>NC_080570.1:129349640-134149640 GCF_030247185.1 Malaya genurostris
TACACAGACACAGTACTGCTTTCAGTGCGTTTCGAAAACATTTTTCGTGCTGTAAAGACAAGCTTGATGTCTGCTCAATTTCACTAGCGATTCAGTATGTACTGATAATGCTCTGTCAACTCGAAGACGAAACCAAAATATAACAATGTATATTGCTGGGTCAATTTTCATAAATCTAGTTGTAGGAAAAATGCTCCTTATTTTTTTTGGTTCAGATCCGACTTTCGGTTCCAGGCTAATTCATGTAAAAATTCCAATTTATGGATTGATTTGTCATTATTGACCATGTGAATAAAAGTTTATTGTTTGGAATTGTTTGGTAATTTTTTTCTGGTTTTGTAGAAGTTTGTTTATAACAACTAAATTCACTATGGCTATTCCAATTTCATCGGGATCCATCTGCCTGTTCCGGAGCTATAGAGTAATGAGTGTTGAATTTGTTTTAATTGCTAATGCACTGATGAGTCAAAGACGAACTTAAAAAAAAACTATACGAGTGTAACAGTGGATTTTGCCACTTGGCGTGTTAGATACACGTTCTTCGGGAAATACTTTTAAATAATTTCGATTGTAGTCAAAATAGTAAATGTGTCCTATCAAGTTTGCATTCTAATTCTGATTCTATTTCTGCCTATTTTAAAAAGAAATAACATTTCCACGTTGTTAAGATTTTCATGAAATTGAACAGCGCATGGTAAATTATAGTAGTGCAAACGTTGAATTTCTTAAGACCGACATGATCTGTTCAATTCGATCAGAAGAGCGTACCAAATTCTTGCCAAATCATCAGATAATTCGGCACTACACGCATATCCTCCCCATATTCGATGATGGATGATGGTTACTCGTCAGCACCGGCACTGATTTTTTTCTTTCTTTCTTAGCTTTTACGACTGATCGCAAAGCATCTTCCAAGTATGAACGAATATCCTTTTCTCCCTTCGGCGGGGATAAAATTTGCGAACTCACGATGGCTATATTTATTAGGCACTTCGTGAGTTGCTTGCTTATGTCCTTCAGGCGTCCCTCAAGGGAGGGGGGCGCCTTGAAGGTTTCATCAAACAGTGTTCTATCCGGTTTTGCCTTGGGAAAGGATTTTCTTCGGCTCTTTCGCCATAAACATTGGCCTCATATTTACGACTCAATCGGCTCGTCAATGGATGCTTCGACTTTATTTATTAACTAGATGAATCGACGGAAAACGACCGGAGCTAACGGGCGAAAAAGAAGCCTTGAATCGTTCCAATGTGACATCAGCGATTTTCGAAAAATTAGATAAAGCTGCTGAAGTTCGTCGTTAACACCATTCGAGTTTGATTTGAAAAATCAGATATCCAACATCGAGGCGTGTCCAAGAAGATTACGACGACCAACCGAAGAAATGGTCGAGTGTGTCAATGTGACAAACGTATAAAAAAGCGAACACACCAAACTGGATTTCCGTCTTATACATCACCCCCCCCCCCCCCCCCCCCTTCCTTGGATCCGACGAACCTGCCTATCGTCACTGATCCGTTCGATAGACATTTCTTTCCAAACAGACGCCAAAGAGGGAAAAACGGTCTCCTGTTGTTAAGTCATGAAACTAAATTCCCCTCGACGGACGTAAAATTCGGCTTCGGAAACCTCGTTCGGTTGGCAAACTCGCACACATCCACCAAACCGGGCACCGAAAACAAACACAAAGAATCAACCCTAATGAAACTTTCCGCTACATCAATCTCGTGCATTACGGATTCGATGAAGTGGAAGAACAGCCAGAGTAGGAAGAAAATCATCCCGAGGAAAGCGCTGAAAGTTTGATCAAAGTTGTTCCTTTTCGGTGTAGCCACTCTCCGGGACCGCCGGGGGTTTCCACCCAGACCGACCCAGCCACCATCCAACAACAAGAACAAATATCCGCTCGTGTTTAACGTGGAAGGGTCTAAGCGAAGCGGAGGTAGGAGGTTCGGGTTGGGGAATGAAACAAAATGGAAAAACAAGCCATCCACCCGCCTCTGTCTGCCTCCCACACTGATTCCGAACAACATCCGCCACCAATTTTTTTTTGTTTTTGGTGTGGAAAGAAGCTGAGCCGGATTTGGAAAAATCAACGGCCGCCACCAAAGCCTGCGCACCGCCCGACATGGTGGAAAAGTCACGTATGAAGAGCGCCGAACTGTGCTGCAACTGCCAGAAAAACCAACGGAAGAACAAGCCTGAAGTGAGTTTGATGAATGCTGCTGCTGCTGCTGCTGTTTGCAGTTTTCCCAACGTGATCCAAACTTTTCCGCGAACTTCCAAACTTAGTCGTTCCGTGCGAGAGTGCTGCGACTGCTGCGAACTGTCGGCACCGGAGGATTTTCAGTTCTTCCCTGATTCAGTGGTTTTCGACGGAAAACGACGTAGGATCGTACCGGGGTAACTTTAGACTGTTCGCTATTTGGCAGTTGAAGCCAGGAGCACCGAAGCTGGGATAGGGATACCGGTTGACCCAGCTAACTGTTCGTGCGGAAACCGGTGTGAAAGTTTACGGGGCGAATTTCAAAACGCTGTGAATTTTAGACTTGACTGTTGACGCAGTGTAACTTACTTATGTCGTTTTCGTTTTTAAATTGCACTACACCGGTGTAACGAAAGCTGCACTGAAACCGTTCGTTTTTACCAATTGCACTACACCAGTGCTACACTTTTTCTGCACCTATACCACTGGTGTAGCACTCATCAAAAGTTTGGTGTAGCTCTGTGCAATGGAATCGTTTATTGTAGTCAATGGTTACTGTTTATGTTTTCGTCATTTTTGTTCGTTTATTCATGCCTCAGTGTAGCACTGCACCGGTGTAGTGCAAATTAAAAACGAAAACGACATTACTTACTTACTTGCAACAGCAGCAGCAGCAATGCGATTGTCAGCCGGTGGCGTTCGCAAATGTCCTTAATGATTGCATGGAAGTTTTTCTGCACCCACGACAGAAATCCTACCGCTACCATATGAATGCGAAACCTTGCTCAGTATCTGACACTACTTGCTTCAATAAACTGATTATTTTCAGTTTGTAAAGCTAAAAACTTCCGAATTTCCGATACACGATGTTTTGAATTTTCTATCGTTACTCGGTTGCGCGATCGTAGTCGGCGTGGTGGAAGCCTTTTTTCCCTTGAATCGCTACTGATAAGTTTACGAAAATGTTATAAAGTTGTTTTCCGGAAAACCAGTTTCAATTTCTAGTGCACACATGGCATCACTACTCTGTGGAAAGAAAAATGGCCCGTTTTCAGTGAGTCGTTGAATATTATAGCGATATAGTCGAGTATGTACTATCTGTTCGAAACAACGATATACACGAAACTATCCGAACTGTATCCAAACGATGAAAATGGTAAATTAGATCTCAAATGTCTCTACTCGACAAATGAAGGACAAGAAAATAGGTAGTACTTTTAATACTAGAAAAATAAGGAGTGTATCGAAAAGTAGTTAGTGACATTGATTATTGAATAAAAAAGCAAAAAAAAACATATTTTGACATCAGTTTTCGATATATTGTAGAAAAATTACATTTTTATGCATTTCACTGATTATATTGAAGAAAATTCTAGTTTCTGTGAAACGCTCGCACTTTGGACTTGACATTCTTCATTAAATTCTGCACAGTTACTTTTGTGACTTTCCTATCCAGTTTTTTTTTTGAACTCCGGCATGTTTTGGGACACTGTACCTTCCTTCCGAAAGTGCCGCTTGACAATTGCCCAATACATTTCAATTGGCCGAAGATCCGGGCAGTTCGGTGGGCTGATGTCCTTTTCCACGAATGGTACATTATTTTTTGACAACCATTGTAGAACGGAGTTGGCGTAGTGGGCTGAAGCCAAATCCGGCCAGAAGAGAGGAGGAGTCTTATGCTTTCTGTACAGTGGCAGCATTCTCTTCTTAAAACATTCTTCCTCGTACACCTTGGCGTTGATTGTGCCCTTCGTGAAGAAAATCGACGACCGCAAACCACAGGCACAAATTGCTTGCCAGACCAACACCATCTGCCCAAACTTTTCCATCGCCACCGTGGTGTCAGCGTCGTCCAGGTCCTGGTACACCGATTTCGTATAATATTGCGGTCCGGGCAGCGCTCGAGAGGCTTCCTTGGCGTAGGATTCGTCATGGATCAGAATGCATCCGTCTTTATTCTGGAGAATCTGGTTATACAGTTTTCGCGCTCTTGTTTTGGCCTGAACTTGCTGTACCAGGGACTTTTTCGGTACCTTCTGTTTCTTGTACGTTTTCAGGGAGTTCCGAACTTTGATCCGTTGAATCATCCCGATACTGGTGTTGAACTGCTTGGCCAAATCCTGCGTCGACGCCGATGGGTTTTTCCTGATGTACTCACCCGCTTTTAAGTCCCGGCCGGGCTGGCTGGGACCCGTTTTCCTACCGGATCGGGGCAAATCCTTCCTGGAAAGGGTCTTACCGAACTTCACGATAATATTTTTGACACTGGTATGGTGCACTTTCACCCGTTTTGCAATTTCGTTGTACGTGACACCACTTTCTGAGCACCACGTGTGTAGAATTTTCTTTCGCGTTTCCGAATCAATTCGAAAAATTTCATTGAAACGATAAACCGTACCGAAACCAATCGATTGCGCAGCTGTTATTGACATGTAAACAAACATGTAACCGCAAAACACGCTGCAAAAAAAAGCCATTTCAGAGTAATAACTGTTTGAATGTTGCTAACTACTTATCGATACACTTCTTATTTAAAGGATTCTAAAATTTTTAAAATTCTTCTCAAAGAAAATTACTCAATGTTGACTTTTCACCATTGAAAATCTTCAAATTTAGACCGTGATGCGCAAGTACTTACCCATGTTCGATTTGTCTCAATTTTGGCTTGGGGAGATACTGTATCACTTGGATGCTACCGCTTTTGAAAGTTTAAGACGACACCGAATATTGATACCCTACTGTAAATTGTTGGAAATGTTACTTTGTGATATGAAACCTTACAAAATAAAAAAGGGTGCCTCACCGACCGTGCACAGTGTACATGTACAGCGGATGCTCGGTTTTAGCGCATTACTTGGGAGATGTGTTTCCTGTACATCTCCAGAGTAGCTCACTGGAAGAGTAATCCAACAGAATAAGGAAGATTTCCTGTGGTCTACTGTTTTGCAAATTTTGTTTCCAAAATTTCATTCACGTATTACTTGCTATTCAGTTCTCGTTGAGTAATGATAAGAAATTATTCCAGTACAATTGATGTGCCTTATTGAAATGTGTTTTCCTGTCAAAAACGACGAGTGGCTTATGTCAGAGACATAACCGGATGACGTGAATACGAATAAAACTGACATACTTTTGCACACTCCGGAAAATTGTTTCCAACCATATTTGGTGAATTGTTTTACCTGCATTAAAGTATAAGCAGAGGGTTGCCACATATGCAGATTAGTTTGTATTTTACAGATTTTTCAGTTAAAATTGCGACCAACATTCTGTATATACAGATTACGGATTTTTGGCAAGAAATACAGATATTTACAAATTTTTTATACCGATGATTAAAAATTGAATAATGATCTAATTAAAATATATTAAATAATGATACTGTTATTTCTCGAAGTAAAACCATTATCCTGATTTTGTGCGAATTCTGATCAAAAAGGATAAAACTTACATAAAAGAGAATATCAAGGACAGTAAACAGTCCTATCTGCTAATAAAGATTTTTCTATGCTCACTTTTTCTTGCAGCTAGTGTAACGTAATTCCTTATGCTTTCAGAAATGGCTTCTGATAAGATGGGAAGATGATGGGCTCAGTGATAACGTAAGCTAGTAAAACAGAAAGATTGCCAATTGCATTATACCTAATAAACGAAGGTGAAAATAAACAGACTAAGTTCTCACTTTCAGATTGGATTTTAAAAGTTTTCCGTCGAATCATCAGTTTTTGCAGCTAAAACATCATTGAATTCAGACCAAGACAAATTTCGGTATCTTTAAAGTTTAGCTCCAAAGACTTTTTAATTCCGGTCTGTTTCGATTTTTTTTATCAATTTTTATCAATTTCATATACAGATTTTCAGTACAGGTTTTGGATCCCCCGATACAGATTTACAGATTTTTCTTATGAAAAATACAAATTTAAATTTGGCAACCCTGTGTATAAGTCGTAAATTAAACATAAGACGATACAATAAAACACAATTTGAATTTGGTAACTCAATATTCATAACAGTATTACAAAAAGCATTTTACCAGTTCCACTGTAACTATCGAGCCGATCGGACGTAAATTCGTGTTTCTCCAATAGTGCAATGAATTGTTTTATTCCGTTTTCAAGGTCATTCCGTATTCTATTGTCTGCATCAGTGCGGTCGAGTGATAGTTCGAATTAATCTGTCCTCAAGGTCGATTGTGAGCTGTGTAAATAAGCACTGTGTGTGGTACCGTTAGCCAGCGCTGCTGTTATATGGTTTACAAATACATTAGACAGTGTATAGTGAAAAAACGTGTAAGGTTTCATTGTACAGTGCAGCAAGAGACTGCAAAAAAGTGCTTTTTCCACAAAGTGGTTTTTTTGCACTTTATTGAACAGGAATATTCATCGATTTCCTAGGACCGTGCCTTGACGGCCGTTCGCCGTTTGAGAACTAAAGCTAAGTATTTTTTGTCGTGAATACGACTTACTTTACTATGGGGTGCCTTTTCAAAATTTACCCTCTGAGAGAGTGATAAGTTTTTGATCGTGAATATCTCTTGTTGTATCTAACGAATCAACATAATTTTTGCTACATGCCATCGGAAATATGATCACAATTTTATGATAAAATTTTCAGTTGTGTGACCTAATCTCAAATAGTTCAGAATTAAACTTTTCTGAATTGTTTGGTATAAACGAGTATCAAAGAGGATAATTCATATGGCGCGTTTGCCTTTCTCGTATTTTGAAAGCTCATAGCTCAGTGATCTGTGGAAGGATTTATATAATCTAACTACCAATAGAATCGAAATTTTTCAACTTAAACGTGTATAGCAAAAGCATTGAAGTATTTCAATAGTACACTATTGAAAAATCTCATTTGACCCATGTCAACACCAGCCAATCAGAACGCGTTCTGAGGAAGAGAAGAAAACAGCTGCTACTGTACAACAAATCGTTCAAGAAAAATGTTCCGAAAAATGGTGAATATCGTAGTGAGTTCCTCAATTTGGTCCTTCTGAATGCTAGAAACGATATGCTGTAGGTATGCATATTGATAGTTTCTTTCAATAAATTATGCAAATGCGAAATAAAATAATCGACATTAATATTCTGTATGCGACTATTTCTATAGCCGTTAGGACCGCCCATTAGTGAAAAAGCTACAAAACGAAATCACGTAAAAGAAAGCTCCTAACAAAAATCTAATCAGTTTGGATTCTATCGCCAATGCGAGAAGATGTATTTTGTGCCGTTTGCAAAGCTAGTTTCGCTTCCGACAAGAGCGATTACGTCACAGCTGCCAGTCATTTCGATGGATGAAAAAGCAACGTTGGAAAGCATTATAAAAAATCAGCCGTTCTAATGGCGCTATAAGCTTTCTGAAGAACTATTTGGATGTGTTGTTCGCAAATCGAAAGAAAATATCCTCAGTTTAGTGCAAATCTAGAACAGTTTGGTTAGATTTTTGCACTTTTCGCTGTGTGAAATTCACAGTAATCGAGATCAAGTGAAGCCTTCTTTGTTTTAGCGAAAAATGTGGAAAAGGGGAATGCTTGCATAATTCATACAATTGATCAACTAATTGATATTCGGAAGTGTTAAGGAACATGATAGTTGTTTTCGTATTCACGACATCCAGTTATGTCTCTGACATTACCCACCCGCCTTTTTTTCTTTCTTTTCTCTTTTTCCCTGTTGTTCACTATCACTACCTTTGACCTCCAATCTCTACCCGCACGGGCCTTTGTAGCCAGGAGAGGTTTCCCGGGGGAGGTATTTATCAACGCCATCTGGAAGACTACCCTTGGCATCTTAGAGCTTAAGCAGTGTGCCTAAAATTATATTACATTATTGAATAAAAAAAAACGCATTTTATAAGATTCATAATAACCGATCGCGTTCGTCAACTCATAAACTTGTAATGTTTCGTTAGGAATAGACTAATATTTACTGTTCGTATTGTTAATGGGAACTATCCGGCAGTCACTGAGGGCCAAATCTGGACTATACGAAGGATGATTGAGCAATTCGAATCTCGTGCGTCATCGTGGTGAAACAGGTCATGTTCCTTAATTTTTGCATTCGAAACTACCTAACAACTACTATGTAACATTCGTTATTGATTGTATTTCCCTTCACAAGATAATCGATGAAGATTGTACCACGTGCATCCCGAAATACTGAAGCCATAACCTTCCTAGCTAACTATTGTGCCCTTTGGACGCTTCACCGGCTGCAGTCCACTCAGATGATGATCGTTTTTGATTTCGGAGTAAACTGATGGATCCATGCTTCATCCATTGCCACATATTGGCGCAAGAAATCGGATTTATTACTTGTAAACACTGCTCTGAATCATCAACACGTTGTTGTTTTCGATCGATTGTGAGTAAACGTAATGCCAGAGTCTATGCCATCAAGTACGATCGAGAACACAATCTCTCGCATGCTAATAATATCACTGACACTGATAAATGAGATGCGATTTTATGATTTTTTTTGTGTAGTATTCACATTCTTGGAAAATAAGTTAAACTTATAAAGGGCGATTTTTTTAAAGGTATAGGATTTGATTTTCAAAGAAAATAACAAAACTTTTGAGCAAATTGATGAAATCTTTAATGGATTAGATAGAACGATTAATATAATATAATTTTTTTTCCATAAATTATATAATTAAATGTTTGAAGATGATTTCATGCAAATGTTGGCCGCGGTTCCGATGGCCCATGCGCAAAGTCCAATTTTGGCAATTTCCCTTGAAAAAAGGCCATCAAAAACGGCCGAAACGTCGGCCGATTTTAGAAATAGTTCGTTTGCCAATGAAGTGACTGAGAGAGCCGTAAACAGTCATTAAAAATTTACTTTACTTAGAAATTTATTTTACTTTTTGTCTCCGACTAGTAACTGCTTAGCAGTTCATGTTGAACTGCCACTGCAACCAGAAATGAGCTTCGTTGCTGAACGCAAGTTTGCGATAAAAAAAGTGGCCCATTCACCAAATGTTAAACGTTGTAAGTCGATTATAGACCAAACTGAACAAGTTTGACAATGACACAGGACACGATTCACAAGTGATCACTTTTTATTTTGAGGCAGAGTTTTCAACTGATTTCCTACAGCTTCTTTTTGAATACGGTTTTTGTACAAGTAACGGTTTTTAAGTTACAACCAATCGAAAAAAGCGCATCGAAAAGTACACCCGCCCTTTTCAAAAGTCAATCTGAGTCGAATTGATTTTCTCATCCGTGACATAATGAAGATGTATGCCAAGTTTCATGCAGAGATGTTGCCTATTTTTAGCATTGAAAATCAGGACGTTTCTTCAACTATAGCATGTTCAATGTGCATCGGAAATGGTCAACCGATTAAAAGACTAGGAGAACGCTTGAAACTGAATCTGATTTTGCCACTAGTTTTCTTTATGATTATTACCAGTGTTTGCAACACTCAAGATCGAGTACAAAGCCTACCGATAATGTTTTTAACCGCACACTTCCGGGGTGGTCCATAAAATTCACACGTTTAAACTACGGTGGTTTGTTCTCCCCGTAGTCAACTGCCATAGGAAGAAAAAAACGGTGTTCCGGAGAAACACACAAACCCAACGAACTACTCCAACGATGCTCAATTATCGCTTTCCCTTCTGCCACAATAACTGAATCCTTTTCACCCATCAGCGCTCAATGAACTCGTTATCTAATGAAAGCCGGTGTAAAATGTTACACACCCTTTCCACTCGCTCCACCACCGCTTTCGTCCCTTTCGTCCCGGCAGGCAGGGACTTACAAAGAGATCCTACCATGGTCATGTTGCTTGCGAATCAAACAGTGGCAGTGCCGGGCGTAATTACTTCTCGGCTAAGGATTCACTTTCAACATGTGCACTCTGGGACGGCACACTGCCGACAACGTTCTTCTATCGCGCCTTGCGGACATCTTTTTTTCTGTTTCTCGCTCTGTACCGTCCATCCGAGTCCGGAGCATCAACGGCAGGAAGGAGCAAAAAAAAACACACAAGAGGAACTCAAGATGCGGGCCACTCACTACTCATCAGGCACGTTTCACGTTCGAGTAAGTGGTTGCTGCTGACCAACCCTCATCTTAATTCATCATCCCTTCGTCCGCATCAAGGATCATCCTGGTCCGTAACGGTCCGTCCAGGAGCCGCGTGCCCGACCCGATTTCATAAAGCTTCCACACCCGGTAAAAGGGAGGAAATCCAATTTAACAGGAAATCAGTGAAAGAATGGGGATGGAAACCGAACCTCCTTCGAGCCGTTGGTTGGTCGTCCTCGGTGAAGCATTATTGCATCAAATATGGAACGCGTTCGTTAGAATGTCTAGGATTCTTTCGTTCGCCCTCAATCGTCGCTGTCGTCCCTTGAATTGGATATTGGTTGCCTCTGCTAATGATCGGCACGTCACGTCAGCACATATTCAGTACATTTTACTCCTTCCGCTTCCCCCTCTGCTGTGGTAACTCGGTGGGTTAACTAGCTTCGGTTTGCCACACAAAGAAAGGTCCTAGGAAGGATTGCTGGCACACAAACATACACATCATCATCATCATCATCATCATCGTCACTATCGGTATCGGCACCATAAGGAAATGGGCACTTTCCGTCACGGTGTCCCCGGTTTTTCCAACTGCAGCGGATGAAATTCTGGATTCGTAGGTTTTTTTTTGTGCTTTCCTCGGAAGGGAGCAAAAGAAAAAGTGGAATCTGACGATTGCCCGTGGGGGAGATTAAAAACCCAACGCGTTCCCGTTCGAAGTTGGAAAGTCATGAATATTGCATCAGATGAATTCCCGCAGGATTTTCTTTCCCCGCGATCCGTCATAACGAGTGCATAACTTTCCAACTGCAAGAGAGTTTCTTGTTCGGAAAGATTTCGGTTCCGAGGTACGTGTGTCAAGTTGCTACTGCCGGCTGATCCCGTCGTCCGTGCCTCCATTTTTTTCATGAGGATTTTTGAGCTATCGAGAAAAAAAAAATGCTTCTCAAATATTTTAGAATGTTTTAGATGGCACCCTAAACTCCGGCATTGATGAAGAATATTTTCATTGTTTACTGATTGTTCACGGCTTCTCAGTCACTTTTCGATTGGCAAACGATTTGTTTCTAAAACTCGGTCGTTTTCGATGCCCTTTTCCAAAGGAAATCTAGTTTAGACTAAATTTCCCTTGAAAAAGGCCACCAAAAACGGCCGAAACGTCGGGCAATTTCAGAAATAAATCGTTTTCAAATTGAAGTGATTAGAAGAGCCATGAACAATCATTAAGAACAATCTTCCAGTCGTTCTAATCACCTCACATAACTCCCATTTTTACTTTTTGTCTTCGACTAGTCACTGCTTAGCAGTTCATGTTGAACTACCACGCCACTCAGCAGTTTCGCACAAACTGGTATGCAATGATGAGTTGAAATGTAAAAATAAAAATTAAAAACAGTCATGTGCGCATAATACAAACCAGTTACTTGTAAGCAAACGATGATTGTTGATTGCTATCGATTATTCATACTCGTCGTACCAGAAAAAGTACGGGTGTGTAATGTCTAATTGTGTGAATTGTGAAACTTTCCCCCTTTTCACTACTAAAATTTTCAACGATTTTTACGTCGACTATTTCATTTCGGATTTTCATATTTTATTGAAAGAAACTATCAAAATGCTGTTCAGGATTCATTTCTGCCTTTTAGAAGGACCAAATTGTGGAATTCTCTACGATATTTAACACAGTTCGGAACATTTTTCTCGAACGATTTTCGCACAGCGAAAAGTGCACGTAGCAACTCAATTTATTTTGGATTTTCACTAAACCGATGATTTTTACCTTCGATTTGCAAAGAAGTAATCTTAATAGTTCTTTAGACAACATTTAGAGCCATTGGAACGGCTGTTTTTATATAATGTTGTCCACTTTTCGTTTCTTGTTTTCTTTCTCTCCAATGCAAACCATCAGCAGCTGATGCAATCGTTTTTGCTTGAATTGAAATCCGCTCGCAGTGCCAAATGATGCGAAACTGGTTTAATGCGTCTTCTCGCCTTGATGACCAGAAGGCAAATGAGAACTACGATCTGAGCGTTTGAGGTTTTTAACCACGCAGAAGGTGCGCTCTCCGATGCCGCTGTTTGAATGCGTCTTCTCGCCCAGACGTCATCCAACGCACAAGAAGAAATGATCGATTTTCGACCACGGTTCCCCTTGTATAAGGTTCAGTTGAAAATATGTGCCTGACTACCTCAAAATCGTCGTCCTTGTGCGGAAAAAGTAAAGTAAAGCAAAAGTAAAGAGTTTTTCGCGTTGTTTTAAAATTTTCAGAAAACTTAATTTTTAAGTTGTTTGTGGTTATCTCACACTGTTCGAAATATTATCCTAAATTCCTGATCATATTTTTTATGAAATAGTGAAAGAATTATGTTGCTGTCATTAATACAAGTCGAGATATTCACGATTAAGTTCTGCCCATTCTTCCATGCGGCTAATTTTGAAAAGGCGCCCCATAGTAAAGTAAGTCGTATTCACAACAAAAAACGAAACTAGTGATTCATAAAAAACACCCCATTTGATGAGAAAAATTACAAACCAACATTCGGAAAGTTTTTTTTTGATTATTGGCAAAAACGTCCTATATCCTATGAAATATTATGTGCAAGATTACATGTCAGCAGTTAAAGCGTTTTTCACCCTCAATATTATAGAAACAAAACCACATCCTTAACCTCTATCAACTAGCAAATCCCCCAACAAAAAATAGAGGAAAGTGAAAGCGGAACGGCGAAGATTCTTCCTCCGATTCCCAAAATCGCACCGCACGCTAGCCGCTTTACGAGTAGGTTGCTATCTATTTAGTGGAACTCCCCTCAATCCCAAAAAAAAGCAATAAATTCAATATCAACCATCTGTAATGGGCATGCAAGTCACCACGGATTCACGTACGGATTTAGATATCGTCCTCGTGCCAAGGGGGATCAACATCGGTGTCCGAAGGAAAGGAAGGTTATTAAAATCTTTCCTTCTCTTTCCGCTATCGGCTATTGGAAAGATTGATCCTAGGAGGCGAGAGCGTCAACAAGCTTCTAATTCCGTGATTCGAATTCAACTTTTGAACCGAGGCCGAGGTCGAGTGTCATATACCATTTGACTCAGTTCGTCGAGTACGCAAAATGTCGGTGTGAGAGAGAGAGAGAGAAAATAATTTAAAAAATATCAAAATTAATTCCTGTAGTTCACAGGTTTTGCAAGTTAAATACCACACAAACTCACATCGGATATACATGTTCACGGAATCCGATGCCGGAAATAGTGGAAATTGTAGAAATCTTCAAAAGGGAACTAACTCACTTTTCTTCGTAAATGCTCAGCCTATTCGCTCAAACTTTAAATCAAATGAAGGAACTTACGATCCTTTATAGAATTTCTATATTTTATCCGGATCTGACTTCCGGTGCCGGAGATACGGGGTGAAGAGTGTTTGAAATTTCAAACCATCATATAGTGTGACGCACAGTGGTTCGAATCAATAAAAACGTGGACATAAATCAGTAGCTGCCAAACCGTTCTTTTAATGCATATAGTTGCTTTGAAGAAATTATTTACAAATATATACCGCGTAATTTGATCCTATCATTAATTGTTCATGGCCTACTTTGACAAAAAATGTAACCATAACTTTTTTTTCTGAAGAGATAGAAATTTTTTTTTCTTCTACAAAGTTTTAGAACTATTAAAAATAATTTACTTTGTCAAATATACCAAAAGTGTAGGTCGCACCGTTTCGGATATACAAAGCGTTTTTATGGCAACCCCCTTAAAATCAGTTTTTTATTCATAAATTGTTTCGAGTTATTTTGTTATGCATACTTTGTTTGGAATAATTGTAGAATTTATAAAATCGCATATTTTTGTTGAAGGTAGTGCATAGATTTGCTCTTTCCTGGCAAAGTTATGCAACATTTTACCTTTTTTTTACCTAGGATAAAACCTTGCACCGAAGCGAAATATGCAACTTTATGCAGCTGATTTTTACAAAATTTGTAGGAAAAGATGTGCCCAATATCATAAAAAAAATATAAGTGGAACTCGGTGGAACTTTTTTTTAGGTCTTTTCAAAGTTAGTTTTAATTACTGAATTATGGCAACCCCCTTAAAACTAGTTTTCTAGTCATAACTTGTTTCGTGTTTTTTTTATGCATACTTCGTTTGGAATAATTGTAGAAAATATAGAATTTCATAATTTTGTAGAAGCTAATGGATAAGTTTATTATTTTCTGGAAAATTTGCATTTAAATGAGTAACTTTTCCCAATACTTTTCACAACCTAATCAATCTACTAGATAGTTAATGTTACCTAATAAATCATTACAATATGTCACTTAGTCGCATTGCATTCGATCAATCAGTATCAGTCACGCTATCGTCCGAGTTTTCCGTATCGCTAATTTCTTGTTCTTTTGTAAGTTCTAGCATATCAATTGCTTCCAGTGACAATTTCCTTCCAGTTTTGATAGGTTTGTAATAAATATTCGAAATCAGTGGGTCAGACGCTACTAGGAGTCTACAAAAAACATCTGTCATCGTTTTTTCACGGCTGTTTTTCCTCGTGGCCAAGTTTGGATTATTTTTATTTGTTTATTAATTTTTAACTTTTTTCATTCAATAAACTATAAAGGTTGTTTTATGGAATCGCTTATTTGAAACCTAAGAAAAAACCGTACATTCATGCCTTGGACGAATTTTTGTCTCTTTGTTATATTTTACAGGCTGTTGAAAAAAGGCTTTGTGTGAAATAGTATTGTTAAAGTACAAACCTTTACGAAGATATTCCATGTTTAAACGTGTAAATAAATTGAGTTATCGCGAAGCAACACGATTTTTAAGACGAGATGTTGATCGGGCGACGCTCACTGCAAAAGTGAGTTACAGAAATAGCAGACGCGTGGCGCCCTCTGTTTCTTAACCATTCATGGTTTCAGCATGGCCATAGTGAAAATGAGTCACACGAAGAGATATTCTCGTTGGAAAATAAATTGGATAAGGTACATGTTCTCCTATAAATATTATTAAAGTTTGCTGCATTAAGTTGCATATTTCGCTTCGGCACAAGGTTTCCTAGGTAAAAAAAGGTAAAATTATGCATAAATTTTCCAGAAAAGAATAAACTTATGCATTAGCTTCTACAAAATAATGAAATTCTATATTTTCTACAATTATTCCAAACGAAGTATGCATAAAAAAATAACTCGAAACAAGTTATGACTAGAAAACTAGTTTTAAGGGGGTTGCCATAATTCAGTAATTAAAACTAACTTTGAAAAGACCTAAAAAAAAAGTTCCACCGAGTTCCACTTAGATTTTTTTTTATGATATTGGGCACATCTTTTCCTACAAATTTTGTAAAAATCAGCTGCATAAAGTTGCATATTTCGCTTCGGTGCAAGGTTTTATCCTAGGTAAAAAAAAGGTAAAATGTTGCATAACTTTGCCAGGAAAGAGCAAATCTGTGCACTACCTTCAACAAAAATATGCGATTTTATAAATTCTACAATTATTTCAAACAAAGTATGCATAACAAAATAACTCGAAACAATTTATGAATAAAAAACTGATTTTAAGGGGGTTGCCATAAAAACGCTTTGTATATCCGAAACGGTGCGACCTACACTTTTGGTATATTTGACAAAGTAAATTATTTTTAATAGTTCTAAAACTTTGTAGAAGAAAAAAAATTTCTATCTCTTCAGAAAAAAAAGTTATGGTTACATTTTTTGTCAAAGTAGGCCATGAACAATTAATGATAGGATCAAATTACGCGGTATATATTTGTAAATAATTTCTTCAAAGCAACTATATGCATTAAAAGAACGGTTTGGCAGCTACTGATTTATGTCCACGTTTTTATTGATTCGAACCACTGTGCGACGGTGCGAAAAAAAGAATTAATCTTCTAATTTATACCCTAAACTTCTAATTTGTAGGTCACATCAGTTGCTGGTCATACGAACCGACCCGTGAAATTGTGGTCAAATACTTCAAAACAGAACACTCTCCCTTGGAAACTATGTAAATCGACACTGAGGAAAAAGCCATTAAGAGTTTCATAATACTAGGACTTATAAACCAAGTAGATTGCTTTCATTAAGAGGTAGAGATTTCGTATTAATTTAAACAATCTAAAGATTTTCCTAATTCTTATCTATGTAAGTTATAATTGTTCGCTTAATGTATTTCATCAATAGGCCGTAATGTGAAAATGTCATGATTTTGTCTTGCGGTTTCATCATTGACAAAAAAGCTAACGAGGAAGGAAGTTCGTATCCGAACTTTCCGGTTACTTCAAGACAGTCAATATAAAACTAATCTCGCGAATTTTAGTATTCTAGTCTTGAAACTAATTATTGATATTACTTTGGAGAGGATTTTTTGGAGAACGGCCATGCATCAAGAATGACGACAGTGAATTCAATTTTTTATCTGATCCTGGCAAAAATTAAATTTTATTCAAGTTACAGCGAAACCGCTAGTCGTCCCAATCGCAAATATATATATATATATATATATATATATATATATATATATATATATATATATATATATATATATATATATATATATATATATATATATTTATTTATTTATTTTGCATTATGGATTGGTTTATACTGAAAATATTCGCTTGTGTTTTTTCTATACAATGCAATAACGATATACTTTTGGATGGGAATTTTTAATTAAACTTATTTCGTATCCTACAATAGAAGAATTCGGCCCTCTGTACGTCGAGAAAAAACTGTCAAAAACTTTATCAGTAAAACAGCTTTGAAGTTGCAACTGAGACAGCAATTTGTTTTCAACTGCCATAAGCATAAACCCACTGAAGCTTCACCTGAAAGTGTGCATACGTACGTGTTCTCACAGAGCCAAACGAAAAGAGAACAAAAAATCTCAGAGCAGAACTGATATTTTCCATCTCTTCTTGAATCTATGTAGTAGCTCATGTGCACGGAAAAGACACACTAGGATGTATATTAGATGTGTATAAATACACGCAATTTCGGTGCACAAGATAAAATACTCGAGTTTAGAGCGCCAAGGCAATGCGATAGGGAGGGATCGTTTGACTGTCATTGACCAGCCAGCCCACGTAGCTTTGGCTGAATTTGTGCATATGGTGCTCATTATTTTTTATCCAATCCTATATCTCAACGTGCTATTACACCAGATCTGGACGTTTCATGAATTTATAAGATAGTTCGTCAGTTTTGTGTTTTTTTACGCAAAAATAAAAGACCTCAATGTATCGTTTATTCATATCCGGCCTTAACCTTTAGGAACAGATTTAACATTGCTATAGCCTTTACAAAGTGGTCGAAGTTGGACATTTAATTGTTATTGACTATCAAGTTTACAGAAGTTCGATAAATTTAATTTGATTGTACTTTCCATGCTGTAGTTTTAGCACACTCGCTAATTATCTAGATTTACCAGATAAATTGAAAATTATTTAAAAAAATTCTTTAAAACAACGTGTGATCAACTGATCGGTCTGTAAAAACTCACATAATTTCTGTAACACATAATTTTACATCTATTTACTGAAATTTATTGACAAAAACTAACCAAACAGCGAAATCAAATCAAAGTGTACCAGCCTAATTGAACATAGTTTTGCATATGATCATTATCCAACAGAGGAAAACAGATTTAAAAAAATGACATGTAATTCTGTAATGAAAACCGCAAAAATGTCACCGCAGAGACGGTACTCGAACCCGTAGGCTAACTTCTAACCGGGGAAATTGTTTCACCAATTAAACCACTCTGCATATGAGTTTTTATTTCTCCAAGCTATAAGATAGATATAGCATTGCAAGTGAATGCCGTGGTGACCAAGTACAGCGAAGCATGCTTGATTCTTCTAATCAATTGGGATATTTTTTCATGTGTTTTTTCATATGCAGGGTGGTTTAGTTGGTGAAACAATTTCCCCGGTTAGGAATTAGCCTACGGTTTCGAGTTCCGTCTCTGCGGTGACATTTTTGCGGTTTTCATTACAGCATTGCATTAGCATGTCAATTTTTCAATCTGTTTTCCCCCGTTAGATAGTGATCATATATTGAAACTAGCTCAAGACGGCTTTACGTCTTAACTAGACTTTAATACAAATCGTTGAGTTGGAGTTTTTTTTCACAACTGGCCTTGACTTTTATTTTGAAGAATTTAAATTATTTGTTTTTAATTTCCAAAGTAATATTGCGATAAAACCAGTGCATCTGTGGACACAAATTACATCAGCACTGTTAAAGGAAAATTTGAAGATGGATTTGATGACCGAGTTTAGAACTAAGCAGTTCAATTTGAACTGCTTTGCACTGGTGAGTCAAAAACGAAAGGTAAAAATATTATAGTCTATTTTGTTTATTTTGGTGAGCAAGGAAAAGCCCGAACAAGAAGAAATGTGGCAATCTCTCTCTCTCTCTCTCTCCAGCAGGCATGAAACCTCCTCATCTTTTGTATCAACAGATTACACTATGGTCTCTTTTTACACGGGTTTTTTCGCACGGGTTTTTATACACGGCTTTTTTTACACGGAATCCGGAATTAACACGGTTTTTATTTACGCGGTTTTTGCAATTAACACGGTTTCTGATGAGAGTTTAAAAAGCACTGTGATTTGTTTTTTGAGAAAAATTTCGAAAAAGGGAACAGGTTGTCTGTAAGAAAATGACTATGAGAGCTAATTTAAAGTTTGAAAGTTAACTGAAATCATTCACTCAACAATTCACGAGATCATTGACTGTCGTTCCATAAAATGATTAATCAGTCTTCAGACCTTCAGTCCCTGTTGTAAATTACACGACAATGTCTTTTCGCTCAGTTGTGGTGTATGCTGTCAGCATCGTCATTGATATCATCGAGAATTTCGTAGCGTTGAAGAAATCTTACTAATCTCTTCAACGCTTCATCATATCGAGCAGTACACTATTTTATACCAATTTGAATACTATAACTCTAGTAGTACTATGATTTACGCCGATGAAATGCGTTGCTTCAGCATGACACATAGTATCAGGTGTACAACTTTGCTTCCGCCGTTTTCCGATAGGTGTCTGTACCGGCTGAGGCTGGATGTTGATTTTGTAACTGGTTTAAATTAATAATAAAATTGAAATTAAAGCTACCACGAAAATGAAACAAGTAACTTTCAAACACCAAAACGATGGTTTCAAAAAATCATGATCCGGAACAGGGGCCGTACAATCGACAATTTTACACAAATTCTGATAAAAAATCACGCATAAAACAATTTATTTCAATATTTCCTTATAGATTGCTCGAAACACATGGGTTACTTTTTCATTTCGGAAGGTGTATCACTCCTTAATTTACACGTTTTTTTATACAATGCGTTAAAATCCGTCTAACGTTGTGCAACTTTTAACTGCATTTCACTTTACGTCATGGTACAAACCTTCACTGGTAGATTAATCATCGACACAATTGAAAGGGGAATTCTGTGCAAACGTCTGTCCTCCTTTGGAAACATTTCGTTTTTCAGCTTCATTCTGATTGGAGACATTCGATCGAATTGCCGCTTAATATTTATATTCAGCAGCAAAAAAAAAAAAAGAACTAACAAACAGCAACGCCGTATGCCCCCCAATCAGAGACGCCGAGCACGTTCCGGGTTTCCAATCAAATCCGCCAGCCACCGTCGATCGCAGCCAAACTTTCCTGGCAGACCATAATTTATCTTAATCTGTTTCCCCGTCAATCAAGGTATTATTTCTTCTTTCTGTGCCGCCCGCTCTTCCCACACCGAAGCTCGAGTCGACGACGACGACGACGAGATTCCTTCCAAGTACCAATTGATAAATCAATCAATAGGGAAAAAATCGCACATAACCGTTTGGTGCCCCACGTTCCAAACCGACGTACGACGAATCCACGGTGATCCTTTTGTGTGCGACCAGCAACCCAACAAACGCGCCTAGCTGGAACCGCAACCGAGCGGCGAAAAACGCGAAAAATTACATCGGCTTTCGAATCGATCGAAACAGCGGTTCCAATCAACCGCCGCCCGCACCGACTGCTATCCGATCCGGCACAAAAGCCCCCACCGAACCGAAGGAAAACCGAGATAAAAGGTTGACTCGACCAGATACGCCAGAAACATGTCCTGAATACGAAAATGCTTTATCAGACGTCGTCGTTGTTGTTGTCGAACTTTGCCCGTTTCTTTGACCGTCCAGTGTCTGGTTACACGGGGATTCGCCAAAATAAAAACAAAAAAAAAAACACACCGAAAAAAAAACTAAACAAAATCTGGATTCTCACATTTCCATCTCGGCGCGGTAACGACGCTTGTTCCACGATGGAACGATGAAACTCGACCAGCCATTCGTTGTTTGATAAAAACATAACAGGAAAGCTAGGGAAGAAAAACCGAAAGAAACAACGACAGAACGCTCATCTCCTGGAGGGGATAGAAATCATTTGTTTAATCGAGAATCGTTTCACTGTCAGCCAATTTGCTTTTAATTGTATTGCCATACGAAGAAGGAAAATAGCGAAGCCCTCGGTCGCAGAAAGCCCCGGCACACTTGACACTGATGTCGGCCCTCCCCCGGTTTGGAAGGGGGATCGTGGTGTGTGTCATTACCATTTATGTGATGTGTTGCTCCTGGATTTGAGGCTGTCGCTGCTGTTGACGTCATTTGAGCCCAAATGAGTTCGACTGACAATACACAATACA
Organism: Malaya genurostris; assembly: GCF_030247185.1. Classification (NCBI taxonomy): domain Eukaryota; kingdom Metazoa; phylum Arthropoda; class Insecta; order Diptera; family Culicidae; genus Malaya; species Malaya genurostris. The sequence goes on from NC_080570.1 coordinate 129,370,585, forward strand.
ATGTTTGGTTCGTGGTACAAACGGAGCCTCGAAACGGAACGACGGATTTCCTAAATTAATACATTTCTTCGTCCCATCCAGACAGCCTTATTCCCAAGCCTAAGCTCATTGACACCCGGTAAGCTCGTCCTCATCATCATTGCTATCATCACAATCGACACTGCCACTGGCAGTAAAAGGAGCCAACGAGCTGCGGTCGGAAACGATGCGTGAATCGTGTACACAAACTGACACACGCACACACCTCCGACGAGAGCCTTCCATTCTAATCGACCATATCATTAGCACTTTATTAGATTGGCCTATTTACATAAAGCATAAGAACGGTTGAGGGGCATTTTTACTTGGCGGTGAAAGTGAGCGTGTGTGTGATACGAATCTGACGCTTGGATGACGTATTCTACGTAGTTTAGTATAAATGCACCGTTACAATTCTGGAAGCGAAGCAGTAGTGGCCAAATTCAGAACCATCAAATAATACGAACGATTATCTCTATTCGCAAGTTTGAAAGAATTAGTGTCAGTTTTATTCGTATTCGCGTCCTCCAGTAATGTCTGTGACATTACCCACCCGCCTGTTTTTTTTTTCTAAATTTCGATTCTCTTTCAAAAAGGATACAATAGTCTCAAACAAGAGCTTCAGTCTCAGCGATGACCTGATCATCCGAGAGCAGAAAATAGTCGCTGCGGGTTAAATCGGACGAACCTGGTGGATGCAGTAGCAATTCGATTTTCAATTCCGAATTCTTCAATTATTCAATAATTGAAAATAGTTTTTCAAACTGATCGATTATAAGGGTTAAAATAACCGGTTACTCGATTGATTGCCCGTTTATCTGGCATATCTCGATTTTCCTGAACATAGATTCAAATCAAAGGTCGTGTACAAAATCTCAGAATTTTATCCTGATCTGACTTCCGGTTCCGGAATTACAGTGTGATGAGTGTTTGAGGTGTCACCTTGTAAAAGAGGATCTTCTAATTGGACTCAAAACTGCTCCACTGCATAGGTCATATATGTTAAGTTGCTGGCCCAACCGACCAACCGACATCGACTATTTTGGTCTCCAGAAAGCGGTTCTGGGGGTACCGGGAATTGTAATCAAAATCTTCAAAATTGGACTCAAACGATTTTCACAAACAAAAGGCCTAAACGAAAACTCCAAATAAAAGATAACCCGACGAACGACCGTAACTAGGTTGAAGCCGGGTATAAATGAATGATATAAAAAAAAACAATAACAAAACTAGATCGATTGAAACATCCTCCATTGTTTCTAATTTTCCAGAAGTAGCGTCACTGAAAGCACAATAACTAGGACACTAATGAATCGAATGTCACACCTGAAGGATATCTTTATTGAACGCTAGAGGGACTTGAAAACAGTGACACCATCTATCTGTCAGACTTGATAAAGCAAAGAAAAAATCCATACTTCTCTCTGTGGATGTGTAAGAAGCTTTTGAATTTGAAGCTATTTGAGTTCGTTGAAAATTTTCAATAATGACTTCCGGTTTATCGATATTATTCTGAAACTTTTTCAAAAAGAATGTTTTCGAAATGGACTTGGCTATTAATCTTCGGAATATGGTTGTGGAGGTTACTTCAAAAGCAGTATGGAAACTTCCGATGTTGTTTAAAAAAATCTTAATAAACTCGGCACATCAATAAGCAAACTTTGAATTTCGATGCAAAACAAAAAAAAAGCTCTGTAAACAGCGGTTTGTGCTGACCTGTTGGGTAGCATAACAGTTCAACACAAACTGTTATGCACTGACGAGTCGAGGACGAAACGTAAAGAAAACTAATCTTATGAGAAATATTTCCAAAACACGTTTGAAGACTAAACTTCGGAAACGATGATGGTAGTCGTTTCAAAACCAAATATGGCGGCTACTTACGACTTTCTGTGAACAATTTTTGGCGCAACATTTTTTGGGGGTTTCAAATCAATCCTTGGGATCATTTTTTTTATTCTTCAGAGGAATGATGGAGTTGAATAAACGTTTTTTTTTCCTTTTTGATCACTAAACCTACGATGGGGACGGCAAATCGAGTTTTGCCTCGGGTGTTGATTGTATATGATATCTGTATATCAATATATTCCCAAAGAACTATACGAAATTTATGTAAATTTATCATGCCGATGTGTTCAAATCCAGTTTCCCTTCAAAAAAGCTCGATTGCGTCATCATACTGCTGGTCGTTGGCATTGGAGCTTAATACCAAGAAAGGTGAACAACGGTGAGAAACATTATACAAAATCAGCCCCTCTGGTAGCTCCAAAGAACTATAAAAATTGCTTTTTTGGAAAACGGAGATAAAAATCATAAATTTAGTGCAAATCTAATAATGAATTGATTAGCTTTGTGCTATTTTCGCACTGCAAAACTCGCACCAAACGAGTGCGAACAAAGGCAGCATTTGACTGCTTCGCGTTCGAAAAAAAAGCTCCAAACAGTGTTTAATATCGTAAAAAATAATACAATTTGGCCTTTCTGAATGCCAGAAATTAGTCTCGTACACCATTTTGATAGTTTCTTTCACTGAAATATGCAAATCCGAAATGAAATAATCGACATCAAAATTCTGTATGTTGCTATTTTTTTTACTCTTATTTGTTCCGCGTTATTTATTTGTGTGGTAGAAAATAATTGTCGCCAGTGAGTCAATCTTTGGTATCAATGCACCGTTACAATTATGGAAGCGAAGTAGTAAAAGTTGCGAGATCCACACAATCAACTAATACGAACGATTATCATTTTTATGTGTAATCACGTGCTCCAGTTGTGTCTGTGACATTACTCACCCTCTTCTTTTCCCGTTTCGGATCAGATTCAAGAACTATTTTTTCTGGGTACGATAGATGGTTCTCCTGAAAGCTGATACAATTCGTGATTCATGGTACGTTCGATCTGTCTTGTTCAATGCGTGTTTTCATATTAATTTCAATGCTACGTTTTTGCATATTCAGCATATGACATTTTCAAGCGTTCATATACATACAATTTAACAACATTTTGAACACTTTTTTCCTTAAAATGAAAGTATATTAAGATGCTGATCTATTACAGAAGATGCAGAAGAACTATCGTTTCCAGTGGTAAAACTTTCATTTGCTCTTCTGTCATGTAACAACAAAGCTCCTGTATTGAGCAGAACTGACAATATTTTACTATCGAAAGTGTGCGATTTGATTTGCCCAATAGTTGCTGTGTTAATCCTAATTTACAATGTTATTCATATTTGTATCTCATTATTCACGCTATACTGTTGGATTTACATTCAAAAAAGAAAGACAATAAAATGCACCGAATCAATCAAACAAAACACGCAGTCGCGAGCTTTATAAACAACTGAATTTCGAGGCGCTCCCGTTCATTAAAGCGTTCCATAGAGCCAGATGTGCCTTAATTTATTATATCAATTATTTCCCTGGAAACGTTACTCTAAAGATAAGAGCTTCCTCAAGTACAGCCCGAACCAAATACCGGGAATTACTCCCTCTTCACTCCAACTCCAACCACCTTCTATTTGCTTAACTTACCGGCCACACAAGCCCATTTGCACGAAGTCATTTTCCCGGAACAGCCGTATTACTCTTACGCAGCCTTTTTTCCGGGAAATCCACTCGTTCACCGTCTGCCAAAACCTCCTCCTAATCAAGCCTCTTCACACACACACACACACACTCGACAGTTCATTTCGATAGCGATTTGTGCTGAAAATGTCTCCTGTCCCAAAATCGAGGACGGCCGACCGACCTACCGTCTGTCCGCCTGTTCGTCCTACCGAACGGTGTCATTGACAGTGCTCATTTGCTATGATGAATATGTGTTAAATAAATAAATTTCCGGCATTGGCGCCGGGATGTGGAAATCCGTTTCGATCCTGACATTTGGGTGGTTCGAGGGCCCCGAGGGAGTTTGCGTTTCCGCTACTCCCGTCCGGGCGAGACACAGCACTACCTGGACACGGTTTGAGTCAGTCCGTTGATGGATTGTTTTATACAAACAATATAACCACCTCGGCCGACCTTTTTTCCTGCGAGGGTAGTGGTGCATATGTCTGCCAGAGGAGCCGCCTGAAAAAGGGGGAGACAGGGGTTCAAAGTGGAACGGGTTCAATATTTTTATGTCCTTTGGCTGCTGCTGTCATTTTGATCGCTCGAATTCCGGTAGGAGTGTCGAACTGAGATATATCACCTCCGGTTAGACTGTGCTGGTGTGTGTGTTTGTGCGTCCGTGTGTTCGGCATCAGTTTCTGCCGACGTCAGCGCGTACGCCCAACCAGCAGAGCAAGCTTTTCCCATTTTATCCACCTTCGACAGACAGCTGATAGCTACTGTTCTATTTGCATTCAATTTGTATTGGAATTTTCGGCATAGAACCGAAGCGAACCAGAAGCAGAAACAGAAGGTGATTTGTTGGAGCCTATGCAGAGCTTGAACTCTGGGAAACTTTTCCTGACATCGAAGCCCAGCGTTCATCAACGGGGTGGTCGGATTGGGTTTGGAACGAGGGAGCTCTGGAATGAGTTATTCTATATGACAAATTCGTTAACTAAATTATGTTTGTTTCGGGGGAAATGCGGGAATTCGCTTCTGTCAGATTGTTTGTCACTACTTCTGCTGCCGCTGCTGCTACTGTTTCTGGTGTTGGTTGTTTGGATAGGATTAGGGTAGCTTCCCGTGAGAGATAAAGTCATGGAAAACATGGCATTTTGGGGCTTTGTTTGAGCTGCTAGACACCGCATCGATTGCTCAAAGAGTTGACTGAGGGAATGATTAAAGTGTTTACTTCGTTTTGCTTCATTGTGTGGCGCACATTTGCTCTAATGTTTGAGGAATTAGTTCGAAGCAAATGTTCTTTTGTTTGCGCTGTAGTAGTTGAAATAATTCCTATCAAAAAGGAATAACAGATTTTTAAAAAAAGTGTAAAAAATGTAGTCTGAGTTAGTTTTGTGTGGAAATTTTACTGAGCTTACTTGATCCATGTGCTTCACTATTTCGAACTACATGCTCAATTAAGTACGGGCGCCAAATGAACATGTTTCCATTTTCCGATATTTTTATATAGTGTTCAATGCCGTCAAGCCAAATTATAGAATCACTATTAGAAATTATTATTTGGATCCAGTAAAAATTTTCCCCCTACTTATGGGAACATAATACTCTTCATTTGAATCTAAGCTTGTAAAAATCGGTCCAAACGTTTCTGAAAAATGAGAGTAATATCCGGCTTGGAGTACACTTAACACCGATAGTAGTGAAGAAGAACTCCAAAAGTGGAACTCGTTTCGATTTCTCAACGATAGTTGATTCATTCTTGGGGGGATGTACAGATTTTTGTTTAGGTTTATTTTCGTTCAATTGGTTTAATCGAAAAAGGTGTATTAGAAATTCTAATGTAACACCTCACTCAACAAATCGTGAAAGGCACAGTTTTTTTTGGGCCAAAAATTGATTTTTTGTCTATCAATGTAATCTCCTTCAAAAGCAACTCTAACCTTTCGATGCCGTGCTTGCAGAAGGATTTGATTTTTACCTAAAAAAAGCGAGCATTTTTTAAGTGTTAGCGAATAGCCGGTAGTCACTGGGAGTCAGATTTGGTGGATGAGGATGCAATCCAAATTGTAATTCGTTCAGTTTAATCAATTGTTAACTATATTTGTGAATCGGTGCATTGTCTTGGTGAAACAGTGGTTTTTTCTACGATATATGAGGTCGTTTTTCGTTGATTTTTTGTATTCAACAATGTTATGTAATACCCGCTATTGATTGTATTTACTTTCTCATGGGATAGTACACGAGCATTGCACCATGTGCATCCCCAAATACTAAAGCCAAAACCTTCCCAACGGACTGTTGTGCCCTTTGGACGCTTCACTAGCTGCAGTTCACTCAGCTGATACTCGTTTTTGATTTCGGAGTGAAGTGAAACATGGAACCATGTTTCATCCATTGTCACATATCGACGCAAAAGAAATCAGATTTATCACTTGTAAACATGCTATCACTTTGAAAACAGCGTTCTCATGCTCAAATGTTCATGCATAACCCCAAAGTTTTGCTTTTCGTTTTTGTTTTGTTACTTTGGGGAGGTTTTAAAGTTACAACATATGAAAAATCGCAGTTTTGGCTTTAATTCAACACCAAAAATTCTTAAAAATTTAAGAATATCAAATAAAAACGTAGGAGTTTAGAAAAGCATCTACGTCACTTGGATTTATGGACTTCTGGTAATTCTGCACTGAGATACACTGGACACCGCAAATCGTGATTTCTAAAACGCGTCCTCGAAAATACTTTTTCACCGATTTAGTTTTCAATATTTTTCTTCGAAACAATTACAAAATGTTTAGCTTATGAAATGACTGAGTGGAACCATATATTGGAGAAGCCAAATGAATGCAAAACTTACAGAAAAGATGATTTTTTGTAAAAAAGCTCAGAGTCAGGACTCGAACCTGCGTTCTTATGCATTCCGTGCATACGCGCTACCATTTCGCCACCCTAAGCCTAGTGATAAACACAGCTCTAAAGCAGATTTATTGTCTTCTCTAGTTTTAATGCAATATCACCATCGTTTATCCGGTCCGTTTAGTGTCACCTAATTACTATAGAGTTCGTTAGCTAGTATCTGTTGGGTTGTTGTAATCTGTTGATATAAACGATGAGGAGGTTTTATGCCTGCTGGAGTGAGAGGTTGTAATATTTCAGCTCCATTGGGCTTTTTCCTGCTCTAAATAAATAAATAAATAACTAAATAAAACACGAACAGGCATAACAGAACATGATCTACATCATGGCCGTCTCACAACCGGTACCATATATCCAAACATCTTCTCTGTTCATCAAACATCAGTCTTCTCGCTCGATACAAATTTTCCGTTCAAACACTGAGTAGGAGAGTCATCATGCCTAGTTGTGTTTTTGAGCTGTGTTTATCACAAGCGTATCTTTTTTCCAAAAAATCATCTTTTCTATAAGTTTTCATTTGGCTTCTCCAATGTATGTTTCCACTCAGTCATTGCAAAAACTGATCTTAGTTATGGCGGCTTTACGTCAAACCAAATAAAAATTATTAAAAATCATTATACAAAATGTTGTTAGAATGATACTTTTTGTAGCACAACATTTGATTTTATTTTTTTTAACGATTGCTCAAAACAAACTCGCAAAAATTGTGTTTTTTCATCCGTTAGAATCAAATCCCAAATAGCGTAATCCACGTATAGACGTATTTACTTTTTTAAACCTACTTTATAGAAGGGGGTTTGTGCAAAATATGAAAATATGTGCTATGGCAATATTCTAATGCTGCATTTTTTAAACTGATATGACAAAAGTAGTATTTTAACTCGATTCAAAATCCAAGATGGCGACTTCCGGTTTATTGAAATTCCTTGAAACTTCTTGAGATATAGTTTTTTTCAAAAACAGATTTGATGAGTAGATGCCGAAAAACGATGCTCGAGGAGATTCGGAAATTCTACTCATCAAACCCAAACATTCAAACATTGAATTTTAGAACCACCTCCAACATCATTTTCTGGGAGCTACTTATCAAATCCTTTTGTCGTGAATACGACTTACTTTACTATGGGGCGCCTTTTCAAAATTAGCCATATGGAAGAATGGGCAGAACTTAATCGAGAATATCTCGACCTGTATTAACGGCAGCAACATAATTCTTTCACTATGTCATCAAAAATATGTTCAGGAATTCAGGATAATATTTTGAGCAGTGTGAGATAACCACAAACAACTCAAAAATTAGGTTTTCTGAAAATTTCAAAACAACGCGGAAAACTCTTTACTTCCGCTTGGGTTTTTCGCGCAAGGACGACGATTTTGAGGTAGTCAGGCACATATCTTCAACTGAACGTTATAAAAGGAGAACCGTGGTCGAAAATCGATCATTTCTTCTTGTGCGTTGGATGGAAGCAGACGTCGGGGCGAGAAGACGCATTCAAACAGCGGCATCGGAGAGCGCACCTTGTGCGTGGTTATAAAAAAGAAACGCACAGGCAGGGTTGCCATATATACAGATTAATCTGTATTTTACAGATTTTTCAGACAAATTTGTGACCAAGATTCTGTTTATACAGATTTTCGGCAAGAAATACAGATTTCTACAGATTTTTGATGGCGTGTATTAAAAATTGAATAATGATCCTATTGAAATATATTGAATAATGGTACTATTGTTTCTCGAAATAAAACTTATCGTGTTAATTTTGAATAAGAGGATAAAACTGACATAAAAGAGAATATCAAGGACAGTAAACACAGACAGGGCCATAACATAAGGAAATGAAAAAGAATATTGCCAATTGCATACCTTATAAACGATAGTAAAAATAATTAGACTTAATTTTTAGAGCAGTTTCCAGTAGGTTTTCAAGTAGTTCTAGAACTAGTTTCATGTAGATTTTTGAGCAGTAGTTCTTCAAGTAATTTTGTAATTGTATTTTGAGCAGTTTCGAGTAGTTTTTCGACCAGTTTCAAAAGGATTTTTGAGCAGTTTCATGTAGTTTTAAAGGATGTTTGGAGTAGTTTTTCAAACAGTTTCGATTTTTTTGAATCGTCTTTAGAGTAGTTTCAAGTAGTTTTTCGATCAGTTTTTCTAGCAATGCTTCGAGTAGTTTCTGAGCAGTTTCAAGTAATTCCTCGAACAATTTCTAGCAGTTTCGAGCAATTCATCGAGATTTTTATCGAGCATTTTTTAGTAGTGTTCCAAGCATCCTTAATTATCTTTTTCGAGAAGTTTTTCGGTTTTAGATGAATTGCAAGTAGTTTTCAAAGCCCTTTCAAGCCGTTCTTACTTCGAGCTGTTTTTCGAGCATTTCATTTATTTTAATGTAGTTTTTGGGGCGGACTTTAGTAGTTTCCGAGCAGTTTCAAGCAGATTTTTGAGCAGTTAGTTTTTGAGCAGTTCTTGGAACTGTTTAGTAGTAATTATTTCAGTAGTTTTTAAAGCAGTTTTAAGTAGTTTTTCCAGGAATTTTAAGCAGTCGAGTAGTTTTACAACAGTTTCAAGTAGTTTTTATAATAGTTTCAAATAGTTTTTTGTGATTTTTTGACATTTCTTCGAATTGTTCAAGAGTAATTTTTCGAGCAGTTTTAAAAGAAGTTGTAACTAGTTTCTTCAGAAATTGTAAGCGGTTTCGAAAGATGCTTCGAGTGATTCTTCATGTTGTTTTCCAGAACTTTCAAGTAGTTTTGAAAGCAGTTTCAAGTAATTTTTAGGAGCAGTTTCAAATAGTTTTTTAAGTAATTTCTCAAGTTTTTCAAGCATTTCTGCGAGTTATTTTTAAGTTGTTTGTTTTTTAGCAATTTCAAGTAGTTTTTCGGCCAGTTTCAAATAGATTTTTAGGCAGACTCAAGTATTTTTTCGAGCAGTTTTATAACATGTTTCGTTTTATTTTTCATAGTTTCTCAAAGTAAAGTAGTTTCAAGTAGTTTTTTTTATCAGTTTTTCTAGTAATACTTCGAGTAGTTTCTGAGCATTTTCAAGAAGTTTTTCGTGCAAATTGTTTATCGAATATTTTCTAGTAGTTCACCGAGTATTTTCGAGTAGTTTACCGAACATAATTCTGAAGCTTTTTTGAGTAGTTTCTTCGAGCAGTTTCGAGTATTTTTTCGATCAGTTTCACGACAATTTTTGTATAGTGTCAAGAAGTTCTTAGAGTTTTTTGAGTTGGTTTTGAGTGGTTTCGAGTACTGTTTAGAGCAGTTTCAAGTTGTTTTTCAAGTAATTTTAAGCAGTCTCGAACTATACTTTGAATAAAAAGTTCTAGAATTTCTCACATTTAGATTGGATTTTAAACGTTTTACATCAAATCATCATTTCGAGAGGCTGAAACTCAAAAATAACTTCCAGTGTTTTTCCAACTTCAAACTCATGAAATTCAGACCAAGCAAAGTTATGGTATCTTTAAATTTGTGTTCTAAAGACTTTTTCATTCCGTGCTGCTTCGATATCTTATCACATTCCATATACAGATTTTCAATACAGGTTGTTGATCTCCTGATACAGATTTACAGATTTTTCTTCTAAAAAATGCAGATTTGAATGTGGCAACCCTGCACACAGGTCGTAGTTTTCATTTGCCTTCCGCTCGTCAAGGCGAGAAGACGCATTAAACCAGTTTCGCATCACTTGGCACTGCGAGCGGATGTGTCAATTCAAGCAAGAACGATTGCATCAGCTGCTGTTGCTTTGCATTGGAGAGAAAGAAAACAAGTAACGAAAAGTGGACAACATTATATAAAATCAGCCGTTCTAATTAATTCTCTAACTGTTATCTAAAGAACTATTAAGATTACTTCTTTGCAAATCGAACGTAGAAATCATCAGTTTAGTGAAAATAAAAAATAATTTGATCTGCTTCGTGCACTTTTCGCAGTGCGAAAATCGTTCGAGATAAATGTTCCGAACTGTGCTAAATATCGCAGAGAATTCCACAATTTGGGGCTTCTAAAATGCAAAAATTTATCCTGCATAGCATCTTGATAGTTTCTTTCAATGAAATATGCAAATCCGAAATGAGATAATCGACGTCAAAAATCGTTGAAAATTTTCGTAATGACAAGGGGGAAAGTTTCGCAATTCACACAATCGATCAACTATCAATTCGAATCTGAAAGTATAAAGAAATCGTGTCAGTTTTATTCATATTCACGACATCCAGTTATGTCTCTGACATTACACACCCGTACTTTTTGAAAAAAATCCATATATTTTTGGTTTTTAATAAATCGTAAGACACCATTTTGCGTTTTGAAACGAGCCCAAACATTATGTTTTTGGACCTACACACCAAAAAAATTGAATTTTAGAGATGACTCAATCTCTCATACGATATAATTCATGAAAACCTAATTTGTCAATTGACGTAACATTTCATTTCTAACAACTTAATATTAGATTAGAATGAATTTTTCTAGTTTCGAATGTAACTTGTATTCTTCTAGCGGAGTGCGACCAGCCAACTAGACGTATGCTTCTGTGGCTCAGTCGATTAACGGACGTACTTTGCGATCCAAAGATTCTCGGTTCAAGCCGCGCGGCGGCAGCAATCAGTTTTCATTTTTTTTTCTTTTTTCAATGAATTTCATGTCATGGAATTTAAGCACAATATGTTCAATGTTCTTCTACGTAAATTTGCGTGAACTGCGACGCTTCATTTATGTGCATCTAATAAGATGTAAAATCACAGGTTTTTTCCGAAGTGTATACTTTTCAGATCCGCTCCGGAAACATACACAAATTTTCCACATTCACTACACCCAACTTTGCTTTTAGGAAGTAAATTCCAAATAACGTAAGCGTTTTTTACGACCTAACTCGATTTACGAAACCCCTTTTTGTTTCGTAAGTGAAGGTTCCGCTGTATATTTGTAGAAATTACTACAAACATTGTGAATTTGTTCAATAAAATGTGAGAAAAATATCAACTATGGTATGTCGCATATGCGAAGCACCCACATTTCAGTGCCATTTTGTGCCATAATCAATTATATTGAAATAGTGAAATATTAATCGCGAATATTGAATCTTGCGTTCAACTATATTAAGATTTTGCGTATTATATCACGAAAAATTAAAAAAAAATCGGCATGCCGATTTTCTATATGGGACTAATAAACAAGTGTGGGCAGCTTACGAATTGCCCGAAAGTCTAAAAAAACTTCAGATTCAGACCACAAAAAAGTTCAAAATCGGTCTGTTTTCATGCATGAAAGGTTCGAATATCAAAGGGCCCAGGTTACTTCCCTAATGATATGATAAGGTCAGTCCTGTTTATGATATTGAATCATCACCCGACTTCAAGAGAGTCAGTCCATGCAAACCCATGCAAATTGTTATGAACTCAGCTGCGGCTAGATGATAGTCACTCTACAAGCGCAGGAATCCGTCGCACGGCACTGCACCCTCAGTGAAAGATAACACGTGTGCGATTTTCCGGCTGTTAAACGAACCCCCCACCCGGGGATCGGGGATTGCCGAAATGAAATGGGACGCTACCAGGGGAAACCAAAAACCGGGAACCCGGTGAAATGTGAATGATAAATAAACAAATAAATTTGATTAATACTTCTTGGCTACTGCCATAAATTGTCGGTATATGTTTCAATGTTCGCCCGAGTTCAACCGGATTCCGGTGCCGCGGAGTGTGGAGTTGTCGTTTTTTTTTTCGTTTCGTTTTTGACAGTGACACTATCACGCACACCAACGCACGGTGATGAGCGTGTTATTATCTTTTTTTTGCGGCCATGACAGTCGCAATTTATGAATGTTTGTTTCTTTTGCTACATGGTTAAATTTTCCGCGTGGATTATTTTCAATGAGAATGATTCGGTCAGTAGTTTTTTACTGGAAAAAAAAGCTTGCTGGGATTGATTTTTAAAATTACAGGTACAGTAGTGTTTCTGACACAGGAAGTCCTAAAAACAAAAACTTTCGACAACTTATGCCGTTTTTCATTGAAAAACACTGGTGGCGTGGATTGCTCTGATTTTGCACTTTCGAGCAGAAATGCAACATTCTGACGGTGTTTCATTGCGATTTCTGCTCGAAGGTGTAAAACCAGAGCAATCCACGCCACCAGTGTTTTTCAATGAAAAATCCCATTAATCTTGATCAAAACTCAATCCTAAAACAGCTATAAAATCGTGCCTATCGTTTCCGGATCGTTGAAAAAAATTAGCAACCATGTAAAAACAAATGAAACATTAAGCAACATCTATTACAACTTGTTTTCTAGATCGTCATTACCTAGAACTGGAAGCTTGGAACGTGTTTTCCAATGAGTTCCCTTCCCGCTATCCACCACCTTGACAAGCCAAAAAAAAAAAAAACAATTCATGACCCCCCCCCCCCCGGTCGATGTAAGTTTAATTCTTGCCATTTTTACGACTCTATAAATTAACCCCGTGGGACAAACAACAACAACAACAGGGGAGTCCAAAACAAAAATAAAGTACTTCGGACCAGCGACACCCGACTTTCGGTTCGCACACGGGGACATAAATCGTCCTCCACTTTGAGCCTCGTGCCTGCAATGTTACGCACATAAAGTCATTAATATCGCACTCTCACAGCCCATTTCCTACACACTACCTACAACTACTTCGCTGACCGTGAATGGAGCACATTTCACCTACATTATATTTTGGTTGTCATTTTTTTTCTTTGTTTGATTGGCTACACAGCAAAAAAAAACACGGCCAAAACTTCAGCCATATTTCGTTGATTTTGTTGTTGCGATAATTCAACGTCGTGTACAACAATCATAAAAAACAGCTGACAACAAGGGACATGTTCGAACAACGCAGGAGGACATCCATTCCTGCACGACGGTGGTGGTGGTGGTGCTATTGTTTATCAACAGTTCTCGCATGCTCCACTCGAAGATTTTTCCGCCACCGAACCGGACTGGACCAAAGGATGACGACGAAACACCCCTCGTCAACGGATGCGACTGTGCTCGTTAAGTCACGTGTGGATGTGCGTGAGTGTGAACCAGAGTCGTGACGAATGTTCGGACGGAGGGTTCTGTCCATTGTGTTGTTTTTATTTTTGGGGTTTGGCTGCATATTCATAAGGAGCCAAATATGGGATTTTAGATGACTCAAATAGGAAGGCTCTGTCAGAATGCGAAAGTGATGAGTTATGGATAGTGGATCGGGATTCGGCTAAATTTAGCAGCCTTCAACAGAAGACACTTGTATCACTGGACTCCAGAAAGCAAGATTCCTAATCTTTGATATTTCAATTTTTTTCCCATCGTCCATTACGGTCCGACGGGAGGAGCCAATTTCATCAAGAAACTAAAATTACTTATGAAAATCAACCAAAAACTACTGAAGCACGTATCATCGCATTAACGAATTAACGACTGGAAAATGAGTTTTTATAAGACTCTCTCAGTCACAAATCACTGGCAAACGAGTTAATTCTGAAATTGCCCGGCGTTTCGGCCGTTCTCGATGGCCTTTTCTAAGGAAAACTGTATAGTTGTGTTTTTATAGTCAGTTCCAAAATCTAGTTAACGAATTTGGTTCCAGCATTCAGTTGCTGAATTCAGGTTGTGGATCTAAATTTTAAAACTGAATTCAAGAATTTAATTTCGGTTTGGAAGTCGGTTCTAAAATTCAAATTCGGAGCTCAGATCTAACATCTAGTTCCAGAATACAGAAATCTTAAGTTCATATCCGGAATATTGTTCCAGAATTCTAAGATTAGAAATTACAATTTCGAATATAAATTAAGGTACTAAAATCAATAAATCAGTTTCAAAAATCATAATTAGGCTTAATTTCCAGAGTCATAGTTTTAAATTCTGAACCTGTAATCTAGAACTAAGCTCTAACACTAAGTTCAGAAGCTTCAGGCTCTGAATTCAGTTTCGAAATTCTGTTTCAGAATTTTGTTACAAAATCCAGTCCTGAATTCAATTAGTCAACCGCAAGCGTGTACCGAGATTTTTTTTTGAAGGGAGTTTCAGAACATGATGATTATTATCCATACGTATGGAAATATGCATATAATTACTTAAAATTTTATAATTGACCTAAATATGACGAGTTTCGCGCTAAATCATATTCGCAGTTGGCAGAATTCTCTCAGATTTGAATGAAACTTTCTAAGCATGCAGACCTGGTCCTAAAATGTCACATGGTATGCTTTGATTGTCGAAAATTGATCTAGACTGTCTAAGGAGTGTATCGATAAGTAGTCAGCAACATTCAAACAGTTATTACTCTGATATGGCTTAATTTTTTGCAGCGTGTTTTGCGGTGAAATGTTTGTTTACATGTCAATTACAGCTGCGCAATCGATTGGTTTCGGAACGGTTTGTCGTTTCAATGATGAGTCGAATTGATCCGAAAAGGCGAAAGAAAATTCTGCACACTTGGTGCTCAGAAAGTGGTGTCACGTACAATGAAATTGCAAAACGGGTGAAAGTGCACCACACCAGTGTCAAAAATATTATCGAGAAATTCGGTAAGACCCTTTCCATGAAGGATTTGCCCCGATCCGGTAGGAAAACGAGTTCAAGCCAGCCCGGCCGGGACATAAAAGTGGTTGAGTACATCAGGAAAAACCCATCGGCGTCGACGCGGGATTTGGTGAAGCAGTTCAACACCAGCATCGGGATGATTCAACGGATCAAAGTTCGGAACTCCCTGAAAACGTACAAGAAACAGAAGGTGCCGGAAAAGTCCCTGGAACAGCAAGTTCAGGCCAAAACAAGAGCGCGAAAACTGTATAATCGGATTCTACAGAACAAAGACGGATGCATCCTGATCGACGACGAAACCCACGCCAAGGAAGACTCTCGAGCGCTGCCCGGACCGCAATATTATACGAAATCGGTGTACCAGGACCTGGACGACGCTGACACCACGGTGGGGATGGAAAAGTTTGGCCAGATAGTGTTGATCTGGCAAGCAATTTGTACCTGTGGTTTGTGGTTGTCGATTTTCTTAACGAAGGGCACAATTAACGCCAAGGTGTACGAGGAAGAATGTTTGAAGAAGAGAATGCTGCCACTGTACAGAAAGCATAAGGCTCCTCCTCTCTTCTGGTCGCATTTGGCTTCAGCCCACTACGCCAACTCCGTTCTACAGTGGTTGTCAAAAAATAATGTACAATTCGTGGAAAAGAACATCAACCCAGCGAACTGCCCGGATCTTCGGCCAATTGAAAGGTATTGGGCAATTGTCAAGTGGCACTTTCGGAAGGAAGGTACAGTGTCCCAAAACATGCAGGAGTTAAAAAAAAACGGGACAGCTGCCACCAGGAAAGTCACGAAAGTAACTGTGCAGAATTTAATGAATAATGTCAAGTCCAAAGTGCAAGCGTTTCACAGAAACTAGGATTTTCTTCAATATATTCAGTGAAATGCATAAACATGAAATTTTTTTACAATATATCGAAAACTGATGTCAAAATATGTTTTTTTTCGCTTTTTCATTCAATAATCAATGTTGGTAAATACTTTTCGATACACTCCTTATTAGAAAGGGCTAAACTTTTTTAACCTTGATTTATGATTTTTAGTTGGTTTGGCGTAAAGTCGCCATAACTGAGTTCAGTTTTTGCAATGACTGAGAGGAAACATATGTTGAATAAATCAAATGAATGGGAAACTCACAGAAAATATTTTTTTTTTTTTAAAGATACGCTCGGAGACAGGACTCGAACCTGCGTTCTTATGCATTCTGTGCATACGCGTTACCATTTTGCCACTCTGAACCTTGTGATAGACACGGCTACACATTTTTCGCTCAAGCATTGAGTAGGAGAGTGTATTTATAATCGCTTGTCACCTTCTCTACTGGTGCCAGTCGTTCAGTGCTTGAGCGGAAAATAGGTATAGAGCGAGAAGACGAGTGTTTGATAAACAGAGATGTTTGGATTGATGATACCGGTCGTGAGACGGCTCGGATGTAGACCATGTTCCATGTACGCTTTGTCATGCCTAGTCGTGTTTTAGAGCTGTGTCTAACACAAGATTCAGGGTGGCGAAATGGTAGCGCGTATGCACGGAATGCATAAGAACGCAGGTTAGAGTCCAGTCTCCGAACGTATCTTTTTCCAAAAAATCATCTTTCCTGTTAAGTTTTTCATTCATTTGGCTTCTCCAATATATGTTTCCACTCAGTAATTGCAAAAAATGGATTATACTAGTGATTTTCACAAAATCAGTCAATTTTTCCAATAAATAAAGAAAAACTTCCATATCGAATTATCCGTCCGGCCGTGTGTGTGTGTTTTTTTTGTTTGTGTATGTATGTTCAACAGATTTTCGAAAACTTAGATTCAAATGAAAAATTTTATAGTTTCCTAAAAATTTGTAAAACATTTGATCTGGATCCGGAACTAAAGTGTAATTAGTGGAAAATTACCAATTTTATTAATATTTTTCCACAAACGATGGATAAAAACAGGTACAAATCCCATCAAACTGTCTGATAAATTCTTCTAGTTTGCAAAGCTTGTTAGTGTGTGGGCATGAAAACTCAATTCGGCACTACTGATCCCCTCTTTTCCTATTCCGAGAGCACCGACAGTGGAGAATAAAAAACTAAATTCACTTCGATTTCTCTGCGATGCTTTAACCGATTTTCACAAGTCTCGATTTGAATTAAAGCTCATATTCACTTTAAAGCTACTGTGAAATTTCATCCGGATCCAACATCCGTCTCCGCAGTTACAGGGCGATGAGTATCGAAGCTTTCAAACTGGCATATAGAATGACAATACAATACCATGTAACGTGGAAGGAGAAAACACACAACGAACGATGCGTGCTTTGTTCTATTTCGTACACGACATTAAAAAAACCAAACGGTTACGGATGTCTGCTACTAGTGTGTGATAATGGTAAAAGACGGTGCTGCGGTTGATAATAAGTTTTGCTATGTTATAAGTGCGACCGAAAGAATAAATGAGTGTAAAGCCGGGGTAAAATAAATGATATAAAAAAATAAAAGAATGTCAACGAATTGAAGTTTATTTGAAAAAAAAAAGCAATTTTCACAGCCGGTGGTGCAGTGATGTCAATAATAACAAAAATATTAATAATAAAAATAATAATAATATTAAAATAATAATAATAATAAAAGTAATAATAATAATAAAAATAATAATTGTAATAGTATTAATAATAATTCTACTACATGTTTTATGCTGCTGATTCATGCTGTTTAGCTTGACTTACATATGCAGAAGTAACAGGAACGCAGCTTGGCTTCGTTTGTTAGATTTCATTTGAATGATTTAATCGAAATAGAGCATGAGATAGTAAGTCTAGGTTTATCTAGGTTCAAAACTGTTCCAATTTGAAGGTCATATTGGTTGCTTGCAAACGAATCATTTTCGACTATTCCGATTATCTGAATCCGATTTCGAAAGAATATGAAAGGGTGATTGAAAACTGCACCAAGCTGGTGATCAAGATGGCCAAATCGATTTTCATAAACTTATATGTTCAAAGAAAATATCTTACAGTTTCATACGGAATTTCCAAATTGAAAATTTTCCACTTATCGCGCTGTAGTGTGGGAACCAGAAGTCGGATCTAGATGAATTTCGGGATCTTTTAAAGATTTAAATGTTTGTGTATGTGTGTATGGGCACTCAATTTTCTCTTAGATGGCTGAACCGATTTTCATACACTTAGATTCGAATCAAAGGCCTTACAATTCCAGAACCTGCTATTGAACTTCACCAGGATTCGACCTCCGGTTCCGGAGTTACGGAGTAAAATGTGCCAAATATATTAAATTTTTTTATTAAACAGGCCAATTTTCACAAGCGTAGAATCAAATGAAAGGTATTTAAGTCTTATATAACCGTACCGAATTTCATCCGAACACGACTTCCGGTTCCGAAATTTAGGGCTGATAAATCTAAAATTATCGTTTTTTAAAGCTTGTTGCTTTTCTTATATAGAAAGGCTATGCAATCACAGTGAAAGTCGACTTTTTAACCGAGGCCCGGAGGGCCGAATGTCATATACCATTCGATTCAGCTCTGAGAACTGAGAACTGACGAACTGAGCAAATGTCTGTGTGTGTATGTGTGTATGTATGTAACAAAAATATGCACTCACTTTTCTCGGAGATGGCTGAACCGATTTTTACAAATTTAGATCTTGCGATCTAATGGCCTGCTTTTGACTTTCATTTGGATTCGACTTCCGGTTCCGGAGTTACAGGGTAATATGTGAAAATTAGAAGAAAAATGTGCACTCAATTTTATCGGAAATGGTTCAACCGATTTTCGTAATCTAAGATTCAAATGAAAGGTAGTTTTCTAAAACTTTCGAGAACATTTTATCCGGATCTTTCTTCCGGTTCCGGATCTAAAGCGTGATAAGTGGAAAATTACCAATTTCATGAGTGTTTTTTCACGAACGATGATCAAAAACAGGTACAAGTCTCATTAAAAATTCTTATAAAAGCTTCTAGATTGCAGAACTTGTTAGATTGTGGGCAAAAAAATAAAAAATTCGGCACTACCGGTTCCCCACTTTTCCTGCTTCGGCAGCACCGAAAGTGGTGACGAAAAACTCCAAAAATAGAACTCACTTCGATTTCTCAGCGATGCCCAAACCGATTTTCACAAATCTGGATTTAAAGTAAAGTTCGTATTGTTTTTAAAGCTACTGTGAAATTTCATCCGGATCCGACTTCCCGTTCCGCAGTTACGGGGCGATGAGTGTCAATGTTTGCGAACCGCCATATAAAATGACAATATGTACAACACCGGTACGTGCGAACGTGGAAGAAGGAAACACCAAACGAACGATGCGTGCTTTGTTCAATTTCGTACACGCTACAAAGAAAACGAAACGGTTACGGATGTTTTATGCTGCTGATTCATGCTGTCTAGCTTGATTTACATATGCAGAAGTAACAGAAACGCAGGTTCGCTTCGTTTGTTAGATTTCGTTTAATTGATTTAATCGAAATAGAGCATGTAGATAGTAAGTCTAGGTTGTACTAGGCTCAAAACTATTCCAAATTTCAGGTGCAGTTGCTGGCAAACAAACCAATTTCGGCTATTCCGGTCATTTGAATCCGGTTTCGGAAGAATTGGAAATGGTGATTAAAAACTGCAAAAAGGATCTCACTCACTTTTCTTCAAGATGGCCAAAACGATTTTCACAGACTTATAGGTTCAAAGAAAAATTCGTACCGTTTTCTTACGGATATCCCAAATTTTTTGTGGATAATACTTCCGGTTTCGGAACTACAGGGTAAACAGGATTTATAGTTTGTGAGATTAAGTTCGAACCAGTTTTCCTATTTCTATTCAATGAACAGTTGTTTTCTGCGAATTTCACGGTAATATTTATGATATAATAAGTAATATGAGAAAGGCATCACCACACCACTAGGTGGATTAAAACAGATTTTTTTTGGGGCAAAGTTTCGTTGAACTCGAAAGTGGTGTTTCTTTTTTTGGAAATTGACTTTGAATTTCGAAAACCGATTTCTTTTCCTAAAATACATATTTTTCAGTGGAGTCCTACTAAGGTCTTTTTTCTGTATTTTTATTGAAAAATTACGGTTATACGGCCCCAGGGTAAAGTGAGACGTATTCACGTCAAAAAGTGCTCTTTTCTTTGTCAGACCGGAGACTTTGTGACCGGCGAGTTAACCGTTAAGAAAATGTGCTTACACACTGATTACTCATTTTTCGCTTGGCATTCCACAATTTCCGCTACCGATGAAAAACTGAAAGGAAAATCACAGGCATGAACGGAAAACGTTACGAAATCCATTCATCAGATCTCGACCAAACCCATAAAACAAATTGACAAATTACTGACCCGTACGTTAAAACGCAGAAATGGTGTACCCAGCAGTGCCGTGTTCCGACAGGTAATGTATAATTTACGGTGGAGCCCTCTTTCTTCCAACGCGTCCAGTCCCAGTCCCGTAACCTCGTTTTGATTAGCAGCGCACCGAAGCTAGGCTGTAATTTTCCGCACCTTTATTTTTATTCATCGAAGTAATTTTCTGGCACACGCACTCCGAAAGAAACTGGAGCTGCTGATAACCCAACAAAACCCATTTCCGGTTGTGCCATGCTGATTGTGTGTTACGTCACGAGAAAAAGGATTCCTAGGCAGAAAAATAAGCTCAAATTAAGGTGCTCATGATTGACGCGTCATCGAGTTGGCGATGACTGCGTCAGGGGACAGAAAAAACAAGGAAATCGGATAAAATTGAAACGACTTTTTGCCTTTCTTTTGTTTTTGATGGACGGCATCAGTAGGCCGTCAATCAGGGGGCCACTGCAAAACCGCGACGACGCTTGCTGTGATTATGCTGAATCATTCTGTTTGATTACATAATTTAATGTCGCAGCCCAGGGAACCGCAGCCTACGCAGAGTAATCGTGTTTGTTGATTTTTTTCTGCTTCCTTCGGCGAGAGAAACCAACTCCGTCCTTCATTCCGGTGCGATGGAGTTTGAAAGCCATTAGCAGACGAAACGTTCGACGATTTCTTGAAAACCACTCACATCACGCCTTTAGGTGTTGCGACGCACACCCACTCAGACGCTAGTAGCCGCCGTAGCTACTCTCGGGAAAGTCTTTGGCCCCGACGGAAACGGGTTCAGCTATGATACAGCCAAGGCGCGAAACCAATTCAAGCTCGTCAAGGAAAAAAAAATCTGACGCCTGTAACGAAAAGGGCAAACCATGAAGGTGCTACACCATCAACGCCACCTCTCGCGCACACACACACAAACTCACAAACCATGGTAGTTCTCCGGTTTCGCCGGAGAACCGTGGCGATGATAGACGAATAATCGTACAGCGCGCGTAGTGGCGTGACTGACGCCTCCTGGGCTTTGGCTGTCGGCTCAACGAGGTGACACTTGACGCCACCATCATCAAAGGATGACGCGACGGGACTCCAGCGCCATCCGCCACGGGTTAACACTCCCGAGCCCGAGCGGCGACACGACATTGCAGCTTGCAGGAACTGAACACTTTGGCGGATGTGTGTGACTGAATGGAAGAAAATTAGCAGCATCAACAACATTCTGCAACGCACGGGATTACTCCGTCCCTTTCCTTCCGACTCCGACTGCAGATGGCTCCGTGACGATCCGTGATGATCCGGCATCGTTGGCAATTTCCGGCCACCGCCAACAAAGACGAGCGGCAATTATGTAGAAGCTTTTTTTTTATTAAACGATGATAATTGCGATAATGAGCTAACGATTAGTGGAATTTATTTTGGTTTTCATTCGATATAATTGTGGTGGAGAATTTACAAAAAAAAAACAAATCATTTAATTAATTGTTCAGCTTCCGTCAGTGTTCGAACGCGGGCAAAGAGGCTATAATTTCGATAATGGAGAAACCCCTTCAATGACAGGTAATATTAAAGTGTTGTTGCGTATTACTGTCAATTAAAGACTATTCGCTCGAATGGAAGAAAAAAAAGTAAAATATCTAATGGTTGGTGACTGACGTTCCAATGTC
The DNA here is from genome assembly GCF_030247185.1 of Malaya genurostris. NCBI lineage: Eukaryota > Metazoa > Arthropoda > Insecta > Diptera > Culicidae > Malaya > Malaya genurostris. The sequence continues at coordinate 129,392,614 of NC_080570.1, forward strand.
TGTAACAATAGAAATTGATAGAACATTTTCATAATCGTTTTTATTATTTCTACGTTTCGTCTTTGACTCATCAGTGCCCAGCAGTTCAGTGTTAAACTCGGCAGAAATAGTCGAAACGTAATAATAATAAAAACGGTTATGTGCCGTAGCACAAAATTTGGCTAACCCCTAAATGACCATACCTGCATAATATTTTTTTCGCCAACATTTTGTCGTGAATACGACTTACTTTACTATGGGGCGCGACTTACTTTACTATGAGTAAGCGATATATCAAAGGGAAAGCATCACTTTTGAGTGCATAAGATAAATTTCTATTTTATATAAGATGAACTCGATTGATAATGAGAAAAAGTTTATCACTTCAATCGAAATCGCAGAAAGATAGAGAACCGCTATAAAAACAACTGCTTGCATACAAAACTTGAATACAAGCTTGGCGAAGAGAAGCTTAAATATCGATATTCGTATCGCAATTATGTACAAACCTATAATTGCATACATTTGGGCTATTGATGTAATTTCGTCGGCTACAAAACAGATTCAAATCACGACAAATAGAGTCTATATTCTGGGTTCGCAGACTCTCGTGCATTTGCGGATTCAAAAGTGTGACGATTAATTGAAAATGTCGATCATTAGAAATTTTGGTTGCCTTGTTCCACATCAATGGCTCGAACAACCCCATCGGGCTGATCCTTGTAGTTTTAAGTTCCGAATTTAGTTTCATACTTCTATTTCAAAATTTCGTTCCAGATCCAGTGTTGGCATTATCATTCTCAAAATATCAAAAATCAGTTATTATCGCCGATAATAATTGTTGGTGATTATCACTTACAAAATCATCGCCGAACATCATGAAGAAAATCATTTGATATTCTGAGAATGATATTAGAAAACGATTATCACTTAATATCGGTGTGCGAAATTTTCAAAACATCAAATATCACCGCTGAGTATGGGGGAAATCATCACCCGTTCAATCTCACTTTAGCGATGTTTCGTAAACTCACACATGATTATCATTCAAAAGCATTATCACGATTATCACCCATGCGCGATTTTCACTACCACATGGTGATATTCCGTGAGGTGAGTGTGGTATTGAAAATCAATTTCAACCAAATCTTAACATGCAGTATGATTATTTTTGGAACGGGTGGTGTCGAAAATCATTGTCTGAAGTTATTTGAAATTGATGATAGTGAATTTCGGTTCGTAAAATTTTATCAAAACCCATGCAATATTGGTATTTTTGGAATGGGTATGATGAGTAGGTGTTGAATATTGATGTCTGGAGTCATTTTGAAATCCAACATGGCGGCTCTCGGTTCATGAAAATTCAACTAAACCCATGCAATATGGGTATTTTTGGAACGGGTATGATGAGTAGATGTTGAATATTGATGTCTGGAGTCATTTTGAAATCCAACATGGCGGCTCTCGGTTCATGAAAATTCAACTAAACCCATGCAATATGGGTATTTTTGGAACGGGTATGATGAGTAGATGTTGAATATTGATGTCTGGAGTCATTTTGAAATCCAAGATGGCGGCTTTCGGTTCATGAAAATTCATCTAAACCCATGCAATATGGGTATTTTTGGAACGGGTATGATGAGTAGGTGTTGAATATTGATGTCTGGAGTCATTTTGAAATCCAACATGGCGGCTCTCGGTTCATGAAAATTCAACTAAACCCATGCAATATGGGTATTTTTGGAACGGGTATGATGAGTAGATGTTGAATATTGATGTCTGGAGTCATTTTGAAATCCAACATGGCGGCTCTCGGTTCATGAAAATTCAACTAAACCCATGCAATATGGGTATTTTTGGAACGGGTATGATGAGTAGGTGTTGAATATTGATGTCTGGAGTCATTTTGAAATCCAACATGGTGGCTCTCGGTCCATGAAAATTCAACTAAACCCATGCAATATGGGTATTTTTGGAACGGATATGATGAGTAGATGTTGAATATTGGTATCTGAAGTCATTTTGAAATAGAAGATGGCGGCTCTTGGTTCATGAAAATTCATCTGAAACCATGCAATATGGGTATTTTTGGAACGGGTATGATGAGTAGATGTTGAATATTGGTGTCTGAAGTGATTTTGAAATCCAACATGGTGGTTCTCGGTTCATGAAAATTCAACTAAACCCATGCAATATGGGTATTTTTGGAACGGATATGATGAGTAGATGTTGAATATTGGTGTCTGAAGTCATTTTGAAATAGAAGATGGCGGCTCTTGGTTCATGAAAATTCATCTGAAACCATGCAATATGGGTATTTTTGGAACGGGTATGATGAGTAGATGTTGAATATTGGTGTCTGAAGTGATTTTGAAATCCAACATGGTGGTTCTCGGTTCATGAAAATTCAACTAAACCCATGCAATATGGGTATTTTTGGAACGGGTATGATGAGTAGGTGTCGATTATCGATGTCTGGAGTCATTTTGATATCCAAAATGTGAACTTCTAGTTTATGAAAATTTTTCGAAAAATTTGAACTTAGTTTGTGTAGAACGCTCGTCGCGTGCGATTGTATTTCTTTGTTGCTCTGCGTTGTTTCGCTGTGTTTCGGTCGGATTTTTCTGCAGGTTCCAGTGTTGCATTCAATATTTTTGTTGTTAAAAACGGAGAAATGATGAATTTGAAAGAGGAAAGAAACTACAACTGATGCCAGAAGGGTGGACAGTGCATGGAAGTTCTTTTTTGGTGTTGGTATTTTATTCTCGTGAATGCAATCTATCACCGTGTTTTACCCACCAAAACTGAAGTGAAAACCACGGAGTTTTAACTTTTTCGGGAGTTGAGTGTCATCTAGCGGCAAGTAACACTCATCAATTAACCATTTACTATATATTAAATGGCATTAAGTGTGAATTGAAAATATTAAACGTCACCGTGATTGGTAGTATCTGCTACACAACCTTGTAATTTTGTCGCTATAATCTGCATCTCTAAATTCTAATTTCATAAGCTTGTAGGTCTACTAGAAGACAACTGTGCAGGCTATTGCGCATTAACGTCGATTTTGCAGTAATGTTTCCGACATTACTTACCGTTTGTTTATAGAGGTAATTTTTTTCAAATTTCGAATAAAAACGGACAATTTTCTTTGAAAAATTAGTGCAACACTTCGAGACGGTATTGTAGATTTGAATTCATTGTGCGAAAGCAGACATTTATTTAAGAATCACTATCAAAAATTTATCATCGACAGTTCTGCAAATATTGCACTTGAACCAATACTACTGTTCTAAAGCTTGGGAAAAGTAAGGAACTCGTTTGTTGAGCATTCTGGTAGTCGAATTGTTGACATCAAATTGGTTGCTGTCAACCAAATGATTGGCGATTGAAAACTAACACAATCCAATTATACATATTTTCGAAAATTTGCTATGTTTAATCTATCACTTCAAACAATTTTCTTACTTTCGTAGTATATTTTTATTGCTGATCTTGGATTTCAAAATGACTCCAGACATCAATATTCAACATCTACTCATCATACCCGTTCCAAAAATACCCATATTGCATGGGTTTAGTTGAATTTTCATGAACCGAGAGCCACCATGTTGGATTTCAAAATGACTCCAGACACCCATATTCAACATCTACTCATCATACCCGTTCCAAAAATACCCATATTGCATGGGTTTAGATGAATTTTCATGAACCGAAAGCCGCCATCTTGGATTTCAAAATGACTCCAGACATCAATATTCAACATCTACTCATCATACCCGTTCCAAAAATACCCATATTGCATGGGTTTAGATGAATTTTCATGAACCGAAAGCCGCCATCTTGGATTTCAAAATGACTCCAGACATCAATATTCAACATCTACTCATCATACCCGTTCCAAAAATACCCATATTGCATGGGTTTAGTTGAATTTTCATGAACCGAAAGCCGCCATCTTGGATTTCAAAATGACTCCAGACATCAATATTCAACATCTACTCATCATACCCGTTCCAAAAATACCCATATTGCATGGGTTTAGATGAATTTTCATGAACCGAAAGCCGCCATCTTGGATTTCAAAATGACTCCAGACATCAATATTCAACATCTACTCATCATACCCGTTCCAAAAATACCCATATTGCATGGGTTTAGTTGAATTTTCATGAACCGAGAGCCACCATGTTGGATTTCAAAAGACTCCAGACACCCATATTCAACATCTACTCATCGTACCCGTTCCAAAAATACCCATATTGCATGGTTTCAGATGAATTTTCATGAACCGAAAGCCGCCATCTTGGATTTCAAAATCACTTCAGACACCAATATTCAACATCTACTCATCATACCCGTTCCAAAAATACCCATATTGCATGGGTTTAGATGAATTTTCATGAACCGAAAGCCGCCATCTTGGATTTCAAAATGACTCCAGACATCAATATTCAACATCTACTCATCATACCCGTTCCAAAAATACCCATATTGCATGGGTTTAGTTGAATTTTCATGAACCGAGAGCCACCATGTTGGATTTCAAAATGACTCCAGACACCCATATTCAACATCTACTCATCGTACCCGTTCCAAAAATACCCATATTGCATGGTTTCAGATGAATTTTCATGAACCGAAAGCCGCCATCTTGGATTTCAAAATCACTTCAGACACCAATATTCAACATCTACTCATCGTACCCGTTCCAAAAATACCCATATTGCATGGTTTCAGATGAATTTTCATGAACCGAAAGCCGCCATCTTGGATTTCAAAATCACTTCAGACACCAATATTCAACATCTACTCATCATACCCGTTCCAAAAATACCCATATTGCATGGGTTTAGATGAATTTTCATGAACCGAAAGCCGCCATCTTGGATTTCAAAATGACTCCAGACATCAATATTCAACATCTACTCATCATACCCGTTCCAAAAATACCCATATTGCATGGGTTTAGTTGAATTTTCATGAACCGAGAGCCACCATGTTGGATTTCAAAATGACTCCAGACACCCATATTCAACATCTACTCATCGTACCCGTTTCAAAAATACCCATATTGCATGGTTTCAGATGAATTTTCATGAACCGAAAGCCGCCATCTTGGATTTCAAAATCACTTCAGACACCAATATTCAACATCTACTCATCGTACCCGTTCCAAAAATACCCATATTGCATGGTTTCAGATGAATTTTCATGATCCGAGAGCCGCCATCTTGGATTTCAAAATGACTCCAGACATCGATATTTAACATCTACTCATCATACCCGTTTCAAAAATATCCATATTGCCATGGGTTTAGATGAATTTTTACGAACCGAATTTCACTATCAACAATTTCAAATTACTTCAGACATCGAGATTCGACACCACCCATTCCAAAAATAATCATACTGCATGATAAGATTTGGTTGAAATTGATTTTCAAAACTTCACTCACCTCATTGAATATCACCATGTGATAGTGAAAATCTTTGCATGGCTGATAATTGTGAGAATGATTTTCAATGATGATAATTTATAATCATGTGTGAGTTTACGAAACATCACTATGGTGATATTGGACGGGGTGTGATATTTTCCATACTCACTTCGAGTGATCACAATTATCATTGATATTGTAGATAGTGATAATCGCTGTCGAAAATCGCGCATGATTTTCTGCAGCGGTGAGATTTGATTATTTGATATTTTCGCAACACTGTCCAGATCACAGATTCAGAATTTAAAACTATGACTCTAGAACTGAATCCTATTTCAGGATTTTGAAAATGGTTTCAAATTCAGTTCCTTATTCAGGGATTCGAATCCAGAGATATGATTTAGGATTTTTCAGAATTCATGAACAAAATTCAGGATATGAATTTTAGATCTGGATTCTGAAACTAAATATTGGGTCTGAACACCGAACCTTCATTTAAAACTGAATTCAAAGCTTTAATTCCTGAATTAAATTTCAGAATTTAATTCATCAATTCAGTCTCAGCATTCATTTCCAGAATGCAGAACCTACATATTGGAACTAAATTGTGGACATGATTTCTGGAATTAGATTCTGGAACTGAATTCAGTTCCTATTTTAAGACTAGGAATTCAAGTTCAGAATTTAGTTCTATAACGCAATTTGGAAAATTTTAAAAATAACTTCAGTTCCTTACTTCTAGAACTAAATTTATGACCTGGGTTTTTGATCTAGATTCCGAAAATTTGCAGCTGAATTCGGAGCGTGCCCCAGATTTATATATTAGTTCTTAAATTTTAACAATTATAAACATTGGACAAATTGCACAAAGCGGGTTTTAGAACCACTCAAATATTTCCTAAGGATTTTGAGTATTTCTACTAGTATCTAAATCTACAAAACTGTATTTGTTCCGTGTTATTTAATTGTATGGTAGAATATGTTTGTCGTCAATTAGTCGTACTGTAGTATAGATGCATCGTTGAAATTCTGGAAGCGAGCAATGAAAGTTGCAAAATATACACAATCTAATACGAATGATTATCTCTATCTGGAAGTGAGAAAGAAAAATGTCAGTTTTATTCGTATTCACGTCCTCCAGTTATGTCTGTGCCATTACCCACCCGCCTTTTTGTGTACCAGTATTATTTTGGATTGAAAGTTTACTCGGTTGTTCGTCGCAATAATTTCCATAGGGTGCAACTTTGTGGTGGAATCGTCACCAATTTGGTTCTCGTTGGTTACTTATGATTTCTGTGGATGCAAACAACCCAACTCCAAACGACGCATATAAAGGGATGCACTGTGCGATGATCCTCAATACGATATTCGAGTCAAAGATGGTGTAGATATTCTTCGGATCTATTTCAAGTGCTTCATTTTTATGGGCACTTGCCAACCGAACATATGACAAATGGCTTGAAAAACCAGTGTCCTCTACATTGGTGGTTTAAATTAACCAACCAAAACATGTGTAAAGATGTGTCATATCATTAACTTTGCAGTTAATTTAGTTGAAATTGAAATCGAAGTAGCCATAAAGGTTGCCTTGGGTGCATTTTTTTTCGGGTGCGGTGCAGAACCAAAGTCACAGCCATTTGATCTTTGAACTTGATCAATGGCCTAACAGTAGCTTTCAAACGAGCATAAATTTGTAAAAATCGGTTCAGTCATCTCTGAGAAAATTGAGCGCGTAAAAATACAACGTTTTTTGTCGGTTACGTCACTTATACAATCATATCTCCGGAACGAAAAGTCACAGCCATTTGATCTTCGAACTTGATCAATGGCCCGATAGTAGCTTTCGAACGAGCCCAAGTTTGTTAAAATCGGTTCAGCCATCTCTGAGAAGTAGTAGTTTCATTTGGGGAAATCACATTGCGCAAACGAAGAGTCGGCAGCCTTGAGCCATTTTTCATAAAGAATATATAAAAATTCAACACTATGACATTTTATTATACCTCCTTACCCTCATTGTGATTTTTTTGTAAACATTATATATATAAAAATGAATGTAAGTTTGTATGTTTGTAACGCCATAACTTCGGAACTACTGAATGGATTGCCACCAAACTTGGCACAAGCATTTATTGCATTTCAGAGATGGCTTAAGGAACATTTTTATAGGGCAGGAAGCGTATCAATAATGTCATAAACACAGGGGGGGGGGGTCGAGGAAAAATGTATAAAACTTGACAAGAATCGATAAGTTTTGAAGACCATAGAAACATTTTGCATACCTTAGATATGACTATACGGGGGGGTGGACGTAGCAAGTGCCTTTAAAAAGGGGGGCGTAATGTTTCAAATGGCGGCTCAAAATTTTGAACACTCATCAGCTTGTTGTTCTGGAACCGAAAGCCGGATCAAGAAAAAGTACGGGTGTGTAATGTCAGAGACATAACTGGATGTCGTGAATACGAATATGACACGCTTTATTTATGCTTCCGAATTCGAATTGGTAATTGATCGATTGTTTGAATTGTGCAACTTTCCCCTCTTTCATTACTAGAAATTTAAACGATGCGCCTAGACTAAACTACATATTAGTTACATTAAACATTCTGAAACGCAATTAAATATTATGAAATAAGCAGTATAGTTCATTATAATAAAAAATGGTGGCTCTGAAAAGAACTTTTTATGAAAGCGTTCGTGATGAAGAGTGACGAGTTGAGTTAGTATTCCGGAACTAAGCTCTGAAACTTGAAGACCGCCATGACTACCAGAATGAGTTGTATAGAGTACAGTAAAGTAAATTTCCGCATAATTCTTTACGAGTATTATTATGGTTCTAAAAAGAACCGAATAGAAGAAGTCTGGAATAAAGAACTGGACCCTGAGTTCAAGAACTAAATTTAGAACCAATAACAGACTCAGAATCCAGTTTGAATTCTAGAACTGCAATTTCGAAACTGAAATTAGTTCCGGAATACAGTTTCAGCACGCAGGCTCTGAATACTAAACCTATATTGCGGAACTAATATCTGAAATTTGAACTTCTCGTTACGACTACCGAAAAGCAAATGAGAGTTGCTACCTGAGCGTTTGAGGTTTTAACCACGCAAAAGGTGCACTCTCCGTCGCTGCTGGTTGATGGTTTAACTCCCACGACGTCTGCTTCCACCGAACACACGAAAAGAAATGATCGATTTTCGACCACGGTTTCCCTTTTATACGCATTCAGTTGAAGATATGTGCCTGACTACCTCAAAATCGTCGTCCTTGCGCGAAAAATCCAAGCGAAAGTAAAGAGTTTTCCGCATTATTTTCAAATTTTGAGAAAACCTAATTTTTGAGTTGTTTGTGGTTATCTCACATTGTTCAAAATATTATCCTAAATTCCTGATCATATTTTTGATGAAATGGTGAAAGAATTATGTTGCTACCATTAATACAAGTCGAGATAATCACGATTAAGTTCTGCCCATTCTTCCATATGGCTAATTTTGAAAAGGCACCCCATAGTAAAGTAAGTCGTATTCACGACAAAAAATCAGAAATTCAGGTGTAATGTTTCAAATGGCATAACTCCGAAACTATTGAACGGATTGCCACAAAACACACAGATACTTCTTGCTCTTCTGAAAAGATCATAAGAATATTTTAATCGAGGAGGGTGCGTAGTAAATGTCCTTAACAAAGGGGGTCATGAAAAAATTTGTCTAATTTGACGAGAATCGATACTTTTTAAGATCGTAGAAACATTTTGCTCATATTAGATATTATTATTGGGAGGGGGATGGATGTAGCAAGTGCCATTAAAAAGGGGGGTGTAATGTTTGTAATGGCCTAACTCCGGAATTACAGAACGGATTGTAACGGCATAACTCCGAAAGTACTAAACGGATTGCTATCAAACTTGGTACATGTACTTCTTGCTCTTTAGTGATAGTTATAAGAATATTTTAATGGGGGGAGGGAGCGTAGCAAGTGACCTTAACAAAGGTGGTCATTAAAAATATTATCTAATTTGACGAGAATCGGTACTTTTTGAAGACCATAGATACTGTTTTTTACATCTTAGATATGATTATACGGATATTCAGTGGAGAGAGGGGGTAGTATGTGCCTCTAAAAAGGGGATGTAATGTTTGTAACGGCATAATTTCGGAACTACTGAACGGATTGCTATTAAATTTGGCACAGATACTTCTTGCTCTTCAGAGATGAACATTAGAACATTTTCTGGGGGGAAAGTGTGTAGCAAGTGTCCGTAACATGGGGGGAAGGGGTCAGTGACGAAATTTATACAATTTGAAAAGAATCGACATTTAGACTAGAAGGAGGGGTTTTTAAAAAAATAAATTTTCTTCTCCAATTTTTTGTAAAACAAGAGAATGGTAAGAATTTCAAGGTCGTAGTAGACAATATTGCTGTTGTTAATTCAAATGCAACGCAATTTTTTTTAAGTAACTTCAAAAGATCTGGTTCTGTTTGCCGGGGAATTCAAAGAACTAAGGGAAAATAATCTTTGTCTGCCTAAGAACGCGAGTGTATTAAAGTCTCAGCATAACTACGAAACTAAGTGCACATAACTATTTTTAATTTCTACGTTCCGCCTATTTCATTCCTACGTTATGTTGCTTGTGATTTATCAATTATAACTTTCTTTGAATTGTCAGTATAACATCCGATATCGAAATCATAACTCAACTCAGATGTCGTATCAAGCAAAGTTTGCAGAAAAAGTCGACGTTTTGGAGGAAAACCTCTTTACAACTTTCGGCGGTCTATTGTACAATTTAACAAAGGGAATTAGGAGGGGGCAATGGTTCACTATTCTCGTCCTCTTACAATAGTGCGGCGTCAATGTTGTTGCTGTTTTTTATCCTGATGTTAGGTTTATTTTGAAGCAGACGTATTTGTTTATTTAATTGTTGTAGAGAAAGTACCGTTGTTCTTGAGTGTATATGACTTCTTGTCTAGTTTAGCACCGTAATGAGCAGCTTTCTGACAATATTGGCCGATTGCCGTAGGTGACAAGGGATTTACGTGGAACACTTGTGTCCTGACCGAAGCTCACATAAGAAGGTGTAGCCTTCTTCAAGCACATTTGTAGCAAACGTACGCCATTGAGGATACCACTTTTCAATAGAAGAAAAACCTCTCCGTACTGCAACATGGTTCTTCTGATGAACTTGTCGGTTGTAGTTGAAGGAAGATCATGCACACCTACATCTTCAGGCTTCATCCTTCACTGTACACTGGTGTGTTGTACTTGATGTTTTCATGCTCCAAATAATGCATTGTCATTAGCCTATTCAATTACTTTGTACCTCCATATAGAATTGTATGTGGATCACGTAAATGTACCTATTTCAAATCTAGGAGCTTTCGCTCCCTGAGGGATAGGCCACCATGGAACTTTCAAAATATAAATTTTTTGTGAGCCTAAAATTTTCCTTATACTAGCTTATGCAACAATATTTTTTTTGTACGTTGAAGTACACTTGATTAAACAATGAAAACTAAATTTCGATAGCTTTCACGAGATTTCCGGAAAACGTTTCTGAAATTGTTATATTTTTTTGACGCGCATCGTGGCCGTACCTCTTAAGCGAGGTTTTACATTCTTGTACAGAAAATCGAAGTTTAACGTCAACAGCGATTGTATTGTTTTTTACTTTTCTATCATCCCGGTCGAAAGTGATGATTATTTTGTCGACTGCCTTGGATGCGGTATGTAAGAAAAAAAGAGTAGGGGAGAGTCGGCAGCCTTGGGCCACTCGTGTTTTATCGAAGTGTATTGAAGAAAGTTTTATGAATTTTTTATTGCAAGTAAAAGCGTTAATTTCGAAAACACTCAACGGCAATCGTTATCGAGCCATGATAAATGGTTTCAACAGAACGGTGCAACATGCCATACAGCTTGACTAACCATCGATTTGTTACGACCATTGTTCCCCGGACGAGGCATATCGAAAAACTGTGATTTTGACTCCAAAATTCAAAGTCCCAGAAAGTCGACCTTTGGCATAAAAAAAAAACAATTTTTTTCGATTGTGGAAATCTCATGTATGTCAAATCATCACCCTATGGTGATTTTTCAAGATCGAACATTTTCCAACCTTAACCGCCGGTCAGCACCCCTTACCCATATCCGATTTAGTTCAAATTTTGCATGGGGATTTTGTTCGAGGTGCTAAGCTTTTGAGTACTAGCGCTTTACGAAATGAAAGGGGATCCCAAAATATTGGCACCTTATTTATCATCATATTTCCGGAACCAGAAGTCGCAGTCCTTTGATCTTCAAACTTGATCAATGGCCCAATAGTAGCTTTCAATCGAGCCTAAGTTGGTTAAAATCGGTATTCGACAAAAAACTTTTTTTCTTAAGTTTTATGTTTTTTTACGCGGATTTCCGAAGCTACGCGGTTTTTTCACGAGATTTTCCGAAGTTAGGCGGTTTTTTTTGAACGATTTTTTACGCGGTACGTATCCCCCGTGAAGAAAAACCTCAGTGTATAACACTATGGGTCTACGAGTCTCCGTTCGAAAGTCCGTTTTTCCAGCAATTGCAATAGCTTTTTATAGAGAAAGGCAAAAAATCATATAAATTTCTTCAATTCTTTTCGATAAAACACCCGTAGGGGCCAAGGCAGCCTTTCAAATAGACGTAGATACGATTTCCAAAAGATCGACGATGCGTAGAAAATACGCATTGTTTTGTCTGAATGGTCTGGGTCTGTTACGGATAAACCTGCTTAAATCTACCTAGCGGTGCAATCAATAGGCGTCATTTTACTCACGCTATCATTAATATTACTTTGTAGTTTCGAAACCGGAAATGGGAATCGTAACAAATTTTGGAATCTGTGAATCTGTGAGACTTTTCATTCGAATATATGTTTGAAAAAATCGGTTCAGCCATTTTGAATTTTTTTCTTTTTGCAGTTTCTGACCACTATTTCCTGAACTTCGAGGACCGACTTCCAAGGACCAGTATAACCGAAGTCAGTTCGTATGGCTAGCTACGTACATGGTCCACAAATTTAACGAGTTTCGAACCGAATTAGGAATTTTTCCCTCTTTGAAACCATTGCTTTTAACAACGGCTCTAAATTTTGAACACTCATCAACTTGTTGTTCTGGAACCGAAGGTCGGATCAAGAAAAAAATCAGGAATTCAGAGACCGAAAGACCTTTTATTTGAACCTAAGTTTAAGAAAATTGGCCAAGGCATCTCACCATCACTCTTAACTTTGTGATTTCGAAACCGGAACTAGGATCTGATTGAAAATTAGAAACTTTCCATGGGATCTGAAGTCCTTTCATTGGAATCTGAGATGATGAAAATCGATTCGACCATTTTCGAGAAAGGTGAGTAATTTTTTTTCATTCATTTTTTTTCAGACATATCACCCTTTAATTCTGGAACCGAACATGGGATCCTAATGAAATTCAGGAACTCTGTATGGGATTATAATCCTTTTTGTAAGAACCGGTCCAGCCGTGTTTGAGAAAAGCTTATTGGTTGTCACGTACACACAAGAACATGTGACAAAACTTGAATCGGTTCGCTCCGATTTGCATGAAACTTCGTATTCGTCGTCAGTATGGTAAACCATAAATTTTGCATTGATAGAGAGTGTCGCTAGAACTCGTTGTAACCGTTATTTGTACACATATGGTCAAAACAAGAAGTTGTAGAAAGAATCGATTGAACACTCTAAACAAATCATTCACTGAAAGTTCGATCATGTGTGGGTTTTGGCTAAAATCCAATTTTGTTATATGGGCACATAATCGTTTTGCCTTTCTCTGTAGAAATGTAATAGAATTGCTGGAAAATTCGACCTTCGAACGGAGCCCCGGAGACGCATAGTGTTATATACCATTCGACTAAGCGCGACGAGATCAGTAAATTTCTGTGTGCGTGTCGCGCTCATATTTCACTAGAATAGCTGAACCGATTTCAACAAAGTTAGACTCGTTTGAAAGCTACTGTTGGGTAATTTATCAAGTTCAAAGATCAAATGGCTGTGAGTTCTGGTTCTGGAGATATGATAGTATAAGTGACGTAACCGACAAAACACGTTGTTTTTTACCTCACTGATATTTCAAATGTATGCCAATATTTTGGGGTAACCTCTGAATTCGTAAAGCGGTAGTGCTCAAAATATTTAAGCACTTCAAAAAAAAATTCCAATGCGAAATTTCAGTTAAATCGGATACAGATAAGATAACCAAATTGAAAACGCACTAGATCCACCGTAAATCCCAGTTCTTCAAGCCAAATCTTAACAAGTTGACAGCTTGAATTCACTCACCTTCATCTGCAACAACAACAACAGCAACAACAAAACCTACTTTCCATAAACGGTTCCCAACCGGTCTGTAATATCCATATCAATCACAGACAGCTTCGTAGTGGAACGGGAATCGGCCCCTTTGGTGGGTGGTAATCAAATCAACTTAACCTCGTTTCGTTTCGTTTTCCCGGATCGCTGGTTCCCGTGGTTTTGTTCCCCGAGTTCTGACGACTAAGTGATTAGATTCTTGCGACGGTGACGGGCTTCGAGAACGGCTGCCAAATGTCTGCCCGAACTCGAACCAAATCCATCCGGCAATTGCTTTGAATAATGTTTAAACTGTCTGGATAATTTCAGTCGCTTCTCTTCACCCCTCCATACTCGTGAAATGAGATTTGCCCAAGGACCAGGTCCTCTTTCGACTCGTCTGAGAGTGGTTAGTGAAAAGTTTCCGCGTTACGGAAAATGTAAATTCACAGCCGCCAGTTGGATTCTTTTCGGCGGTTTGATGGAAGCATCAGTACTTTAATCAACTAACAAAAGCAATTCAACAGGACCGGGTCAATCGATTGTTTTGCATATAATTTTCCGTTCGCAAGGCTGTAAAACGATATCGAACTTATTCAATCCCACCAACCGACCAATGAAAAAAAAAAACAATGTTATGAAAGTTATGATCTAATTCAATTTCACGCTTTCCCAAACCAACATTGTTTTCCTCGAAACGACGGCAACGCTGACAGCGCTAGGCCACACGAGGATTGAGGAGCGTCGGAGTGTTCGAAGGCCGGGAGTGAGTCGGAGTGGTAACCGGAACCGAAACTGAAAATAACATACCAAAATATTTGTTATTCATAGCCAACTTCGGTCTGGTTCAGTTCTAAACAGTTGTTTTCCTTTCAGCATGAAATGGTTCGATGTTCGGTGAAAATAACGCACCCCAACGAGCCCCCTGCCGTCCCACTGAGAGGAGGCACCTTTCCGTACCTGTCCGACACGAACCGGGCCGGCGTGCTGCGGCGATTTGCTTCAATCCAATCGACTGACAGTTTAACTGAGGAACTCCGAGAACGAAAGAACGGAAAGCAAATACATCCCGGCGCTGAAATCCACCACCGACCTACCGAGTCCGCCAAAACTGACAGCGTCAAGAAGTGAACCGCGGACCGCGTCGGTTCCTGCTGGCCCCCCTCTCTAGAACTGTCAGCTCAGTCGTAATCCAGATCATCGGCGATGGTTGGCATTTTGGTTTGTTCGGATATGCGGTCAAACGACGAAACACGCGCAGCATGCGGCTTGACCAGAACTGCTGACTCCACAAGAACAGTCGGACAGTCGGAGAAATGCTTGTCATCCCGTCATCCCGGAGAGTGCTGCTGCTGCTGCTGATTGGCAGCGTCGTCTCTAAGTTTCTTTTGACCGACAGGGAAATGTTTTGGATAAAGTTAGAAAAATTTGCTGACAGTTGTAATGTAAAATCTTCCTAAACGAATACTCCATGGAATGAAAAGTCCCGGGCCTCTCACATAAAAGACGTGAATAGTTATGAACCGTGCGAATCGAACGGCGCACAAAACAAATGCATAAATAGTTCTGCTGCTGATTTGCATAACACATTGTTCAAAAAGTCCTGAGACGGGAGACTAATGGATGACGTTTGAATGGTCAAAGCTAACTGGTCATTTTTCGAAAGTACCAACCTTCAGATGTGTCAAATTTTCACGTCAATCGCACCACAGCCTACCTAAAGCCTACCGACCTATAAGTGACATTACCCTGAAGCCTTTTTTTATGCCGTTTTCATGCGGTTTTTGATGTGGATACGTTTTACTTTACTATGAGGCACCTTTTCAAAATTCACTCTGTACAATACTGGGTAGGACTTAATCGTGAATATCTCATGTTGTATTTATCACAACAATTTAATTTTTTCGCCATGTTATAGGAAATACATTCAGCAGCTTGTGATCAAACATTCAGTAGTAAGAGATAATTCAAAATCAAAGTTTCCTAAAAGGTTTGGTATGAACGAGCATTAGGTTGAAATTCAGTGCAACAAAAAGGTGCGCAAAGGTTCCAGCCGCATGAATTGAACGAATCATCACTCAAAGCGTATCGTGCAAAACCAACACATAGAAATACGGAATATTTTCAGTGGTCGAGCGCTGTGGGCTTACGATACGTTTTGTATGCCAATAACACAGGCACTAACGAGGGTCAATTTGTCATTTGATTTATAACCGAAGTGCTCTTATAATTGATTTTCTCGCCTATAGTTCATTCTTTGTCACAGACCTAAATCTTTGGCACGATGACATTATTTTATAGAAGAATGAACAATATTCAAATCTTTTTGTATGATAAATTTTATATCAAGAACCATAGATAGAAGTTGTTTGGAATAAACCAAAAGGTTGTGCTAAAGACTGTCCCAGAAAGTATGGACGCAACCAAAAACCGCTGCCATTTCGCAATGGCTCAGAATTTGTCAATTTTTCAGGTTGCGTCCTGTTGTTTACACTCTTCTCTAACCACTTGTGCAGTTGTTTATTCGTTTTCAATAGTTTGTTTCGAAATGCGTGGACTTTCAGCAGAATAACGTCGAATGTGAAAAAGCCGTGCGAAATGCAATCAAGAAGTTCGGTGAGGATAACACCTATGAGGATAAACCGAAAACGGGTCGAAAAAAAGGTCCTGCTAACCCTCTGTTGGATAAACGTGTGTTGAAGACGTTAGAGCAAAAGAAGGAGGTTTCAGTTCGGGATGTGGCTAAAAAAGTAGGCACTTCGAAGTCAAATGTTCTTCGTGCTAAAGAACGTTTGAATCTTCGAACCTATAAGAAGCAGAAACAACCAAAACGTAGCCCGAAACAAGAAGCATCGATCAGGCCGAGGGTTCGAAAGCTGTACAATACGATTCTTGCTGGGAATTTGAACTGCATAATCATGGACGACGAAACCTACGTGAAACTCGATGACAAATCCTTGCCGGGACCACAATATTATACGGTGCGAGAAGGGCAAGTGTTAAACCAGTCCGAGACATCGATTGAAGTCGAAAAATTTGGTAAGAAAGCTATGGTCTGGCAAGCAATTTGTAGCTGCGGTAAGATTTCGAAACCCTTCGACACCACTGCTTCAATGAACAGCGAAAAATTTTGGGCATTAACGAAGGCACATCTTAGGAAACATGTCTCGACAGCCGAAACCATTCAACAGTTCGAAAAAGATTGGAAAAAAGTGTCAAAACTTGTCGCCAAGAAGTCTGTACGGAATTTAATGAGGAACGTTCGCAAGAAGGTGCGCCAGCTAGTCTACAATGGCTAAGTAGCGAATTTACAAAATTTAGCAAGTCTCAAAAATTTTTATTTTTGAGACGGGCTAATTTCTACAGGGTCCGGCACTCGAAGTGTAACCAATTAAAAAGGCCATGAATTCAGTTTGGAAAATTACTTTTACTTAATTCAAAGTACAAAATGTGTAAAAATAATACAAAATTAAGAATCAATTCACTTTTGCTCGATATAACCACCTTTTGCCTTGACTTGATGACTTGAGAGAGCGAAGGAGTTGCTTCGTTTGGCCGAAAGCGGTTAATTTCCGAACATTGTATTTTCTGACGAGAAAATTTTTCCAATTGAGCAATTCGTAAACTCTCAAAACGATAGGGTTTACTTGACCGACCGTTCATACGAGAATTTGAGTTATCGATTGGCCACCAGGAGGCAGCACCCGCAACAGATAATGGTTTGGGCCGCTGTAACCGCAGATGGGCGCTCTCCAATCGTTTTCATCGAGTCTGGCGTCAAGGTAAATGCGACATATTATCGGGAAAGTATTCTGGAGGTTGCTTTGAAGCCGTGGGCAGACAAACATTTCGGTGGCAGACCATGGACGTTTCAGCAGGACTCGGCACCGTCTCACAAAGCTCGAGTGAACCAAGAATGGCTGAAAAACAACGTTCTGAACTTCAACACGTCCACACAATGGCTCTCGGATTCACCAGATGCGAATCCAATGGATTATTCTCTTTGGGCCATTTTGGAGAGCAAAGTCCGAACTAAAAGATACACCAGTCTCGAGGCGCTGAAAAAAGTTATTGTCCGCGAGTGGGCCAAAATACACCTGCAAGTCACATTCGGGCAGCTTGCGATTCGTTTTTTGACCGTCTCAAGGCCATAGTCAAGGCAAAAGGTGGTCATATCGAGCAAAAGTGAATTGATTCTGAATTTTGTATTATTTCTACACATTTTGTACTTTAAATTAAGTAAAAGTAATTTTCCAAACTGAATTTATGGCCTTTTTAATTGGTTACACTTCGAGTGCCGGACCCTGTATTATATTGAGAAATCCTAGATGACCACAAACGATTTGTTTTGGATATTTTTCATGTAAATATACATAACTCTGTAACTTTTGCTCTCCTATGTTCCGCCTGATACTGTTAGAATTCTGCAAGTGAAGCATTGAAAATTTGCGAAATTCACACAATCAATCAACTAGTACGTACGATTATCGATATTCGGGAGTGTGAAAAAAGCATGTATTCACGTCATCTAGTTAAGTTCCTGGGGAGCGGGTCATTTCGCCGAAAGTCATTTCGCCGAAAGTCGTTTCGCCGAATGCCATTTCACCGAAAGTCGTTTCACCGAAAGGGTAATTAAATCAATCTTTATTCAAGAAGCACAATTGTAGGTCAACAAAACGGGTGTTAACGTTATCATCTTTCATTTGTCTTTATTTTAAATCAAATCGGCGAAATGACCCTTTCGGCGAAATGGCTTTCGGCGAAATGGCATTCGGCAAAGTGGCCCATTCGGCGAAATGGTATTCGGCGAAATGGCATTCGGCGAAATAACGGCTTTCGGCGAAACGGCTGATCCGCGTTAAAAGAGACATTATTGTATCTATTCATTTATGAAAAAATGAAATAACGAATTTCGTATATTGATAAAACATTGCTTTTTACAGGGAAAAAAACTGCGATTTGACAGGTGTTACTAGCACTGCGATTCATGAAAAAAAAAGATTTGTGGTATTTTGTTTTTAAATATGGCCAAATGAAACATCCATCCAGAAAAAGTAAGCAATAATAAATCAAAGATCCAGAGAACTGTTCGGCCCTGTTTAGTCGTCAAAAAACACGGATTTCTCGCGTTGGTATGAAATAGTGGACGAATTCGACTTCAATCTGTTTCCCCACCCACCATATTCTCAATAACCTAGCCCCCAGCGACTACTTGTCCTTAACTGATCTCAAAATCATGGTCAAGAATTGAATTATGATTTCTGAAAATGAAAATGAGAATGGATTTTGGCTCTGGTTCAAGGTTTAAACTAAAATATGGTAGATCGAAGTAATTACATCCCAGAACCTCCTTGGAAACCAAAACTACTACAAATTCGAGCACCAACAGGTAAAAGTTATTGTGAAACCTTTTTCTGTCATTTTTAATTCTCAAAGCTTCGGTTGAATATCGACACTGTACGCTATGGGATTTTCACTGAAAACTGCAAATGACTGAAAGAGCAAATGAAAGAAAAAAACACAATTTCGAAATGTTACTGTTCCGCTTATGTCGTTGACTGGACATGGATTTCGTTCTCACAGTTTGCAAGCGAAGCTGAGAGTGACAGTAATTTCTTGTATCGTTGTGACTATGTTAGAATTAAATTAGGATAAGAATTTTATGTAAAAGTGATGCTACGGCGAAGAAAAACTTATGTAAACTGCCTTGAGAAATAAACGTATTTATGAAAAAAAAAAAAGTAATTTCTTGTAATTCTCGTCAATGAAAATGACTTTCATTAGCTCTGGTCTGGATTCTAGAACTATTTACTGAAGCTCAATTCCTTATCTGAATTTGGATTGTTCTAAAAAGAACCGATTTATAGAATTCAGAAACTGGATCTGAGTTCAAAGATCAAACAGGCGCAAAATTCAGTTCAGTAGAGATAGCTCGGCAAAATAGAAAAGCCAAAAAAAAAGTAGACCTGTGATCAGTTGTGTGTGTTCTGTTGAATTTTTGTATCTGTAGATATAAGACTGTAAAGTGAATACCGTGGAGACCAAGTACAGGGAAACATGCTTGGTTTTTCAATTCAATAGGGCTATCTCTTCGTGTGTTTTTATATGCAAGGTAGTTTAATTGGTAAAGCAATTTCCCCGGTTAGGAGTTAGCTACGGGTTCGAGTTCCGTCTCTGCGGTTATATTTTCGCGATTTTCATTACATAATTGCATTCTTCCAATCTATTTCCCCGTTAGATACTGATCATATTTAAATATTGGTCGCCCAAAAGTTTTTTTCACGTTTCTTTTTTTTTTTTTTTCCTCATTCCGATCCGCTAACCTCTGAACAATTAAGTTTACTTGTCGAAGAATGTTGTCCGTCATACAATATGTGATTTATTGCGTTAATACTTCAAAATTGTTTACCGTAACTTCCTTGCATCTTTTTCGAAAGTCGGCAAACAAATTCAACAAGCATGAAGTCGTGAAGTCTTGACTTCGAAGAAAAAACGTCCAGCTCAAATATTATTATAATAAGCAGTGTTGGGCACATTCACACTCACTCACACTTACACTCATAAGCACTGCCAAAGTCACGGGCTCTACAGGAAGAATAGTAGTAGGCTATGGGCTAGCGATAAGAGACCTCGAAGGGTGGAGGACTCGCATTCCAAACGTCACCCATTTCGGGAAGAATAAATTCGAATCATTGTGCTCCATTGTGTTCGGTTGCCGCGTGCTCCGGTTCCCCCACTTTCTCCACCTCTCCAGCCACTCACGTTCACGGCGGGCGTTAATACGAAAAGAAAGAATGGTAATAAATTTGTCATCCATGAGTGCTGTTTAAATGCTTTTTTATTATTATTATTATGTGCCCTATCGTCAGTCATTCTCGATATTTTTTTCTCCTCATCACGGTTCTCGTTATTGAACTGCGAGTGAAGTGAGTGAGAGAGAGAGCAATTGAAGGAGAAAGAAGAAAAAAAAATGAAACGAATTCTAAGGAATAATTTATATTCAAATAAAGCGTCTCATTTGGATGAAATGGGATGACATCGGGAGAGAGGAATCTGGGTGCGGGGACGCAGCGTGAAACTTCTGTGATCAATCCGAGAAGTTGTTGGTAAGTGGCTTGCAAACTGACACGATAGCTGTTGTAAGCCAGAGAAGAGACGAATGAACGAAAAAAAAAGAATGAAATCCGTAGAAATTGTTTTGAACTTTTCCATCGCATTTCACCGAAGACGAAGACGACGGGGGAGAAACTACGAGGCCCACCATTGTGCAGAACAAAGCAGGCTTTTGTTACTTGCGTGCATTCATGAACGGCCACGGCCCACGTCAGTCACCACCCTACGAGTGCTGGAAATGTGTTGCGTAATAAGCTTCACGAATTGTGGGTTTGGAGTTTCTATTCTCTTCAAGTTGTAACGTAGGATCATTTTCTACCGCACCAGTGTGGGGCATTTTTTTTTCTAGGGATTCGTAAACTTTTTTCTAGTAAGTTCTGAATTTTTGTTTTATTGTTCTACCAAACCATTGTGGTCAGTTTCCTTATGCCTTCGACCACATCCAAAAGCGCTTCCCAACATAGCAACTGGAAATCGGAATCAAAATCAGAGTAGAAAACATTCTGTTGCTGGTCGTTTGCATTGGAACATTGTGCAAAATAAGCCTTTCTAATAGCAACAAATGTTATCTAAAGAACTATTAAGATTACTTTCTCCGTAAATCGAAGGTAAAAATCACCAGTTCATAGCAAATCTAGAATAATTTGATTAGCTTTGTGCACTTTTCGCGTTGCGAAATTCGTACCAAACTAGTGCAAATAAAACTAACATTTGGTTTCTTCGCGTTCGAGAAAAATATTCCGAACAGTGTTTAATATCGTGGAGAATTCCACAATTTGACTCATCTGAAAGCCCGTACAGCATTTTGATAAATAAAGAGATTTATGAAATGTTGTAATATATGAGCGAATGTACGACTTGTGTTACGATTATATTCAGGCAATGGTTTCTTCAAGGCTCAAGGCTCAAACAAATGACTTTGACCGTCGCCCATCTTCCTGGAATCATCCGTAACCAAAAAGTCCTATTCAAGACTCCAAAGCCACTAACGGTCCTAATTCCTAGAATACAAATCTGCCGAAACTGAATGGTCCTTTTCAGAAGTACAAAATCTTAAACGGTTAAACAGTATCAAATCACTAAATATCTATACACATATTGAAGGCAGTCCTACGTCAATCTCGCTGTTATATCTCTGACATTACCTGCTCCAAGTACATAATTCATTGTTTTGTACATTTCACTCCGTCAATCCGGAACCGGTGGTCGGATCTTGATCAATTTCAATTGCAATAGATTCGGCGAAAAATGTGTATGACATATTCGTATGAGAGCGAGAAATTCGCATGGCTTATCTTTAATTTTTGTTTCCATATTTTACCCCGTTACTCCGGAATTGGAAATTGAATACGGACAAAATTGACTAGCCGGCCAAAAGAAATTACAAACTTTTATTTATAGCTACACAGAAAAACAATTATAAATTATACATGTAACGATTCAACTAATTAGAACCTTACTTGAAAATCCATTCGTTATGCCGTTTGACAGGCTCCGACCGAAATTTACACTCGGCCAGCAACTGTTCGAACTATGTATGTACCAATTATCTGTGGTTCTGTGGTTCTGTGGTTCAGTCAGTTAACGGACAAACTTTGTGATTCAGAGCTTCTTGTTTCAAGTCGCGGTAGCAACCGACTATTCGATTTTTTATTTAATTGAATTGAAATTAT
Source organism: Malaya genurostris (assembly GCF_030247185.1). Classification (NCBI taxonomy): domain Eukaryota; kingdom Metazoa; phylum Arthropoda; class Insecta; order Diptera; family Culicidae; genus Malaya; species Malaya genurostris. The sequence goes on from NC_080570.1 coordinate 129,415,141, forward strand.
TTTGCCGTTTAATCGTGAAATCACTTAATTTTAGACGGTTTCGGTTTGTTACTCCGGAACCGAAAGTTGGATCTGGATAAAATACAGCGGCAGGCTGTAAGACTATAGGAACTTTATTACATAGCAATGTTTATTGAATTCTGGTTGATCGTTGGTACCGCATGGGTAGCGGTTTATGCTAAGTGCACATCTATATTGCATATTCTTTCGTTCCGTCTTCGATCTATCAGCGCATTAGCAGTTTATATTCAACTGCTAACACTACCTAACGGTTCAACAAAACCCGCTAAGCAGACATGAGCAAAGTCAAAGTCTTGGCATTACATTCCTTTTGTGGAATTTGGCCTTTCTGTTTCAACAGACTTCGCAGCCGATTCTTAGTGTACAGAATCATTGCATGGCTAGTACTATGGATCCTACTGACACTAAGAATCCTTCCAGGTCGGGGCTCGAGCATACGACAACTGGCTTGTAAGACCAGCGTCCTATGCATTGAACCGCCAACCCGGGACATGACATGAAGTTAATGCTATTTGCAAAACACTTTTTGAACCGAAGTATCCTGTTTTTACTGAAATGCCGGTAAGTTGTAAAAAACTCTCAAAATGTCACATTTTCCGCTTGATAAAATTGTAATACTGGAAGTGTCAATTTTAGTTCAGTCGTTCTGTTTAATTGAAAGTTCCAGTTTGAATGATTGGAGAAGGTTTACAAATTCGAGAGTTTAGAAGAATTGTTTAGTGTTCTCGATCAGCTCTAAGAAATCTGTTTAAATAGTTTATGATTAGCTTTTATGAAACTTTTGAGATATTGTATCACAGTTGCAATTGTATTTGAAGCTTCGCAATATTTTTTTAAATTTTCAAATACGACAAATTATAAAAAAAATTTTTTTTTCGTCAGACCTTTTGACTTTTTATCACTTTTCACTAATCAGATCAAATTGGCTCAAGTGGCACGTTGTGCAATGTGCAATATTTACCGCCTTCATATTAATAACTGGAGACTGGTTCAGAAGAAATTTTAATATGCGGGAAAATACGCATAATTTTGTTGTGGTACAATTACATCTTAAGCATTGGATGATTAGAGGGGGTAGCCGGAATGCATGCTGATACAACTAGCTCACACGCGCAACTCGACAGTAATCATACTCGGAAAATCACTGTAGGCTATCTGACAGTAAGACCTTAGATTTTAGCCACAGTTTGCAAAAAAAAATCGGATTATTGTTTATTTGCAGTAGGGAAAAGCTCGGTGGAGTTAGCTTCTGTCAAATTTGCTCTCCAACAGGCATGAAACTTCCTCTTCTTTTGCATCAACAGATTACAATCATCCAAATGATACATTTTAATTAAATATAATATTTCTAAAATAATTAAAACTAAAACTAATTAGGAACTATTTTTTGAAAACCATTTCGATTCGGCGGTGTCCGGGAAAATCCAACAAACATTTGACGTAGGACTACGTCTTTCTTTTCCACACTCACCTGAGCATATTTTCAAAATTTTGCATTTCTAGAGCGTTTCGAATTTTTTCCTGATTTGATTTCCTAGTAACTTTTTCGGAGCTAGGATTAGGCAAACAGACTTTTGAGTGGATTCTAGTTCCATGTATAGAATCTAACTCTATAATCCAAGTCCACTTGTCTGTTTCGTAATTTTGAATCTAGATTGTGGAATTAAATTTGGGCTCAGGAGCAACATTTTGGGTCAGGTATCTTTAAATGTACGTTGAAACTAGATTCTAGTTAAAAGAACATATTCTCAGGATAGATTTTGAATTCTGGAATTAGATTTTTGATTTGAGACTAGAAACCAGTCCCAAAATCTTTTGTCACCATCCTGATCCAAAATTCAGATCCAGTTCCTATTCTTAATATGAAAATTGAGGTACAAAACTCTGAAACAGATATTTGGACTTTGATTCTAGAGTAAGATTGTGTATCTGGAAATAGAATCCAGCTCCAACCTGGTTTCTGGAACTAGGAATTCTGTTCCAAAATCCATTTCTTGTATTCAGTTCTAGTTCCCAAATTTTTTTCCCGAATTCAAGTCCATAATTATGAAAAAAAAATGTTTTACCTGAATTTGGAAACTAGAATCCAATTCCCGAATCCCTTTCCAGAATTTAGAATTCCAGTTCCCAATTTTTATTCCAGAACAGAAATTTATGTCCAGTTCAGAAATTCAGTTCAAGAACTCAATCCCAAAATTGAGGAATAGATATTTGGACGAAGATCTTGGAGTTACAGTTTGAATCTTTTTTTTTTGTTTCAATTATAGAGGCTTTAACATCTTAGGTCATTCGCCTCTTCGGACCAGAAAATCTTTCTGACTCTATGTGCGGGGTTGGGAATCGAACCCAGGCAGGCTGCGTGAAAGGCATCGACTATCCCATCACGCTACACCCGTCCCCAAAGTTTGAATCTGAAACTAGGAAACAGTTCCAAAAACTAGTTCCAGAATTCTGTTCCATTTTCAATTTTAGTGCCAGAATCCGAGTCCAAAATTATAGAACAGATTTTTGACATGAAATCTGAAACTTGAATAGGTAACTGAACTGAATTCTGGATCAAGTTCTAGTTCTAGAATCAATATCCTGAATCTAACTCCAGAATCCCAGTCCAAAAGTCTGTTCCATAATTTTGAATCTGGATTCTGAAATTGAAATTGGGAGCTGGAGTAAGATTCTGGGTCAGGAATCCAGAAATAAATTTTGGAACTGGATTCTAATTTCAGGAACATGCTGTTGGGACAGATTTTTGGACCAGGATTCTGTGGATAGATTCCGGATCTGAAACTAGAAGCCAGTTCCAAAATATTTTACCAGAATTCCGAACCAGAGTGCAGTTCTAGTTCCAGATTTTTGATCTGGAAGTAGAATCCAGTTCCAAAATTTATTCCCAGAAAGCGGGTTTTGGACCTGGACTTTGGAACAAGTATCCAGCTTCAAATTCTGTTTCTAGAATTCAAAGCGAGTTCTGTTTTTGAAGCTTTTCTTTGCTATTATCGTGTGTTTTCGGAGGCGGAAACCGAGGACTAATAGTCCCAAAGTAGGTTTATATACCAGCTAACTAATAAGGTCTGCCAACAAGATAACTTTTTCCAGTAACTTTTCTAAAAGTTTGCACTTCGTTTCGCCATCGCTAGTGAAAAAATATTCAAGAAATTGATAATTTTCCAGTTATCGCGCTGCAATACCGGAATCGATGAAAATTCCGACTTTTTCCCGGTTTTGGTATTAAAAATATGCCATTTCACAATTTTAACTTCAACTCGGTGGATGTCTGCGAATGAAACTGATAGCTTGTCTAGTGAGCTCTAGATGACAAAACGGAGTTAAATTTGTTGATGCCATTTTCCGTCTGATGCATACCGTGTTCGCTTGAGTATATTGAATACCGACCAGCTACGGTAACTACGGTAACTAGCAGGCCTATTTAGAACTATCGGCGATAAAATTGATCGGATCTAATTTGAAGAGCTTGTATTTCGGTGGTTCAATTACGAACTGTAACTTCAATATTGTACGCTTAAAAATGGATTGATTTGTCGACGGGGCCGTGCGCATGCTGGAATCCTTGTTTTCAAAACCGGAATCAAAAGATGGTTCTTAAATCTATGGAACCTACTATTGCTGATTGAAAATGTTGTAAAATTAGTTCGATTCGGTAAAAACATGTTGCAACATCGATTCTAGTTGTCGGACTTAAAAAAGGTCGAATTTTAAATTTGTCGGAGTTCGTTTTTTTTTGCTTGTTAGCTTTCCAGTGACACCCATGATAGAAACAATATTTTGTTACCGCTTTAAATTGTCGCCTGATGTTGTTTTTTCGGCACCCGACCGGAACAGTTCTTAGAGCCAATAGAATCGTAGCATTTTCTACGTAATTGTGCTGAAAGATTAGGGAACTAACAATCGACTGCGTATTTCGTTGATACAGAATGATCGAATATCACGAAAAGTATGTAGGAACAGAACGTTGCTTTTCCAAACTGTCGTAGTTATCATTTGACGACTGTTTTCAGTTGATTTCAGACATTCTGAACTTTCGACCATTGTATCTGACATCGTGTAGTGTTCTGATACTTAATCGTATGTTATCTCTGGTGTCGAAATGAATATGAAATTGACACTTGAGAGTTTTAAAATTAGGCACACTTGATTTTACGAAATTGACCAAAACTCGGTTTGACATTGCTACAGCATCGATTCTAGTTGTAGGACCTAAAAATGGTCGAACTACAAACTTGTCGGAGTTCGATTTTTTTTCGCTTGTCAGCTTTCCAGTCACACTTATTATACCAACACTATTTTGTTACCGATTTAAACTGTCACCTGTTGTAGTTTATTCAATACCAAGAAAGCTCCGAAAAGGCTGCAAAGTCGTGGAAGCGACAAAATTATCGTGGAATTCTGGAAACACAGTTCAACATTCCTCCAGTATCAATTCGAGTTGTCGGATTTAGACATGTTCGAAATACAAGGTTGTCGAAGTTCGATTTTCAGATTTTCAATGAAACACTTGACACACCAGTTATATATATATTTTTTCAAACTGTCGGAATCATCAATTTACCACGTTCTAGTGATCTGATTCGGAGTCATTGCTGAATTCAGAACTATTAAACATTGGTCTGATAGTTAAAGCAACCGCTATCAAAACAAAAATTTTGATTATAGCGCCAAAAGACTGTTTCAATTCCAGCTGGTTGACATCATGCACTAGAATAGAACACTATTTAACATGAGTTTGATTTATAGAAGCATGCCTATTTTTAATATTTGAATCTGCAGATAAGACAGTTTGAAAATTGCATGTTTGATGTCGTCATGATCGGTCGTGTCTCGTACACAACCTTGTAATTTTTTCGGACACTTGCCACCCTGAAACGGGTTTGAAAGACGGAATCTTTTATGATAGAGTAAAAAAACCTTCAAAAAAATTTGTATTTTGTCGCGAATTGGACCTCAATGACACGGTTTCCGGTTAAATGTCCTATAAGTAATGATTTCGATATTTCAAATCCTAGGTATTTTAAGCAACGTAGGATGACCAGATATTTTACTCGATATACCTGGATATGGTTTTTGGACCAATTCAGTTTCAAATTCCACGAAGATTTCATATGACTTCTGTCCAGTTTTAGCACCGTTCAAGAAAGGCAGCGTTATCTTGTGGATCCTAGCTCCTGGACGTGTGGTCTTGAAGTGGACTTCACTCCTAAAACCACAACGATTTACCTTATCAAAAATTCAACCTCTACCAACCTGCAAAGAAAGAGAAGCAAACCAAAATAAAGCGATTAGTTTTGCTATGGATGACCAGGGCAGTTCGATGAACTAGATAAGTCTTGTACATCACCGACAGGTTCACAACCCGGCAGCGCCAATCAAAACCCGACCCGGACCGGCCCGGCCAACACCTCCAGCAGCAGGTGAATTTCATCCGGTCAATTTAGCCAAATGCGAGACGGACCGGACCGGTTTCGGCCCATCCGGTTTCGATTTTCGCCTAATGCCCCCACGACCACTAATCAAATTGATTCCGGATCACCTCGAAACGGTGCTAAATGAGTTAGAAAGCGACGAATCCTCCTCCACCTCGATTCCTTTTCGATACTCCAATACCGGACCGACCGACCGGCTGTCCGTTGTCGGATTCAATCGGGATTCCCATCATCATGTTGCGAATGCCCGAATAGCGCAGCCCAGTGAAGTGTATATCTATAGCAGTCCAATTAATACACTTCCGCCTGGTTTTCGGTCCGTTTCGGGCCGACCAACGTCGTCGTCGCTCTTCACACCCACGCTGACGCAACGTGACGGGACACAACCCATGCTCAATTAGAGTCCTTTCGGCCGGAAAGTTGATTTCGTCCATTATCTGTAATGGAATTGCGACGCTTTTAGGAATATTTAGCCCCCTTTCCCCCCACTCCGACAATCCAAGGGCGGACGGGACGGAACGGGACGGGTCCGGAGGCTAACGATGCATACTGTTTAAGCCCGCAGATTTCACTGATTGGAAGCGGCAATAAATAGAAGCGGACCAAACGGTTATAAATTTTGGATAAAGATCTTAATGCGGCGTTCTACGATTCACATTAAACGACGAAATGTAAATGCCTTTTGCCTGCCCGTTCCGGTTTTGTTCGGCATTCGGATTGTACGACTGACTGCGGACTGCGACTTGGTGCGAGAGTTGGTCCGTCTCTCCCGGAATTCGGGGGGAGGAGGGTTGGCTATGCATAATTTTCCGGCACATGGATAAGCCCAAGTTAATTTCCATGGTTGGACGCTAATTGTATTTGAACTGAAGGGATTTATTGAATTGGAGTTGGATGTTCGGAATGTCGTTCGGGCGAAGAGGTGGGGGGTGAGTGTCTGTCGTACGCTTCCGACAAAGTAATAAAACTGAACATTCCCAATCGACAATAAGTTGGAACATTCTCCGACACCCTGCAGCAGCGCAAATCGGACATGAATAACACTACTCTTGCAAGAACTCACAGTCACTCGAAACCAAGAAGCCTTCTCTTCCTCGAATCCAATCACCCTTGAGACGGGGCGGTAATCCTTCGTTATCATATTTTCCGCTCCCATGGTCGCCTTTTTTATGTGTTTATATTTTGTTTGACATGTTGCACATAAAGACACTTGACATAACGACGAACGAAACGTTCGAACAAAGAAAACAGATCGGGGTGTGGTGCGTAACATGTGTGTGCGTGTGTGCGTGCGTGTGTGTGTGTGCTGGGACTATAATCGTTGTCTAGCCCATGATGAGCGTCGTCGGTACTATATGGAAAACTGACTGATACTGTCTGGCTGTCTCTCCTTGCCGGAAGACGTCTCCAGGGATGATGGAAATAAAATTTAACGGACCAAAAAAAAAATAAAGCACAAGCGGAGCAAAATGCAAACGATCGGAAAATGCGAAAAAGGTCTCATGTGTGAAATTCGCCAACTTAGCCCGACACAGGAAACTTGCTTTGAGGTGGCAAATATGTCCGCCCTTTCGGTTGAATTCCGAGTCCCTCGCACTCTACTCTGCCCGGGAGCCAATTTTAAAATATTGCCGGAATCAACAATAGACTTTAGTGCCGAACAGGCTGTCAAGATGGGGATGTGGAGTTTTTCGAGAGAACAAAAAAACTGCCTGACAAAATTTATCGTTCGAAGATGGTTTCGAGAGTGCCATAAATTGTGAGGCGCTAATAATTCGAGCTGTTATGCTCCGGAAAGGATTTTCTACGGTTTCTCAGTGTGCTTCAAGCACTGGGATCAAAGTCGTAGTTTTTCTTAGCACAACCGAAATAATTCCGTTATTTTTTTCGCTCTACAAAACTGATGGTCGTAATTCTGTCTTAGATTCTGTTTTCAGTACCGGAATCAAAGATGGTCCTTAAGTCTATGGAACCTACTATTGCTGATTGAAAATGTTGTAAAATTAGTTCGATTCGGTAAAAAAATTTTGCAACATCGATTCTAGTTGTCGGACTTAAAACGGTCGAATTTCAAATTTGTCGGAGTTCGATTTTTTTTGCTTATAAGCTTTCCAGTGACACCCATGTTACCAACAATATTTTGTTACCGCTTTAAATTGTCGCCTGTTGTCGTTTACTCGATACCCGGCCGGAACAGTTTCTTAAAGCCAATAAAATCGTAGCATTTTTACGTAATTGTGCTAAAAGATAGGCAATTGCGAATCGGATGCGAATTTCGTTGATACAAAATGATTTAACATCACGAAAATATTGTAAGAACAGAATTTTGCTTTTCCAAACTGTCGGAGTTACCGTTATCGTTCGACAGCGTTCCAGTAGTCTGATTTCGGTTGATTTGAGACATTCTGAATCTTCGGCTGTTTTGGCATGTATCTTGACTGTGTTCTAACAGCCTGTAGGGTTTTAAAATTATACACGCTTGATTTTATGCCAGACTTGTTTTGACATAGCTACAGCATCGCTTCTAATTGTCGGATTTAAAAATAGAAATTTGTCGGAGTTCGATTTTTTTCTGCCTTTGACTTTTCAAGTCATAGCTATTATACCAACAATATTTTTACCATTCCAAACTGTCGTCTGTTGTCGTTTATTCGATACCAAGAAAACTCCAAAGCGACTGCAAGGTTGGTTGGATACAAATGATCGAATTTTACGAAAAGAATGAATTAACAAAATTTGGCTTTTTCAAACGATCGGAGTTCGACAGCGAACCTCCGGCCATTTCCACATTTTTTTTTAACCTTCGGCCATTTCCACATGAATCTGACATTGTGTGCTGTTCTAATACTCAATCAGTTTTCTGGTATCGAAATGAACAATATGACATTGACACTCGTTGACTGCACCGTGTTCTAATAACCTGTCCGATTTTTAAATTGGAAAAGACAAGCTTCACGAAAACGGAAGGGTGCAGTGAATATCGATTTAAGGCATCAATACAAGTTGTCAGTTTGACATAAAACAGTTGTCGGACTTAGGATTAATCAAACTGTAAGCGTATCGGAGCTCATTTTTCAGTCGATTTTGTTATTTTCCAATGCTACCAACTTGTAAGCACTACAAACTGTTCGGAAGTTTTTCCGTCGTCGGGGAACTCTCCGTCGGTGTAGTTTAAATCCTTCGCCGGGGTTTAGATTTGTAGATTGCGACGTAACCCCGCAAGGGATCGTCGGGGCGCCAGTGAACCGGAAGCCATCTTACAACCGGAATCACTGAAGTGATCCAGGCATCCTGCCGGTCGATCCGTTCACGGGTATCGGAAGCGACGATTATGTCGGGGACTAGCCGAGTAGAAGCCACAGCTCCGAAGTCGAGCCGTCGGGGCGCCAGTGAACCGGAAGCCATTCTTCAACCGGAATCACAGGACCGACCGCGGCACTCATTCACTGTCCTCGGCATGTAACACGAGATTCGGTGTCGGGAGAAATTCTTTCGTCGGGGAGCTCTCCGTCGGCGTAGATGCTAGATCTATTAACAGGAATTAGACGAGTAGATTGCAATGTAGCTCCGGTATGGATCGTCGGGGCGCCACTGAACCGGAATCACTGGACAGACCCAGGCTCCAACCGTTCGAACCGTTCACGGGTTTCGGGAGCGTCGGTTCCGGGGAAATTTCCATCACCGGGGAACTTTTCCGTCGGTGTAGGCTAGATTCATCTCGTAGGGGTAGTAGCCGGGTATCGGGTATCGATTCTAGTTGTCGGACATAAAAATGAAGTTCGATTTTTTGCGCTTGTCAGCTTTCCAGTGACACTTATCATACCAACACTATTCTGTTACCGGTGTAAACTGTCGCTTGTTGTAGTTTATTCAATACCAAGAAAGCTCCGAAACGGCTGCAAAGTCGTGGAAGCGACAAAATTATCGTGGAATTCTGGAAACTGTCGGAGTTAATGCTGTTGAAAATCGCTATAAAATCAACCCGTTTCAGTTCAACATTCCTCCAGTATCAATTCGAGTTGACGGATTTAGACATGCTCGAGATTCAAGGTTGTCGGAGTTCGATTTTCAGATTTTCAATGAAACACTTGATATCCACACCAGTTATATATTTTTATTTTCAAATGGTCGGAATCATCAATTTACCACGTTCTAGTGATCTGATTCCGAGTCATTGCTGAATTCAGAATTATCAAACATTGATCTGATAGATAAACAATCGCTATCAAAAAAAAAATTGATTATAGCGCCCAAAAACTGTTTCAACTCCAGCTGGTTAATATCATGCACTATTCAGATTAAACCCTATAAATTTAGAATGAGTTTAATTTGTATAAGTAACAGGAGCGCAGCATTGTGCCTGTCTCAAACACACCACAGACGCAGCGTTTGAATTGGGGTAGCGATATCGTTTTGTATTCATCGGCGGATTCAGTCATTATGTATTGTGCAAATGATTTCCTGTTCGAGAATCACACCAGATACTTTTTTGGTGTCGAAATGAATAATGGGAAATTGATACACCTTGACTGCACCGTGTTCTAATAAATGAAAGATTTTAAAATTGTTATAGATCCATTTTTTTGAAATTGGAACCGTAAAGTATCATTTTTAATCGAAACGTTTGTGCATCAGTATAAGTTGTTTGTTTAACATCATAAAAGTTGTCGGACTTAGAAATAATTATACTGTAGGATTGCCGCAGTTCAATCCGCTGTCGATTTTGTACCAACACTACTTACATATCTTTACAAACTGTCGGTTTCAAATGAAGCACTGTGGAATGAAAACAGTTTGACTGAATATAAATCTAACAACTTATATGATTTTGTAATTATTTGATTTGATAAAATTGGAAAGCTTGAATGTTTATTTTCGTTCTCGAAATCGTAAGCGCTGTAGGAATTCGGCGTTTCCTTTGATTTCAATCAAAACTGTTGGACATCAATAAAATTTGTCAGTTTGACGTAAAAAATAGTTGTCGGATTAGAAAAAATTCGACCTTCAAAAATGTCAGAGTTCAATTTCCTACTGATTTTGCAACGTTTAAAGGTATTAACCTGATCAACATTTCTTACGTATCATTATAAACTGTCTTTTGAGATAACAGTTCTCTGTGTTCAAGTAGGCTGTTTCAATTGGTGTACGACCCTCAATTGTCCTCATTTGTAAGATACTCAACGACACTGTTTTGGGTGCTAAATTCGTGTCACGCTAAATTTTTGTTTTGCTTTTGGTTAAAATCATAAGTCAATATTTGTTTAATTCCGATTGAACTCAATGCGCGTTTTACACTTGTGGAAATCGTTTGAAATCGTTGCAATGGGGAAACTTGGGCAATAGATAAGAGAACTTTGTTATCGTTCCGGAATGAAGTGGCGGAAGAACGAAGATTCTTGTTTCCAACGAATAGTAAACTTAAAATCTACACAAGTTTTTGAAAAAAATATGTCCGAGCCAGTATAGCTGTTATCTGTGACCATATCAAAACTATTTGAAGATTGGATTAAGTTCAAATTCAAAATGATCCTGTTCAATATGAAACATTATGCAAACTAGATCTATCGAATTAGGTATTTGTATGATCGAATTCAGTAGATTTCCAGCTGTCGAAATTAAGAATTTCCATCAATGCTTATAACAATTATTGTTCTGTGGGTATCAAAATCACTATAAAATTAACCAGTTCTGCTTCGACATTCCTCCACCATCGATTAGAGTTGTCGGAGTTAAGAATGTTCGAAATTCAAAGCTGTCGGAGTTCGATTTTCTGATACCCAATGACGTACACCATATCCACACAAGACATGAATTGTTTCAAAATTGTCGAAGTTACCAATTGACAACGTTCTAGTGATCTGATTTCGACGCATAGCGGAATTCGTAACTTTCGATAGTCTTGAACAGTGCGGTAAAACTTCATTTCTATCGAATACTTTTTGATGAAAATTAAATTTATGGCCGTTGACTGTCAGCATATTCCTTCTCATTCATTTTACTTTTGTTTCCGAAGCTTCCAAAATTCATCGTCAATTGAACAATCTATTACCTAGTCACTTAAAGTTTTGTTTGATTAGTTTGTAGTGTCAAGTGGTCTACCTGTTCCATTGTCTTCCTTGTCTTCACTGTGGGTAGTGAGCAAGTGCAAATGAATAGGCATAAACATCAACTCGATAACACAAAACTCTCTCCGACCATAATGATATAGAGAGGGTTATATCGATGATTTCGACTATTTGAACTGTATTGAGATGTGTTTCGAAGTATTAAAAATGAAAACTGGAAGAGGGAACAACTAATTTATGTTTATTTTGTAATTGATATTTCATTTCTCTCATTGAATTGTAAGAGATATTTTACTTACTTCAAGAGATAAACTGATGGTGGTTAAACTGAGCTTCGGTAGAAAGAGAAACGCAAAAGGACGGGATGATGGCCATTCGGCGCGACAGCGAAGGTTGTGTGTTAGAATGTGAAGTTTACTGCAGTAGAGTGATCGTCAGTGTGTGCACACATTCGATTTCAATCGAATTGAATGAAATTCTACAGCAATGGTCTTGACATATATGAAACATCGGTCTGAAACAATCCAGTGTTGAATCAAATCAGAATTTCGCAAATCGCGACTGAAATTTCCAAAATCGCAACTAAAAATTTTCACATTTTCAGACAAAAAAATTATCGACCAGAAAACTCAATGCAGAAAAGATCAGTTCTGATTTTTTGCAAACGCAATCACTGAAACTGATTTAACATGGTAAAAATTTTCACTATCGAACATTCTGCTCCATGATATTTATGAAAAATTCGTACATTGAATATATCTGATATGATTCTCGAATAGAAGATTTTTGGGAAATGAATTTACATAGACATTATAAAATCATCATATATGAACCCTTTTCTGAATGAAGAAAACAAGGCTATATTTGATGTTCTGTTGATAAGTTGATCAATAGTGATGATGTATTCGAAATTTATTCGGCAATTCATCAATAGAATCAGCAAGGACTGTGATTAATAATAGTTTAATGATAATAGAATCACTAATAAAAAAAACAATCACAAAGGATGACCTGCAGCGGATTGAAAAATATCTGCCAATTCAGCTTGAACATCGTACGCAGAAGTGACAGGAGCGCAGATTATCGCTATGCCAATTCAAACGCTGCACCCACTGTATCTTATTTTGCTATGTGGGCCCTTTTCAAATATGATTTTCTTCCTTAATTTATGATCGGGATTTGAATCCAGAATTCTGATTAAGGATTTCAACTTCAGAATTTATGAACCAAATTCAGAATATGAATTTTAGATCTGGATTCCGAACCTAGATTTTAAAACTGACTTTTGAATTAGAATTTAGTTCCTGAATTTAGTTCCAGAGTTTATTTTCTAAATTCAGTGTTTGAACCAAATTTGGAACATGGATTCCGGAGCAGGATTTCGGGAATGAATTCAGTTCTTTTATTATGGTTTGGAATTCAAGTTTCGAACTAGATTCGATATTCTGAAAATTAGTTCAGTTTCAGTTTGATATCTGGATTCCAGTCCAGAATTTTTTTGAACTGAATTCTGAACCAGTCCCAGATTTGGAACTCGGGTCTTAAATTCTTGAATTGACTCCAGCCATCATGGTCAGTTCAGACTTCTCTGCAAACCGATTCAGCTGCTTTTGTCCAAGATTGTCGAAATTTTATATTGAATCCTATCTTCACGAGAGCCCAATACCGCTCGATAGGTCGCATCTCCGGACAGGTAGATAGATTCGACTCTTTCGGTAGAATATGGAGTCCATTTACTTTATACCAATTCAAAACATGTTTAGGGTAGTGACAAGACGTCAAATCCCCCAAAATAGCAAGGAAGTGTCATGGCTGCGTATGAATGGTAACAATCGCGTTTTTAGGCATTCTTTACGGTATATTTTCTTGTTTACCGTTTCGGTAGACATGAAGTTTTGGCTTGCTCGAGATTTTTTGGCAAACTTGATCTTTTTCTTCGATCAGAAATTCTCCTCCATGCCGTTCCGTTGCATGGTAGTAGATTAGTACTACCAGTAGCAGTAGTAGAGTTCAGTTCAGACCCGGAATTTTAAGTTCTGGTGTAGATAAATGAATGATGGCAAAAAAGACTCAACAGTTATAAACATTGGACAAATTCCGCAAATCGGTTCTTTTTAGAACCTTTAAACTATTATCAATGGGTTATGTGAAGTTTACCTCTACAGAGTATCTAAACCTACAAAACCAAACTGTACTAGTTCCGTGTTATTTAACTATATGTGAGAATATTTTTGTCGTCAAGTAAATCATAGTTTAGTATAGATTCAAACGAATATTTATACCCGAAAGTGTGAAAGAGGCATGTCAGTTCTATTCATATTTGCTTCAGTTCTGTCTGTGACAGTACCCACCCGTCTTTTTGTTGTGATAATCCATGAGAAATGAACGGGTCATCTAAAGGTAAGATAACTAGTAAGTGCTGACAAATTTCTATATCATGCCTCGACGCGAGTCTATGACGACATTTGGTCAATAGAACGGCGTCGATTGGGTGCTATCGCTTTCTGCGTTAGTAGCAGAATGAGAGGGTGCGAATTGATTAGTTGGTGTCCAATGCGGATCTGTCAGTAAGAAAAGCAACTTCTCGGAATGTCTCGTTGAACTTCCATGTAACGCGGAACGGCGTAGAGGAACATTTCAGAATGAAGAAAACCTGTTTTAATCCACCTAGTGGAGCAATGATGCCTTTCTCATTTCTCATATATTCTCATATATAAAATATATAGGTCGGTTAGGCCATCTCTGAGGAACGAAAATAGGTACTTCCGAAACCGGAATCTGGGAACCGATATATTTGAAGTTGCTTCGGGAAAAGTAATTGGGATCCATTTTTGAATCTATGGCTACAATCTTCGGTCATTCTTCAACAACCCAAGAACAAGGAAAGCCAAATTAATGTTTGGTCATCTGCTGACAATGGCTACCGATTGGAATAGTTTTCAGGCAAGTTTAGAAATAATTTTACTTTTTATTTCCTGTGCTTCCGGAATTAGAAACCGAGAACCAGCATAGCCGCAATCGGGTTGTTTGATTGTCTGTTGACAATGGCTACCAATTGGAATAGTTGCGAGGCAAGTTAAGAATTTTTTTACGTGTTTTGTTTCGCCGCTTTAAGGGACGGTATCCAATTTTTAACATACTTCATAATTCCGGAATCGGAAGTCAGATCCGGATGAAATTAGGCAGTTTTGTATGAGACTATGATACCTTTCATTTGAATCTAAGTTTGTTGAAATCGGCCAAGCCATCCCTGAGAAAAGTGAGGAATTAAGTTAAAATAAGATTTTTTTCACTAATCACCCTGTAACTCCGGAACCGGAAATCGGATCAAATTGAAATTCTTTGTATAAGACAATTGTACCTTTCATTTGAATCTAAGTTTGTAAGAAGAGGTTCAGTCGTCTCTGAGAAAAGTAATTGCACTTATTTTAATTTTTTTTGCACCAAGTAATTCCGGAACCGGAAGTCGGATTAGAATAAAATTCAGGAACTTTGTGTGGGATTACAAGACTTTCATTTAAATCTAAGTTCATGAAAATCGGTTCAGCCATCTCTGAGAAAAGTGAGTGCAAAAAAATTTTACACACACATACAGACATTTTGCGTACTCGACAAACTGAGTCCAATGGTATATGACACTCGATTCAAAAGTCAGTTTTCACAGTGACATAACTTTTCTATATGAGAAAGGCAAAAAGGCCAAGTTTCCGAAAAAAAATTTAGTTTGGCAGGCGGTTGAGCAAGCCAAAACTTCATCTCTACCGGATCGGTAAACATGGAAATATACCATGAAGAATGCTTAAAGAAGCGATTGTTACCATTCATACGCAGCCATGACGCTTCCTCGCAGTTTTAGCCAGTTTTGGCACCTTGTCACTACCCCAAAGATGTAATAGTATAACCGAAAGAGGCAAATCCACCTAAATGCCCGGAATTGCGACCTATCGAACGCGGTATTGGGCTCCCGTGAAAAGAGAATTCTTTCAATATAAACATTTCGAAAATCTTGGACAAAAGCAGCGGAATCGGTTGCAGAGAAATCTGAACAGACTGTAATGGCTGGAGTCAACTCGAAAGTTCGTAGTTTCTTCATGCAGCCTTATTGAGTAACTGTAATTTGTTTTGAGATGACTAAAAATGCATAATTAAATTAGTGTAGAATGCATCTTGGATTGGACCCAGCGCCATATTTATTTTATTCCGAACTTGTCACGAATAAGCTATACGAGGAAAGGAAAATTTTAAGTGACCACTTCAAAATCACGAATCATGAATCAGGTGACACTTTCGAGTGAACGTTGCGGTTTACTGGAGTTTAAAACCATTACGTTTGGATGGCGCCATCTCTTGAGAAACACTGGAAACTTGATTCTGAATCCTATACCATAAACCCAAGTTGGATTTCAATATATGAATTTCCACTAACTTTCAGAAACGAATGTTGTATTGGTTTCCGGTAATCAATCTAATATTGAAAAATTAGATGCTCGATTGCTGAAGTATTTAGCTACCAAACAACAAAACGCAATTTCCTCATCTTTGCGCACTTCAAATCTATTTCACATTCAACAGGGTGGCAAGGGACCGGGAAAACCGGGAAAAAGTCGGAAATTTGGTTTTACCGGGAAAAACCGGGAAAAAGTCGGGAATTTTAGTGCAAATCCGGGAAAAAATTTACTAGTCCTAATCTTAGTAACGATTTTCAGCATCATGATTTTTCTGATACAACAAATGAAAAGATGAAGGCCATTTTGTGTTTGAGCTAGGAGTTCAGTACAAGTTTTGAAACTTCTTATTTTCCCTCACAGGTTCAATCCATTGAAAATGGAGCCAACACTTCAGCAATTTTAAATCAATGAGAGCTTTCTTAGTTGCCATCAATAGCAGCACAATGAATGCTCATAATGAAAAATAAGGATAATTTGAATGCTTCTGCTGAATTTCTATTAAATCTCGACAAATATTTGAAAAGATTCCAAGTGCAAATGACAGTTTCTCTTTGTTTATTTTCTCTTTCAATTATTACTGTATTTTCCAACATTTTTTTAACAGCAGATCGAAAGTTGATAGTTTCAGTCGTTATTCTATGCAAAGTGTAAGATAGAAAGATTGCCTATAGGACCGTAATAATCGAAAGAAAGAGTAAAGAAAGAGGAACTGTCATTTGCACTTAGGACCTTTTCTAGTGTTTTTCTTCAAATTTCAGAATAAGTATTCATAATGTTAAAAGTAACATCAAGTAACATGTTTCTGGGATAAAGATGATCTGGGTCGGTGGATGCACTCAATTATTCCGAAAATATCGACAAAGGCATGGTTCAGGGGACTGGATGTGAGTAGGGATTTCATTCGTGTGATGTCCAGACTCATGTCCAATCACTACACGTTAGATGCACATCTCCTTCGAATTGGACTTTCCGAGACTAATCATTGTGCTTGTGGCGAAGCTTATCGCGATATTGACCATGTTGTTTGGACATGCGTGGAGTATCGTGATGTCAGATCTCAACTAATAAATTCTTTGCGTACCCAAGGTAGACTATCCAATATCCCAGTTCGAGACATTCTTGCTTGTCGTGACCTTTCATACATGAAACTTATTTATCATTTCAAAAAGAAAATTGGAGTTTCAATTTAATAAAGGCCCCTTTTAAGACTTAGCTCTGATCCCAGCTGCGTCCATGAGTTCAACCAATAGCTAAATTAGAATAAAAATTATGTAATGATACAAACAAACTCGAGACAGTTTATGAAATTATCAACAAAATGTCTGAAAATAACAGCTTATTTTATAATTTATGGAAGGTAATCGTTTGGTTCAAATAATATTTCCGAGTAGATTTCATAATTAATGACGAGTTACCTAAGATGATATTTAAGCTATAAGAGAATATGTTTTAATAAATTCAAAACGTTGTGACTATGTTAGAATTAAATTAGGATAAGAATATTATGTAAAAGTGATGCTACGGCGAAGAAAAACTTATGTAAACTGCCTTAAGAAATAAACGTATTTATGAAAAAAGTAACATGTTTGTTTGATAAATTTCTTAAGAAATCTTAGGGGCCGTGTTTTTAGTTGCCAGCCAATAATTTCCCTAATTTCACTCAAATTTGTCTCAGTAATGTCAAATAGTGACAATACTTGTTTGGTAATCTTGGTATTGATTCCTATAGGATTCACAAGATCGACAGAGCTGTCGACTTTCATTTTATCCACCGTTTGCAAGGAGTATTTGATTTCCTTCTTTGACAGTTGAAATTGATTTTCCAGAGTTCGTAAGAGCCTGTTCAGGGTCGATGATAGAAGAATCAAATTTAGATCATCTCAGTCACTAGAGGCATAGATGGTTGTTGTTTTTCCAAAGTGACAAGCGTACATTTTAAGAATTCTAGAAGGATTTTGTTTTCCGGCCAAAACCCAACTCTGAAAGAACATCGTATATGTTGTTAGCAATGGTCTCTCGTCCTCATGTGCACCTCGTGCACTGCACAACTGGTCAAATAGGCTCTGTGAGAACTTGTATGCACACATTCAGGAGAGGCTTCAGTGCCTTATGCTTATGGCAGTTGAAAACAAATTGCTGTCTCAGATGCAACATCGAAACGGTTCTGAAATCATACCGTATAAGCAGTGCACAGCCCGAAAATTTTGTCACGACACGCCATTGGTTGTTAGAAGTAATCGGGTTTGAGGGAGAAGTGTTGTGCTTCAGCTCATTCATTTTTAATTTTTAATCCTATACTATACCAAACTAAAAAAAATTGGAATACACTAGAGATGGTCAGTCCAAGTACGGTCCAACAGAACTAGTTTTCCTCGAAGATTGAGTGAACTGGAGTTCTTTATTGAAGAATGATTTCTCTATATTCCTCTCAAAAGAATAGTTTTTCGAAACGTTTGCTGGTTTGTGGAATCTGGTAGAAGTTCGCGAACTTTGAAAATGTATACAAAAGAGAATGATTATTGGTAGAACACATGCAACAAAACTTTATTATTATTGAATCTGTTAACTACAAAATATAATTTATACCTCTCATATTATTTTCGAAGAAACATACAGTTTCATAAACACGAAAGAAAGGTTCAATAGAACTAATTCTTTCGGTACAACTATCAAGTTTTCAACAGTTCTTTGAAATTAACGGTTTTACCCATTTCTAGAATACATAACCTGCATAAATTTTAAGAAGGACTGATTTTCCAGATAGCCTTTAAAAGACTGATTCAGTGGTAGTCTTGAAAAAGATTGAATAGTTCGTTTAGACAAACTGTGGATGAGAGTTTTAATCGTAGTTCCAAGGAGATACCCGAAAAAACACTTTTTTCTCAACTCTCGATGTTTTTTTGGACATGTTAAAAAACCGGGCATTTTTAGTCTCGCGCACCGGGAAAACCGGGAAATTGAAATCGCTAATTCACTTGCCACCCTGCATTCAAATTCTGTTACCTTTTTGCTAGTTATTATATTCAGAAGTAAATTACCTACTACGCAAATGGCATTTCTAAAACGTTTTGTCATCTGGAAAAAAGTTGCTTGTTTTACTAATCATATTCTTTGAACATGACAGACGAACATGGCATTGTTTTTGTTTCGAACGTTGATTAGTTCATGAGAAAAGCCAATGACTCGCCACAGCTGAGCTGGATTGTTTTTCTTCTGCTGCTGCCACAGTTTTTATACACGAAAGACGTCACTGTCATGGAAGGCTTTGACGAAGGTTCCCAGATTGAACACTCAGGGGAATGTTTCTACGGAAAATAGTTTCAATTGCTCTGGTGGAAGAAGAAACAAACTAGTTTTTCACTCGCAATCTTTGTCATATTAAGTTTTTCATCTTAATTTTTCTACTAGAATCGCCACTAATCTATCCATCGTTTTTTATTTGCTGCTAGCACAGCAGTCATAACGGGAATAGTTCATGGTTTTTTTTTACATTTCAGACCGATTCTGTCATTAGTGCTCTCCAAGGTTGGCAGAATAAGTCCAATGTTGCACTCAACCTTTAATCACATTACTGTGAGCGGACAGAAAGTGACAAAAACCTGAACCTGAACGGCATTAATGTGTGCACCTGACAACGGTATCTTGGATCAAATCAGAAAAAAAACACGAAACACGTTCACCATATCTTCCCCATAATTAGTTCATTGTGCAATTTGCTTGCAAAGTTGATTGCTTTGTTTAATCATACCGGTAGAACAGTGTGTGTGAGGTTCGGAGTCGGATCAAGAAACTGACTGCCGGATTATACTCACTGTCAGCACACCCCAACAATTCTGGTGTACCTACGGAAAAACCTTGAGAAATCCCGTACAGAAGACAAAGCAACACATCCGTTCATCCTTGCGATTACGGCTTAATTGAATTCTCTTAAATTCCGGAGTGCATCGAGCTGAGCTCGGGGGACGGGGGGTTACAGGTGTCGGTTATCCTCCTACGTGAAAGGATACTGCATCAGCATTTACCAAGGCGGCCGGAGTTTCTTCGGAGTTTGTCTGCTGGCAGATGACACAGACACACAAATCCGCACAGACACAGACACAAGCACACTTAATGAAAGCGAACAACACGAAATATACGTTCGGTATTGAAATTGAACTGCCGGCGGGAGAATCCGTTTCCGCTCAAACAAACCTGCCGAGTGTTTCCGTTCCGGGATCGTCTGCAGCTACTCCCGGCTGCTGCCGGTAATAATGGTGCAATAAATACAGTTAATTGTGAGTAACTGGAAATTGCGAATTCTCTATATTGAGTCTATTGAAATTCTTTCAAAAAAAGCGGAAGAATGGTCTGGGTAGTGAAATAAAATTTTCCTGGGTGTGCAACCCATGGAAACTCGATTGGTGACAAGAGTCACTGGAGTTCTGCTTGTTTGTATGATTTTGTAGATAAAATTGAAGCTCTAAAAACTCGAACTGCGAATGACAAAAACGGCATCGAATTGAATAATGAAATCTCATAAGAACTAATTCTATTATTCCCAAGCAGAGATGCCAGGTCATTTTTTCAAAAATCTGTGGTCAAATCCAAAACCTGTCTGTGAAAATCTGTGACCGTTTACCGTACTCCAATAGCAGTTCAAAATCAAATTTGGTGAGCAAAAAAAAGGTCTCACCACCCATTTTCCGTACCATTTTTGCTGAACTTATTCAATGTAGTAAGCAAAAAAAAAAAACTACCAGCATGCTGTAACTTTTTGGTGCTAAACTATACTCGATTTCCAAAATCTGTGCAAATCTGTGATTTATTCAAGAATCTGTGAAAATCTGTGATCATTTTCAAAAATCTGTGAAAATCTGTGTCAGTTTTAAAATCTGTGCTGAAAACTCAAAATCTGTGAAACACAGATTAATCTGTGAACCTGACATCCCTGTTCCCAAGTTCTCTACTTTAGTAAGTGTATTGTAGTGTTTTTTTTCGAAATGTCATCGGATTAGATCTGAAAAAAAAACGAGATTTTTAAATAGTGCAAATTTTGGATTTCTGTAACGTCAATCGGAAATCTGTACCTAAGACAAGACCTGACATCTGGGGGGCTGCTTTTGTTCCAAAATGGACCAGTTTCTGATTGGCTGATTTGGATGTTGCTACCTGTATATTGTGAAACGAAAAAACTTTTGCAGGGTACGCGAGCAATGATGCCAGGTATAAAGATTATCAGAAAACAAGTTTTTTAAAATGTATAATTTTAGCTCACCAATGAAAATGAAAATTTTCGGAGAATGTTTCACTTTTTTTCAATCTCATTGGTAATAAATGTTTATAGTGGCAGCACTGTGTAATTAAAATAGGCATCAAGCCGTTTTTCTTTTTAGTGAATTAAAGTGTAACCAAAAAGATTTGTTAAATTAGTGTAAACTCGAAAGTGTGTTTACTTTTACGAGAAGAATGAACTGTTGTGTTCCACACTGTGGTCGCACTAAGCATTTCTATCCAAGCCTGACTTTTTCCGGTTTCCAAAAGATGCGGTAATACGTCAACAATGGATTCGATTTTGCGTTCAACATGAGATATTTCTTGTTTTGTCATTAAAGCTCAATTAATTGTTTTTAAGCATTAATATATAATAAAGAAATGCATTCACCAAAACATTTTTCATGTTCATTTCAAATCAAAAACCGAGTCTACAAATAAATTTTTTTTTCTAGCATAGTTATTAAAAAATCTGTCAATATGGCTTCACTGTAGCTGATACGTTGGTATTTATTCCACAGGGCGAAAATGACGAGAAGGATGATTCGGAAGGAAGAATAAGAAGCCAGTTGTCAGGTCTTGTCTTAGATCTGTACATTCAGACATAAATCTGAAAACATGGCATCACTGGTTTCCGTATACAGGGCCCAATTGTACACTCTTACCAGCCGCTACCTAATTTTGGGTCAAAACCTACCCAAAATCAACTAATTGCTCATCAAAAAATAGGAATTTGATCTAATATTTTCCTCGCAGGAATCTAATTGAGCATAAAATGATTTTCGATTGAGTATTTAACGTTCAACATTCCTACTGTGGAGGACAGTTTTAAACTTTTTCGGAAATATCGATCAAAGTTTGATGCACAGTTCAAAAATGGAAAACTGTAAAATTGTTTGCTGAAGCGCTTTTGTTAGTCGGAAAGTATGAATTAACTATTTTTTTCAGATCGTGCAGAGTGATCTCCAGTACAAACGGTCTTCGGTAGATGAATTTGTAAATCAAATGATGAAGCCAATGAAACTCGTGCGTTCATTTCAACTGACTAAAACTATCAATGTTGGATACATTCAATTCCACGCCGAGCGTAAAGCAATTGTATTCGCTAGCTTCAACTGTAATGTGTACTATGTGGAGTATGAATACGTATTGTTCAAAATACCAAATGAATATGGAGGATTACACTTAGATCAAGATTCCAGAAATAGATATTGGAGTATTCTATATCCAGATTTCAAGAATAAATCTTACTTCACACTCCAAGTTCAAAAGTCTGCTCCCTAATTTTGGACTTGGATTCTGGAATTGAGATTGAAACTGGCACTGAATTCTGGGATCAGCATTCTGACAATAAATTTTGGAGCTGGCTTCAAAATCTTCACTCTAAAATCCAGGTCCAAATTTCTGACCCAGAATTTAGCTCCAGTTCCTAATTTTAATTTCAGAATTCAGATCCAAAACTTTAGAACAGATCCGTGTACTTGTACTTGTACTAGAACTAGAATCAACTCAAAATTTGGTTTCCAACACCCTGATCCCGAATTCTGGTTCCGAAATCCATTTCCAGAATCTTGATCCTGAATCATGGCTTGGATTCTAGGACTAAATTTGTGAACTGGAACTAAATTCTGGAACGAGATTCTGGAAATGTAGTTTGGAACTGGATTCTAGTTCCGACGCAGAATTTCGCTTCAGGTCCCAATTATAGATTTAGGATTCGTATCCAAAATTATGGAACATATATTTGGACATGGATTCTGCAGTTAGCATCTAGAATGGTTTCTAGATCTAGTCTCCAATAATAATCTATTTTCAGAATTCTATTTATGAAATCCATCTGCAGAAATCAGTTCAGTTGTAAATTTAAGTTCCAGAATCCGGGTCCAAATATCTCTTCCATAGTTTTGGACTTCGATTATGAAACTAAAATTGGAAATTGGAGCTGAATTGTGGAGCTGGATTCTGGAAATAAAATAGGAAACGGATTCTGGTACAAAATCTATTTCTAGGAACATGTTTTGGATAGGAGTTCGAGTTACCCAATTTATTTCCATAATCCAGGTCCAAAGTTATGGAATGGATTCATGGATCTAGATTCTAGAACTGAACGCCGGATCAGGATTCTGGAAATAGATTTTGGAACTGGATTCCAGTTCCGGAATCTAGCTCAAGAATTCTGGTTCAAAAAGAGTGGCGGCGGAAGCCCAATTGGAAGTATACCGAGTTCCACACCGGAAAAACATCTGTATATGAAATTGCACACCTGGAAATGCGGAAGAATTTGTGAATATATCTGATTGCGTACCATTACGGAGCACTCCCGGAACCCCTTCCGAAACCCATTCCTTTCGTGCTCTTAATCCATAAATTTTCACAATTCCCCACACCGAACCCTCCACAGATTCTAGAAATAGATGTTGGAGTTGGATTCTATTTCCAGATTTCAAGAATAAATCTTACTCCAGGCTCCAAGTCCAAACATCTGCTTCATAATTTTGAACATAGATTCTGGAACTAAGATTGAAACTGGAACTGAATTGTGGGTCCTTGTTCCAGAATCCATTTCCTTAATTTATTTTCAGAATCCAGCTCCAAAATTGTAAAACACATTTCTAGACCTAGACTCTGGATCTCCAGAATTCAAGTCCAAACTTGATTAAGGAGTGTATCGATAAGTATAAAGCAACATTCAAACAGTTATTACTCTGAAAAGGCTTAATTTTTTGCAGCGTGTTTTGCGGTGACATGTTTGTTTACATGTCAATAACAGCTACGCAATCGATTGGTTTCGGTACGGTTTATCGTTTCTATGATGAGTCGAATTGATCCGGAAACGCGAAAGAAAATTCTGCACACTTGGTGCTCAGAAAGTGATGTCACGTACAACGAAATTGCAAAACGGGTGAAAGTGCACCACGCCAGTGTCAAAAATATTATCGAGAAGTTCGGTAAGACCCTTTCCATGAATGATTTGCCCCGATCCGGTAGGAAAACGGGTCCCAGCCAGCCCGGCCGTGACATAAAAGTGGTTGAGTACATCAGGAAAAACCCATCGGCGTCGTCGCGGGATTTGGCCAAGCAGTTCAACACCAGCATCGGGATAATTCAACGGATCAAAGTTCGGAACTCCCTGAAAACGTACAAGAAACAGAAGGTGCCGAAAAAGTCCCTGGTACAGCAAGTTCAGGCCAAAACAAGAGCGCGAAAACTGTATAACCGGATTCTACAGAATAAAGACGGATGCATCCTGATCGACGGGGAAATCTACGCCAAGGAAGACTCTCGAGCACTGCCCGGACCGCAATGTTATACGAAATCGGTGTACCAGAACCTGGACGACGCTGACACCACGGTGGCGATGGAAAAGTTTGGGCAGAAGGTGTTGGTCTGGCAAGCAATTTGTACCTGTGGTTTGCGGTCGTCGATTTTTTTCACGAAGAGCACAATTAACGCCAAGGTGTACAAGGAAGAATGTTTGAAGAAGAGAATGCTGCCACTGTACAGAAAGCATAAGGCTCCTCCTCTCTTCTGGCCGGATTTGGCTTCAGCCCACTACGCCAACTCCGTTTCACAGTGGTTGTCAAAAAATAATGTATAATTCGTGGAAAAGGACATCAACCCACCGAACTGCCCGGATCTTCGGCCAATTGAAAGATATTGGGCAATTGTCAAGCGCCACTTTCGGAAGGAAGGTACAGTGTCCCAAAACATGCAGGAGTTCAAAAAAACTGGACAGCTGTCACCAGAAAAGTCACAAAAGTAACTGTGCAGAATTTAATGAAGAATGTCAAGTCCAAATTGCGAACGTTTCACAGAAACTAAGGTCTGAAATCTGGAACTGAATAATTCAGCATGTCAATAGTGTGTAAATTTTCTCTCCTAATCCCAAAACTATTTCACGACGTGATGGAATAAGAAACCTCCTAATTCAATGAAACCTGGTGGCTTCGAGCAGTCTAGGAACTGAGCCCAGCATTTATTCAAATGTTTCCAACCGCACCTCTTGGTTCGGAGGCTCTTCGGCATCGTATCGCGACCAAACCCAAAGGCTATTTACTCTTGGCTGCTACCGATGAAGATAACATTACCAATGTATGTAGCTTTCCTGTTTCGGGCAGGAGGTTAGTTTGTTACACCCACACACACACCCACACCGGCACACAGGTGGCCCGAAGCAATCCAGCGTAGTGCAATCATCCGAACCTAAGCCCCTTCCCCCTTCCAAACAGAAGTGTGGTATTTACGTTCCAACTTCAGCGAAGCACACACACACACACACGAACACAAACAAAAACACATTCACGGTTGGTATTTCGGCTTAGCCGATCGCAATACGGCTCTCGGTACCAAGATCTTGATTAGACAGTGGAAAAGAACGGCATTTGATTGTCTATTTGTTTAGGCTTCCTATTTTGCAGGGCAGTCGTTCGGTTTGCGTTGGCTCTCCATGAGTCCAAAGGATAGCTCCCAGGAATCCCCAGGGCGGCCGGGAAGCCGGGTGCCGGTTGATTTGAAATTCTCTTTCTGGAAAAGTTTTCTTTGAAGATAGTATCGCCCCAGCCGCTTGCGTTCCTAGGCTAGCTGATACAAATCTCGGCACACGGAATCGAAACCGGTGTCGTTCCGGACCGAACAGGAAAGGTGTGGAGGTGGTTTCTGATGGTGCCTGCATACATATTTGATCTAGAGTGATCAACAGTTGAAGTTACGGGTTTCTGGTCTAGTCTAGGACCGACACTAACCTGATTAAAATCTGGAGGTGAGCGGGCGGCGGTTGATGTTTGCGGACTTCGTTATGCAGAGAGAGTATCAAACGCTTGACGGGTTGATGGGCTCAACGAACGATACTAACCTGAAATGAGAACGAAATAAACAGAAAGAAAAAATACGAGATTAGAGATTTGTTCTGATGCCAAACTGTGAAGTTTGTTTGATTCCAGAAAACAAAAAATAATGATCGTTTTTTGTTTCACCTCCTTCAACGACGGCTGCACCCTTCGGAATGCTAGACCACCACCGGTTCGGGACGCACAACAGGTAGTCAACGCATCCGAAAACCCAGCCTCGAACAACGGAAGAAAATAAGGGGAAACGAAAAACCAGGATCTCCTGCCAGACAGCCGAAGTGTCATAAATTTAATTTCGAAACCATGTTTTGCAACAAGTAGAACGATCGTCGCGTCGTCCCGGTCGGTGTCTATTTAAGGCTTGGCAGGAAGCAATAACGAAGAAAAAAAAACCAAACGAACGAACGGTTTTCGATTTGTTAGAATTCGGATAGAATCCGTCGTGTATGCTCTGGGCGAAGTAGAAACAGGATAGAGAGAAGAAAATCCTAAACACACCTTGCACTTGCACGGGCCCGGGAATCAACAGGGGTTCGTGGTGTGGCGAACCAAACAAAAAAAAAAGGAAACAGAATCAGCTCATAAAATGTGATAAGTGTGGCGTCATTAAGATACTTTAACCCAGGTCAGGGGAGAAGCTGCCGGGTTTGTGCCTGTCAAAGCAGCGAACTGACAGGGGACGAACCTCTTGCGAAATTCGTCACATAATTCCGGAAAGGGTTTGTTATTTTTGAGCACAGACGGAGTTTCTAGAATTTTAACTAACTAAATCAATTAAATCGGTATTTTCATTTCATTTCACCCCTTCCACTGAGGGTGAGGCTAGCCCGGATGACTTTCTGACGCAATCAGAAATGTGATAAACACCGTTTTGTTATCTTTATCTCTTTCTCTATCTAGCTCGCTCTATGGCAGTGGCTCCCAATTGGTTTTATCCGAACGGGAAAAAAGGTGAGCCCAGGCTTAGGTCCGGTATTTATTGTTTCAAGCTTTCCCGGCAGACTTTCCGACTGGTACTCAGGTGGTTGTGGGAGCCTGTGTAAACAGTAAATTTTCCGTTTAATTTGGGTTGTCTGTGTTTAGAGCTATCAGACATCAGACGTGTGCTGCGAGGGTTGATTTAAGTAAATTACGGAGCCCGGGCGATGTCCTAGTTGTGGCGTTTTAACAGCTGTTGTTGGTCGACCTACAGTATATGGTAAAAAATTGAACAAAGCCGAAACAAAAAATTATGATAAGGAAATGCTGTAAAATCATTCCATTTTATTCAAACGTTCATTTTAGTTTGACTTCAGACAATCCATCTTTGGAAAGGGGAGTTTTTTTTTCCTATTTTTTTGGCAACACTGTTTTTGACAGATCACGCGTGAATCATGTCTTGTGTCATAGTCAAACTTGTTCAGTTTAGTCTACAATTCAATCATGAATCGACTTACGAAAGAAGTTCATTTTTGGTTGAATGGATACGTCAACAAGCAAAATTTCCACATCTGGAGTGAAGACCAGCCAAAGGCATTACAAGAGCCACCAATGGACAGTGGGAAAACTTTATTAAAACCCGCAAAGAATTCTGTAACTCATGAACTATTTGAGATAGGTCAACAAACTGAAGCGTTTTTCATGTAAAAATGTTCAAGGAATTCAATGGAATGGTTAACGCCGCACGAATCGCAATCCTTCGCTCGTTTTACCCCAAATGTATAGGAAGTTTTGGGGTTTCCTATAACATTCGCTCTGTAACTTGAAAAGAAGTCGAGTGCGGTATTCTGGAATACCCTACTTTCATGTAAAAAAGTCTGTAGAATCGAGTGGAAGAACATACACCAAAACGTTTCGTGCGGCCTGTATAGGTTCTGGCATTCTAATCTACAGACTTTTTTACATGAGATAAGCTAGATTTAGTTAACCTCCAATAAGCTTTACCAAGATTTAAGACCGATTTACTATAAAATACCATAAAATGGAGGAATTGGGGTATAATAGTCACGAGAACGTTTCGTGCAGCCAGTGTAGGTTCTTCCATTCGATTCTATAGACTTTTTTGACATAATATAAGATAGTTTTCGTTTGCTTTCAATTTGGTTCGCTTAAGACTTAAGGGTGATTTAGATTTAGTAAGCTTCCAATAAGTTTTACCGAGATTTAAGGACGATTTGCAATAAGATATCATGAAATGGGGTAAAATAGCCACAAAACCATTTCGTGCGGCCATTGTACACTGTTCCATTCGGCTATTCATGCGGCCATGAAAAACCATTCCATTTTATTTCTTGGATTTTTTTTACATAATAAACACTCTTGTTCGTTACCTTTTTCCATGGTTCCCGATTTATTTGCGGGTTTCCTGGGTTTTTCCCACTGTGCAATGCACAACAAAAAAGTCACTGTTTGGTGTGGATTATGGGCCGGTGGCATCATCGAGCTGTACTTCTTCAAAGGTAACGATGGACGGAACGTTACCCGATCAGATGGTAATAACAGAACTATAACAACTGGAGTAATTTATTTCAGAAACATTTTGTAACAATGTTTGAAATATTTTTGGCTGGTAAGCTGTTATAAAAACAAAAATCATAACAAAAAAGACACTAGAGGGAACAAAATCGTAACAGATTTTGAAAGGTTTGTATCACAATTATTACTGAATTTGATACAACTACAGAAGTCCAAAAGCAGGAATTTGGAAATTGTTGAATTATTTTTTTGTTATTAAATGAGTAATCTATTTAGTAATCTGGTTTCTTCGTTAAGTTTTTTGAAATTCTGATCATTATAGTTCGATATAAAGCAACGGAAGAACTAATTTTTTTAAATTATTAAACGTTATCATGAGTCTTAAAAATGAAAATAAAACATCATAAATGATTTTGTTATTATATTGTTATAAGTTTTTACTTTCAACCGTTTTCATTTGTTAAATATCTCAAAATAACACAAATTTTTATACATATCAACTGTTAACTTGTGATATGATTTGGTTATGTGCATCTGTTCGGGAACCGTTTGATGATTGACGATTTTTTGCCCACAATGGAATAATTGTACCTGTCTGATACGTGGTTTCAACAAGACGGTGCCACGTCCCACACGGCATGCGGAACAATGATCAAATTAAGAGCCGCCTTCGGTGAACAGTTTATCTCACGTTTTGAGCCCGTCAATTCTCCGCCTAGATCTTGTGATTAAACACCTTTGGACTTTTTCTTGTGGGGCCATGTCTACAAGGATAAACCAGTAACGATTGACGCATTGGAAGCCAATGTTGAAGCATTCATTCGTCACATACCAGACGATATGTTGGAGAGAGTGTGCCAAAATTAGACCTTGCGCATGGGTCATCATCATCTTAAAACATTAAAAAATACTAATCATTCTATTCGTTCCAATAAAGATTTCATTAATTTTCTCAAACTTTTCGTGTTTTTGTTTTTAAATCAAATGCTATGCCTCTTAAAAAATCACCCTTTATTACCCTTTCTTGCAATGCTTTGCCCAGTTTTGATCTGTTTCGCCCTGTTTTGCCTTGTTTATTCTGTTTATCTTTGTTTCTTCCTGGTTTGCTCTGTTTCGACCATTTTTGCCCTACCTGTCTTGCTTTGTCTTGTACGTCTTGCCCTGTCTTGTCCTTCTTCCTCAGTACTGTCTGTCATACCCTGTTTTGTCTATCTTGTTCTAAACTTCTTGTTCCTGAATATATAGTTGCAGTTCCAGGTCTAGAATTCAGTTCCAGATGTAGAATCTAGTCCAAGAATCAAGGGTTCAGTTCAGTTTCAGTTGCAAAAGAAGATCATCAAGTCAACGAAGAAATGATCAGAAATTTGTGATAGAATGTCAGTAGTATAACTCTAAAATAATTCTAAAATGTTCACACTTTGAAAAAACCATGTGATTTTACATCTGTTTAGATGCACATCGCATCGCAGTTCACGTTAATTTACGTGGAAGAACATTTAATATAGTTTCCAAAATTCCATGACATGAAATTCATTGAAATTTAAAAAAATGAATACTGATAACGACCGCCGCGCGACTTGAACCGAGAATCATTGGAACACATAGTACGTCCGTGAATCGACTGAGCCACAGAAGCATGCATCTGCTTGGCTGGTAAATCGTGCATTTAAATTCATACCGTCGTAGCTGCCAGCCGAATGCACATTACAATCGAAGCCAGTTAAATTCAAGCTAATCTAACATTAAATCATTACAAATGAAATTTTCCGTCATTTGACAAATTAGGTCTTTATAAATTATATCGTATAAGGGATTAAGTCACCTGCAAAAATTTAAAATTTTTTGGTGTGTTTTCTAAGTAAAATATTTGAGCATTTAATACTGAATTCATCCTAGCTTGCCTAGTTGACTCGTTCAGTTCAGACCATAATCCAGGTCCAAAATCCAATTCTAGAGTTCTGTTCTGATATTCAGTTTTAAAATCCAAAATCTAGAATCTGAAATACAGTTTCTTATTTAGACTTCAAAGTCAGAATCGAGCTTTAGATTTCTGGAGCTGAAACCGAATTTCAGAACTTGAATCTGAGCCTGTCTTTTAGAGCCGGATTTTGATTCGTTAGACCTGGACTATGGAACTAAGTTTCGGAAAAGAATTTCGAACTTAGATCCGAAACCGGAAACCGAATTCAGGAACTGAAATTGAGGCCAATCGCCTAACCAGAATTCAGTTTCACAAGTCCTTTCCGGAATCCGGTTTCAGAATGTAGAAACTGAGCTTTGAATTTGAAGTTCTGGAACTTAAGACTTAAATACGGGAGCAGAAGTCAGATTCAAAATTTTGTTGTATTTCCAGAATTCAGTTCCAAAATGCATTCCAGAATCCAGGTTTTGAATAAAGGTCTGTAATTTGATTCCAAAATTCAGTTCCACAATTCTAGAAGTGTAACTGAATTCACGAACTGGATTTTGAAGATTTTTGAACTAAACTTCGGATCTGGTTTCTAGAGCTGAACTTTGGATCCGAATTTCAGTAACTAAAACTAAAACTCAGCTGTCGACTGGAATCCAGGTGTCAAGATTCAGGATCAGAATTCAATGTCGAACCAGAATTCTGGCTCAGAATTCAGATCCGAATTTCAGTTCCAGAGCGTGGGTACAGTGATCAGTGTAATTATCCATTTTGTACGTTTCCACGTCTTCCGGTAATGTCTCTGATATCGCCCATCCACATTTTTTTGCATTTTTTTAATTTTGAACTAACATTTCACGTTCATTCGATATGTGGTTTTTGTGAAACGAAGAAGTTACAACTAAACCAATTGAAAGTTTATAGCAAAACATCAAGTTTTTGATAAAAATAAACATTTTGACGTAAATACGTTTTCGTTCATTATGGAGCTCCTTTTAAAAAATCACTGTACAAAAATGGACAAAACCTAATCGTGAATATTTCTTTTTGTACTTAAGGAGCAACTTATTTTTTCTCCTTTCCATCCGAAATACGTTCAGGAATTTTACGAAGCGTTACATGGGTTTCTTTTCTTTAAGTTATAGGCGTTACGAAGTGTTACATGGGTTTCTTTTCTTTAAGTTATAGGCGTTACGAAGCGTTACATGCGTTACTTTTCTGTTAGTTATAAGCGTTATGAAGCGTTACATGCGTTACTTTTTCGTGAGATATAGTCGTTACATGCGTTACTTTTTTGAAAAATACAGACGTTACGAAACGTTACATGCCTTACATTTTCATGAATCATAGGCGTTACGAGGCGTCACATGCGTTACTTTTCTGTTAGTTATAGACGTTACATGCGTTCCTTTTTTGAAAGTTATAGTTATTTTTTTTAACTTACAGGCGTTACAAAGCGTTACATGCGTTACTTTTCCGTGAGATATAGACGTTACATGCGTTACTTTTTTGAAAAATACAGGCGTTACATGCGTTACTTTGCTGCAATTTATAGGCGTTCCGAAGCGTTATATTCAATACTTTTTTAAAAACTGCAAGCGTTACGAAGCGTTATATTCGTTACATTTTCGTGAATTGGAGGCGTTACGAAGCGTTTCGTGGGTTACTTTTTTGTAAGTAATAGGTATTACTTAAGGTTACATGCGTTATATTTTCGTGAATTGTAGACGTAACGAAGCGTTACTCCTTTTAAACTTACAGGCGTTGCATTTTCGTGAATTACAGGCGTTACGAAGCGTTACATACGTTAATTTTCGTGAGTTACAAGGGTTACGAAGTGTTACATGCGTTACATATCTATTAGTTATAGGCGTTACAAAACGTCACATGCGTAACGTTTTTGTAAGTTATGGGCGTTACGAGGCGTTACATGTGCTACTTTTCCAAATCTTACATGTGTTATTTTTTCGTGAGCTATAGACGTTACATGCGTTACTTTTTTTGTAAGTTTTAGGCGTTTTGAAGCGTTACATGCGTTTTATTTTTTTGTAAGTTATAGGCGTTACGAAGAGTTACATGCGTTACTTTTTTGTAAGTTATAGGCGTTACGAGGCGTTACGAGGCGTTACATGCGTATTTCTTGAGTAAGTTATAGGCGTTACAAAACGTCACATGCGTTACGTTTTTGTAAGTTATAAGCGTTACGAAGCGTTACGTTTTTGTAAGTTATAGGCGTTACGAAGCGTTACATGCGTTACTTTTCTGTAAGTTATAGGTGTTACGAAGCGTTACATTAGCGTGAATAGTAGATGTGAAGAAACGTTAGTTTTTCGAAAGTTACAGGCGCTACATGCGTTATTTTTTAAAGTTAATGTGTTATTAGGCTTTACATGCGATATTCTTAGCAAGTTACAGGTGTTACTCTTTCGTAAGTTATTGGTATTGGAAAGCGGTACATGCGCTGCATATTTATAGGTTATGGTTGTTACGAAGCGTTACATGTGTTACTTTTTGCAGGTTTTAGATCTTACGTGCTTTACTTTTTTAGGGTCAATGTGTTAGGAGGCGTTTCATGAGTTACTTTTATGTCAATTATAGACGTAATGGCACTGTTCTTTGCCAGTTATAGCCGCTATTAAGCGTTGCAAGCGTTTTTTACCTATTTTTATATATATAAAAAATAGGTATAGAATTCGCTCAAACTTTCGAAAAATTTTCCGAGGCCCGGAGGGCCGAATGACATATACCAATCGATTCAGCTCGACGAACTGAGCAAATGTCTGTGTGTGTGTATGTGTGTGTGTCCGCATGTGTGTTGTCAACTAAGAGGTCGAGATCTCAGAGATGGCTGGACCGATTTTCATCAAACTAGTCGCAAATGAAAGGTCTCCCCGTCACCCAAAACGCTATTGAATGGTTTTGAGATCGGATGTTTACTTTTTGAGTTATACAAAGTTTTATGTCAAAATTTTCAGTTTTTTGACAGTATCTGTCACAATTGACCTTGAAAACAGAATATGTTTTCAGACTTAGATTCCGCATGGTAATACCTATCCAACAAGCCATAGATTGTTGAAATCCGTCCATTTTTAACGGAGATATCGAAATTTTTCTGTAAGCGACTTTTCCCCCTATTCCAGCAGTAGGAGTTTTGAGCGCTGTATGACAAAGAAATGCTTGGGAGCAACGGAAAACACGATTTTTTATACTGTTACATACAATTGTTTCTAAGAACCAAAAGGATTGTGTACAGCATTCTTTTTCATGACATTTAGCCTCGGACCGATTTTGGCACGGCTCGTTTTTGGCAACATAATCGTTCGAATATGACATATATAAACCAGATGATGGCAGAATTTTTTTAATTATTTTGTTTTAAACTACTTACAGCAATAAATGCTGGAACAACATAACATCCATATACCATTCGAATCAGTTCGTCGAGATCAGCAAATGCGTGTGTGACAAATAACTTCAATTAATTTTCTCGGAAAATTTCTTTTCTACAAATTCAGATTCATACGAAAAGTCGTATGCTCCCAAACAAAGTTCCTGCATTATGTTTGGTTCCGACCTCTGGTTTCGGAACTACAGGATGATATGTGAAACGAAATCAAAATTGTGTAACTCATTTTTCTTGAAGATGGCTGAACCGATCTAAGATGCAAATGAAATCTAAGAATCATCTAAGATTCAAATGAAAAGTTTCAAAGTTCTATAAAACATCTTGCTTTTCAGTCAGATCCAACTTCCGGTTTCGGGGATTGTATAAAAATGTCTATTCCACATAATTTAATCAGGTTTATCGGGTTAGCAGATTTGGATAGTCGATAAAAAAATTAACTTTTTTCAGTTTTAGTGGTATTCAGTTGTCGATCAGAAGGCACCTAAAAATTTAATTCGTGCTATGATCTCTCAAAGATGTCTTAACTGATTTTCAAATGTTTTGAAACAAATGTAAAGTGTACAGCTACTCAGGTGAATTTATCTGACTTCGGCCATACCGCTTTTAGAATTCCGGTTCCAGTATAAAATCGTTTCTCAAAGCTCAATCGTTTTCTCAAAAAAAGCCTAATCAAATTTCAGAAACAAAAATTTTAATTAAAACAAACTTATATACAAAAATTAATTATTTTATCCAATTATGACTTCCGGTTCTCGAATTACATGATGATGAATTTTTAAAATTCAAACCGATATAGAAGATGACAATCCCGAAAAGCTTCAAAGTTCAACTCAAAACTGTTGTAATTTATTCGTCATATGGCCATACGAATCGGTTTGGGTTATGCTGGTTCCTGAATACCGGCTCTGGAAGTACCTTAAATTACCGTAAACTCTAGAGTGGAACTTACATATCATGGCATGTTTAATCGATTATCACACTTCTAGATTCAAATTCGAGCCGATTTGCAGTTTCGACATTACAGAGTAATGAGTGATTAAAATCTCAAATTGTCGCTTAAAACGAGGGTCATTAAAATAATGTCATGAAAACTTAAACACCGAAGAATATTCATGCAAAAAACACATGCGGATTGATAAAAATAGGTATCATCTCACTGCTAGGTGGATTAAACACGTTTTTAATATAAGCGTTACATGCGTAACTTTATTGAAAGTTATAGGTGTTAAAAACAATTTTTCGTATGTTACAGGCGTTACCATTTAAGGTTAAGGTTCCATGAGGCATTACATGCATTACTTTATTCTGTATTACAAGGATTCCATACGTTACTTTCATTAGCGCTTTTCTGGTACGAAATTTCCACTGCCAACGGGT
Organism: Malaya genurostris; assembly: GCF_030247185.1. NCBI lineage: Eukaryota > Metazoa > Arthropoda > Insecta > Diptera > Culicidae > Malaya > Malaya genurostris. Next base: position 129,450,353 of record NC_080570.1, read on the forward strand.
CACTCATTTATCGAGATTTCTGGGAAACTCGGACAAAAAGAATAAAATTGAAACACACCACGTTGTGTTACATTACAGGCCGAGATGATAACTGATGAAAGTGCAAACAAGAACGATTTCATACAAAAAATTTTGATGCTGTCGACTGGAAGCATTCAGGTGTAGCACCAATCCAATTATTTCATTCAATCAACGATTCCGAAAGCAAAGTAAATATTTTGTAAACTCTCTTCGACCCCATTTGAAAGTTTGGCAGTACACTTTTTTTTTGCTGTAGTTTGGCTGCCCACCGTTGCACTGCATTAGTTAGTATGGAACCAGTTTATCCAAACAAAAAGGCCATACAGATGCAACGACTGGACTGGATGCAGTCGGGACTGTCGAGCGGGTGGAAATAAAAAATAGCTCAATAATCAATTAAAATCAAACAAACCCCATTCCGATCCGACAGTGTTTCGTTCGTTGGCTGACTGACGGCCGGACGGATGGATTGACTGATGTGTTAATCAGTTTGCGATGCAACGAAGCTCCATTGCACCAAAAACTCGCGATTCTGTTTACTTCAGTTTTAGCGGGAAAGATTAAACATTACGAATGGAACACGCAGAGAACAAAAAAAAACAACACCATAAAAACTACCTTTTTGGGCCTAACGAACTACAAACACTGGTGCAGTCAGTTCTGTTTGTGTTGATTCAGTTAACGAAATACAAACCATCGCATCGTGAATCGCGTGCAGCCTCCTACAGGATCTCTGGGAACTAACCGAGCATTTGGAACACGTTTTCCACCATTCGGTTTCGCATTTCTATCCTCCGGTTGAAGCTAGCTGGATTCCGATCTCCCGTTCCGTTTTTGTGGTTTCAATGGCATCGAATTCCCAAATTTCCGGTTCAGTAGCTTCCCGTTCAGCCGGAACCGGAATCGACCCAAACGGAATAAGAAGATAGTGGCACGGTCGTAAATCGAATCGAGGCCTCCGTCTTCGAAAGGCAGAGCTACCAGAATTCCTTTCCATTAATCACAGTTCGTTTGACAAATCAACCGGGAAAACTCTGAACCTTTGAATTCTAAACTGGCAACACTTCCACTGATGTCTCACTCAGTGGATTATTTCCGCAAGAGCAACCCGGGGACGAGACTTTTTTTCCCGTAGAGTCGTTTCACGGTCGGTGTGGTAGATTAATTTTTAATTTAATATTTTGTCACCCAGCCCAAAAGTGAACTGAAATGGAACCGAAAAAAAAACTAGACGATATTCGACGGCTTCGAGATTCATGACGTGCACTATTGTCCGTCTAAGAAGAACATTGGGTGGAATTCAAGAAGCTAATTTGAAGGCGTGACGAATCCGAAGAACTTATTGTTCCTTTCGCTTCTGACGATGAAGGAGACAATGGAGGGCGCGATAAAGCAGAGAAAGAACGGGTTCAAAGCTGATCGAACATGAACAACAATTTAGAGCGGAAACAACCAAAGAAGGGTTGAGTTAACAAGTTTTTGTAACAGATGATTGCGAGAAATCGAAAGGTTTGAGCTGCTGGTCTTCTACTTGAACTAGTTTTGTGATTCAGCTTACTTTACGTGGAAAAAATTAAGTGACGTATCACAAAAACCGACACAGTTATGGCGTTGAATTGTTGAAGCAAAATTGTGAATATAAATCATGAATCTGGCACCTGTGCTTCAGCTTTGGATTGGATGTCGTTCAAAGTAGTCCGAGGGATTCACACCATTGGAAAATAATTTACCTAATTAAACTCATACCAAGCCAGCAGGCCTTAGTATAGTGGCATGAAGCTGAATCACACCACAACAGTAGGTTATTCTATTTTTAAAGCATTGAGTCGACTAAATTCTTCTATTGAATGCATTTTTTGGAGGTCATTTGTTTTTTAAACATCAAGCAGCAAATTATAAAGATAAATTTGCTGCTTGATGTTTAAAAAACAAATGACCTCCAAAAAATGCATTCAATAGAAGAATTTAGTCGACTCAATGCTCAAGTGTGTTGCAGTTTATTGGGATTTAGGAAACTTTTAACCTGAAATGTTTATAATTCAAAGAGAAAAGGAGCAAAATTTGATTCATTTTTGTCTAGTGGGGAAGATGGGAAATAAGGAACGCGAAGTACGACGATACCGAACGACGATATATCGAAATAATAAATAACGAAAAAATTAAACATTAAAATAACGTAAAAACATATTAAAATGAATTACAGTATCACGAAACTACGAAGCATCAAAATAACGAAATGACGATATAATACAATAACAAAACCAAAGATAATGACACTATTATTTGCGTTTCGTGCCCAAAGCACAAAAACGGCTTACAGACAAACCCTTAAATAAACAAAAATAATGAAATAACGAGACAAAGAAAGTAAAAAATAAAGAAGTAACGGGATAACAAAAATAAATCACATAACGAAAGAACGGATGAACGAGAGAACGAAATAACGGAATATCAAAATAACGAGATAAAGAAATAACGAAATATCGAAATAACGACACAATAAAATAACAAAAAAAAACAAATGCTTGAAAAAGCGGTAACAAAATAATAAAAAAAACCAAACGATTAAATAATGAAAGATCGAAAAAGTGAAAGAACAAAAGCACGAAATAACGAAGCAGCAAAACTAACAAAATAATGAAATAACGATAGAATGAAAGAACACCAGAACGAAGGAATCAAAAATCAAAATAACGAAATATCCAAAGAACGAAAGCATTTAAAAACTATAATGAAAGATTGGAAAAACGGAAGAACGAGCGAATGAACGAACGACACAACAAAAAACCGAAATAATGGCAAAATAACAAGATATCGAAAGAACTAATGAACAAACTAACTAGTAATAACAGTATGGAAAAACGAAATAATGAAAAAATAAGAGAACGAAAGAACGAAATAACGAAATACCAAATACATAATAACGGATTGAAAAAATAACGAAATAACATAATTACGAAATAGCAATATAACGAAAGAACGAAATAGCAAACATAAGCAAAATAATGAAGGAGCTGGACAGCGAAATTACAGAAGAACGAAAGGAAGCAGAAGAACAAAATAAAAAAAGATCGCTAAACGAAATACGTAATATGGAAAACAAAGTACGAAGTGTGAAAAATATGGAAAACGAAATTACAAAACTACTAATAAAAGGAAAAAATGAAAAAAATTAACGAACAAAATAACGAAAAAGCCATCACAACGAAATAATCAAAGAACGAAATAACAGATAAAAGAAATAACGAAATAACATAATTACGAATTGGAGATAAAATGAAAGAACGAAATAGCAAACATAACAAAATAATGAAGAAGCTAAAGAACGAAGCAGTTCAATTTGAACTGCTCTGCACTGATGAGTCAAAGACGAAACGTAAACATAATAAAAACGGTTATGTGCCCTAGCACAAAATTTGGCTAACCCCTAAATAAAAAACGAAATTACAGAAAAACTGAAGAACAAATTAAGAAAAGAACGGAAGAACGCAACACGGAAAACGAAGTGCGAGACGCGAAATATGAAATGTAGGAGACGATATAACGAAATAATATAAAAATGATAAAATAATCAAAAGAAAGGAAATAATAAAATCAAATAATCAAAAGAACGAAAGAACATTATTAAGAAGTAGCGATAAAAAGAAAGAACGATATAGCAAACATAACAAAATAATGTAGGAGCTAAAGAACGAAATTACGGAAGAACTAAAAACACAAACGAAAGAACGCAATACAAAATACGGAAAACTAAATACAAAATACGGAGTGTGAAATGCGAAACATGAAATATGGAAAACCAATACCAAACCAATTCAAAACAGGAAAAAAATGAAAGAACGAAAGAACAAAATAATGCAATAGCAAACACAACAAAATAATCAAAATAACGAAATAACGGATAAAAGAAATACAAAATAACATAATCACGAAAGAACGAAACAGCAAACATAACCAAAATAATAAAAGAGCTAAAGAGTGAAATTACAGAAGAACAAAAGAACAAATAAACAAAAGTAAAACGGAAAACAAAACTCAAAATACGTAATACGGAAAACGATGTACGAAACACGAAATATGAAATATAGAAATCGAAATAACGAAAACATGATAGAATGAGCGAACGAAAAAACAAATTAACGAAATAGCAATCACAACGAAATAATCAAAAAGCAAAACGAAATTACGGATGAACGAAAGAGCAAATGAAGAAAAGAATGACGGAAAAAATACGAAATACGTAATACGGAGAACAAAATGCGAAACGCGAAATAAATATATAAAAAACGAAATAAAAAAATTTGTAAAAATGAGAGAACAAAAGAACAAAATAACGAAATAACATAATGACGAAATAGCAATATAACGAAAAAACAAAATAGTAAACATAACAAAATAATAAAGGAGCTAAGAACGGAATTACGAATGAAGGAAAAAACAAATAAGCCGAAGAACGAAAGAACGCAATACGATATACGGGAAACAAAATACGAAAGACATAATACGGAAAACGAAGTGCGAAACGCGAATTGTGAAATTTGGAAAAAAATACTAAATAATCAAAGAACGAAGTAACGGATAAAAGAAATAACGAAATAACAGAATTAACAACGATTAACGAAAGAATAAAATAGCAAACATAACTAAATAATGAAGGAGTAAAAGAGCGAAATTACGGAAGAACTGAAGAACAAATAAAGAGAAGAATGAAAGAACGCAATACGAAATACTGAAAACATAATACAAAATACGGAAAACGAAGTGCAAAACGCGAAATATGAAAGATGGAAAACAAAATAACAAAAGAACTAAAAATAAGGAAAAAATGAAAGAACGAAATAGCAAACACAACAAGTTAATCAAAGAACGGTAAATGAAATTACGAATCAATATAATTACGAAATACCGATATAACGAAATACCGAACTAGCAAATATAACAAACTAATGAAGGAGCTAAAGAATAAAAATAATGGAGAAAAAGAGAAAACGAATGCAGAAAAGAACAACGGAAAGGAAATACGAAATACTTAATACGGAAAACAAAATGCGAAACACGAAATATGAAATATTGAAAACACTATAACCAAAAAATGTAAGATTTGAGAACGAAAGAACAAAATAACGCAATATCAAACACAACAAAATAAGGAACTAAAGGAGCTAAAGAACGAAAGAACAACGAAATTTGAATCACAAAATGTTAGAAACACTACACGCAATGATATAATAAAGACAAATTATGCTGACGGATAAACTCGAGTGAATCGGTGCAATTGAACAAAAAGACGAATGAATGATGGAACGAAAAACATAAAACAGAAAGAGAAATACGAAACGCGGATTACGAGAAACGAGATACGATAATAAAATACGAAAATTGATATATAAAATATAAAATTTGAAACACAAAATGCGAAACATGTTGACAGGCTGTCTTATGTGTGCCAAATTAATTGCCCAAAACAAAGAAGGAACGAATAAAGGAAAGTACGAAATACGAAAAACTAAATATCGAAAACGCACAAAGTGCAATGCAAAAAGCAAAAAGAACAAAAGTACCAAAAGTACCAAAAGAGTACCAAAAGAATACCAAAAGAATACCAAAAGAGTACCAAAAGAGTTCCAAAAGAGTACCAAAAGAGTACCAAAAAAGTTCCAAAAGAGTACCAAAAGAGTACCAAAAGAGTACCAAAAGAGTACCAAAAGAGTACCAAAAGAGTACAAAAAGAGTACCAAAAGAGTATCAAAAGAGTACCAAAAGAGTACCAAAAGAGTACCAAAAGAGTACCAAAAGAGTACTAAAAAAGTACCAAAAGAGTACCAAAAGAGTACCAAAAGAGTACCAAAAGAGTATCAAAAGAGTATCAAAAGAGTATCAAAAGAGTATCAAAAGAGTACCAAAAAAGTACCAAAAGAGTACCAAAAGAGTATCAAAAGAGTACCAAAAGAGTACCAAAAGAGTACCAAAAGAGTACCAAAAGAGTACCAAAAGAGTACCAAAAGAGTACCAAAAGAGTACCAAAAGAGTACCAAAAGAGTACCAAAAGAGTACCAAAAGAGTACCAAAAGAGTACCAAAAGAGTACCAAAAGAGTACCAAAAGAGTACCAAAAGAGTACCAAAAGAGTACCAAAAGAGTACCAAAAGAGTACCAAAAGAGTACCAAAAGAGTACCAAAAGAGTACCAAAAGAGTACCAAAAGAGTACCAGAAGAGTACCAAAAGAGTACCAAAAGAGTACCAAAAGAGTACCAAAAGAGTACCAAAAGAGTACAAAAGAGTACCAAAAGAGTACCAAAAGAGTACCAAAAGAGTATCAAAAGAGTACCAAAAAAGTACCAAAAGAGTACCAAAAGAGTATCAAAAGAGTACCAAAAGAGTACCAAAAGAGTACCAAAAGAGTACCAAAAGAGTACCAAAAGAGTACCAAAAGAGTACCAAAAGAGTACCAAAAGAGTACCAAAAGAGTACCAAAAGAGTACCAAAAGAGTACCAAAAGAGTACCAAAAGAGTACCAAAAGAGTACCAAAAGAGTACCAAAAGAGTACCAAAAGAGTACCAAAAGAGTACCAAAAGAGTACCAAAAGAGTACCAAAAGATTACCCAAAGAGTACCAAAAGAGTACCAAAAGAGTACCAAAAGAGTACCAAAAGAGTACCAAAAGAGTACCAAAAGAGTACCAGAAGAGTACCAAAAGAGTACCAAAAGAGTACCAAAAGAGTACCAAAAGAGTACCAAAAGAGTACAAAAGAGTACCAAAAGAGAACCAAAAGAGTACCAAAAGAGTACCAAAAGAGTACCAAAAGAGTACCAAATGAGTACTAAAAGAGTACCAAAAGAGTACCAAAAGAGTACCAAAAGAGTACCAAAAGAGTACCAAAAGAGTACCAAAAGAGTACCAAAAGAGTACCAAAAGAGTACCAAAAGAGTACCAAAAGAGTACCAAAAGAGTACCAAAAGAGTACCAGAAGAGTACCAAAAGAGTACCAAAAGAGTACCAAAAGAGTACCAAAAGAGTACCAAAAGATTACCAAAAGAGTACCGAAAGAGTATCAAAAAAGTAAAAAATGAGTACAGAAAGAGTACAAAAAGAGTACCAAAAAAGTATCAAAAGAGTACCAAAAGAGTCCCAAAAGAGTACCAAAAGTACCAAAAGTACAAAAGTCAAAAAGTACAAAAACCTATAGAAGAACTTGTCAAAATTAGAGCATTTCTTACACTTTCAACTGTGGAATCGTCATCGAAACCCGAAGCTGGATCAAACAAGTCCGACACTTCGCCTGGTAACATTTCACATGTGCACAATCAATTCCATTAAATCATTTCCAGATTGAGAGTTGTTATAACAAATTTCACAGTTCACTTCTTCGGTTCGTTTTTTTGTTTGGTCGATCGCTTTTCCAGCTCATGGACGGAAACTTCAAATATCCAGTTTCCAGTTGTCAAGTGGATACACGCCCGTTTGTGTTCTTTTTTTTGTTGTTGTTGTTTGATTTCTTCATTTTAAGTCGATTCATCATCTGTTAGCAGTGTATAGCATGTTGACATATTTACGATGCGATTTGACGCTTAGTTTCCTACTGTTTATGAATGTGGATTGTCCGAAATGATGGCAATCCGCTGGTCCGATTTCTTGTAACGCAGCAAATGCTAGTGTGGTTGAGCCCCTCGAAATCATATTCACTAATGCGAATGCCATGGCGATAACCTCAAGAAGATTGCCATATGTTTCCAACCAAGCAGAAGCGACGAGAGAATGACGCGAGACAATGTTCAATGACAGGGACAGGGTGCTACGGGAATTTATGAATTAAATACAGTTTTCATCACAGCAAGCCCTGGCAGACAGTTGAGTTTCCCCCTGGAAAGTGTGTGAACCCTGCGTCAGAAGGCGGTAGGGCAGTGTTGTCGGTCCGTAAAACGATTTATGTGATGTCAAACATGTGACACACGGCCATTCCGTTCTGTTCCGTTCTCTTCTGACTGGCTAATGGTTGTACTGAAAATTAATGTATGCACAATGTTTTCACTCTTCCGAGAGTTGAGCAATCCTACTGTTTTTGCTTTCTTTCCCTAGAAGTGTAAAATGGAACACGCTCGAATGGTTTAATATTAGCATCATCCTAGCTTTTACTTGACGTTTTTGACAATTCTGGAAACCGACTAATCAACTGAATATTGTCAACTTTGATGCGGAGAAATTTTCCTGCTCGATTCTCCTCTCCTCCATTGCATTGTCTTCGGTCGAAGAACCATCCCCGAAGTTATGACCACACAGAATTTAACTAGACTTTCACTAAACGTGGGCCAAACGGCCGGCCGGCCCACACATGGCTAATGTTTTGCTTCCATTTCACACCCCCGAAACCACTCCACCAACATCATCTTGCCAACTCACCAACCGAGGCTTCTGTTCGTCCTGCTACCGAGACGTACGGATGTTGTTTTTTTGTGCTGTGTAAATCTTCCCAAAACCGTATCAGCCTGCTCAAGGGCTAAAGGCCACGGTCTGGAGCTGGACCCGGGACAAAACATCATTAAACTTTTTACGAAGTTCAATTTCGGTCTCGCAATGAGCTCGAAGAAAGCCACACTCATTTAGGTGGTGCCTTCGGGTTTCATTTATGCGTATTATCCCTCTTGCACTCTCGCGCTCTCTCTCTCTATCTCTCTGTCTGTCTTTTTGTTTGCCTGTAGTAGCTTGCCGTCAGTGATGCCATTTTTCCAGATGAGAGGTGCGTCTATTTAATATAGTTTAGAAACTATTCGGTTCTAAGCGTTGGTCAACGAATTTGATCAGCATCTCTGGAGTCTGAACTAATTGGCTCAATCAGAACATTCCTTAGGATATTCATAGATTAGTTGACTTTTTCCAGTAATAAGAAAAGTACTTTTTCTGAGCCAGAATTTACGTTTACTGTCGATATTCGTTAGTTTGAATATGACTAAACACTACACTTTTTCGCCGAATCTCGACAAAATAATTGCCGAGATTTGCACCACCGAGTACTTGGTAATCATCTCGGTTAAAAATAAAATTACGGAGTCTCGACCATCTGAATTTTGACAAAGCAAAGCAAAGTCTTGGCATTACATTCCTTATGTGGAATTTGGCCTTTCTGTTTCACAGACTACTACGATCCTACTGACACTAAGAATCCTTCCAGGTCGGGGTTCGAACATACTACAACTGGCTTGCAAGGCCAGCGACCTATGCATTGAACCGCCAACCCGGGCCAATTTTCACAAACGTTGATTATTACCGAAATTGTCAGCAAAACGTTCAATTCACTGAATGTTCGGCAAAAGCAACGAAGTAAAGTTTATGAATTACTGAGCCCTTTGCCATTGAAAGTAAACAAAGTTTTCGTTTTTTTTATTAATAAACATTCAATTGGGGATCAAGATTTCATTTACGTAGAACCATTTCTTTTAAAGATTTGCATTTTTTAAATTTAAGTGAGCATTAGTAAAATACACTCATTCCCCAAACTTGGCATTTTCGATAAGTTTTTCATGCAATAATAGAGCAAACTCGATTACTGATGACTGAAGCTGCTGCTGACAAGTTCGGCAATAATTGACAGTTACCAAATTCAGGATTGCCGAAATTCTCAGTAATTATACATTTTGCCGCAACGCTTACCGAGTACTCGGCTGTGCAAATTTAAGTGTGTACAATTGTAAAATAAGCAATTCGAACTAAACGCCGATTGTTGAATATGTTAGTTTACATATCCTGTAATGACTTCCCGATAGTAAAAGCAAGACTGGAAACGGCTTTCCATAAATAATCAACAATTATTTGTAGTTTCATCAGGAAATAAATGCCTAGTGCCACGTGAATATGTCCCGGGTTGGCGGTTCAATGCATAGGACGTTGGTCTTACAAGCCAGCTGTCGTATGTTCGATAGGGTCAATAGGATCCATAGTACTAGCCATGCAATGATTCTGTACACTAAAAATCGGCTGCGAAGTCTCTTGAAACAGAAAGGCCAAATTCCACAAAAGGAATGTTAATGCCAAGACTTTGCTTGAGGTCGATTTAGAAATTTTTTTACGGTTTTTCGCCCTCTGATGGTACACAATTTTAAACACACTTTACCCTATATTTTCGGATCCGGAAGTCCGATTCGGATGAAATTCAGGAATTCCGTATGAGACCGCAGGACCTTTTATTTGAACCTAAATTTGTAGAAATCCGTCGCGGTATCTATGAGAAAAGTTAGAACACATATTTTCATTTTTTTTTCTCATTTTAGCCCATAACTCCGAAATTGGAAGTCAGATTCAAATTAAATTTAGGAATTTAGTATGGAACCTAAAGAATTGTGAAGATCGGTAAATCCATCTCCGAGAAAAGTCAGTGCAAAAAAACGTTACATACGCACATACACATACACACACAGACATTTTGCATACTCGACGATCTGAGTCGAATGGTATATGAAACTCGGCCCTCCGGGCCTTGGCTCAAAAATCGGTTTTTAAAGTGATTGCATAAACTTTCTATATGAGAAAGACAAAAAACAATTCATAATAAATTTGACAAAGCTTTTCATTTAGATTATGCTCCAAAGTCTTAGTCTAGTCTTAGTCTAGTCTTAGTCTAGTCTTAGTCTAGTCTTAGTCTAGTCTTAGTCTAGTCTTAGTCTAGTCTTAGTCTAGTCTTAGTCTAGTCTTAGTCTAGTCTTAGTCTAGTCTTAGTCTAGTCTTAGTCTAGTCTTAGTCTAGTCTTAGTCTAGTCTTAGTCTAGTCTTAGTCTAGTCTTAGTCTAGTCTTAGTCTAGTCTTAGTCTAGTCTTAGTCTAGTCTTAGTCTAGTCTTAGTCTAGTCTTAGTCTAGTCTTAGTCTAGTCTTAGTCTAGTCTTAGTCTAGTCTTAGTCTAGTCTTAGTCTAGTCTTAGTCTAGTCTTAGTCTAGTCTTAGTCTAGTCTTAGTCTAGTCTTAGTCTAGTCTTAGTCTAGTCTTAGTCTAGTCTTAGTCTAGTCTTAGTCTAGTCTTAGTCTAGTCTTAGTCTAGTCTTAGTCTAGTCTTAGTCTAGTCTTAGTCTAGTCTTAGTCTAGTCTTAGTCTAGTCTTAGTCTAGTCTTAGTCTAGTCTTAGTCTAGTCTTAGTCTAGTCTTAGTCTAGTCTTAGTCTAGTCTTAGTCTAGTCTTAGTCTAGTCTTAGTCTAGTCTTAGTCTAGTCTTAGTCTAGTCTTAGTCTAGTCTTAGTCTAGTCTTAGTCTAGTCTTAGTCTAGTCTTAGTCTAGTCTTAGTCTAGTCTTAGTCTAGTCTTAGTCTAGTCTTAGTCTAGTCTTAGTCTAGTCTTAGTCTAGTCTTAGTCTAGTCTTAGTCTAGTCTTAGTCTAGTCTTAGTCTAGTCTTAGTCTAGTCTTAGTCTAGTCTTAGTCTAGTCTTAGTCTAGTCTTAGTCTAGTCTTAGTCTAGTCTTAGTCTAGTCTTAGTCTAGTCTTAGTCTAGTCTTAGTCTAGTCTTAGTCTAGTCTTAGTCTAGTCTTAGTCTAGTCTTAGTCTAGTCTTAGTCTAGTCTTAGTCTAGTCTTAGTCTAGTCTTAGTCTAGTCTTAGTCTAGTCTTAGTCTAGTCTTAGTCTAGTCTTAGTCTAGTCTTAGTCTAGTCTTAGTCTAGTCTTAGTCTAGTCTTAGTCTAGTCTTAGTCTAGTCTTAGTCTAGTCTTAGTCTAGTCTTAGTCTAGTCTTAGTCTAGTCTTAGTCTAGTCTTAGTCTAGTCTTAGTCTAGTCTTAGTCTAGTCTTAGTCTAGTCTTAGTCTAGTCTTAGTCTAGTCTTAGTCTAGTCTTAGTCTAGTCTTAGTCTAGTCTTAGTCTAGTCTTAGTCTAGTCATAGTCTAGTCTTAGTCTAGTCTTAGTCTAGTCTTAGTCTAGTCTTAGTCTAGTCTTAGTCTAGTCTTAGTCTAGTCTTAGTCTAGTCTTAGTCTAGTCTTAGTCTAGTCTTAGTCTAGTCTTAGTCTAGTCTTAGTCTAGTCTTAGTCTAGTCTTAGTCTAGTCTTAGTCTAGTCTTAGTCTAGTCTTAGTCTAGTCTTAGTCTAGTCTTAGTCTAGTCTTAGTCTAGTCTTAGTCTAGTCTTACTGTACAAACTTTATATTCACGCATTTCAAGCTACGCCATTTGCATCACGACAACATTCGGCCACACACTGTAGCTTCGGGAAAAAAAAAATGTTTGCAAAATATTTTTTGCGAAATTCTATCTCACATCGCTTACAGTCCAAATTTTGCACCATCCGATTACCATTTGTTTCGATCGATGCTCTTCAATTTAGTCAAGAAACTTAAAAATTTATTAGATATTTGTAATGAAAAAACGTTGGAAATTTGAAGTTCTTGGCAAATGAATCGTTTTTTAAACAAAATAGTGAAACGATGTACGATCTCTCCCAAATTCGTAATATATAAATCTATTGTTCTTCGATTAACCAATTATTTTTTTTCAGTTTTTTCGTTTGGGTGACCGTAGATTTTTATTTTGTCCTGAATACGACTTACTTTACTATGGAGTGCCTTTTCAAAATTTACCCTCTGAGAGAGTGATAAAATTTTGATCGTGAATATCTCTTGTTGTATCTAACGAATGAACATAATTTTTGCTACATGCCATCGGAAATATGATCACAATTTGCTGATAAAACTTTCAGTTGTGTGACATAATCTCAAATAATTCAAAATTAAACTTTTCTGAAATGTTTGGTATAAACGAATATCAAAAAGGATAATTCATAAGGCGCGTTTGTCTTGCTCGTAATTTTAAAGCTCATAGCTCCGTGATCTGTGAAAGGATTTATATAATATAACTACCAATAGGATCGAAATTTTTCAACTTAAGCGTGTATATAAAAAGCATTGAAGTATTTCAATAATACACTATTGAAAAACCTGTCTCATTTGACCCATGTCAACACCAGCCAATCAGAACCCGTTCTGAGGAAGAGAACAAAATATCTGCTGCTGTACAACAAATCGTCCGAGAAAAATGTTCCGAAAGTGTTTAATATCGTAGTGAGTTCCACAATCTGACCCTTCTGAATGCTAGAAATGAATCCCTACAGCATTTTGATAGTTTCTTTCAATGAAATGCTAATCCGAAATGAAATAATCGAAATTTAAATTCTATATGCTGCTATTTTTATAGCCGTTAGGACCGCTCATTAGTGAAAAAGCTACAAACAAAATCACGTAAAAAGAAACCACTTAACAATGAATCAGTTTGAATTCTATCGCCACTGCGAGCAGATGTATTGTGTGTCGTTTGCAAAGCTAGTTTCGCTTCCGACAAGAGCGATTACGTCACAGCTGCTAGTTGTTTGCATTGGTGAAAAAACAACGAAAAAAGGACAACGGTGGAGAGCATCACACAAAATCAGTCGTTCTATGGCTCTGAAAGTTTTCTAAAGAACTATTATTATTTCTTCTTCGCAAATCGAAGGTAAAAATCCTCAGTTTAGTGCAAATCTAGAACTGTTTGATTAGAATTGTGCACTTTTCGTGTTGTGAAATTCACAGTAATCGAGATCAAGTGAAGCTTTCTTTGTTTTTGTGAAAAATGTGAAAAAGGGGAATCCTTGCATAATTCATATAATTGATCCACTAATTGATATTCGGAAGTGTTGAGGATTATGTCAGTTGTTATCGTATTCACGACGTCCAGTTATGTCTCCGACATTACCCACCCGCTTTTTTAATTTTCGAGAAACTAACTTATTTTGAAGATTGATAACTGAACCGATGTTTCTAATATTTTTAATATGTTGTGCAGAAAAGTTTAAGTCCAGGAAATATATGAAGACATAGAATAAAACAGGAGTTTTGTGTTTGAAACATTTAAATTTTTTTCATTTGTACAAGTTTTAGAAATTTTTTTTTACAAAATAAGATCTTATGAAATGAAATAAATCAGGAAAGCAAAATTTTTCTTTTATGAGTTGTAATTTTTTGAAAATTTCAACTTAAAATTTGCTCTACAAGTGCAAAACTTGGAATTTAAAAAAAAAAATTACCTTAAAAACGAAAATTTTCGTTGCGCTTATTTATTGATATGTTACTAAAAAGTAAAAAAAATTATAAACTAAACGTAGCACCTTCTATCTACGAACTATAAAAAAAACATGAAAAAGTGAAACAAGCAGCGTTAATATCACTTGTTGTATTTAACATGCAATGGTCAGCAACTTGAGATAAAATTTTCAGTAGTATGAAATAACTCGCGATTGAAGTTTTGTATAATGTTTAGTATGAACAAACATTAGGGTGAAATTCACCGCGGAAATAACGCGTGCAAAACTTCATCCAGCTAAATTGAACGAATCATCGTACAAAGCGTATTGTGCAAAACAGACACATCGGAATACGGAATATTTTCAGTGATTGAGTGCAGTGCAGACTTACGACACGCTCTTGTTCGCTAGCAAAACAAACACTAACTGCGTATGCTTATAAACAATGAGTATTTTTAATTTACTAATATGAGCTAACATGTGCATGTTGTTTCAGACGAACAATTTAGTAATTCGTTGATTAACCAAAATGCTTTTATAATTTATTTTTTCGCCTGTTGCAAAATTGTTCATATCAAACCTTTTGGCATGATGGCAATATTTCGCCTGTCGGATTGTAATGGTGTATCATTTTTAGAAGAACTGAATAATATTCAAACTTATAACTGATATTCTTTCAAATCTCTATACAATGTATATTTTCGAGACGGGTTTGACAAGTAAGTTTTTAAAATTAATCTCATATTCATTCGTAACATAAATTTAGAAATTCTAGATGGCTAAAAATGTAGACATCCGCAGATCAACGAAAAAAATTCTCCACCAACTTGGCACCACTGCCCGTTGATCGTGTCATGTTGACTTTGTTCTAAGCCGCTTTCTGCCACTTACCTACCACGAATTTCGTTGCTGCACTCCTACGCCTACGGTGGCGGCGGCGGCGGCGGACCGTTCATTGTTCCGTGGCTAATATTTGAGCAAGAAGCCGTGTCGAGTCCAAGTCGAGCCGAAGAAGGAAGGAACAGCAACACGGAAAGTGACCATTACATTAGTTTTTACGCATCTGACTTCATGTTTGGGCAGTGTTTGTTGTGCGAAAGGCCGAGATTTCAACCGGCCGCTGGTTTCCTCGCTCATTCCGACGGGTGCGATCGACCGACCGACCGACCGACCGACCGACCGACCGCCCGCACTGGGTTAATGCTTCCAGGGATGGGTAAATATTGAACGAATCTCCTAGCAGTTAGTGTGTGCATGGTTTTTTTTCTGTCTCTCTACTTCGCTTCCTTTCATCGGTTACCTACTATGCTTTTTTTTGATTTCCCAACTCGGTAAATATTTGAACCAGCGCCCAGCGAGGTAGCAAGTTATGTTTTCTCATCTTGATAGTTTTTTTTCTCCCTTTTTTCTCCAAGAGATGAAAAGGACACAGGCTTTTAAATGGCTACGGCTGAATGGAATTTTCTATTAGTGGAACGCAATTTAGAGTCCCCGGGTTTTTTGCTCAGGTTGGAATTCGAAATGGTACACAACCCTATGCTGCCTATCCATTATACCCCGGCCCGGCATCCCGCGTGGAATTGGTTCAAGGATTCACCCGGTTATGTGTGTTTGTGTTTGTTTGAGTTGGTTCGTAGGTTGGTTGGCAGGTTCGTTGGTAATAGATAAATAAAACCGATTAAAGCTTTTTATGGTTGAACAAATGGAACGAACTTTTTGAAATTGAGTCCTTTCTTGGTTTTATTTGAAGAGAGAGCAAGCAAAAAAAACTGAAAAGGTCTCTTTTTAATAGTTTTGAACGCATTCGGCTATAGAGAGCTTCTTCCATAAACATTCTGTGTGTGTGTGTGTGTGTGTCGATTCGATGAACTTTACAGCCTGTTTTTGTGAAAATGCGAAATCTGCGAGCTAAGTTAAAACTGACCCAATTTCGAGAAATTTGAGTTTTTTTTTTCAAATTCGTTACGATATTGAATGGAATGGGTGCAAAAAGCAGATCCATTCTGTGTTGTTGCTTGAATATTATTTTTTGAAAACAATTAAATGTTTGTATGTAATTTGTAGTTCTGTATCACTCACCACAAATTCGAAATGTATTTAGAAACTTAACATCAATGTAAAATTGATCATGATTCAGGCATAATATTGAACTTAAAGCCACTTCTTAAAATATGGCAGCACTGCAATTTTTTACACTTGTAGTTTTAGCACAGGTTTGATCTTTTCCTACCATAGTTGATTTCGCGTGTATTCAAGTAGCTTATAAAATTCAGGAAATAGATTTCGCTTAGTGTCCGAAGAGTGGATCTTACTCTCCGAAATATTTCACTAAAAAAATTCTCAGTCTGACTTGATGTAGCTGGAGAAAATATGAAAACCGAACAATAATGAATAGTTTTCTCCGGCAAGGAAGTCGCCATTCGAAATGACCGGTTTGTTCAATTAGCTGAACAAAATTCGAAATTGGAATCAGAAGAGATTGCTGTTCATTGACAGTTCTGAACAACAGTAAATTATAGAACTGCTTGGCATGAAAGTGACCGGAATTAGAAGAAACGGCTGGATATTGGAATGCGGATAGAAAACGTCAGTTACGTCTCTTACACGACTATATCTTCGGCAGGGTTGCCACATTTAAATCTGCATTTTTCAGAAGAAAAATCTGTAAATCTGTATCGGGAGCTCAAAAACCTGTATTGAAAATCTGTATATAGAAGTGATAAGAAATCGAAGCAAGTTTGAAGTTGTTTTTGCGTTGGAGCCTCTCGAAATAATGATTTGACGAAAAACTTTCAAAATCCAATCTGAAAGTGAAACTTAATCTGGTTGATCAATTGGCAATCTTTCTTCTTTACTACCTTACGTTTGAAAGCATAAGCAATTACGCTACACTAGTTGTAAATAAAAGTAAGCATAAACAAATCTTTATTAGCAGATAAAACATATGTGTTTACCGTCCTTAACATACTCTTATATTTAGTTTTATCCTCTTTTTAGAATTAACACACAATCAGGATAATGGTTTCACTTTGAAAAAAAAATCAATACCATTATTTAAAATATTTTAACTAGATCTTCATTCAATTTTTAATCCTCGCTATCAAAAATCTGTACAAATTGAGGCGACAGAAAAAGTGGTTTGTCGGCTTCGTTACTTACACCATTCTATATACGAAACCGGAAGTGTCAACCATGTGACCTTCGAACTTGATCAATGAATTAATAGTAGCTTTCAAACGAACCTAAGCTGCAGGTTGTAATCGGTTAAACCATCTGCGAAAAACGTGAAGCGGGGAGCAAAAGGTGTGTTTTGTCGATTACGTAACTTATATTATCATATCTCCGGAACCAAATCAACGAATAAGAATCTTAAATAAGAACTCAGTAGTAACTTTCAAACAAGTCTAAGTCTGTTGAAATGGGCTAAGCCATTTACCGGAAAAGTGAGCGAATAGAACAATTTTCTAAAGATGCACAAACAAATATTTTCTGATCTCACCGAATTTTGATTTTCCGCAATACAAAACGTCAGAAAGAGACAGTTCTACATTCGCTACATAAATTACGTGATAATTCTGCAACACTGATCAGAAGTGACAATGCTGTCCCAATATCATTATTCCCCGGTAGTCAAAAAGCACATAATAATGTCGCATAATGACAGCAAATAATCGCTAATTGGCATTTCAATCGCACTTGATGCTGAATTAAGTCCGACTTTGGCAAAATGTGCTGCTATTTATAGATAATGCTTATTTATGGCTGGTGTGCATTCTGAAAGCTGAATTCAGATTGATTTACAACAGATGAGCTTTCAGATTGCAGATATAGAGCTATAAGCAGTTTTGGTTCTCATAAAAGGCTATTTTAATGCCATTATTAGTGCTTGTTGGTTACCTGGGTTAGAAGATCAAACGATTTTCGTCATCATTTTCGGGGATGATAATGTAAACGATAAGATTACTATAGGTGATTAACGTAAACGATAAGATTACTATAGATGATTAACGCTTGTATTCGTACTGTATTTTACATTATTGACCAAAATACTGCGTACAGTTTTTACCGCACTGTATTTTAATTTGTACTGTATTTTTCACAGTGAAAATAAAATACAGAATTTTAAATCTTTAACGCATTGCATTTCGATTTACGGCAACACAAAACGTCAGAAAGAATTGTGACAACACGTAGCAAATGTAATATAAGGTGAATGCAAATACATGCAAAAAATTTTTTTTTCATTATTCGTTCTTGCTCAGAGAGCGTCACATTAAATAAGATGAGATTATGAGAATAAACGTAGAGTCGTCTTGAGCTAGTTTTAAATTTGATCAGTATCTAATGGGGAAAACAAATTGGGAAATGATATGCGAATACAACTATGTTATGAAAACCGCGGAAAGGCCATCGCGGAGACGGGACTCGAACCCGTAGCTACCTCCTAACGGGGGAAATCGTTTTCCAATTAAATTATCCTGGGTGTGAAGCACACGAAGAAACATACGAATTGAGGGCTGGAACAGCTGTCGGAGGGGTTCCTATAGAGATATGACTACAATTGAACGGCGTTGCACCCGAGCACAGTTGAACATGCTCGGTTCTTCTATTCCAGTAGACTGTTTCTTCGTGTGTTTCACATGCAGGATAGTTTAAGATCTGGTCCTCCAAAAAACATATTATATTTTTTAACCAATATTTCAAAATTAAACTATTTGAGATAAAAATTCATAACTTCGTTATACATAATTTCATAAAAAAAATAATTATAATTTTTTTCTATATGGCGGTTTTTTAAGGAAAACAATCGTCAGAAAGCGTCAGTTTCATGAAATTACCGATATCAAAATAAATTTTTCGATATCAAAAGTCTTAGAATTGCATGAAACGTCGAAATTTAGTGTCATCTCTAAAAATTAAAAATAAAACTTTTATTTTTATTTTTTTCAAAAATTTATTTTTGAGATGACACTAAATTTCGACGTTTCGTTCAATTTTTTCGATTTAGGAAATCTCATGTACTCCCTATCAGGCACGTACCCAGAGGGGTGCCTTGGCCCCTCCCGAAATCAGATACAGAAACAAAACAAATGTTTGATACGAAGTGAACAGTGTCAAAACTAAACAAAATTGAGGTTAAATCCGCGGTAAAATAAACGACAATAATAATAACACACTAATGTCGTTTTTCATTGAGAACACTCGTGGAGTGTTTTGCTCGATTCGTGCACTTTTCGTGCAGTCGGGCAATCAAAACAGGTGCACTGTGTTTCATTGATTTGCACCGCACGAAAAAAATGCACTTTCGGGGCAATTCTCGGGCAACTATTTTGCACCCGTTTTCTTTTCAGAGCAGCAAGCGTGCAAACCAAACTTTACAAAACCGTTTCATTGATCAACTGTCAGGGCAAAACACTGGCACCGAGCGAGTGGAATCAATGAAAAACGACATAAATTGTACTGGATGACTAGATAGAGAAAGTGCGCGAGCCTACCATAATTGGGCAAGACTCTGCAGATGAGAAAGATATCCTACTACTGGATTTCGCACATACTTGTATAGGACTAAAAAGACGAGCGGAAATACACTTCGAGTGCATGTTTGGGTGGATCCATTATTACAGAATAGAATGGATCCATTATTACAGAATAAAATGATTACCCGACAATAGACTGGGCACGAGTTTTTCTGGCATTGTCATAGTATACTTTTGGAGGATTACCTCAAAATCGAAATCTCTGTAGATGGGCTTTACATGAAGCACATGAGCATCACTACCATAGTTAATATCAACGATTTAGCGTTCCAATTACTTTTTTTATATCATTTATTTTATCCCGGCTTTAACCATTTTGGTCATTCACTGGGGCCCAATAACTTGCCCATCCTCCTTGTTCACCTGATTTGGCCTCCTTGAACTATTATCTGTTCCCAACCCTCAAGTCATCTCTGAGAAATCGATGAGAGTTTCGTTTAGACCGCTACTTCCGGTACCTGATATCAAAACCTGTATAGCTAAAGTAAGTTTGTAGGGCAATCAAATAATATGACCTAAATACTTAGAAGATGTTTTCCGTTCTCCACGAATAAAAGTAAGGGAGCTATCTCGGACCACTTCTCCGAATCTATCACAAGCCTTGTGGATTTTAGTGCTCTATGAATGGACATTTAAAAGGTCTTCGACATGTGTGACTGAAATGGCATCGGTAAGAAATGTAAATGAAATTTATGTGCACACGCAGTCTCAGTAACATTATTTTTTTATCTGAGGGTCCCTCCCGAAACATATCTCCGGAAACAGAAGTAGTAGTCATTTGATATTCGAACTTGAACAATGTCCCAATAGTAGCTTCAAACGAGCCTGAGCTTGTTAAAATTTATTTATTTTATTTATTTATTTGTCGTCAAACTATAGTAGACCATTACATTGTATTAATTACATTTTAACACGTGTGATATTTTCTAAAATAAACATTAATGTGCATTATGTTCTAGGACCTAGGTCGTATTGAATTAAAATATTGTTTGAGCTGGGCTGTCGTCATTGTAAAGTCAATTGCTCCGCAATGCTTATTATAAGTTGACATCATTTGATTTAATGGGCCAAATTTAGCATAGTTGGTACGATAATGACTTATATAGAATATAGCTCGGTTTCGTAATTGTCGGGAAGGTATATAAAAATTAAGTTTAGACAGAAGTACAGATGAATCAACCCGATGTGTAACGATGTTATGTATGAATGAAACCATTAATTGTTCTCGACGCTCTTCTAGTGTGTGGATGTCAATGAGCATGCAACGAGCTTTGTATGATGGTAGAGGAAATCTTGCCCAACCTAACTTACGGAGTGCAAATAATAGGAATTGCTTTTGAACTGATTCTATACGTTCCTTGTGAGTGATTGAGAATGGGGACCAAACAATGCTACAATATTCAAGTATAGACCTTACGTAGGCAATATATAATGTTTTAATCGTGTAAGGATCGCAAAAATTATAGCTGAAGCGTTTTATAAATGCAAGCATGTTATTAGCTTTGCCTATTATCGTATTATAGTGATCGATGAAAGTCAACTTTTTATCTAAAATTACTCCTAGATCTCTAATTCTGATACATCTTTCTACTGTTTGATCGCCTAGTTTAATTGTGATATCTGGTGTGTTTTGTTTCCTACTGAAAGCTATTACTTTACATTTATTGACATTTAGTTTCAAAAGGCTTTTGTTACACCAGACATGGAACGTTTGCACTTCATCTTGAAATACCACCTTGTCTACATCACTTTTTATTTCTAGGAAGAGTTTCATGTCATCGGCATAAATCAACACTTTTATGTGTTTTAAAATAAGAGATATATCGTTTACAAATAAAATGAATAAGAGAGGGCCTAGATGAGAACCTTGTGGAACTCCTGAGGTTACTAGGACATGGTTGGATATCCTCCCTTTAAATCGAACCATTTGCTGACGATCAGTCAGATACGACTCAAGCCATTTGAGTAGTTCAGGACCAGTTCCTATTTTTTGTAGTTTGAATAATAACATAGGTATATCAATGCGATCAAATGCTTTGCTGAAGTCAGTATAGAGAGCTTCTATGTAATTACCCTTATCCATAGCAGCCAGTGAGTAATTGACAAATTCGAGTAAATTTGTATTAGTTGAGCGACCCTTAAAAAATCCATGCTGCATATTAGTGATTCTATTTTTAACTTGATAAAACATCTTTTCATTGATTATCGCTTCAAAAAGTTTAGGAATGCAGGAGATAATTGCAATTCCTCGATAATTACACACATCTGATTTTTTTCCACTTTTGTAAATCGGTACCAAATAGGAGTCCTTCCATATTTTAGGAAAAATACCGGTCATGAGTGATTTATTGAAAAGCCAAAACAAGGGTGTGGCTAGTTCTAACGATAGTTTTTTCATGAATATGGGAGGAATTCCATCAGGTCCGGGACCTTTAGAGATATCTAATTTATTGAGCGCTTGCATAATATCTTGGACGCTAATGTTATGAATATTAATGTCACAAGCATGTTCAGGGAAGAAATTAAAATATTCACGGTCTCGATCCTCTTCGGAAAACGTAGTATAGGTTTCTTGGAAGTAATTTGCAAATAGTGTACAAATATCTTCCGAGTTGTCAGCAATCTTATCCTTGAAAAACATTTTTGGGGGAAAATTATTAGATTTCAGTTTTTGTTTTACGTAATTGAAGAAATTCTTCGGGCAAGATTTGATTTCACTCTCCGTTTTTGAATAGTACTCCTCGGAAGCGATTTCAATTGCCAGATTCAATTGATCACAAGTTTGTAAGTAAGTTCCTAAGTTGACGCTACTACTGTCTCTTTTATATTTTTTATGGGCCTTCTGTTTTCGATTTTTTAGATTTTTAATGTTATCATTATACCATATTGGATATTTATAGTTAAGTCGTCGTCTGATTCTCTTAAAAGGTACCTGATCATTAATAGTATCAAATAAGATCTTATAAAACATTTCCACAGAAGTTTCAACATTAGACTCCCTGAAAATGGTTTGCCAATCAATGTTACTTAATTTTAACTTTATGTTATCATAATTTGCCAAGTCATACTGAAAGACCTCGTCATACTCATATTCATCGGGTCTATTATACTCATGAACAAATATGGACAACTCAATTGCAGTGTGAAATCTTTCATTTTTCCATAAGGGGGTAAGGGATTCGGTAAGACAGAAGTCTTCTTGTGAATTTGTTAGTAAAAAATCTAAGTAACAGTTTTGCTGATTTTTAACGTAATTAATTTGGTTGAGTCCTAAGCATGCAACTTGATCAAAGATATATTGGAGGGTTTCATTCTCTCCTACCACTGGTAGGAGGATGCTCTCATTTTCTGAGTCTGGGAAAAAGTCAATGTCACGTTGATTGAAGTCACCATAAATGTGTACTTTCACTTCGGAAGGAAGGTTAGTTATGATTTCTTCAGCACTCTGGAAAAACTTTTCATATACTTCTTTACGGGTGTTGTTTGGGGGAAAATACACTGAGCAGAAAATATGTGTTTCCTCTGCCAGACGAGTTTTCACCCATACGTGCTCGAATTCTTTAATTTTTCTAGTGGTTATGATCTCAGCATTAAATTTTGTAGAAATAGCAATTAGTACTCCACCACCCGATCTCTTATCAGACATTTGTAAATCGCGATCATCTCTGAACACATTGTAATTATTGCCGAAAACTTCTTCACTCCTAACACTTTCATCCCAGCTTGTTTCTGTAGCTAAGATTATTGCATAAGAACTACTTAATATTTTATTACAAATTTCAGTCATTTTCAACGCACTTTTCATTCTATTAAAATTCTGGCCATAAACTATGACCTCCAATGATGACTTATTAAATTGTGCAGCATTTGGATGATAAGCATTATAATCAATAGAGTTGTCGTCGTTTTCTTCTCCTAAGGGGTGTGTCAATGACGCCGAAAACAAGAGTGTTGAGAATTGAGCGCGCCGTACAAAGTAGCTGACGCACCTTTTGGAGTCATCGGGTTGCATCGTTGCGGCGATCGTCGTGAGTCATTCGCTGGATATGGATTCAATATCTCACCTCTTTGGAATTGAATGGTTGGTCTATTATTTGCTAACGGTCTAGAAAAGCGGTCTTTCGCAGCAGCTAGAAGTACTCTGTCTGGTGGGAGGACGCTGTTGGGTTGTCTTCGTATTAGATGATCATTACTAGGATAACATGAGCCACGAATATTGCAATTCTCATTGTAATTACTATGATTTCTTAAATTGTTGCTGCTGTTGTTTACAGTGTTGTTCATTTTCAAATTCTTGAATAACTTCTTTTGCTTTTTGTGACTTCTAGCTTTTGCAGCTTGTTTCTGCTGATGTAGTCTTCTAGATTCTCGCGCATCGTAGTCACTCCAGTCCGATTTCCATACTTTTTTAGTGCCAAGAAAGCGCCATCCAGAATTATCTACTTTGCATAATTCTGCCGCCAAACTGAGGCCTGAGGCATTGGACACTGGTATTTGCACAGGTTTCTTCGCTGCTACCAAATGTTTTGACAAAGACTTGATTTCGTCAAGAATGTCAATGGCCAATGTCGAACTTGGCTCAGCTATCCCCGAGAAACTTGAGCGGTAAAAAAACAACACGTTTTGTCGGTTACGTCACTTTTACCATGATATCTCCGGAACCGCTATTTATTCTTCGAGCCTATTGGCCTAACAATAGCTTTTAAACGGGCCTAGGTTTGTTAAAATGGGTTCAGTCATCTCTGAGAAAATTAGAAAATGGCTTTCGGTGAAACGGCTTTCGGCGAAATGACCCTAATCCGGGTCTCCGAGGCTCCGTTCGATAGTCGGTTTTCCCAACAATTGTAGTACCTTTCTATAGAGAAAGGCAAAAACATGGTGTCAAGAAAATGTCGACCAAAGTTTTTATTCGTGACTAATCGTGCCTGGGCGCACATCATCCCCCCATTTTCCATCAACTTTTCGTTCGCGCGTACTTTTGCGGCTAATTCCATATCATTTCTAAGAGTAATTTCTAGCAATTTACGGACAATTTTTTTTCGGAGGAACCTGGCCTTAATTGGCGAAACGATTTACCCGGACAGGAGCTAGCTGCGGGTTCGAGTCCCGTCTCTGCGGTTTCCATTACATAGTTGTATTGGCATGTAATTTTTTCAATCTTTTTCCCTCGTTAGATACTAATAAAATTTATTTGCTTTTGTTGTTTATTTACTATTTTTAACTAAAAAGGAGTACTGCAAAATGCACTGTTTTTTTTAAAGTCGATGTACTGCATGTTCTTGATTTTTACACCAGATGTACTGTCCCATAAAAAAAAAATGCGAGCGTTTGTGATGATGGCTGATTTTTGATTTTTTGAGAATGATAATACCAACACTGGTTCTTAACAGATCGGCTGAAAAGTTCGTATCGTTTCTATGAGAGGGTGCCACTAGAATTAAATCCATACCATTTTCAGTTAGTACCAACCTTCAAAAGATACGTGTATAAATTTGACAGCTGTCTGATTATTAGTTTGTGAGATATTGCATTTTGAGTGAAGCTACTTTTGTTATTGTGAAAAAAATGAAAAAAAAAAAAGGAATTTCATGTGTTGATGAAACACTACTTTTTGATGAAAAAAAGTGCCGCCGATACCAAAAAATGGCTTGATGAGTGTTATCCAGACTCTGCACCGGGCACAGCAACAATTCGTAAGTGGTTTGCAAAATTTCGTACTGGTCATATGAGCACCGAAGACGATGAACGCAGTGGACGTCCAAAAGAGGCTGTTACCGATGAAAACGTGAAAAAAAGCCACAAAATGATTTTCAATGACCGTAAAGTGAAGTTGTTCGAGATAGCTGACACCCTAAAGATATCAAAGGAACGTGTTGGACATATTATTCACGAATATTTGGATATGAGAAAGCTTTGTGCAAAATGGGTGCCGCGTGAGCTCACAATCGATCAAAAACAACAACGAATTGATGATTCTGAGCAGTGTTTGGAGCTGTTATATCGAAATAAAACCGATCTTTTTCGTCGATATATAACAATGGACGAAACATGGCTCCATCACTTCACTCCGGAGTCCAATCGACAGTCAGCTGAGTGGACTGCACGCGATGAACCGAACCCAAAGCGTGGAAAGACTCAACAATCGGCCGGTAAGGTTATGGCGTCTGTATTTTGGGATTCGCATGGTAAAATTTTCATCGACTACCTTGAAAAGGGGAAAACCATCAACAGTGACTATTATATAGCGTTATTAGAGCGTTTGAAGGACGAAATTAAAAAAAAAAACGGCCTCATTTGAAGAAGAAAAAAGTTTTGTTTCATCAAGACAATGCACCGTGTCACAAGTCGATGAAAACCATGCTGAAATTGAACGAATTGGGCTTCGAATCGCTCCCTCATCCACCGTATTCTCCAAATTTGACCCCCAGTGACTTTTTCCTGTTCTCAGACCTCAAGAGAATGCTCGCTGGTAAAAAAAAATTAGAAGCTATGAAGAGGTAATCGCTGAAACTGAAGCCTATTTTGAAGCAAAGGACAAATCGTACTACAAAAATGGTATTGAAAAGTTGGAAGATCGCTATAATCGCTGTATCGCCTCTGATGGCAATTATGTTGAATAATAAAAACGACTTTTGGCAAAAAAATGAGTGTTTCTATTAAACGATACGAACTTTTCAGCCGAACTGTTACTGCAATACTTAGTGGCCCTGGAATGGGTCGTTTTGATGTAAGATGAAATGGACCAGCTTCACATTCGTCGGTATAATGTTGTCATTCCTAGCACCATCTTGCTGCGATTACAACACTAATGGATTGTTTATCTAGACGAAACGATATGTTACTCTCTATCTTAAAAATGAAGTTACACATAAAAAAAAATATGAATTCCACAGGGCTTCTGTGGCTCAGTCGATTAACTGGCGTGCTAACATTAGCTCGTTTCTCGGTTCAAGTCGTGCCGTTGCTATCGATCTTTTGTGTTTTATACGACGCTATATCGATGTGCATCTTCAAAGATGTAAAATCAAAAGACTTTTTCGAACTGTGCAGTACTTGAGAAGCGAACAGACAAGATATAAGATTTTATCCTAGATGCTGAACTAGAGATCTGCATTTTTTTGAAGCATTCATAGAAAAATTTTATAACAACGCCACTTACAAAAATATGGTGATCCGTTATTGGAACTTTCGAAAGATTTCTAGAGCAACGACAAACCAGAATCCCATCGTAATCCCCCTCGGTTATTCAATCACTTCACTCACTGCAGTACCACACTAGCTCCTTGGATGGTTGGCTGACCTATCGCACGTTACTCAACACGTATGTGCCGTCATTCCTCTCGGGCACGAGTTCCGATCAAGCGCTCAGTCGTGATTCATTATCTCATCCAATTGCTTTGCGGGCCGACCCCGTTGCGATGCCGGGGCAGCTTCAATATTCACTTCAATTATTATGGTTTTCATCATAAACAATAAACGCAGCCGACCACTTAGAACCAACCGATAACCCCGAGATATTGTGCTTCTTTTTAATTATTTTCTTCGCTTCGTTATCTTACTGAGAGGCGACCCGACTGCGGCATCGAGGGGCATCATCATCGTCCTCGTCGTCGTCGTCGTCGGTGGGAGCAGCATCATCCAGTAATAGTCATCACGAATAGCAAAAGTTCAACTGCACGTACAGCACAGCATCGTGCGTCGCCTCACCCGTCCACGCCTGTTACGTCCCATCACCACAGAAGAAGGAGAACCAGAAGGCCACTTGCTTATCCGAAGGCGGCGAAGTTCGTGCCGTGAATCATAGATCGGTGTTTTGTTTGGTATTTCCTTCCCCTGCCCCAGCCGTCCGGCGAGGCGCGTTCCATTTATAAACATGCGCCACCTCACTTTTAGCTCGACTTCTCTCCAGTTTCGGACCCGGACGATAGTCGAGATCTGCAAACGCAGTGCAAGGATTTGATGATGTATTACAGGCTACGAACGAACGACCGAACGGCTTGAGAAACGGGCTCGACCGCTTTGGTTTCGGTTTCGGTCAGGGCAGAAGGCTGTTTCTCGACCACAAACAAAGCCTCCACCAAACCCGGCCGGGAGGCGGCACAGATGAAAGATCCAATATATTATGGCCAATGATTTTTCCGCACAATCGTGGCCCGACGCGTTATGAATCGGTAATTGATTTTTATCTTGTTTTAGGACCTGTTGATCCTTCTCAATTCCCGTTCGTCGGCGCTGGGGCAATTATTTTCGGCCTGCCATGTGTGGAGAAACAGCGTGGAGACGGATAGATTTAATAAACAAGCTCCGTGATCAGTTAATAACATATATGTATAGCCGTAGCCCGCTCCAGCATCATCCGACTCACGTTCGGGACGGTAATCATAATCCCTAGCATCCGACCACTTAATCGTGCCTCCAATCAGTCATCCATGATTGTCACCAGTAACGGAGAGCACGCACGCACGCACGCACGCACGCATGCTGACAGGACCGACCTCGCCAGGAAGACGCAAGATCGGGGGTGCACAAATCCCACCAACAGATTTTCCTTAGTTTCCCATCTCTATTCTCGGTCGGTCGTTCGGCTTAACGGATTATTTATTTCGCTTGGAAGATCCACGGTTTGTGGATCCGAGGAACTGGCAAACGCCAGTTGTCCTTCACGGCAGTCACACATGTAAAACAGGCGGAAAATGAATCAATCTTCCACCGAATGACAATGTAGTGCTGGGTGCTTCAGCTGCCGTCGGATGTCGGGTGAGGAAAATTCCGTGGAAACCGTTTCCCAGTCTGCCTGCTTGGATCGGGGGATGATCGTTCACCGATCATTGCCTGCACGTGGGTTTTTGGAACGGTAACAACGAAAAAAGAACCAAAGAAAAAAAACTGTTCCTAATCCACCTAGTGGTGTAATGATGCCCTTCTCTAAGTCGTTGATATGATAAATTTATGCAAGTTTACTTGTAAAAATCGGCTGATAAAATGGCGGAATAGTTCAATATTGAATAGGGTATATCCAGCTTGGGCACCCTGTGTTTTTTCAAATTAGAAAGAAATTAGAAATATTTTGTGTCTTTCCAATGAGTTGTGGAACAACGTTTTTCATTTTAAAACAATATTCTTGTTTTGCTGAGTAATTATTAAAATAAGCATAAAAAAGAGTCAAATCATATTACAACCACGAGAAGAAGGAAGTGTTGCTAGATATATTATTCGAACAATGAATCGGTTTTCTTTTAATTTTTTTTTTCTTTTGTGATCGTGAAAGGCGTCATTCTTGAGTAATTTTCCTACGGAAATAGTACAAGCACTGATTTTTAGAGTCAATAAGGTTTTGTTTTAATGGTATATGGCAGTCGACCTTCCGGACCCTTGACTGCAAAGTCAATTTTTACAGTGATTGCATAACCTTTCCATAGAACAAAGGCAAAAACCTAACTTTCTCCACACGAATTGCACGGAACTATGCACGGTTGGAAGCAGATTTCAAAAACCACCCAGACAGTGCACGAGGAGTGTCATTTTTTTTGTTGGTTTCATTCCGCCTCGTGGGATCCTATTCCGGTACACAAGTGTCACATGTGCTACCATCAGCAGATTGACGGGTTTCCAGTGTTCGGTTTGCTTGTATTTTTTTTTATTTCCTGCTAGCTTTTCTGTCACTGTTCCAACTGCGAAACAGACTTTAGGAGAGCTCAGCACAGTTGTCTAGTCCAAAATCTGTTCTAATCCACTTACCCGTGTGCAATGGTCTGTCTCACCGATTGTATCGAACCGACAAAAAAAAAACCTAATCGACGACTCACAAACAGATTATTTGTGACCGAACAAAATTAGCCCGGACATAAAACGGGTTTTCAATCTTGCCGAACTTGACTGATCCTTGACCTGAAACGACAAAAACAACGTCTTTCGCTACACTTTTAATTCGATTAGAACATTTATCTGAACGGAGACCAGCACCAGTCCGTAACGCCGCATGCAGCAACTCCTGCCAAAGTACGCAGACATAATTGCGAAAATGCACGTTTAATTAGCGCTAATTACCGCACGGATACACGTCTCGTCACGTCACGTCTGCGGTCTACTACACAAAAAAAGAACCCCCCGACAGCAGGCGATTGTGTCAAAGTGTCATTTTGATTTCCAGTTTTGAAAAGTTGATACAAAAAAAAAACCCTTCTTAATCCACCTAGTGGTGTGATAATGCCTTTCTCTTCTTTCATAACAGTCTCATGAAAATATGTTTCATACATTTATTAAATAATTTTAGACGCCAATTGATTCAGATTGACTCGAGTAGTTCACAAAAGCATGCTTCAGTGTTTATGTCACACAGTCAGCATCATTTTTCCAAACTAGTGCTTGACATTTGCGTTGCCTATTTGTATGAGAACAATGATGCTAATCTAAAAAAAGCCTTCTTAGTCCACTTAGTGAAATTTTCATATATCTTGAAAAATCACCATAGGGGGGAGTACATGAAATTTTCAAAATCGAAAAAAAAATTTTGATGCCAAAAGGCTTAGAATTGCATGAAACGTCGAGATTTAGTGTCATCTCGAAAAAAAATTTTTTGGAAAAAATCGACTTTTTGGGACTTAGAAAAAATATGAAAATTTTTCTAAGTCCCAGAAAGTTGATTTTTTCAAAAAAATTTTTTTTTGAGATGACACTAAATTTCGATGTTTTATACAGTTTTAAGAGTTTTGGCATCAAAAAAAATTTTCGATTTTGGAAATTTCATGTACTCCCCCCTATGGTGCTTTTTCAAGATCGATAATTGTCAAACCTTTACCACCGGGCAGCACCCCTTAAGCATGTCCGATTTAGGTCAAATTTTGCATGAAGGCTTTTTTCGAGGTGCTTAAACTTTTGAGCACTAGAACTTTACGAAAATAGAGTTGATCCCAAAATTTTGGCACCCTTATATATACAAGAGCGGTAAAAATCAACGTGTTTTGTCGGTTACGTCACTTATACCATCATATATCTGGAACCAAAAGTCACAACCATTTGATCTTCGAACTTGATCAACGGCCCGACAGTAGCTTTCAAACGAGCCCAAGTTTGTTAAAATCGGATCAGCCATCTCTGAGAAAATTGAGCGCGTTCAAATACAACGCTTTTTGTCGATTACGTCACTTATACAATCATATCTCCGGAACCAAAAGTCACAGCCATTTGATCTTCGAACTTGATCAATGGCCCGCCAGTAGCTTTCAAACGAGTCCAAGTTTGTTCAAATCGGTTCAGCCATCTCTGAGAAAATTGAGCGCGTTCAAATACAACGCTTTTTGTCGGTTACGTCACTTATACAATCATATCTCCGGAACCAAAAGTCACAGCCATTTTATCTTCGAACTTGATCAATGCCCCGATAGTAGCTTTCAAACGAGCCTAAGTTTGTTAAAATCGGTTGAGCCATCTCTGAGAAAATTGAGCGCGTTCAAATATCTTCGAAAAGTGCACACACATACACACACACACACATACACACACACACACACATACACACACACACACACACACACACACACAGACATTTTCCGATCTCGTCGAGCTGAGTCGAATGGTATATAACACTATGGGTCTCCGAGGCTCCGTTCGAAAGTCGGTTTTTCCAGCAATTCTAATACCTTTCTATAGAGAAAGGCAAAAAGCCTTCTTAGTCCACTTAGTGAAATTTTCATATATCTTGAAAAATCACCATAGGGGGGAGTACATGAAATTTTCAAAATCGAAAAAAAAATTTTGATGCCAAAAGGCTTAGAATTGCATGAAACGTCGAGATTTAGTGTCATCTCGAAAAAAAATTTTTTGGAAAAAATCGACTTTTTGGGACTTAGAAAAAATATGAAAATTTTTCTAAGTCCCAGAAAGTTGATTTTTTCAAAAAAATTTTTTTTTGAGATGACACTAAATTTCGATGTTTTATGCAGTTTTAAGAGTTTTGGCATCAAAAAAAATTTTCGATTTTGGAAATTTCATGTACTCCCCCCTATGGTGCTTTTTCAAGATCGATAATTGTCAAACCTTTACCACCGGGCAGCACCCCTTAAGCATGTCCGATTTAGGTCAAATTTTGCATGAAGGCTTTTTTCGAGGTGCTTAAACTTTTGAGCACTAGAACTTTACGAAAATAGAGTTGATCCCAAAATTTTGGCACCCTTATATATACAAGAGCGGTAAAAATCAACGTGTTTTGTCGGTTACGTCACTTATACCATCATATATCTGGAACCAAAAGTCACAACCATTTGATCTTCGAACTTGATCAACGGCCCGACAGTAGCTTTCAAACGAGCCCAAGTTTGTTAAAATCGGATCAGCCATCTCTGAGAAAATTGAGCGCGTTCAAATACAACGCTTTTTGTCGATTACGTCACTTATACAATCATATCTCCGGAACCAAAAGTCACAGCCATTTGATCTTCGAACTTGATCAATGGCCCGCCAGTAGCTTTCAAACGAGTCCAAGTTTGTTCAAATCGGTTCAGCCATCTCTGAGAAAATTGAGCGCGTTCAAATACAACGCTTTTTGTCGGTTACGTCACTTATACAATCATATCTCCGGAACCAAAAGTCACAGCCATTTTATCTTCGAACTTGATCAATGCCCCGATAGTAGCTTTCAAACGAGCCTAAGTTTGTTAAAATCGGTTGAGCCATCTCTGAGAAAATTGAGCGCGTTCAAATATCTTCGAAAAGTGCACACACATACACACACACACACATACACACACACATACACACACACACACACACACAGACATTTTCCGATCTCGTCGAGCTGAGTCGAATGGTATATAACACTATGGGTCTCCGAGGCTCCGTTCGAAAGTCGGTTTTTCCAGCAATTCTAATACCTTTCTATAGAGAAAGGCAAAAAGCCTTCTTAGTCCACTTAGTGAAATTTTCATATATCTTGAAAAATCACCATAGGGGGGAGTACATGAAATTTTCAAAATCGAAAAAAAAATTTTGATGCCAAAAGGCTTAGAATTGCATGAAACGTCGAGATTTAGTGTCATCTCGAAAAAAAATTTTTTGGAAAAAATCGACTTTTTGGGACTTAGAAAAAATATGAAAATTTTTCTAAGTCCCAGAAAGTTGATTTTTTCAAAAAAATTTTTTTTTGAGATGACACTAAATTTCGATGTTTTATGCAGTTTTAAGAGTTTTGGCATCAAAAAAAATTTTCGATTTTGGAAATTTCATGTACTCCCCCCTATGGTGCTTTTTCAAGATCGATAATTGTCAAACCTTTACCACCGGGCAGCACCCCTTAAGCATGTCCGATTTAGGTCAAATTTTGCATGAAGGCTTTTTTCGAGGTGCTTAAACTTTTGAGCACTAGAACTTTACGAAAATAGAGTTGATCCCAAAATTTTGGCACCCTTATATATACAAGAGCGGTAAAAATCAACGTGTTTTGTCGGTTACGTCACTTATACCATCATATATCTGGAACCAAAAGTCACAACCATTTGATCTTCGAACTTGATCAACGGCCCGACAGTAGCTTTCAAACGAGCCCAAGTTTGTTAAAATCGGATCAGCCATCTCTGAGAAAATTGAGCGCGTTCAAATACAACGCTTTTTGTCGATTACGTCACTTATACAATCATATCTCCGGAACCAAAAGTCACAGCCATTTGATCTTCGAACTTGATCAATGGCCCGCCAGTAGCTTTCAAACGAGTCCAAGTTTGTTCAAATCGGTTCAGCCATCTCTGAGAAAATTGAGCGCGTTCAAATACAACGCTTTTTGTCGGTTACGTCACTTATACAATCATATCTCCGGAACCAAAAGTCACAGCCATTTTATCTTCGAACTTGATCAATGCCCCGATAGTAGCTTTCAAACGAGCCTAAGTTTGTTAAAATCGGTTGAGCCATCTCTGAGAAAATTGAGCGCGTTCAAATATCTTCGAAAAGTGCACACACATACACACACACACACATACACACACACACACATACACACACACACACACACACACACACACACACACAGACATTTTCCGATCTCGTCGAGCTGAGTCGAATGGTATATAACACTATGGGTCTCCGAGGCTCCGTTCGAAAGTCGGTTTTTCCAGCAATTCTAATACCTTTCTATAGAGAAAGGCAAAAAGAAAACGAATCCGGTTTCTGTGTGGGCCTAGATTCTCGGAGTGTCCCGGCGAAGAGTTCAGTTGTTTACTAGAGCGGGGTTTAAACTTTTGATTTAATTAAATTGAAACTATCTCTGCTGTTGATCATGACCGGATTCTGGTGTTCCATTTTTGAGTTGGAACTGAAATAAAGAATGATTATTGTGCCAGTTTGCATTCCTAGATGAATCTTCCGGACGGCCGAACTCATGAAAAATATGTCGTGCCGTAGCACTACCGATAACTGCTTAGGATTTTTCTTAAATCCGTTCGTTATGACGTTAACGCGCCGTCAAATTAGTACAATATTTTTTACCTATCTTTTGGCGTAATGATCCCTTTCTCAGTATAAGTAAGTTGAGAAATTGATGTACATTTTATTTCCGATAGTATGACTACTATTTCTAGTATCGGAACATTTTCATGGCCATAAACTTTCTATTTGAGCAGTTTTAAAAAACGTTTACGTATTTTGCATCGTCGTTTCAAATGAAGGCTTGAAGGTCATGATACTTTCTACTCACTAACTCCGGAACCGAAAGTCGGAATCTGCTATATTGTCATAGCAACAGATGGAAGCTTGGAAGCTTTAATTTGAGCTCAACTCTTTGAAAAAAAGTTCAATTGTTCCTGAGAAACCGAAGTGAGTTGCGTTTCTTAGAGAATTTTTACCGTTATTTCCGGTACTTTCGAAACGGGAAACCGGTATTCCCAAAACCGTTTCGTTTGGTCATCAACAAACAATACTGACATATTAGAATGGATTTAGCTCAGTTTTGCCTTTCTCGTATGGAAAGATTATGCAATCACTGTGAAAACCGACTTTCGAACGGAGACCCGGAGGGCCGAGTGTCATATACCATTCGATTCAGTTCGGCGAGATCACAAAATGTCTGTGTGTGTATGTATGTATGTATGTGACAAATAATGCCACTCACTTTCCTCAGAGATGGCTTAACCGATTTTCACAAACTTATATTCAAATGAAAGGTCTTATGGCCTTACACAATTTTCCTGAATTTCATTTGAATCCTACTTCCGGTTTCGGAATTATAAGGAAATATGTAAAAATTTATGAAAAAATGCGCAATTTTCTCGGGAATTTCTCAACCGATTTTCTCAAACTAAGGAGCAAATAAAAGGTCTCGAAATTCGATAAAAAGTCCCCGAAAAGCTCATCCAGATCCGACTTCCGGTTGCGATATTTCAGTACGATTAGTGAAATTTTTTAAATTTCATGTGTATTTTTTCACAAGCGATGGCGAAACGAAGTACACATTTCCATAAAACTTACTGCTAAATTCACCTTGTTGGCTGATCTTTTTAGTTAGTGAAAATAAAAATCCACTTTGGGACTACTAGTACCCGGTTTTCGCTTCCAAAAACATCGATAATAAGGAGTTTATCGATACGTAGTTAGCAACATTCAAACATTTATTACTCTGAAATGGCTTATTTTTTCGCAGCGTGTTTTGCGGTGACATGTTTGTTTACATGTCAATAACAGCTGTGCAATCGATTGGCTTCGGTACGGTTTATCGTTTCAATGATGAGTCGAATTGATCCGGAAACGCGAAAGAAAATTCTGCACACTTGGTGCTCAGAAAGTGGTGTCACGTACAACGAAATTGCAAAACGGGCGAAAGTGCACCTCACCAGTGTCAAAAATATTATCGAGAAGTTCAGTAAGAACCTTTCCATGAAGGATTTGCCCCGATCCGGTAGGAAAACGGGTCCCAGCCAGCCCGGCCGGGACTTAAAAGTGGTTGAATACATCTGGAAAAAACCCATCGGCGTCGACGCGGGATTTGGCCAACCAGTTTAACACCAGCATCGGGATGATTCAACGAATCAAAGTTCGGAACTCCCTGAAAACGTACAAGAAACAGAAGGTGCCGAAAAAATCCCTGGTACAGCAAGTTCAGGCCAAAACAAGAGCGCAAAAACTGTACAACCGGATTCTACAGAATAAAGACGGATGCATCCTGATCGACGACGAAACCTACGCCAAGGAAGACTCTCGACCGCTGCCCGGACCGCAATATTATACGAAATTGGTGTACCAGGACCTGGACGACGCTGACACCACGGTGGCGATGGAAAAGTTTGGGCAGAAGGTGTTGGTCTGGCAAGCAATTTGTACCTGTGGTTTGCGGTCGTCGATTTTCTTCACGTAGGGCACAATTAACGCCAAGGTGTACGAGGAAGAATGTTTGAAGACAGCATTCTCTGTCACTGTACAGAAAGCATAAGGCTCCTCCTCTCTTCTGGCCGGATTTGGCTTCAGCCCACTACGCCAACTCCGTTTGACAGTGGTTGTCAAAAAATAATGTACAATTCGTGGAAAAGGACTTCAACCCACCGAACTGCCCGGATCTTCGGCCAATTGAAAGGTATTGGGCAATTTTCAAGCGCCACTTTTGGAAGGAAGGTTCAGTGTCCCAAAACATGCAGGAGTTCAAAAAAAAAAACTGGACAGCTGCCACCAGGAAAGTCACAAAAGTAACTGTGCAGAATATAATGAAGAATGTCAAGTCCAAAGTGCAAGCGTTTCACAGCAACTAGGATTTTCTTCAATATAATCAGTGAAATGCATAAAAATGTAATTTTTCTACAATATATCGAAAACTGATATCAAAATATGTTTTTTTCGCTTTTTTATTCAATAATCAATATTGCTAACTACTTTACGATACACTCCTTAATGAAGAAAAGCTCCAAAAACGGAACTCGCTTCGATTTCTCAGCAACGGTTAAACCGATTTTCACAAATTATGATTCAAATTAAAGCTCTCATGATCCTAAAATAAGCTGTGCAATTTCATTCAGATCCGACTTCCGGTTCCGAAATTATAGGGTGATGAGTGTCGAAACATTCAAATCGTCATTTAAAATGACGATGCAAAACTGGTACGCGTCGGTACGTGCGGCTTTGCTCCGTTCGAAGCGTCCTTTGTTCAATTTCGTATAGCGTGCAGGGTTGCCATATTTCAATCTATATTTTTCAGGTGCAAAATATGTAAATTTTTAAATCTTTTATTCAATTTGTATCTACTTGTTAGTATTATCACAAATCAAGATATTTTAATCATCCCAGCCGTGCACAATTAGATCATATATCAAGTTTTTTTTTCTACCGTCTAAGTCGTCTGAGTTGTGTTTTATTACATCCACAATGTACAGTGGTTCAAAAGCGCAATTTCACGTTCTTGATTGATAACTGATAGGAACGTGGTTTTTGAGGTACAATATCTTTAGCAAAGTTGCTCAGAATGATAGACGCCATCTTTTGGCAAATTTTATTTATGTGATTATTCCCCCTAAAAGTGAGATAGAAATATTATTTTAGTTCAGAGCCAACATAGCGGCTAAGGTACTTCGACAAAGTTGTTCAGAAAGTTATTTCAAACAAATTTGCCGAAGGTAGTATTCCCGTAACTTGAGTGTAATTCATGATATAATGTAATTTCTGGAAAGAGTGTTCTAAAACCAGTTTTTGTAAGAAAACACATATATTTTCATTTTATACGAGTTTTTCATGTTATACAAAGTTTTTCATCATTAAAAACTACACAACTTTCTCAAACATACTATGGTGCTATCATTTCAGTTTAATGAAATAGAGCCATTTTTCATGTTTTTATTTACAAAATTTCAACTTGTCTATCATCAAAAGGCACAGAAAGGTGCAGATGAGACTACTTACTTACTCACTTCATGTCAGATGAGATTTCAGTATATATTCATTACTATGGTGCTTGCCACAAAATATGATTTTTGTTTTGCACATCGAAGTCCATCAATTGAACAGGTTAGTAACTCTTTTGTCACGAATTTCTTATGAAATAACTTTTTGAACAACTTTGTCGATGTCATTTAACCCCTATGTTGGCTCTGAACTAAAATGATATTTTTATCGCTCTTTTAGGGGGATTAATCACATAAATAAAATTTGCCAAAAGATGGCGTCTATCATTCTGAGCAACTTTGCTGAAGATACTGTCCCTTAAAAACCACGTTCCTATGAGTTATCGATTAAAAGCGTGAAATTGCGCATTTGAACCACTGTGCAATGGTTCAATTGGTAGAACGATTTCCCCTGATTGGAGAAAGCTACGAATTCATAACCATCTTTGAGAAGTTGTGCCACCAGATTTTGGATTGCTCTTTTCCCATTTTATCTGTCATATTATTGGTCTGTCTTTCCATTATTGTAGCATATATAATATTAGAAAAAAAAGTTTCCGTATAGGACAGAGACAAAAACAACGATTCCTCATTTTAATGACCAAAGCTACACGGAATTTTTCTTATAATAATAAATAGAATTTAAACATTAATCAAAGTATCGCTAGTTAATACTTTTTCCATCGCTAGTTAATACTTTTTCTAATTTCTCATCTCTTTGCTAATTCCATCTCGAAAAAAATATTTCATCTTTTGAGGTGATCCAAGTTTGAAGCCAATTTTGATTTTCTACGAAGAAAAAGTAGACGTTTGCCTGCCAGATCGTGCTGCATTCGCCGGAACACCCAATAATCAGAAGGACAGGGTGGCAAGTGAATTAGCCATTTCAATTTCCCGGTTTTTCCCCGTTTTTCCCGGTGCGCGAGACTAAAAATTCCCGGTTTTTTTTACATGTCCAAAAAAACATCGAGAGTTGAGAAATAAGTATTTTTCGGGTATCTCCTTGGAACTACGAATAAAACTTTCATCCACACTTTGTCCAAACGTTTATCTTCTGAACTAACAGTATCATCCAGCCCAATGTATTCCATCTTTATTTTGTATTTCACTTAGTGAGTAACTTCGATGTAACAATAGGATTAAAACAAGAAACATATCTATCCAACGGTGATGAAAGTGATCAGTCTTGCATTTCACGAAGGAATGAAGCATCAAAATTATTGCAATTTTCTTGAAAAATCAACACAATTTATTTAAACTTCTTGCTTTTTCCAATAATGCTCTTGAGCGCAGCTTTCACATCATATTCGACGATTATTGGTGGTGTTTTGTAGTTTTCCAGAAATATCATCAGTTATTTGAAAATCTAATGATGAATAATTAAATTTAAAGTCTTACAATTAAAATAAAATAATTATTTTTCGAGCTATTCAATCTTTTTCAAGACTACCACTGAATCAGTCCTTCTTAAAACTTATGCAAGTTAGGAGTTAGTAGTACTTATTCTGAAATTTGAAGAAAAACACTAGAAAAGGTCCTAAGTGCAAATGACAGTTCCTCTTTCTTTACTCTTTATTTCGATTATTACGGTCCTATAGGCATTCCTTCTATCTTAAACCTTGTACAGAATAACGACTGAAACTATCAACTTTCGATCTGCTGTTAAACATTATAATTTAAAGAGAAAATAAACAAAGAGAAACTATCCTTTGCACTTAGAATCTTTTTAAATATTTGTCGAGATTTAATAAAAATCCAGCAGAAGCATCCAAATTATCCTTATTTTTCATTATGAGCATTGATTATGCTGTTATTGATGACAACTAAGAAAGCTCATATTGAATTAAAATTGCTAAGGTGTTGGTTCCATTTTCAATGGATTGTGCACCATTGAACCTGTGAAGGACAATAAGAAGTTTCAAAACTTGTACTGAAATTCTAGTTCAAATACAAAATGGCCTTCATCTTTTCATTTGTTGTATCAGGAAAATCATGACGCTGAAAATCGTTACTAAGATTAGGACTAGGAAATTTTTTCCCGGATTTGCACTGAAATTCCCGACTTTTTCCCGGTTTTTCCCGGTAAAATCAGATTCCCGACTTTTTCCCGGTTTTCCCGATTTTCCCGGTCACTTGCCACCCTGGAAGGAGCAATGTCAGGAGAATACGAGGTGTGCTGCCAACTGTCCCACTTGAGCGTTTCCAAATATTCTTTCACGACTTTTGTAATATGAGGCCGACCGTTGTCATGGAGGAGATTAACTTTTCTCATGTCTTTGCTTGTATTCTTGCCGTTCTTCTCGTAATACACAGCGCAAAAAACGCATCAATTACTGCCTATACTGATCGCCAGTTATAGTATCAGTTATACACAACACCCTTTTGGTCCCACCGGATACACAACATGACGTTCGAATCATGGATATTCGGCTTTGGTGTTGATGTTGAGGTCGATGGCAACAATTGATCGAGCTGCAACTGCAAGCAGACTTTTTTGAAATCAGAGCACAAATTTGTTGAGTACGCAAAGTCGCATTCGACCTCAGTATGCATCAGGTCTACTCTTTGATTTTGATAGTTACTTCTCGGTTGTGAAAATAGTCGTCAAAATTTTGCTTGTGAATCACGAAAATTCGTACTATTTGCTCGATAAGTTATCGAAATTCACAACAGTTGTCAATGCAATAAAAGTAATCGGAGATTGTTTGTCGACAATCAGTTAGTCCAGATCGGGAGGGAATCGAAAGTCGGATATCGCAAAAACGTCTAAAAGAGTGACAGAACTTCCATTTGCTATACGCAAATCAAGTTGGTCGAACTGATTCGAATGGTACATGATACTCGGTTCAAATGTCGTTTATCTCACAGTGATTGTGTAGCCTTTCTTTATAAGAAAGGCGAATGGAAAAATAGTTAATGTCCATGAAATTATTTAATTGACGATTCTATTATAGATTCGCCTCTTTTTTTTTATTAAATAGTCTTTAAACATCATAAAGGAAATCCAAACATTCTCAGATGCGTCCAGTCAACCGGACATCGATGCAAAAAATGGCCACTGGCTCGGTGAGAACGGCGCATAAAAGTAATCAGAAAATTAATCATAATCACTGCTAAATTGATTGGAGTGTGATTTCCGCTGACGAAAAGGAATGTTGAAAATGCTTTTCAGTCAATTTTACCTCCAGTACGATTTGCTTGGTAAATAGAAATTCTGCTAAAAAGCAAAGCCTTCTAATTACAATACTTTTGTAGAATTTGATCGTCTGTTTAAACAGACTTCGTAACTCTTGCAATCATTCCAGGTCGGGACTCGAACATACGACAACTTGGCTTGTTAAACACTGGTACTGAATAGTGGAACCATTAGTGCGATTACCACACCAAAACCGTCGTTTATAATGTCATTACATTTTATACAACTCGAGATATTGGCGTTCAAATATTTGATAAATTTTGAAAAACTCGATTCGCAAATGGTTTCGCAGTTAACAAATTACGTCGGGTGAACACGACATTATTACAACACTTAAAACTGACTGTAACGTTTTTCTTGCTAGAAACATATTAACTAAATTATTGCACAGTATTTGTTGGACGTGTATTAGTAATATTCTGAAGCAAGAAGCAAGTCTAGTGGAGGTACATACAGATTTTTTGTGTGCATGCATACCCTTAAATCAACCATGGGAAAAGCTTCGGAGATAAAATGAAAACAGGAAGGAAATCGTTAGATGTTTGTAGGAAGACAGAATAAAGATGGATGTCAATTTATCCCGAAAAAAATGATTGCATTACTCGATTTGAATTCTGTAAGTAGGATCAAACATACCTGACAAAATATGTAAAGTTTACTGAATCACAATGACTTCAAATATTTTTGTTCCGAGTTGAACCTGTCCACTCAGACAAAACAATGCGTATCTCACAGGCATCGTTGACCTTCTAGTGACTAGATTCCTGCCATCCAAACAAACGACGAATAATATGGAATAATTGGTCCACGAATGTGCTGGTTTTGCGATCAAATTGAAGGAGTGATTATTTTGTCCATGGTAATTACCTGCAAGTAGAAAAAAACACGATTAAATAGGACCTTCAAATATGAAAGATTAGCACAAGTAATGTTCGAAAGAAAGAACTACACCCGAACTCTGAAGAAAGTATACGTGAATTTCCAGCATTAAACCATAACGTAAGCTAAAGCACAACGATTTCACAGATTTAAAACTGAAACGAGAATAACAAAAAAAACTCTCCCCATTCCACTCACATTACTGGCTCATTGCGAACAAAAAGAAAAGGAAAAATATAAACAAATTGTGTCCCAATGAGCTCATTGTCGACGACGACGACTGCGATGACGATGATGACCCAAACCCCCCTCTCATCAGACCCCAGGGCAGCAGGACGGTAGAAATTTAAATTAATTAATTTTCTTCGCGAAACAATAATCCCCGCTCGAAGTTTCCCCGGAGTGTGTTTTGGGGCGATATTTATCTGCCTTTTGTGGCGAGAAGGTTAGCAAAATCGACACAAACCGGATTTTTTTTGGGGGGATCTCAGTTTCGAAGATGGACAAGCAGACGGCACCGTCGTTGTCAATGTTGGGAAGAATAGTGCCATGTTTCGTCCGAACCGGTCCGGTTCGGTCCGGCCAGTTGGTTGCCGGCTTTGCGAAGGAGAGATCTGTGGGATCTCTGTGTCGGCATATCAAAAGCCTGATAATTGATTACGTTTAGTCGGCTCAATAGCATTGTCAATTTGCTAGAATCTCTATTTCTGTTGATAAAGCATCATTCGAGAAGAAGGATCTAAACTTGAAATGGGCAGACAGTGACCGAGCTTATATCTTTTCTATTATTTATAGTCAAGTGGATGGCAGCTCGTAGTTTGAGTGTTCCGGTTCTTGCTAAGGATAATCCTTGTTTTCTAAAAGGGAAAGTAACACCGTTTTCAGAACGTTAGTTAAACTTTCGGAAGTAGGCTTGAATTTCTTATATTCCATAAATAACATTATAACGATGCTGTGAACTATTCCAACGCGATGCCATACCAAAATAAAGGCAAAAGATCTGGCAAGTAATTTGCGGATACGATGACCAATAATGTACTAAGTAGTGAGCATTTAAATATTATTTTCCCATTATTCCCCTTTTTTTTGTAATCGATTACATTAATTGTACAGCACAGTTTTGCAAACGACTTTTATTCGATATAAATTCGTGTTGTCGGAGTTCACTCTAACCTCGAGCAGGGGTTTTGGATGGAACGATTAGAAAGAAAACAGTCGATAAGATTGATACGATGCTCCGGAAATCTGGTTTTTCAGTTTCGCAATAGTTAATAGTGAAATTTTCGATCGCAACATCAATTTTTTGTCGGAGTTAAAACCTTCTGTCGGAATTCAAAATTATTGTCGGAGTTCTAATATAAATGGTGGTGCAGTACAGACCTGAGCAAAATTTTAGCTATTGTAGTGAACGGCGAGATTTTAAGTTCATAATGCGTTTTTTTTTACAAACTAAACATTTATCCTGTACATATGAAATATTTTTTTAACTTTCGGAGAATTGAGATATTAAAATTTTATCAAATGCTAGTGGCTTCGGTTCGCACATTATTAAAATTCTCGTAGCTAAAACTGTCACAGCTCAACAATAGTTTGAGCATCATTTCAAATCTGACCAAAAATATGTCGGAATTTAAAGCCGCAAAAATACGAGTTAACAGAGTTCAAATTTTCTCATTTATGCTTCAAGTAGCACAATTCACGTTGATATTTCTGATTATCAAAATAACCTTCTAGATCCGAAATTACTGTGTGATACATAAAAAAATTGCAAAAAATATGAATTTATTTTTTTCGGGTAAGCCGGCAATCGAGAATTCCATTCCAAAGCGTTTATGTTATTGAACAAATATTAAATTACTACTGCTTTTTTTTCTTGTTCAATTCTAAGGCCAAGAAACCTTCTTCACTCAACCTTCATAGAGTCTGTCGCTGACGATAATGTCCAACCAGCGACTGGTACCAGTAGAAAAGGTGACAAGCGATTATATATACATTATCCTACTCAGTGCATGAGCGGAAAATAGATATAGAGCGAGAAGATTAGTGTTTGTTGTCTGATGAACACAGAAGATGGTTGAATGGGGGATACCAGTCATGAGGCGGCTAGGATGTAGACCATATTCGATGCATGCAATATCATACCAAATCGTGTGTTAGAGCTGTGTCTATCACAAGCTTAGAGTGGCGAAATGGTAACGCGTATGCACGGAATGCATTAGAACGCAGGGTCGAGTCCCGTCTGTGAGCGTATCTTTTTCCAAAAAATTATCTTTTCTGTTAGTTTTTCAGTCATTTGGCTTCTCCAATATACGTTTCCACTCAGGCATTGCAAAAACTGAATATTATAATATTTGTTTATTAATATAAACTCTTTTCAGTGCATATTCTTGATTATTGAAAATGTACTTGATTGTTCAATTAGACAATATCTTCTCAGAAATTGAGTTTTATTGGATTCTAAGATGATTGTGACTTCCACGGTTTAGTTCTCGATAATAATACACTGAAAAAAAAAATCGTTTTTAAATATTTGAGGTCGATATGTAAAAAAAAAACATTTTTTTATTTGCATGAAAATTGTGCTCCGTGCCTACCGTCCAAAATTCAGGCTGGGCACTTTTAAAGAGAGAATTTTATAAGAAAAAAATTTTTCCTTGTCTAAACTAGTTAATCAGAGTTTTTTTTGTTGAAAATTTCACAAGAATTGAATTCCACTGGTTTCTGAGATAGTTATGACTTTCATTGGTTTAGTTTTCGATAAAAATACACTGAAAAAATCAGTTTTGACGAGGAAACGAGGTTTTTT
Source organism: Malaya genurostris (assembly GCF_030247185.1). Classification (NCBI taxonomy): domain Eukaryota; kingdom Metazoa; phylum Arthropoda; class Insecta; order Diptera; family Culicidae; genus Malaya; species Malaya genurostris. The sequence continues at coordinate 129,494,642 of NC_080570.1, forward strand.
TCAAATAATTTAATAAATTCTTAAGAAGTGCCCAATTTGAATTTCGGAGTACTAGATTGGTAACATAATTACCCATCTTGGAATTAAACTTCATCAAAATCTTTAAATTTACAAAATCGTTTATTTTTTCAGTGTAGATTAAGCGAATTTTCAAAGTTATGCGGTTTTCTTGTTTTATCCTAGAAATGCATGAAACATCGAGAACTGGTGTTAACCCGATTTTTTAAAGTCTGGCACTCTCTGACAGTTAAAAAATTTATGACAATAGTTTTTGTGATTACACCAGATCTCGAAGTTTTAAGCATCGCTAAGACGTTTGGAATCGAACAAAAAAAATCGATTGTGGAAATTCCCCCATGTCAATTGTTTTTTGAATAATTTTTTTTGGAGATAACACCAGATCTCAATGTTTCATGAATTTTTGAAGACACTTGGAAACAAAATTTTTTTTCTATAGTTTTGCGGTATTTTTCTTACGTAGATTTCTGAGATCACGCGTTTTTTCATGCGGTTTCCGAAAGTTACGCGGTATTTTTTTAACGGTTCGTATAGTATTTACTACAAAAAAAATGGTTAATCAATTATATTGGGTTATGTCGGCAGCCGGCTACCGAGAACAAATTATCGATTTATTTACTTTAAATCTTGAGTGCGATACTTTAGCTCTTTTATCGGTTGTGAGGAGTTAGGTGATTACACATTCATAGGTGATCAAATAAACAAGTATTTTCCTACTACTTATTCAGTATCTCTGTTATTACCATTGTAATATTAACGGATATTTGCGATAGTTGATTTTAATACCAAAAAAAAGTACCAATTTAAACTTTTCTCAGAAGCTAGATTTAAATAGACAAGAAATCACATTGTTGTGAAATTTTGAGAAAATTGTTTCGAAAAATAAATTGTTTGTTGAATGAAGAAATGTTGAATCTGCTGAAACTGTTGGAAAAACGAAACTTCGGCAATTGTCACCTTTTACGACATGGACACAGGAACCCAGTGGATGGATCTCTTCTTAGTTAAGTTGTTTTTACCACCGGATTCTACACGGAATCTAGGCTGATGCTGTCCGAAGAAAGATCATAGGCACCAACAATCTACTAGTGAATCTCAGTTCATTATTTTTTTGTTAGAAATTTTGGATTGGAAAAACTAAAAACTCAAATGACTAACAGATTTTTAAGAATTTGGGATACACAGAAAACTCCATTTACGAATCAAAAGTTTACGTTATTTGGAATTTATTATTTAAAAAAAGCTTGTGCTATGAATGTTTTAAAATCTAATCATATGGATATTTTCGGAATGGATTAGATGAATAAAGACTGTCCCAGAAAGTATGGACGCAACCAAAAACCGGTGCCATTTCGCAATGGTTCAGAATCTGTCAATTTTTATGGCTGCGTCTTCTCTAACCACTTGTGCAGTTGTTTATTCGTTTTCATTAGTTTTTTTTTGAAACGCGTGGACTTTCAGCAGAAAAACGTCGAAAAATTGTGTACAAACGGTACACAGAACGCGGACTGTCACTGAGAACGATAGCAAAAATGGAAGGAGTAAGTGAAAAACCCGTGCGAAATGCAATCAGGAAGTTCGGTGAGGATAACACCTTTGAGGATAAACCGAAAACGGGTCGAAAAAAAGGTCCTGCTAACCCTCAGTTGGATAAACGTATACTGAAGGCGTTCGAGCAAAAGAAGAAGGTTTCAGTTCGGGATGTGGTCAAAAAAGTGGGCACTTCGAAGTCAAATGTTCTTCGTGCTAAAGAACGTTTAAATCTTCGAACCTATAAGAAACAGAAACAACCAAAACGTAGTCCGAAACAAGAAGCATCGATCAGGCCGAGGGTTCGAAAGCTGTACAATACGATTCTCGCTGGAAATTTGAACTGCATAATCATGGACGACGAAACCTACGTGAAACACGATTACAAATCCTTGCCGGGACCACAATATTCTCCGGTGCAAGAAGGGCAAGTGTTAAACCAGTCCGAGACATCGATTGAAGTCGAAAAATTTGGTAAGAAAGCTATGGTCTGGCAAGCAATTTGTAGCTGCGGTAAGATTTCGAAACCCTTCATCACCACTGCTTCAATTAACAGCGAAATATACATCAAGGAATGTTTACAAAAACGACTTCTACCCATGATTCGAAGCCACAAGGATGCTGTTGTCTTCTGGCTAGATCTTGCTTCTTGCTACTACTCGAAATCAACGTTAGAATGGTATACTACCAAAAATGTCACTTTCGTCCCAAAAGACATGAATCCACCAAATTGCCCACAACTTCGACCAATTGAGGAATTTTGGGCATTAACGAAGGCACATCTTAGAAAACATGTCTCGGCAGCCGAAACCATTCAACAGTTCGAAAAAGATTGGAAAAAAGTGTCAAAACTTGTCGCCAAGAAGTCTGTACGAAATTTAATGAGGAACGTTCGCAAGAAGGTGCGCCAGCTAGAATGGCTAAGTAGCAAATGTTGAGAATAATATTCTGTTGTTGTAGTCTAATATTATCAGTATATCGAATAAAAATTGAATATCTAACACTTGTGAATTATTTACAGCGAAATCAAAGTGCGTCCATACTTTCTGGGACAGTCTTTAGGAGCCGGAAATCAATTTTTGGGGTCTTTCAAAATTCAATATGGCGTCGTTCGGTTTATTACTGTTCCTTGAAAACCCTTACACACACTTTTCAAGCAATATCGACAGACCGTAAGTTGCCATCTTGAATTATAAACAGAATCTAGAACATCGTTTTCCGGCGTCTACTCATCAAATTCAATCCGAAAATTTTCATATTCTAAGGGTTTTCAAGGAATTTTGATAAATCGATATTCGCCATCTTGGTTTTAAAAAATACCGCCAACATTGTTTTCCGGAATCTACTCTGCAAACCCGTTCATAGAATATTCATATTTTAGTAGTTTCCACAGAATATCAACCGGAGCCGGAAATCGGTTTCATTTCATACAAAAACCTCTTTCTACGAAGTCAGGCCCGTACCCGCCAAATCATAAATAATGCATGATTCTTGTGCCTTTAGTATTTATTATTTTGTTTTCTTTTTTTTTCAAGAGTGAGTGCAAGTAATTAGTAACTTAAGTAAATATGTACTCACATACTTTGGATTGGACAATGAGGAATTCAAGCAAGAAGTTATATGTGTCAAAGGGAAGGGATCAATTTTTTACATTTCTTTTATCATATAGTCCCATAGTTCCGGTTCGACTTCTGGTTCCGGAAAAGTTGAGTGATGAGTATTAAAACCTTTAATTTCAAGGGTGTGGTCACGCTGTAAAAAGGAACAAATATTTTGAAACTATTCAGTAAGCTCTTTCAACTCTTGCAAAGTTTGCAAAATTTGTTGATTATTTCTCGAACAGATGTTCGAGCCGATTTTAACAAATTTATATTCAAATAAAGTGCCTTATAATCCCATATGATCTAATTGAATTTCGTCGAGTCAACTTCCGTGTCTGGATTGGAGAATATATTTAAAATTTTTGCTTTGCATCTCTGGTCTGGACAGTATAAAAATTCAAATTCGTCATTTAGAGTGACGATGCAACAGAAAAATCTTCTTAGTAGCGGTCAAAAACTCCAACACGGAACTTGACTAAATTTCTCAGAGACGAATAGGACGCTCTGCAGTAGCGGTCAGAACTCCAAAATGAAGCTCACTCTATGTTCTTGTGTATCTGTGCATTGTCTCGAAAAACCGATTTTCAATCGCTCCAATAATGCACACATATACTTGCTGTCGAAGGTGTTTTTATTTTTTCGAAGTAGTCCACGAAAAGTATACCGAGATAAACCCAAAGAACCGACTTCATAACCATTCCGCCCAATTAGCCTTCCTAGGCCGCTTCGGAGCACTCGTGCCGATTTCAGTCTGTTGCCTGTTAATCATTCTGTTTTCTGGCGTACAATAATGGGTCTAGACTTCGTCAACAGTAACCAACCGACACCAACACTCTTCAGCATAGACAAAAATGTTCCCGAAGTGTGCTCGCGTTCGTCTTTTTAATCCTGATTATGCAAATGCGGCATCCAGCGCCAGGCCATCTTTTTCATCCGATGAATCTTGCTTCGCAATGATGATTAGTACTGAGCAATCAAAGAATGTTTGCTCAGTACTAATCGTCATGCCATTTTCTGGTCATCTAGTACCATTTCCTTTAATTTTGACATGTATTGTAATCACTGTGAAAACCGACTTTTGAACATCGAACAAAACAAATCGATTGCGAAAAGAAGCGGGTTATTTAAAAGTGGTTGGGGAAATCTTCTAATTAGCAAATATTGTTGGTTGCTGGTAAAAAAACTCATTTCTGTTCCTGATTCCGGGGATAGTGGTTAAAAATCCCAAAATGGAAATTACTTTACTTCGATTTCGGCCCGGGTTGGCGGTTCAATGCATAGGACGCTGGTCTTCACAAGTCAGTTGTCGTATGTTCGAGCCCTGGAAGAATTCTTAGTGTCAGTAGAATCCATAGTACTAGTGATGCAATGATTCTGTACGCTAAGCAGCGGCTGCGAAGTCTGTTAAAACAGAAAGGAATTTGGCCTTTCTTCCACAAAAAGTATGTAATGCCAAGACTTTGCTTTTTAGTTTCGAGAGGGGCCTGGACCCCTTGGGCCCCCCCTCTAGGTACGTGCCTGTACGAAGTAGTTTCGTAGAAAAAGTTTACGTTATTTGGTATTTGGTTTGTAAAAATAGGTACGTGAAATAGGGTAAAGTAAAAAAGTGTACGTAAACGTAAGTTTGGGTGTACCATTAACGTGATACGCTTAGACTGCCAAGACACGCATATATTTCCCATGTGCAGAATCAGCATGTTTAAAAACAGAAAGATGATTAAAAATTTTACGAATCTTATACTTGGAAAAAATCGTGTAAACTTACGTCTTCAGAGAGGCACATAGAAGGAGCAACGTTATTCAGTCAAGTTCACAATTCACAGCGTATAAAGTTAAGTCATATCATTAACTTCATAGTTAATTTTGCTGAAAATTACATAGATAAATACACAAAAATTATTTTTACATTTTAGAAGATGTAATACGTCATCGGGGAAGAAATTACGGCACGCTAGAGTTTACGTCGAGCGTAAATTTCATTTTTTTTCTAAGAGTGTAGGTATTTCGATGTTATCTGAATGGATTTTGCACTCTGTGGGACTGCAGCGCAGGCACTTGGCATATGGGACAGACAAGAGACATCGCATTGTTTACACTTCTTACCGAACAAACCCGTAAGTTGTATTGCATTTTCTGGAAGTATAGATACACTCTTAAAAAAATGAAATTTACGCTTGTCGTAAAATCAAGCATGCCGTAATTTCTTCACCGATGACATAACATTACATCTTCTAACATGTAAAAAAAAATTTTGTAGACTTCAGCTAAATCAATTATAAAGTTAATGATATGACTTATCTTTACATGCTTTCAATTGTGAATGTAAGTAAATCGCGACGCTCCTTTTGAAGACTGTTCCAGAAAGTATGGACGCACTTTGATTTCGCTGTAAATAATTCACGAGTGTTAGATATTCAAATTTTATTCGATATACTGATAATATTAGACTACAACATCAAAATATTATTCTCAACATTTGCTACTTAGCCATTGTAGACTAGCTGGAGCACCTTCTTGCCAACGTTTCTTATTAAATTCCGTACAGACCTCTTGGCGACAAGTTTTGACACTTTTTTTCAATCTTTTTCGAACTGTTGAATGGTTTCGGCTGCCGAGACATGTTTCCTAAGATGTTCCTTCGTTAATGCCCAAAATTCCTCAATTGGTCGAAGTTGTGGGCAATTTGGTGGATTCATGTCTTTTGGGACGAAAGTGACATTTTTGGTAGTATACCATTCTACCGTTGATTTCGAGTAGTGGCAAGAAGCAAGATCTTACCAAAAAACAACAGGATCCTTGTGGCTTCGAATCATGGGTAGAAGTCGTTTTTGTAAACATTCCTTGATGTATATTTCGCTGTTCATTGAGGCAGTGGTGATGAAGGACCGCAGCTACAAATTGCGTGCCAGACCATAGCTTTCTTATCAAATTTTCCGACTTCATTCGAACCGTATAATATTGTGGTTCCGGCAAGGATTTGTAATCGAGTTTCACGTAGGTTTCGTCGCCCATGATTATGCAGTTCAAATTTCCAGCAAGAATCGTATTGTACAGCTTTCGAACCCTCGGCCTGATCGATGCTTCTTGTTTCGGACTACGTTTTGGTTGTTTCTGTTTCTTATAAGTTCGAAGATTACTAACGTTCTTTAGCACGAAGAACATTTGACTTCGAAGTGCCCACTTTTTTGGCCACATCCCGTTCAGTTCAGAACCTTCTTCTTTTGCTCGAACGCCTTCAGTATACGTTTATCCAACTGAGGGTTAGCAGGACCTTTTTGACGACCCGTTTTCGGTTTATCCTCAAAGGTGTTATCCTCACCGAACTTCATGATTGCATTTCGCACGGCATTTTCATTTACTCCTTCCATTTTTGCTATCTTTCTCAGTGACAGTCCGTGTTCTGTGCACCATTTGTACACAATTTTTCGACGTTGTTCTGCTGAAAGTTCACGCATTTCGAAACAAACTAATGAAAACGAATAAACAACTGCACAAGTGGTTAGAGAAGAGTATAAACAACAGGACACAGCCATAAAAATTGACAGATTCGGAACCATTGCGATGGCAATGGCAGCGGTTTTTGGTTGCGTCCATACTTTCTGGGACAGTCTTTATGTGCATCTATAGAGATGTAAATTTAGCTAAGTATGTAGACTTCATTCGCCAAGATAATCTAAAAACGGCGAAAGTGGCACATAGGACAAATATTCAAGTTTTCATAAACCATAAAGGAAAGGATCCTGAGTGCTAGTAATTTAGCAAAACTCTTCCGAGCTAATTTGCAATAATACAGAATGAGAAATTTGACGTTCATTTATTATTTAAAGCCCTAGGCCGCAAAACCCCCGTTTCCCCCGTTCAACCCCTTGGAAAATTAGGATCAAATGTTTCGACAGGAACGCCGACGTCATATCGCAGAGGCAAGTCAGCCGGAATCCGAATTCCGAAAACGACTGTTTGCCAACAACACCCGGCAATGCTTAATTCTGGCGGCAGCCATTTGTGGTTGTCAACTTTCGGTGCCACTTCACCCTTGCCTTTAGGCATTAGAATATCTCTCGGACTCGTATGGGCAATGGGTGGATGGGGATGACAAAACCACCACCGTCGGTACAATAAATGGCACATCGACTCACTCGGGCACGGGAGGGGATCACGGAAGATTGGGAACAATCGGATCGCAGAACGAAGGAGCAAAGCGCTGACGAAGAACCGGCATCCCAAGTTAAAAGCCTTCCTTCAACTTAAATGATAAGATCAAGTTCAGTGTCGTAAAAAAATCGGTCCCGGCGACATGAGGCGTGTTTGTGTGAATCGGAAAACATCAGGAAAAAGGCAAACATATTTCGCCGATGAGTTGGAAGGAAACATTTTATAGAATTAAATTACGAAGAGTTTGCCCCGCTGCCCGTTTCTTACTCCGCTGGACGGAATTGAAAAAGGGTTCAGATTCTGTCCGTTCGTTCGTTCGTTCGGTTCGCGTTCCCTGCTGTCCCCAAGGTCCCATTTCCGCAGTCTTCTTTCGGCGCCGACGACGACGATGACGACGAAGTGGAATCGTTTGCCGTAGCTAACAGGAGTTAAGGAAAGAATTTTTCTTCTCCACCAGCAGCAGCAGCGGGATTCCGACAGAATCAGGAAGAAGTTTTATTTAATTATTTCCTTTGGGGATGGCTGGCGGTTTTGTCGGGAAACTGCAAATCAGATGCCAGAAATGGATTGTAATCAATCAGGAAAATCTGGTTGGATAGATTGTATCAGTGTGTGTGTGTGTCAGTTTGTCAGTTTGTGGGGATGGCATCCAGCAGAAGTGGCGCTGCGGGGCTGTTGGAAAGAAGAAAGACAAATGATTGGTCGGTGCTGGCATGTCTCCAAGGATGTGTACTTTCCGGGTCGGGATGAGCTCTGATAAATTAATGTAATTTCTGTGTGCAACGAGCGAGTGTCTGTCGCTGTTAGGCAAAACCTATTTTCTTTAACCAATTGTTCAAAGTGGAAGCCTCGCGATGATTCAGGACATTCCGACTGCTGGCAAAACGCAAAACGTGCCAAAAACTGATGTCTTTGTTTAATTTACATTTTATGTTTTCCCATAATCATCAACATCATCATCATTATCCTCGTCACCTTCCGCGTCAGTAAGCTTCCGAAGTCCGTAGCCTAATTCTGACTACCGGTGCTGGAATTTCAGGCTTGCGTGAAATATTTATCAATAATTTGTGGGATAAAATGAACCTACCCCTTCCTTTCTTCGCGTCCTTGACCCCACCCAAATCCGACAACTTAATTAAATTATATGAAAACTTAAATCACAGTCATTCCGCCGATCCCCCCATTTCTCACCCTCTCACCAAGAGAGGGGGGAAATTTCACGCAGAAAAACATCCGACTTTGGAATTCGACACGCTACAGGCCCCGGTTAATTTATCTGCGCGCTAAATACTGGGAAAATTCTGTCTCCTCTCTGTCGGAGTGCTGTCGGTTTGGCAACGGAAGGCATTATTGGCAGCGAGTATAGAATAAAATAGCAATAATCACGCGAAATAACAAATTATAATTATTTGAATGTTCGTCGAGCATTTTTTTTCGTTTGCTTGTTGTTGTAACCCGGCTTTATTCGCAATTGATGGTAATTAATTGTGCCGAACATAAATAAATATACAAACGAGGCTGTGGACCGGTTGGAGTTTGATGTTTTGCAACAGAAGGATTTTTTTTTTCTTGGATTCCAGCAGCCAGCAAACCCAAAATTTATCGGGAGTGGGAGCAATTATGGGTTTCACCTTAAATGATTATTTGTCAGTCGAGTGCCAGTGCCAATTAGGGTCACGCTTGGTTGACCGGGGCCATCCGAGCCGAACGAAGCTAATTCATTTGGGACCGTTCGGTGAAAGTCAGCGGGCGGTGTCATTTGGCATGGCCTAACTCGTAACAACGTTTCAAAATTTTGATAACGATCATGGAAATAAAATAATTAATCCTGATGAGAAAGTAAGTAATATAAACGAAAAAAAGTAAATTAACACTGCCTTTTGATTATAATTTTTAATCGAAGGGGTACAAATTGATGCAATTTTCAGTAAAAATAGTTTAGAGTGTAATGTTTATGAGTAAAAAATTGTGTCACAGTTCGTCAAGAGTTTTTCTTGATGACTTCCTAGCAAAAAGTGATTCGATAAAAAAATAAGAGCGCATTTAAATTTACTGAATTTTATACAGATTTTGCAAAAAATGCTGATTTCATTCAGATTTCTAAGGAAGTCTGTTTTTCCATAATATAATGAAATTGAACTCAGTAGAACTAGAACTTGAACTTCCAGAATACACCCAAAGTTTGTAGTACATGTCATAATTTTTAACGATAATAACTCAGTCATTTGTTTCGAGATTGATATAATTTAACAACCTATCGATACGGAAACATTTAACTTAAACATGAATGGCAACGCCGTTTCAATATTTATTGTTGTTTATTGTTTATTGTTTATTGGAGCAGGGAAAAGCCCTCTTGAGTTGACCAACTATTAGTACTTACTCAAAAGGGCGCAAAACCTCCTCATCTTTTAGTACCAACAGATAATACAAAATCCAAATGATACAATTTTACTTGAAACTAATACGAGCTATACTTTACATTCAAACATTAACTACATTACACTTAAGCAAAATTAAATTACATACGAGGGTTCTTAAATACATTCAATAAGAGGTCAAGTTTTAAAAAAAGCAATAAATAAACGTTTGACAGTGACACGAGATAGATTAAAATCAAATATTGTATAACATCGATTAAATATGCAAGCCATACTAGACAGGGGTTCATTCTTCGCGTAATTTGTTCTAGAAAACTGGATGACGAGGAAAGAGTTGCTCCGGAGAGTTCTGCGTCGGATGTTTATATCCATTTGTTCAAGAAGATCGGGACAGTCTATATGACCAAGTATCAAATCGGAAATAAACATTGCTTTAGAGACGTTGCGTCGATCGCTAAGTAGCTCAAGTCCAATTAGGTTACATCTGTGTTCATATCTAGGAAGATTATAAGGGTCTCTCCAAGGCAGCTGACGTAGAACAAATCGGACAAATTTATGCTGCACAGCTTCGATTCGTATGACACCAAGATCTTTGATGCAGCTTACTCTATGTAGCTCAACACCGAGAAGCGAATAGTTGAACATTATTGGATTTCGTTTACGGTTGAAGCTTATTATGGGACATTTTGATGCGTTCAGTACCATTCTGTTGACCTGACACCAGTTTCCGAAAATATCAAGTTGTTCCTGAAGAAACTTAGCATCGTTTTGGCAGGACACGTTGAAGAATAATTTGAAGTCGTCTGCGTATGAGAGCTTAGAGCATTTCAACGAAAGATTGACGTCATTAATGTAAATTTGAAACAGAAGAGGTCCTAGGTGACTTCCTTGTGGTACGCCAGATGTGATAGCGAAGGATTGAGAAGTGATGTCTCCGATTTTTACCGACATTTTGCGGCCAATAAGGTACGACTTTATCCACTCAAGAAACCTTCCCTGGAAACCGATGCGCTCAAGTTTTGCTAGTGCAATTCTATGTTAGGGAATGTTAGGGAATTCGCCAGAAGACAGCGAACAATTGAACACATAGGCTAGTGGAGTTGCAATGCTATAAGCACATTTTTTAGTACTATTGATGGAATACCGTCAGGACCTGGATTCGAAGAGTATTTGAGATTTTTACACGCTTCAATAACATCGTCAAATGAAACACTGGCTGGAAAACCCACCGATGGATAGTAAGGTACGTTATTAGCAGCATTTTCGATTGCTTCGTAGTCAAGGTTATCGTTACTGAATACACTGCCAAAGTGTTCACGGAAAAGGTTACAAATACTCTCAGTCGTAGTTGCTTCGACATCACCGTAGACCATCGAACTCGGAAACCCACTTTCCTTTCTCTGCTCGTTGACATACTTTCAAAAAGCTTTAGGATTATTTTTCAGATTGTCTTGTACCTTCTTCTGATAAGCTGCGTATAATTTTCTATTAAGCCGTTTGTATGAGTTATTTAAAGCTAAATATCGAGATTGAAGGTAATCGGTTCGGTATTTCGAATATTTTTTCAATGCGTACTACGGAAAAATTGGTTTGAATTGAGCTATGTTTTCCCGAGCCAATCACAGCATGCCAGAACGACGTCTTCCTTTACTCACAGGCTGCCTGCGAACGAAACATGAAGATACTTCTTTTTCATAAAAATGTGCAAATGACGATGATATATTAGTAACTGAAGGTTCTAACTTCCGAAAATTAACTTTAGTTCAAAATCATTCATTAGAAAAACCACGTCTCCTTCTATTAATATATATTTACGAAACCAATTAATTTGAAAATGTAAAATTATTAGAGGCCTAGGCGAAATTTTAGGCTCAAAACTTATTTTCGTGGGGCAGTTTGGAAAAATGCCTTCACTAGTTGTTTCACAAATATTTGCCTATTTTTCAAATTTAAATCTGTAAATGGGAGAGTTGGAAAATTGCATTTTAATGTCATCATGATCGGTCGTGTATCGTACACAACCCTTATTTTCGTATTAAATAAAAATTTGTTCAAAAACCAAAAAAAGCCTTCAAATAAATTACGCAATAATTGATATAAAAAGATATAATAGATGTACGAGGTCTATTCAAAAAGTTCCCGGAATTTTTTAATTGCGCGCGTCTGGAGAGTCCGGTGGTCAAATTTTTTTTTTTATTGGGTTGGTACATATGTCCCTAATGTATGGTGAAATTTTCAGCTGTATTCATTGTTTACATTCTGTCTTGTAGCGGCTGGTGTAGACGTGTTTTTTTGAGCTCACCGATTTTTGTCTTGGTGACGTTGAGTGCTTCCACGTGGACGATTGTGCTTTTGTTTCGACATCATTACCGTACACCCATGTTTCATCACCAGGTATGACCCTTTCAAGTAAATTTAAATCGTCGTTGACGTCGTTTAACAGCTCCTGAGCGATGGTGATGCGTTTGTTTTTGGCATTAAAAATGCCTTACTCTTCACTATATGGGGCCGGGTGTCAATTAAAAGTTTCAAAAATAGTCGCGTAACCTTTTTGTGTCATAATTTTGAACGTTAATAACTCGGTCATTTGTTGATGGATTGTTATAATTTAACAACCAATCGATCCGGAAACTTTTAACTTAAACATGTATGACGACGTCGTTTCAGTATTTCAATAGCATACTATTGAAAAAATGGTTGGAATCGACCTATGTTTTCATCCACCAATCCCTGTTGTAGAAAATGACGTCAACTTCTTGTTCGGCATAGGAGGCTTCGCGTCATGCATAAAAAACACCGCATCGTTCTGCGTAGTATGAAGAGAAATCTATAAATATAGGCTGCACAATATTTCTTTGCCTAGTTGATGTTTGACTGTGAATGAAACAAGTAGCTTGTCCAGTGAGCTGATGACTGAATTGTATATGCGTTCACTTGCTGGATTGTCGCTTTTGCATTATGCGTTGGTGAAATTTTCTGTTGTCTGCAACACCGTGTTCGCTTGATTATCTCATATATCATCTAGCTATTTAAGAATCGAATCAGCGTGGTTACTAATTCTTTTGAAATATCCCTTGCATTTAGCAAATTTTTGGTTGATTTTGCCATTAAAAATGCCTTACATTTCGCTTTCCGAGGCTGGGTATCAATTTAAAACATGCAAAACTAATCGCGTAACATTTTTCTGTCATAACTTTGAACGCTTATAACTCAGTCATTTGTTGATGGATTTATATAATTCAACAACCAATCGATTCGGAAACATTTAACTTAAACTTATGAGATAACGTCATTTGAATATTTCAATTGCATACTATTGAAAAATTGGTTTGAATTGAGTATTTTATTTTGGTTCTCTGGTAACTATCAGGCCAATTTAGAATTATCGACGATAGATTTTTCGGATCTAATTTGCAGCGCTTGTTTCTCGATGATTTGTTAATGGATTTTCCTAATTTAAATGATTCCAAAGCTTCAATGTTGTAAGCTTAAAAATGTTCTAATTTGTCAACGGATCGGTTTGCATACTTGAATCTCCATTCCCATACGAATAAAACGTGACAATGTTACTGAACAAGTTGTTGTCCCACCAGGAATTAAACGGTTCAAAAGATTCAAAATTAAATTCTGAAACTTATCTAAAAGCGGCCTCCTCGGTTTAGTAGCATAAATGAGTTCCACAGGCTCACATATACAGTACAATTAGATGCAATATCATATAGTATCAAAGATAAACTCAAGGTAAGTTTACCTGCGATTTTACATGTATTGTTTGAATAGGAACTCTAGTAGAATTTGGTTGACCACCAGTTTCAGTTTAATTATTATTTGCTTCAAAACAATAAGCATCTGATGACTACACGCGTTGTAACTATGACAATGTTCATTCATGTGTTAATAACATCAAGTTACAACATGAACAAAATTTCGGAATTGCGTTGCGTATCCATTCCATATATTCCTAATATGCCAAAGCGAAAATCAATGTAAGTAGCTAAATATTTTATTTTACTGAGATTACTGGTACAACATTCTCTTGGATCGATTAACTGTTTATAAAATTAATAAGTCCACCCAGTGAACGACCATTATTATGTTAAAACTGGGGGTAAATAAACGATATATATTAAATCAAATTAATAAGTTTGTACGTTTCTCGAAAATTATCATCATAAAATAAAATAGTTTCATTTGTTCAGGTTTAAATCTTTAGGTTGTTTGTATCTAAAATTGAGCTTTCAAGTAACTTTGAATTCATCATAATTGACTTCTAGTTAAACTTTATTCAAAAACTTAACAATGTAAAAATTTGTGGAAAGGGATAAAAATTGAATAGAATCAATTACCAAGAAAGAATCTAATTGTCAATTTTATCATTTGCTAACAATCTAAGCGCTTAAACTAGAGCAAGTTTGTAATTAGTCAATTGAATAAGTTTTTAGTTTAGTGTATCATCACCATTATCATCTTTATTTTCGTATTAATTATGAAGACCCTAGAAACGTTCCATTTTTAATGTTATTTTGATCGGTCGTGTCTTGAATACAACCCTCTAATTTTTTTGATCAAAATTCAGCAGTTTTGGAACGAATTTTGCTGCCACTCGTTTCATGCCCAAAACATTTGAAAAAATATGATGGCATGAGCCAACTGATATGCCAACTTCATCAGCAACTTCTCTAATAGTGATTCGGCGATCATCCATAATCATTTTTTCCACTTTTCCCACATTTTCATCGATTATTGACGTGCTGGGTCGACCGGAGCGTTCGTCGTCTTCAACGTCTTCGCGGACATCTTGGAAACGCTTATACCACTCGTAAACACTTGTTTTTTCATAGCAGACTCACCGTAGGCTCTCTGTAACATTTCGCACACTTGGTTACACTTTATTTCATTTTTCACGCAAAATTTAATACAAATTCTTTGACTCTTCAATTCTTCCATTGTTTAAACTAACAAAAATCGCCGAGCTCAAAAAAAACACGTCTACACCAGCCGCTACAAGACAGAATGTAAACAATGAATACAGCTGAAAATTTCACCATACATTAGAGATATATGTACCAACACAATAAAAAAAAATTTGACCACCGGACTCTCCAGACGCGCGCAATTAAAAAATTCCGGGAACTTTTTGAACAGACCTCGTAAAATAAGTTATTCGATTACAGATTTTCTCTCTTCTGCCACCACTTCGACACAAGATGGAATACGGAAATTCAGTGCGCACGATCTGGCATCGCTGGTATCCTTACTGCACACTTGGAAAAAAACCTGTGATTTCACATCTTAATAGATGGAGCATAGCATTTCATTTAATATTGTGTCTAAAATTCCATGACATGAGATTCATTGAAAGAAAAAAATGAATGCCGATAGCGACCGCCGCCGCGACTTGAACCGAGAATCCTTGGATCGCAAAGTACGTCTGTGAATCGACTGAGCCACAGAAGCACACATTTGCTTGGCTGATAAAAGGTGCATTTAAATACATACAGTCAGCAGGTGCAGCAGAATGCAAGTTATAGTCGAAAACAGGAAAGCTCAAGTTAATCTAACATTAAGTCATTACAAATGAAATTTTCTGTCATTTGACAAAATAGGTCTTTTGAATTACATCGTATAAGGAATTAAGCTACCTGCAAAATTCAATTGTATTTTTAGACTGGAATGTACTGTATTTTTCACACTAAAAATTAATACAGAATTTTAAATCTTTAACGCATCGTAGTTCGATTTGTGGTAGAACAAAACCTCATAAAGGACCATTTTTTTCACAAATCATCCTTGTTCAGAGCGCGTCACAACAATTTAGAGAAATTTTGATGATTCAAAAAAAAAAAAAGAAAAATGTCTCAAACAAACTCAAATCATATGCTTTTAAAAAATAAATGTTTGATGAATAATTCGTGCATTTTTATAGGGTTTTTGTCAAACCTTAAAATTCCCTAAAAAAAAATTAAAAATTGAGATTATGAAAATAAATCATTTGATAATTCTTTGCCGTTAACGATTTGTTAAGTCTTGTTAAGGTTTTACATTTGACCAGTATCTAACGAGGAAAACAGATTCAAAAGATTATATGTGAATACAACTACCACAGAGGCGGGACTCGAACCCGTAGCTAGCTCCTATCCGGGGGAATCGTTTTGCCAATTAAACTACCCTGCATGTGTAGCACACGAAAAACAACAGACTAATTGATGGCTGAAACAGCTGGCAGAGGGGTTGCTACAGAGAAATGACTACAAACGATCGCTGTGACGCCCGAGCACAGCTGAACATGCTTGGCTCTTCTGTTCAATCAGACTGTTTCTTTGAGTGTTTCACATGCAGGATAGTTTAGTTGGCAAAACGATTTCCCCGGGTAGGAGCTAACCACGTGTTCGAGTCCCGTCTCTGCGGTGGTTTTTTTCGTAGCTTCCATTACATAATTGTATTCGCATGTCATTTTTTTCAATGATCTGTTTTCCTCATAAGATGCTGATCAAATTTTTTTGCTTTTGTTTTTTATTCACTATTTTGAGTAAACATGCGTACTGTAAAATGTACTGTTTTTTTTTCAAAGTCGATGTACTGTGTTTTCTTGATTTTTACGTCGAATGTACTGTTTTTTGTCATACGAAGCCAGTTTGACAAGTGGATTGCGAAACAGTAAAAAATCTACAATTCGGCTGAGTCTCGTGTGTTGAAATCGTTTCAAGGAAGGCCGTGCAGAGAGCAGGCAGCGGAACAGAAGCGAAAAAATGCACAAGGAAGGTGAGGGAATACTTCAAGCTCAATCGTGAAGCGGTCCAAACTTCTTGTGTTCAAGATGATTAAAGATCCTAACCGATCTGATAAATAGAACACAGTTGGCAAGTTTCACGCCAGGAAGCTATACCCGGAACGGATTTGACTATTGGTGTGGCAAGCGATCTGTTGATGCGAAATAAAACAGGAAGCCGTACGTAACCACCGGTGCCATCAACGGACAAATATATAAAGAAACTCTCTGTTTTGGCTGGATTTGGTAGAGTGCCAATCAGTGGATTAGAAGAGAACGATGTTGTTTTTGTATCGAAGCTGGTAAATCCATTAAACTCGCCCGAACTTCGACCAATAAATAAAATTTGGGCGAACCTGAAAGGCAAGCTCCGAAAAGTATGGAAGGTATCCAAAAACGACAAGGATATGAAGAAAGAGTAGATGAACATGTGCTAGAAAGATTTGCGCAAGATTTGATGGGTAGCTTTACTTCCAAGATGCGGGCATCTCATCTAAGAGAGGAGGTTGAATAAATCAACTTAGCCAAAACATAGATTATCGGTGAATTAAAATTAAATTCAACATTTTATGATCATTTTTGTCTGGAGCATTATAAATAATTTATTAAATGACTAACGACTGATCTTGAGAAATTGTTTAGAACAACACGTTTGACTCCGCTCAAACATGCAATCGATTGCGCCACTTGGAACTTGTGGATAATCATATTCAAGCAAGTCTTGTGGAAATTCAGCAAAAAACGCTATAATAACCTATACAGAAAAACAAATGCTTTATTTTTTCTTTCCATTATTGCCAACAGTGGGCATACCGAGTAAACAGAGAAAAAGATCCTACTACGAAAAATATTAAAATTTGAAGGAGAGTATCACCAAATAGGAGAACTTGAAGCTACAGCATTCTCCGATTTAACAGTGCTGAACAAATGAAAGATTGTCTTTTTTTGCGCGCACCGAGTTCGGAGTTCGTACTGTATCACTATATATTCACTATTCAGTCATTTGTTGATAGATTTCTATATTTCTACGGTCAATCGATTCAGAAACATTTAACTTAACCATGTATTGCAACGTCGTTTAGGTATTTCAATAGTATACCATTGAAAAATCACTTTAAATTGACTTATGTTTTCATGAGCCAGTCACAGCATGCCATAATCGTGTCATCCTCTTGATTTCTCTTGCATGACCGACGGTTTTGATCGCTTCACATCTCATATTTTACTCAGCAGCAGTTCTGTCGGTATAGGGAGACTTAGCGCCTTTGCATGAAAATGGCCGCACTGTTCCGCACAGTATGAATTTTCGAACAAAATGGAATCTATAAACATACAAGTTCTGACACATTTCACTGCTCAGTTTACGTCTGCCTTCATAAAGAGCGATGTGCAGCGCGGCGTAGTATGCGGGTAAGTCAAATTAGAGGCGGTACTGGGTATGGGTCGGGTTCGGGTTTTCCATAAAATGCTTACCCGACCATCTCCATGCCAAATACGTCCAGCATGAGCTCATTTGCTGCATACCGGGTTAATTTATGCGAATTTCCAATGTGCTGCAGTTCAATTCAAATGAAATCGTTCACAGTCCCTTAGGTGAATTTAACTGGCTTCGGCAACACTGATTTCCGAATTTCGGTTCGGAAAGAATGGGGAATAGTTAAGCTCAATCGTTTTCAGCAAGAAAGCCAAAACGAAAGTTTCATAAACAAAAATTCAAATTTTAATACCTATGAACCTCAAACAAAATTGGCAAGTTTTATTCGATTCCGACTTCCGATTCTAGAACTAAAAGGTAATAAGTTTTAAAATTCAAACCGTTATAGAAGATGACAATAGCGAAAAACCTTCAAGGTTGGTCTCAAAACTTTTCCAATTCATTCGTTATATTTTATTCATGACTATACAATCCGTTTTGGGTTACGTGATTAAAACATTTCTTGTGTGTTTGTAAATTCTAACATGAAATTGTGCTAATTTTCTATACAAATTCTTTCAGTTTGATTCGGATAAATAAGAAAACTATACATCAGAGCTTATGTCACATATTGCAAATAAGTCAATTGAACTTCCGGTTCCGGAGATACTATTGGTCAAATCTGATAAAATTGTGCAGAGAGAAAATAGTGTTATTTGCCGGTTGCGTCATCTCTACGATCATATCTCCGGAACCGGAAGTGTCAGCCATTTTATCTTCGAACCTGTAGATTTTAAATGAACCTAAGCTTGTTGAAATCGGTTTAGACATCTCCGAGAAAACTGACAATGACGTCGAGCTGGGCCAAACGGTAATTAACACTAGGGGGCCCAACTGAAAGTCGATTTTTTTTCTTCAGAAATTCTATTACCTTTCTATAGAGGAAGGCAAAACGATTCAGTCTTAGCGATGACCTCATTATCCAGAAAACTTCTTTTTAAAATCTGAGAAAATAGAAAAAAAAGTCGTTAGGGACTACATCTGGCTAATATGGTGGATGCGGTAACAGTTCGAATTTAAATTCCTGGAATCTAACAATCATAACGATTACCTGTGGACTATCGAAAATCAAAAATTAATAAATCATATAATTGTCACCTCTCTTTCTCTCTCTCTCTCTCTCTCTCTCTCTCTCGGAATCTCAGTTATCGGGATTGAAACTCGGTAAAATATATTTACTAATATCATCGCTCAGTAATTTATGAAATGAGAATTGTCGGAGTTAAATTCATCGAATGAGAATTGTCGGAGTTGGTTCAAGATTCACTACGATCGATTTGGTGAAGCTTACGGTGTTTAAAAGCACTCAAAATTTCTATTACCAATCGGTAAACTGTGAATTGTCGGAGTTGAAATGAAACATAAAATCGTCACCCTCAGTCTCTCCCTTGCTGTCAAAATCTCAGTTATCGGGATTGAAATTCGGTAAAATATATTTGCTAATAACATCGCTCAGCAATTTATGAAGCGAATTGTCGGAGTTGAATTCATCGAATGTGAATTGTCGGAGTTGATTCAAATTTGCTACGATCAATTTGGTGAAGCATCCGGTGTTTAAAAGCATCCAAAATTTATCTTACCAATCGGTAAACTGTGAATTGTCGGAGATGAAATGAAACATGAAATCGTCACCATCAGTCTCTCTCCCTCTCTCTCGCTGTATAAATCTCTGTTATCGGGATTGAAATTCGGTAAAATATTTTATTACTGATATCTTTGCTCAGATTGCGTTGGTATTTGAATTTCTATAGGTCGTAATTTATGAAATAAGAACTGTCGGAGGTAAATTCATCGAATGTGAATTGTCGGAGTTGGTTCAAGATTCACTACGATCGATTTGGTGAATCATCCGGTGTTTAAAAGCATCCAAAATTTATCTTACCAATCGGTAAATTGTGAATTTTCGGAGTTGAAATGAAACAAATTCGTCACCCTCAGTCTTTCTCTATATCTCTCTTGCTGTTGAAATCTCAGTTATCGGGATTGAAACTCGGAAAAATATATTTACTAATATCATCGCTCAGTACTTTATGAAAAGAGAATTGTCGGAGTTAAATTCATCGAATGTGAATTGTCGGAGTTGGTTCAAATTCACTACGATCAATTTGGTGAAGCATCCGGTGTTTAAAAGCACTTATATTATGCGGATGCGACCAGTTAATGTTGTTTCAACTAAAGAGATGGCGTTTTGGTCATAAACGTCATAAACGAAAAATAAATGTTTTGGCGAGAAACCAATTGACCAAAAAGTCATCTCTTTATTTAAAAGCACTCAAAATTTCACTTACCAATCGGTAAACTGTGAATTGTCGGAGTTGAAATGAAACATAACATCGTCACCCTCAGTCTCTCTCTCACTGTCAAAATCTCAGTTATCGGGATTGAAATTCGGTTAAATATATTTGCTAATCACATCGCTCAGCAATTTATGTAGTGAGTTGTCGGAGTTAAATTCATCGAATGTGAATTGTCGGAGCTGATTCAAATTCACTACGAACAATTTGGTGAAGCTTCCGGTGTTTAAAAGCACCCAAAATTTCATTTACCAATCTTTAAACTGTGAATTGTCAGAGTTGAAATGAAACATAAAATCGTCACCCTCAGTCTATCTCTCTCTCACTGTCAAAACCTCAGTTATCGGGATTGAAATTCGGTAAAATATATTTACTAATATCATCGCTCAGTAATTCATGAAAAGAGAATTGTCGGAATTAAATTCATCAAATGTGAACTGTCGGAGTTGATTCAAATTTACTTCGATTAATTTGGTGAAGCATCCGGTATTTGAAAGCACTCAAAATTTCATTTACCAATCTTTAAATTGTGAATTGTCGGAGTTGAAATGAAACAAAATCGTCATCCTCAGTCTCTCCCTCTCTCACTGTCAAAATCTCAGTTATCGGGATTGAAACTCGGTAAAATATATTTACTAATATCATCGCTCAGTAATTTATGAGAATTGTCGGAGTTAAATTAATCGAATGTGAATTGTCGGAGTTGGTTCGAGATTCACTACGATCGATTTGGTGAAGCATCCGGTGTTTAAAAGCATCCAACATTTAACTTACCAATCGGTAAACTGTGAATTGTCGGAGTTGATATGAAACATAAAATCGTCACCCTCATCCTCTCTCTTTCTCGCTGTCGTAATCTCAGTTATCGGGATTGAAATTCGGTAAAATATATTTACTAATAACATCGCTCAGTAATTTATGAATAGAACTGTCGGAGTTAAATTCATCGAATGTGAATTGTCGGAGTTGGTTCAAGATTCACTACGATTAATTTGGTGAAACATCCGGTATTTGAAAGCACCCAATCGGTAAACTGTGAATTGTTGGAGTTCAAAATTATGTCAGCAACGAAGTTGGCAAATTTTCGTAAGCTTAATCATAATAAATACTGAACCGATGCAGTTTTAGTTGTAGAAAGTAGAATTCTTTGGATACGAAACTCGAGGATAATCATGTACAAAATTATGACTTTGTTTTCAAATGCTGGGGTTTTCTATAATGTTTGATGTTTAAAGAAAATTCTAGTGCAAAGATCTGTTCGTTGAAAAAAATACTTAACAAACTTTGTTTTACCAATGGACATTAAATTGTATCATTTTGCAATTATTTTATTGTCTCCTGCTTCTGTCATAAAATTAAAATGGCTTTTAGCGTACCAAGTATTTGTAAATCCCAAAACATCGCACAACCGGCAGACCGACGAACCGTTTCTCATGCTTTGAACTCATTCTCGTCTTATCGGCAGTCGGATCAGTTCTTCCTTCGGTCGTATGCGAAGCAATGGTTATAGCCGAAGTAGCCGCAATTTCTGAGTGAAAAGGGGTAACCGGAGGAAGGAACCCTCCGCACCCGTTGCGATGTGTATCGATTGACACATTCCAGCATGTCCCACTCGCGGCAAAGTTTCAGGTATCAGCAATCATTCCTTCTCATGTTTATTGCACTCACCACTCACTCACTCACTCACTTCACTGAAGCGCTGAGCTGCAATTGCACCGATACCGTCCAATCGTGGCCGTCACACAGCGTCGTACTTGTCACCCTTGGTGAAGACCCCAGAAGAGCAAGAAAGAGAATACCGGCCAGGGGGAGAGTCAAAGTTCTTTAAACAGATTATTGTTTTCTAGAATTAATGCGCCAACCTTGTTTTTGTTTTGGTTTTCGCAGGGAGGACCTTCGGAACGAACGGACATTTGAAACCGGCCAGCTGTCGGAGCGGCTGTCTGCACTTCTCCGGCCAATCAAGGTTCTCCAGTTTTGACCGGGCCGGGTCGGGTCGTTCGAGGGGGCTTGGATCTGTCCCCGTGGCGTCGATTTCTTGACTGCACAAACTCAATCGCCCAGTGGTTTTCTGTTCGTTTGTCCCCTCAAGTGCACACTCTGAACTTTGTCGTCCCGCAGAACCGTCCTCAGCCCACCATGCACTGTCTATGCTGCTGTCGGACCGGTCGTTTATTTTATTTATTTTCTCGTGTAACTCTTGGTGGCTTGCATGGCTTCGGACTCTGCAACCAGGTTGCAGCCGTTACTTCTCTCGAGGGTCCTCTCACGGTTCAATGGCTCCTGGTTCTGCTAAAAAAAAGGTACTCCTGCCGTACTGCACCGCACCGCACCACACTGATCGGTTGGCCAAGACGAACAGGAAAGCTAAGGAACCCGAAGAACCGAGAAGAAGACCGAACTCTCCCGCGATGTGTGTCATTTAAAGCCAAATGTGCAAGCAGGCAATAAAAATGAAATAAAGCAAAAACCATTGCCAAGAAGCGGGGGGGGCGGTGGTGAAGGAGTTCGCTATGGCGTGGTCACACGAACATTTTCGTCCCTCTCTCCACTCTCTCTTTCGCCTGCTCCCTCGATGCCGTTCTTTGCGAGTTTATTCTTGTTTTTTTTTTTCGCAATAATTTTTTAAGTCTTCCCTGGGTGTGGAAGCTTTGCCTCCTTCGTCACCTGCCGGCTTTTATGGCTGGCGAATGGCAGATATCAAACAGTGTTTTTTTTCTTCATCTGTCTCTCTTCCTTCTGAGTTTTGTTTTTGTTTTTATGTTCGGATTATGGCAATAAATCTTAATGAGGCTCTCCACCGGAGTCGATGATCGGCTCGGTCCCTATTGGGAAAATGACCGGGATTATTTGTTTCTACTGTGTTTCTATGGGCTTTCGCATAATTTTTGGACCGAGTTCAAAGACTTGGCACCGTCGGATTCTTCGGAGAGGCTTTCCGAAGTGGACCGACGGAGTGCGCCATTCAAGGTCAATGCAGGTTATGTTCTGTTCGATTCGTTGCCGTTTTCCTAATCCTAGTAAGAAAGAACATTTTGAACAGAAGCTCGATTTTTTCCGAAGAAATTTTCAAAAGAAACAATTGATCTCTTTTTGCTTATGTTATGAAAAGATTCACGCTGAACAGTTCTTATAGATTTGCTTAGATTTGCACTTTTCAAAGGTAAGAGATATTATCTAACGCCGAATTCAACACAATGAACGATCTCTGAGACAGAAAAGCCGCTTTTTAACCGAGGCCCGGAGAGCAGACTTTCATATACCATTCAAAACAGCTTGAGAAACTGAACAAATGTCTGTGTGTGTATGTGTGCATGTATGTATAATAAAAATGCACTCACTTTACTCAGAGATGGCAGATCCGATTCTATGAAACTTAGATTCAAATGAAAAGTCTGCTGGTCCCATAGCCTGCTATTGATTTTCATATTAATCCGACGTCCCAACATTTTTTCTAGATACGTCTTTCGGTTTCGAAGCTAGAGTACGATAAGTGAAAAATTTGCAATTTCATGTGTTTTTTTCATAAACGATGGCAAACACAAGTTCGAATCCCATAAAACTGACTGGTAAATTTTTCTAGTTGGCAGAAATTAATTTGAGGGTATTGCGGCAAAGCTTTTGCCCGAGCGGCGAGAGGGGTAGTGTTTTTCGAAGCACTTTATAACACACAAATTTTCTTTTTTTTTTCCTTCTAATAAAATTTTTTCACTTTACTCGATACATTCGTAAATTTCCCACCGGGTAGTGTTTTTCGAAGCACTTTATAACACACAAATTTTCTTTTTTTTTCCCTTTATTTCCTTCTAATAAAATTTTTTCACTTTACTCGATACATTCGTAAATTTCCCACCGGGTAGTGTTCTTCGAAGCACTTTATAACACACAAATTTTCTTTTTTTTTCCCTTTATTTCCTTCTAATAAAATTTTTTCACTTTACTGTTTTAACTTGCCTACAGCACCTAATTTGGTGCCTGACCTGATCTCTGCGGTAATCACTTCTAACTATTCTTTTCTTAACTACTGCTTTGGCCTGAGTAATGGTATCCAAGTTTGATTACGGTGTTACCCGGTCGCACAAGGAGCATTACTCTTCAGTAAGGTTAAAGAAAAGAGCCGTGCCTAAACCAAAAACCGACCCTTTTATACTCCAACCTATGTAACTACCAAAAACCTATACTGATATATATATATATATATATATATATATATATATATATATATATATATATATATATATATATATATATATATATATATATATATATATATATATATATATATATATATATATATATATATATATATATATCTGGTAGACTAACTACCACCTATAACTACCTACATGAATTCCCTGCGATCGCGTCGCATATGTACATAATCAATTAATTCGATCGGTTTCTTCTGGCTGATGCAATATATTGAAATAGCCAGCCGTGGGCATTACAATGGCTCAACTGGTCTACTGCCTGTACTGGCTAGATAAAGATTTTTATGGAAAAATTAGGGCTGCTACAGTTACAATGTAAGTGAATGTAAGAATTACTTCTGTATAGTTGATGAATATCGATACACTGTCATCATCGTTATCAGTTATTACTATACTGGTCTACTGTCTGTACTAGATAAAGATTTCTTTGGAAAAAATTAGGGCTGCTGCAGTATATAACGTAGAACTCACTTCGATTTCTCAGCGATGTTTGAACCGATTTTACCAAATTTTATTTTAAATTGAAACTCATATTGTCTTACAAACTACTGTGAAATTTTATCCGAATCTAGCTTCCGGTTCCGCAGTTACAGAGCGATGAGTGTCAAAGCTTTCAAACCGCCATATAAAATAACGATACAAAACCAGTACGCACCGGTACGAGCTGACACGGAAGAAGATAACACAGCTCGCCTTCACAAATACAGCTAGCTTTGTTCAATTTCGTACACGCTATAAAGAAAACAAAAACCAACATCTAAGCTGAATACTTAATCACTTTCGTCAGATATAGCGCGATTGATGTGATGTGATGTGATGTGATGTGAAGTGAAGCCACCATCAGTTCAAGGACTTGCCAGTGGATGCGGGTAGACTTACAGTAGCCCCGATATGACTCATCCATTCACCTTCTTACTATAGCTGTTACCGAAAAGCGAACAAAAAGGGTTGGGCGGATACGTAAGTAGAGTCACTTACTCGTATTCCGCGGGAATAAAAGATGCTCTTCCAACCATAATATTCAGTGCATGGATGAAGCATATCGCTATACATGCTTGAACCCGCCTGATGGTTTGTTTGAGAAGGGCGCGTCAGACTCATGTCAAACCTTCAGAAGGAAACAAGTTTCCTTCAAGTGACTTGGGCTGGCTATCCACAATCCCTCGTCCAGCCATCAATTCGTCCGATGCCCTGATGCTCCCTCCTCTTTACGCCCCCGTGCAAAATGTTTTATATTGATAAATACAATGAAACATAGTGTAATGAAATTGATATAACATAAAATGATATAATAGATTACAAAATAATATAATATAACATAATATAATATAATATATTTTAATTAATTATAATATAATACAATGTCATACAATATAATATAATATATTACAAAACATGATATAAAATAACAGTTAATGTAGAGTGTCAGTTATGCTCTTCTATTTTCGCAATACTGCAGGAAGTAGAATATTTCTCTTCTAATAACAATAATAATATCTACATCTATAAAAATAATATATGTTATTATTATTGATGACAAATTAATAATAATAATAATAATAATAAATATAATTACGAAATTAACAATAAAAAAAAATATAATATAGTACAATGAATTATATAATAAATAATAGAATAAATAAAATGATATGTTGCGATATGCTATGATATTCTATTACTTGAATTTATATGTCATTTCTCATCCTCTCATTCTGCCATCAACGCATTCCATAGACCATTTGTCACCACAGACACACGTGTAGGAATGGAACAGGAACCAGTGAGAACCAAGCTCACCTTGTGACGACCTTGATATTTAGTTGAAAGTTACTTTAAAAATGATAACTTATAAGGAAAACAAATTTATATTATGCGCAGAGGTACGTAGTACTACTCATAATAAACCCTATAATATAATATAATATAATATAATAAAATATAGTATAATATAATACAATATAATATGATATAATGCAATGCAGTATAATACCATACAACATGTTATATAATAACATGAAATAGTGTAAGACGATAATATATGAAATAATATGCTATGATACAATATAACAGTTGATGTCGTAATGTAAGTTACGCTCTTCTAATAATAATAATAATAATAATAATAATAATAATAATAATAATAATAATAATAATAATAATAATAATAATAATAATAATTAAAATAATAATAATAATACATGATGTAATAAACAACAGAATTATATGTTGTAATATACTATGATAAACACTGCATTTTAGGATGGGCTTCAACCTACAAGCCATTTCGCACCCTCTCATTCTGCTACTAACGCAGAAGGCGATAGCACCCAGTCGACGCCGTTCTATTGACCAAATGTCATCATAGACGCTCGGGGAGGCATGAGATAGGGACTTGTGAGGACTTAGTTATCTCACCATTTGACGACCTCGTCAGATATAGCGCGATTGATTTCCACAAACTCAGATTCAAATTAAAGGTCTTCGGTTTCGGAATTACGAAGTAAAGAGTATTTAAAAATGTATAGCGTCACATTAAGCGGCGAGGCTAAATTCACGACTAAAATTCTAAACTCGAAACTATTCCAACCGGTTTGGTCATTGATAGTAGACGGTCTATCGAACTAATTCCGGCTGTCCTAGTTCCCGATTTCCGACTCCGGAAAAGCATCGAAAATAGAGTTTAAATATTCCAAAATGAATTCAGACTATTTTCTAAGAGATGTTTTGGCCGATTCTCATGAACTTAGGTTTAAGTAGAAAGTGTTATAATCCCAAATAAAATTCAAGATTTTCATCTGGATCTTTTTTTTTTCGATTATCAGGTGTACAACTTTGCTTCCGCCGTTTTTTCCAAAATTAAAAGCTTTATTGTGAAAAAGGGCTTACAGATGTATTATTCAAAGTATTGTCCGTCGCAAGCGACATTTTTCTCCCATCTTTCCGGATATTTTCGGATCCCGGCTCGAAAAAGGGAGTCCTCTTTTGACGCTATCCATGAAGCAATCCATTTTTCCAATTCTTCGAAGGATTAAAAATGTTGATATGCCAGGTCTTGTGCCATCCAACGGAATAGGTGGAAGTCAGAAGGTACTTTTTGACCACTTTTGGGACGTGAGGCCGAGATGTCCCTCGGTTTCAACTCGTACGGCACCCAGTTTCCTTCTTTCTGAATCATGCCCAGGGTCTTGAGACGTTTTGAAATGGCTTGCTGACTCACTCCAAACGATTCGGCAAACTCTTCTTGGGTTTGGCACGAATCTTCATCAAGCAATGCTTCTAGTTGTTCATCTTTGAAGGTTTTTTCTCTTCCACCACCATGTTTGTCTTCGACATCGAAACCACCATATTAAAACGTTGAAACCACTCCCAACACGTTCTTTTACTCAGAGCAGCATCATCGTAAGTTTCTGAGAGCATTCGATGCGCTTCAGCTGCAATTTTTTCTCGAATTGTAACAAAAAAGTAAAACTTCCCGCAAATGGCGAGAATTGGGCACATAAACAGACATTTTCGACCGTGAATAATACGAAAACAAAAACAACTGTCACTGAAACGGCGATGAAAATTCGTTAGGCACTGTACACACTCACTTTAAAGGCATTATCATCTATTTATTTTGACCAGCCTCAGCCGGTACATCCACCTATCGGAAAACGGCGGAAGCAAAGTTGTACACCTGATAGGTTCAAAACTGTTCCAATTTGTAGGTCATATTTGTTGCTAGTGATACGAACCAACTTCGGCTATTCCACTCCCCGAAACTAGGTTTTGGAAATATTAGAAATGGTGTGGAAAGTTGTCAAAACCTGCAAAAAGGATTTATCTTACTTTTCTTCTAGATGGCCAAATCGATTTTCACAAACTTATATATTCAAAGGTAAAGTCTTACGATTTCATACAGAATCCCTGAATTCGCTGTGGATAATACTTCCGGTTCCGGAAATATAGAGTGTTTTGATTCGTAGAGCTTTTTTGTTTCTATTCAATGAACAGTTGTTTTTAGAACTTCTTTGTAATATTTATGATGGAATGAGTAATATGAGAAACGCATCATTGCACCACTAGGTGGATTAAAACAGGTTTTTCTACGTTAATTTGCAAACTTAGCGGATTTCCAAAGTTATGTGGTTCTTTTTCTTCGCAGATTTTCTTAATATTCTTATCACTTCATTTTTTACACGGATTTCCGAAGTTACGCAGTTTTTTTTCTTTGTGGGGTTCAGAATTTATCGCTAATTTCCGGATTTCCAAAGTTACACGTTTTTTTACGCGGATTTCTGAAGTTACGTGCTTTTTATGCGGATTTATGAAGTTACGCGAAAGTACGAAATTACTCGGTTTTCTCACGCGGATTTCGGAGCTTTCGCGATTTTCTTCTGCGGATTTCAGAAATAACGCGTTTATTTTCCTACTCTGATTTGCAAACTAACGTGGGTTTTTGAAGTTACATGGTTTTTTTTTCACACGGATTTTCTTATTATTTCGTATCATTTGCTTTTTTTATGCGGATGCTTTACGCGGATTTTTCAATGGGGAACCCAAAGTAACACGGTTTTATGGCACGAATTTCCAAAATTATGCAATTTTTTCGTCGCGGATTTCCGAAGCTACCGAAAATTTCCGGATTTCCGAATTTACATGTTTTTTTTTCTACCCTAATTTGCAAACTATCGCGTTTTCTTGCGCGGATTTCTGAAACCTTGCCTATTTTCGAAGTTACGTGTTTTTGAAACGGATCATGTTTAAAAAGTAAATACAAATGTTTTCCATAATACAAAGCATAATTCGAACAACAATTCGTGAAAAATATTGAGATACAAATCGGTGAAAGTGTATTTTCAAGGACGCGTTTTAGAAATCATGATTTGCGGTTTCCACTGTGTCCCATCGCAGAATTATCAGAACGATTTTATTTGATTTTGTTTTTAATTTTTGGTGGTTATTTGCAGGAAAAATGCGAATTTTTGCAAAAAAAATCAGCCATTTTGTAGCTGTAAAACCTTCCTAAAGTAACAAAAAAATAAAGAAAAGAAAAACGTTGGGGTTTGGTATTTTGTGTGTAGAAAGTGTGTGCAAAATTTAAAAATAATTGGTGGAGTACTTTCTAAAGAACGATGAACACGAACATGCTTTTGAGAAAAACGCGTTGAAAGTTTATTGCCTAGGAAACCCTAAAAAAATTATTTATCTAGGGAGGTCCGTATGTTCTGACAGTTTCGAAAAATCATATTTTATCTTTCAGTTCGCTTTCACATCTCATCCACGTCAGTCGATGAAACAAAACAAAACCGTTCGGGACGGAAGAAACCAAGTACAGTATCGTGTTGTGAACAATAGAGCGATCTCGAACTGAGTGAACCAAACGAACAAAAGCTACCGCCGACACGAAAGATTACAATTGTTGTTAACTTCAGGCAGTGCAAAATTCGACCTTCGATTCGAGAACTTGAAGGTTCGCTGAAGGAGCATCTTGACATTAAACGTGTCTATTTACTTCAATGCAATTAGACAAATAATGTTGTTTATATCCAGTTATATAAATTCGTTAAAGACAATAATTATGTGCACTATGTGGAGCATGAAAATATCAAGTACGACATACCAGTATATATGAAAGATAGTACTATAGAAGTGCGTGTGCATGATCTTCCCTCAAGCGTCACCGATTCTTATATTCGCAAAACCATGTCCCAATACGGAGAGATTTTCTCTATCGAAAAAGAAAAGTGAAACAACTTTTTCCCCGGTATTCTAAATGACGTACGTTTGTTACGCATGCGCTTGCAGAAGGCCATACCTTCTTGTGTGATTTTCGGTCAAGATACAAGGGCTCCGTGCAAATCACTTGTTACCTATGATAATCCGATGACCACATGTTAATATGGTCAAAAAGCTGTTCACTATGGTAAGCCATGTAAAAAACTGGACAAGAAGACGGCTGTATCAAAGGACAACAGCGCTCCCTCCACATCAACCCCAAAAAACGCCAGCACATCGGAGACAGCCATCAACAGCTATGAAGCTTGCTCTTCAACGAAACCAGTTGTTCCATATGCAGAATAAGGTACGCACCCAACAACAGCGACACCGAACCAATGGACGGGAGCGTGAATAGCGAACCACTGCTCCCCCCTTATTCGCTGGATAGCAATAAAAACGCCTCTCCGCCAAGAAAGAAAATGACAACGAGCTCCAGCAATAAAAAATTCCTTTTTGCCTTTCTCATATAGAAAAGCTATGCAATCACTGTGAAACCCGACTTTTTAACCGAGGCCCTGAGGGCCGAATGTCATATACCATTCGATTCAACTCGACGAACTAAGCAAATGTCCGTGTGTGTATGCATGTAACAAAAATACCCTCTCACTATTCTCAGAGGTGGCTTAACCGATTTTCACAAACTAAGATTCAAATGAAAGGTCCCATAGCCTGCTAATGAATTTCATCCCGATCCGACTCCCGGTTCCGGAGATATAGGATGATATGTACCGAAAAAAAATGGAAAAAATATGCACTCACTTTTTTCGGAGATGGCTTAACCGATTTTCACAAACTAAGCTTCAAAAAAATAGGTATTGTGGTCCCATAGCCTGCTATCGACTTTCATTTGGATCCGACTTCCTGTTTTGGAGTTATATGGTAATTCGTGAAAATTTGAGAAAAAAAGTATGTACTCAATTATTTCTGAAACAGCTCAACCGATTTTCGCAAACTAAGATTCAAATGAAAGTTTTTATAGTTTCCTGAAACTTTGTAAAATATTTCATCTGAATCTGACTTCCGGTTCCGGAACTAAAGAGTGATAAGTGGAAAATTACCAATTACATGAGTATTTTTTTACGAACGATGGTTAAAACCTGATACAAATCCCATAAAACTGTCTGATAAATTTTTCTAGTTTACAGAGTTTGTTAGTTTGTGGGCATAAAAACTTAATTCGGCACTACTGGTCCCCCCTTTTCCAGTTCTGGAAGCACCGAAAGTTTTGATGAGAAACTCGAAAAATAGAATTCACTTCGATTTCTCTGCGATGCTTGAACCGATTTTCACAAATCTTGATTCGAATTTAAAGCTCATATTATCTTTGAAGCTATTGTGAGATTTCATTCGAATCCGACTTCCGGTTTCGGAGTTATAGGGTAAAGTGTGTTCAATATTTACACCGTCACTTAAACCGGCGAAACAAAACACGTTAATAAATTTTCTAAACTGGTCTCAAAACTACACAAATCGATAGTCATTATCAGTAGGCAACTAAACAGTCCGATTCCGGCAATCCTGGTTCCCGGTCTCCGGTTCCGGAGTCACAGGAAACAGTGGTCATATATTCCAAAAAGGATCTCACTCACTTTTCTCAGCGATGGTTCGTCCGATTTCCACAAACCGGCGAAACAAAAACCGTACAAAATTTTTAAGCTGGACTCAAAACCTTTATTTCCAATCTTCGGGTCAAATGAAAGGTTTTGAGGTCCTACCAAAAATTACTGCATATTTTCGAATACAGAAAAAAAAATTAAATCGTCGTTTAGAGTACGATGACAAAATCGTATAAAACCTTCAAAATTTGAATATAAACTAGTACAGTTTGTAAGTCATGTTAGTTGGTGGCCGTACGAACCGATTTCGATTATACCGGTTCACGAGTTCCGGTGCTGGAAGTACATTTTGAATAGAATACCATAATATTATATATGAAAAAGGCATCATTACACCACTAGGTGGATTAAAACAGGTTTTTGTTTTACGGCCACGTTAATCCGAAGAGCGATTGAGCCGAAACAAAAGTTTTATGAATGAAAAAAAAACATTTTCTCTTTATTTTTTGTAATAATAAAATATCTCAAAAAAATTTATTTCACTGCAAATTTGAATTTTTTTTCAGATTTGGCTCCGGAGATATGATGGTATAAGTGACGTAACTGACAAAACGCATTGTATTTATACGCGCTCAAATTTCTCAGAGATGGCTGAACCGATTTTAACAAACTTGGGCTCGTTTGAAAGCTACTGTTGAGCTATTGACCAAGCTCAAAGATCAAATGGCTGTGACTTTCGGTTCCGGAGATATGATGGTATAAGTGACGTAACCGACAAAACACGTTGATTTTTACCGCTCTTATTTTGAGATCACCATTGATTTCGTAAAGCGCTAGTGCTCAAAAGTTTAAGCACCTCGAAAAATGTCCTCATGCAAAATTTGAGCTAAATCGGTCATGGGTGAGGGGTGCTGCCCAGCGGTTAAAGTTTGAAAATTTTCTATCTTGAAAAAGTACATGAAATTTCCAAAATCGAAATTTTTTTTTGATGCCGAAACGTTTCATGCAATTCTAAGATTTTTGGCATCAAATTTTTTTTCTATTTCGAAAATTTCACGCACCAACAACTGAATGAAATATATTTTCATGAGACTGTTATGAAAGAAGAAAAAGGCATTATCACACCACTAGGTGGATTAAGAAGGGTTTTTTGTTTGACGGCCTCGTTAATCCGAAGCGAGATTGAGCCGAAATGAAAGTTTTATGAAAAAAAAAAACATTTTCTCTTTGTATGTTGTAATAATAAAATATCTTAAATTTTTTTTTCAAAGTTTGCAAGTCAATTAAAACAAAAATTTTTGGGACGTTGCGCCACAAGCTTTTACCTCTTCGCAGTATGAGATAAGAACAGATAAAGACCCAGTAACTTCCAGAGTTTTGTTCCGATAGGCTAGAAATTTGACAAAACATTCTAGAAATGTTTCACTATGAGAAAATACACAGAAAAAAAAGAAGTTTTTACCCGCCCTTCAATAGATTATCTGATGGTACTTGAAGCAGATAAATAATCACTTTTCAAACCGCAGTTACAAATTACTTACCAAATGGGAATTTTTTTTTTCGAAAAACTCGATTTCTGTTTTTAATGAGTCTCATAGAATAATGTACAGATTAAACGAGATGTTAAATAATAAGGAGGGTATCGATAAGTAGTTAGCAACATTCAAACAGTTATTACTCTGAAATGGTTTAATTTTTTGCAGCGTGTTTTGCACTGACATGTTTGTTTACATGTCAATAACAGCTGCGCAATCGATTGGTTTCGGTACGGTTTATCGTTTCAATGATGAGTCGAATTGATCCGGAAACGCGAAAGAAAATTCTGCACACTTGGTGCTCAGAAAGTGGTGTCACGTACAACAAAATTGCAAAACGGGTGAAAGTGCACCACACCAGTGTCAAAAATATTATCCAGAAGTTCGGTAAGACCCTTTCCATGAATGATTTGCCCCGATCCGGTAGGAAAACGGGTCCCAGCCAGCCCGGCCGGGACTTAAAAGTGGTTGGGTACATCAGGAAAAACCCATCGGCGTCGACGCGGGAGTTGGCCAAGCAGTTCAACAGCAGTATCGGGATGATTCAACGGATAAAAGTTCGGAACTCCCTGAGAACGTACAAGAAACAGAAGGTGCCGAAAAAGTCCCTGGTACAGCAAGTTCAGGCCAAAACAAGAGCGCGAAAACTGTATAACCGGATTCTACAGAATAAAGACGGATGTATCCTGATCGACGACGAAACCTACGCCAAGGAAGACTCTCGAGCGCTGCCCGGACCGCAATATTATACGAAATCGGTGTACCAGGACCTGGACGACGCTGACACCACGGTGGCGATGGAAAAGTTTGGGCTGAAGGTGTTGGTTTGGCAAGCAATTTGTACCTGTGGTTTGCGGTCGTCGATTTTCTTCACGCCATGCACAATTAACGCCAAGGTGTACGAGGAAGAATGTTTGAAGAAGAGAACGCTGCCACTGTACAGAAAGCATAAGGCTCCTCCTCTCTTCTGGCCGGATTTGGCTTCAGCCCACTACGCCAACTCCGTTCTACAGTGGATGTCAAAAAATAATGTACAATTCGTGGAAAAGGACATCAACCCACCGAACTGCCCGGATCTTCGGCCAATTGAAATGTATTGGGCAATTGTCAAGCGGCACTTTCGGAAGGAAGGTACAGTGTCCCAAAACTTGCAGGAGTTAAAAAACTAAACTGTACAGCTGCCACCAGGAAAGTCACAAAAGTAACTGTGTAGAATTTAATGAAGAATGTCAAGTCCAAAGTGCGAGCGTTTCACAGAAACTAGGATTTTCTTCAATCTTTTCGCTTTTTTATTCAATAATCAATGTTGCTAACTACTTTTCGATACACTCCTTAGAAGCAAAGAAATTATCACTTTTCAATTCGCAGTTACAAATGGCTTGCCAAATGGGATTTATTTTTTTTCGAAAAACTCGATTTCCGTTTATATCCTAAAAGGCCTCCAGAGATTATATTTAGATTTTTTTTCAATTATTTTGGGTATTTTTCGAATTATTTTGTGTCAACTTATTTTCTGTGGTAAGAAACTTCCTGTATTTCTGCTTGCTGCTTGAGTTTATTCAATTCAATTCATTCGCTTCACATTTAAGTCGGATACAACTTGTGCTTCTTTGCTTTCTGAAACTGGACATGGAATGGAAAAACGCTAGTCATTTTCGTCGCGTTTCTCGATGGCAATTATGAGTGAGTTTCTCTTGTAAAAAGTTGTTCGCTTTGGAATTTGTTTTTTTTTAGGATCAGCTGCCTCTGTCCACAATCTGTCAGCAGCGCTCGTCCATCATTGTCAACTGTTGTCAGGCTCAAATTCCAAATTCCTCCGGGCCAAGGAGCAAGTTCTTCCGGCCGGGAAGTTTAAAAGCTCTACATTCAAAGTCACTTTTTCAATGACACCATAACAATTTGCATTCACCGACGACGACGACAACAACAAAAAAAGGAACTAGTTCATAAACATCGTTTCTCACGAGAATCCACTAATGACTGCGCCCGTGAAATCTCGAGTCACTGCCATAGAATTCAGCTGCCTATCCGGGGAGACTTATTTTCCGCAGTCACACCGCACATCATTCATGTTCGTTCGATTGGCATTCCCAAGGCTCTCAACGCAGCACAACTTCACTCTGATTACATGGTTAGGACACAGGTCCCATGGCCATGGAATAAACTTCACTCACTAGCGCACACACACACACACAAACTCACCGCTGCCTTCGGGGTCCGTTCGACTCAACGGTGAATTCAAATTAGAACCATTAATCAATTCCGTGGCGGAAATTACGATCTGCAGGGCGGATGCTGAGGCGGCGGGATCCGGGTGTACACGTAAGTCATACATACACAAGCCTGACTAACTGACCAATCTCTGACTGGGGCTTTGGCTTCGTTGGTGGCTAAATGCGATCAGCCGTCGACCGAACGAAGTCTTGTAGTTAGCTAATAAATTGAAAATACTTGGGCAGAAGAAAATCCGAGCACCACCGCAAAGAAGACGTAATAACGGTTCCCAGCTTAGCCTAGCCTAGGTAGGTGGGTTCCACCATATGGGATCTGGACAAGACAAGTAGTAATTGCAATTTATGAATTGGTCCAGGATTAACCGATGTGCGAAGCCGTATGTTCGAGAGCTTGTTCGAGAAATTAGTCCCTTTTTTGTAGGCCGGCCGACAAACAACAAGCGATTTGTTCGAACAAACCCTGAAGTAACTGATTGTGATTTGATCTATCGAATGAATCTAAATTTTATGACTCACAACTTTGTACGGACGGAACTTACGCAGTCAGTGACTTTTTCGTCGTTTCGCCCAGGGCTGTGAGAATATAACTTTGTACGGATCTCCGTGTCCAATTTGGTCCTCCGTACGTCTCGCTATGCTTGTTAACTTCTTGCTCATCGTCACCATCTTCCATCTCCCATCATCATCATCATTACTCTGCATTTCGTTGATCAGTATCATTCATCCTTGCAGCGAACCGCAATCGGTGGCGTCTCCAGGGATGGTCACCTTGACGGATGGTCTCCCAAGTCGGCACCCGGTGACGCACCGATTCGTTCCGAGTTCATTAGCGATAGTCCCAGCAGGCTCTCGGGGAAATGTTCTTCCTTATCATTATTACCGGTAAGGAGGCTGCCTCGTGACACACACACTCCGACCGAGCCCGAGCCCGAGCACGGAACGGCACACAGAAAAGACTACTGTCTTTCATTATTTCGTTCCGTTGTAATTACCGTGATGTGGCCGCGGAGTACGCACAAAAATGTTGGCGGGATCGGTTTTTCAACCTTTGCCGGAGGAGTCGTCTTCGTCTGTCGTCACGAGGACAACCGACGAATGAAGATGATAACGCCAACGACGACGACGACGACCTACGCGGCACCGACATCGAAGACGAGAAACGTCAACGAAGGTAATTAAGAGGAATGTGATTTGATTTACAAATGGGGAATAATTTTATGCCGAGTTCGGCTTCTCCTTCGTGATGATGGGTGAAATTGAATCGTCATTGGCTGTCTGTCACCCGGAGAATGTTGATGGAATGCGAAATGGAATCTCCTGCCGTGCCCCGAATGTTTTTAGCTTCTGTAAGACACAGGAAAATCTCGGTTCGGAACGAAACCTCAAACGAGCTCTTCTGGTTTTTTTCGTTCGCTTGAAAACGTGCAAAATTTCCCTACATCAGCGGCGGATGGAAAGTAAGCACCAACACTATCTCACTCGTTAGAAAATTATTCTCGTACTTACTGCTCCGTAATCAGAGGCAAACAACTTCTAGTACATGTTCTAGTTCATCCAGGCAAAGCGCGGGTCTTCAGTGCGCAATTAAGACCATGTTCCTAGCCCGGAAGACTACAACCAAAGTTTAAAAAACTTTTCTCCTGTTTTTTCATATTATATTTTTTTCTTCGTCTTGGTTCGTTCCATTTCCAGGAGTTTTCCATTATGCCGCCCGGCAGCGACGAGTGAGAATAGTTTCAATGAAAGCAAAATGTGTCCTGAAAGTCCTGAATAACTTTCTTCTCTCCACAGGGGGGGGGGGACCCTATTTAAAGTAATTCCTTTTTTCTTCAGAATCAAGAGAGCGGGGGAGATACCATTAGGGAACCGACAGACAGACAGACAGATCGACGGCCAGGGATTCATTTCTTAATATACACGTTAGTTCTTATATGCTCGTTTTGATGCCCGACAAAATGAGGGTTCATTTAAAGAAACGGTATAAAGAAAACCCGCGCCCCGATAATTGGTTAGGTTTTAAACAGCTAGAATTTCTGCATGGATTTGTAACATTGCGGCAAACAAGTTTTCAGTTTTAATTAATACTACCACCACGTTTCACTCACAGGTTTTTCTTTTCAAGTACGACAATATTGCAAGAGTAAGCGATATATAAGATGCGCATTTCTGCTGAACTGGAAGATTTTGATTCAGTAATCATTTGCCTATCGGTGCGTACAGTGGAGTTGGCATTGTAATAATTTTTTTTTTTTGATGCAGTAGGATTTCGAGAGACCTGCCGGAAGGATGAAAACGTTAGACAATGATGTTCTGTTTTCAACTGAATTGACAAACGTTGACAATGAGCGGAGCAGTAGGCCCAATGTTCCAGACCGACTAAATTGTTCTGTGATTCGATCGTCGTCTGACGATTAGCTACGAATTTAGTTCAGTTTACGTCGCACTGCATCAGAAACATTGAAGATGGAGCACAGGTTGACACAGTTTATACAGACCTTGAAGCAGCGATTCGATCGTGTTCGACCATACTCTGCTACTTGCGAAAATTCAAAAACTCGATGCACCTAGTTCACATTCACCGGTTGGCTCAAATCGTATCTCGTTGGCCGTTCACTTTCTGTTAAGCTTGGAAATTGTGAATCAAATAGCGTCTCGAATCTGTCGGGTGTGCCTCAAGGTAGCAATCTCGGACCTATGCTTTTTTCTTTGTTCAACAACGACATCTGTTTTGTCTTGCCACCAGGGTGTAAGCTTGTTTATGCAGACGATCTCAAACTATTTCAAATCATCAGATCCAAAGAAGACTGTAGGGCCTTACAATGACAAATCAATGTCTTCAGCGACTGGTGTACGCATAACCGATTGATGCTTAGTATATCCAAATGCTCCGTTATTTCATTCACACGCAAAAAAGTTCCTATTCTCTGGAGATACACTATTTTTGGAGAATTCCTTGACAGAATATCAATTGTAAGGGACCTAAGTGTAGTACTTGATTACAGGCTGTCGTTCAGACCATCCCTCCCATATCATTGCACAAGCTAACCGGAATCTTGGATTTATCTTTAAAATAGCAAAAGAATTTAGTGACCCTTACTGTCTCAGATCATTGTATTTCTCCCTTGTCCGATCTGTCCTTGGAGCTTCATCAGTAATATGGTGGCCTTACGCGGACGTTTGGATTAACCGAATTGAACCAATACAAGCTAAGTTCCTCCGCTATGCCCTCAGATCTTTACCTTGGCGCGACCCGACAGAATTACCACCTTATACTGATCGTTGTCGATTACTGGGTATGGACACACTTTTAAAAAGGAGAAATATTTCCGGATCTGTATTTATAGGGAAACTATAGATGGGAACTATTTGATTTTTCAATTTCATGTGATGTTTTCAAATATAGACTAAAAAGATCAATGTAATGTATAAGTGTAAGCCCATAATGTGATATGAAAATGTATGTATAATTGTATTATTGTCAACCGTCAGAAAAGATGAAGGGGTTTTTAGGCCCAATCTGACGATTGAATTATCCTCAATTGGGCTCTTCCCCTTTCAATGCCTTATGGAGACTATAACAGGTCAGATGAAGGAATAAGGAATAAGTAAATAAATAAATAAATAAATAAATAAATAAATAAATAAATAAGTAAATAAATAAAAATAAATAAATAAATAAGTAAATAAATAAATAAATAAATAAATAAATAAATAAAAAAATAAAAAAATAAATAAATAAATAAATAAATGAATAAATAAATAAATAAATTAGTGCACTGGCTGATGAATTGCTCTTCTTTGAAGCAATACTGTGTACGAAATTGTCATGGAAAAAGTTGGATACCACAGGAACTGTCCCCAAGTAGCATTCCGCAACTAGTTCTGATACGACAAAGTCCAAACTATGTTGCAACAAGAGCACGAATATGTTTTTTATGTTATACTGGTTAAAACATGGCGACAGCAATGTTTCATCATAACATAACTTACGAAATACGAAATAGTTTTTTTTTTATTTAATAAAATTTTTATGCTGGCCTTTTTGCGTAAAAGCTTTACGTGGCCGATTGGCTTACATTTTTGTTACTTAAATTATTTTTTTGCTTCTGGATCTCGTTGTCACCCTTTTTCTAGGGGAAGATGAGTTTCCATTTCCATCAAACGAGGATCGGGGGTCACTTCGTCCGCGACTTATCTCAGCGTCCATTGCTTCATCGTCGGTGTTGTGTGTGATTTCCGTTTTCTTTTCGTTTTCCTTGTTGATCGTAGTCTTGGGCTCGTTGAGAGCTGCTGTAGATGCGCCTTGTTGTACATTGTTTGCAGTTGCTGGTCCAGTTTATCACATGGCTTACCATAGT
Source organism: Malaya genurostris (assembly GCF_030247185.1). NCBI lineage: Eukaryota > Metazoa > Arthropoda > Insecta > Diptera > Culicidae > Malaya > Malaya genurostris. Next base: position 129,534,515 of record NC_080570.1, read on the forward strand.
GTACAGCTATTTGACAATATTGACATATGGCCATTTGATTGTCATAGGTAACTAGTGATTTGCACGGAGCCCTTGTATCTTGATCGAAAATCACATAAGAGGGTATAGGTCTCTTTAAGTGTATGCGTATTAAACGTATGCCATTTAGAATACCGGGGAAAAAATTCTTCCTCTTTTCTATTTCGATAGAGAGAATTTATCCGTATTGGGACATAGTTTTGCGAATATAAGGATCGATGACGCTTGAGGGAAGATCATGCCCACGCACTTCTATAGCACTATCTTCTATATATACTGGAATGTTGTACTTAATGTTCTCGTGCTCCACATAGTGCACATTATTATTGTCTTTAGCGAATTGTATTGCATCCAACTCTTTATAAAACTGGATGTAAACAACATTATTTGTCTTATTTCCTTGAAGTAAAAGCACACGTTTAATGTCAAGATATATTTGCTCCTTAAGCAAACCTTCTCGTATCGAAAGTCGAATTTTGGACTGCCTGAAGTCAACAATAATTGTATTCTTTCGTATCGGCGGTAGCTTTTGTTCATTTGGTTCACTCATTTCGAGGTCGTTCTATTGTTCACTACACAATACTGTACTTGGTTTCTTGCGTCCCGAACGTAAGCGGTTTTGTTATATCGACTGACTTGGATGAGATGTGAAAGCGAACTGTTACGAAATAAGAGATCGGCTGAATAGTTCGTATCGTTTCTATGAGAGGGCGCCACTAGAATTAAATCCATACCATTTTTAGTTAGTACCAACCTTCAAAAGATACGTGTATAAATTTGACAGCTGTCTGATTATTAGTTTGTGAGATATTGCATTTTGAGTGAAGCTACTTTTGTTATTGTGAAAAAAATGGAAAAAAAGAAATTTCGTGTGTTGATGAAACACTACTTTTTGATGAAAAAAAGTGCCGCCGATACCAAAAAATGGCTTGATGAGTGTTATCCAGACTCTGTACCGGGCGAAGCAACAATTCGTAAGTGGTTTACAAAATTTCGTACTGGTCATATGAGCACCGAAGACGATGAACGCAGTGGACGTCCAAAAGAGGCTGTTACCGATGAAAACGTGAAAAAAATCCACAAAATGATTTTCAATGACCGTAAAGTGAAGTTGATCGAGATAGCTGACACCCTAAAGATATCAAAGGAACGTGTTGGACACATTATTTACGAATATTTGGATATGAGAAAGCTTTGTGCAAAATGAGCTCACAATCGATCAAAAACAACAACGAATTGATGATTGAAAACCATGCTGAAATTGAACGATCTGGGCTTCGAATTGTTCCCTCATCCACCGTATTCTCCAGATTTCGCCCCCAGTGACTTTTTCCTGTTCTCAGACCTCAATAGAATGCTCGCTGGTAAAAAATTTAGAAGCAATGATGAGGTAATCGCTGAAACTGAGGCCTATTTTAAGGCAAAGGACAAATCGTACTACAAAAATGGTATCGAAAAGTTGGAAGATCGCTATAATCGCTGTATCGTCTCTGATGGCAATTATGTTGAATAATAAAAACGAATTTTGGCAAAAAAATGTGTGTTTCTATTAAACGATACGAACTTTTCAGCCGAACTGTTAACTTATGATTTATCATCGATATATCTCTAAAACAGAAAAAAGTTTGATACTCAATACACCGAAATCCTTCTCAGATGGATTGAAAAAGTCGAAGTCTTGTTCATGCGGGTTTTGGGCGGATTTCCGAAGCTGTGCAGTTTTCTATACGAATGTTTTATGTTAATTTTTCTTCAAGCACTTTCGTATTGCGGTTAAATCTTTTCTGTGTAAATATTTCCAAAGTCTCGCTGATTTTTAAGTGGAGGGTGAGTGAACTAAGTGTATACTATTTCGGTATAATTCGAAAAAAAATGAATCCCTTTGAAATAACTGTTTGTCTGCTTAGCTGTTTATGTTGAACTGCTAAGTGGCTTTGGCAGCTCAATATGAACTGAGAGGCACTGATGTGTTTAAGAGGAAATGTAAGAAAAGTGCACAAATCGGTTGATTGTAACAAAAATCCATCTATCTATTTATCCGCAATAAGAAAAGCATGGATCGTACATGCTTTTCTTATACAATACGAACTGATGAAAAGTGTAAAACATTCTAAGATAACTAGCAGCTTACTGTTCCGGAGCATCAAAATGGGTAATAATTCATCTCAAGTTACCTGTAAAAATAAAACAAAAAAAACTTGTTAGTTGAGTAAAAATAATTCAAACTGTAATATAATTATTTGGAGTGTGCTTTTGACAACGATTGTTAAAATTCATAGGAATACTTAAGATACCAATCGTCTTAGTTTAGAAAAGATTTAGTACATAAAAGCTTCTCCTTTTGCTATCTAGATCAGATAAATTCCGATGGACTCATTTATTAGTTTGATTTAAAATCCCATTACGTCTCATAGTTCCAATTAGCACTGTTACTGAATGTATTACCATAGTTTATGCACAATAAAGAACCGCTGTCCCGTGATTAGATAGTTCCATTTCGTAGTTTGCTGGCCCCCGAAAGCCAAGCGAAACATGTTCAATTGCAAAACCTGAACCATGGCGTCAGCTGGTAACCGGAAGAAACCGCCTCTCTTTCGGTTCGGTAGCCGGCCAAAACCAAATCAGCACCACCGTTTTCCACCCAGGCGATCCGACGATTGCCCGGTATTCGGTTGGCTTCCGTTGGCAGTCTGCTGTGAAACTGCTGCTGCTCATGTTGCTTGATGTTGCCACCGGTGGAATGATGATGAGCACTTTTCTGGCCCTGGCTGTCGGCGGAGCCGTCCAGTGCTTATAGTGCCTGTCTATCTGTCTGTCTAGTTCCGTGCGTGAATGAGTAAGCAAATAATAATGAATGAGCTACCTTGTTGTTGTTGTTTGCTACCATCGCTGCTCGCACAACCACCCACCACCACGGACTAACGAGTAACGAGTTCCAGTTGCAGTGTCACTGGTTCGGAGACTGGTTGGCTGCCAGGTTCCACCCGGAATATTAATTATTTACTCAAGTTGTTACAGTTGACTCCCCGGAACTGCTTGGCAATTCGAAGCGAAAACCTAGAGGCTCCATTGAACTGCCATCGGCCATCATCAGCTGGCGGAAGGTTCTGTAGCCGTTGGAACGGAACGGTGTTTTGGATTTAGGGTGTGCGAGAGTAAACAACAACAACAAAAACACCATCTGATAGCATGATTGATCGATAACGGATACTGTTCAGAGGGCAGAAAGGAGGAGAAATAGGTTTTCCTACGGATGTCGGTAAGTGATGTGAGCCAGTCACTGAAAGAAAGCTGGCAAACTTCGAGAAAATTGGTAAAGATCGAAAACAAAATTCAATTCGAAGTTGTTAAGCCGAAGACTGTGACTTGACATGTTATCGTTCATTGTTAATTAAAAAGCGTTATTTTTTTATTGCCTGTTGATTGAAATCTGTCAAAACTTTGCGATGGAGCAGTTATGATGTTGATTTCTTATAAAAACGTACTTCTTTTTAATCCAACTAGTGATGCGATTATGCCTTTCGTTTGCAAATCCAATAGTCTCATTTAATGGGAATTGATTTGATAAATAGAAAAATGAGAGGTGATGTTTTCGTCCCGTATTGTTGGCCCTTAAGTCGTACTCCGTGTTTAATTCAGAAAAAGTAATTTCTTGAATGAATTATCAGATAGACATACAACCCTTTTCATAAGTATACGCCTACCGAAAAATTTCAAAACAGAAGCAAGATTACACTCCAAACATAATTGCATTTTACAGGTGACTTAATCCGTCATACGATGTAATTCATAAAGACCTAATTTGTCAAATGATGGAAAATTTTATTTGTAATGACTTAATGTTAGATGAGCTAGCAGGTGCGACTGTATGAATTTAAATGCACCTTTTACCAGCCAAGCAGATGCATGCTTCTGTGACTCAGTCGATTAACAGACGTACTTGCAATCCAATGATTTTCGGTTCGATGTCACGGCGGTTGCTATCAGCATTCTTTTTTTATGTCAATGAATTTTATGTCATGGAGTCTAAGACACATTATTAATTGTTCTTCGACGTAAATTTACGTGAACTGCGACGTTCTGTTTATGTGCATCTAATAAGATGTAAAATCACAAGGTTTTTTTTAAGTGTGTACACACTTAAAAAAATGTTGCATCTTCTTAGATGCACATAAAGGGAGCGTCGAGATTCACTAACATTCACAATACATAGCATGTAAAGATAAGTCATATCATTGCTTTCACAGTTAATTTAACTGACGTTTACATCGATACAGACGCAAAATTTATATTTACATGTTAGTAGATGTAATATTGTGTCATCACCGACGAAATTACGGCATACTTGAATTTACGTCAAGCGTAAATTTCATTTTTTCTAAGAGTGTAGATACTTTGAGGTTATTAAAAGATGAGATAACTCAGTGCTCACAAGTTTCTATCTCATGCCTCCCCGCGTGTCTATGATGGCATTTGGTCAACAGAACGGCGTCTGCATTAGTAGCAGAATGAGAGGGTGCGAATTGGTTCGGATGTAATAATTCATTTGAAACGCGAAAATTGACGTCCTATTGCTGAAGTGCATTTAAACCCTTAATGTGACTTTAAATTGTTTTCATGAAAACCGTTAGCATTTTGAATATCATTTTTATATAATTTGACGCATAAAACAAAAGTAAAACCGTAGGAATAACTTCTTTTATGCAGAAAAATATTCAGCGGTGTGCAATATCATACTATGTTCCAAGGGTGTAATTGACTGGTTCAAAAGATTTGGAGGTTTGGAGGGTTTCGATACGGTAAGAAATGAAACATTATTCCTACAAAACTGAAAAAAAAACATTGCCAGAAATTGAAAGTCTTTTTGTAATATTTGAATCCATTTGATGCAAACATTTCATTTATGCGGGGCTGGTCGATGGAACGGTGATCTCGGAACATAAAATTAGATTCCTGAATACGAGTATGAGTGCAAGAATTGATTGATTTTATTGTTAACCTTATTGAATGCGAAAAAATTGTTTTTCAAAACGAAAGCACCTCTGGCAGTTTTTCAAGGCTTGAAAGAAAAAAAAACCGTAAATAATTAATGTTCTGTTACTCCAACGGAACGGTTTATTGTATGAACAATACGATAAGTCATACTATGTACCACCCATGTAACCACAACGCATTATATACCTACATTAATTCCACCTTATCAACAACGGTTTATCGTTTAAATGATGAGTCAAATTGATCCAGAAACGCGAAAGAAAATTCTGCACACTCGGTGCTCAGAAAGTGGTGTCACGTACAACAAAATTGCAAAACGGGTGAAAGTGCACCACACCAGTGTCAAAAATATTATCCAGAAGTTCGGTAAGACCCTGTCCATGAAGGATTTGCCCCGATCCGGTAGGAAAACGGGTCCCAGCCAGCCCGGCCGAAATCGGTGTACCTGGACGACGCTGACACCACGGTGGCGATGGAAAAGTTTGGGCAGAAGATGTTGGTCTGGCAAGCAATTTGTACCTGTGGTTTGCGGTTGTCGTTTTTCTTCACGAAGGGAATTAACGCCAAGGTGTACGAGGAAAAATGTTTGAAGAAGAAAATGCTGCCACTGTACAGAAAGCATAAGGCTCCTCCTTTCTTCTGGCCGGATTTGGCTTCAGCCCACTACGCCAACTCAGTTCTACAGTGGTTTAAAAAAATAATGTACAATTCGTGAAAAAGGACATCAACCCACCGAACTGCCCGGATCTTCGGCCAATTGAAAGGTATTGGGCAATTGTCAAGCGGCACTTCCGGAAGGAAGGTACAGTGTCCCAAAACATGCAGGAGTTAAAAAAAACTGAACAGCTGCCACCAGGAAAGTCACAAAAGTAACGGTGCAGAATTTAATGAAGAATGTCAAGTCCAAAGTGCGAGCGTTTCACAGAAACTAGGATTTTCTTCAATGTATTCAGTGAAATGCATAAAAAAAATTTCTAAAATATACCGAAAATTGATGTCAAAATATATTTTTTTCGCTTTTTTATTTAATAATCAATGTTGCTTACTACTTTTTAATACACTCCTTATACGACTAATAGAAGATTATATGTGTATAACATGTTAATTGCATTCATAATGCTGAAATACAGTATATAATTCTTCTTTATCGATTTAATCCATCCCAAACATCCCAAACAACAATCAAACCTTTTATATACACTGCGAATACACGAAAGACAGATATAAGACCACTAAGTCGTATGTCTGCTTTATATTTGTTTATGTAATGTATGTAGGACTTGTAACTTAAGATGTTATGAAACATCAGCAGTTCATTAAAAGGCTTGAAATAAAATTTGGAATTTGTGAAATAAAATATGTTATTCGAATTAAAAAAACCCTTCTTAATCCACCTAGTGGTGTGATAATGCCTTTCTCTTTTTTCATAAAAGTCTCATGAAAATATATTTCATACTTATATTATATAATTTCGGATACCAATTTTGACACCAATTGATTCAGATTGATTCGAGTAGTTCACAAAAGCATGCTTCAGTGTTTATGTCACACAGTCAGCATCATTTTTCCAAACTAGTGCTTGACATTTGCGTTGCCTATTTGTATGAGAACAGTGATGCTAATCTAAAAAAAGCCTTCTTAGTCCACTTAGTGGAATTTTCATATATCTTGAAAAATCACCATAGGGGGGATTACATGAAATTTTCGAAATCGAAAAAAAATTTTTGATGTCAAAAGGCTAAGAATTGCATGAAACGTCGAGATTTAGTGTCATCTCGAAAAAAAATTTTTTTTTTAAAGTCGACTTTTTGGGACTTAGAAAAAATATGAAAATTTTTCTAAGTCCCAGAGTTGATTTTTTCAAAAAAAATTTTTTTTTGAGATGACACTAAATTTTGATGTTTCATGCAGTTTTAAGAGTTTCGGCATCAAAAAAAATTTTCGATTTTGGAAATTTCATGTACTCCCCGCTATGGTGCTTTCTCAAGATTGAAAATTGTCAAACCTTTACCACCGGGCAGCACCCCTTAAGCATGTCCGATTTAGCTCAAATTTTGCATGAAGGCTTTTTTCGAGGTGCTTAAACTTTTGAGCACTAGAGCTTAACGAAAATAGAGGTGATCCCAAAATTTTGGCACCCTTATATATATAAGAGCGGTTAAAATCAATGTGTTTTGTCGGTTACGTCACTTATACAATCATATCTCCGGAACCAAAAGTCACAACCATTTGATCTTCAAACTTGATCAATGGCCCGATAGTAGCTTTCAAACGAGCCAAAGTTTGTTAAAATCGGTTCAGCCATCTCTGAGAAAATTGAGCGCGTTCTAATATCTTCGAAAAGTGCACATACATACACACACATACACACACAGACATTTTCCGATCTCGACGAACTGAGTCGAATGGTATATAACACTGTGGGTCTCCGAGGCTCCGTTCGAAAGTCGGTTTTTCCAGCAATTCTAATACCTTTCTATAGAGAAAGGCAAACAATGAACGACACATATTTTTCTTTCTTTTACACATGTGATGTACTTTTTGGGATCGAACATTTCACTTTGTACATTTTTTAAGTATACACTCATTTACTAGAGTTGATCTTTGGAACACGGTAACATGCATTTGTAGTCCGGTACCCTAAAGACTGTCCCAGAAAGTATGAACGCAACCAAAAACCGCTGACATTTCGCAATGGTTCAGAATCTGTCAATTTTTATGGCTGCGTCCTGTGGTTTACACTCTTCTCTACCCACTTGTGCAGTTGTTTATTCGTTTTCATTAGTTCGTTTCGAAATGCAAAGTACTTTCAGCAGAACAACGTCGAAAAATTGTGTACAAATTGTGCACAGAACGCGGACTGTCACTGAGAAAGATATCAAAAATGGAAGAAGTAAGTGAAAAAACCGTGCAAAATGCAATCAGGAAGTTCGGTCAGGATGACACCTTTGAGGATAATCCGAAAACGAGTTGAAAAAAAGGTCCTGGTAACTCTCAGTATACTGAAGGCGTTCGAGCAAAGGAAGGAGGTTTCAGTTCGGGATGTGGCCAAAAAAGTGGGCACTTCGAAGTCAAATGTTCTTCGTGCTAAAGAACGTTTGAATCTTCGGACTTATAAGAAGCAGAAACAACCAAAACGTAGTTCTAAAAGAGAAGCATCGATCAGGCCGAGGGTTCGAAAGCTGTACAATACGATCCTTGCTGGAAATTTGAACTGCATAATCATGGACGACGAAACCTACGTGAAACTCGATTACAAATCCTTGCCGGGACTACAATATTATACGGGGCGAGAAGGGCAAGTGTTAAACCAGTCCGAGACATCGATTGAAGTCGAAAAATTTGGTAAGAAAGCTATGGTTTGGCAAGCAATTTGTAGCTGCAGTAAGATTTCGAAACCCTTCATCGCCACTGCTTCAATGAACAGCGAAATATACATTAAGGAATGTTTACAAAAACGACTTCTACCCATGATTCGAAGCCACAAGGATCCTGTTGTCTTCTGGCTAGATCTTGCTTCTTGCCACTACTCGAAATCAACGGTAGAATGGTATACTACCAAAAATGTCACTATCGTCCCAAAAGTCACGAATCCACTAAACTGCCCACAGCTTCGACCAATTGAGGAATTTTGGGCATTTACGAAGGCACATCTTAGGAAACATGTCTCGGCAGTCGAAACCATTCATCAGTTCTAAAAAGATTGGAAAAAAAGTGTCAAAACTTGTCGCCAAGAAGTCTGTACGGAATTTAACGAGGAACATTCGCAAGAAAGTGCGCCAGCTAATCTACAATGGCTAAGTGGCAAATGTTGAGAATAATATTCTGTTGTTGTAGTCTAATATTATCAGTATATCGAATAAAATTTGAGTATCTAACACTTGTGAATTATTTCCAGCGAAATCAAAGCGCGTCCATACTTTTTGGGACAGTCTTTAAAACTTAAGTGTTTTTGATTTTTTCTAAATTCTGTCTTACAACCTTAGGGAAACAGTAGTTGTTGTGGAAAAAACGCAAACATCAGTTTTTTTTTTTGAAAAATGTTTTAAATAATCTGTAAATTTTCTTTTGAATTTCCGCTCAACAACAGCGAAGAAAACTGTTTGTGGGTTTTGCAACAATGACTAAAGCTACGATCAGACTAGCCAGTTTATCTGGCATAGACAAGTAATTTTTCGGCAGTTTATATTTGGTGTGGCAATGTGATCACACTATTCACAGTTAAATGACTGCAACAGTCAAGTTTGACTGCCGACAGTCAATACTTTGACAGTTGTTATGTTTGACTGTGACAGACTTTTTGAGCATGTCTGTATTGTGATTACATTGATCAGACAAATAAAACTGGTTACAGACTTAAACATGGGGAGTGGACTGTTTATTGCAGTTTTTCTGCACAAAGTGATCACATTGGAAGAAAGTCTGTGGGGCAGAGAACTTTTCACGGAATATTGCATTATGATAAAATATCGATCAGGTCAAACGGAAGTTCGTTGCGTTGATACTTGGTGTGTTGTGTTTGGAAGCAATTGACGAAGGAATATAAATGTGCTCTCGTTTTTTTACCTTTTTTATAAATATCAAAAATAGGTATAGAAATCGCTCAAACTTTAGAACAATTTTCCGAGGCCCGGAGACGCATGGTGGATTGGTTATTATTTTAGAAAATTTCAAATAACTTTTCCACAGTTTTAAAAAATATGAAACCAAAACTTTAGATAACTCATCGATGTATCGAAAAATCATTTATTAACCAAGTATGAAGTGAGCGTGTTTTTGTTAAAATAAAACGTTTATTTTGAATGAGAAAAACAATAGTCGAAATAGTGACCATCTTTCTGGCAATTTGTGGATACCTCGAGAATCAGACATCCTATTTTCGACTTCTTCGTAGGAATTGAAATGGTGCAAAGTCAACGCGTGGCTATTCGATAATATCAAATGGTAGTCATTTCTTTTAAGTTCACATTTGTTTTCCTTACTTTTTTATCTCTGAATGATTTACATTTCAAGTGATTCTATAATAAAATATTTCATCTTTGTTACAGTACTTTGGTTGTTCTGTTTCTTATTTCCTATCTGTATCTTGGTGTTCACTGATTTAGTGTCATTTGATACAAATAGTATTCGGAAATAAATGAATACGACGGTGAGGTAGAAGCTCCCAGTCAAGTGCTTTGATTGTATCCTTCCTGAATTTGAAACTGATTTTGATTTGACTCTGCAGTATTTTTCTTCAAATGCAAGCATAATTCTAATGCTTTCCCCAAATCATCTCTTTCTAATACAAAATTCGACAATTTCTAAATGATGAAAATATACGATGTTATTTGTTCTATGACTATGATGTAAATTTGATATGTATAGCAGATGTCATAACAAAAAAAAATGAGATTCTTTCACATCACATGTTCATTATCTACACGTTTGTGTCTTAACGTCATACGGGTATATTTGCTATTACTAAAAAATCCAGAGTGGCATCGAGATCGAAAGCGTGAAAAATATGTTTCGCAATTGTTAAGTATTTTTCACGCAACAAATACATTTTCAATAGATTGTAAATGGAGTGGTAAATTCAAAACTCAAATGAAATGGAAATCCATAGAATCATCCTACCTCCGTAAATATGACAATAAAAAGAGTTGAAATTTTGGGAAGGTTGTCTCCAGTCCAAGCTCTTGCAAATATGGTATAACGGTATGAATTCGCTTTGGGTCAAAGTTCGCTTTGTAATCAATTCAATTATCGAACTAATGAACGAACGATAAGCTATTGGAAATTCGGTAAATCAAATAAGTACATTTTCTGTTACCGTTCAGCATTTTTTAATTTGGAGTAGTAAATACTTTTTTCATTAATTCATTATTTAATTTTTCATAACTATTTCATCCAAGTACAAAGCAAAACCTTCCAGTACTATGCTTCTGGAGATCCATTGCACTTTATCGTGAAGGAGGAGCTCGGAAAATTCAGTAGTAATTTCTTTTAATAATTCTACGAAATGTGCGATAAGCTTCATTATTTCGACCGGAAATGACGACAGTGACAACGCGGTTCGGTGAGAAGTTATAACACGTGATTGAGAGATAGAAGTGGTGTCTAATACTCGTTAATCGATTTCGATCGATTTTAAGTACTTTTTTGTAAAATAAACAATATTTTGTATAGAACTAAAGAGCCGCAGCATCATATCCAAAGAGCCTTGGGCTATCCTGATTCCCGGCTTCCTGTTCCTGAAATAGTGGTCATATACTCAAAAATGGAACTCACTCACTTTTCGTAGAGGTCGCTTGATCGATATTCACAAATTTAGGTTCAAATAAAAGGCCAAAACTCCTGAGCTTCTGAACTTTGCGCAGATGAAAGTGTTTAAAATTTTATTTTTGCCATTTCTAAAATTATAAGTATTTAAAATTTAAAACGTCGTTTAAAGCACGATAGCCGAATCATATTAAATCTTATAAAATTGACTAATGTCGTTTTCGTTTTTAAATTGCACTACACCGGTGTAGCGAAAGCTGCACCTAAACCGTTCGTTTTTACCAATTGCACTACACCAGTGCTACACTTTTTCTGCACCGATACCACTGGTGTAGCACTCATCAAAAGTTTGGTGTAGCTCTGTGCAATGGAATCGTTTATTGTAGTCAATGGTTACTGTTTATGTTTTCGTCATTTTTGTTCGTTTATTCATGCTTCAGTGTAGCACTGCACCGGTGTAGTGCAAATTAAAAACGAAAACGCCATAAAATCAATACAGTTTGTAAGTCATGTTAACAGATGGTCATTCGAGCCGACATTATTTACACCTGCAACAGCAAAACTGTTTCATTTTGTTGGTTTTTGGTTGTGCTAATTGACTTTTGTTTTGTTTTCTTTCAAGAAGCAATAAAAATTATTTCGAAGAATACCACATATATGAGAATGTGAGAATATGAGTAATACGAGAAAGCCATCAATACACCACTAGGTGGATTAAAACAGGGTTTTAATTCATTTATCTGGTTTCTACACATTAGAAAAAAAATGATCACGAAACCAACTCTCTTGGGGAAAACCACGTGTACTCACTTCTCACACTGGTGCTGAAACGTTTTGCTTTGTGTTTGGATGAAATAAACAAGTATTTGATTGTCATAGAATCTGTGGCAGACAACTTCTGCACAACAGTTTCAGAAACAGTCAAATTTGTGTGTATCAACTGTTTGTCTGTCGACTATGATCACACTGTGATTACATTGTCACAGATAATCTGCACACTTTGACTGCACACAGATGGACAGTCAAGCCGATTTTGACTGCTTGCAGACAACCGCGAACCGATTACACTATGATACAATCAAACTGCACAAGTTTGTGCAGATAAACTGGCTAATGTGATCGTACCTTAAGATTTTAAATTGTCTCTTGGGAGTTTAATTCAAGATTTACATTTTTTCAAGATTCACACTTCAAAGTGTCTCAAAGTGACACTAAGTAAAAATAAACTTTAAACATGTTCTGGAATTCAAGTTTAACTGCTTAGGTGGCGATAAAAATTATATTGAAACTGTTAGGCACTGATCGGATCAAAGATGAAGTGTGAAGGAAAAAATATTCTTACAAGTGCATAGCTATTATATTTCCACGAAAACCTCTAAATAATGTTTCCAGATTTTATCATATACCACAGGATCAATGATCTCACGAAATACTAGCTGACCCTCCTCCCCCAAACCCCGATGAAAGCACCCAATTTCTTCCCACGGAGTCCAACCCCGTGAGGGCCGTGTTGTGCCAACAAACGGCGGCCGAAAAATTCACAACGAACTCGTTTGAAATCGATACGGTCCATAAAAATTTATTGCTTTTCGCACAGTCGCCGTGACGAAAAGCGTGGAAAATTCAATTGAACTGCCTCTTCGGAACTGCCGTCGTCCCATCCGTCGCAGTATGACATCCACACACACAGACACAAACACGCATCTTAATCGACGAGTCGCTCAACTGTCGTCATCCATCCCATTAGCCATCCCAACCCGCGTTTCACCACCCTTCTTTGCCATCTTTGACAACACGCGCTTCCGTACACGTTTTCTGCGGGAACGCGAGGGAATCATTTTCCCTCCGGTCGCCAGAAATTGCCATATTTGTCATCGAATGTTACGACGAGACACCGACACCGACGGAACGACCGTGGCCGGGTAGCGATGCGACAAACCCAAATAAATAAATGAATAAATAAATAAATAAATACATAAATATGAAAGTGACTAAACATGAATATGGGTTAGGAGTCAGGACGCGAACTTGCGTCGTTTGTGTGTGTGTGTGTGTGTGTGTGTGTGTGTGTGTGTGTGTGTCAACATCGTCGTTAGTTAGTGTACAATATTTTTCCCTGATCCCAGTTTTGCCTCGCCGGGAAACTCATCCGTTTCGATTAAACTCATCACACGCACCAATTCAATACGCTGCGAATGAGTGAAAACGATACCCCGTTAGAATTAGCGCGCGAACCACTTTCCGTAATGTCGGAATGGCCCCCGACCACCCGACGATGATGACGACGACGATGACGGAACAGGGTGAAGGATGGAGTGATTTTCTGGAAGCACACGAGCGAGTGGTGCGGTGGCTGTCAAAGAGGCGCGGTGTGCGTGTGTGTGTGTGTACGTTTGTAACCCGAGAATGGGATGCTGATGTTGACTTTTGGGATGAGCATCGCCGTATCTTTCCAGAGACTTCCAAGTGATTACGATGGGTTGGTTGGTTGGTTGGTTGGTTGGTTGGTTTGCGATAGGCGTTGGAAGGAAAGAGAACAGAACCGGCGTAGTAGGGATGGGGGTTACGACGACGGCGGCGGAGGAAAGTGGCATAAATCTGATATGTATATTTATGTTTTATGATACAAAATAGCATTAATAACCGCCGTGGCAATAAAACCTCCGACTCCCGGTGATGGGCGATCAGACTGACGGGCGAGTTGACGGGCGACGGTTCCAATTATAGCAGGTTTAGGTTTGAGTGCTAGATGGTGTTGGCGTGTTCCGAGCCTGTTAGTCCGTCAGTTTTTCTCTGCGTTTCATTAGTCTAAATGGAATCGGAAATTATGTGCTGAAGTATTCCGTTTATTGAACATGCGGGAAGCTGGTTATTGGTAGAAATTGAAAACTGATTACAGAGGCATTCTAACGGAACATGGTTATTTTGAAATTATTTTTCTCGAAATTTCGAAACCGATTCCCAAAATCGGAACCCTTTTCTGTGCTTAAACTGTGAGTCACATATAGCGATCAGCATCTCAATATTGTCTTTTCTTGGCTGAGGGAGCAGGATGCGAGATTTGATGTGAATAAGTCTTCCTTCACTACGGAGTCCCCGGGGAAAGTGATCAGTTTTTGATCGTGAATTTCTTCTTCTATACTTAAAGTAACGACGTACTTTTTGCTTCATACCATCGGAAATATCATCAGTAATTTGGTTATAAAACTGTGCATGAAAGCGTTTATGTTGTCGAACTATATTTGATTTTCATTCGAATTTTATTCACTTTTTATTCGATTTTCTTGGGAATTTTTACTTTTATTCGATTTTCGTTCGATTGTGCTCGATTTTTTTTTTGTTTGATTTTAATTCGAGTTTAATTAAATTTTTAAAGAGAATAAAAATTCAATTAAACTCGAATTAAAATCAAACAACACGATACGATAATACGATACGATACGATTTCTTTTATTTTTCTTCGATTTTTATCCAACTTCTATTCGATTTTTATTCGATTTTCATTCGATTTTTATTCATTTTTTCTTCCATTCCGTACGATTTGTATTTTTATGCAATTTTTACATTGTCTATTTGATTTTTATTCTAAACTCACTCGATTTTCATTTGATTTTTATTTGAATTTTATTCGATTTTTTTCGACAGTTTTTTAATTATTTTCATTTCAATTTTTTTTCGATTTTTGTTAGATTTTTTTTTTTTGGTTCTCATTAGATTTTTATGCGATTTTCATTTTACTTTTATTCAATTTGCATTCGATTTTTATTCGCGTTCTGTTCGAGTTTTATGCCAGTTTTATTTTGCTTATTTGATTTCGATATTTATTCTATTTTCATAAAATCACATTCTATATTTATTCGTTTTCCATTCGATATTCATTTGAATTTATTCGATTTTTGTTTGATTTTCATTCGATAGTTTTTCGATTTTTGTATGATTTTTTTAAATTTTCGATCGATTCTTATGCGATTTTAATTTGACTTTTGTTCGATTTTTATTCGATTTTCATTCAACCTTTTTCGATTTTAGTTTCATTCGATTTTTATTCGAGTTTTAGTCGTTTTCTTCGACAGTTTTTTTTATTATTAATCGATTTTCATACGATTTTTGTTGGATTTTCATTTTACTTTTATTCGATTTGCATTTTGATTTTCATTCAATTTTTATGCGATTTTCATTTTACTTTTATTCGATTTGCATTCGATTTTTATTCGATTTCTGTTCGAGTTTTATGGCAGTTTTATTTTGTTTATTTGATTTCGATATTTATTCTATTTTGATGTGATTTCTATTCGTTTTTAATTCTATATTTATTCGTTTTCCATTCGATATTCATTTGAATTTTGTTTCGATTTTTGTTTGATTTTTATTCGATAGTTTTTTTATTTTTATTCGTTTTTTTTTTCTAGATTTGTTTGATTTTTTTAAATTCTCGATCGATTCTTATGCGATTTTAATTTGACTTTTGTTCGATTTTTATTCGATTTTCATTCAATCTTTATTCGATTTTAATTTCATTCGATTTTTATTCGAGTTTTAGTCGTTTTTTTCGACAGTTTTTTATTATTATGCGATTTTCATACGATTTTTGTTGGATTTTTTTTATTTTCATACGATTATCATTTTACTTTTATTCGATTTGCATTCGATTTTTATTCGATTTCTGTTCGAGTTTTATGCCAGTTTGCTTATTTGATTTCGATATTTATTCTATTTTCATGTGATTTTTATTCGATTTTAATTCTATAATAATTAGTTTTCCATTCGATATTCATTTGAATTTTATTCGATTTTAGTTTGATTTTCATTCGATAGTTTTTCAATTTTTATTCGATTTTTTTTTAATTTTCCGATTTTAATTTGACTGTTATTCGATTTTAATTCGATTTTCAGTCGATTTTTATTCGATTTTTATTGAACTTTTATTCGATTTTAATTTCATTCGAATTTAATTCGAGTTTTAGTTGTTTTTATTCGATTTTTAACCGATTTTTTATTCGACTTTCTTTCGATTTTGAATCGAATTTCATTCGAATTTCATTCAACTTTTATTCATTTTGTAATTCCATTTCATGCAATTTTTATTCGAGTTTTAGGCCATTTTTATTTTGTTTGTTTTTTTTTTATTCGATATTTATTCTATTTATTGGGTTCGATTTTCATTCGATATTTTTTCGTTTTTTTCTCTTTTCGCATTTGATTTTTATTCGATTCTCATTCATTTTTTTCGGTTTTTGTTTAATTTATTTTAGACTTTATTTCGATTCTCATTCGATTTCTATTCGGTATTCATTCGATATTCATTATATTTTCTTTTGATTTTGATTAGAATTTTATTACATTTTCATTCGATTTTTATTCGATTCCTAATCGATTTTTGTTCGGTTTTTATTCGAATTTCCATTTGATTTTTATTTGAATTATTTTTCGATTATTATTTTATTCTTTTTCGATTTTCCTACGAATTTATTCCATTTTCATGAGAATTTTTATTGTTATTCGATTTTCATTCCATTTTTATTCGATTTTAATTCGACTTTTGTTCGATGTTTGTTCGATTTCTATTCGAAGATGATTTGATTTCTATTCGAAGTTTATTCGATTTTCATTTGATTTGAATTAGATTTCATTCGTTTTTCATTCGATTATTATTTGATTTTTATTCAACTTTTTTTTTAGATTTTCTTTCGAGTTTTTTCCGATTATTATGCCATTCTCTTTCGATTTTCATTCGAACTTTATTCGATTTTCATACAAATTTAATTCGCTTTTTATTCGATTTTTATGTAAATTTTATACAATTTTAATTTGATTTTTAATATTATTATATACTTTTCATTGGATTTATACAGGATTTTATTTTATTTTTATTCGATTCCTATAAGATTTTTTTATTTTTAATTGAATTCGATTCTATGTTTATTCAATTTTATTTAATTATTTCCGAAATATATTCGATTTTTATACTATTTTTATCCAATTTTTATTCGATGTTCATTCCATTCTCATACGACTCTCACGCGAATTTTATTCTATTTTCGTCCGATTTTATTTAATTTTCATTTATTTTTATCGATTTTTATTCGATTTTTGTTCGATGTTTGTTCGAATTCTTTTCGAAGTTTATTCGATTTTAATTATATTTTCATTTGATTTCAATTAGATTTTTATAAGTTTTTTATACATTTTCATTCGATTTTCAATCAATTTTTATTCATTTTTTATTCCGTTTCATACGATTTCTGTGCTATTTTTATTTTGTTTGTTTGATTTTTATTCGATATTTATTCTATTTTTATAAGATTTTTGTTTTTCATTCGAATTTTATTCGATTTCGTTCGATATTCATTCGATATTTTTTCGTCTTTTCTTCGTTTTTCAATTGATTTTTATTCGATTTTTATTTGATTTTTGTTCGATGTTTGTTCGATCGAATAAAATAAAATAAAAATAAATTCAAATAAAAATCGAATAAAAATCTAATAGAATTCAAATAAAAATCTAATAAAATTATTTTTTAAATTTATTTTTATTCGATTTTTATTTGATTTTTGTTCGATGTTTGTTCGATCGAATAAAATAAAATAAAATAAAAATAAATTCAAATAAAAATCGAATAAAAATCTAATAGAATTCAAATAAAAATCTAATAAAAATCAAGTGAAAATATAATGAAAACCCGAATAGAAATTCGGGTTTTCATTATATTTTTACTTGATTTTTATTAGATTTTTATTTGAATTTCATCAGATTTTTATTCGATTTCAATTCAAATTTTATTTGTTGTTTATTCGATTTAATCGATTGCTGTTCGATTTGATTTTTTTTCATATTTATTCGGCTTTTATTCGATTTTCGTTCGATTTTCACCCGAGTTTCATTTGATTTTTATTTGTTTTTCCATCGATTATTATTCGATTTATGTTTGATTTTGATTCGATTTTTAATCGATTTTAATTAATTATTTATTTGATTTTAATTCGACTTTTATTCGAGTTTTTCATTCGATTTTCATTCGTTTTTCCATTGATTTTCATTGGATTTATATTCTATTTTTATTCGATTTTTATTTGATTTTTAATCGATATTAATTCGATTTTTATTAAATTTTCGTTTCCGATTTTTAATCGATTTTCATCGATCATTTGATTTTCATTCGATTTTTATTCGATTTTATAAAATTTCAATTCAAATTTTATTTGTTGTTTATTCGATTGTCATTCGATTCGATTTCATTTCTATTCGGTTTTTGATTCGATTTTCATTTGATTTTTATTCTATTTCCATTCTATTTTTATTTGATTGTGATTCAATTCTTATTCGATTTTCATTTAATTTTATTTGTTGTTTATTCGATTTCCAATGAATTGCTGTTCGATTTGATTTTTTTCATTTTCATTCGGGTTTTAATTCTATTTTCATTCGATTTTTATTGGATTGTGATTCGGTATTTATTTGATTTTTCTTCAATGTCAATTTAAATTTTATTTGTAGTTTATTTGATTTCTAATTGATTGCTGTTCGATTTGATTTCTTTTTTCATTCTTATTCGGTTTTTGATTGGATTTTTATTCAAATATCATTTAATTTTAATACGTTTTTCTATCGATTTTCATTTGATTTATATATGATTCTGATTCGATTTTTATTTTGATTTTTAATCGATATTAATTCGATTCTTTTTTATTCGCTTTATAAGATAAAATCAAATAAAAGATCCTGCAATCTCGAAGGCTGTTTTTGTTTTTTTTTTATGCGAATGCAATTTCCGGTTCCGGAGTTACAGAACAATATGAATAAAAAAGCGAAAACAATGGTCTCAATTTTCCCTGCTATTGTTGAACCAATTTTCACACACTCAGATTCAAAATGAGCTTTCATAGACAGGCACTAAACTCAGGGTCAGGGTTCAACTTCCGGTTGTGAAATGAAAATGGTTGTGAGTGCAAAAAATCTCAATTTCAGATGTTTGTTTTTGAAAGCAACGATGCAAAGCGAGTCGGCCTGTCGGCCACATGTCAATACTGGTTACAATCTGCTGGCTTCAGAATAAATGGTACACTAAGTTTTTCTTCACCATCTGCTAGCAACTTCTGTACTTCTGGAACAATTGGTATTTATGGTATAATGCAAATACTTTCCACAAACTTCCACAATCACATCCGATATCGACTTGTGGCGCCATCTTTTGTAAAACACTGGAAACATCACTGCTGGATTCAACATATATCCGGGAAAACAAAAGTAAAAAAAAAATGCAAGTCATATCTGCAGTAGACCAGATTTCCGAAAAGAGTCATGAATTTGTACTAAATAAAACGTGGAGAATCATTTTTTAGAAAATTAATCAGAAGAAATGATATTTGAAATCAACATAAATTGGATTCGAGAACCAAATATTGGATCAGCTAAGTTTCTGTTTCCAGGTTTGCGTGTTTCGAAGCCTCACACGAGTCGAGACTGGGTTCGTTAGAGAGGAAAATCCACTCCAAATCTCCGCGTAACAATCTACGTAGCCATATAAATCTGTTAGGTTTTCTGCAGACACCTGAATTGATTCGAATTCCGAAGGCGACGGTTTCGGTGTCGACAGCAGCAGCCTTTTGATTCAACTTCATCCAACTCAATCCGTCAGTCATACGGTCGTAGGATTCCGTCGAAGCTCACGTCCGGGCAAAAACGCAAATCCTTCCGAATCCAACCGAATGTGTGGAGGGGAACTGAATCTGCACTGGAGAAAGCCAACCAACAACCGTCTTTTGCGGGGAAGAGCACGCAAAGCCACAGAATGCACGTTTTCCAGCAGCCGAAGGAACGAACCGGAGCAGCCTGGCGGGACGCGCGGAACGGGTAATAATGTAATTTGTCTAATGAGAATTTCAATTCTCCAAGCCGTTGAAAGAGGTATTTAATAGTTTAAAATTAGATTCACTTCATCGTTCATTCCGTACTGTGTTCCACCAACGACAGCTCCGCGGATCGGACCGGGCATGAAGACACCTCCTCGGCGCGAAAAAACAGATTCGCAAATAACGAGTTGGAGCTCACGCGACCGTTAAATTAATTTCAATTCATGTTCCGTGGTGGGGAATGTTCACAAAGCGCTCGTGGAAGGACTTTCGCAGACGAACAGAACATCGCAGACCGTTCGCAGAATTGTGGGTTGTTGCTCGTGTTGAATGAAAATTCGCTGTCAAAGTGAATTTCTTCGCAGCCTTTTTTTTTTGTTTCTACGTTTTTTTTTTTTTGGTTCTCGTCTCGCCAAGACATGGCTCGTTTTTGGCCGTGACAAGCAAGGCAAGCGCGCCCGTCAACCCGTCGGTGGTCTAATTTTAGCTCATCTCTTGGGCACAGACTGCGATTACCAAGCCGTTGCTGTCGTGAAATTTGCACCTTGACGCTGACGGTGAAAACGACGACGACGATGACGCCGACTGGTGGCCAGCGGAGATCCTCCAACCGGATACTGCAACTGCTGAAATTAGACAGTGGAAATTCCGGCAAATGTTTCGGCCCAGCGGATGCCAGATTGTCGACGTAGATTAATTTTGCATGTACTGACTGTTAATTTTTGTCTTTTTTCTTTGAGCGGGTTTGGTCATATTTTACTTTTTTTTCTTAAGCAATGTCTTCCAATAACTATGTTCCAATTCCAATAAAATATTCGTAAAGAAATTCGATATCCGTAAGATTTACCTTCGGATTTGCGTTTCCTAATAAGTTCTCTAAATTCGCGTATCTTCCCCTTAGATCTGGCATCACTGGTTCGATTTGGTAAACGTCAATACACTTAACGGCGTCTACCGAAAAAGAAAAGAAGCAAAACAGAACAATCATTCAACAATGCACAACAAATCCGTCCGTTCGTCAGTCCGTCCAACAACCGAGCCGCTGTGACGTGACGACAGAAGACACAGATCCGTCACACAACCAAAGACGTCCGGCGGCTGTGCTGTTTGGTGAGGAATTTGGTTGAAATCTTTCATCAGCTTGGTACCGGGTGATGAACGGGTTTTCTGCACCTTATTTTGACCCCCTGGTTGATGATCGCAGCTGACTTAAAATGTTCCTTGTTGCTTCTGTTGGCCGATATTTGAGACGGGAGCCCGAAAAACGGAGGCGTAATTCAAACGAAGATTCACTTGTCTCATGTTTATTATTCTCTTTGACTGTTAAACAAATTATGAATTTTACAGGTGACATAATTCTACAAACGATACAATTCATAGCTAATTTACTTTTCAAATGACGCAATATTCCATTCGTACAGAATTTTACAAGCTCCGAATGTGATTTGAACTCGGCTACCAAAAGCCGCTATATGGTTTTTATATGTAATTATTCATCAAGCAGATATAGGCTTCTGTGGTTCAGTCGATTATCTGACGTGCTTTGTGAGCTGTAGGTTTTTGGTTCAAGCCGCGCTGTTGCTATCGATCTTTTGTTATTTTGCATTTTATTCAAGTCATGTAATTTTCAAATCACAAAATTTTACTTGAATATACAGGGTCCGGCACTCGAAGTGTAACCAATTCAAAAGGCCATAAATTCAGTTTGGAAAATTACTTTTACTCAATTCAGAGTACAAAATGTGTAAAAATAATACAAAATTCAGAATCAATTCACTTTTGCTCGATATGACCACCTTTTGCCTTGACTTGATGACTTGAGAGAGCGAAGAAGTTGCTTCGTTTGGCCGAATGTGACTTGCAGGTATTTTGGCCCACTCGCGGACAATAACTTTTTTCAGCGCCTCGAGACTGGTGTATCTTTTAGTTCGGACTTTGCTCTCCAAAATAGCCCAAAGAGAATAATCCATTGGATTCGCATCTGGTGAATTCGAGAGCCATTGTGTGGACGTGATGAAGTTCGGAACGCTGTTTTTCAGCCATTCTTGGTTCACTCGAGCTTTGTGAGACGGTGCCGAGTTCTGCTGAAACGTCCATGGTCTGCCACCGAAATGTTTGTCTGCCCACGGCTTCAAAGCAACCTCCAGAATACTTTCCCGATAATATGTCGCATTTACCTTGACGCCAGGCTCGATGAAAACGATTGGAGAGCGCCCATCTGCGGTTACAGCGGCCCAAACCATTATCTGTTGCGGGTGCTGCCTCCTGGTGGCCAATCGATGACTCAA
Source organism: Malaya genurostris (assembly GCF_030247185.1). Taxonomy (NCBI): domain Eukaryota; kingdom Metazoa; phylum Arthropoda; class Insecta; order Diptera; family Culicidae; genus Malaya; species Malaya genurostris. The sequence goes on from NC_080570.1 coordinate 129,556,929, forward strand.
ATTCTCGTATGAACGGTCGGTCAAGTAAACCCTATCGTTTTGAGAGTTTACGAATTGCTCAATTGGAAAAATTTTCTCGTCAGAAAATACAATGTTCGGAAATTAACCGCTTTCGACCAAACGAAGCAACTCCTTCGCTCTCTCAAGTCATCAAGTCAAGGCAAAAGGTGGTCATATCGAGCAAAAGTGAATTGATTCTGAATTTTGTATTATTTTTACACATTTTGTACTTTGAATTAAGTAAAAGTAATTTTCCAAACTGAATTTATGGCCTTTTTAATTGGTTACACTTCGAGTGCCGGACCCTGTAAATCTTTGTGAAATACGACGCTCCCTTTATGTGCATCTTGTAAGATGTAAAATCACCAGATTTTTTCGAACTGTGAATAGAAATTGTTACAGGATGATATTTTTCATCAAACTAAAGTTATCGGATATTGAGCTGAATATTTATACTCAAATTCAGATTTATCAGCTGTAAAGTTATGATATGATTCATTTTTATCTGGTTTGGGTTATAAATATAAATGTAACTGCGATGCTCCTTCCATGTGCATCCACCAAGACGTAAATTTATCCGATTTACTCTAAGTGTGTACGGAATTCTACAAATTTTCGAATCTACACAGTAAAAAATCACGAACATTACCGGTGACGTAAATCCACTTATAACTCAAATCATAAGAACGTAATTTGTAAAATAACTGAGTTTTACAAGAATTATTTACATATGTGTCGATGTGTATTTACATGCTCCAGCACTTAAGGATATGTCAAATAGCACTTAATATGTGTTGGATTTACTGTAGAAATGAATCATTTTTGATGCTCGTATATGTCGGTCTCAGAAGACGTAAATTTACAAGATATGTTGTAGGTGTGTAGTAATCAACACAGTTCGAAAATTTTTTGTGATTTTGCATCTTTTATGATGCACATAAATGGAGCGTCGAATTTCATACAAACTTATATTCAGGAACATGTAAAATTGTGTGATTTGAATTACATGTCTTGAATTCGAAAAAAATAAAAAAGCAAAAGATCGCAGCGCGACTTGAACCGAGAAACATTAGATCACAAGCACATCGGTTACTCGACTGGATCGCAGAGCTCATATCTGTTAATTGAATAATTGATAAATATAGGTCCATACAGCGACACTTGGTAGGCGAGTGCAAATTACACTCGGAGCATGTAAAATTCTGTGCAAGTGGAATATTGCGTCATTTATAAAATTAAGTAGTTGTGAATTGTATCTTTGTAGAATTCTGTCACCTGTAAAATTCATTATTTTTTTCTGTGAACATACTTGATGATTGTTGAATGGAAGATTTAGATCGAATCGTGACTCTTGAAGATTGCTTGCACTCTTAACTCGTTCTGCTTCAGATCGTGCGAAATTTCAGAAACATCAACTAACAGGGAATAGTTTTACTCAAGTTGCCTACACAGAAAAAATAACAAAATTCACACAATATGTAAGTCAATACTACTGTAAAATAGACATCAGTTGAATCGAAAATCTGATTTAAAATCATGATCGATGTAAAATAAAATTGGAACGCATTGATTTTTCAATTACCAAGACTGCATAATTGGAAAAAAAATAGACGGGTGGGTAGTGTCAGAGACATAAACGGATGATGTAAATTCAAATGAAATGGATGGTTCAATATTTCTTTACGTTTCGTATTAGACTCGTCAGTGCAGAGCAGTTCAAATTGAACTGCTTACTGCAAAACTCGGCAGCTCAATTTGAAGCGCTAAGCAGACATAATAAAGTAAACGCTTTTTGAGAAACACTTTTTATATTAAAACGGAGCCCAATGTCCTATCTGACGTCCTGACGAAATAAATGGTCCATTTCTTTTGTTGTTAGAGAATCTGAATTCTGCGCCTGAAATTCTGGAACCGAATTTTGGAACCGAATTTTGATGCTTGGTTTGTGAAACTTAATTCTGAACCTGAACTCTGGAACTGAATCCTAGCACTGCACTCTGGACTTAGATTCGGCATTTTAGCTATAGAATTCTGATTAAAAATTCCAATTTTTTTGTTTTGATTATAGAGGTTTTAACCTTTAGGTCATTCGCCTCTTCGGGTAAGAAAAGATTTCTTACCCTATGTGCGGTGCGGGGTTGGGAATCGAACCCAGATGGGCTGAGTGAAAGGCATCGACTAACCCATCACGCTATACCCGTCGCCTAACCCAAATTTAAATTTGGATCCAGAATTCAGCTCTGAGATTCAGTCCTAGAGTCTAGATATGAAGTTTCGTTCAAAAATCTTACGAATCTAGTTCCCGATAAGTTACTCTTCTAGAATTCTGGAACTGAATTCCGAACTTGGATTTAGGAATGCATTTTAGAACTAAATCCTGAAAAAACAACTAAAATTTGGTTCTGAATTCTCATTTTAGACTTAGGTCTGAAGTTTCAAAATTTCAGGTTAAGAACTAAGTTTCTGAAACTGAATTCTAAATCGGAATTGCGGACAGAAATTTTCGAGATAAGTTTTTGTCTGCACGTTAATTACAATTTCAGAATTCAGTTTCAAAAATTCAGATCCAAGCTTAAAATTCATTTTCGAAATTTGGTTTTAAAGTCCAGGTCCACATAATTCTAATTAAGATCGTGATCACAGTTTCAGATTTCGATTCCAGAATCTAGTGTTATAATAAAATCCTGGAATTCAATTTCAGTTCCAGAGTTCTGCCCGGGTTGGTGGTTCAATGCATAGGGCGCCTGTCTTACAAGCCAATTGTAGTATGTTCGAGTCCCGACCTGGAAGTGTTTCTTAGTGTCATTTGCACCAGCCATGAAATGATTCTGTACGCTATGAATCAGCTGCGAGGTCTGTTGAAACAGGAAGGCGAAATTCCAAAAAAGAAATGTAATGTCAAGACATTGGAACTGGATTCTGACCTTGTATGGCTGGACAAGGAACTGAACAATATCAATAGTGGACAAGAAAAAGATTTCAGGCTAGCAAAACTTTTCTTTCCTGAAACTGCCCGCCTTACAATTAGTTTCGTTGAATTCGAAAGTAATGTTATTTTTCCAAAATTAATCTAGACTATCTTTTGAACAGGAGTTTTTTGAAATAATCATAGAAGACAAATGGCAAATCCTAGAAAAAACTACAAGCACATGATGCTTGTAGTTTTTTCTAGGATTTGCCATTTTTCTTCTATGATTATTCGATATTCGAGCCATTGATTCGAGCCATTGATGTGGAACAAGGCAACCAAAATTTTTAATTATCTACAATCAAACAGTTCAATCAATCTTGACACATTTGAATCCGCAATTGCACGAGAGTCTGCTTAGATTGATCTTGATTAGGAACCAACACCGAACATTGTTTGTTTTATAGCCGACGAAATTACACCAATATCCCAAATGTATGCAATTATATCTTTGTACATACTTGCGATACGATTTTGATTTCAAAGCTTCTCTTCGTCAAGCTTGTGTTCAAGTTTTGTATCAAAGCAGTTATTTTTATAACGTTAAGTTTATCTATCATTCTGCGATTTCGGTTGAAGCGATGAACTTTTGCTCATTATCAATCACGTTCATCATATATAAATTAAAAATTAATCTTAAGCACTCAAAATTTACCCTGGGTAGTTGTCAATTTCTCAGGCGAAACGACATAACATGGAATTTCATCCGAGCTTGCATGACACAAGATCAGAGCATACTAATTAAAGCTTCAAATCGTTTTATGGCACTTTTTGTCTAGCTGTCTAGCAACAACCTACCTCTAGCATGGTACGCGTAGGATTGAAACGTTAGCTACAATTTTGCTTCTATTTATAGATTCACATGCTTCTAACAGTACGCTTTTGCATCGATTGACCAATCAGAGCGATGCTTTTCTTTTGATAATTCGCTTGTTTCGTTTCGTCTACGATCCTTCACTTCATCAGCAGTTCAAGTTGCAATCGTTAAAGCCACCTCGTGGTTCAACATCAAATCGCAAAATCAAATGACTAGTTATGACTAGTCAACATCAGATTGTTGCGCTAACCAAGCTACTCTTGTTTTCAGCTCTCTTAATTCGTACGGTGGTTGTTATCGATTTCGATGTTCCATCCAACGGCGCTCGGTTTGTTGTTGACGATACATTATTTTGGGCGGTACAATTATGATTATTATTTTCGTTGTTTTTTTTTCTCCCATTTGAGGTCCTAAGCCTAGTGTGGTGGTCGACCTTTACCCGACTGGTGGGTTGATGTTATCCTCTTTATATGGCGAAGTTGCGTGCTATCTCGAGACTCCCGCCGCCACGTATGCCACGCCTTCCTCGCACCCGTCTTCGTCATCGCCGTAAAAACTAAATGTCACGATAAAACCACCAATCCTTTGGTGAATGGCAAAAGTCGTGAGTGGGGAAAATGCTTCAACTAAACCGAGCGAGCTGCAGATACTCTCGTGTTCGGGTTCGGTGTTCGGTGACCGGACTACGGTTTGAATGGGGAGTTAATGTGCTATCGCATGGTCACTTCAAGTGCTCCAAATGGGTCAACACTAGTCATTAGCTTCCACAGCTATTGCCATGGGTTTTACAGCTGCATTCAGGGAAACTGTTATTGGTGTGTGAAATACTGCCCGGAATGCTAAATTATGTATTTTTGTGTCCGTCAGGCTGCTGGTTCTTTGGTAACTGACCGAGGTCAACGCAGCCCGCCATTTGCCATTTGCCAGCATTCAAAGGCTCTAGGATTTAGTTTGTGCCTGCAATTGAAGACTGGAGCAGGAGCTAATGGTTGGCTGCACCACCGAAGGCAAACTGCGACTCGACCATTCTCTCTTTCTCTCTCTGCGGAATATACCATCTAGGCAGGTTGGAAGGTTGGAGAGTGCGAAAAAAGCGGTTCGTCAGTGCAAACATGGCAAGAAATCCTGCAACCGAATGAAAGAGCTACAAGTGTACAATCACAGCAGCCGGTACGGGTGTACAATATAAGCCGGAATGGATCCTTGCCGTAGCAGAGTCCGTACAGTCCGTCGGGAGTGCTGCTGCTGTTGGTGGTGGCTTGGCACTCGAACGAAACTTGTCGTTAGCTTGGACATGTGTTCACCACACACATACATACAATTGAACGGGCAAAGGGGGCTGCAGGAAAACGGGAAACACCCAACATACTGTCAAGTGGGTACCTGACGGTTAAACCAGCAGCTTTTTCCATCAGCAGCCCTGAGCTAAACGAGCACCGAGGCTCCGAGTTGGATTCCCCCTTGTTTTTTTTTTTTCGTCGCTTTGCAGGCTCTGTTGGCTGCAATTTAATTTGATTTTAATTTTAATTGCGAAAATATTTGTCTCGCAATTAACGTTTAATTTCGTGTTGTGAGCCGGTGGAGCTTGGTTTTACCATTTCGACACTCGTCGTCGATGCATGGCTTCTTTTTCCGGTGGTGGAAACGTCGTGGCGCTAAGACCGCCAACTTCTTCAGTTCTCAACCAGTCGTTTATCATCTCATCCAGTTCCGCTTCATCCCGTTTTCTGGTCTGCAGTCGGCATTCCCAACCGGCCAGCCGGCGGTTTCAAAATGGAACGTATTATTGGATTCTAACAACCGCTTTCCTGGTGCAACGGCGGAGTAGCGGCCAATCGTCCGAAATACCCGACTAATCTGGAGTAATTCAATTCATGCCGGGTCATAAATCTCAATAAATGTACCGCTTTTGTACATTTTCACTGCATTGAACCTCGTCGTCGTCGTCGTTGTCTATGCTGCTGCATGAAACCGCGCCACTGTTTCACCATGGCAACAAATTTAAGATAGTTTCTGGCGAAGGACGGAACAACGGTAAAGGGACAGGAAAGTCCCTTCCTCCCCTCCTTTTTCAAGAATTCACGGCTTAGTTTATGGTGCGATTGAGAAACTGATTGAGTTCACTGTATGTCTATCTGTATCCATGATGTGTGTGTTTGGGATTATGTTATGCAGCAAAGAGTTTTATTTCAATTCCGTCGGATATTTTCATATACGAACATATTTATTTGCCTCCGTTAAGTGATTTTATTGTAATAAAGTCAAATTAAACTTTTCGTAGCATTTATGAAATCGCGTTAAAAAGCGACAGGCAAGTTATTTTTTCAGTGGCAATTTGCAATTTGACACTCGTAGATAACTGAAGTGTTCACTGCGCAACGCATGAGGATTCCGCAATAATAACCGGCATTACAGTAAAAGTTAGCAGTTTACAGTTTTTAACTACCTAGTGGTTTAATTGCATCTTTCTCATAATATCAAGAATGTTACTGTTGAATTCTTAGAAAAACTGTTCATTGCACTTTGTTTGGGCATAAACTAGCATAACCTAAAAATCGAAACACCCTGTAGTTCCGCAACCAGCGATCGGATCTCGGATAAAATTCAATAACCGTCGATCAGGCGATAACACCTTTCATTTGACCCTAAACTTTTGCCAATCGTTTAATTCTTCCCGGAGCAACATCGGGAAACAATTTAGAAGTAATGTCGCCAACTACATCGAGATATGATGTAGAAGAAATACCATCAGCGGCTTCAATCGTGTCAGCATCCCTCTCAACATAGTGATCTAGCGATTTTTTTTTTGAAGAATCGAAATGTTGAGGTATGTAATAATGGTATTTCTGAAATTAATGTATCTTCTGTAGAAGAATAGAGCTTAGCTTAGGTCTGAAAACGTGTTTTTGGACTACCTTCGAGAAAAGTACTCCAAAATCGTCCAAGGCACAAAGAAACAACTGTTCGACCATCCACCACAAAATTAATCTGAAGAAGTTCATCAACGTAACCTCCAACGTAAGAGAAACGCAATCGTTTCAGCTCAGCTCTAACAATTAAATACTACTTTTGTAGAACGATTCATCTTTTGCCTCACAATTGACCTCAGTTTCAGCGATAACCTCTTCATTCGCTGGGAGCTAAATCTCGTGAATAGGGTGGATGTGGGAGCAAATCGAAGTTCAATTCATGTAGTTTCCCCATTGTTTTGATTGATTTGTGACACGTGCGTTGTCTTGATAAAACAAAAAAATTTTTTTTTGGCATGTGCGGTCGTTTCTTTGCAATTTCAGCCTTCAAACGCTCTGATAACGCTTTATAATATACACTGTTAATGTTATTTCCTTTCTCATTTTAAGAATCAAAATGTTGGACGAGATTCACCAGTTGCTGTCCGTTCAGATGACGTTCGTTTTGATTCCGGAGTGAAGTGATGAATCCATGTTTCATCCATTATCACATATCGACGCTAAAATTCCGGTTTGTTACGTTTAAACATGGTCAAACACTGCTCAGAATCATCAACACATTCGAATGCATAAAACATCCAGATCTGACATAATTTCAAAATATTTTTTTTTTAGAATCGACTTTGGAACTGTGATTTTTGTGATTTCCGAAATCGAAAACTTTTTTTGATGCCAAATGTTTTTAAAATACATGAAAAGTCGAGATCTGGTGTAGTTAAAAAAATTGTTTTGAAAAAAATCGAAAATTTTTTAAATGTCAAAGAGTTGATTTAAAAAAAATCAGGATAACACCAGATCTCGACGTTTCATGCATTTCTAAGACAAACCAAGAAAACCGCATAACTTCGTAAATCCGCGTAAAAAAAACACGTAACTCTGTGTACTATGGAACTGAATGAAAGTAACGAATGTCTGAGAAAGTACCAAGCATTCTACAATGCAATCTAGAGCCACATTTAACATGTAATCAAACTACTAGGTGTGGAGATTTTGGACGATGTTGTCCACACCGTTTGCGGCTCCCACTTCGCATATTTTGACTAGACTTTTTTTTACAATTTTTTTTTTGCGAAAACTATAGTTGAGAACAAATCCTACAAAAAATGGTTGTGCTAGTGATATTCAAAATCTATTCTCAAATAAAAATACCGAAAAAATAACTTATCGAACCCTACACTGAAAAAATCGATTTCAAAAATTTAAAGCCAAATTACAAATAATAACACCATCCTGTATTTGATGGAAATTGTTCCTACATAGATGATTATGTTCCCTGTCAACCTTCCATATGTAGTAATATGGACATTTTAAGGAGAAAAAGTTTTCCTAACAAATATGAACGATTCGTAGATAACATAATCACCTACCTTGTGACATAACATTATCAAAATCAAACATTTGTTTTTGTTGTTGATTTTATATGTTTGAACTTTTCTTCACTATTAGCGGAAGCGTCCCAAAATAGATGTATATATCCACTAACTAAACAAGGTCTGCAAACTAGATGAGTTTACTAGTAAGTTTTTTAAAAATTTGAACCTCGTTTCGCCATCACTTTCGGAAAAATACTCATGAAATCGAAAAATTTTCACTTATCGCGCTGTAATACTGGAACCGGAAGTCGAATCTGGATCAACTTTTAGGGGACTTTTTAAAGAATTTTAAGATCTGTCATTTGGATCTAAGATTGCCTTGTAATTCCGGAACCGGAAGAAGGATAAAGATAAAATTCAATAGCGATCTATGGGACCATATGACCTTTCGTTTGAATCTGAGTTTGTGAAAATCGGTCACGCCATCTCTGAGAAAAGTGAGTTGCCTTTTTTCATTTTTTTTGTGCATATCACCCTGTAATTCCGGAACCGGAAGTCGGATCGGGATAAAATTCAATAGCGATCTATGGGACCATGGTTCAACCATCTCTGAGAAAATCGAGTGATATTATTTGTCAAATACACACACATACATGCACAGACATTTGCTCAGTTCGTTCAGTTGAGCCAAATAGTATATGACTGTCGGCCATCCGGGCCTCGGTTTTCATAGTGACAATGTTTTCCCGAGGAATTTTGATGTAAATTTGATTCACATATTGTGCCGTTAAGCGGTCGGAATATTTTGTTGGACTCGATAGTCCCGCCTTATTGATCGTACATTGTGTAATGACGGAGTATTTAAAAAAAGCAATTTGATTGTAGTAACGTCGATATTGCGACAGTTAGCGTTCAGTCTCCGAAACCACCCTAATCCTCTTCCTAAAAGACGCCCGCCTCCTAAACCAACTTTAGACTCCCCCTCTCCAAACCCACTTAACCAAACCTTCCCAAACCTCCCCACCTCTCTTTTTCTTTCAGAACTACGGCGAAGACTCAGCATCCACCGCCCGGACCACCCGGTCACTGCCCCACATCTAGCCGAGAAACGACACCGCTCCGTGGGCCAGGAGGGGGGCGGCGGACCCCCCCTGGGATATTGACCACGGCCCCCTTCTCTTTCAAACACTACACGGACTACCAGAGTACTGTTTCACTACTACCCGAGGCACGACTTCGCCACCGCAAGAGGCTGGCCTCCCGGAACGCTGATCACCGGACCCCACTCCCAACGGACCTCCACCTGCAACCATCACCCGAATACAGGACCGGGACCAGGAGCCTGGCCCCGACCTCTGGAAAAGCCACCCGTCACCAACCCAGCACCTAAGCGGCCATCCGCCGGGGACGCTGCCCTCGGAGATGTTCTCCGCGGCCCGAAGCTGAAACATCAAAACCCGACCAGTGACTCAGATTCAACGGATCTCCACCCGCGATCCTCACCTGGACCCAGGACTGTGGACCAGGAACGGATACCCAACCTCCAGAAAACAATCCGCCATAGACCCAGCACCTTATCGGCCATCCGCGGGGGGCGCTGCCCTCGGGGATGTTACCCGCGGCCCGAAGCTGTAACATCGAACCCAGACCAGCGCAAAAATAGTCTTTAACGTAGTCTTAAGCCTGTTCCTATCTTCTCTTTTTCTCTCTCTCTATCTCCTTACAATATATGACATGTAAACCGATACCATGAAATGTAACCATTATTACTGACTCTATGTAAAAACTCTCCCCCTTTCCTCTAAATCCCCCACCTTATATCTCCCAAACACCCTCAAAAAATACCCCAATCTGATATAAACCAGGTGAACGTCCATAATTAGGTTAAAACCGGGGCTAAATAAACGATATAAATCAAAAAAAGGCGTTCCCCAGATAACAGCGAAAGAGCTAGTTAGAGAGATTTACTTTGAGCACAGAGCCAACTATTTTCAGAATTATTTAGCAATAGAAACTTTGCATTAAAATAAAACGATCTGGAACTGGTTTAACATGGAACCAAAAATCGATCCTATGGATCTGATTTCTTTTTTCCAATGAAATTCATGTTTCAATTTTAATTGATTTTGCACCGTTTGCAGTTCTGCAACCGGGAAAATTTGTTGCTCCCATTAGTCCCGTCTTATTGACTGTAAAAAGTATAATGACGCAGTATTTAAAAAGAGCGTTTCCTCGCTTTGACACAATTACTCGCTAGTAGCCGGAGTAGCAGCTTGTAATGCAACAGAAAATCACCTTCCATGTTAAGTGACTGGAAACTGTAACCAGCATTATCAAACAGAAGAAAATACGTTCAAATTTTTCCACAACAGCGATTGTGGCATTTTGGAGCATCTGCTTCGAGTGTCGTTCGCATCGAACCAGTAGCAATATTCAACAGGACCCAAGGAGAAGCCCGAACTTGTTTAAAATTGATATAATTCAAAATTTCGATTTTTCTAACTCAAAATCGATTGCAGGTTAGGTTAGACAATGTTGTCCAATGAATTGTGATGTGAATTTATTTCACACATTGTGCAGTTAAGCAGTCGGAATATTTTGTTGCATTCGATAGTCCCGCCTTATTGACCGTACATTGTGTAATGACGGAGTATTTAAAGAAAACCTTTTGTGTCTAGTCACGTCAGTACACTGAAGTCTTTTTTTATGCGAATTTACGTACCGCATAAAAAAAACCGCATAACTCTGGAAATTCGCATAAAAAAAGTCGCGTAAAAAAACCGCATAAAAAAAGACCTCAGTGTATTGATAAAATTCGCACCGTTGGCGTTCACCAGTGAAAGAGCTAGTTAGATGATTTACCTTGGGCACAGAGCCACAGACTTTGCATTCAAAAAAGTGCTCTAGAACTAGTTTGACACGGGCCCAAAACTCGATCAAATGAATCTGATTTCTTTTTTTTGCAATGAAATTCTAGTGTCAATTTTAATTTAATTTGCACCGTTTGCAGTTCAGCAGCTGGGAAAATTTATTGCTCCCATTAGTCCCGTCTTATTGACTGTAAACGTATAATGACGTAATATTTAAAGAAAACTTATTATGCAACAAAAAAAAATCGACATCCATTTAAGGTGACTGGAAACTGTAACCAGAATTATGAAACGGAAGAAAATACGCTCAAATCTTTCCACAACAGTGTTTGTGGCATTTTGGAGCAATTGCTTTGAGTGTCGTTCGCATCGAACCAGTAGCAATATTCAACAGGACCCAAGGAGAAGCTCGAACTTGTTGTAAATTGACATCATTTAAAATTTAGATTTTCCTAAGAACTCATAATCAATTTAAAAGAAAATATTTTACAATGTTTTCCAAAGAATTTGGATGTGAATTTTTGCACACACTGTACGGTTCTGCGGTCGGAATAAAATACTGTACTCGATAGTCCCGCCTTTTTGATCGTACGTTGTATAGTGATGTAGTATTTAAAGAAAGCCTTTTGGTTCTAGTTCGCACCGTTGGCGTTCACCAAATAACCGCGAAAGAGCTAGTTAGAGGGTTTACTTTGGGCACAGAGCCAACTATTTTCAGAAATATTAAACAATAGAAACATTGCATTAAAAGAAAATGCAAAGGAATTGGTTTAACATGGAACCAAAAATCGATCTCATGAATCTGATTTCTGTTTTTCGAATGAAATTCTGGTGTCCATTTCAATTTAATTCGCACCGTTTTCAGTTCTGCGACCGGGAAAATTTGTTGCTTCCATTAGCTTCGTCTTATTGATTGTAAACGTATATTGACGCAGTATTTAACGAGAGCCTTTCCTCGCTTTGACACGATTACTCGCTAGCCGGAGTAGCAACTTTTTATGCAAAAGAAAACGCTCAAATCTTTCAACAACAGCGATTGTGGAACATCTGCTTTGAGTGTCGTTCGCATCGAGCCAGTGCAATATTCAACAGAACACAAGGAGAAACTCGAACTGGTTTAAAATAGACGACATTGAACATGTCCATTTTTTATTAACTCAAAATCAGTTTAAAAAATATATATTTGACAATGTTTGCCAATGAATTGCGATGCGAATTAAATTCACACATTGTGCTGTTAAGCGGTCGGAATATTTTGTTGCACTCGATAGTCCCGCCTTATTGACCGTAAGCGTGTAATGACAAAATATTTAAAGAGAGCATTTTGATTCTAGTAACGTCAAACGTTTTACTTCCGAAAACATCAACCCGTGATCGCCTGACATTCGTCTATGGAATCACCAGTTAATTGAATGTCGTTGAAATGAGAAAATAATCCATCTATGAGCGTTTATTGATGGATCATATCCGGAGCAACCGCACGTTTTTTTTTTTTGTTTTGCTCGACCATCCAACAACTAATGATCCAATTTAAAAATTGTTCCCATTTCGCGCTCCCCGACAAGCACAGTACAAAATCCGACATTCCAAACACGCAAAACCTTTCGTGCTTAATTGGGACGGCCGCCATCATCGCTAGGGTTCTTCACACGATACGCACGCTAAGCTCTTGCGAGTCAGCGGTTGCGGTCGCATCGCTCGATTGCTCAAGTTTTTCCTTCCAATATTTACCCAACCCAACCAAGATGATTCGCTTGTCATTGCGGCGGGCCCGGTCTCGAGATGGAGTCGCTGGATTATGCCAAATGACCAAAAGGGTAAACAGTTGGAAAAAAACATGCTGACTTTTTGGCTGACGGACAGTGCTTCCCAACACTTTCCAACCACGACGGTGATATTTGGATTCACCGTAGAATTGGATTTGGATCTTTTCGTTTTTTTGTCTTTCTCTGCCCTGCCGTAACATCGAAACACCGCATACATGCCAGGAGCCGGTGTGTGTGGCGGCTTGTCTTGTTCGGCTGGATGACTTGACTGAATTTTCGACTGCTTATTAGAAGAACCGGGACCACTGGCAGTGGCAGTGGCAGGCATTTGGCAGCCGTTTCGGTACATCAACTCCAGCAGTTGGGAATTTGTTGGCCTATATAAACAGCGGGATGCCTAAATTGGTAATTATCGGAGGAATATGTCTGTGTTTGTGTGTGCGTGCATGGTCTCGACAAATGTCAGACAAACTGACATTTAGTCTAAACCGAGACACATGTCGAGGAATGTGCGTGGTTCGGAAAGGTCGCTTTTTATAACCCGATTTGTTTGGGAAATTGCTTTTGTTACGTGTATTCATCATTTCCAAACGAAATGCATTAACCTGTTCGAGGCATTGTTCAATTTATGGTATTTTTCGAAACAGTCAACCTACGCACACACCTGCCCCAGTCGGAACCAAAATTTCCACCCACCGCTTCTTACTGCACGGTGAAACACGGTTTCCCACAGTTCCCGTTGCTTGTTTTCTAATGTTTGTTGTCACATTTAATTATATAGTGTAAACAAACAGTTCTACGTTGCGGCGGTGGCGGTGATGATGCTCTCTCAACCCTTTTCTCAGACACGGCGTCGGTCAAATTATAGTCGGCAAAACGGCGAGTCATTTCTAGTAAAACCGGGCAAACGGTTACCGACTGATGTCATAAAAATTCGATGTCTGAGCGTTTGTGTTTTTTCGAAAAGAGTGCAACAACAAACCGTCCGTCAAACATTTAATTTGCCAAACTCGAACGCAAATATAGTGTGAACCCGGATCCCATGCCGACAATCTGGCGAACGACCGACCGACCAACCGACGATGCACGGAATCTGATACGGGGAATGTGTTCAATGTAAACAACGGCGTGTCGCTTCACTGTGTGATGTCACAAATTTCTGGTGGAATTTCCAGCACACCGCACCGCATCCGCCGCTCATTCGGTGTGAACACAAATTAAAGAGTGATGTACCAGCGTGAAAGTGTTATGTTCTTTCTGGATTGTAACAGGTTGTAAAATTTTCGACGCACCAAATTTTGACACCTTAAGTCATGTGATAATTACTATGAGTATGAGTATGTTTAGGTTAGCGTGTAGGCTAGGTAGACAAGTGCGAGATCTGCATCTCGTTGCCATTTCAAAATCTTTTTGTTCAACTTGAAAAATCTGTGTACCATCTGTGTTGAATATTTTCGATCATAATCTGTGAAAACCATTTTGAAAATCTGCCATTTTTATGAAATAATCATAAATATCTGTAGAAATCTGTAACACAGAATCTGTTTGGCAAAATAGGCAAAAACGAATCTATGGTTTTACACTCTGGTGGTAACTCTGGCAAGATGATGGCAAACAGCAGAGATGGCAGATCTGCAGATTTGTCTGTAAATCGGCTGATTTCGTATACACCGAAACCTCCATTTACGAACTAAACGGGGCTTCGTAAAAAGAGGTAGTTCGTAAAAAAAGTTTACGTTATTTGGAATTTATTTCGTTTTGAGTAATAAATGTGGAAACTGCGCATCATATGGTTATTTTCGGAACGGATGTGAAGAATAAGTGCAAGAAAATCATGTTTGAGCTCGTTTCAAAATCCAAGATGGCGGCCTTCGGTTATTGAGATTACTTAAAACCCCTAACAATATGGGTATCTTCGGAACGAATTTGATGAGTAGATGTCGGAAAACGAAGTTCTTAAATCCAAAATGGCGACTTCCGGTTTGTTGATGTTCCTTGAAAACCTTTAAAATATGGGTTCTTTCGAAACGAGATTGAAAAGTATATGTCAGAAAACGATATTTGAGGTGGTTCTGAAATCTAAAACAGTGACTTTCGGTTTGTTAGTATTTCTCGAAAGTTTTTGCCATATTCTTTGAACTTGGTATTCCTTGAAAATACTATAGTCACCTTATTGCAGGGCCGGTGAAAGAGGTGGGTACGGTGGGTAGTACTACCCAAACGAAAATTCCAAAGGTGGGTAACTACCCACCTGAAATTTCTAACGAAAAATAATAGTAATATTAATATCATTCATAAAAATAAAAATAGTTTTATTGTAACTGAGAATAATAAATAAGATCAGAATTATAAAATGCTAGTACTCAAGGTAGAGCTAGGATGTGAAGATATACAACACAAAGGTGAGGCGTGACAATGGTCATTTGAGCAAGCAGAAATCTTTTAGTGACTTAACTTTTACCTTCAACCAAAGGCGTCGAGTTTAAGCATCTCATTCATGCAAATCACTCGAGTCTCTGGTATGCCGGAAAGTACCGAAAAAGGTCTTTTACTATTTACTATACGACCCGGTAAAAGAAAAGTTACCAGAAGTTGTCAGTTTCTATTTGCGACAGCATTCTTATACACATTGAGTTCTTCACTGTATGGATATTTTTCTCAATCTCTATACAGCTAGTTGAACATCAGAATAAAAGGTTTGTTCGAACTATTGCTTATGTCCCCAGAGTCAGAGCGTGCTGGTTGTTTAGCCTAGGTTGTAAGCGGTATTCAGTAGCGCTGCACTCACCGCTACCTGATGGAATGCTATTTTTCCTTTTCACTATTAGAGATAGTGAAGAATGAATTGTGTACAAGAATGCAGCCGCAAGTAGAAAGTAACAACTTCTGATAACTATTCTTTTATCGGTTCGGATAGTAATTGGTAAAAGACCTTTATCGGTACTTTCCGGCATACCAGAGACTCGAGTGATTTGCACTGATGAGATGCTTAAGATTAACTCCTCTTGTGAAAGTTAAGTTAGTAAAAGATTTCTGCTTGCTAAAATCAACCTTGTCACGTGCCACCTTTCCATTCTTTATCTTCACATAAATGAAATCACTCAAAATTTTTGACGATTGCGTCTTTGTTTTCTATACTGGGGTACAAATTCAAAATATAGAAGTAAAACCATATAGACAGTGGTTAGGTTTTGAACATTTACAACGCAACCACGAACAATGTCTAATTCTCCTTGTTTTTCAAACCATTGTCATTCCTCTAATTGATATGACGGTTTCGTATACATAAGTTCACGGTTTCCATATGATTTCTGCCCTTCCATGAGTGCGTTCGCATTTGAGAAAATTATTCACAGAAAACAAAATTCAGTGTCGAATCGACTTGTACTCTGTGCGGTTCGATACTGCCGTAGAGAAGATTGCTTCCACATCGTCCAAAAAGACCAGGAACTAACTAGGAAAACAACAATTCTTGAGCAAAATTTCTTTATTTATTATCTAAATTTTTTATATCATACTTATAGAATGATTTGTCCATGGCCTTAAAATAGGCTTCAGTTGCGGCGATGACTCTCTCAGATCATCAAATGACAAGTAGTCGCTGGGGCAAGGTTATTGAGAATATGGTGGGTGAAGAAACAGAATTCAGTGTCGAATCGACTTGTACTCTGTGCGGTTCGATACTGCCGTAGAGAAGATTGCTTCCACATCGTCCAAAAAGACCAGGAACTAACTAGGAAAACAACAATTCTTGAGCAAAATTTCTTTATTTATTATCTAAATTTTTTATATCATACTTATAGAATGATTTGTCCATCGCCTTAAAATAGGCTTCAGTTGCGGCGATGACTCTCTCAGATCATCAAATGACAAGTAGTCGCTGGGGCAAGGTTATTGAGAATATGGTGGGTGAAGAAACAGATCGGTGCCCAATACGTTCAATTTGACCATTGTTTTCATTGACTTGCGGCACGGTGCATTGTCTTGGTAAAAGATGATTTTTTCTGGTTCATATGAGACCGTTTTTTACGATTCCATACTTCAAACGCATTAATAACTAAAAACTTTTGTTGATAGTCGACGTTAATTATACCTCGAGCATCTAAAAACTGACGCCATACTTGTTGCAGCTAGCTGTTTCGTTTTCCCCGTCTAAATGTTGAAACAACTCCGGAGAATAAAGATAGATCCATGTTTCGTCCACTGTTTCATACCAACGCAAGAAATACTTTTTATGGCGACTAAACAGTGCCGACCAGATCTCTTGATTGTTGATGCGTTGTTACTTTTGATAGATTGAGAGCGAACGAGGCACTTATTTGGAAAAGATTTTTTTCATGCCCAGATTTTCGCATACGATCGTAAATGCACTTCCAGTTCAGTCGGACTTTGATTTTGTGTTCATCCATCACGATTATCAAAACTAGCTCACACCCAAGAATGCGAATTACAAGGAAAACGAAGAAAAAACGGAAACCAACAACGATACCACCGATGCGGCAATGGAGGACGAGACGAGCCACGAACAAAGTGCCCCTTACTCATCGCAAGATAAAAATGGAAGCTCCTCTCCCCCTAGAAAAAGGGTGACAACGAGATCCAACGGTAAAAAAATTATTTTATCTAATAAAAACATGGCTCATTCGGCCACGTAAAGCTTGTACGCAAATTGGCCTGAATAAAAAAAATTTGATAAAAAAAAAACTTGTTCACATTTTTTCGGATGACTACTCAATTTGGTCACGTTAAAATCAGAATATCACAAATCTTAGTTTTTAATTTGAGTGCGGATAACACTTCTTAAACCATTGCTGGACTTGCCCGGTTTTTCCTTATAGGAAGTAATGTTTTACCATTAAACGAATTCGTTATTTTTAAGTTTTCGTAAATAAAAAAATAACGTCACTTATATGTCGGTAAGTTTAGTGCTTGTGGTGCGATTGACGTGAAAACACTTGTCTTCTGATCGATGATGATAGTTTGACATTACACACGTCATCTGAGTCGGTTCCGGGACTTTTTTAGCAATGTGCTATGCACATCATCGGCTGGATTTGTTTTGTGCGCCGTTTGATTCGCCGGCGGTTTGATTCGGTTTGCGGTTCAATGCATACGGCGCTGGTCTTATAAACCAGTTGTCGTATGTTCGAGCCCCGACGTGGAATGATTCATAGTGTCAGTAGGATCGTAGTACTAGCTATGAAATGATTCTGTATGCTAAGAATCGACTGCGAAGTCTGTTGAAACAGAAAAGCCAAATTCCACAGAAGGAATGTAATGCCAAGACATTGCTTTCGATTCATGCGAGACATCTTTCACCATCAACCCCAACCAACTAAACGATCAGGGTAACCAAAATTCTGAAAGAAATAATAACTTTATACGGAACCTGAAAGACTGCTGACTTAATATTCCAAACAAATATTGGCAGAAAATTTGTAGTTTGATATTGTATTTAACCCTTGAATGCGCAATTTTGTTTTACAACAAATTATCGAAAACGCTTCAAGCTTCGAATTTACGCGTCTCATGCAAAGTTATATCGAAACAAAATATTATTTAAATAATACTACAAAATAGTGGGTCGTTCTCCCTGGTACGAAAAATTACCCACTTGGGCTTAATATGTTTCACCGGCTCTGCCTTATTGAATTATGAAACGAGCTCAAACATCGTTTATTGGTATAAAATATGTTCCGAAAATTTCTTTGTTTTAAGGGTTTTGAAGGGTTATCGATAAACCGGATGATGTAATATTGGAATTCGAGACGACACCAAACATAGTTTTGCGGCATCTGTTTATTAAATACTTTCCAAAAATACCCCAATTGTAAAGGTTTTCAAGAAATATCGATAAACCGGAAGTCGCCATCTTGAATTTCAGAAACACCTCAAACATCGTTTTCCGACATCCACCCATCAATCCCGTTCCGAAAATACCCATATTATAAGGGTTTTCAAGGAATATCAATATACCGGAAGTCGCCATCTTGGATTTCCAAAATACCTCAAACATCATTTTCCGAAATCTACTCTTTGAATCCGTTCTAAAAATACCCATATTGTTGTAGTTTACATGAAATATAAATGAGTCGGAAATCGCTTTCAATTTATGCCAAAACCAGGTTCGTAAAAAAAGCGTACGTCATTTGGGATTTGGTTCGTAAAAAGAGTTGCGTAAAAAGAGGTAACGTATAAAAAATGTTCGTAAACGGAGGTTTGGGTGTGCAGTGCAGCAGATATTGTTTGTTGCAGACTTTTGAAAATCGAGTTTTTCGCAGACTTTCGTTAAAATTTACAGACTTTTGAAATTGTCGCAACCTTTCAGTCAGTTTAGCTTATCATACACTCAAAAAAAAATTGAATTTTACAGCTGACTTAATCCCTCATACGATGTAATTCATTAAAACCTAATTTGTCAAATGACGGAAACTCTCATTTGTAATGACTTAATGTTAGATGCGCTTGAATTTTACTGGTTTCGACTGTAACTTGCGTTCTGCTAGCAGGTGCGACTGTTAGAATTAAAATGCACCTTTTACCAGCCAAGCAGATGTACGCTTCTGTTGCTCGGTCGATTAACAGACGTACTTGCGATCCAATGATTCTCGGTTCAAGTCGCGACGGTTGCTCTTAATATTCTTTTTTTTTTATTTCAATGAATGTTATGTATGGAGTTTTAGACACAATATTAAATGTTCTTCCCCGTAAATTTGCGTGAGCGGCGACGCTCCATTTATGTGCAGCTAATAAGATGTAAAATCACAGGGTTTTTTAAGTGTGTACTTTTTAGAAATTTTTAGAAATTGCTGCCAGCAAGAGATACTTGCTTACTGCAGACATTTTTTCGGAATTACTGACTTTTGTCAGCTATTTTTTGAGGAGAAATCACTCATCGTTGAGCTCTTCTATAAGCTACCAAAAATTAGGTCGGTATCTACTCAAACTTTGACTTGATCGTAAAAATTAATAATACTTTGGGTAAACTTACAGTTACCTAAATTTCGAGATCATCACTCGTTACATCAATTTAGAGAGATGCACTTTAGTTGATTTTGTGTAGGTTTTGACCCAAAATTAGGTATCAGCTGGTAAGAGTGTACATGACATCCTCTCAGGTTACACGCTTATAGAAAGTAGCTTAGAGTTTGAGTACTAGTTACTCATTTTCAAATGATACATGGAAACTTACGAAATGGAGTAGCTTTCTTCAATGATAATGTGTAACTCCGAATTCTAAATTTGAGTTGAGTTTAGTTTCAGGAGTGCTCCATATTGTGCTTCAGAATGGAAACGAATATGCTCAAGTGTGTCACTTATGAGGAATGAGTGTCTGATTGGTGCCCGAGCATTACTGACATGTGAGTTAAGGTGCGATTGACACACCACTCCAAGCGACCGCCACTTGATATGATGTCTTGAAGTTGGAAATCAATTGTAGAAGGAATAATTATTAAACACAGTTTAGGTTATTTTTAATATTGAGAGTGTCAATCACTTAATATTTTAAATACAATATACTCAGAAAAGGAGCAATTTTTAAGCAAATGTGAAATAAAATTTCACTCAAAATTTGAGTGCTAATTACTCAATTTTTGGCTCAAAGTATTACTCAGTAAATGAGTAAATTTTACCATAACATCGTTTAGAGTGGTAGAACTCAAATTTGAGTAACCAAGGAGTTACTCTAAATTAAAGTTGTTCCACTTTTTCTATAGATGAGTGTAATATTACTCATTTTTGAGTAATTATTTTTAAGCGTGTAGCTGGTTAAAACCACGCAGAAATTGTAAGAATAAATAAATTCCGGATAGTTCCAACCAATTTTTTTTGCTAATGTGGAGACAATAGCAATTCTGCTTTGATTTAATCAATGTGTTTTTGAAACATCCAACATTAGTTTGAAACATATATGTTTTAATTAAAAACAAGCATATTTCGTTTGAATCAGCGATATTTCGGTTCGAAACAACAATTTTGTTGGTTCAATGGGCAACTATTCATTTTGTTGTTTTAAACAACCGGTATTTTTCTGTTTGTATGATATTGCAGGCTCTAACCAGTTATTCTGAGAGGGTTTTGTAAAAAACTGGGCTACATAAATCTTATTACTGAACCCAAAACTTAACTCAATTGTCCATATCACATTGCATTTGGAAGTTTGGAAGTTTGGAACTGAATTCTGGTCTGAACCTCTATTTCAGTTCAAGAAAAAACAAAAATACTTGAAAGTGCGATTTAATTTTTCCACTGGACTAGAAAAATCTTGTTCCTTTAGTTCCAAAGTGACGTTACTTTCATTTCCGCTAAAAAAAACCCGGGTGGGTAATGTCAGAGACATAACTGGACGAAGTGAATCTAAATTCTGGAACAGAAATTCAGGAACCGAATGCTTGAACTAAATTCTGAACATGGGGTAAAAATTCCGGAGCCTAACAAAGATAACACGATTTTTTTCGATTTCCTCAGTTAACCTATTCATTCGTACGAAGTTTCTTACCGGCGAGCATTTTTTTCAGTTCTGCGAACAGCCAGTAATCGCTGGGAGCCAAATCTGGCGAATAAGGTGGATGTGGAAGCAATTCGAAGTTCAATTCATGTAGTTTTGCCATTGTTTAGATGGACTTGAAACACAGTGCGTTGTGGTAATGAAACAAATTTGTTTTTCTTTGCCATATGCGGTCGTTTCTTTGCAATTTCAGCCTTTAAACGCTCCAACAAGGGTATACATTTTTACACTGTTAATAGTATTTCGTCGATAAATATTACACCACGCACATCCCAAAATACCGAGGCCATAGCCTTTCCAGTCGATTGTTGTGCTTTCGGTCACTTTGGACAAGGTTCGTTTTGATTCCGAAGTGAAGTAATGAATCCATATTTCATCCATTGTCACATATCGACGCAAAAATTCCCGTTTTTTACGTTTAAACATGGCCAAACACTGCTCAGAATTATCAACACGTTCTCGTTTTTGGTCAACAGTGAGCAAACGCGGCACCACCCACTTTGAACAGAGCTTTCTCATAGCTTGAACGGTATTTTTTTTTCCATCAAGAAGCAGTGTAAAATTAAAACCTGAAATTGTTTTTGATCCTTTGTTCTGAAAATAACAAAAGTAGCGTAACTCTTGGCACAAAAAACTAACAAACTAATGAATAGAATATCATGAAATTTTATCAGCTGTGTTTTAAAGGTTAGTATTAACTGAAATAAGGCAATTTCAATAAAAAAAATAACGCCATCTATGTGTTAGACCCGGGACTTTTCAGCCCATGTGCTATTTTGATACTAGATTCGGAAATTAAACTCTGCATCTGAACTCGGTAACTGAATTCTGAATTGTTGAATTCAGACCTGTTAAACTGATCCCTGAACTTGTGTTGTGGAACTGAATTCGAGATCAGGATTCTGTTTTCGGCTCTGAATTCTGAACCTAAATCCTAGTACTGAGCTTTGGATCAGGATTTTGATCCATAGTTGAATTTTAGTTACGAAACTCCGGGCTAGGATTTCGTTTTCGGATTTCGGATCCAGAATTCAGCTCGAAAGATCCGTATTTTAGTTTTAAAAAAATCTTCCAAATTTAGGAACTAAATTAAGTTACACTTATAGAATTGTAGAACTGAAATTTGGAACTAAATTCTAGACTTACATTCTGGTCTAGAACACTGAACCTGGGCTCTGGAATGCAGTTTAGATCAGAATTAATGAAATGCAAATTAATTTTGGATCTGAGTTCTATTCCTGGGATTTGGTCTGCAGTTTAAGAACTTCTGGTTCAGAATTCTAAAACTGTATTTCAAATCTGAATTCTGGACAGGAAGCTTGGAACTGAATTCTAGTCTGAACCTCTGTTTCAGTTCAAGAATTCAGTTTTCAAATTCGGTCTCGAATCAATATTCTGATCCCAGATCCAGAATTCGGTTACAGAATCCCGGCTTGGAATCAAATTCTGAAATTCGGTTTCAGTTCTAGAATTGTGGTACTCGATTCTGGCCTTGGATTCTGGACGGGGAACTGAATTTTAGATCGAGGCTTTCGGAAATGAAAAAAAAATCAGGTCTTGGATTCTAAAACTGAATTTCCGAACTGAACCCCTCAATTTGATTTTAAAATTCACAATTCACTAAACTCAAAGATTATATAGAAATGCACCAATGGATTAAAATTTTCAAGAGAGTATTTACCAGCTTAAGGTACACAGGACTTAAGATTTTTTTCCTTCACTAGCAAAATGGCTCGCTGGAAGAGCGTTTTTAGGTTCCGTTTTCAATAATGATTCTGAAAAGCTACAGATGTACTCTCAAGAAAATACAAATAGTACCACTTCACTTTAGCAGCAAATTTTTTAGCGTTAAGCGTTTTCAATTACATTGACTGAACTGTCCGAAAATACCTCAGAGCGAATGATTGTGAATTGGGTTGTGTTATAAGACGAACTCGGTTTTATAATGAGGAAAACTGTATCTATTCAACCGAAATCACAAGCTTCTAGATCCATGGAGTGACCATGAATCGCTACATTACCCCTTTGCAAGAGAAACTTAACGGTATAAAGAAGATTAAATATTGAAAACACTAGGAAGCACATAGATAAAATTGTATATATTTGGACTATTGATATAATTTCGCCGAATGCAAGAAAAAAAAATACAAAGCATGGCGAACAGAGTCTATGTTCTTGGTTCGCTAATTCGATGTTCTTCGCATTTTCACACGCGGTTTAGGCAGTATGAAAGTAAACTGAACACTCAATAATAGTATTTCATTGACATGGTTCCGAGATAAATCAGTTTATTTGCATCAAGATATCTCGATGACTGGAGCTTTATTCCATTATCCTGTTAAAAAAACAGTTTGAAGCCTCCTGATCTTTCGGTTATCGTCTTTTGCTAGAAGTTTCGAATTCAATCCTCTACGAATCTTAGTTAACAAATCAGACAACAAATCGGAAAAACCTTGGTCCATGGTCGGACAAATGGCAATAATTGAATCATTCCCCATGCCAACACCAACGGTAGAGTCGTCGTCTAATCTCGTCACTTCCATTGAACAGCAAAAACCGTTCCCAGTTCATTTTGGAGTCAACATAAAATAACTTATTCATCGTAGTAGCCGGATCAAACCATCCCGGACGGTAACGATGGCATCGAAGAACGAAATCCGACCGTTCGAAGTTCCCAATCTTAAGACAAGAACGGTGAATTGGCAAAGGATTGAATTTGGGGGCCTTTGGGAGTTTTTGCTCATTTCCCTTCCTTACTGGCATTTCGATTCCGGAGCGCATCTCATCACGCAGGACCAGGTCCCAATTCACAAATGAGTTTCTAGCTAAATTGCTTGCTGCCAAAAGCTGTCCAGTTGAATAGCGGGGATGGAAGTGGAAATTGGCTTTTCGTAGAAGAACGCGGTGAACATTGTTAGCGAGCTCGAAACTTTTGCTAATCCGGCTAATCCGCACCGGCCAAGCTCGTTGATGGCCTTCGTTGAGCTTTGATGTAACGATTGTCGAAAACTGGCCAGATGTTGCGAAACCTGAACCTGAGCACGGCTGAGTGGTTCTGCAAAATCAACACGGGTTTTTCGTCGCTCTTTATGCGCTTTGTTCCAGTTCATTGACCATGGCTGACTTTCTTCTTCATGTCGTGTGTGTGGTTTTTTTTCTTTGGTTGTTGTTAGTCCCAACCGGGAAGCACCAAGAAAGGCAACCGAGTATAAACTTACGGACCGGGTCAGGCCACTTCAAAAAGCGAAAAAAAAACATCGACACAACCGATGAACCAGAAAGGCAAAAAGGAGAGAAAATCTTCTTAGCCCAAAACTGCTTTTGATCGCACACGAGATCCACACCGCGTCTCGGACGCGAGGCCTCGGACCCGCCGGGTTCCGAAAAAGGGTCAACTCTACAAACTCGCTCGGGAATGCCGTGCCGGTCGAAGCAATCCGCGAACAGATCGACCATTCGCATTCCATCGTTTATTGAAATTCAATAAAAAAAAAAAGACCTTTCTCTTTCACGGTCTTCGCCCCGTGGTCTTCGACGGAACGGAGACAGATCTGTAGCGGAATCGCACAGGCACAGGGTGGATTAAAAAAAAGTGTGAAAAAAACTAAGCACAGCCGGAGCAGCAGCATCTCGGTTTTTCGTGGAGTACCACGCGGTGATTTGAATTATGCACGCGCGGACTTCGCCGCGGTGAACGCCGCTGTGTACTGACACAATAGATAGCCCCTGTGCGCAGTCCTGGTGTTCTGCCTAAATGCTATTTCGTTTCGCTAAACTATCCCGCTCCCTAGAGCTGGAACTCGAACCCGAAGCAGAACCTACTGAATTATGTATTGCGTTGAACATGGGATTTCGGTCTGCTGACGTTCTTTCCGAATCAATAATTACTTGAGCTTGAATGGCGCTGTTTTTTCGGTTTTTGGAAGAGGAACTAGTCTCCAACCGAATTAGTTACCCTCAAATTTTTGTGAACTCTGTACAGTAGATAGTCTCATGGGTAGTCATTGCAGTCATTTCGTCATGACCAGTTTTGAGTTCATTTGTAACTGTAAGCATTTTTAATTATACTTTCTATTATTAGGTAAAAATGGGATGTGGGTAATGTCCGTGTCATAACTGAATATCGTGAATAAGAATAAAACTGCTCCGCTTCCATCACACTTCCAAATATCAATTGTGACTCTAATTAATGGATTGATAATGAGAATTATTGGGAGTACAAATAAGTTCAATTCGTTGTCAAGAGATGGCTCTGGCTGTTATAAATATTCAACAGTAGCAGCTGATGTCGACAGTTTCAAGAATTTTTTTCACTGTCTTAATCATGAGGAATTTTGTATTAACTAGGCAACATTTGCGGGAAGTTTTAGTTTTCTATTTTAATTGAAAGAAAAGTGCAGCTCAAGCGCTTCAACTGATAAATTATGTAGGAAATGATTTATTAATTTTTAGTTGGTTTGACGTAAAGTCGCCATAACTAGGTTCAGTTTTTGCAATGACTGAGTGGAAACATATATTGGAGAAACCAAATTAATGAAAAATTTACAGAAAATATTACTTTTTGGAAAAAGATACACTCAGAGACAGTACTCGAACGCCACCCTAAGCCTTGTGATAGACACAGCTCTAACACACGACTAGGCATGAAAAAGCGTACATCGAACATGGTCTACATCCTAGCCGTTTCACGTAGGAGATGGTTTCGACGTCTCAAGAATGGAAGTTTCAGCGTTGAAGAAAGGCCTCGCTTTGGACAACCAAAAAACAAAACCGAAGACAAACAGTTGGAGACATTTCTCGATGAAAATCCGAGTCAAACGCAAAAGGAGCTTGCAAAATCATCGGAAGTGACTCAACAAGCAGTTTCTGTAGGATTAAAATCCATGATTTTTTATTCAAAAACAATGCAGTTGGGTGCCTTATGAACGGAAACCGAGAGACATTGAAAGGTGATTTTTTTGTTTAGAAAAGTCTTGAAAGATTAAACAAGTCAGGAGTGCGCAGAGACACTTTATACTATTTTCCGCTGCAGGCCCATTAGGAGCTTCAATGTGCAGAAGAATACGCATGTACATTTTAGAATCCAATCTATTTTGTTCGGCCAAAAACCTGAAATTTTTATCTGCAGCTGAAAATACCATACCAAACCACAAGTTTTTAGTTCAGAAATTCTGTTTAAAGGGAAAAACGCACAGTGTTTCTGGCGTTCATGAACGGGCCCGCTGGACGCACCATTCGTCGAGTGATGGATAAATTTCGCAAGCATTTTTGAACCAGTCTACGTAACGAAACCACAATCACTGCTGTTAATGAGGATGTTTCGGAAGACCCGTATTCATCAATCCACTGGCGCACATCACAATCAAACCACTGGCTGGCGACTATATTGAAAATGCTATCGAAAAAGCCTTGGTCTCTGGAAGATTTTGCTGATGAAAGAATCGTCGACGCCGCGCTTGATACACTGAATCAATCAAAACCCCGAACGTAGGCACACTTCGGAAGCGTGTTTTCCGCTACTGATGCAAAATCTGCTATACATCGATTGGTACTTGTGGGTGGGAACCTGGATTTTCTATATCACACCAGAGAAAGGAATGAGTGTTCGACAATACGAGTGCTCCAAAACTACTCAGAGTGATTCGATGGATCGAAAAAAGCCATGGTTTTTCTTTTTTTTCGCATTGTACTAACCCACTTATTGCGCATTATTGGATCAATCGAAGGTCGAAATTTCTACGAAACGAAGTAAGATTGGGAAAGTAAGGTTAGCTTTCGATCACTGGTCTTGAATTGCATTCGGAACAATTTTTTTTTCCTACGTTTCGACTATTTATTGTCATCTTCTTCAGGGATTGCACAATAAGGAAAACCGATCGAAAACGTAACTTTACTCAATAATTTCATAGAAATCTATGTAAATATTTTCAAAATGGGTATTTTTTTATATGCAAGAATTACCGTAGAATCGATTGATGATAATCAAAATTGCGCAGAATTCACTACCATGTTCGTGTAGTCACAAATTCCACTTTTTTCCTTTTCCTTACTACTAAAACTATGAAATAAATAATTTCGAGGTACTTCTGACATTTTCATAAATTATTAAAATGGAAATTATATAAAGTATTCCGTTTTACTGTAAGTCTTCATCTTCCATAAATTTACATAAAAAATGCGGGTGGGTAATATTACAGTAAAAGGGTACGAATAAAACTGACATGTTTCTTTTACACTTCCGTTCGTATTAGCAGGTTGTGTAAATTTTACAACTTTCATGGCTTCGCTTCCTGAACTGTAACAGTGCAAAAGAGTTACTTTTTGACGACAAACATTTTGTACCATACAATTAAATAACACGAAACAAACAGATTTTTCTTTGTAGATTTAGGAATTAGAGATAAACTTTGCATAGCCTTTGGAAACATTTTACTGGTTCTAAAAAAAGCCGATTTTTGGAATTTATCCAATGTTTAAAACTCTAGTCTCTTTTGTCATAATTTAATTTAATTTTAGGATTCAGGAACTGGGTGCCAGAACTAAATTCAAAATCTGTGACAGGTGCAGAATACAGTTGTAAAACTCAGGTTCGTAATCCAGATCAAGAAATCAAGTCATACAACTAGTTCTAGAGTAATGGAACTGAACTTTGTTCATGAATGCTGAGGGTAAAATCCTGAATCAGAATTCTGGATTCGAATCCAGAACATAAATTAAGGAACTAAAATCAGTTTCAAAATCTAGTCAAGAAACCAGTACCAGAATTAGGATTCAATACCTGTTTTGTTTTGTAATCGTGAGCGCAGATTCTTAAGTACATATCAATTAATAATTTTCGAACTCGCAAATAATTCACTATTTTCGTAAATAGTCTCATATTTTCGATGGGACTGAGCTGGATTGAAACAAAAAGCTCGAGATATCGATTCTTATCTTGTTCGTATACTATAGTATACCATAGATAGCTATTGAATTTTTGTCCAAATTTGAATTCCGGTTCTGAAATAACAGAGGGCCGGGCCTCTTACAGAATATAGACGTAAATAGATTCGAACCGTGTATATTTTTCTTGTTGAGAACAAGCCTCTAGATGGCCTAATACAAAATTTCATGATAATCTATCCACTAGTGTTTGAATAACACATCATCGTCTCAGACAAGTTCTAATTTTCATCGATCTATGGAAAAAGACGCACCAGACGCTTTCAAGCATAAAAGCAACGGTGAAATTGGATGATTTGCAGTACAGATTGGTCCACCATCCCCCGTATTCTCCAGACCTGGCCCCCAGCGACTATTATCTATTAACAAACCTGAAATGGTTTTTCCAGGGAAAGAAATTTTTGTCGAAAGCTGAGGTCATTGCAGAAACGAAAGCCTATTTTGAAAGTCTTGACAAATCTTTTTTTTTTTCAAAGGGCGTCGAAATGTTGGATGACCCATGGGTCTGGGAAAGTGTATACTGAATAATAAAAAGGTTTTCACGGTTGAACACCGATTTTTTCTTGGTTAGGTCCTAACTAAGATAATCCATGAACGGAGACACATTGAGTGCAGAGGCCTTCATCTACGTCAAGACAATGGAACTACACCCGGCATTAGTCAATTGGTGTTTTAGTCAATGTCGAATATGAGGTTCTGTTCCTAACATGATGAACTAATTTAGAAAACTGTCTTAAATTGCCACTGCAATTCCTAGAATACAAACGCAATCTTCCGAAAACGAGCGGTCCTTTTCAGGACTACAAAATCTTAGCCAGTCAAAGGGTATTAAATCAGTTAACATCTATACACATCTATAATGCAGTCCTACTTCAATCACGCGCGCAACGTCCTTGATATTACCTACTCAAAGTTTTTGTGTCATACTCTCACAAAGTCACTATTTTCACAGTCACTTGTCATAATTTTGAACGCTGATAATGGTCGATACGGTGGCGATTTCACGTCGTATGTTGCCTTTGAGTTGAGTTATGATTCTTGGCTTATCAGCGTAAACCTTGGATTTCAAATAGCCCCACAAAAAAAAGTCTGGTTGCGTCAAATCCAGTGATCTCGGGGGCGAGTCAAAATCACTGTTTTTCGATATGACTCGTCCGGGGAACAATGGTTGTAACAAATCGATTGTTAGTCGAACTGTATGGCATGTTGCACCGTCTTGTAACCAGAAACCAGTAGCCATTTACAGCAATTTCACGAAAAATGGCATCAAAAATTCATTTATCATAGCTCGATAACGATCGCCATTTACAGTTTTCGTTGTTCCATCATCGTTTTGGAAAATAGGAACCAAACAACATATCCGCACAAACACCACACCAAGCTGTAACTTTTTAGTCGTATTGAGACTGTCAATTAAGTTTGCAGCGCCATAGAACCGACAATTTTACTTAATAAAAAAGCGAAGTCTTGGTATTACATTCCTGTAGTGGAATTTTACCTTCTGTTTCACCAGACTTCGTAGCCGATTCAGAGTGTACAGAATCATTATATGGCTGGTGTTACGGTTCTACTGACACTACGAATCTGTCCAGGTCGGGACTCGATCTGACAATTCTGCCAAAAATTATTGGGTTGCCCGATGCTTCCACTTTAAATGGTCCACCCTGTATTTCAATTTTACACTATTTTTGTTTCTATTATAGGGGTTTTAACTTTTAGATCATTCACCTCTTCAGGCCAGAAAAGCCTTCTGACCCTATGTACGGAGGTTGGGAGCCGATCCCATGTGGGCTGCGTGAAAGGCATCAACTTACTCATCACGCTATACTCTTTCCCTTTGTACACTATTGAAAAATCGGGTTGAATCGAGCTCTGCTATTGTGAGCCAATCATTGCATGTCACAATGATGTCATCTTCTTCATTCCACCCAAAAAAACGCCGGCGGTTTTGATCGTCGTTGCTATACATCAGGAATTTCATTCAGTAGCAGTTCTGCATCGGAACGTACTTTTGCACAAAACGATATATTGAAACGAAATATTGGTAAATATTTTACCCCGTACAAGAATGGGTAGAATTCAGTTGTGAAAATCTCTTGTTGTACTTTATCCAACAACACTTTTTTTTACAAGCAATCGGAAATATAATCAGGAATTTGTGATTAAGTTGTCAACAGTATTAGATAATCATAAATAACTCAAAAACAATTTTTTTTTAAACTTTCGGAAACAATGAAAGAAACTAATCACGCTTGCTTACATTCCTCGCACCCGGACGACGGTTCTAAGGTAGTCAAAGCACATAATCGGTCAGTCCCAATATTCTACTGGATGAGTATAAAAGGTTAATTTTGATCTAAAATCGTTCATTTTTTCAGTGCGTTAAACGAAACTGGATGTTGTGGTGAGGTTCTTCCTCCAATATCAGTTAAAGCAGACCTACGTGGTGTAAAACATCATTTAAACTTCGGACGTCGGTAGGAACAGTCGCGCCAGCAATGAGAGCAGGTCCTTTTGTGTGGAATAAAGACTCAAACGCTCAGGTCAGGTCGCGCTCTTATTTGGTTGCAAATCGCATTTAGCTGCTGAATACTGGATCTGGATTCGGGAACTGAACTTTAAATTGATTTCTGTAAATGAACTCTGAAACTGAATTCCGAATCCATTCTGGTTCACCTGAATTCTGATTTGAATTTAAAATTATGCTTCAAAATTTAGTTTCAGAATTCTGTTTCAGAATTCAGTTCTAGAGGTAAATTGCAAATGAAATTTTAACCTGTTTAGTTCTTGAACTCAGGTCCAGTTCCTGAATTGTATAAAGAACCGATTTTTTTAGAACTATTAAAGTTTTTCTACTATGTAAATCTACAAAAAAAGCTATAATAATTATAATAACATTGTATTGACGTAAATACGTCTTACTTTACGCCCTGTGGAGGAATGGGTAGAACTTAATCGTAAAGATCTCGAGTATTACTAAACGCAACAACAAAGACTGGGGTCATTTTTTTCGTGGTTTCTTATGCGGTTTCTTTTTACGCGGCTTTTTTTACACGGATTTCCGCAGTTACGCGGTTTTAAGACATTCGGCATAAAAAAAAGTTTTTTTTTTTGCATTTGACGGTTTTTTCTACATGGATTTCCGAAGTTAAGCGGTCTCAAATTCTCTAAGTCCCAAAGTCGATTTTCACAAAAAAAACTACAGTCGATTTTCACAAAAAAAAAAACGACGTTACATGCATTTTTAACATATTTGGAATTTTAAAAAATTCTTTAGTTATGAAGTTATTTTTACGCGGATTTCCGAAGTTACGCGGTTTTCTTAGAAATGCATGAAACTTCGAGATCTGGTGTTATCCCGATTTTTTTTTGAAGTCAGCTCTTTGACACTTAAAAAATTTTCGATTTTTTCAAAAAAAAAATGTTCAGATTACACCAGATCTGGACGTTTCATGTGTTTTCTTAGACATTCGATATCAAAAATAAAATCGATTTTGGAAGTCCCAAAGTCGATTTTCACAAACAAATTTTATGTTTGACATTACACCAGATCTGGACGTTTCGTGCTTTTCTAAGACATTTGGTATCAAAAAAAAATTTCTTTGACATTTGGCATCAAAAAAATTTCTTTTCTTCAGTTTTGAGGTTATTTTTACGCGCATTACCGAAGTTACGCGGTACGTATTCCCCGCGTAAGAAGCGACCTATTCAGCAAATTAACATACTGTAGTAATGTCTGTAGAAATTCTTATCCATCCAAAACCTACTTGGAATATAGGCCTTAAGTCGACGTTACCGATGATATTGGTAAGATTCTTTTTTGTGGCCCATACTCGTGGTATCACATTCAATTAATTGGATCATTGTGATGAGTTATGAGATAATGCTTGTTCATCCAAAAACTACTTGGAGTATAGGCCTTAAGATCTACCAGCATAATAATACTGCAATAACGATCTTATTGTTCACAATCTATACTCGGGATACCATCTACAATCAATAGATGCTCTTGGTCACCAAAATAGTACTTGGAGCTCAGGCCTTAAGATCCACCAGCATAAGAAGCTGAAATTTAATTAACTTATTGTCTTCGGTCCGTACTCGTGATACCACATGCAATTAATTGGCTTATTGTGCATGATCTACGCCATTAAAAAACTACATGGAGTTCAGGCTTCAAGATCTACCAAAATAACAAAATACTCATAATTTACTGAAGTCCTTGGATGACTGAAAATACTTCTGAAACAGATCAGAATAGATAAGTAAGCAATATGCCAATGAGCAGCACTGAAAAATTATCCGCATGCTGCGGATTTTTTTGTGTAGATCTTAAGATCTGCTTTCACCGATGTTCTTGGATGAATGTGAACGTTCCTGGATCAGACCAAAATAGACAAGTAGACAATATGTAGCTCCACGGCTACGAAAAGCATTGAAAATTTATTCATAAGCTGTTGATTGCTCGTGTAGATCTTAAGATTTGTTTTCACTGAAGTTCTTGGACTACTGAGAACATACCGAAAACAGCAAAAAATAAATAAGTAAGCAATGTGTAGCCCTAAAATTATGAACAGATATTAGCCGTGGTAGTTCTTGATGTGACATAGTGTAGTCTCTAAGGATAATATTCCAAGTAGCTTTTGGATCTTGGAATATATCTTTTGGATTACCCTAGTCGAAGAATATGCTCAAATGGTACTAAAAAACCGCGATAAATTTGAAATAACGCGATGTTTTATTTAATTTACGCAAAATTTAATATACGAACCCCCGACTTCCAGTGTATTATATGATTGGAAGAGGTCATGATTCTAGGTTCAAGATACTTGAAATAATATTCTTTATTTCTGCTGTCCACTGATTTGTAAAATAACTCTAGTTTAATTTTTTTTATTGCGGAAAGCGCATGGGATTTTATAAAGAATTATTTCTATTATTTCCCATTCTATCGTTGCGTGTTACCATATTTGATATTGGACTTATTATTTTTATTATTATTATTATTATTATTATTATTATTATTATTATTATACGCCTTTGATACAGAATCTGTTTTAACCTGTTTTTGTCGTTCGCGGAGTTAATATCAGCAAGCCAATGTTACTCGTATTCACGTCAATCCGGTTGAATCTCTGACATTACCCACCCGCGTTTTTCTACGTTTCGACTATTTGTTGTAATCTTCCTCAGGGATTGCTTCAAAATTGGACAACATTAATGTAACAGCCGGAATGTCACATGCGAAACCAGAAACGTGAGCTATTTCTTTCGAAATAACGTCTGTTATTTAATTAATCTAAAGCTTACAGTTTGTCCGAAGCTTTTCAGTTTCAACAACCGGCGGCAATTAAACCTCAAGAAGCCGGCGTTCACCGGCCCGTGGAAGCATTCTAATAAATTCCCCATAAATGTCACCGGCTGTTTTCTTCCACCGGTCGGATTTTTTTTGTAGTTCTACGCTCCGTTTAAAACCATCATTAAATCATTCCGGTGACAATCCGCGACCTGCGCTAACTACTGTTTCTGCTAGACTATGAGGCTTGGATCAAAACAAAAGCCATAACTCAGTGAGAAACTGGCCGCCTGTCAAACGTGGTTCATCATCACTTCGTTAGAACTTCTTTGCCCCGAGAACCGACCGACCGGACTCTTGTTGTTGTGGCTACTTTTGTTGTTGTTTTCCGGTGTTTCTGAATGAATGTCGAGCATGCATATTTCATGACAGTCCAGACTGGACGAGTGAGACGAGTGTCACGTTTGCTTCCCAGACTTTCCCAGGCCAGTAAAGTCGGTACGAGCTCTACAAAGGGAAAAGGGGTCTCTAATTGCTTTAATAATTAATGTGACATTTTCCAACTATGTTTTCCCGTTCCCCGGAGCCCAGAAGAATGTGACGCAACTTTTCGCTACTCTTACCTTTTAATAAATAAGTGTTCCATTCTTGAAAAAATCCACTACCGCTTCAGGATCGACGGGAACAGCTGCTGGGTCCTTTTCTTCTAGCAGTAGAATTGGATTGTACTCCCCCCGGGGTTTTCACTCTTTATAATATCTTGGATTTCCCAAACAAAATAAAGCACTAACACTAACACTTTCACCACACTGACTGAATGATTGAATGAACTGACACTCGACGAACCGATTGCTGTGGTTGTTCTTCTGTGATGTAACTCACTTCGGGACGGGACGCACTCCAATCAAACAGAAACGATCAGATAGACGCAAAGTTCTATCTCGTCGGTAGAGGAAAATAACCCATTTTATTTTTTTTTATCAAACTTTACTGCGTCGTTCCGCCGCCGCCGCCGCCATACGCGCTCTCTCACTAATCACGATTCTTCGGTCGCGAACTTCCTTTTGTGATAAAGATCAAACGACTCTCTCTTTTTTTGCTTTTTTCTGATGTTGGTTGAATGCTGCTGTTGCCCGAGCGAAAGCGAGAAAGCAGCGTCCGCTAGGAGATGAGGAAAAAGAGGAAGAGGTGGAAGAGTAGGAAAGAAAATCAATAAACTTTTTGCCTAGCCTCTATGTCTTCGTTTTTAGCCGCTTTGTTCTCTTGTCTTCTCACTCGCGACTGCCGTGACGACTTGTAGCTGGACCCGACAGTTGTGTGACGTTTATCTTCCGTTCTTCGGTTTGTTGTTTGTTCCCTTTCGTTCTATTATGAAACTTTATTTGCATATTTTACGCTCATGTTTAAATATCATTGTTTTATTAATGTGGTTGGAAGCCGCCGCTCCTTTTGCTTCTTGCCTTTGTCGTTTGTCGTTTTGCTTTGCCGGGTCTCGTTTTTTTTTTTTGCTATTATAGTCTAGTTCGCGTCCTTTCTTTCTTTCTAACGAGGTGCTTTCGTTTTATTATTGTTACTGATTAAATCCACTGTCTTCACGTTTTTTTTTCTTCCCTGCCTACTTAGACCTGTTCGTCTCTCTGTCGACTGCTGCAATTTTTCTCTTGTTTGTGCAATGATACTTTTGCCCCGCGTCCCTTCCTTCGTTCGTTCGGGAATCGGTTGGGTCAAGTCAAGACAATTTATGTGCATTTATAAGTGCATCAAAGTTTGTTTTTTCTCTCTCTTCCCTTGCACCGGTAAGTCTAGTCGGGGTTTTTCGGTTTACGGATCGTTTAATTTATACTGCGAATCGGGTTTACGTCCATCGGAAGCCCATCGGAATTGTTTCTCTTTTGCTGCGTCGATTTTCCTTTCCCTAAACTTTAAGTCACTGCGTGTTTTTTTTTTCTTCTTTCTTCTTCTTCCAAAACTTGACTGCGCTTTGTAGTTCGAATTAGTTTCCCACTTGTTAAACTCGCCTGTCGAATTTCACTGAACAACACTGTTGTTAACAATTTTGTTAATTGAAATAATTTACAACTCTTATTTTTTTTCTTCTCTTTTCTTCCCTGTCGTTTCGGTCACTCGTTGGCTTAGTGCTGTTCTTTTGAAACTGACACACAAACACGCACACTCGCCGGGGCTGATTGAATCAGTACCAATTAATTCATTCGTTTCCCAAAACAACAAACGGCCGGTTATCTTCGATCTTCGATCTTCCGTCGGATTTGCAAAATCGCCACCGATGGACTCTTTACTATCTCACTGTTCAAATCTTGCTTTCACTCGTTGAAACGGCGCCAATCTTCTCTTTTTTATTTCGTTAACTAAACTTTCCAGAAGTCGGGATAAAACAAACACCAATCACTTCGGACTTCGGAGAACCACCACGTTTCTATTCACTGAATTGTTACACACAGAAAAAGCGCGCTTCCCCCAGGCGCAGTGTCTAATTAATCACACACCACCCGGACACTGATTAGCGCTGATTAACAGCCAGTCCGTACCCGAAATTCACACGACGGAGCGATCAGAGACTCTCACCACACTACACCAAACAGGCACCGTAGTAGAATAATAATTCTAAAAATTCTCAGACCAAGAGAGAGTTCAGTCGCACGAACGAACGTCCGAACAGCTAGACCAGCGCAACGAGACTGTCTTTCTTTGCCCGTTCTGGGATTCTTCGACGGATTCGAATGACTGAATGAATGACTGACTGTGTGTGGCCACCGTGGACGGACGGAGAAAGAGACTGAACGAAAGGACTCGCGCCTGCATTGAAACTTGCATTGCATTCAACTTCGCGTCACCGCCGTGTTGTCGTCGGTACCCGAAGCGGCATCGGGTTTAGAGTTGTAACATCAAAGAGAGACAGTGAACGAGAGAAATGCTCTGGAAACACGAGAGATTAGAGAGAACACTAATGAGAGCAAAAACCCGAAAGCGAGAGAGAATAGCATACCGGCATGGTTTCGATTTGTTGTTATTCATCATGACCACGGTGGAAACGTATCGGCAAGTGAGCAGACCGGAGATTGCAATGTTCGATGAAGTGAGAAATTGCATAAGCGCGTGAGATCACCGTTTCGCGAGTAACGACGAGAGTGGAGCGATGCATGGATGAGAATTTATGCTGCGCAGTTCTGTGCTTTCTTATGCTGCGAGAGTATGCTTTCTCTTCGCTCTTGAAATGGCATTTTTTCTAGTACACACTAAATTTGAAAGGAACGATTGTTGTTATGTGAATGGTTCACAAAATAAAAAATTTTAGGCTTGTTGGTGAGGTAAAAGGGTAATGTTTTCTTCTTGCCTTTCACGTATAGAAAGAATACACAAGCACTAGGAAGACCGACTTTTGAACCAAGAAGTGTCCTATACCACGAAAATTTTTCAACTTCTTTGTATAGACGCCAAACAAAAACTAATCGTACGACTTTCGCCAAAATTTGACAGAATGTGTATAAAAGTGTTGCCAACGTTGAGAGAAGAAAAGTTTACCGATTGGACAAGCGCGGGAATTTTAAAATGAAAATTCCGGTTATTTTTCTATCATAACGTATGTAGCGCAGACACTCAACCAACTTTAACAAAATTAGACCCAAATGAAAAGTCTTATAGGTCCATACAAAATTCCTGTATTTTATTAAAATTAGACTTCCGGTTCTGGAATTACAGGGTGATGAGCAGGGCCGGTGAAAGAGGTGGGTACGGTGGGTAGTACTAACCACCCGAAAATTCCAAAGGTGGGTAATTACCCACCTGAAATTTCGAACGAAAAACAACGGTAACATTGGTATTATAATTGTTATTCGGAATAATAAATAAAATCCAAATTATAGAATGCTAGTTCTCAAGGTAGAGCAGGGATGTGATTTTTTTAACAATATATTTATTAAGATGATACTTGACAAGGATCATTCGAGCAAGCAGAAATCTTTTAGTAACTTAACTTTCCCCTTCCAGTCGAGCTTAAGCATCTCGTCAATGTAAACCACTCCGATATACCGGAAAGTACCGATAAAGGTCTTTTACCCTTTACTATCCGAACCGGCAAAAGAAGAATGCAGTAGAAAGTAACAACTTCTGGTAGGTTTGACGAATCTAATACTAAATGGTAGAAGTGCTTTATCTTTTTTAAATAAAGAGATGGCTTTTTGGTCAATTGGTTCCTCGTCAAAACATTTATTTTTCGTTAAAGGCCAACGTTTCGAAGGTTATACCTTCATCTTCAGGGCAAAACGACTACAAGTGCTTTATCGGAATTTTTCCGGCAGATGTTTAAGCTCGACTCCTTTGGTATAAAGTGAAAGCTAAGATACTAAGGTACTTGTCTCGTCTTAGCTTCTATATTTTCACATAAATAAAATCACTCAAAATCTTTTGACGTAGGACTACGTTTATGTTTTCTACACCGGTGTGCAAATTCAAAATACAGAAAATAATACCGTACAAACAGGTTTTGAACATTAATATCTCAATCATTTTGAATTGATTTGAATATCACAAACATAAACATCACACAAACTGCTTGGATTTATTTCTACGCATATTTCAGATAATTGGTGATTGGAACTTCAGTTAGGAACGAAAATCATTGTCATGTGTTCCTTTAGCAAATAAGACAGTTTCGTCTGTACACGGTTTTCATAAGATTTCTGGGTTTCAATGAGTGCGTTCGCATTTAATAAAATTACTCATACAAAGCAAGATTCTGTATCGAATAGATTCCATCCTTATAGAATTATTTGTCGATGACCTGAATATTGACTTCAGTTGTAGTGA
Organism: Malaya genurostris; assembly: GCF_030247185.1. Taxonomy (NCBI): domain Eukaryota; kingdom Metazoa; phylum Arthropoda; class Insecta; order Diptera; family Culicidae; genus Malaya; species Malaya genurostris. The sequence continues at coordinate 129,595,203 of NC_080570.1, forward strand.
TGACTGTCTCGTTAGTTTTCACTTGCGTGTCTTTTTTTTATCAGTAAAGGATAAGCAGCCCCCTAGGTTATTGTGAATAAGGTGGGTGAGGAAACAGATTGCAACCCAATTCGTTTAATATTTTCATTCATCGTGACTTATGTCACGATGCATTGTCTTGGTTAACGGTGATTTTTTGGTTCATCTTATGAGGCCGTTTTTTACGATTTCGCACTTCAAACGCATCAATAAATCAATGTAATGATCACTTTTGAGGGTAATTTCTAGCTCAAGGTAGTCGATGTTAATGATATCTCGAGCATCTAAAAAATAGACCCCATGATTGGCCAACTACCTGGTACGTTTTTGGGTGACTTTTCCAGTATAGTGGATCCATGTTTCGTCCATTGCTTCATACAAACGCTTTGTGAGCGAATGCGGCATCCATTTGGAAAACATCTTCTTTATGCCCAGATTTTCGAACAAGATCGTAAAAGAACTTCCAGTTTATGTGCTAACCATCTCAACACATCTAATCTAATGAACTTTATGAATACTTGCTTAATTTTTTTCCGGTTGACTGTTTCATTTGGCCACGTTTAAAATCAGAACACCACAAGCCTTTATTTTTTAATGGATCCGAGTGGGGGAAATACTTCTCTAGCTAGTGCTGGGTTTACGCTTATTTTTACCCTTTAAAAAGCTATGTTTTATCAATACACGGTTGTATCAATGTTTTATCGTTATTTCCATGTGAAAATTTGCCACATGTTCTCTGAAGGTTGGTACTTCGAAAAATGAGATTAGTTCGACATCACAAACGTCATCTCTGGGTCAGTCCCGCGACTTTTTGATCAATGCGTTATGTACATCAGCGGCTGGACTGTTCATGGATTCGATTTATGCGCCGTTCGACTCGCGCCACATTTTGATTGAAGATCGGTTGTTTCTTTGTATTCGAGGAAATGCTGGATGACCTGGAAAATTCTCAAAGAAATAATTTCGAAAATTCGCAGACACGAATCAGTTAAAACGGATCACGAAAGTCTGTTGCCTTTGTATTGAAACTAGCTAGGTAGCCCTTCGTTACATGCAATGTTTTATAGAAACAAAGCATTAAGCAGAAAAAACGACCTTGCACTTTTAAGGGATAAATATAATTTCCGTTAGAATAAAGGAATACACTGGAACCTCAATTTACGCGCAGAGCCGGGGGTGCGTACATAAAATTTCGCGTAAATTAAATAAAACATCACGTTATTTCAAATTTTTCGGGTAAAAAAAGGTTCTTCAAATTTCATTTGATTTTAGTGTAAATAGCATGAACAATCCTACTACGTCCAATGCTTTAGCGCCTGAGGACCTTCTGAGTATGTTCTGTGACTATGGAAATGCTTAAGAGATGTTCCAAGATCCAAGAACTACTTGGAATACTGTCCTTAGGAACTACAATGTGTCACAACAAGAACTACAACGGCTAATACATTTTTTGTTTGTAGTTCAAACTTTTGAGCTACACATTGTTTACTTGTTTATTTTTAGCTGTTCCAAGTAATCAATATGAGCATTCAGCAGACCGAGAACGATAAGTTCGTTAATGCACTTTGTTACACTGGTAGATCTTAAGGCCTAAACTCCAGGAAGTTTTCGGCTGGATCATCGGTTACGTTGGTAGACCTTGAGGCCTTTTCCGAGGAGGTTTTGAATGAGCAAGTTCTTCTACAGATCTTATCACAGTATGTCAATTTTCTGTAAATAGTATTACGAGTACATACCGCACTTATTAGTTATATAAAAGCGATTATAGGCAATAGAAGAATTAAGACGAAACGTAAAGATAGTGATACAATATTTGTTTTCCAGATAATTCTTGGATGCCCACGCTCTTATTTAGATTCTTTGAAATTAAACAATTCATTAATATACATTTTATAATATTCAATTTCCTGAAGCATGTTAGATTGTTTTGTAATTATATACATTGAAATTTCCATCATTATGCAAAAACCTTTTTTCACACGATCATCGCGTAAATTAAATAAAAAATCGCGTTATTTCGAATAAAACGCGTGAAAAAATTCGGGTAAATTAAATTCGCGTAAATTAAGTTCGCGTAAATTGAGGTTTTAGTGTACTTTAAAATTCGTTTCCCCCGGTATGAAAAATTACCCACCTGAGTTTTACATGTTTCACCGGCCCTGGTGATGAGTGTAAATATGTCAATTTCAAAGTACCGATTCACTTTCTTCAGAGATGCCGGGACTGATTTATACAAACTAAGAATCAAATGAAAGGTCTCATGGCCTTACACATAACTTCATTTTGCTTATTAAAAAACATAGGGAAATGTTTCATTTTTTGAAATAAGCAATATTTCAAACGAACGATTTCATTCTGTTTTGCATGTAATATTGGATCCAGGTGGTCTTTCTAACCTGGTTACCAATCGATGCCAAAAAACCTGCTTAATCCACCTTAACAGTGAGATGATTGCTTTTTTTTTATCAATCACCATGTGTTTTCCGCGTGAAAATTCTTCGTTTTGTTTTGTTTTCAGGAAATTATTTTAATGAGTGTCGTTTCAAATTAAATTGTGATTAAAATTTTGGAACTGCAAGATTCGAAATAGATACAGATAGAAATCGTAAAAATTATTCCTTTCAGTTTAATCGTGTGTCAATCGATTAAACATTCTATGAGATATGGAAGTGAGTTCCTCTTTAAAGTTTTTGGCATTATTTATGGTACTACCCCAAACGGTATTCAGAGCCCAGCATAACCAAAAATAGTTCGTTTGTCCATGAATTAGTATGACGAATGAATTCAAATAGGTTTGAGCCCAACTTTGAAGATTTTTTGGTGTCGTCATCTTCTATGATGATTTAATTTTAAAAATTCATCAATCTGTGATTTTAAAAATTGGAAGTCGGAATCGGAATCAATTCACCAATTTTGTATAGTACCATAAGTTTATTTTAATTGGAACTTTTGTTTATTCAATTTGTTTTGGCCTTCTTTTAGCTTCTCTATTCCCGATACTTTCGGAAACCAAAGTCAGTTATATTCGCCTAATGGATCTTAGAGAAATCGTAGTGCGTTTCACATAAACATTTTGGGAACCTCCCGGGATCGAAAACCGGACAGCGGTAACACTAAATTAAGTTTATTTGGTCATCAACTCTCAAAATCTGTTAACCCGATAATTTATGTGAAATTTTTACACTGCTTGTTTTTTAATCCGATTTGGCTTCCGGTTTAGGAGATACAGGATAATTACTGTATCGCCTGAACCGAAAGCCGAATCTGATTAAAAACAAGCAGTTCTTATGGGACCTCAAGATCTTTCATTTGAACGTTAGTTGGACGAAATCGGTTCAGCCATCTACTAGAAAGATGAGTGACATTGTTTTATTTTATTACATATATCATGCTGTAGTTCCGGAACTAGAAGATGGATCCAAATGAAATTCTGAAACCTTATATGGATACATAATTAGTCTAAGTTTGTAGAAATCAGTTAAGACATGCACAGTCGCAAATGAAAGGTCTCCTCGTCAGCCTGAACGCTATTGAATGGTTTTGAGATCGGATGTTTACTTTTGATGTGGAACACATCTTTATTTTCTAGACAGGTGCATTTTTCTAGGTGCAAATCAAAAACTCAAGGAAAAACACACGTAGAAATGTGGTCAGGTTTCAAACACTTACAGCTCAGTCTATTTTGTATCAAGTATTATTATTATTTCATCATTTGATTGGAAATATTTCTACGTTTCGATTTGAATATATCAAGCTACGTGTTTTTAATTATAAATGACAGAAATTATGATTAGTAGCGTGCTGTGGCCTATTTTGTCAGCTAAAAATTTGAAGGAGTGAGCCATATATCAAAAGGAAAGCATCGCTCTGATTGGTCAATCGATGCAAAAGCGAAGCTGTCGGAAACACGCGAATCTATAAATAGCATGCTATAGGTAGGTTTTTGCTAGACAGCAAGACACAAAGTGCCATAAAACGATTGGAAGTTTGAATTGGTATGCTCTGATCTTGTCTCATGCAAGCTCGAATGAAATTCCATACTATGTCGTTTTCGCCTGAGAAATTTGCAACTACCCCAGGGTATATTTTGAGTGCTTAAGATTAATTTCTAATTTATGAAAGATGAACTCGATTGATAATTAGAAAAAGTTTATTGCTTCAACCGTAATCGCAAAATGGTAGAGAAACTTAAAGCTAAAAAAACTGCTTGCATACAAAACTTGAACACAAGCTTGGCGAAGAGAAGCTTAAATATCGATATCCGTTTCGCAAGTATGTACAAAAATATAATTGCATACATTTGGGCTATTGATGTAGTTTCGTCGGCTACAAAACAAATACTAATCACAACAAATAGAGTCTATATTCTGGGTTCGCGTGTTCGGTGTTGGTTCCTAATAGAGATCAATCTAAACAGACTCTCATGCATTTGCGGATTCAAAAGTGTGACGATTAATTAAGAATGTCGATCATTAGAAATTTTGGTTGCCTTGTTCCACATCATAGGCTCGAACAACCCCATAGGGCTGATTCTTTAAGTTTTTGAGTTATAAGAAGTTTTATGTCAAAATTTTAAATTTTTGACCATATCTGTCACAATTGACCTTGAGACTATGTACAGCATCCTTTTTCGTGACATTTTGCTTCGGACCGATTTTAGCACGGGTCGTTTTTGGGCAACATAATCGTTCGGATATGACATATGTAAACCAGATGATGGTAGACTTTTCGAGTTGAAAGCAATTCCATAATTATTTTGTTTTTAACTACACGGATAGACCGAATTCAGCATTTTGGCGAAAAAATTAGTTGATTTTCTGATTTTAGTTAGTTATTTTTTTGAGACAACTAAAAAAATCTTACTTTTGCTAATTTAGATTTTCTATTTCTGATTCCCTTAATAATAATAAAATATTTGTTGAAATGGCTATTTTTTTAGTTGAATTCACCAATTCAACGTGCTGTCATTCCTTAGCTAAGGCACACTTCATTTCCATTCAACTAATTTTTTAGTTGAATTAGAGAATTAAAACGTTGTTTTCAACCAACATAAATGGTTGAATTGGCTTCTGCAATTTGCAGCTATGTGGCGCACTGTCATCGAAAAAAACGTTAACACCGTAATGACTACTAGCCACTAGATGGCACACTACTACCGAAAAATATTTCAGTCGCGGTAGTCTTTTCTATATTGGCAGGTATAAATACGATGTTGTATTGGAGAAAAAGACATAAGCGAAACATAAACTACTTTTTGGAAATTTTTCTTCTAAATCGCTGCTTTCTTCATTCGACTTCGCGAAATCGACTCTCTCACTGAAAACTTTGAGCACTCGAAAAACAAAAACCGAATACAAGTAATACACCGGACGGCGTAGCCCGGAAGGTTGGAAGATTCAAAAAACATCATTTGACATTTACAATTAGAGTGCAACATTCGAAACTCACTTCACTGTTCCGCGTAAAAACATTATTTCGCACAATCGCTTCAAATGCGCCCAAATTCTGAATAAATACACTTTCCAATAAGAGTTTACGTCATTTTTACAAATCGAATCAGAAATTTATATATGGATATATCGAAACATATGCAAAAAACATCAAAACAATTTGCAAGCAGTTTCAGCAAGACTGTCCTTTTTGGCTTTTTAGTGGATTGTTTTGCTTTGACACTTCTCATGGGTTTTTGGCCAATAAACTTGTTAATTAAACCAATTTCATTTTTGTGTTCTTTGTGCTGTCCTTCAGTAATGATAGTGATAGATAAATAGAAACAAATTTTCTGATTTTAATAACAAATTAGTTGTCAATGAGAATTTCGTGTTGGATTGAAATATTGCTGGTTTTTGTCCAGGATATTCGCCAACTAAACAAATTCTCTAGAAGTAAGAGTTTTTTCCAGCAAAGTAAATTCTCAATTTTAACTAATTTCACAGTTATTTTGGAAATTTTGTTGTTAAAATCAACTAATTCAAAAACAGTAATACGAATTAGGCACAGAGCTAATTTCGGTCGTTCCGTGTACTTACAGCAATAAATGCTGGAAGAACATAACACCCATATACCATTCGAATCAGTTCGTCGAGATCAGCAAATGCATGTGCGACAAATAATTTCACTCAATTTTCTCGGAGATGACTCAACCGCTCTCAACAAACTCACATTCATACACGGAAAGAAACCCGTTACTGCTGTTATGATTAGAAAATCATAAAACCAATCATTTTCACTTATCATGAAACCATGAGCAATAACTCTTCTCCCATGAAAATAATCATGGTTCGAAAATGCGTTACTTCTTCTTCTTCTTCTTCTTCATTCTGCGTGAGTAGTCTGCTGACTACTCGGTTTTAGGGCTGAGTGACTGTGACTATATTGCCCTGTTGAACTTTTTATTGTCTCAAGGACAGAATGCGTTACTTGAAGAGTGCATTTCTTTCAAAGCTCGTAACTCTAATTTTCTACCCGGATATCACTATGAACCCTCTGCCTCAAGTGATGTGATAGGTTAATAGATTAACGGTAAAGCAAAAAGTAGTCATTGAAAAGCAAGACCTACTGAAATGTTTACTTGATCCTGCAGCATAGCCATTTAACAATCGTGTTGTTTTACCCACCGGCTGATAGAGAGTTAAACATAACATAAAAATAAAGATAATGAACCGAAAATTGACATCATAAGAGACTAAGCCCGGTTACGCTTTTCATTTGACAAACATCAATGTTACATTTCGTTCGAATGTGTTCTTACATATTTGATGTGATCGTTGCTGCTAGAGTAATATTCCGAGAGCTAGCGTTTAATTCGATTGTGAATTTGGAACACCATCTAACGAAAATCAGAAAAATATATATTTTATTCATGGTGTATTATCATAACATGAAAATATACTATTTTCCCCAAATCATGGCTCGTTTTGCTCATTTCAAGAATAGGAACTTTGCCCGTGTATGAAAAATCGCATGCTCCCAAACAAGGTTCCTGAATTTCAATTTGATTCGATTTCTGATTCCGGAACTACAGGATGATGTGTGAAACAAAATTAAAATAGTATAACTCATTTTTCTCGTAGTTTATCGGGTTTGCAGATTTGGATAGTCGTTAACCAAATAAACTTTTTTCTGTTTCAGCGGTATTCAGTCTACGATTCGCAAGGTACCCAAAAATTTAGTTCGCATTACAATTTCTCAAAGATGACTGCACTGATGTGCGAACATTTTGAATCAAACGTAAACTATACAGCTCTTCAGATGAATTTAACTGACTTCGGCTACACCGATTTTTGTATACTGGTTCCAGTGTCGAATCGTTTCTCATAGCATAATCGTTTTTTTTTAAAAGGCCAAATCGAATTTCAAAAACAAAAATTTAAATAATTGGATTTATGGTCTCATACAAAATTAACGAATTTTATCCGATTCTGGAATTACAGGGTGATGAGTTTTGAAAATTCAAACCGATATAGAAGATGACAATCCCAAAAAGCTGTAAAGTTGGACTCAAAACTATTGCAATTTATTCGTCATATTCATTTATGGCCATACGAATCGTTTTGGGTTACGCTGGTTCCCGGCTCTGGAAGTACCTCAAATAACCGTAAACTCTAAAGTGGAACTTACTTCGACATCTCATGGAATTTTCAATTAATTGTCACACGTTTGGATTCAAATTCGATCTGATTTGCAATTTCGACATTACAGAGTAATGAGTGATTAAAATTTCAAATTGCCGCTGAAAACGACGGTCACTAAAATAATGTCATGAGAACTAAAACACCGAAGAATATTCCTGCAAAACACACATGCGAATTGATAAAAAAAATGTATCATCTTACTGCTAGGTGGATTGAGCACGTTTTTATATTTATAAAAAAAAAAAGGTAAAAAAGGACCGCAAACAGAACCAGGAGATGTTGAGAACCATCAGAGCAAACCCTGGACTATAAGATAACGAAATCGCACAAAAGTCCGCTGCTGCTCGCTGTATCGTTCGATCGTTCGAAGAATTCGTTTGTGAGCAGGTTACCATCAGGTTTTGACGAAGTACCAAGGATGACTGCTCATCGATGATGAAACCTACGTCAAAATGGATTTCGGACAGCTTCCTGGCCAAAAATTCAACATAGCGACGGAGATGTTCGTGAGAAGTGTAAGTTTGTTTTATGGACACATTTGTTTAAAAGAAATATGATTTGGCAAGGGGTATGCAACTCATTCAGTAATAGCCGTTCAACCGAGAAGGTTGTGTATAGAAGCGTACAGTTTAATAACGCTGGTTGGTTTACACGCGTTAAATACGACAACGGTTGAACTACAGGTAGAGACCTGTTGGCAGCAGCCGTTAAAACGTATAGTCGTGCTGCATAAGAGAGCCCTAGTGCTGGGCCAAGCTGGTGAAGGAAACAACAAAGGGCGTTTCCCAAACTCTACCCAGGCCACAATATACAGCCACAAGTGCTGAGCAGGAGAGTGCAAAGGCACATTGAAGAAGAAGAGTGCAAAGGCACACAGAAGCAGGAGAGTGCAAAAGCACACCGGTGCGAAGGCACTTCGGTGCAGAAGCATATCGGTGCGGAGCACAAGGAAGAAGGAGACAAGACAACTCGGTCTTTCCACTGCCATACAACACGCCGGTGACCTGCGCTGGTTACAGCTGACGAAGACGAAAGCAAATCGGAATTCGAGTGGTGCTGGATGTCAGGTAGCAGTAGCATCACATCATATTCTATCGCTACAGTGAGCTTCAGCATTGTATCAACGTCCAGATACATCCAACAAGAACATCTAGAGCAACGAGGATCTACACGGCAGTGCAACGGAGATAGACAACAATTTCAAGGTAGAAGTTTTTTCTTTTCCTTTTGATTGAGTACTGTGTAGTGTTGGTTTCAAATTTTATTTTAAAGTTTAGTTAAAAATTTTAATGTAATGGATGAATCCATGGACGTAAATCCTAGCATGAATCCGATACCCCCACGAACGAAAAAATATCAGGAGAGCTCTTCTGGGCCTTGGATAGTCTTTTTTAGACGTATATCAAAGCCATTAAACATTTTTCAAATTAATAAAGGTTTGACATCACGATACTCTTCAATCAAAGAGATCATAAAAGTAAATAACGATAAAATTCGTGTTGTGGTAAATAATTTGAAACACGCGAATGATATTGTCTCTTCGGAACATTTCAATAAAGAGTATAAAGTTTACATACCCTCCAAAGATGTCGAAATTGACGGTGTTGTTACCGAAGCGAGTCTTTCGGTAGATGATTTACTCAAGCATGGTGTTGGTCGTTTCAAGAACTCTATGCTTGAGGGTGTGAAAATACTGGAGTGCAAACAACTGTACTCAGTAGTTCATGAAGAGGAAAAAAAAGTTTATCGCCCATCAGACTCGTTTCGAGTGACATTTGCCGGGTCTGCGTTGCCGTCCCATGTCTATGTCGATAAAATTCGCCTCCCTGTTCGGCTTTTTGTTCCAAATGTAATGAATTGTACGATCTGCAAAAAATTCGGCCACACAGCTACTTACTGTAGTAATAAACCAAAATGTATTAAGTGTGAAGGGCCTCATAAAGATAATGATTGCAACAAGGAAATTGAAAAATGTATTTATTGTGGGAATAGTCCTCATGATGATATTTCAGTATGCACTGCATTTAAAGTGCACAAAGACAAAATTAAGCTTTCTTTAAAAGCACGGTCTAAGCGCACATATGCAGAAATGCTTAAAACGGTCATTGATGTCCCTCCTTTGGAAACCGAAAACGGGTTTTCAAATCTAGAGGAACCAGAGGACTCTGACTCTGACGAAAATAGTGAAGGTAATTCGTTTATCACTACCCAAGGGTCAGTTAAGAGAAAGAAGTCTTCCTCCAAATTACCAAAAAAGACACCTAAAATTTCATCTTCAAAAAAAGATCCCCGTGTTAAACAAAAAAAGTCAAAACCAAAGACTGTGCCTCCTGGTTTGTCAAATTCACAAACCAATCCAGGATCTAGTATAGAAAAAGATAATAATCCAGTGGGCTCCATTTCACAGCCACCAACAGGATTACTGAAGTTTTCGGAAATTGTTGAATGGATTTTCTCAGCATTCAATATATCTGAACCCTTAAAGACCCTCATAATGGCATTCCTTCCAATAGCTAGAACCTTTTTGAAGCAGTTATCAGCTCAATGGCCAATTGTCTCAGGTTTTGTATCTTTTGATGGATAATTTATCACCCGTCGCAAATGATACAATCACTGTCCTGCAGTGGAATTGTCGAAGCATCATGCCAAAACTTGATTCATTTAAAATATTATTGCATAGTCAAAAATGTGATGTATTTGCTTTATGCGAAACATGGCTTACTTCAAACATAGCTTTAAATTTTAATGATTTTAACATTATACGTCTCGATAGAGACTCTCCGTATGGTGGAGTGCTTTTGGGAATTAAGAAATGCTATTCCTTTTATAGATTAAACATCCCTTCAACTTCTAGTATAGAAGTTGTTGCTTGCCAAATAAACATTAAAGGCAAAGATATTTGCATAGCTTCGGTTTATATTCCTCCAAAAGCACAAGTTGGACAGCAACAGCTTAATGAAATGGTTGAAGCCCTTCCTGCACCACGATTGATTCTGGGGGATTTAAATTCGCACGGTATTATGTGGGGTTCCGTTTACAATGATAGCAGATCATCTTTAATACAAAACATTTGTGACAATTTTAGCATGACGGTATTAAATATGGGTAGCATGACACGGATCCCAAGACCTCCGGCACGCCCAAGTGCATTAGATCTATCTCTTTGCTCAACATCAATTCGACTAGATTGCACCTGGAAAATACTGCCTGATTTACACGGTAGCGATCATTTACCAATCATCATCTCAATTAGCAGTAGCAATTGCATTGCTACTTCCGCTAGTATTCCATATGATTTGACAAAAAATATCGACTGGATTAAATACCAAAGTAGTATCTCTAGTATTTTGAATTCAATGGAAGAGCTCCCTCCACTTGAAGAATATGACTTCCTCATTTGTTCGATTCTGGAGGCAGCAGAACAATCCCAAACTAAACGCTTTCCTGGGCCAACGACTAACAGAAGGCCTCCCAACCCCTGGTGGGACAAAGAGTGCTCAGAGGCTAAACTCGCAAAACAAAATGCTTGCAAGACGTTTCTAAAACGGGGAGGAGGAACTCCTCAGAATTTTGAAAAACTTATGGTTTTAGAAACCAAGTACAAGAGCATACTTCGAGCCAAAAAATGTAGCTATTGGAGACATTTTGTCGAAGGTTTGTCAAGAGATACCTCAATGAGCACTCTTTGGAACACGGCCAGACGAATGAGGAATCGTAACGTGGGCAATGAGAGTGATGAATACTCGAACCGATGGATATTTGACTTTGCTAGGAAAGTTTGCCCAGATTCTGTTCCTACGCAGAGCATTATACGGGAATCTCCTCCTAATAATAGTTTTATTAATAACCCATTTTCAATGATGGAATTTTCTATAGCACTCTTGTCTTGTAACAATAACGCTCCAGGGTTGGACAGAATTAAATTCAACTTGGTGAAGAATCTGCCCAACCTCGCAAAAAGACGTTTGTTGGAATTGTTCAACAAGTTTCTTGAGCAAAATATTGTTCCACCTGACTGGAGACAAGTGAAAGTTATCGCCATTCAAAAACCGGGGAAACCAGCTTCCAATCACAACTCATATAGACCCATTGCGATGTTGTCCTGCATCAGAAAATTGTTCGAAAAAATTATTCTACGACGTCTCGACACTTGGGTCGAGACGAATGGTTTGTTGTCAGATACTCAGTTTGGCTTCCGTAGAAATAAAGGGACGAATGATTGCCTTGCATTACTTTCGTCTGACATCCAAATTGCCTTCGCTCAAAAGCAACAAATGGCATCTGTGTTTTTAGACATTAAAGGAGCATTTGATTCAGTTTCTATTGATGTTCTTTCAGACAAGCTTCACCAAAATGGACTCCCAGCGGTTATAAATAATTATTTGCACAACCTTTTGTCAGAGAAACACATGCATTTTTCACATGGCGATTTGGCAACACTCAGAAATAGTTACATGGGTCTCCCGCAAGGCTCATGCCTCAGTCCGCTCCTCTATAATTTTTACGTAAACGACATTGACAGCTGTCTAGTAACCCCATGTACACTAAGACAATTGGCAGATGATGGCGTGGTTTCAGTTACTGGACCCAAAGCTATTGATCTGCATAAACCATTGCAAGATACCTTAGATAACTTGTCCGATTGGGCTGTTCATCTTGGTATCGAATTCTCTGCGGAGAAAACAGAGTTAGTCGTCTTTTCAAGAAAGCATGATCCCGCGCAGCTTCAGCTTCATATGATGGGAAGAATGATCCAACAGGTTTTAACTTTTAAATACCTCGGGGTGTGGTTCGATTCCAAATGCACGTGGGGAGGACACATTAGGTTTCTGATAACAAAATGCCAACAAAGAGTAAATTTTCTTCGAACAATAACAGGATCTTGGTGGGGTGCTCATCCGGAAGATCTAATAAAATTGTATCAGACAACGATACTTTCAGTGATGGAATATGGATGCGTTTGCTTTCGTTCCGCTGCAAACTCTCATATTATCAAACTGGAGCGAATTCAGTATCGTTGTTTGCGAATTGCTTTAGGGTGCATGCATTCGACACATACAATGAGTCTTGAAGTTCTGGCGGGAGTTCTTCCATTAAAAGATCGATTTTGGGAGCTTTCATCACGCCTGCTAATAAGATGTGAGGTGCTGAATCCCATGGTAATTAATAATTTCGAACGACTAGTCGAGCTTCGATCTCAAACAAAATTCATGACAGTATATTTTAACCATATGTCACAGGAAATCAACCCTTCAAGATATATTCCTACCCGTGTCAGCCTCCTAAATGTCCCTGACTCAACTTTATTTTTCGATACATCCATGCAGCGCGAAGTGCGTGGAATCCCGGATCATCTACGTTCGACGGAAATCCCAAAAATATTTTCAAGTAAGTTCAGGCATATTGACTCTGAGAAAATGTTTTACACGGACGGATCGCAAATTGAAGAAGCGACAGGGTTTGGTATGTTCAACAATAATGTTTCGGCCTCATTTAGGCTTCAAGAACCTGCATCTGTTTATATAGCAGAGTTAGCAGCAGTTCATTATAGTTTGAGTGTAATCGTCACATTATCTCCAAACCATTATTTCCTCTTCACAGATAGTCTGAGTGCAATTGAAGCCATTCGCTCAAACATGACTGGCAAGACTGAACCGTTTTTCCTGGGCAAAATAAAACAGTGCCTGAACGACATATTGAACAATAATTATCTAATCACTATAGTCTGGGTCCCGGCTCATTGCTCCATTCCTGGCAATGGAAGAGCCGATATTTTAGCCAAACGTGGTGCTATTGAGGGTGAAATTTATGAGAGACCGATTGCTTTCAACGAATTCTATAGCTCGTCTCGCCAAAGAACACTTGCCAGCTGGCAAGCTTCTTGGGATAAAGATGATCTGGGTCGGTGGATGCACTCAATTATTCCGAAAATATCGACAAAGGCATGGTTCAGGGGACTGGATGTGAGTAGAGATTTCATTCGTGTGATGTCCAGACTCATGTCCAATCACTACACGTTAGATGCACATCTCCTTCGAATTGGGCTCTCCGAGACTAATCATTGTGCTTGTGGCGAAGGTTATCGAGATATTGATCATGTCGTTTGGACATGCGTGGAGTATCGTGATGTCAGATCTCAACTAATAAATTCTTTGCGTACCCAAGGTAGACTATCCAATATCCCAGTTCGAGACATTCTTGCTTGTCGTGACCTTTCATACATGAAACTTATTTATCATTTCATAAAGAAAACTGGAGTTTCAATTTAATAAAGGCCCCTTTCAAGACTTAGTTCTGATCCCAGCTGCGTCCATGAGTTCAACCAATAGCTAAATTAGAATAAAAACAATGTAATGATACAAACAAACTCGAAACAGTTTATGAAATTATTAACAAAATGTCTGAAAATAAAAGCTTATTTTATAATTTATAGAAGTTAATCGTTTGGTTCAAATAATATTTCCGAGTAGATTTCATAATTAATGACGAGTTACCTAAGATGATATTTAAGTAATAAGAGAATATGTTTTAATAAATGCAAAACGTTGTGACTATGTTAGAATTAAATTAGGATAAGAATATTATGTAAAAGTGATGCTACGGCGAAGAAAAACTTATGTAAACTGCCTTAAGAAATAAATGTATTTATGAAAAAAAAAAAGGGGTATGCAACTGCGGAGCAAAGACCAGAGTGTTCCTGACGAATAAGACGATGGAGTTGGAAGGACTGTACAACGAAGAATGCCTTTAACACCGCCTACTACCATTCATTAAAGCTTATAAAAGTCCCGTGAAATTTTGACAAGATTTGGCAAATAGCCACTATAGCGGAGAGGTCATCCAGTGGTAAATAGAAGATTTCATCGATGAAAACATAAATCCACCCAACTTCCCGTCGAGAGTTTTAGGCAATATTTAAGCGAAATCTTAAGAAAATTGGAAAAACGACTCGAGAAGCGACTCAGATGATGTGGAACAAATGTGCCAAGAAAGTTGACTCCGTGCAGCGTTTGATGGAAGGAAGAAAGTTCGAATTTTCATTAGAAAAGGAGAGATATTTTTTACCTAAAGTACAGTAAATTGCCTTTGTTTTGATGTATTTACCTGATTTGTACGTTAACTCGAGACTGAGATAGAGCTGATTTTATCATTCCGGATTCTAAATGGACATAACTTTAAACTCTTACAATCTTGTGATAACCAGTGCAACAATTTTCGCTTCAAGGAAAAACCTATTATTCCCTGCGCTCCCAACAATTGGATCTGTCCCGAATTACTCCCTGCGGTTACATTAGAAGCAGTAATCGCGATGGGAACATCCCGGGTAACCCAAAGGGAATTAAGTCTTTTCCATAATGAATGGATTCGGAGCCGGGAAATTGAGGTTAAGTCAATAGAGTTATAACATAATTGATAGAAGCCGTTTAATATTGAGATTAACTGGAATGGACGAAGTAGGTTTCCGTGAGGTAAGATGCAATAATAATTAAAATGATTACTGCAAGCATTATTACTATTATTATTGTTATTAGAAAAATTAAACCTTATTATAGAAATAATAATATTGATAATAACTACTGTTACGGGCATAAAAAAGTTACTTCTCCATGGGCAACCAACATCGCACCGTTCTTCCAGCTGCCGTCGCCAACTTTGATGCAACCCGGTCTTGACGCGTCATCTCAGCAGCAGAAGCTTTGCTTTTCACGGAAATTGCATTGCACACACGAAGGTACTAGGCGTACTACCACTCTACAGCTACAGTTCGTACGTTCGCATGTTGTATATATTGCTGCTGGTGGTGGGGGTACTAGCTGCTGACATCAAAGGATTTTCGCCGGGCCTATCGAGTCGCAAAATGTCCTCAAATTACAGCATTTCAGCTGCGGTAACTAAAAACACACAGGACCACAGGAACGATACAATTGCAACGAAATTTCGCCTCACCATGGGATGCCCTAAAAGGGCGATGGGGTCACACAGCGAAAATCATCATTATGGACGGAATTAATTTCTTGTTAACTACGCTATCCTGTTCCAAGTAGACGCACACATCGAGAACGAGAATGTAAAACTGGAATGCAATCATGATGCCCTAGGAGACCAGGGTAGAAAGTGATAATTCTTCGGTCGAATTCTTCATCGAAAACGAACACAAACATGCTGTCACAGCACCCCCAAACATGCAGCAGACACGTACGCACCGAGCGACACAAGCGAAGGGACAGCTCAACCGCAAAACCTGAGCCTAAAAAGCCTGAAGAGCACTTCTTAATGGAAATATGAGCCTGAAAGGCGGCGGAAATAGCTTTACTGAACCCGGTTAGATATACGCTGTTAAGGTACGAACACAGTGGACGCGAAAGTGGTGCGGTGCGACACTAGCAGGGCGCAACCGCATCCACTGCGTTTCGATCTTAACCGGTGAAGTTTTCATAAGTAAGGGGTGAGGGGGGGCCGACGTGGAGTGCGTTTTTCTCGTTTGCATTTTTATGGTCCTCTGCAGTCTGCAGTCCGGAACGGGGCCGGCGGTGGGGTTGGCCGACGAGGAACGCGTTCTGGCAAACCGACGCTCGTAGTACCTGCAAATGTGAGGCGAAACGAAGAACAAAAAAAATATGTCGATAGGCCTAAAATAGGATGTTGGGTGTTTGGCAAGCCTGCGTGCGCTACTTTCCTGACCCGACCCGACCCGACCCGGCGTCCGGCGTCGCTTCGGGTGCCGTTCTGAAGGGTTCCACTTGAACATTCCGCACCGCTAATTATGTTAGAATAATTGCATCAATCCGAGGAAAATTTGTCGCTGCGACACAATGAAAGCGAACTGCGCCGGTATGCAACTTCTGTATGACACTTGCCGAATCGAAGTGGTTACTCTGACTGAAGTTTTTACATCAATAGCAAACTGTTTTGCGATTGTTTGCCGTTGGCGGAAACGACGATAGCGGAATTTTGATGCCGAAGGAAACTTCGAGGGATGCGGGAGTCCTGGAGAAGCAAGTGCGGTTCTGTTCGATTTTGGCCGTGAAAAAAAAACACATTTGCGTTCAGTATTTGTCATTTTGACTTAAGATTTTCTGTACACTCCCCAGATCTTGTAATAAAGAACCGGGTGAAATGGTAGATCTTTTAGTACCATCCAAGTAGCACACGTTATTACACTTCAATGACAGTAACTTATATGAAACAAATCATGGAACAAGTTGAAGACTTTGCAACGTGCATTCTAACTGCTATGTAACCTGAAAAGCGTAAAAGGCGGAGCTTGTGCGACTTACCAAGGGTTGCCAAACAACTTCTCAGTAAAGAATATTTGATTTGATTCAGCGCACACAGCAGTTACAATGAAACAAAAAATATAAGTTTGTTTCATGTTACAATTTGTTGATGTTTTTCCCATTCAACATTTATTACCGAAATTTGGCATCTGATAATCAGAGCTAAAATATCGAATTCAATCATCTTTAAACTCACTATATCTACTCAAAATCTAAGTGCTATTCGATATATCAGAGCACCGACATGCAAAGAGATATTCATATTTTTATTTCCGTCATATAAATTTACAACTAAAAAGTCAGATAGAACTTTTTTGTGATTAATATTAGTTTGTCATACATCAAAGTTAAAACAGTTGACCAATCGCAATAACTAAAAATGGATTTTTTTCAAATTCAATGAATATTTCATTCCCTGGTCACAATGGTAGCCAATTGTATAAATTTTTCCATGCATACACTGCCGTGACAAAGTGTAGAAATATTCTCTCTGGTAGTGGGAATGTACTTCCCAAAACGAAACAAATTTGCTTCGCACATGTACCGGCAAAAAATTTGCGTATAAAAGCAGATTTAACTATAGCCAATTTTTTTAAACTGAAGGAACTACACTAAGGGCTTTTTTATGCGGTTTTTTATGCGACATTTTTTATGCGAAGTTTAGAGTTATGCGGTTTTTTATGCGGTACGTAAACTCGCATAAAAAAAGACTTCAGTGTATCTACTTATTCTACTTATTGATTTTATATTATTGTTCGGGAAATTGTACGGAAGCTTTCAACCGACACTGTAATTGTATTTCGTTGTTGCATCACATCGAATACGGTTACCGATATGAAATCATCACTTAACTTTGTCTTGTAGTGTGTCACTTTTTCATAGTCACATTTGGCGACTGAAACAGTCAATGCGAGCACGTCTAAAGAGTTAGATTACCGAAAAGTTACGTTGGAACTTATTGTAACTTAGTATGATGAGATGTCAATTCGTAACATTGTTTTGACTCCATTGTCACCATCATAACACGACTTGTTTCGTCGTGTTTGTCATACGACCATTATGCAGAATTTGTTTTATTTCATTTTTAATGAACAAGTTACATGTGCTACTTGGGTTACTCCAGTGATACCCAAATTGGTCCCTACAGCCCACCAGTGGGTGCTAGCTTAATTTTAGTGGGCAGTAAACTCAAAACTCAATAGGTTGGTATAATGACGTAAATAGTGGGATGCTTCATCAGAAAAAATCTGAAAAACGGTCATATTCGAGCGTCCAAAATGACACGTTTTTACGTCAATCGGCTGAACCACAGAAGCACACATCTGCTTGACGAATAATTGGTTCATATAAATCCATACAGCGGAACTTGTTAACCTACACACTAAGAAAAATTTACATCTTTATAGATGCACATAAATGGAGCGTCGCGATTCACTTACATTCACAATTCTAAGCATGTACAGTTGAGTCATATCAGTAACTTCACAGTTAATGTAGCTTAAGCTTACATCGATACAGACGCAAAGTTTATTTTTACATGTTAGGAGATGTAATATTGTGTCATCGCCGACGAAATTACAGCATGCTTGAATTTACGTCAAGCGTAAATTTCATTTTTTCTAAGAGTGTAATGCAAACTACAGAGACAGAGCTTGTAAATTTGAAAACGAATGTAATTTTTTGTTTTTTGATAAATTAGGTTTTCATGCATTGCACTTGTAAAATTTATCTTTTTTCTCTGTCACTGTGTCACATATTTAAGTAAACTTCAGTCATTTGACGAATTAAGTGTTTATAATTTACCTTGTATGCAGATTTACATCCCATGTTAATTTCATAAAGTGACATTTCATTATGTAAACACTTCGAATAAAAACCCTGTGATTTTACATCCTATTAGATGCACATAAATGTAGCGTCGCAGTTCATAGAAATTTACGTGGAAGAACATTTATTATTGTGTCTAAAATTCCATAACATGAGATTCATTGATTGAAATAAAAAAAATGAATATTGATTGCGACCGCCGCGAGACATGAACCGGGAATCATTGGATCGCAAAGTACGTCTGTTAATCGACTGAGCCACAGAAGCACACATCTGCTGGGCTGGTAAAAAGTGCACTTAAATTCATACAGTCGCACCTGCTAGCAGAACGCAAGTTACAGTCGAAACCCGTAAAATTCAAGCTAATCTAACGTTAAGTCAATTCAAATGTAATTTTCCGTCATTTGACAAATTAGGTGTTTATGTGTTACATCGTATGAGGGATTAGGTCACCTGTAAAATTCATTTTTTGTTGTTGTGATGGTCAGGATCAAACCAACCTATTAGACGCAAATATGATTACAATGAATAGAAGGTCATCAAATTCTTGTTAAATTTATTATAGAGGTAAGCAAAGTTGTCAATTTCATAGAAATTCATTATATTATCTAAGCGTACACAGAAAGAAATAATGAAATTTACACGACATGTAAATCAATAGTAACATGTAATTGACATGGGATGAATCGAGATTTTGATTGATAACCTTCATCGATGCAAAACTAAAAAAAATTGCATTGAATTTTCAATGAATATAACTGTATCTTTCAATTAACGCTTAGTTTGCAATTAAATTCTATTGAAACCTACAAAATTGTAAAGTAACTTTATGTTTAATTATCTGCTCTAAATATGTGCATGAAAATAGATGTAAATTCACAAAATATTTTTATCTGTGATACACTCCAAAAAAATTTGAATTTTACAGGTGACTTAATCCCTCATACGATGTAATTCATAAAGATCTAATTTGTCAAATGACGGAAGATTTTATCTGTAATGACTTAATGTTAGATGAGCTTGAATTTTACTGGATTCGACTTTAACTTGCGTTCTGCTAGCAGCATTTAAATGCGCCTTTTACCAGCCACGCAGATGCATGCTTCTGTGGCTCAGTCGATTAACAGACGTACTTGCGATCCAATGATTCTCGGTTCATGTCGCGGTGGTTGCTATCAGTATTCTTTCTTTTTATTTCACTGAATTTCATGGCATGGAGTCCTAGACACAATATTAACTGTTTTCCGACGTAAATTTGCGTGAACTGCGATGCTCCATTTATGTGCATCTAATAAGATGTAAAATCACAGGGTTTTTTTTAAGTGTGTAGTTCAAATATGCATTTTTTTTTCGATTTCGAAAATTTCATGCCTATGAAAATTCCACTAAGTGGACTAAGAAGGGTTTTTGACTTTCTCTATAGAAAGGTATTAGAATTGCTGGAAAAACCGACTTTCGAACGGAGCCTCGGAGACCCATAGTGTTATATACCATTCGACTCAGTTCGACGAGATCGGAAAATGTCTGTGTGTGTATGTGTAAACACTTATCGAAACTATTTTTAACGCTAAATTTTCTCATAGATGGCTGAACCGATTTTAACAAACTTAGGCTCGTTTGGAAGCTTTGGTAACGTGTTGTTTTTTTACCGCGCAAGTTTCTCAGAGATGGCTGAACCGATTTTGACAAGTCTAGGCCCGTTTGAAAGCTATTGTTAGGCCATTGATCAAGTTCAAAGATTAAATGGCTGTGACTTTTGGTTCCAGATATATGATGGTATAAGTGACGTAACTAACAAAACGCGTTGATTTTTACCGCTTTTATATATATCAGATGTACAACTTTGCTTCCGCCGTTTTCCGATAGGTGGCTGTACCGGCTTAGGCTGCTCAAAATACATAGATAAGAATTCCTTTAAAGTGAGTGTGTACAGTGCCTAACAAATGGTCATCGCCGTTTCAGTGACAGTTGTTCTTGTTTTCGTATTATTCACGCTCGAAAATGTCTGTTTATGTGCTCAATTTTCGCCATTTGCGAGAAGTTTTACTTTTCTGTTACGATTCGAAAAAAAAAAAATGCAGCTGAAGCGCATCGAATGCTCTCAGAAACTTACGGTGATGGTGCTCTGAGTAAAAGAACGTGTCGGAAGTGGTTTCAACGTTTTAAAAATGGTGATTTCGATGTCGAAGACAAACATGGTGGTGGAAGAGAAAAAAACTTTATATACTAGAAGAATTTGCTTGATGAAGATTCGTGCCAAACCCAAGAAGAGCTTGCCGAGTCGTTGGGAGTGAGTCAGCAAGCCATTTCAAAACATCTCAAGGCCCTGGGCATGATTCAGAAAGAAGGAAACTGGGTGCCGTACGAGTTGAAACCGAGGGACATCGAACGCCGTCTATTTGTATGTGAGCAACTGCTTCAAAGACAAAATCGTAAGGGGTTTTTACATCGAATCGTAACCGGTGATGAAAAGTGGGTTCGATACGATAATCCTAAACGCAGAAAATCATGGGGAAAGCCCGGGCATGCTACTTAGTCGAAGACAAAACCGAATATGCACGGCGCCAAGGTTATGATTTGTATTTGGTGGGAACAGCACGGTGTGATTTACTACGAGCTCTTAAAACCGGGTGAAACCATCACAGAAGATCGCTACCGAACGCAGCTGATGCGCCTTAGTCGCGCACTAAAAGAAATGCGGCCACAATATCAAGAGCGACATGACAAAGTCATCCTCCAACAGAACAATGCTCGGCCTCACATCGCAAAAGTGGTCAAAAAGTACCTGGAAACGCTGAAATGGAAAGTCTTGCCCCACCCGCCGTATTTCCCAGATGTCGCCCCTTCTGACTTCCACCCATTCCGTTCGATGGCACACGGCCTGACAGATCAACATTTTCAATCCTTCGAAGAGTTGGAAAAATGGATTGCTTTTCGAGCCGGGATCCGAAAATTTCCGGAAAGATGGGAGAAAGTTGTCGGACAATACTTTGAATAATACATCTGTAAGTACATTTTCGCAATAAAGCTTTTAATTTTGAAAAAAAAAACGGCGGAAGCAAAGTTGTACATCTGATATGAGGATGCCAAAATTTTGGGATCACCTCTAATTTCGTAAAGCTCTAGTACTCAAAAGTTTAAGCACCTCGAAAAAAGCCTTCATGCAAAATTTGAGCTAAATCGGACATGCTTAAGGGGTGCTGCCCGGTGGTAAAGGTTTGACAATTTTCAATCTTGAGAAAGCACCATAGCGGGGAGTACATGAAATTTCCAAAATCGAAAATTTTTTTTATGCCAACAGTCTCAAAACTGCATGAAACGTCGAGATTTAGTGTCAACTAAAAAAAATTTTTTTGAGAAAATCAACTTTCTGGAACATAGAAAAATTTTGATATTTTCTCCCAAAATTTTGATATTAGTCCCAAAAAGTCGATATAAAAAAATTTTTTGGTGGAATGGTAATTTTGTTTTAATTTTTACTTTTCAACCTACATACTGTCCCAGAAAGTCCATACAAACAAAAACCGCATTTCGCAATGGTTCAGAATCTGTCAATTTTTATGGCTGCGTCCTGTTGTTTACACTCTTCTCTAACCACTTATGCAGTTGTTTATTCATTTTCATTCGTTTGTTTCGAAATGTGTTGAATTTGCAGAACAACGTCGAAAAATTGTGTACAAATGGTGCACAGAACGCGGACTGTCACTGAGAAAGATAGCAAAAATGGAAGAAGTAAGTGAAAACGCCGTGCGAAATGCAATCAGGAAGTTCGGTGAGAATAACACCTTTGGGGATAAACCGAAAACGGGTCGAAAAAAAGGTCCTGCTAATTCTCAGTTGGATAAACGTATACTGAAGGCGTTCGAGCAAAAGAAGGATGTTTCATTTCGGGATGTGACCAAAAAAGTGGTCACTTCGAAGTCAAATGTTCTTCGTGCTAAAGAACGTTTGAATCTTCGAACCTATAAGAAGGAGAAACAACCAAAACGTAGTCCGAAACAAGAAGCATCGATCAGGCCGAGGGTTCGAAAGCTGTACAATACGATTCTTGCCAAGAATTTGAACGGCATAATCATGGACGACGAAACCTACGGAAAACTCGATTACAAATCCTTGCCGGGACCACAATATTATACGGTGCGAGAAGGGCAAGTGTTAAACCAGTCCGAGACATCGATTGAAGTCGAAAAATTTGGTAAGAAAGGTATGGTCTGGCAAGCAATTTGTAGCTGCGGTAAGATTTCGAAGCCATTCATCACCACTGCTTCAATGATCAGCGAAATATACATCAAGGAATGTTTATAAAAACGACTTCTACTCATGATTCGAAGCCACAAGGATCCTGCTGTCTTCTGGCCAGATCTTGCTTCTTGCCACTACTCGAAATCAAATGGTATAGTACCAAAAATGTCACTTTCGTCCCAAAAGACATGAACTCTCCAAATTGCCCACAACTTCGACCAATTGAAGAATTTTGAGCATTAACGAAGGCACATCTTAGGAAACATGTCTCGGCATCCGAAACCATTCAACAGTTCGAAAAAGATTGGAAAAAAGTGTCAAAACTTGTCACCAAGAAGTCTGTACGGAATTTAATGAGGAACGTTCGCAAGAAGGTGCGCCAGCTAGTCTACAATGGCTAAGTAGCAAATGTTGAGAATAATATTCTGTTGTTGTAGTCTAATATTATCAGTATATCGAATATAATTTAAATGTCCAACACTTGTGAATTATTTACAGCGAAGTCAAAGTGCGTCCATACTTTCTGGGACAGTCTTTACTATTATCAGCCTAATATCTTAACTTCGGTATGTCGAACACCTGCAAAAAGGAATCAAACATGTGAAAATTGCAAACAATTATAAGACAGAGCAAATAAGACGTCTAAATTTCCCGATTACCCAGCGTAAATCTGAAAATGGCATGTGTGATTACACAGAAATCACAGACCATGCGCACACACACGGACTCCGATTTCAAAGCTTTCATTCGCTAAATCACCGCCGGCATCAAAGGAACTAACGTTTGCTCACTAGAACTTCAACCAAACCGGTGTTTGGTTCACATAATTACACTTCACTTTATGGCGGCATAACGACTTTGTGGTCACCACGAAAGCCTGCCTGCCTGCCTTCGGTCGAGACCACCAAAGCCATCGTTACCGGTTGCAGCAACAGCAGCATAATCCGTAAACAATACTCTACTTCAAGCTTTGGCGTAGGCGAGCAGAGCAATTGCACCCCGACGGCAAATAGCCACTTGTCGGGCCAAGGATCCTGGATCCCGGAGCCGTCGGAACCCGAAACAGATAATTAACATCATCATAGTTTTGCAGCGAACAGCCAGCAGGACAGCGAATAATATTGCGCTTTCTACTCCGGCAAATTACACCCTCGCCAGAGCAAAGCCGGCTACCGGGCAAACCGGGCTCAACACTTCGGAATTACATTTCAGATTCCTTCTGTCAGTAGGAGGAATCCATAAATACACATAAAGCGCAAAATTTACTTCATAAACAGAGTGCATCGCCAGCCACTGCCCGGCTGCTTGCACGGATCGTTTACTTTGGCTTGATTGTAATCATTATGAGAGGCGATGATAATGGTGATCACCAAACCATCATTCCTTGTTTCCATCATCATATGCCGGACGGTCGAACGGCGTCATGTGCAGTGCCTTCCTGCTGGGTGTCCAGTCCAGTCCAGTTCCGCCAGGCTCCATAATTCCAGTTCCGGCATCGAAATCCTTCAATAGTCTGGCCGTTCGTTGACTGATAAATATGTTGCCGAGGCCGGGAATGATGCACAGGATGAAGTAATTTTGCACATGCACCGCTCTGGCCCTGGTCCTGGCCTTCGAAACAACTTCCGCATCTCAGTGAGCCAAACTTCCTGCGTCGAAACGAAACGAACGACGCCCACCTCGAAACGAATGTGGGGACCCCGGGTGTCAGTGGATGGACTTTTCACGGCAAATTATAGAGCAAACTTAGCCTGCAGTTGTTGATTACATGTGCCAATTGTCCGGTTGATAACAGTTTGATTGCAAACTGATGCCATGCAGGGTCCGGTCCGGTCCAGCCCGGGTGCATCTAATGACGCGACGGTGCGTTATTCTGTCGGTGCTTGTGCAATCAGGTAATTGATATTGTGTATCATTCGGAAATGTTCTGCGAAATGTATTATTGATTAAGCTCTGAGATGAAATAACGGGCTCAAAATATGTTTCCAACAAACTGGGTATTATATTTAGCTAGGAAAATTTGAATAATGAAACTGATAGTGTTCATCACTGGTTCGGCTTAAGGCCATTCAACCGAAAGGAGCCAAGTCGTCACCTTAAATGATAGTTTCAAATTTTTTAAATTACAAAATTTCGTGCAAACCTTGAAGACCAAAGGAGCTTCCAATTAGGCCTAAATTTGTGAAAATCGGTTTAACTTTCCATTGAAAGATCACAGAAAAAATTATGAATTATTCTACAAACGATACAATTCACAACTACTCAATTTTTCAAGTGACGCAATATTCCACTCGCACATAATTTCACATGCTCCGAATGTAATTTGCACTCGGCTACCAAGTCCCGCTTTTAGGGTTTTATATGTATCCATTATTCAATCAACAGATATGAGCTCTGTGGTTCAGTCG
Source organism: Malaya genurostris (assembly GCF_030247185.1). Taxonomy (NCBI): domain Eukaryota; kingdom Metazoa; phylum Arthropoda; class Insecta; order Diptera; family Culicidae; genus Malaya; species Malaya genurostris. The sequence continues at coordinate 129,620,610 of NC_080570.1, forward strand.
AGTAACCGCAGTGCTTGTGGTCTAATGTTTCTTGGTTCAAGTCGCGGTGCTGCTAACGATCTTTTGTTTTTTAACTTCGTTCGAAATCAAGCCATATAATTTTCGAATCACACAATTTTACATGTTCTTGAATAAAAATTTGTATGAAATATGACGCTCCATGCATCTCCTGCATCTTATAAAATGTAAAATTACAAGATTTTTTCGAACTTCGTTCGAATCTCGGAGAGGGCTAAGTCAAGGTGATGGACTTTCTTATATCTTGTTTTTTTTTTTAAATAACTATTTATTGGAATATGAGTTAAAATTAAATTATTAAGATTTAAATTAGGTGTTCAGCCACAAGTGGTGACTTTTCAGCCCTATTATATATATATATATATATATATATATATATATATATATATATATATATATATATATATATATATATATATATATATATATATATATATATATATATATATATATATATATATATATATATATATATATATATATATATTATTTGGTTATTACCATGAGGACATTATTTGCTTCCGCAATTCTTAGATTTTTGTGTAGGGAAAATTCTAAACCTACTTGTATTTTGTAATGGGGAAAAAGAACTTATATACTAACTTACTAACTAATACAGAGAGCGAATCGATTCAATTGAAGATTACATCGATTTTTGTCGGAATTTGCTTATAATATTATGCGACATTACATCTAATGGTTCTATATTTGTGAGTCTGTGTAACTCATTTGTACTAAACCAGGGAGGACGCTTCAAAATCATTTTCAGAATTTTATTCTGAATCCTTTGAAGCGTTTTCTTCCTGGTGGAACAACAGCTTGACCAAATTGGTACTGCATAAAGCATGGCTGGTCTGAAAATTTGTTTATAAATTAACAATTTGTTTTTTAGACAGAGCTTAGAATTTCTGTTTATAAGAGGATATAAACATTTAATATATTTATTACACTTTGCCTGGATTCCTTCAATGTGAACCTTGAAAGTGAGTTTTCTGTCATACGTTAAACCTAAGTATTTAGCTTGATCAGACCATGTCAATTCCAAGCCATTCAATTTGAGAATGTGATTATTGTTTGGTTTAAGAAAAGAAGCTCTTGGCTTATAAGGAAAGATAATTAATTGCGTTTTTGCTGCATTTGGTTTAATTTTCCATTTTGACAGATAATCACTGAAAATATTTAAACTTCTTTGTAGGCGACTGCAGATCACTCTTAGATTTCTACCTGTGGCTAACAGACTTGTGTCGTCACAGAATAACGATTTCTGACAACCAACGGGTAGATTTGGAAGATCAGAAGTGAAAATATTATACAAGATTGGAGCTACGCTCGAACTCTGCGGAATACCGGCTCGTACGGGTAGCAATTCAGATTTACAATTCTGATAGCTAACCTGAAGAGTACGATCAGTTAAATAATTTTGAATCATTTTTATCAAATAAATAGGAAACTGGAAATCAGACATTTTTGCTATTAAACCTTTGTGCCAAACACTGTCGAATGCTTTTTCTATGTCTAGAAGAGCAACTCCAGTGGATAACCCAGAAGATTTATTAGCTTTTATCATGTTCGTTACTCTGACAAGTTGATGAGTAGTTGAATGTTCATGACGAAATCCAAACTGCTCTGGTAAAAAAATTGAATTCTCATTTATATGAGTCATCATTCTCAACAAGATAATTTTTTCAAAAAGTTTACTGATAGAAGAAAGTAAGCTAATTGGTCGATAACTTGATGTTTCTGTTGGATTTTTATCAGGTTTTAGGATAGGAATTACTTTTGCGCTTTTCCAACTTTTTGGGAAGTAAGCTAATGGAAAACACTTGTTGAAAATTTTAACCAGGAGTCTCAAGGCAACATCGGGAAGATTTTTAATTAGAATATTATAAATTCCATCAAAATTCGTCTCAATAATGTCATCGTGTGATAACACATGGGTTGAAATATGCTCATATTTCAGTGAGACTTCATTTTCAATGGGACTCACAACGTTCAAATTAAAATTGTGCACACTCTCAAACTGCTGAGCAAGTTTTTGAGCTTTTTCGCCATTTGTAAGAAGTATTTGATTTCCTTCCTTGAGAGCAGGAATTGGTTTCTGAGGTTTCTTAAAAACCTTAGAAAGTTTCCAGAAAGGTTTAGAATATGGTTTAATTTTTTCAACTTCATTAGCGAAATTTTCATTTCGCAAAAGAGTAAATCTATGTTTAATTTCTTTTTGTAAATTTTTAACTATGTTTTTCATAGCAGGATCACGAGAACGTTGATATTGTCGTCGACGAACATTCTTCAACCGAATGAGCAGTTGAAGATTGTCATCGATGATAGGAGAATTTAATTTAGTTTGAGCTTTGGGAACTGAAAGATTTCTAGCTTCGATAATGTAATGATTCAAATTATCAATTGCTGTGTCGATGTCCGCAGAATTTTCTAAAATAGTTTCATGATCCACATGATTTTCAATGTGAGATCTGTAATCCAACCAATTAGCTCTATGATAGTTGAATATAGAACTAATTGGATTAATTATAGCTTCGTTGGAAAGTCTGAATGGTACAGGAAGATGATCTGAGTCAAAGTCAGCATGTGTAATCGGTTCACTACAAATGTGACTTTGATCTGTTAGAACCAGATCAATTGTAGACGGGTTTTTCACGGAAGAGAAACAAGTAGGATTACTGGGATGAAGAACTGTGAAGTAACCAGCTGAGAGTTGATTATGAAGTATTTTACCATTACTGTTATTTTGCCTACAATTCCACTGGACATGCTTAGCATTCAAGTCCCCTATTACGAAAAATTTCGATCGATATCTTGTAAGTTTTTGCAAATCGCCTTCAAAGAAATTTAATTGTTCGCCGGTGCATTGGAATGGCAAATATGCTCCAGCGATGAAATAAATTCCATGAATGGTTTCAACCTCGATTCCCAGGCTTTCAATAACTTTAGTATTGAAAGAGGGTAAAATTCGATGTTTAATTTTCCGTTGGACAAAAATGGCAACTCCACCACCCATTCCAGTAAACCTGTCAAATCGATGAACCACATAATGTGGATTACTTTTCAATTTCAACCCATTCTCATCACACGCTCCGGGACACCCTGTAACAAGCATTGAGGAAGTCCCCCTGCCACCCGGCCCATTCGTGCTCTCCGCTGACATCCAACATCGTCATCGTCCCGGTCCTGTGGTTGGTGATGGTAGTGGGGACTTTCGACTTGCTACTCCAGGCGAGTATTTTGTTTGTTCTAATCCTGCTGTTCCTGATACTCAAATGCATTTTAGCCATCCACCCTGCTCTACTTCATCGTCTGAGTGCATCAGCATCTATTACCAAAACGTGCGTGGATTACGGACAAAAATAGATGGATTCTTTTTGTCTGTAATGGAAGCAGTACATGACGTCATCGTTCTGACAGAGACCTGGCTCGACGATCAAATTTTCTCCACTCAACTTTTCGGACATCAGTATACCGTTTTTCGTACCGATCGGTCCCCGGCTAACAGTCATAAAACTCGCGGAGGTGGTGTCTTGATAGCTGTGTCTAAAAAATTGAATTGTTACATCGATCCCTCACCGATCTCTGACACCATTGAACAGCTTTGGATTGTCGTCAAGCTGCCACAAGTTGCTGTCAGTATTGGTGTGATTTACCTGCCACCAGATCGGAAAAATGATTTTATGAGCATATGTGCACATGTAGACTCATTGTGCTCGATTTCATCACGTTTCGATCCTCACACTCCTGCACTTCTTTTTGGCGACTACAACCAATCCGGTATTCAGTGGCATTTCTCAGAGAAAGGCTTACCGTACATTGATCTATTGCATTCGCATATGTCAACCGCCAGCAGCGCTCTTTTTGACGGGTTTAATCTAAACGGGTTCAACCAAATCAACGATCTGCTGAATCGAAATGCTCGCCTGTTGGATCTTGTTCTCGCCAATGATATTGCTACACCAATCACCACCGTTTCATCGCCGATTGAACCTCTTACGGACCTCGACGCTGACCATCCCGCCATTGAAGTTTCTCTCAGAATACTGACACCAGTCGTCTTTGAAGAGTCTGCTGTACTGCATTACCCAGATTTTCGACGAGCAGATTACAACGTTTTGAACGATTTACTCTCTCTCACAAATTGGCGCGCTCTTGATGCAATTTCCGATGTTAACGATGCTGTAGAGTATTTCAGCGAAGCAGTTGAGTTCGCTATTTCCTGTGCTGTTCCCCCTAAACGACCTACACAGAAGCCACCTTGGTCTAATAGTCGGTTACGTGCATTCAAGCGTGCTCGATCTGCTGCTCTTCGAAAATACTGCAACTCCCGTTCTGCTTACTTTAAACGCCAGCTAAATTTTCACAGTAATAGATACCGCCACTACAATCGCTTTCTCTATACTCGATATGTAAGACGAACCGAGGAGAACCTTCGCCGAAATTCAAAACGTTTTTGGTCGTTTGTTAACTCGAAACGAAACGAAACCGGCTTACCGCGCTCTATGTTCTTAGAACAGGAAACAGCCAGCAATGATAATGAGAAATGCATTTTGTTTGCGCAACTTTGAGAAAATTATAAAATTCATCTTCACTCGATTTCAAAGATCGAGCATTCCAATTTAAAATATTCAAATAATTATTTAACATCACTGTTAAATTTTAAATTCATTATAATATTATTTGCAAATTTCCATCCGATTTGAAATGCTTCAAAAAGTGATGAAGTCGAATTCATTTGGATGATCATTTGAAAAAGTTGATCTTGTAGGTAGATCATTTTATTTTCAGTTATATCGCCTAAATCGACTTAATTTAAAGAAGCGAATGGCATTGAAGGAATATTTGTAGGTAGACTGCCATTAGAAGAAGATGATTTGGCCGGTCTACCTATTAATAAATTGTTTTCGTTAGAAGATGGACTGCAAGGCGGTCCTGCGTTTTGATTATTTACATTAGAAGAAATAGGTGGTAGATTTCTACCTAATATACCAGCATAACTGACATTAGAAGAAGAATATGTCGAGGTCGATCTACCTGTCAATAAATTGTTTTCGTTAGAAGACGAATTGGCAGGTGTACCTGTTTTTTGTTTTAAATTCGAAGAAATCAGTGTCTTAGAAGAATTAGGCGTGGCATTTGCAACGGCTATTTGATTTTCAGGTATGTTTTGTAAATTTAAGGTCGTTGATTTGACTTGTTGTCTAAGCGAACGAGCGTTTCAAATTTTTTCCCTGACAGGACATTTCAAATAGTTGGATTTATGATTTCCATTTCAATTTGACCATGAAAATTTATCAGTGGTTTCATTCATTGGACAAACGTCTTTCGAATGCGATTTACCACAATTCAAACACCGTATATCCATATGACAATTTTTGGTTCCATGACCGAAGCCTTGGCAACGACGACATTGCGTTAAGTTTGCAATACGATTATGCCGTTTATAATGTTCCCAATGAATTTTAATGTGGGAAATGAAACGTACTTTTTCTAAAGTTTTCAAATTGTTTACATCACTTCGATTGAAGTGTATTAGGTAAAGTTCATGGGAAATTCCAGAGCGTGGTTTAGAAGTACCATTCGCTCTTTTTTTCATAAGTATTACTTGGGAAGGGGCAAAACCAAGCAATTCTTTTATTTCAATTTTAATTTCATCAATACTTTGATCATTTGATAAGCCTTTCAAGACAGCCTTGAAGGGTCTGTCTGATTTTATATCATATGAATAAAATTAATGAAGTTTCTCGGACAAATATCGAATAAGTCGTTCGTAATCTTCCAATCCATCAAGCAAGACTCGTCATTCTCCTCTTCGTCCGATTTGAAATGAGACTTTTACTTCCGAGAGAAAAGTAGAAAGCTCAGTACGGAATGCTTTGAAGTCGGAAATCATCACCGTCACTGGTGGCATAGATTGTTGTTTCTTCCCAGAACGACAAGCGTTCATTTTGGGAATTTTTGAAGAATTTTCTTCTATGTCGCTACAATCGGATTCAGGAAGAATCTCGTAAATATTGTTAGACGGCATAGGATCAACGGAAGGGAAATCCGTCCGTTGTCTTTTAATTTTACATTCAGATTCTATAAGATCGAGAATGTTATTAGAAAAATGTTGAATAACGGATTGTGATTTATTCCGTATTGAATTATTTTTAACCTTAGGCTTGCTGCCTTTCCGGTTGGACGCAGGCATTTTTGAAATGAATGGAATTTTGAATAATAGTTCTTTGAATAGCTAGCCTTTGAAAAGACTGATTAATTTCTTAGTCACTCTAATATCACTCTTTGTATCACTTAGTCACTCTAATATCACTCTTTGTATAGCCTTGGCTGACTAATTGTTAGTCTTTAAAAAAGACTGTTAGTGATTCAGGTAGCCTTGAAAAATATTGGGATGGTGATTTTCAAAAGCGAAAATTTTCAAAGCTTAACCGCCGCGTAGTACCCCTTACCGAAATCCGATTTAGCTCAAACTTTGCATTGAGACTTTTTTCGAAATGCTTCATCTTTTGAGCACTACCACTTTACGAAATTAGAGGCTAAACAGCAACTGCTGTAATCAATAATAGTTTTAATGATAATAAAAACAATAATAAAACACAATCACAAAGCATGTTATGCAGCAGAATAAAAAATATTAGTAAATTTAGCCATTCAAACGCTGCGCTTGCTGTGTGTTCGAAACAAGCACAATGCTGCACTTCTGCTACTTTTATAAATCAAATTCATGCTATTTAACGTTTTACTGGGTTTAATCTAAACAGTGGAGTGTAATCAACTAGCAGGAATTGGAACAGCCTTCCGTCACTATAACCGCTATTTGGAATATGTAATATTCATATTGACCACCCAAAGTACATCGAAAATATAGCAGTCAACATTTCTCAGTTGAGAATTTATTCAGGAGAGATTTTTTCATGCAAATATAATAGCTATATCTTGCACGAGACACTTCGGTGTCAAACTGAAACGTAGTGGAAATTTAGCATCGAAGTACCATAGGATACTCTTCTCACTTTCGATTATCTCTTTAGCGATATTTCTGTGGGTGAAAATTTGTCATCAAGTTTCGCTGACACAAAAAATCACTTGTGAATTTCGAGGTTCAGAGTTTTGTGTATGATTGTTTGGATCAGGGTCATTTCACCGAAAAAGCCATTTCACCGAAAACCGTTTAGCCGAAAGCCATTTCGCCGAAAGGGTTATTTCCCCGAATGCCATTTCGCCGAAAGGGTCATTTCGCCGAAAGGGTCATTTCACCGAATCCTGAAATCGTCTTGAAATCGTAATTAGAATTGATTTAAATTAAAGACAAACGAAAGATGATAGCGTTAACGCCCGTTTTGTTGACCTACCATTGTACTTCTTGAATAACGATTTATTGTTGTACTCTTGAATAAAGATTGATTCATGAACCTCAGAAAGCAGTTCCCAAGAAGCAGCCTCTGAGAAAATGAAGAGAGTTCCGTTTTTGAGTTTTTGACCACTATTTCTGGTACTTCCGGAACCGGGAGCTGATATAGCTCAGATCAATTCGGTTGTCAGCAACTAGCATAACTTACAAATTGAAACTATTTTCAGTAAAATTCAGAAGAATGTGGCCGTTCGTTGTATTATCGCTCTAAACGACGGGTTGCATTTTCATACACACTGCACCCTGTATTTCCGGAACCGGATCTGAATAAAATTCTACATGAACTTATGAGTACATAAAACTTTTCATTTGAATCTAAGCTTGTGAAAATTGATGCGGCCGAATTGGATTGATTACCGATTAGGAGTACACAATCACCTTTTTCGGTATTTCCGGAACCGGAAACGAAGATTCGGTATATCAATAATCAGTGTAATTGTAATTTGAAGAATTATACAGCTAGTTGAAGATAATTTGCTTGTTTTTTCCGAGTCATGTACAAAAACACGATCCCTAAAATAGAATTTCGAAACCGGAAATTGTATCCGGATGAAATTCGGTAGGATTATATGGAATTGTAAGACCTTTCATTTGAACCTTAGATTATGAAAATTGGCTGAGCTGAGAAAATCGAGTGCTTTTTTTATTTATTTATTTTGAACCTTTCACCCCGTAGCTCCGGAACCGAAAGTCGCTTCCAGATGAAATTCAATAGCAGACTATGGGACTATAAGACCTTTAGCATGGACTACGCTAACTGAAACCCGTGTAGGCCGAATCCTGCTCTGAAAATATGGAAGGATTTTTTCGTACATTGTAATTTATCTAATCGCAAAAGGTTCAATTTTAAATAGTCAAACATTCTTCCAAACTTCTCCTCAGTTCTCACCTGGTGCAGTGCCAAATCATAACATACAGCGGAACTGTAGGGGAAAAAATGTAATCTCACTCAACTTCATATCGGTCGAAATAACAACGCAACGAAACACAACGCAAACATCAATAATTCCGTTCTGTTTGTGTCGCCACCAAAGCAGAACCCGGACGGGAGTGAAGGATTGTAAACACTTCCCGAGAAAAGCCACCGCGCCGTTTTCCGCTTTGTAATAACACCGCTTTTCTGCTCGACTGATTGGACCGGTACACCTTAGCAAACCCCACCCGTTCCCCATCCCGTTCCCTTCCTGCTCCCGTCACCGGTGGCAAGAGTAAACATTGTTTTTCGTTGACTTATTGCTGTTCATATTTCTTGAGTCCTTGTCCTCGAGCTGTACAAGAGCAAATCGGTTGACGAATGCTGCCCTGCCACACCCGATACGGTACGTACGGTTCCGGATTCAGGACGAAGACTACGGCGATGTTGATGACGACGACGACGATGACGATGATCATAAATGCAGCAGAAGAAGGAGAGCGAACCAACTTCCATGAATAAGATTGTCCATTTTCCGTCCGTTCCGTGCTCTATGTGAGGAAAGTGTTCGGTAGGATGACGAACAACATCGAGTGGGTATGACTAGTAGTCTCGAACATGCAAAATCAAAATTCGTTTGCTTTCTGGTCTCCAGACCACAGGACAGTCGGGCAGCCCCCAACGGCTACTGAGCAGGGTTGAGAGCTAGCATAAGATGCATAAAATTTTATTCGTTTCTGCAAAACCGATCCAAGTAACCATGCCCTTATGTTGCCCGGACATGTCAGACAGCGAACCAACGGCAATCGACAAAACGCTGAACGAAACAATGTCACTGATGTTTACAGTGGAAATTTATTGTTTCGTGCAGGCACAGACTGACTGTTGTTGCTGCTGCGGGGTCCTCCGGAACAGCGAGGGATGGCGAATTAGACACGAACGGATTTCGTTCAAAAGGGACGCAGCACGGTGGACGGGGGAATAGCTTTTTGAATCTCTCCGGGAAAAACAAATATTTCGATAACTAATTTCTATTTTCCAGCTGCTGAGCGGGCAGTTAGCGTATGAATGGAGCATTTTTTCTTTCAGCTCAACACAGCACTGAACAAATAGTCGCTCCGACGGTTGAATTTTACATCAAGTGAAATGACAGCTCGGTAGAGATCTCCTCTTTTTTATAGTGAATCACGAAATGTTGAATTAATATTGAATATACGGAGTGAACGAATGATCGGATAGAGTGTTTTAGAACTACTGTTTTTTTTAACACAAAAAAAATTGTAAAAACCTAAACCATCGGTATGATCTCACGCCGTTGCACTTCTCCGGTGCAGTGAAGGTGACGCTGAAATCGTTCGTTTTAGCCAACTAGGCTTTGCACGAATATGACATAGCCACACAAAATGAGCTGGATTTTCGGCGAAGCTTCCGCTTGATGTCGAAACAGGAGCGTTGTACGCAGGCCCGTACCCAGGATTTCATTTCGGGAGGGGCCCAGAAATTAAAAAATAATGTTACTGACGATTGCTTATGTACCTAATTCTCGGTGTGCCTCTTACGAGCATACACTTTAAACTTTTCCACTGGAACTGGTATTGTATTACATTATATTACGTTTACTGTCTTGTTATTTCTGTAACACTAGTCTGAGGCCTTCTAAATAATTATATGTTTTTGATTTCGGGAGGGGCCAGGGCCCCTCGGGCCCCCCCTCTGGGTACGTGACTGGTTGTACGGCCTTCATGTCAACTTTGCGAATGCATCGCTTGATTCTACCAATGAACTGTTAGCAATTCGTGGCTCTCCAGTTATTTTTGTACACCAAGGAGCTCAAAACCCCGAAGAAAACCTAGATTAGGCGACATTGAGGTAGATTTACCGGGTAGTGGTTTTTGGGTACAAATGGGATCGAATGGGTATACAGGAACGATTATGTGTTTTGGCGCAATGCGATGACGCTTTATCCGGCCAAAACACGTATTGTCCATCAGCATGATGTTTTTGAAAAAAACGGGATCAAAACTTTCTACAAACATTCGTTCTGGTACACATCTTGATTGATTGCAAACCCAGATGGCTTGAACCATGGCTTAGAAATGCCTTTCTCGGAAATGACAATGTACAGCATCACTTTCTGTTTAAACTTATGTTTAAACTAATATTTTATATTCGGATGTACAGTAGAACTATCCGTTGAATAGTATCGATCGTTTGCGGGAATCTGCGTCTTCGAAAGAGGGAAGTAACTTACGTCGTCCAAAACAAAACTTTTTCCGGAAAAATTTTCAATCAACCAGCGGCACTGGGAATTCAGCGTTGAAATCTGTGCGTCAGTATATCCCGGGGCTCGTGTCTTCTTTCGGTACTTTATTCCGAGTCTTTCCAATGTTTTGCAGATGTACTGGTGAGAACAATTGAACTTTATTCGGCATCCCTTTGACTCAGTGAATCCTTGTTGAGAAAGTGAACGAAGTCCTTTTGCGTCCATAATTTTGACTGGTCTTCCACTACCTTCCCTACAAGTGTGCAGTTCGTAGTACAGTTAATGCGCTCGTGAAATACTTCTTGTTTCAACGGCATTTTGAGCAAAACTGAGCAAGCATGAACAAAACAGAAAATACTAGCAGAAAAAGGAGAAAGAGAGCTAACACATACACACTCTTAGTTCTTTCTGAGCCTCGAAAAAAATCCAAAATTTTAGTTGCAACCCGTTACAACATCACAACAATTTTATGATTTTTGCGACATACCAAGGAAAGTAAAAAAAACAACTTTGTTCAATTGCAGGTTTTTCTTTAAATTTAATTATTCCCGAGCGAGGTATGCATCCGTGATGGTAACCCTATATACAGATAACAATATTTTGTGAATGCACATATTTGAGGCAGGCAATTGAATGAAAATTGACTTTACAGTTCTTCACTTTTCAATATACTTTGGAAACAAAACTAAGCGTTTTAAAAAATATACAGACTTTTGTATCGGAAAATCAATGAACTCCAATAATATTTTAAATCGATTTATACCAGAACCAGTCTACATGAATTCAATATAGGTTTCATAATTCGTATCACACGTCTCCACACGAAAAATAAACTCATACTCACTTCTACCTAGCATAGAACTACAATAAAAAAGGCGGGAGGGTAATGTCAGAGACATAACTGGATGTCGTGAATACGAAAAAACTGACACGCTCCCATCACTTTTCCGAATATCAGTTAGTTGATTGATTATATGAATTGTACAAGCTTTTTCCTTTTTCACTAATAGAATTTAAAGTGATGCACCTACATTAAAGTACAGATTAGTCACATTAAACAGCTACTATTCTACAACTAAATATTCCAAACTTGAAACAATTCCTTTTTAATTTGCTGTGGTTTATTTTTATTGAAGCTATGAAGTTCGAAGATATCGATGTCAACATTTCATAAGGGCACATGAACCAATGAGATATTCTCTTTGTTTACTTTCTCTTTTGTGAATATCTCCTTAATTTTCACGTGTACCTACAAAGTATTCGTGTAGAATGAAAGACAATATCCCCATGTTTCCAACAATACCAAATATGTAACGAACGTTTGTATAATAACGCAGATATAGTCGAAAGAGAAAGTAAACAAAGAGAATCTGTCAATTGTTTTTAGGCCCTTTTGAAATGTTGACGTCGATTTCAGATTCTTCTCGAAATTTCAGAAGATATGTTCAACATCATCACTTTCACTTTCGCATTGCCGTTCGTAATTGAATGTGTTAGTGACGGTACAAATTATTTTAATTTCCATCTTGATGAATCTTTTGGTAAGAAATATTGAGATCTAAGATGGTTCTCGTGTGTGTCTTGTTTCGGTAACAGTTGCTCAGAAAATGGTAGGAAAGTGACAAAATTCAACTAGTTCTTTAGGATGATCTTTAGCACTTAAAAGTGCTTAGAATGGGCCTTGCTAGACTTTTTGGCTGCCTTTCTACCGGTTTTCGGTGTGATCGTGCTGACGATGTCTCGTGCGTTCAGAGTAGCTGCTTTAACTTAAATGACGCTATTTCTCACATCACATTTCATTTTATACCTGCTAATGGTACCGGTGTACGGACAGCCCCTTTGCTAAAATTCCTTTCCTGTTCGCAGCACGGGAAACAGTGAGACGACAGGTCCTCGATGTTGCTCTCGTGTGTCTTGTTTCGGGAACAGTTGATCAGCAAATGGTAGGAAAAATGAACAACTTAAACTTTTATATGGATGCTCTTGTATAGATGCAGATATCTCGCGTTCTGATTGGCTGGTGCTGTCATAGGTTAAATCAAACAGATTTTTCAATAGTGTACTATTGAAAAACTTCAATGTTGTTGCAATACACGTTCAAGTTGAAAATTTTCGATTCTATTGGTAGTTAGATTATATCAATCCTTCTACAGATCACTGGGCTATGAGCTTTCAAAATACGAGAAAGGCAAACGCGCCTTATAAATTATCCAAACATTTCAGAAAAGTTTAATTTTGAACCATTTGAGATTATGTAACACAACTGAAAATTTTATCATAAAATTGTGATCATATTTCCGATGGCATGTCGCAAGAATTTTGTTGATTCGTTAGTTACAACAGGAGATATTCACGATCAAAAACTTATCACTCTCTCAGAGGGTAAATTTTGAAAAGGCACCACATAGTAGAGTAAGTCGTATTCACAACAAAAATTAATATAAAACACCCTTTTTTATTCACTTAGTGATGTAATGATGCCTTTCTCGCATTACTTATATTTTCAGAAACATTACTAGAAGATTCTGTCATTTTTTTTTCTTTCAAACTTGAATAAAATCAAAACCATTCTTTGGGTATAAACCTATTGCAATTTGTTAAGTTAAGTTAATAAAAATTTAAATGTGGCAACCCTGCATGCACCCTTCTAGGCGAGGATGTTTTCTTCTTCCGTACCAGCACATACCGATGCACAGTGGGAAAAAATCTATGAAAACCCGCAAAGAATTCTGCAACTCATGAACTAATTGAGATAGGTCAACAAACTAAAGCGTTTCTTATGTAAAAAGGTCCACGGAATCCAATGGAATGGTTTACAATGGCCGCCGGAATCGCAATCATGCTCGTTTTACCCCAAATGTACAGCAGTTTTGGGGTTTCCTATAACACTCGCTCTGTAACTTGAAAAGAAGTCGAGTGCAGAAGTATTCTGGAATAGCCTACTTTCATGTAAAAAAGTTTGGAGAATCGATTAGAAGAACCCACACTGACCGCACGATACGTTTTGGTGGCTATTTTACCCCAATTCCACTTTTTCATTAGATTCTTACTGTAAATCGGCCCTAAATCTTGATAAAACTTCTTTCAAGTATGCTAAATCTAACTTATCTTATGTGAAAAAGTCTAGAGAATCGAATGGAAGAACCTACACTGGTCGCACGAAACGTTCTGGTGACTATTTTACCCCATTTCACCATTTCATGATATGTTATTGTGAATCGTCCTTAAATCTTGGTAAAATAGTCATCAAAACGTTTCGTGCGGCTAGTGTAGGTTTTTCCATTTTGTTCTACAGACTTTTTTACATAAGATAAGCTGGATTTAGTAAGCTTCCAATAAGTTTAACCGAAATTAAAGGACGATTTACAATAAGATATCATGAAATGGAGGAATTGGGGTAAAATAGCCAGCAAAACGTTTCGTGCGGCCAGTATAAGTTCTGGCATTCGATTCTACAGACTTTTTTTACATAAAATAAGCTGGATTTAGTAAACTTCCAATAAGTTTTACCATGATTTAAGACCGATTTACAAAAAAGATATCATAAAATGGAGGAAATGGGGTAAAATAGTCATCAAAACGTTTCGTGCGGCCAGTGTGGGTTCTTCCATTCAATTTTCTAGACTTTTTGTTTACATAAAATAAGCTAGATTTAGTAAACTTCCAATAAGTTTTACCAAGATTTAGGGACGATTTACAGTAAGGATCTCATGAAAAGGAGGAATTGGGGTAAAATAGCCACCAAAACGTTTCGTGCGGCCAGTGTGGGTTCTTCTAATCGATTCTCCAGACTTTTTTTTACATGAAAATAGGCTATTTCAGTATACTTCTGCACTCGACTTATTTTCAAGTTACAGAGCGAATGTTATAGGAAACCCCAAATTCCTTGGACATTTTTACATAAGAAACGCTTTAGTTTGACCTGTCTCAATTAGTTCAAGAGTTACAGAATTCTTTGCGGGTTTTTATAAATTTTTTCCCACTGTGCAATGTGTTCTCTTCTGAGTTAGTATCATATTGCGATTCTGAACCGTATTTACAGCTTATTTTTTCGTGCAGTGTATATCGAGAAATATTCCATATATTTGGAGTTGTTTGGTTCAGTGTGCTGATTGGGAAAGCTGTCATATGTGCAATAAAAAATTTGTAGTGTATTAGTAACCTTTTTTGCCACCGCACTTTACTGTGATTAATCGCAAGAGAGAACAATATTGATGTATAGCATATTTGGTGCAAATCCAAAATAATACGATTAGTTTTGTGCAATGCAAAATTCGCACCAAACGAGCGTAAATAAAGCTAGCATTTAGCTGCTTCGCGTTCGAGAAAAAATTGCGAGAAGTATTTAATATCGTAGAGAATTCCACCATTTGGCCCATCTGGAATCCTGTACAGCATTTTGATAGATTCTTTTACTCAAATATTGAGATGCATGAAATAAAAAAAAATATATGAGTGATTGTACGATTTGTGCTACAATTATATTTTTGTAATGGTTTCTTCTAGGTTGAGGCTCAAATATACAAATGACTTTGAATGGCCCCTTCTTCCTGCAATACAAACGTAATCATCCGTAGCCAAATTTTTTTTTCTAAGACTCCAAAGCCACTAACGATCCTTTTCAGGACCCCTAAAGTAACGCGAAGAACTTATTTAGAAAACTCTCTTAAATCGACGCCCTACTTCCTAGATTACAAACGCAATCTTTCGGAACCGATTGGTCATTCTCAGAACTGCAAAATCTTAACCGGTTAAACGGTATCAAATCAGTTAATATCTATAAAAAAAAACCTTGGTATTACATTCCTGTACTGGAATTTGACCTTCTGTTTCAACAGACTTCGCAGCCGATTCAGAGTGTACAGAACCAGTGCATGGCTGGTGCTACGATTCAGCTGACACTACGAATCCTTCCAGGTCGGGGTTCGAACATACGACAACTGGTTTGTAAGACCAGCGCCCTATGAATTGAACCGCCAACCCGGGACGATATCTATTTAATATCTATGCACATCTCGAATGCAGTCCTACGTCAATCTTGCGGCTATGTCTCTGACAATACCTACTGAAAGTTGTTTTTGTTTTGAAATCCACTTAATTTTTGAACAATACATCAATATTATACTTTTTACAGAAAAAGTACATAACTTTTAAAAAAAATTCTTCAATATGACGGCTCTAACAAAAGCTGCTCAAACTCGTTCGATTCGTTGGTGAGTGTCATCATTTTTTGGAAACCAATCATCGGAAGGGTAAAAGCAAAACAGTTTCATATTTTGTATCGAATTGACTATGTTAGGAACTAAAATGAACAACTTCAACCGAGTAATAACAACACGGCGGCCATCATTCGAATTTCGACCCTTTTTATGAACTTTTTAAAATAACAATGAATATTTTTGCTTGTAGTTCTCCATTTACTAGTTCCAAATTTCTTTGTCAGGAGTCATATCGGGTTGTCTACACCACTTTAGAAATGGTAATTTTGTGCTGCGATCATCCAGATTTGCAATCTCTCATGGAAAATAACGGAAAATCACTATGGTATCGAAAAGTAAGTGTCAACAATAAATATAATATCGACACCATCCAAGTATAGATGAGTTGAAATTCTTTCATTAATATTGAAATTTCACAACCACAACACATCACCCGTATCTGAGCGCAAAGCTCATTCAGTCAAAAAAATAACATCTCCACCCATACTCAAAGCTCCACCCCCCCTCCAGCTTCAACTCGTTCCGGGCAACAACTCAATAAATCAATCGTAGAGAGAAAAAAACCCCAACGGACCGTCAAAACATTTGTACAAATCGAAATCATGCTCGACACCCCGAACATCCCAAACCCAACTCGTGCGCCACCCTCTGCAGCGAAGAGCAGAATCGAAGCACAATAAATAATGTCAGCATTTCATTATCTTCATCTCATCAATTTCAAAAAAAAAAAAAAAAACAATTTTGTAAACAACTTGTAACCGACCCGATTCGACGCTGGTTCGCTGGCACTGCAACGGGCACCGGGCAAACATCTGAGCTCACCGACACGGGCTCCGGAGAAGGATGGACACGGGCTCCGGAGACTCAGACGGACGAACGGACGAACGGACGAACGAGTGAACAGAGATTAAGTGTGATTTTCGGCACGCTAGCTTTTTTTTACCCATGTTCATAGTTATCTTCTGTTTAGCATCGCGCAGCTTGAAACGAAACCAAAAAGCCGTATGTACGTAGGTTTGTTTGTTGGTTTGCTGCTTTCCACTGCTGCTGCTGCTGCTGCTGGTGCGAGTTGGAAAACGAAAAACTCGGCACCCCAAGAGCCAAACCGAGCCTCACGATCCGGTCCACCCGTAGGGGAAAAGGTGCAACGGCTAAAATGAGAAAGAAGTGAGTCTCGAGGCATACGGAGGAAGAAGAAGGGTCTTACATTTAATAGTTCATTCTTTGGTCGCTGACAAACCGAGGAGAATTCCGAGGCTTGACTGTCGGCGGCACTAGGTTTCAAAAGTTTCACGCTCCTGGAAGAAAGACGCGGCTGGAGGAAATGTGTGTGTGTGTGTGTAAGGATTCCGCACGAGTAATTCTCACATATAGACTACAATCAGCTCCCAGCTACCCAGTCAAACTGCCTGGGTCTCGGCCTGGGTGCTGATGGGTTTTGCAGGCGGCACACGGGAGAAACGAGGCCACGGTGGATGCCGTGACCTGATCCGTATCAGGTCACGACTGCCATATGAGATTCCTTGGCGCCTTGGGAGCGTGTTGCAGCATTTGTGTTTGTTCTGTGCCGGTATCGAGCGGTAGTAGGAGAGGTAAATGCTAGATCTAACTTCTTTGTTTTCTATGCGTTACCGGATTCCACAGCCTTCGAGCACAGTTAGAGTTAGAGCTATTTCACAACATCGGTACTCATGGAGGCGGTTTCCAAAGTTCCTAGACTCAGTTGATTTAGTGCTAATGCGTTCATTTAGACCTTTGAAGTATGCCAGTATTGTTTTCTATTACCTTAAATAAATTGTTTGTACAATAATTCACGAAATGTGGTCCAATGAAAACCCGGAAAGCCAATGCCAATTGGATGCTGATCATTTCGCGGAAAGAAATTTTGTCTAATACCTTTTTGGCGAATGTGTCATCCTGCAGAAAGCCTTTTCGCTAAACCAGCTTTTGGGTTGTACTCAATCATGCTAGCGATTGGCAAAATTTTAAAACTTGTTCGCAGACAGAAGAAAATTTTTAGATATCATTTGGAAACTACGAAATAAGTGATTAGTTTTTATTTCAAACATACACTGATAAAAATCGAAGCGTTGAAACGAAGCGATTTACAGTTAATTTCGTCGCAATTTTTTCGACACTTTAATTGTAAAAGTAAGTCTTTTCAAATCTTAAGGAGTGTATCGAAAATAAGCTATCCACCTACATTTGTATTGAACGCATGTATTTGTGATAGTTTTTTATGCTTAGATCACAGCATGCTGTGCGTTTGGCTGTCAGCTTTCGTTTGTTTACTTGTTTGTGCGGTTGAAGTTCTGGGGTTTCAAAATGTCGCGTATTGAAAAGGAAGTGAAAATTAAGGTTCTGGATACATGGCTAACTGAGAAGGGTATTGCTATGCGATAATTGGCGAAGTGGTTTGGAATTCATAATGCCAGTGTTAAAACCATCATTAACGATGGGGAACACTATTCTTTGGATGAGCTACCAGGAAGAGGCAAAAAAGCCGGTTCTTCCAACCCGAAACAGGACCAGAAAGTGGTATCTCTAATCATGAAGAACAAATCAATGTCAATACGTTATTTGGCCAAAACTGTAGGAACGAGTGTCGGAATGATCCAGCGTAATAAGAGGCGAAATCCCCTGAAGACCTACAAGAAGCAGAAAATTTCGAAACAAAGTGTAGAACAGAAGAAGCGAGCAGCAACAAGGGACATGTCCGGATCCATGCGTTTTGATGGACGATGAGACTTATGTAAAGGAGGACTCAAAAACCCTTCCAGGTCCACAATACTTTACTGTCGTCGTTGGGGAGGATGCGAGCGATGCGGACAGGTCGATTCTAGTGGAGAAATTCGGTCGAAAGGTACCGGTATGGCAAGCAATATGTTCCTGTGGTTTGAAGTCAACAATTTTTTACACTACCGGAACTATGAATGCAGAAATCTTTCGATCTGAGTGTTTTCAGAAGAGTTTGCTGCCTTTATATACGAAGCATAGTACACCTCCACTGTTTTGGCCGAATTTAGCGTCGGCTCACTATGCCAAAAACACTCTCAATTGGCTAGCGGAGAAGGGTATAAATTTAGTTGAGAAAAATATCTATTCACCAAATTGCCCTTAGCTTCGACCCATCGAACGTTACTAGGCAAACGTGAAGAGGGTCTTCAAGAAGATTGGCAAGGAAGCTGGGAACGTCATTAGTATCACAACAACATTTGCACAAAGTTCGTTGAAGTTCAAATGGCTGTCACTTACGGTTTCGGTGAGATGATGGTATAAGTGACGCGAACGTCAAAACTGATTACCGCCCAATTTTCTCGGATATGGATTATTCGATATTAATAATTTTATGCTCGTTAGGTGAGCTTATTTCGTCGGTCGCATCGATATTCTATGCTTCGTGATGTATTTGAAATTTATTCGGTAATACCGTCGCGGTGGAGTAATATCATAAAAAACAACTAATAATATTAACATACATACATGCTGCGATTAATAACAATTATAATGATAAGAAAAATCCAATCACAAAGCGTGCTATGCAACTGATTAATTTTACCCTATTTAGCTTGAATATCCTACACAGAAGTAACAGGAGTGCAAAATTTCGCTACGCCAATTCAAACGCTGCTCCAAATGCTGCGCTTCTGTTACTTCTATAAATCAAATTCATGTCAAATAGCGTTTTACTGGGTTTAATCTAAATGTTGTATGAACATTATCATCAGCATCAACCTGCTGGAAGTAAAACGAAGTCTTTTGCCGCTATTATCACTATTTCGTGTGGTATATTTTTTACTAATTTTGCATTGCGTATTTCTATAGCGCAGTGAATACTGTAAAATTTAGGGTAGGGTCTAACACTTTTGAAAAGTCATTGTTGTATTTTCTTATAGTAAAACATTTCATGAATATTCTGTGAAATGTTTAAGCCTATCGGAAAGAAATTCAGCAAGTTATGCGCTTTTATCTTTACTTATCTCATACTGCGAAAAAGAGAGAACTCGGCGCACAGGCCCAAGATTTCTGCTTGGATTGACATGAAAGCTTGACGAAACATTCTTGAAATGTTTCATTATAATGAACTAAATGGAGTAATAAATTGCTTCCATTGATTTTATACACAAAAACGTGCTTGATCCACATAGCAGTGAGATGATAAATTTTTGTTGTGACTTACTTTACTATGGGGCGCCTTTTCAAAATTTTTCTCTGAGAGAGTGCAGTGTTGGCATTATCATTCTCAAAATATCAAAAATCAGTTATTATCGCCGATAATAATTGTTGGTGATTATCACTTACAAAATCATCGCCGAACATCATGAAGAAAATCATTTGATATTCTGAGAATGATATTAGAAAACGATTATCACTTAATATCGGTGTGCGAAATTTTCAAAACATCAAATATCACCGCTGAGTATGGGGGAAATCATCACCCGTTCAATCTCACTTTAGCGATGTTTCGTAAACTCACACATGATTATCATTCAAAAGCATTATCACGATTATCACCCATGCGCGATTTTCACTACCACATGGTGATATTCCGTGAGGTGAGTGTGGTATTGAAAATCAATTTCAACCAAATCTTAACATGCAGTATGATTATTTTTGGAACGGGTGATGTCGAAAATCGTTGTCTGAAGTTATTTGAAATTGATGATAGTGAATTTCGGTTCGTAAAATTTTATCAAAACCCATGCAATATGGGTATTTTTGGAATGGGTATGATAAGTAGGTGTTGAATATTGATGTCTGGAGTCATTTTGAAATCCAAGATGGCGGCTCTCGGTTCATGAAAATTCAACTAAACCCATGCAATATGGGTATTTTTGGAACGGGTATGATGAGTAGATGTTGAATATTGGTGTCTGAAGTCATTTTGAAATCCAAGATGGCGGCTTTCGGTTCATGAAAATTCATCTAAACCCATGCAATATGGGTATTTTTGGAACGGGTGTGATGAGTAGATGTTGAATATCGATGTCTGGAGTCATTTTGAAATCCAACATGGCGGCTCTCGGTTCATGAAAATTCAACTAAACCCATGCAATATGGGTATTTTTGGAACGGGTGTGATGAGTAGATGTTGAATATTGGTGTCTGAAGTCATTTTGAAATCCAAGATGGCGGCTTTCGGTTCATGAAAATTCATCTGAAACCATGCAATATGGGTATTTTTGGAACGGGTATGATGAGTAGATGTTGAATATTGGTGTCTGAAGTGATTTTGAAATCCAAGATGGCGGCTTTCGGTTCATGAAAATTCATCTAAACCCATGCAATATGGGTATTTTTGGAACGGGTATGATGAGTAGATGTTGAATATCGATGTCTAGAGTTCAAGATGGTAGATGTTGCTGTTTAAATGCATTAGAAAATATGGAAAATAATCGGAAATTTAATTTATAAAATCGCCAATGAGATATTTAGTACAAAAGGCATATGAAATAACTTTTTATTAACGTTTTAATTAAACAACACAACGGTCAGGCTCACGAAAAAAATTATAGTTTTAGTAAATGTAGTAAAAAATATTTTAACTTTTATGACACATTTCACAATAAATATGTATGCATTTACATATTAAAATCTTTCAGTTCTAAAGCTATTTTTGGTATAAGATCTGAGTTCAACTTCAACACCATCAAATCTTGTATTTTTTTGTCTCCCAAGCGTTGGCGATGATCGGTAAGTACAAGTTTTAATGCACTGAACGCGCGTTCTACTGTTACCTGAGTAGATGGGGCGGAGAGAACCACCATCGCCAAAAGATACATCTCTGGTCTTCTGAGCTTTTCACCGACCCAAAAGTGCAATACATTGAAAATTTCTTTATGTTGAAGCGCATCATAACACTGGATTGTTGACGAGGACGAAGGTTCATTAGTGCACTGATGATGGTAAATACTCGGAATTGCAATCGGAACCTTTGGACGGAATTCCAATTCTTTGATTAGTTGGAATATTTTGTCATTTTCTGACTTAAGCTCCGGAACTTCAAAATTTGTTGAATCTTTTTGAAAGTATTCGTTTAAATACTCATCAATAAAAGTTGTCTTAGGAAGTGGATATTCTTGATCATATTTTATCTCTGTATGATTGTTCAATTGTTCGAGCCGTTTCCACAGTTCGAGTAGGTAGCACTATAAATGTATAATATGCAATTTAAAATTTCTTACACTTTATTTGTAAAAAAATAATACCTGAATGCCAGCTTTATCTGCTGCCGTGATTCGATTCGATCCGATATAATTGTATCTAGGATCCATGTACAAAGAAGCCTTGAATTGCATGGTATTTGTCAAATTTTGTAAACGCTTATCCATGGATTTTATTAGTTTGACTGCTAGCGTATTTATTTTCAGCGTGCTCAGCTGCGCTTGACAAATTAGCCATTCCGTGTAGAACTCTGATAACGGAACATGTTCTCGTTGAAGACTTAATGTTAAAAGAAATACTGGCTTCAAGGCGTCACAAAACTTTTCAACGAAAGTCCAATGTTTCGAAAAGGCTAAAATAGAGAACTTGGTTACATGACATTATCTTACAGCATAAAAATTATGTTTCCATTGGCTGTTGATAAAATTTCGAAATGGTGTATAATTAGTATAACAAAACGTACTCATTTCCTTGAATTTGTTTTCTAAGACTAGATAGAACGCCTTCTGGTCCATTAATGATTTGAGCATCATATAAACTGCATTCCATCTGGTAGCATTCGACAGAGGCGAATAATGAGCTTTATTTTCTATGTATAGTTGTTTATACTTCCCTTGTCGTGACGTCTTGACCAACGTTTTAATTTTATTAATTTTACCAGTATATTGACGAATTGCATCCCATACAGCTAGCTGGCACGTATGAGCAGCGCAACGCGTACCGCTGATTGATAGAAGTTGATAATCATCATTGTCGTCAAATGATGTGTTTTCTGTTTCTGTTGATTCATTATCCGATGAATCTGAATTGGCATCGCTGAGTGATTCGGATTGGTTCTCATCGTCTTCTTCTAAGGCTTCATCGGTTGAGACCAAATCAACCATCCGATGATTGGGAACAGTATCAAAAATTTTATCGACGGCATGTTTTTCAACCCTTAAGATTGCATTTTCGTTCGACATATGGGATAATGCATCACGCAATCGAGATACCGATGCAACCATATTGCTTCCGTTATCGTGAGCAATAGTGTATATTTGCTCCGCTTGCAATCCATACGCTTCTAGTGCTTCACTGGTAATAGTCTCTTGCAAATTTTTGGCTGTCTGACTAGTCACCATTTCTTTTATGGCTGAAATATGAAAACGATTTAAATTATAAACATTAGCTGTCAGAATCATTTTTACTCAAGTTCCGACACACAATTTGTCCATCAATGTTGAATTGTGCATTTACTCCGAATGAATGATGATTTCGTCGCGACGCACTGTCCACTTTCAAACTAATCATTTTATTTTTCAGTTCTTCAGTTATCATTTGCCTAGCAATGGACGCGCCTTGTTCAATTAACTCCCCAAGGTTTTTGCGGTTCATGGTCAGACCGACGGAATTCCACAGAGGATGGATTAAGGTTCGAAATCCGATCCACTCAGGATAATACAAGGGTAATGAATTCACTGTTGCTAACTGAAGGGTTCCTTCTATAACAGTACTCCTACTGATATCAACGGAAACAATATTGCCACGCTTCACCTTTTTCGTGGGAGTCGCATCAGTATTGGATGATGATAGTTCCACTTTATTCTTTTTAGCTGCTGGAGGTATTCCTAAAAGCTCTAACTTATCCGCATGTAGAGTTCTTACATGCCGAATAAAATTGCCATGGACTAGTTTTTCTTGTGAATAAGTACATCCTCGGCTCGCGATACATTTAAATTTACCATCCGTGGTCGATTCAATTGCCTTCATGATTTTATCTTGTAATTTACTCATTTTTATTTAACAATCCAACAATAACTGTCTAGTTCGAAAACTTCCTAATGGTAAAAACAATCATAACAAATTGTTTGCGCTTGTTTCACACAACTACAATATAGAACTACGTAGAAATGATGAAAGCGAAATTTGCCGAGATCAAATGGGAAAGCACACGAATATACATAGCCGATCAACAGCGTTGCCGGGCTTGTTTTATCAATTTAATGTTCAATAAATCGCTTTTAGAGTCGTTGATTTACCAACTTAAAATAACAAAGAATACAGGGAATATTTTCAATTTCCGTTTGAGATGTCAGTGATTACAGAGTGTAACGTCGCTACTTTATAAATACCACTCAATTAGTGTTAAACTTTAAGTCTATGTTGCACTTTAAGATGCACAGATATGCTACTTTAACACATCAATTCGAACTCCTAATGCAGGTCGAAAATGGAACTTTCATTATTAATACATGAGAGATTTTCAGAATTATTCTTTCACTAAAAGCTTAATATTTTTAACTTTTAGCATCACTGTCTCTCAATAAGCCCGATGGCAACTCCAGCAAGTTTTTTGTACCCAACATCTCGGGCGATCGGTGGTCAATCAGAGCGCTCAAAATATAGTAAACAAACAATCGAGCACGAAAAGATGAGCAACAATCTGAAATTCGGTATCATGGCGAATAAATTCGGAAAGGTAATCTGTGAAGGAGTCTCATTAACAGGACTGAATAAATAATTGCTCAGTTTACTTAGTCATATAAAAGTTTTGTGTAAGCCACTCTTCTTTATTGTTTTGATTTTTGCCGAAAGATGCAGACCACAGTAACATGGCCTCCCGCCAGGAGGCCGGGTGGCAAGCAGTTTAGTAACATTTCATTTCAAATGAATTTGAATCGATACAGCCAAACAGCCAGCAGTTAAAAGTTTCTCAGTCATCATACACGCATCTCTCGTTCACGCACTGAATGAATAGTACATTCGATCCACTTTAAATTAGAACGCACAATCTGTCATTCGATGCCTTGAATTCAGATATATGCCTATCAATTGAATTAAAAAGCATCTTTCATGGGTGAATATTTTACTTGGCTTATTGGCATTTTACCACACATTTGATTACCAGCTGTAACACTTATGAAAACGATGATCCTTCTGTAAATTTTCATGTCTGCAGTTGTGATTTGCATTGTTTTTTTCGTTTAATTTATAAAGCAAATATGTATATATATATATATATATATATATATATATATATATATATATATATATATATATATATATATATATATATATATATATATATATATATATATATATATATATATATATATATATATATATATATATATATATATATATATATATATATATATCAGCAATAAAAATATACTACGAAAGTAAGAAAATTGTTTGAAGTGATAGATTAAACATAGCAAATCTTCGAAAATATGTATAATTGGATTGTGTTAGTTTTCAATCGCCAAACATTTGGTTGACAGCAACCAATTTGATGTCAACAATTTGACTACCAGAATGCTCAACAAACGAGTTCCTTACTTTTCCCAAGCTTTAGAACAGTAGTATTGGTTCAAGTGCTATATTTGCAGAACTGTCGATGATGAATTTTTGATAGTGATTCTTAAATAAATGTCTGCTTTCGCACAATGAATTCAAATCTACAATACCGTCTCGAAGTGTTGCAATAATTATTCAAAGAAAATTGTCCGTTTTTATCCGAAATTTGAAAAAAATTACCTCTATAAACAAACGGTAAGTAATGTCGGAAACATTACTGCAAAATCGACGTTGATGCGCAATAGCCTGCACACCCAAGTAACATTTTTAATATTAATAAATACTTGTAGCTATCTTCAATGCTACATAATAAATCTTGCATTAAAACTTTAAACTCCACGAAAGCCTACTGGAAACCTCTATAAGAGCATGTTCCTGCCAAGTGGACCATTCTTCATAAGGTTTATAAAGCAAAGTGAAGAATCATCATAAAGCTGCGTTAAATCTTCAAATTCAAGGAAATTTTGAAACCAGCTTTACGATCAACATTAAATTTATTTGGATGGAATAAATTCCAATAAACTGTCGTTTTGGTAATATTTTTCTTGATTATATGTGTGTCATATCTGCTTTGAATGCAATCAGTAACAATTTATTGGATTTTATTTACAAGTTTGAGGCTTTTACCGAACGTAGAAACTTCATGCGCTTTTATTTTCATCGTGAATGTATGGATAAAATAAGAATTATAACTAATCGCCTTGAAATAAATACGGTTTTTGCGAAAGTCTCCATGATTTATGAAAATTATTTTCTGTGATTTATCGTCTTTTTTGTATAAAACTATTTCGTGGCGATAAAACTTGTGCATACGTTTTGAAAATGAATCATAAAAGTCCATCATACTTCCTCGTTTTTGCATTTCGAAGTTTATTTGATGTCAATAAAGGCTACGGCAAAGAACATTATAATGGCGGCCATGAAATTTTCTTTAATGCAAATTACACTTAATCTAAGAAGCAATAAATCAAATAGCCTACAACAAATATGTCATAAATGTACTTTAGAACCCTCAAATTTGCTCTGAGTGAAACTGTCATTCAATGAACACGCACACACACAAATCTAGATTTATGAAAGAATTTTACTGACAATAATGTTTTAAAGAAAATTTTCTAAAGCAATATTAAGAGCGTTTGCATGGTTTTATTCTAGTACAAATTGATTTATTTTTAGTCCACTTGTTAGTCTAGGTAAAAGGTTTTATAGAAGCTTTAAAAACTATGATATTACTTGTCAAAAGCGACACTTATTATAGTTGTTATAAAACAAGTATTGATTGAACAATCAATCACAAAACTCCTATAAATTATAATCAAAACCATAAGGCATTCAAATTGTTACTTGGGCAGTTGTCTTCTAGTAGACCTACAAGCTTATGAGAATAGAATTTAGAGATGCAGATTATAGCGACAAAATTACAAGGTTGTGTAGCAGATACTACCAATCACGGTGACGTTTAATATTTTCAATTCACACTTAATGCCTTTTAATATATAATAAATGGTTAATTGATGAGTGTTACTTGCCGCTAGATGACACTCAACTCCCGAAAAAGTTAAAACTCCGTGGTTTTCACTTCAATTTTGGTGGGCAAAATACGGTAATAGATTGCATTCACGAGAATAAAATACCAACACCAAAAAAGAACTTCCGTGCACTGTCCACCCTTCTGGTATCAGTTGTAGTTTCTTTCCTCTTTCAAATTCATCATTTCTCCGTTTTTAACAACAAAAATATTGAATGCAACACTGGAACCTGCAGAAAAATCCGACCGAAACACAGCGAAACAACGCAGAGCAACAAAGAAATACAATCGCACGCGACGAGCGTTCTACACAAACTAAGTTCAAATTTTTCGAAAAATTTTCATAAACTAGAAGTTCACATTTTGGATATCAAAATGACTCCAGACATCGATAATCGACACCTACTCATCATACCCGATCCAAAAATACCCGTATTGCATGGGTTTAGTTGAATTTTCATGAACCGAGAGCCGCCATCTTGGATTTCAAAATGACTCCAGACATCAATATTCAACACCTACTTATCATACCCGTTCCAAAAATACCCATATTGCATGAGTTTAGATGAATTTTCAAGAACCGAAAGCCGCCATCTTGGATTTCAAAATGACTCCAGACATCGATATTCAACATCTACTCATCATACCCGTTCCAAAAATACCCATATTGCATGGGTTTAGATGAATTTTCATGAACCGAAAGCCGCCATCTTGGATTTCAAAATGGCTCCAGACACCAATATTCAACATCTACTCATCATACCCGTTCCAAAAATACCCATATTGCATGGTTTCAGATAAATTTTCATGATCCGAAAGCCGCCATCTTGGATTTCTAAATTACTCCAGACATCGATATTCAACATCTACTCATCACACCCGTTCCAAAAATACCCATATTGCATGGGTTTAGTTAAATTTTCATGAACCGAGAGCCGCCATCTTGGATTTCAAAATGACTCCAGACATCGATATTCAACATCTACTCATCATACCCGTTCCAAAAATACCCATATTGCATGGGTTTAGATGAATTTTCATGAACCGAAAGCCGCCATCTTGGATTTCAAAATGGCTCCAGACACCAATATTCAACATCTACTCATCATACCCGTTCCAAAAATACCCATATTGCATGGTTTCAGATAAATTTTCATGATCCGAAAGCCGCCATCTTGGATTTCTAAATTACTCCAGACATCGATATTCAACATCTACTCATCACACCCGTTCCAAAAATACCCATATTGCATGGGTTTAGATGAATTTTCATGATCCGAGAGTCGCCATCTTGGATTTCAAAATGACTCCAGACATCGATATTTAACATCTACTCATCATACCCGTTTCAAAAATATCCATATTGCCATGGGTTTAGATGAATTTTTACGAACCGAATTTCACTATCAACAATTTCAAAAGACTTCAGACATCGAGATTCGACACCACCCATTCCAAAAATAATCATACTGCATGATAAGATTTGGTTGAAATTGATTTTCAAAACCTCACTCACCTCATTGAATATCACCATGTGATAGTGAAAATCTTTGCATGGCTGATAATTGTGAGAATGATTTTCAATGATGATAATTTATAATCATGTGTGAGTTTACGAAACATCACAATGGTGATATTGGACGGGGTGTGATATTTTCCATACTCACTTCGAGTGATCACAATTATCATTGATATTGTAGATAGTGATAATCGCTGTCGAAAATCGCGCATGATTTTCTGCAGCGGTGAGATTTGATTATTTGATATTTTCGCAACACTGAGAGAGTGATAAGTTTTTGATCATGAATATCTCCTGTTGTATCTAATGAATCAACATAATAACATAAGTATCAAAGAGGATGATTCATGAGGAGCGTTTGCCTTTCTCGTATTTTGAAATCTCATAGCTCAGTGATCTGTGGAAGGATTTATCTAACTACCAATAGAATCGAAAATTTTCAACTTGAACGTGTATTGCAACAACATTGAAGTTTTTCAATAGTACACTATTGAAAAACCTGTTTGATTTAACCTATGACAGCACCAGCCAATCAGAACGCGAGATATCTGCATCTATACAAGAGCATCCATATAAAAGTTGAGTGCTTCATTTTTCCTACCATTTGCTGAGCATCTGTTCCCGAAACAAGACACACGAGAGCAACATCGTGGACCTGTCGTCTCACTGTTTCCCGTTCTGCGTACAGGAAAGGAATTCTAACAAAGGTGATGTGAAAAAAAGCGCCATTTAAGTTTAAGCAGCTACTCTGAACGTATGGGACGCTGTCAGCACGATGACAGCGAAAACCGGGTGAAAGGAAGCCGAAAATTCCAGCAAGCAAGGCCCATTTAAATAGCACTTTTCAGTGTTGAAGATCATCATAAAGAACTAGTTGAATTTTGTCGCTTTCCTACCATTTTCTGAGCAACTGCTGCCGAAACAAGACACGAGAACCATCTCAGATCTAAATGAAGATCTTGTTGATTGTGACAATTCAAGGCACTTTTTAGTGCCACAGATAATCATTAAGAGTTAATTAAACTTTCAATATTTCCTACAAAAAGATTCATCACCGGCTGCTCGGCCATCCATGGAAGTTGACCATCAATGTTAACTTCCCTCTCTGAGCAGCCTAGATAGCCGTGTAGTGTCGGTAGCGGTTTCCCAACTGCTAAGAATAACGCTACGGTCCACCTGTACCGGTGGTATAAGTCCACCAAACAGGTAAGCCGTGTGGCATCCGGCGGGATTATTTTTTACCAAGAATTGATCCACTGGTTTCCTATTCCATGTCGTAAAAGGCCACAAAAATAGGAACTCCTAAGTCAAGGTGTATTTCCGTGCCGATGGCTGAATGGCTGCAGGAGGTTAAACATTGCAGTCGTGAACGGAATATCTTGGGTTTTTCCCTTACTGGATACACGCAATGCTTAGCAATCAACTTCTTTGATCATCGCTTCGGCAGGCCAGAGATTAGAAAGCTGAGTGTCTGTGGGTGTCCTCAAGGTGGTGTACTATCCCCACTTTTATGGAACCTAGTCGCTGATGGTTTGTTAAGGAAACTAAATAACCTTGGATTTCCGACTTATGGTTTTGCCGACGATTATCATATATTGATGACCGGTATAAGCATTACCATTCTCTTTGATTTAATGCAGCAAGCCCTGCGATCTGTTGAACAAAGGTGTTGTCAGGTTTGGATTATCTGTAAATCCGGGCAAAACATCAATGGTGCTTTTCACTCATCGTAGGATAATTACAGGAGCTCGTCCGTTGCAGTTCTTTGGTTCAGGGGTCACTGTGGTCGATCAAGTTAAATACGTCGGGGTTATTCTTGACTCAAAACTGAATTGGTCTGCTCACATTGATTTCAGGATTAAAAGAGCTTGCATGGCTTTCGGCCAATGCAGACGAGCTTTTGGAAATCATGGGGACTCAAACCCAGATATATTCATTGGATCTACACAACTATCGTTAGACCTATTTTAGCATATGGATGTCTTGTATGGTGGCAGAAAGGAGAAGTCGCGACAGTTCAGTCAAAGCTAAATCATCTCCAAAGGATGGTCCTAATGGCGATGACAGGAGCATTCACGACAACTCCTACTGCTGCTCTAGAGGCGCTACTGTGCATTAAACCACTACATGTGTTCCTAAAACAAGAAGCATTATCTTGTGCATACCGTCTTAGGGTTACAGGGCTTTGGAACAGTAACCCATTAGAATATGCTACCAGTCACACTCGCTTGTGGTCTCAAATGGTTCCGTGGGATGAGTATTTACTCGCTCCTAGTGACCTAACTCTCACATGCAGTTTTCCTTTTAAAACATTCAATGTGAGCTATCCTCTTCGTTAGGAATGATTGTCTGGTTGTCTGGAACGACAACTTGATGAACACATAGTTTGTTTTACGGACGGTTCTCTGTTGAATGGTCGTGCTGGTGCTGGTACCTACTGTCGTGAAATAGGCTGGAGCAGTCTCATTCACTTGGTAGATACTGTACTGTGTTCCAAGCAGAAATCTACGCAATTCTGTGTGGAGTACAATCGGCACTTCAGCAGAGGATCTGTGGTAAACGTATTTATTTTTGTTCCGACAGTCAGGCAGCCTTAAAAGCACTCAGTTCGAATGACTCACGGTCGAATCTAGTGATCGCATGTCGAACTCAAATTGAAGACCTCAGCATTTCAAATGCTGTTTACTTCTTATGGGTACCCGGCCATTCTGGTATTACTGGAAATGAATGGGCTGATGAGTTGGCTAGAGCTGGTGCAACGAATGATTTCGTTGGTCCTGAACCAGCTTTACCACTTTCAACTAGTTGGATAAAGCACAAGATTCGTTCTTGGGCTGCATCCAAACATGCCAGCTACTGGTGCAGCTTACAAACTTGCGCTCAGACAAACGCATTTCTACCAGATTAAAATCTGAAAATGTCAAAGTGTCTACTGCATTTCTCCAAGCATCATTGCAGTATTCTGGTCAGAGCTCTGACTGGACATTGCAAACTCAATTATCACATGGCTACTATTCAACGTGCTGAGTATTATTCGTGTAATTTGTGTAAATGCGATTATGGTACTTCATATCATCTGATATGTAACTGTCCCGCATTGACGCAGCTACGTATCCGGGTTTTTGGTTCTCCATACATGGTTGAGTCTGTGTATGCGGAGCTAAAATTGAAGGATATTCTCTCGTTTCTCACCCAATGTGGTAAGGAGCTATAGTCAGAAGGGTTCATCGTTCTTCCTGGAGTGAATGAATCCCTTCTGTATTCACCTTAAATAGGGTTTGGCAGATTGTTTGGCATCCTCTGGGGGGTACCGCATTTACTTCTGCTCGTACATACTGCGAGTCGTTCTGCATTCTTCCGGGAGTGCAGAATGGTGTCGCTTTTGTAAGATCTCTAAATCCTCTCGGGGGTTGGAGGTTTTATTAACAGCAGACTGTTCGGGACCTCGTAGAGGTTCAGAATTTCCTTCTGCTTCCACTAAATGTGATCCTCAGCAGATTGTTCAGCATCCCTTAGGGGTGCAGAATTTACTTCTGCTTTTATGTGTTTTTGTGTCGTCAATTTTTCCCATCCTCCTAGTCCAACCCTTACCATTTCCTTTCAATCCTTCCCTCTTATATATCGGGAAAATGATGCTAAAAACAAATTGATGGCAAGGCACAACTCTCCAAATATCAAGGGGAACGTGCCATTTGAGCCAATTTGTTCTGATTCCTGATTCCTGATAATTAAACTTTCAATATTTCCTACAAAAAGATTCATCAAGATGGAAGTTAAAATAATTAGCACCGTCACTAACACATTCAATTACGAACAGCAATGCGAAAGCGAAAGTGATGATGTTGAACACATCTTTATACTAATATGGGGTCGTGTGAAAATATGCCATGCGAAACAGGGTTGCCATATATACAGATTAATCTGTATTATTATTATTATTATTATTATTATTATTTTTATAATAATAATAATAATAATAATAATAATAATAATAATAATTATTATTATTATTATTATTGTCATTATTATTATTAAAATTACTCTTGTATACCGAAGATCGTCGATACATTTTAGACCAGGCCATTGCAATTGTCTCGTACTGAAATTTCGAGAAGAATCTTCGAACTTCATAGCTTCAATAAAAATAAACCGGATCGTGTGAAGTGGCACCAATCATACACTTATTCCTCATAAATGACATTTGAGCATATTCGTTTCCATTCTAAAGCACAACACGGAGTTTATCATTCCGGTTTTAGCAGACACAACACCGTTTGTGTTGAACGACTCACCCTCGAAATATGCGATCTCACTAACAAAAAATACAACCTGTTGCTACAAATGGTTATTGAAACTTTTAGACTGATCTTGCGAATAGTAACAAAAAAACGAGTTCTTGCGTTAAACTCAAATTTCGAGTAGGAGTTACTCAAAATCATTGATGATAACTACTCAATTTTCGACGTTTCTGTGTATCATATGAAAATGAGTAACTAGTACTCAAACTATGAGTAACTTTTTTTAAGCGTGTAAGAAGCCAGCTGTCAGGTCTTGTCTTAGGATACGATATAATGTTAGAAGCTTTCCTGATCGAAAAGGCTTGTGGCATTTTTTGTGGTCTGACAAAAAGCGTTAGTCCTCTAAAATCCAATGAAAAAAAAATCAATCCAATTGAAGTATTTTATGTAATCTAAGTGATGTGTCACTTTAACCTGATTTTTATAGATAACACCAGTAGCGGCCCTTACACGAGACAATATTATTGTCAATACAAGGAGTATTG
Organism: Malaya genurostris; assembly: GCF_030247185.1. NCBI lineage: Eukaryota > Metazoa > Arthropoda > Insecta > Diptera > Culicidae > Malaya > Malaya genurostris. The sequence goes on from NC_080570.1 coordinate 129,653,774, forward strand.
ACAATACTTTTGATCGTGTAATGGAAACTTCATTGGATTGACGAAAATATTGTCAAAAAATCAAAACTGCTCATCAATCCGACAATACTTTTTCTCCAGAGAAGAAACTGTCAAATATGTGCAATGAACTCTTCTCTCAATGTATCAATGTTCAGTTGCAATATTTTAAGCTTCAAACGCTTGATTTGTTCGAAAAATGCGGACTCAAGTTACCAAGCCAATTGGATTGACGGTATTGACAATACTTTGGATTGACAATAATATTGTCGCGTGTAAGGGCTGCTAGTGAGTTACTGTAGCACTAGAGTGCCTATAACCAGAGTGACGACTTCTCATCCGTAATGTTGGCAACAATTCTAAACATTTCATTGGCTTTACATTGAACAGGTCGTTTGCTCGTTTGGAACTGGTAGCTGTCATTTCAAACGAACAGCTGTCGTCACTCTGATTATAGTCACTCTATGTAGCACTAAACTGCAGTTTGTAATTATTTGTAAACCCTTGACTTTCGAACGATTTCATGAGAACATCGAAAACTAGTCCAACGGAAATCAATTCATTTACCAATTTTAGCACCGCTAGGTGATGCTCAAAGCCCAAAGCCAAATCTGCTTCAAATAATTCGAATCGATTTATAGAGAACCTGCATTCAGTAATAAGTATCACTCGGAATTGTTCCGCTCATCGACTGAACCACGCGCATTCCAGTGAATTGATTTTAGCGCTTTTTCCTCCCTTTAGTTTCACACTTCCGGAACTAAACTCAATTTATGTGTGAGTCTGTGTCTCCACCGAAGCTCGAGCAAAAACTGGAGTGGCCTTCAAAAAAAACACGAAACTAGCTAACAAAACAAGTGCACGCCATTAAATTGGTTCATTTACAAGGAATATGGCATTTTTGTTACAAACCCTCTGAAATTTTTGTTTTCGCCGAACACGCGACCAGTTTCGCGAATGGAAGCCGCGGCTGTCTGTCTAGTTTTTTTTTGTTTTTTGGTTGTTCATTTATCCCTCCGGGCCTTCATTACGAGAACAATTTAACGCTCGAACGGGGTGCCGAAAAACCTCGGTGTTTGTTTTGGTTAGATAGACAATAATTGTCTAATTCGCGAGCTTGATGGAAGCTGTCAATCAACGCGGGACACCTGTCAGTTTGCCTACCAGTTGTTCGTTGTCCTTTGAGTCATTAGGGGGGCCGCCAGCCATCGATCATCGGGATCACGCGGCTGGTAATCCGTTGTTGTGTTTTTTTTTTTTGCTTCGTCGAAACGAGGTGGCATTTTAAGTGCAGAACCGTTTTGAAATTGAAATTGGTTCATTTTCGTTGTTGAAAATGGCAGCGACATGCATTCTACCACCCCGTTCGTGTTATACCGAGAAAAAAAACGGGAAATTGCTCGGTACCGACCGACGGCTCCAAAACGAATCACGTCTGGATGTTTTCTCAGCCCGCATCGGAAAATAAGCTATCAGGTTGTTTGCCTTTCTCCGAAGGTACTTCCAGCCGGGAGGGGGTCCTGTTGCTATTCCGCGTGTGCATTCCACCTTCCGTCGCTCGAGGACGACAGCTCGGAAGGCAACTCGGAAGGTGGTGGTACGGCCAAGGCAAGACAAGGCATGGCATCTTTACTTGTAGCGCTGCATCGCCAATCTGATTTATATTTATTGATATCCAGTGTTTTGCGCCCTCTGCTCTCTCTCTGTTTCTCTTTCGCTCCAGGCTCAAACTGGTTGGCGCGGGGTCGGAGATGCCAACTGACTGCCTGCAGTTCCCTTTTCCTTTTGCGAGAGGATGTCGAACAAGTGCCGTCTGATATGATGCTGGCAGGGAGCATCGGCCGACGGCTGGTGTCGCACCGAGGAGTGCAACCCAAAGTGCTAGTGCCTTGTGAAGCCGCAGTGAAACGGCAGAGGATTATTACTTGGCGGGCGCTGGAATTGAAAGTGTATCAATTGATATTATTACAAAATATAAATAAAGTTTATTTTATCCCTCAGAGCCGCCTTAACGTTGTTTGCTCTGCTGTCGCTGGAGGAGAATTATCAAATCGAAGAAGGGTGAGGGTGGGGGCTTCAGGCTTTCGAGAGTCGTGCTTGAGTTATGAAAAGTGTTTATGCTTTTGCTGATCTGTATGATGTTTGTTTTCTTTTTTTCTGTACGACCCGAGGATTTCATTGCTCATCAGTTTACGATTTCAGAATCTCGTCCAAATAACTTTAGTTTATGATTGACATCAATAATAGCTATTTCAAAAACCTTTTCCAATCTTTCTAGTGGTGTAAAGAAACCTTTCTTATTGCCAGTAAGTTGAGAAATTGATGTAAGTTTCTGTTCAGATTTTTTGACAACATTTTTACTGTATCTTCCGATACCTAGTAAATTTGTATGGACGTGAATCAGTGTGTGATAAATCGAAGTCGATGTGCGTGAGAAGTGCTTGTTGTAGAGTAGAACCAACTATTTCAAATGTTTCAAATATTTGACAAAAAATATTTGTAGTCGTTATGCCCTGAAGATGAATGTATAACCTTCGAAACGTTGGCCGTTAACGAAAAATAAATGTTTTAACGAGAAACCAATTGATCAAAAAGCCGTCTTTTAATTTGAAACAACATTAATTGGTCGCACCCGCATTAAAATAATCTTATATATTAGATCATTTTCAAATATTTTGAACGTATTTTGCATCGTCGTTTCAAATGAAAGCTTAAAAAACCTATTTACTCTATAATTCCAGAAACGGAAGTCGGATTCATTTAAAATATTATAGTCACCTTTGAAAACATAAAAACTTTTTCCGGTACTTCCGGAACATCCGAAACTGGGAGCCGGCATAGTCAAAACCGATTTGTTAAACCATCAACTAGCAAGACCAGTATATCGAAACAGTTGCTAGCACTGCTTCGCATAGTTATTGCATTTTGGACAGTCCTCTCAAAGACACTTTTCGTCATATAACTCCGGAACCGATAGTCGGATTCCGATAAAGTTTCATAGGAGCAGTTTTTTTTAAATTTAAGTCATTTAAATTTGTATTTGAGAAAACGTAAGCAGTTTTGCTTTCATGCAATATTTTAGTATTATCTCTGGTACTTGTGAAACTGGAAATCGGAGACAGTAAAGGCAAAACCATTTCGTTTCGCCATCAACTTACAAGACTCACATATTGCAGTAGTTCTTATTACAATTTCGCAGAGTTTTGCTCGTTTTCGGCATCGTCACCGAAATGACGGGTGTGAATTATTTAACCGGGAACCGGAAACCAAACACTGGGAATTAGGAAACGGAAATTGGGAAGGGCGAACCGGAAACTGAAAATCGGAAACTGAAAACCGGGAATCGGAAATCAGAAACCGAAATTTCGAAACCGGAATCCGAAAACCGGAAATAAGAAACCAGAAACCGGGAACTGGGAATCAAGAACTGGAAACCGAAAACCTGAAACTGCGAACCGGAAAACGGAAACTGAAAATTGGGATCCGGGAACCGGAAACCGGGAACTGAAAACCAGGAATCGAAAGTCAGAAACTGGGAACCGGGGACTGGAAACCGGAGATCGAAAAACGGGACCGGGATCTGAAATCTGGGAACCAGAAAACCGGAAACCGGAAACCAGGAATTGGGAATCAGAAACCACGAATCAGGAACCGGGAACCGGGAACGAACATCAAAAACCGGTAACCGAGGACCAGGCACAGGAAACCGTAAATTGGAAACTGGAAACCGGGAATAAGAAACCGTAAATCCGAAATCAGAAACCGGGAGCCGTGAACCAAGAAATCAACAACCGGAAACCGTGAAACTGGGAACCGGAAACTGGGAATCGGAAACTGGGAACAGGAACCTGGGAACCGGAAACTAGGAACCTGGAAACGGAAATTTGAAACCAGGAATCAGGAAGTGGAAATCAGAAACCGGGAAAAGGAAACCGGAAATCGGGAATCGGGAATCGGGAATCGGGAATCGGGAATCGGGAATCGGGAATCGGGAATCGGGAATCGGGAATCGGGAATCGGGAATCGGGAATCGGGAATCGGGAATCGGGAATCGGGAATCGGGAATCGGGAATCGGGAATCGGGAATCGGGAATCGGGAATCGGGAATCGGGAATCGGGAATCGGAAATCGAGAATCGGAAATCGAGAATCGGAAATCGGAAATCGAGAATCGGAAATCGGGAATCAGGAATCGGGAATCGGGAACCGGGAATCGGGAATCGGGAATCGGGAATCGGGAATCGGGAATCGGGAATCGGGAATCGGGAATCGGGAATCGGGAATCGGGAATCGGGAATCGGGAATCGGGAATCGGGAATCGGGAATCGGGAATCGGGAATCGGGAATCGGGAATCGGGAATCGGGAATCGGGAATCGGGAATCGGGAATCGGGAATCGGGAATCGGGAATCGGGAATCGGGAATCGGGAATCGGGAATCGGGAATCGGGAATCGGGAATCGGGAATCGGGAATCGGGAATCGGGAATCGGGAATCTGGAATTGGGAATCGGGAATTGGGAATCGGGAATTGGGAATCGGGAATTGGGAATTGGGAATCGGTAATTGGGAATCGGGAATTGGGAATCGGGATTTGGGAATCGGGAAACAAAAAATTAAAAAACGGGAAACAGGCACCAAAAACCGGGAACCGGAAAACCGTGAACCGGAAACCGGAAACCAGGAATCGATAATCGGGAATCGGGATTTGGGAATCGGGAATCGGGAATCGGGAACTTGAAATCGGAAAACAGAAACGAGATACCGAGAACCGGGAGCCGGGAACTGAATCCTAGGAACCGGGAACCATTGGAAATTGGAAACCGGAAACTGAGAATAGGAAACCGGAAACCGGGAATAAGAAACCAGAAATCGAGAACTGGGAATCAAGAACCGGAAAACGAAAACCTGAAACTGCGAACCGAAAACCGGGAACTTAAAACAAGGAATCGGAAATCAGAAATTGGAAACCGGGAACTGGAAACCAGAGATCGGAAACCGCAAACCGGGTACCGGGAACAAGAAACCGTAAACTGGGAATAGGAAATCAAAAACCGGGAGCCGGAAACTGGGAACCAGAAAACCGGAAACCAGGAATCGTACACCAGGAACCAGGAATCAGGAACCGGAAATTGGAAGCTGGGAATAAGAAACCGTAAAACGAAAATCCGAAATCAAAAAACGGGAACCGAATCATGAACCGGAAATCGGGAACTGCGAACCGGAGACTGAAAATCGGTATTCGGGAACCCAAAACCGGGAACTGAAAACCGAGAATCGGTAAGCAGAAACCGAAAATTGAGAACCGGAAACCAGGAACTGGAAACCGGAAGTAAGAAACCAGAAACTGGGAACCAGGCACCGAAAATCGGGAACCGAAAACCTTAAAACGGGAATCGGAAATAAGAAATCGGGAACCGGAAAACCGAAAACCGTGAACCGGCAACTGGGAACCGGAAACCGGAAACCGGAGACCATGATCCGAGAACTGGAAACCGGGAACTGGCAACTGGGGATCAAGAATCTGAAACCGAAAACCTGAAACTACGAACCGGAAAACGGAAACTGAAAATCGGGATCTGGGAACTAAAACCAGGAATCGGAAGTCAGAAACTGGAAACCGGGAACTGGAAACCGGAGATCGAAAACCGCAAAACGGGAACAAGAAACCGTAAACCGGTATTAGGAAATCAAAACCCGGGAGCCGGAAACTGGGAACCAGAAAACCGGAAACCGGAAACCTGGAATCGGGAACCAGGAACCAGGAATCAGGAACCGGAAACCGGAAATTGGAAACCGGGAATAAGAAACCGTAAAACGAAAATCTGAAATCAAAATCGGGAACCGGGAACCACGAACTGGAAATCAGGAACTGCGAACCGGAAACTGAAAATCGGTATTCGGGAACCCAGAATCGGTAAGCAGAAACCGGGAATTGGGAACTGGAAACCGGAAATAAAAAACCGAAAACTGGGAATCGGGAACCAAGCACCGAAAACTGGAAACCGTAAACCGGGAATCGGAATCATAAATCGGGATCCGGGAACTTAAAACCATGAATCGGAAATCAGAAACTGGAAACCGGGAACTGGAAACCGGAGATCGGAAACCGCAAACCGAGAACCGGAAACAAGAAACCGTAAACCGGGAATAGGAAATCAAAAACTGGGAGCCGGGGTCTGGAAACTGGGAACCAGAAATTGGAAACCGGGAATAAGAAACCGTAAAACGGAAATCCGAAATCAAACACCGGGAACCGTGAACCAAGAACCGGAAACCGGAAACCAGGAACTGCGAACCGGAAACTGAAAATCGGTATTAGAGAACCCAAAACCGGGAACTGAAATCCGAAAATCGGTAAGCAAAAACCGGAAACCGAGAATTGGGAAAAGGAAACCACGAACCGGAAACCGGAAAGAAGAAACCGGAAACTGGGAATCGGGAACCAGGAACCGGAAACCGGGAAACAAAAATTGGTTTGGAGTTTTGGAGTTTTGGAATTTTGTCTGAAATTTTATATGTAATTTTGAGAGCTGGCAGTTTACTGATTCAATTATTATAAATCTAATAGCGTTTTTCATTGAAAAACACTGGTGGCGTGGATTGCTCTGGTTTGGCACTTTCGAGCAGAAATGGCAATGAAACACCGTCAAAATAATGCATTTCTGCTCGAAAGTGCAAAACCAGAGCAATCCACGTCACCAGTGTTTTTCAATGAAAAACGGCATAAGTATGCTCACCATTGATTAAATTTATATTTAATTTGAATCTGATTTGAAACCACAATTGATGTATAATTAAATTGAAATGCATTATTGTGTTTATGAACAAGATAGTATATTTAAAAAAAACGCATAATTTTGCTTTCAAAGTATACTGAAAATTTATGGACCGTGTTACTTTCGTTATTACTTAGTTACTTTCCGTTCAATTGGCCACTTCAAATATGTGCATGGAAATAGATGTAAATTCACAAAAAAAATACAATTCTTAATTTGCTGTTTGAAAAAATATGCAATATGTAGTATTCGTTCCAAGTTGCGCAGTAGTGACCAACCCCAAAACCAATAAACTGGGACCGCAGGGCTAAAGCGGCCTATGAAGTGTACGCCAACTCTCGAGATATCTGAATAAACGCGAAAAAAATAAAGTGGTGTGTCGCTCTCACCACTGCCTAGCATTTCAAGCATCTTGATCGAGAACGATGAACGAGCTCCATAATCCAACAGTTTCAAATGCTGGACAATGACGATCTTATATGGATGAAACGACAAATCTTCTTTGATCATTCGATGGAAAGAACGACGAGAAATTTGTAGAGCAGCCGCATGCTTCTTACCCGAACGCACGAGACTCTTCCCAAGAGCGGATCGTTCAACATTCTCCGGTGTCCGGACGTGGCCCGGTGGTTATATTTTGGTCAAAGAACCTGTTCTTACAAAATTTTTCTCCCGCAATTTCAGTTTGCTTGCCCAACCAACCTAGTTTTTTTTTGGCCAAAATTTCGTCAGTTTAAACCCATCCAATAAAAAGTTGTACACAAAAAATATTGCTATATTTTTTTCGAGTACAGTTCAGTCACAACCGTACAGGTTTGAAGTGATTTAATCTTTTTGAATTGCGTTATAAATGTAATTCTCGAGAACGAATTCTATTCTATGCAATTTAAAACAAGATACGATCATTTAATTCAAAATTTTTGACATGAATCTACAACGAATCGTACATAATTTCTTTCAATTTCGGCATCATTAAAATGTAAAAACTAAAACTAAAAATGGCATTCGGAGCATCACATTCACTGACCTGTGAATAGCACCTGCTCTTTTTTTTTTGTTTTGCTCGGGAAAACAATAATCGTTTAGGTTTCATTCTCCCATTCACTTACGGCACATTGTTTCGAATTCCATATCATAACCACTTTAGCGCCATCAGTGTTTCAGCGTTTCAGTTCCCTCGGCAACCCAGTAGAGTATGACTGATGTCCGACAGCGACCGGCCGTGTTTGATACATTCCCGAGTGTAACCGCACCAGAACAATGACTGCTCCGTCCGTATCTCGCGACTTACGTGTCAGATCATCTAAAAAGCTGCCAACAGTTTTCCTCTGGTGGTGCGAGTTCCCGGCCAGCGAAACAGAATCCAACCAATTTCGAGCAACGCGCGGCTTTTCGAAGAACATGAACCCGAGAACTGGATCCAAAACAAAAAAAAAAGGAAACAAACACCGGAGACTTGTGCTGAGGAGTTCAAGAGGAAAAGAAAAAAAAGAGATAGATAATTGATTTAAATTATACGTTTTAAGGTTCGAAATTGGAAAATAATGCCGAAGAAGAGCTAAAGAGACCCCCGGAAAGCCAATGAGGCTGGGGCAGTTTTGTGTTGTGTGTAGCTTTTTAATTTGGCCGTTCGGGCCATTCGGGTCGGGGGCTTCAGGGCAGTGGAGTGTCTTGAAAGAATGTAACACGAAACCGATCCAGTGCGCATCAAAAACAAAAAAAAAAACGAAACCAAACTGACAGATCGTGCGGGTTGAGGAAAGACGAAAGGCGCTGGACTCGCGATATGATTCATAATTCATATTACGATTGCTGCGAGCTATAATTTGACTGATCGTTTTTCATAATTCCATAGGCGGCAATCGGGGGCAACAAAAGGCACACCGAACTGTGGCGTCGTGTCGAGTTGTTACAACTAGCGAATGGCCATGTCGAATCATGCAACTGGAAAGCGATGAAAACAAACCATCAGCCGGGACACGTTCGGAGAATTCAGACTGCGCTCGGTGTCTCTCTCTCTCTATCTCTCTCTCTTTTTTCAATCGAATGACCAAGATAATGATGGACCACCGAAACGAGTTGATACTTGTGAAGCTGTTAAAACATACCGTGTAGTAAAATAATCAATTTGATGTGAGATGTTGCATGATGAGATGCTTGTTAGGATGCTTGTCCGGGTCCGGAACCAACACTGACTGATGTTCGGTACTCAACGGTAGCGTTTATTGACAGTAATGACATGTTTTGTTTTTTTTCGTAGGCAGGATCACCAAACCTACTGAACTAGAGAGCTGAAGGCAGAATTTTGATTCTTGATTATTTCGGATGATTTTGATTCACAAGCCGAGAAAGAAACAAATAAACGAAGAGAGAAATCGTTTATCCTTCACCTGCCTAACGAAAGAACGATGACTCATCAGACTAATCGAAAGGTGTCGATCGTTATAAAATCACTCAAAACATGTAAATTGTTTCTTTAATCAATGTAGGCTCTGAACAGTAGAGGATAAACTGTCAGGAATTTAAAGTATCCAAGCTTATCTGCAAAACCATGAATCCATTATCACGAACACGACCCGGTCTTCACTAAAAGTAAAGCACGATTCACTTTCGAATACACAGCTTTACATCCATCGCTTCTTTGATTGGTTTTGATGGTGTTTGAACAGTAGATGGTTTTTTTTGGGAAGATCTCATCTTTCAGTAGTGAAGCCGGCCGTAAACTGGAAGATAGGTTTGAACACCCACGTTGAAAATCTAACGTGGCTAAATACAAGAAGCACGAAGTCGAATCTGACTAATTCTACCGAAAGCAGCTTCTTCAAAGCTCTCACCAAATACTTCAACTAATGAATCATACTGAATTAACTCATCCGACTCATATTTCTTCGGATTTTCGCGAATTAGCTTTGCTTTTAATTTTTTTAGACAAACGTGACAATTTAATAAAAGCCTATTTTAATCCACCTAGTGGTGTAATGATGTCTTTCTCATATACTCATTACATCATAAATATAACCGTGAAATTCGCAAAAACAACTATTTCTTGAATAGAAATAGGAAAATTTGTTCGGACCTAATCTCACAAACTCTACAAATCCTGTTTAACCTGTAGTTCCGGAACCGAAAGTAGTATCCACAACAAATTAAAGAATAAGTTTGTGAAAATCGATTTGGCCATCTCCAAGAAAAGTGAGTGAGATCCTTTTTGCAGTTTTTAATCACTATTTCCAATTCTTCCGAAACCGGATTCAGATAAACGGAATAGCCGAAGTTGGTTCGTTTGCTACTAATAAATATGGCCTACAAATTGGAACAGTTTTGAACGTAGTTAAACCTATACTTACTATCTCATGCTCTATTTCGATTAAACCAATTAAACGAAATCTAACAGATGAAGCGAACCCGCGTTTCTGTTACTTCTGCATATGTAAGTTAAGCTAAACAGCATAAATCAGCAGCATAAAACATGAAGTAGAATTATTATTATTATTATTATTATTATTATTATTATTATTATTATTATTATTATTATTATTATTATTATTATTATTATTATTATTATTATTATTATTATTATTATTATTATTATTATTATTATTATTATTATTATTATTATTATTATTATTATTATTATTATTATTACTAGCTAACCCGTCGAACTTCGTCTCGCCTGAATTTATTTTTTTAAATTTGTGTTTTCGAACAGCAGAGTTGCCAAACGTTAATGTTGCTTTCCATTATTTTACTGATTACTTGGCTTACAATAAACGAATTACGACAAATTCATATCCAACACAATAACTTCGTCCCGAAGAAGAAATATCATCAAGAATTATTGTGGATATGTTCAATGCTTTTTTACGCAAAAACTAATTAAATGCACCGTTTGCCATCTCATCCTTCGAGTCAGTGTATTGGACAGAGATTGTAGATCTCTCTCAAACTAAAGATTTGACATGTGGGATGATGGATTGGATTGAATCATATCTGACTGGTCGTAGTATGACCGTGAGAAATTGGCGACTGCGTTACTCCATCATTCATCGTGAGCTCAGGCGTTCCTCAGGGAAGCCATCTAGGACCATTCATATTTCTGCTATATCTAAATGATCTGAATTTCGCATTGCAATGCATGAAGCTATCATTCGCCGACGATTTCAAACTGTTTCATCTCATCAAATATCTGAAAGACTCAAACTTCTTGCAGTCACAGTTGGATGTATTTTCTAACTGGAGCAACGTCAACAGAATGGTTATTAACGCCTTCAAATGCTTCGTTATCTCCTTCTCTCGTAAACGAACCACGATCATGCATGATTACACTATTTCGCAAGCTGTACTAAAACGGGAGACATCAATTAAGGATCTAGGAGTGTTATTGGATTCAAAGCTTAGTCTCAAAGATCACATAGAATATACCCTATCTAAGGCATTAAAGATACTAGGTTTCATCTTTCGCATCTCAACAAATTTCAATAACATATACTGCCTGAAATCGTTATATTGCGGTCTAGTTCGCGAGTATGCTGTTGTTGTTTGGGCACCATATTATCAAACAGATAAGCTACGCATTGAAACTGTTCAGTGCAAGTTCATTCGTTTTGCTTTGCGTCGCCTGCCCTGGAGAGATCCATTGAATCTTCCAAGCTACGAAAATCGTTGTAGGCTCATACACTTCGATTTGCTATCAGTCCGCTGTGATACACAAAAGGCTGTTTTCGTCGCGGACCTCATCCAATCTCGAATTGGTAGTGTAGATCTCCTACAACAGCTAAGTTTTGACATTCTTCGGCGTAATTTGCGGTTTAATCCCTTTCTCAGAATTCCTCGTGCTAGAACTAACTAAGGGCTCATTGAACCGTTTTCGAGTATATGTCGCGTATTCAATATTTGCTCTGATGGATTTAATTTCAATTTATCTCGTAACGCCATTAAAACCCGTTTTCTCCAAATCTTTTCCCGCTAGTTTTATTAGGATAATTAGTCAATATGAATAGTTGTTAGTTAGCTTTGTAGTTTAAATAAGGGTAATTAAAGATTTTGTTATGTATCATTTGGTCAAATGTTATTAGTTGATACAAAAGATGAGAATGTTTTATGCCTGCTGGAGAAGGAGAACCAAAATCTTAGCTCCAGCAGGCTTTTCCCTTGCTCCTAAATAAACAAATAAATAAATTAACAGATGGATGAAAAAGAGATGACCAAGATAAATACTTTAAATTGACTCCACAAATTTCCAAAAGCAGCCCTCGGGGATTGTTGTTTATCATTGAATATTAAGACTTATTTGTACTGAAGACGTTTAAAATTTAATAGCAAATCCTTAGGGATTATCGAAAGTAATAAATTAATTTTAAACGGTTGTCCATAACTTGCTTCACCGCTAGTGATAGTGATTTAGTCGTGTTTGATGAATGTTCGTAGCAGGATAATGACAGGATCAATTTTCGATTAACGAATTAGCGATAAAATGAAAAACACTTGGACATTCGAAAGTTCAAATTTCCCTTTTATTAAATATTGTGTCCATTAACTTTGACATGAACGCTATATTCGTTCAAGAATTGTATCAAAAGGCCTCTCATTCGTCGAGCCACCACATCGGTTTGCTTAGTATTCAGTCCTGAGAATCAATATTCTGTTCTAGCGGAGTGAACATGAGGAGTGATTATTTTTATCGTTAAAGCCAATGTATAAAACAGCAGATCTCACAACTAATGGTTCTTACGTGCCACGATTTCTCCTTCAGGTATGATATTCACGATTCGCATATGGTAATTCGTCAAGTAATCCAAAGTTCGGAAAATGAAATGATTTGGCTTAAGCAGCTTACAAATGTCATGAATACCATCCGTTTTGAAGTAAACCACTCTTGAAAACTCACTCGAATCGGCTGAACAAACGTCAGCATGCTAAATGCAAGGAAAATATTTTCATCTAAACTCATTATTTCAACAGCAGAATCCTATCATTGATACGTAAAAAAATCGTTACATAATATGATTTGTTCAACTCACGGCCACGATGGCCAACATAATTCATCTAACTACATATACTGATAAATGACATTAGAACTTGTGCTTCTGTTTACGGTATAGCTAAATAGTCATTTGGCAAGTAATGATTTTGATACCCTATTAAGCACGTGTTTCCAAATGACGAATCAATCATGCATGTAAAATCTCCACCCAAATCTACTCGTTGCGCGCCAAACGATTTTCCAAAGATCTAGTATTCTTTTCTTCAACGGCGAAATACTGAGCATCTCCTTGCGCGCCAAACATCAATTGTAGATCTAGCAATCATTGGCGACTTTTGCAGTGGAAAATTCCATTGTCCATACAAAATAACTATATTGGTTTTTCCCTCTTTTCCGGTAAGTTTTCCTAATTTTTTTGATGCACGAACCCGGTGGGGGTAAAAACTGATCAAACAAAAAAAAAGCATCTCAATCCGTCCATCCGTTCTTACGTGATGCGATTACAAAGAATGATCACTGCATTTTTATATATATATATAGATTATTATTATTATTATTGTTATTATTATTATTATTATTATTATTATTATTATTATTATTATTATTATTATTATTATTATTATTATTATTATTATTATTATTATTATTATTATTATTATTATTATTATTATTATTATTATTATTATTATTATTATTATTATTATTATTATTATTATTATTATTATTATTATTATTATTATTATTATTATTATTATTATTATTATTATTATTATTATTATTATTATTATTATTATTATTATTATTATTATTATTATTATTATTATTATTATTATTATTATTATTTTTATTATTATTATTATTATTATTATTATTATTATTACTATTATTATTATTATTATTATTATTATTATTATTATTATTATTATTATTATTATTATTATTATTATTATTATTATTATTATTATTATTATTATTATTATTATTATTATTATTATTATTATTATTATTATTATTATTATTATTATTATTATTATTATTATTATTATTATTATTACTATTATTATTATTATTATTATTATTATTATTATTATTATTATTATTATTATTATTATTATTATTATTATCATTATTATTATTATTGACATCACTACACAACGTGTACGAAATAGAACAAAGCACGCCTTGTTCGTTTTGTGTTTTCTTCTTCTTTCGGTGTTTTACATATTGTCACTCTATATGGTGATTTGAAAACTTTGACACTCATCGCCCTGTAACTGCGGAACCGGAAGTCGGATCCGGATAAAATTTCACAGTAGCTTTAAAGACAGTATGAATTTTTATTCAAATCAAGATTTGTGAAAATCGGTTCAAGCATCGCAGAGAAATCGAAGTGAATTTAGTTTTAGGAGTTTTTCTTCTCCACTTTCGGTGCTTTCGGAACAGAAAAAGAGGGGACCAATAGTGCCGAATTAAGTTTTCATGCCCACAAACTTACAAGCTCTGCAAACTAGAAGAATTTATCAGACAGCTTTATGGGATTTGTACCTGTTTTTAACCATCGTTCGTGGAAAAATACTAATAACAGTGGTAATTTTCCACTTATCACGCTTTAGCTCCGGAACCGAAATTGGGATCCAGATAAAATGTTCCACAAATTTCTAGAATATTATAAGACCTTTCATTTGAATCTTAGAATCTTGCGAAAATCGGTTGAGTTGTTCCAGAGATAATTGAGTGTAAACTTTTTCTCAAATTTTCACATATTACCATATAACTCCGGAACCGGAAGTCACATTCAAACGAAATTCAATAGCAAGCTATGGGACCATAATACCTTTTATTTGAATCTTAGTTTGTGAAAATCAGTTCAGTCATCTCTGAAAAAAGTGAGTGCATATTTTTTTCGTTTTTTTTGGTACATATCATCATATATCTCCGGAACCGGAGGTCGGATCGGAATGAAATTCAATAGCAGGCTATGGGACCATAAGACCTTTCATTTGAATCTTTGTTTGTGAAATAAGCCATCTCTGAAAAAAGTGAGTGCATATTTTTTTCGTTTTTTTTGGTACATATCATCATATATCTCCGGAACCGGAGGTCGGATCGGAATGAAATTCAATAGCAGGCTATGGGACCATAAGACCTTTCATTTGAATCTTTGTTTGTGAAAATCGGTTAAGCCATCTCTGAGAAAAGTGAGTGCATATTTTTGTTACATACACACACACACACACACACACACACACACACACACACACACACACACACACACACACACACACACACACACACACACACACACACACACACACACACACACACACACACACACACACACACACACAGACATTTGCTCAGTTCGTCAAGCTGAGTCGAATGGTATATGACATTTGGCCCTCCGAGCCTCGGTTAAAAAGTCGATTTTCACAGTGATTGCATAGCCTTTCTATATGAGATTGGCAAAAAGGGATTTTTTACGTTTTGTTTCCTTGACAACGGTGTGTAATGACACAGATTTTCGAATATCTTGGAGTAGGAGCTCCGTTTGAGATGAAAATTATAAAAATTTCATTGTTAATTTTTTCATATTAATGAATTGCAAGTAAGAGAAGGTGTTCACATTGATTAGTTATGCTAATATCTAAGTGTTAGAAATCAAACAACGAGTGACACAATAGCGCATGGTTATATATATCTATCTATATTCTATATATATATATATATATATATATATATATATATATATATATATATATATATATATATATATATATATATATATATATATATATATATATATATATATATATATATATATATATATATATATATATATATATATATAAATGCAGAGGTCATCACATCACTTAAGAACCGATTGACGGATTTACATGAATCTTTTTTTGTTTGATTAGTTTCTACCCCCACCGGGTTCGTACATCAAAAAAATTAGGAAAATTTGCCGGAAACGTAAAAATCCATAAAGTTGTTTTGTATGGAGAATGGAATTTTCCGTTGAAAATGTCGCCAATGATTGCTAGATCTACGAATGATGTTTGGCGCGCAACGAGTTGCATAAGTGCTTGGTCGTCGAAGAAAAGAAAACTAGATCGTAGAAAAAATTGTTTAGCGCGCAACGAATAGTTTTGTGCGGAGATTTCACATCCATACTTGATTCATGTTATTTGTCATTTCGAGTCACGTGCTTAATCGGATATCACAACTATTGCTTGCCAAATGACTCAATAACGGAATGCATATGACTGTTCTAGAAAACCGCTGCAGGCAGGAGAAAAAGTTCTGATATCGTTTACCAGTTGATGGATTGTGTGTAATGGAGTTAGACAAATAACACAATGATCAATAAGTCCCGAGACTAAAGCAGATATGGCGCTCGTAGTAAACCAGTAACCACGTCTTTCTAGAGTACTAACCTTTGCTTGAAACGGGTCAAAATTTTAAGTCGATCCGACCAGAAACAGCTGAGTTATCGAGGTTGGAGTAAAGTCGTTTTGTAGTTTGTTTTTAAAAATGGAAAAAACCGAGTTTCGTGTTTTGATAAAACATTGTTTTTTAATGGGTAAAAACACCGTGCAAGCGAAAAAATGGATTGAAAAATGTTATCCGGACTCTTGTCCATCAAAAGCAACGATTTGTCGGTGGTTCGCCGAGTTTAAACGTGGTCGTACCGACACAAATGACGCGGAACGCTCGGGTAGACCTGTGGAAGCTGTTAAACCGGAAAATGTGAGTGAAGTGACAAAAATTATAAAGAAAGATCGTAAAGTGAAGCTCCGTGAGATTTCTGAGATGACACAGATATATTATGGAAGTGTATTTACTATCCTTCATGAAAAATTGAGCATGAAAAAGGTTTTTTTCCAGGTGGGTGCCGCGATTGCTTTCGATGGAACAAAAACAGCAACGAGTCACCCTGCCACAAGTCGATGAAAACAATGGCGAAATTGAACGAATTGGTCTTTGATCTGCTTCCCCACCCCCCATTCTCGCCAGATTTAGCCCCCAGTGACTACTGGCTCTTTGCTGATTTTAAAAAAATGCTCCAGGGAAAAAGATTTGGCTCAAATGAGGAGGTCATCGCTGAAACTGAAGCTTATTTTGAAGCCAAAGATAATTTTTTTTATAAACATGGTATTGAAAAATTGGAAAAACGTTGGAACCATTGTATCACCCTAAAAGGTGATTATGTTGATGAAAAAAAAAAATGTTGCTTCCATTGTTAGTTTCGGGACTTATTGATCCATGTGTTAATATCGGTCATCGTGAGCGCGAGTTAAACAAATCAGAAAATTATTTATTGATTGAATCAATAAAGAGATTGTTCTGTAGAAGCGCTAATGTCAAACTAATAGATTTTCCTTGCTTTCTAATGATTTAGCGCACATAATAAGTGGCCACTAGATAACAATGTTCAATATGATTATCATGTTGAATTTATACTGCCATTTTATATTTCATATTCTGAGAAGAAAGTTCAAATTGGCAAGATCAATATCAAATTAAAATTTAAGCGACGTCTCTCCAAGCAACCAAAAGTTCCACAGTACCTGATGGGCCCGTGTGGGGTTTCAAGAGAGGGTTCAAGGGAGGGTTCAAAAGAAGGGAGGCAGGTGTTCAAAGGGGGGGGGGGGGGGGGAGGTTTCAAGTAGGGTGGAAATTCAAGGGTGTGGAAGGTACACAAATTTGAAGGAAAAGTCAAGTTATTAGCACTTTTATATAATAGGAACTCTATTGTTCATGGAACCTAATGTTGAAAAATTTTCCATTTTTCTGGAGAGAGGGGTGGGGCAGGGATGTGGATGTAGTTGTTAAAACCCCTACACCCCCCCCCCCCCCCTACGCACGGGCCTGGTACCTGAACAATATCCACTTTATTAGAGCCCTAAAGTACGCGTGGCACTTTTTGGCAACTTGAATATACAGAATAAATTCAGAGAAAACTTTCTCGCTGCTTAAAAGCTGTACAAGGAACAGCTTCAAAGCTTATTCTGTTGCGTCGGGTGAACATTCAAGTATGAGTAATTCCTTAACACGGACTGTTCAGAATGGTTTGTATGCTTTGTATGTATATGTTAAGTTTATTAATACAAAATTCTGGTTAGTGAGCTTTTTTATCCATTACCGAAAGCAAGAATCACATCTAGAAGAGAAAGCGTGGAACCTTATATCCATTATGTCGAAGCCATTAGAGAGAGATTCTTTATTGACTTAAAGCATGGGATGACAATCTGTGCATTTGCTCAAATTTTTTCTTAACAGAAGTATTTCACATTTTCACATTAATCTTTAGTGATATTGCTTTTTTGAGCTGAAGCGAATGTGTGTCGAATTCCGTTGGTTGTAGGTTAAGTAATCAGAAGAATAAATGACTACTTAGTCGCCTTCTCAGCAGGCGGTTCTATTTTGTTGGTCGTTGAGCGCTTTTTGAACGACATACTGCACGAAATATTCGTTCAGTTCGCTGGAACGGTTTGTTGTTGTTTTTTCTCTTGCAATATTAGGTGTTACCTTCATATAGAAAGAAAATTGTTTGATATTCTATGTTCAGATATGTAGTGTTAGTTTAAAAATAGAAGTGGAACAAAAATCGGAAATTCTACAGTAAAACCAGTCCAACAGGGCTCCAATTCCTCATATTAAAAATGGCTCAACAATGGACCTCTGTCTGCCGGGTTTGTTGAACGAAAAAAATGGCATCCGGTACAACGCACAGTGGTCCAAAACTGGAAAAAGACGGTCAAAAGTCTGTACTGACTTTCACTGATTTTTAAAAACTAACGTGTCTTCGAAGAAGTTTTACAAGACTATATTACGCTTCTTTTGAAAGTGGCACCTTAATTTTTGTTAAGGGGGTAGCACCAATTTCGAATAAAAATTTTTTTTTCACAAAAAAATATTCGTTTTTCTATATTATTTTGAAGGACAAAACATTTAAAGTATTTTTGCTGAAGATATAAATAGAGTAAAAAAATTATTTATTGAGATATATTCACTTTATTTTAAAAACAATTTTTTTGGATTTATCTACGTAGAATCTACTTCTATTACCTAAGTATCTACTACAAAGTGCGCGTAAACACGCATAAACATGCTTATGCTTGCACGCGCAACTTAAGCAAATTGTAGGAATTTTTATTTTGTTTACTTTTTGACAATTAACAATATTATAAAAAATCTAAGTGGAACTCGATGCCATTTTTTTAGGCCTTTACAAAGTGGATTTAAAATATTTAAAAACCGAAAAATTATCAAAAGTTTAACACATATTAGAAATGTTTTCCAATCAGAATAAGAAAAAGTATTGCAAAAGTACAAACCTTTACGAAGAGATTTCATTTTTAAACGTGTAAATAAATTGAGTCATCGCGAAACAACACGTTTTTTAAGATGATATATTGATCGTGCGACGCTCACTTAGAGATGTGCGAAGCAGCTCATACTGGTGAGCAGCTCCGAACCGATCAGCTCACTGATGGGAATCGATTCAATGTATCAGCTCATCAGTTCATTTAAATGGAACTGAAGGTTTGTTTTGAGCGCCGTTTTTTTTTGCGCCGTGCTATGCGAACTAACTTGTCTGCGAATTATTATTATGTCACATTCAAGAATATCCGCAAAA
Organism: Malaya genurostris; assembly: GCF_030247185.1. Taxonomy (NCBI): domain Eukaryota; kingdom Metazoa; phylum Arthropoda; class Insecta; order Diptera; family Culicidae; genus Malaya; species Malaya genurostris. The sequence continues at coordinate 129,673,172 of NC_080570.1, forward strand.
GTGGCATCCCTGAATGTACCTTAGCCTACTGAGTGAGAGGTAAGATTTCTTATTGACAATGGCTCATTCAATCTGTTAAAGAAGGATAGATACACATTTGGAAGAACGAACAAAGCTTATGCACACATTCCTTCTCATTTATAACTCGCTCTTCAAGAGCCGAAAATCCGTTCAGCTTGTAGCTTGTTTCCACCTTACCAGCAGGGATGCGAGGTCATTTTTAAATAAATCTGTGATCAACCCAAAAACCTGTCTGTGCAAAATCTGTGCACGTTTCCCCGTTTCCATAATAACTAATCGGAATCATTCCTAACGCTCTGTAATTTTTGGTGCTAAACTGTGATCAATTTCAAAAATTTTTGATCGATTTCAGAATCTGTGTAAATCTGTGACCATTTTCAGAAATCTGTGAAAATCTGTGCAAAAGGTTGAACATCTGTGAAACACAAATTAATCTGTGAATCTGGCATCCCTGCTTACCAGTGCGGTGAACTGGTGAGCTGCGGTTCTTTTGAAAAGAGCTGTGAGCTATCAGCTCACTTCAAAGATTCGATTCACTGGAATAGCTCAGGAACGAATTGCCCATTTCTACGCTCACTGCAAAAGTGAGTTACAGAAATAGCAGACGCGTGACGCCCTCCGTTTGTTAATCATGCATGGTTTCAGCACGGCCATAGTGAAAATGAGTCACACGAATAGTACTCTCATTGGAAAACAAATTGGATTCGGAATATATTTTCCTATAAGTACTGTAAAAGTTTGCTGCATTAAGTTGCATATTTCGCTTCGGTACAAGGTTTCCTAGGTAAAAATAGGTAAAATGATATGTAACTTTTTCAGAAAAGAATAAACCTATGCATTACCTTCTACAAAATTATGGAATTTTATATTTTCTACAATCATTCCAAACAAAATATGAAAAAAAATAACTTGAAACAAGTTATGATTAGAAAACTAGTTTTAAGGGGGTTGTCATAATTCAATAACTAAAACTAACTTTGGCATGGCCTAAAAAAAAGTTCCATCGAGTTCCGATTAGAATTTTTTTTGTAGTGTTGGGCATATCTTTTCCTATGAATTTTGTAAAAATTAGCTGCATAAAGTTGCATATTTCGAACGGCTGCTCGGCCATCCATGGAAGTTGACCATCAATGTCAACTTCCCTCTCTGAGCAGCCTAGATAGCCGTGTAGTGTCGGTAGCGGTTTCCCAACTGGCTAAGAATAACGCTACGGTCCACCTGTACCGGTGGTATAAGTCCACCAAACAGGTAAGCCGTGTGGCATCCGGCGGGATTATTTTTTACCAAGAATTGATCCACTGGTTTCCTATTCCATGTCGTAAAAGGCCACAAAAATAGGAACTCCTAAGTCAAGGTGTATTTCCGTGCCGATGGCTGAATGGCTGCAGGAGGTTAAACAATGCAGTCGTGAACGGAATATCTTGGGATTTTCCCTTACTGTGTTAAGCGAAGCTCTGGCACAGTGGACGACTTCTTTCTTCGCAACTCGTGGGATTTAAATGATTAAAACATTTAAAAAAATCCTTACATGGTTCGCTATAGGCGATTATAAGCCAATATATTTGGTTTCTTCTAGTTGTTGTACGATAAGTGCTGGAGGTGGAGTGTTCGTAACTCTGATTGATAATGGTTAGAGTGGCACAAATCAATCTTCAGCATAAACGTACAGCAACTATGAATCTATCCAGACTTCTGCAAGAAGGTAAAGCTTCTATAGCTTTGGTTCAAGAACCATATTTCCAAAAGGGAAACTTCTACGTTGGAAAATTGTTAAACCCAGTCTTTCTTGCCTTCAACAAGACCGGTATGACTAATCCACGTGAAATGCCTCGAGCATGCATACTTGCAAATAGTGCTCTCGATGTTTCTCTCATATCGGAGCTCACAACTCGGGATATTTGTGCTGTCACAGTTGGTATGACTATTGATGGCATAGACAGGAAATATGTCTATTGTTCGGCATATTTACCGCATAACCAACCTTCGCCAAGCGATGACTTCAAAAAGGTTGTATCATACTGCTGCAAGAGTGATTTACCGCTTGTAATCGGCAGTGACATAAATGTTCACCATATCATTTGGGGCAGCACAGATATAAATTCGAGAGGCTCTGATATGATGGAATTCGAGAGGCTCTGATACAAAAATGCTCTTCGATCGTCTGAGCGAAGTGGTTGGAAAAGCCTCTGCACAAATGTCTCTAGTCTCAACGAGGCTAGCAGATTAAATAAGTTACTTTCGAAGTCTAAGGACTTTAATATCAGTTTCTTAAGAACTTCAGATGGTGAACACTTGTCTGAAGAAGGTGATGTACTTCACTATCTTTTTAACACTCACTTTCCAGGATGTATGGATCCATCACCGACACTCATCGTAGGATAATCACAGGAGCTCGTCCGTTGCAGTTCTTTGGTTCAGAGGTGACTGTGGTCGAACAAGTTAAATACGTCGGGGTTATTCTTGACTCAAAACTGAATTGGTCTGCTCACATTGACTTCAGAATTAAAAGAGCTTGCATGGCTTTCGGCCAATGCAGACGAGCTTTTGGAAAATCATGGGGACTCAAACCCAGATATATTCATTAGATCTACACAACTATTGTTAGACCAATTTTAGCATATGGATGTCTTGTATGGTGGTAGAAAGGAGAAGTCGCGACAGTTCAGTCAAAGCTAAATCATCTCCAAAGGATGGTCCTAATGGCGATGACAGGAGCATTCACGACAACTCCTACTGCTGCTCTAGAGGCGCTACTGTGCATTAAACCACTACATGTGTTCCTAAAACAAGAAGCATTATCTTGTGCATACCGTCTTAGGGTTACAGGGCTTTGGAACAGTAACCCATTAGATTATGCTACCAGCCACACTCGCTTGTGGTCTCAAATGGTTACGTGGGATGAGTATTTACTCGCTCCTAGTGACCTAACTCTCACATGCAGTTTTCCTTTCAAGACATTCAATGTGAGCTATCCTCTTCGTTAGGAATGGTTGTCTGGTTGTCTGGAACGACAACTTGATGAACACATAGTTTGTTATACGGACGGTTCTCTGTTGAATGGTCGTGCTGGTGCTGGTGTCTACTGTCAGGAAATGAGACTGGAGCAGTCTCATTCACTTGGTAGATACTGTACTGTGTTCCAAGCAGAAATCTACGCGATTCTGTGTGGAGTACAATCGGCACTTCAGCAGAGGATCTGTGGTAAGCGAATTTATTTTTGTTCCGACAGTCAGACAGCCTTAAAAGCACTCAGTTCGAATGACTCACGGTCGAATCTAGTGATCGCATGTCGAACTCAAATTGAAGACCTCAGCATTTCAAATGCTGTTTACTTCTTATGGGTACCCGGCCATTCTGGTATTACTGGAAATGAATGGGCTGATGAGTTGGCTAGAGCTGGTGCAACGAATGATTTCGTTGGTCCTGAACCAGCTTTACCACTTTCAACTAGTTGGATAAAGCACAAGATTCGTTCTTGGGCTGCATCCAAACATGCCAGCTACTGGTGCAGCTTACAAACTTGCGCTCAGACAAACGCATTTCTACCAGATTAAAATCTGAAAATGTCAAAGTGTCTACTGCATTTCTCCAAGCATCATTGCAGTATTCTGGTCAGAGCTCTGACTGGACATTGCAAACTCAATTATCACATGGCTACTATTCAACGTGCTGAGTATTATTCGTGTGATTTGTGTGAATGCGATTATGGTACTTCATATCATCTGATATGTAACTGTCCCGCATTGACGCAGCTACGTATCCGGGTTTTTGGTTCTCCATACATGGTAGAGTCTGTGTATGCGGAGCTAAAATTGAAGGATATTCTCTCGTTTCTCACCCAATGTGGTAAGGAGCTTTAGTCAGAAGGGTTCATCGTTCTTCCTGGAGTGAATGAATCCCTTCTGTATTCACCTTAAATAGGGTTTAGCAGATTGTTTGGCATCCTTTGGGGGGTGCCGAATTTACTTCTGCTCGTACATACTGCGAGTCGTTCTGCATTCTTCCGGGAGTGCAGAATGGTGTCGCTTTTGTAAGATCTCTAAATCCTCTCGGGGGTTGGAGGTTTTATTAACAGCAGACTGTTCGGGACCTCGTAGAGGTTCAGAATTTACTTCTGCTTCCACTAAATGTGATCCTCAGCAGATTGATCGGCATCCCTTAGGGGTGCAGAATTTACTTCTGCTTTTATGTGTTTTTGTGTCGTCAATTTTTCCCATCCTCCTAGTCCAACCCTTACCATTTCCTTTCAATCCTTCCCTCTTATATATCGGGAAAATGATGCTAAAAACAAATTGATGACAAGGCACAACTCTCCAAATATCAAGGGGAACGTGCCATTTGAGCCAATTTGTTCTGATTCCTGATTCCTGATATCTTTTCCTATAAATTTTGTAAAAACCAGCTGCATAAAGTTGCATATTTCGTTTCGGTGTAAGGTTTTATCATGGGTAAAAAAAAGGTAAAATGTTGTATAACTTTGCCAGGAAACAACAAACCTATGCACTACCTTCAACAAAAATATGGGATTTTTTATTTTCTTCAATTATTCCAAACAAAGTATGCATAAAAAAATAACTTGAAACAAGTTATGAATAAAAAATTGATTTTAAGGGGGTTGTCACAAAAACGCTTTGTATATCAGAAACGGTGCGACCTACACTTTTGGTATATTTGACAAAGTAAATTATCTTTAATAGTTCTAAAAGTTTGTCGAAGAAAAATAAATTCTATCTCTTCAGAAAAAAAAGTTATGGTTATATTTTTTGTCAAAGTAGGCCATGAACAATTAAAGATAGAATCAAATTACGCGGTATATATTTGTGAGTAATTTCTTAGAAGCAACTATATGCATTAAAAGAACAGTTTGGCAGCTATTGATTTATGTCCACGTTTTTATTGATTCGAACTACTGTGCAACGGTCTGTTTCAAAATCGGCAAACGAAGGCCCCGTGTTGGCCTCCCGTTGAACGATTGGTTGGACTTTCATTGGACCAATCAATGATCCAACGTATTGGACCAACGAAGGACCACCGTTGAACGTTTTTTTTTCTAAGAGGGCGTTTACCAATTCGGCTGTCCGAAAACATAAATTCGAACAAATAATTTTTGGGAGAGACGAAGTTCGACGGGTCAGTTAGTACGATATAAAGACTGTCCCAGAAAGTTTGGACGCACTTTGATTTCGCTGTAAATAATTCACAAGTGTTAGATATTCAAACTTTATTCGATATACTTATAATATTAGACTACAACAACAGAATATTATTCTCAACATTGTAGACTAGCTGGCGCACCTTCTTGCGAACGTTCCTCATTAAATTCCGTACAGACGTCTTGGCGACAAGTTTTGACACTTTTTTTCAATCTTTTTCGAACTGTTGAATGGTTTCGGCTGCCGAGACATGTTTCCTAAAATGTGCCTTCGTTAATGCCCAAAATTCCTCAATTGGTCGAAGTTGTGGGCAATTTGGTGGATTCATGTCTTTTGGGACGAAAGTGACATTTTTGGTAGTATACCATTCTACAGTTGATTTCGAGTAGTGGCAAAAAGCAAGATCTGGCCAGAAGACAGCAGGATCCTTGTGGCTTCGAATCATGGGTAGAAGTCATTTTTGTAAACATTCCTTGATGTATATTTCGCTGTTCATTGAAGCAGTGGTGATGAATGGCTTCGAATTCTTACCGCAGCTACAAATTGCTTGCCAGACCATAGCTTTCTTACCAAATTTTTCGACTTCAATCGATGTCTCGGACTGGTTTAACACTTGCCCTTCTCGCACCGTATAATATTGTGGTCCCGGCAAGGATTTGTAATCGAGTTTCACGTAGGTTTCGTCGTCCATGATTATGCAGTTCAAATTTCCAGCTTTCGAACCCTCGGCCTGATCGATGCTTCTCGTTTCGGACTACGTTTTGGTTGTTTCTGCTTCTTATAGGTTCGAAGATTCAAACGTTCTTTAGCACGAAGAACATTTGACTTCGAAGTGCCCACTTCTTTGGCCACATCTCGAACTGAAACCTCCTTCTTTTTCCGTTTATCCAACTGAGGGTTAGCAGGACCTTTTTTCGACCCGTTTTCGGTTTATCCTCAAAGGTGTTATCCTCACCGAACTTCCACGTCCACGCATTTCGAAACAAACTAATGAAAACTAATAAACAACTGCACAGAACTGCACAGAAGAGTGTAAACAACAGGACGCAGCCATAGAAATTGATAGAACCATTGCGAAATGGCAGCGGTTTTTGGTTGCGTCCATACTTTCTGGGACAGTCTTTAATGAACGTGTAATGCTAAAAAATAATGATGAACAGTAATGCAGTAATGACGAGCATTTGAACAGTAGTGTCATTACTTAGTAGTGACACTTTTAATGATCGTTTAAGGGCCGCTATTGAGTTCACTCTCACATTTTGGTTATTTTGGTACTGAATTTGAATGAATGGAGCACTGTAGCGAGAATCCACGCGATTTGTCACGTTTCGCGACGCGTGTCTCCGATTGAAGAAAAAAATATTATTTTGCATCACACCTAATCAGTTTCCAAAAATCATAGAAACGTTTTAGTTTTCATGTACATTAAAAACGATCGTCGGTTTATTACAGCAAGCTCAAGAACATTGACGAACTCAAAACTAATATACAAGCTGAAATAACAGTAATAGTGCCCAAAATGCTGGCCAATGTTGTGCTAAATCCCCGCAAAAGAGCTTCTTTTTGTGTATGAAAATGAGGGAGCTCACTTATTTGATGTTGTATTTTGAATAAATGACTTGTGAATATCGGTTGAAAAAATAGCGAAGTTGTTCAATGTTGAAAAAGGATACATTCAGATGGTGCAACCTGCATTTCTGACATTCCCAAACAATTTTCATTTTCAGGTTGTCGAGTAGCTTTTCCTATTTGGACTTTAATGGTCTATTGTATTTTACTCAATTCAAGTTTTATGCGAACCAAAGCCAAAGGTTTTAATTGTGATCAATGAACGTTAAAATTCTTTAATAGTGATTTCAGTAGTACAAATAATAATCCGGGCATATTCTGAACAGAGAGAATTCCATTTCGCAATTTAACACCACGAAATACCACTAACAATTTCGTCACAATTGCACCCAATCCATAAATCTCCGAGTTGTTAATGCTCCAGTCAAAGCCGAGCACCAAGTTCAATCAATATTAATGACCCCCACCATCACCACAACCACCAAAACGTCAGTTCGCAGTTGGCTTTACCGCATGCATATTTCACATCAAATGTTACCCCCCGCCCCCCACCATACTGCCGGCTGCTGGTCCCGTCAGATCCCATTAATGTCGGCTAGGCGCAGTAAAACTCCCATAAAACTGCAATTACATCGCAATCAATGTCATTTTAAATATGACTTTACAGCCTACGGCGAGAAAAAAAACCGATTGGCTAGTACCGTCGCGTCGGTTGGTCCCGGTTTATCCTCCCCCAAGACTTCACCAAACCGCAGTCCCTCTTCTCGGAGCACTGGAGAAACGCTTTGGTTGCCTGGGCGCGCCGGGCCGTGTAAGTAGGAAATGCCACGGCGATCGTCGTAAGGTGTTACTAATTCTACACATTACCGTATTTCAGTTCCAGTAAATCAAATAAAATTACACCGCCGCCATCCGGCCCCCTTTTTGGGAGGAAGGGGAGAGACAACCGTCACGAGTGGGCACAACAGATTTGAGCTTTTCTTCAACAATCAAATAAATCGTTTTGACAAAACACCCAACAGGCAGCAATATATATATTTCGTGTCGAGTCGAGCCAAGTCGACCGTACAGTGAAAAACAACCGCACGGATACTGTTTTGCATGTTTGAATGTTTGAATAGGACCGCTAACTTCGAGTACATGCTCGGGAGACCCGCGGAAGAAGGCTTGGCTTTTTTTGTGTTAGCTGGAAACTCCAACGCACTTCGTGGACTGCAATTTTTAAAGGAAAATAAGTGATGATCATTTGACTAAAAAATCGGAACCTAGAGTTTTCGATGAGCTCGATTCGACCTGCCTACAAGTGAAGTCAAACACCGCTGTCATCACCGCATAACCAATCGGAGTTTCTACGCGGCTGTAACGAACCGGAAAATTTCAAATTATCACCCGGCGTCACCGAGAGCAGTAATAAACGAAAAAATTTATTGGACGACTATTTTTCGTCGCCAACATTTTGCGTTTTGCGTTTTTTTTTTACATGTCACAGTTGGTGAAACATAAACAGGCTACCACGGGGAAAGCAAGGGAAAATTGTGTTTTAGTATTTTCCCCCCGACTCTCCCGGGTTGTCGCTTGTCGAAAGCCGAAATCTCCTGTGGTCTCGGTGTGGTAGATTATTGATCGCACTAGGAAATGGAGTGGTTAGTAAGTGAGTCCGACAGAATGACCTACCCACCAGCGAACCCATTTCGAGCCCCCTCGTTTTTTTTTCGACAACAATCGCAAATGAATTCGTAAAATGATCCGCCATAATTTACGCTCCCCTCTTTCCGGGGAAGAGCATGTTCTGAGATCAAATGGTACAACGAAACAAAAGGAACCGGTGCCGGATCCGAAGTTGAGTTGAGTTGTGACAATCGAACATTGCGTTTTTTTTTTGTTCCTTTCTCCGAGTCGAACTCATTCCCACGTGGAACTGCTTAGCTACAACTTTTCAGCGGGAACAATCTCGGTCCTGTCGCTCAATAAAAAGCTAATAAATTATGTACGGTGCTGCATGCATAAAATATGCCCTCAGCTTCTGCATGTCGCGCCAGTCAGTGGTTCCTTGTAACATATCCGGGGCCAGAACGCGCGAACCGTGCGCGCTGCTGTACCTGTACTGTACCGTAAATGGAGAGCGCGAAGCCTGAATCGCTGAGAACAAGATGCAGGCAACAACAACATCAACAACGAAAAAAAAAGAGTGGAAAAAACATCAAACGGTAGGTGTTTTTATTGTGTACCACGCGCGTAAAAGTTATTTTGTATCCATGCTTTTCCGTTCGTCCGAAGGCTTCCTTTTGAAGTTCGAACCCAGGGCCAGGGCGCCTCCATCCCTGGCCCTGGTTTTTTTCATTTCAGCTCACAACCGAAAGCAGGGCCGTAGGACGTTTAGGCCTAAAGGAAGTACCGGAGCAGGACCGACGGGTTGTCGGATTGAGGAAGGCAGCAAGAAAATGGAGTAAGTTATTCAGCAGTAATGTTTTAGCATACTTTCAGTCTATTGCCGCTGTCTGGCAGTGCGGGTTGATTTCTGTTCCCGCACCATGTCTGACGGTTGATTCGCTGCGGAGGTTGTGCTAGGGATGGTCAAGATTTGTAGTAGTTGCTCTGCAAAATGGAAATGATCTCGGAAAAAAACTAACTGCTATTGGAATTGATACCCAATATAGTAGACATGATTGTAGCTTTTTAGCATAAAGAAAATGATACCAATTTGATTGAAACAAGCATAGAAATTTTTTTTTGCAGAATTTCATCACAATCGGAGCAAGATCAGATTGAAGTCCATCCCACTTGTAACAGGTCCCCGGTATACCATAAGAAAACACATTTTTCGTCAATATTTGATTCAACGTAGCTGTATTCGAAGCCGGCCAGAACAGTGTGTCCAACGTTTTTTTTTTCTTCAATTTTTTGATACCGTTTATGTTTCAAGATTTAGCTTTTTGCTTCAGAGTAGGCCTCAGTTTCGCAAACGGCTTCTTCGTCCTACATCCTACATAATTTCGCTGTGAACAATTCATTGAGAAGTTGCTGAGAGCCAATTCTGTAGAATGTGGTGGATGCGGATGCAACTCACGGTTATTTCATGCCATTTGACCATCGTTCTTATTGATTGATGACACAGTGAAATATATGTAAACACATAAAACAATTCAGAATGCAATGGTGTAAAAACTTTTTATTCGAACATAAGACATAGTTACAAAATGTTTGTACGGGCATCAGTCGAGAATGGCTGCACGGATTTCACAATATTTTTTTTTTTATCGATTTACTAACTGAATTACCCGGCGTTGCTCGGAAATGTTTCGTGAAGGGAAGGCCGGAAAAAAATTCTCGAAGTTGTCCTGCTTAGTGAAATACTCTGGTTGTAGTGAATTTTCATGGTATTCTCGACAAATTGGGTTAGTTTTATATTTGAATCCCTTTTGTTAGAAACATTTAAAACACCTTTCTCTCTATAAATACCTTCTTAGTAACCTCCGTGCTTCATATGTATATGTGCTTGTAACGGCTTGGCTTCCATGGATGTAAACAATTGCTACTCCGTCCTCTATATAAAAATGTTTATGACATCATTATTTTCACATAATTGCTCAAAATTTTCCTTCTGATAATGATTATTTTATAACGACAGGCTGTTTTTCATCATAACTACATTCTTACTATAGAATAATTTTTAACTTTTTATATTTAACCCTTCGATCATAAAATTGCGATATTGCAGTTTTTGATTTTTGCGATAGTTGATTTAACTAATTTCTTTTTGATTCAACCAATATGGTTTTTGATTTGCATATATTCAAGTAGTTGAAAAATATGTTGTTTTGAATGCTGTCAAATGCCGAAGACAGTTGAAAGCAAAACAATAATCGCAATGCAAAATCAACAACTTTTTTAGTTGAAATCTGTTCGCGTCGCTTCAAAATGTCAATGAAAACAACATCGATGGTTAAAGCGTTTGGTGTATTCAGTAAAAACCATTCAAGCGAAGAGGTTGTGTTTCGATTGTACTGGCTCGTAAGTTAACGGCTGCTACCGAGACAATTCTAAGCTTCAGGTAGTTAAACTGCCCATAGCAAACGCAATATTCGGGGCGTTTCCCGACTGGAAAGCTAGCAACGAAGGCCATCCCGTTCATACGCACAGAGGTGCGAGAGCATAGAAGTGACGAGTCACAGAGGTGCCATCGCATAAAGGCGCGAAGACGAAGGGGTGCAAAGGCACAAAGGTGCTAAAGCAACCCAGTGCTGATCTACCAGGTACCAGAATTTGTACGCTGCGTAGGATCAAAAGAGACGGCATATATCGCGAGGTGCTACACTGCAAGCATCGCATTTGATCGCCACCAAGAGCAAAAGCACTGTACCTGGGGTCAGGTACAGGCAGCACAGCAAGTGCAGTGGTGTTCACAACGACGGCAGAGCAACTGAGATAGCAGTAAACGACAGAAGACTGCCAATTGGAAACAGCAGAAGACTGCCAATTGAAAATCGTTGAAAGAGCTTCACGTCGTTCTTCACGATAAAGGAACAGAGACATCAGCTACAAGGTAGATTTAATTTAATTTATTTTTTATTTCTTATATCTGAAATTTTACTAAACATAAGTTTTTATTTTGGTATTATTAATTTACAAAAAAATTTAATGTAATGGATGATCTCATGGAAGATCATCCGAATCCGATTCCGGATACTAGTAAGAGTTTAAATACTCCGAGGGCTAAACATTATCCACAGGGTACCACTGGGCCATGGATAGTCTATCTTCGAAAAAAAGAAAAGATTTTAAATTTGATGCAAATTACCAAGGATTTGACATCACATTTCTCTGAAGTTAAAGAAATATGTAAAGTTAATAGAGATAAAATTCGAGTTGTTGTCAATGACTTGAAACAGGCGAAATTGTAACCTGTAAATTATTTTCTGTTGAATATCGAGTTTACATTCCATCGAAGGAGGTGGAAATTGACGGTGTTGTGACTGAAGCAAGTCTGACGGCCGATGATTTACTTAAAAATGGAGTTGGTCGTTTTAAAAACTCCATGCTTGAGGGAGTTAAGATACTCGAGTGCAAGCAATTGTACTCAGCATCTATTGTCGATGGAAAAAAGTCGTATCGTCCCTCAGATTCGTTTCGTGTAACATTTGCCGGATCTGCGTTGCCTAGCCATGTCTATATCGATAAAATTCGTCTTCCTGTTCGGCTTTTCGTACCGCATGTTATGAATTGCACGAACTGTAAAAAATTCGGGCATACAGCTACTTACTGTAGTAATAAGTCCAAATGTATCAAATGTCAAGGGCCTCAGAGGGATAATCTTTGCGATAAAGATGTTGAAAAATGTGTTTATTGTGGGGAGAGACCTCATCATGATCTTTCAGTATGCGCTGCATTTAAGTTGCGTAAAGACAAAATGAAGCTTTCTTTAAAAGCACGGTCTAAGCGCACATATGCAGAAATGCTTAAAACGGTCATACATGTCTCCCCCTTGGAAACCGAAAACGGTTTTTCAAATCTTATGGAGCCAGAGGAATCTGACTCCGACGGAAATAGTGAAGATACCTCGTTTGTCACTCCTCAAGGGTCTGTTAAGAGGAGATTAACAAACCACAAAATACCTAAAAAGACACCTAAAATTACATCTTCAAAAAAAGATCCCCGTGTTAAAGCTAAAAAGCCAAATTTAAAACCAAAAACTGTGCCTCCTGGTTTGTCAAATTCACAAACCAATCCAGAAACTAGCTCAAGAAAAGACAATAATCCAGTGGGCTCCGTTTCACATTCACCAACAGGATTACTTAAGTTTTCGGAAATTGTAGAATGGATTTTCGCAGCATTCAATATTTCTGAACCTCTAAAGACTATCATAACGGCATTCCTTCCAATAGCTAGAACTTTTTTGAAACAGTTATCAGCTCAATGGCCAGTTCTTTCAGGTTTTGTATCATTTGATGGATAATTTATCATCCGCCGCAAATGATTCAATCACTGTTCTGCAGTGGAATTGTCGAAGCATCATGTCAAAACTTGATTCATTTAAAGTTTTGTTGCATAGTAAAAAATGTGATGTATTTACTTTGTGCGAAACATGGCTTACATCAAACATAGCCTTAAATTTTAATGACTTCAACATTATACGTCTCGATAGAGACTCTCCGTATGGTGGAGTGCTTTTAGGAATTAAGAAATGTTATTCCTTTTATAGATTAAATATTCCTTCGACTTCTAGTATAGAAGTTGTTGCTTGTCAAATAAACATTAAAGGAAAGGACATTTGCATTGCTTCTGTATATATTCCTCCAAGAGCTCAAGTTGGACAATGACAGCTTAATGAAATTGTCGAAGCCCTTCCTGCTCCACGTTTGATTTTAGGAGATTTCAATTCGCACGGAATGATGTGGGGTTCCGTTTACAATGATAGCAGATCATCCTTAATATATAATATTTGCGACAATTTTAGCATGACGGTACTAAATATGGGTAGCATGACACGGATCCCAAGACCTCCTGCACGTCCAAGTGCATTAGATTTATCTCTTTGCTCGACTTCAATTCGACTAGATTGCACCTGGAAAGTATTTCCTGATTTACACGGTAGCGATCATTTACCAATCATCATCTCAATTAGCAGTAACAAAGGCATTGCTAATTCAGTTAATATTCCATATGATTTGACAAAAAATATTGACTGGACTAAATACCAAAGTAATATTTCAAGTGCCTTAACTTCAATGGAAGAGCTCCCCCCACTTGAAGAATATGACTTCCTCGTTTGTGCGATTCTGGAGGCCGCAGAACAAGCCCAAACCAAACGATTTCTTGGTCCATCGTCTAACAGAAGGCCTCCAAACCCTTGGTGGGACAAAGAGTGCTCAGAGGCTAAACTCGCAAAACAAAATGCTTGCAAGACGTTTCTAAAACGGGGAGGAGGAACTCCTCAGAATTTTGAAAAATTCTTGACTTTAGAAACCAAGTACAAGAGCATACTTCGGGCCAAGAAATGTAGCTATTGGAGACATTTTGTCGAAGGTTTGTCAAGAGAAACCTCAATGAGCACTCTTTGGAATACGGCCAGACGAATGAGGAATCGTAACGTAGGAAATGAGAGTGAGGAATACTCGAACCGATGGATATTTGGCGTTGCGAGGAAAGTTTGTCCAGATTCTGTTCCTACGCATAGCATTATTAGGGAATCTTTTTCAAATAATGGTTCCATTGATAGCCCCTTTTCAATGATGGAATTTTCCATAGCACTCATAGCATGTCTTGTAACAATAACGCTCCTGGGTTGGACAGAATTAAATTCAACTTGTTGAAGAATCTGCCCGACCTCGCAAAAAGACGTTTGTTGGAATTGTTCAACAAGCTTCTTGAGCAAAATATTGTTCCACCTGACTGGAGGCAAGTGAAAGTTATCGCCATTCAAAAGCCGGGGAAACCAGCTTCCAATCACAACTCATATAGACCCATCGCGATGTTGTCCTGCATCAGAAAATTGTTCGAAAAAATTATTCTACGACGTCTCGACACTTGGGTCGAGACGAACGGTTTGTTGTCAGATACTCAGTTTGGTTTCCGTAGAAATAAAGGGACGAATGATTGCCTTGCATTACTTTCGTCTGACATCCAAATTGCCTTCGCTCAAAAGCAACAAATGGCATCTGTATTTTTAGACATTAAAGGAGCATTTGATTCAGTTTCCATTGATGTTCTTTCAGACAAGCTTCACGAACATGGACTCCCAGCGGTTATAAATAATTATTTGCACAACCTTTTGTCAGAGAAACGCATGCATTTTTCACATGGCTATTTGGTAACATTCAGAATTAGCTACATGGGTCTACCGCAAGGCTCTTGCCTCAGTCCGCTCCTCTATAATTTTTACGTGAATGACATTGACAGCTGTCTAGTAACCCCATGTACACTAAGACAATTGGCAGATGATGGCGTAGTTTCAGTTACTGGACCCAAAGCTATTGATCTGCAAAAACCATTGCAAGATACCTTAGATAACTTGTCCGTTTGGGCTGTCCATCTGGGTATCGAATTCTCTGCGGAGAAAACAGAGCTGGTCGTCTTTTCAAGAAAGCATGATCCCGCGCAGCTTCAGCTTCATATGATGGGAAGAATGATCCAACAGGTTTTAACTTTTAAATACCTCGGGGTGTGGTTTGATTCCAAATGCACGTGGGGAGGACACATTAGGTTTCTGATAACAAAATGCCAACAAAGAGTAAATTTTCTTCGAACAATAACCGGATCTTGGTGGGGTGCTCATCCGGAAGATCTAATAAAATTGTATCAGACAACGATACTTTCAGTGATGGAATATGGATGCGTTTGCTTTCGTTCCGCTGCAAACTCTCATATTATCAAATTAGAGCGAATTCAATATCGTTGTTTGCGAATTGCTTTAGGGTGCATGCATTCGACACATACAATGAGTCTTGAAGTTCTGACGGGAGTTCTTCCATTGAAGGATCGTTTTTGGGAGCTTTCGTCGCGACTGCTAATAAGATGCGAGGTACTGAATCCCCTAGTTATTAATAACTTCGAAAGGCTAGTTGAGCTTCAATCTCAAACAAGATTCATGACTGTATATTTTAACCATATGTCACAGGAAATCAACCCTTCAAGATATATTCCTATCCGTGTCAGTCCCTAAATGTCCCTGACTCAACTTTATTTTTCGACACATCCATGCAGCGCGAAGTGCGTGGAATTCCGGAACACCTACGCTCGTTGGAAATCCCAAAAATATTTACAAGTAAGTTCAGGCATATAGACTCTGAGAAAATGTTTTACACGGACGGATCGCGAATTGAAGAAGCGACAGGGTTTGGTATGTTCAACAATAATGTTTCGGTTTCCTTTAGGCTTCAAGAACCTGCATCTGTTTATATAGCAGTGTTAGCAGCAGTTCATTATAGTTTGAGTATAATCGTCACATTATCTCCAAACCATTATTTTCTTTTCACAGATAGTCTGAGTGCAATTGAAGCCATTCGCTCAAAGGCTGCTGGCAAAAATGAACCTTTTTTCTTGGGCAAAATAAAACAGTGCCTGAACGTCATATTGAATAATAATTATCAAATCACAATAGTTTGGGTCCCGGCTCATTGCTCCATTCCAGGCAATGAAAGAGCCGATATTTTAGCCAAACGTCGTGCTATTGAGGGTGAAATTTATGAGAGACCAATTGCTTTCAATGAATAGCGCGTCTCGCCAAAGAACACTTGCCAGCTGGCAAGCTTCTTGGGATAAAGATGATCTGGGTCGGTGGATGCACTCAATTATTCCTAAAATATCGACAAAGGCATGGTTCAGGGGATTGGATGTGAGTAGAGATTTCATTCGTGTGATGTCCAGACTCATGTCCAATCACTACACGTTAGATGCACATCTTCTTCGAATTGGACTTTCCGAGACTAATCATTGTGCTTGTGGCGAAGGTTACCGCGATATTGACCATGTTGTTTGGACATGCGTGGAGTATCGTGATGTCAGATCTCAACTAATAAATTCCTTGCGTACCCAAGGTAGACTATCCAATGTCCCAGTTCGCGAAATTCTTGCTTGTCGTGACGTTCCTTACATGAAACTTCTTTATTATTTCATTAAGTCCATTGGAGTTCCAATTTAAATTTTATTTTATGCTAGATTGTTTTCTCTTCCATGAGTTCAACCAATAGCCAGCTATCTTATATTAAATAAAAGTGATGAACTGATACAAATAAACCTGAAATAGTTATAAGATCATGTACAAAATAAATGTATTTCATTTAATGTAATTTATAATAGCAACTCGCTTGATAAAAACAGTGTTTAGATTAACTAATGAATACCAACATACTAATAGGATATTCGAAATGTATTAGGTTTAAAGTACTATGTATTGTAGATGCCACGGCGAAGAAAAACTTATGTATATTGCCTATGAAATAAACGTATTTATGAAAAAAAAGCGTTTGGTGAAATTGTGTTCATTCGATTTGAGAAATTTATGATAACAAGTGTTTATCTAACAGCGGTGTTGTGATAAAGTTAATTTTGTTTAAGATGAATAAAATTTGGTGACAAATTAGAAAATGTTAATGAATGATCATCTCGTAATCTTTCAGGTATGCGCAAAAGTTTTATGCTTCAAATTCGATCATTGATTTACTTCCAGCAGACTGTTTTACTTCCAGCTGTTTGATACCGATGATGATGTTCATGCATTAGCAATAAAACGCTTTTTGACATGAGTTTAATTTATAAAAGTAACAGAAGCGAAGGGTTTTAAACACACAGAACGCGCTGCGATTGAATTCAATTCCCAGCGATTGATGCACCCAAGCTCATATAAATTGACTAAAATTATCAGTGCATAACTTTAGTTCAACCGTTTGAAGGCATCATCTTTCAATGCTCATTTTAGGTAAATTTAATAAATTCGCTAATTTACTCGAACCTCCGGGCACTTTTGCTAATTAAAAACGTTTTTCTACATCAATCATTTCCGATCGAATCAGAAGTATTTTTTTAGAATTTAGATCTTTACTGATCTCGACTTGACATGATCATACAAAAATCAAAATCACTTGGAGATCAGATCAGTTCTGATTTCGTAATGATAATTTATTCCTTGTTTAAGATCACATGAAATCAGCAGTGATCGGTGGTTTTCCCAGCCTTAATGATATTACATGTCAATATAAAATACTGTTTATATTTTAACAACGATATTTATTTCATGAATCTTAACATACCGAACTTTTTTCAAATTGATCATGACGTGTATCAGTAAGTATATTTTGATTATTTTCGCAAATCAATAACATTGTTCGAGTGGATTCAACTATTTGCAATATCTAAAACAAAAAAAACCGATTTATTTTTCAACTAACAGAATTCTGTTTCAATAACAACACCAGTTATTTCAACTAAAATATTTGTTGAAATTGAAAGGTATGTGTCCTCACTAATTGACAGCATTTTATTTTTCAAACAGTAAAATTAGTTGTTTCAACCATCGTTTCTGCTAATCGAAAAACAAAAATGACAGTTTAGTTAAAACAACAATTAGTGAATCGATTAGTTGTACCAAATTTTAACCAATCGAATTCAGAAAAATCAACTAATATTCTGGTTGAAATGGGATCGCGGGTGGTTCCGTGTATAACCATTTTGGTCGTTCACCGGTGATAAAAACCTATAGAATAATGATTGAGTTAATACAAATGTTGTTGTAAACTTATTTCCATCACCATTCTATCATTTACATAAAAAATGCACATTGATTGTATGATTTCTTTGTCAATTCAAATTAATGTTGAAAATACTTATTCCCCCTCTCTCTTGTGAATATTTTTGTGAACCTCACTTAGTTGCTAGAAATATACTTTACTCGTAAAGAAGTACCAAATATTTCGTAAAGCCCGATCAATTTTCCCTTCCACTTTCTTTGTTCGCGGCACTTGCTACACTCCCTCACCCTCAAAGTTACCCCGATCTATTTTGATTTTACTTCCTTTATGTCAGTGAACTTACTACAGATCTCCTCCATGATGAGTATCTGAGCTTTTAAAAAAATATCGATTCCCACCTTTGGTACATGTGCCAAACTTGGTGGCGATTCGTTAAGTTGTTTCGTAGTTATGCTGAGACTTAAATACACTCGCGTTCATAGACAGATAAAGATTATTTTCCCTTAGCTCTGTGAATTTCCCGGCAAAATGGAACCAGATCCTTTGAAACTATTTAAAGAAAATTGCGTTGCACTCGAATTAAGAATAGCAATACTATTTACTACGACCTTGAAATTCTTGTACTCTCTTATTTTACAAAAAATGGGAGATGAGCATTTAGTTTCAAAAACCCTTCTTCTAGTTTAAATGTCGATTCTCTTCAAATTATATAAATTTCGTCATTAACCCTCTACACCCCCCCCCCCCCTTGCTACACACTCTCCCCCTGAAAATTCTCTAATGATCGTCTCTGAAGAGCAAGAAGTATCTTTGCCAATTTTGATAGCAATCCGTTCAGTAGTTCCAGAGTTATGCCGTTACAAACATTTCATCTCCTTTTTAGAGGGACGTACTACATCCACTCCATACGAATACCCTTATAATCATATCTAAGTTGCGCAAAAAATATCTATGGTCTTCAAAAAGTATCGATTCTCGTCAAATTAAAATAATTTTTTCATGACCCCTGTTAAGGATACTTACTACGCTCCCTCTCCATAAAAATACCCTTACAACTATCTATGAACAGCAAAAATATTCTGTGCCAAGTGTGATAGCAATCCGTTCAGCAGTTTCGGAGTTATGCCGTTACATCCCCCTTTTTTAAGGCACTTGCTGCATCCACCCCCATATATATCATTTCTAAGGTATGAAAACTGTTTGCATGATCTTCAAAAATTCTCGATTCTGGTAAAATTTTATGATTTGTTCCATAGCCTGTTAATGATACTTGTTACGAATCCTCCCTTATAAAAATGCCTTTATGACTATTTCTGAAGAGAAAGAAATAACTGGCAAATTTTATAGCAATTCGTGAAATAGTTCCGGAGTTATGCCGTTACGAACACTACACTCCTTTTTTAGAGGCACTTACTACACTCTCTCCCCACAGAATATCCTTATAATCATATCTAAGTTGTGCAAAAAGTGTCTACGGTCTTCAAAAAGTACCGATTCTCGTCAAATTAGATGAATTTTTTATGACTACCTTTGTTAAGGACATTTGCTACGCTCCCTCCTCCATGGAAATATTCTTATAACCATCTCTGAAGAGCCAGGTTTGATAGTAATCCGTTAAGTAGATTCGAAGTTATGCCATTGCAAACATTATACCTCCCTTTTTAAAGGCACTTGCTACATCCATCCCCTATAAAATCATATCTACGATATGCAAAATGTTTCTAAGTTTTCAAAATATATCGATTTTCGTCAAGTTTTTTTTATGACCCCTCCTTGTCAATGACAGTTGCTACGCTCCCTCCCCCATGAAAATAAGCTTATGACCATCTCTGAAGAGTAAGAAGTACATGTGCCAAGTTTGATAGCTTGATTCGATCCATTCAGTAATTTCGGAGTTATGCCATTACAAACATTACACCCCCCATTTTAAAGGTACTTGCTACGTCCACCCTTCGTATAGTCATATCTAAGGTATGCAAAATGTTTCTATGGTCTTTAGAACGTATCGATTTTAGTCAAGTTATATTAATTTTTCCATGACCTCCCCTAGTTTATGACACTTGCTACGCTCCCCCCCCCCTATAATAATACTTCTTAAACCATCTCTGAAATTCAAGAAGTACCTGTGCCAAATTTGGTGGCAATTCGTTCAGTAGTTCCGAAGTTATGGCGTTACAAACATACAAACTTACATCCATTTTTATATATATAGATTAATTTTCAGTTGTTTCGACGTAAAGTTGCCATAACTAAGTTTAGTTTTTGCAATGACTGAGTGGAAACATATATTAGATACCCCAAATGAATGAGAAACTCACAGAAAATATGATTTTTTTGGAAAAAGATACACTCATAGACAGGACTCCCCATCGCTACCATTTCGCCATCCTAAGCTTGTGATAGACACAGCTCTAACACAAGATTAGGCATGATATGCAGTTTAAATTCGAGTGAAGACGATTGCAAGAAAAAATTTGAATCCAGATATGAATTCTGGGAGGGACGAAATTCTCCGGGACTAGGCTAGTATTTTCATCAACATTACTAACGGGTTCCTTGAAAAACTTTTCTTTTCCTGTATAAGAGAAAAAGACTGCCTATGAGCAAAAACAAGCATAACCTTTTGAATTTTGATTCAAATTTAGAAGATTTTTTCTCTTTTGTATTGTCGCTCTAAATAACGGTTTGAAATTTTAATACCGTTTCAACCTATATTTTCCTGTATTTTAGTAATCTTTGGAATCAAATACCTTTCAATGAGCCTAAGTTTCAAAAACGGTTCAAAGGTCTGTGAGAAATCGAAGTGAGTTTCGTTTCTGAACTCTCGACAACTGTTTCCGATTCCTTCGGAACCAGGAACTGAGAACCGAAACAGCCGAAATCGGTTCGTTTGGTCAGCAACTGACATAACCTTCAAATCTTAATTTAGAAAATCTTTGAACCGTCGCTCAGAATGATGGGTTGCAATTTAAAGCACTCTTAATCCTATAATTTCGGCAACGGATCGATCAGATCCGCACAAAATTCTACATAAACTTATGGAACCATGATACCCTTTATTTGAATTTAAGTTTGTGAAAATCGATTCAACCGTTCTTGAGAAATTGAAGTAGCTTCCGGTAGCTTGGAGCATAAGCTCACTTTTTCTGGTACACCGAAACCTCGATTTACGAACTAAGCGGGGGTTTGTAAAATGAGGTAGTTCGTAAAAAGTTTAAAGTTCACGTTATTTTGGATTTGGTTCGTAGAAAAAGTTTACGTTATTTGGAATTTACTTCGTAAGACAAGTTTTGTGTAATGAATGTGAAAAACGCCCATCATATGGCTATTTTCGAAACGGATGTGAAGAGTCAGTGCAAGAAAATGAAGTTTGCGCTCTTTTTAAATTCCAAGATGGCGGCTTCCGGTTTGATATTGCTTTAAACTCCTAACAATATGGGTATTTTCTGAAATTCAAGATGGCGACTTCCGGTTTCTTGAAATTCCTTGAAAACCCTTACAATGTGGGTATTTTTGGAACGAGATTGATGAGTTGATGTCGGAAAACTATGTTTGAGGTGGTTCTGAAATTCAAGATGACGACTTCCGGTCTATTAATATTTTTTGAAAATACTCACAATATGGATATTTTCAGAGAAAAATGTTTGTGATCGTTTTGAAATCTAATTCTTTCCGAAAAAAAAACCCATATTGTAAGGGTTTGCTAGGAATATAAAGAAACCGGATGTCGCCATCTTGAATTTCAGAACCACCTAAACATCATTTTCCGGAATCTACGCTTTAAACCCGTTCCAAAAATACCCATATTGTAGTAGTTTCCATGGAATATAAATAAGCCGGAAATCGCTTTCGATGTATGCCAAAACGTTTGTTTACGAAGCAGGTTCGTAAAAAAAGTTTACGTTATTTGGGATTTGGTTCGTAAAAAGAGTTACGTAAAAAGAGGTAATGTATAAAAAATGTTCGTAAACGGAGGTTTGGGTGTACTTCCGAAATCGAGAACTGAGATTTGGTATGCCCGAAATCAACGTATTTGGTCATCAACTAATCTGAAACCTCGGTTCGATAGCCGGTTTTCACAGTGAATGCGTAGTTTTCCTTTATGATGAAAGAAACAATAATTTCATAGACACCAAGGAAAATATTTTCAAGGTACACGTAAAAAATTAATTCCGGGTAATTCTAACGAATTTTTGCTATGCAATCATTGTGAAAATCGACATTTGAACCGAGATCCAGAGGACCGGTTGTCCTATACCATTTAACTCAGTTCGTCGAGTACGCAAAATGTCTGTGTGTGTGCTTGCATGTGTGTACGTAACAAAAATGGGCACTCCATTTTTCAGAGATGACTGGATCGATCTTCACAAACTCAGATTCAAATGAAAAGTCTGCTATTGAGTTCTACTCGGACTGATCTTCCGGTTCGGGAGTAAAGAGGTTAAATGCGTAAAAATTTTTGAAAAAAAAGTGCACTCAATTTTCTCAGACACTGCTCAACCGATTTTCTTTACCTTCGATTCAAATTAAATGCCTTTCATTTGAACCTGCTATTTCATTCCATATGGTTCCGGAGTTAAGGAGTAAAATGTGCAAAATAAATAAAAGAAGGGCACTCGATTGGTAAACGACTGGACAATGCGCAATTCAGGCCCCAATGTGGTTCTTAGCCTCTTGTCCAGTAACTCCTATCCCTACCTCCCCACGGTGCTGGTTGGGGTACGGGTAACCAACCCCGGTGGGACCTTGGTCGTATGCTGACAGGGAAGGGGGGGCTTGCCTTCTCTTTACAGAGAGCGAGTCTACCCGAGCGTCTGTTCCCCATGTTGGGGCGGCTCGAAACAGCGGCAAAGGCACAAATCTCCAAATATCAAGGGGAACGTGCCATTTGAGCCAATTTGTTCTGATTCCTGATTGGCACATGGAACTGCAAATCGCTTGGCTTCCCAGGATACGACCGAATGCTGAATGATGAGCTTCAAATCCGCGGCTTCGATGTCGTAGCACTGCAGGAACTTTATTGGACGGGACAGAAGGTGTGAAAAAGTGGGCATCGAGCGGCTACCTTCTACCAGAGCTGTGGGACAACCAGCGTTCTAGAAACGGGATTTGTAGTGCTGGGCAAGATGCGCCAGTGCGTGATTGGGTGGCAGCCAATCAGTGATAGAATGTGCGTATTGAAGATCAAGGGCCGTTTCTTCAATTACAGCATCATCAACGTGCACTGCCCACATGAGACGAGACCCGATGACGAGAAGGAAGCATTCTAACGCGCAGCTGGAACAAACCTACGACAGCTGCCCACGGCGGGATGTAAAACTCGTCATCGGCGACATGAATGCTCAGATAGGCCGGGAGGCAATGTATAGGCCCGTGATCGGGTTGGAGAGCCTGCACGCGGTAACAAACGACAACGGCCAACGATGAATAATCTTTGCAGCCGGGACTCAATCTCAATCTCGAGCAGCTACGTAGCATTCGTACAGCAGAGGAATACGCGCAACAACTGGAGCAAATGCGACCAACGGAAGAGCAGTTTGGCGCGGCGACTCTTGAAGACGGCTGGAGGAACATAAGGTCCGCCGTGAGTAGCACTGCTACAACCGTTCTAGGTACGAGGTTATCGAATCGAGGAAAGGACTGGTTTGAAGGCGAATGTCAGCAAGGTCGAAGAGAAGAATGCAGCAAGAGCGACGATGCTGCAACACCGCACTAGAGCGAACGAGGAACGATACAGACAGGTGCGGAACAGACAGAACACGGTTTACCGGAAGAAAAAGCGCCACCAGGAAGACCAAGATCGCGAAGCGATGGAACAGCTGTGCGCGGTACAAATGTAAATGACACACGGAAGTTCTATGAAAAGGTGAACCGCTCACGTAGAGGCTACACGCCACAGGCCGAAATGTGCAGAGATACCAGTGGTAACCTTCTCACGAACGAACGTGAGTTGATCGACAGGTGGAAGCAGTATTATAATGAGCTTCTGAATGATGAAGCACAAGATACAGAGAACGGTACAGGAATCAATCTGGGTGCACGCTCAGCCGACGACAGATTCCCAGCCCCTGATCTGCCGGAGATAATCGAGGAGATCGGCAAGCTGAGGAACAACAAAGCCGCGGGCAATGACCAGTTACCAGGCAAGCTGCTCAAACATGGAGGAGAGGCACTGGCTAGAGCGCTGCACTGGATGATTCCTAGGATTTGGGAGGAGGAGGTTCTACCGCAGGAATGGATGGATGGAGTGGTATGTCCCGTCTACAAAAAGGGCGATAAGCTAGATTGTTGCAATTACAGCGCAATCAAATTGCTGAACGCCGCCTACAAGGTACTCTCCCAAATTCTTTGCCGTCGTCTGTCACCAATAGCTAAGGAATTCGTAGGGCCGCAAAAAGCGGGATTTACTGGAGCCCGCGCCACTACGGATCACATATTCGCGATAAGACAAGTACTCCAGAAGTGTCGTGAATACAACGTACCCACGCATCACGCATTGACTTCAAAGCGGCATACGACACAATCGATCGAGAACAGCTATGGCAGATCATGCACGAATACGGTTTCCCGGATAAACTGACGCGATTGGTCAAAGCAACGATGGATAGAGTGATGTGCTACGTCCAACTATCTGGGACGCTCTCGAGTCCCTTCAAATCTCGGAGAGGGCTACGGCAAGGTGATGGACTTTCTTGAATCTTGTTCAATATTGCCTTGGAAGGTGTGATTCGAAGAGCGAGGATCGACACGAGAGGCACGATCTTCCGAAAGTCCGTACAACTTTTTGGCTTCGCTGACGATATTGATATTGTGACACGTTCTCTAGTAACTGGTTTATGGGCCTGGACTTTGGAACTGAATTTCGGTGCATATATCTGGTTCTGATTTGAATTTTATGCCGTTTTTCATTGAAAAACACTGGTGGCGTGGATTGCTCTGGTTTTGCACTTTCGAGCAGAAATGCAACATACTGACGGTGTTTCATTGCGATTTCTGCTCGAAAGCGCAAAACCAGAGCAATCCACGCCACCAGTGTTTTTCAATGAAAAACGCCATTAGTTTCAGAATTCTGATCCAAAAGTTCAGTTTCAGTTTGAGTATTCAGGAACTGAATTCTGGAACTGAATCCTGAAACTAAACGTGAGCCCTGCCACTGGGATTGATTTCTGGAATGGGAACTGAATTCGGAAACTTGACTCTGGGTCTCGATTTAGTTCCAGAATCAAGTTTCAAAATTCGGTTCACGGATCCAGTTCAACTTTCAAAATTTGAGAACTAAATTTCGGAATTTGATTCTGGGACTGGAATCGGATTCTGGAGCTGGAACTGAATTCTGAAGCTTGAATCTGGACTTGAATTCTAATTCTGAACAAGGGTTCTTGTCTGAATTTGCACTTTCACTCCAGATTTCAGTTCTAGTTCTGTAACTGAATTGTGGACTTTAATTTTGGAAACTGATTTCTTGAACAAGAATTGGGTCTGGAACAGAATTCCAGGGCTCAGTCCCAGTCCCAGAGTTCTGGAGTTCTGACTTTGGGGACAGCATTCTGTACCTAAATTCTGCATCTGAGTTCTGAAACCTGATCTGACCCTAAATTTTAGTTACAACATTCAATTACAGTTTCACAATTCAGGATTCTGGCACAGTTTTGAATGGAACGGATCGAGTTCTTACTTTTTTGTTTTTGTCATGAAGAAAGGCCATGTGAACTTGTTTAATAATTTTAACAAGCATGTTTGTCTGTCTAACCCAGGAGCATTATTGTTGCAAGACATGACCACTACTGAAAATTCCATCATTGAGACGAAACTATTAATAGAAGCCCGAATGATCGTTGGAAAATCCGATTTAACTGACAGTATTTTGTCTACGCGTTGACATCCCTAGAACAGAATGTCTCTTGAAAAAGAGCACTCACAGTTGCCCTCACGCTTGATCTTGCTTCTGTTCGTCTATGTGCGTTCGTGTGTGTGTATATGTGTATGTGAATGTTTCACCGATGGTCCTTTCAACACTTTCGCTAAACAATACGGTCTGGAACGCACCTGTCACACATTTCCCACAGCGTTACTCTTTTCCCCGGTGCCTTTATTAGCTTCTGCCATCACTGCACTCGAGGCGTACAGGAAAGTTTGAGTAGGAAACGGTGCCTCCTGATTCCGGTGTGTGTGTGTGCGTGTGTGACACCTCATACAATCAGCTGGAGAAGGTTGATTCTGCAACACACTCTCCTCTTCACATGGTTTAATATGAATCACTGGCATGCACGGATAGACAAGGGAAAAAAATAATATGTACCAATAAAATAACTCTTTCCATGCTCGTGCATCGCAACCCGAGTTCCAATATGACAAGTCATCGATATCGCGGACCGGGTAGTTTATTTTTAGCAATAACAACGATGAACAACAACAGCTATGGCAACTTGGTGACTGGCAGGAAAGGATTTCGCAGTCCATCCACCCTTCCTCATTGGAATGCATTGTTCTGATCCAACCATTGCCGATTGTTTGAGGAGGGGTGAAACCGATCCGCCGCTTCTCCGCTCTCGGTTATCGGCTCAAACCACGAAGTCTTCTCACGGGATGAATTTTTTAAGCCGCTTTGCTACAGGATTCACGCACTAGCAACCCACAGTATCCTGCCCTATCCGGTCGCTATCGGTATGAAGCCATTACATTTATTGTCCGGATTCCGGATCGATAGCAGAGTTGGCGAATTGGTGCGAAACGCGTTTAAAACCATTGAAATGATCAACCGTCCCGTTGGTATGGTAATTTCCAGGCATGATGGCAGGTTTATTATGAGACTGAATCCGGTTATTGTGCGAGTTGATTGATGTCATCTGTAGGGCGTAATGGCAAATTATAATGCACAAGCTCAATGATGCGGGTGTAAAAAAAACGAAAAAAAATGTCAAAAGCTGAAAAAATACGAGCAAAATACAACAACCGCCAGCCAACCAAGCAAAAACAACACATAAGATATTAACTACTGCAAGAAACTTTCATTGAAATGTTGTTGCAAACATCAGCTAAAAAGATAACTCAAACAGAGTTTGTTTTCTGTCTTCTGTCTTCTGTCTTCTGTCTTCTGTCTTCTGTCTTCTGTCTTCTGTCTTCTGTCTTCTGTCTTCTGTCTTCTGTCTTCTGTCTTCTGTCTTCTGTCTTCTGTCTTCTGTCTTCTGTCTTCTGTCTTCTGTCTTCTGTCTTCTGTCTTCTGTCTTCTGTCTTCTGTCTTCTGTCTTCTGTCTTCTGTCTTCTGTCTTCTGTCTTCTGTCTTCTGTCTTCTGTCTTCTGTCTTCTGTCTTCTGTCTTCTGTCTTCTGTCTTCTGTCTTCTGTCTTCTGTCTTCTGTCTTCTGTCTTCTGTCTTCTGTCTTCTGTCTTCTGTCTTCTGTCTTCTGTCTTCTGTCTTCTGTCTTCTGTCTTCTGTCTTCTGTCTTCTGTCTTCTGTCTTCTGTCTTCTGTCTTCTGTCTTCTGTCTTCTGTCTTCTGTCTTCTGTCTTCTGTCTTCTGTCTTCTGTCTTCTGTCTTCTGTCTTCTGTCTTCTGTCTTCTGTCTTCTGTCTTCTGTCTTCTGTCTTCTGTCTTCTGTCTTCTGTCTTCTGTCTTCTGTCTTCTGTCTTCTGTCTTCTGTCTTCTGTCTTCTGTCTTCTGTCTTCTGTCTTCTGTCTTCTGTCTTCTGTCTTCTGTCTTCTGTCTTCTGTCTTCTGTCTTCTGTCTTCTGTCTTCTGTCTTCTGTCTTCTGTCTTCTGTCTTCTGTCTTCTGTCTTCTGTCTTCTGTCTTCTGTCTTCTGTCTTCTGTCTTCTGTCTTCTGTCTTCTGTCTTCTGTCTTCTGTCTTCTGTCTTCTGTCTTCTGTCTTCTGTCTTCTGTCTTCTGTCTTCTGTCTTCTGTCTTCTGTCTTCTGTCTTCTGTCTTCTGTCTTCTGTCTTCTGTCTTCTGTCTGCTTTCTTCTACTATTAGTTTTATGACTTATGCCTTTAAAAAAACTGATTCCAGAGTACGTCTGGAGACAATATAAAAGTTAACGTAGATATAGCTAGTTTTATTCTTCCTACAATCTTTTTCCTTCAACACTAATGTTTATTCCGTCACTCTCTGTATTATGCATTCTTTATATTAAATATTTTTTATTTTTCTATTTCCATTTTCTGTTTCTTTCTTCTTCTAGTTAATTTTTGATTTCTTTCGTGTGAATTTCGAAAGCAAAGTCTTGGCATTGCTTTCCTTTTGTGAAATTAGGCCTTTCTGTTTCAAAACACTTCGCAGTCCTCAAGTAAAAAAAACTCGCTTCCTTGTCCCAATTTTCTTTCCATGCTTATCTAATCTTAGTTAGTGTTATTTTTTGTTTTCTTTGATTTTACACTCTTACTTCTCATTGACTTCTTTCAAACTTTTCTCTTCTATCTGTTTTTTATATAATATATTTAGTTCTGGTTTTTTTTATCATCCTCCTCAAATATTCATTCGTCATATTTATTATCTAATTCCTTTCCCTATGTTCCTTCGTTTCATTTTTTTCTGTATTCTTGCTTTTTCATTCCATCTTTTCATTTTTCCTCTATTTTGTCTTATTGTCTAGTTTGTTTTTTTTTTCTGTTATATTCTTCATTCTTAATTACCCTCATTTACTTTTATTTACTACACGCTGCTAATTTTTGCTAATTCACCTTTGTCTTGTTTGTTTGTTTTTTTTTTTCTTTTTCTTTCTTCTTTAATATGTTTTAAGTGTATTTTTGTATTCTAGCCTACCTTTGTTAAACCTATTTCTGCGTTTCTTGATTCTTCGTTTATCTCTTACTTTCGTTTTTCTTTACACCTCATTTCTTTCTGTTCGTATATGTTCTCATCGCTTATTTCCCTTTTACTTTTCTCATACAGAAACGCAATATCATCACTATGAATATCGACTCTTCAAAAACATGCCCTCACCCTTCGCGTTGCGGTTGAACCGATTTTCGCCAACTTAGATTCAAATGGACAGTTTCATGTAAATACGACTTCCGGTTCCGGATGTGCACAGATGATGATTGTTAAAAAATTGAAACCTTCCTTTGAAGTGACGACGCAAAATAGAGACGTTGGAAATCCACAAATCTGTTGTAATTTGTTTTTATAGCTATTTGAGGAAAATTATTAGCACAATTTGCCTTCGGCATTTATTGTTAAAGGAAATTTTGTTTGTCATTATCGAGTCATTTTTTCTGTGTTATTATTTTTATTATTATTATTATTATTATTATTATTATTATTATTATTATTATTATTATTATTATTATTATTATTATTATTATTATTATTATTATTATTATTATTATTATTATTATTATTAATATTATTATTATTATTATTATTACCATCATTATTTGTTGCTTCTTTTTTCTTCGTTCTATTTCCTACTTGCTTTAGCTCCCCGTTTTCATTTACCTCGTTTTTAAGTTATGTTCTACTTCTCTTCCGCTGCCTTTCATTTATTACTTCTCTTCCGCTGCCTTTCATTTATTCATAACATTATACATTCTTTTCCTTATCTTTTTTTCTATCTTCTTGTTTCCTAGTTGTTATTTTCTTTGATCTTTTTTTCCTCGCTCTTTATTTGGCATTTTCCTCCGATTTGGTATTTTGTTTTGCTCTTTCCCTTTCACCCATCTTTCTCATCTTATTTTCGTTTTGGAAATCTAGAAATTTTCCAAATTGTAATTCTTTTTTTCCTATTTCTTTAACCATGCTCTTATCCTTCTTTTTGATCTTTTTTCCTTTTCAGTTAATTAGTTTTGTAATTTTTTCGCAACTTTTTCTTACTTTTTGTTCCTCGTTGTTGTTCGTTCAATGAACTTCCTACTTCTGTTTTCCATTTGTAAATTAACTGAGGTCTTTTTCAGTCAACACTAGGAAAATTTTCGATTTATTTCAAAAAGAAGTCGATTTAAAAAAAATTCTTGAAGTTATGTCGTGATTTTTTCTTGGAATTCTGCTATCAAAAATAAAAACATTTTTTCTTCGCGGATTCATGAAGTTACACAGTTCTCTAAGTCTCAAAGTCGATTTAAAAAAAATGAATTTTGCTTTCTTCTCGCTGCCTTTAATTTCTTCGGAACATTCTATATTCTTTTCCATTTCTTCATTTTTTATCTTCATTTCGCATTTTCCTCCGATTTGGTATTTTGTTTTGCTTTTTCCTTATGTAAATCGTTTTCATCCCAAAATTTTGATCAAGAGTTCAGGTGCTTATTCTGAAAATCTAGGAATTCTCAAAATTATCTAAATATGTTATTTCTTTTATCCTATTTCATTAATCATACTTTTATATTTCTTTTAAATCTTTTTCTCCTTTCAGTTGTTCGGTTTTCTCGCGAATTGTTCTTGTTTTTTTTATCCTCGTTCTTCTTCGTTCAATGAACTTCCTAATTCATCTTATTTTCCTTGCCCGATTTTTATGTTTTTTTCACTTTTCCTCTTCTTGCCATTTTTATTTTTTGGATTCCCTATTTTTAAAAGTCCATTCAAATTATCACCCAAAAGTTGCATGAAATCTAAGATACGTGTTTACTTTTATGTAGACTTTGTAGACGGATGCGGTTAACCGAAATCAAAAACTGCACTGGAACAGATGTTCTCTCGTTTCTACGTTTCGTGTTCAACTCATCAGTGCATTAGCAGTTTGTGTTGAACTGCTAGCGCCACAACCGCAGCAGAAACTGCGAATGCAATGGCGAGTCAAAGTTGAAACGAAAAATTAAGAAAACTGGTAGTTTCTTCGTTTTTTCTCGATCATTGTTCATTATTTAGTATCATTTTTTCATATTTCCTCCATCTCTTCTTATCTTAGATAGTAGTATTAAATGATTATAAATAATATTTTCCATGTAGTTTCTTCTCTTACATTTTCCTATGCCCTTTTCCAATTTGGTTCACATTTCAATTGTATTCTTTCATTTCTTATTTTGTTCTTCCAACTCTCTCTTTCCATTGAACCAAAATTTGTAGCTTGTAAAGAAGCTTTAATTGGTCCAACAATCAATGAGAACGTTCAAATTTCTATCATATAATATTTCATGCAAACTAACGAAATTTCACTAAGAAGCTTAACACAATTGTATTAAGAGTGGATGCTCTTACTTAACTGTCCAGCACACTCGGGTTAGGTGGAATGGAACAGGTTTTGTTTGTGAGCATTTCCTTTCCAAACCGAATCCTGGAATTCAACTGGAAAATTAATAGCTCCACATTTTCTTCATCACAACATGTGCACGCATCGAACGAGAGCTTAGGTGTTAACGATCGATATTCTGCACTCAATCAATTCCAGTTCTCAGGCAACACCGCATCGATTCTGTGTGTCCATCGAATGGTGTTAAAAGCTTTCAGACAGGTTCCCGGACAGCGTCGGAATTGATTATATATTCTCGACGAAGCTACAAACGCAAAAAAAAATAAACGGTAATTCAACGGCAGTAATCTTCGGTATTGCATTCCAATGTAGAAGTTGAAGTTGACCTTCAGTTCCGACCAGTGATTTTTAACTCACCGAACAAGTGAAAATGAACTGCTGAGACTTCTAAGGCGTGATCAATCATGAGAAGATACTGGCAATCAGCTGGAAAAATGAATTTTTATACTGCACTTAATGTTCGATTTCTCCAATATAGCAGGAATCGAGATTCAAATCGCGAAGAATGACAGTGAAGTCTCAGTCTCCCATTGCCCCCGGGATGTCAACTAGTGGTGAGACTGAAGACACAGCTTCGAACAGAACTGTTCCGTCGAAGAAACTGCTGCTGACCCTGTCACGTTTTCAATCCTCGGCTCATTCTCCTTCAGCTATCAAAGACATTCCAATCGAAAGAACTCCGGCACCTGGTTGGAAAAGTTCACACAAATGGACACTCCATTCCTTCGGCGTAGCTTCGGCGGTTCGGTGCTGATGTCAGCTTGGAATGGTTTGCTTGGCCACGGCGACTGTCGATTGAACCTTCAGAATGGCAAGGAACATGATTCTTATCGATATTTATAACGATGGCAGTCGGGGGAAGTCCGGGAACAAAAAAAAAACACAAGTCGCGACGATCCTAACCTTCGTGATGAACTGGCTATAAATTGATTTCCCCCTTCAAAGTTATGGACATAGTTTTCGCTACGAGACTGTCTTGAAACGGGTTCGGTTCTACCGTCGATTCTACCATCCTCTCCGAGGCGAAGGTTAACTTTTGCGTTGTAGGATATTTACTTTTCAGGTTCCAAGCGATGTTAGAAGTTTTCCGATCTCTCCGTCCATGTTACATCGGTTGCAAAAATTATGCGATTTTATATGACGCTTGAAACTTTTTTGTCCTGCTTTTGAAATCATAATATACTTCATTCAGGGGTTAGCCAAATTTTGTGCTAGGGCACATAACCGATTTTGATATGTTTACGTTTCGTCTTTGACTCATCAGTGCATAGCAGTTCAAATTGAACTGCCTTATGCAAAACTCCGCAGTTCAATTTGAACCGCTAAGCAGACGCAAAGTTTCTGCTACTTACAAAATGCTTAGCGGTTCAAATTGAACTGCCGAGTTTTGCATAAGACAGTTCAATTTGACCTGCTATGCACTGATGAGTCAAAGACGAAACGTAAACAAATAATATACTTGCAAAGAGGTACACGAATTTCTATCGATTCACTTAATCGTGATCAAAACCAAATAGTCTTGAACAAGATCTAATAAGAAACCTAAACTAAACTTTTATTTAATCCTATTTCATCCACCTTACATCTTCCGTACATCATGTTTTGCTTCATGATTTTAAAAAGAATGTCATCATTATATAAGTATTTTTGATTACAGTGGAATCTTTTTTTGTGAAACGATTCCAAGTTTATATTATATTATATTATATATTTATATTTATATTACTCTTTACTCTTTACTCTTTACTCTTTACTCTTTACTCTTTACTCTTTACTCTTTGACTCTTTGACTCTTTGACTCTTTGACTCTTTGACTCTTTGACTCTTTGACTCTTTGACTCTTTGACTTTTTGACTCTTTGACTCTTTGACTCTTTGACTCTTTGACTCTTTGACTTTTTGACTCTTTGACTCTTTGACTCTTTGACTCTTTGACTCTTTGACTCTTTGACTCTTTGACTCTTTGACTCTTTGACTCTTTGACTCTTTGACTCTTTGACTCTTTGACTCTTTGACTCTTTGACTCTTTGACTCTTTGACTCTTTGACTCTTTGACTCTTTGACTCTTTGACTCTTTGACTCTTTGACTCTTTGACTCTTTGACTCTTTGACTCTTTGACTCTTTGACTCTTTGACTCTTTGACTCTTTGACTCTTTGACTCTTTGACTCTTTGACTCTTTGACTCTTTGACTCTTTGACTCTTTGACTCTTTGACTCTTTGACTCTTTGACTCTTTGACTCTTTGACTCTTTGACTCTTTGACTCTTTGACTCTTTGACTCTTTGACTCTTTGACTCTTTGACTCTTTCATCTGAACTCGAATTATTGTTGAATTCGAAAACCGTTGTGTAAGACCGCCACATGCTTGTGATTATAATGTATAGGGTCCCCAAATTGCTGTGGTATAATTCGACAATAATGTAAACCTGTTATTCGACACTCACCCAGCTCATCTTTACCTCCTTTCTCCCTTCATGTTTGTGCATATTATTTTTTTATTTTTAATATATGACACCCAACGCAAAATAATTTCCGTGCACTCACCGGGTCAGGATCGAATAAATATTCAGAAAATATGCCCGACGTGTGCAGAGGGCATCCGATACAGATGGATTTTATCAATTCCGAAAGAAATAAAACGTAATTGACTTGACACCGGCGGGCATCAGTTTTCATTCATCCACTCAGCGTGTGTCGAACCGAACATCGGCGCGGACATCGCTTCCACCTTCACCACCATCTCCGCCTCAATCGAACCCGGTGGAATCACTCTTTTGTGATTCAATATTGACCCAACTACGGACAACGGTGATAATCGAATTCGATTAGTTTCCTCCGAATGATGAATATCGGCATTCGTGCGGGGCCGTACGAAGAGTCCATCGGTCGGCATTCTGATCCGGCCTGATCTACCTACGGATTGTACATATGCCGGCAACACGCAGCCCAGCATCGCTTCGGTTCCGTACCGCCATTAATCGTCAACGGTTGAAAAATCTAAGCCGGATCAACCTGACCGCACATTTTGATCGTATTACTTCTCCGAGCTGACGGTGACGTTCCAAAATTGCATCACTCTTCGGGAACACATTCTAAAAGTCTTCTGTGTGTGTGTGACTAACACAACAATCAAAATCAATCGACTTGAATAATCCATTCCAGCCGCTCATTAAACTCCAAATCGAATCTTGATTTCCTTCCATTTCCTTCACCTTCACCGGACCACTGGATGTCGACCTAACTGGAATCCGATTCCTGGTTCGATTTGGCAAACAACAGCGAAAGTTTTCCCTCTAGAAATTCGATACCTGCCGGAAACAGACCGGAGCCTGGGAAGGTCCGGGAAATTTCGGTCGGGATACTGGAGATGTTTTGCATCACTGTTGGATTACCGGGCAAACCGGTGCATGGTCGTGCCAGAGCTTCGAAGCTCGCAGCCATTTCCATATGCCGATGTCACTTGATGGGACTCCCATTAAGCCGGAGCGCCCAGACAAATCGGTGTCCCGGCTGCTATTTCACGTGGTACTTCCAGTTGAATTGCACCTATCACGTGAATAACTTCATTGGGATTCCTCAGACACTCACTCCGAGCGAGGGATGGAAACGTCGAGTCGAACTGTATAATTACGCCCCCGCTTGTTCCCCATCTTCTTCTTCTTCGCCATCTTGGTGGAGGAAAAGTTGTGAGATTGTCATAACGCAGTGCTCGAAATCGGACCAAACCTCGGCGAATGAGGACAGGCTCCGGCGAAGGTACACGTACATAGAAGTGCACTACCGTCACTATCCGGCGAATTTGTACGTAGACAAGTGACAGGATGAAACGCTGTTATGTGCGTCCCGACGGATATTGGCAATGGGTTGTCATAAGTAGTTAACAGACGACTGACCCGGATTCGGATGCCGAATTGCCGCAACGTCTGTGCATTTCAATTCAGTTGGAAAGTTGTCTGTTGGCCGATGGGATTAATGAACTGAACTCGGTTGTAAAATGGTTTGGATGCTATTTCGAGCAACTTTACGTATAAAATGTTGCCATCTGTTCCATAGCAAATGCAAGGTATGAAGACGTTTTTGCTTTCAGATTTAAACTTATTTTTTTGGTCATTTAAATCGTCTGTAAAGAAACCGCATCCTGCTCTGCACTACTCGCAATATTTATATTCTATTCATAGCGGGTTTCGGGTACAAATACCCAAAGTTAGTCTAAAGTCTAAAGTCTAAAGTCTAAAGTCTAAAGTCTAAAGTCTAAATTCTAAAGTCTAAAGTCTAAAGTCTAAAGTCTAAAGTCTAAAGTCTAAAGTCTAAAGTCTAAAGTCTAAAGTCTAAAGTCTAAAGTCTAAAGTCTAAAGTCTAAAGTCTAAAGTCTAAAGTCTAAAGTCTAAAGTCTAAAGTCTAAAGTCTAAAGTCTAAAGTCTAAAGTCTAAAGTCTAAAGTCTAAAGTCTAAAGTCTAAAGTCTAAAGTCTAAAGTCTAAAGTCTAAAGTCTAAAGTCTAAAGTTTAAAGTCTAAAGTCTAAAGTCTAAAGTCTAAAGTCTAAAGCCTAAAGTCTAAAGTCTAAAGTCTAAAGTCTAAAGTCTAAAGTCTAAAGTCTAAAGTCTAAAGTCTAAAGTCTAAAGTCTAAAGTCTAAAGTCTAAAGTCTAAAGTCTAAAGTCTAAAGTCTAAAGTCTAAAGTCTAAAGTCTAAAGTCTAAAGTCTAAAGTCTAAAGTCTAAAGTCTAAAGTCTAAAGTCTAAAGTCTAAAGTCTAAAGTCTAAAGTCTAAAGCCTAAAGTCTAAAGTCTAAAGTCTAAAGTCTAAAGCCGAAAGTCGAAAGTCTAAAGTCGAAAGTCGAACGTTTAAACTAATAAGAAGTATGTATGTTTAAAAGCATGGAAACTGAAAGGATTGAATAAAATAAACAATATGAAATATGGAAAAAAGAGTGCAGAATATGTTAAAAATATCGAAAATTTAAGAAAAAGAATAAAATATAAACAATGAAGTAAATTCTTCAGAATAAGGAGTGAAAAAAGTATATAAAACGCAAAGCGCGATAAAGTTAGGAGTACAAAATAACAAAATAAAAAGTGATATATGGAATGAATAAAAATTAAAAGGGAATAACAAAAAAATGTATGCAGAATTAGTAATATGGAATAAAAAGTAATGAATATGGAACAATAAAAAGCTGAACAAAAAGTTCAAAATATTAAAAATAAATTGAAAATTTTAAGGACTGCAGTATAAAAATTACAAACGGACGGAGCCTGCCAGTGTTCTACCCTCATCCCCGCACATAGAGTCGGAAAGTTTTTCTATCCCGAGAGGTCAATGACCACCAGAGATGCCAGGTCTGCAAATCTGCAAATCTGCAGACTTTTCGTCAAAATTTGTCGACTTTTGAAATGGCGACCCCCTTTTTATTTTCGTGCACACCAAACAGGTTTTGTGTTTCATACTTTATAGAGAAATGAAGCCCGCAGACATTTTTTTCGGATTGACAGACGGATTCAGCATCTCTGATGTTTTGTTTACTAGAAAATAGAAAATACTAGAAAAATCAGAAGCTATGAATAGATGAACACAAAAAATTAAAAACAGAGGTGATAATTGCAAAAGAGAGAACAAAGAAAGAACAAAAATGAAAACACAAAGTAAGGCAAAATAGAAGAACATAATAAAGGAGAGCCGAGTGAAAGAAAATAATGCAGAATCAATTAGCAAGAATCTACTGGGACAAATAAGAAAGAAATCAACAGATATACAAAACCTGTGAGAAAAAGACAGAAGATATTGGAAGATAGTGTAAAGTGAAAAGAAGGAGAAAAAAGAAAAAGAGATACACGAAAAAGTAAATGGTAACAATATGGAGAAAAGTGCCGCGGGAAAAGTTTTTCCTTAGAAAAAACGAACGTGAACAGTGAATCTGGACAGGAAAAGTGAAAATGGGAGGCCGTAATAATAGAATAGAAATAGAACGAAGAACTTAGTATCATTTTTACTACTCAAGTTTTTGCAGTTTTTACGTTGAATTTTCTGGATAAGTTATTAAGGGCTGAGGACAGTACCGTAAAGTGGTTTTTTGCTATTTTCCCGTTTCAAATTAAATTTTCTTGGAAACGGTGCGGAATATAGAAAAACCCACCTGACAATGTCTTCGAAATTCAGTTGAGAATATTCTGTGAAATTTTCAGAATGATTCATTGAGTTGAGCGGTCGTGTTGTATTTTTTTCTGACTGAAGAACTGCTGAAAATTGGAACACTCGGAAATGCATACCTCTACTTGTTCATCGAATATCTCGGCTTTGAAAGCTTGTATCATAAATCTACCGTGACAAAGTCTAGATAATTTAGTTTAGATGCGATTAGTACATAAAAACATATATGTTATCGCGATAAAAATAAAGTCTTGTATTTACCTGTGAAACAAAGCCAGTTTCAATGCATCCGCCATTTTTTTTTTTCGCTTTGGTTTCCTGATAGCATTCTGAAAAAGGAGAGAGAAATAAAATTGGCTCGACAAGGCTGCCAAACACACAGACATTCAATCTTTGCGAAACTTGAATATTTTTTCATTGTTCATTGGAATCCATGTAATGTCCAACCCATGCGATAGATTAATGTGATAAAACTTCTTATCAAAATAATAAAATGTATGCTGGCAACCCGGTACAGTTTGCTCATATACGAGAGACTACAAGAGAAATACGATGCGCAAAGGGAATTGAGCGAGCCACATGGTCGATTTAAAACTCAACACATGACCCTCTGTCCTCATACCTTAATGTTCTGTTGGAATCCTGAAAAGAAGGTTCTGTTGGCCTGAAAAGGACTTTTTCGTTCCGGATAATTATCTTTGTATTGCAAGAACTGACCTTCGAAGAATCATTACATCAATTGTATGGACTGCTCTCGAAAAATAATGCAAATGATACTTTTGAAACTCTATTTAGCTAGGCTTTTGCAAAATCAATTCATTCAGCATCCTCTCGTAGGCTAAATGCCTCGCATCTCCTCGCACGGACTTCAGGAATCAGAACTAATTGGCTCAAGTGGCACGTTCCCCTTTTTTTTTTGTAACAATTGTGCCATCTTTCTTACACGCTTTCATTCAGTTTTTTTTCGAATCCTGCTTGAGCCTCCACAATGCATAGGGCACTGATCTTACAAACCAGATGTCGTATGTTCGAGCACCGAGCTGGAAGGATTCCTAGTGTTAGTAGGATCGTAGTACTTGCCATGCAATGATTCTTTACGCTATGAATCGGTTGCAAAGTCTGTTGAAACAGAAAGGCCAAATTTCACAAACGGAATGTAATACCAAGGCTTTGCTTCAAATACTTGTCGATTTTGAAGAGCTTCTCTATTTTGTGAACTTTGCTCTTCCTAATCTTTCATATAACATTGTTGGTTTCGTACCAAAGGACTATTGTTCTTGAACAAATAAATTTTGTTCATTCATTCTTGAAAAAGAAATTGTTCTTTCGAACCGTTCGCGAACGGATTACCCTTCACTAGCGCTCATCACTCACGATACAACTTCCTGTCGTAAGATTTGGTCACCGTTTTCTGTTTATTGCTTCGGTTAGACGCCTTTCTGATCTTGAAGATATGAAGTCTGGTCCTCTTCATTGCCTGTTGAAATAATCCGACGGACTAATTGACCTTTTTGACTCAATCTCTGATTTTTTTGTTTGTTTATTTAGGAGCAGGGAAAAGCCCACTGGAGTTATTTTCTGTCAAACTTGCTTTCCAACAGGCATAAAACCTCCTCATCTGTTGCATCAACAGATTACAATTATCCAAATGACACATTTTTCTTATACTTAATTCAATATTATCAATACCAATTAAAATAAAATTATTCTAATACTGATTAGACTAAACCTAACCAACAACCTTCTAATTAAACAACCAACAGCTTCTGAGTAACATTACGTGATAGATGGAAGTCAAAAGTACTGAAACAATGATTGAACACGCGGCACATGCCAGCAAAGGGCTCGTTGAATCTGTATTTAGCTCTAGCGCGGGGAATCCGAAGAAAGGAATAGGTGCAAAGATTACGACGATGAATAACTAATTGTAACAGCTGTAAGAGCTCAGAATCGGCTGGATTTTTTTGAATCATTTTACCACACGGAACATAGTCGAATTTTCAATTCCCAACTTCTGTTACCTGGATTTTACACGACTTCAAACATTTTTTGCCTTTCTCATATAGAAAGGTTATGCAATCACTGTGAAAACCGACTCTTAAACCGAGACCCGGAGGGCCGAGTGACATATACCATTCGACTCAGTTCGTCGAGATCACAAAATGTCTGTTTGTGTGTATGTATGTATGTGTGTGTGACAAATAATGTCACTCAATTTTCTCAGAGATGGCTGAACCGATTTTCACAAACTTAGATTCAAATGAAAGGTCATACAAAGTTCCTGAATTTCATATGGATCTGACTTCCGGTTCCGAAATTACAGGGTGATATGCACCACAAACAGGAAAAAAATAGTCACACACGTTTCTCAAAGATGGCTGAACCGATTTTCACAAACTTAGATTTAAATGAAAGGTTTTATGACCTTATACAATTTTCCTGAGTTTCATTTGGATCCGACTTCCGGAAAAATTTATGAAAAAATATGCAATCAATTTTCTCGGAAATTTCCGAACCGATTTTCACAAACTAAGAAGCAAATAAAAGGTCTTGAATTCTTTTAAAAAACACCGAACAGTTGATCCAGATCCAATTTCCGGTTCCGGTATTACAACGCGATTAGTGAAAATATTCAATTTCATGAGCATTTTTCACATTTTGCACATTTTTATAAAACTTACTGCTAAATTGATCTTATTAGTAAGTGAATATATAAAACTACTTTGGAACTACTAGTCCCCGGATTCCGCTTCCGAAAGCACCGGTAATAGTGAAGAAAATCTTCAAAAACGGAACTTCCGTCGATTTCTCAGCAACGGTTAAGCCGTTTTCATGATTGAAATTAAAGCTCTTATTGTCTTTAAACATACTGTGCAATTTCATCCTGATCCGACTTCCGGCTGCGAAGTTATGGGGCGAGGAGTGTCATAGCATTCAAATTCAAAATGAAGATACAGGGGAACGGGTATAGCGTTATGGGTAAGTCGATGCTTTTAACGCTGCCCAGCTGGGTTCGATTCCCAACCCCGCACAAAGGACCAGAAAACTTTTCTGGTCCGAAGAGGTGAATGACAACAAAGTTAAAACCTCGATAATCGAAAAAAATTACGATGCAAAACTGGTACGCGACGGTACGTGCGGCTTTGCTCCATTCACAGCGTGCTTTGTTCAATTTTGTATAGCTGCAGGGTTGCCATATTAAAATTTATATTTTTCAGGTGAAAAATATGTAAATTTCTAATCCTTTTATTCAATTTGTACCTACTTGTTAGTGTTATTACAAGATCATGATAACGATACTTTTCAATAAAAGTGCACTTATTGCCTTTCTCATATAGAAAGTTTATACAATATGTTCTATATAATTCGACACAGTTCATCGAGCTGAGCAATATATGTGGCTGTGTGTGAGTATGCGTCAAAGAGATAATTTGATCGATTTCCACAAACAGGCTCAAATAAAAACTCCTACATTCTCATAGGTTGCTGTTTAATTTCATCCGGGTCCGATTTCCGGTTCCAGAACCATAGTGTAAAGAATGTTCAATCATTTAGTGCGACGTTGCAAAATAAAGAAAAATTATTATTAACTTGACATAACTGTTTACAATTTGAAGAGGTTATGTTAGTTTATACCCAAAGAAAGTTTCTTATTTTATTCAAGATTGAAAAAAAATACTTCACAAAATCTTCTGGTGATATTTTTGAAAATATAAGTAATATGAGAAAGGCATCATTACACCACTAGGTGGATTAAAACAGGTTTTTTTTTCGTTAAAGCACTTTTTGATTGGAAGTCATCTCGGTAATCACTTGACGGATTGTGATAAAATTTAAACAGTACACTCTAAACTAGCTTTTCCCAAAATTTCATCAATTTATACTAATCCAAAAATAAAATACAAACAAAAGAAAGTGTTGTGCTGTTTTTTTTTTTTTTATTTAAAAGATATTTTTATTCAGGCCTATTTGCGTATGAGCTTTACGTGGCCGATAGAGCCGATTTTTTAATTTTTTTTTTGAGTTGGATCTCGTTGTCACCCTTTTTTTAGGGGGAGAGAAGCTTCCATTTCCCTCCTGCGAGGATGGAGGGGAACTTCGTTCGTGGTTCGTCTCGTCATACATTGCCGCATCGATGGTATTGTTGTCGATTTCCGTCTTCTTTTCGTTGCTAGTTGCTGTAGATGCACCTTGTTGTACATTGGTTGCAATTGCTGGTTGGTTGGATGGTAAGCTGTTAACTGCAGCTGGTGTACTTTGTTCTATAGGGGATACGTTGGATGGTTTCGTTGAAGAGGATGCTTTATTGTTGTTGGTGGCTGTCACAGGTGTACTGGAGTTGCTTGGGGTTTGTGTGAAGGAAGCACCGTTGTCCCTTGGTGTAGTTGTCTTCTTGTCCGGTTTATCACATGGCTTACCGTAGTGAACAGCTTTTTGGCAATATTGACATGTGGCCATCTGATTGTCATAGGTAACAAGTGATTTGCTCGGAATTCTTGTATCTTGACCGAAAATCACATAAGAAGGTATAGGCCTCTTCGAGTGTATGCGTAATAAACGTACGTCATTTAGAATACCGGGGAAAAAATTCTTCCACTTTTCTTTTTCGATAGAGAGAATCTCTCCGTATTGGGACATAGTTTTGCGAATATAAGGATCGATGACGCTTGAGGGAAGATCATGCAAACGCACTTCTAGAGCATCTTCCATATATACTGGAATGATGTACTTAATGTTCTCGTGCTCCACATAGTGCACATTGTTATTGTCTATTGCGAATTGAATTGCATTCAACTCTTTATAAAACTGGATGTAAACAACATTATTTGTCTTATTGCATTGAAGTAAATGCACACGTTTAATGTCAAGATGCATTTGATCTTTAAACGAACCTTCAAGTTCTTGTATCGAAGGTCAAATTTTGCACTACCTGAAGTCAACAACAATTGTATTCTTTCGTGTCGGCGGTAGGTTTTGTTCGTTTGGTTCACTCATGTCGAGGTCGTTCTATTGTTCACTACACAATACTGTACTTGGTTTCTTCTGTCCCGAACGTAAACGGTTTT
This sequence comes from Malaya genurostris, assembly GCF_030247185.1. Taxonomy (NCBI): domain Eukaryota; kingdom Metazoa; phylum Arthropoda; class Insecta; order Diptera; family Culicidae; genus Malaya; species Malaya genurostris. The sequence goes on from NC_080570.1 coordinate 129,715,479, forward strand.
GTTTTATCGACTGACTTGGATGAGATGTGAAAGCGAATTGTTGCACTGTTTTTGAGCACAGTCTTTATAACACAAACATATTCACACTATTCGAGCCATGGCATCCTATGAAACTTTTGTCTCGTGAATACGACTTACTTTACTATGGGGCGCCATTGCAAAATTCACCTCCTAAGAGAGTGATCAGTTTTTGATCGTGAATATCTCTTGTTTTATCTAACGTATCAACATAATTTTTGCTACATGCCATCGGAAATATGATCACAATTTTATGATAAAATTAGATTCGAAAATTTTCAACTTGAATGTATATTGCAACAACATTAAAATTTTTCAATAGTACACTATCGAAAAAATCCTGTCTGATTCGATCCATTTCAGCATCAACCAATCAGAACGCGTTCTGAGGAAGAGAACAACATATGTGCTGCTCCAGCAATATAAAAGGTGATTTTGCCACTATTTCTATCATTTTGTGAGCAACTGTTACAAAAGGAAGACACACACGAAAGTAACATCAGGCCGGCCACACAGCGGAACCACACCAGAAGCCTGCCAGCTGAAGTCACCAGTGTACACGCAAAGCACCATCTCGGATCTGAGTGCAGATCCTGTTGATCGTGACAATTCAAAGCACTTTTCAGTGCTACAGATCATCATTAAGAATTATTTGAATTATGTCTTTCGTACCAAAAGCATCAGATTTATCAAAATGGATGTAGACAAAGTTTGCACCGTCACTAACACATTCAATTACGACTCACGCAAAGCGAAAATGAAAGTATTGATGTAGAACACATCTTTATACTAGTATGGGTGTCGTTTGGAAATATGCCGTACGAAACAGGGTTGCCACGTATACAGATTAATCAGTATTTTTATTAAAAAGAACTATACCGGTTATTTCACAATATTTGATTGTGTTTCAGAATGTTTAATGTAACTAATCTGAACTTAAGTTTAGGTGCATCGTTTCAAATTCTGGTAGCGAAAAATGGGAATGCTTGCATAATTCACACAATTGATCAACTAATTGATATTCCGAAGTGTTAAGGAACATGCCAGTTGTTTTCGTGTTCACGACATCCAGTTATGTCTCTGACATTACCCACCCGCCTTTATTATTCGAGTCACTGTGGCCCATTCAGAAATTCGATACTAATAAACCAAAATGTAACTACCCTGTTTCTGATCGGATCCAGTTTACAAATTTAAAAAACAATATGTTGATGTTCTATGTTATTGACCTCTAAAGTGTAGAAAAAATGTTGAATTTCAGACATTGAAATCAAACCGACGCACAGTGGTTCGAATCAATAAAAACATGGACATAAATCAGTACCTTCCAAACCGTTCTTTTAATGCATATAGTTGCTTTTAAGAAATTATTTACAAATATATACCGCGTAATTTGATTCTATCCCTAATTGTTCATGGCCTACTTTGACGAAAAATATAACCATAACTTTTTTCTGTAAAGAGATAGAAAAAAACCCCTTAAAACTAGTTTTCTAATCATAACTTATTTCAAGTTATTTTTTTTACATATTTTGTTTTTAATAATTGTAGAAAATATAAAATCCCATAATTTTGTAGAAGGTAATGCATAGGTTTATTCTTTTCTGGAAAAGTTATACATCATTTTACCTATTTTTACCTAGAAACCTTGTACTGAAGCGAAATATGCAACTAAATGCAGAAAACTTTTACAATACCTTTTTTTACTCTTTTTTCTTTTTTAACGACTAAGTTTAGTAGTCAATATTTCTTTTTTCTTTTTGCGATATTCTCCTAACCAGAGACCATTTTTTTGTAGAAACAGACAATGAAAATTATAAAATGATAGTACTCAAGGGATAGCAAGGATTTGAAAATAAAGAACGGAAAAGTGAGACGTGACAGAGGGTCATTTAAGCAAGCAGAAATCTTCTAGTAACTAAACTTTTACCTTCTACCAGAGGAGTTAGGCTTAGGCATCTGAACAATGCGAATCACCCAAGTCTCTGGTATGTCGGAAAGTAGTGACAAAGGTCTTTTACCATTTACTATCCGAACCGGTAAAAGAAATATTAATATTTTACAATACCTTTAGGAAAATATATTCCTAATCCAATTTATTTTCCAATGAGAATATTCTTAGTACTATTCGTGTGACCCATTTTCACTATGGCCATGCTGAAACCATGAATGGTTGAGAAACGGAGAGCGTCACGCGTCTGCTATTTCCGTAACTCACTTTTGCAGTGAGCGTAGAGATAGGCCATTCGCTCCTGAGCTGTTCCAGTGAATCGAATCTTTAAAGTGAGCTGATAGCTCAAAGCTCTTTTTAAAAGAACCGCAGCTCACCAGTTCACCGCATTGGTAAGCAGGGATGCCAGTTTCGCAGATTAATCTGAGTTTCACAAATTTTCAACTTTTTGCACACATTAAAAAAATGACAGATTTTCACAGATTTCTGAAAATGGTCACAGATTTACACAGATTCTGAAATCGATCACAGATTTTTGAAATTGATCACAGTTTAGCACCAAAAATTACAGAGCGGTATAAAATAGTGATACCTTTTTTGATGTGGAACACATCTTTATTTTCTATATAGGGGTGCAAATTGAAATTCAATGGTAAATACAAGTAGAAATGTGATCAGCTTTTTAACACTTAAAGCATCGCTCTGATTGGTCAATCGATGCTAAAGCGAAGCTGTTGATTGGTTTTGAGATCCTTTGTTCACCTTTTGAGTTACAGACAATTTCAGTTATTTGAGAATATCTTTTGCAATTGATCAAGAACTTTTTTTTATATTTCAATACCTCGCGAGAATACCTTTCCAACGAGATATAGTTGAGTTTTATCAAACAAGTTCGCGCTTGCGGAGTTATTAAAATCTCACTTCTTAGTTAATTGAGTTTATTTCTTCTATGAAAACCAAAATTCGTTATCCAAACTGGATAAGAACACTCATTGAAAGTGAAAGTGAAAGACGTCAAACGACAACTTTTATTGCACATTTTCCTACTGGCTAATGAAAATAGGCGCACGGATGGTACTGAGGTCCCCAATACTGAAGTATTTTTTTTGCTAATTGATATTAATGAGGAAACTTATGGCAAATCGATTCCCATGTATGCAGAGGGTTGCAAGTTCTTGGTACCGGGTTTCTGTTAAAAAAAACCTTCATTCAAATTATATGTTTTAATAGTTAGGTCGATTATTTTAAATTATATGCTCTTACAGAACTTCGATACATACTTACATCAGAAATCATTCGAACAATGGGAATGATCTTACTAAGAGATGTATACTTTTCTTTGGACATTTCTTTGGTTGCCAGACAGAATGGGCACTTTTGGTGTCGCTAGTTGCTCTTTGATTGACTATTAGAATGGGATCTAGATAATGTTTACTTTAAGCTAGTATCGACAGGTATCGACCATGAAAATATCGATACCACGCGATACCACTTTGCACGGTATCGATCCTAAAAAATTGATACTTTAGGCTTAAGTATCGATACCTTGAAGTATCGCAGTATCGATACCCATCCCTACTAGACAGTAAGACAGAAAGCGCTATAAAACGATTTGAAGCTTTAATTGGTATGCTCTAATCTTGTGTCATGCGAGTTCGGTTCAAATTCCATGTTATGTCGTTTTCGCCTGAGAAATTTGCAACTACTCTAAATGAGCACATTTAAGCTTAAGATTAATTTCTAATTTATATAAGATGAACTCGATTAATAATGAGAAAAAGTTTATCGCTTCAACCGAAACCGCAGAATGGTAGAGAAACTTAATGCTATAAAAACAACTGCGTGCATACAAAACTTGAACACAAGCTTCGCAAAGAGAAGTTTAAATATCGAAATCCGGATCGAAAGTATGTACAACGATTAATTGCATACATTTGGGATATTGATGTAATGTCGGCTGCAAAACAAATACAAATCAAGACAAATAGAGTCTATATCCTAGATTCGCGTGTTTGGTGTTGGTTCCTAATAAAGTTCAGTTTAAGCAGACTCTCGTGCAATTGCGGATTCAAAAGTTTGACGATTGATTGAACGGTTTGGTTGAAATTGTCGATCATTAGAAATTTTAGTTGCCTTGTTCCACATCAATGGCTCGAACAACCATGAGGCTGATCCTCGTATTTTTTTTTTTTGCTTACCAAAATGATTCCGATCAGCTATTATGGAAACGGGGAAACGTGCACAGATTTTGCACAGACAGGTTTTTGGCTTGATCACAGATTTATTTAAAAATGACCTCGCATCCCTGCTGGTAAGGTGGAAACAAGCTACGAGCTGAACGGATCTTCGACTCTTAAAAAGCGAGTTATAAATAAGAAGAAATGTGTGTGCATGAGCTCTTGTCAGTTCTTCAAAATGTGCATCTATCCTTCTTTAACAGATTGAATGAGCCATTGTCAATAAGAAATCTTACCTCTCACTCAGTAGGCTAAGGTACATTCAGGGATGCCACTTTTGCGGATATTCTTAAATGTGACGTAATAATAATTCGCAGACAAGTTAGTTCGCATAGCATTGTTCTTTGTGCATCAATGATTTCGATCATGCATATGAAAGAAAAACGGAGTAAGGAAAACGGCGCTAAAAAAACGGCACTCAAAACAAACCTTCAGTTCAATCTAAATGAGCTGATACATTGAATCGATTCCCTTTCGTGAGCTGATCGGTTCGGAGCTGCTCATCGGTATGAGCTGCTTCGCACATCTCTAAGTGAGTGTCGCACGATCATTATATCATCTTAAAAAAACGTGTTGCTTCGCGATAACTCAATTTATTTACACGTTTAAAAATGAAATCTCTTCGAAAAGGTTTATACTTTTGCAATACTTTTCATATTTTGTTTGGAAAACATTTTTCCATTTTTGAAATATGTGTTGAACTTTTGATAATTTTTCGGATTTTCGATATTTAAAACTCACTTTTAATAAATTGCACCGAGTTCCACTTAGGTTTTTTATAATATTGTTAATTGTCAAAAAATAAACAAAATAAAAATCACAACAATTTGCTTAAGTTACGCGTGCAAGCGTAAGCATGTTTATCACCCTTATTCTGAATAAAGACGTATTGTTTTTTCGATCGTGTTTCATTCGTATTCCTAATAACGCCATCAAAATCATGGCGTATGCGTGTTTACGCGCACTTTGTAGTAGACACTTAGGTAATAGGTAGATTCTAAAAGTAGATAAATAAAAAAAACTGTTTTTAAAATAAAGTGAATGTATCTTTTTTTTTACATTATTTATATCTTCAGCAAAAGTACTTCAAATGTTTTTTTCTTCAAAATAAGATAGAAAAAATTGTTTTTTGGGAAAAAAAAATTTATTTTTATTCAAAATTGGTGCTAACCCCTTCACAAAAATTAAGGTGCCACTTTCAAAAGAAGCGTAATAAAACCTTTTAGAACTTCGAAGACACGTTAGCTCTTAAAAATCAATGAAAGTCAGTACAAACTTTTGACTGTCTTTTTCCAGTTTTGAACCACTGTGCGACGGCACAGAATCCAATCGTTGCAACCAACAATAACGCATCGCTTGGTACATTATGACAGGTATGACTTTTGTTTGAAAGGCCGCTCCTCCTTCCGGGAAACCCTAATCCAATATGCAAACTGCAGGCAAGCACTGCACCAATCGTCTCGGGTGGTGTGGGAAACAATCCATGTTTGGCTTACGACGACAAACCGCAATCGCATTAGAAGGAAGCAAGCAACAACAACAACAATAAGAAGAAAAAAAATACAGCAGTCCATCAAAAGAACAAAAGTGTCCTCCAGTCATCTATCGGAAACCACTTCAATATACCAACAAATAATATTCCGTTGACAGAATAGGGCCAACAACAGTTCCGTTGTCACCAGCAAACCGCAAAGTTATTAACGAAATCAAATTATGAAAGTGAATTGCTCTGTCTTCTAGTTCTGATGCGAGAAAAGGGTTGCCAACACCAAACGGGAACAAGCATGGATTAGGGTGCATTCCGAGAGGTGTTTTGCGTTGGGCATAAATAACGTGCGTTTACGTTTACTTTATCAGTCATGCAAGTTTAAAAAAACAGGAATTTTTTGATTTGAAAATTAAATTGGTTTGACTCACCCGGGCGCCATAATCCATCGTACGACTTTTAGCACTTTGCAAATTCGTGAGATTTACAACTGCATCCGCAGCCGCAAACACACTACTTCTGCACCGACGATGACAATCGTCCCGCGGGGACGACTAACTGACTCCCGAACCCGTTGTCACACTCGGCTAAACTTTTAAACGATGCTTTATATTCCTCTCGAACCGGGCTGGTTATAATACACTGCCAAATGGCATGTAAAACTGAACCGAAATGAGCATCTATCCTCTGTCGTCCTTGTTTTTTTTTTTGGTTGTTGCCCGACTGCAGTTCAGTTTGTGTGTCTCTCAGAAACCGGAGCCTGCTGCGACTGCAAAATGGATGCTGATGGCGTCGTCGGAGTGCCGATGGCAGGCAGGCAGGCACACTCCGACGACGAAACTATGAGGATGATAGATGTGAGAAATTTGTTCAAAAACTTGTCCTATTGCATTTATCAACACCCATCCGCAGCAGCTCCGTCCGCCCCCGGACTCCGGTACTACGTTACGATTCCGTCGAGCCAATGTTTATCTAGTCGAAAGTTTTCCGCTAAGGATGAAATTATCCATTTCCTGTCTCTTTCGGTTTGCTTGCCACATGCCTTCCACTTTCCACCGTTCCGAAGTTTGCGTTTTCGTTTTGATTTGGCTTGTTTCTGGCATCCATCAGCCCCGGCGAAACTTCCCATCCAACATTCCCCGGAAGTAGGCTGCTGGCGTACGTGACGGAACATTATCGGTGTGAGAGTCTAAGAGTCTACGTCTCCGCTGGGGGGGACCAGGAAACGAAAAGGAAATTCCGACTTGGAACTGATTGGAGGTATTAGTTCGCTTTTGATTACATAACCGCAAACAAATTGCATCAACTTTGATTAAATTTGATAAACGTTTCTTGTCTGTCCAACAGAGGGCGATGAAGATGTGTCGCCGCAAAGGGGTTAAATGGTACACAAACAGTGAGGCCGGATTGTGGCAAAGTAGCTCCAGTTTCGAAGTACCCCCCTCCTGGCAACACTTCCCGTTCGAGTAAGTTTTCCAAATCAGTTACTCGGTACAACACAGGAAACCCTGGGCGACTTCAGGGGGTGCCCCTTCTGAAAGTCCTCCCGAGCGGAAAGTCATTCAGTCCTTGCTCCCGTTCGTTATCAGTTGGCCCGATTCAGTCGGAACCCCGGTTACTGCAGTGCATACGGGCGAAATCTAGTCAATCGTGAAGAATAGAAAATTGCTTCCTTCCTGTGTGAAAATGAGTTTCAATCTTCCCCTGGCTCGGTATGCTTTCGATTCGACAAGACGATCAAGTTCGACGACGGGTCGGTCTCGAGCCAGCCAGCCCGATATCGAAGGTCCTCCTGGCACTCCTGGCACAGATTGTGGCTGACGGAAATTTTCCACACATTATTACATGCTACCAACCAGTTGCATCATCATCATCATCGGGCCAATTGGATGCAATGCAGAGAAATAATATTGGCAAATTGTAGGAGTATGAGTAGGTGTGTATGTGTGTGTATGTTCACATGATGCGGATGCTATTTTGGCTGGTGCTGCGCTGTGCAATCGAATGAAATTGTGCATATGAGTCGCTATAGCCCCGGTAGTGGTTCTGACAAATTGCCAGGATCAGCATATTTTGCCGAGAATTGTAACATCATAATCAAGATCGAATTATGCATGCATCACACTTTCGAATCATACACTGCACGGATAATCGCAGTTGAGGTGAGTTCGTTTTCCGTTCGAAGCTCGATGGAATGATGTTAAAATTGTATTCTTTCCTTGAGTACTGGATTATTTTTTCCATTCTATCGAATCCACAATGCAAAATCGCAATGCAAAATCAACCATTTATTTAGTTTAAATCTATTTCCATTGCTTCAAAATGTTTACGAAAAATGACATAACATTATAGTGTTTCTGAAAATTGTGTACATTCCATTTGAAGAGATTTATAATTCCATAACGTCATGTTTATCGATCAGCAAATTTAGTGATAAACTCATCCTTGCTAGATATTATAGATGCAATACAAATTAGCATTCCGTACACAGATAAAAATAATGAAATTTACACGACATGCAAGACAATGATACTTTGAAATAGATCTGTTGAATAAAAATATTTATTGAAAACCATCAACAATGTAAAAGAAAGTTGGAATATGTTTTTTTTTTTTTTTTTCATAAATACGTTTATTTCATAGGCAATATACATAAGTTTTTCTTCGCCGTGGCATCCACAATACATAGTAGTTTAAACCTAATACATTTCGAATATCATATTAGTATGTTGGTACTCATTAGTTAATCTAAACACTGTTTTTATCAAGCGAGTTGCTATTTTAAATTACATTAAATAAAATACATTTATTTTGTACATGATCTTATAACTATTTCAGGATTGTTTGTATCAGTTCACCACTTATATTCAATATCCTATAGTTGGCTATTGGTTGAACTCATGGAAGAGAAAACAGTTTAACATAAAATAAAATTTAAATTGGAACTCCAATGGATTTAATGAAATGATAAAGAAGTTTCATGTATGGAAGGTCACGACAAGCAAGAATGTCGCGAACTGGGACATTGGATAGTCTACCTTGGGTACGCAAGGAATTTATTAGTTGAGATCTGACATCACGAAACTCCACGCATGTCCAAACAACATGGTCAATATCGCGGTAACCTTCGCCGCAAGCACAATGATTAGTCTCGGAAAGTCCAATTCGAAGGAGATGTGCATCTAACGTGTAGTGATTGGACATGAGTCTGGACATCACACGAATGAAATCTCTACTCACATCCAGTCCCCTGAACCATGCCTTTGTCGATATTTTAGGAATAATTGAGTGCATCCACCGACCCAGATCATCTTTATCCCAAGAAGCTTGCCAGCTGGCAAGTGTTCTTTGGCGAGACGCGCTATAGAATTCGTTGAAAGCAATCGGTCTCTCATAAATTTCACCCTCAATAGCACCACGTTTGGCTAAAATATCGGCTCTTTCATTGCCTGGAATGGAGCAATGAGCCGGAACCCAAACTATTGTGATTAGATAATTATTATTCAATATGTCGTTCAGACACTGTTTTATTTTACCCAAGAAAAACGGTTCATTTTTGCCAGCAGCGTTTGAGCGAATGGCTTCAATTGCACTCAGACTATCTGTGAAGAGGAAATAATGGTTTGGAGATAATGTGACGATTACATTCAAGCTATAATGAACTGCTGCTAACTCTGCTATATAAACAGATGCAGGTTCTTGAAGCTTGAATGAGGCCGAAACATTATTGTTGAACATACCAAACCCTGTCGCTTCTTCCATTCGCGATCCGTCCGTGTAAAACATTTTCTCAGAGTTAATATGCCTGAACTTACTTGAAAATATTTTTGGGATTTCCATAGAGCGTAGGTGGTCCGGGATTCCACGCACTTCGCGCTGCATGGATGTGTCGAAAAATAAAGTTGAGTCAGGTACATTTAGGAGGCTGACACGGATAGGAATATATCTTGAAGGGTTGATTTCCTGTGACATATGGTTAAAATATACTGTCATGAATTTTGTTTGAGATCGAAGCTCGACTAGTCGTTCGAAATTATTAATTACCATGGGATTCAGCACATCACATCTTATTAGCAGGCGTGATGAAAGCTCCCAAAATCGATCTTTTAATGGAAGAACTCCCGCCAGAACTTCAAGACTCATTGTATGTGTCGAATGCATGCAGCCTAAAGCAATTCGCAAACAACGGTACTGAATTCGCTCAAGTTTGATAATATGAGAATTTGCAGCGGAACGAAAACAAACGCATCCATATTCCATCACTGAAAGTATCGTTGTCTGATACAATTTTATTAGATCTTGCGGATGAGCACCCCACCAAGACCCTGTTATTGTTCGAAGAAAATTTACTCTTTGTTGGCATTTCGTTATCAGATACCTAATGTGTCCTCCCCACGTGCATTTGGAATCAAACCACACCCCGAGGTATTTGAAAGTCAAAACCTGTTCGATTATTCTTCCCATCATATGAAGCTGAAGTTGCGCGGGATCATGCTTTTTTGAAAAGACGACCAGCTCTGTTTTCTCCGCAGAGAATTCGATACCAAGATGAACAGCCCAAACGGACAATTTATCTAAGGTATCTTGCAATGGTTTTTGCAGATCAATAGCTTTGGATCCAGTAACTGAAACCACGCCATCATCTGCCAATTGTCTTAGTGTACATGGGGTTACTAGACAGCTGTCAATGTCATTCACGTAAAAATTATAGAGGAGCGGACTGAGGCATGAGCCTTGCGGGAGACCCATGTAGCTAATTCTGATTGTTGCCAAATCGCCATGTGAAAAATGCATGCGTTTCTCTGACAAAAGGTTGTGCAAATAATTATTTATAACCGCTGGGAGTCCATGTTGGTGGAGCTTGTCTGAAAGAACATCAATGGAAACTGAATCAAATGCTCCTTTAATGTCTAAAAATACAGATGCCATTTGTTGCTTTTGAGCGAAGGCAATTTGGATGTCAGACGAAAGTAATGCAAGGCAATCATTCGTCCCTTTGTTTCTACGGAAGCCAAACTGAGTATCTGACAACAAACCGTTCGTCTCGGCCCAAGTGTCGAGACGTCGTAGAATAATTTTTTCGAACAATTTTCTGATGCAGGACAACATCGCAATGGGTCTATATGAGTTGTGATTGGAAGCTGGTTTCCCCGGCTTTTGAATGGCGATAACTTTCACTTGTCTCCAGTCAGGTGGAACAATATTTTGCTCAAGAAACTTGTTGAACAATTCCAACAAACGTCTTTTTGCGAGGTCGGGCAGATTATTCACCAAGTTGAATTTAATTCTGTCCAATCCAGGAGCGTTATTGTTACAAGACATGAGTGCTATGGAAAATTCCATCATTGAAAAGGGGCTATCAATGGAATCATCATTTGAAGAAGACTCCCTAACAATGCTATGCGTAGGAACGGAATCTGGACAAACTTTCCTCGCAAAATCAAATATCCATCGATTCGAGTACTCCTCACTCTCATTTCCTACGTTACGATTCCTCATTCGTCTGGCCGTATTCCAAAGAGTGCTCATTGAGGTTTCTCTTGACAAACCTTCCACAAAATGTCTCCAATAGCTGCATTTCTTAACCCGAAGTATGTTCTTGTACTTGGTTTCTAAAACCAAGAATTTTTCAAAATTCTGAGGAGTTCCTCCTCCTCGTTTTAAAAACGTCTTGAAAGCATTTTGTTTCGCGTGTTTAGCATCTGAGCACTCTTTGTCCCACCAAGGATTTGGAGGTCTTCTGTTAGACGATGGACCAAGAAATCGTTTGGTTTGGGCTTGTTCTGCGGCCTCCAGAATCGAACAAACGAGGAAGTCATATTCTTCAAGTGGGGGAAGCTCTTCCATTGAAGTTAAGACACTTGAAATATTACTTTGGTATTTAATCCAGTCAATATTTTTTGTCAAATCATATGGAATATTAACTGAATTAGCAATGCCTTTGTTACTGCTAATTGAGATGATGATTGGTAAATGATCGCTACCATGTAAATCAGGAAATACTTTCCAGGTGCAATCTAGTCGAATTGAAGTCGAACAAAGAGATAAATCTAATGCACTTGGACGTGCAGGAGGTCTTGGGATCCGTGTCATGCTACCCATATTTAGTACCGTCATGCTAAAATTGTCGCAAATATTATATATTAGAGATGATCTGCTATCATTGTAAACGGAACCCCACATCATTCCGTGCGAATTGAAATCTCCTAAAATCAAACGTGGAGCAGGAAGGGCTTCGACAATTTCATTAAGCTGTCGTTGTCCAACTTGAGCTCTTGGAGGAATATATACCGAAGCAATGCAAATGTCCTTTCCTTTAATGTTTATTTGACAAGCAACAACTTCTATACTAGAAGTCGAAGGAATGTTTAATCTATAAAAGGAATAACATTTCTTAATTCCTAAAAGCACTCCACCATACGGGGAGTCTCTGTCGAGACGTATAATGTTAAAGTCATTAAAATTTAAGGCTATGTTTGATGTAAGCCATGTTTCGCACAAAGTAAATACATCACATTTTTGACTATGCAACAAAACTTTAAATGAATCAAGTTTTGGCATGATGCTTCGACAATTCCACTGCAGGACAGTGATTGAATCATTTGCGGCGGATGATAAATTATCCATCAAATGATACAAAACCTGTAAGAGCTGGCCATTGAGCTGATAACTGTTTCAAAAAAGTTCTAGCTATTGGAAGGAATGCTGTTATGATGGTCTTTAGAGGTTCAGAAATATTGAATGCAGCGAAAATCCATTCTACAATTTCCGAAAATTTCAGTAATCCTGTTGGTGAATGTGAAATGGAGCCCACTGGATTATTGTCTTTTCTTGAGCTAGTTCCTGGATTGGTTTGTGAATTTGACAAACCAGGAGGCACAGTTTTTGGTTTTAAATTTGGCTTTTTAGCTTTAACACGGGGATCTTTTTTTGAAGGTATAATTTTAGGTGTCTTTTTTGGTATTTTGTGGTTTGTTAATCTCCTCTTAACAGACCCTTGAGGAGTGACAAACGAGGTATCTTCACTATTTCCGTCAGAGTCAGATTCCTCTGGCTCCGCAAGATTTGAAAAACCGTTTTCGGTTTCCAAAGGGGAGACATGTATGACCGTTTTGAGCATTTCTGCATATGTGCGCTTAGACCGTGCTTTTAAAGAAAGCTTCATTTTGTCTTTACGCAGCTTAAATGCAGCGCACACTGAAAGATCATCATGAGGGCTTTCCCCACAATAAACACATTTTTCAACATCTTTATCGCAAAGATTATCCTTATGAGGCCCTTGACATTTGATACATTTGGACTTATTACTACAGTAAGTAGCTGTATGCCCGAATTTTTTACAGTTCGTGCAATTCATAACATGCGGTACGAAAAGCCGAACAGGAAGACGAATTTTATCGATATAGACATGGCTAGGCAATGCAGATCCGGCAAATGTTACGCGAAACGAATCTGAGGGACGATAAGACTTTTTTCCATCGACAATAGATGCTGAGTACAATTGTTTGCACTCGAGTATCTTAACTCCCTCAAGCATGGAGTTTTTAAAACGGCCAACTCCATTTTTAAGTAAATCATCTGCTGTCAGACTTGCTTCAGTCACAACACCGTCAATTTCTACCTCCTTCGATGGAATGTAAACTCGATATTCAATAGCAAATAATTTACAGGTTACAATATCGTTTGCCTGTTTCAAGTCGTTAACTACAACTCGAATTTTATCTCTATTAACCTTACAGATTTCTTTAACTTCAGAGAAATGTGATGTCAAATCCTTTGTAATTTGCATCAAGTTTAAAATCTTTTCTTTTTTTCGAAGATAGACTATCCATGGCCCAGTGGTACCCTGTGGATAATGTTTAGCCCTCGGAGTATTTAAACTTTTACTAGTATCCGGAATCGGATTCGGATGATCTTCCATGAGATCATCCATTACATTAAATTTTTTTTGTAAATTAATAATACCAAAATAAAAACTTATGTTTAGTAAAATTTCAGATATAAGAAATAAAAAATAAATTAAATTAAATCTACCTTGTAGCTGATGTCTCTGTTCCTTTATCGTGAAGAACGACGTGAAGCTCTTCCAACGATTTCCAATTGGCAGTCTTTTGCTGTTTCCAATTGGCAGTCTTCTGTCGTTTACTGCTATCTCAGTTGCTCTGCCGTCGTTGTGAACACCACTGCACTTGCTGTACCTGACCCCAGGTACAGTGCTTTTGCTCTTGGTGGCGATCAAATGCGATGCTTGCAGTGTAGCACCTCGCGATATATGCCGTCTCTTTTGATCCTACGCAGCGTACAAATTCTGGTACCTGGTAGATCAGCACTGGGTTGCTTTAGCACCTCTGTGCCTTTGCACCCCTTCGTCTTCGCACCTTTATGCGATGGCACCTCTGTGACTCGTCACTTCTATGCTCTCGCACCTCTGTGTCTCTACACCTCTGTGCGTATGAACGGGATGGCCTTCGTTGCTAGCTTTCCAGTCGGGAAACGCCCCGAATATTGCGTTTGCTATGGGCAGTTTAACTACCTGAAGCTTAGAATTGTCTCGGTAGCAGCCGTTAACTCACGAGCCAGTACAATCGAAACACAACCTCTTCGCTTGAATGGTTTTTACTGAATCAATTGGAATATGTTACCTTGATTTTTCAATGAACAATACAGCATAATTTAATTTACGCTTAGTTTTGCTTTCAAAGTATGTTGAAAAATGAAGATCTGAGTAGTAGCTTCATATTCAATTTTCTGCTCCAAATAGGGTAACGGTTCTCTATTTCATCTCATTTGCTCATCTCATAGTTATTAAACAGGGCCGTTACGTCAAAAACCAGATTTAGCTACTAAAATCACTAAAATTATTCCATATATCTGCTTAATTCGCCTTGCTCCACTTTAGGAATTGATTCACATTTGTTGGAAATCAAACTAGTATTCAAAAACCTGCTAAAAGCACTTCTGATATGTTCACTACTGTGCGCCTAATTTCATCTGAGAGGATTTTTATTTATCCTATCGTTGGTCCTTTATTTTTCATCCTATAAATTAGCAATGGCGACAGCAATCGAAACAAAACATTGCACTATTCCACTCTCAGGTTCCAAATGTCAGTATTCTTCTTAAGGGACGGGTAGGGTCTAATACTTTTGAAAAATTATTTAATATTTTCTTTGTATTTTCTTATAGTAAAACATTTCAAGAATATTCTGTGAAATTTTCAAGCCTCGGCAAGTTATTATTTATCTTTGCTTATCTCATACTGCGAAGAAGTAAGAGCTCGGCGCACAGGCCCAAGATTTCTGCTTCGATTGACCTAAAAACTTGATAAAAAATTCTTGAAATGTTTCATTATAAAAGAATACAAAAGAAAAAATATGATTTTGTGAAAATGTTAGACCCTACGGGCTCCCTTGAGTAATTAATTGTTTCCATTGATTTTATAGACAAAAAACTTTGAACGCGTTTTTCTCGAAAGCAGGTGTTGAAAGTCCGTGTCCATCGTCATTCAAAAACTACTGAACCATTTTTTTTTTTCAAATTTTGCACACACTTTCTACATATAAAAAACAAGACCCCAACGTTTTCCTTTTCCTTGTTTGTCACTTTGGGGAGGTTTTACAGCTACAAAATGGCGAATTTTTTCGTGAAAAATCGTAGTTTTCACTTTGAACAACCACCAAAAATTCAAAAAATTCAAAAAAAAAAATCCAACAGGAACGTTGGGATCTTGAAAAAGATCTACTCTATTTATGCTGCTTTAATTTGTTGACTTCTTATCAGTCTGCGCAGAGATACAGAGGACACCGCAATTCATGATTTTTGAAAAGCGTTCTCAAAAATACCTCTTCACGGACTTAATGCCAACTGGGAGACAACACATGATATTTTTAGAACCAGTTTGGAATCAATTCGACTTTTAATAGTTATTGGGTCGATTTCGTTTCCTTTTGTTTTACGTTTAAAATTTCACTGTGCAGTTAATTTGCTAAACTTAAAAAAACAAAAAAAAAACGATAAAGGAATTGTTACTATCTAGTCGTTAGCCCTTCTAAAAACAAAATGCAGAACCAGAGATGCCATTTATAAAGATTTATCTATATTGTATAGAGTTTTTTCGCATACTGATTTAAATCAGAGTATAAATTTCATATAGATTTCCTAAATTTAATACAGATTGTACATTGTGCATAGATTTCACAAAAAGTGAGAAGTAAAAAATTATACTTTTCTCTCTAAGTATCTTTTAGTATTTGATTGCGTGATTATTAATTATTATTTAGTATTTGATTGCGTGATTCTTTAAAAGTTTACTTATCAACGGACAAATCACCTGTTAAAATGGAAATCTTTTGTGCAGATATTTGATGATGAACACTGACAAACATTTTTATTATTATTTTTAACCAATATGATTATATATTAAATTCAATTGTTGTTGATAAAAAAATTTCTTCGTTGAATATTCCAGTGAGTGCGGAAATGACTTACGGTCATATGAAAAATTATTTTTTAACATAATTTTATTTTAGAAATTTCATTTTATTAGTGAAAACAGATACAACAGATATAGACTTTTATGCAAAGTAATGCGTATTTTCCATGAAAATATTTGGCATCCCTGTGCACAGTCGATGAAACGCGCACACACACACTTAACAGCTTTACGTAGACATATAGCGGAAAAAAACAGTGCTACTAGATTTGCCACAATGGTTATTTCATTAATATTTAACACGCTCTATCTGGTTTTTTTTTTTTTTTTTTTTTTTTCGCCTCGAACAGTCATCGGGCGCGGTTCGCTTTTTTGAGCGCTCCGCAAGTAATTTATATTTATTTATTTATTTATTTTTGACGCGTAGTCTACGTCGCGCGCAGGCTTTTTTTTTATAGCCTTTCGGACAAATTTTATCTAGAATAATGAAGTGCGGTGTAAAATCGTGTGTTAATATTGACGATCGCTTCCTTTGGAAATGCGAATTCTGTGAAAAATCGTACCATTCAGCCTGCATCGGCGTGCAGCGGCATCAAGAAAATTTTATTCTGGCATTTATGGTACCAGTGTGTGCCGACTGTCAACATTTAATAAGGACAGGAGCTGAAACTCTAAAACTACTTCATCTACAGGAGCAACTTCTAAAGCACACAAAAAATCAAACGGAAACGTATCACCGGACCACTGCAGACATGAAAACCCATTACCTGGAAATATTCGACAGTGTCGAGCGCTTGCTCATCGACGTGAAGCAGTCATTGTCCAGTATCAGCAGAAACGACCACAACATTTGCGGTAAAGTAGGTCAGCGCATGCAGTCATTCGAGGCCTCGTTACACAGTGCCATAAAAAACGTTAGCGATTTTAGTAAAGTAAATGACCAACACATCAAGGAAATGAGCGAACGGCTTCTTCGCCTCGAAGAAAATTTTTTACGACCTACCAAATCTGAAGTCCCTGCCATAATACCTAACACTATTCTGGAAGAATTGAGAGATGAAGTCAAAGCAATATCGACTTCAATCTCCAGTATCGGAACCAAAGACCAAAATACCAAACCTAAGTCTCTAGCTGAAGAACTCAAAGAGAAGGAAATTCAAACATGCGACAGTGGCTGGCGCTTCATTGGAAGTAAAAAAATCTGGAAACGAGACTGGAGTGAGTATGACAAGAAACAGCGCACTCGACGGCTGCAAGAAAAACAAGCAGAAAAGGCAAACCTCAGACGAAAACATCGGAAGCGGAAACAACAAAATAATACAAATTACAGTGTACGCAGTAAAAACAACAACTACACCAACAACAGCAAACACGACAACAACAACAACAACAACAACAACAACAGCAACAACAACAACAGCAACAACAACAACAACGACAATAATGTGCACTACAACAGCAACTTGAACACTAATAGTAACAATACCTGCCACAACAATAACAATAATGTGTCATTACAATATACCTTACCCTTGGACAAAGACTTACTAGCAGCTGCACGGGTTCAATTCTCTGGGAATCCAGGTGCATAGATAGAGCATTCCAGGTTTCTCTGAATAATGCACTTTCAGAAAAATTTACTATTCCTGCTGGTGTACCCCAGGGAAGTATCCTAGGTCCCATTCTATACAACATTTTCACATCAGACATCCCACCTCTTCCAGGTGGTGGTGTTCTGTCACAATTTGCTGATGATACTGCCATTCTTTACAAAGGTCGTGTCATTAATGCTCTGAAAAATAAACTACAGACAGGTCTGGACGCTTTAACGGAATATTTTACAAGCTGGAAAATTGTGATCAATGCAGCAAAAACTCAGGTCATCTTGTTTCCACATTCAAGATCTCCAAAACTTGTTCCATCAGACGAATGCAGAATACGATTCGGTGATGAGGTCATTCAATGGTCCGATGAAGTTATCTATCTAGGACTCACCTTTGACAGACATCTGATATTCAGGTCACATGTTGACAAAATCGTTCAAAAATGTAGCATACTCATCAGGTCTCTGTATCCGCTGATTTGTAGAACATCTAAACTATGCCTGAAGAATCAGATGGCTGTCTATAAACAAATCATCTACCCCGCAATTGAATACGCAGTCCCTGTTTGGCGGGGTTGTGCACGAACACACAAACTTAGGCTTCAACGCATTCAAAGTAAGATCTTAAAGATGATTCTAAATCTACCCCCTTGGACAAGGACTAGTGAAGTACATGAGATGGCCTCCCTGGATATACTAGAACAAAAATTCGAACAATTCTGCACGAAATTTGAAGAGAGGTGCTCAATCTCTGAAATACAAATAATTCAAAATTTGTACGTATTAGGTTAGGGATAGTTATAAGTAGGTAGACATTTTATAAATAATTAAAATAAATATTATGATTAAACATTAGTATGTAAAACAAGAGTAACTAAAACACCTAATATTAATAACGAATCGTATGAACAACAAAGATGAAAGGCCAAAGGGTCAAAACACTTGTACTGTAAAATGTTGATGTAATACACAAAAATAAGATTAATAAACAGATATTTATGCAAAAAAAAAAAAAAAAAAAAATGCTATTGAGGGTGAAATTTATGAGAGACCAATTGCTTTCAACGAATTCTATAGCTCGTCTCGCCAAAGAACACTTGCCAGCTGGCAAGCTTCTTGGGATAAAGATGATCTGGGTCGGTGGATGCACTCAATTATTCCGAAAATATCGACAAAGGCATGGTTCAGGGGACTGGATGTGAGTAGAGATTTCATTCGTGTGATGTCCAGACTCATGTCCAATCACTACACGTTAGATGCACATCTCCTTCGAATTGGGCTCTCCGAGACTAATCATTGTGCTTGTGGCGAAGGTTATCGAGATATTGATCATGTCGTTTGGACATGCGTGGAGTATCGTGATGTCAGATCTCAACTAATAAATTCTTTGCGTACCCAAGGTAGACTATCCAATATCCCAGTTCGAGACATTCTTGCTTGTCGTGACCTTTCATACATGAAACTTATTTATCATTTCATAAAGAAAATTGGAGTTTCAATTTAATAAAGGCCCCTTTTAAGACTTAGTTCTGATCCCAGCTGCGTCCATGAGTTCAACCAATAGCTAAATTAGAATAAAAATTATGTAATGATACAAACAAACTCGAAACTGTTTATGAAATTATTAACAAAATGTCTGAAAATAACAGCTTATTTTATAATTTATAGAAGTTAATCGTTTGGTTCAAATAATATTTCCGAGTAGATTTCATAATTAATGACGAGTTACCTAAGATGATATTTAAGTAATAAGAGAATATATTTTAATAAATGCAAAACGTTGTGACTATGTTAGAATTAAATTAGGATAAGAATATTATGTATAAGTGATGCTACGGCGAAGAAAAACTTATGTAAACTGCCTTAAGAAATAAACGTATTTATGAAAAAAAAAACACTATGTCAAAAAATCAAATCAAATCTCAGCTTTGTCGTAGAAATAATGCGTAGTATGTAAGTGAACATTGTAAACAATTTATATGTAGTCTACATTTGCTTGACGAAATAAATAAATAAATATTCAAAGCCGAAACAGTTTTATTGGAATATATAAATATCAAAAGCAAAGTCTTGGCATTTCATTCCGTTTGTGGATTTTGGCCTTTCTGTTTCAACAGACTTCGCAGCCGATTCTTAGCGTACAGAATCATTGCATTACTAGTACTACGATCACAGACTAACAGAAAGGACACTCAAATTGGATTCTTTAATCATTTTAACGATCATTTCGAATATTCCTTTAGTAGGGACAGTACTCACATGTGTCATGATGACGCCATGTTACCCTATCAAAAACATCCTGTCTGTCATCTAGACTATGTTTATTTTTTTCATTTACCAACAGAGTTGCCATTCATACAGAATTATCTGTAACGTATTGATTTGTATTCGTCCATGCGAATTTCATGCAGGATACAGATTTAATACATATTGCCAAAACTATATGAAGAATTGTGCATACTTCTCATCATCCATCCAACGCAATACAAAATCGAACCCGTTTCGTTACAATATTTACTTGTTTCTGGTCTGTCGCCACTTAAAATCAAAA
The DNA here is from genome assembly GCF_030247185.1 of Malaya genurostris. Classification (NCBI taxonomy): domain Eukaryota; kingdom Metazoa; phylum Arthropoda; class Insecta; order Diptera; family Culicidae; genus Malaya; species Malaya genurostris. The sequence goes on from NC_080570.1 coordinate 129,735,757, forward strand.
ATAACCTAGATGAATAACGTTGAGAAAAATAAATGGTTACCTTCCAACATCGCTAAAAAAGTTAAATAAATTATCAACGTAATCCAATAGTTCATTGTGATGATTAATTTTCAGATATTATGATGAAATCAGGCATCTCTGCAAGCAGCTGATCGGTGTTGACAAACGAGGAGGAACCAACTAGTAAATAAACTTTTACATTACACAAGGGATGTACAGATAGTAAATAGTTCGCGCAGTTCAATATAGGTGGAACTAGTGCATCACGAAAAATTATTTTTAGAAGAATTTACTCATACTTCCATGTCTGTTAGTCTGTGCTACGATCCTACTGACACTAAGAAAATATCAAATTATATCATTAATATAATTAAACCAATGTCACAGATACCAAAAATTTTTGTTGATGCTAATTTGAAGAAGAAAATAAAATTTTGTTGTAACATTATGAGAAAACTTTGCGAAACCAAATGAGATGAAAAACTTTCATCTCATATTTTTGAAAACTTTTATTACTTGTCGGATAGTTTTCGAAATTTTTAATCGGTAATTAAACAAGTGGCAACTAAACATTACTAATTATAAAGCCATCCAGCATTCAATAGTGGTGTAATTGTGCGAAAATAGTGATCATGTTTTGAGACGAATCGATTAGTAGATATTCAGAAACATGACAAATTGTAAATCTCGAGACGAAAATGTGTAATAAATTGAAAAGTGAGTTTGTTTTAAATGAAAAAAAAAACGATCACCGAAGGTTTTGCAATGACTGAGCGGAAACATATATTGGAGAATCCAAATGAATGAAAAACTTACAAAAGAGATGATTTATTGGAAAAAGATACACTTAGAGACAGAACTCGAACCTGCGTTCTTCTCCATTCCGTGCATACGCGCTACCGGATCAGGGTCATTTCGCCGAAAGACATTTCGCCGAAAGGGTCATTTCGCCGAATGACATTTCGCCGAATGACATTTCGCCGAAAGGGTCATTTCGCCGATTCTTGAAATTGTCTTAATGTTATAATTGGAATTAATGTAAAATAAACACAAATGATATTGATTCATGAACCTCAGACCGGAGTTCCCAAAGAAACTTGTTAACGATGCAACTGCATAGGTGTATCTACCAAGCAAATGTATGTGGTATTTTCCGTTTACTAAGTGAAAAAATATCTAATGCGGCATCGCCACAACGATTTGATTCGTGTGCTGTCCGACTAACTAAAGCAAAAAAACCTAGTTTTGAGTAGACCGGCCAAACGAGACGGTTACAGGTTTGTATGCAAGAGGCCGCCGCTTCCGACGGCGGCTCGGCATGTAAAATTAAAGCAAGAAGACCAGTGCTGACTTTACCACTTCCGGAAGCACCGGAAAAAGCAGTCAAAAAAAATGTCAAAATGGAACTTCCTGCAGCAGTCACGTACCCAAAAATCAGAAACAGAAACGAAAAAAAAAGTTCGAGATATATTAAAGGGGCTGTTGATCCTGCAAATTTCACCGTGAGATAGAGGTTTTGAGAGTTACGTGATGGATAAACTCCATTGCCGATAAAGCACGCAGTGGCAGGTCATACGAAGCCGAACAGAGTCAAACCCACATAAAATGTAGGATGAAACCGGGGTAAAATAAATGACAATAATAATAATACATAAAATTGTTCTGGACGACCGGAAAGCTGTGCACTGCTCAAACCATAATTCATGTCTGAGAATTAGAAATTTAAGATCACTACTTCCGGGACCTGAATCCGAAACCAGTATAGCCAAAGAAAATTGGTATGACCATCTACTAATATGACCTAGAAAATTTAGAAAATGTTTTCCGTTCTCCACGAATCGACTGTGCTACTTTATGCAGTGAGTTGTCGTCATTTAAAGTAGCAAGGTAGGTCATCTCCAAACATAATTACGTCATCTCAAGTCTTGTGGATTGTTGTGCTTGATAAATATTTAGAAATTCTCAGACATGTGTTACAGAAATAACATGACAGAAAACGCAAAGAATTGTAATACAATAACCTTCTCTCGAGCACCGTTACAAATTTTATTTGAATAATTTGAATTTTTAATTATCTTTTTTATCCGAAGACCCCTCCCGAAACGAAATCCTAAGTACGGGCCTGTCCTACAGCCTATTTCCTGAATTTGTACTCAAATGAAAGGTTCTATAGTTTCATTTATGACATTTAATTTCATCGAAACTTCTAGGTCCGGAAACACAGGGTGATGGGCGTTGGAAAATATCCAAACCGTCATTAGAAGTAACGATGTAACAAAGTCAGAAAAAACTACTCCACTTGGTTCAAACCTGTTTCAATTTCAAGATCTTGTTAGTAGGTTTTTGTACAAACTGGGCTTTAGTGGTTTCCGGTTTTCGGTTCCCGCAGTAAGGGCAGAATTTTACAATCTCCGAGTGTAATTAATTTTCAAATCACACATTTTTACATGTTCTTGAACATAATTTTGTGTGAAATACGACGCTCCAATTATGTGCATCTTATGACATGTAAAATCACAAGATATTTTCGAACTGTGTACATTTGAAGTTAAGTTAGTGAAAATCGATTCATTTTTATATGAGAAAATGAAGTGAACTCTATATCAAAGATTTTGACCACGGTTTGTAATAAATGACGGGTAAAACCATAAACAGTTTCTATGGCCATGAACTAACATGACAACTTATGATTTTTTACGGGTTTTGGCATCATCATGTGAAATTTTAAATACTTATCACCTCGTAATTCTAGAACCGGAAGTTGGACATAGAAAAAATTCAGCAAATTTTTCTATCAGTCCGGTATTTTTTTGTTTTTGTTTTTACGATACCTTAATATGGATTTATTTGGATATAGACTGCAAACTAGAGAAATGATAGTTTTAAAATTGACATGTTTGTACTATTAGCGATGAGCATAAAACAAACAAACCCGAATGAACCAGTCTGAGTAGAATGGTATCAATGACATGAAAGCCTTCTAAAATTCGTTTTGAATTTCATGGTTGAAATGCCATTTTATGACTAACAAAGAAAATCTGTGCCACATCACGTGCTTCGTAAATCAGGTACCAAATTCATGCCCGCGTCCAGGTGCCTCAACCGGAGGCACCTCGGTCTCGGTCGGCTTTCCGAAAAGGTTCCCCCTAGCGAGGTGTCGTAATTGATGATGTGCTTCCAAATTGTTGTCAGAAATAGATTAGTTTCATTAGTTTTTGATGTTCTGCTCCTTCGCGTGTGCCCACAGATGGCGACGGAGGGGGCGGTGGCAGCGACTTTGGCCGATCCGAGTTTCACACAAAAACCGTGGCAAACAAACCGGTCATTCGGCCGGCCAGGCCAGCATCGGTCAGTGAGGGTGTGTGTGTGTTTTCATTTTGTTAATCCGTTGTGATTTCCTCCTCTCTCCGCTCGCACTCTTTTACGCAAGCCGGAATTGAAAGCATTCTTTTGTTGGATTTAGAGTCCAGAGCTGCTGACTTGAACCAGCGCAAAAGGCGATTATTGAAATTGAATTTGTTCGGGTTGGTTTCATGTGTTCTCGGCACTACTGTCTCCACTGTCTCGGTGGCGATTTGATTCCCGAGCCCCGACGAGTAACGGTAGAAGTTTGATTGGTTCGTATTTCTTTCCAATCCGATTGTGACCGGTTTATTAGGACACGGACACGCTGATGTGTGATTTTCCATTATAACCGAGTTTGTTTTTTTTTATGAGGAACCATTTTTGAACAACGATGAATTGTCACTATGTAGTAGGCGGTAAAGTCACAGATAATTTAGATGTTCTCGACGACAGTTCAATGTTACTATTTACGTGAACTTAAAATGTTGCGGTGTTTATTCGGTTCAATAGAAACTCGTAAACTTTTGATAAAGTACTGGAGTGAAAATTCGAACTAAATAGCAAACGAAACTTCTGCCCAATCATCTGAGCCTAGATTTTTCTCAAACATTGAAAGAAAATTTAACTCATCAATAGTAATTGTCTCAGAATATTTCTTGGACGATGTAGTAGATGAAAGCGTTTTAGGTTAAATTTCAAAGTTTCTGTCAAAGAATGGTAACGCGGGAAATTTTACAACCGAAATGACGAATTTTCTTCGTTTGGCCTGAATAGGGATCCCAGAATCAGGGTCTACATAAACAGCAAATAGGGGAGAGTCGTCAGCTTTGGACCGGCGTATGCTTTGGGCCACTCGTGTTTTATCGAAAAGTATTGAAGGCAAATACCACCTTAATCACTTTTCGCTTTTCAAAAAAAAAGTTTTACCCAGTTTTATCAATTGAAATATTTATAAATTTAATTATAATAGTTGTGACCCAAGGCTACCGTCTCTCTCCTATTTACAGAAAAAAAAACTAAACATCTTGTGCGAAGCATTCGACATGAATCTGTTCCCGGAAACAATTGATAAATAAGTGATGTGATTCCTATATCAAAGAATCAAGTCATTTGATTAGTTGGCAAAAATAAACGTTTACCTAATCGATGAAGAGTGTTCGGACGACAGTCGAAAACAATATTTTCGGAGATCTGCTGTTCCACATCGGCAGATTAAACTAAATAAAATTCACTTTACTATCGCGAATTCTCATTCTTACTTCTACTACTTACAATTGTTTGTTATATCTCTGCTCAAATCTTTCCCTTCTCTTCTCGTTGTATTCGTCTTGGCATAATTGAACTACAATTTGGTAAATTGTTTTACGTAACAATTGTTCATTTTCATTTTAAGCCCATTCTACTTTTTTCAACTTACGTGATAAGCCACGGAAACAATTCAAATTAAACCCGTCTGGCGTTTATCTGCATCTGTTAACAATTCTTGTTTTAGTTTTAGTTTTACTGTTTGTTTATTTGTTCGGTTTACTTACGCATTCCCTCTATTCTAGTCGCAAACCAGAACTGTCTAACTCTAAAAAACTCAATTTTCCACGCTATCAATATTAACTTTCTACTAACTTTCACGTAGATATATTTTTTTTTTGGCATTAAAAATGCCTTACTCTTCACTATATGGGGCCGGGTGTCAATTAAAAGTTTCAAAAATAGTCGCGTAACCTTTTTGTGTCATAATTTTGAACGTTAATAACTCGGTCATTTGTTGATGGTTTGTTATAATTTAACAACCAATCGATTCGGAAACTTTTAACTTAAACATGTATGACGACGTCGTTTCACTATTTCAATAGCATACTATTGAAAAAATGGTTAGAATCGACCTATGTTTTCATCCACCAATCCCTGTTGTACAAAATGACGTCAACTTCTTGTTCGGCATAGGAGGCTTTGCGTCACGCATAAAAAACACCGTATCGTTATGCGTAGTATGAAGAGAAATCTATAAATATAGGCTGCACAATATTTCTTTGCTTAGTTGATGTTTGACTGTGAATGAAACAAGTAGCTCGTCCAGTGAGCTGATGACTGGATTGTATATGCGTTCACTTGCTGGATTGTCGCTTTTGCATTATGTGTTGGTGAAATTTTCTGTTGTCTGCGCAACACCGTATTCGCTTGAGTATTTTATATATAATCTAGCTATTGAAAAGCCGAATCAGCGATTCTTTTGAAATATCCCATGTATTTAGCAAATTTTTGGTCGATTTTGCCATTAAAAATGCCTTACACTTCGCTTCCCGAGGCTTAAAAAAAACATGCAAAACTAATCGCGTAACATTTTTCTGTCATAATTTTGAACGCTTATAACTCAGTCATTTGTTGATGGATTTATGCAATTCAACAACTAATCGATTCGGAATCATTTAACTTAAACTTATGAGATAATGTCATTTGAATATTTCAATTGCATACCATTGAAAAATTGGTTTGAATTGAGTATTTTATTTTGGTTCTCTGGTAACTATCAGGAAAATTTAGAATTATCGGCGATAGATTTTTCGGATCTAATTTGCAGCGCTTGTTCCTCGATGATTTGTTAATGGATTTTCCTCATTTAAATGATTCCAAAGCTTCAATATTGTAACTTAAAAATGTTTTAATTTGTCAACGGATCGGTTTGTATACTTAAATCTCCATTCCCATACGAACAAAACGCGGCCTCCTCGGTTTAGTAGTATAAATGAGTTCCACAGGCTCACATAGACAGTACAATTAGATGCAATATCATATAGTATCAAAGATAAACTCAAGGTAAGTTTAACTGCGATTTTACATGTATCGTTTGAATAGGAACCCTCGTAGAATTTGGTTAACCGCCAGTTTCAGTTTAATTATTATTTGCTTCAAAACAATAAGCGTCTGATGGCTACACGCGTTGTAACTATGACAATGTTCATTCATGTGTTGATAACATCAAGTTACAATATGAACAAAATTTCGGAATTTTGTTCCGTATCCATTCCGTATATTCCTAATATGCCACAGCGAAAATCACTGTAAGTAACTAAATATTTTATGCGGACTGTTTCACATGTTTTCTTCCTCGTATTGTTGCCATATTATTTACCGACACTTTCCGAAGATTATCGATGATTTTGAAGGATTAATAAAATTACACCATTACTGAGATTACTGGTACAACATTCTCTTGGATCGATTAACTGTTTATAAAATTAATAAGTCCACCCAGTGAACAACCATTATTAGGTTAAAACTGGGGGTAAATAAACGATTTAAATCAAATCAAATTGATAAGTTTGTACGTTTCTCGGAAATTATCACCATAAAATAAAACAGTTGTATTTGTTCAGGTTTAAATCTTTAGGTTGTTTGTATCTAAAATTGAGCTTTCAATTAACTTTGAAGTGTAGTGAAATTTAGTGTATCATCATCATTATCATCTTTATTTTTGTATTTATTATGAAGAACCTAGAAACGTTTCATTTTTAATGTTATTGTGCTCGGTCGTGTCTTGAATACAACCCTCTAATTTTTATTTTTTTTTTGCCCACCACACTCCCCCACACCAAAAAGCTTCAATTTGAAGCCCCCTGGTAGTGGACGCAACTAGTCTCAGCGGAAAAACAAGAAAAAAATAGACACTGGCAATAATAATACTAGAAATACTAATTTAATTTTGATACAAAGTCCGCTGAGATTCTATTTATTCATGGTTTGATGTGTAATTTATTAAAGTGGAATCCCAGTGGAAAAGCTTTCCTTTTAAGGGATCCACAATTTAATTACTACGCTATGTTGGAAAAAAAGTACAAATATTTTAGGTAATTAGTTATTAATATGAAATACTGTTGACGATAAATACATTACATTATAAAACAAAAAACTAAATTAGCTAAATATCTCGTTCAGTCTGTGCACAAAAAATTTGTTTATAGTTTTGCCTTTCTCATACAGAAAGGCTATGCAATAACTGTGAAAATCTAAAAAGTCGATTTTCACAGTGATTGCAAAGCCTTTCTGTAGGCCTGGAGGGACGAATGTCATATATCTTTCGACACAGCTCGACGAACTGAGCAAATGTCTGTGTGTGCGTATGTGTGTATGTATGTAACAAAAATATGCGCTTACTTTTCTCAGATATGGCTAAACCGATTTTCATAAACGAAAGTTCAAATGAAAGGTCTCATAGTCCCATAGCCCATAGTCTGCTATTGAATTTCATTCCGATTCGACTTCCGGCTCCGGAGATATAGGATTATATGTACCAAATTTTCTATTGAATTTCATTTGAATGTGACTTCCGGTTCCGGAGTTATATGGTAATATGTGAAAATCTCTGGAATAACTCAACCGATTTTCACAAATGAAAGGTCTTATAATATTATCCTAAATATTTGTAGAACATTTTATCTGAATCCGACCTCCGGTTCCGAAAATAATGCGTGATAAGTGGAAAATTACCAATTTTATTAGTATTTTTCCACGAACGATGGTTGAAAACAGATCCAAATCCCATAAAACTGTCTGATAAATTCTTCTAGTTTACAGAGCTTGTTAGTTTGTGTGCATGAAAACTTAATTCGGCACTACCCCTCTTTTCCTGTTCCGAGAGCACCGAAAGTGGAGAAGAAAAACTCCTTGTACTAAATTCACTTCGATTTCTCTGCGATGCTTGAACCGATTTTGACAAATCTTGATTTGAATTAAAGTTCATACTGTTTTTAAACCTACTGTGAAATTTCATCCGGATCCGACTTCCGGTTCCGCAGTTGCAGGGCGATGAGTGTCAATGTTTTCAAATCGCCATATAGAGTGACAATATGTACAACACCGAAAGAAGAAGAAAACACAAAACGAACAAGGCGTGCTTTGTTCTATTTCGTACACGTTATGTAGTGATGTCAATACTAATAATAATAATAATAGTAATATTAATAATAATAATAATAATAATAATAATAATAATAATAATAATAATAATAATAATAATAATAATAATAATAATAATAATAATAATAATAATAATAATAATAATAATAATAATAATAATAATAATAATAATAATAATAATAATAATAATAATAATAATAATAATAATAATAATAATAATAATAATAATAATAATAATAATAATAATAATAATAATAATAATAATAATAATAATAATAATAATAATAGTAATATTAATAATAATAATAATAATAATAATAATAATAATAATAATAATAATAATAAACTGCAAAACGGGACTCACTCACTTTTCTTGGAGATGGCCAAATCGATTTTCACAAACTTATAGGTTCAAAGGAAAAGTCTTACAGTTTCATACAGAATTCCTTAATTTGTTGTGGATACTACTTTCGGTTCCGGAGCTCCAGGGTAAACAGGGTTTATAGAGTTTGTGAGATTAGGTCCGAACAAATTTTCCTATTTCTATTCAATAGACAGTTGTTTTTGCGAATTTCACGGTTATATTTATGATGCAATGAGTAATATGAGAAAGGCATCATTACACCACTAGGTGGAATAAAATAGGTTTTTATGTTTTTGTTGATTATTGACGTTTCTATCTTTCTTCCCTCTCTTTTTCACTATCATCGGCCATATATACCATATATTTTAATAGAAAATCTTTATTTATCTGTATTGTATTCATTAAAAAAATTGAATTTCTACAACAAAATGATGCTAAAGTATGTTATTTTAATAGATTATGACTATTGAATAACTGATTTAATGATAATTCTTCATATCTTCGTAAGTCATTGTCGCAAGAAAATTCATGGGCGAAATTTAAAAGTTTTCTTATCTAGATTTAAAATGTTGACTTCATAAGTTGACATGGAACTCCAACGACCAATATGCAACGTCAAGTCAGGTCATACAACTCTTAGTATGATAAAGTTTTATGATGCCATGACGATCTTGAATATCAGTTAAAGTTGGTTTCGAATTATAAATATATTTCAGTGTTCATCATCAAATATCTGCTCGGAAGATCGTCATTTCAATTAGTGATTTGTCTTTGTTTAAGCTCGTCACTCTAATCAAACACTAATAGATAGCTTAGGCGGAAAAGTTTAATTTTGTAAAATTTTTAAATTTAGGAAATCTATATCAAATCTGTACTCTGTATTATATATGTATGCGCATGTCAAATTTTGTATAAAACTGATAAATCGGTATAAATGGCATCTCTGCTCATCGGTGACATGATTACATTAGCGGCCCTTACACGAGTCATTAAAAATGTCATTAGTAAAAAAAATATCATTTTAATGAACGTGTAGTGGTGCACTAATGACGAAATTTCAAACAAATTTGAATTACATCATTAGTTAGTCATCATTTAAAATGACATTTTTAATGCTCGTGTAAGGGCCGCTATTGGTGCAACATTACATTGGCCAGTGGTGCCAGAACAATGAGTAATGAATTTTATCCTTTAGTAAAAATTTGGCATCTCGATAGTTCTTTTGCGATTAGTAGCTGAACTAATTTGATTTGACATTAGATGCATTGAAAAACTAAACAATTTGATTGTGATACGGATTTGTTGTACCTAATAAAGAATATCGTCAATGGTTTTCAAAATGAAATATATTGGGTCTACAAACAGGCCCGTACCCAGGATTTAATCGTTCCGTTCTCTGGCGTATAATAATGGATCCAGCCAAACATGTGCTCGAAGTGCACTTGCGTACCCCGGTTTTAATCTCCATTTTATTTAGTTTTGACACTGTTCGCTTCGTATAAAAATTTTTCTGTTTCTGTTTCTGATTTCAGGAGGGGCCAGAGCCCCTCGGCCGCCCCCCTCTAGGTACGTGGCTGTCTACAAATAAGTTTTCAGTGTTTCGCAAAAGATGGCGCCACCGTTAGGAGACGTCGCGAAAGCATGTTTGGTCATATATTCCGAACTAAAAACTAGGATATCTGTCAACACAGCATTACAAAGTCACCAAAAAAATTGGGCTTCAAAAGCTGTAGCATGGATGCAGAATCAACGTTTCGTAAAGAGTGTATTTGATCATAATAGCACACCGCAAATCTTCTATAACTGTTATATTATTTTCAGTAGTTATAGTCATTTCGTCGAAACAAGAAATTTTCAAAGAGTGTCTTAGTGCCTGACATAAGGAAGGAAATGGTTCTAAAAGTAGTCCAATTGACAATGAAATGACTAGGGAAGTAGTGCAACAGTTCAAGAATCTTGCATACATTACGAGATGTCGCTAAAAAGTCGAAGGTGTCAGTCGGTTTTATACAGAAAACATTTGCTTAGAAAAATGTACATCTTAATAGATGCTCATAAAAGAAGCGTCGCGATTTACTTACATTCAAAATTCAAAGCTTACATGCTAAGTCATGTCATAAAATTCACAGCTAATTAATCTGAAGCTTGTATCGATGTAGATGTAATATTGTGTCATCACCGAAGATATTGAGGCATGCTTGAATTTATGTCAAGCGTAAATTTTATTTCTTCCAAGAGTTTAGATGTACTGGTGAATGCTCAGAAGGAGAAATTATAAAAATGTGCTGAAAAGTTCCTGATCTGGCAGACCATTTGCGGGTTTGGTGAAATAACGCAGCAACTTACATGCCTCGAGCAGCGTCTCTTGCCATTCATAAGAAAGTACAAAGAATCAGCTTGATTTCAGATAAAGTGGCACTTTTCTGTATCGACAGTACCGGCTCAGATATGAAAGCGAACTACAAGGAGGATCGCAGTAAGCCAAAAATAAAACTATTCTCAAGAAAAGCTGTCATTAGAATGATTCAAAGCATATTTTCAGACGACGAATTGATTTTAAAACAAAGAAGCCCAAATGAATTAATCCAAGATTACGACCGACGACACGACCAGACACTCCGAAGAAAAATCGGAATAAAAAGTGTTCGTGAGCGATTTACCACCAGTTACCATAAATATAGCGACCCCTTGAAAATGACAAAAACTAACTATTCGAGCAACACTGTTTAAGTTGCTATGAACTAGTTACCAAGGAGCACCAGAATAAATAAACAAACAGTTTGAAACAGTTGTGGAATAATTCCACATTTCATGGTTATTAAAAATCTTACAAAAAACTGCAAAAATTAACAATACTTCATTCGAGGGCGGAATTGTATATAAAGTTTGTCAAACGCCGATGCTTGGTGAGTGTAAATGATATTCTAATTCGTATAAATGAATTTCTAATCGCTTTGTGTTTTTAGTTCGATCTCGAAAAAAGTTCTCTGGAACCAAATACTTAGGAAGCGAAGCTAAAAACTTTAGATGAGTTGATTTAAAAGTCCCGATTGAGTACGCAAATGCTGGAAATTCTTGGGACATATTTACTTTTAGACCGTTATTTCATGGAAGAAAGCGTCCTGAAAGCGATAATTTTGTACAGCATTTAAACGGGGCAGCAATGCTCCAGCATGTTGGATGATGTATTTTTCATTATTCGGAAGTGCATTCGACGTGGAACGTGGAACGCAATCGCTAGACGGAGTGTGTGCTGTTGTTAATAACGCTGCTAGTTGCTTGGAACTAGACTTCATAAATGCTTTGAAATCACCTCTGAAATCTGGTTACCCTACCAATAGCCCAATCGGCACTTCAAAGTTCAATCCAGCAAGGCAATTACAAACTAGTGACGTTGAACAGGCACGTGCAAAATTTTTTTAAACCTCGTTTGCATCCGTGGGTTGACCAATTTATCAATCACAATCACAACCTCGCTGAAAAAGAGTTGGCATCGTATGAAGCTGGGAAACATTTATACAATTCCTTATAGTGCAAGTCGACGCCTTATTAACGACGTTCAAAACTGCCCTCACACCAAGAAATTATGATTGATTCACTATTACTAGTGAAGTTACAAGTCGCCTGGAGCGAGTTATCAAAAAATCTACATTCAATCGGTTTGGTGGACTAGTTTTAGTTTTGCTGCTTAGTTAAATGAATATATTCCCCCCGAAGATAACATACGAAAAAATTTTTAATGCCTTAAACTACCAAAATCAAATTTTTAGTAGTGAATAATTTGCGTTGCCGGTACGGTACGCCACTACGAATTACATATTCGTTATGAGACAAGTACTCCAAAAGAGTCGAGAATACAACGCGCCATTGACTTCAAAGCGGCATACGACACAATCGCTATGGCAGATTATGCAGCTATGGCAGATCTCTGAAAGAATAAATTTAATACCTGCCAACGGGCCAACTACACTCAGTGGTTTTGTTTTAGGTGAGAATCTCTTGTTTTTGTTTACATTTCTTTTGTGGTTACCAAGGCTACTGGTAACTGTTTTTCAAAATCAACAATTTACCAACTTGTGTTGCCAGTTCCAACATTTTTTCAAGCGATTCCATGTTGACATAACCAGTTACTGAGGGGTAGTTAACGCTTAGAAAAAGTTACTCAAAGTTTGAGTACTAGTTACTCATTTTCAAATGATACATGGAAACGTCAAAAATTGAGTAGTTATCATCAATGATATTGAGTAACTCCTACTCTAAATTTGAGTTTAACGCAATAACTCGTTTTTTTGTTACTATTCGCAAGATCAGTCTTAAAGTTGTAGCAACAGGTTGTATATTTTGTTAGTGAGATCGCGTATTTCGAGGGTGAGTCGCTCAACACAAACGGAGTTGTGTCTGCAAAAACCGGAATGATAAACTCCGTGTTGTGCTTTAGAATGAAACCGAATATGCTCAAATGTCATTTATGAGGAATAAGTGTATGATTGGTGCCTGAGCATAACTGACATGTATGTTAATTTGCGATTGACCCACTACTCCAAGCAACCACCACTTGATATAGTATTGAGTTCAATTACTTATGTCGTTTTTCATTGAAAAACACTGGTGGCGTGGATTGCTCTGGTTTTGCACTTTCGAGCAGAAATCGCAATGAAACACCGTCAGAATATTGCATTTCTGCTCGAAAGTGCAAAACCAGAGCAATCCACGTTACCAGTGTTTTTCAATGAAAAACGGCATTAATATTTTAATACAATACACTCAGAAAAGGAGCAATTTTTTTGCAAATTTGGTATATGTGAAATAAAATTTCACTCAAAATTTGAGTGATAGTTACTCTATTTTTGGTACATGTACAAATAAAGTATTACTCAGTAAATGAGTAGATTTTACCCAAATATCGTTTCCAGTGGAAGAACTCAAATTTGAGTAACTTCGGAGTTACTCTAAATTAGAGTTGTTCCACTTTTTCTGTAGATGAGTGAGATCTTACTCATTTTTGAGTAACTATTTTTAAGCGTGTGAGGGGTAGCTCGATTTACGATACAGTTGTAGAAGCGAGTGGCAGGTCGTGTCGTCGTTACGACCATAAAGGTTATACCACGGTTGAATACAATCAATATTATAATGCTAAACTTTTCGAAATCAGGGACGGTGCAAGGGGTTCAAATCGTTCATAAACTTGTAAGTCTTCTTTAGATCAGATTTCCATTAGAAATCTGGAATACTTCAAAATTGTTATTCGTTCTCTCCGGTATGAATAATTACCCAGTTGGATCTAAAATGTTTTACCAGCCTTGTTCGACTTTTAAAGTTCATTTGAGAAAAAATTTTGTTCCAAGATCTCAGAGTTCTAAATTGCAAATTCAGCTACTAATCGCAAAAGAACTGTCGGGATGCCAAATTTCAACTGAAGGATAAAATAATTCCCAACACCGTTCACAACTGAAGTTTCACCTGAAAACAATTTACCAGATGTTCGAATGGATCCTGCTTTTATTGGTCCTAATTACTATGTTCGAAGACCATTTGAAATTCAATTCATTCAAAAGATCAGCTCCGGCAGCTCGAAATACCACGTTCCACGTTCGATGCAGCTCTTTGTTGTCTAAACATAGTTTAAACGAGCTCAATAATTAGAAACCTGTAAAACAATCACCAAACTATAAATAATTATTTCCACCCCAACCGGATTCCTCGTTTTTTTTTTTGTTTTGTTCTCCATTCAGTAGAACAGTAAACACCGTGAATCAGTCAAGATTTCCTGTATCCATGGGCCATGGCCAGACTGGAACGAAATATCCGAAAAAAAAGACCGAGAAGTAAAAAGTAGTGCGGTCTGACTACACACCGAATTTTCAATTACCGTGGGCTACGTTAAGTCGACCCTATAATTTTCTACTCGTTGAGATTCAACACAAACGTTTTCTGTTTTTTTTTTGCAGCGACCGTCGGAAGGAGCGAGATTTTTTTTTTCGGCGTGTTCCTATTATTTGGAAACTACAAAGAAAGCTCATGACGCGACGTTTGAACGGGGAAGATGAGAAGGAGGAGGATGAGGATGAGGATGAGGAGAGACCGAACAAAGCCGGGCGGTAATCCCCTCCTAGCGGGCGGCCGGACGGTTGTCGTGGGTCGTGGTTGGGTTCCCGGGGAGGAAGCAGTCAAAAAATGAGGTGTATAATTGAAATAAATTATAGGAATTAAAGAATTTTTCGTTATTGTTCTTTTTTTTTTCGTTCATACTATCACGGCGAGAGGTAAGGGAGAACTTCTCGTTTTCAGAGCTGGAGGCTTAAATATGGCAAAACAACCAGACTGAGCCAGGTTCGATGAGAATGAAGGAAGAAGCGAACCGAGCCGGGTTGTTGTGGGTTGAATCAAACAAACAAAAAATGCCACACGGCCATGATGAATGTCTCCGAAGAAAAGACTCACTGTCACGAACTGTCGGCCGGGCGGCCGGGCGGCCGGACGGACAGAAGAACGGACGGGAAAAGAGCTTCGTTTGAAACGGACTGGAGGGAAAATGAATTGACAGCATTAGTAGAGCGTTGTTTTGGCTGGGGGTAGACGGTTCAAAGTGAAGACTGTGCTTTGAAGTGTGTTAACCGATACGTTGTTTTACCCTATCGTTGCCTTAAATAATATCAGTAAAAAAACTAAAGGATCCCTTGTGGAACTGGTTGAAAGTGGCATAATTTGTCATTTCTACGGATAATTGAAACTCCTTTCTTTTCTTTTAAAAGCCATTATTATTTGGTGTTTAAATTTGGTGTGACTCAGTTTCTTACATATTGCAGAATCCGGGTACCAGAATCCAGGTTCCGAACTCAATTCTAGAATTCAGTTCCAGTTCTCGAATCTAATCCCATAATCTGATTCTAGGATTCTGAATACTGGATCTCTTGCAACATATGAAATATTGACAAAGCGCATAAATATCTATGTTGAGACAAGATTTCATTGAATTTTTGGGACAAAATTTTATCAAAATATAAACATATTTTTTTTCGGAAATAGCTACTTGGAAAACATTGGTTGACGGATTTGCACACTCAACTCTAGTTCCGGAACCACGTGTCGGATCCGAATGAAATTAAGTAGCAGCTTATGGGACAACTATTCCTTTCATTTAAGCCCATGTTCCTGAAAATCTGTGCTGCCATCTTTAAAAAAATAAAGTGACTTTCGTTTTGAAGCATATGACTACTATTTCCGGTACTTCCGAAACCGGGAACTGGGAACATGATCTACAAATTGAAACAGTTTTGAACAGCTTTTAAAGGATTTTTGTCCTCTATTGCATCGTCACAACGGTTTTCAATTTTAAACACACTTTACTCTGTAATTCCGGAACCGGAAGTCGGATCCGGATAAAATTCAATAGCGATATATGCGTCAATACTAGTCTTGTGTAGTATTGGCTAGAATCTTGTCTAGGGTCTTCTCTAGAGTCTTGTCTAGAGTATTCTCTGGAGTCTTCTGGAGTCTTCTGGAGTCTTCTCTAGAGTCTTCTTTGGAATCTTCTCTAGAGTCTTCTCTTTAGTCTTCCCTAGAGTCTTCTCTGGAGTCTTCTCTGGAGTCTTTTCTGGAGTCTTCCTTAGAGTCTTCTCTAGCGTCTTCTCTAGAGTCTTCTCTAGCGTCTTGTCTAGAGTCTTCTCTAGAGTTTTCTCTGGAGTATTCTCTAGAGTCGTGTCTAGAGTCTTATCTAGAGTTTTCTCTGTAGTCTTCTCTGGAGTCTTCTCTGAAGTCTTCTCTAGAGTCTTCTCTAGCGTCTTGTCTAGAGTCTTCTCTGGAGTTTTCTCTAGAGTTTTCTCTGTAGTTTTCTCTGGAGTCTTCTCTAGTCTTCTCTAGCGTCTTCTCTGGAGTCTTCTATAGAGTTTTCTCTAGAGTCTTCTATGTAGTCTTCTCTGGAGTCTTCTCTAGAGTCGTGTCCAGAGTCTTCTGTAGTCGTGTCTAGAGTCTTCGCTAGAGTTTTGTCTGCCGTCATGTCTAGAGTTTTGTGTGGAGTCTTATCTACAGCCTTATCTAGAGTCTTGTCTAACGTCTTGTATAGAGTTTTTTTTAGAGTTTTGTCTGAAGTCTTATCTACAATCTTGTCTAGAGTCTTCTCTAGCGTCTTGTCTAGAGTCTTCTCTAGAGTCGTGTCTAGAGTCTTCTCTGGAGTCTTCTTTAGAGTCTCTATGGAGTATTTTCTAGAGTCTTCTCTAGAGTCTTCTCTGTAGTCTTCTCTGGAGTCTTCTCTAGAGTCTTCTCTAGTCTTCTCTAGCGTCTTCTCTAGAGTCGTGTCTAGAGTCTTCTCAAGAGTCTTCTCTAGAGTCTTCTCTGTAGTCTTCTCTGGAGTCTTCTCTAGAATTTTCTCTAGAATCTTCTCTGTAGTCTTCTCTGGAGTCTTCTCTAGAATCGTGTCTAGAGTCTTCTCTAGAATCTTGTCTAGAGTCTTGTCTAGTCTTCTCTTAAGTTTTCTCAAGAGTCTTCTCAAGAGTCTTCCCTAGAGTTATTTCTTGAGTCTTCTTTAGAGTCTTGTCTAGAATTTTGTATAGAGTCTTGTCTAAAGACTTGTCTAGACTCTTGCCTAGAGTCTTCTTTAGAGTCTTGTCTAAAGTCTTATCTAGCCTTGTCTAGACTCTTGTCTAGACTCTTGTCGAGAGTCTTTGCTAGTATTGTCTAGAGTATAGTTTAGATTTTTGTTTAGATTCTTGCCTAGAGTCTTGTATAAAGTCTTCTCTAGAGTCTTCTCTAGTATTCTCTAGTCTTCCCTAGGGTATTCTCTAGAGTCTTGTCTAGATTCTTGTCTAGAGTCTTGTCTAGAGTTTTCACTAGTCTTCCCTAGAGCCTTCTCTTGACAATTCATAAACCTGGAACTGAATTCGTCATATTCCTGACCCTGAAATTGGAACCGCACCTGTACATAAACCTACAGCATTACGTAATATGGCACAACCAGATTTAACTCCATGATCTTGATCTGAATTTGGACCAACAATAAGCGAAATCGCGAGGTATGCGCATTTAACCATGCTTACCAATAACTTGAAAAATCCTGTTCATTCTAATTCTAGTCATCCGGTTGTGTCTCTGACATCACCCATTCGCCTTTTCCTGTGTTCTCGAATAGCGGCTGAATTATTAAATGTGAGTAGTTCTATCAAATTCGGTGTGTCGTTACTTAGCGTTGTTACTGAATTGCGTCACCACATGAGCAAACAAGTTCAATAAGGGTGTAATGAGGCATGCAATGTCCTAACCTCTTTTTGTAAAGGTGAAATGCAATTAAGCACAGAGTGTGGTACTCTCCATAGGACTCCCCAACTGTATAATTGGAACTACTCACTGAAACACCTTTGATTTCCAACCCCGGTTAGGTATTACTTTGGGGTGGAAGGCTACCGGTGCTCACAGCACCCTTCCTTGGCCTTGTGCATTGCCATGGACGTCTGCATCGCGTTCTCTTCAACTTTTTTAACCCTTTAGCTATCGACTATGAGTCACTCGCATCACTCTAGGGGATCGACCAGGAGGATGTCGAGGTCGGTCCGATGATTGCGGCTGGAGCATGACTTCCGGTTCACTGGCGTCTCGACGACCCAGGGCTGGTCTATGTCACGAAACTACTCGGCTAGTCCCGACGATGGTAGATACCGACGGAAAGTTCCCCGACAATGGAAATTTTCTCGATTCGATCGGTAGGATGCCAGGGTCGGTCTAGTGATTCAGGTTGGAGGATGGCTTCCGGTTTACTGTCGTCCCGACGATCCTTACCAGAGCTACGTCGCAATCTACTCGTATAATCCCCAACGAAGGATCTAGACTACGCCGACGGAGAGCTTCTCGACGGAATAAATTCTCCCAACACCGAATCTCATATCATGACACCCGAATGAGTGCCGAGATCGGTCCGGTTGGAGCATGGCTTCCGAATCACTGGCACCCCAACGACTCGACTTCGGTGTTGTGACTTGTACTCGGCTAGTTCCCGACGAAGGATCTAGTGTAAGCCAGCGAAAAATTCTCTGATGATGGAAGTTCTCCGGTAACCGTCGCTCCGGATACCCGTGAATGGATCGATCGGCAGAATGCCTGGGTCGGTCCAGTGATTCCGGTTGGAGAACGGCTTCCGGTTCCCTGACGCTTTGTTAATGCATACCGAAGCTATGTCGCAATCTACTCGTCTAGTCCCCGGCGATGGAAAAACTCCCGAACCGACGCTTATTCGCTGATCCCTCTTGGTTTAGCGCCCAGCGATCGCGGATGGCTGTTGTAGTTCTGCACTCCAATTCCGCTTCTGCATGGCCGTAGCTAACTCTTCAGCGTTCGCGAACTCATCCAGTCGTTTACACTTACAGAGTCCACTGTCAAAACCCAAGACCACATCCTAGACAAGCCCCACAGGACTTGCCGAATCTGCATGAATGCTCGTGCAGGCTGGGTGCCCTGTTGTTGGTCGCTCACTGAAAAGTCGGCGTTGGCCAGCGCCTCCGTAACAAGAGCTGTGTAGAATGCTTCAATCGTCACTTTCTTGGCAGTCATTTGTCTTGGCGGTTGGCGGTCCGGACTGATGAGGCGACCACGTGTCTATGCCTGGTCTTTCTTCTCATCCGAACGCACGATGGATTCGGACGTCAAATTAACACAAAACGCGTATGTTCCGGTACCAGTCTGTATTGTCCTTGCGTTTACAAAATAATTTCCAGGCAGTGATGTGGTGGTTGAAGCTTCGAAGTTTCCGATTATGACCACATAATTTGTTGTTACCACCAGCATTGCATAGATTTGCTGTAAATTAAGACAACACCTGACAACTGGCTTCTTATTCTTCCTTCCGAGTCATCCTTCTCGTCATCCTCGCCCTGTGGAATACGTACCAATTGTCTATTTACGTATCGGCTACACTGCCCATACTCGCATATCAGTCCCATATCGATTTTCGCCAATTTGGAGTTAGCTTGAGGAATTACTCTCAGAAATTGCAATAAAAGTTGAGGGTTTATTCAGTAAAATGTGAAAAAATATCAACTCATGTCTGTCCCGTATGCAGAGTACCCGCATATTAGTCCCATTCAATGCAAATTTCAATAATTGCATTTGTTGCAATATTGGAATATCAAAGGTGTATTACCGATATTTCATGTAATAATACACTGAAGTATTTTTTTATGGGAATTTATGTACCGTATAAAAAACCGCATAAAAAACCACATAACTCTGAAACTTCGCATAAAAAATCCGCATAAATCTGAAAATTCGCATAAAAAAGTCGCGTAAAAAAACCGCATAAAAAAGACCGCATAAAAAAGACCTCAGTGTACCATGATTTAACATTAGCTAGCACAAGAACTAAAATCGGAAATAAAATTTTAATCGTCATTTTCTCGAAATCCCTTTTTTTCATATGGGACTGATATGCAAATATGGGCAGTACAGTGCTGCCATATTTTTAGATCAACAAGACTATCCTTTTTAGCTTTTTAATGGATTGTTTTGCTTTGACACTTCTCATGAGTTTTTGGCTAATAAACTTGTTAATAAAACCAATTTCATTTTTGTTTTCTTTGTGCTATCTTTCAGTAATGATGGTGATAGATAAATAGAAACAAATTTTCTGATTTTAATAACAAAATTTGTTGTCAATGAGAATTTCGTGTTGGATTGAAATATTGCTGGTTTGTGTCCAGGATATTCGCCAACTAAACACATTCCCTAAAAATAAGAGTTTTTTTCAGCAAAGTGATTTCTCAATTTTAACTAATTTTATAGTTATTTTGGAAATTCTGTTGTAAAATCAACTAATTCAAAACAAGTAATACGAATTAGGCGAAGAGCTAATTTCGGTCGTTCCGTGTACAAATTGCTTTATCAAAGAATGTTTAAATTGTAAATTAGATTTTCAAAGGAAGATTAATTATTCGCACAAGTCTCAGACATAGGAGATAGTAGTAAATTGTTGCCAACTTTTCCACCTCAGCGTATTCATCGCCATATGGCACTTAATATTAATATTGCTTACCATATAGAACTTTTATCGATGTAACATTAGTAAAACAATTTGACTTTTTTCCATTTGGAAAATGTAACTTTAAAAAAAAGGCGGGTGGGTAATGTCAGAGACATAACTGGATGTCGTGAATACGAAAACAACTGACATGTTCCTTAACACTTCCGAATATCAATTAGTTGATCAATTGTATGAATTATGCAAGCATTCCCCTTTTCCACAGTTTTCGCAAAAACAAAGAAGGCTTCACTTGATCTAGATTACTGTGAATTTCACACAGCGAAAAGTGCACAAATCTTACCAAACTGTTCTAGATTTGCACTAAACTGAGGATATTTCCCTTCGATTTGCGAACAACAAATCCTAATAGTTCTTTAGAAAACTTTCAGAGCCATTAGAACGGCTGATTTTGTGTGGGGCTCCTCACCGTTGTCCTCTTTTCGTTGTTTTTTCACCAATGCAAACAACTGGCAGCTGTGACGTAATCGCTCTTGTCGGAAGCGAAACTAGCTTTGCAAACGACACAAAATACATCTGCTCGCAGTGGCGATAGAATCCAAACTGATCCAATTTTTGTTGAGAGGTTTGTTTTTACCTGATTTCGTTCGTAGCTTTTTCACAAATGGGCGGTCCTAACGGCTATAAAAATAGCAGCATATAGAATTTTAATATCGATTATTTAATTCCGGATTTGCATTTTATTGAAAGAAACTATCCGGATGCTGTACGGGATTCTTTCTTGCCTTTCAGAAGGACCAAATTGTGGAACTAAATACGATATTAAACACTGTTCGGAACATTTTTCTCGAACGATTTGTTGTACAGCAGCAGAAATTTTGTTCTCTTCCTCAGAACGCGTTCTGATTGGCTGGTGTTGACATGGGTCAAATGAGACAGGTTTTTCAATAGTGTACTATTGAAATACTTCAATGCTTTTTCTATACACGCTTAAGTTGAAAAATTTCGATCCTATTGGTAGTTAGATTATATAAATCCTTTCACAGATCACTGAGCTTTGAGCTTTAAAAATACGAGAAAGGTAAACGCGCCTCATGAATTATCCTCTTCGATACTTGTTTATACCAAACATTTCAGAAAAGTTTAATTTTGAATTATTTGAAATTATGTCAAACAACTGAAAATTTTATCATAAAAGGCAGGTGGGTTACGTTAGAGACATAACCGGATAACGTGAATACGAATAAAATGGATTGTTCAGTTTCTTTGTAAGAAATTCTGAACTTTGGACCTGGAATTCTGCAGTTGAATTGTGGTGCCGAATGCATGAACCGAACTCTGAAATTCAATTTTAATGCTACATTCTTGAACTGAATTATGAATCTGAACTCAGGAACTTAATTCTGAAACATAATTCTAGAACTGAATTATAGATATGGATTGTAGAACTTATCACTGAATCTGTTTTCTGGAACTGAATTCGAGACAAAGATTCTGGTACGGGACTGAACACCGAACTCTGTGCCAGGTTGCGGATTAGCAGCAGAATTCCGGTCCAGAAGTTAATTTTCGAATTCGGATTCAGAATTCAGCTTCGAAACTCATCTCTTGATCCGTAATATAGTTCAAAAATCTTCAGAATCCTAAATTCAGATAAATTTCTAGAATTGTGGAACTGAATTTTGGAACCGAACTCTAAATCAACATTCTGGAACTGAATTATGAACCTGGATTCCGGAATGCATTTAAAAACTGAATTCTGGATTCGAATTCCGGTCCTGAATTTTAGCCTGAAGTTTCTCAATTTCAGGTTCAGAACTCAGTTTTAGAATTCTGGCTCTAAATCTGAATACCGGTTAGGAATTCCTAACCTAACAGAACCTTAATTTCAGCTTCAGAATTCTGTTTCAAAATTCAAATTCAAGTCTAGAATGTATTTTCGAAATTTTCGGGTCCAGATCTAGAATCAAGATCCTGGCTTAGAATCAAGTTCTGAAATTCATTTTCACAACTCTGGAACTGGATTCTGGATCAGGTATTGAATCTTGGAGTCTATAAAATTAAATTTTAGAGCTGAACTCTAAAATAGGATTCGGAATCTGGATTCTGGTCTGAGCTGAACGAGTCAACTACGCAATGAATTAAGCTTCCAATCGTTATCTTCTTTACGTATCAAACATATTAGAGAACTTTAATTTCTAGTTATTTGTAGTTATGTCGTACTACTGAAGATTATTTTCTAAATTGCTGATCATATCTTCGATGATTTAGAGAAAATAAATTTTTTGATACGTTAAATAAAACAAGAGATATTTACGATAAAAAACCTATCACTCAATCATATGATAAATTAAAACGTTAAAAAGAGCCGAGAAAACAAATGCGAAAATTTTATAATAAGAATCTATCAGACTGTAAACCTTCACTAGACTGATTATATTCACTTACGATTTGCATATTTCAAAAGATAAGTAATTACAATAGTTCTTTGGATAACATTTGGAGCCATTAGAAGGGCTGATGTTTATAATGTTCCTCGTCGTTGTTCACTTTTCGTTGTATTTTTCTCCAATTCAATCGACCAGCAGCAGGATGACACAATCGCTCTTATTCGACGCGAAACTGGCTCTGAGAACGTTTCCCAGCAGAATGGCTCACAGTGCCGATTGATTCCATACTGAACTAATTTAGGTTACAAGATTTCTTTTTACGTGATTTCGTTTGCAGCTTTTTCACTAATGGGTCCCAACGTTTGGTATAGAACTTTGATGTCGATTATTTAATTTCGGATGTGCATATTTCAGTGAAAGAAACTATCAAAATTCTGTAGGGGACTCATTTCTAACATTCAGAAAGGTTAAATTGTGGAATTATCAACGATATTAAACACTGTTTGGAGCATTCGAACACGAAACAGCTAAATTCTGTGGCTTTAGGTGCGGACTACTCACTGCTAAAAGTGCACAAAGATAATCATATTATTCTAGATTTGAACAAAACTGATTATTTTTAACTCCGATTAGCAAAAGCAGCCTTCTAGTTCATTAAACAACATTTGGAACCATTAGAAGGGTTGATTTTGTATAATGTTTCCCATCGTTGTCCACTTTTCGTTGTATTTTGCTCCTACGCAAACGACCAGCAGCTGAATGGCGCAATCGAACTTCTTTGAACAGAAACTGCGAACGTCCCGCAATCGATTCATTTCTGAACTGAATTCTTGATACTGGAACTGGAACTGAGCTCTGAACCGGCACCAACTGGAATGAAGCACTAATTTACTTTCTGCTCCAGTGTTAACCTTTTATATCCATCCAGGTTAGATACAACAAGAGATATTCACGATCGAAAACTTAACACTCTCTCAGAGGGAAAAGGCACCCCATAGTAAAGTAAGTCGTATTCACGACAAAAAGCGACTGACACCAGTAGAAAAGGTGACAAGCGATTATAAATACACTCTCCTACTCAGTGCTTGAGCGGAAAATAGGTATAAAGTGAGAGGACTATTGTTTGATGGACAGAGAAGATGTTTGGATGTATGGTATCGGTCGGGTAACGTCCAGGATGTAGATCATGTTCGATGTACGTTCCACCATGTCTGATTGCGTTTTAGAGTGTTTATAACAAGGTTCAGAGTGGCGAAATGGTAGCGCGTCTCTGAGCGTATCTTTTTCCAATAAATCATCTTTTCTGTTAGTTTTTCATTCATTTGGTTTCTCCAATATATGTTTCCACTCAGTCATTGCAAAAACAGTCTTGATAACTGAAATGTCAATGACAGAATGTAATTAAATCTTTTTCTTTCTCTTCCAGTGTTAATGTTAAAATTTTACCTGGCATCTCTACCAGAAATTGGACAGTTGTTTTAACCCCTTCGCTGTCTTTTGTACTGAAGTTAACACTATTTTGATATCAAGCAATAGAGTGAATAGAGAAATAAATTATCTAATGGATTGAAAACAATTACAGATTTAAAAGGTAATATTCTCTAGCGACAAGAATTGTTTGCTTATTCACTAAAAGCATCACGAATCGATTCAATTGAAGATTGCTTCGATTTTTGTCGGAATTTGCTTATAACATAATGAAACATTACATCTGATGGGTCTATATTTATGAGCCTATGTAGATCATTGGTACTAAACCAGGGATTATGTTTCAAAATCATTTTCAGAATTTTATTATGAATCCTTCAGAAGCGTTTTCTTCCTGATGGAAATTCGGAATGACATTCGACGAACTGATTTGAATATAAATTTTCAATATAAATATGAAATTGTTTCTAAGTCTAAAGTACTGTCATCTTTCCAATACATACCTTATGATCAAAAAAGAATCGGAATTTTCATTTTAAAATTCCCGCGCTTGTCCAATCGGTAAACTATTATTCTCTCAACGTTGGCAATACTTTTATACACATTCTGTCAAATTATGACGCATATCGAACGATTAGTTTTTGTTTGGCGTCTATACAAAGAAGTTGAAAAATTTTCGTGTGGCGATTTTTATGATGGATGGTTTCGGCTCGCCTTCGAAGCGCCATTCGGTCGATTGTTGTGCGGGTTCGACGTCATATTCATAGATCCACACCTCATCACCAGTTATGATGCATTCGATGAATGTGGGGTCACTATCTGCGTTGGAAATCATCTCTTTGGCCACATCAACACGACGCTGTTTTTTAATGAAATTCAGCTTTTTTGGCACCAGCCGACAAGCGACGCGTTTCAAACCCAAAACATCAGTTAAAATGTGTTCGGCTGATCCATAAGAAATGCCCAACAACACAGCAATCTCTCTAATCGGTACAGAACGATTTTGCAACACGATTTGCTTCGCCGATTCAATGTTTTCTTCAGTAACAGATGTTGTTGGGCGGCCAGGGATCTCATCATGATCCAAGCTTGTACGACCACCTTTGAAGCGTTTATACCACTCGTAGGCCTGTGTTTTTCCTAAACACGATTCACCAAAGGCCTTTTCTAACATTTTCAACGTTTCGGAACACTTAAATCCATTTGCAACACAAAATTTGATGCACGCACGTTGTTTTAAATTTTCATCCATTATAAAAATCGCCACACGAAAATTTTGCAACTTCTTTGTATAGACGCCAAACAAAAACTAATCGTACGATATGCGTCAAAATTTGACAGAATGTGTATAAAAGTGTTGCCAACGTTGAGAAAATAAAAGTTTACCGATTGGACAAGCGCGGGAATTTTAAAATGAAAATTCCGGTTCTTTTTGATCATAAGGTATGTCATCTTCGAACGATTATGTTGCCAAAAACGAACCGTGCTAAAATCAGAACACTGTACAGGTCAAAACATCCTGTGTGAACCTTTTCCAGAACAATTTCAAACTAAGACCAGAAAACGGATAGATTTCAAAAGGTACATTTTATTCCACTCCCCTCTCTACAAACTACAAAATGTCATATAGGAAAGAAAAACTCTACCCGAAGAGGCTTTGTTATTTTATTTTAGTTTATTTTTCGGACCACAAGAAGCACAATGACTTAGCCGATTTGTATCACCTATTCATTACCGGTCTACATCAGTACCGAGCGAAGTCACGACGGATGACGAATGCCAAACCATTCACACGCGACGCTGCACGGCACCAGGCGTTCGAAGGCTCTCTTTTCATCGAACAATTCTTTGTGGCTTTTCGTAGCATCACAATATTAGACCTCATCTGAAAGAACTCCCGCCGGTCATTAATAACGCGTGGGAGCAATGTCGCGTGTGGAGGGAATCATCATCATCATCATCATGTGTGAGTGTCAAAAGATCACACCGCTAAATGGTTCAAATCTTGACAACCGCAATTCGTTAGAATGGTGCGGTTTGTCAAACAGGACAAACCAAAACGGGCAGAACCGACCGACCGACCCCTTCCAAGTCCGTTGTTGCTTTTCAGCGGCAAATTAATAATATTTAACAAAATGTGATTAGTGCCGGTCAAGATGAACCGACGAAGAGCGGCACCCCCCCGAACCCGAAGCCTTTCTCTGGCGCGGCGCGGAAAGTTTGGAAAATGATATTAATTTATGCTATTACCGTTTCTGATAGCATTTTTCGGTTCCTTGCTCGGCATGCCGTCGTCCGCCGACACAACTAATAGTTTCGTTCCGTTATTGAACATGAACTTTTTTGCCAGTTTTTTTTCGGTCGTCTTATTTTCGGTCGATGTCTTGGAGGGATAATAAATATTCTAATTTTTATGTTAATGACCCCCTTTGTTCCGAACGTTTCTTCGGTTTCGGTTTGTTTTCGACCGTCTAATAAATATGAGAGGCATTGGTGCATTTAATGTATATTACATTCTTAGAACCATTTGTCTTGGATTCCACGAAGCATGTCATTCGACAGAAACAGGTCACCATCGGAGAGAGACAGAGAGAAAAACCGCTTATGAAACATGGCAACACCGAACGCGAAATACGCAATGCTCAGGAGTTTCCAGTAATATTGGAAAATCAGAGCGACGCCGAGCATTCCGATTGACTCGTAACTTTTTACGATCGCCAATCCCCGCAGGAAATCTTACCGCAATTTCTGCGAGACCAGAAATAGATTGCCACCCCCATTCCGAACGAATCGATCGTAAGTACCGATTTCGTTGTAATTGAACTCAAATAATCCGAACCATTCCCGGTAGCCCATCAATCGAATCGATTCACTTTCATTAACATTTATATAGCTGATTTTGTGGCCACTCCAGCTTTTCCCGCCCCCGAACGACACACACGCGAACGCGGGGATCAATCTCATCAAGGCACGATACCCATCATCTGTCCTCTTAGCACATGGACAGGCACGGGTTCCTTTGCTACTTGGATTCCGCACGGAAAATCTGCTACCATCGGAGGATGTGGAACTCTTTTCTTTTTTTTCTGTTTTAGTGCAATACTAAGCATTTCTTTATCGAGCAGACCTCGGTCAACTGCGAAGTTTGATTCCTTTAACACTCTGACGCAGCCCAGCATCCCGGATTCTGTGGTAGGAGAGCGCATTAAAACTTGATATCATGTCACATAAAGCAATGGATTTATTACACTTTTTCCCACCAGACCGCAGAGCAGAGCAGAGTAGTGCCGCGTTCGGACCCTTCCTCGTAGTGCCACGGACCGTCCAGTATCGGTCGGAACTTGGGATGCTGCTACTGCTGCCGGTTGGATGCGTGTATCGGGGATTTATGTTGGAAAGAGGCAGAGCGAGAGCCCGGGATACAAACGGATGACAGAACCCGCAATTCTCCAGACGATGACTGGGCGCGATTCTCATCGAGACGACGTTATGCTACACGATATTTCAACTTATTTTTTTTTCGCTCGTTGGCTCTTAACCGGCAATGTCCAAAGGGCAGGGATGCTCAATTTGCATTAAAAAATCTGCGAGAAGTCTTATTTCACTTGAAAAAGACACATTTTTTAGTCTTGGTTTTCCTTGCGTCAAATTCTTTTGCTTTACTATGATGAGATCCTGTTCAGAATTTTCGCTTCACAAAAATAGATAGAGTTCGTGAAAATCTCTATCTCTTTATGAAACTCTACACAGTTCGAAAAAAATTTGGTGATTTCACGTCTCATAAAGTGCACATACATGGAGCGTTGGATTTCACGCAAATATTATATTTATGAACATGTAAAATTGCGTGATTTTAAATTACATGCCATGAAACGGAATGAAATAAAAAATAAAAGATCCATCGCAGCAACGTGACTAGAACCGAGAAAAAATTAGATCACAGAGCATGTTAGCTAATCAACTGAGCCACAGAAGCACACATCTGCTTGATTAACAATTGACGCATATAAATCAATACTGCGGCACTTGGTACCCGAGTGAAAATTATTTACTTACTTACTTACTTACTTACTTACTTACTTACTTACTTACTTACTTACTTACTTACTTACTTACTTACTTACTTACTTACTTACTTTCTTACTTACTAACTTACTTACTTACTTACTTACTTACTTACTTACTTACTTACTTACTTACTTACTTACTTACTTACTTACTTACTTACTTACTTACTTACTTACTTACTTACTTACTTACTTACTTACTTACTTACTTACTTACTTACTTACTTACTTACTTACTTATTTACTTACTTACTTACTTACTTACTTACTTACTTATTTATTTACTTACTTACTTACTTACTTACTTACTTACTTACTTACTTACTTACTTACTTACTTACTTACTTACTTACTTACTTACTTACTTACTTACTTACTTACTTACTTACTTACTTACTTACTTACTTACTTACTTACTTACTTACTTACTTACTTACTTACTTACTTACTTACTTACTTACTTACTTACTTACTTACTTACTTACTTACTTACTTACTTACTTACTTACTTACTTACTTACTTACTTACTTACTTACTTACTTACTTACTTACTTACTTACTTACTTACTTACTTACTTACTTACTTACTTACTTACTTACTTACTTACTTACTTACTTACTTACTTACTTACTTACTTACTTACTTACTTACTTACTTACTTACTTACTTACTTACTTACTTACTTACTTACTTACTTACTTACTTACTTACTTACTTACTTACTTACTTACTTACTTACTTACTTACTTACTTACTTACTTACTTACTTACTTACTTACTTACTTACTTACTTACTTACTTACTTACTTACTTACTTACTTACTTACTTACTTACTTACTTACTTACTTACTTACTTACTTACTTACTTACTTACTTACTTACTTACTTACTTACTTACTTACTTACTTACTTACTTACTTACTTACTTACTTACTTACTTACTTACTTACTTACTTACTTACTTACTTACTTACTTACTTACTTACTTACTTACTTACTTACTTACTTACTTACTTACTTACTTACTTACTTACTTACTTACTTACTTACTTACTTACTTACTTACTTACTTACTTACTTACTTACTTACTTACTTACTTACTTACTTACTTACTTACTTACTTACTTACTTACTTACTTACTTACTTACTTACTTACTTACTTACTTACTTACTTACTTACTTACTTACTTACTTACTTACTTACTTACTTACTTACTTACTTACTTACTTACTTACTTACTTACTTACTTACTTACTTACTTACTTACTTACTTACTTACTTACTTACTTACTTACTTACTTATTTACTTACTTACTTACTTACTTACTTACTTACTTACTTACTTACTTACTTACTTACTTACTTACTTACTTACTTACTTACTTTCCTAACAAACTTTTCTGCTCACAAACTTTTCTGCTCACAAACTTTTCTGCTCACAAACTTTTCTGCTCACAAGCTTTTCTGCTCACAAACTTTTCTGCTCACAAACTTTTCTGCTCACAAACTTTTCTGCTCACAAACTTTTCTGCTCACAAACTTTTCTGCTCACAAACTTTTCTGCTCACAAACTTTTCTGCTCACAAACTTTTCTGCTCACAAACTTTTCTGCTCACAAACTTTTCTGCTCACAAACTTTTCTGCTCACAAACTTTTCTGCTCTCAAACTTTTCTACTCCTAAACTTTTCTACTCCCAAACTGTTCTACTCACAAACTTTTCTACTCTCAAAGTTTTCTACTCATAAATTTCTCTACTCACAAACTTTTCTACTCGCAAATTTTGCTACTCACAAACTTTTCCACACACAATATTTTCTACTCAAAAAATTTCACTACTCATGAACATTTTTACTCACGAACTTTTTTGCTCATAAACTTTTCTGCTCATAAACTTTTCTGCTCATAAACTTTTCTGCTCATAAACTTTTCTGCTCATAAACTTTTCTGTTCATAAACTTTTCAGCTCACACATTTTTCTACTCACAAACTTTTCTACTCTAAAAGTTTTCTACTTACAATTTTCTCTAATAACAAACTTTTCTACTCGCAAATTCTGCTACTCACACTACTTTTCCACACACAATATTTTCTACTCACAAACTTCACTACTCATGAACATTTTTACTCACAAACTTTTCTGCTCATAAACTTTTCTGCTCACAAATTTTTCTACTCACAAACTTTTCTACTTCCAAACTTTTCTACTCACAAACTTTTCTACTCACAATTTTTTCCACTCACAAACTTTTCTACTCATAATTATTTCTACTCACGAACATTTTTACTCACAAACTTTTCTGCTCATAAACTTTTCAGCTCACACATTTTTCTACTCACAAACTTTTCTACTCTAAAAGTTTTCTACTCACAATTTTCTCTACTAACAAACTTTTCTACTCGCAAATTCTGTTACTCACAAAGTTTTCCACACACAATATTTTCTACTCACAAACTTCACTACTCATGAACATTTTTACTCACAAACTTTTCTGCTCATAAACTTTTCTGCTCACAAATTTTTCTACTCACAAACTTTTCTACTCACAATTTTTTTCTACTCACGAACTTTTCTACTCACAATCTTTTTTACTCACGAACATTTTTACTTACAAACTTTTCTGCTCATAAACGTTTCAGCTCACACATTTTTCTACTCACAAACTTTTCTATTCTAAAAGTTTTCTACTCACAATTTTCTCTACTAACAAACTTTTCTACTCGCAAATTCTGTTACTCACAAACTTTTCCACACACAATATTTTCTACTCACAAACTTTTCTACTCACAATTTTTTCTACTCACGAACTTTTCTACTCACTAATTGTTACTCAAAAAACTTATCTACTCTCAAATTTCTCTACTCACAATCTTTTCTACTCGCAAATTGTTCTACTCACAAACTTTTCCACACACAATATTTTCTACTCACAAACTTCACTACTCACGAACATGTTTACTCACAATCTTCTCTGCTCATAAACTTTTCTGCTCATAAACTTTACTGCTCACAAATTTTTCTACTGACAAACTTTTCTACTCACAAACCTTTCTACTCTATAAGTTTTTCACTCAAAAATTTCTCGGCTAACAAACTTTTCTACTCGCAAATATTGCTACTCACAAACTTTTCTACTCTCAAAGTTTTACACTCACAAATTTCTCTACTATAAACTTTTCTACTCGCAAATTGTTCTACTCACAAACTTTTCCACACACAATATTTTCTACTCACAAACTTCACTACTCACGAACATTTTTACTCACAAACTTTTCTACTCGCAAACTTTTCTACTATCAAACTCTCTCAAAACTTTTTAACTCACCAATTGTTCCACTCACAATATTTGCTCCTCACAAACTTTTCTACTCGCAACGTTTGTACTCTCTCACTTTTCTACCCACTCACTTGTCTAATTACTTATCCAGAAATTCCATGTGGGAAAATCTACGATCTCTAAAAATTTCGTAATATTTGGTACAATTCATTCGATGACACTTATTAATTTACTGGCTTACTTATTTACTCACTTACTGATTTATTCACACGAAATTTTTACGATAACGTATAACTCCTACACATTAACAATTTTTGAATGCGAAATTTAACAACTTTTCTTTTAGATGACTTAAAAAAGAACTCGATTCATCAATTTGAGACACTATTCTTCTATATAGCTACTCTGACAATGAGTCCTCTAAAACTACTGACCAGTTTCAAGAAGCCAACAACCATCATTTGTGGCGCTACAAAGAGAGCTCTTACGAATTTTATTACGACAACCAAAATCTTTCCAATAATAGATTTTTATTAAACACGAAATTCAACAGCTTTCATCGATATCTAAGAACAAATTAATTGATAAATAGAATGTATTTTTCAACCCTTCTTTAATTTTTAGAACTGTACTTCAATTGAGCTACCCGGGAATCTTTTTGAGATTTGAAATAACCTAAGATATCTCTTCTCAGAAATAACTAGTCAAGAAGAATCAAGAAGTATCTTCTTGAATCTTCTTGAATCTTCTTGAATCTTCTTGAATCTTCTTGAATCTTCTTGAATCTTCTTGAATCTTCTTGAATCTTCTTGAATCTTCTTGAATCTTCTTGAATCTTCTTGAATCTTCTTGAATCTTCTTGAATCTTCTTGAATCTTCTTGAATCTTCTTGAATCTTCTTGAATCTTCTTGAATCTTCTTGAATCTTCTTGAATCTTCTTGAATCTTCTTCAATCTTCTTGAATCTTCTTGAATCTTCTTGAATCTTCTTGAGTCTTCTTGAATCTTCTTGAATCTTCTTGAATCTTCTTGAATCTTCTTGAATCTTCTTGAATCTTCTTGAATCTTCTTGAATCGTCTTGAATCTTCTTGAATCTTCTTGAATCTTCTTGAATCTACTTGAATCTTCTTGAATCTTCTTGAATCTTCTTGAATCTTCTTGAATCTTCTTGAATCTTCTTGAATCTTCTTGAATCTTCTTGAATCTTCTTGAATCTTCTTGAATCTTCTTGAATCTTCTTGAATCTTCTTGAATCTTCTTGAATCTTCTTGAATCTTCTTGAATCTTCTTGAATCTTCTTGAATCTTCTTGAATCTTCTTGAATCTTCTTGAATCTTCTTGAATCTTCTTGAATCTTCTTGAATCTTCTTGAATCTTCTTGAATCTTCTTGAATCTTCTTGAATCTTCTTGAATCTTCTTGAATCTTCTTGAATCTTCTTGAATCTTCTTGAATCTTCTTGAATCTTCTTGAATCTTCTTGAATCTTCTTCAATCTTCTTGAATCTTCTTCAATCTTCTTGAATCTTCTTGAATCTTCTTGAATCTTCTTGAATCTTCTTGAGTCTTCTTGAATCTTCTTGAATCTTCTTGAATCTTCTTGAATCTTCTTGAATCTTGTTGAATCTTCTTGAATCCTCTTGAATCTTCTTGAATCTTCTTGAATCTTCTTGAATCTTCTTGAATCTTCTTGAATATTCATGAATCTTAACTATTTTTTTTTCAGTTGTAGGCCTAGTTTTAACTATTTTTCAGTCTACAACAGTGAAAATTTGATGTTTTGATGATTTCTCATGTGGCTCCATATCGAAAGCAACCCTTACAATCACACACATTCATAGAACTCCTCATTTATTCGCAAATCATGGTTACGTTGGTTATCAGTTTTGAAGATTTTTTTTTTAATTTCATGAAAACTGTTCATCCCTACCTACCAACTGAACGATAAGCCCCAAAATGACATATATCGATGGGATCGATTGGCTTCGTTCTGGTGTGAATAACATAAATAACCATCACCACGAACGACGGACCGACAGACAGACAGTCATCTTCGGAGCAAAAGTGATATAAAAGTGGAGTGACTTCCTTTCGGCAGGATGCCTAACGCACTGCGGAACGAATGAACGGGGATGAAGGGACGAGTTCGCGCCGGCACGAGCGAGAAAGCGATAACATGTTGCAAATTTTATACGAGCTTTTATCGATTCCCGGAACGGGCAACGGAGGCGAACCCTTCGGCTAAAGCAAACCGTCGGGAATTGGCTATCTATATTGGAGCAAAATCATCATTCGCATCTTGTGCTTCTTCGCTTCTTATTTTTTGTTACTACTTCCCAGGGTCCAACCAGTTCAGGGACGAGTTTCCTGGCAGGCTGGAATTTTAGCGGGCCGCTAGAACACATTCCCTTGCTGACATTGTTGATGATTTTATGGTATCTCGATGCGTACAAAGGTATTTCCTTTTCTTTTGCGATTCATGTTGCAGAAAACTTGAAGCTTGGTGATTGATTAGTCCAAGAGCTGATACATCATTGCCGTGCTAATCACCGCCGGGCCGAGAATTCCTCGAATGCTTGAACACAACGATAAACATAAATGATTGAAACTGTGCCTAAGGTCGTTAAAAAGAAGATTACAAATAACCTAAATTATTGTTTTCACCCAATTGATCAAGTCCATTAGCGGATGATCCGTTCCGGTCATAATTCAACCAGCACGGTCCAACCGCAGCAACAGGTACCAGGTACCGGATACCTGAAACCAGTCCACCGCCCATCAGCCGAAAAGGATCCGCAGCCCGAATCCAATCCACTTGCCCGAACTCACGCATATAATCTTACGGAGCGGGGCGGCGAGAGAATTTCGTAAATCAAAATATTTTGACCTGTTACAACACTGGATATAATTTATCTTTCCTTTGTTTCTGCTGCACGCTAGGTTTCCTTTCCCGACCGGTCTCTCGCGCTGCACGGCACCAAAGTCAAGCACAGAGCGGCCGAGTCCTTTCGGTCGCCCGGTGCATCCACGTTCACTGACTCACTCGGCAGATTATCGGCACATATGGTCGAAACTGAAACGACGAATAAGCAACCTGTCGAGTTTGCTTCGCACGGCTCTAAAAGGGACACCTACCGGGCCGGACCGAACCGTTTCTGGGCTGGCGAACTGCCTCGCGTACACGAACGAACCGGCTGCAACGCCTGGTCGCCAGTCCATTTGTGATGCTGGACGGTGAGGGTGTGGAGGAAGAAGGTTCTTGGCAGGAGATAAAAACAGCAGGTAGACGCCGACATAACTCAAGAGGTCCGGGTCCAGGTTCAGCCACGGCTGCTACACGCGGACCGGAGTTCGTGTACAGTCACGGCACGCCCGGACTCGACACCGTTTCGCAGAATTCGAAGCCGGGCACGCGGGCTACAGGTTGGCTGGTCCCGCCGGGTTCGCCCTGTGGAATGGACCAGGCCACGCAAAGGCAAATGTCTGTGATGGTGATTTAATAAAGCCCGAATTTTAAGTGGGTCGATTGTTACAAATTTGCAACCGAGCCAGGGAGGTTCGAGTTGATTGTCTGTCGATGTGTGGATTTCGATTGTTGGACAGGCTGAGACAGATAGTTTTATTTACGGCTCTGTTTAAGTGCATTTAGCAAATAACAATATTTTTTAAATCTCACGTATGGAGATTCTGAATGATAATCATAAATTGGATGTGTAGATGTAGTAATTCCACCGATAGAAAGATCATCATTATCATCGCACAAGCACGCCATCTACAGTGTTGCACAAAGAAACCTGACACACACTTAAATTGGATTACCGATCTCAGCTGTTCAAATCTCGGTAGGTGATTTTATCAGTAAAATTCACGTTTTATCACTGCGGTACCTTGAGGTACTGCTGTCAACAAATGTTCATTTGTGCTGATATATCATTAGAATGGAAATATTCGGTAGTTCGGCTGTTCAAAACTCGTCAAAAGAGGCAAGATTTACCGAATGAAATTAAGTGTGCACATTCATCATGTATTTTCTTACGCAAGAATTTTCTAGGGATCCGCTAAACCAATCTTAGCAAGCGTGGGTTCGTTTGAGAATTACTACTTAATCATTGGCCAAATTTGAAGCTATGGTTAAATTCTAGAGATATAATGTCGACAAAACACAGCTGTTTTCTGTAGTTTTACGTAATCAATGGAGCAAAACTTCGCCTAGTTCCGTGGCAGTATTTAAACGGTTGAAAAAAGAACCCATTCGATCAAATTTATCCGATATTAACTACTGCATCCATTTATTTATCTACATTAGAACCACCATATTAATATTCTGGACATTCAGGAAGTGAAACAAAATTAAAGAGCTAAATTCGGAACCTGGGGCTAGCTCCGAGTTCAGTTGCAAAATTCAGGTTCGGATTCCAGATCACGAATTCGGTTCATGAATTTAGTTCCAGAATTCTGGAACTGAACTCATTGTCAGAAACCATTCTAAAACTGAATTCCGAACCTGAATCAAGGGACTAAATAACCGACAAAACGCGTCGTTTTTTTACCGCTCAAAGATGGCAGAACTATTTTTCAGCAAACCTAGGCTTGTTTGGAAGCTACTACTGAATGAATTGTGAATCAAGTTAGACGATCAAATGGTTGACACTTCGTAACCGCTCTTTTTTATGGGTTAAATTTTCTCGAAGATTTTAAATAAAGTTAAGCTTATTTAAAGGATACACACTTAATTTCGTTCGGTAATTCTTGCCTCTTTTGACGAGTTTTGAACAGCCGAACTACCGAATATTTCCATTCTACTGATATATCAGCACAAATGATCATTTGTTGACAGCAGTACTCAAGGTACCGCAGTGATAAAGGATGAATTTTACCGATAAAATCACCTACCGAGATTTGAACAGCCGAGGTCGGTAATCCAATTTAAGTGTGTACAACAGCGTATATTTCCAACTGGGCGACCTACAAATTCCAGTAGTTTTAATTCTCCAAAACATCAAGGAGATACTTAAATCGATTTCTAAAGAATAAGACAGGTTTGAAAGTTACTATCATATAACTAATGACCGCGGTTCCAGCTCACTACATCCTCTATCTAAGATTCAAATGAATGGTCTTAAGATCTGAAGTTTCTCGTTTTACCTTTTCTATATGTATAATAGGTATAGGATTCGTTCAAACTTTTCCCCGCGGGCCGAGTGTCATATACCAATTCAGCTCGACGAACTGAGCAAATGTCCGTGTGTGTATGTGATGTCAACAAAGAAATCGAGATCGCAGAGATGACTGGACCGATTTTGATCAAAATAGTTGCAAATGAATGATCTCCCTTTATACGAAGTTTTATGTCAAAATTTTCAATATTTATTTGCAATATCTGTCACAATTGACCTTGAAAACAAAATATGTTTCTAGACTTAGGGTGAAGCCAGAGTAGGCGCGACGCGCGACACATGATGAGATAGTACCCAAGTAACAAATGTAACTTATTGAGCTTTCAATGGGCCGTATGAATAAAATGTAGTAAAGTCTGTTGTTTGTAGTATCTTCTCAAATACATAGTCCACAGAGTAAAACACGTTTGGTTTGGTTTTAATTATTCTACTTCACTTTATCAGCAAACACACGAGTAGCAACCTCTGGAGCTACCTACCGAAAAATTCTAGTAAATACTACATGTTCGAACGTTGTTGTGTAGTAAAGTCTCTGCTTTTGACAGGACAATATGTTTTACAATTGATTTAGAAATGTTATTTATGTTAGATATGTTTAGAAATATATATTAAAATTGGTTGTTCCACATATCACTGTTAAGTTTCACAATACTACCGAAAAAATCACTGTAGAACAACTTTAAGTACATCTAAAACAATTGTGCAATAAATCACCAACTTGTCAATGTTTCACTAGAAGCTCTACAAAAAAATTCACATCGTCATGTAAAACGGGAGTAACTATAACAATTGTGCAACTTATCCAAAACTTTCCAAACGGCTGTCATAATTGTACCGGGCACAATATACGTCGAAATTGCTATAAATCTCTTGTGGAAGAAAAATTAGTGAAATGATTGATGCTCTCCGCAAGGCAAAAAATGCTAGGCCGAATTGATAACCTTGCTGTAAAAAATATATTTCTGCAGAGTCCGCATTGTTTTGGCTGCCTCATGAATTTTTTGATCAGTGTTTTCTTCAGTTTTAGAAAAATATTGATATAAAATTCAAAACTTGCAAAACCGTTATGCAAGATGTTTGAATTGAACGCAAAACTTGCAGACATGAGATTATTATCATAAAAGTTGCAGGAATACAGCACTACATACGCAATGAAAACAAAAATCAATCAGATAATTTGTATTCGGTTTTCATCTCGCGAAAAACAAAGCAGACCTGACATCACTTTTCAAAGATATTGAACGAAAAGTTAATTTCATCATAGTTACTCCCATAGTTATATATTACCGCTTGTGCAACTTGTTTTTGCCACTCCAGCACACGGACTTGCCAAAATAATACCTACAGTGCGGATCACAAAAGTCGGGCCCTCTAAGATAAATGACTATACTGTATTGCTGTTTAATTCAACTAGAAGATTAAATCTGATAAAAAACAAAATGTAGAAAATTTCTTTCCGAAATATTAACATGTTAGTGTTTCCTGTTATTTAGATAATATATGTCATTACGTTGGGTGAACCATTTTCTATTCAACTCACTGTTACAATCGATGCCATATTGGAAAATATTAAAAAAAACATCTTTTCAGGTTTAATTACACATTTGATCAAAATCGTATGAGAATTTTAAAGAATGTTTGAATACACGTATTTTAAACACCATTCCGAAGATTCTCATTAAAAATAATAGACTGTTATTTTGACAGAAATTTGTGTACGATAATTCTAAGGCGCTTGAAAATTTCGGGCGTATGAATACATGTTTCACCATAAAAAATGCAGTTCGTTGTCGATTTTTCATTTACAAAAACACAAAAGATTAATTCTACAATATGTAGCATTATCATTTTTCATGTGCAGATTATTTTACAAGATCCATGTTTGTGTTGAGAGAAGTTGTATTGAGAATCAAATGTGAAACTTATTTATTAGAAATTATGTTTGTTATGTTTTTGTAAACGTCATTTCATTTCTTGTTTACATTACGTAGTAGATTGCACGAGTTTCACAATTGTTTTTTTCGCTGATTTTATTACAGCCTTTTTGAAGGGATCGACGCATGAGTTTTTGTATCAGTTGCACAATCGTTGTGAATAAATGTTCGCAATAACGGATGAACTTAAAAGTATGTTGCACAACACAAAAAAATTGCGCTTTTTCCATAACACAATAGTTACTAGAATAGAGATATAAACTAGTTTGATAAATTGCACAATCAGTAGAAATATACAGGACAGCAACTTAACATGCTACTTGGGTAGCGACTATCAAAGTGATAATAGTAACAAAACAATATAATTTATTTATATTCATATTTATTGAAAATAAAATTCCGATCAAAATCAAACAAAATCATCTTGACTGAATCCATTCTTATTTAATCCATATATATGCTGTAGTGTCAATTGCCGCATTTCTACCTGAAGTTGTAGCTTTTTTTTTTTGCAAAATGCAAATCTTTCTCGTAGTTTCAAATTTCGAAGCTCTATTTTCAAAAGTAGTGTCCCTCTTCGACGGTATCAATCATGTCATTGTCGTTGTAATGCACAGAAGACTTTATATTTTTCGAAGATTTTTAGGAATATGTTTGACGAGGCATTTTCATCTAAAAATTTTTAGGGAATCTTCACAACATTTGCACATTCCGTTGAAAAACTGCTCCGATTAGAGCTTAGATATCAATAAAATTATCGATCGATATTTTTGTGTAAGCGACTTTTCCCCTTATTCTAGTACTAGTAGTTTTACACACTTGATGATAAAACTATATTTCGGAGCAAAGTGAAACACAATTTTCAATATTGTTCTATGCAATTATTTCTTAGCACCTAAAAGACTCTTTTTCGTGAAGTTTCGATTTTAGCACGGATCGTTTTTGGCAACTAAATCGTTCGAACATGACGTATGTATTAGAAAGGAGGTAGTACTTTTAAAATAAAAACATTTTCATATTTATATTGATTCATACTGCTGGCAACAATAATTGCTTCTTACACCCTTATACCATTCGAAGAAGTTCGTCGAGATCAGCGAATATGTGTGTGAAAAGTAGTTTCATAAATTTTTACTCGTTCCGGCGAACGACCGCAACTAGGTTAAAGCCGGGTATGAATAAACGATATAATTAAAATTTCTCGGAAATGATTTAACTGGTTTCTACAAACTTAGACTCATATGAACAGTCCTATGCACCCCAATAAGGTTTTGGAATTTCGTTTATTTCCGACTTCTCGTTCCGGAATTACTGGATGGTAGATGTAATTAAATTAAAAGAATGTCACTCATTTAGCTCGAAATTGGCTGAACCGATTCAGTCCATCTAGCATTTAAATAAAAAGTCTTAAGATCTCATAGTAACTGCTTGTTTTTTAATGAGATCCGACTTCCGGCTCAGGAGATACAGGGTGATTAGTGTAAAAATTTCACATAAATTTATCGGGTTTACCGGGATCACAGATGTTGAGGGTCGATGACCAAATAAACTTCTTCCAGTTTTAACGGTCCCAGAAAGTACCCAAAATTGTATTTGGAACGCACTATGATGATGGCGACACTGATTTTCAAAAATCTCGAACCGAATGAATGGTGCCAAATCACGAAAGAATAGCGAGTCATGGTTTCATAGGAGTGGTAGCAATTAGATTTCTGACAACCAACGGGTAGACTTGGAAGATCAGAAGTGAAAATATTATACAAGATTGGAGCTACGCTCGAACCCTGCGGAACACCGGCTCGTACGGGTAGCAATTCAGATTTACACACGGAACCACCCGCGATCCCATTTTGACCAGAATATTAGTTGATTTTTTGAATTCGATTGGTTAAAATTTGGTACAACTAATCGATTGTTGTTTTAACTAAACTGTCATTTTTGTTTAGTTGAAAAATAAATCGGTTTTATTTGTTTTAGACATTGCAAATAGTTGAATCAACTCGAACAATGTTATTGATTTGCGAAAATAATCAAAAAACTACAAGGATCAGCCCCATGGGGTTGTTCGAGCCGTTGATGTAGAACAAGGCAACCAAAATTTCTAATGATCTACAATCAAATAGTTCAATCGATCGTCACACTTCGAATTCGCAAATGCACGAGAGACTGCTCAGATTGATCTTTATTAGGAACCAAAACCGAACACGCGAACCCAGAATATAGACTCTATTTGTCTTAATTCGTATTTCTTTTGTAGCAGACGAAATTACATCAATAGCCCAAATGTATGCAATTATATGTTTGTACACTCTAGCGATACGTATATCGATATTTAAGCTTCTTTTTTTGTGTTCAAGCTTTGTGTGCAAGCAGTTATTTTTATAGCGTTTCCTCACCATTACTACCATTCTGCAATTTCGGTTGAAGCGATAAACTTTTTCTCATTATCAATCGAGATCATCTTATATAAATTGGATGTTAGTCTTATGCACTTCAAATTTACCCTGCGGTAGTTGTCAATTTCTCAGGCGAAACGGCATAACATAGAATTTCATCCAAACTTGCATGACTCAAGATCAGAGCATACCAATTAAAGCTTCAAATCGTTTTTTGTCACTTTTTGTCTTGCTGTCTAGCAACAACCTACCTCTCAGTTCGTGCTCGCATCTCAGCCAACGCAGTCGAAAATCGTTTGCGGTCGAAGCAAAAGAAACAAAGACAATACAGTGCAGTGAACAATAGAGTGTACGGAATGGGCAAATACGATTTAACAAAGCCTGAAACTTGGCCAACAAGGCCAAATTCAATTTGTATAGATTTCAAGCGTTGCAAAATTAGACCAGCAGCAAATGAAATTGAAATCT
This sequence comes from Malaya genurostris, assembly GCF_030247185.1. Taxonomy (NCBI): domain Eukaryota; kingdom Metazoa; phylum Arthropoda; class Insecta; order Diptera; family Culicidae; genus Malaya; species Malaya genurostris. Next base: position 129,777,477 of record NC_080570.1, read on the forward strand.
TACTTAAAGAACGAATGCATCTAGACGCTAATAATGTAACTGAGATTCAATTCAACAAGGCGTCTAACTGTGTGTACATTATGTTTAAACGTGAAAAAGATGCAATTGCATTTGCTTCGGTTAATAACGGGGCGCACAGTATTGATCATGACAATGTTAAATATAAAATCCCTGTGTACATGGTGGACAATGCCATAGAAGTACGCGTGCATGACCTTCCCCCGCAGACCAGCGAGGGGTATGTTCGGGAATGTATGTCGCAGTACGGTGAAGTTCTTTTCATCGAAAAGGAAGTATGGCGGAATTTTTTCCCGGGTATCCGGAATGGCGTGCGAGTGGTACGTATGCAACTACGTAAAGCAATTCCATCTTACATCATTTGTGGTCAAGACGGGATACATCCGTGTAAAACGTTGATTACGTATGAAAATCAATTGGTTACATGTCAGTTTTGTGAACAACCTGCACACTACGGCAAACCTTGCACTGAAACAAGGATAGTATCACATTTACATAAAATTCTTATCCTAATTTAATTCTAACATAGTCACAACGATTTGAATTTATTAAAACATATTGCTCTTATTACTTAAATACCATCTTAGGTAACTCATCATTAATTATGAAGTCTACTCGGAAATATTATTTGAACCAAACGATTAATTTCTATAAATTATGAAATAAGCTGTTATTTTCAGACATTTTGTTGATAATTTCATAAACTGTTTCGAGTTTGTTTGTATCATTACATAATTTTTATTCTAATTTAGCTATTGGTTGAACTCATGGACGCAGCTGGAATCAGAACTAAGTCTTACTTACTTACTTACTTACTTACTTACTTACTTACTTACTTACTTATATACTTACTTACTTGCTTACTTATTTACTAACTTACTTACTTACTTACTTACTTACTTACTTACTTACTTACTTTCCTAACAAACTTTTCTGCTCACAAACTTTTCTGCTCACAAACTTTTCTGCTCACAAACTTTTCTGCTCACAAACTTTTCTGCTCACAAACTTTTCTACTCACAAACTTTTCTGCTCACAAACTTTGCTGCTCACAAACTTTTCTGCTCACAAACTTTTCTGCTCTCAAACTTTTCTACTCCCAAACTTTTCTACTCCCAAACTGTTCTACTCACAAACTTTTCTACTCTCAAAGTTTTCTACTCATAAATTTCTCTACTCACAAACTTTTCTACTCGCAAATTTTGCTACTCACAAACTTTTCCACACACAATATTTTCTACTCAAAACATTTCACTACTCATGAACATTTTTACTCACGAACTTTTCTGCTCATAAACTTTTCAGCTCACACATTTTTCTACTCACAAACTTTTCTACTCTAAAAGTTTTCTAGTTACAATTTTCTCTAATAACAAACTTTTCTACTCGCAAATTCTGCTACTCACACTACTTTTCCACACACAATATTTTCTACTCACAAACTTCACTACTCATGAACATTTTTACTCACAAACTTTTCTGCTCATAAACTTTTCTGCTCACAAATTTTTCTACTCACAAACTTTTCTACTCCCAAACTTTTCTACTCACAAACTTTTCTACTCACAATTTTTTCCACTCACAAACTTTTCTACTCATAATTATTTCTACTCACGAACTTTTCTACTCACAAACTGTTCTACTCACGAACATTTTTACTCACAAACTTTTCTGCTCATAAACTTTTCAGCTCACACATTTTTCTACTCACAAACTTTTTTACTCACAATTTTTTTCTACTCATGAACTTTTCTACTCACAATCTATTTTACTCACGAACATTTTTACTCACAAACTTTTCTGCTCATAAACTATTCAGCTCACACATTTTTCTACTCACAAACTTTTCTACTCACAAACTTTTCTACTCACAAACTTTTCTACTCACAAACTTTTCTACTCACAATTTTTTCTACTCACAAACTTTTCTACTCATAATTATTTCTACTCACGAACTTTTCTACTCACAAACTGTTCTACTCACGAACATTTTTACTCACAAACTTTTCTGCTCATAAACTTTTCAGCTCACACATTTTTCTACTCACAAACTTTTCTACTCTAAAAGTTTTCTACTCACAATTTTCTCTACTAACAAACTTTTCTACTCGCAAATTCTGTTACTCACAAACTTTTCCACACACAATATTTTCTACTCACAAACTTCACTACTCATGAACATTTTTACTCACAAACTTTTCTGCTCATAAACTTTTCTGCTCACAAATTTTTCTACTCACTACCTTTTCCACACACAATATTTTCTACTCACAAACTTTTCTACTCACAATTTTTTCTACTCACGAACTTTTCTACTCACACTTTTCTTCAGTGAAGGATCTGTCAATATGAAGTGATCTTAATGCAGCTTTCAACCGGCAGACGGACTTCTTCCACGGACAGACAGATTAAAGTCATCCCATAAATTTAGCTTACACAATAATCCTACGAATGGAGTAATTTTTTACATTCGCCTCAATTAACTGTCCGCAATTTCACATCCCCCTCCCTCTCCATTCCATGGAGTGAAAAAAAATGTCACATTACAGTATGACACCAACGGCATCGGAGCACTAATTACAGTCAATATATTTATATTAAAATTAAAACAAAATTACACTTCGCGAAGCGAGTTTCCACCAGGTCGAGCTTTTTTCTCTCCTGGCAAAGCGAAAAACACACACCTCTAAGGCAAATTAGTTTTAATACGGCATTTTATAAAATTAATAAATTAAATTGAGTTTCCGTCGGGCACAATTTCACCCGACAATTTTTTCTGGGCCGGCCGGCCGTTCGATGCTAGCGGTATCGCGACCTTCACCAATCACGAAATCGGAACGGAGCACCTTCACATAAATGAAAGTTTCGCCGGGAAAACCGACTGACACTGGCATGCGCCTAGAACCTGAAGATGTTACGTTCGGAAAAGTCAGCCGACTCGGTTGTTTTCTAATTCTCGCACCGAACAGCCAAGGCTAGCCTGGGTTTTCTCGGGGCCGAAACAAATAATGGGGATGGCTTTTATTTCGGGTTCCCAGTGAGTGAAATACCGAACGGCTCATTAATTTTCAATTTCTTTAATTAAACTTTATGTAGCGTGGCCGTGGCTCCAGGAAAGTGAAAGTTAAAGTAGAATATCTTGGCAGTTTAAAGCTGCCTCCCCCCCTGCCGGATGCGGAATACCGGGAAGACGCAGGGGTTGAATGGATTCTTCTTGTGATACATTTGCTTATCATTTTATGGATTTTTGATGTCTGGCTTTTTGCCCTTGGGTCGTTTCGGTGGTGTTTGGGACAACCGAGCCAAAGATTGTGTGTGATTTCGATCTACGAGCTATGCGCGCTCGTGTATGTGTGTGTGTGTGTGAGTGAGTAGAAGCAAGAATGGAAGCCAAAGAAAGGATCGGTTCATTGTTATCACTTTTGGTGCTCGAATGGCTCCGGCTCGTGTGGCTATCACTGCTTCTGTTTTTAAAGTGTCGAGATAATTTTCTATCGTTGCCAGCAGAAGCTACCGCTAAGCCATCTCTCCCCCCCCTGGAGCTGCGGTTCCGAGGGAGTTTCGGGGTGCTTGCTGGCAACCGGCTGAAATCGAATATGAATGAAGAGATAAGTCATCGTAATCCCCGGGGAGAAAGGCATAGAGAGAGAGAGAGAGAGAGAGACTGACAGAGAGAGAGACAGACAAACAAGTACCTACCCACTCAAGATGTTGCTCCTTAGTCTGCGATGATGACGATAGTGACGCTGGCGGTGGGTCCTGGCAAAAGCAACATCAGCAAAACCAGAACCGACGGTGGGATGGCTTTGATTATGTGTTTGGGTAGGAAACAAGGGACTAAGCGTAATGATATGACAGGGGGGTACGATGGTTTTATTATACGAAAAATATCACCGGAATAACCGGATACCCTTGGTTCGTTATCGTTGCCAGGATGGTAACGTATTATCGAGTCGGGAATGGACCGAGAATTGTTATTGTTCGAAACGATCGGAATCGTCTGTGATGAACAATAGCGAATGATGTGTTTTTATAATGGAAATTAGTGTTCCTATATTGCAATAGAAAACTGTTAACAATCTTATGATTGGATAACAATCACAACTTATGTGCATGTGGAAGGCATATATATTTAAACTGATTTTATTAATTCCATTCAATCAATCTTCTGATGGAATATAAGTAAGGTTGATTTCCATATTCACTTTAACGTTTCGTCTTCGACTCATCAGACCGAGGTGAACATGACTAGTCGCAATAATTGGAATAATAAAAATAGCCAACTTACTCCTCACTTTACGGGGCCGTGTTTCAATTAAAAGTTTCAGAAAAAATTCGCGTAACCTTTTTCTGTCATAATTTTGAACAATAATAACTCAGTCATTTGTTGATGGATCGATATAATTTAAGTACCAATCTATTCGGAAACATTTAACTTAAACATGTATGGCAACGTCGTTTCAGTGTTTTAATAGCATACTATTGAAAACAATGAGATTTGATTCGACCTACGCTTCCGCGAGACAATCACAGCATGCTATCATGATGTCATCCGTTTGATTTCACTCGCACGACCGACGGTTTTGATCGCAGCTGAACACCTCGAATTTCATTTAGTAGCAATTCTGCTACTTTGATCGGTATAGAAAGCATGCCAGAAAAAGTATCGCTTCATTCTGCGTCGTATGAACCTTCGCACAAAAGTGAATCTATAAATATTTTAACTTTAGTCGGCAACCTTGTTAGTGAGTGGATTACGATACTGAAAGTTACATCCATTCACACCCTGGGTAATGGCTTTTGTATGTGCGCGGTGTGCTGATGCCGTGTTCATTTGAGCATATTGAATATCAATTAGCTGTTTAACAATTTATTAATTTTTAGTTGGTTTGACGTAAATTCGACATAACTAAGTTAAGTTTTTGCAATGACTGAGCGGAAACATATATCGGAGAAGCGAAATGAATGAAAAACTTACAGAAAAGATGATTTTTTGGGGAAAAAAAATGATACGCTCAGAGACAGGACTCGAACGTGCGCTTCTATGCATTCCGTGCATACGCGCTACCATTTCGCCACCCTAAGCCTTGTGATAGACACAGCTCTAAAATACGACTAGACGAATGACAAATTCTCTTTGTTTACTTTCTTATTCGATTATTAGCAGTTCATCTCTCTAACTTTTTACAGAGAATAATCAATAATACCAAATACAAATAATCATAATTATTTTTGCCTTGCTTCGTATAGAAAGGTTATGCAATCACTGTGAAAATGGACTTTTGAACCGAGGCCCGCGAAGGGCCGAGTGTCATATACCATTCGACTCAGTTCGTCGAGATCACAAAATGTCTGTGTGTGTATGTATGTGTGTATGTGACAAATAATGTCACTCAATATTTTCAGAGATGGCTGAACTGGTTTCCATACAAAGTTCCTGAGTTTCATATGGGTCCGACTTCCGGTTCCGAAATTTCAGGGTGATATGCACCAAAAACAAGAAATAAATAGTCACACACGTTTCTCAGAGATGACTAAACCGATTTTCACAAACTTAGATTTTCATGAAAAGGTCTTACGACCTTATACAGATTTCCTGAGTTTTATTTTGATCCGACTTCCGGTTCCGGAAATACGAAGAAAGATGTGATAATTTTTGAAAAAATATGCAATTATATTTTCTCGGAAATTTCTCAACCGATTTTCACAAACTAAGAAGCAAATAAAAGGTCTTTATATTCTTCAAAAAGTTCCCAAAAAGTTGATCCAGATCCGACTTCCGGTTCCGGTATTACAGTGCGATTAGTGAAAACTTTCATTTAGGGGTTAGCCTATGTTTGTGCTTAGGGGAGTTCCGTTTTTGGAGATTTTCTTTTTCGTCAGCGACAGACCCCTATGGAGGATGTTAACCCCCTGTTAGAGTTGTGTCTATTACAAGGTTCAGGGTGGCGAAATGGTAGAGCGTATGCACGGAAAGAATAAGGATGCTAATTCGAGTCCTGTCTCTGAGCCTACCTTTTTCCAAAAAATCATCTTTTCTGTTAAGTTTTCCATTCATTTGGCTCCCAATTTCATCTCAGCTCCTATTTCCATCTCATTCCTTCTCTTCATTACTTTGAACATGAATAATATATTACGACGTACCTGAACCAAACTGAAAAATGTTTAAAAAGGAATATCTAAGCTGTTGTCACTTTTCCATTGGAAGAAATGGTTTTAAATTCTTCGGTGATCGTTTTTGCCTTTCTCATATAGAAAGGTTATGCAATCACTGTGAAAACGTTTTTTTGCACTCACTTTTCTCGAAGATGGCTGAACCGATTTTCACAAACTTAGATTCAAATGAAAGGTCTTTTGGTCCCATACAATATTCCGGAATATTTTTTGAATCCGACTTCCGGTTCCGGAGTTATGGGATAAAATGTGCAAAAAAAATTAAAATATGTGTTCTAATTTTTTTCATAGATGGCGCGACCGATTTTCACAAACTTAGGTTCAAATGAAAGGTCCTGTGGTCCCATACGTAATTCCTGAAATCCGACTTCCGGATCCGGAAATATTGGGTAAAATGTGTTAAAAATTTTATATCATCACTGAAAAAGGGCGAAAAACCGTAAAAAATTTTCTAAATCGGCCTCAAATCTTCTCCAATTGATAGTTTTTATCAGTAGATGGTTAAACAAACCGATTTCGGTTATTCTTTTAAGAATCGAAGAAAATTATTTTGAAGAATACCACAGTATTATATATGATAGTATAATTGATATGGGAAAGGCATCATTACACCACTAGGTGGATTAAAACAGGTTTTTTCATTTAAAACAAGCCCACTTTCAATTTAGGACACATTTTCGTCTCAAGATTTACAGTTCGTCATGTTTCTGATTATCTACTAATCGATTCGTCTCAAAACATGATCACTTTTTCGCACAACTATACTATCATTGAATGCTGGATGACTTCATAATTAGTAATGTTCACTTGCTACTTGTTTAATTAACGATTTAATACTTCAAAAACTACCCGACAAACAATAAAAGTCTTTAAAAATATGAGATGAATGTTTTTCACTTCGTTCACTTGATTACGCTTTGTTTTCATCTTATTTGGTTTCGCAAAGTTGCCAAGTTATCTCATAATGTTACAAAACAAAAATTGTTTTTCTTTTTCAAATTATCATCCAAAAGTACGTTTCTGGTATCCGTGACATTAGTTTAATTATATCATTGATATTAATACTTCAATAAAACTGTTTCGGCTTCGAATATTACCAGAAAAAGCGTGTTCAATACTAAAGAAATAACCATTGTGGCAAATATAGTAGCACTGGCTTCATTCCGCTATACGTCAACATAACGCTGTGAAGTGTGTGTGTGTTTCATCGACTGTACACAGAGATGCCAGATATTTTCCTAGAAAATATGTATTGCTTTGCATAAAAATTCTATATCTGCTCTATCTGTTTTCACTAATAAAATGATGTTAAAAGATAATTCTTCATACCTGCGAAGATTTCCATTTTAACATGCGATTTGTCCGTTGATTAATAAACTTTAAAAGAAATTCTTAAATCAAATACTAATCGATACTCAGAGACAAAAGTATATTTTTTTACTTCTCACTTTTTATGAACCTGCACAAATCTGTATTACGTTTAGGAAATCTGTATAAAATCTTTACTCTGAAACAAATCAGTATGCGAACGCAAAAATCTATACAATACAGATAAATCTGTATAAATGGCATCTCTGGCTCTTCATTTTGTTCTTAGAAGGGCTAATGCCTAAATAAAAACAATCCCTTTTTTGTTTTGTTTTTAAGTTTACCAAATTAACTACATAGTAAAATTTCAATTTTTAAAAGTCGAAATGATTCAAAACTGGTTCTAAAAATGTCGTGTGTTTTTATAATTGGCATTAGGCCATTTTAAAAAAAAATTCGAACATTTTGAGCCTGAGAGTGTAATAGTGCAATGTTTTGTTTGGATTGTTGTCGCCATTATTAATTAATATGATGATCAAAGGACCAACGATATGATGAATAAAAATCCTTTGAAATTGAATTAGGACCAGAGTAGTGAACACCTCAGAAGTGTTTTTAGCTGATTTTTAAACATTATTTTAATTTCCAAGGAATGTGAATCAATTCTCCATGTGGAGCGAGGCGAATTAAGCAGAAATATGAAAAAATCATAGTGATTTCAGTGGCTAAATCAGGTTTTTAAGGTAACATCCTCACAAATGAGATGAAATAGGGAGCCTTTACCCTATATGTTTCCACTCAGTCATAGCAAAAACTAGAATTTAGTTTCAAAGGTTTGCTCCAGAAACATGGACCAGAACTTAAAGGCTGTATGCAGTTCCAGAATTTATTTCAAAAATCATGATTCCGAATTTGGATCCAGAATCCAGATTCAAGATTCAGTTCCAGAATACAGGTTCAGAAGTTAGTTCTGGAATTCATGTCTAGAACTCAGTTCCAGAGTCGTGATCCAGAAATCAGTTCCCTGATTCGGATACAATGTTCAGTTCCAGAGTTCCGGTATATAGTTCAGTTTCAACCAAAAACTCAGTTCCAAAATCCCAGTCCGAAGTTCAAGTTCAAATCTCGGTCCGGAGTTCAAGCTTAGAATATAGTTTCTAAATCCAGATCCAGAATCCAGGTTCAGAGTTCAGTTTAAAAACTCGTTTCCAGAATCCCAGACCTTTATTCTAGAATTTAACTTCAAAATTCAGAAGAATTTCCATAATCCAGAATTCAGATCCAGAACACAATCAAAACATCATGCCATAGAATCAAATTCTCAAATCCATCAAAAGAATTCAGTGTCAGAATCCAGGAACAAATTAAATTCCAGGACTCATTGCTTGAATCCAAGTTTAAAAATTGTTATCTTCACGTTTCGCTTTTAGCTCATCAGTACTTGAAGCAGGTAAAATCGAACTGCCATTGCCACCTAGTAGTTTAATTTAAACAGTAGAGCATATGCAAAATTTACCTAATTATTGCTGCTAGGAACTAATTACTGTTTACCCAAAATCCTAAGTATTCTGCAATCGATTTCTGAATTCAGCTACAGGATCGGTTATCCAGAATTCGTTTCGGTTTCGAAATCGGTTGCAGAAGTCGGGTCCATATTTCAATTCAAGAAGTCAAGTGCAGAACTCAATCACGCAATTCCGATTCAGAATGCAGGTTTAGATTTTTCAGTTTCAGAATTCTTTCCCTGAATCGTCCGGAAACTCCAAAATGGTTCTTCAGAACAGGTCGGCTGAACGCTTTCCGCTATGAAAGTAGATTTCAAACTAGCGCATTGTCAAAAATAAGAAGATTACGGTATCTCAATAAATTAACAGATCTTCTGATTTCCGATTAATTTATGAGCTATTAACGTTTAAAAAAAATGTACATCCACCAAAAACCTGCCTCGAACTTCAACATTCCAAACCACATTCCAATTAAAGATAATAGCTGCATTTATCTGTTCGGCAAAATAAAGTGCATCTCAACCGTGACTAATGCAGTCCTGAATCATCTCCAACAGGTTTAAACGATTCGCACATCGTGCCTCAGAAATGCGCCAATCAATTCATCACTCACAATAGCGAAATCAATTGCATACAATTACGATATTCACTGAAGATTTGGTCGGTCGTATCACGTTCGTGCCATTTGTTCCGAAAACGGGGAGGAGCAGCAGCAGCAGCAGCACATTCTCACTAACGTGTTACGACATCCATCTGGCAGACAATTTGCACTGCAGCACAGATCTGCGATAATGAACCACCTAATTTCAAGCCACACTCACCCGGAATTAACTGCCCCCCTCCCCGACCAACCAAAGACAGTGCAAAGTCCGCGCTCAATAGATTTTCTCCGTTTGCCAGAGCCATTGCTGCTCCCCGGGACTTTCCATTCTACCTTGCGGTGCCATCCCCCCGAGTGCAGTGTTTTCCACGCTAGCTCAAATTGAAATTTAATTAAATTTGCATTGATTCATATTTAGAGATAACAGCGCGGTGGCTACGCGACGGGTCCCGGGCTGCAGATAGCCGATCCTTGCTCTTGCTCTTAAGTCGTGAAATTCTGCTTGGTTTCGTATCTAACTTGCAGTAGCTTTGCAGTATTATTAACTGGGCCACGGTGGCCAGATCCGACCGACCAACCAAGCGAAGCCAAAGCTAGAATCTTTACCCAGTTCTGTCCGACGAAATCGAATTGAACTAGTAGTAGAAGCGGAGAATTACGCTGGTCCCAGGCGAAGGAGAAGAGGGGAGTCTATCTTCTACTCCAGAGTAGTTAAACCATAAATAGCTAATGCCATTTGGTGGCGGAATGGAAATGGGCAATGGACAGCATTGGGGAAATCGGGAAAAGCTTAATCGTGCTGCAATTTGGTCGACGGCGACGACGACGACGACGACGAATATGCAACAAGACATTCTCCGAACTTGGAGCCACAATCGGACCAATTGGTGAAAAGGGCGAAGAAGTGAGGGGTAAGTGTAGGAATGAATCACAAATGAAAACTTTTAGCAGCAGTACACCTACCGTGTCGTAGTCCACTGTGAGGTATTCCTCCTCCAAGTTGGGCAGTAGCAGTAGTAGGGAAACTGTGCAGCTACACTGCATCGGAGTTCATGTGCTACATTCCGATTCTTCTCCTCCTCATCCTGCCGTCCAACGTGCTGCGGACGGCGGCGAAGACTGGCTTACCTGCTTATTTGTTGCACTCCGGTGAGATAAAATGCATGTAATTGGCTATATATTTCGGTGTTAAATTAACATTAGCTCTATCCACACCTTTCCATATTTATTACCGAGCTGCATTCGATACCGGGATCTACCGGGGGATCTTTGCCATAGATGGGGTAAGTTACAAGCTCACCGAAGGAGGGTTTCTGTAGCAGTGTGTACAGTACTAATAGTAATTTGTGAAAGTTGTAGGTATTAGACACTGTAGGGGCCATGCATCGACGAGTTGTTGGTTAGTTAATTTGCATGCTCGCATGTTGCATGTTGCAGTTGGCACGGATACGACTACTGGAATGGAATGGACTAAAAAAAACGGCGAAGAAAATTTGCTTACCTCCGAACCAGTAAGGTACAATTTAGAATTAGCAGTTCGAAGTGGAAAGTATTTGACGCCACGTAAATGCTATGAAAGTTTGTTGGTGAAAAGGTCAGAGTAAATTGTTGTTAGAGAGAGAGACGTATTATTCATCGGATTTGAATCTCGTGGCAAGAAACAGCAATTGTTCAACAATTAAATTTCAAATTGTTGAACAATAGTTATTTCTTACAAACGAGATTCAAGTTCGATGAATAATACCAGTGTTGGTGATTGCCGAAAATTTGACAGAAGCTGCTATATTGCTATCTATATTGTATACAACATTTTCAATCCGGTAGAAGATGCTACAAGAACTCGAGTTTCTCAATGCATGAACCGCGAGAGAATTTTTCTACATTCCTTCGCTCCACTTCATACTCTGAGTAATTCTCGGCCCTTAAAAAAAATTGCAGTCTGATAATGATCGCCGCTGTGTGGAATTTACCAAGAGAGAATCGCAAGTTGACAATTATCGCAGAAAATCGAATCGATGATTCGACTTGATGATTCTCATACTAGGTTGCAATATTTCAAAACCCTTGTGACACAACTTATACAAAGGTTATATGCTCATAGTTAGAATAAGCGGCAATAGTAAAATGATTCTAAGCGACCGTTTGTTGCTTCAGAGAGGATCCCTACAGCAGCGTGCGAACCTATGATTCTCAGAAATGTCATCGAGAGAAATTCGCTCTCGCACTGGTGTCGATTCTATGTTAAATGAGCCATGCCGGGTGTTTGTTGTGGCGATGATATCCGCCTCTCTTTGATGGCACTGATTCAGTCGTGTGAAGAGTTGCTGGTGAGCATTCTTTGATACGATAAAAGTCATCCTTGAATAATAGCATTTCTTCGACAGCTTTTATTAGTTTCTGATAAAAAAAAGTTGATACTTAAATCAGATGAATAGATATATCAGAGTGTGCGACCAGTGAGTTTCACAAAGCCTAAGGTGCTAAAAGAATGCACACCTTTGGAAAAGTCCTTTTTCAAAATATGAACTAAGAAAGGAGCCTACTGCTAAATTTAGCCACGATTTATCATCAATATCTATTTCAATTGCCAATTTAAATACGTAATCAACAACGTTAAGACAATAAAAAAGTGTGTGCGAATGATTTGATAACCGATTCGCTGCACATCTAGAAAGAAACCTGTAAAACTTCATTGAATCAGCTGTAACAAAAGGCATCCATCATGAATAACGCTCGTATCCGTACTGTATTTTACAGTATTATACGGAATTTTTTAATGTAGGGGAGACCGGGGCTAGTCTCCTTTTAATCCTGCTGCCGGAAGTCTTATTCGGATGAAATAAAGGAATTTTGTATGAACTTCCAATTAAAACTAAATATGTGAAAGTAATTCAAGCTAGGCTGCGAAAAGTGTGTCCAATTTCAAAATTTCGACCACTGTTTCCTATGCTTCCGGAATCGAAAGCTTGGGACTAATATAGCCGAAGTCTGTTTGTTTGGACTTCAACTGACAAGACCTGTCGATTAGAATTGATTTAAGACATATTTCAATTTTTTCCATGTTTTGCATCGCTGCTCCACACAACAATTCACCATTAGGATCCGGAAAGCAGGATCCGGATAACACTTCAGAAGCTTTGTATGGGTTCAGAGGACATTTCATTTGAATCGAAGGTAGTAAAAATCGTCCATCTCCGAGAATAGTCAAACGTTGCTTACACATATACACAGACATACATTGTACGTACACGAAGAACTGAGTCGATTCAAACGCAGGTTTTCACAGTGATTACTAAGCCTTTCTCTATGAGAATTATTGGAATAATTTGTGAAATTCAATAAGTCGGTGAATTTTAAAACTGTTTCAAAGTACTGCCAGAGAAGAGCAGGAATCAGAATTAATTCGCTCAAGTGTCTCGTTTTTCTTTACAAAGTCCAACCAAAGAGGTTCCCAAGCCGTTCAAGTTGGATTGTTGCAACGCTATATTGAATAAATGGTTCTATGTAGGACCTGCACGGAACCGATGTTCTGAAACAAGTTTTTTGTTGTTTACACAGGGTTGTGGAAATTTTTCGTACAACAAACTCGGAATCGGAAAATGTGAAAAAGTTATATTTCGTCTTTTGAGCTTTTTAGAAAAAATTTATATTAGAGAGACGAATAGAGCTTGATGGGTTAGTCGATGCCTTTCACGCAACCCTCCTGGGTTCGATTCCCAACCCCACTTTTCTGGCCCGGAGAAGTGAATGACCCTAAGGTTAAAACTTCTATAATTTAAACAAAAAAGTGTATTGACGTAATCCTTTTTTGAAATATTGTATATTGAAAGTAATGCAGTAATTCCAAGAGAATTATTACCATAAACAAGAAGTAATCCCGAGTAATCAGATTTAAAAAATAATCGAGTAATCTAGAAATAATCAGGGTAATAATGTAAGTAATCGAAGTAATCCACTTCAAGACTGACAAGTAATCCAAGCTGTTGGAAACCCTTGCATTTATCATAAAAAGAAATCATGAATCAACCTTTCAGAAAAATGTATAATCATTGAAATCGAAATTTTTCGTGGGACACCCTGTACTAGAATGTTATTCCGTCACATCGTTTAGCGTTTTTTTTTTCCGAAGTACACTATCACAGCTGAAAACAATTTGTCCTTTTATTTATCATCCAGCAATGTGTTTGTGTGTGTTCAGACTGACGTTCAGCTTCCAACTCTTTGTATAAAATGATACCTGAAGTCCTACATTCTCGATCAGAATTGGAAAATCAAAGAAAATTCTCATAATTGCGACACAATAAATGAAAAACAAAGTAAAGAGAAACTGTAATTTGATTATGAAGCGAGATTTCTTCTACCCAAAAATTCGTTTAATCCGAAATCGTTGAACCAAGCACTCTAACAACTGTTTGTGCAAAATCGATTTCAATCCGACTAAGCAGCTTCCATTTCGACTACCCACTGTTTTAATTGCTCTAATCTGTTACTGCAACTTTGAATGCACCTGAAATTGTCTTGGCTCAAACCTCCTCACACTCCCCAATCTAGAGGACTCAATTGAGCCAGCAGTTAACTACAAAATTGAACACTTCCCAACAGCAAACCGCCATTCCCGTGGGACACGTCCCACACCAAAATCGTTCAAATGCGTTGGAATGCCAGGCGCTCATCCTCGATATCGCAAACGAGTTCCAGCAGAATTCCTCCCCTCGCCAGATGTCGGCCTGCCTGCGCACAAACTATCGGAGGCTGTTCCTTTACTCATATTCAGATAAGCGCATTATTTGGATCGGATGTTGAATGTAAGCCAGGACGGTGTGCGGCGGTGAACTCCGACTGTCTGGCAACGAAGCACATTGCACTTTACTTATTATTGTTATTATGATTATAATTACTCTGTTGTTAATTATCATTGTCCCAACCGACAGACCGGGAATGTGAGTTTTGCGATTGGATGCGGCAGTGCTTTCAAACGATGTTTCTATGGTAATTTTGGGCAGGAGAAAGTATATCCGGAACGTTCGGAAATAACGAATTTGTACGAATATGGTGCGCTGTTTGTTTGCTGAGTATGGGTTTGGAATCGGTTTTTCGAATTGACAAAGTTATATTAAAATAGTCTTTAATTATGCTAATTGAAGAGATACTCTCAAAATAAATTGGCTCAAGTGACCCGTTCACCTAGTTATTTGGAGGTTTGTGTCTTCTTGTAAGATTCAAAGGAAAACTCGGTAATAAGTTTAACCCATTATGTCCTCGCGTATGATATATCATACACAAAAATATTTATTTTTCATAATATGTTTACTGTTGAACTGCAATACCCAACAGCTTCACGATAACAAAACTAGAAAAACTACTCTACGCAACTTCTTTGTGTGGTAAAACTGCTGTTTGGTTTTTACATGCTAACTACTAGAAATGGCAGTGCAAATTATGTGCTAATACTTATATCTTGTAACAAAACATTAGCAGAGACTCTAAAGAAGGTATTACCTGCTTTCCCATACAACAAAAATTTTCTGGGATACCTTTTGGGAAGTGTCAAAACATATTTTAACAAAGATTTTGACAATAGTTATGTAGTCCTACGTTAACTTTTCGAACAAACCCAAACGACTATCGCTTATATTGTAGTGGGTATACGTTTATTGAAAATTTAACGGATTTAAGGTATATTTTAAAAATGCTTAGGTTAGGTCAAGTGTTATTTGATTTGAGGAAAATTTCATGCCCGCCATTTTGATGCTCCATCATAGCATTTCTTGATATCAAATAAATTTTAAAATACAAAAAGTAGGCAACACGATTTTCTTTTATGTTCCATTTTCAGAACCCTTGCACAAGTTTGACACAATGGGCCGTATGAATAAAACGTAGCATGCTTGAATTTCGGTACGTGAGGATCACGCTCCTGTCAAAACATGCTACAAACTGTAGTATTTACTACAATTTTCGGTAGGTAGCTCTAGAGGTTTCTACTCGTATGTTTGCTGATAAAGTGAAGTACAGAAATTAAAAAGTGGCATTTTTACAGATGTAAGTACGTTTCTTGCTTTGTGCATGCTTACACAGATAAAAATATTTTGTGAATTTACATCTATTTTCATGCACATATTTAGAGCAGGTAATTAAACATAAATTTACTTTACAATTCTGTAGGTTTCAATAGAATTTAATTGTAAACTAAGCGTTAATTGAAAGATACAGTTATATCCATTGAAAATTCAATGCAATGCAATTTAGTTTTGCATCGATGAAGGTTTTCAATAAAAATCTCGATTCAACCCATGTCTATTACATGCTATTATTGATTTACATGTCATGTAAATTTAATTATTTCTTTCTGTGTATGCCAGCTTTTCCGGCTCTGTGTCGATACGGTATGCAGTAAATGCTTAAATTCGGAAGAAGAATTAACTACATGTTCGAATTTGTTTTTTATTCATACCAAACCGCGTTATACTCTGTGGACTTTGTTTTTGAGAAGATACTACAAACAACAGACTTTACTACATTTTATTCATACGGCCCAATGAAGTTGATTTGTCGATTTGTACAGAAATGGCGATGAATAACAAGAAATGTTTGTTACTGGCTTTTGCTAGAAGCGCATTTATTTTATTGTGATTAGTTATAATTCTTATTTTAAAGACTGTCCCAGAAAATATGGACGCAACCATAAACCGCTGCCATTTCGCAATGGTTCAGAATCTGTCAATTTTTATGGCTGCCTCCTGTTGTTTACACTCTTCTCTAACCACTTGTGCAGTTGTTTATTCGTTTTCATTAGTTTGTTTCGAAATGCGTGGACTTTCAGCAGAACAACGTCGAAAAATTATGTACAAATGGTGCACAGAACGCGGACTGTCACTGAGAAAAACAGCAAAATGGAAGGAGTAAGTGAAAAAGCCGTGCGAAATGCAATCAGGAAGTTCGATGAGGATAACACCTTTGAGGATAAACCGAAAACGGGTCGAAAAAAAGGTCCAGCTACAATGGCAATACTTTCTGGGGCAGTCTTTAGGCCTTAAAGTCTACCAACGTAACCGATGATATTGGTGAGTTTCTTTTTTGTGGTCCATACTCGTGGTATCACATTCACAATAAATGGAATCATTGCAATGAATTATGAAGAAGTGTTTATTCATCCAAAAGCTACCTGAAGCTCAGACCTTAAGATCAACCAACCTGACAAAGTTCATTAACGAACTTATTGTTAACGGTCTATACTCGTGATAACACTGACAATTAATAGGCTATTGTAGATGCTCTGGGTCCCCTAAAATACTACCTGGAGCTCAGGCGTTAATATCAGCCAGCATAAGATGCTGCATTGAGGAACTTAAGTCGTGGTCCTGATCCTCGGCCTATTCCTAGTCCTAGTCCTAGTCCTAGTCCTAGTCCTAGTCCTAGTCCTAGTCCTAGTCCTAGTCCTAGTCCTAGTCCTAGTCCTAGTCCTAGTCCTAGGAAAGACTTTAATCCGAAATAAAGAATCGACAGACAAACCTTCACCCTCCAGTAGATGTGAAAGCAATACTGTAGAGATTGCAAAGCGGATGGGTTATTTTATGTCTTACTGGCAGAACTCCGAGACAAGTATTTCGCTCACCTCCTCAGTACGTATCATTCTCAGCTCGGGCCTCTCGCCAAGAAAGCCAACACATTTTTTAATTTTTTGGCATTAAAAATGCCTTACTCTTCACTATATGGGGCCGGGTGTCAATTAAAAGTTTCAAAAATAGTCGCGTAACCTTTTTGTGTCATAATTTTGAACGTTAATAACTCGGTCATTTGTTGATGGATTGTTATAATTTAACAACCAATCGATTCGGAAACTTTTAACTTAAACATGTATGACTACGTCGTTTCAGTATTTCAATAGTATACTATTGAAAAAATGGTTGGAATCGACCTATGTTTTCATCCACCAATCCCAGTTGTAGAAAATGACGTCAACTTCTTGTTCGGCATAGGAGGCTTTGCGTCATGCATAAAAAACACCGCATCGTTCTGCGTAGTATGAAGAGAAATCTATAAATATAGGCTGCACAATATTTCTTTGCCTAGTTGATGTTTGACTGCGAATGAAACAAGTAGCTCGTCCAGTGAGCTGATGACTGGATTGTATATGCGTTCACTTGCTGGATTGTCGCTTTTGCATTATGTGTTGGTGAAATTTCCTGTTGTCTGCAACACCGTGTTCGCTTGATTATCTTATATATCATCTAGCTATTTAAGAATCGAATCAGCGTGGTTACTGATTCTTTTGAAATATCCCTTGCATTTAGCAAATTTTTGGTTGATTTTGCCATTAAAAATGCCTTACATTTCGCTTTCCGAGGCTGGGTATCAATTTAAAACATGCAAAACTAATCGCGTAACATTTTTCTGTCATAATTTTGAACGCTTTTAACTCAGTCATTTGTTGATGGATTTATTTAATTCAACAACCAATCGATTCGGAAACATTTAACTTAAACTTATGAGATAACGTCATTTGAATATTTCAATTGCATACCATTAAAAAGTTGGTTTGAATTGAGTATTTTATTTTGGTTCTCTGGTATCAGGTCAATTTAGAATTATCGGCGATAGATTTTTCGGATCTAATTTTCAGCGCTTGTTCCTCGATGATTTGTTAATGGATTTTCCTAATTTAAATGATTCCAAAGCTTCAATATTGTAAGCTTAAAAATGTTTTAATTTGTCAACGGATCGGTTTGCATACTTAAACCTCCATTCCCATACGAACAAAACGTGACAATGAGACTGAACAAGTTGTTGTCCCACCAGGAATTAAACGCTTCAAAAGATTCAAAATTAAATTCTGAAACTTATCTAAAAGCGGCCTCCTCAGTTTAGTAGTATAATTGAGTTCCACGGGCTCACATATACAGTACAATTAGATGCAATATCATATAGTATCAAAGATGAACTCAAAGTAAGTTTACCTGCGATTTTACATGTATCGTTTGAATAGGAACCCTCGTAGAATTTGGTTAACCGCCAGTTTCAGTTCAATTATTATTTGCTTCAAAACAATAAGCGTCTGATGACTACACGCGTTGTAATTATGACAATGTTCATTCATGTGTTAAAAACATCAAGTTACGGTATGAACAAAATTTCTGAATTTTGTCGCGTATCCATTCCGTATATTCCTAATATGCCAAAGCGAAAATTAATGTAAGTTACTAAATATTTTATGCGAATTGTTTCACGTGTTTTCTTCCTCGTATTGTTGCCATATTATTTACCGACACTTTCCGAAGATTATCGACGATTTCGAAGAAGGATTAATAAAATTACACTATTACTGAGCTTACTGGTACAACATTTTTCGTTAAAATAAATAAAATCTTCTCTTGGATCGATTAACTGTTTATAAAATTAATAAGTTTGTACGTTTCTCGAAAATTATTATCATAAAAAAAATAGTTTTATTTGTTCAGGTTTAAATCTTTAGGTTGTTTGTATCTAAAATAGAGCTTTCAAGTAACTTTGAATTTATCATAATTGACTTCTACTTAAATTTTATTCAAAAACTTAACAATGTAAAAATTTGTGGAAAGGGATCAAAATTGAATAGAATCAATTACCAAGAAAGAATCTAATTGTCAATTTTATCATTCGCTAACAATCTAAGCGCTTAAACTAGAGGAAGTTTGTAATTAGTCAATCGAATAAGTTTTTAGTTTAGTGTATCATCACTATTATCATCTTTATTTTCGTATTAATTATGAAGACCATAGAAACGTTCCATTTTTAATGCTATTGTGCTCGATCGTGTCTTGAATACAACCCTCTAATTTTTTTCAGCGGGTTTCCTTTCTGCAATGTAGTTTCTTACATTTCAGGGTAGCTCAACGACACAGCATTTCAATGGATTGAATTAGTTTAGCCGAGTAGATATTTATAACCAAAACGATTAGGCGAATTTCTCAAATCTTTAAATTTATAGTATATTGCTTAAAATGCTGGTATTTTCATGCATCCCCAATCAAACGAACTCGAACTGGACGAACGTACCGGTCTTTTGTTTTCAATACAACCTACCTACTCTATTCATAACCATGCAAAACCACCCGTGAACAGTTTTCGAACCTAATCCCTTATCACCCACTAAAATCAGACAGACCAAGTAGAGCTATCTGCTAACATGCCTGGCAGATATTTGTATTAAACAAAACACTAAATTTATGATTATGGAGATTGACATCGAGCCTTTCCACGGAATTGTTGTTACTGCCGCCTGCATTGGAATTGCAACGAGAGGTAGGTCATTGCCCAACAGGAATGCAAAAGCAGCTTGATTCGAGTGCCAGCCAAGCTGCATAACCATTTATTTGGACCCCGAAGGCCATCGCCCGTTCCGGTGACTAATCCCTTCGGTATCT
Source organism: Malaya genurostris (assembly GCF_030247185.1). Lineage (NCBI taxonomy): Eukaryota > Metazoa > Arthropoda > Insecta > Diptera > Culicidae > Malaya > Malaya genurostris. The sequence continues at coordinate 129,797,486 of NC_080570.1, forward strand.
CTTTGTAGGAAAAAAATAGCGCACCGGGTTCCCGAGTACGACGGTTACTCTCGTAGTATCCCGCCGCGAAGAATTACCCGAAATTGGTTTACAGTAATTTAGATTCCGTCCGGGAGAAAATTTGAAAAAGGAACGGAAATCCAACTAACCGCGGAATATGTTTCCGGGTCGCTTTATATTCAATCATCACCACAGAACAGCTTTGATTGGGTATTTGGGTTTGCAAAAACGGAAAAACTAATTCGCTGTTGATTAACCTCATTATCCAACTGTTGGTCCATCAGCCCCATTTTATCCCGGCGGCTGTCACCACGACCCATCAGGGACCCAATTGAACACGCTGGTCACGCCGCTGAAATCTATGTTTATTTTCCGCCACATACACAGGACAAACATTTGAATACAAAATCCCACATCACACAGAGCTAAAGCCTCCTATTTATAGCCCTTCTCCCTTTCGCATACGTAATAGTGGTTTTTCTCTCGTTCCCCCCGAAAGCTCACTGGTGCTTTGGGTGTTCCGCGGTAATCGTTGAATGAAAAATTAAAAGGCACCAAGCAAGCAGGCAATACTTTGATTATATGTTTGGTGGCGATTGAACCAATTATTTAAACTATCGCTGTTGGCAGTCCGGTTGTCATTACGGGATAGCCTCACTTTCCCGAATCCCACTGCCCACCGCTTCAGCTCCCATTCAAAAGCCCTAAAGTACATTTACGGTGCGGCCCTTGTGTGCTGTGCGGCGGCGTGATTTGAATTAAAATAACAGCCCCAATCTTTCGCGACTCTCCGCACACGTTCGTCAAATGGTGAATGTCCAGACGGACGGTGAGGGACGAGGGGCAACTCCATAACATCGGCTGTACAACATATCGTTTATTTACACTTTACCTACATATTTGCATATAATTAAAATTTCAATTATCTTCAACATAAATTGCTGAAAGGTTGGGCTGAAGGGGCCCTACGGAATGGAAAACTCACAACGGCGGAACAGACGGCAGCCTGCCTGAGAATCACTCAGCACTGAATTAGTGGATTTAGGCAATCGGTTGCTTTATGGGCATTGATAAGAATGAAACGCAGTAATGAGTGTTGTTCAAATTAATTTTATACATGTGATCAATTAGATGATAAAATCAGGTGAATGCCACAATTTTCCCATCGATTATGGTTTATTCTTAAAAGTGTGTACCAGCGTAGTTTATTCGGGCACATTCCTGAACTCAAACATGTTTGATGTGGTAACTCCCAATCATATGGCTATTTTTGAAACGGGTTTAATAAATAGATGTCAGAGAACGATGTTTGAGGTGGTTCTGAATTCCAAGATGAAATAGCCTCTAGTTCTTTATAACCAAAATTCCGCTTTATTTAGGGAACTGTTTATAGTATTTCAAAATTGGAAATTAATTATGAGTTTTGACAATTTGTCCTAGCTTAAAATGTTTTGATAATTTGAAACTGAGTTGATTGGTATTTTAGTATTTTTTATCAAATTCAGCTAAAATTTATGTACTACTGTTTCAGAAATGTAAGCGCCTACTCATAAGAATCGTTCCGAAAATATGCATATTGTGAAGGTATTCGAGGAACTCTAGTAATATTGACACAACTTGTTTCAAGGAACAGCAATTAACCGGAAGCCGCCATTTTGGATTTCCGAATGACCTCAAACATCATTTTCATCTACTCATCGAAACCCGTTCCAAAAATACCCATATTCTGATGGTTTGTAACGAAGGTCGATTTACCGGAAGTCGCCATCTTGCATATTGAAGCCACTTAGAAACGAACACATCAATCTCGAGTTTATTGTTCCCTTCTACTTTGCCGTCGATACTGATTCGCGATTTTGTTTTGATGTGGAACACATCTTTATTTTCTATATAGTGGTGCAAATCAGAAACTCAAGAAAAACTACACGTAGAAATGTGGTCAGGTTTTAAACACTTACAGCTCAGTCTATTTTGTATCAATTATTAATATTATTTCATCATTTGATAGGAAATATATCTACGTTTCGATTTGAATGTATCAAGCCACGTATTTTCAATTATATATGATTGAAATTTTGATTAGTAGCGAGCAGTGTCCTATTTTGTCTCCTTAAAATCTCCTGCATATCGGATTTCCCTGCCATAGACGACGGTTTTGAAGGAGTAAGCGATGAATCAAAAAGAGAGCATCGCTCTGATTGGTCAATCGATGCAAAAGCGAAGCTGTTGGAAGCACGTGAATCTTTAAATAGAAGCGAAATTAAAGCTAGCGTTTCAGTCCTACTCGTAGCATGCTAGAGGTAGGTTGCTGCTAGACAGCAAGACAAAAACGTGCCATAAATCGATTTGAAGCTTTAAGGGCTGAGGCCAGTTGTTAGCGTAAAGCCGTGTGGCTCGCTGTGCGTATTACATTTCTCTCCATGCTCTCTCGTAAATGTGTAAAAAGTTTTGATATTTTCGGTTACAAGTGTATTCATCACATAAAATCCAATAAAGCTACCGCTTGTTTGGCAGCTTTGCTGAGCCGATTCTATTTCTCTCTCATGTTTCGTAACGTTACCAGGATACAAGAGCAGAAAAAAATGGTGCCGCCATAGAAATGGACTTACCATTACAAAAATAACATTCACTTAATTTTTATCGCGACAACATACATGTTTTTATGCACTAATCGCATCTAAACTAAATTATCTAGACATTGTCTGGATAGATTTTCCATGCTTTTGAAGGCGAGATATTCAATGAACCAGTTGAAAGTTGTCGTTTTCAGCTAAGCAATTCTTCCTTAAGAAAAAAGACTTTCCCAACCGCTAGAGTCAAACAATCATTCTGAAATTTTCACAGAATAATCTAAACTAATTTTCTAAGAGATTCGTCACCGTGATATTCGTCACCGTGTCTGAGAAAATCAGATTTGAAGCGTGAAAATAACCCTTTAAAACGCCTTAAAACACACTGGCCTCAGCCCTTAATTGGTATGCTCTGATCTTGTGTCATGCAAGCTCGGAATTGCATGTTATGTCGTTTCGCCTGAGAAATTGACAACTACCCTTGAATAAATTTTGAATGCTTAAGATTAATTTCTAATTTATATTAGATGAACTCGATTGATAATGAGAAATAGTTTATCGCTTCAACCGAAATCGCAGAATGGTAGAGAAACTTAACGCTAAAAAACTGCTTGCATAAAAAACTTGAACACAAGCTTGGCGAAGAGAAGCTTAATTATCGAAATCGCAAGTATGTACAAAGATATAATTGCATGCATTTGGGATAATGGTGTAATTTCGTCGGTTATAAAACAAATGCAAATCAAGACAAATGATGTTCGGTGTTGGTTTGGATTGATTGTAGATCATTAGAAATTTTGGTTGCCTTGTTCCACATCAATGGCTCGAACAACCCCATGTGGCTGATCCTTGTAGTTTTATATGTAGAAAGTGTGTGCTAAAATTGAAAAAAAGGTGCAGTAGTTTTTGAATGATGATGGACACGGACTTTCAAAACATGCTTTTGAGCATGTTAAAATTTTTTGTCTATAAAATCGAAGGAAACAATTTATTACTCTTGGGAGCCCGTAGGCTCTAACATTATCAAAAAATCATATTTTTTCTTTTGTGTTTTCTTATAATGAAACATTTCAAGAAAGTTTAGTCAAGTTTTTAAGTCATTTGAGGCAGAAATCTTGGCCCTATGCGCCAAGCTCTTACTTCTTCGCAGCATGAGATAAGCAAAGATTAAGACCCATAACTTACTGAGTTTTGTTACGATAGCCTTGAAAATTTCACAGAATATTCTTGAAATGTTTTACAATAAGAAAATACAATGAAAAAATAAATGATTTTTAGAAAGTGTTAGACCATACCCGCTCCTTAATAAAATGTTTGTGTCGGAAATCTCAAATTTTTTCAAAGTTCCAGAGTCGATTTAAAAAAAATTTACAGAACAATTAGCATCGAAAAAAAATTCTACTTTGGAAATACAGATAGCTACATGTGTTTACTAAAATTGAAACTGTTACTTGAGATAACCTTACAGAGAAATGAAATAATGTGTGTTAAAGCTTGCTTAATTCAGAATTGGAACAAACTTTTGCTCATATTGTGGCGCTCCTGGTGGACGGATGGACGGCGCCCACGTGTCGAGAATATTGTCAGCATCACGTATGACTTTTGACATTCCGCAAATCGACTGTACTTTGTAAACAATCAACATAGAAGCCGAAAGAAGGGAAAAAATTGTGCACAGTTTTTTGAAAAATCCATTGTGGTCTGCATCTAGGCTAGCTAAACAGCTGAAATTGCCCAGAAATACCGTATGGCGCGTTATAAAACGGTATAAGAAAACATTGACGACGATTCGGAAGCCTCAAGCCAATCGTCGGAGAGGAGCTGTCGACCGAAAACTGCGTGGTAAGATTTTGAAGACAATTAAGAGGAATGCCAATCTGTCGGACCGTGATTTGGCCAGAAAATTCGGTGCTGCCCATAGTACCGTAAGAAGAACTCGACTCCGGGAAGGAATCTGAAATCCAAGATGGCGACTTCCGGTTTGTTGATATTCCTTGAAAACCCATACAATATGGATATTTTCGAAAAGGTACAGTGTTTTAAAGAAATACCAAGTTAAAGGAAAATGGCAAAAACTTTCAAAAGATACTAATAAACCGGAAGTCACTGTTTTGCATTTCAAAACCACCTCAAATATAATTTTCCGACATCTACTTTTAAATCTTTTTTCGAAAGTACCCATATTGTAAGGGGTTTCAAGGAATATCAACAAATCGGAAGTTACCGTCTTAAATTTAAGAACCACCTCAAACATCGTTTTCTGACTACTCATCAATCCCGTTCTGAAAATACCCATAGTGTTAGGGGTTTTAGGCAATCTCAATAAACCGGAAGCCGCCATCTTGGATTTTGAAACAAGCCCAAACATCATTTTCTTGCACTTACTCTTCACATCCGTTCCGAAAATAAACATATGATGCGCGGTTTCCACAATAATCACACGAAACTTTTTTTACGAAGTAAATCCCAAATAACGTAAACTTTTTTTACGAACTACCTCTTTTTACGAACCCCCGTTTAGTTCGTAAATGGAGGTTTCGGTGTATTCGATTTAGAAGTAAATAATAAATAAATTTTGTATTGCAATTCAGTTTAGGTTTGGAAACGAGATCCTAATTTCCATTGTTCGAATTGAAACACAACTAGCTTATTGCTTGTATATTTGCTACAATTGTTCCAATTGAAATGCGAATTCCACTCGTATTGTCAAGACGTGTTTTAGAATTGCGGAGGAAAAAGGTGTACTCACAATACTTCACACCATGACATTCTATATAGGAATTAATTTTATTTCATATCAACAAAACATCCTGCCGAACGAGATTCATGGACAGTGCGAGCACCCTCACAACCGCACCCACAGCTTTCCCGTCGACCCACGCCAAGTGAGCAAATAAAGCACAGTAATGAATTTCCACTATGCATTGTTTAAATATGATTATGAATGATGACGAGCAGCTTCGTGTACGGCGTGGGGACAAACAAAAGACACCACCGGGTCTCTTTCGCGGCGTGCGGAAATCTAACGGCTTCGGCATCCTGGCTGTACCTGGCTGGATAGTCGCGGCGCGAACCGGCACGGCAAAAACACCAAAACGAAACATCATCATCATCATCATCCTCCTCGCCGCCACGAATGGCGGACGTCGTTGTTTTACGCGGATGATCACTACTGTGTGCCACTACTATTTATATCGCGGTGCCACACTATCACTTCCAGCAGAGCCCGCGTCCGGGACCCAAGGATGTCGATTCATTCTCATTCATGATCCCGGTTCTCTCAGTGTGTGCATTGTAGTCGGGTGTCTCGGTGTGGTGTGATGACGCCATCCTTCCGCACCGGGCACAAAAGCGCGATAGAATGGAAAGGTTCCACACGGATGCACGGAGCGCACGCTATTACACTACCGGCTGACGACGACGACGACGATGAGGACAACGATGGTGTCCTGTCTAACAAACAATAGCAGCAGCAATGGCAACAGCAACAGCAGGAGTGCTACTACCTACAGCTTGAATTGTAGCACTCAGAAGAGCGCTCGTGTAGAGAAGATGAATTATTATTGTTGTGCCATCGGGATAAAGAGGATTTTCGGAGTCCATCCTGAATAAATGATGTTAGTAATTGAATGAAAGTGTTGGTCGGGAAAAGCGATTGTCGTGATGCTGATAAATTAGCCGTTTTTAAAAATTCAACACAATAATTATAAACAGAACACATTCTCTCGCCTCGCCGTGTGCACTTTCATTACACTTTCAGGAAGCGGCAATAGATTAGTCCCCGAAGCTGGTCCACGAAGCTGGCACTACTCCAATAGCTGAAATCGAACTTCCGTAAGGTAATTTCACACGCTCAACCATTAATTTCCCGTCGTAATGTCTCTAATTAGTAACAGTTGTGGTTTCGTGTGAATCTACCTCCTCTGTTTTTTCTCCTTCTATTCTTATCTTCTAATCTGCCGTGAGTCAACATTCTTTCCATCGACTGACGTGCGATGGCAGAAAGTCCGGACAGGTCCTCATCGGGCACCTGATACGATATGTAACCATACAAGCTATCGAGCGGACATAAAATTGAAATGAAGGAAAAAAAAGCAGCACCACAGCCAGAGAGCCGGAGATTTTGACGTGGAAACCGTCGACAGGCGTTTGTTGGGTCCCTGTCAGCCAGACCAGCAGAGTAACAGGTTATTTGATTTGCTTTTGATTCGTTTCAATAATCGTTATTTGCTTCTACCTTCTGTGTGTGTGTGTGTTTGTCGGAATGGGAATGCTTCAGGTTTGAGGTTGTTGCCGTCGTCGTACAGAAGAAAATGGTGAAATAAAAAAACACACAACAACAACAACAACAGACGACGGACGTCGCCGAATCAAATCTGAGCTTTGATCTCTATCATTCCTCCACCACTGCCCCGTTTGCTCCTTGGTTCCGACCGACCTGCTGGCTTCTGTCATTCTGGCGATAGGACAGGAATCTTGTGGCAACATTTGGTATCCGTTCATCAACGCAATTAACAGCCAGCCTACCGATATGACGGGTGACTACTATCTGCCACTGCCACCGTCGTCGACGTCGATGGTGACGTGGTGGACGTGAGAGTTCAGGGCTGGACCGTGGGCAACGGTTTTGTCATTTGTCAAGCAGAAAAAAATACTGCGATCGCTTTGTGGAACAATTAATCATTTTTGCATTTTTTTAATCAGGAGTTCTGTTTTTTTCTGTGTATAGTGAGTGTGAAAAGTAAACGTCAATGCAGGGAAGCCAGGTTTTCTAGTATTGACATAAACAGTTTGAAAAAATCTTATGATTTTACATCTTTCCAGATGCACAAGCGTCGTACTTCACACAAATTATATTCAAGAACATGTAAAAAGGCGTTATTGGAAAACTACATGACTTGCGATCGACTAAAAAAAACAAAAGATCAATTGCAACAGCGTGACTTGAACCGAGAAACATTAGATTACAAAGCACGTCAGTTAATCGACTGAGTCACAGCAGCCCATATCTGCTTGATGAACAATTGCTTGATACATATAAATCCATACAGCGGCACTTGGTAATCGATTAAAAATTACACTCGGAGCCTGTACAATTCTGTACGAGTGTAATATTGCGTCATTTCAAAAGTCAACTCGTCACGAATTGTATCATTTGTAAAATTATGTCACCTATAAAGTTCATTATTTTTTTTCTGATTTTCCATCGAAAATTTTCAGTAGTATGAGATAACCACAAATGACTCAAAATTGAAGTTTTCTAAAATGTTTGGTACGAACGAGCATTAGGGTGAAATTCAGTACTTATTTCCAATTGACTAATATGAGGGCGACCCGTTTATGCATGTTGTTTAAGACGGTCATTTTAGTCATTCAATTGCTATCGAATGTTTTCGAGATCTGATGTATAATTCAGCGGAGTTTGTCATGCGATGTGTGAGTCCGTGAATCAATTTCGAATGGATATTTTAAACATTTTTAACTTTTCGGGATCGTAAAAAGACACAGACACATTGAAAATAAGAAGCAATTTTTTCAATGTATGTGTCCGAGAAACGCTATTGTGTTACTAATTTGTCACTTGAGCCTTTAGTAGAAAAATTTCACTCGACTAATGTTTGTTATGTTCAAATTTTCACAGTATATTTAGCATGGTATGGATTTTCAAAAATTGGACTATTAAACTATGCTTGAATTCTTTGTATTGGTATTTGCATTGGTTATAACAAAATTCCCAATATCAAAACAGATTTGTTGTTTTCACTGTATAAACCATAAACCATTGCAATTATCAAGATTTTATCGATCTTTACCTTTTTTTATATATATGAAAAATAGGTATAGAATTCGCTCAAACTTTCGAAAAATTTACCGAGGCTCGGAGGGCCAAATGTCATATACCAATCGATTCAGCTCGACGAACTGAGCAAATGTCCGTGTGTGTGTGTGTGTGTGTGTGTGTGTGTGTGTGTGTGTGTGTGTCTGTATGTGTGTTGTCAACAAAGAGGTCGAGATCTCAGAGATGGCTGGACCGATTTTGATCAAACTAGTCGCAAATGAAAGGTCTCCCCGTCACCCAAAACGCTATTGAATGGTTTTGAGATCGGATGTTTACTTTTTGAGTTATACGAAGTTTTATTTCAAAAGTTTCATGTTATGTTTTTTGACATTATCTGTCATAATTGACCTTGAAAACAGAATATGTTTTCAGACTTAGATTCCGCACGGTAATAGCTATCCAACAAGCCATAGATTGTTGAAATCCGTCAATTTTTAACGGAGATATCGAAATTTTTGTGTGACTTTTCTCCCTATTCCAGCAGTAGAAGTTTCGAGCGCTGTCTGGCAAAGAAATGCTTGGGAGCAACATAAAACACGATTTTTATACTGTTACATATAATTGTTTCTAAGTGCCAAAAAGACTGTGTACAGCATCCTTTTTCATGACATTTTACCTCGGACCGATTTTAGCACGGTTCGTTTTTGGCAACATAATCGTTCGAATATGACATATATAAATCAGATGATGGCATCATTTTCGAGTTGAAACCAATTCCATGATTATATTGTTCAAAACTACTTAGAGCAATAAATGCTTGAAAAACATAACACCCATATACCATTCGAATCAGTTCGTCGAGATCAGCTACTGCGTGTGTGATAATAATTTCAAAATAAATAATTTCACTCAATTTTTTTCGGAGATGACTCAACCGTTTTCTACAAACTCAGATCCATATGAAAAGTCGTATGCTTCCAAACAAGGTTCCTGAATTATGTTTGGTTCCAACCTCTGGTTCCGGAACTGCAGGATGATATGTGAAACGAAATTAAAATTGTGTAACTCATTTTTCTCGTAGATGGCTGAACCGATCTAAGATTCAAATGAAATCTAAGAATCATCTAAGATTCAAATGAAAAGTTTTAAGATTCTATAAAACATCTTGTTTCTCAATCAGATCCAACTACCGGTTTCGGAGATACAGGGTGATTAGTATAAAAATGTCTATTTCACATAAATTAATCAGGTTTATCGGGCTAGCAGATTTGGATAGTCGATAACCAAATAAACTCATTTCAGTTTGAGTGATATTCAGTTTTCGATTCGGAAGGCACCAAAAATTTAATTCGTACTACGATTTCTCAAAGATGTTTACACTGATTTTCAAACATTTTGAAAAAAAAAGGAAAATAATACAGCTACTCATGTGAATTTATCTGACTTCGGCTACACCGATTTTCGAACTCCGGTTTCAGTATCGAATCGTTTCTCAAAGTTCAATCGTTTTCTCAAAAAAGCCAAATCGAATTTCAGAAACAAAAATTAAATATTAAATAAACTTATAGTCCCATACAAAATTAATGAATTTTATCCAATTCTGACTTCCGATTCTGGAATTACAGGATGATGAATTTTTAAAATTCAAACCGATGTGGAAGATGACAATCCCGAAAAGCTTCAAAGTTGGACTCACTATTGCTATTTATTCGTCATCGTGGCCATACGAATCGGTTTGGGTTATGCTGGTTCCTGAATACGGGCTCTGGAAGTACCTTAAATTACCGTAAACTCTAAAGTGGAACTTACTTCGACATATCATGGAATTTTCAATCGATTGTCACACTTTTAGATTCAAATTTGATTCGATTTGCAGTTTCGACATTACAGAGTAAAGAGTGATTAAAATCTCAAATTGTCGCTTAAAACGACGGTAATGTCATGAGAACTGAAAAACCGAAGAATATCCATGCAAAAAGCACATGTGGATTGATAAAAAAAGGTATCATCTCACTGCTAGGTGGATTAATCACGTTTTTCACTCAATGTTTACTACTTGTACTACTTAGTTTCAATCGGTATTCACAGGTTACCAAAAGAAGTAATTGGAGTATATTAGGTTTATAGTTGAAGAAATCTGGGATGGACTATATTTTTGGTTTGCTTGATGTCGTATTAATTATGTATGTATGTATGTATGTATGTGTGAAGCCACCATCAGTTCAAGGCATTACCAGTGTATGCGGGTAGACTTACAGTAGATCCGAATTTGATTATCAGATAGCTTTCATATAATTGCTGTTAAGAGGACTAAAATGGGTTTTGAAGACCCGGCGCCTTCCAGCAAGAACATCCGGCCATATAATAAAGAATTTCGCTGTACCAGCTTAAACCCGCCTGATGGTTTGTTTGTTAGAAGGGTGCGTCTTACTCATTTTATTTTAATTAAAGCTCATGTTATCTTTGAAGCTATTATGAAATTTATCCAGATCCGACCTCCGGTTCCGCAGTTACAGGGCGATAAGTGTCAAAGTTTTCAAATCACCATATAGAATAACAATATGTACAAACCATCTTGGGACCTTTTTTTATTTGCTCTTTCAAGTCTTTCTCTGGAGATGCAGTTCAGCCCTTTTTTTTTGCTCACTAAACCAACAACGGAGGGCGCCTAATCGACATGATTTTTTTAAGCGATTGTCTAATTATGTGGGATCCATCGTGAAAATTTTTGTTTCACAACTAAATCGACATAAACATTTCATAAGGTCACTGTTGAAAATACAACAGAACAGACGATTTTCTGACTTCCTAACCTCAATTTATTTATACGTGGTAAATGAAGGTTAAAACTTTCCTGCATTGGCGAGTGAATATAAATATTCAACAATTCATCAAATTAGGTTCAATTGCCGGTTTTGTGTTAGATGGCATGTGAATTACTTACTTTTAGTGTCTGTTTAGTGCAATACAACTCGATCAATGTGTCTCACGTGGCGTGCTTGACCTGTCGCTAATAGTTCTATTCAGTTACGTTTAACTCATTATAAACTGATTAGTAAAAATGGAACAGATCCAATACCAATGTACGAACACTACACGGAGAACCCTTCGATCATAAAATTGCGATATCGCAGTTTTTGATTTTTGCGACAATTGATTTAACTAGTTTCTTTTTGATTCAACCAATATGGTTTTTGATTTGCATATATTCAAGTAGTTAATAAATATGTTGTTTTGAATGCTGTCAAATGACGGAGACAGTTGAAAGCAAAACAATAATCGCAATGCAAAATCAACAACTTTTTTAGTTGAAATCTGTTCGCGTCGCTTCAAAATGTCAATGAAAACAACATCGATGGTTAAAGCGTTTGGTGAAATTGTGTTCATTCGATTTGAGAATTTTATGATAACAAGTGTTTATCTAACAGCGGTGTTGTGATAAAATTAACCTTGTTTAAGATAAAAAAGATTTGGTGACAAATTAGAAAATGATCATCTCGTAATGTTTCAGGTATGCGCAAAAATTTTATGCTTCAAATTCGATCATTGATTTACTTCCAGCAGACTGTTTTACTTCCAGCTGTTTGATACCGACGATTATGTTCATGCATTAGCAATAAAACGCTTTTTGACATGAATTTAATTTATAAAAGTAACAGGAGCGAAGGGTTTCAAACGCACAGAACGCGCTGCGATTGAATGGCGCGTTTGAATTGCCGTCGCAAAATTCCAATTCCCAGCGGTTGATGCACCAAAGCTCATATAAATTGACTAAAATTATCAGTGCATAACTTTAGTTCAACCGTTTGAAAGCATCATTTTAGGTAAATTTAATAATTTCGCTAATTTACTCGCCCCTCCGGGCACTTTTGCTGATTGAAAACGTTTTTCTACATCAATCATTTCCGATCGAATCAGAAGTATTTTTTTTAGAATTTAGATCTTTACTGATCTCAAAACAAACAAACAAATAAAACCGATTTATTTTTCAACTAACAGAATTTTGTTTCAGTAACAACAATAGTTATTTCAACTAAAATATTTGTTGAAATTGAAAGGTATGTGTCCTCACTAATTGACAGCATTTTTTTTCAAACAGTTGAATTAGTTGTTTCAACCATCGTTTCTGCTAATCGAAAAACAAAAATGACAGTTTAGTTGAAACAACAATCGATTAGTTGTACCAAATTTTAACCAATCGAATTCAGAAAAACAACTAACATTTTGGTTGTTTCACGATCGCGAGGGGTTCCGTGTAGTAATCAATTTAAAAAATTCAGTACATTTCAAAAGTGTTCAATATTAACACGATGCCAGGTTAAGAATGAACGATGACAAATATGCTCTACATTCTAAATTTAAACTAGGTATACATATATGAATGATTTTACCATCTATACACTGAACCAAATAACAATTTTACCTGGACCATGACGATGTGTTTTCTTACTCAACATTTGTGTATAATGAAAGACAATATTTCCATTTTTCTAACAGTACCAGCTATGTATCGAACAATTGCATAGTAACGCAGATATAGTCGGAGGAGAAAGTAAACAAAGAGAATCTGTCAAATGCTCATAGGCCCATTTGAAAAGTTTACGAAGATTGTTCATGCAACATAACATATACACTTTTTACGGTAATGCCCCCAAGGCTGCCTCCATTTCAACGGTCTTTGGCGATCTTCCATTATCAGATTTTCCACAGCATCGATGTTTTCTGGCAAAACAACTGATTTTGAGCGACTTTCTTTGAATTCATTGGCAAACAAACAACGACCACGATTATACCAGTTTTTTTTAGACTCGCATAGGATGGTGCTACACTGCCAAAAGTCAAACTAAGTTGATTGAAGTACGACGAAAATCATAATAAATCATTGCACAAAAATTTTCACGGTTCAATTCCATTTTGCTTTTTGCAATTTTGCTTGGGTAAAATTTTCAACTCAATGTAAACAAAACAAATAACACGCTCAAATGACAAAATCTTCTGAAGATAGAAATGGTTAAAAATGTCAAACTTTATGATGGAAACGTCAAATCCACCGGACAACACTTAGCGTTACCAAGGTTAAATACATAAGTAACAACCTACGTATCCTTGAAAAATCGATGGTTGCCAAGCAACTTAGTTGGCTGTTGTCGGCTACTTCATATTTTTGCCTTTCTCGTATAGAAAGGCTATGCAATCACTGTGAAAACCGACTTTAGAACGGAGGCCCCCTAGGAACCAGTGTAATATACCATTCGACTCAGTTCGTCGAGCGCACAAAACGTCTCTGTGTGTATGTGTGTATGTAACAAATAATGTCCCTCAATTTTCTCAGAGATGATTTGAACAGATTTTCACAAACTTAGATTCAAACGTCAAGTATTATTGTTTTATAGCTTGCTATTGAATTTCATATTTATCCGACTTTCGGTTCAGGAATTACAAGGTTATATGTGCAAATCTATAAAAAAATGCGCACTAAATTTTCTCAGAAATTTCTTTACCGATCTTTAAACATACAAATAACAGGTGTAGGATTTTTTTTTAAATGTCTCCCGAATGGGGACGGGTATAGCGTGATGGGTAAGTCGATGCCCTTTCACGCAGCCCACCTGGGTTCGATTCCCAACTCCGCACATAGGGTCAGAAAATTTTTCTGGCCCGAAGAGGCGAATGACCTTAAGGTTAAAACCTCTACAATCGACCCAAAAAAAAAGTCTCCCAAAGGTCAATCCGGATCTAACTTCCTGTTCCAGTATTACAATGTGATAAAAAAGTTTTCAATTTCATGAATATTTTTTCACGAGTAAAAGCGAAACGAGGTGCAATTTTTTTAAACTTACTTGTAATTTCGCCTAGTTGGCAAATCTTGTCAGTTAATGGCCTACTAGTCCCCGATTCACGCTTCCGATAGCAAGTGTAAAAGTGGAGAAAAGTTAAAAAACGAAGCTCACTTCGATTTCTCAGCAACGATTGAACCGATTTTTACAATTCATGATTAAAATTTAAACTCTCATTGTCTTAAAAGTTAGTGGCAATTTCATCCAAAATCGCCGATTCCGTAGTTTTGGACGATGAGTGTCAATTTTTTCAAACAGTCATATAAAATGACGATGCAAAACCGGTACGTTCCGGTACGTGCTGCTATAGAAGAAGAAAACACCGCCGCCTTTGCTAACGAAGCACATAGCGTGGCTGGTTTAATTTCGTATAGCACGTACGAAAGAACAAAAACTTACAACGTTTTCAAAACAGAACCAAATGCATCGGCACCAATCACGTATTTCCAATCAAAATTAAAGAAAACAGTGCAGACACGAATGTGTTACCGGTGTTTGATTTGGTTGATCACGGTGCTGTGGTTGAATAAAATCATAGCCACTTTGCGGTAATGTGGCAGCAAGAAAGAAGGATTTTCAATGGATTGATGTTTAGTTTGGAAGCTTATGCTTTACGATGCATAGTAAATTCCAGTAGCTGGTTCAGTAGCCAATAATAATTACATACATGCTGTGATTACAAATAATTATATTGATAATAATAGTAATAACAAAATAAAAATCTAATCACAAAGAATGTTTTATTATGCTATTTGAAAAAAATCACTCCCCATTTTACTTGAATTGCATTTACAGCAGTGACAGGAGCACAGGATATCGTTTTCGTTTAGTTGGCTCAATCGAAAAAATGTACAATAGGTAAATCAGCCAGCTTTAATTCAAAACGAAGTCTTTGTCTCTATAATAAACATTTGAATGGAATAGTTTTTTCGCTGAATGCTGTACTCAAAACTTGTAGTTTCATTTCTCGTACCTGGTATCAAATGCGATCTATTGGTTAATAAAAACACATATGTCATCGCTTTGAATTTCAAGTTATGTCACAAATACGCAATTTTTCATTACTTATACCTGGACTGTTGACTACACTTATAATCAGAACTTTTATTATCGATGTGTAATCGAAGGATATCGCAGTTCATTTATTCTGTGTAAGAATAATCTTTCAAATGATTTATACATTTTTTAAATCAGTCTAAAACTAGCGGAGATATAGTCAGTCAAAATTTCCACTTTCCATGGGACGTTAAGTGGACTATCATTTTAGCCCCTTGGTATTCGAAATACAAGATCGATATACTCAATTTAATTATCATCTCAGTTTTAACGCACGAAAGAATACGCTTTTCAGGATCTCCTAGCTCGTACATCTACGAGTTCATAGATGTGTTTGTCGCAGAAACCATGGTTTTTGTCCCAAGCTAAAAATACCTTGCCAGATCATAAGTTTTCTAGTGAGGTCAGAACGTTCCCGATCCTGGAACTAGGAGCGCCAAAGTTAAACAGTGTTTTCAGACATTAAAAAGATTCAAGCTTTAGCTGGCAATAATAAATAGATTTACATAAGGATGTTTATCCTTGCACTTCATCCTTTAATCAAATTAATTGAATTATCAAATCGATGGAAGCCTTGTCTATTTATCAATTGAACTTTTCTTTTGTCATATCAGACTCTTTCCTAGCATCGCACCAAAACAACCATCCAACCCTGGCCTGCCAATGAGCAACCGTTCCGAGTTGACCGGCAAGACCGTAGATAATCTGTCGTTTCTTTTTATTGAGACTAATCATATAAAAATTTATTTCGGATTTCCCCTTTTGCTTTTAACGTTGCTCATCCATCGGGTGACCCGACCGAAGATCCATTTCAATATTTGGAATGTTTCCTACCGAAGCTTGCGCCCCGTGGACCAGACCTGACCAAACCAAACCGCGTCCAACCGCAGAACCGAGCTGTGTGGATTTAATCGAATCCCGAAAACAACTTCGATTCGCTTTCGTCAATGTCCATTCGTTCCGCGAGAGATTATTATAAAAGTTTCCTTCTTCTGTTTCTACGTACGGAGATCATCGGAGCACCGGCAAAGCGAGGTAAGGAATCGTATAATAATAAAAACAAGCAACAGTTACGTTGGAATTAATTCCGAAAAGAATCGATTACGATCAAACGGCTGAGCCGTTTTTTTTAGCAACGTTTCTCGGACCGGTGCGGGGTCCGTCAAAATGTGATCCTTCTCATTACTCGGGACCAGACCAGAGACCAGTTCCTTGGTGATCTTCTACACTGCCCAGGGAGTGGCATGAAGACGCCTCACTTTCCTCGCACTCCCTGCGTGACTCACACACACACACACACACACACACAAACACGCAGGCACACAGTGGCCGCCTGGTCGGTGCGGCGGAGGTTGTTTAAGCCAGTGAGTAATTTATGCCGGGCGCGGGATCAAGCGGAAGTCATTAGCTTGGTGAACGTAAACATGCCGATTAATTGCTACGATAGCATTAAAACGAGTCGTTAATGTTTCCGACATAATGAGAATCGGTTGTAAAGTGACCAGTGACTATGATCGAGCACCGGAGAACGCTTGTCCGATTGTTGAGTGGTTGGAACTTCTGTTGAATCATCGTACCATCGGGGGGTGTCAAACGCCGGGTCGCTTCAGCTGACTGAGTTCGCCCGGTCTTTCAGAGGTTTCAACGATCTGAAATGACACGCACTTTATTACCGCAACCAATTTCGCTAAACTTGTTCGATTGCATTACGAAAAATTAGGAAAAAAGTTGTTTGTTCGGAACATAATGGAAATCGATAGCTCGATTTCTCGCCGCCTCAGACCGCGGCTAATCATATTTATCCGCGTAACGATAATAAACTGACATTTATCGCATAATGAAGGCAATCCAATTTGGTAACCCCCCCTCAGCAAACAAAGTCGAAAAAAGAACCATCAGCAAAAAAAAACGAAAGCTCGTCAATTCTCACATCAATTTTCGCCCCGGTGCTCGACCGAATCCTGTTCGTTATCATGCACACAACACAATCGCCGCTCCTGTGACACTGGACATCCCCCTCTGGAAAGTCCACGAAGGGGGGAAAGCAGCAACAGTGTCACAACAATCTAACAACGAATAAAGATATTTTGGAATTTCACTGTTAAATCGCTTGTCATAGCACCGACAGAACCGAAAAACA
This sequence comes from Malaya genurostris, assembly GCF_030247185.1. NCBI lineage: Eukaryota > Metazoa > Arthropoda > Insecta > Diptera > Culicidae > Malaya > Malaya genurostris. The sequence goes on from NC_080570.1 coordinate 129,814,868, forward strand.
AAATAGGAATCCAACTGACGATGACTTGTCCCTCGTTCCCTTCGAGAAAACTCCGCCACTCCCACTTTTTAAATAAATGGCGCATTCGGTCTAGAACAATGATTACTTTTCCCGAGTTTCAAGTTGAAACAAGGGATAAACTCAATTTATCAAATTCTTAATCTTTACGGTGATGGTGATGGCAGTCCGCAAACGTCAGTTTGTAAAATTAGAAATGGCACCGAAGATATACTTATTCTCTTTCTACTTCTATAGTATTTGCACTTTTGATGAGCTGGTGTGAGAGACTTTATCGGTTGGATTTTGGATGAAGTGGGAGCCAAGTTTTGGTGTTGCATTTCTTTGGGAAATTGGATCGTTTTCTGTTTTCACAGACTTCGCAGCCGATTTTTAGCGCACATATCCACTCAAGTAAACACGAAGCATTATAACCCAACATTATTTCAGTTTAAAATATTCGCGTAATGAAATTGAATCAATGCAAGTGAGTTGAAATGTTTTTTTTTGTTATTACACTGACAACTTATTGGTGCAAAAAAGTGTACTGATGGCTATGGATAGTAGAGTTGTATATCCAAAGATATTAAAAAAAAAGTGTAAACCAAAGTCTTTTGAAGAAAAAAAACTTTTTTTAATCCACCTAGATGTGTAATGCTGGCTTTCTCATCTTATTCATTTTCTCCTATATATTACAGCAGAAATTCCCCGAAACACTACAATTTAAAAAAAAAAGATTAGAAAAGAGTTTTGAAGATTTCTATTGCATAATATTACTACATTTGAATTTAAGTTAGTGAAAATCTATTTAATCATATGTGAAGTGAACTTTATTTTATCATTCCGGAACTGAATGCTGAATATCGGCATAGTGACATTCGGTTCATACAACCATATACTAATGAGACCTACAATTTTTTTACGATTCTCTACGACGATTTGAAATGGAAAAAAAATTACCGGTAGTCGGACTTGGATAAAATTCAGCAAATCATTTATGGAACTACCAATGATTTATTTTTTTTTACATACTATCATGGTCTGCAAACTAGAGAAATTCGCTGGCTAATATAAAGAGGTAGCTTATGAACAAAGTATTCATCATCATCATAAATATCTGTTTATTAATCTTATTTTTGTGTATTACATCAACATTCTACAGTACAAGTGTTTTGACCCTTTGGCCTTTCATCTTTGTTGTTCATACGATTCGTTATTAATATTAGGTGTTTTAGTTACTCTTGTTTTACATACTAATGTTTAATCATAATATTTATTTTAATTATTTATAAAATGTCTACCTACTTATAACTATCCCTAACCTAATACGTACAAATTTTGAATTATTTGTATTTCAGAGATTGAGCACCTCTCTTCAAATTTCGTGCAGTATTGTTCGAATTTTTGTTCTAGTATATCCAGGGAGGCCATCTCATTTACTTCACTAGTCCTTGTCCAAGGGGGTAGATTTAGAATCATCTTTAAGATCTTACTTTGAATGCGCTGAAGCCTAAGTTCGTGTGTTTGTGCACAGCCCCGCCAAACAGGGACTGCGTATTCAATTGCGGGGTAGATGATTTGTTTATAGACAGCCATCTGATTCTTCAGGCATAGTTTAGATGTTCTACAAATCAGCGGATACAGAGACCTGATGAGTATGCTACATTTTTGAACGATTTTGTCAACATGTGACCTGAATATCAGATGTCTGTCAAAGGTGAGTCCTAGATAGATAACTTCATCGGACCATTGAATGACCTCATCACCGAATCGTATTCTGCATTCGTCTGATGGAACAAGTTTTGGAGATCTTGAATGTGGAAACAAGATGACCTGAGTTTTTGCTGCATTGATCACAATTTTCCAGCTTGTAAAATATTCCGTTAAAGCGTCCAGACCTGTCTGTAGTTTATTCTTCAGAGCATTAATGACACGACCTTTGTAAAGAATGGCAGTATCATCAGCAAATTGTGACAGAACACCACCACCTGGAAGAGGTGGGATGTCTGATGTGAAAATGTTGTATAGAATGGGACCTAGGATGCTTCCTTGGGGTACACCAGCAGGAATAGTAAATCTTTCTGAAAGTGCATTATTCAGAGAAACCTGGAATGCTCTATCTGCAAGATAATTTTTGATAATTTTAATAAGATACATGGGAAAATTATACCGATGCAGTTTGAACACCAGTCCATCGTGCCACACATTATCGAATGCCTTTTCAATATCCAATATTGCCATGGCAGTCGTTTTGGACACTGATTTGTTTTGCTGGATGACGTTGTTAACCCTTGTGAGTTGGTGGATGGTGGATCTTCCTTTCCGGAACCCAAACTGTTCTTCCAGAAATATATCCTGTTCATCTGCGAAAGCAAGAATTCGCCTTTGTATTGGCTTTTCAAACAGCTTGGATAGGGCAGAGAATAAACTGATGGGCCGATAGCTCTTGGAAAGGGAAGGATCTTTCCCCGGTTCCAAAACTGGGATAACTTTAGCTAACTTCCACTCTGAAGGGAAGTAACCAAGCTCCCAGCACCTGTTAAAAATTTTAGCTAAGAAGACAAATGAGCGAATACTCAAATGTTTCAGCTCAATGTTGAATGTGTTGTCGAAACCGACGGCCTTCATATTTTTGGATTTTTTCACAAAAGCCATCAGCTCATTCGCAGTGACTCTACTTTCCTCAGGAACTAAGCTGTCTGATTGGTCAACCTCAGCTACGCTATCAGCAACGGCTCTTTCATATGGACTAACAATGTTAAGTCCTAAATTGTGAGAACACACAAACTGCTGGCCTAGCGCATTTGCCTTCTCTACTGGTGTGATTAAAGGTATTCCTTCAGCTGCGTCCTGGGGTGACATCAGAGGAGGAATAGGCTTCGGTTTTTTCTTAAGCACCTTCGTTAAGGACCAGAAGAGCTTTGAATGTGGGAGAATTTCTCGAAGCTTTTGCTGGAAGTTCCTGTTGCGAATCTTAGATATCCTTTCCTGGATTATCCTAGTTAAGTTGTTATAAGTAGTCTTGCTATCTAGGATGCCAGTTCGTTAATACTGCCTCCGGTAGATATTCCGAAGTCGGATGAGTTTCTTGGTGACACTGTCGATTTGAAGAGAGGAACTCGGCATATGTTGTACTGGAACCGTCCTATCACGAGCGACTGTGATTGAATGCTGGAAGGAAGATAGGGCCGCATCGATTTCCATCGGGGAATCAAGTGGCAAATCGATATTAATAAGTTGGTCGGCGATATGTTGGAATTGGACCCAATCGGTGCGATAATAGTTCCTCCGAGGTTGAATATGCACTGTTTCTGGTGAAGATCCCAACGTCAACATTACTGGAAAGTGGTCAGAAGAGAGCTCGTAGAAGACAACCGGAGAGCTGTCTATGGCGATGTTGCTGATGAATATATCCAAAATGGAATGAACTCCCGATCTGGAAAGTCGCGTTGGTTGATCCGGAGCGAAGATGTTGTATTGTCCAGCTTCGTAATCTTCGGCAAGTACGAATCCGTTTCGATTCTGTCTTCTGTTTCCCCACAGCTCATGCCGTGCGCTCAGGTCCCCAGCAATGATGAATTTGTTCTGTCGTCGAGTGAGCATAGCCAGATCTCGCTTCAATGATGCACACGTACCATCTCGAAGATTTGTTTGTTTGGGGCAGTACGCTGCAATGATGATGATGGGTCCCATCGTCGTTGTAATCTCAATTCCGATGGCTTCTATGAGTTGCAATTTAAAGGCTGACAGAAGCCTGTGCTGAATGGATCGTTTAATGGCAATGGCAACTCCCCCTCCTCTGGTAGTTGCCCTGTCGAGCCTGTGAATCCTGTAATTGGAAATAAAAATAGAAATTTCAGGTTTAAGATGAGTTTCAGTTAAAATAGCAATATCGGCATTCTTCTCATGAAGAAAGTCGGACAATTCAGCAGTTTTGCTCCTGAGTGAGCAAGCATTCCAATTTACTATAACCAACTCATTATATTGCATATTCGATGATGAATTTGCCTAAGGCGTTGATTTGATCTAACCGCGTTCTGCAGTTTCGTAGTTTTGTTGTCATTGTTTCAAAAATGACGATCAGTTGTTCAGCAGAGAATAAATCACCAGAGTCATCCTTTGCTTGTGGTTGATTATTGCCCCATCCAGGAGGGATTTTTGAGGAAGATTCTTTTTGTGATCCAGCGGTTGAATCTTTTGGGTTGCTGCGAGGAAGTGGCGGCAAATTCGGAATATCCCTCTTCGGTGGGAGCCGTGGGAAATTAACTTCATCCTTCTGTGGAACATTCTTGCGCGTTGATTGTTTGCGGGACGCCTGTTGTCGAATTTTTGTGAACTCAGCACGTTTGGGACACGATTTGCTAGTAGATGGATGGTCGCCATCACAGTTCACACATTTTACAGCGATGTCATCTAGTAGGCAATCGTTGGTATTGTGTGGTTCGGCACATTTCCCGCACCGACTTTTCATGTGGCAATTCCTCGCTCCATGGCCGTAGTTCAAACAGTTCGTGCACTGTGTGACATCCCGATGTACCGGTTTATACTTTTGCCATTCGATGATTATGTGAAATAACGATTTAATCGTTTTCAGTTGACTCATGGTGATGGAGCCCTTCTCCAGATGAATCAGGTACAGTTGATCTCTAAACTTTTTGTCCGTATTATGGCGCTTCATTTTAAATACCATCAAAGGCTTCAGTCCAGCCTCCGACAGTGCCTGCTTTAGTTCGGCTTCCATCATGTCGGGTAGTCCTCGAAGTACAACCTTCATAGGTTTGTTGGCGGCAATATCGTGTGTGAAGTATTCCGCTTTTGTCTGCTTCAGATAGCATTCCACTCCTTTGTAGTGGTTCAAAGCCGAAACAGTTATTTTGTAGCCTTCAGTACATAAACGGATTGTTGCCTGTAGTCCTTTGCTGATCAGTGTGTTGAAATCCAAGCGTAGAGTTGGTGGGAAGCCCTTCAGGTAGAAAGGCGGCATTTTTTCCTTCTTCTGCAGTTCCTCTTCGACATCTACTGGCAGATCAGCATATTGGTTTTTACTCAGCAAACGGTCGTTTACCTGTACATCACTTGGCGTCAGACGCTTAGCATCCTTTGGATCCTTCTCGGATCTATGGCGGTTTTTACCTATAGCTTGGGTAGGTAGACAACTGCGAATAAAAAATAAACAAAATCGAAATTAGTCGTAGTAGGTTATTCGTCTATCCACATTGAGTGTTAGATGACGAATGAACAAAGTATTCCTTAAATAGACCTTTTTATACTGAGCAGCCTACCTCCGGAACCAGGGCTTTGATCCGATTGAATATTGGGATATTCTTAAAACCTTCCATCTCCGAGAAAAAAGTGACATTATCTTAATGTTTATGTTGCATATCATCCTGTATTTCCGGAACCGGAAGTCGGATCATAATGAAATTCAGGAACTTTGTACGCAATCGTAAGACTTTTCACTTGAATCTAAGTTTGTGAAAATCGTTTCAGTCATCTCCGAGAAAATATTTCTCACACGCACACAGACATTTGCTCAGTTCGTCGAGCTGAATCGAATGGTATTTGTATAGCCTTTGGTGACTGTATTTCAATCATTAGTAGGGTAACGGTTCCCTATTTCATTTGAGCTCCTATTTCCATCTCATCCATTCACCTCATTACTTTAAACATGAATAATATCTTACAACGTACCTGAACCAAACTATGAAATGTTTAAAAATGAATATTTAAGCTATTGTCACACTTTTCCTTTGGAAGAAATGGTTTTAAATTATTCGGTGATCGTTTTTTTTTTTCATTCAAAACAAACTCACTTTTCGATTTAGGACACATTTTCGCCTCAAAATTTACAGTTTGTCATGTTTCTGAATATCTACTAAACGATGACTTTATAATTAGTAATGTTCATTTGCCACTTTAATTAATTAACGATTAAAAACTCAAAAAATTACCCGAAAAAAAAAATGAGATGAAAGTTTTTCACTTAGTTCACTTGATTGCGCTTTGTTTTCATCTTATTTGGTTTCGCAAAGTTGCCAAGCTTTCTCAAAATGTTACAAAACAAAAATTAATTTTCTTCTTCAAATTATCATAAAAAATATGTTTTTGGTATCCGTAACATTAGTTTAATTATATTATTGATATTAATATATCAATAAAAATGTTTCGGCTTCGAATATTACAAGAAAGATCAAGATAAATACTAATGAAATAACCATTGTGCAAATCTAGTAGCACTGGTTTCATTCCGCTATACGTCAACAAAACGCTGTTAAATGTGTGTGTTTCATCGGTTGTGCACAGAGATGCCAGATATTTTCATCGAAAATATGTCTTGCTTTGCATAAAAAGTCAAATTGGTTTAAAATTTTAATATAAATGTTTGTCAGTGTTCATCATCGATTATCTGCACAAAAGATTTCCATTTTAACATGTGATTTGTCCGTTGATTAATAAACTTTTAATTAATCACTGCAATCAAATACTAACAGATACTCAGAGAGAAAAGTCTATTGTTTTACTTCTCACTTTTTATGAACCTGTACAAATCTGTATTAAATTTAGGGAATCTGTATAAATCTGTATTTGTACTTTGGTTTAAATCAGTATGCGAACGCAAAAATCTATACAATAGAGATAAATCTGTATAAATGGCATCTCTGGCTCTGCCTTTTTTTTTAGAAGAGCTGATGCCTAAATAGTAACAATTCCTTTTTTGTTTTTATTTAATCTTCACCAAATTAAAATTACAGTAAAATTTTAAAATTAAAACGAAAGGAAACGAAAACGACCGAAGAATTTTTAAACGTCGAAATGATTCCAAACTGGTTCTAAAAATGTCGTGTGTTGTCTCATAGTTGGCATTAGGCCGTTTTTAAGAAGAATTCTGGCATTTTGAACCTGTGAGTGTAATAGTGCAATATTTTGTTTTGATTGCTGTCGCCATTGCTAATTTATAGGATGAGTAAAGGACCAACGATAGGATGGCAAAAAAATCCATTGAGATGAAATTAGGAGCAGAGTAGTGAAAACATCATAAGTGTTTTAGTTGTTTTATGAATATTAGTTTAATTTTGAAGAAATGTGAATCAATTCTCAATGTGGAGCAAGGCGAATGAAGCAGAAATATGAATTATTTATAGTGATTTTAGTGGCTAAATCGAGGTTTGAAATGAGCTGAAATAGGGAGCCCTTATCCTAGTCCAATTTTAAAAATTTTAGAATATAAGACAAAATAATGGGAATGAAACATTCAAAACGATGACATACATATTTTTACATACGAATAAATTAGTTTTGATAATAGCTAAATCCACTGAGAATTCGAATTTAAAAATGTAATCATAGAAAAACGTTTTGATAGATTTCAATAATTATACATTTATTTGAAAGGTTGATTTATGAAATTTATTAAAGAAAAAATGTTTGTTTTCACCAGGACGGCGCTACGTGCCATACAGCCAGCGTAGCAATCGATGTTCTGCGAACAATCTTTGAAAATCGAATAATCAGCAGAAATGGTGTTAAGGCTTTAGTTACAATCGCAGAAAAGCAGCCATTGTTGAAAAACACAAAAGCAGTTTCCTTCGTAATTGTTTGATTAATCGTCAAGAAAAAACATCATTTTGTTTAAAAAAATGTACCAAACAAACTGATGTTTTTTTGACTTTATATCAAGTAATAGCGGAGGAAGCTGCTTTTGCGTTTTTCAACAATGGCTGTTTTACTGAGATTGTAAGTAGAACCTTAAAGGTAAATGTTCCGTCAACTATCCAGAAACAATTGAAGACCTCAAGCACGAAACTCAAGTTGCAGAATACTGGTGGATGTCATTCGAACGACATTATTTTTCATACATAAATTTCATGAATCAACCTTTCAAATAAATGTATGATCATTGAAATCTATCAAACCGTTCGTTTTATTATTGCATTTTTAAACTCGAGATTTTTCGTGGCAAACCCTGTGTGTGTTTCAAAAGGGAAACAAGTTCAAAAACCAAGACAAATAATTAGATATTTTCTAGAAATTTCTAGAATCTTAAAAATGTTTGAGGCAGAAATCGAGAAATGCAATGCAGGCAACTAAGAATTTCTGAGAAACAAATTATAATTTGGTACCAGTTAAAATTTTAAGAATTATTAATTTTAAACATTTACTGTAATATTCGCGACAAATAATAAAATAATTTCACATTTACTGTATAAAAATAGTACAAATTTTCGACATTTAGAGTTATAATTATATATGCATTTTTGAACACCAACCGATTTGATTTAGCACCAGCTAAAATTTGTAGCAGTAAATAGTTACAAATTGTCGAAAACTTGGAAAAATCAATGTTTCCAAAATTTGAAGTCTTAGGTTATCCGGTACTGTGCGAAGAATGTATGTATGTCATTGATTCGAATTTTAAGAAATGTCACATATGAAAAGTTTTCCATTTTTATGATCGGATTTTAGTTTACATTTTTTATCAAAATTTTCATTTGTTGTGCGTAGTTGACATAACGTTATTTATTTTGTGATAAATTTATTTTTCTAGTGATAGTAATATTTTTAAAATCGGACACATATAACGCAAATGTCTACTTTATCGATGGTAACAATTCCAACTGTAGATATAAGAGTCATGATGCAATAGGTGTGCTTAAATAATGCTTTACAGACAAAATTCAAATATTAATATAAATTATTTTATATTCAACATTAATCAATAAAACTCATTATTAGTGCTGTTTATGCAGTATTATTTTCATGTTGTATATTTTTATCATTACATTCTGAATATTTTTTTTCTTTTCTTTGGATTCAAACCCGTGACGACTGTGGCTCTCTGGTTTCTTAACTCGCATCTTTCACCTGGAACTGTAAATGAATTTGATAGGGTTACGGTACCAGTAATCATCCTAGCTCCACCTTTCATCTCATATAGGAAAACTGAGTCAGAGTGAGATAAGCCATCTCTGTTTAACATATTACGTCAAAGGATTAGATGAAAATTGGTGCAATCACTTTGACCAAAGCAAATACACAAGGACCGATTACAACGCAATTGTAGGCTGACTAATAAGCTCCATAATGACAAACAGCAATTAGCAAAATAACATAATAACCAATAGTGAACAGTAAATAGTCAATAGCAAAATAAAAAAAGATAGCAAATAGCAAATAGCAAATAGCAAATAGCAAATAGCAAATAGCAAATAGCAAATAGCAAATAGCAAATAGCAAATAGCAAATAGCAAATAGCAAATAGCAAATAGCAAATAGCAAATAGCAAATAGCAAATAGCAAATAGCAAATAGCAAATAGCAAATAGCAAATAGCAAATAGCAAATAGCAAATAGCAAATAGCAAATAGCAAATAGTAAATAGCAATTAGCAAAAAAACAAATATACTAACAAATAACAAATTGCAAAAAAACAACTCGCGAATAACGAATAGCAACCGGCAAATACCAAATAGCAAAGTAGCAAATTTGATAGTTATTTGTTTACGAGTTACCAAACCAAATAGTTTATTTGAAAGATATTTAAATAATTAGGTCTTCTGCACATCCTGCCTTTATTTCACTACAGTTAACTAACGCAACTTTGATGTATGTTTCAACGGTCTGGAGACTGCTCATCGTCAGCAGGTTGCAGCATTACCGCAAGCAGATCCACGCGTTCTCCCCAGCTCCTTCGGACGCCAAGAGAAAGGAAAACTTATTTCTGGCATATGCATAACTCATTAATTAGTGCCACCCAATAAAATTGACATAAAGCAAATTTTCTGCTCCCAACAAAACAGGTAGACTTTTACCGTTTTTCCGACGTATGCTCGGAACTTTGTTTCCGGCTTCCGAGTCAGTTTTATTGCTTTAAAATGGTGAGCTTGGCAAGCAACAGTTGGTTCGGCAAAAAACCGGTAGTTTTCAGCCCGTTTTACGGCAGGCAGTGAATATAATTCCTAAACTAAGGGCTGTTTTCGGTTTGGACGAAATTTTGCAGTTTTACATTTATATTCTTGCACATAGTCGGGTTAAAAAGCTATGCTCAAAGCGTCAAATGATGGCATAATTTTCTGTCCAACGCTCGGTCTCACAGTGACGGCACAAAACCGAAACCCATTTTCCCGGTAATGGTCTTTCAAACGTCAAGACACCGTATCTTTCTATGGGCAGAAATTCTAATTAGCTCAGCAATATTGTGTTCACTTTGATCATTTAAACGTCACAAATCTAGCCTGTTCTAGGCGTTGCTCAAGTGCTTCCTTGAGAACCCTTCTCGGTTCCAGTCGGGGGTTTTCCACATATATGTCAACATAATTGGAACTCTTGATGTCAGAAAACAAAGTTTCGTTTGATCTATCCCAGAGAGAGCGAAGTCCGCAAGGGACAGGGAGACCCACAGAACCCCCCCCCCCCCCCTCCTCCCTCCTCTGTGTGGTGGAATAAAGAAGTGAACGAGCAAAAAAGTGTCAACGTTTGAATTCAATTTACACCTTATCAATAATCCCCCCCAACCGAGCCGGCCGGCACCCAGAACGGAGATCCTGTGAGTGTGAGATGGCTTATGCCGATGGGCAAACAGAGACAATTTATGATCGACGATCTATCGGAAAGAACCTTGTTAGTTGCGCTTGATGTCGGCTGCTGGTGACAAAGCGCAAACAACCGGTCCTGTCATAAATTATAATATTTGCGCTGTATTCTTGCTCTTCTCCTTGACTTGCCGAGTGCCGAAATCGATTCGACGGTTTTTTGTTAGCATTTGAGGTTAGCGGACTCTGAAGAAGAACATCAGTTTTAGCGACTCTCGTGCTGTCTGTGGTTAGATAATTCGTTCTGCCGGCCTTCGTTCATTATGATAATTGCAATGATGGATGGTGTGTTAAATCATTCACCTTTCCGGTTCTAACCAAAACAAAAAAAAAATATTTGGTAATGTCATCACGGAAGGCTATGGCTATGTTTTGGAGCACTCAACTGTATCAGAATCACGAAGCTCGACTCCATAGCCAAATAAATAGCCCCTTAGCCTGTTAACCTTTTTCCTAACGTTGCACGTTCTTCGTGTCACTATCTTGCCAGTATCATGCCGGGCAGCCATTTATTACTGTCTATTGTAAGTACATGCAATGCATCCGCCAGCTCAAGTATCGTTTGTTTTTATTTGCCCATCAACAACAACCGGAACGGACAACTACCGGCAGGGACCGTCTTTAGCGCGTTCCGCTTCTTGGCTGGGTGCCGTCATTTTCACCATCACGATCGTTCGGTGGAAAAGATTCAAAATGGCTTTATCCTGATTACACTCCAATGTTTCCCACTTTGCCATTCTCATCTCGCCGCCGGTTTTATAGAGGTGTGCTTCAGTCGATAGCTGCCGGACAGTCTTGAACGGAGTGGTTGGTTGCTCTGACGGTAGGGTGCTTTTCATTTTTTACCGAAATTTTCTTATTTGTTTACCACTAGTTACTGGTAAGCAGTGCACCGCACATGTACACTGTGTACAGTCAGTACTATAGTAACTCAAACCAGAAGCAACATTTGTTCCTGGAAGACACATTCATGTACTCCTCTTTCTTCAGAATTCTCCGGACGAAGAAAATTACTTCTTATAAAATTTATATACTGAAAATTTTCACGCTGACAAAAAAATATTACCGCTCTTTGCCTTTATCTACAATTTGTGACATATTAAAATTGTCCTACGATGTTTTACCAACGCTATCAGAATTACCATTCAGAACGATTTATAGATTTATAAAACGTACCTTTATCAGTATCCAACAAGAGAACAGGCTAAAGAAAGACTCATTCGTCAGTCAGTCAGAGATAGAAGTATTCGAATAAAATATCATAATGTAGCGAACCTGTAGCTTTCCCAACACGAAAAAATCATTTTGCTACTATTCAACTTTTTGCGGTCGCTTTAATACACAGTTGGACTCCGTCACTTGATCCCGCAAGAGAACACTTCACATTTAATTTTTGGTATTTCATTCATCAGTGTTTTTCAACACTCTAAATAACAAGGGGCAGCAAAGGTTTAATTGACTATCTCTCAGCTAGTTTTTGACCGATTTCAAAGGTGAATTGATAGAATCTAAAATCTATTTAGTGTTATCAAAAATAAAACTGTCTACCTGAAGTTATAAGAAAAACTACACACCAAAGTCGTATGAAAAACTTCATATTACTTATATTTTCAAAAACATCACAAAAAAATTCCTGTCAAGAATTTTTTTGCAAACTTGGATAAAATTAAAATCTTACTTATGTTATTTAAGGTTAATATAGATTAAAATGTGGCAACCCTGCACGCTATACAAATTAATATAGCAAAAAATATTGCTTGAAACTACAAAACTAGATGTTGGATTTGTCTCAGTGAATTAGTTTATATCAATAAATATTTTGTTAAAAACAACAAATATTTGACTTGTGCATTCCTGTCAGTTCCTCAACAAACAATGTCATAGTAAATTTAACTTGCAAAATCAGTTTACAATTAACCAACTTTAGATGAAGGTAATCTTTATAGTGCTTTGAATTTATAGACTTGGCAGTTGAAATAAATGACAAGATATAAACCTAAAATGATTATTATTTCTACTGACGTGTTTTGTATCTTAAAATCTTTCTTTTTTTTGTTAAGAGTAAAATGACTTCTTTCAAAATATTTTGGAGGGTTATTTTTGATACATTTTTTGTCGATTTATTTTATTTTAGCAATTCTAATTACTTACATTAATGAGATTACAATTATTTCCAAACCACAATCATGGGGCGATGCCCTTGCAGCTCGGTTAAAATAAGAATATCTTGTAACAATTTTTTTTGTAAAGAAAACGTGTTATGTAATATTATGAGGTTTTTAATATTATTGATTATCAATACTTACGCTTTTATTGTTGAAATGCTCCACGTAAATGAAATGAGAAGATGAAATTTCATTTTTTGAAACACGTACAAACTATTTTGTTTATTCACAGTAGAAAAAGTTTCTCTGGATTAAAAGAATTATAACTGACACGGTTCATTTAAACAATAATCTCTGTTGTATCATCAAACAAATTAGAAATTCATGCACATAAAGATAAATTAGAATTTAATCAACAAAGATTTTTCCAATAAAATCAACTCAACTTTTGTTGATAAGCAAATAATTGGTAGCTTATTTCAACAATAAAATTAGCTGGAACAGTCATTTTTTTCGTTGAGCTAGACTAAAATGTTGATTTACATCAAACAGTGATCATAGTTGATGTTGAAGGAGGAAATTGGTTTGAAACAATCATATTCTAGATAGAAATGATCAAAAATCAAATTCAAAAATCTACTAACTGTTTTGTTCTTTCAAACAAGCTCCATTTTTCTGCGTGTAGGTTTTAATGGACTGGCATTTAAAAGCTGTTAAATGCATAATCCACTAAAAGTTACGTGTTTCATAGGTAAGATGTAATGTACTGTTCATATCGCATCTACCTATCAGTTCATATCAAATTCAGATACCAGAGAATTACTATTTTATATATTGGTTGAAGTCGAAAGGGAGATATTTCAGATTTTTATATAAATCTATGATATGAAAAATACCATGAAAAATAAAACATTTATCTTAGATAAGATAGATTAGATCTTATTAGCTTAGAATGTCAATGGCTGAAAATAAAAAGCCACTAATAACGTCGCGGGATCTCGAAACGACAAGCCTCCAGAAATCGTTTTTGTGGTCACTGCCATCCAATTGAAGCCGATGTTGATGTTTTTTCCATTCCATTCCATTCAAATCAATTCCATTTAAATATAGCATTCAATCTTCTTTAAACTCACTATATCTACTCGAAATCTAAGTGCTATTCGATATTTATGGTGAAGTTAATCATTGTACTTATTGAAAATGAGCGCGCCTTCGATATTTTGGGTTTCTGAATATCGACATACAAAATAATATTCATATTTTTATGACCGTCATATTAAATTCACAGCTAAAAAGTCGAAATTTGTTCACATAGAACTTTTCTATGATTAATATTAGTTTTTCACATACCAAAGTTAAAACACTTGACCAATCGCAATAATTAAAAATTTCAGTTATTTCAAATTTAATTAATGTTTCATTCCGTGGTCATAATGGTAGCCATTGGCATAAGTTTTTCCATGCATACACTGCCGTGACAAAGTGTAGAAATATTTTCTCAGGTAGATAGAATGTACTTCCCAAAACGAAAAAAAGTTTGCTTCGCACATGTACCGGTAAAAAATTTGCGTATAAGCGGAGATTTAACTGTAGCCAATTTTTTTTTAAACTGAAGGAATGTTCTACTTCATCTACTTATGTTATTGATTTAATATTATTGTCCGGGATAATGTACGGAAGCTTTCAACCGACACTGTAATTGTATTTCTTTGTTGCATCACAACGAATACCGTAACCGATATGAAATCATTTCTTTGTCTTATAGTGTGTCACTTTTTCATTGTCACATTTTGTTACGGTGACCAGTTGGCGACTGAAAACAGTCAATGCGAGCACGTCTAAAGAGTTAGATTACCGAAAAGTTACGTTGGAACTTATTGTAACTTAGTATGACGAGATGTCAATTCGTAACATTGTTTTGACTCCATTGTCACCATCATAATACGACTTTTTTTTATTTAAAAGATATTTTATTCAGGCCTATTTACGTACAAGCTTTACGTGGCCGATTTAGCTGAGTTTTTAGATATATTTTTTTGTATTGGATCTCGTTGTCACCATTTTTCTAGGGGGAGAGGAGCTTCCATTTTCCTCCTACGAGGATTGAGGGGCAGTTTGTTCGCGGTTCGTCTCGTCATTCATTGCCGCATCGGTGGTATTGTTGTTGATTTCGTTGCTAGTTGCTGAAGATGCGTCTTGTTGTACATTGTTTGCAGTTGCTGGTTGGTTGGATGGCAAGCTGTTAGCTGCAGCTGGTGTACTTTGTTCTATAGGGGATACGTTGGATGGTTTCGTTGAAGGGGATGCTTCACTGTTGTTGGTGACTGTCATAGGTGTACTGGGGTTGCTTAGGGTTGGTGTGAAGGAAGCCCCGTTGTCCTTTGGTGTAGTTGTCTCCTTGTACGGTTTATCACATGGCTTTCCGTAGTGAACAGCTTTTTGGCAATATTGACATGTAACCATCTGATTGTCATAGGTAACAAGTGATTTGCACGGTATTCTTGTATCCTGACCGAATGTCACATAGGAAGGTATAGGCTTCCTCAAGCGCATGCGTAACCAACGTACGCCATTTAGAATACCTGGGAAAAAAATCTTCCACTTTTCTTTTTCGATAAAGAGAATCTCTCCGTATTGGGACATAGTTTTGCGAATATATGAATCGATGACGCTTGAGGGAAGATCATGCACACGCACTTTTATAGCACTATCTTCCATATATACTGGAATGTTGTACTTGATATTTTCATGCTCCACATAGTGCACATTATTATTGTCTTTAGCGAATTGAATTGCATCCAACTCTTTATAGAACTGGATATAAACAACATTATTGGTCTTATTGCATTGAAGTAAATGCACACGTTTAATGTCAAGATGCATTTGCTCCTTAAGCAAACCTTCAAGTTCTCGTATCGAAGGTCGAATTTTGCACTGTCTGAAGTCAACAACAATTGTATTCTTTCGTGTCGGCGGTAGCTTTTGTTCGTTTGGTTCACTCATTTCGAGATCGTTCTATTGTTCACTACACAATACTGTACTTGTTTTCTTCTGTCCCGAACGTAAGCGGTTTTGGTTTATCGACTGACTTGGTTGAGATGTGAAACCGAACTGAATAATACGACTTGTTTCGCCTTGTTTGTCATGCGATCATTATGCAGCATCTGTTTTATTTATTTTTTTTTGTGAACAAGTTACTGGTGCTACTGGGGTCCAATGTCTCTAGCTTCATACGGATTTTGAACTCATTTTTCGGTGGACCAACGGCCTGTTTGAAACATTCGGCAGGAGTGGGCACAATTCCGGACTCACGCAGGCATTCGGTGCAGTCGAACACATGGAATGGCCAGAAAATTCGGTGCTGTCCATAGTACCGTAAGGAGAACTCGACTCCGGGAAGAAATCAAGTCGTATCAAGCTAGCAAACAGTCAAATCGGTCCATAAAACAGAATAGTGTGGTCAAAATTCGTGCTCGGAAATTATATGACCAGGTGCTGACCATGTTCGACGGGTGTCTTCTGATGGACGATGAAACCTATGTCAAGGCTGACTTCGGGCAAATCCCAGGTCGAAAATTTTACTTGGCAACGGCTCGGGGGGATGTTCCAGCCAAATTTAAATTTGTTTTGGCCGACAAAATTGCAAGAAAATTTATGATCTGGCAGGGCATTCGCAGCTGTGGCAAAAAACAAAAAATTTCGTTACAAATAAGACAATGACATCGGAACTATACAAATATCAGTGTCTCCAAAAACAAATTTTGCCGCTTATTCGATCCCACGACCACCCAGTAATGTTTTGGCCAGATTTGGCAAGCTGTCATTACAGAAAAATCGTTCAAGAATGGTATGCAGAGAAAGGGGTCCAGTTTGTTCCGAAAAATCTTAACCCACCCAACTGCCCCCAGTTCCGTCCTATTCAGAAATACTGGGCAATCATGAAAAGGAAACTCAAGGAAAAGGTTGTCAAAGGCATCAATCAGATGACGACCGTGGGGAATAAGAAATAATGGTCGAAGAAGATGTGCGCCGCCTTACAGTGTTAGCCGTGTTACAGGAAAAATTCGAGAATTGCTTCGAAACCGTGACAAATAATTTTATCCGTATTTTTTCTTAAAAGTATGAAGAAAACGCTACATTTGTATGAAAAAAGATCTTGAATTCAATAATAAATAACTGAAATACAGGCAATTGTTTTTGTTTCAATTTTATCTGAAGCAAGCTTTATTCAATTTGACATTTGAAACCATTTTACATGATTTTTCAATTGAAACGAACGTGAAGTTTTATTTGAACGTAGTATTTTCTTTTTCCGTACCAGCAAGTACCGATGCGTACCAGTTTTGCATCATTTTGTATGACAGTTCGAAAGTTTTGATACTCATCGCCATATAATTTCGGATGAAATTGGGCAGTATCTTTTAAGACACTCATGAATTGTAAAAATCGATTAAGGCGTTGCTGAGAAATCGAAGTGAGTTCCGTTCTTGGAGCTTTTCTTCACTATTGCACCGGTTCGGAAGCGGAAACCGGCGACTAGTAGTCCCAAAGTAGATCTATACATCCACTATCTAACAAGGTCTGCCAACTAGATGAATTTACCAATAAGGTTTATAAAAATTTGCACCTCGTTTCGCCATCACTTGTGAAAAAATACTCATGAAAACCAGAAAATAATACCGGAACCAAAAGTCGGATCTGGATCAACTTTTCAGAGCATTTTGAAGCTCTTCAACAACTTTTATTTGCACCTTAGTTTGAAAAAATCGAATAAAAAATTTCCGAGAAAATTGAGTGTGCATTTTCTCATAGATTTGCACATATTACACTGATAAAAATCGACACGTTGAACTTAGGTGTTTTACACTTAATTTTGCCGCATTGGATACGACATTTCAATTGCAAGTGTAAATCACTTCAAACCTTTTTTAAATGGAATCACAATAAATTCTATGGATAATACACTAAAGACCGTTCCAGAAAGTATGGACGCAATCAAAAACCGCCATTTCGCAATGGTTCAGAATCTGTCAAATCTTAATGGCTGCGTCCTGTTGTTTACACTCTTCTCTAACCACTTGTGCAGTTGTTTATTCGTTTCCATCAGTTTGTTTCGAAATGCGTGGACTTTCAGCAGAACAACGTCGAAAAGTTGTGTTCAAATGGTGCACAGAATGCGGACTGTCACTGAGAAAGATAGCAAAAATGGAAGGAGTAAGTTAAAAAGCCGTGCGAAATGCAATCAGGAAGTTCGGTGAGGATAACACCTTTGAGGATAAACCGAAACCGGGTCGAAAAAAAGGTCCTGCTAACCCTCAGTATATTGAAGCCGTTCGAGCAAAAGAAGGAGGTTTCAGTTCGGGATGTGACCAAAAAGTGGGCACTTCGAAGTCAAATGTTCTTCGTGCTAAAGAACGTTTGACTCTTCGAACCTATAAGAAGCAGAAACAACCAAAACGTAGTCCGAAACAAGCAGCATCGATCAGGCCGAGGGTTCGAAAGCTGTACAATACGATTCTTGTTGTCTTCTGGTCAGATCTTGCTTCTTGCCACTAATCGAAATCAACGGTAGAATGGTATACTACCAAAAATGTCGCTGTCGTCCCAAAAGACATGAATCCACCAAATTGCCCACAACTTCGACCAATTGAGGTATTTTGGGCATCAACGAAGGCACATCTTAGGAAACATGTCTCGGCAGCCGAAACCGTTCAACAGTTCGAAAAAGATTGTAAAAAAGTGTCAAAACTTGTCGCCAAGAAGTCTGTACGGAATTTAATAAGGAACATTCGCAAGAAGGTGCGCCAGCTAGTCTACAATGGCTAAGTAGCAAATGTTGAGAATAATATTCTGTTGTTGTAGTCTAATATTATCAGTATATCGAATAAAATTTGAATATCTAACACTCAGCAAAATCAAAGTGCGTCCATACTTTCTGGTACAGTCTTTAAATATTACAATAAAAATTATCACAATATTACAAATTAAAAGTTAAGAACTCAGTTATGGATACTTAATCTGCATAATACTACTACATTAAAATACATCATCTGAATTGAGGTCAGTGAAAATCGATTCAATATTTTCGGAATTACCAGATCCGAACACTTTATACCGTTATAGTGATATTCGGATCATTAAACCATCTGATAATATGAAGTATAAACTAAAACAGTTTCAAATTTGATCAGCATTTAGCAATAATTTTTTCTTCGGCTTTAGCGGTTTGTTGAATAAAAACGGCTGTAAGTTTATTGATTATATAAGATTTCACAAAATATTAATACTGTGCGTTAACTCACTATCTTATCGTTCCTCGTCTGAAAATCGTATTCCTACGAACGGTTGTTTACGTAATAAAAAAACTATTTCTGCCACTGTTCTAAAATATATAAATAAAACATATGTGCTACCGCAAAAAAACTGTTTATTTACGGTCATTCACATGTTTCAAATTAAATGATTTCATACTCTTCAAAAATTACGTATGTTTTAAACATTAGTCTATTTTACCACTACCTACTATCTAGCTCTATATAACCAATAAACTCACAGTTTCCCTTGAAAAAGACCACCACCAGTGGGGTCGAAACGTCGGGCTGTATAAAACAGTCGTTCTTATTTAGCAGATCGCTAAAGCCGAAGACATAATTATCGCTGAATACCTGTACGGTCGCTTCATCATACTTTGATCAGTATCTAACGAGGAAAACAGATTGAAAAAATGACATGCTAATAAAACTATTTTTTGAAAACCGCGAAAAAGCTACCGCAGAGACAGGACTCGAACCCGTAGCTAGCTCCTATCCGGGGAAAAGTGTTTTGCCAATTAAGTTACCCTTTATGTGAAAACACATGGAGAAATAGCCAAATTCTCGGTTGATTTGTCAGAAGGCCGTAAGAGCAAATGACAGTTTCTCTTTGTTCACTTTCTCTTTAGATTATTGTGATGTGATTTTAAAGATTTTCCTGGGTTTCACAGCTCTGTTTGAAAGTCGAATGTTACGGGTATCCTTTTATGCAAAGAGTTGGGTGATAAAAGTGGAAATCTCTTGATAATTGATAGAAGAGGAAGTAAACAAAGAGAAACTGTCATTTGCTCTTACGGCCTTCTGAAAAATCAACATGGCAACCCCTTCGCCAGTAATCACTCTACACGTCGTATCGCAAGTCTATCTTCACTTTCTGGCTTTCCCGTCAGACGCTGATTTGAGATTTTGTTGTTACCACTTTTTTTCACTGCCTATTTAAATTCCAATATGAAAGAATTTCCAATAATTTCAGCACCTTCGATTTAAATGGCGGTTTGAATGAAATTACGGGTCCAGTATAACTAAAACAGTTCGCCAGTGTGTATGAAAGAACCAAATGTTGACCACCCTAACCAGATAGCGCAAAGAAAAGAATCCAACGAAAATGGGAAGGATTATGAACTGACTTTTTGTTAGCAGCCAGCTCATTCCGCTGGCTCGATTGAAAATTCGTTGCACACAGGGAAAAAAATTGCTAAAAGTTGAATAATGTTGGAGAAAAAATGATAAAGATAATACCGATGGGGTACAGCAAAGGGAATGAACTATGGGAGCAATAGATGCTTCCCGCACTGGATCGGAGTTCCGGCAGGAGCGAAAACGGAGAAAAAACGAAACGACGTGATCGAGTTGATTCAGCAGGAACAGGCTACGATGACGACGCTTTAATGTCTTTTCAATTATTACTCGGAAGGCAAAGAATAAATCGTTTGGCACAGGTTTTATCGCAGCTGCCATGGTTTGATCCTTTCGGGACGGGAGCGTGGAACGTTCGGGGGAGGCGTTGGGCGACCGCCAGGCTGCCGTTTGTTGGTACCATTACCTACTCTTGTGCAAGCACCGGCTTCCGGAACAGGAGGAACGGAGGCAATATTTCCGTTATCGATCCTGCGGAAGTGTCAATTTCCGGATACAATAACGAGTGTATCAATGAAAACTAATGTTTTGTGGGTGTGTCGGAGGTGGGATGTTCTATCAGGGCGATAGGAATTGACGTCATTTTCTCGCAACCTTTGGAAAAAAGCTTATGTTAGCTTGTACTGATACGTTTATCTTCCGCTAGCTAGGAAACGTCACAACACTCCAAAGAAACTCGAGATAATAATACTGCTTGGAGGAAATTGCATGAAAATAGTTTACCAATTGTGTGTGCATAAAACCATCATTTAATTAAGAGCACTTACTCATAATTCAAAGAACCCCTTATTCCCCTCAATTTAACCACTTACGCTCTATTGAAAACTCTTTGTTAAGTTATATTTTCTTCACCCTTTGATGAGAAATGACCAGCTACTTAGAGACAGGGAACGGTCGAAGACAAAAGGGATGCCCACCATGATCCAAGATAAAATTACTTATGGCAGTCAGTTTTCGCTTACTTCTCTCCCGGCTGTGCACAGGAAGGGTGACTCGTTAATCTTCTTTAATCGTTTTCTCTTTTTTTTTGTTCCGGGGGAAAGGAAGTACAGCCCGTATGCAGGTGAAGTGTTACTGAAAAGTTTATATAAAACAAAAAACCGAAATTATTCGTTGGTGGAAATTGGCCAACAAACTCTAAAGATTTTTTTTTCTGTTGTTCGAAAAATCGTTATATCGACCTATATGACATGAGTTATCATATTTTTCAGTTATTTGTAACACTGATGCCTTAAGGAATTCACCGCTACATTAGCATAAATGAACTCACTGAAAAATTTCCGTTCAGAACAAGCAGAAAAATTTAATCAAACACCGAAAGTCAAATTGAGTTCAAAAGTTTCCACGCGTGGCGACCAAATATCATATCTTCACTCCGTTGCATTACCGTTTTGCAGATCCGGATCTTTTGCATGCGATCCTACACTGTCCTGAAGATCCAGCTCATAATCCTGTAGAATCTTTAATAACATTTGAGAGGGCCATTCTAAAAAACAGCAGCAGCAGCAGACGCCCCAAGCGTGTTATTCTATCAATTTTGCCTGTCATGTTCATTTATCTCCGGCGAGGAACCTTCCATGGTTGACGTCATGGTGCAATCTAGAACAAAACATTCCAACTCTCATCTCTGCTGTGGGCAATAGCAAGAGAAGTGTTTGACGTGCATTGATTACCGACATTGTCACTGGAGGTAGGTATCGTTTGCCGATGGAATGGTTCCGGCAGCAGCAGAACAAAAATAAAATATAACACAATGCTAGGAATATCCAGCAGCTATGCTTGGCATGGCCAAGCAATTCGCCCCATACTGAAATTTGCACCCGAAAATTACCATTTTCTATCTCACAACCAACCAGTCCAACGCCAGGAGATGATAATAGTATTTTCTCACAATGGGATTCTGCAGGGAAATAATGGATCAAATTATATTATTCAACGAATTACTCCAGAGGTTTTACCGTGCGGATTTTTTTATTTGGGCAGATTATCATATAATTGCTATAAGATTTTTTAATGAATTTATCTCGGTTATCTGCTTGATATGTTCGCCATTTTCAATAGTATTAATAAATAAACATTATCTATCAAATCTTCAAACGGTAATTCTCTATGTATTTTTAGGGTTTCAATATGAAACGGATTAACTTTTACGTTTTTACTGCTTGCACCTGATTTTAAGCCCAGAGATAACTTATTTTCATTGCTAGAGTTGAATTTATTATTAAATGAAAAAACTAAACACAGTAAGGAAAACAAAATGGAAGTTCAAAAGAAAAGGTTAAGTCAACAATTTTCAGTGCAAAGATTGCTTTGAATGTCCAGACATTTTCATTACAATTGTCCGGACGGAGTTATCAACATCTGCCTTTATTTATCGAATATAGAATGGAATTCATAGGCAAATAACAATTGTCGTGGTATCGAATTAAGACCAACTTAACTTCTCTCACATAATACTAGTCGAATGGAGCTCCAACTTCTCACATTGAAAATGACTCGACAAAGGACCTCTGTCTGCTTCGGCTTCCCTTAGGACGATTTATTAGACATTCATCGTACCAACGGAGGACTTCCATTGAACATTGAATCGAACATTTCCGGGTTCCCGCTTGAAAAGAATTCCGGCAGCCGGCTGAAATCAGATTAGATTCCGCTAGCTGTCAAAATACCATTGACAGAATTGTGCCATTCTTTTGCCGAATATGGCTTGCGATTTCGCATTATCTTCATTTATTCTGTTACTCGATCAGAAGAAAATAGTTAATACCTTATTATGTCCTTGAATGTAGAAACAGTCTAATTGAACAATAGAACCCAGCATGTTCAGCTGTACTCGGACGCCATGCCCAGATGTGTCAACTCTTAATTAGTCTGTTTCTTCATGTGTTTTACATGCAGGATTGTTTAATTGGCAAATCGATTAACCCGTATAGGAGCTAGCTACGGGTTCTGTAATATGAGCCTTTAAAACTAAATCTTTCACACACCCCAGATCAAACGCACTTAACAAAAACCCGTAAAAGAACCCTTCCACGAAAACCTAAAAACCTACATAAAATAAAAACATTACCAACATGAAGGCAACTAAAATATCAACACTTGCTCGTTCTGGTGACCCAGAGAAAGAAACACCGCGGTCATAAAATTCGACTACAGAAACAAGCAAGCATCAAGTTTCAAATCGTTATGTCATCGAAAAAAGCAGAACACACAAAACATATAACAGACTGTGTCATTTCCCTCTTCTTCACGTCCCTCATGTCACACAATTGAATACCAGCAGACCCTGTCAGCTTAGAGCGAAATCAATTTTCAGTTCAGCAACGCCATCGCACGGCATCACATTCAACAATTCATGTCAATTGCATGGGTGCGCAGTGCTGCTATTTTGGCGCGCACGAATTTGACGTTTCTCTCCCCTACTTCTATGTACGAGATTCGATGCGGACTCGCCTGAGGGCGCCATGTTCGCAAAAAAGGATGTTGCCAATGATTTGTTCGGGAAATGTGAGAGCTGGATATCTTGTTAATATGATGTCTTTGATACCAGCCGGCACGACGTAGAATAACAGTAACTCAGGAACACACACTAACCAAAACCGACACTCACGAGAATAACCCAACATGCTATCGCCCTCTTCTCTCCGCATCATACCCGCTCACACTCATCAAGAAGCTTTACTCACTCTCATACCTACAAAATATACAATGGCCGACAATGGCTAGGCTAGGAGAGAATAGACTATATAAGTTAACGAACTGATAAAAATAAAGCAATCTTAATCTCAACCTTAATCAATTCTCAGTTCGAGTCCCGGCTCTACGGAAACTTTTTCGCGGTATTTATCACATTGTATACGCAAATCATTTTTCAAATCTGTTTAAATTTAGCCAAATGCGGCTCTACGTCGTAACAAGACTAAACAAATCGTTAAAAGTAAACAATTATCACATGATTTATTTTCATAATATCACGTTCATCTGTTTATTTCTTTAGAACATTTTTAAGTTCGTTAAAAATTTAAAAAATGCTCGAATGAATCATCAAACATTTTTTGAGAAGCGAATATTTTTGATGATGATTTAGATTTATTGTAGATTTTTTTTGATAGAGATCGGATGTGTTTTTTTTTATAGAAATCGAATGTGTGCACACATTAACGATCACTCTACTGCTGTAAACTTCTCATTCTAAGACACTATCTTCGCTGTCGCAGCGAAGGGGCATCATCCCGTCCTTCATTCGTTTCTCTCTTTCTACCGAAGCTCAATTTAACCACCGTCAGTTTATCTCTTGAAGTAACAAAATATATCTTACAATTGAATGTAAGAACGGCCTTCGATAAACATGAATTAATTGTTCCTTCTTTCAGTTTTTATTTTTAATGTTCCAAAGCACATATCAATAGAGTCGAAATTATCGATTTTAACTTGCTGGTTATAACTGAAAACTCAAATAAGAACCACCATACTCTATCTATCATTATGGTTTTGTGTTATCGAGTTGATGTTTATGCCTTTTCATTTGCACTTTCTCACTACCCACAGTGAAGACAAGGAAGACAATGAAACAGGTAGACCACTTGGCACTACAAACTGAGCAAGCAAAACTTCAAGTAACTAGGTACAGTTATTCATTTGACGATGAATTCTGGAAGCTTCGGTAACAAAAGTAAAATGAATGTGAAGGGATATGCTGGCAGTCAACGGCCATAAATTTCATTTTCATCTAACAATAATCGGTTGAAATGAAGTTTTACCGCACTGGTGGAGACATATTTCTTTTTTTTTTTTCAACAAAATTTCGCTAAATTGTTATGACGCACCCTGAACAAGAATGAATAATTGAAAAATTGTTGTCTGCATGTATTTACATTCGCATTCACATTCACTACGTGTTGTCACTGTCCTTTCTGGTGTTTTGTATTGCCACAAATTTAATTTCGACTCGTTAAAGATTCAAAATTCTGTACTTATTTTTTAGTGTGAAAAATGCCGTACGTTTCAGTTAAAAATACAAGTCAAACTATAACACACTACATTTGAGGGTAAAAAACAGTACGCAGTATTTGTGTCGAAAATACAGTACAATACTGTAAAATTCAGTAAGGATACGAGCGTTATGCATACCGAATGAATGACACAATATAATATAACGATGAACAACTATTTCACTAGGTTTGTACATTTTATAATCCAAAATATCGATTTTTTCTTGCATTCACAAAATCCACGACAACTTTTCCAAATCTTCTCGAGATGTTGTCAAAATTTCTTGGCAATTTATAAAATATGTTGGTCTTATGCCTTATGCCTTAGTTATATTATCTTATATTATAGTTTAAAGGTGGTCGTACCGACACAAATGACGCGGAACGCTCGGGTAGACCTGTGGAATCCGTTACACCGGAAAATGTGAGTAAAGTGACAAAAATTATAATGAAAGATCGTAAAGTGAAGCTCCGTGAGATTGCTGAGATGACACAGATATCATATGGAAGTGTATTTACTATCCTTCATGAAAAATTGAGCATGAAAAAGGTTTTTCCAGGTGGGTGTCGCGATTGCTTTCGATGGAACAAAAACAGCAACGAGTCGATGATTCAGAAAGCAGTTTATCGCTATTTACTTGCAACAAAAAAGATTTCTTGCGTCGTTACGAGACCATGGACGAAACATGGATACATCACTACACTCCAGAGTCGAAGCGGCAGTCATCTGAGTGGCGCACAGCTGGCGAAAGCCGTCCGAAGCGTCCGAAAACGCAGCAGTCAGCTGGCAAAGTCATGGCGTCAGTTTTTTGGGATACGCATGGCGTGATTTTCATTGACTACCTCGAAAAAGGTAAATCGATCAACAATTATTATTATTAGGAGGAAATCGCAAAAAAAAAACGACCGCACATGCAGAGAAAAAAAATCCTTTTTCATCAAGACAATGCATCCTGCCACAAGTCGATGAAAACAATGGCGAAATTGAACGAATTGGGCTTTGATCTGCTTCCCCACCCCCCATACTCGCCAGATTTAGCCCCCAGTGACTACTGGCTCTTTGCTGATCTTAATCAAATGCTCCAGGGAAAAAGATTTGGCTCAAATGAGGAGGTCATCGCTGAAACTGAAGCTTATTTTGAAGCGAAAGATATTTTTTTTTTTAAACATGGTATTGGAAAATTGGAAAAACTTTGGAACCATTGTATCACCCTAAAAGGTGATTATATTGATGAATTAAAAAAAATTTGCAAAAAAATGTTGTTTCCACTGTTACTCTCGGGACTTATTGATCCATGTGTTAGTTGATCATAAAAACTACTAGTACCCTTCAAGGCAGTGCATTTTTATTAGCTAAAAACAACAACCGGATATGATTCGTTCATGGGAATATATTCTGCAACCCAAAAATTCTGGAGTCAGAAAAATTTACTTTTCATGGAAAAATCAACGTTTACCGACTACTGAAGCTCAACTAAGTAGACAGCATGTCAAATAAACATAAGCCAATTGTAGCTAATGCTCAGGCCCACGTATATAGGGTTTAGCCGATGGGATGTGACATTTAGTGGTCGAATTATTGCGAGTGGCCATTTTCGCCCCGGTCTCCACTAATATATTGGAAAACAATTCATTTATCGCACAAGTATCGATAAGCTGCTAACAACATAAAGTCATGTTGCTGGCATAATGCTATCATATTCAGGCCATAGAAAGGTCAAGTAACGCGGGTAATAATGACGCGGTATTTGCACTATGCTCACACGAAGGATTTCACGTGTTGCAATAGTGGTTATCTAACGTGGATATTTTTTATATGTGGTTTCTAAAACAAGCTTTGTGGAACCTTTATGTTCTAATTGAATCCAGGATAGGTTTATAGTTGCTATAATTTCATGCTGAAGATTTATTTGTTCCAATTTAACCAAATTTCTCATACATCCCACTGTGCTCCATGTTGCATTAAATCTACAATCTTCCACCAGCGATTGACACGACACAAACGTTCTAACCCACACACACATACAACCAAGTGCCCATAGTTTGTTAAGAAAACAAATGCATTTTCCTCCCACTTTTGTTTGGACATCCTCCTGAGCTTCCACGCTTACCAACCGACCGTTCAAAATGCCGGAAAAACAATTCGAAGCGCAAGTGAGCTGCAAAAAACGGCCTACTCTTTCCCTCAGGGGGTTCCCCACCTACCTTTCTTTCCTACGTCTTATGACAGCACCGGTTGTGAGGTGTCTGGTGTGTCGTTGGTGAAGCTGAAATCTCTACACTGGCTGACTGACTGACTGACTGACTGACTGACTGTGCGGTAAGCGCATCGGCACCAAACACCGACCGAAAGCCCCCACCCACCCGCGGCCAGCAGAGAGCGCCGGAGGAAACAATAAATACACTGTTTTTATAATAAATGCTTTTCGTCTCGTCAGGAGCAGGAGCATCCAAAGTCCTACACCCGTGATAGGGTGCTGGAAAATCGTTCGTCCGTCTATTCGTCTTTTCGTCAAGTCAAGCAAAGGAAAGCAGTGTAGAGTAAAAGTTTCCACTGGGTACGATTCGCTGCCATTGAGCTCCGAACAAGGTAAGTCGGGCTCAGTCTTTTGCACAGCATTCGGTTTGGCGAAAAAAAAGCTGACGCAAACACTTTTGTCATCGGGGTTAAAGTGGTTTTTGATTGCATTAACTAGTTGTATGATTTGTCTGTTGTTTTTTTCTACTCGCCTCCACATAAAAGTAGTAAACCAACAACCCAGAGATTTATTGAATATGGGCACTTTTCAAAATTGGTTCTTCTGTCTGTGGCAGTCTGTCTTTCTGTCTGTCTGTCTGCAACTGGAGTATTGTTTTCTAAATGCATCAGACACAGTATTGACGGTAATTACCCTTGCGAGATCCATTACCTGGAGACGCAGAACAGAAGAAAAAAAATCACACACACACACACACAAAGCATTCAAAATGAAACGTACAGTGAACTTCGCGAAACAAAGCCAGGATCGCTCTGGTGACGTACCGAGAGCATAAACACTCCACAGTCAGCGACGTCGACGAATGCCCTAATAGACCTATCCTGCCACAATGTGAAATAAAATGTGCACTACGAAGATGATATGCTGCGATAAAACACGCAAACACTTACCACCCAAGCGCCTTCCCTGGCCCCGGTAACTCGCTGGATGTTGCTTTTGCTCCGTACGCTGAAAACTGCACAATAAGTAGAAGATTCGACGTAGACGTAGTCAGTTGGTTAAAGTGGGCCTCGACGGATCCTACCGGTGGAGCACGTAGGACACATTTACCGTCGAGCAACCAACCTCCGAGATTACTTACGGTTTGGGGTAATGTGTGGCACAGGGACACATAAAAAGGTTGTTTGGGTAACTGTATTCAAGTTTTTTGAACCAAATCGGATTCATGTCGAATAGCAGCATTATAGGCTAAGGATTTTGACATGGACGAAGAAACAAATTCTATCCGCTGTTTGCAGTAGCACTAGATTTGTTGAAAAACAGATTTTTTTAATACACACTTAGTAAAAATTGTGTAAATTTACGGTTTTTTAGATGCACATAAAAGGTACGTCATAATTCACATAAATTTACAATGCAAACCATATCTTCAACTTCACAGTTAATTTAGCTGAAGTTCACATCGATACTGAAACAAACATTAAGTTTACATGCTAATAGATGCAATATTGATGCTTGAATTTACGTCAAGCATAATTTTTTTAAGAGTGTAGCTACAATGAAACCGTAATCAGTGGAAGAACACAATGTTTATATTAGAAACAGGTACGACCACTAATGTTGGTTTGAATACAAAAATGGCATTTCGATCAACTTGTTCGCTTCAATAAATGTGAAGTTATTATGTATTCCGGTTGATTTTTCAAATGGCCGTTTGAGTAAGTGACAGTTTCTCGTTGTTCACTTTCTCTTTCAATTATTGTGACGTGATTATAAAGTTTTTCTTGGACTTTACAATTATGTTTGAAAGTTGTAGGTTTCGGGTATCATTGTATACAAAAAATTGAGTGATAAACGAGAACACCGCTTGGAAATTAATGTAAGAAAATATAAACAAAGGTAAATTGGCACATGCTCTTACGGCCTTTTGAAAAATCAATCGAGATTTTATTGGGTTGCTGTCAGATGCGACGTTGCCAGGTATAGTGATTTCTCGGTATTTATACCGGTTTTTTACCTCCAAACCGTTCCAAATATTCTTCTAAAATACTGATAATTCATATACATATTTTTTTGGATAATGACCTGGCAAGGATCAGGGTCATTTCGCCGAAAGGATAATTTCGCCGAATCCTTCAATAGTCTTCATATCGTGATTGGAATTGATTTGAAATAAAGATAAATGAAAAACAATAATGTTTACTTCTGTGTTGTTGAACTACAATCGTACTTCTGAAATAATCCAGAAAGACTTGCATGATTTTTTTTTCTCATAATCTTCAGAACAAGATTTCCAAAGAAACTTGTTGACTTTATTAGATTTATTTGAAGTATTTCCCGATAACTGAGTGCAAATGAAAAAAATCGTGCCGGTTTTGTGCCGCCGAGCCATCTTGGTTTCGGTTATGTGGCTGCGCCACATTCAATTATCCAGGAGACATAAAAACAAATAGATAATTTTGATGAATAACCAGAATTTGCAGTTTCTAATTCATTATGTGAAACAAAATAACCCTTTCGGCGAAATGACCTCTTCAGCGAAACGACTTTCGGCGAAATGACCCGCTCCCACCTGGCAACGCTGTTTCAGTGTGCATATGGACGAAAACATTTCAATAGGGCCTAAAAGCCACTGACAAATTATTTTTGTTTACCTCAGAGCTTAAAATTGTCACGCATTCTCAATGAAAGAAACCATTCCAGCAGTCTCATTTTCAATGTTTTACTGTCTCATTCGTAAATGACCGACACCAGAACAAACGAAGAGAGACGAAGCATTTTAGTTTCTCATCGAAAAAATGAGAGAGCATAATTGCCAACGTCACTCTTTCCTCTGTGACAAGGCGAAACCAAACTCCTCAGGTAGTAACAGCAGAATTTCATTTCTCATTCTTTCATCGATGTATTGAAAATATGTGACGCTTGGCTATAAAAAGTGACTAAAATATGGCAAATCGAAGTAATTACATCCCAGAACTTCGTTGGAAACCAAAACTACTACAAATTCGAGCACCAATAGTTAAAACTTGTTGTGAAACCTTTTTCTGTCGTTTTCAATTCTCACAGCTTTGGTTGAATATCGACACT
This sequence comes from Malaya genurostris, assembly GCF_030247185.1. Taxonomy (NCBI): domain Eukaryota; kingdom Metazoa; phylum Arthropoda; class Insecta; order Diptera; family Culicidae; genus Malaya; species Malaya genurostris. The sequence goes on from NC_080570.1 coordinate 129,845,282, forward strand.
GCATACTCAGTGGGATTTTCACTGAAAACTGTATTTGACTGAAAGGGCAAATGAAAGAAAATACACAATTTTGAAACTACTGTCCCGCTTATGTCATTGACTGGACATGGATTTCGTGCTCATAGTTTGCAAGCAAGCTGAGAGTGACAGTAATTTCTAGTCATTTTCGTCTATTCTTCAGTCAATGAAAATGACTTTTTTTTAGCTCTGGTTTACCTTCTCTTTTGACTATTACACAAATCGACCGTCCCACGACAAAAGGGCCTAACTGCAAATGACAGTTTCTCTTTGTTTACTTTTTCTTTGATATTTGACGCTTTACTCTTCGCAAAACTAGCCATTTTTATTAAATAAATCTTTGGAACGAACCGTATCGAATAGTTAACGAATGTTTTGAAACTCTACTTAGGCAATATGGACTGTGAACGTTAGCATCTGTTTGTTAACAGACAAACAAATAAAAAAGTCTGTTTACAAACAATACTGCTGAATTGTCAAAATGAGTTCATCCGATTGAGGTTAGCGGTGACGGTAAATAAAACCTAATTAGACGTTCGCAGTGTAAATTGCGCTTCAAACAAGACTGAATACGTTCTTCAGTACCTAGTCGTTTGCATTGGACAAAAAAACGAAAAATGGCCAATGATGGGGTATATTATACAAAATCAGCCGCTCTAATGACTAAAAATGTTATCTCAAGAACTATTAAGATTACTTCTTTGCAAATCGAAGGTAAAAATTATCAGTTTAGTGCAAATCTAAAATAGTTTGTTTAGCTTTGTGCACTTTTCGCAGTGCGAAATTCGCACCAAACGAGTGAAAATAGCATTTGGCTGCTTCACGTTCGAGAAAAGTGAAAAGTGGAGTAACAGTGTTTAATATTGTAGAGAATTCCTCAATTTGGCCCTTCCGAATGCCAGAAATGAACCGTTAAGCATTTCGATAGTTTCTTCTAATGAAATTTGCAAATCTAAAATAAAATAATCGATATCAAAATTCTGCATGTTGCTTTTCAAAATTCTGTATGTTTGTTGCTATTTGTGAAAAACTACCAAGAAAATCCCGTAAAAAGAAAGCTCTTAACCAACATTAATCTAGTATCAAATAAATCGTAACTGTAAACAGTTGGAGTGTTTAGATCTAGAGTAATTTGATCTAGAGTAGTTTGATTAGCTTTGTACTATTTTCGCATCAAACGAGCGCGAATAAAGCAAGCATTTGGTTGCTTCTTAAAACCGAAAATGAATCTCGTACAGCGTTTTGATACTTTCTTTCACTAAAATATCGAGATGTGTGATTTTTTATATATTTATGAACTGATTTCTTCTAGATCAAGGCTCAAACCTACAAATGACTTGGAAAGCTAACCTACTTCCTGGAATACAAACGTAATCATCCGTAACCGAAAAGTCCTTTCCAAGACTCCAAAGCCACTAACGGTTCCCAAAAGTAAAGTAAAAGTAAAGTAAAAGTAAAGTCTTGAATGATTAAAAAAGGTAGTTTTAGGCGCTTCATAATATTTTCTTCTATTATTTTTTTTACCGTCACTGCTAACCTCAATCGGATGAACACATTTTGACAGTTCAGCAGTACTGTTTGTAAACAGAGTTTTTTTGTTTGTCTGTTGACAAACGGATGAGACCGTTAACACTTTCATATCGCGCAAACAGAGTTTAAAATCATTTATTACGGATTGAATACGGTTTGTTTTAGAGATTTATTGAATAAAAGTGATTAATTGCAAAGTGTAAAGATGATTGTTCGAGATATGTTTCTCGAAATTTTTTTTAAGCATGTTTTTTGTAAACACCGCTGAACTGTCAAGTATGAATGCTTGTACATTCGTGACGTCACGATAAAAAATCTGATAGTGCGAGAACGTAAGTGACTCGTTGGATTGATTGGGTTCTGACGAATATTAGTACTTTTGTGTGTGTGTGTGTGTGTGTGTGTGTGTGTGTGTGTGTGTGTGAGAGAGAGAGAGAGAGAGAGAGAGAGAGAGAGAGAGAGAAATGAATGTAACTTGCTTGAACGATGCTATTACCAACATTATCGTAATGATGAAACGAGCAATGAATTCTTACTCGACTGCATGATTATTCAGTGCTCAATCGATTCAGTGCTAGAATTTTCGCCTCTGGAATTCTAAGAAGAACAGGTTATTCACTAGTTCTTTATATCCGAAAAACTCGAACGTTTAAATTTATATACTCAGTTATATAATGTTTTAATTTAAAAATAAACTGAGAATCAGCACGAAAACGTGCAAAATCTAAAAAGAATAAGAAGAAAACGAATTGACAATTCAGTCCGCATCTTTTCACTCGATTGCGACAGATTTCCGTATCAACCGATTGTAAGTGAAATTCATTCGGAATCGGTTGTTGCAATTAGGTTTTGCACGATGACGACACAAATGAACTGCCGATGAATCAAGTTCATCTTTGACAGCTGCCGGTGGTTTGTTTTGTTTTACCGCCTCAAATTGGAATTTAAAAAATGACGAAAAGTGCATGTTAAAAACGTATTCCACAGTGACTATAACTAAAAAGATTGCCCTGTATGTGTTTCCAGCATCAAGGAGTGATATATGTATGAATCTGTTTAGTGTGAGGCGACTTGCAATTTTTACATTCGAACGATGAACTTTTAAACTGTAAACAAATACACGTCGACTGTCAAAAAAAGTTCATTCTGTTCATTTTTGTGAGGTTATGTCATGTTCGTGCAAAACCTAATTTATTCGAATTTATTCGGAATTCATTATGATTTCCACATGGAAATCCTGATGAAAATTTCTAGCCGATTCGGAATTGATTCGGAATTCATTCGGATCTGATAATGTGGGTAGGCTGTGCACGAACATATGACATAACCTCACAAAATGAGCTAGATGAACATTGTTTGACAGCTATCAGTTGATCAGTTGTTTGGTTACATGTTCATTCCGTTTCATTCCAATCTGTTCCATGATATTCCCGTATCATTCCATTATGATCCTTTTTTTTCAGTGTAAACATACCACCGATAGCTGTTAAAGATAAATTGAATTCATCGGCAGTTCATTTGTGTCGTCATCGTGAAAAACCTAATTAGGATTTTATCGTCACTGATAACCTCAATCGGATGAACACATTTTGACAGTTCAGCGGTACTGTTTTTAAACAGATTTTTTTTTGTCTGTTGACAAACGGATGAGACAGTTGACGGTCCGTATCGCCTAAATAGAGTTTAAAAACATTTGTTAACGATTCGATACGGTTCGTTTCAAAGATTCACCAAATAAATGTTGCTAGTTGTGAGGTGTAACGATGATTGTTTGAGATATATTCATCGATGTTGTTTAAGCTTGTTTGTAAACTGTACCGCTGAGCTGTCAAGGATGAATTTTTGTTCATTTGTGACGCACGATAAAAAATCTAATTAGGTTTTATACGATGACGACTCAAATGAACTGCCGATGAATCAAGTTCATCTTTGACAGCTGCCGGCGGTTTGTTTTGTTTTACCGCCGCAAATTGAAAAATGACGAAAAGTGCCTATTAAAAACGTGTTCCACAGTGAAAAGAACTAAAAAGATTACCCTGTATGCGTTTGCAGCATCAAGCAGCGATATTTGTATAAATCTGTTTAGTGTGGGGCGACTTGCAATTTTTAAATTCAAACGATGAACCTCTGATGAACTTTTAAACTGTAAACAAACCACCGGCGGCAGTCAAAAAATGTTCATTCTGTTCATTTTGTGAGGTTATGTCATAAGAATCAGGTTTTGCACGAACATGACATAATCTCACCAAAATGAACAAAATGAATCCATTTTGACAGCTATCAGTGGTTTGTTTATGTGTTCATTGAATTAACTCTAATTAGGTTTTGCACGATGACGACACAAATGAACTGCCGATGAATCAAGTTCATCTTTGATAGTTGCCGTGTACTTGTTTTGTTTTGCGACTGCAAGTTAAAAATTGAAAAAAAAATCGAAAAGAGCCTGTTAAAAACGTGTTTCACAGTGAAAAGAACTAAAAAGATTGCCCTGTATGTGTTTCCAGCATCAAGGAGTGATATATGTATGTTTAGTGTGAGGCGACTTGCAATTTTTACATTCTAACGATGAACCTCTGATGAGCTTTTGACAAGTACACGTCGACTGTCAAAAAAAGTTCATTTTGTGAGGTTATGCCATGTTCGTGCAAAACCTAATTATTCATCCTTGACAGTTCAGCGGTACTGTTTACAAACAAGCTCAAATAAAAATCGAAGAACACATTTCAAACAATCATCTTGACACTTTGCAACTAGTGACTTTCATTTAATACATCTCAAAAACAAACCGTATCCAATCGTGGGCAAATGTTTCAAACTCTATTTAGACGATATGGACCGTAAATGATCTGATCCAATTTGTCAAAAGACAAACAAAAAAATCTATGTTTACAAACAGTACTGTTGAACTGTCAAAATGTGTTCATCCGATTGAGGTTAGCAGTGACGGTAAAAAACCTAATAAGTGTTAGTAGATATGAAAACAAACCACTGATAGCTGTCAAAAGGTGAACTTGATTCATCAGCAGTTCATCGGTAATTCATTCGAGTGGCCATCGTGCAAAACCTAATATCCAAATTAACTTCGCATTGCGGAATCGTTAAATCGGTTATCGGTTGTTTCAAGTCAAGGTTGCCAGAAAGAGAATTCATATCAACTTCAATACGATCTGGCAATGTTTGCAAGAAGCAAAACTGTTCATTCACAGACTCGAGAAGTATGTTCAGTGCTTCCCATATGGAAAAAAGGCAGCTGCTGAACAACTACAAATCTCTGAGAAGAAACAGGTTCGAGTGAAACGTGCCTGGTTGAGAAACAGTATCGGTGAAAATGAATGCTAGAGAGCTTGCTTGCTTGCTTGCTTTTCACACAGCGTTTAAACGTAGCAAAAGTGTTTGACATTTACAAATTACCTTATAGTTTTCCCAAATTTGTGTAACTACGCTGCTTTTTTTCTTATTAAGCGGACTGAATTGTGAATAGTTCGAATAATTCTTATACAAAGATATATAAAACATGAATTGTTGAATCAAAGTCGGTAATTCTACGAAAACGGAGATGCTTTAAACTCACATCTAGATAAGTTTGAATTTTTTCTCAGAGTTACTCAATCCCACAATCTATCTCTGATCCTGATCACTTTCGAATGTCATCACCCTTCCCACGGAGGCCGGAATCAATTCCTCGAAGGATATTCGGGTGACTATTCCGAAAAAAAGGCCCACTTGACCCAGACCCGACCGTTTTTCCTGTTCTAAAGTTTACTGTTATATGAAATCTTCCCCTACCGTTTGGTGTTTACTCTCTGTCTCTCTCTCTCTCTCGAGGGAATCACTTGCATCAGCCTCCTGCTCACATGCAGATATTTCATTTCGGGTATCAACCCAAGAAGCAGCAGCAGCAGTCTCCGTTTGCTTTCTTAAATGCGGGTTGTTGTTACGTTTTTCCCCGGGGAGTGAGAAATAGGCCAGCCAGTCAATCGCTCCTGTGCCGAGGGGGTGGTTGAGATTCGGTGCTCCATATTTCGATTCAAAGTCCGGAAAATCGGTCAACGAAAGGATTCAAGGCTCAGGAAAGCTATTTCTTTTCTCCCCTCCCCTCTCGTTGGTTCCCTTTCAAGCATCGTAAAAAAGGATTATTTCTGTAACTATTTAGATGTGTAGGTCAAATGAAGTATCGGTACTTTTGGATGTGTAAATTGTGGTTGCGGGAATCTTGACTGGAGCACCTTCCGACTTCCAGTTGTGCGGTTGGGGACGTCATTGAAATTCCTGATGTCCGTCCCGTTCGTTTCGGGGAGGTTGATGATACTTCGATCGAACGCAATTTCTCTGAAATCGAATTACGCTACCCACCGAGCCAAGTGAAATTTTATTTCTCTTAATTGCGTAACCGCAAATTAAAATTGAATTGCCTGACGTAATTGATTTTATATCAACCAGAAGCCATGTTGTTGTTTTTTTTTCACCTGGGTTTTCTTCACAGGATCAGAACGGATGGCATGTTTATTTTGGATATCACAGCACTTATAAATGGGAAAAAAACAGAAATAACCACTGATTTCACTTTAATTGAATTATCCGCATGACCTAGATTCAACCTGTGAACCATCATCCCACTTCCATTCCTGTTAACAGCGTTTACTCGGAGATTACAATTTTATGCTGCTTTGCACCTTGCGCGGTTTCCATTCCATCCTGTGCTGTGACGTACTTTCGAAAGTTAATTAATATCCTATTAACTGTTACCTGATGGGAGTTAATGACTGCCAATGAGCAAATGAAACAGTAACGAAATTTACCGGATTGGGGAAATTTGTTTTCTTGCAGCAGTTTGATTGACGAACCCCAATATGCGAGCAGCAGTATCAATGACAAACACAAATGAATCAAAATGTAGCAAAGCCCTTCGACAATTTCTGATTACTCGCCACTTTATTAGGTTTTTGCAAGTCCCCCAGAGCTGACGACAGCATCCGAAAGCAATTCCCTGGTCTGGATGCTGGTAGGTTTTGCAGGACTCCAGATCCGGAGACGATCCGGCAGCGTAATCAAATTCTGTTTAATATCATTAATGATAGACTCGTGATTGATTTTCCGCGTTCCAAGCAAAGATACTCTTCCCTTACTGAACGCAATGCCGAGGCTTGACACAGCCGACTGAGATTCGCTTGGTTTTTTTTACGGTCGCCTTTCCTGAGCACCAGCATGATGCCGGTTCGGAACCCGAACCTCCCAACTTTGCTGTCCAATCAACGACGGCGGGAATCTTGAGAGTGAACAATATATTGATTAACTGTTATTCGATGCTTGCATTTCGCGTCGTACCATGAAATGATACTAAAATGAATAGCTCCAATAAAGTTCTTGGAATTAAGATTTTCCTGAACGGAAAACGATTCAAATCAGCTTCGCGACTAGTTTATGCTGCGAGCTCTGAATCAGTAGAATTGAACTACAACAACTGCGACGTATCAAAAGCTCTTTTCATATGAAATATGAAAAATTTTCATTTGAAACGAAATGTATCAAAAATGTTGATACAGTCTCAATCATTGCTAAAAACCAACATATAAAACGAATGTTATCATCCACCGGGTGGTGTTAGTATGCCTTTCTTATATTCGGAGTACAAATAAGTTTGTTTCTTTTTTAAAGATGGCTCTGGCTGCTATGAATATTGAACTGTAACAGCTGATGCCGATAGTTTCAAGAGGGTAGACATCTTTCATTAATATTAAGTTCATATTGCTTCGAGTTTTTTAAAAAAAAAGAAATGGTTTTTCACTGTGTTAATTATGAGCAGTTTTGTGTCAACTAAGCAACATTTCTGGGAAGTTTTAGTTCTTTGTTTTAAATGGAAGTAAAGTGAAGCTGAAGCGCATCAAATGCTTGTGGATGTTTAAGGTGATAATGCTCCGACTGATAAATCATGTAGGGAATTGTTTTTACGTTTCAAGAATGGAGATTTCCGCGATGAAGACAGGCCTCGCTCTGGACAACCGAAAAAATACGAAGACAAACAGTTAGAGGAATTGCTCGATGAAGATCCGATTCAAACGCAAAAATGAGCTTGCAAAATTATTGAAAGTGACTCAACAAGCAGTTTCTGCACGATTAAAATCTATGGGAATGATTCTAAAGCAAGGTAGTTGGGTGCCTTATGAACTGACACCGACAGACATTGAAAGGCGATTTTTCACTTGCTAGCAGACAACAAAGAAAGAATTTTTTACAGTGTTACTGAGGATGAAAAATGGATATTTCATGATAACCCCAAAACGAAAAAAAATACTACGCTATGCCCGGTTAATTGTTGCTATCGACCTCAACATCAACACCAAAGCCGAATATTCATGGTTCGAAGGTCATGTTGTGCATTCGATGAGACCAAAAGGGTGTTGTGTAACAGTTTGGCTGAAAAGTTCGTATCGTTTAATAGAAGCACACATTTTTTTGGCAAAATTCGTTTTTATTATTCAACATAATTGCCATCAGAGGCGATACAGCGGTTATAGCGATCTTCCAACTTTTCGATACCATTTTTGTAGTACGATTTGTCCTTTGCCTCAAAATAGGCCTCAGTTTCAACGATTACCTCTTCATTGCTTCTAAATTCTTTACCAGCGAGCATTCTCTTGAGGTCTGAGAACAGGAAAAAGTCACTGGGGGCAAAATCTGGAGAATACGGTGGATGAGGGAGCAATTCAACAGCTCCAAACACTGCTCAGAATCATCAATTCGTTGTTGTTTTTGATCGATTGTGAGCTCACGCGGCACCCATTTTGCACAAAGCTTTCTCATATCCAAATATTCGTGAATAATATGTCCAACACGTTCCTTTGATATATTTAGGGTGTCAGCTATCTCGATCAACTTCACTTTACGGTCATTGAAAATCGTTTTGTGGATTTCATCGGTAACAGCCTCTTTTGGACGTCCACTGCGTACATCGTCTTCGGTGCTCATATGACCAGTACGAAATTTTGTAAACCACTTACGAATTGTTGCTTCGCCCGGTGCAGAGTCTGGATAACAATCATCAAGCCATTTTTTGGTATCGGCGGCACTTTTTTTCATCAAAAAGTAGTGTTTCATCAACACACGAAATTCCTTTTATTCCATTTTTTTCACAATAACAAAAGTAGCTTCACTCAAAATGCAATATCTCACAAACTAATAATCAGACAGCTGTCAAATTTATACACGTATCTTTTGAAGGTTGGTACTAACTGAAAATGGTATGGATTTAATTCTAGTGGCGCCCTCTCATAGAAACGATACGAACTTTTCAGCCGATCTGTTACTATGAGCTTCTACAACCAGGCGATACTATAACTGGCGATCGGTATAGGCCGCAATTCATGCGCGTTTGAGCCGTGCATTACGAGAAGAACGGCCGAAACACAAACAAAGACATGATAAAGTTATTCTCCTGCGTGACAACGCTCGGCCTCATGTCGCAAAAGTCGTGAAAAAAACAGTGTTAGAGAAATCATGACCAGAAAAAGATTATTTCACTATCATTCGTGAAAAACTCAGTTCAAGATATTTTCTGAAAAAACCAGTGACAGAAAAAATCACTTCCGATAAAACAAGCATCCACGAAACTCTGAACAACGAAGTTCGCAAATGATTTTTTTGTATCAGCGAAAATTGACGACGAATTTTCACCCACAGATATATAGCCAAAGAAATAATCGAAAGGGAGAATAGTCTCCGATGATATTTCGGTGCTGAATTGATTTGCTCAGTTCGTCGAGCTGATGCTAGATTTAATTATTATATTTTCATCAATAAAAAAAAATCTCTGCTAAATAAATTCGCAACTGAGAAAATAATGGGATATTGGGATATTTTCGATGCACGTAGAGTGGTCAATATGAACAATAATATTTTTTTCCACATTACAAATAGTGATGATAGCGACAAAAGGCTATTTAAGTTCCAGCTGGTTGAATACACTGCAGTATTCAGATTTAACCCAATAAAACGCTTTTTAGAGCAAATTCAGCAGCTGCGAGATTCATATGGGTGGTCTATAATATAACTGGAACTGAAACAAACGTATCCCCAGCAAGCCGTTCTAGTTTTATTTATTCGACCAGTTCTTCTGTCAAATTTAAAACTGGTCTACGATGCCGTTCTATTTTTTGTATATTTGAAACACGAGTAAAACACTGCTGGGGCTGCCAGTTTTTCTTGTTATAAAAACCAGATTTAAGATTTTGTAACTGACATAAATTATGCATCTAGAACTAAAACACTCCTGAACATGCCCTTAGCATGCATTTGATTTAAAGAAGTAACAGGAGCGTAGCATTGTCAGTACGTCTCAAACACACAGCAGGCGCAACGTTTGAATGGTGCGTTTGAATTGGCGAAGCGATAACCTGCGCTCCGTCACTTCTGCGTACATTATTCAAGCTGAATTGGTCGATATTCTTTAATCAACTGCATAACATGATTTGTGATTGTTTTAATTATTTTTTACCTTTATATATATACTAGCTGACCCGTCGAACTTCGTCTCGCCAGAAGAATTGTCAAAAGACTAAGTGGTCAACGTTTCTCTCCATTATTTTTCTGATTACTTAACTTACAATCAACGGAATTCGACACACACTCGCTTTAGCTCAAAAAGAAGAAATATCACCAAAGATTAATGTGAAAATATGTAACACCTCTGTTAAGCAAAAATTGAACAAATGCACAGATATCTATTCTGAACAGTCCGTTTTAAGGAATTACTCATACGTGAATGTTCACCCGACAGAACAAACTTCAAAGCAGTTTCTTATACACAAAAAATTTCTATTTTTGTGTTCGGTAATAATTTTTCCGGCAACGATCTGTAAAATATTATTTTTACTGAAAGATACGTAAAATTTATCCAACTTACGGTCATCTGTCAAAGAACTACTGAATATCGGAAAATCCTATGTAAAAGTTACGATTATTTATTATTTACTGACACGGTCTGTGAACTCTGAAATGTCATTTCTCTTGACGAACTCAGTAAAAGTTTTACCAATATCCGGAAAATTAATAAAAAATAATGAAGAATTTCAGTAATCATCACTAAACATTCAGCAGAAATAAAGATCTGTCAAAAAACATAATTTTCGGACGTAAAGGTGTAAAAATTTCTAGATTTGTAAAGAAAAAAATAGTCGTGCGAATTGATTGCTTGCGAAAAATAGATAATACTGATTCCTAGCGGTAATTTTTCATTTAGTGAATATATTCAAAAAGCCTTCTATAACTTATCATTTCTGCTCTCTAAAAATATGAAGGGTGATCCCATATTCTACTGAATTGCATCCGAAAGATATTTGATCATTTTATTTGAAAAAATATTTCTGAAGAGCAAATGTAATTCAATTCATTCATCACACGCAAATAAATAAATTAATCGGATGAAAATATGTTTTGAAAACAAAAATGCTCCTTCCTTTCCTAGATCTCTAATACAATTTACCAGAAACAGTAATACTTTACGGGTCAAGACGTTTAAATATTTTTAGGATTGTTTTACGATTTTTGCCGAACGTCGGTATTGAATGATGAAGAAGTCATTAGAATTATGACAGATCGAAGTTCATTGGAACTAAACGGATCATTCAGCAAATAAAACTTTTACCGAACGAATTACCGAATGTCCAGATGTTCTGTACGTTCAAGTTATCAAAAAGTACCATGCGTACTTTAGAGCTCTAATGAAGTGGATATTTTCAGGTACTGTGGAACTTTTGATTGCTTGAAGACGACGCTTAAATTGTAATTTGATATTGGTCTTACCAGTTTGAACATTCTTCACAGAATATGCAACATGAAATGACAGTCTCAATTCATTATGGTAATTATCTTGAACATTGATATCTGATAGCCACTTACTGTGTGCGCATAGTCTAATCTAAATCATTAGAAAGAGAAATGCAAGGAAAATCTCTTAGATTGACTACACAAAGCATCTCGTTGCGCTCCAAACAATTTTTTCAACGATCTAGTATTCTTTCCTCCGACTCTTTTTCCTTATTTTTCTTATTACTTAACCTACAATCAATAGAATTCGATACACATTTGCTTTAGCCCAAAAAAGAAATATCACCTAAAATTAATATGAAAATGTGAAACACTACTGTTAAGCAAAAACTTATCAAATGCATAGATTGTAATCTCATCCTTTGAGTCAATTCTCTGAACAGAGAGCAGTTCCTTGCACAGCTTTAAGGCAGCGGGAAAGTTTTCTCAGAACTTGTTCTGTATGTTTAAGTTGCCAAAAAGTGCCACGCAAACTTTAGAGCACTAATAAAGTGGATATTTTTCATGTACTGTGGACCTTTGGTTGCTTAGAGAGGCTTAGTATACTTTAAATCATTAGAAAAAAAACTGCTCGGAAAATCTCTTAGCTTGACCTAAACGCTTCTACAGCACAAACTTTGCATATATTTATTCAAAAATTTACTGATTTGTTAGGCCGGGATGGCCAATATTTATCATTAATCACAATTCATCAAAAGGTAAATGATATCAGAACTTATTCTGCTGCTTACAGCGGTTTTCTAGAAAACAGTCATTTGTCAAGTTTTAATACCCAATTAAGCACGTGGCTCTAAATGAAGCACGGGAAATTTCCACTACTAATCTTTGCGCGCCAAACGATTTTTTCAACGATCTAGTATTCTTTTCTTCGACGGTCAAACACTTATGCAACTCGTTGCGCGCCAAACATCAACCGTAGATCTAGCAAGCATTGGCGACTTTTTCAGTGGAAAATTCCATTGTCCATACAAAATAACTTTATTGGTTTTTCCCACTTTTCCGGTAAGTTTTCCTAATTTTTTTTATGTACGAACCCGGTGGGGGTAAAAACTGATCAAACAAAAAAAAAAGCATCTCAATCCGTCCATCCGTTCTTACGTGATGCGATTACAAAGAATGATCTCTGCATTTTTATATATATATATATATATATATATATATATATATATATATATATATATATATATATATATATATATATATATATATAAAATAGATATAGAATTCACTCGAACTTTCGAAAAAATTTCCGAGGCCAGGAGGGCCGAATGTCATATACCAATCGATTCAGCTCGACGAACTGAGCAAATAAAGAGGTCGAGATCTCAGAGATGGCTGGACCGATTTCGATCAAACTAGTCGCAAATGAAAGGTCTCCCCGTCACCGTCACGCTATTGAATGGTTTTGAGATCGGATGTTTACTTTTTGAGTTATACGAAGTTTTATGTCAAAATTTTCAGTTTTTTGACAGTATCTGTCACAATTGACCTTGAAAACAGAATATGTTTCCAGACTTAGATTCCGCACGGTAATAGCTATCCAACAAGCCATAGATTGTTAAAATCCGGCCATTTTTAACGGAGATATCGAAATTTTTCTGTAAGCGACTTTTCCCCCATATTCCAGCAGTAGAAGTTCTGAGCGCTGTATGGCAAAGAAAGGCTTGGGAGCAACGTAAAACGCGATTTTTATACTGTTACATACAATTGTTTCTAAGTACCAAAAAGACTGTGTACAGCATCCTTTTTCATGACATTTTGCCTCGGACCGATTTTAGCACGGTTCGTTTTTGGCAACATAATCGTTCGAATATGGCATATTGGAAAGATGGCAGTGCTTCCGAATTCAGAACAATTTCAAAATTATATTGATTTCAACTACTTACAGCAATAAATGTTGGAAGAACATAACACCCACATACCATTCGAATCAGTTCGTCGAGATCAGCAAATGCGTATGTGACAAATAATTTCACTCAATTTTTTTCCTTTTTTTCGAAGATGACTCAACCGTTTTCTACAAACTCAGATTCATATGAAAATTCGTATGCTCCTAAACAAGGTTCCTGAATTATGTTTGGATCCGACTTCCGGAACTACAGGATGATATGTAAAACGAAATTAAAATTGTGTAACTCATTTTCCTCGTATATGGCTGAACCGACCTAAGATTCAAATGAAATATAAGAATCATCTAAGATTTGCTGATTTGAATATTCTACAACCAAATAAACTTATTTCAGTTTTAGTGGTATTCAGTTTTCGATTCGGAAGGCACCCAACAATTTAACTCGTACTACGATTTCTCAAAGATGTCTACACTGATTTTTAAACATTTTGAAACAAATGTAAACTATACAGCTACTCAGGTGAATTTGTCTGACTTCGGCTACACCGATTTTCGAATTCCGGCTCCAGTATCGAATCGTTTCTCAAAGCTCAATCGTTTTCTCAAATAAAGCCAAATCGAATTTCAGAAACAAATACTGAAATTAAAATAAACTTATAGTCCCACACAAAATTAATTAATTTTATCCAATGCTGACTTCCGATTCTGGAATTACAGGAGGATGAATTTTTAAAATTCAAACCGATAAAGAAGATGATAATCCCGAAAAGCTTGAAAGTTAGACTCAAAACTATTGCAACTTATTCATCATATGGCCATACGAATCGGTTTGGGTTATGCTGGTTCCTGAATACCGGCTCTGGAAGTACTTTAAATTGCCGTAAATTCTAAAGTGGAACTTACTTCGACATATCATGGAATGTTTAATCGATTGTCCCACTTTTAGATAGAGTGCGATCTACATTTAAACGACTTCACCATCAAGCCCGGGAGAATCTAATTGCATCTAAACACAAGCGCAAAGAATTATATGATAAAAACTCCAACGAATGGCAGCCAATGTGGGGAGACTTAGTGCTAGTAAAAGCCAATCCCACAGGCGCAGGACAAAAATTGCAATCACTTTGGAGAGGACCGTATGAAGTAGTTGCTCTTCCTAGTGAGCAAACAACAACTATAAAGAATGGGAATAGACTAGAAAAGGTTCACAATAACCGATTGAAAAAGTATACGGATTGAGAAACTGAACCTTATCACAGAATATTGAGATGATTAAGAAATTATCCAAGAAACATTAGAAAAGTAATAAAAAGATTCAACATGTATACAAAGTGATACACGAAAATAAACATATTGTACTAAAAGTTTCATCGAAAAACTAAATACAAAGGAATAATATTTAAAACATAAGGGAAATTGAAACCCTGAGAGTAATTGAAATAAAGAAAAATAGGATACAGTTATAAAAGAAATTAACAGCAAACATCATACAATGATACGTTGACATAAGAATTCAACGAAAAACTTAAAACCACAGTGTGAGGAAAACAATGGATAAGATAAAAACATGAAAAATATACCAAGAAGAGAAAAATATCAACGAAATATGTAAGATGAAAGTCGAAATGAATCAATTCGAACACGAAAAAAAAACATGATTGCGAGCAGAAGGATATTAAAACCGTTGAGAGGGTAATATACACATGTTTTACGATGTTATTAAAAAAAAAAGTACGAGAGTCAATAAGAAATAAAATTATACTTCTGCGATGAAACAAACACAATGAAAACAAATGGACACCAAACGAAGAAAAAAAAATAAGGTGAAACTGATGATTATAAACTGATGATAATAAAGATACATCAGAGGGACAATAAAGCAATAGGTTACATTGTCAAAGAAGATATATAATGGGGGGAAAACATATGAAGAAGAAAAAAGAGAGAGTATACTTAAAGAAACTCAAACATATGGTTGAAGTAATACAAAGTGGAAACAAACTATGGGAAAATATGGGATTCTAATGATCCTAGGTGAGTCAACCAATCTAGAATATTCAAATATTTTATAAACATGGGAATCATGTCATACACAGCAATACCGTGCTGGTCATAAGAAAATAAAAAAGTTAAATTCAAGAGGAAGATTATAGATGTGAGCAAAATGTGTTTTTGGGAGGAAGCTATAATGCTACAAATTAAAAATGAACTGGGGAAAAGTTACAATGCGTTTAGAAAAAAAGAAGAGCACATTACACAATGGAGGTAAACATAATGGTATAGAATACGGAAACAATGTTATAAATAAGGAGAATTTCTATGGTGAAATAAAATGGTTTATCATTCAATAGCATAAAACCAACACTGGAAATATACTAAAAGAATACTTCGAATAAAAAAATAAATGTAAAATAGTGATGAAATATGACTGATACGACAAGAAAAGGATAAGACACAAGCGAACAGACTATCAAAACGACGCTGGCCAGCAAATAATTTCTATATAATGTATGCATTTATGCAATGATACTAGTATGAGTGATCAAGTGTGTGCGGACAAGGGGATCGCGACCCCGGAATGAAAAAAATGAAAGATGCATACAATATGAATGAATTGAGGATTTCTTAAGTGCAAATTACGCACTCAAATCAAAATGTCAATAAAATACAGATACGACAATATGGACATGTAAAAGTTACGAAAACACAATGAAAGTAGGATACAACAAATAATTAAAATATTATATACCAAAGAATTCATGGGGGATTACAAAAATACATATATATGAAAACTCTGCCACTAACAAACTAATAATATTTTAATACTTTATGGGTTACCGTTATTATTGGAAAAATATTAAAACCCAGATTTGAGTCTATTTTTAGAAAGGAAAAACAGGAACACGTGCCGAAAGAACCAGCTCAAGTAGTGGGGGAGAGAAGCTGCGGCATGAGCACTACACAACCGACCAGATGAAAGGACGGCTTCTGAAGCTACGCAAGCAAGGATGGTAAGACACCATTAAAATGAACACGGTATAGAAGCTAGTTGCGGGAAAAATTTAGAAAAAAAAACAGGTTTAGAAAAGATTCATTATAACCTGCAACAAGCATTCGCATGCCGCAACATTAATAACAATTTTATATCCACAGACAGACGTATTGTCGACAGACGGGTTGTCGACCTGTATCTACAGGTTAAAGGTACCTCAACAAAAAAAAAATATATAAGTAAACATAAAAACCTCTCGATTAATGGAAAAGTACACGAGACAACATATAGACAAATAAATATATCGCAGAAATGAAAAAATGAAAAAAACAAAAAAATAGATAGAAAGAAGAAATATGATAATGGAAAAAAAATTACTATGCACAAAGTTATGATAACGAAAAAAATATAAGAGAATATGATGCACAATGCGATTATTAAGAGAAAAAAATATACATATATACAAATAATAACCATCACAGAATAGACACCAGATCACGTAAGACGTTTATAAAAATAATAACAAGCATAGAATAGAAAAATGTTTACACTAAAAGCACAGAATCATACAAAACGAATAAAAGTTTTTTTTTTGAGTCCCGAACTGTGTGTGTGCCCGAAAATAGTCGTCGCAGAAGGAAGGATGTCAGTAGCTTAGCAAAGCTACCTAAGAGAACGAGAGGGTGTGATCGGATGCGGTGGCAAGTTGAAGACAAAGGGAACCGGGGAATCACCAAGACGTCAGAAGGAAGAACAGCAGAGCTGAAAAATCGAGGCCAAAAAAAAAAAAATTGCGGAAAAATTTAACATGGAAGACGTAATAACAAATCAAAATAATGGCAACGTTACAAATTGCTACATCAACAAGTACAAATGATAACAAAACATGAAGGAAGTAAATGCAGTCAACGCAGTTAAAGATGACTTGCGCGGGTATGCAACAGCGTTACAAACTGCTACCCTATAATTTATTCAGTGAGCATCGTCAAAGCTCAGCTGAATACCATAAACAATTATTGGAAAATCAAAGCTTATTAATGCGTGAAAAAAATTAAACAGTTGGTTGTTTAAAAATACACTACGAAGAAGATAACCACGAAGTCAAATGCAATGCATAAAAGTTGCTAGGAGCCTCAACACATTGTACCAAACGAGAAGCCAGGATGAGAAGCAACAATACAGAATACCAATATTACTACTGACAGTAATCCCAATGATGTCCAAAATGCAAAGGAGTCAACGGTCAATTTTCAACTATGCCCAATGAAGCGAGTACATAAGCAATGAGAAGCCCTACTACGTATCACCAACACAGAAGAACGAGCTATTAGGAACGAGAACGACACGGAACCCAGAGTCCGAGACTAGCAACCGTTCGATCACTCCCACAGATAAAGCAACAGTAGAAGCATACCATAGAACAGGATGGCGTCAGAGGAGAACACACACACACGCGGACCATCGTAAGGTTAGGAAATTTAACTAACGTATAGCCAACAACGAAAAAATAAACCAATTGGCAATTGTAAATACGGAAATTTGTGACCCAGCTACAAACTTTAATGTTATAAACCAACGCATCCGACTTGATGTTTACCCTTCAGGTAACATCAAGCTCAGTAAGTAAGGGGGCATGCAGTGCCCTTAGCAAATTTTCCTTCGAACATGTTAGTATTGTGAATAAAATAGGGAGCCATGGAGGAATAACGACATTGCAAGAACAGCAACCTAGTCGTGAAGGAAAAACTCGTCACCTTTCAGGCAAGCCTTCATGTCAGCGTAAACGCGACGAGCAAAAACAAAGTTATTTGAGGTTCGAGTATCAAGTGACCTCAAAATCAAGTAAGAAATAATGTCTTTGGAGGGCATCTAAAGAATTGAGTGAAAGATTGCTGTAATGGGTAAAGATTTAACAGTCTCATGTGCAGTGTTTGATACTCATAGGCGAGAAGAACAAAATAGTTAGACACAACCATTGCTCGTGTCAGGATAGTGTTGATAAATTACGACAACAAAATTATGTGTTGAAGAATTAGTGTTGATAAATTACGACAACAAAATTATGTGTTGAAGAATTAGTGTTGATAAATTACGACAACAAAAGTATGTGTTGAAGAATGACTTCTTTTATTAATGTAAACAAGTAAATGTTGAGACATATATTCGACGAGATCACCATGAAGTGTTGTGAATAGATTTACAAACTAGTGGAGTATGCAATAGACTGTACTGTAGTAGGACATACGTTCATATGTGCATAGACCTAATGATATGCCGAGCTTAGTGAGACTGCGTGAAGTGTTAGCCTTATTAACAATCGTTAGCGACTTTTGTTGGATTGTAGGATTCCTAAAACAGCCTAATCCTGCAATATTGAGAATAAGTAGCTGTTAAGTGAAAAGCACAGAAAAAATTGAAACTCAAAAAGGGTGAAATTCGTGATATTAAACTCAAGTACATGGAGAAGCCGAATTGAAGAGTATTACTCCGTATAGAACTGAAAGAAACATCCTCTTCGTTATTCCTCTTCCGCCACCGCTCGGCCGGAAGCTATACAAGAGTAATGAGTAATTAAAATGTCAAATTGCAGCTTAAAACGACGGTCATTAATATAATGTCATGAAAACCGAAGAATATTCATGAAAAAAACACATGAGGATTGATAAAAAAGGTATCATCTCACTGCTAGGGGGATTAAGCACGTTTTTTTATTATCATTCTAACTGTTATTCATCACAGCACTAGCAGCTGTTATTACTCCATCACCACAATATAGCCGAATAAATTTCAAATACATCACCACTATTGATTCACTTATCAACCACCCTGCGCACACTGAACATTTTCAGAAAGGTTCAGTTTTGGTTAATCGACGAATTTACTCATCATGTATTCTACAAAGGGTTGAGATACAAAGGCTATGAAAATGTATTTCCCAAAAATCTTCTGTTTGAGAATCATATTATTTGCTAGTGAACTTTTCACAACTGATTTTTTGTTCAGAGTTTCAGTGAGAATCGCGTTTTCAAAAAATCAGTACTGAACTTTTCTGCAGTGAGTTTTCTGATCGATGAATTTGTTTTGTCCGAAAATCACTTTTTCCCAACACTGTGAAAAAACATTTGGGAACGCATAAGTGGGAGATTTTGCAGCACCCACCGTAATCTCCTAACATTGCTCCTTCTGATTACTGGTTGTTCCGACGGATGCAGCACGATCTGGCAGGTCATCGGTTTACGTTCTTTCGCAGAGAACTGAAATTGGTTTCAAACTTGGATCACCTCAAAAGTCAACAGACGAGGCATTTTTTCTAGATAGAATTCGAAAATTGCCTGAGAAGTGGAAAAAAAAGTAGTAACTAGCGATGGACGATACTTTGAATGCCTTGAACTGATGGTGGCTGTGAACATACATACATACTTACATTTTTCTGTTGTCGTTTGTACGGGAGCACTTTTGATCTGTTTTTTTGGTGCTAGAGAATAGATTTCTTTTTGTTAAGGGGCGGGTAGGGTCTAACACTTGAAAAATCATTTATTGTTTTCTTTGTATTTTCTCATAGTAAAACATTTCAAGAATATTGTGTGAAATTTTCAAGCCTATCGGAGAAAAACCCGGCAAGTTATGGGCCTTTATCTTTGCTTATCTCATACTGCGAAGAAGTAAGAGCTCGGCACACAGGTCCAAGATTTCTGCTTCGATCGACTTAAAAACTTGACAAAATATTCTTGAAATGTTTCATTATAAAAGAATACAAAAGAAAAAATATGATTTTGTGAAAATGTTAAACCCTACGAGCTCCCTTGAGTAATTAATTGTGTCCATTTATTTTATAGACAAAAAACTTTGAACGGGTTTTTCTCGAAAGCAGAGTTTGAAAATCCGTGTCCATCGTCATTCAAAAACTACTGAACCAATTTTTTTCAAATTTTGCACACACTTTCTACACATAAAAAACCAGACCCCAACGTTTTCGTTTTCCTTGTTTGTTACTTTGGGGAGGTTTAACAGCTACAAAATGGCGATTTTTTTCGTGAAAAATCGTAGTTTTCACATTGAACAACCACCAAAAATCCAAAAAAAAACATCAAACAGAAACGTTGGGATCTAGAAAAACATCTATTCTATCTATGCCGCTTTGACCGACTTATTTCCCAATATTTTTCTACGAAAAAATTACAAAATATTGTTTGAATTATGCTTTTTATCATGCAAAAAAATTGAATTTATTTTGTTGCCCGATAATTCTGGAAAACATTCTCGAAAATGATGATATTTTTCCCTTGTTACCTATGACAATCAGATGGCCACATGTCAATATGGCTAAAAAGCTGTTCATTACGGTAAGCCATGTGATAAACTGGACAAGGAGACAACCACACCAAAGGACAACGGTGCTTCCTTTACACCAACCCCAAGCAACCCCAGTACACCTGTGAGAGTCATCAACAACAGTGAAGCATCCCCTTCGACGAAACCATCCAACGTATCCACTACAGGGCTTGTATTGTGAATCCTCAAACGAACGAAGCAACAAAAAAATATCTGCTGTGAACACTTTGCTTGACATAGCTGAATGAGAGACCTATATTAGAGAGAAACTGGATGCGTGAGAGTATATGCTACTGAGCAGACCAATTCCCCTTGCCAAGTAAATTGTCTGTGCTCTCATTCTCAGTTAACACATGAACTAAGCAATCCATGACAATGTAATGAAATGAAGGGTTCACTCTCGTTAGTATTGTACGAGAAAGAAGACCATGCCTCACGGTGTGCTACAAGACGCGAAGCAACGTCATATAGGCAATGTTTACGGTTTATTTTTAAAAAGTAGGTTTACAGAAATCATTTTTAACATAATGTTCGCATTCCAAGACCAAATTTGATCACATTTCAAACAGACTTTAAACATTTTATAGCAGAAATTTTGCATTTGAGCCCATTTCAAAACGATCCATTTGTTTCTTGGCAGTTTACACTGTGTACATATCCTAGAAACACTAAAAGCAATGTTCTTTAAATTAATATTCATCGGAACTAAAAGTTATGAAACTAGTTTCCTCATAGGCATCTACAATATGAGAACCATTCATCAAATGCTAACCTCATGAAGCATAGGTCTCAGCAAGCGGGCATATTCATGAACTAATGAACGAACGAAGCAGCTCTCCTGGCTTGGGTTGCGCTGTGAATTCTACCTGACATACGAATGTGTGTGAATAGCACAGATAGTAAAACCCTTTCGTTCATATTCGTTGCTTCAATATGCAAGCCCTGATCCACTATAGAACAAAGTACACCAGCTGCAGTTAACAACTTACCCTCCAACCAACCAGTAATTGCAACGAATATACAACAAGGTGCATCTACAGCAACTAGCAACGAAAAGACGAAAAGAGACGAACCACGAACGAAGTGCCCCTCAATCCTCGCTGGAGGGAAATGGAAGCTCCTCTCCCCCTAGCAAAAGGGTGACAACGAGATCCAACTCAAAAAAAAAATTTTTTAAATCGGCTCAATCGACCATGTAAAGCTTGTACGAAAATAGGCCTATATAAAGAATATCTTTTAAATAAAAAAAAATAACAACCATTGTCATCTCAATTGCATTCTTTTCAACCGCCAATGACAATAAAAACCTCTCTCTCTCTGCACAAGCACATGGGATTCCAGAACATTTGCAATACGCCACTGAATAATCAATCTAACACAATAATTCTTCTCACCGCTTTAATACAGATTGAAGACTTTCAAGGACGCAAGGTTATCGCCCGATGCTTCTTGGATTCGGGATCACAGAGTCACTACACATAACTACCTCGCTTTGAAAAAAAAACTAAATCTGCCTTACTCATGAATATTATTCCCTATTTTGATTTGTGGTATCGGTCAAACCTCCACGGAACTTACACACTTTGTTACCGCAAAGGTATCATCCAGAGTATCTCCATTTATTGTGGAACCCCGTTCATTGATCATGCCACACTTAGCCATTACCCTTCGGGCATCTACAATAAATATTCCAGAATGGGAGAATCCTGAAGTGGAGCACAGAACAACAGGCAGTCGCGACCGTCGGTCCCTAAAGAGGGATCAGTGAACAAGCGTCGGTTCGGGAGTTTATCCCTCTAAATACTTCGCCGAAGATTAGACGAGTAGATTGCGACATAGCCCCGATATGCATTGTCAGTGAACCGAAAGTCATCTTCCAACCGGAATCACTGGAGCGACCCAGGCATCCTGCCGTTCGAACCGTTCACGGGTTTCGGGAGTGTCGGTCCCGGGGAAACTTCCATCGTCGAGGAACTTTTCCGTCAGGGTAGGCGTCCATGACGAAGATCAGCTGAATCTTCGAGGCGCCAGCGAACAGGAAGTCATGCTCCAACCGGAATCGACGGACTGACCTCGACATCCTCCTGGTCGATCCCCTGGAGCGAAGCGAGTGGCTCAAAGTCGAGAGCTGAATGGTCCAAAACTAGGAGAGATCGATGCAGACATCCATGGCGATGCATATGGCCGGGAAGGGTGCTTTGAGCACCGATAGCCTTCCACCCCGAAGTTATACTTTACGGAAGTTTCGGAAAGATAGGGTTGGAGATCAAAGGTGTTTTAGTGGGTAGTTTAGATTATACAGGGATTGCGTAATTCAAATAATTCAAGATCACAATCACACCGATTCACGGTCTTGGTTTTCAAGCAACACCATAAGTCTAGAAGAACTAGTACACAGGTTTTGGGAGCTGGAAACTGTTAGAGACTCAAAGCGCTGGTCCACGCTCGATCGGATTTGTGGAGAACATTTTATGGTTAATACTTCACGTACCACAGAAGGTAGTCATGTGGTAAAAAACCAAAATGTTAAGAGTTGATTCCACTGATGGACAATAATAAATGCCAGACTACTAGCCGATTCCACTCGTTGGAACGAACAAACGAATGAATTTTTATCAGTGCCAATAAAGTCACAATAAAATGGCATATCAACTTGACCTTAATAAAATGTAAACTTAAGAAACCAGGTCAAGTTACAAGAAATCACCCTTTTTATGCTTTGGCCTTATGAATATGCGATGTAGATTTATAGTAGTGTTTTGACCGGTGTAATTCGTGTAACCTTACTAGCATTGGATCTTTCCAGTTATTTGGGGTAACTTTCCCTCTCTATAACAAAAAAAATTGAAAGCGTGTCACATTTTCGAGAACTGAACGGGAACAAATTTTGATCTTACCCAAAATAAAATACTTCCAATAACAAGCCTCTACCCAACGTCGGTTCTCAGTATGATATGATATATGTTTCAAAATTACTTGTTTCTTCTCCCCATTTAATAATAATCCGTGTACCGCTTGTTCGTACCGTGGAAACGTAAGTGTATTAAAATTTGCAACATCGGTTGAACTTCCATAGCACTAACAGTTTAACCAAATTTTTCGGCAACCCCAAAGTAATTTTACAACAACGCTTATCTCCACAAGAAGTCCCTTGTCTATCCGATGCCCCACAGGGGAGAAACTTGTACAAAATTTCTTACCAAAGTACAGTTAACAGCAACATCCTTCCTCGTTTTTCGTTCATTTCCAACGCTTCTTCTCGACGTTCGCCCGACGTTTTGGCTTGATTCGATAATCTTCTCGGTACCGAACCCGAACGACTACATTTACAAGACATTCTGCCAACCGACGGGGAAGGAAAGGAACAAACAAGCTAACATGGCAGCTACATGGGATAAGAGATAGCGTGCAGTTTCTCTCCGAAAAGCGGTATGACGAACTTCTACTTTTTGTAGACTGCTAATAGCTGCCAGCACAAAGGAAGCACACCCGGGTGCGTATCGTCAGTTGCCAGTTTGCCAGTTGCCAGTTACCGGGAGGTGGAATGTTTTACGAGTAAAACTGATTCAATTAGAATGTGATTAGATTGTTCACTGCGTTTTGCAGTAGGTAGCTACCTTCCTACTACCTAATGGCTGTGAGGAACCGTGTGGAAGAACAAAAAACTCCTTTGCCGTGGTGGGCGGTGATTGTCCGGGTGATGGCTTCCGAACGGGTTCAATGAGGGTCTCGAGCAGGATGGGCCAAATGGGCAGATGTCGATTAAAATTGAAATACCATTAGACTCTCAAAGGAATTATTTCTGTTGATGTGTGTATTAGGGAAGGACCAAATCCGATTTCAGCACCCAGAGATCCTGTAAAAAATATGTTCAGGATTACGGAAATTATTGGAACATCAAATGGAAACCACAAATCTACACCAAAAGTGAAGAATAGTGAATTTATTGGAGTCAGCTTTAAGCAAAAAAATATTCAATTGTGAATTTAACTTCTAAACATGCATTTTATAAGCTTTTATAAAAAATAATAAAATATATAAGCATAACTAGCAAGAAATATTATTAAAAACGACATTTATTGACTATTAATGAAACAAATCGAATACTAAAGCAACTTTTAAACAATCTTACGATAAATTACGGTAATCAGCGTCGAAAACAACGCGTGGCTTCGGATATCCACGTAAAATATAAAGAGCAACTTTAAAAATCCGCGTAAAAACTTCAGAAATCCATGTAGAAAAAATCACGTAACTGCGGAAAACCGCGAAAAAGAAACGACTAACTTCGGAAATTCGCGTAAAACCCATAAATTCAGAAATCATCCTAAAAATCCGTGTAACTTCGGAAATCCGCATAAAGCGAGTAACTTCATAAAATGGCATCAAAACATCGCGTAAAGTCGGAAATCAACGTAGAAAAATAGATGCGTAACTTCGGAAAGAAAGCTTTTAACTTTAAGAATCCGCGTAACTTCGAAAAAACTTCTAAAATCAGCGTAGAGAAAAATAAAACGAGTAACTTCGGAAATCCGCGTAAAACCGACTAATTTCGAAGTCCAGAGAAACTTCGAAGATCCGCGTGGAAAAAAAAACTTATAATTTCAGAAATCAGCGTAAAAAACCGGCTACTTTCGGAAATCCGCGTAAAAATTAAACGAGTAACTTAGGAGGATCAGGGGGATTCTTCGAAAGCCTTCTTGAATAAAGATTGATTCTTGTACTCTGGAATAAAAATTGATTCATAAACCTCAGGACGGAGTTTCCAAGGAAACTTGTTGACTATTAGTCACTAAGCATCAAAGCAATTGCATAGGTGTAGCTACCAAGCAAATGTATGTGGTATTTTCCGCTTATTAAGTGAAAAAATATCTAATGCTGCTTCGCCACATCAATTTGATTCGTGAGCTGTCCGACCTCGCTCCCGCTCGTTCGGACCTAACTAAAGCAAAGAGACCTTGCTGTAAGTAGACCGGGCAAACGAGGCGGTTACAGGATTGTATGCAAGAGACCGCCGCTTCCGACGGCCACAAAAAAACAATATGATGTATTCGATATAACCCTTTCGGCGAAACAACTTTCGACGAAATGGTGAAATGACCCGCTCCCACTTAGGAAACCCGCGAAAACAATAGCGTGACTCCGGAAATCCGCGAAAAACACACGCAACTTCGGAAATCAGCGAAAGAAAAGAGAAAAGCTTCGGGCATCAGTGTAGAAACAAAAGTGTAACTTCGGACACCCGTGTAAATCCCAATATTTCATAAATCACCGTAAAAACCGCGTAAATCCGAATGAAACAATCCCGTAAATTCAGAAATCCGCGTGAGAACCACCTAACTTTGTATACTTCGGAAATTCTTGTAAATCCCATGAATTCATAAATCACCGTTAAAAACACGTAACTTCGTAAATCCGGCAAAAATCCCGTATATTCAAAAATCTTCGTATTCTTCGGAGTCCGCGTAATTTGGAAATCCGCGTAAAAACGAGTAACTTGAAAAATCCGCGTAAAAAACTGCATAACTTCAAAGATCCACGTGAAAAAACTAGTAATTTTGGAAAATGGCGTCGAAAAAGGTAGAAATATAATTGCGTAACTTCGGAAATCCGCGTTAAAAAAACTGCATAATTTTGGAAATCCGCAATGAAAAAAAAAACCGTGTAACTTCGGAAATCTGCGTAACTTCTAAAATCCATGTAAGTTCGGAAGTCAACGTAGAGAAAACACAGCGTAATTTCAGATATCCGCGTTACTTCGGAAATCTACGTAAATTGAGAAATCCGAGTTAAAAAAATCGTGTAACTTTCGAAATTCGTGTAAAAAAACGAGTAACTTCGGGAAAGCACTTCAACAAACCGCATAATTTCGAAAATCTGAGGAAAAAACCGCGCAACTTCGGAAAGAAAACTTGTAACTCCAGAAATATGCGTAAAAACGAAAATCCGCGTAAGTTTGGAAATCAGCATAGAGAAAAAACTTGAGAAATTCGCGTGAAAAACCGAATAGCTTCGGGATTCACAAAAAAGAAAGCGTAAAACATCACATAATTTCATAAAACCGCGTAAAATACGGATATATTCGGAAATTCTTCTTAAAAAATCATGTAACTTCGGAAACCCGCGTAAAAATCAAACGAGTAACTTCGGAAACCCGCGAAAAAAAGTCGCGTGACTTCGGAAATCCGGGTGCAAAAACCGCGTATGTTAAGAAAGCCGTAGAAAAAAAAACGGACAACTTTGGAAATCCACGTGTAAAAAAACGCGTTGCTACAACAATCCGCGAGAAACGCGTTATTTCTGCGGAAAACAAATCGCGCAACTTCGGAAATCTGCGGAAGAAAATCGAGTAACTTCGGACATCAGTGTAGAAATAAAAGAGTAACTCCGAACAACCGCGAAAAAGAAACGACTAACTTCAGATATCCGCGTAAATTGCTTTACTTCAGAAATCACCGTAAAAAAACGTTACGGCGGAAATTCGCGTAACTTCGTAAATTCGAATAAAACAATCCCGTAAATTCAGAAATCCGCGTAAAACCGCCTAGCTTTGGATACTTCGGAAATCAGCTTAGAAAAAAACCTTCGTAACTTCGGAAATCCGCGTGAAAAGACGAGTAACTTCGGAAAATCGCGTCGAAAACATCACATAAGTCCGGAAATCAGCATAAAAAAAAATCTGCGTTACTTCGAAAATCAACGTAGGAAACTAACGCATATTTTCGAAAATCCACGTAAACGCCCGAGTACTTTTTAAATCCGCGTTAAAACCGCGCAGCTTCAGAAATCTGTAAAAAAACGCGTAACATCGGAAATTCGCGCAAAAACCGCGCCACTTTGGAAATCCGAGTGAAAAATCGCCTAACATCAGAAACCCGCGTGAATTTCGAAGTCCGCGTAGAGGAAAACCGCGTAACTACAAAATTCCATGTGAAAAAAAAACGTGTAACTTCGAAAAACCGCGTAAAACAAACAGCGTACTTCGGATCAGCGTAAGAAAAAACGTGTATCTCCGGAAATCCGTGTAATTTTATAAATCCGCATAAAAAAGTCCAGTTTCAGAAATCCGCGGAACAACGTGTAAAATCCAGAATTCACGTAAAAATCCGTGCAGCTTCGGAAATCCACGTGAAAAATCGCCTTACATTAGAAATTTGCTTAGAGAAAAACCGTGTAACTTCGGAAATCCTCGTAAAAAATCTTCGGAAATTCGTATAAACTTCAGAACTCCGCTGGAAGAATTGCGTAACTTTCGAAATCCGCGTGAAAAAAAGGAGTAACTAAGGAAAATCACGTCAAATAAAAACGCGCAACTTCAGAAATCCACGTAAAAGAAATTTCCACATAACAAAAAACGCAGAACTTCGGAAATCCGCAAAATTTCGGTAATCATGGTAGAAAAAAATCACGGAATCCGCGTTAAAAAAACTCTCACTTTCGAAATGCGCGTAAAAAAACGTATAACTTTGAAAATTAGCGTAGAGGAAAAAACATATTTACTTAGGAAAACTGCGTGAAAAACCCTGAGTAACTTCAGATATCCTTGTAAAATAACGCATAAAAAACGGAATAAAAAAAACCTCATCGTATGTATGTGTGAGTATGAATGTGTGTATGTAACAATAAAATGTTCTCATTTTTCTAGGAGATGATAGGACCGATTTTCACAATCATAGATTCTAAAGAGATCTTCTCTTGATCTCATAGCCAGCTATTGAATTTTCTCCGGATCGACTATCCGGTTTAAGAGTAACTAAGTAAAAAGTACAAATGTGAGAAAAAGTGCACTAGATTCTTCAACCTAAATTCAAATAAGAGGTCCTACATTCAGATGAAAAGTATTGTTTTCCCATTAGTTGCCGTAGAACTTTATCAGTTAGGTTGTCCGGAATTTGAGTCGGAATTCGTTGTGAGTTCAAAATGCACTTACTGATTCCGCCTGAAATCGATTGTTTCATCTTATTTGGAACTCAATTGGTAATCTCAATAAATTAAGAATCAAATTTCGGGCGAGTTTATAGGCAATTTTCATTCGCAGCAGATTACCATAAAGAATTTTTTTTTCCATTTCATATCATCGCATCGGATTCTTCAAAATAGAAGTTGAAAAAAGTTTAAGCCGTAACTAACACATTCATTTACGACGGGCTACGCTCACGCGCAATGCGAAAATGATAGTACTGATGTGGAATACTAGTAATTGAAACATTAACGAAATTATATTGATGGTAGAGGTCACGATTCTAGGTTCTAGATACAAGGAACAATATTCTCCACATAATATTTCCACTACTGTGTAAAACAACTCTAGTTTAAGTGTTTATTATATTGGATAGCGCATGCGTTATTGTAAAGAAAGAATTGTCGTTTCATATTCAACTATTATATAATATTGTTTTAAACGGAAAATTTTTAGATTTGGCATTTATTAGTTGCTCCACTGACTGTGAAATTTTTGAACCGCCCTTACCTTTGATGAATCTGGACCATCGCCAGTACCATTTTGTTCTCACAATTCAAGCTTCATTGGAGAACAGTTTTGGGGGAAACAGTTCTGGTCTTATCTGCGAAATAAAAAGTCTTCCCGATGATTTCCTGAAAGCATCTACAATCTTCAACAACATCTGCTGACTCAGCCATTACTCAGATATTATTCACCCGTCAGCAGTGTTGGTGATTTCCGAAAAGTTGACAGAAGCTGCTCGATATTTATCAATACTGTATACAACATTTTTAATCCGGTAGAAGATGCTACAAGAACTCGAGTCTCTCAATGCAATTTGCGGTTTGGTAATGATCGGTGCTGTGTGGAATTTCCCAAGAGAGAATCGCAAGTTGACAATTAACGCAGAAAATTGAATCGATGATTCGACTAGATGATTCTCATACTAGGTTGCAATATTTCAAAACCCTTGTGTGAAGCATTCACATACATTGTCATAGACACAACATATACAAAGGTTACATGCACATATTTAGAATAAGCGGTAATAGTAAAATAATTCTATCGCAACTATCAACTGCCCATATAGAATCGGATCGCGGATCGGAAACTAGAATAAGCGACCGTTTGTTGCATCAGAGAGAATCGCCACAGCAGCGAGCTAAACTTTGATTCTCAGACAGGTCATCGAGAGAAATTCGCTCTCGCAATGGTGTCTATTCTATGTTAAATGAATCATGCCGGTTTTGTTGCTGCGATGATATCCGTCTCTCTTTGATGGCACTGATTGAATCGTGTGAAGAGTTGCTAGTGAGCGTTCTTTGATACGATAAAAGCCCGTCAGTAAAGCACATCCTTACAACCGATCAGCACGGCTTTGTCAAAAAACGATCAACTACTACGAATCTAATGAGCTATGTTTCTACTCTGATTGATAAGCTTGAAAAACGACAATAAGCTGATGCGGTGTATTTCGATTTTTCTAAAGCTTTCAATTGTGTTCCTCATGTACTCGCTGTTGAAATATTGAGACGAAATGAATTTCCTGATTGCATAACAAACTGGATTCTTTCGTATCTTGCAGATCGTAGTGCTTCAGTTCGAGTCGGAACTGGACATTCTGATCCTTTTGATATTACATCAGGTGTTCCGCAAGGGAGTCATCTAGGTCCACTTCTGTTTGTGCTATTTGTAAATGATCTTTGCAATGAACTGTCGTCGTTTAAAGTAATGTATGCCGATGATTTAAAAATTTACCGAATCATCACAAGCCTTGTAGATTGTTGTGCGCTACAAATGGACATTGAATGTGTCATAGATTGGTGTAATAGAAACGGCATGAGTGTTAATGTTAATAAATGTAATACCATAACATTTTCACGAGCTCAGTCTCCAATTTGATTTGAATACTCAATGATGGCGAATCCAGTCAAAAGAGTTACTTTTGTGAAAGATTTAGGCGTAATTCTCGATCGAAAGTTACGCTTCACCGAATAGCTTTCGATGGTTATTGCTAAAGATTTTGCCGCCCTGGGACTTATCAAACGCAACACTAAAGCCTTTAACGACGTGTATTATCTCAAGGCTGCCCACATTGCTCTAGTACGCAGTATTCTAGAATACGGAGTTGTAATCTGGGCTCCATACCATAACGTTCACATTGACCGGATCGAACGAGTGCAGAAATTTTTTGTCCGATTCGCGCTTCGAAGACTACCCTGGCTTAATCATCTTTAGTTACCTCGTTACGAAGATCGCTGTGCTCTCATCAACTTACCCACGCTTCAAAACCGACGGATACTTCGTCAACGATCTTTCGTTTTTGTTTTGCTTAATAATAACAGCGACTGCCTCATGTTCCAGGCAAGGATTCGTATCAATGTTCCGGAAAGATCTTTACGAAGAATAGACTTCATACGACGATCAGCTCATCGCACACAGTATGGACAAAATAATCCAATGGATGTTTGCTGCAATCGATTCAATAGAGTTTATCATCTGTTTGATTTCACTATGAACAAAGACACCTTTAAATCGAAAATATTGTTAAGTTAATGTTATTGGACTAGATAGATAATAATAAGTCTGTGCGATAGTTTTTACTCTAATCGAAGACGAATTAAATTTACAAAAATTATATGTTTTATACAGCCCAATCTGATATCGTCGATCCGGTTATGTCTCTGACATTACCCACCCGCCTATTTTTCTACTAACAAGAGTCAACTTTGACAATGTTCCTAAAATATTGTCGGATGTAAAAACGATGTATCATCACTCGACGATGTGGTCGTTTTATTGAAAGTGCGAATGACGGTGAAATGCGTTGAGTGAAAGGTCGCGAACAAGTGTTTAGAATATAAGATGATATCTGCGAAATGGAGAATATCACAGACGACTATCTGAAAGGATTGAGTCTTGAGACTACTTCTGAAACGGATAATGTTGTTACTTACAATATTAAAACTGTTTGATTCTATGAGCATTACTAGAAATCAAAGTTTATCTATTTGTTCAAATGTTTAAAATGAATTCGTTACTCCGATCGACGAGGAACCAAGTAAAAACGACAAAAGTTGAAATATTTTCGATTTAGATTGCTCCACCCTAGTATGAGTAATCCATGTTCAAACGCATTCTATTCGATTGCAAGAGCGAGTTTAATTTACATTTCACCTGCTTCGACAGAAACAAAAACACTTTTCGATGCTCAAAATTTCCTAAAAAACCGATACTCTGCCTCTTTGGTGAAACTGACAAACAGCATACACTTTCGTAGAACTGGGTCAGTCAAATAACAAATTGTTTGAATAAAACCCATTATGGGTTTTGCTTTCCATTTGTTTCATACTTCCGACAGTCCGATTCTGACGCAGCACCCGCTTCTAAGGGAAAAGATTGTGTGTATTGAGAAAACCGAAAAAAAATCACTTTCGCCTGCACCATCATCCAGCCTATTATCGCTCTAATGGATACTGTGGACCAGTCAATAAACCTTCGCACTTGCACCAATCTAGTACAAAAAAACTGTCCCATAAATAACATCGAACACTTTCATCTTCGCTGATGCGAGGGAGCAGGACGAACGAGCACACACCGTCGTTATTCCCGGAGAAAAACGGACCCCCGTACCCTTCCCTCCTCCCCGCATTCGGCATTTCACCCACATGGCCACAACTTTTCATCCGGCCAGCAGCCATTCGTCCTACGACGACGACGACGACGAATCCAAAGTGCCAGCACACATTCGGTCTCTACGGCCCACTACGCAAAGTGACTTTGGGCTGAAAAGTTCTATCGTTTAGTTGGTATGAAAGGGTCAATTATAGGGATAAAGCTGAAGAGGAAAAGCTGAATGGACCGGCTGTCTCCTCTGAGTCGTAAATAGAATAGCGACGGACGGCGTGTTCATCCTACAGCTATTGTATACCGAAAGAACGAATTCGAAGCACGGATCAACCGTTCGGCTAAGCCTCGGCGGTACTGGCGAAGGGAGGGGGGTGACTGAAGGGATACCGCAAACCTCATTTTAGCAGATTATAGAAAACGGCCAAGTTCCTATCACCGACCGATAGTGAAAGAATTTATCTCATAAAGAGACACTTGATTCGACTGAACAGCACCTATTCATTCATGTTGAAGGCGGACTTGGGACACTCACTTTAGGTCAATGCAATGGTGCGGCATTTGAAGAGCAAAAGTGAGCAGACCAGTGGATGGGACTGGGCTGTAAGGAGAAAACAATCTAACTGCAATAAGGAGGCAATAATGTATTACTAATTCTCATTTTGATGTGGGAGATACCTTTGAATTTGAATTTCATTTGAGAGTGAAGTGCACTTTATATATGCATAGGATTTCAATGAATTTTCGACATTTTTATGAACAGAATCTAATCATGGGAAAGGGAAGCAAAGCGGGGTATTTCGTTTTGCTCATACATATTGCGAATTGTTCTACATTCTTCTGCGGTAGTGCAAAGTGATGTCAATTCTTTCGGGGGCTAGAGGTGTTATTAAATGTGCATTTCGGCACCTGCAGATCATTCAGCACCCTTTCGGGGATGCAGAACAATTTGTTTCTTTTTGTTTTGTGCTGTTTCCACACTTCACACACTTTACACTTCCTTTCCACGTTCCTTTTATCCCTTCTTTCCCATCAGAAAAATGTTGAGAAGTTACGGCAAGTCACAAATCGACAAATAACCAAGGGGAAAGTGTCACTTGAGCCAGCTAGTTCATTATACGAAATCAACCGTTCTAATGGCTCCAAATATTATCTAAAGAACTATTTAGATTGCTTTGTTTGTAAATCGAACATAAAAATGATCAGTTCAGTGCAAATCTAGAATGATTCGATTAGCTTTGTGCACTTTTCGCTGTGTGAAATTCGAACCAAACGAGCGCAAATAAAGCTAGCATTTGACTGCTTTGCGTTCGAGAAAAATGTTCAGAACAGTGTTCCACAAATCGGCCCTTCTGAAAGCCGGTAATGAATCCCATGCAGCATTTCGATAGTTTCTTTCACTCAAATATTGAGATGTATGAAATATTGTAATATGTGAGCGATTGTAATGCTCCAAAGCCACTAACGGTTCTTATTTAGAAAACTGTCTTAAACTGCCGCTGTAATTTCTAGAATGTAAACACAATCTTCCGAAACCGAATGGTCTTTTTCAGGACTGCTGAATCTTAAACGATCAAACGGTATCAAATCAGTTAGTATCTATACACATCTCGAATGCAGTTCTACGCAGCTATGTCTCTGACATTACCCACTCCAAATTTTTTTATGTTACACTAGTTAAAACAAGGTGTCGGCAATATTTCTTCACAACATAATTGATGATGATGATGGTCCCGCCTCATACCCCTACAAAGGTGTGAGCTGGACGATTTATCTAAATGATAATAAATATTGCATCACATATTTTAACCAGTTAACTAAATATAAAACGATCTGGTTAATCCAGCAGGTATAGATTCTCCTTCTAAAGTACAACTGAGAACAAGAAAACATTCAAATATTTCCGATTTACTATCCAGGGTCATTCAAGAAAATTTCCAATCCGGGAAGATCCTTGAACAAATCAGGAATCGAACCCGATATCTTTGTCAGTATCAGACAGTAATTCACCTGGCCCTTCCCGCCGGACCAGTTCATCGCTACACACATCAGCTACGATGGAGTAACGAGACTGCGGATGAGCAGAGCCAAGCCCAATTCCATCAACAACTTCCGATCCCTATTATTTCCGAAATATAATCAATAAATAATTCATCAAATCTTACAAAGTTAAGATTCGATCTCGACACGTAGAATGCTAAAGCTCTCAAAAATAAAAGAGAACATATCCAGTTTCAGTCATATTCAATTTCCAGATTGCCTCTACCTGCTTTGCGCGCGCGAGGCTCATACTTTTGTAGACAACTCATTTTTTTTTTTAACTAAACAAATTATTAAAAATCCATCATCATCATACAGAACATAACAACCTAATGCGTCTTACTTGAAAAAAAATAAACAAAAATAAAATAAATACAATCTTCGTCATTTTACACAGTTTTCGAAAAAATCAAATTGCACTAATTCATTAAAGATTTAATTACAAAATAGATTTTATGTGTGAAATACACAATTTTTTGAACTCCCTCAATGTTGCAGCCCGCTTGATTCGTCCTGGCATCGAATTGAAAAAACTAATCCCTTTGTACAATAACGAGTTCTGGGATCTGGCTGACAAAAAGCTTGGTGTTCTCGCATCAGACGCATTTCTAGTATTGTACCTATGCAAGTCACTTCCTTTTTCAATCCGATCACACAAATATCGAGGCAGCATTCCATTTAAGATTTTGAAAATGAACACCATTGTTAAATAATATACTCTCTGTTTCACTGAAAGCCATTGTAATGCGTTCAATAGAATATTAGAGGAAGTATATCTATTACATTTCAAAATCAATCGCATGACCTTATTTTGCAATCGCTGGAGTCTCAATATTTGCGTGTTGTTAGCAAGGAACAGAATCGATGAGCAGAAGTCAATGTGAGGAGAGATTATTGATTTATACAGAAGAATTTTACTACTGATCGTTAAATCATTTTTCAGACGGCATAATACACCGTACTTTTTGGCAACCTTCTTGATGATGTTGTTAACGTGAGATTTGAATGTTAGCTTTTCATCAATTATGACTCCAAGATACTTCAACTCTCTAACGCGATCAATAATCTCTCCATCAATTTCAATGTTGGCTTCACGTCCAGTGCTTAAAGCAGAAATAACCATATATTTAGTTTTCGCGACATTCAGTTTTAACTGCTTGAATTTCAACCACTGAGCCAGAGAATGTAAGTCCTCGTTCAAATGTGCAACCGCTTCATCCAAATCCTTAGCTGTAATGAACAGAACAGTATCGTCAGCAAACAAATTTATTTCACAAAACCGTAAAACTCGCTTCATGTCATTTATGTACATAATGAATAAAATCGGACCTAAAACACTACCCTGTGGCACACCAAGTGAATTACCCTGGAAACTAGACACAACATCGTTGAAAACAGTTCTCTGAGTTCTATCAAATAAATAGCTTTCAAACCATTTATATGCTTCCTTCGATACCAAAGCGTTGTAGTGTTTGTAACAGTATAGGTCTAGAAATTGTTTCGAAAGCGCACTTGAGATCCAAGAACACTGCAAAAATAGTCTCTTTAATCTCGATTTTCTCCTTCCATTTTGCTAAAACCAGGTTTAAAGCGGTTTCGCAAGAGTGACTTTTCCGATATCCCGATTGTTCCGGTATTAGCAAACTGTTAGAGTTTAAATAGTTCATCAGCTGATCTTTAACAACAAGTTCCAAAATTTTTTCCAACGTGTGCAACATGTTAATGGGACGGTACTCCTCGGCTTTATCCGTTCCAGTAACCTTGGGGATAGGAACCACCAGCGATTCTTTCCAAACTTTTGGCACATGCCCCGTGTATAACGATTCATTTACCAAGTCCAGCAGATCGTGACCGATAACATGAAAGCAATCTTGTATCACTTTTGAGTTAACATTGTCAATACCAGCCGATTTTCCTAAATTAAAACAAATATCTTTCAATTGTTCAAAAGTGATTGGGTGAAATTCAAGAAATCTACAATAATTACTAATCGGCTGTGTTATTTCAACAGGTTCACCAACCAAATCAATACTTTGATTGATCTGCTGTACACTATTTATGAAATAACTGTTTAATTTTTCTGGTATCACTTGCTCTGAGTGCTCTTCTCTGCCATTAAATGTTAAAGTTTTTGCTGAGCAATGTGTAGGTTTTAGTAATTGTTTAAGAATTTTCCATAACTCCTTGCTGTTTTTCTGATTTTGATCGATCTTCCCCTGAACAAATTCACATCTAGTCTTCTTCAGGGCCCGTGAATAAATGTTTCGTGCATTGGTATAAGCACGCCAGTGACATTCATTATTAGTCCTACAGAACCTCTTGTACTGTTTATCTCTCTCTCGTTTTAATCGTAAGAGGTCTATTGAGTACCAGCTACTTGAGCTGTTCAAACTAACGTACTTTTCCGTGACTAATTTATTAGTACACTTTTTTAATACGTCCGTAAGAATAGATGCCCTGCGATCCAAATTTCCAGTCAACTGCGTACAATACAAGCTACTTGACACAAGTCGAGACATGGCTTGCTTTGAATATTTTTTCCAACATTTAATTTTCACTGTGTTTTTGCAATCTCTAGGGGTACTCGCTATGGAAATCGCAATTGTCTCATGATCTGAAATCTTGCAATCGGTCTCCACACACGAATAAACTCCGTCAGAATATACGTGATCTATCAAAGTTCTACTATGTCTCGAAATTCTTGTAAATTCATTCACAGTTTGTTTGAAACTGAAGAATTCTGCTAACTGTTTCAAGTGATTCGAACTCTGATCACTGAGCCAATCAACGTTGAAATCTCCCGCAATAATATTAAGTTTACTAAAATCTACAAAATTTTCCCACCAGTTTTCTAGAATTTCCAGAAACTGGCAATCGCTTGAACTAGGGGAATGATATACTACTCCATAGTTTCCCATCTGCATGCCTCTCTCAACTGATATACCCAAGAACCAATTATTTCCAACTACTTCGTTTGATAGAATGCTGAACTCAATCGATTCTCTGGCGTAAATGGCCACTCCACCCGTGTGTCTGGAATGTGACAAGCAAAACGCAATAGTGTAACCCGGAATACTGAACTGATCGAAAGCATCAGAATCAACTATATGTGTTTCTGAGAGCAAAACTAACAAAGGACAGTTATTCTCCACAAGATGCCGCAATGCGACAAAATTAGTAGATAAACCGGCAATATTTAAGTACAATATTTCCGATAATCTCCCCTTCGTTAGTTGCTATTCACTTATGTTGTTTTTTCTCGATTCAAGCAGTCTCAAATATACCGGACACTGCTTGCTAAATGCTGGATGGTTGATGTCCAAATTCATTTTACGTACAGTGTTCATTTTCATACAATTAACGCATTTAAAATCAGTTGAAGTACACTCAGATGTTCTATGTGCAGCATTGCATTTGGAACAATTTTCTTTATTCGAACATTCGGTGCTCTTGTGACCAAACTCACCACACCTGAATTACAAAATTAGTTACAAAATAGTTAGTCATATTGAACTAATTATCATTTATAAGTTTTCGTTACTTCAAACATATCTTTAATCAAAGCTATGCTTACTAGTTGAAAACAAGTTTATTTGCCGTTGCGAAACCATTATAAACACGTAAGCGTATGTGCAAATCTTTACTGTGAATTGACATAGCAATAGCATAGATATTACCAGATTATAACATACAATTTCTGCACTGATTCGTTGTAAAATTTGTACATCGTATCAAGTTTATAATTTCCCAACACTTTTTTTATATTTTCGTGGATATTAAAATAAAAAACCTGTTTAAATCCACCTAGTGGTGTTATGATGCCTTTCTCATGTATAATATTGTGGTATTCTATTCAAAAATTTTCTCTTCGATTTTTGAAAGAAACCAAGAGATTGTTTGTGTATAGCATACAGAATAAAACAGTGCTTTGATTGCGTAAGTCATCCTTAAGAAAACGAAATGGGTTCACTATTACATGCACTTTCGGCACCGGAACCCGAGAACCGGAATAATCAAAGTCGGTTCGTGCGTTCACCAACTAACTTGACATACAAGCTCTACTAGTACGCACTCTAAATTACGATTTAAATGTTTGTTGCATCCGAAAATATACAGTAAATTTTGGTAGGACCATAAGACTTTTCAATTGACCCTAAGATTGGGGATAACGGTTAAGAGTTCAGTTTAGATTTTTTTTACGTTTTTTGTTTCGCCGGTTTAAGTAACGGTGTACAATATTGAACACACTTTACCCTATAACTCCGGAACCGGAAGTCGGACCTTTCATTTGAATCTAAGTTTGTCAAAATCGGTTCAGCCATCGCCGAGAAAACCTAGTGAGATTATTTGACACATACGCACTCTCTCTCTCTCTCTCTCTCTCTCTCTCTCAAACACACACACAGCCAGACAGAGAGAGAGAGAGAGAGAGAGAGAGAGAGAGAGACGCTTCCGCGTATCGTGCAAAACCGACACATTGAAATACGAAATATTTTCAGGGATTGAGCACAGTGGGCTCAGGACACGTTTTGTATGCTAATAAAACAGGCACTAACGACGGTCAATTTAGTCATTCAATTTACACTAAGGTCTCTTTTTACACGGGAGTTACGCGCCGTGTTAAAAAAATCCGTGTAAAAGAAAACCGTGTTAATTGCGGAAACCGTGCAAAAAAACCGCGTGGAAAATTTGACGTAATAATTCCAAAAACCGTAGATTTGATTATTCGTTTGTTTTGTTTTGGATAAAATGTAACTTTTGATAATTGGAAGGGAAAAAAGCTTATTTTTAACTCACAAATTTATACAAGGTGCACATAATTGTGAAAATGTAACTGTTCTTTCACAATAAAATCGGAAATCTAAAAATACAGCCAGAGGTTACGAGAACACTTAGAAAACGCGTTGTACGACAAGCAAATTAATCAAAATGGCTCATGCCTTCTGTATAATGCATTCAGTTTTCAAAAAGAACGATAATACTTTCAAATTAGAACGTTCGACTAAAGAAGTGCTAGTAATACCACCAATAAACACTTTCACTACAAATCAAGCTTGAGAATAAGTTCTTTTCAATTCCGAAGCTGATTTTGATTTAGAGAATATTTTCTTTTTGGTTGAGACATTTTTCTTTTTTTTAATCATCAAAGTATCGCTTGATTGTT
Source organism: Malaya genurostris (assembly GCF_030247185.1). Taxonomy (NCBI): domain Eukaryota; kingdom Metazoa; phylum Arthropoda; class Insecta; order Diptera; family Culicidae; genus Malaya; species Malaya genurostris. The sequence continues at coordinate 129,884,598 of NC_080570.1, forward strand.
GTGACGCGCTCTGAACAAGAATTATCAATGAAAAAATTTGTGTGTGTTGTTGTTGTGTTCTCATTCACATTCGCTACGTGTTGTTACTGTTCTTGTACTGCCATAGATCGAAATTCGTTGCGTTGAAGATTTAAAATTTTGTATTAAATTTTAGTGTGAAAAATACGGTACATTTAAGTGTAAAAATACAGTACAAATTAAAATACAGTAGGTTTGAGGGTAAAAAACAGTACACAGTATTTGAGTCTAAAATATGTGTCATGCTGAAGCAACTCATTTCATCGGCGTAAATCATAATACTACTACAGCTATATCATTCAAATGGGTATGAAATACTGTACTGCTCGATATGATGAAGAGTTGATGTAAATTTGACTAGTTCTTCAACGCTCCGAAATTCTCGATGATATCAATGACGATGCTGACATCATACACCATAAATGAGCGGAAGAGACGTTGTCGTGTAACTTACGACAGGGATTCAAGATCTGAAGACTGATTAATCATTTTATGGAACGACAGTCAATACTCCCGTTAATTGTTGTATGAATGATTTTAGTTAACTTTCAAATTTTAAATTAACTCTCATAATCGTTTTCTTACAGACAACCTGTTCCCTTTTTTAAAATTTTTCTCAAAAAAACAAAAGTCAGCTCTTTTAAAACTCTCATCAGAAACCGTGTTAATTGCGAAAACCGTGTAAATAAAAACCATGTTAATTCCGGAATCCGTGTAAAAAATGCCGTGTATAAAAAAACCGTGCGAAAAAAGCCGTGTAAAAAGAGACCTTAGTGTATAACCAAAATGCTCTTATAAGCGATTTTCTCGCCTATTACGAAATTATCAATACTTACGCAGGATAGTCTCGATTATTTAAAACAACAAAACTTGTCTAAAACCTACACGGAGAACCCGCCGATCACAAAATTACAATATTGCAATTGTTGTTTCACGCCCTGGTTGTTTCAACTAAAATGTTGTTGATTTAACTAACATATCTGTTGATTTTGCCATAGTAATTCAGGTAACCGAAATTGTTGTATCCAAATGCTGTCACTTGGCGAAGAACGAAGACAGCAAAACGCAGAACAAAAAATCTCTGTGACCATTTTTCTGGTGAGCTCCCTTTTGAGAATTGTAATCTTTTGGTTCATTTCTATATCCTTTGTGAGTTTAGTGATAAAGATATAAGCAGTTAATTAGGTTAAATTTCGTTGTTCAAGCAGTGAACGATTAGCTGCCCCCCGAAGAAGCTAACAATAAAAATATTTATTGCAATTGGCATCTTAAGTTCAAATAACTGAATAATTGGTTCAAACAACTGAGACATTTTTTTGCTTTCATGCATACAAGTAACTTTGCTGGGATTGTGTCTTTGCTCAATTGCACGAGTGGCATCTCATTAAAACGTTTCATTGTTCGCTCAGGGTGTTTGGCATTGCTCTTCCGAAACGTTTCATTACTTGTTTGTGGTGCGTGTCTTTGTTGGGTGTCGTTGCTAAGCTGCCAGCACGATATATCAAAAATGACAGATTAGTTAAAACAACAGTCGATTAGTTGTACCAAATTTTAACCAATCAAAATCAGGAAAACAACTAATATTTTAGTTGTTTTGCGATCGCTGGCTTTTCCGTGTACTACTGCTTAGTACTACTTAATTTTAACCGGTATGTACAGGTCTCCAACAAAGAAGTAATTGAAGTAGATCAGGTTCATGATTGATGGAAACTATAGTGACATATATTATTGATTTGCTTTATTGCACCCGACGAACGACCGTAATTAGGTAAAAGCAAAGTCCTGGCATTACATTGCTTTTGTGGAATTTGGCCTTTCTATTTCAACAGACTTCGCAGCCGATTCTTAGTGTACAGAATCATTGCATGGCTAGTACTATGGATCCTACTGACACTAAGAATCCTTCCAGCTCGGGGCTCGAACATACGACAACTGGCTTGTAAGCCCAGCGCCCTATGCATTGAACCACCAACCCGGTAAAAGGTCTAAATAAACAATATATAATTTCGTTAGTATTAGAAATTATTACTAGGACTACAATGTATCTGTTGATTTTACAATAATAAACAAATAACTCATAGTTGTTTAATTTCTTTTTAATTATGTGTAGCAGTCCTTTTTGTCCACGTTTTTTTTTTCCATAAATACGTTTATTTCTTAAGGCAATTTACATAAGTTTTTCTTCGCCGTATCACACAGCGATTTGAGTTTAATAGAACATATTCCTCTTATATTTTAAATATCATATTAGCTATTTCGTTATTTATTATTAAATCTACTTAAGAACATTATTTGAACCCAGCGATTAACTGCTATAAATTATAAGATAAGCTTAAATTTTTATACATTTTGTTGTTGATTTCGTAACCTATTTTGAGTTTGTTTGTATCAGCACATCATTTTTATTAAAATTTTGCTATTGGATGAACTAATGGACGCAGTAGGAGTCAGAACTAACCAATTAGGGTCAATTATTAAATTGAAACTTCAATTGTCTTTATGAAATGATAAAGAAGTTTCATGTAAGAAAGGTCACGATAAGCAAGAATGTCTCGAACTGGGACATTGGATAGTCTACCTTGGGTACGCAGGGAATTTATTAGTTGAGATCTGACATCACGATACTCCACGCATGTCCAAACGACATGATCAATATCGCGATAGCCTTTGCCACAAGCACAATGATTAGTTTCGGAAAGTCCAATTCGAAGGAGATGTGCATCTAAGGTGTAGTGATTGGACATGAGTCTGGACATCAAACGAATGAAGTCCCTACTCACATCCAGCCCTTTGAAGCATGCCTTTGTCGATATTTTAGAAATAATTGAGTCCATCCACCGACCCAGATCATCTCTATCCCAAGAAGCTTGCCAGCTGGCAAGTGTTCTTTGGCGAGTCGCGCTATAAAATTCGTTGAAAGCAATCGGTCGCTCATAAATTTCACCTTCAATAGCACCACGTTTGGCAAAACTATCGGCTCTTTCATTGCCTGGAATGGAGCAATGAGCCGGGACCCAAAGAAATTTTGTCCACGTTTGACGAGTGGATATCAATAATTTATAGTTTTAGAATTCCTAAAATCTCAGAAGGCGGAATAATTGGACATGCCTGATATGTGGTTTCAACAAGACGGTACCACATTCCTCACGGCACGCGAAACAATGACCAAATTGAGAGCCGCCTTCGGTGAACAGTTAATCTCATGTTTTGGGCCTGTCAATTGGTCGCCTAGATCGTGTGATTTAACGCCTTCGGACTATTTGTTGTGGGATCATGTTAAGGCTCATGGCTACATGGATAAACCAGCAACGTTAATTGCACTGGAAGCCAATATTGAAGCATTTATTCGTGAAATACCGGCCGAAATGTTGGAAAGAGTGTACCAAAATTGGACCTTACACATGGGTCGCATCTATAGCGGAGTCGCGATCAACATTTGCATGAAATCATCTTCAAAAATTAAATTATATTGATCGCTCTAACGATTCCAATAAAGATTTCATCAATTTTCTCAAATTTTGTGTGTTTTTTTATTCAAATACTATGCCTCTTAAAATTATCCCTTTAGTATGTGCGATTATCGATATTCGGATTTGTTCGCATTCACGTCATCCAGTTATGTCTCTGACATTATCCACCTGCCGTTTTACCTTTCATACCTGTCATCGTCCGAGTATAAGAAAGACAAGCACGATTTTTTCTCGTCGGAACTCTTTGATAATAATAAATTAAAAATACTTTAATTTTGAGATGTTTATGAGCACCTCATACTTCTAAAAATGCTATAAAAAATTGCTGATCATATCTCCTGTAGCATGGAGCAAAAGTGATGTTATTATGTTAAGTACAACAAGACATATTCATGATCTAAAACTCGTCACTGTCCCAGAAGTTAAATTATTCAAAAGTACCCCGTAGAAAAGTAAGATTTAATTACATAAAAAAAACCTGTTATAGATCGGATCCGCGGGAACACCTAGTGTTATGTTTTATTCAGTTCAACCCTATGAAATTAGAAAATGTTTGTATGGGCGTGGGTGAGTGTGGTTATTCTTCATAGAATTGAAAAGAACGAATTTATTTCTCAACATTTTTTTAGTTTTGCCAGTTTCACCCATCGATTGCACTAGGTTTGGTGTCATTTGTTGTGAAAAAATGCTGTTCGTCAATTTTAAAGTATTTAAAATAAATTATGGCAAATATATTTATAAAATATTGTACATTCTTGCACTGAATTTCTCTAGAATGCATTGTTATTTGTCATTCATCTCAACATGAAAAAAAAACTAACTTCCACTTCTACTTAGCATAGAATAACAGTAATGAATACGAAATTTTCTATCTACATTTTATAAAACTCATTATCGAAAATTTTCGACGAGAAGCGAAAAATTTTCACGTCCGACGAATACGCCTACTGCGTTTCTTCCTAAATTATAATATACTGTTCAAACAAGGCCCGTACCCAGGATTTCGTTTCGGGAGGGATAAAAAAAATCTCGCTTATAGCCCGAATAGGCGAATGACCTTAAGGTTACATTTTACATAGTACCTTTACTTAGACGTTGACTCAGATAGGCCTCAAAAAACTTCGTCAAATGTTAACTTCCCTCTCTGAGCAGCCTAGATAGCCGTGTAGTGTCGGTAGCGGTTTCCCAACTGGCTAAGAATAACGCTACGGTCCACCTGTACCGGTGGTATAAGTCCACCAAACAGGTAAGCCGTGTGGCATCCGGCGGAATTATTTTTTACCAAGAATTGATCCACTGGTTTCCTGTTCCATGTCGTAAAAGGCCACAAAAATAGGAACTCCTAAGTCAAGGTGTATTTCCGTGCCGATGCTGAATGGCTGCAGGAGGTTAAACATTGCAGTCGTGAACGGAATATCTTGGGTTTTTCCTCAAGGTGGTGTACTATCCCCACTTTTATGGAAGTCACTTGGAAGTCACACTTTTATGGAAGCTAGTCGCTGATGGTTTGTTAAGGAAACTTAATAATCTTGGATTTCCGACTTATGGTTTTGCCGACGATTATCATATATTGATGACCGGTATAAGCATTAACACTCTCTTTGATTTAATGCAGCAAGCCCTGCGATCTGTTGAACAATGGTGTTGTCAGGTTGGATTATCTGTAAATCCGGGCAAAACATCAATGGTGCTTTTCACTCATCGTAGGATAATTACAGGAGCTCGTCCGTTGCAGTTCTTTGGTTCAGAGGTCACTGTGGTCGATCAAGTTAAATACGTCGGGGTTATTCTTGACTCAAAACTGAATTGGTCTGCTCACATTGACTTCAGGATTGAAAGAGCTTGCATGGCTTTCGGCCAATGCAGACGAGCTTTTGGAAAATCATGGGGACTCAAACCCAGATATATTCATTGGATCTACACAACTATTGTTAGACCAATTTTAGCATATGGATGTCTTGTATGGTGGCAGAAAGGAGAAGTCGCGACAATTCAGTCAAAGCTAAATCATCTCCAAAGGATGGTCCTAATGGCGATGACAGGAGCATTCACGACAACTCCTAATGCTGCTCTAGAGGCGCTACTGTGTATTAAACCACTACATGTGTTCCTAAAACAAGAAGCATTATCTTGTGCATACCGTCTTAGGGTTACAGGGCTTTGGAACAGTAACCCATTAGATTATGCTACCAGCCACACTCGCTTGTGGTCTCAAATGGTTACGTGGGATGAGTATTTACTCGCTCCTAGTGACCTAACTCTCACATGCAGTTTTCCTTTTAAAACATTCAATGTGAGCTATCCTCTTCGTTAGGAATGGTTGTCTGGTTGTCTGGAACGACAACTTGATGAACACATAGTTTGTTTTACGGACGGTTTTCTGTTGAATGGTCGTGCTGGTGCTGGTGTCTACTGTCGTGAAATGAGGCTGGAGCAGTCTCATTCACTTGGTAGATACTGTACTGTGTTCCAAGCAGAAATCTACGCAATTCTGTGTGGAGTACAATCGGCACTTCAGCAGAGGATCTGTGGTAAACGTATTTATTTTTGTTCCGACAGTCAGGCAGCCTTAAAAGCACTCAGTTCGAATGACTCACGGTCGAATCTAGTGATCGCATGTCGAACTCAAATTGAAGACCACAGCATTTCAAATGCTGTTTACTTCTTATGGGTACCCGGCCATTCTGGTATTACTGGAAATGAATGGGCTGATGAGTTGGCTAGAGCTGGTGCAACGAATGATTTCGTTGGTCCTGAACCAGCTTTACCACTTTCAACTAGTTGGATAAAGCACAAGATACGTTCTTGGGTTGCATCCAAATATGCCAGCTACTGGCGCAGCTTGCAAACTTGCGCTCAGACAAAAGCATTTCTACCAGATTTAAATCTGAAAATGTCAAAGTGTCTACTGCATTTCTCCAAGTATCATTGAAGTATTCTGGTCAGAGCTCTGACTGGACATTGCAAACTCAATTATCACATGGCTACTATTCAACGTGCTGAGTATTATTCGTGTAATTTGTGTAAATGCGATTATGGTACTTCATATCATCTGATATGTAACTGTCCCGCATTGACGCAGCTACGTATCCGGGTTTTTGGTTCTCCATACATGGTTGAGTCTGTGTATGCGGAGCTAAAATTGAAGGATATTCTCTCGTTTCTCACCCATTGTGGTAAGGAGCTATAGTCAGAAGGGTTCATCGTTCTTCCTGGAGTGAATGAATCCCTTCTGTATTCACCTTAAATAGGGTTTAGCAGATTGTTTGGCATCCTTTGGGGGGTGCCGAATTTACTTCTGCTCGTACATACTGCGAGTCGTTCTGCATTCTTCCGGGAGTGCAGAATGGTGTCGCTTTTGTAAGATCTCTAAATCCTCTCGGGGGTTGGAGGTTTTATTAACAGCAGACTGTTCGGGACCTCGTAGAGGTTCAGAATTTACTTCTGCTTCCACTAAATGTGATCCTCAGCAGATTGATCGGCATCCCTTAGGGGTGCAGAATTTACTTCTGCTTTTATGTGTTTTTGTGTCGTCAATTTTTCCCATCCTCCTAGTCCAACCCTTACCATTTCCTTTCAATCCTTCCCTCTTCTATATCGGGAAAATGATGCTAAACACAAATTTATGGCAAGGCACAAATCTCCAAATATCAAGGGGAACGTGCCATTTGAGCCAATTTGTTCTGATTCCTGATTCCTGATAGACGTTGACTCAGATAGGCCTCAAAAAACTTCGTCAAGATGAATATCTGCAAAGTTTGTAGATCAAAATCAAACTCAATCTGTTAAAGAAACACGTTTGATTGAAACTAAAACAAAATGAATTTCGATGACTTTACGAATTAAAGTGAAACCTTTAAACGCTGATACTGCTTCAATATTTTTCGAATGATTTTAGAAATGTTACACTTTTGTGTGTGGCCGTCGATTATGTGTAATAGTAAAGTAAAAGAAATGTTGTGCAAAATCAAAACTTACGCGTGGCTTTTTACATACTACGTCAAACATTTTCCACGAACACTTCGAACAAAAACAAATCAGCATACATCAAAAATCGACAAATCTCAAATTTTCGTCTGAATCAATTTCCTATCGGTACAACCCGTACTACCGCGAGCAATGCAAATGATCCTTTGTGTTCTTCCCACCGAAGCGACCAATTCCGGGCAGCATTTTCTTACTCCAACGCCCAGTGAAATGGGAAATGATTAATGAACCCGTGTGAGTGGAGCTAACGACAATAACTCATCTGCAGCCCAACTTCACTGTGTTTGGATCCACGCTCCACTGCGTGGCCGCCTCGTCAAGTTCCTGGTTCAGATTTCGACGGAAAGATAACAAAAAAAATCCATAAGCAACCAAACGAAGGTATAAAGAGGAAGATTCGCATTCACCAGAGCGCGCGTAGAAGCGACGCATTTATTGTCATACATTTAAGCTGTCGTCGTCGTCGTCGTCGTCTTCATCTCCGTCGTTTTGATTGATGGAATTATCTTAATTCTGATCCCACGCGTGACGCGATAGATTTCCGCGTCCATCTCTGCTTTTGTTTGGTTGGGCTTCGTCAAAAAGATGCCCAGCATCCTCCTGCTGGGTGAAATTCATTGCATGTATCTACGATTTAAGTACGAAAAATAAAAAGTTAATCGAATCATCAACTGCAATATTCGTTTCACTCCTCTCGACGTGGTGATGATGATGATCATTTTTTAAAATATTTCCCAACAAACCGGATCAACAGCAACAGCTCGACTATTCCAGCATTTATTGGTGCATGTGAGCTAGCAAGCAAGCAAAATCAAAATTCTATCCAATGTAAGTACAACCGTCCAATTGAACCTGCCTCCGGGCGAAATCTATTGGTCCTACGTTGATTTATGATGAACACTGGATATGCTGCCCATACAGCGGAAACTTGGATGGAACTTAACAGCTGAAAAGCTCTGAGTCTGGGTCTACACATTCCACAACCAGCCAGTTCCCCGGCAGCTAACTCGGAAGATGGTTCGTCTGTTTCGAAGTTTGCACAAGTGGCAGAGTGAAGGGCACAACAACAAAAAAATGGATTTATACGAACATATATGCAACATTTATTTATCTTCGACAGAATGTTCACCCTCCTTTGCCAGGACTAAGGAAAAACAAATTGGAATCGATTATCGGGGCTCAAGCTCGCAGTGCCCACAGTGCCCGTGCCAGACGCAAGATTGAACCAATCGAACGCCCGAACGGAATGTGTGAATGTGTGATGATGGTCATCGCCGTCCGACCTCACCGGCCTGATGGCCTTTCCGCTGAGGTTCTCGATTCCAGAACAAGACGATGCCGGGGCAGATGCAAATTTATTTCCAATTTTTTTTCCGCCGTACTCGTGAATAACTCGTATCCGTTTCTATCAATTTCATTTCCATACATTTGGGCAAGTGAAACAAACGCCGTTCGGTTTGTAGTTATTGTTTCAAATAAATATTTAATCTGACAGATACATATACTTCCCGTAAGAAACTTCACACTTCAACGCGCTTGGACTGGTTTGTTACCAGCTTCCGAGCAAAATCGATCGTGAACCCACGTCTCGGTACTCGGACTATTCCGGTTTTCGGCTGAAAATCCAGAAAAAGTATAAAAAAGATCTCGCTTCTTTAAAACGCTCGAAAATATATTTTCTCTGTGTTTGCCTCATTGGCAGTCTGTGATCGATTCCAGAAATCTTCTCTCACCTACCAATAAATGGTTCACGATCCTACAATTTGGTCTAAAAATTCGGATTCTATAAAATCTCCATTATAGGCTGTGAATCATTTTGCGGTTAGTTTTAACTTTTTGTTGAAATCTGACACTTGAGTGGTTACTTTGTCTCGAGTAGTTAAACTTAACTAAAACTGCGGCCCATTTCAAAATTCGACGGACGGAAAGTTATTTGGGTTTATTTTCCACTGGAAATAATTTCAACCTAAAATTAATATTAGAATTTTCATTGCAAGATTTTTTTCAGTGTCGGAAAATAACCATACTCTCGAACAGGGTTATCTTTGACAAAATCAAATTAACCGCTCGAGTGTCAGATTTTAACCAAAAGTTAAAATTAACCGTGAAATGGTTCACAGACTTAGTAATACGAAGAACTATAAAGGGTGAAACTGTCATTCCATTTGTTTAAGTAAGTTTCGCCCTCCGTTCCCCATGCCAACAAACAGGGCGATACTTCAATTGCTAGTAAGGAAAGGCGAAACTATTTATTACCTTTATTATAGATAGTTTCCGAACCTATTACTACTGGAAATAGTGAATGAGACGATTAAATTACCCGCAGATTTGTCTAAGTCGCGAAAAGCAGCCAATTTCACGAAAACTGCGCAAAAGCGTATCTTTCTAATTCACACAGGAAACATAAAAGTAAACATATCGAAAAAGGGCGAAACTCTTTTTATGTTGATTTATTCAGTAGATATAGAGGAAGGTAAAATTTGCACGCATTTTAAAGATAATCCAACAAATCATCGACTAATTAAAAATTGATCTGAGAATATACGATAATTTCTAAATAGGATTTTTGAAACCAAAGTCGAAACATTTATCGACGTTTTTCTCCATTTGCTGTCAATGCTAGATTCGCCCTTCTTTGAAAAACAGCTGTTCAATCAAAATAAAAGTTCTCGTTTAAATTACTTGAAAAACCATGTAAAATGGAGAATGTTTTACACTTCCGGTGAAACTCTCAACGGGTGAGCACGTTGCATCGAGTTAGTCCGGGGAAAATTCGAGTATTTCGCAAGAAAGAAAGGATTTTCAGCCGTACTTTGACGATTCGACGCAGCCACACAGCGAGATTTTCGCTTGTAGTCAAGTGAAAAGAAAGTCCACTGGACTATAAACGAAAATTAACTGGCAATATAGCCTTAGTTGCTGTGCCATCAATTCGGCGTCATCTCAAGTGAGGTGACGCCAACCAGAAAGGAAGAAGAAGAAGAAGAGAATGTTTTACGTGATGAAAATGAATGTTATGCGAACACCCTCTAAAATTAATAGATTCCCTCGCATACAATTTACGTGAATTGACCAATCGTCCAACAATCTACGTGAATTTCCAGTGTGAAAAAGTTCATCCTAAAAATGGTGAGCCGTAATTTTCTTAAAGTGTAAATAGTTTAGAAATTGCTATTTTCTTTTAACTAAATTTCTCAACTTTAAAAATTTTATAGCAGCGTAATCAACTTAGCTGCAGTTGAATTTTATCAGGGTTCAGCATCTGGTACAGGGTGACGCGTGTTATAGTTCGAAGGTCTTATTAGTTGATGACTACAAATCACAAACACAACATTGAACATTTATGTGTTCTTGTTTTCTAAAACAATTTTTTTTCGTGGTAAGATTTTTTATTTTGTTTTTTCGAAAACGGGAAAATATATCCATTACTCCTACACAGCACAAAAAAAAATATAACAATCTCAATATTATTATCGATCGATGTGACAAAAATTTAGACGTACTGAACATCAAATGCAATAATGTTCTGCTTTCGAGAAATATTACTAATAAATCACACGTTATTACCACGAAACAACGTATTGTGTAGATTACATAAGCTTGACTGTATACTGTATATGATGATATTGACATTGTAGAACGCAACTTTGAGAAGATGGAAGATACATACATCGGACTAAAAGCTGAGGCCAAGCGGATCGGACTAGGCATCAATGTGTCAAAGAAAAAGTACGTGAAAGGTAGGGGTTCGAGAGAAGATAACGTCAGCCACCCATTACGAGTTCTGATTGGCGGTGATGAAATCGAAATGGTCGTCGAATTCGTGTACTTGGGCTCACTGGTAACTGCCAATAATGACACCAACAGAGAAGTTCAAAGACGCATATTGTCAGGAAATCGTGCTTACTTTGGACTGCGCAGGACGCTATGATCGAGCAAAATTCGCCGTCATACCGCTGATTAGACCGGTTATCCTCTACGGGCACTAGTCCTGGAAAATGCTTGAAGAGTATCAACGTGCACTAGGTGGTTTTCAGCGGAAGATGATCGACGGAAGGTGATGGAAGACGGTACGTGGAGAAGGCGAATGAACCATGAACTGCACCAGTTTCTGGGAGGACCAGCCCTCGTCCAAATGGCCAAGGTCGGGCGGTTGCAGTGGGCCGGGCATGTTGATAGAATGTCGGAGAACAACCCGGTTAAAATGATTCTCGATAATGATCCGACCGGTATAAGAAGAAGAGGCGCGCAGCGGGCAAGATGGATCGATCAAATTGAGGACGATCTGCGGACCCTTCGCAGCTACCGAGGCTGGCGGCGAACAGCCATGAATAGAGTTGAATGGAGACGCCTCCTGTATACAGCGGACACCCGCGTGGTCTACGACTGAAAGCTTCACTTTACGATCTTTCATTATAATTTTAATTCAAACTACAAAACGACTTTACTCCAACCTCGATAACTCAGCTGTTTCTGGTCGGATCGACTTAAAATTTTGACCCGTTTCAAGCAAAGGTTAGTACTTTAGAAAGACGTGGTTACTGGTTTACTACGAGCGCCATCTCTGCTTTAGTCTCGGGACTTATTGATCCATGTTTTATATACACAGTGTAAACTGCCAAGAAACAAATTGATCGTTTTGAAAATGGGCTCAAAAGCAAAATTTCTGCTATAAAATGTTTAAAGTATGTTTGAAATGTGATCAAATTTTTGTCCTGGAATGCGAACAACCGTAAACATTGCTATATGACTTTGCTTCGCGTCTTGTAGCACGCCGTGAAGCAAGGTCTTCTTTTTCGTACAATACTAACGAGAGCGAACCCTTTATTTCATTACATTGTCATGGATTGCTTAGTTCATGTGTTAACTGAGACTGAGAGCACAGACAATTTACTTGGCAAGGGGAATTGGTCTGCTCAGTAGCATATACTCTCACGCATCCAGTTTCTCTCTAATATAGGTCTCTCATTCAGCTATGTCAAGCAAAGTGTTCACAGCAGAAGTTTTTTGTTGCTTCGTTCGTTTGAGGATTCACAATACAAGCTTTGTTGATAATGCGAAAAAGTTTATCGCTTCAACCGAAATCGGAGAATGGTAGTAATGGTGGAGAAACGCTATAAAAATAACTGCTTGCATACAAAACTTGAACACAAGCTTGGCGATGAGAAGCTTAAATATCGATGTCTGTATCGGAAGCATGTACAAACATATAATTGCATACATTTGGGCTATTGATGTAATTTCGTCGTCTATAAAACAAATACAAATCACGTCTATATTCTGGGTTCGCGTGTTCGGTGTTGGTTCCTAATAAAGATCAATTGCATTTGCGGATTCAAAAGTGTGACGATTAATTGAAAATGTCGATCATTAGAAATTTTGGTTGCCTTGTTCCACATCAACAGCTCGAACAATCCCATGGGGCTGATCCTTGTAGTTTTTCATTTTTTTTGTGCATATCACCCTGTAATTCCGGAACCGGATGTAGAATTGGGATAAAATTTAATAGCGATCTATGGGACCGTAAGACCTTTTATTTGAATCTGAGTTTGTGAAAATCGGTTCAGCCATCTTTGAGAAAATCGAGTGACATTATTTATATACACACATACATACCTACATACACACACAGGCATTTGTTCAGTTCGTCGAGCTGAGTCGAATGGTATATGACAATCGGCCCTCCGGGCCTCGGTTCAAAAGTCGGTTTTCACAGTGATTGCATTACCTTTCTATATGAGAAAAACAAAACAACAACAAACCGATTCAGAAAACTGAACGAATATTTCGTGCAGTATGTCGTTCAACATGCGCTCAACGACCAACAAAATAGAACCGTTTGCTGAGAGGGATGAATTCTTACTTGATTGCTCTTTTTGAGTTGTCGATCAACCCGATTGACAGTGACATTATAAATGTCATTTATTTATGCTCTTTTTTATAAATGCGCTAGTGCAAATTTCAGACGACTTACGCCTTTTTCTTGCACTTCGGCTAGAGTTGGGGTTCCCGAAGTGGTCGATGTAGACCCCTTGGAATCGATTTCTTTTTTGCGGGGGTCGACGTAAACGAAAACTCGATGAGGTTTAGAAACCGACCCCCTATTGTTTGACATAAGTTGTTATTTGAAATATTTACGCTAAAAAACCTGTGTTTATTTGACTATCCGCAGAAATTGGTAAGTATTTTACATCAATATTAAAAAAAGCAAGAAATTGAATTTTCAAAGGAATTTGTTAATGGGGGTCTGAGGCCTAAGATAATTTTAGTAAAGGAGTCCATGACCCAAAATAGTTTGGGAACCCCTGACGTAGACTGTCGCGAATACCGATAAATAGAAGACCAAATTAACCCAGTTCCTAAATGCTGTCAAATCCCTACATTCAAAAACAGTTGGGTTGAAACTGGGCTGAGTTTAGTTTCAAGCGAATACACCATTATCGTAGATACTTTGAAACAATTTGGGGAACTGCACAGTGGGAAAAAACAGAAAACCCGCAAAAGAAATCGGGAACCATGAAAAAATGCTACAAACAAGAGTGTTTCTTATGTAAAAAATCCAAGAAATTCAATGGAATGGTTTTTAATGGCCACATGAATCGCCATCCTGCTCGTTTTACTCCAAATGCCCAGCAGTTTTATGGTTTTCTTTAGTATTCGTTCTGTAACTTGAAAAAAATCGAGTGCGGTCTACTGAAATAGCTTGATTTTTCGTAAAAAAAAAGTCTGAAGAATCGAATGGAAGAACCTTCACTGGCCGCACGAAACGTTCTGGTGACTATTTTACACCAATTCCTCTATTCCATGATATCTTATTGTAAATCGTCCTTAAATCTCTGTAAAATAGTCACCAAAACGTTTCGTGTGGCTAGTGTGGGTTATAGGAAATCTAAAAACCTGTTTTAATCCACCTAGTGGTGTAATGATGCCTTTCTCATATTACTAATATTTTCAGAAATATCACCAGAAGATTTTGTGAAGAAATTTTTTTGTTCAATCTTGAATAAAACAAGAAACTAACATAACCTTTTCAAATTGTAAACAGTTATGTCAAGTTGATAAGAATTTTTATTTATTTTGCATCGCCGCACTAAATGATTAAACAAAACTTTATCCTATAGTTCTGGAACCGGAAACCGAACCCGGATGAATTAAACAGCAACCTATAAGACTGTAGGAACTTTTATTTGAGAACCAGGAACTTGGAACCAGTATAACGAAAGTCGGTTCGTTTAGTAAGTAACTAATATAGCCTACAAATTGAATCAGTTTTAAGCCAAATCTAGAAGAATTTTACCCTTCGTAGCTCTAAATGACGGTGTGAAATTCAATAGCAACCTACAGGATTACGAGATTTTTTTTATTTGCGACATTACACACCCACATACATTGCTCAGCTCGATGAACTGTGTCGAATTATATAGAACACTTAGTCCTTCGGGTCAATTTCCACTGGTCAATTTTTCAAGTGATTCTATACACTTTCTTTATGAGAAAGGCAATAAGTGCAAAGCAAAGTCCTGGCATTACATTCCTTTTGTGGAATTTGGCCTTTCTGTTTCAACAGACTTCGCAGCCGATTCTTAGTGTATAGAATCATTGCATGGCTAGTACTATGGATCCTACTAACACTAAGAATCCTTCCAGGTCGGGGCTCGAACATACGACAACTGGCTTGTAAGACCAGCGTCCTATGCATTGAACCGCCAACCCGGGACAAGGCAATAAGTGCACTTTTATTGAAAAGCATCTTTATCATGATCTTGTAATAACACTGAAAAGTAGGTACAAATTGAATAAAAGGATTAGAAATTTACATATTTTTCACCTGAAAAATATAAATTTTAATGTGGCAACCCTGCACGCTATACGAAATTGAACAAAGCACGCTTTGAATGGAGCAAAGCCGCACGTACCGTCGCGTACCAGTTTTGCATCGTCAGTTTTTTTCGATTATACAGGTTTTAACATTGTTGTCTTTCACCTCTTCGGACCAGGAAAGTTTTCTGACCCTATGTGCGAGGTTGGGAATCGAACCCAGGTGGGCAGCGTGAAATACATCGACTTACCCATAACGCTATACCCGTTCTCCTGTATCATCATTTTGAATTTGAATGTTTTGACACTCATCGTCCTATAATTTCGGAACCGGAAGTCGGATCAGGATGAAATTGCACAGTATATTTAAAGACAATGAGAGCTTTAATATGAATCATAAATCGTGAAAATTGGCTCAACCGTAGCTGAGAAATTGACGAGAGTTCCGTTTTTGAAAATTTTCTTCACTATGACTGGTGCTTTCGGAAGCGGAAACCGGGGACTAGTAGTCCCAAAGTAGTTTTATATAATCACAAACTGATAAGATCCGTCAACTAGATCAATTTAGCAGTAAGTTTTATAAAATGAAAATTTTCAGTAATCGCACTGTAATACCGGAACCGGAAGTCGGATCTGGATCAACTTTTCGGGAACTTTTTAAAGAATTTCAAGACCTTTTGTGAAAATCGTTTGAGAAATTCCCAAGAAAATATAATTGCATATTTTTTCAAAATTTTTCACATATTTTCTCGTAATTCCGGAGCCGGAAGTCGGTTTAAAATAAAACTCAGGAAAATTGTATAAGGTCGTAAGACCTTTCAGTAAAATCTTAGTTTGTGAAATTCGGTTTAGTCATCTCTGAGAAACGTGTGTGACTATTTTTTTTCCTGTTTTTGGTGCATATCACCCTGTAATTCCGGAACCGGATGTCGGATCCATATGAAACATATGATCTGAAATTTTAATATTTTTAAAGAACTGTAATAATTGATAAATTGATTATGAACTTCCTAAAACTACAGTAGACTTAGAAGTCTACAATATCTAAATAAACTCGTTTCATTTTTAGGATATTTGTCAATTTAGGATTTTGAGTATTATTTGTCAATTTGTGATTTTTCGACTTGATTTGATAAGCAAGCTTAAACCAAAATTTACAATTTCCCAATATTCCTGCTTTTTTTTAATCATAATAGTATTTCATTTCCAGCATTCAAAAACATGTGAAAAAGTTTGCAAACTCAATGTTTGCCAATGCACCGTCCCGAACCGGAAATAAAAATACATTTATGGTCTAATTCCACTGATGGGATGATTCAAAAGGGCTTGTTCGAAATGTTTGTTCCTGTTTGTTCTAATATTCCTGATAGTAAAATGTCAGTAGCTTCTCTCGGCACACAAAAAGTTTCAACGCGGGCAAATATTTGGCGTATATCTAGAGAAAAAAAAGGAGGGAAAATTTTTGGCTGTTTGCATTGGAAAATTGACTCTAGCTCAGGTATGTGTAGATGCACACTGTGTGCGTGTGCGTATTGAAAAATTTAAAATCACCACTCGTACTCAATCCAGTGGAATAAAGGGGTTTTTCTATGGAACATATGTTTTTTTTTGTATTTTGCTTCCTGTTTACCGAATAGCGAATATCGCCCCTGGCCTGTGACTGCCACCGACGCAGAATGATGAATTACAGGATAAAACACAGCCAACCGACCAGGACTGCGACGACGGCAGGCACGACTAGTGCTGGTGGCTGTGATGTGCTGATGCAAAATAAACCTAGAGCAGTAATAAAAATTTACATATAAATTAAGCAATCATATTTGCTTAACATAGTCATAAGGGACAGTGATGTGATGTGCGAGGAAGTTGGCCTCCGTCGAGTAGCCTCTGAATACGAGGCAGCACAAAACAAGTCAACACGTCGCGTCGGATCGATCGGTGCCAATGCAGTGTGCAGAGTGTTGATGAGCATTTTTAATAGATTATCCCTTACTGTGAATGCGTTGGTACGGACTCAGTAGAGAGGACTACAGATTGGTTGAAATGATGAATTCTTGTAAAAAAAACTGTCCATGTTTCGTTGATGCTATAAACGAAATCAACGGTTGAAATGAATCGTTTCATTTGATATCCTACTTATGGGAATTATTACTCAAGGAAAACGTGAAATGGTTTCGGACACGCATACGTGAAATGTCTAACCGCTCAGTCGTAATTTCTCAGCTTCATCATGTATGTGCTAACATTCCAAGCAGAAAATTACTAGCGTGAGCATACATATTAAACGCTTTCATTAGAGATCGCCAGAAAGTACATTGCACACATTCAGAAGCCTCGAATAAAGATTTCACCGATAGCTCGGTTGGTGAATACGCTGCAAGGGTTCCGATAGCTTAGCATCACGAGCTAAAGGTTACTTTAAGCTAATGTTTCACGAAATGAACAATTGCATATTTATTGTAATAATAACTCAGTGGCCTGATTCGGCATGATTCTGAGTGCTGTATTGAAACAAGCTGACCTCATACTGGAGGTTTTTTTGATTTATGATGCACAAATAAATGATTGTGCATTTTGAAATTTACGATGAATGCAAAATTTATGATTTCGGAATAGTTTATGAAGTTAGTGAATAAAAGATTATTAATTTCTTCCGTTTCACTTCCATTTTTCAGTTATTCTGTTTAGAACGGTTCGAAAATATCTCCTCTCATAACTGAGATTCTAATCGAGAAGCAATTTTTGGTTTTGATTCAACAATGCCATTTACGTTCTCAAAACAGCCAAAGAAATCGAAATCAGCGAATGACACGTGCAGTCTAGCGCCTACCGCTATGCAAAGTTTTGATCCCAAGACACAATGCTGAGAAAAAATACATCTAGACCAAATAATTTGAGTACAATGTTGCGTGCAATTTAATTCAAATGTATACAACAACACAGAAATAGGGGTGACAAGTAGAGGATCGGTCCCAATTGTGGTATTACAATGGTCACCACTCGGTGTTGTGAAATGCAAATGAAGAAATGCAGAAAAATATTCTGTAACCATGTATTTCTAATGCCTTAGTAAATACCGGGCTAGAGATGTGGGAATATCGATCGACTAGTCGATTAATATTCTAGGTTATCGACTGAAATTTATTCGGTTTGTTTAAAAATAATATTCGACTAATCAACTAATCCATTAATTTAAACCTGTTCTTAATCTACCTAGTGAGGTGACAATGCCTTTTCTCATTCATCGAACCAGTTCCATCAAAATATATTTTGCATTTTATTAACATAATTTTTGACAGGCTCATTTTTGCCACCAATTCATTCAGATAGATTCGTATAGTTCACAAAGGCATGTTTCAGCGTTTATGACACATATTGGATCATCATTTCTCAAATCAAGCGTATCAGCAATAATACATTTGAATGTTGGTCACAGAATCAATGCTGCTAATAGAGCGAGAACCCAATGCATGCAGCACATAGTCAAACGAGTGCGAGGCGTATTCTATCTTACATAAAAAAATACATCTGCTCGCAGTGGCGATAGGATCCAAACTGATTCAATTTTTCTTAAGAGGCAACACTACGACATCGAAGCATGCTAGTAATTATCATGAAAACAATGCGTCGCTATCGAATAGCGGATGAAAACATTTAACAGATCGGCTGAAAAGTTCGTAGCGTATATTCCTTTTTTTCCTTTTTTTTCACAATAACAAAAGTAGCTACACTCAAAATGCAATATCTCACAAACTAATAATCAGACAGCTGTCAAATTTATACACGTATCTTTTGAAGGTTGGTACTAACTGAAAATAGTATGGATTTAATTCTAGTGCGCCCTCTCATAGAAACGATGCGAACTTTTCAGCCGAACTGTTATGAATGAAATGACTTATATTTCAAAACGAAAACTTCCGTGATTTGAGGTATTTTGTTTATTCCATTACCAAGTTTCATATTGTTTTTTTATGGAAGAACCATATTCATAACTGACGCCAGTGTGATATTCTTCTGGACCACAAGTGATCGACAAATATCCAACAAGTTGTTGTAGCATATCTGCAAATGTGTATTTATTGACGTTTCAATATGTTAAATAATAAACGATTGAATCAGAGATCAGAGTGCGCTCGCATTCCTCGGTAATATCAATGTTGAAACACTTGCTCTGTTGAACTGCCGTTGTTCCTGGTTTGTAGTCATATGCGAGGTCGATTGGTCTCTCAGTAGCACGAGTTTTAATAGCTTTCGGCGGAACAAATCGTTGGTGCATTGTTGAGCATTTCTATGAAACATCAAGGTTAGAAATTCAAGTCTTGCGTTTCCTCTGACGACACTAACCTGCGACAGTTTTCAAAACTGAATCCGGGTGCTTCCAGATGTCGATAGTCATATCAGTTCTGAGTCAAACAATGGTAATCACAAAAAGCAGCTTCAATTACATTCAAATTCTTTCGGATTTTCCACGATCTCGAAAAATTAAACACCTTTGTTTATGAGCATAATAAACAGTCACTATGGTGAATCATTTTCCAATCATCAGAGTTGCCAGTTTTATATAAAATTCAATAAGGTACACCGTCACTCTGACAGTGTACCGCACGATGCAAAATGTGTCCTTGAAAATTTGTCGAAGTATTCCGTATTATAATTTGTATTTGGTTATGTGGTGAGTTTGAGTTGTTTTGGAGTTAGGTTCGATTATATTAACAATTTGAACTTTACTCCTCCCTTGGATGAGACCCTTAATTTATCCACTCCCACTCTCTTCTTAAAAATCATCTGAAGCGCAAATAATATCTGTACTCAGCAAGAAGTATCGTTTTATGGAGAATTCTATAAACTTCATATTACACTTCCTTTTTCAGAAGCACTCATTATATCGACCCCCCACCAATAACCTTAAAACCATATTTGAGTTTTTCAAAATGTATGTATGGTTTTAAAAAGTATCAATTCTCTTTAAATGAAATAAATTTCGATATGGCCTCCTCAAATTAAAAACGCTTGCTACACACGCTCTCCCCTGAGAATGTCCTAATGATCATCTCTGAAGAGCAAGAAGTACCTATGCCAAGTTTGATTGCAATGCGTTCAGTAGTTTTGGAGTTATGCCGTTAAAAACATTACACCCCCTTTTTAAAGGTACATTCAACCCCCATATAATCTTACCTACGGAATGCAAAATGTTCCTATGGTTTTAAAAAAGTATCGATTCTCGTCAAATTAGACACATTTTTTCATAATACCGTCCCCCCCCCCCCCTCTTTAAGAACACCTGCTACGCTCCCTCCCCCACAAAAAGTACCCTTATGACCATCTCTTAAGAGCAATAAGTATCTGTACCAAGTTTGATAGCAATCCGTTAATTACTTCCGGAGTTATTACATTACAAACATTACACCCCCCTTTTAAAGGCATTTGCTACATCCACCACCCATATAATCATATCTAATATATGCAAACTGTTTCTATGGTCCCAAAAAGTATCGATTCTCGTCAAATTAGACAAATTTTTTCATGACCCCCCCCCTGTTAAGGACACTTACTACGCTCCCTCCTCCCATTAAAATACCTTTTTGATCTTCTCAGAAGAGCAAGAAGTATCTGTGTCAAGTTTGGTGACAATCCGTTCAATAGTTTCGGAATTGTGCCGTTTCAAACATTACACCCCCCTTTTCAAAGCCACTTGCTACATCCACCCGTCGTAAAGTCATATCTAATGTATGCAAAATGTTTCTATGGTCTTCAAAACGTATCGATTCTCGTCAAGTTATATGAATTTTTTCATGACCCCCTCCTGTTAATTACACCTCCCCTAGAAAAATGCTCCCTAAACCGAGGGGGACGACACTAAAAAACTGCACTTCGCTTCGATTAGGCTTTTTCACGCTGCATACGATTATGCACACATTCCTTCTCTTTGCTACACATAGTAACGGTTGAATATGGATCGATCGTCTTTTCTTGGATTTTTGCTGGTTAAAAACATAATCATGTAGATATGATGTATCGTAATAGGCCATGAAACCTGAAAGTTGCAAATGTCACATGAAGATGCCAGATGCAGACAGTTCGGAGAGTTGTGAACTATCGTCCTGTAAAATCAGTTTTGTTATATTCTGGTGCATAGCTAACCCACACACCGAGAGCGTATGCTCCGGATTATCAGCCATATTCTGTCGGAATGTTGGCCATTCTCGTTTAATGTCTGCGTCATTTTCCACAGTTTCTATATTCAACTCGAACCAAAAATTATTCCGAATTTCATCAACATCGTACACTGTAGGGTTTCTCTTGTAGAGACGTTCCATTGTCTGATTTTTTTTTAACGTCTGCGAACCTTCAAAATATGCTAGAAGGGAAATCGTGAAGTAGACCGTTATGTAGTTTGCTGTTAATATGTATTAAAGTAAAAAAAATGAATTGTTATCCTTTCTATAAGATTTTCAATAACATATTAAACACAGCTTTATTCAGTTTTGGCTTCAGTATTAATGAAAAACGTTTCTAAACATAAAAATTGCAAGTCTTAGCATCTAACAAAATATAAAACCAGTTTAATATCACAGACAGAGATATCTTTGGGTAAACCTTCAAAGGGCTACAATAAATTGAAATATATTCCATCTTCATGCTCCCAGCTACTAAGAAAATAAATTTTCAATGTTGTTTAACCCTAATTTCATTTTACCAATCTGCTGAATGTTGACACTCAGTGAATGTCAAGACCAGTAACAGAAACTTTTTAAGAGATCATATGTTCTTTGACTTTCTTTTACACGGTTAGAAACGCTTTCAAACGGATCGATCTAGATGTTTGGATAGATGTAGTTTTTTTCGCTTTCCATTGACTTTTTGTATTTTATTTGAAAAAACCAGATCTGTCGTCCCCCTCGCCCTAAACCATCTCTGAAATGCGACTAGTACCTGTGCTAAGTTTGGTGGCAATCCGTTCACTAGTTCCGAAGTTATGGCGTTACAAACATACAAACTTACATCCATTTATATATATATATATATATATATATATATATATATATATATATATATATATATATATATATATATATATATATATATATATATATATTTATATATAAATATATATATATATATATATATATATATATATATATATATATATATATATATATATATATATATATATATATATATATATATATATATATAAATTAAAAAGACAATGACCACGCATGTTTCATGCAGAAGTTTAAAAAATATCAACACTATTTACTTGAGTTTTATACACAGAAGTAACAAGAGTGCAGTACTTGGCTAGAGAGAACACAAACAAGCTTTCAAACCAGCCCGGTGGCAAGAAAAGACCGTCCTACCAAGTGCTATTGTGTTCAACTTCTCGGACGTTCGGCAAGCGATCAGACATAATCCGAAATAGAGCGAACTGACTCGCAGCAGTAACCCAATCGCAGTAAATGTTTACTCCTGCTAACTCTCACTCATAATACACAAAAAAAACACCACTTATGTTTAAAATGCACCTTTTTGTGAGTGACTCATAAACGTGCGAGTAAGGTAGAATACGCCTCGCACTCGCTTGAGAATGTGCTGCATGCACTATTAGCAACATTGACATACACACACAGACATTTTCCGATCTCGTCGAGCTGAGTCGAATGAAATATAATACTACCGGTCTCCGAGACTCCGTTCGAAAGTCGTTTTTTCCAGCAAATGTGCAAATTTTCTATGAGAAAGATAAAAAGCAATACAATAATAACTGTTAATCGATGAATTACAAAAAAAGATATTCAAACATTCAATAATCGAATAATTCAAGAAATCCGACATACCTATCCAGAGCACTTTGAATTTCATCATGCAGAATATTTGGGCCTACACTTTCCAAATAATCCATTCTTTTGTTTCAGGCATGACGTTTTTCATTCATTTTAACATATGTTTAGGTATATTCACTATTTGGTAACTATACTCGCCACTGATGGTGAATAATTGACAACAAGGCAATTTTAAATATGCAGATTGGAACCGCTTTTGACAGTTCAATTGGAATCATAACAATTTCTCCGCTGATATCTGGTTATCCAAAGCTATCCCAATGGGCATTGTTAGAAGCTAGTCATTGCCAATCAGATCAACCTTACATATCAGTTTGAATTAACAAAAACGTTGGGTACAAATAACCCAATCTTTCGTTTAGATGAATACCAGCCGGAAGATTAAGTTGAAAAAAATATATATTATATTATTCATTTTCTTCGACCGACTCTGAACATTGAAATAATCTGAAACATTAGGTAGTTATAGTTTCTGGTTTGGAGGAGTTTTCAACAAATATTTGCTTGGAATTCGATCATTTTCTTTAAAACTCAATGTCCGAGTACTAGAATCACTGATGAAGCGATACAAAAATTGATACCATTTAAAACGGAGAATACAACGTTATGCCTGAAAAACTTGTCACTCCTTTCTAAAAATAAATTGTTTGTTGAAAAGTGGTGTTTGCTTTTATAATTTTGTTGATTATTTAAAAAAAACGTTGCTTCAACTCAAATTTTTCTTGAAATTAGCTTTAGAATATAGTTATTATTATTTTTCTTTTATTTAAACCAGGCTTCAACCTATTTTTGGTCGTTCGCCGGCTAAATTAGAGTTGAGTTTAGGTAAAAGTTTTGAGTAATCAACATAGCTTTTCCTAAAAATTGAAAGTACGTTCAAATCGGAAGCGAAAACAGCTTAACGTTCTGGATCTTTCAAAGTACATAGTCAGTCAATATGTCAACGTAGAAATTCGATTGATCCATCTAAAATATTGTTTTTACCATATATTTTTCTCCGTGTTGAAAGCTTTACTGAAAAAAATTGTAAGAACTTGCGTTCAACATTAGCAAACAAGTTTAAAGTTATCACGGTATTCAGCATGCGGACCGAAGCTTTGGCTGTGATATTCAGCAAATATACACCAGGTAGGTGAGGTTGTGAAAACGAGTTTCCGTTCTGAATATTTTCTGTATAACAATATAAAACTATAACAACGTCTTAAACTATGGTGAAATTATTATTATATATAGAGCAAAAACTAATCGGAAAAAGAGTGCGTCAGTTGACTAATGGTCCTTTACTTATCACTGTTGAAAATCTTACTATAATGATCAATCAACTGCTTCACAAGCGTGTTGATTCTCCCTAAGTCGTTGTTCTCGTAACTCTCCATCAATCCCAGCGTGGAAGCAAAAAGACACGCTCCCCACACGATGGCCAGGTTAGACGAGTTCATCATGTTCACATGGCTGTGCTCATGGACACTGAAATCAAATGACTAATTAGTACCGTTGTCACTTAATTACTCATTTCGACTTACCATTTCAAGTGCTGAATAAGGTACCTTAGTGTATTTCTATTGATAACTTCCATTCGGTCTAATCCTAATTTGATATTTTCAATGGTTTCGGCTTCATCTAGAAAAAGGATGGGAAAACTTGAAAAGTGTCATTAAATCAGTAACAGCATTTACCTTTGGTTTTCTGAACACACTGCTCGTAAACGTCCTTCGGTATCAACGGTGATTTCAGTTCCCGAATGAATAGCTTTAAGGATCCGGTCAACGAGTGAACGTCCTGTTTCTTGAGGAACTCGTACTTTTTCAGTGACCGCTTTTCGTTCAGTTTCTTCTTGATGTTTTCGATGGAGTTTTTGTTACCGGACGCTCGGTACAGGCCACTGGTTTCGAGGCATTCGGTTTTCTCCAGAATGTCCACCACTTCCACGATAAACCGAGGCACCTGTTGTCTCTCATCCAGCTCAACCTGGTGCAACTCGATTCCGAAAACCAGATCATCTTCCGAGTGCCACGAGAAGTTGAGTGGCAGAACATTTTTCAAATTATTCCGGATTCGTTCCCGCTTACCCGGGGTTGGTGATTTTTCCTTTACCTGAGAGCTGACATCCACCAGATTTTCGATGCTCTTTGGTTTGTACACACCGCTGAGCTCTACCGAGATGGGAATCTGCGATGTGCTACAATGAGAGGGTTATAATGAATTTTTTTCAGAACGAGACTATCTTTGATGGTCAAACCTTTTCAGGGTACCGGTGAACTTAGGACCGTGCGAGTGATTCGTTATCGACGGCGATGGAGGTGTTTGGGGAACTACTTTAGGGCTACTGTTTCCTTCGGGAGGTAATTGGCTAGTATCGACGTTTTCTGCTATTACCGATAGTGTTTTCTCAGTCATAATCTGATGAAGAGAGAAAGAAGTTTCATTTTTTATTTACGTTTTTCAATCAATACAATTGACTGTTAACTGCAATTGTTAATTATTCGTGCATTTATTAGTCAAATAAATGTAGACTATAGAAAACCAAAATTCAATGATCATAATTATTTATTATTTCCACAATAAGTTTCAGTTTTTTTTTTTCGTTTATATAACATTTTACTCGAATCATTATATTATAAACAATTAGTTTTTTCATAGGTTTATTCTCTTCTATGCGACTAGGTTTTCGTTAATAAATATTACAACTCAAGATTAAAGCGTTCTGAAAGAGTTTGTGACTTGAGTAGCATGCAGCGTGCTTTATATGAAGCAAGAGGAAAAGCAGTCCGGTTGAGCTTACGGTTCGAATACAGCAGAAATTGTTTTTTCCGGGCTGATTCACTGCATAATTTTCAGTAAATAGTACTTCTATTGTGAACAGGTCTTCAAAATTATGACAGTTTGACAGTTTGATGAAGCGCAATATACTATTTTGGACTGAACATGATTTTATAACGTTCAACACATGTTGATTTTCATCAGATAATTATTATGTTAATTTTACTTTTAAATTTAATATTTCAACGCTTTTCGTTTTTGTTTGCACTTTTTTTGTTTGTTGAATTGAAATGAACATCATTAAAACACTTCTTCCACCAACCTTAGCTTTTGTGATATTTATTTCATGGCATAATAAAGGAAAATCCTTCCTTCTTTCGATTACGGATGACGCGACAATTCATGATTCCATCCTGAAAATTTTTGCCTAGCTGACAGCAAACTATCTGCTAATAATTTCGGCAATAATTGACAGTTAACAATTTTTGGATTGCCGAGATTCTCAGTAATTAGTAATTAGAAACGGTATTCAGAGACCAGTATAACCAAAAATAGTTCATTTTCAAATAATTAAATCCCATTATATAGCAAAATAAATCCTGACCATTTCCTCGTCCCACTAACACAACTCTTTTCCTGTGGAACTTGTGGTGTTGTAGAGAATTCCACGGTCACTAGTAGCAACAAGTGTTGAACCGACGACACGACCAGGCACTTCGAAGAAAAATCGAACTTAAAAGTGTCTGTGAGCGATTTACCGCCAGTTACCACCAATATAGCGACCCCTTGATAATGATAAAAATATTGTTCTCGAGCAACACTGTTTAAGTTGCTATAAACAAGTTACCAAGAAGCCCCGCATAAATAAACATTTTGAGGAAGTTGTGGAATAGTTAAAAAAAAATAAAATTTTGTGCCTCCATTGCCACTTTCTAAGAGCGACTTAAGAAGTGAACAGCCAAATTCTACATCCTTCGTGGTAAGTGCTTAAATTTTATTCCTGAGCTACCATCATAACGTATTGCATCTGTTTTCATTTAGCTAACTCAGGTTCTATTCTTTGCAGTTCTCTGTCAACGGAAACCGTCCGAGATGCAAGAGCGGTATACTATTTCCTGACAAATCCTAATCTACAGTGTATTTTCGTTTTTCTGAAATTAACATATTTCTATACAATAAAGAAATAAGAATTGAAGCAAGAACTCGTAATCCATTCACTAAAATTTATTTCTTACAAATGCATTAATTAATCTGAGGAGAATTGACATTAATTAATCTGAGGAGAATATTGACGAATAAAACAAAACGACTTTCCTGAGTGAGTCCAAGTTTTTCAAGGCTGTACATTAGATTATTTAAAGAACTTGCAACTTACTGCACAAACGTTCCACTCGATACAGCCGTTGGTCCATTTCAATTATTCGTTGTGAAAACTCCATTTGAAATTGGGTTTGTTTACATTTCTCAAGTCCTCAATATGCAGTAACCAAGGTTATGGTCACTGTTATTCAAAATCAATAACTTATCAATTTGTGCTGCCAGTTTCAAAAAATTTTCAAACGATTCCGTTTTGACATTACCAGTTACTGAGGGTTAGTTAAATTTACGATACAGTTTGGATAGACGAGTGGCAGGTCGTGTCGTCGGTTGAACTAACATTCTCGTCCTTCCCACAATGACCTGCATGGACATGGCCATCTACGTCATTGATCATTTCTTGCTTGCATGTTTTTTTCAACCGGTCTTCGATCGATCACCTGAAACTCACGGGCGGTCAACTAAGCTAAGTTAAGCAATTTTGATAAAACAAAAAACGTTGTGTGAAACCTAAATTTGGTTATTTTTACATTTTTTTTCTCTGCATATAGAAAGAGATATAAAAAAACTACTACGGAATGCCCAATGAGGTTGTTCGGACTGACATATTGTCACTATTGTCAAAATCACTGCTCGAATTTGTATTGGCAGCTGTTTTTTTTGTTATAGACGAAATACTTTTCAGAGAATAATGTTTTAAGAATGTTGAATGCCCTGAAAAGGACAGTTTAGTTTGTTGGTGTTGACGATGGCAGCTGACTGTTAAGATCATCCATCACTTTATGATCGAAGTCATCCTGGGCTTTTCATCGAAACAGTAAAGTTTCGATGAAAATTTCACTCGTTCGAGACGAACGGGGCACAACAAAAACCACAAATCGTGCACTTGCTAATGGGCACAGACATATTTTTAAAATCGCTTGATTCGAGGATGATTAAAATCTGAACACTGTTCGTATGATGTTATTTTCCGTATTTTGAATTCGCAACCCTATATCTGAATAAATTGGCTCAAGAGGCCTGTTCCCCTGGTTATTCGAAGATCTGTACGTTTGTTAGAAACTGACTGCGACGGTTGAAAATCCTGAGTATAAAACCGAATATGAAGAAGCTATTGAGTTTAGTTTCATCCAATTAACTCACAGTTGTTCAGTTATTCGTTTAGTCCGTATCTTTGTTTTCAACCAGCACAATGAGTGTATCATAAAAGGAGCTCACACAAAAAATGCATTTTACATGTCACCTAATCCCACATATGATGCGACTCATTAAGGTTTGAGACAAGTGTGTTTTAGGGTGATTTAGAGGGTTTTTTTCACGTTTCAAATTTGATTTTCTCAGAAACGGTGACGAATATTAAAAAACCCAACTGACAATCTATTAGGAAATTAGTTTAGATTATTCTGTGAAATTTAAAAAGGATTCATTGACTTTAGCGGTCGGGAAGTCTTTTTTCTGAAGTAAGAGTTGCATAGCTGAAAACGCTGTCTTTCAACTTGTTCATTGAATATCTCGCCTTCAAAAGCATGGATCAAAAATCTATCCTGACAATGTCTAGACAATTCAATTTAGGTGCGATTAGTGCATAAAAACATATATGTTGTCGCGATAAAAATGAAGTGAATATTATTTTTTGTGAAGGTAAGTCGATTTCTATGGCGGCGCCATTGTTTTCTGCTTTAGTTCCCTGGTAACGTAACGAAACATGAGAGAGAAATCAAATTGGCTCAAAAAGGCTGCCAAATAAGCAGCAGCTTTATTGCATTTTATGTGATGTAGTCAAACTTGTAACCGAAAATATCAAAACTTTCTTGGCCACCCGGCCACATCGAGAGTCATTTTGCACATTTGCGAGAGAGCATGGAGAGAAATGTAATACGCACCAGCCGCGAGCCACGTGGTTTTACGCGACCTACTGGCCTCAGCCCCCTTAGTCACCTGAGCGCCTGAGGCAAAAAAAAGGAACATAAATAATATATTGTCAAAATCACTATTAAAATTTGTTTTGTAAAATAATGCAGCCTTTTCTCTGTGTTCCATGTAAACTTATTTGCATCTACACTTCGTCCACTTGCTGAGGTGCCCGAAAATCTGTTTAATCGGTTGAGTTGGGGATGTTCCGAATCTGATCACTCTTTGTCCGGTTTTATTTATTTCCTAATTCATACCACTATAACGGAACAAATTGGCTCAAGTGGTACGTTCCCCTGATTATTAAGAGATCTGTGCCTTTAGAACCTTTAACATTGTGGTTACTTTCATTTGAGCTAAATAATTCAAATTCAAAAAAAAAACGATGAGGTGGGTAACACTATTATGTCTATTAGTGATTTTACCATGTTTCGTTTTACCGAAACATTTGTTAGATATCGCATGCGACGGTTGAAGACCCTGAAGTAAGAGACCGAATATGAAT
Organism: Malaya genurostris; assembly: GCF_030247185.1. Lineage (NCBI taxonomy): Eukaryota > Metazoa > Arthropoda > Insecta > Diptera > Culicidae > Malaya > Malaya genurostris. The sequence continues at coordinate 129,914,228 of NC_080570.1, forward strand.
ATATAGATTCGAATCCAAGTATTGTATTACAATTCAATTGTGGAATTTGACCTTCTGTTTCAAGAGACTTCACAGCTGAATCATTGGATGGGTAGTGCTACGATTCTACTGACACTAATGTCGTTTTTCATTGATTATACTCGCTCGGTGCCCGGTGTTTTGCTCTGACAGTTGGTCAATGAAACGGTTTTGTAAATCAATGAAACACAGTGCACCTGTTTTGATTGCCCGACTGCACGAAAAGTGCTCGAATCGAGCAAAACACTCTACGAGTGTTCTCAATGAAAAACGACATAAGATTCCTTCCAGGTCGGAACTCGAACATGGCTTGTAAGATCAGCGCACCAGCGCATCAGTGCATTGAATCGTCAACCTAAATACAGATATATAAATATGAGAATAACATAAAATGTATTCTGTATTTCTTTCAAGGAGTAAGAGAGTAGCTCTCATTTGCCCACATTTGCTCTCATTTGCCCACATTTAATCACAAAATTTGGCTAGTACAGTAAATAAGCTCTTCAGTGATTGCACACTGCGTAGAAAGTTGTACGGAGCCGAATTGCATCACTTCCAAACGACTTTTCACCCATTGGATATTTTCTGTCAAAATTTGACTGCAACTTTTTACCCGTTGTGTATTTTCTGACAGTAGTACACACTTCGAGAAAAAAAATTGTGATTTTACATCTTATAAAATGCACATAAATGGAGCATCTTAGCTCACGCAAGTTTACGTGCAAGAACATTTAATATTGAGTGAAAATATATGTATTTCATAGAAATAACAAAAACTCTTATGGCGAACACAGCGATTTGAACCGAGAATCATATGCTCATAAAGTACATCCGTTAATCGACTGAACCACAGATACATCTGCTGGGCTGGTGAATGACGCATATAAATACATAAAGCGCTTGCTAATCGAAAGCAAATTACTGTCGAAACCATTTAGATTCATACTAGTGCAACATTTAGTGCATTGCAAAAGAAATTTTTGCGTCTTTTAAAAAACTAAGTCTTAATGTGGTGGAATTAGATCAGATGTGAACTTTAATTTTTTTTGAGTGGATCTATTTATATATAACGTTGATTTAACTCCGGCTTTAACCTAATTGTGGTCGTTTGTCGACGAAATTCAGATCTCGTTCACCGTGCTCTCGGCAGTATTTTAAATCGGTACAACGGAGGTTTAACTTTCTGGTGACTATTTCACTCCATTTCTCCATCTCATTGTTATATATAATAATTATTTCAAAAACAACACAAATCTAAATAGTCCTGCTTACTGGCAGCACGGCCATAAAGTGGCTATCGAAAATTGAGAAGAGAAATAAATGTAACGAGCAGAGCTCGTTCAGTCTGTTTTTGAGAGCCAACTTGAAGTGTTCTAATTTTGTGCTATCTACCGAAAGTTTACCCTACATAGTTACAGAAGACGTTTCTCCGCCTAATCTTTTAAGTGCATAATCTGGAATTCAGTTGTCTTGCATTGAGGTGAGATTAAAACGTAGGTTAAATAGTTTTATTAATATTGAACATAAAACTCATGATATCTTATTGTAAATCGTCCTTAACTCTCGGTAAAATTGTCATCAGAACGTTTCGTGCGGCCAGTGTAGGTTCTTCCATTCGATTCTACAGACTTTTTTACTTAAGATAAGCTAGATTTAGTAAACTTCCAATAAGTTTTACCAAGATTTAAGTACGACTTACAGTAAGGATCTCATGAAATGGAGGATTTAGGGTAAAATAGCCACCAAAACGTTTTGAGCAAACAGTGTGGGTAATCGATTCTCCAGACTTTTTCACATGAAAGTAGGCTATTCCAGAATACCGCACTCGACTTCTTTTCAAGTTACTGAGCGAATGTTACAGGAAACCCCCAAAACTGCTGTACATTTGGGGTAAAACGAGCAGGATGGCGATTCGTGCGGCCATTGTAAACCATTCCATTGAATTCCTTGGATATTTTTTCACAAGAACCGCTTGATTTTGTTGACCTATCTCAATTAAAGAATGTCCCAGAAAGAATGGACGCAACCAAAAACCGATGCCATTTGGCAATGGTTCAGAATCTGTAATTTTTTATGGCTGCGTCCTGTTGTTTACACTCTTCTCTAACCACTTGTGCAGTTGTTTATTCGTTATCATTAGTTTGTTTCGAATTGCGTGGACTTTCAGCAGAACAACGTCGAAAAATTGTGTACAAATGGTGCACAGAACACGGACTGTCACTGAGAAAGATAGCAAAAATAAAAGGAGTAAGCAAAAAAGCCGAGCGAAATGCAATCAGGAAGTTCGGTGAGAATAATTTGAGGATAAACCGCAAACGGGTAATAAAACGGTCCTTCTAACCCTCAGTTAGATAAACGTATACTGAAGGCGTTCGAGCAAACGAAGGAGGTTTCAGTTCGAGATGTGGCCAAAAAGTGGTCACTTCGAAGTCAAATGTTCTTCGTGCTAAAGAACTTTTGAATCTTCGAACCTATAAGAAGCATAAACAACCAAAACGTAGTCCGAAACAAGAAGCATCGATCAGGCCGAGGGTTCGAAAGCTGTACAATACGATTCTTGCTGGAAATTTGAACTGCATAATCATGGACGACGAAACCTACGTGAAACTCGATTAAAAATCCTTACCGTAACCACAATATTATACGGTGCGAGAAAGGTAAGTGTTAAACCAGTCCGAGACATCGATTGAAGTCGAAAAATTTGGTAAGAAAGCTATGGTCTGGCAAGCAATTTGTAGTTGCGGTAAGATTTCGAAACCCTTCATCGCCACTGCTCCAATGAACAGCGAAATATACATCAAGGAATGTTTACAAAAACGACTTCTACCCATGATTCGAAGTCACAAGGATCTTGCTGTCTTCTGGCCAGATCTTGCTTCTTGCCCACAACTTAGACCAATTGAGGAGTTTTGGGTATTAACGAAGGCACATCTTAGGGAACATGCCTCGGCAGCCGAATCCATTCAGCAGTTCGAAAAAGATTGGAAAAAAGTGCCAAAACTTGTCGCCAAGAAGTCTGTACGGAATTTAATGAGAAACGTTCGCAAGAAGGTGCGCCAGCTAGTCTACAATGCCTAAATAGCAATTGTTGAGAATAATATTCCGTTGTTGTAGTCTAATATTAACAGTTCGGCTGAAAAGTTCGTATCGTTTAATAGAAACTCTCATTTTTTTTGCCAAAATTCGTTTTTATTATTCAACATAATTGCCATCAGAGGCGATACAGCAATTATAGCGATCTTCCAACTTTTCGATACCATTTTTGTAGTACGATTTGTCCTTTGCCTCAAAATAGGCCTCAGTTTCAGCGATTACCTCTTCATTGCTTCTAAATTTTTTACCAGCGAGCATTCTCTTGAGGTCTGAGAACAGGAAAAAGTCACTGGGGGCCAAATCTGGAGAATACGGTGGATAAAGGAGCAATTCGAAGCCCAATTCGTTCAATTTCAGCATGGTTTTCATCGACTTGTGACACGGAGGCCGTTTTTTTTTAAATTTCGTCCTTCAAACGCTCTAATAACGCTATATAATAGTCACTGTTGATGGTTTTTCCCTTTTCAAGGTAGTCGATGAAAATTATACCATGCGAATCCCATAATACAGATGCCATAACCTTACCGGCCGATTGTTGAGTCTTTCCACGCTTTGGGTTCGGTTCATCGCGTGCAGTCCACTCAGCTGACTGTCGATTGGCCTCCGGAGTGAAGTGATGGAGCCATGTTTCGTCCATTGTTATATATCGACGAAAAAAATCGGTTTTATTTCGATATAACAGCTCCAAACACTGCTCAGAATCATCAATTCGTTGTTGTTTTTGATCGATTGTGAGCTCACGCGGCACCCATTTTGCACAAAGCTTTCTCATATCCAAATATTCGTGAATAATATGTCCAACACGTTCCTTTGATATCTTTAGGGTGTCAGCTATCTCGATCAACTTCACTTTACGCTCAATGAAAATCATTTTGTGGATTTTTTTCACGTTTTCATCGGTATCAACCTCTTTTGGACGTCCACTGCGTTCATCGTCTTCGGTGCTCATATGACCAGTACGAAATTTTGCAAACCTCTTACGAATTGTTGCTTCGCCCGGTGCAGAGTCTGGATAACACTCATCAAGCCATTTTTTGGTATCGGCGGCACTTTTTATCATAAAAAAGTAGTTTTTCATCAACACACGAAATTCCTTTTTTTCCATTTTTTTCACAATAACAAAAGTAGCTTCACTCAAAATGCAATATCTCACAAACTAATAATCAGACAGCTGTCAAATTTATACACGTATCTTTTGAAGGTTGGTACTAACTGAAAATGGTATGGATTTAATTCTAGTGGCGCCCTCTCATAGAAACGATACGAACTTTTCAGCCGATCTGTTATCAGTATACCGAATAAAATTTGAAAACCATACACTTGTGAATTATTTACAGCGAAATTAAAGTGCGTCCATACTTTCTGAGACAGTCTTTAGTTCATGAGTTACAGAATTCTTTACGGGTTTTTCATAGATTTTTCCCACTGTGCATTGGAATGCAGAAGATGTTCAACTTTTCCCAAAAAAAAATACATAATTAGGCAAGAAATTTGCTCATGTGGAAAGCGGAGCATCCCTTTTGTTACGATCGGGACGATCAACAAGCAGTTATACAAAAAGGAATGCCTCCGAAAGTGCCCACTTCTACTTCTTTGGTCACACAATGGTCATACACTTTTCTGGTCGAATTTAGCCTCGTGATAAAGAAAGGTAAATTGGTCCAAACGTTGTATAAGGCCAAATGAGTAGGTTCATGCGTTTGGATATGCACGGAGAACCCTTCGATCATAAAATTGCGATATCGCAGTTTTTGATTTTTGCGATAGTTGATTTAACTAATTTCTTTTTGATTCAACCAAAATGGTTTTTGATTTGCATATATTCAAGTAGTTGAAAAATATGTTGTTTTGAATGCTGTCAAATGCCGGAGACAGTTGAAAGCAAAACAATAATCACAATGCAAAATCAACAACTTTTTTAGTTGAAATCTGTTCGCGTCGCTTCAAAGTGTCAATGAAAACAACATCGATGGTTAAAGCGTTTGGTGAAATTGTGTTCATTCGATTTGAGAATTTTATGATAACAAGTGTTTATCTAACAGCGGTGTTGTGATAAAGTTAACCTCTTTTGAGATGAAAAAGATTTGGTGACAAATTAGAAAATGTTAATGAATGATCATCTCGCAATCTTTCAGGTATGCGCAAAAATTTTATGCTTCAAATTCGATCATTATTTACTTCCAGCAGACTGTTTTACTTCCAGCTGTTTGTTACAGATGATGATGTTCATGCATTAGCAATAAAACGCTTTTTGACATGAATTTAATTTATAAAAGTAACAGGAGCGAAGGGTTTCAAATGCACAGAACGCGTTGCGATTGAATGGCGCGTTTGAATTGCCGTCGCAAAATTCCAATTCCCAGCGGTTGATGCACCCAAGCTCATATAAATTGACTAAAATTATCAGTGCATAACTTCAGTTCAACCGTTTGAAGGCATCATTTTAGGTAAATTTAATAATTTTGCTAATTTACTCGCCCTCCGGGCACTTTTGCTGATTAAAAACGTTTTTCTACATCAATCATTTCCGATCGAATTAGAAGTATTTTTTTTAGAATTTAGATCTTTACTGATCTAAAAACAAACAAACAAATAAAACCGATTTATTTTGCAACTAACAGAATTTTGTTTCAATAACAACACCAGTTATTTCAATTAAAATATTTGTTGAAATTGAAAGGTATGTGTCCTCACTAATTGACAGCATTTTTTTTTCAAACAGTTGAATTAGTTGTTTCAACCATCGTTTCTGCTAATCGAAAAACAAAAATGACAGTTTAGTTAAAACAACAATCGATTAGTTGTACCAAATTTTAACCAATCGAATTCAGAAAATCAACTAATATTCTGGTTGAAATGGGATCGCGGGTGGTTCCGTGTGGTATTGAAATTGAATGAAACAAGCATGGAAACCAGTTAAATAATATTTTGGATTTGATTCCCTGAAAGTGTAGAGATGATCGATCGAATGGGTGAATTTTGCCGAATTCCCAGTACATTCCAATACCAAATATTAATTTCTTCATGTGTGTGATAAATAACTTATTAATTCAAAACTTTCTCCCAAAAAAGTACTTAGCCTGAAGATTAACTAGAAAAAGATTCGTTTTTCGAAGGAAGAACACTTTGGTAGTACTACTATTGAACCGAATCAAAACTGCACTACTGTGAATATACTTAAAATATTTATTACTCCTCTGTGCAACTCACTAACTGGACTGTGCCAGTAACTACAACATCGCTAAACGTTCCAACTGAGTGCAACTTTCAAATCGAAGGGCGCCCCTAACGAGCAGCACTAAAACAATGCAGCTGGGAATACATTCGTACCCATTGGGGCAACCCTCTTACGTAGCGATTATCATCGGACTTGGAATGTTTTGTACGTACCGTACCTCCTACCTAGTAGCGTTTCAGCGTGGTGCTAGATTTGCTGTTGCTATAATCTACGTGCGTGTTAGTAGCCCTGCGTAAGCGTGCACGGTTATCTACTGGAAAGGGGGTCAGTTCCGAAAAAAAAAATCATATCACTCACCACATCCTCCTCGTCATCATTGTAGTTCACATTCAGCAACATAAACTTCCAATACTGGACGCAATCCGGTATCGAGTAGCAGCTGTGTTTACTGGGAATGTCACTCCGATAGATTCCCTGTGCCACCGTTTTTTCCTCCTCATCATCGGCATCCGATTCCGAATAGCTATTGCAAAATTCCAGGTCATCGTCCTCCACATCTTCTTCCCCGGACGATGACGCACCGGAGTCCGTCGATTCGTCACCTCTGTTGCGATAATCGAAGATATAATCACGCCGGTAATCGTACACGATTCGGTTGCAACTGGGTTCTGACGGATTGTAGAGTACGCACACATTCCGGTACCGATCAAGGGGATGACGTACGTTACGATTCGGGACCGGTGGCGGCGACCGGTGACTAACAAGCGCCGCCGTCCGCCGATTATTCTTCGAAAAGGCAAAATCATCCACCACCTTCCACTCGTGCTCATCCCGTACCGACTGTAGTTTGATATAGTCGTAGATGTGTTCCCGAGGAGATTCATAAACAGGCTCGGAGCCTTCGGTTTTGCAAGCCCAAATCGGCTGATAGATGTGTTCCTCCGCTGGCATTCCACAGTCGGAATGTACTCCACTGGTCGTACTGCTACAGCTAATTTCATTGGACGAATTACTTTGAAGATCGGCAGTTATGAGGGGTTCACCTCGGCGACGCCGGCGCCTTTTGGCTGTCGCAAAATTAATCACGGTTTCGTTGCTTTCCAGAAACCGAAAGTAACGATCAATTTCGACCGTTTCCCGCAACGGGCTGTGCGAACTGTAACAACTGTCACCCATGATTCTGAGATAGGTCTTGTGCCGGTTCAGCACCGTGCCCAGGTTCGGTAAAAGCCTGCCGATTTGGTCAACTAGCAAGAACACTTTCAATCGACGTTCGTACGAAATCACAACCCGACACAAACTAACATCCAGCAAATGGTTTCGCACCAGTAACCAATTTAAATTGACTCTTGCCGAGCGCTGTTTGCGCTGCGATAACCGATAGGAGCTCACAACAACTGCCGCCGCCGCCGCTGCCGCACTATCGCACTCATTTACCTGCGCTCGATATAGCCTTATCACGTCATTGGCATGGCCATTCGTATCAGTGGCAGCATTTTGTTCGGTGTCTTCTTTCTGGCCTTTCAGAACGGAATCGAAAATATTCAACAGACCCGAAACGAACTCGGATTTATCTCCCGCAGCCACCGAATCACGGCTTTGTTCCTGCAACGTTTCAGTGTCTTCGAACACCGCAGAACCAAAGGTTATCACGACTGGGTCTGCAATTGTTTCATCCGGTTGCAACTTGCACTGCTGATCCAACTGATTGTTCTTAACGTTCCGACAAAATTCTTCGATCCGATAGCGCAGATCACGCGGGTCACTATCGTTCACCGAATCGTGAGACCTCCCGGCAAAACCACTCCAACCTACACTCACATCATTGAACGTAACGGACGGAATGCTTTTCACGTGATAAGTCACCTCACAGTCGTCAGAATAATCTGCCGCTTCGAACAGCAGTGATCTCATCCACTCACTGACTGGTGGTGGTGGTGGCGCTTGTAGTTTTGGTGGTGGACACGGTGGCACTGGTAAAGCTGGGGGTAGTAGACTTATCGCATCAGTTGCACTCAAATCGTTGACCAACCGGCACCGATCACTGACAGGCACCAAATTTTCATAAATACTCTCACTTTTTTGTCCCGAGGAAAAATCGATCAAGTTTTCACTGGCACTTCTCACTTTTTGCCGTGCTTTCTCCTCCGTGGCCGCAATTACCGCTGCTATCGCGTGACTGACGACGGACGATTTGTTCGAATTGTTCTCCTCCAGTGCCAACTGATCAACGCTTTTGGGCCGGGACACTCGATCCACTCCGGTTTGTTGGTTTTCCTTTAAAGTGAGTGTGAAAATTACAGAAAATGGTTAATCGTTTCGGTTCGCTGCGGATTGCGCATTGTGACCGCATCGCAAATTTACCCCACTTTGTTTTTGTTTTGGTTGTTTCGATGTTTTGTGAGCTAGGGAAATCTTCATGGCCACATCCCCGGCCTGATAACGCATTATTAATGGAGCTTGCCGCAATTGCCATCTCACGTGCCTCGGTGGTGTATGTGCGTGATGGCCGCCGAAATGATGTGCAATCAAAATACTCATTTGGGTCGAACCATTCCGTACACAAATCACCGAACGTAAGTAGAGTGATAATGGCACTTAAATTTGTTGGGCCGCAATCGATCGAGTGCTTCCTAATGCAACAACAAACTTCCGCCAGTTTTGTGACGTTCGGAACAAACTACGATGAGGGGATCGAAAATCATTTTTTCATGGAACATTTTATTGAACTTTCCAAATCATTGGCTCCATGAATGTTTACTGTAAGATAACCCAACTGTAGGATATCTTAAACCAACAATATACTGAAACGTCGGGATGATTTCATCTCATGTCCGAGAGAAATAAGGTTTTAAACGAACATGACATAACCTCACACCATGAGCAAGACGAACGTCGTTTGACAACTAGCTGTGATTTGTTTACAACCTCAAAACCTCTCATTTAAATCGAAGTGAACATGTAAGCAAACCACCGTTAGCTACCAGATTATGTTCGTTTCGCGAAATTGGTAAAGTCATGTCATGTTCGTGTAAAACTATATAATAAAAATCAGTGTGGACATCATTCGCAGTTCTGGCGACAACAAAGCCTTTAAACTTACACACTTAAAACCGATTCTCGAGCTCGACATAAAGAATTCGAAATTCATTAATGTAAAGTTCTGCTATCTCGGTAAAACGCATTTGATTACCGAAGTTTGGCATAATATGTTGGCTGAACTTGTCCGTAATCAACAAATATACCGCAATCATCAAATGCGTTTACCGAGATTTCGAAAAGTGTGTTTGCTTTTACTGAAATTCGGCGAGACACTTGTCATCTAATGTCACCTACTGATTTTGTATAGCACCGGACGTCACGCTGAAAAATTTATGCGAATCGGGCGAAAGAAAAAGATTTCTGTATTGTGTGAAAAGCTAATTGGAATCAAAATGTTCTTTTTATATATACTTTTGAATATGTGTTTCTTTTCAGGCAGAATCACTAGAAACAACTATGATATTTCGGGATTTGAATGTTTTATTTTGAATTAAAATGAGCATCTTTCCCCAAACCTGGCTTTTGTGGCAATTATTTTGCCGAAATTCCGCAATAAAATTTACTACCGAAATTAAATCATGCTACGTTTCATTCATACGGCCCAATGAGTCGTTTCATTTTAACTTTCTATAGTAAAACTCAACAAACCTCATCAGAACCTCATGACTTAAAACGTCATTTTTCAAATCCTACTTGACAACACAAAAGTCGCCATCTTGGATCTGAAAATAACTCAAGCTTTGTAATCTATTCACCAAACCCGTTCTAAGAATACTTCTCCAAAACCTCAATTTACGCTCCTTATACCTTATGATCAAAAAAGAACCGGAATTTTCATTTTAAAATTCCCGCGCTTGTCCAATCGGTAAACTTTTATTCTCTCAACGTTGGCAACACTTTTATACACATTCTGTCAAATTTTGACGCATATCGTACAATTAGTTTTTGTTTGACGTCTATACAAAGAAGTTGAAAAATTTTCGTGTGGCGATTTTTATAATGGATGAAAATTTAGAACAACGGCTCGCCTTCGAAGCGCCATTCGGTCGATTGTTGTGCGGTTTCGACGTCATATTCATAGATCCACACCTCATCACCAGTTATGATGCATTCGATGAATGTGGGGTCACTATCTGCGTTGGAAATCATCTCTTTGGCCACATCAACACGACGCTGTTTTTGAATGAAATTCAGCTTTTTTGGCACCAGCCGAGAAGCGACGCGTTTCAAACCCAAAACATCAGTTAAAATGTGTTCGGCTGATCCATAAGAGATGCTCAACAACACAGCAATCTCTCTAATCGGTACAGAACGATTTTGCAACACGATTTGCTTCGCCGATTCAATGTTTTCTTCAGTAACAGATGTTGTTGGGCGGCCAGGGGTCTCATCATGATCCAAGCTTGTACGACCACCTTTGAAGCGTTTATACCACTCGTATGCCTGTGTTTTTCCTAGACACTAACATTTTCAACGTTTCGGAACACTTAAATCCATTTGCAACACAAAATTTGATGCACGCACGTTGTTCTAAATTTTCATCCATTATAAAAATCGCCACACGAAGATTTTTCAACTTCTTTGTATAGACGCCAAACAAAAACTAATCGTACGATATGCGTCAAAATTTGACAGAATGTGTATAAAAGTGTTGCCAACGTTGAGAGAATAAAAGTTTACCGATTGGACAAGCGCGAGAATTTTAAAATGAAAATTCCGGTTCTTTTTTTATCATAAGGTATATGTAGGGGAAGATGTTCGGTTGCCGGCACCCCACCGTAACTTTTGACAGAAAGCAGATAGCGTCATTCCGACAAATGTCATGTGTGTGTAATAGCAGCACGTTCTTTTTGTGTCTAATACCAAAGCAAACAGACGCTTGTATATTTTGCTGCGCTCAAAACCAATTTTAATTGCGTGAAAATCAATACAAAAGTTTTTTATGACTATTTTTTATTGTATCATAATTTAAAAAGCATCAATCGAAAAGGTGAGAGGATTGATTATTTATGATGTGAAATCGATTTATTTCGTGATTTAATACTAGATGCTATCAAAATTGTCGCAACCAAAGTTTTTTTTCGTCATTTTCAAAATGTCTACCAATTTCGGTTACCGGCACCCCATTTTTTCGACAAATCGCGAAAAATTGTCAGTGATATGTAGAGATGCCAAGTCTGCAAATTTGTCTGTAAATTATCAAATTTCTTAGTTAACATGTAAAGCTAAAGCGTCTAAAGACTTTCTACAGACTTTTGAAACAACGATTGTTTGCAGACAATCGTCAGAAATTACAGACTTATGAAAATTGGCGCGATCTTTCCTTTTTGCTAGCTAAACTTATTGTATTACCTGGCATCTCGGGTGATATGCAACACGTGGACAACTTGACAGCTTCAACACATCTGTCATAGAAGTAAAAAACTTTGGTTCTCTTTTTCTGTTAACCATGGCGACTTCAAACAAATCGTCCAAGTCAAGGAAAATGAACTTTAATGCACTGATTTATTGCCATTAAACGTGGCTTAGTGGATAAGAAGCCAATATATTCGACTGCAGAAACGTATTTAATCCGGCGAAGCCGGGGGAAGATCGACCAAATCAACACCAAAGGCGCCACCATCCAAATCATCGGCCAAGAGAGCCAATGCGAAATTATCATCAGACAATGAAGGCTTTGTGTAAAACTACAAGGATCAGCCCCATGGGGTTGTTCGAGCCATTGATGTGGAACAAGGCAACCAAAATTTCTAATGATCTACAATCAAACAGTTCAAACAATCGTCACACTTTTGAATCCGCCATTGCACGAAAGTCTGCTTAGATTGTTCTTGATTAGAAACCAACACCGAAAATTGTTTGTATTGATTTGTATTTGTTTTGTAGCCGATGAAATTACACTAATGTCCCAAATGTATGCAATTATATCTTTGTACATACTTGCGATACGGATTTTGTTATTTAAGCTTTCCTTCGTCAATCATGTGTTCAAGTTTTGTATGCAAGCACTTAATTTTATAGCGTTAAGTTTCTCTACCATTATTACCATTCTGCGATTTCGTTTAAAGCGATAAACTTTTTCTCATTATCAATGGAGTTCATCTTATATAAATTAGAAATTAATCTTAAGTAATCAAAATTTACCCTGGGGTAGTTGTCAATTTCCCAGGCGAAACGATATAACATGGAATTTCATCTGAGCTTGCATGACGCAAGATCAGAACATACCAATTAAAGCCTCAAATCGTTTTATACCACTAGCATGCTACGCGTAGGACTGAAACGTTAGCTATAATTTCGCTTCTATTTATAAATTCGCGTGCTTCCAACAGCTTCGCTTTTGCATCGATTGACCAATCAGAGCGATGCTTTCCCTTTGATATATCGCTTACTCCTTCAAAACCGTCGTCTGTAGCAGGACAAAATGTAGACAAAATAGGACACTGCTCGCTACTAATCAAAATTTCAATCATATATAATTGAAAATACGTGGCTTCATACATTCAAATCGAAACTTAGAGATATTTCCAATCACATGATGAAATAATATTAATAATTGATACAAAATAGACTGAGCTGTAACCTGACCACATTTCTACGTGTATTTTTCCTTGAGATTCTGATTTGCACCTCTATATAGAAAAAAAAGATGTGTTCCACATCAAAACGCCTCCGAAAGGAATAAATTCCGTTTATTTTTTGAATAATTGCAGTCTTTACTTATATTTTACCAAATTTCTTGGGGTGTCGGTAGTCGAACACCGTTTTTGAAATGGCCAAAATTTATCACTTTACTAAATTGATAATAAAAAATTTTCAATCGATTGAATCAACTTAGTTTCTTAATCAGTTGTTAGCTAGGGACTTTAGCTTTTCATTGATGTATTTATGTCCGCACAATGTGCACTTAGTCAGAGGTTCTAAGCTTAAAAGAAAAGGGTGCCGGTAACCGAACATTCTCCCCTATAAGTGTATATGTACATATACGTGCACATATGTATACATATATACATATATAATGCGCGTAAATTGAGGTTTTTGTGTAATATTGTATGAATTTGCAATAACCTCGAGAGAGTGGAAGTCGCCAATTTGGGTTTAATAGTGACATGACACATTTTCAATCTTCATGTCGATTTCGCTACGCATGGAGCCTTTCAGAACAACACAAAAAAATAAAGCCGATGTAAAAATTCGAAAATTCTAATGTTTATTTTATATTTTATATCTGTTAATACAAATCGCTAAAAAAATCTTAGGTAAATGCAATCGCACGAAGCTCGATAGCTTAACGGTTTACCGATCCATCGGCTGTTAATTTCTAGCTATTGAATTTGATCTGGATCCGACCTGCAGTTCCAGAGCTACGGGGCAGAATGTGACAAAAATGAAAATAACTGACCGTTGAACCGTTTGAATTTTATCCGGACACGACTTCTGGTTCCGGATTTACAGGATGTTGAGCATAAAAATCTCAATTTCAAAAGTGTGTTTCAATACGTGACACTGAGAAATGAGTTCGTAGAAAATGCGCGCTCCGTAACACTGGCGCGTGCAAAAGCGTCATGCTGCCAGTCATTCTTTTCGTTATACGTTTTAAAATAATTGCTGATCTGAAAATACGTTATACCGGGGCCGGGTGCCAATAAAAAGTTTCAAAAATAGACCAACCTGTTTTCTGTCACAATTTTGAACGCTTATAACTCAGTCATTTGTTAATGGACTGATATAATTTAACAACTAATCGTTTCGGAAACATTTAACTTAAACATGTACGTCAACGTCGCATACTATTGAAAAATTGATTTGAATCGAGCTGTGTTTTCACGAGCCAATCACAGCATGCCATCATGATGTCATCCGTTTGAATTCTCTCGTACGGTCGATGGTTTCGATCGCTGCTGTACACCTCGAATTTTATTTAGTAGCAATTCTGCTTCGATCAGAATAGGAAGGATTTACGTTATGCAAGAAAAAGTATCGCTTTCTTTTGCATCGTATGAACATTCGCGCAAAAGGGAATCTATAAATATATACTATCTTACGGATTTAGCTTCAGTCGGCAACCTTATTAGTGAGTAGATGACGAAACTGAAAGTTACTTCCATTTGATCGCTGGATATTCCCCCCCACACACACACACATACGGTGTGCTGGTGCCGTGTTCATATGAGTATATTGAATATCAATTAGCTGTTGATTTTTATTCTTCAGTAACTAGCAGGCCAATTTAGAATTATCCGCGATAGATTTTTCGTGCCTACAATTTACAATTTACAAGCGCTTGCGAATGGATTCAATACTTTCATTAAATGTGATCGAACACAATGAACTATCTGTTAGCGTAAGCCCTTAGCTACTATTATTGAAACTATTAAAATGATTAGAAATTGATTCAGTCTTATGAAGCATATTGGCAATAAAAATGGTTGAAAATGGTAGTCATCTGCAAATCCATCCTCATATCAACTAGTAAGAAGCGTTTAAAGTTACGGCAGTTCTTAGCCTGATCATCGAGATTTAACAATCAATAGGTTCAAATCTCTACATATAAGTATTTTAGAATGGGTTCGATGAAAAGGTTTCAAATTTAATGTTTCAAGTTACTATGAAACCCACATTGGCGACATCCTTTTTGTCTAGGTTATTGGACATTTTTACCATATTATTATTTTTGGTACGGCTATGGCGAATTTGTGCCAAAATGTAATTTTTGGGGTATTCGCTATCGTTTGTTCAAACCAATCAAAGTAGCTTGAATATCGCTTTGTACTTCGCATATTTCACAGCATCAGTGATTTCAGTTCTTGCTGATTGACATCAGCATTGAATCAGCTGTATTGAACCAAAATATACCCGAAAAAATACAGTATAAGTAAATGGATGGATTCTTATTTCGAAGGGATAAATGCAGCCTTTCAAAAAGTAGATATTAGTGTCAATTTGATTGTAGATTATGATAAGGAAAACCAGCGGAAAACATTTTTTCTTCAATTTGACATTCAAAAGTTATATAATATAATTGAATAATTCTCAATGTAAATTTGAATGCATCAGCGTGAATCTATTGTGGACTTCACGTACGACCATTATTTAACGTTACTCAATAACATGCATCAAACATAGCAAACAAATCATCGGTGGCCCTTGTCGTGAGCAGGAATCTCTATTTTGCCGGAAGCGGAAGTTCGCAAAAAAAAACTTTTGTTATGAAAACACTTCTTGAATGCACTTGACGATGATATATAATTATAACTGCAGGTTCTAACTTCCTAAGATTATCTCTAGAATCCTAGATAGTATTTCACAATTATTTATCGTTTTTTTTTTCAAATTTAAATCTATCGAAGTGAGAGTTTCAAAACTGCATTTTAAATGTCATTATGATCGGTCGTGTCACAACCCTGTATTTTTCTTTTCATATGCAAACAAAAACTGTAGTGTTCACTCAATTTCCTGCAATTGAAATTGTCTTATTGTGGGAATTCCTAAGTCGATGACTTCAGTAGGATACCTTGCATACTAAGAATATAATCCTGAGTATCAAATTATGTTGTTGAGGTTTGCAAGTTTAAGATCAAAATTAGAAGAAACTTGAGTTGTTTTGCAACTCTTTTAACAGAGTTACCGTATCTGTCGTAGTATCAAAGTATTGGTCTTTTTTCCAATGACACATTTCTTTTCAAACAAGTATTACAGGCTCCGAGCAAATCGCAAGTTGCCCTATGCCCCGATACCCAGCCATCAAAACAACCAAATCAACAAACGTCCTCAGCGAATCAGTCCGAACGCAAAAAAATAAACATATTTTACCCGATCCTTATTCACATCCCCGATCGTCTCCGATCGGTTATCATCCCGCATCCGACAGATCTCGCCAAGGTCGAACGATTTATTGGTTCGAAACACATCCTCAAAACCATCCACATTATGCACGATATCACTTTTGCACAGTTTTCGTTTGCCTTGGATCGTGGCACCACCACCGCTTCCCCCGAACTTGACGGGTTTAATTCGAAAATTTCCGAAAAATTCATGAAATTTGGCACTGTATTTGCTGTACTTTTTCACACGATCCACTTCGATTTCGTCTTCCACCGAACAGAAAGCACATTTCTCCGCACTGTACAATCGACCGCAGTCTTCACAAATATTCTCGTAGATATTTTCCTCGCACTTTCTCAGTTTTCCGTAATCACTAGCGAACTCCAGCCGTTTCAATGTCGCATTTGCCACATTCTCGTAGATGTTATTAGGACACCAACAGTCACCGGTTTGCACACAATCGCGAACACCACCGTCGTCCAAGCCGAGCAGCTGCACACTACTGTCTTGGCTTCCAGCTGCACCGCCGGTATGACGTCCAGGCTGCCACTTGTGATCGCAGCCGCCGTCATCGAACTCACGATCATCATCATCACCGTCATCTCGGTAGATGTGTTTGTTTCGTGCAAGTGATCTTACACCTTCCATGCTAGCGATCGCCGTCGAACACTGGCGGCGGTGGTTGCTTGGTGACGTCGCCGAAGGCAATTCCAAGGATCTGCTATGATTGTTCGAGCTGACATGGCGAGCCACCGGCGTTGGGTGACTTTTGCGTTCGGAATTTGTTGACATCATAAGAATGATGGTTTTGATTTAATGCCGCTTTGTTTCCGTGTTCTTCGGATGGCCGATCGCACATTTCTATGTGTATGCGTCTACTGTTTGCTTTATGACGGATGATCTTCACAATACACTTTATGAGACGGTATGAAGTGAGCGAAAGCACTAAATGAAAGTACTTACAGATGGAATAATTACTACCGGAAGGAATCTCACAGTTTGATGATAAATATGAAGAGATGTTGAAAGCATCAATGAGATCATTATAAGGGTTTGACACAATGTCAGTTTCATAGCACATCGATTTCAAAGAACTTAAACTTTATATGATATTGTAGTAGTAGTAGTTTTTTACGGTTTCAAAAGACATCAATTCGTTCAAATGAGAAAAAAATTTTTAACGGTAATGGCTTCAGAGATTTTTTGAATTTCAACTCAAACAACAAAACTCTCTAAAATGCTGACAGCTTTCGAATTTGATATAGATTTGATTAAATAGGGAATAACAATTGCTTGAAATACCATTGATAGCAATGCATCAATATTTGGAAAACTTTCAAACATTTAAAAAGAAGTTTAAGATATTGTAACAATCATAAATTAGGGAATTAGAATTACACAAAAATACTTGAATGATCGACAATATCAATAATATTATGAAGTACGTGTAAGACGAACATCTTTCACAGAGTTTTCTCACAGAGAGTTAGAATTTTGTTTTTGACCAGAAGATGGATTTCTACCTAAAAGCTTAAGCTTACACACTAAATAATTATTACCGAGTCTTAACAAAAATTGGTTGAGGTTTGTCGAGCTGAAGTTTCAGTACATTCATCAAAAACTGTTAACTGACCATTCAGGGGTTAGCCAAATTGGGCACATAATCGGTTTTCATATGTTTACGTTTCGTCTTCGACTCATCAGTGCATAGCAGGTAAAATTGATCTGCTTAATGCAAAACTCTGTTGTTCCGTTTGAGCCGTTAAACAGACGTACAGTTTCAGAAGTTTCAACAACTGTCAACTGTAATAACATCACTGAAAAATTAGTACATAATAAACCTCTTTGCTAAACCTTTCATTGAGCCTATACAGAAATTAATGATAGAATTGTTTTAAACTTCTAGTAATTACGATATAATTAATTAACGCTTTGGCATTTATTGCTCATGACTGCAATTACAGCAAACAATGTTTTAAAGTATTAGTTATATCAAATCATTTTGATGAAACAAAACACGAAAATATTTGTCTACCATCTTTGGAAAACAGCTATTGTTCCAAATAGAAGATATACCATTTTCTACGCTGTCGCAGAGCGAAAATTCAAAAACGAAATACAAAAATATCATGCAAATCATTCTCGAGATACAGTTTTACAGTTTTAATGATGCTATTGTGTAAGTAGATTTCTAGAACGAATGTACTGTTTATTTTTTAAAGGTAGCGGAAAGGTATAATCCACGATGTAGAATTAACATTGATGGCGTTATACGAAATTAAGTATGGCGCCGAGATCGACGCAAATAAACATCGAAACAAAACGTAGCAACCGAACGTGATTTGACGGATGATCCCGAAACGCTCAATGTTTACACTTTTCTTTTCCATATATTTTTGTTTAAAAAAATGACAACCGAACTCACATATAGAAAAATCTCGCCACCTGTTCATGTACTATCGTGAGTCTAATCAAAGTGTGAATGTATTGGCGTAGTTTCTGGGCATCAGCTCTTGTAGAGATTTTTAGCAAGAAAACTCAACTCAGGAACTGTTTTGTCTGTTTGTCGCGCAGCTTTTTTCGAATGTTCCGTAAATCACCATAATCCGTGAACTGTGGAATATATGGAATTCCATAAAATTGAAGTTAAGATTGGAAGCCTCAACAAACTCGACCGTGGCTTGTACATATGTTTATTTCGTATGTGAATATTTCTGTACACACTGCATCCGTGTGTGTAACAGAGCTGTCAAAATTTTGCGTTGTTTTCTTATCACTTTTTGCCTTTCTCATATAGAAAGGTTATGCAATCACTGTGAAAACCGACTTTTGAACCGAGGCCCGGAGGACCGAGTGTCATATACAATTCGACTCAGTTCGTCGATTACGCAAAATGTCTGTGTGTGTATGTGTGTGTATGTAACGTTTTTTTGCACTAACTTTTCTCGGAGATGGCTGAACCGATTTTAAAAACTTAGTTTCAAATGAAAGGTCTAGTGGTCCCATATAAAATTCTTGAATTTCATTTAAATCTGACTTCCAGTTCCGGAGTTATGGGGTAAAATGTACAAAAATATGAAAATATGTTTTCTAATTTTACTCATAGATGGCACGACCGATTTTCACAAACTTAAGTTCAAATGAAAGGTTCTGCGGTCCCATACGTTATTCCTGAATTTCATCCGGATCCGGATCCGGAGATATAGGGTAAAGTGTATTAAAAACATTATACCATCACTGAAAAAGGGCGAAAAATCGTAAAAAAAATGTCTAAATCGACCTCAAATCTTCTCCAATTGATAATTTTGATCAGTAGACGGTCAAACAATCCGATTTCGGTTGTTCTTTCAAGAATCGAAGAAAATAGTTTGAAGAATACCACAGTACGATATATGATAGTATGATTGATATGAGAAAGGCATCATTACACCACTAGGTGTATTAAAACAGGTTTTTCATTTTTTTTGTAAAAATCACAGTTTCCGAAGTACAATGTTACCCATTTCGAGAGTTGCTCTGCTGTTTAACATGAACTTTATTCATGATTCATTCGTAACAGTGCCCATCAAAGTCATTCTTATTGCCTCAAAATAGACAAAAATGACAAGAAATAAGGCCTTTAATTTAAATCTAAAGTGAAGAAAATCGGTTGAATGGTCTCTGAGAAAACCGAGTGCACTTTTTCTTCATTTCACGCACATTTCACCCCGTTACTCCCGAACCAGAAGTTCGATCCTATGGGATCAAGAGACCTTTCATTTGAATCTAAGTTTGTGATAATTCGTTCAGCCATCTCCGGGAAAATCGAGTGCACATTTTTGTTACACACACATGCATACACACACAAACATTTGTTAAGTTCATCGAGCTGAGCCGAATGGTATATGACAATCGGCACTTCGGGCCTCGGTAAAAAAAAGTCGTTTGCATAGCCTTTCTATATGAGAAAGTCTAAAAACCTATTAGAGACAGTTGGATTGGATTCTTTTATTCAGAATGAGTGACAATTTTAGGCTCCGATTTGTAACATCAACTTTTCAAATCTATTGTCAGACAACACATATAGCGAATATCAATGTTCTTCAGTTTCAAGAATAACTCGTATGAGTTATAAGGTTGCCATTTGAATCCGTGTATATTGAAATATCATAGTGAAACCAACCGACAAATAATATTCATGCAAAAGAATAATTTTTCTGTAAAATTTTCGTAAGTCCAGCGTAATTCTCGATTTTAGCATAATTTTCGTAACTGCCGAACTGCCTGGTGAGGTGACATCCTTTAGATTCTATTCTAAATACATTCGTTCCCATTTACAAATGAACTCTGCTTCGATAGATATCTAACCTCACCAAATTAGATGAATAAACATCAAATAATATGTTTACGTATCGTCTTCGACTCTCCGGTGCAGAGTTAACAATTTAATGCAAACACTAACCAAGCGAAAAGTTTGACACCTAAATTATGTGCGCTTATCGGTTTAATTTGAACTTCTAAGTATGCTCTAGCAATAACAAATGAACTGCTCCGCACTGACAAGACAAAAACGAAACGTAGAATATTAAAAAATGTTTCCGTAGTACCCAATTTGTTTTAGAAATTAATTAACGTCATTGAGAGCTATCAGTGGTTTGTTTACATGTTCAATCTAATAAGGTTTTAAAACAGACAAACATCACAAATGCACTCATAATGAATAAAGTTCATGTTTATCATGCACCGATGGTTGGTTTACATTTCCAATTACACGAATATGACATAACCTCACAAAATGAACAGACATGACAGCCGCCGGTGGTTTGTTTACAGTTTAAAAGCTCATCGGAGGTTCATCGTTTGGATTATAAAAATTGCAAGTCGCCTCACACTAAACAGATTTATACAAATATCGTTCATTGATACTGGAAACGCATGCAGGACATTCTTTTTAGTTCTTTTTTCTGTGGAACACGCTTTAATTTGGCCCTTTTTCAATTTTTAATTTGTAGTCGTATAACAAAACAAATCACCGGCAGCTGTCAAAGGTGAACTTGATTCATCGGCAATTAAATTTTTTATCGTGACGTCACCAATGAACAAGAATTCATCCCTGACAGTTCAGCGGTACTATTTACAAACAAGCTTAAACAAAATCGAGGAACACATCTCAAACAATCATCTTTACACTTCACAACTAGCCAATTTTTTTTAAATAAATCTCTGAAACGAACTCTATTTAGGCGATATGGACCGCGAACAGTCTCATTCGTTTGTCACTGCTAACCTCAATCGGATGAACACATTTTGACAGTTCAGCGGTACTGTTTGTAAACAGCCTTTTTTTCTGTTTGTTTGTTGACAAATGGATGAGACCGTTTACGGTCCATATCGCCTAAATAGAGTTTAAAAACATTTGTTAACGATTCGATACGGTTCGTTTCAAAGATTTTTCAAATAAAAGTGGCTAGTTGTGAAGTGTAAAGATGATTGTTTGAGATATGTTCCTCGATTTTGTTTAAGCTTGTTTGTAAGTACAGTACCGCTGTACTGTGAAGGATGTATTTTTGTTCATTTGTGACGTCACGATAAAAAATCTAATTGGGTTTTGCACGAACATGTCATAACCTTACAAAATGTACTTTTTTTGACAGTTGACATGTATTTTTTTACAGTTTAAAAGTTCATCAGAGGTTCATCGTTTGAATTGAAAAAATGCAAGTCGCCTTACACTAAACAGATTTATACAAATATCGCTCCTTGATGCTGGAAACACATACAGGGCAATATTTTTAGTTCTTTTCACTGTGAAACACGTTTTTAACAAGCCCTTTTTCGTCATTTTTCGATTTACAGTTGCAAAACAAAACAAACACGGCAACTGTCAAAGATGAACTTGATTCATCGGCAGTTCATTTGTGTCGTCATCGTGCAAAACCTAATTAGGTTTTTTATCGTGACGACACAAATGAACAATTATTCATCCTTGACAGTTCAGCGGTACTGTTTACAAACAAGCTTAAACAAAAATCGAAGAGCACATCTAAAACAATCATCTTTACACTTTGCAACTAGTCACTTTTTTAATAAATTTCAAAAACAAACCGTATTCAATCGTGAACAAATGTTTTGAAACTTTATTTGAGCGATACGAACCGTGAATGGTCTGATCCAATTTGTCAATAAACAAACAAAAAAAATCTCTGTTTACAAACAGTACTGCTGAACTGTCAAAATGTGTTCATCCGATTGAGGTTAGCTGTGACGGTAAAAAACCTAATTAGGTTTTGCACGTTGACCACTCGAATGAACTGTCGATGAATCAAGTTCACCTTTTGACAGCTATCAGTGGTTTGTTTACATATCTATTAACATGTATTCAAATTAGAATGAAGGCAATGAACACATAAACAAACCACTGATAGCTGTCAAAGTTGATTCATTTTGTTCATTTTTGTGAGGTTATGTCATGTTCGTGCAAAACCTAATAGCAAATCAGCGTTAGCTGTCAAATGATGTTCATTCCGTGAATCAGGCTTTGCACGAACATGACATAACCTCACAAAAATGAACAAAATAAATCAATTTTGTGTTAAAAGATATGCACGGAAAGACCGAAATCAACATTTTGGCGAAAAAATTAGTTGATTTTCTGATTTTAGTTAGTTATTTTTTGAGACAACTAAAAAATCTTTCTTTTGCTCAAATAGATTTTTTAATTCTCAGTCCCTTAATAATTATAAAATATTTGTTGAAATGGCTATTTTTTAGTTGAATTCACCAATTAAACGTGCTGTGCCATTTCTTAGCTAAGGCACACTTCATTTCCATTCAACTATTTTTTAATTGAATTAGAGAAATAAAACCAACCAATAAACCAACATAAATGGTTGAATTGGCTTCTGCAATTTGCACCTATATGGTGCACTGTCACCGAAAAAACGTTAACACCGTAATGACTACTAGCCACTAGATGGCACACTACTAAAATTTCTGATTCGGTTGTCTTTTCTATATTGGCAGGTATAAATATGATGTTGTATTGGATAAAAGGACATAAACAAAGCATAACTTTTTTTTCTGTTTCGATTATAGAGGTTTTAAACTTAAAGTCATTCACTTCTTCGTGCCAGAAAAACTTTCTGACCCTATGTGCGGGGTTGGGAATCGAACCCTGGCGGGCTGCGTGAAAGGCATCGACTTACCCATCACGCTACACCCGTCCCCAAACATAAACTTCATTTTAAAACATTTTTCTTCTAAATCGACTCTCTCACTGAAAACTTTGAGCACTCGGAAAACAAAAACCGAATACAAGTAGTACACCGGACAGCGTAGCCCGGAAGGTTGGAAGATACAAAAAATTTCATTTAACATATACAATTAGATAAAAAGATTATTACGCACAATCGCTTCAAATGCGCACAAATTCTGAATAAATACGCTTTCCACTAACAGTTTACGGCATTTTTACACATCGGTTTAGAAATTGAAATATGGATATATCGTAGCACATGCGGAAAACATTAAAAAATTTGCAAGCAGTTTCAACAAGACTGTCCTTTTAAGCTTTTCAATGGATTATTTTGCTTTGACACTTCTCATGAGTTTTTAGCTAATAAACTTGTTAATAAAACCAGTTTCATTTTTGTTTTCCATGTGCTGTCCTTCAGCAATGATGGTGATAGATAAATAGAAACAAATTTCCTAATTTTAATAACAAAATTAGTTGCCAATGAGAATTTCGTGTTTGGATTAAAATTTGGCTGGTTTGTGTCAAGGATATTCGCCAACTAAACACATTCTTTAAAAATAAGAGTTTTTTTCAGCAAAGTAAATTCTCAATTTTAACTAATTTCATAGTAATTTTGGAAATTTGGTTGTTAAAATCAACTAATTCAAAAACAGTAATACGAATTAAGCGCAGAGCACGGTCGTTCCGTGTGTAAACAAACCATTGATAGCTGTCAAAAGATGAAATTGATTCATCGGCAGTTCATCGGTAGTTCATTCGAGTGGTCATCGTGCAAAACCTAATTTGAATTGAAATTAATTTATTACTAGCTTATTCATGGAGTCAACTTCCAAAACTTGAATTAAAATATAAACAGATCACCGGTAACTGTCAAACGATTTCATTCGAGATGCCATCTTACGAAATTGCATACTCTTCGTGTAGGTCATAAGTCGGTGTGGTGATTATTGAGTGCGAAGCTGGTCACTGTGAACTTATTAGTTCAAAAGCTTACTGTATTTCAAATGATTAAATCTAGGAATCCTAGATTCGAAATGTAGCATTCCTACATTTTACTACGCATCGTCGCTGTCACTAAACAGTATGTCGACCAAATGAGAAAAATATCTTACTTTGCTAGAGGACATAACAAGTACATTTTTAGGTTAGTTTCGCGCGGAGTGTGGAACCGGAGCATGATGGTGAAGGGCTTGTTAGCTTCGTCAGCTGCATAACCCATCCATTATCGGTCCGATCTTGAATTGCAGATCTCCATTCATAAAACAGTAAACCGAACCATGATGTTGCATTCGTCAGACTCACTATGAATGAGGTTCGTTGTGTCGGAGTTTTATATGCGCATCCTACTATTTTTTTTGCGCGCGAACCGCTTCAGTTGTGTTTGAGTTAATAAAATCGTTTCGATGCCAGGGTAAAGTTACTAATTGTTACCCATGTAGGAAGCGTTTCAGTGCAGCAAAGAAGTAGCTTCACATTATGTAGACGAATGTATTTTTAAGTAACTATAATGCGCTAGTCTACCTTTAATAAAAATCTTGCAATGATAAAAAAAAACTATAATACAATACAACGAAAACATAACTGCTTCAGATCGTCGGCCACCACGGCGGTGGTGGTGGCGTTGCTGTCACTCACCGTCTGCCGGTGGCTGCTTGGATTGACGGTAGAATTAACAAGCTTACGGTGGTTTGCGGTTGGAAAACTACCAAACGCTTTCACTCTTAATGCGCCAAGCGGTGCGCCATTTGTACTCGATTTCACACGCCAGTGGTACCGAGTGAGGTGGGGTGGTGAGGGGGAGTTTCAGGCAATAATGATTGCTTGAAAGTGAAAACAATAGTATTCCACCGCCGTGTAGCAACTTGAACCCACCAAGGCCCATAAGGCCTACGGAATCGGTTGGTTCCCTTAGTTCTGCGGTTGGCTCATTATCACTTCATTAAAGGGACAGTTTGTGGTGATTGATGATTGCCAAGTTGGTATCAATTTGAAGTACTAATTTTTATTGGTTGGTTCTATAATTGCTCCACTACCATCTCAATGCAATTTCAGTTGACGATTAATTAGCGAAAACTTTCAGTTGAAATAAACAACTGTTGCAATGGTTTGATGAATATCTCTGTAAAAGTTTCGTCACTGGATTGAGAAATTAATCAAATAAAATAATTCCATGTACCCTTCAGTCAAACAACGAAAAGCACCCAACCACACGTCGGTTGACTCGATGCGACAAGGCATATTTAATTGATTCAATCAGACGAACGCGTAACCTCAAAGGGCATTTCCATGAAATTTGCCTTCCGTTGCGCAGTGAAGAGGCTGGGTTTTATTAGTAGGTCGGCTATGACCGGCAGATGAGTAATATTCTCACTTTAATGGTTTCATATATGTTTTGAAACCTTAGTGACATGCAATAACGGCATTCATCGTGCGGCATGGACAGGTTCTTAAAAAAATCTGTAAAACTCACTTATACTACCTGTTATTTTTCATCGGGTGTTAATGGAAGCAAAAATATGAACCCACACAGTACGGAAAAATCTTATAATTTTACATCATATAAGACACACATGAATGAAGCGTCGTATAACAACAAAAGGTCGATAGCAACAGCGCGACTCGAACCAAGAATCATCAATTCACAAAGCACGTCGGTCAATCGATTCAGCCACAGAACCCCATATCTGCTTGATGAATAATTGATACATATAAATCCATACAGCGGCACTTGGTAGCCGAGTATAAATTACATTCGGAACTTGTAAAATTCTGTACGACTGGAATATTGCGTCATTTGAAAATTTAAGTAATTATGAATTATAACGTTTGTAGAATTATTTCACCTGTAAAATTAACATTTTTTAATCGAATATAATTTATTAGTATTGTCATGAAAATGACGAAATTTCCCTGAAACAAACTGACAGAATGGACAAAACTTTTGCATTCGTTTAGATACCGATCAAATGCAAACCTTGAATTCGTTCAATACTAAATTCTTCTTCGATTTTGGTGATATCTACGGTCTCAGACAAAAGATCAGACCAAAAGAAATTGAATTTTACAGTTGACTTGATCCCTCATACGATGTAATTCATAAAGACCTAATTTGCCAAATTTCATTTGTAATGACTTAATGTTACATTAGCATGAATTTTACTGGTTTCGTATGTAACTTGCACTCGGCTAGTAGGCGCGACTGTATAAATTGAAATGCACCGTTTACCAGCCAAGCAGATGTGTGTATCTGTGGCACAGTCGAAAAACGGACGTATTTTGTGATCCAATGATTCTCGGTTCAAGTCGCGGCGGTCGTTACGATTATTTTTTTATTTCAATGAAGTTAGTGTGCTGAAATTTTAGACACAATTTTAAATATTCTTACACGTAAATTTGCTCGAGCTGCAACGCTCCATTCATGTGCATCTTGTAAAATGTAAAATCACGTGTTTTATTTTCTAAGTACCCAGTACACTCTCTGGAGGAAAAACCTATTTAAAATATTAAATCTACGTTTAACGTTTAACGAAATCAAAAAATTCAGTTGGGTAATGTCAGAGACATGACCGGGTTGAGTTGAATACGTATAAAACCGACATGAGTCTTTAGAAACTTCTTAGATGTTTCTTATGATGTAGTTTATATGAAGGCGACTATTTCATTGAATATTGATAAAATGATTGTAACTTCATTTTTTGCCATAACTGAGTAGAAACATATATTGGAGAATCCAAATGAATGATAAACTTACCCTTCATAGGGGTTCATGTCACTGACGATATCTAGCCAGCGACTGGCACCAGTAGAGAAGGTGACAAGCGATTACAAATACACTCTCCTACTCAGTGCTTGAGCGGGAAATAGGTATAGAGCGAGAAGACCTCGTTGGTTTTTTGTGAGCTCAAATTCGTTCCCGATAGCAAATCTAATATGGCCGAAAGCATAGAAAACAGTTGTTTAGAATCATTTCATTGATTTTAGAAAGTTGCGATAGAAAATATTTCCGTGTCAAATGTGCAAAAATGCTTTCGATTTAAGAAAGTACCACCGATTTAGGGCAAATGACGTACAAATCTGATCGGTCAATAAGTCAAAATCGCGGTTTCTCTTCGATTTTGAAAACAGTTTATTATTAACGAAATTGTCAGTCTCACAATTGGCAGTTACCGTTGGCAGTTAGTTCGGCAATAATTAGCAGTTATTTAATTTAGGATTGCTGAAACATTCTGTGATGTGCAAATTTCGGCAATTTTAGCCGAGATTTTGCATTAATACTTAAGTGTATATTTTAAGTTAATTCAAAGTGAACTTTGAAACTTTGAGACTTTGTGACTTTGGAATTTTGGGACTTTGGGACTTTGGGACTTTGGGACTTTGGGACTTTGGGACTTTGGGACTTTGGGACTTTGGGACTTTGGGACTTTGGGACTTTGGGATTTTGGGACTTTGGGACTTTGGGACTTTGGGACTTCGAACTTGGAATTTCTACTAAAATCTAGTGCGTTTTCCTCTGATTTTGATTTTGCAGCCAATTATAAAAAAATTTCCAGATATGTAATGCCGAAATACTCAGTAATCGTAAACTTTGCGGACAGTAACTTATGATTTGGAACTTTGAAATTATAAAATTCGAGATTTTAATTTTTTCAGATTTTTTCAATGCTATTTGAGGATTATAATATTTAATTTGAGATTATAGATTTTAAATTTGTTATCCCGTTATCACAGTAGTGAAGTATTTCCCCTTGTGCGAAAAATATAACCTACATATCATATCCAATACGTGAAACTGCTCTTCCATTGGGCTACCCTTGAGATGTGCAGAATTAATATCTCACCAGCAACCTGATGAAGTAAAATGGTGAAAGACATACAAAGGGCGTGGTCGAAGAGGATCCATTTTCCAATTTCCTGTTATGTGTTGACTCGTGTCAGTTCTAACATCCACAACTATGTAAAGCACTTTATCACTTTCTTAAGCTTTATTAACATACAACGGGTTCCAGTGTTGCTAATAGAGCGAGAACCCAGTGCATGCAACACATTCTCGAGCGAGTCACTCACAAAAAGGTGCATTTTAAACACGAGTTGTGTTTTCTTTTGGATACGATAAGTGAGAGTCAGCAGGAGTAAACACTTACTGCGAGTGGGTTACTGCTGCGAGTCAGCTCGTTCTATTTCAAATTATGTAGCCGAGTACTGTGCTCCTGTTACCTCTGTGTATGAAATTCAAGTTAAGTATGGATATTTTTGAAACAGCTGCATGAAGCATGCTTTGTTATTGTTTTTTTTTATTGTCATTATATTTGCTTCTAATCACAGCATGATCGAACTTGATCAGATTGCATATTAATCCTCCGCGCATAGAAAAAACGGTATAAGAGTACGAGTGGGAGCAAAATTGTGAGTGGGAACAAGAGTGCGAGTATTTATGAGGAACAGCGTAAGTAAGAGTGTGCACACCGACGAGTTGGCCAACGAAAGAATGAGCGGTGAAATATGCACGATAGGAGTGCTCGTTGTTTCATCGCCACTCACAGAAGAGCACTGCGATAACAAAATAAAGGATGGAAATAACCATGGCAAGCACACTCACACGGGAGTTTTAGATGTATTGATGGCACACGAGTGAGAACTATTTGCATAATATGAGCGAGCTTTGCAACACTGGCGACATCTGAGATTTAACATGCTTTCATCTCCATTAGTGTTTGAATGATTACTTTTTGCTGCTTATGCTTCAGTCAACTCTGGATTAGAGCGTTACTCCTTCAAGATTTAGTAAGACTTTCCATTAATCTATTTCGTCATGATTAATCATAGAAAATATAATATCTACTGGTCGAAAAAAATCCTGTGATTTTACACCCTACATAATGCATATAAATGGAGCGCCGCAGATCACACAAAATTATATGCAAGCACATGTAAATTTCTGTGATTAAGAAAGATCATGGCTTGAAGTTTAAAATAATGTAAAAAAAATTCAGCGACAGCGACTTGAACCGTGATTCATTAGATCGCAAAGTATTTCTGTTAGTCGACAGAATCACAGATGCACAGATCTGCTTGACAGATAATTGGAACATATAAATGCAGCCTGCGAAATTGAATTAAATGCGATATATGGTCACCAAACAGGATTTTCCTTCCTTTGACAAGTGAAATTTTCAGAAACTGCATCGTAACGTTTGCAATTAAAAAAATGGACAGAAATTTTTGATTTTTCATGCGTTTGTCTTCACCCGCACTGACGAAACTACCCATGCAGATTATCGAAAGAAACCCCGTTTCCGGACGGCCCTGAGCGACAAGAAGCTCTTGAATGGGGAAATTTAAGGCACGAAATTCCTGCCAGTAGTTGCGTCATTCGTCAAAAAATACCATAAGGGCGAACACGCGGTGTTCTGGCTGGATCTGGTATCAGCCCACTACTCGAAGCGATCGTTGGAGGAGATTCCTTTTTTAGGATCTGTGCATTGGAATTATCATTGATCTTTGTACGATAGGTTAGTTAGAAGTCCTTCCAAATATGAGTTCGAACTGATATTTATCAACGCAAAATTTAAGCGGTTCAAGTATAAACTTTAATAAATCCAATCAAAACGAACACACATCCGTACACTTCACTGAAATTTTCGATTTTTTCCGAAGAAGACACTTTTCACCCTGATTGTCACAGCACAAACAATACATCCATGATTCATCCCATCTTCACAGAAGAAAACGCACTTGACGCAGCGCGGACTAGGCCTGCACTGAACTGGCCGGACCACGATTCCCGATTCACGCAATCCATCCTCACTCGCAAATTGTCCGACGTCGACTAAGCCAACAGCATCATCTTCTTACGACACGAGTTCTGCAGCCGGGCGTCAATCAAGAGAATTTAATAAATTTACTTTTTCAATTCCGTTCTGACTAAATGCGTATCAAGAAGGCGCGCGCAGTTAGTGGGCATATCAAAGCGCAAATAGAGCGACGCCGCCGCGGTGGTCCCCGGTAGCGAAGGAAGACCGGCGGACGATATCGGAACCCCGACTCCACTGACATCACAATTGACTGTCTGTACTGAACTGGACACTGATGGATGGGCTGAACTGAGAGTCAAACTGGGAGCCACGGCTTTTTTTTTGTTGTTGTTGCAAGTAGGACTATTAGGATGAATGCAACATCTCAATTGCTGTCGAAGAGTTACCCCCTTTTCGAACGACAATCGTAGTGACCATTGGTAGGACCATCCATTCAGAGGTGCGCAGTTGTAGGTAGTCGGGTTTCAAAGTCGTACCGAATTGGTGACTTTTGGTTATGAAGCTCAAGGAGAGGTAAATTGTCAGGATTTTGCGACTGTGTGTTGACATAAAAAATTTGTTCAAGAAATCTACTCGCACAGTCCGTGGACAGATCCACTTCCCTGCAACGCCAGGAAGTCTGCTGCGTAGAGGAAATGTGCTTCCATTCCTGGGACCTGGACATCACCCACCCGGCCCGTTTCATTACATCTTCCAGAAAGAGAGAGAAATAAAAGAGAGACCCGCGTCGCTGCTGGCTAATAAATTAATGTGAACCAGCCTGCGGCATCTCAGCCAACGAACGCTAGGAACTGCGGTGGAAAGTATTTATCGCGATCGTATCTCGGTCGCTGGGGTTAATTTAAAACGTCGCTTCAAAGCCTGTCCCTGCCCCTGCCGGTTGTTGTGGAAAATGTACAACAAATTCACTGGCAATGGTGGAATAGTGCGAGCTGAATACTTAGTAATAATGCACAATATGCGTCTTTATTCACGGTTTTCATCAAACGACTGACGGTGGCCGGTTAATGGGTGCAACTTGAAACGGAGCAACATGATTCACGGAACATGGACCGTAAGCGTGCGGTTTCAAATGTGTACTCTGTAGTACATGAGAGGCTGCACGTGCGTGTGCGTGTGTGTGCGAGGAATGCCTGTCAATTAGTAGCAATTTGCTGATAATGTTACGAGTGCAAGTCTGGAACCCGTGGGAAGGCTTTGGTGAATGGAGTTAATTGTTTGAATATTGTATGTGCCGTTCATGTTACTTTTAGACGAGTGATTTTCGACTTAGTTTGTTTACGGTCAAAGGCAGAGAAGATTCCGAATCTTTTTTTCCGGTGAGAACAAAACATTTTTCGAAATCACTATATCTTGCAATCGAAATTGTAATACTCATTTGGTCTGGAGATTTCCCTCCGTGTCACGAATGCCCTTTGACTTGTGCGATGATGCGTCGTCGTAAAGCAAAATCACGGTTTATCTCTGTATTAGGTTTTTTATCGTGACGACACAAATCAACAAGTATTCATCCTTGACAGTTCAGCGGTACTGTTTACAAACAAGCTTAAACAAAAATCGAAGAGCACATCTAAAACAATCATCTTTACACTTTGCAACTAGTCACTTTTATTTATTAAATATCAAAAACGAACCGTATTCAATCGTGAACAAATGTTTTAAAACTTTATTTAGGCGATACGGACCGTAAATGGTCTGATCCAATTTGTCAATAAACAAACAAAAGAAATTTCTGTTTACAAACAGTACTGCTGAACTGTCAAAATGTGTTCATCCGATTGAGGTTAGCAGTGACGGTAAAAAAAATAATTCTGGTCGATTTACACAGATCCCAGATTTTCGGTTAAAATCGTTCATTTGTTGTTAGTAGCGAACGCCATTGTTAATTTCACCAGGTTTTAGAAGCTCAAAGTAGATATCACAGGTCTGGTCACACTAAACAAACAACATTGTCAGTATAGATGTGGCAGACTACTAACAAAGAAATGGAGCATGTTTAAAACAACAAAACAGTTAGTAGAGTTTTTAAAATGATTTATGTTCATTCCAAGCTAGAATATGATTGTTTTGAACCAATTTCTCCCTTAAATATAAAAAAAATACTCACTGTTTGATTTGAATCTAAATTTTGGTTTAATTAAACGAGAAATTTAGTTGCTCCCGATGATTTTTCTGTTGAAATAAACTAATTATTTATTGCATGTCAACCAAAGTTGAATTGACGTTATCGAAATATCCGTGTTGACTCAACCCTGCTGTATCTTTATTTCAAAAAAGAAATAGGTTCAATTTATCTATGATCTTATTTGTGCACTGATATAGCTAAGTTTACTGTTCAAATGAATCGTAATAGTTTTATTTCTAATAAACAAGAGCATTTTTCCAGCGAAAATAATCCAAGGCATTCTTTTATCTCCCACGGATGAAGTTTTTTACAAGTTTTAGAAGTAACATTTATTTGCTTCTTTAATTTCCTAGGTATTTCCAATAATTCAAGCGTATGTATCGATAATTGGGAATATTTTTTTTTTAAATTGCATAACATTACATAACACATTTTCTTTGCCAAAAATATTTCATGAAGGATCTCTATTTTTACTGATGGAGCACCGAATCGTTGGATGCTATATAAAATTTAAAAAATCATGGCTTGATCGTTGTATGTAAATAATTCGATCAAAGCAAAATTTAAAAAAATTATATATTAGAAAACAAATAAAATTAGTATCAAACACTACTTTATAAATTAGTTTGAAAGAAATCATTTTATTTCTAAAATCAAACAAATATGTATGGTTTCAACAATCAAAAGCGTTAGTTGAAATAACTAATTTCCTTAGAATTTATTTCAACTAAAAGGTTTTGTGAATTAAAAGCGTTACAATAATTGACTTTAACTCGAGTTCGTTTCATTTAAAACTATTTTTTAAATTGAATTAACTGTGAAATTGTTTGTCAAGAGATTGACAGGAACGCACAAGTAAAATATTTGTTATTCTTATCAAACTATTGATTGAAACAAACTAATCCATCGCGAAATATATCATGTTTTGTAGTTTCAAGTAGCAATATTTGCAATATCAAACCAGATTTTCTTTTGTCACTATTTCAACAAAAATATTCGTGGGTTGAAACCCAAATTTGGTTATTTTTACAATTTTTTTCTCTGCTTGTACTGAAACTATACTGAACAGCACAGATTTTGTTTTTAAACATTTCCCTGCTGCAGGATAAAATAAAAAGCAATGATTTGTTTTGTTTTTGATGTGAGAGAAGGTAACCCCGATAGCCCATATACTATTGCCGCATTATGACAGCAAATAATCGCTAGTTGGCTTTTCAATCGCACTTGAGACTGAATTAAGGCAACATATACGGCTATTCAAAGATAATGCTTATTTATGGCTGGTATGCATTCTGAAAGATTTCAAACAGATGGGCTGTAGAGCTATAAGCATTTTTGGTGTTCATAAAAGGCTATTTTAATTCTATTATTAGTGCTTTCTGGTTCCCTGGGAAGTGTTCTTAGTTGATTGCATTTTGATATAATCTGTAAATAAAGTGAATTTGAAGTGCAAGGCTTCGTTTTTCAACCGCAAATGCAGAATTGTAGTTCAACAGATTATAACTTAAATAATTTTAAGCAAAGATCTTGACCGGACTGTTAAAGCACCAAATCCTTGGATACTAATTAAGATACCAGGGTAGGATTGTGGAATGTGCATAATTCAATCGTCTTGACAAAAGTGCTAATGCATTATTCAAAAGCTGTAAATTTAAATAACAGTAGTATCGAAAATTACCGTGCAATTTATTTTGAAAGAAATCATTTTATTCTAGAAACAAACTAGAATGTATGATTATTACAAACAAAAGCGTTAGGTGGAATAGCTGAATTTAAGATCATTTATTCCAACTGAAATGTTTGTAAATTTAAAACGCTACAATTATGCCCTTTAACTAGAGTTCATTCATTTGAAACTAATTTTTCCAATTGAATTTACTGTGAAACGGTTTGTCAAGAAATTGACGGGATCGCACAAGTAAAATATTTGTTATTTTATCAAGGTATTGATTGAAACAAACTAATCAATCGGAAAAATATGATTATCATGTTTTGTAGTTTCAAGCAGCAATATTTACTATGTCAACACAGATATGCTTTTGTTACTATTTCAATAAAAAGATTTCGTTGTGTGAAACCCAAATCAATATATTTTTAATTTTTTTCCCTGCGTGCACAATAGGGATCCAGAACAATAAGAAGAAGCAATTCAAAGAAGACAGTTATCTTGCCCCGTCATACAGGCTCTTTGAGCATAGCTCATGGTTTGAGTTACGATTACTCAAATTCATAAATTATGTCAAAAACTCAATCCATGAGTTCCCTCGCATTTAATCGTACATTAGAGTACATTACATTTACAGACACGTTTTGCAATTGTCGGGCAACCAGTATTCTGTGAAGTCTTTTCTCAAATTGAAATTCATTAAG
This sequence comes from Malaya genurostris, assembly GCF_030247185.1. NCBI lineage: Eukaryota > Metazoa > Arthropoda > Insecta > Diptera > Culicidae > Malaya > Malaya genurostris. The sequence goes on from NC_080570.1 coordinate 129,948,925, forward strand.
TTCTTGGATGATAAACACTTTCCGTTTTAGTTTAGCTTCCAATAAACAGATACTGTATAATTTTTGTTATCTAAAAAATGGTTCTTTTCGTAAATTATGTTATCTAAAAAATTGTTCTTTTTTTAAATTATTACAGTCAATTTTCTCCGTGTAGGACTCGATATGAAAGGTTTCGACTGATTTTTTTGTCTTTATCATTTGATGATTATTAAATGATTTCAGCCCTTATTAAAAGACAGTCTAGATCAATTATGGAAAAACAAAATATTCAATATGACATTTTAAGACAAAGTCAACATGCCCAGAAAGTTTCGTCCAAATCTGAGAAAATTTTGCCAACTGTGAATATGATTTAGAGTAATATTTGTCATATTTAAGTCAATTGTAAAGTGAAAAATACTAAACAAACGACTTTATCTAAAAAAAATTCAAGTAGTTTTATACATATTTCCATGTGTATGGAAATTAATCATGTTCTGAAACTCCCTTCGAAAAAAAATTCTGGGTACGTGCCTGAACAAAATAGTTCAATTTTCCATTTAAGATTGACTAGAATGACTTTAATTAAGGATTCCATGTATTTAAACATAAACCTGTTTTTTTTATGTTGAGAGAAAATCGAACCAATTTTGACAGCACGTAGTTTAAACCAGAGGTGGAAATAAACCCATTCTACGCATGAAAATGTGAATCAAGATTTCCGATTGTAATCAAAAAACCGAACACCGTGAATTAAAAAATTTGGAAACAAAATTAAAATTTCGATTATGATTTAAATTGTGGGAAATGAAATTGAAGACCTTTTTTAAATTCTAAGTAAAACCAAAATACATCTTATCAAAAATCATTAATTTCAAAATTCATTAAAATATCTACAATAAATATGCGATATGAAAAGATAATACTGACCATTTTTATTTACTGTGAATCGAAAAATTTGCTTATTTCCACCCCTGGTTTAAACTTAACGTTTGCGAAATAATGGGCGATCTGACGTTCTATTAGGTGTTATACCATGTTTTTGAGCGAAAAGAATATATTTGAGTTAGAATATTCAGCTTTTGTCATTTTTATTTTGTCAAAACCAAGATTGTGTTAGTGCCAATGAAAATATTTCGAAACGGTTTCTGAATCAGCAAAAGTTTATTGTTCATCAATTTTGAATAATTTTATTAGTGGAAAACTTTATAAAATGTCAATTATAATACCACACTAATTCGCAAACGTAACCCAACTCGTGATATTAAGATGAGTTACAAATTTTAGTAACCATTTTATCCATTTCTCTAGTATTCATAACCTCACACAAACCGGTACTGATCCGGATCTGCAAGATAGACACCAAGTCTTGTTCAACATCTAAAAATTATTTATAGAATGAAATAAAACTAATTTTCTAACAGTTTTGAACCAACAGTGGTTGAAAAAGATCCTAAAATATTAATGATTTATTAAAATGATATTAGTTAGAAATCCTCATCATACAAATATTATTAAGATGGTGTACCAGATTGGCGGTTCAATGCATTGGACGCTGGTCTTACAAGCCAGTTGTCGTATGTTCGAGCTCCGACCTGGAAGGATTCTTAGTGTCAGTAGGATCCATAGTACTAGCCATGCAATGATTCTGTACACTAAGAATCGGCTGCGAAGTCTGTTGAAACAGAAAGGCCAAATTCCACAAATGGAATGTAAGGCCAAGACTTTGCTTTGCTCTAGGCAGCTGGCTACCGAGAAATAAATGTGGAATTATTTTTATTGACAACTAATTAGTTCTTAGCTGAGATGCTTTGACAATAATAGCAAAAGACGATTGTTAGCTTATTTGAATTTATATTTGATTATTTTCGAATGAACCGGTTCTATCTCGTTTAGTTCAGTGATCCTTAGTTTAACTCACAGCGAAACTTTATGTTCTGTAGCTCATAACATCTCATCCTAACAGAAAGGCCAAATTCTTTAAAAGGAATGTAATGCCAAGACTTTGCTTTACCAGATAAAATTAGTTTTGTGTTAGATTACCAATAATAACAGCAATAACCCACAATGAAAAACCGATAGGTTTTTTTTTAAATCAATGTAAGAAGGCATTTTTTTCGAATTACGTGCTATCTAGATGAGTGTTTTCCAACCAACAGACAGAACGATCTTGGACTGTGTCAAAATAAGTGACATCGATTTCAACGTTATCCTTTGTATTCAACAGTCGACTAAAGAGATTAGTACAAGCACAATATCCATTTTTTCGATTAGAGGCTTCAACTGTTTATTCGAAAATAAACTACATTTTATTTGAAATTCGTATAAAAAAGTCGCAAAAAAACCGTATGAAAAACCGCATAAAAAAGAGACTTGAGTATACTACAGAATGTCGCACGCGATTAAAATTAAAAATCTTTTACCCGAACTCAAGCCGAAACATCCCTGAACTCGACTAACAATATTTTTCTACATCCGATCCTGACTTGAGTCCATCGAGTTTGTTTTCTAGTCGGGTCTCAGGTCAGCTTAATGCATATACAAAACATGTTTTGCCACGTGTTTTGTTTATACAAGCAAATTATAACTATAGTCCAGGACTCCGGGAGGTGTAAACTCAATCAAATTTTGATGACCCATTTTTATACACAGAACAGATCGTGTTCCGAGGGTACCGTTACATTGACCAGCCCCGCCTCAATGCAAACATTACATTAAGACTTTCGATTTGCTGCAAATGGCAAGCAATCGACGCGTATTTAGTTTACGTTATTCAGTTTCTTATATACGCTTTTTCAATCTTATCAATACTTTAGTTTACATCCAATGTCCTATTTCTTACAAATATTTAGTCTTCAGAACCAAGCCAATTAAACTCTTGGAACATAGTATGATATTGCACACATCTGAATATGTTTCTTATAGACGCTCCTACATAACGGACTAATAATTAGAATAGAAAGATTATTTATACCCAAACAGTTAGCCTTGTTCATAAGACGTATTTTATTTTATATGTCGAATATATTAGGGATGAGATGAAACATGCTAATCTATTACAAGGAATGTTACTAACGGTTTCTACGAAAGCAAGTTTACAGTGTCTGGATAAATTAAAGCCAATTTTAAACCACAGTAGGCAGTTTAAATATGTCTATGTCTAAATTTTGTTCAGCAATAGGACGTCAAGCAGAAGTATTTGATCTTTTGAATGATGTTTAATGTTTTTTTGCGTTTCAAATGAGTGATACAAAGTAATTCGCACCCTCTCATTTTGCTACTAACGCAGAAGGCGATAGCACCCAGTCGACGTTGTTCGTTCGACCAAATGTTATCATAGACTCACGGGGAGACATGAGATTGAAACTTGTGAACGCTTAGTTATTTCACGTTTTGACCCTTAGTTATCTAACTCTTACCCGACGGCGGGTATTGGCAACCTAACGAAAAACGAATTTCACCTGGTGCGCCATCTAAGTGTCATCTATTTGAATCAGTATAACGCATTAAGATCATTTTAATTAATCGATAATATTTTTTTTACAAAAACTATTGATTCGAAAATGTTATATAATCTGTTTTCTTTTAAGTCATGAATAAATTTTGGGGTTTGAACAAGATGCGATGGGATTCGGAATTAGTACCGATTAGGAACCGTTTCGCTAGTGGTAATCAATAAGCTATTATTCTGAACAAAAGATGATAAAAATAATTCCGTTAACATTACATAAGTTATGGCATAACCCGTTTAACGAACTATGATCCAAATCGTTAAACGTAGAGCAGGTACTGAACTTTTGTTGCATGTTAATTGACAACTGATGTTGTTACTTGCAGTCAGAGATGTCTATCTCCTCTGTGTGACGAAGAGCAAGCAAAATTTCTCCCCTCGCACTGACAACTTCAACGAGAGCTCTTCTCTTTCACATTTATACACCACTGTTGTGTAAGTGTGCACGCATCATGAGTGCGTTTGTTTATTTCCTTTTACCTCTTCCACTGAATCGCACCAAAGTGCTAGAGCATTAGCTAATAAATTCTCTGAGGAGGATGCAGATACTTTCACAGAGGTGTACACGCCGGTGAGCACTCTGCTGTATGGTTTTCGTAGATGAATCAGCAAAATAAAACAATTTATCGTAAAATTTTCGGTTTTCCTTGCAAATTTTTCATAGCAAGGCCCGATCTACTCTCTATTAATTGAAGTTCACAGAAGTGTTCGCTCACAATCACGCGCCAGTGGTCACTTGGGTGTATTTAGACGAGAGCGCGTGTGAGCGATTCATGCGAAGAGAATGTGTTTCACTCGCGCCAGCTGCTTTAACCACAAGCACACACTCAAATGCTGTCTATTCGACACTGAGAAGAAGTGCGCTTTCCTCTTTGTGCGGTGCTTCGTTTTTTTCATCCTCGGTGTGGCAAAAATCTGACTCTAGCGTGTATAACTCTGGTGAAATGCCATCTCTGCTTGCAGTCAATCGCTCTTTCAAAATCCAATTGAGTTAAAATGACAATTCAAGTTTTCAACATTATATTTAGATGTACACTGGACCTTGCTTTAAAATAGAGCTTCTTAATTGACATACCATCATGACTCCCCGGCCCCTTTTGAACGGTATAATGTCGCACTGATAGTTGATTCCAATCAACTACGTCAGAAACAGTATGAGACTCAAGTGCTGGCGTAGAAATACTATCTTGCCGCAAGTATGATTCATCAATCGTGTTGTTGATAATTTACCAAAGCTGATTGTATAATATCAGTTCAGTTCTATTTCTGATATAACAATTATTTGACGAATTATTACACGAAGTCGCTATGTCAGGAAGGCAAAATACACTACAATACACTTCGTAGCCTAATTTACAGTATATTCTTCTACTGACATTCTGTTCAGGTCGAGGATTGATTATACTGATGAGATTTGATGGGCGATAACATATATAAAAAAGCAGACTTCTACTTAAATATTTAGACAGAAAATAACAAATTACAAACTTCTCTTCCTTATATCTACACCAGAGAGTAATTGCAAACTTTTCCTGCAACGTCGTTTACAAGTGCTTACATCTTACAAACTACGCCACGTATCTGATCACTTAGAACGCAATTAGGTACTTACCTCCGGACGTTCCGTGACATCACCGCGCGATTTTGGATCTGGCTGATTGTCATCCATTCTCGTAAAATTAGAGGACCAATATGTCAACAAACCCCAATGCCGTTGGCCATTACTGGAAACGTACTGAAAATTACAACAGTGCACTCGCTTCGAACGCAATGAGACGATTCATGCAGCTGGCGAATTTCAGCTCTGTAAGCGTTGAAAAATAATAATCAACATCACTCAAAAAATTGATAACAATTCCTCACACTACACCAGCGAAGATCCGTGCAACGATAGGGAACTCAGACTGCTCGAACGAATCGCGACCCTTTACCTACACCTAGAAACGCTCCCAGGTAACTACTAATAAAGGTGCTCCGTTATCAGTTTTTCAATTGATAAGACCATTCAGCGGGAGCGTTTCAATTTTCTTAGCAGTTCTGTGAACCGACCTTACTGGTAGTGAGGTGTAGTGAAAAAGCGGCTAGGTTAATTTCTTTTTTTTGCAAATTTTATATAAGCACGAGCCGATTGCATGGTCTTTCTTAGTTTTGCACAAAGATAATTCCGGAACAGAATATTGTATTGTGCTTAGATGTGAGCTACCACGTACTTGTGGAAGGATATCAATCAAAATAATCTGGCCATTGAGGCCAGCAATCAAACCCAGCAATTGATCATGGATGCCAGATTTCAAAGTAGCAGACAGTGATAATTTAAGCGTGTAAAATCGCACGGAACAGTGAATCGTAACAAACTTATATATATAATTTCGTCGAAAGTCAGTTTCCTAAAGGGTGCTTTTCGCTGTATCAACAATTTAACTGAGAATACATCTCGACGGGTTTCGTTTTTTGTTTTTTGAAACTCATTGATTTTTAGTTGGATTGCCGCAAAATCGTCATAATCAAATTCAGACTTTGCAATGACTGAGTGGACGGAGATTGGAAAAGTCAAATGAGTGATAAACTCACAGAAAAAAGTTTTTTTTTTTGGAAAAAGATACGCTCAGAGGCAGGACTCGAACATGCGTTCTGAAGCTTTCCTTGCATACGCGTTTTACAATTTCCACCATCCTGAGCTGTGATATACACAGTTCTACAATAGCACCGAGTTGGTACAGCGTATATTGAACATGTCCAAATGCCCGACGCCTCACAGCTCCTCTGTTCATCACACACACACCAGCTCAGGGAGGCGGAAATGGTAAAACGCGCGTGCACGGAATGGTTGAAAAGGCAGGTTTGAGTTCTGCGGTCCCATTCCAAATTCCTGAATTATATTTAAATGGCTTCCGGTTCCGGAATTATAGGGTGATACGTGTACAATTATGTTCTAACTTTTCGTTGATGGTGGGGCAGATTTTAACAAACTTATATTTAAATGAAAGATGTTAAAACACCATATAAAATTCCTTGTTACGATCCGACTTGCGGCTCCGGAGTTATAAAATTAGTAGAGTAAAAAAAATCCAACCTCTTAGGTCTAAGGTCTTACAGTATTATAAGCAAAGCATTCTAAGTTTAATCCGGATTCGACTACTGTTTCCGGTATTATAAGGTGACGAACTTAAAATTTTTGAACCGTCATTTAAAGTGGCGATACAAGGAGCATAAGAACTCTACTGTACTAAGACACAAATTTTTCACAACTTATATAAAAATACAATTTAAAATTTAAATTAAAGGTCTTATGATTCCATACAAACCAAATGCCATATGTTCGAGTCCTGACCTGGAAAAATTTTTGGTGGCCATTGAACCGAAGCGCTGTCCATGTAAAAGTCCTGTATATTTTTGAGTCAGCATTGGAATATAGTAGGGAGACCAATGCTAAACGAAAACTTTTTGGAAATAGAAAAAGAAATCGTATCAAATTGCGATGAAGTGACCAACCCAAAATCCATTATTCCGGAAACCGCGGGTTTAAACGAGACTATAAAGTTTCACCAAATATATTATATATTGCCAATGTTACGAATTTATTTTTAGACTCTAGCTCTAAAAATTCTGACAGGAATTTTTTGTTCACACACTAATATTAGTACAAATGAAGACATACACTAGAAAAGGTGCTAAGTTCAAATGACAGTTTCTCTTTGTTTACTCTCTCTATTTTGATTAGTACGTGTCTATCGGCAATCCCTCTCTCTCTCTAACACTTAGAATGATGACTGAAACCATCAACTTTTGATCTGCACTTATGAATTTGTTGAAAAATACAGGAATAATAAGTAATTGAAAGAGAAATTAAAGTAAAGAAAGAGAAACTGTCATTTGCACTTGGGACCTTTTCTAATGTTTATCAAGAAATGCAATATGCCGTGCACATCAGGGATGCCAGGTTAAATTTTTAAGCAGGTTTAAAAAAGTATGTGCTATTAAATTGTTGCAGTGACAATTGGAAAAATTATCGCATTTTATCGTGCAAAATGAAAGCTAAATGATCTAAAGACGTAAATTTCCAAAATGTCCATTTAACATTTGATAATGAGTACAATCCTTGAATATCTACGGCGTCAATCAGAAATCTGTAAATTCAGGTATAAATCTGCATAATAGGCATCACTAGTTTTCATATACTAGACTTATTTGTATGTGTGTACTGCGGGAAACGGACTGTGCAAATATTTATTTCGCAGGAGTCTAATCAAGTATGAAATGCGCAATATCAATATGGATCACTTTTGCAGTTCACGAGGGACATCACAGTAACATTGCGGTGGTAAAAAAGGTTACTAATACACCACAATTTTTTTATACACATATGACAGCTTCTCAAATCAGTACACTGAATCAAATAACCCCAAATATTTAAAACATTTCTCCATATGCACTGAGAGAGAGAGAGAAAAAGCAAAGTCCTGGCATTACATTCCTTTTGTGGAATTTGGCCTTTCTGTTTCAACAGACTTCGCAGCCGATTCTTAGTGTACAGAATCATTGCATGGCTAGTACTATGGATCCGGTTTGTTTGATCGACTACTGATAAAAACTATCAATTGGAAAAGATTTGAGGTCGATTTAGAAATTTTTTTAAGGTTTTTCCCCATTTTCAGGGATGGTGTATAATTTTTAACTCAATTTACCCTATATTTCCAGATCCGCATGAAATTCAGGAATTACTTATGGGACCCCAGGACCTTTCATTTGAACCTAAGTTTGTGAAAATCGGTCGCGTCATCTATGAGAAAAGTTAGAACACATATTTTCTTTTTTTTTGCACATTTCACCCCATAACTCCCGAACTGGAAGTCGGATCCAAATAATATTCAGGAATTTTATATGGGACCACAAGACCTTTCAGTAAGTTTGTGAAAATCGGTTCAGCCATCTCCGAGAAAAGCTAGTGCAAAAAACGTTACATACACACATACGCACATACGCACATACACACATAACAGATCGGCTGAAAAGTTCGTATCGTTTCTATGAAAGGGCGCCACTAGAATTAAATCCATACCATTTTCAGTTAGTACCAACCTTCAAAAGATACGTGTATAAATTTGACAGCTGTCTGATTATTAGTTTGTGAGATATTGCATTTTGAGTGAAGCTACTTTTGTTATTGTGAAAAAAATGGAATAAAAGGAATTTCGTGTGTTGATGAAACACTACTTTTTGATGAAAAAAAGTGCCGCCGATATCGCAAAATGGCTTGATGAGTGTTATCCAGACTCTGCACCGGGCGAAGCAACAATTCGTAAGTGGTTTACAAAATTTCGTACTGGTCATATGAGCACCGAAGACGATGAACGCAGTGGACGTCCAAAAGAGGCTGTTACCGATGAAAACGTGAAAAAAAAATCCACAAAATGATTTTCAATGACCGTAAAGTGAAGTTGATCGAAATAGCTGACATCCTAAAGATATCAAAGGAACGTGTTAGACATATTATTCACGAATAATTGGATATGAGAAAGCTTTGTGCAAAATGGGTGCCGTGTGAGCTCACAATCGATCAAAAACAACAACGAATTGATGATTCTGAGCAGTGTTTGGAGCTGTTATATCGAAATAAAACCGATTTTTTTCATCGATATATAACAATGGACGAAACATGGCTCCATCACTTCACTCCGGAGTCCAATCGACAGTCAGCTGAGTGGACTGCACGCGATGAACCGAACCCAAAGCGTGGAAAGACTCAACAATCGACCGGTAAGGTTATGGCGTCTGTATTTTGGAATTCGCATGGCATAATTTTCATCGACTACCTTGAAAAGGGAAAAACCATCAACAGTGACTATTATATAGCGTTATTAGAGCGTTTGAAGGACGAAATTTCAAAACAACGGCCTCATTTAATGAAGAAAAAAGTTTTGTTTCATCAAGACAATGCACCGTATCACAAGTCGATGAAAACCATGCTGGAATTGAACGAATTGGGCTTCGAATTGCTCCCTCATCCACTGTATTCTCCAGATTTGGCCCCCAGTGACTTTTCCTGTTCTCAGACCTCAAGAGAATGCTCGCTGGTAAAAAATTTAGAAGCGATGAAGAGGTAATCGCTGAAACTGAGGCCTATTTTGAGGCAAAGGACAAATCGTACTACAAAAATGGTATCGAAAAGTCGCTATAATCGCACACACATATACACACATACACACACACACAGACATTTTGCGTACTCGACGAACTGAGTCGAATGGTATATGACATTCGGCCCTCCGGGCCTCGGTTCGAAAATCGGTTTTCACAGTGATTGCATAACCTTTCTATACGAGAAAGGTGAAAACACTTAAAATTTAGAAAAGTTCCCACCTATAAGTGGGCATCATGCTCAATTAGTTTTGACATTTCTGATTTTGCTACATGCAAAACGCAAACTATTAAACAATATTGAAATAGTAACCTTCTCCGTCGCGAGATGATGTCTTTTTCGATTTGTATTGAATTCCCTGGAGTGATCAATATTGGTATATAATATATTTGGTTTCACTCAAAACATATACAGTAATGAGTCAAATTTCAAGATGTTTCAATGAATGCAAAGAAAACTAAACATTGTCGAAACTTGACACCCTACTGTCAGGCGCGTAGCCAGAGAAAATTTTCGGGGGGGGGGGGTTTTAGAACATGGTGATAAATCAACACATGTACAATTTATATCACAATGTTTCCCATGGGTTATAATTTTTTGTTTCGGGGGGGGTTTGAACCCCTAAACCCCCCCCCCCCTGTGTACGCGCCTGCCTACTGTACCAAATAGTTTATGCAGAAAGCGACTTTAGAGTTTTTATTATAGACTTTTTGATTGCTTCGCTACATATAATTGACCTTTTGTCTGAATTTATAGTAAATCTAAATTTAATAAGGGATATAAAACAGAATAGGAATATTGATCGCAATACTCAGGTATGTTTTTCGAATCTTAGCCCCACTTTTTTTTTATAGCCCCGATTCATTTTCGAGACGCAATAAACGTCTCCTTCACGTAAACAAAAACACTCAATAATCACTGAAATCAGCACGCTGTTGTTGTGATGCACAGAAGTCAAACATACACAAAAAATCGAAAATATCAGAAAAAACGTGTTTAATCCACCTAGCAGTGAGATGATACCTATTTTTATCAATCCGCATGTGTTTTTTGCATGAATATTCTTCGGTGTTTAAGTTTTCATGACATTATTTTAATGACCCTCGTTTTAAGCGACAATTTGAGATTTTAATCACTCATTACTCTGTAATGTCGAAACTGCAAATCGGATCGAATTTGAATCTAGAAGTGTGATAATCGATTAAACATGCCATGATATGTAAGTTCCACTCTAGAGTTTACGGTAATTTAAGGTACTTCCAGAGCCGGTATTCCGGAACCAGCATAACCCAAACCGATTCGTATGGCCATATGACGAATAAATTACAACAGTTTTGAGTTCAACTTTGAAGCTTTTCGGGATTGTCATCTTCTATATCGGTTTGAATTTTAAAAATTCATCATCATGTAATTCGAGAACCGGAAGTCATAATTGGATAAAATAATTAATTTTTGTATATAAGTTTGTTTTAATTAAAATTTTTGTTTCTGAAATTTGATTAGGCTTTTTTTGAGAAAACGATTGAGCTTTGAGAAACGATTTTATACTGGAACCGGAATTCTAAAAGCGGTATGGCCGAAGTCAGATAAATTCACCTGAGTAGCTGTACACTTTACATTTGTTTCAAAACATTTGAAAATCAGTTAAGACATCTTTGAGAGATCATAGCACGAATTAAATTTTTAGGTGCCTTCTGATCGACAACTGAATACCACTAAAACTGAAAAAAGTTAATTTTTTTATCGACTATCCAAATCTGCTAACCCGATAAACCTGATTAAATTATGTGGAATAGACATTTTTATACAATCCCCGAAACCGGAAGTTGGATTTGACTGAAAAGCAAGATGTTTTATAGAACTTTGAAACTTTTCATTTGAATCTTAGATGATTCTTAGATTTCATTTGCATCTTAGATCGGTTCAGCCATCTTCAAGAAAAATGAGTTACACAATTTTGATTTCGTTTCACATATCATCCTGTAGTTCCGAAACCAGAGGTCGGAACCAAACATAATGCAGGAACTTTGTTTGGGAGCATACGACTTTTCGTATGAATCTGAATTTGTAGAAAAGAAATTTTCCGAGAAAATTAATTGAAGTTATTTGTCACACACGCATTTGCTGATCTCGACGAACTGATTCGAATGGTATATGGATGTTATGTTGTTCCAGCATTTATTGCTGTAAGTAGTTTAAAACAAAATAATTAAAAAAAATTCTGCCATCATCTGGTTTATATATGTCATATTCGAACGATTATGTTGCCAAAAACGAGCCGTGCCAAAATCGGTCCGAGGCTAAATGTCATGAAAAAGAATGCTGTACACAATCCTTTTGGTTCTTAGAAACAATTGTATGTAACAGTATAAAAAATCGTGTTTTCCGTTGCTCCCAAGCATTTCTTTGTCATACAGCGCTCAAAACTCCTACTGCTGGAATAGGGGGAAAAGTCGCTTACAGAAAAATTTCGATATCTCCGTTAAAAATGGACGGATTTTAACAATCTATGGCTTGTTGGATAGGTATTACCGTGCGGAATCTAAGTCTGAAAACATATTCTGTTTTCAAGGTCAATTGTGACAGATACTGTCAAAAAACTGAAAATTTTGACATAAAACTTTGTATAACTCAAAAAGTAAACATCCGATCTCAAAACCATTCAATAGCGTTTTGGGTGACGGGGAGACCTTTCATTTGCGACTAGTTTGATGAAAATCGGTCCAGCCATCTCTGAGATCTCGACCTCTTTGTTGACAACACACATACAGACACACACACACACACACACACACACACACATACACACACACACACACACACAGACATTTGCTCAGTTCGTCGAGCTGAATCGATTGGTATATGTCATTCGGCCCTCCGGGCCTCGGAAAAATTTTCGAAAGTTTGAGCGAATTCTATACCTATTTTTTATATATATAAAAATAGGTAAAAAACATCAGTAAAAAACATCAGTAAAAAAACATCAGCCTGTTACATGAAAACGCGTTTACAATGTCAATCCATGGATCGAAATAAGTGCTGGTTTATAAGATATTCAACCTGTCCGGTTTATCCCCGGTCTCCCCATACCCTGACTGTGTTTAGCGTTTGTTTTTTACTATCTGATGCATTTTGAAGCATATCCCAAAATTAAATTTATGATATGAGAAAAGCATTATTACACCACTAGGTGAATGACATACGGGTTTCCACTTACGCTCATTCAGAGAAAGGTACCACCAAATTTTACAAAAGCGAACGTGTTGATGGATTGTATTTGATAAGATTAATTTTCTTTACTGGAAATTCAAATCTGGAGCTTATAAATCGATTTCGTTTTATCAAAATAGTACCCTTTCTAAAACAAACGTGAAAATAACAATAAAATAGGAAATATTTCATTTGTACGATTCTGGGTGATTACTAACACCTTCAAATCTTCTTAATTTTTAATCAATTTTAATACGATACTGAGGCAATTGTATGATTCGGCGAAATGGTCCTTCCGGTGAAATAGTTTTCGAAAAAAATGATTTTCGGTTTCTGTCGAAAAGGAAAAGTGGAAGAATTTTACCCCGGTATCCTAAATGCAGCGTCCTTCCTGATTTAGTACAAATGAGATCTACTTGTGACTTTTCAGCCCTTTTATATACATGATTTGTTAGAAAGCTAAGAGTGCCTCTCCCCCAAGGAAAGAGTAAGTCCTGTCTTAACAAATAATGTTACTGTTTTGGTTTATATTACACAACTTGGAAAATAGTAAGCCGACTACCGTTAAACTTTAGAGTGTCGAGCTGTGTCAAATAAACAAATAAAATATATAAAATGACATTCATGTCAAATAAACAAATAAAATATAAATAATATTCATGAATAAATGTCATAAGTTCAAGAGAAATCTAAATGATTTAGTTTCGTAAGTTTTTATTCATAATAGTGATATGGGATTTTACACAAGCAAGGTTGTTTTTTGCGGTAGGTGATTTTCATTTAAAATGAATGGATGAAGCAATAGAAACGTTGTATTGTGCATTAGATTGGATTCGATTGACATTTTGTTCCTAGAAGAAGACGCAGCACAATTTGCGGAATCGCCTTAGGAAGACTCACAAATAAGTACAAAAACACATCACTCGCAGTGAAACACACAACACACTGATCAATTCGGGTTTGTTAGAGTGCGGTCTTCTGTCGCGGGCTCATGTGCTATGTTTCTACACTGACGGTAAAAAATGAAAAAAAAATCGATGCGATATATTACCATTTTCAGACTTTCGATGAAGAACAACATCAGTTTAAAAAACGATTCGGATTTCCTAACAGAATAACTAATTGGATTTTCTCGTATCTCACAGATCGTAGTGCGTTACTCCGACGATCCACAGAGAAGCCTTCTCGGACCACTCCATTTCTTGCTATTTGTTAATAATATATGCAGTGAATTGTCGTCATTTGAAGTAATGTATGAAGATGATCTCAAAATCCATCGTATCATCACAAGTCTTCTGGATTAGTGTAATCTACAAATAGACAGTAAGAGAACTTTAGATTAGTGTAACAGAAACGTCATGAACGTTAAGAAATATTTTGTTATTCAGAATCCTCTGCGACCAAAAACCACTCAGTTAAAGTTATTTAACTAGTGGAATCTCGGCTGTAGTGGCAGCTAGAAAAATCTCTCCAATATATTACAGGGTATTTTCTCTGGTTGGTAGCATGCGATTCGAATTCAAAGACTCATTTTTGTAACTAAAACTTCAGCTCCAGTGAGACAGTCCAAAACTAGTACCTTTCATTCGGATTTCAATATTGTTAAATCAGAATGAGTTGGGATTTACTGTTTGTTTCCTGACAACATAGGAAACTTCGAATGAAAGGAAATATAAAAGAATAGAAAGTTTTGTTTAAAATAAATCATTCCGTTTTCATCAGAAATTTCAACGAAAAAATAACTAAGAAAAACAAGCGATTTTTTTACCCCAGGAGTACGTTTTACTCCATCTTCCCCCATAGAAACTTTTTGTGCTACACTTCTAGCTTTCCCTACTGTAACACGTCTTTCAACACCTCATGGCAGAACGCACATCACATTATGCACTGCCGCCACTACCAAAGCCACTAACTCAAAACGAACTGAAAGCTGTTGAATAAATTCCATGATTAACACTTCAAAGCTCCAACGGAACTCGTTTTTCCCGAATCACCACGTGTTTCAAACCGGCCGCCGGTTCCGACTAAGCTCACTGCGAACTTCGTAGCTGGTTCGTGACTACGATGAACAAAAACAAACAGCACTCAATTCATTCGGCTCCACTGAGTGACTCGCCAAAGCCTACATTCAAAGTGGAGTTCGCTTCTTGCAACCATTCGGAGTCCATTTGCGTACCAGCTTAGATCGCGGTTCTCGATTGCGTTCGAATCGAATGTACGCAGTTTGAAGTTTAAGTTTGTTTTTAGTTGATTATGCTTTCCCCGCTCATCGTCGGAAGTGATCGATTTGGATGCTGATACGGTAAAACGGAGCGGTTTACGAAGGAAAACTGTGCTTATCCTGTTTAACGAAACTTTGAAGTGCTTCGGAGATTTTTGCAGCCTCTGGGCAGACGTCAAAATCAGCACGATGACTATATTCGGCAAATTGGTTCAAATAATTATAATCTCGTTTTGACGAACCATACTTTTCTGCTGCTGCTGCTGGTGCTAATCGTTTTGGAGTACAGACTAGGACAGGAGTTGGAGCGAAACATTGCCGGTGTTCAGCCGGTGAGCAAGTGACCTCGCCTGATTGGCAGTACTATGTGATCGAAGGAGGCGTGTATTTATCACAAGGTAATTCCTCCTGTAACTGGACGACATTAACTAATTTTCCGAAGGGAAGGCAAACTGGAAATTTTCAATTGGCCACGGTTAGTGATTTTGCGATCCATCCTGCTCGGGGGTAATTGCAAGTACGTGTTTACACTCGTAGTTGAGTTTTATTCAGATGATTTGGCCCATAGCGACAAGTCACGTAACAGTCCGATGTGAGAATTAATGTTGTTCCTCCATGATACAACTCATTTTACCAGTTTGTTTGCAATTCTAAAATCGGGCCGGTTTGAGACTGATGGATCCAAATGGAACTTCTAAAATAGTTCTCATCTTAGCTTGCACATTTCAAACAATATCTGAACAGTAAACAAATTAAAATGATCGCGTGGGAATAAAAAAAACTAATTGCGATTGTATCTTCTGGTGCAATGAAATTTGTAAAGAAATCTGTTGATTTGCACTAGAACGTGTTCGAAATCACATTCTTCAACAATTTGTAAATATAAATTTATACAAAATCAATAATTCGAAACGAATATCAATGCAATGGATATAACCATTAGTCTTTAAAAACATAGAGTTTTCGTGTAAAATAATTTCCTTACAATTTATTTTACGTTTTCATGATACTTTGAAGAATATTCGAAACGGTTTTTCCCAAAATATGGTTTCTCAGTTCCGTTGGGTTCGAAATTTAATCAATGAAACGGTTCTGTAAAGTTTACACTGTTATTTGCTCAATTCAGTTGCTATTGATTTGCATACTTGCTGCTCGGAAAAGAAAACGGATGCGAAATAAAGAGTGATTTTTTGTTGGTATCTTTTTGGCAACACTGTGTCTTGTGTCATTGTCAAACTTGTTCTGTTTTGTCTATAATTCAATCATGAATCGTCGTTTGCTCTATAATTTAATCACAAATGGGCACTGGCAAAGTTGGATGAAGATCCACTTTTTTATCGAAAAATTGTGTTTAGAGACGAACCTCATTTCTGCTTGAATGGATACGTCAACAAGCAAAAATGCCGCATCCGGAGTGAAGACCAGCCAGAAGCATTGTAAGAGCTACCAATGCATCCAAAATAAAATCACTGTTTGGTGTGGATTATAGGCCGGTGGCATTATTCGAGAAAACCGGCCGATATGTTGAACAGTGTGTCAAAATTGGACCTTGCGCATGGGTCATCTAAAGCGAAGCCGCGGCCAACATTTGCAGGAAATCATCTTCAAACATCAAATTACGTTGATCGTTCTGATGAGGATTTCATCAATTTTCTAAACTTGTATTTTATTTTTATTTATCTAGTCAAATATATACATATATATATATATATATATATATATATATATATATATATATATATATATATATATATATATATATATATATATATATATATATATATATATATATATATATATATATATATATATATATATATATATTAAACCTCTTGAAAAAATAAAAAAATACCCTTTAGCTGCCCACCAATTTCTCCGAAAGAGTATTTTTTTCGTGCAGTGCAAATCAATGATAGACAGTAGACCTATTTTGAATACTCCAATGTACGAAAAGTGCCCAAATCGAGCAAAACACCCCACGAGTGTTTTCAATGATAATGTTCGAGAAATGACTTTTGAATTGATGAGATGCTTTAGTGCGACTCCTCTGCTGGAAGGCAAAATATTAGTTACAAGTATTTTTCCGCTTTCTTAAATGATCCCCTACACGTTCCACCTTTCCATTTTATATCTCCATATATTTGCTCTCCCTTGTGTATTACCTCTCCATAATTTTCAATTTTTGTTCCTACCAAAAATGTACAAAACATGAACTATTTAGTATATCACGTTTATTTCAGTGGGTGATCCACTGTAGTGCAACACAAATAGCTATTTTAGGTTCAATTATGAATGCTATGCGGAATAAAACATTGTTCAGGGAATCCATCAGAAACTGAACACTTTTAAAACATAGCCAAAAAACTGGAAGCTGTCTAGCTGTTCAATAGTTTTGTCGAAGATACAACAAAATTATCTGAAATAGGACAATAATACATTAAATAAAATAATATTACAACTTCCATCACCGCCATTAGTTTGACCTGACAGCATCAAAATTCATTCCAGTAATGTTGTCTTGAAAAACCTCTTTCAATCTAACTAATGGTGTAACGATGCCTTTCTCAAAATCAACTTTTTTAAAAGATCATAAGACAATTCATTTGAATCTAAGTTTATAAAAATCGATCGCGCCATCTCTAAGAAAAGTTAGTACACATTTTTTCATTTTTTGGCCCATTTTTCCTCAAATCTCCGGAACCGGAAGTCAGATCCAAACCAAATTCAGGAATTGTGTATGGAACCATAAACCCTTTCATTTGAATCTAAGCTTCCGGAAGTCGGTCTCGCCACCTCCGAGAAAAGTTAGTGCAAACAAACGTTACATACACACACAAACATTTTACGTTACCCGATCAGATGCACATAACAAAATCATAACACAAGTATTTCAACAGTTGATATGTATAACAATTTGTGTTATTTTGAGATATTTAACGAATGAAAACAGTTGAAAGATCACTAAATAAGTTATTCACTTAATAAAAAAAAATCATTCAACAATTTTGAATTGAAACGATGCTAAAAGTTAGCTGTGATATAGTTTTTCTGTGTTAAATTTGCTATCTAATTAAAATTTCTGCTTTCGGACTTCTGTAGTTATATCAAATTCAAAAATAATTGTGATACAAACGTTTCAAAATCTGTTACGATTTTGTTCCCGTTAGAGTCTTTATTGTTATGATTTTTGGTAATATAACAGCTTACCAGCCAAAAATATTTCGAAATTTGCTACAAAATATTTCTGAAATAAATTACTCCAGTTGTTATAATTCTGTTATTACCATCTGATCGGGTATCGACGAACTATCTCGAATGGTATATGACACTCGGACTTCCGGGCCCCGGTTCAAAAGTCAGTTTTCACAGTGATTGCGTATCCTTTCTATATGAGAAAGGCAAAACCTATTTTAATCCACCTAGTAGTGTTATGGTGCTTTTTCGTTTTACTCATACTCTCAAAATATTACTACAGGTTTTTACAAAAACTTTCAATTTAATCTTAAATAAAAACAAGAAAGTTTTTCCGAGCATAAACTATCCTATCCAACAAACTGAAAAAGTTTTGAATAACCATATTTAGAAGAATTTCTTCCAAATTTAAAAGAAATTTGAGCACACTTTACCAACTACAGGGTAAAGTACCGGAACCGGAAGTAGAATCCGGATGAAATTCAACAGCAGTATATAGAGCCATACGACTTTTGATTTGAAACTAAAATTTTGAAATTCCATTTCCTCATCACTGTGGAAATTAAATAAAGCAGCTGAATAACTGCTAACTGAATTAAATAAAGCAACTGAAATAATAGCGTATTTGGTTTTGGTTCGATTTAGTAAAATTAAAATCCACCTGTGCGCCATACTGCTAGCGCACTGGAGGAGTGCTCCCACTCCATGCGTATTGATTGTCACTCGCTCTTGGAGTACGGACACAATCTGAAATAGTGCGAGCAAACTCGCAGTAAGTGTTTACTCCTGCTGCCTCTCACTCATCGTACCCATAAAAAACACCACTCGTGTTTAAAATGTACCTTTTTGTGAGTGACTCATAAGCGTGCGTGGAGGAGTGCGAGTAAGATAGAATACGCCTCGCACTCGCTCGAAAATCTGCTGCGTGCACTGGGTTCTCGCTCTATTAGCAACACTGGCCATCTCCGAGAAAATTAAGTGATTGGGGACTGCCAGATAAAAGGCGCGTCTCGATTCACTTACATTCACAATTCAAAGCATGTAAAGATAGGTCATATAAGTAACGTCACAGTTCATTTCAAGCTTACATCGATACAGACACAAAATGTATTTTAACATGTGAATAGATGTAATATTGTGTCATCACCGAAGATATTAGGGCATGCTTGAATTTACGTCAAGCGTATTCGTTTTTTTCTAAGAGTGTAGTTTCGATTATACAATGATTCAAATGATATATAGCTGTATCGATGTCAGTAAAATATTTCGAAACAATTTCATGATTCATATTACTTTCAATGTGAGATCTGTATCCTAATCAATTAGCTCTATTGCACACACCTAGAAAAAATCGTGTAAATTTATGTCTTTCATGACAGAGAGAGTCAAAAATGACTCATTTTTACAGTTGATCTTATATATATTTCATGAATTTTGACATATATTTATGAGCTGAAACAAGTAAATTTATAGACTTAAATCTCTGCTCTGCTTAGCACTTAAATCAAATTTACAGCGACAGCGTGTGAGTTTTGTAAATAATTGTATTTGTGCCCGAAATCCAACCCGAACCCGAGCTCGACGGGTATTGGTTGGGCTCGGGTACAGAAAAAGACATGTTTTTCGGGTTCGGGTTGGGTCGGGTATCGATTTTGTCGTGAATACGACTTACTTTACTATGGGGTGCCTTTTCAAAATTTACCCTCTGAGAGAGTGATAAGTTTTTGATCGTGAATATCTCTTGTTGTATCTAACGAATCAACATAATTTTTGCTAATCGCCATCGGAAATATGATCACAATTTTATGATAAAATTATCAGTTGTGTGACATAATCTCAAATAATTTAAAATTAAACTTTTTGAAATGTTTGGTATAAACGAGTATCAAATGGGATAATTCATAATGCGCGTTTGCCTTGCTCGTATTTTTAAAGATCATAGCTCAGTGATCTGTGCAAGGATTCATATAATCTAACTACCAATAGAATCGAAATTTTTCAACTTAAACGTGTATAGCAAAAGCATTGAAGTATTTAAATAGTACACAATTGAAAAACCTGTCTCATTTGACCCATGTCAACACCAGTCAATCAGAACGCGTTCTGAGGAAGAGAACAAAATATCTGCTGCTGTACAACAAATCGTTCGAGAAAAATGTTCCGAAAAGTGGTGAATATCGTAGTGAGTTCCTCAATTTGGTCCTTCTGAATGCTAAAAACGAATCCCTACAGCATATTGATAGTTTCTTTCAATAAATTATGCAAATCCGAAATTAAATAATCGACATTAAAATTCTGTATGCGGCTATTTTTATAGCCGTTAGGACCGCCCATTAGTGAAAAAGCTACAAACGAAATCACGTAAAAAGAAAGCTCCTAACAAAAATTGGATCAGTTTGGATTCTATCGCCACTGCGAGCAGATGTATTTTATGTCGTTTGCAAAGCTAGTGTTTCGCCTCCGACAAGAGCGATTACGTCACAGCTGCTAGTCATTTGCACTGGTGAAAAAACAACGGTGGAGAGCATTACACAAAATCAGCCGTTCTAATGGCTCTAAAAGTTTTCTAAAGAACTATTAGGATTTGTTGTTCGCAAATCGAAGGTAAATATCCCCAGTTCAGTGCAAATCTAGAACAGTTTAGTTAGATTTGTGCACTTTTCGCTCTGTGAAATTCACAGTAATCTAGATCAAGTGAAGCCTTCTTTGTTTTTGCGAAAAATGTTTCAGAGCTTAATGTCGTAGAGAATTACGCAATTTGACCCTTCTGAATGCTAGAAACGAATCCCTATAGCATATTGATAGTTTCGTTCAATAAATTAGGCCTATTGTATCATTGATCAACCCAGCGAATAAGTGTTTTCTTTATTGGAAGATTATAATCGGTTGTAAATGCTTCACCTACACCAACCATATCTGTATCGCACCCACGTCCAACAGTTCAGCCTGGAATTAGATGACGGAATCGAAATTCGAATTCAACTCATCACTCTCCATCACAAACGCTTTCATAAAAACTTCTTTTCAGAGCCACCATTATTTATAATTTATTATAAAAAACTATACTGGTTATTTCATAATATTTATGTTTCAGAATCTTAAATGTAACTTATCTGTAGTTAAGTTTAGGTGCATCGTTTCAAATTCTACATACAATTTCATACAATTGATCAACTAATTGATATTCGGAAGTGTTAAGGAACATGTCAGTTGTTTTCGTATTCACGATATCCAGTTATGTCTCTGACATTACCCACCCGCCTTTTTTTTATCAGTAGACGGTCAAACAAACCGATTTCGGTTATTCTTTTTAGAATCGAAGAAATGTTTTTTTTGCCTTTCTCATATAGAAAGGTTATGCAATCACTGTGAAAACCGACTTTTGAACAGAGGCCCGGAGGGCCGAGTGTCATATACCATTCGACTCAGTTCGTCGAGTACGCAAAATGTCTGTGTGAGTATGCGTGTGTATGTGTGTGTATGTGTGTATGTAACGTTTTTGCACCAACTTTTCGCGGAGATGGCTGAACCGATTTTCAAAAAATTAAATTCAAATGAAAGGTCTTGCATATTATTCGGATCCGACTTCCGGTTCCGGAGTTATGTGGTAAAATGTGCAAAAAAATGAAAATATGTGTTCTAACTTTTCTCATAGATGGCGCGACCGATTTTCACAAACTTAGGTTCAAATGAAAGGTCCTGTGGTCCCATACGTAATTCCTGAATTTCATCAGGATCCGACTTCCGGACACGGAAACAAAGGGTAAAGTGTGTTAAAAATTTTATACCATCACTGAAAAGAGCGAAAAACCGTAAAAAGTTTTCTAAATCGACCTCAAATCTTTTCCAATTGATAGTTTTTATCAGTAGACGGTCAAACAAATCTATTTCGGTTATTCTTTTAAGAATCGAAGAAAAATAATTTTGAAGAATACCACAGTATTATATATGATAGTATGATTGATATGAGAAAGGCATCATTACACCACTAGGTGGATTAAAACAGGTTTTTTACTAGCATTTGAAGTATCGCCCAGTTTGTTAGCGTGGAACACGGAGGGCGAAACTTACGTAAACAATTGGAATGGAAGTTTAACCCTTCATAGTTCTTTGTATTACTATGATTGCGATTTTTGTAGAAACCGAATTTTTAGGCAATATCAGATTAACAAGATATCCAGCTCTCACATATCACGAACAAAACATTGGCAACATCCTTTTTAGCGAGCAAGGCGCCCTCAGGCGAGCCCGCATTGAATCTCATACATAGAAGTAGGGTAGAGAAATGTCTAATTCATGCTCGCCAAAATAGCAGCACTACGCGCCCATACAATTGACATGACATGTTGAATGTGATGCCGTGCGATGGCGTTGCTGGACTGAAGATTAATTTCGCTCCAAGCTGACAGGGTCTGCTAAAATTAACTTCCTGCACCCAACCCTTTCTATAGGACGAACATGACGTAAGGTCAAGTATTTTGTTGGCAGCTAACTGATTTTATTCGATATTTCCCATCTCTAGTTTTGTTAGCTCAACATTGTAATTGACAGATCGTTTGCTCGTTTGGAACTGGAGCTGTCATTTTGCTAGAGCCCCATATTGTTGTCACCGGGTTGGATGGGCTGTCCAGCTGTCAACATTCACTTTAAGTTATCATACTCGTATTAGCTCTCTATTGACTTCTGAAAACCCGAGTCGACATCCCTGAAGCACCCAGTTCCAAAATGACCTTCGCTCCAATTATCTGCAAATATAAATTAGACGATTAACCTCAAATCAGCATAATTAAAACCTCATTTTAGACTGGTGATAAATGTGTGACCTGGTTTAACAAAACCAAATCATTAGCAAAGATTAATCTTCAACAATATTTTCCAGCTTTATCCTCAATCGGCAATCGTATACGCACTCGTTAGCTGTAAGTGCAAGTTTCCTGTCAATCACGCTGATGTGGGTGTTTTGTTCCGGCATAGATATTTCTTACGGAACTCCATCGAAGTGATTAGTATTCGCAGTCCCTTGATCCTAATTACCTTCGGAAGAATTACAACAATTTAACACGTTTCATTAGCTCGGCTGAAACATCACTTCTAATAGACTGCTTTTATTTGAATATTCTGAATTTTACAGTTCAACCAAATTTAGTTTTCTAAATTGAGCTACTGCATAAATTGTCTTCAATTCCAGTTATTAAGCTCTCAGTTTTGTGAGAAACGGAATCAGACGAAACCACTTGCTGGCTGGCTAGCCCATAGTTGGTGTGTTTATGTATTCATCAATCGTTGAACTCCGGCTGCGATCAGGCTTTCCCAGTCTTAATGGCTGCGGAAATCATCGGCGAGGTATTGCTTACCGGCTTGCAGGCTGGCTGGCTGCAGGGCTGCTTGAACTGCTACAATCCGCGATGGTCGTAAACTTGACATAGATTGTGTGTTATTACATGAGCATTAGGTACTTATGATATTGAGGTGAACAATTGCCGTTGACCAAATAAATCGATTCCTAAGGTGCAGCAAAATACAGAAAACCCATTTATTGTGACACACACAGGCTAAAAGTCGGAAACATGATCGTCGGAGCACGTGAGTTGGGAGTGATTTCTGTTGGTTTTTCGCGACACGGTGTGAGATTTTTCGCATGGATCAACCGCTCGATTGCAAACGGAAAATTTGCGTGGCTACGGATGAAGTAAGACAAAGGGTAATTTTTGCGGTTCAGTGGAGATTGCAGAATGCATTTTCATATAAAGTAGATGGAACCAGGGTCGATCAAGCAAAACTAACTGGCTTGTAACGTCCCTTCCAAGAGTACTGATTTTAATGTGCCAAAAACGTTTCGCAAAAGTGTCTTGAACCATCTTATCATGGCGATTAATATCCTCTTAACTGACAAGTGACAAACGTGACTGCTTGAGTAGTTGCTTGCTAAGCAAAGCAACTTTAAATTCCTCATACCAATTTACACAGATATGCAAAAAAAGACACGCTATCATTGCTGTGCGCTGTTCCGGTAAATTCTCGGAAGTAGTTGATTATAATTGTCTGTTTACACAGTTCTCGCAGTCACAAACGGTTCTCGGATGAAGTGTACTTCCAGTGATGACAGACAAAACAAATAAACAGCCCTAATAAAAGCTCTATCTCCAGGAATCGGTTTTCCCGTGTTCAGAATAGTAAAGAACGTGCATGTCTGATGAAATCACTATAGAAGACATGCAAAATTCTCAGATAATTCAATGTCAAAGATTTAGCCATGCGACAAAGAACGGTTGAATGGAGTATAGGTGGTTGCTTAAGTTGTGATAATTGCAACAACCTTCCGTCGCATACATTCAAATGATTATTATCATTTCAAACTTCATGCAGCACATTGTCTGTTGATTGAAAAAAACTTTAGTAAAAACTGCATTCAAAAAAATTTCTAGTGCATAACTTTCTAATAACATTCGATTTTCTCTCGACAAATAGGGTCTATATGAAGATGAGAGCCTCTATTTGTTTACTTTTTCTTTCGATTATTACGGAACCAATGTGGATTTTTTTTTCAAAAATAGCAATAATATTCGAAAGCATTTGGATTTGGTTTGAAAGTTATGCGAAACGTTAAACGTCAAATATAAATACAACCTGGTAAGGCACTGAAGAACAAGTAAACAAAGATGAACTATCATTTACACCCCGGTACCCGATTTTCATATACGTACAGTTGGCTTGAAGCCTAAATTTTTGGTTCTTTGGTTCTAGTTCGCTGTCAAATGCTGTGTTTAAGCAGTGTTCACACCTTTCTTCATGCGATTGCACCAATATAAGGAAACGATTTCGTCGGAATATAATCGAACTATAATAAATCATAAATATCTTTTTCTATCTAAAAAGAATTCAAATAACTGGTTATAGAGAATACAAGACTAGAGTTACACTTATATTGAGTTTGACGAAATTAACTTTGGACACCAGTGTGGTTTGATTGTATTAATTTTTGGATGCAATGTAATATCGGATGCGCACCATACGGTTCTCATTTTGTTTCCTCTTGCTTGAATTTTCAGTGAAAGAGTGATAAAGCTGAGTTTCCAGTGATTTGGGTATTGAATACCAGTTATTTTAAAGTATTGCTGAAAGTGACAGTAAAATGAATTGTGTTATTGCCAGTTGCTATGCAAATTTTTCGAAGCCTGAGTCAAAAGATGGTGTTTTCAGCCACAGGTAATTATAAGAAAAATCATTTCTTCTAGCAATGGTTTCTGGAGGAAAATTAGTGATAATATCATAAATTTTGCTAGGTTCCCTTCTGATAAAAGCGAGTTGGAAAAATGGTTAATCGCCATTCAAATATTTACGGGCCAAACAATACAGGCACTTCAGACCGGAAGAAATAAATGTAGTTGGAAGTCAACTACGTTTGGTCAAAGATCCGATACCAGAGGTACCATCCTAGGGAGTTGATCGGAACTTTTGTTCGAGAGACGGAATGCAAATACAGCAAAAATAGACTGATAAATTCGCCAATAAGCACTTGGTTTCGCAAGCCATCTGTGAGAGCGGCAAGATGAGCCCGTCGTATATCAGGACGAGTGTCATCGAGCAAATCTACCGAAATGAATGTCTCTCTTTTAGGTTAGACATTGTTTTAGTTGGATTTAGAATCTTACCATTAGACTTTAGGTTGCGGGTTAGAGTGATATAAAGACAACAATGTTTTTTTTTTTTTGAAACCCGAAGAGGTCAGTTCTAGATTCTAAAAATGATAACTTGATTACGAGTCCAGTGCCTCATAATCGGATGCATCAATAACGCGTTGGTCGTTTGCAATTCAAAATCAATTAAAATAACTTCTGCCAACTTTTGAAAATTCTTATACTATGAGCATCACTGCAGACGCAGTCCTCGCTAGGCAAGTATTAAATTTATTCATATAAACATTCAAAGGAAAGTTTTCACTTATCCCACAGAAAACAGATATACAGGCTCGCATACGAACTGTGTGTAAAATTCGCTCAATATATGAGTAAACTATTGCTACAGCTTCAGTCTCACATGAAACATGTCAGAGCATGGTTGCTGCTAGACGGCAAACATCACACAAACCGCTATAAAATGATTTGAAGTTCTAAAAGGTCTGCTTTGATCGATTTAATTGTAATTAACTCGCACGCACGTAATTTAGGGGCCATGCAAGTTTGAATAAAATGCTTTGTCTTTTTCGTCTGAGAAGCCTGTAACTGACCAAAGAGAAATATTCACTACTTACGATTTCTAATTTAAATTAGATTTAGAACTCGGTTTATAATTATCATTATCACTTTACCCTTAACCGAAGACTGATAGAACTATAGAGTGAGGACGAATCACTATGCTACACATTCGCAAGAGAAACTTAACGCTATAAAAAAACTGCATGCATGCAAAACTTGGCGAAGAGAAGGTCAAATATCGAAATACGTAACACTAGTAAGAGCATAGATATATTAGCATATATTTGGGCTATTGATATTATTTCGTCAAATACAAGACAAATACAAATAAAGGCGAACAAAGTCTACACGGAACGACCGAAATCAGCATTTTCGCGAAAAATTTAGTTGATTTGCTGATTTTAGTTAGTTATTTTTTGAGACAACTAAAAAAATCTTACTTTTGCTGATTTAGATTTTTTATTCTCATTCCCTTAATAATAATAAAATATTTGTTGAAATGACTATTTTTTTTAGTTGAATTCACAAATTAAACGTACTGTCATTTCTTAGCTAAGGCACACTTCATATCCAGTCAACTAATTTTTTAGTTGAATTAAAGAAATATAATGTTGTTTTCAACCAATATGAATGGTTGAATTGGCTTCTGCAATCTGCAGCTATATGGCGCCCTGTCACAGAAACGGTAACACCTTAATGACTACTAGCCACTAGATGGCACACTACTGCCGAAAAAAATTCAGACGCGGTTGTCTTTTCTATATTGGCAGGTATAAATACGATGTTGTGTTGGAGAAAAAGACATAAACGAAACGTAAACATCTTTTTGAATTTTTTTCTTCTAAATCACTGTTTCTTCATTCTCACTGAAAACTTTGAGCACTCGGAAAACAAAAACCGAATACAAATAGTACACCGGACGGCGCAGCTCGGAAGGTTTGAAGATACAAAAAAACTTCATCACAATTAGAGTGAAACATTCGAAATTCACATCACTGCTCCGCGTAAAAACATTATTACGCACAATCGCTTCAAGTGCGCACAAATTCTGAATAAATACACTTTCCACTAACAGTTTACGTCATTTTTACATATCGGTTTAGAAAATTATATAGGGATATATCGTAACACATGCGAAAAACATCTAAACAATTTGCGAGCAGTTTCAACAAGACTGTCCCTTTTAGCTTTTTAATGGATTGTTTTGCTTTGACACTGCTGTCCTTCAGTAATGACGGTGATAGATAAATAGAATCAAAGTTTCTGATTTTAATAACGAAATTAGTTGTCAATGAGAATTTCGTGTTGGATTGAAATATTGCTGGTTTGTGTCCAGAATATTCGCCAACTAAACACATTCTCTAAAAATAAGAGTTTTTTTCAGCACAGTAAATTCTACATTTTAACTAATTTTATAGTTATTTTGGAAATTTTGTTGTTAGAATCAACTAATTCAAAAACAGTAATACGAATTAGGCGCAGAGCTAATTTCGGTCGTTCCGTGTATGTTCATGGTTAGCGTGTTCGATGTTCTTCTAATTCTCACACGAATACGAAAAGCTTTGTGTTGTTAATTAATATCGACCTAGTGAGACTCTCGTTCAATTGCACACTAAAAATTAAATAATAAGACGATTGACTGAACTGTTTGATAAAAAATATCGGTCATTTGAAATTGTGGTTAGCTTGAAATCATGATTATATTGAAGAAAAATGTAATAACAAATTTTATTCACAAGGAGGTCCATATCTTTTGCCCACCTTTCGGAAAATGCCCTGAACATTTTTCATACATCATGCGTCAGTCCGACACGAACCTTTTAAATGGGCTTGAAGATTTACACAAGCTTATGTCGTTTTCGTTTTTAAATTGCACTACACCGGTGTAGCGAAAGCTGCACCTAAACCGTTCGTTTTTACCAATTGCACTACACCAGTGCTACACTTTTTCTGCACCGATACCACTGGTGTAGCACTCATCAAAAGTTTGGTGTAGCTCTGTGCAATGGAATCGTTAATTGTAGTCAATGGTTACTGTTTATGTTTTCGTCATTTTTGTTCGTTTATTCATGCTTCAGTGTAGCACTGCACCGGTGTAGTGCAAATTAAAAACGAAAACGCCATTAGATTCGAACAGGATGTTCTGTGATCCCACAGCCTGCTGTTGAAATTTTTCTCAAACCCGATTTCCGATTCAGAAGTTTCAGTAATATGTAAAAAAAAAACATGAAGAACTGCTCACTCAATTTCCTCAGAGATGATCGCAAGATTCAAATTAAAGTTCTTATGATTTCATTTCATTTCATCCGGCTCCGAAGATAAAGATTGATATGTGTATGTGCACTCCAAAAACAATTTTTTCAATCTTCAAAACCAATTTTCACAATCTTAGACTCAAATGAATTAACTTATAGATCATCTTTAAAAGTCTTACGATGTAAACAGTAGTAAATTCCTTGAAACCAAACCGCGATTACTTCCCGGTTCCCGGATTTTTCAAGCATATCAAAAACACCAAAAGGGAATTAATTTCGATTAACACGATGATCCAATAGAATGCTGTTGACTTTTATCCATATTCAACTGACGATTCCGAAGTTTCTGGATGATGAGCATTTCTAATCGTCGTTCAAATTGACGATTTAAAACTCGTAAAAAAATGTCTAAACAAATAGTTACACTATTTGAAGATTTTGTTAGTTGATGGTCAAACGAGTCGATTTCTTCAATACCGATTCCGGAATTAAAAAAAAAATACCGGTTGGTTACCCCCGTTTGTCAACACAGATCTGCTGCTTTTATAATATTTGAAAACGAATCGTCGCAATAAGCTATGGGTTGATAATATATTTGACTTTTTCATCGGTATTTGAAGCAAACCGTTTATTTTTCTCAACTTTGTTCAGGAAAATGACTTCTCTGGTACGTGAAACCGATTATCGGTTTGTGCTATATACATAGCTGTAATGTTTATTTATTTGATGTGGAACACATCTTTATTTTCTATATAGGGGTGCAAACTAGAAATTAAAGGGTAAATACAAGTATAAATGTGGTCAGGCTTTGAACACTTACAGCTAAGTCAGTTTAGTTTCAATAAATAATATTATTTCATCAATTGATTGGAAATATTTCTACGAAATGATTGGAATGCGCATCGGCATGTATTTTTAATTGTATATCATTGAAATGTTGATTAATAGTTAACTGTGTCCTATTTTGTCTGTCAAAAATCTTCGGCATACCGGATTTCCCTGCCATAGACGACGGTTTTGAAGGAGTCGCATTGACATATCAATGGGAAAGCATCGCTCTGATTGGTCAATCGATGCAAAAGCGAAACTGTTGGAAACCAGAGTTACCATATTCACAAATTTTCCTGTAAAACCACAGATTTTTTTGCCTATTTTGCCACACAGATTCTGTGTCACAGAACACAGATTTTATCAAAATTCACAAATTTTCAAAATGTTTTTCACAGATTTTTACAGATTATGATCGAAAATATGCAACACAGGTGGTACACAGATTTTTCAAGTTCAAACACTGATTTTAAAATGGCAACTCTGTTGGAAACACGCGAATCTATAAATATGAGCGAAATTATAGCTAACGTTCCAGTCCTACGCCGTAGCATGCCAGAGGTAGATTGTTGCTAGACAGCAAGACAAAAACTGCCATAAAACGATTTGAAGCTTTGATTGGTATGCTCTGATCTTGTGTCATGCGAGTTTGGGTGAAAATCCATGTTATGTCATTTTCGCCTGAGAAATTTGCAAGTACCCTAGGGTAAATTTCGAGTGCTTAAGATTAATTTCTGATTTATATAAGAAGAATTGAATAATCATGAGAAAAAGTTTATAGCTTCAACCGAAATCGCAGAATGGTAGAGAGACTTAATGCTATAAAAATAACTGCGTGAATACAAAATGAAGAGAAGCTTAAATATCGAAATCCGGCACGCAAGTATGCACAAAGATATAATTGCATACATTTGGGATATTGATGTAATTTCGTCGGCTACAAGATCAAGACAAACAGTCTATATTCTGGATTCAAAAGTGTGACGATTGATTAAACTGTTTGATTTGAAAATGTCGATCATTATAAATTGTGGATGCCCTTGAACGTCTAAAAAGTTCATTATCGGACCTGATGTAAAATGAACTTGTAGTCATCTAGACTATTTTTGATTGTGTTGGTAATTTTCACAGCAAGCAAGTAAACATTGTAACAAACCGGGTTCGATTTTGTATTGCGTTGGAGGATGAGAAGTAGGCACAATTCTGTGTCCTGCATGAAATCCGCTTGGATGTATACAAATCAATACATTACAGATAATTCTGTATGAATATAAAACACTGTTTGTTTTTTTCTAACTTTTCTCATAGATGGCGCGACTGATTTTCACAAACTTAGATTCAAATGAAAGGACTTGTGGTCCCATACAAAATTCCTGAATATTATTTGGATCCGACTTTCGGCTCCGGAATTATGGGTTAAAATGTGCAAAAAATAGTGAAAATATGTGCACTAACTTTTCTCAGAGATGGCTGATGAAACCGATTTTCACAAACTTAGGTTCAAATGAAAGGTCTTGAAATCCCATACAAAATTCCTGAATATTATTTGGATCCGACTTCCGGTTCGGGAGTTATGGGGTAAAATGGGCAAAAAAAGAAAATATGTGTTCTAACTTTTCTCATAGATGGCGCGACCGATTTTCACAAACTTATATTCAAATGAAAGGTCCTGTGGTCCCATACGTAATTCCTGAATTTCATGCGGATCCGACTTCCGGATCCGGAAATATAGGGTAAAGTGGGTTAAAAATTGTATACCATCACTGAAAATGGGGAAAAACCTTAAAAAATTCTCTAAATCACCTGAAATCTTTTCCAATTGATAGTTTTTATCAGTAGACGGTCAAACAAACCGATTTCGGTTATTCTTTCAAGAATCGCAGTATTATATATGATAGTATGATTGATATGAGAAAGGCATCATTACACCACTAGGTGGATTAAAACAGGTTTTGTTTCGCCGGTTTAAGTGACGGTGTACAATATTGAACACACTTTACCCTATAATTCCGGAACCGGAAGTCGGATCCGGATGAAATTCAGAAATTCCGTATGGGACCACAAGACCTTTCATTTAAGTCTAAGTTCGTGGAAATCGGTCTAACCATCGCTGAGAAAAGTGAGTGAGATCTATTTTCGTATATATGACCACTATTTCCGGTACTTCCAGAACCGGATACCGGGAACCAGGATAGCCGGAATCGGTTTGTTTAGTTGCCTACTGATAATGACTATCGATTTGTGTAGTTTTGAGACCAGTTTAGAAATTTTTTTTACGTTTTTTGTTTCGCCGGTTTAAGTGACGGTGTACAATATTGAACACTCTTTACCCTATAATTCCGGAACCGGAAGTCGGATCCGGATGAAATTCAGAAATTCCGTATGGGACCACGAGACCTTTCATTTGAATCTAAGTTTGTGGAAATCGGTTAAACCATCGCTGAGAAAAGTGAGTGAGATCCATTTTGGTATATATGACCACTATTTCGGGTACTTCCGGAACCGGATACCTGGAACCAGGATAGCCGGAATCGGTTTGTTTAGTTGCCTACTGATAATGACTATCGATTTGTGTAGTTTTGAGACCAGTTTAGAAATTTTTTACGTGTTTTGTTTCGCCGGTTTAAGTGACGGTGTACAATATTGAACACTCTTTACCCTATAATTCCGGAACCGGAAGTCGGATCCGGATGAAATTCAGGAATTCCGTATGGCACCACGAGACCTTTCATTTGAATCTTTTTTGTCAAAATCGGTTCAGCCAACTCCGAGAAAACCTAGTGAAATTATTTGACACATACACACACATACATACACACATACATACACACACACACACATACACACACACACACACACACACACACACACACACACACACACACACACACACACACACACACACACACACACACACACACACACACACACACACACACACACACACACACACACACACACACACACACACACACACACACACACACACACACACACACACACACACACACACACACACACACACACACACACACACACACACACACACACACACACACACACACACACACACACACACACACACACACACACACACACACACACACACACACACACACACACACACACACACACACACACACACACACACACACACACACACACACACACACACACACACACACACACACACACACACACATTGCTCAGCTCGATGAACTGAGTTGAATGGTATATGACACAATTTTCACTGGTCGGTTTTTCAAGTGTTTGCATAACCTTTCTATATGAGAAAGGCAAAAATAAACACAGTCTAGATGACTTTTAGCTGCTTTTTTGCTGGCAAAAACATGAAAAAAAAGATGTGAAGAAAGGATACGGAATTACCGATCGGAACCGACTTTTTGTCGGAGCCCCGGGACCCCTAGTGCTACATCTGGAGTCAGTACAAATGGGCTTCCTTGTATGTGAATGTATAATGTGTACATTTCTGTATACTCAATTTCGTTGATGACTGAACCGATTTTGAGAAGAAAAAAAGGCTTCTTCAAAAGTTACTATTAGACAATTGATCAAATTTGGAAGGCTCAGCGCGAACACTTCCGGAGATATAATTTATTGAAAATTCAATTGCAGTGTGAGATGCATTCACACAAAAATCTTCGGTACAAATTGTTTGAGTTATTTAGGCTGTTGGCTTGTTGAATTCATCCCGATTCCGCATAACCATAACTCTAACATTGAGACTGAATTGAAAACAATAAACAAAAACCCTTGTCCGTAATGATCGTTAGTTGCGAAACGGAGCAAAAAAAAATCAAGGTGCAATCATTTGCATCTTCTAACGACGTTATTAACTGTCCATACCATTTCCATCGCCACTGTACAGTAAGATTTCAATCTCAATTTAATTGGAAAATTGCACTCATTTACTTTTCTCAGCCTCTTGGTTTGGAAGTTTTGGTCCTGACATGAAAAAAACGGCAACAATCGACACCCGTTATAACCCTGGATACGATGGCCGACCGGTCGAAGTCTGCACAATTGCAACCGTTTCGATTAAAATGCAGTAATATGCCGGTGAAAATCTGTTTTCTCTCTTTCAAGTTACCACACGTTTGGGAACATCGAACAAAATGCGGCACGCTGCATGTTCTTTAGACTGGCTCAACTTTTTTTCTGGGTATTAAGATCACAAGGCTGTTTTCAATCTTCCTTAGTAAATAACAGTAAAAAATTTCTTGTCGATTGGTTCAGTATATGAACTTTCTAAGAACTATTAAAGGGAAAACGTATCAAATCAAACAAAAACATCTCATTGGAACCCCTGTAAATTTGAGTCAACCTAATAAAAACGCGTTCGCCCGAAGACGACGCTGCGACGTCGCCCGATGAGTGAGGTGTGGCAAGACTTGCAGTTTTTCAATTGGAGTGCATGTGTCTAGCAATTTACGGCTCCTCTGTTTGTGTGTAGGCCCCAGCAAAAAAAAGGTAATCATTATTTTTATGACACGTACTTCTCACATTAACAATTAGAATTACGGTGACGCAACGCCGCTCAACAGCCCATGAGATGCACATTTAATGATGCGAATTGCATTTTAACGCAGGTACTAGTACCAGTAGTTTTTCCCCTTTGTAGGGTTACTGACCCTACGACGAGAGCCTTCACAAATCGTACCATCTACAATCGAATCCGTCGGCAAAAGAAAAAGAGTTCGATTACTTAAATTCCGTGCTGCCGCAGTTGCGGACTCAAGCGTTCAAGTTCGCAGCTAGCATGGATCTTCTATTGCCGACAGGAGTCAAAATGCCTTGAAATCGATCAGAACCGGTGCAGTTTTCTACTTGCCGACTTGTCCAACCGCCATCAATTAGATCGTGAATCGATGTGATAACTTGCTTCAGAATTCGCCGACTAGCCGATTGGCACCGTTGGCAGCTTGTCGGCGGTACACGAACGGTTAGCAACGTCTGAAAGCCTATCAAGGGTCTTCTTGGCGTGTTTGGGTAACGCTCACGGTCAATTCTTAGGCCACCGACTATCAGGCAAAAGTGACCGGAGCTGTATCAACGGATGTCTACACTCCCTTCATTTCGCACGCAATATTCGATCTAACAACATAATCGAAAGTTTCAATTGTTTCTATGGTGATCGAAACGAGCAATAAATTTCCCATTTGACCCCACGAGAAGGCCCAGCGGAATCAGATTGGCACATCGAAATTCATTTCAAAGTTGCTTCATACCATGTGAAATTATTTGTCATTGCTGAAACTGTGAAACTGCGTAGACGTTTAAATAGAGTAATTGACGCTCATTTCTATCAACATGCAGTCGTTACCTTGTCCATTTTTTCTGTGAGTTGGGAGTTTAAGTGTCGATTTATTACATAACTACTTCCAAAGTAACACTAAGGATTTTTTTCCTCGAATCTTGGCGAAACTGTTCCAATTGGTAATCATTGTCGGTAGACGTAGAGTAGGTCAAACGTGCTATACTGGTTCTCGGCTTCCGATTCCGGAAGAACCGAAAATAGTGGTCGTATACCACAAAATGGAACGCATTCACTTCTCAAAGATATGGGGATTGACCATTTTTCGGAGAAGGTTTTAGAACATGAAGATTAATTAAAATATGTATATAACTACTCAATTTTTTTTAATAAAGTCGTTTGTTGAAAATTATTCATTTTATAATTGACATAAATATGATGACTTTCGCGCTGAATCATATTCGCAGTTGGCAGAATTTTCTAGACGTGTAGACTTTGACCTGAAATCTCACGTTGCATACTTTGATCTAGACAGTCTTTTAAAAAGGGCCAAACTTTGTTCATCGTTTTTTTTTTTCAAATAGTTAAGACGAAAAATGACAAAGCCTAAAAAAATGTTATACTAGTGATTTTCACAAAATCAGTCAAATTTTCTAACAAAAATATAGTACCCATACAAAGTTCCTGAATTTCATTTTTTCATTTGGATCTGACTTCCGGTTCCGGAATTACAGGGTGATATGCATCAAAAATGTGAAAATAATGCATTAAAAATGTGAAAATAATGTCACTCGGTTTTCTCGGGGATAGCTTTACCGAACTTAGATTCAAATGAAAGGTTTTATGGTCTCATACAAAGTTCCTGAATATCATTCAGATCCGAATTCTGGTTCCGGAATTACAGAGTGATATGCACCAAAAATGTGAAATTAATATCACTTTATTTCCTCAAAGATGGTTGAACCGAGTTTCACAAACTTAGATTCAAACTAAAGGTCTCATGGTTCCAAACAAAGTTCCGGAATTTCATATGTATCCAACTTGATATGGTGATATGCACCAAAAATGTAAAAATAGTGTATTAAAATGTTAATATAGTGTCACTCACTTTTCTCGGAGATGGAAGTTCTTAAGATGCCATAAGAATATCCTAATTTTCAGTCGAATAAAACCTCTGGTTTCGAAGACAGCCCACTTGTACGCAGTGTGCTGATTTCCCCCCAGACGGCTGGCTATGTCTGCCAGCCAGTTTTGCCGGAATTCTGGCAACAATGCAACAACCGTTTCTGGCAGAGAATTTCACCTAGCGATTATTAACGTTTCTGTTTCTGTCGAATTATTGCCATACAAGATTGGCAGAACCGGTTTGAATCGGTTTTATATTTTTAGCGTCTTGGTTTTATTTTTTCAAGAAAAAGTACATACGAAAGGCAATAAGTTATTGCCCTTCATATATGCTAATTATAGAAAATGTTAACATTACTTTCTCACTACCAAACATACATATTTCAATCTCATTTACCTTGTCTCAAGATTCGTTTTTGTTTTGTATGCGGGATTGTCGAATATCAAATGAAGTCGAATAAAAAAAAGAAGGAAGAGAGAAATAAACAAGACACGTACGGCGAGATGGCGCAATTTCGCCTGGACAATTTTGACAGCAGCCGAAATGCAGCCAGCCTTCTGACGGTTGCCAGAATTCCTCATAAGCGGAAGGGTGCTCAGTATGAAAACATCAATACAATAATGTAATATACAGGAGAAAATGAAAATGAGAAAGGCATCATTACACCACTAGGTGAATTAAAACAGGTTTTCATATTTATAAAAAAAGGTAAAAATTAAAATCTTTTACAAAAAAAACATTTTTTCTGATAAAAAAAAACTTACAGTGTCGAAAACTAAACTAAACTGAAAGTCCTCATCCAAAAATTGAGTGAATCTCAATTTGAGAGGAGATTTCACGAAATACTGGTTGCCCGATATTTGCAAAAAAGTATTAGTAATAGACAAGAAAAAGTTTTAGTCAAAAAAAAATTTTTTTTCTTAAACTGTCCGCTTTCCAATACATGGACGGCTGGTAGGGAACATAATATTTTACTAATAGTACTGTTGTTGTACCGTTGAGTTCCGCTATGTCACGTCATTATACTCTCACAAAGTCACTATTTTCAAGAAAGTGTATCAAACGTTATAATACAGATACGTATTTCGGAATGTTATTTACATCCTTCTTCAGTGTATCGGTTTTATAAATTTATAGACTTTGTGAGAGTGTAATGACGTGACATAGTGGAATTCAACGGTACAACAACAGTACTATTAGTGAGAATATTCTACTAACAGCTCAAACAGAAATTTTAATAATAACTTACCTTGTGAAAAACTTTCGTTGAAATCAGAAAGTGATAATTTTTTGGGAATTGACATTAAATTTTGAAAACCAATTTTTTTCAGTGTAGGATTCGATCTGATACTTTCTGCAAATATCGTGCAACTGGCAATAGGGTATTAGATTAAATTTTCTCACAAATTGATATTCATTATCATTTTGGACGATTACGACTTTAAGATTAGTTAAGATTTCAATAAAAAGATACTCGATAAAAAATTTAGTTTGGACAAGAAATAATTTTCTCTCGAAAAAATTTTTTTCCTTGAATGTGCCCATCTTGCAATATACGATTGGTTGGTAGGGAATTTGATAACCTATCTTGGGACAAAATTTTATCAAATCCAATAATTGTTTTTCTTTGTAAATCAATTTTAATTTTCTTCAAGTGTAGGACTCGATAAGATTTTTTTTTCAATATTTTTATCGAAAAATTTGACTCATTTTGTGATAAACACTAGTATAACTCTTTTTCGTAGGACTCATAATTTTGGACAATAAATTTTTGAAAAAAAATTGGTAAAAATGTGTAGCCATTTTCGAAAGACAGTCCGGAATGTTGAAAAAACAAAGTATGAGACAACAAATCGAGTTGGGATGAAATTTGTCATATTGAATACGTCTTACTTTACTATGGGACGTCTTTGCAAAATTTACCCTCTGAGAGAGTGATAAGTTTTTGATCGTGAACATCTCTTGCTGTATCTTTATCTATTGTTTCTGCGGTATTGCGTCTTAGAGCCGAAGCAAAGATATTGTATCCGATTTTATCGTTTTATCGGTTATTTGTTGATTGAAAGTCGATTGATCGGCAAAATAACACGGTGACTCTACTAATGAGATGACTATTGGTACAGTAGCCCTATATAGAATCAGCTGTGACAAAGCAGGCATATAATAGCTAGAAAAAATAGCGATTCAATAGATCAGGTTAATTTCTCAGATTAACAGTTCAAAGTTGCGTAACGTGTGTCGATACGAACCGGCTACACCAAACCGGTAGTCATGCATTCTTAATTACAAACACACTATAATTACTGAGACATTTTGAAATTCACATGAGTAACAAGATTTCTACGGCGTAGGTAACCCCTGTTCAGCACAAATCGGCTGCGGAACGAAACCCTAGCAACGCACGGTGGGAAAAATGGAATCCAAAGTCACAGAAAAGAATTAAATTTTTGTCAGTTTGCATCTTTGATCTAATGATGAATCCTAAAACTTTCCAGGTGAGGATAAATCTCAAATGAGATCGTTCTGCATTTGGTTTGAGGAGGTATACAGCCCTTTCCTTTCAATAATTCTTGGAATGTATTCAAAGCCAGTAATCGTAATTATATAAAGAATTACAATGATAAAATAAATTTCTCTGTTGTTTCTGAGCTCTTCGAAATAATTGTGAGCAATGGGTTTTTTTCTCGTACAAGAAATTATATTTCTATACCGATCAACACGGAATTTTAGATTTTACTACGATCTGTACTTCGCGTTTGGAAGAAAATGTACAAATTGCCGTAACAAAGAAAATAAATCGTTGGAAATAATAGGATTAAAAATTTTCAATATTATCTCTTCTACGCAATGTGCCAATAATACAGCGAGTGATTTTTTGTATGTACTTTTTTCATAAAACTATGTTATAAAAAGAAGAAGTTCTAGAAAATCGATGTAGTATTAAAAAAAATATAAATTGAATCGAATTCATTTTAAATAATTGAAAAATTTATCGAAAATTCCTAATTAAAAAACCTGTTTCAATCCTTCGTGTGGTGTAATGGAACCATTCCCGTTGACATTTCCGGAAACGGAATCGGGAGACTGTCGCAGTTGCAGTAGATTTTTGAGGCCACTAAATAGCGCCTACAAGTTCAAATAGTTTTACAATCTGCTTCGAAAATTTCGTACTTTTTGTGTCGTCAGCTATATGGAGGCTAGACATTTTTATCTTTCATTATTCTGGAAGTCGGATCCGGATAAATTTCAACCACATCCAACACATTTGTTTGAATCAACGTTCGATCGGTTCAGTCGGAATTAATTTGTTCGATTATAAGTTAATAAGACCTGCATGTTAGATGTATTCACTTCTATTTAGAACTATTTTCAAGAGATTTGTTCCATTTTCAATACCCACTAACAATTAATTCCATTATAAAATATTTAATTCTGAATGTTGATTATAGAGACGAAGTCTTTGTTTTAATTCCAGTTGTTTGGATTACCTCCGATCCAACTGAAATCCTGCGCTTCTGTAACTTTTGTATACGAAATTCAATTTGAATCAATTTTGGTTCCAGTATTATATGCAGTTTTCATTGACATCACTACCCCACCGGTACGATATTACTGTACTACCGACTGTAAATATTCCATACACATCGCGAAGCATGCTAATATATTTTCAAATAAATTCTCACTTTCGGACGCACATCGAAAGCGTGCTTCGTTTGTAAGAGCGGTGTTGTGTTTTCTTCCTCCGTACCAGCGCATATACGTACCGGTGCGCTTTATAAGACGGTTTGATTTTTTTTACACCCATCACTTTGTAATTCCGGAACCAGAAGGCGCATCCAGACCTTTTAATTGAATCCAAGTTTGTAAAAATCGTTCAGAAGTCGGTTTTCACAGCGATTGCATAACCTTTTTATACCTTAAGGTTAAAGTCTCTATAATATGTCTTAAATTTACTTTTATTCTAAATCCTTAAAGGATGTTAACTTTATCAGTGGCAATCAAAATCTGCAGAAGTTACATTTTAATAAGCTTCGGTTAGAAAAAGGTCATTCAAACAATGGCATATAATTCTGCACAAAAAAGGCTTCTTTCCTTCAAGAAGCAGGCGGTTTTTGATATATTTAGATACAAAAAGCAAAGGACTAAGGTTTTTAATTAACTGCGCGGCAAGACCAGTAACTCTAAATCAAACCTACAACTACTTGTAATTTATTTAAGTAGAAAATAAAACTAATTTCAAGAAACTTTGAAGGGACATTTTTTTAATATACACTGAAGTCTTTTTTTATGCGAATTTACGTACCGCATAAAAAAAACCGCATAACTCTGAAAATTCGCATAAAAAAACCGCATAACTCTGAAACTTCGCATAAAAAAAACCGCATAACTCTGAAACTTCGCATAAAAAAAAGACCGCAGAAGGGTAAACCGCATAACTCTGAAAACTCGCATAAAAAAAACCGCATAACTCTGAAAATTCGCATAAAAAAAGTCACGTAAAAAAACCGCATAAAAAAGACCGCATAAAAACAGACCTCAGTGTAATTATATCGGTTAACTTTCAAAAGACACGAGTCGCATTTACGTCAATGTGTTGATTACAATAACAGGTTCAAAGAAGAAATTTCGGATGTGTTTTTTTAATTTTATTCGGATCCGACTTCTGGTTCCGGAATTACAAGGAAATATGTACAAATTTTTGAAAAATTCGCCCTTAATTTCCTTGGAAATTTCTTAACCGATTTTTACAAACTAAGAAGCAAATAAATGGTCTAGAAATTCTCGAAAAAGTTTTCGAAAAGTTGATCCAAATCCGACTTTCGGTTCCGGTATTACAGTGCGGTTAGCGAAAATTTCCAATTTCATGAGTATTTTTTCACAAGCGATGGCGGAACGAGGTGCACATTTTTATAAAACTTAAAAAAAACCTTAATTCCATTGGTTGCTATTGAATTTCATCATTCTTTCATCAGGTAAAGTGTGTTTAAAATTGCACACCGTCATTTAGAGCGAAGATGCAAAAAGGATAAAATACTTCTTGATTTTATCGCAAAATTTATTCAATTCATATTCATATATTCACTAGGCTATATTAGTTACTTACTAAACGAACCGACTTCGGCTATACTGGTTACAAGTTCCTGGTTCCAGAAGTACCGGAAATAGTGGTCAAAAACTTTAAAACAAGACTCGCTCAATTTTTTCAGAGATGATTTGATCGATTTCCACAAACAGGCTCAAATAAAAGTTCCTGTAGTCTCTAAGGTTGCTGTTTAGTTTCATCCTGGTCCGACTTCCGTTTCCAGAACTATAGGGTAAAGTGTGTTTAATCATTTAATGCGACGATAAATATCTTATCAAGGAGCAAGACTCTTTGCAAGCGTATGAGTAATGTCAACAATATGTGCGTAAAAACAAAAAAAAGTTCATAACCAAAGAAAGTTTCTTATTTTATTCTAGATCGAAAAAAAATTTTTTTTACAGAATCTTATAGTGATATTTTAAGAAATAAAACTAATATAAGAAAGGCTTCATTACACCACTAAGTGGATTAAAAAAGGTTTTTTTTCATAACAGTTTATCAGGCAGTTTTGAATTCTTGATAAAGTATTTTACTATTTTTAGTGTCTAGAATTCTTAGAGACCGAAACCGATTTCCTGCCACTTCTTCTTCGACATGATTTTCACCAATAAAAGTTTCCGAATCACAACGATTTGAAGAAATTTTCTTGCTAAAATACATTTCTAACTCTAAAACATTAGTCTTGAGTCAATTCTTATTTTGACTTCTTCCTGGAATTGTTACACGGATAAAAATCTATTGCCGGTATCATGATTTTTAAACATGAAATAATGAACCATGTCTTCTCATGAGCCAAATGATTGATATCTTTAAAATGTTCATGGAAAATGTGTTATTGTTCATGACATTCATCATTTTGCTCATGAAATCATGACTTATTATTCATGATAGACATTATTCATGATTTCATGATTTTTAATCATGGTACCGGCAATGGATTTTTATCCGTGTACTTTCCATTTCGACATGAATTAAAATAAATTATCAGGTGTACAACTTTGCTCCGCCGTTTTTTTTTTAAATTAAAAGCTTATTGCGAAAAAGTGCTTCCAGATGTATTATTCGAAGTATTGTCCGTCGCTAGCGACAACTTTCTCCCTTCTTTCCGGAAATTTACGGATCCCGGATCGAAAAAAGGAGTCCTCTTTCGACGCTATCCATGAAGCAATCCATTTTTCCAACTCTTCGAAGGATTGAAAATGTTGATCTACCTGGCCGTGTGCCATCGAACGGAATAGGTGGAAGTCAGAAAGGGCGACATCTGGGGAATACGGCGTGTGGGGCAAGACTTCCCATTTCAGCGTTTCCAGGTACTTTTTGACCACTTTTGCGACTTAAGGCCGAGCATTGTCGTGTTGGAGGATGACTTTGTCATGTCGCTCTTGATATTGTGGCCGCTTTTCATTTAGCGCGCGACTAAGACACATCAGTTGCGTTCGGTAGCGATATTCTGTGATGGTTTCACTCGGTTTTAAGAGCTTGATTATTTTATTCGGTTTTGCCTTCGACGAAGTAGCATGCCCGGGTGATGTCAAACCCCTTACGATTTTGTCTTTGAAGCAGTTGCTCACATACAAATAGACGGCGCTCGATGTCCCTCGGTTTCAATTCGTACGGCACCCAGTTTCCTTCGTTCTGAATCATGCCCAGGGCCTTGAGACGTTTTGAAATGGCTTGCTGACTCACTCCCAGCGATTCGACAAGCTCTTCTTGGGTTTGGCACGAATCTTCATCAAGCAATGCTTCTAATAGTTGTTCATCTTTGAAAGTTTTTTCTCTTCCACCACCATGTTTGTCTTCGACATCGAAATCACCATTTTTAAAACATTGAAACCACTACCGACACATTATTTTACTCAGGGCAGCATCACCGTAAGTTTCTGCGAGCATTCGATGCGCTTCAGCTGCATTTTTTCGAATTGTAACAGAAAAGTGAAACTTCCCGCAAATGGCGAGAATTGGGCACATAAACAGACATTTTCGAGCGTGAAGAATACGAAAACAAGAACAACTGTCACTGAAACGGCGATGACAATTCGTTAGACACTGTACACACTCACTTTAAAGGCATTATCATCTATGTATTTTGACCAGCCTCAGCCGGTACAGCCACCTATCGAAAAACGGCGGAAGCAAAGTTGTACACCTGATATTTAAAGAGATAAGTAAGGAAAAATATTGAATATATTAAATTTCATTGTTACCGATGATCCTGACAACAAATTTTATATCTCCCTGAAATAACCTTAATTTCATTATCTAGTACTTACTGATGACTTTTCCAACCAAGCTAATTTAAAATTTACTACTGAGAAGTTATTACAGTTGCCTAGTAACCTATCCTAATTAACTACACACCAAAAAAATCCTATTATTACAGATGACACAATTGACAACTCTGACACAATTACATATGACACATTCCAAATTAAGCTTCATTTTTAAGTCATAAGCGACATATTCATAACATTCTTTTATTTTCAATTTAAAATAATGTCACAGAAACTATTTTTTGTGAAAAATTTCTCAATTCTACTCGTTCGAACGAAACTTTAAAGCAAAAGATTTAGTTTTCAGTGTAAGACAACTTAAAATTACAAGACGCGAACCATAATATAGCATGCAAGGCATCCACGAAAACTAAAATTCAAAAGCGTTTATAACTCGAGTTGAGTGTATCGTAATCGAAGTGAGTTTAATGAAGTTAATTTGTGAGTTTTGCGGGTTGTCCGCTGAAAATGTTGATTTTTTTATTAAACATATTCGGTTGCATAGAACCGAAACGAAATTCGTATGCCCTTTCGATAAATGTGGAGTAATTTTTAAATCGTTGAAAGCGTTTGTACTACATTTTTTAAATAGGTGAGCATAACAATCAATTTTAGAAATAATGATAATCTAGTAAATTATATTTTACAGATTGGAACGAAAATTGATGGAATATCAATCGATTGTTCTGGGCCTGTGCTTGTGGCCGTAGGTAAGATTTATGTTGGTTCATATACAAACACAAATTAACGAATCATTTTTTCAGTTAGAGTCTACGTTCGCATATAATTTTGATTTTACATATCTTTTTCAGATTGTGGCAACGAAAGGCAAATTTTCTACGTATTTGCTGAACAAGTACGATTAAGTTAAGGAACTGAAAGTTTCATAACAGCGATATCCGATCTTCTATCCGTACACTACGTGCATAATTTTATGTACATGCATCAAATTTCAAAGTTTCTGGAATTTGTTCAGCAATACTTTTTTTTAAATCATTCCATCAACTGGATCGAAAACGAACGCCACTCGGAAAAACAATCAACAAAGAGTA
This sequence comes from Malaya genurostris, assembly GCF_030247185.1. NCBI lineage: Eukaryota > Metazoa > Arthropoda > Insecta > Diptera > Culicidae > Malaya > Malaya genurostris. The sequence continues at coordinate 129,993,261 of NC_080570.1, forward strand.
GTTAAAAATGTCATCAAATCCATTTCCGAATTTTGTGCACCATTGAAAGCAATAAATCTTAATAATAAATAAAATGACAGTAAATAAATAAAAAGTCTTGCTGTTACCGTATTTATATTCTCCGAAATTCCTACGGTTAAATTACAATCTTGTTACAATCATAACTAATTTCAGGCCTTTTACAAACAATAGCGACAAAAGTAATATTGGTAAATGAAATTTAACAGTCAATATGAAAAATGCATCGCAGTTAAATTTTACAAGCGGAAACAATCGAAACGTAATTTTACATGTTGTTCGATGTAATCTTGTGATTCCGCGTTTCATGTTCTCTTGTAAAAATAAAAACGAACTTAATGATCTGTCATTTGTTTCGCTTGCATATGTCGGTCTTAAATGATGTAAAAATACAAGACTTTTTCTAAGTGTGTAGGAGCAACAAGTATAGAATTTATGACCCATACATATTCTAAATCAGCTGAGTGTGCACGTTGAACATGATTTGCTCTATCCAAGTAGTTTGAAGAATTTCATTTCAGGGGTGGTCAATTAAGTTAAACTAAACTAAGCTAAGCTGGAAACTGGATAAATTGGTTTGACGATCCCAAAAATTTTTCGACCAGCTGATTTTCATTCGAGTCATATAAGAAAAGTTAAAATTATTACTTTGTATTTATCGGAGCGCCATTTTACATGACGTCAAACTAACCGTTTTAACCCACTATGCACCGTGCCAACGGCGACCAGCTTCGCTTCATTATTGACGTAATGTTTGAGTGCTGCTGAATAGTTGATATCGCATACAAGCCCATGCGGCTAATACAACCTGTTACAGTTATCTTTCCATTTAAGAAGTGTGAAGGTATACCGTGGATTGATAGATCCGACAACCAAGCAGCTTCTATTCAATTTTATTTTGTTTTGTTTTATGTTGTTCTTGATTTTAGATTGTCGAAATAATTATAATTTACTTTCAGAGACAATAATGACATTTTCGCTATATATCTGCAACAATTTCGAGCATCCTTCCCTTGTGATTAACAACAACTTTCAAGTTTAAGCTCAGTGACAAGTACTCTGAAATAGTACAGAGAAACAAAATAATGTTTTCAACGGCCTCGTGGGATTGACAATTTGTTTTATGTCAGAAAATTTAATCGAAGTGAAGGGATGTAAGTGGCTGTAAGCGCAATATGGAAACGGTGTTATTTTTCAAGGAAGAGCTTCTCCAAAAGCAATCAGAGCATAAAGTAATCGAAAATCCTATAATCTGACTTCCATTGACACATATCCGACGATCATGTAAAGAAGTAACAAACCCTATTATGAAAATGGCCAAGAAACCAGCTGTAAACATCCACTATGGAGAAAAATTGCAGGCGAAAGATGATCAATCGTGTATTGATTTATGAACCATACGAAAAGAGAAATTTTTTTATCGATACGACTAATACTCAGAGAGCTCCAAAGTGGATGTTAATAGATGGTATGATGGATGGCTAATATTGGAGTGATTATATTCTTCTTGAAATGTCACGTTAATATCTGAAATTACCTCGCTGTCGCCACCCAGTTGGCCCAAAGTTCAGTAACCCCTTCTAAGCTGATTAACCCCGTTGACACAGTTCGTCTTTCTTAGTCAGTTAGTAGGGCCCGATATTATTGGCAACCTTCTCTGTGTTGCCAAACGTTTGACCGATACATTAGAATTAACCTCCAGACGTGAAGCGAGGAGCCATGGCTCGGTTTTTCGTTTGCAAATCTCCGGTTCAAATTGCTTTCACACTCCTCTGAAACGGATCCCCGTTTCGTCTCGTCTCGTCTCGTCGCTTTAATCCTATCATTTCATCTTGACTGAGTTCGGTTCAGTAACCCACATTTATAACCTGCCTCCAAGCACCAGTAGCGCCAGTGATCGTGGGGCGATGCACCGATGGCGCTGGTTCCAATCGATTTTTTCTTCTATGCCTTTACATCGAAATCGTTGCAATTTGTCACGTGATTTTCTAAGGTCGCTGGTAATTACAATTGTGCTTTTCATGATTTGACCGGGATGACACAAGAGTAGAGGTGAAGATTTTTATGGCAGCAAAAAGAAGGAGCACATTTCCATCCGGATACAGCTTAACACTGTTGCGGAGAAATACTTACTGGACAAACGTCTTCGGTTTGTGCTTCTGTGGAAAAAGAAGTAAATGAATAAATAATAAATTTTATATTCATTCCTCCGACTGTCCGTATTTGTTTTAGCAATAACCGTTTCGCACAGCAATAATGAAAGGCGGGTGGGTACTGTTAGAGATCTCATTGAAGTGACATAGGACTACGCATTGATTCAATTGAAACTTGACAATTTCTCGACAAAAAAGTTGGTTTTCGTTTTTGACACTGCATTACTGGGCGCTCTACTTGAATCACCGATACCCGCTGTTACAAATTTCATGGCAGATGAAATTTCCCCCGACATTCTGGCAGCAATTCGATAACAGTTTGGCAATAACCGTTCCCGGTAGTGACTTTTGTTTTGATGCCATCAACGAATTTATTGTAACCTAATAAGGCTGAAGAACCGTTTTAATCGGTTCTACTTTTCTGCAGAATTTTCTCTTTACATTTACATTTTTTCTAATTTAAATTCATTGTGGAAGGCGATTTCACTATTTTCATACTACCAAGCAGAATGAAAAATCATCATGGAATATAAAATCTGCTCAAAATAGCAACGCAATAAATCGCATCACTTTACCGAAGTTTGGTGTAGTAAATTGCCGAACTCGGCAGTAAACAACAAGTATGCTGAAATCAGCAACTGCGTTTTCCGAAATTTCGAATAGATTTTGCCGGTATTCGGCAAGACGCTTGACAACTTATGCCTACTATCCGATTGTATATCGTCGTTTTTTGTAGAATACAAAAAAAGGCTATAGCCGGGTAAGCATGTGAATTCTGTCCCAAATGGAATTCATATCGTTGAACCATATTTGAAAGAGCTTGAACTGCGGACAATTTCACCAAAATTCTAACTTAAACTGCCAGAAAGACGAAGTCATGGTAGTTCTGTTGATTTTCATTTTATTTGACTTTTGAAGCAATCGCTTCTGTGATTTAGGTATTATCAGGAAGATTCGCTTTTTTTCAATTATTTTGAAAATGCATTTTTTGCACTAAAAATACTTATTTTCTTATTAAAAACAATTACAGTTAACCATGCGTTTCCATTGAAGCAGTTCATTAGAAGGAAAGGCATGGTGCTTAGTTCTAGTTATACACCATTCGTATCTTTCTAAAATAACTTTAATGGAGACGTATGGTAGAGTGTTTTTTATAAAAATTCAAATATTGTGGTTTGCTACATTTTAAAAAGATATGAAACCAAAGTACTTAAATGTGTCGAAAAATCATTTATTTATTACTGAATAATTAAGAGTGGTACGAAAATCGGAAATACGAAAAACTATTAATAGAAATTTTAAGCAGTTTTTATTTAATGCAAGTAATGCATCTTCAAAAAAATTTGTAAAAAAATTGTGAACATTCCTGAAGAACGTCTAAAACATTTTCCAAACTTTTTGATAAAGCAGTTGCTTTAAAAATCAAGTAAAATGATCAACAGTGTTCAAAAGAATCACCCTAATTCCGTCAAAATTGCAGTTAAATGGTTGAAATTTTGGAAAAATTGTCTTCAGTCCCAGCTTTTTCAAATGTGTTATAACAATGTGAATCTCTGTAAAAACTGTGAATTTAATTGTTAATGCGAATTATACTGCAATTGTTTAACACACACATAAACACGATAATAATTTCCGATGACAATAACATATGAAAGAAAATTTATTTTAAATATCACTTTGAATTATATACCGATGTATAACATCAAATGTTGCTCATATTCATTCGTACTATGAAAATTGACAGTGGAAAATAATGTATCAAACACACAAGGATGATTCAATAGGAAAAATATCATATCGAATGTGAAAGCATATTTAAGAGAAGTAAAAATAAACGTGAATTGCATTTAAATTATTTTTTTTAGGCAATCTATAAAGAAATCATTAGTTCTTCGCTTGATATGGGAAAGTACATTCAATTAAAGTTCTATTTCACGTGATTCGACCATCTCCATTTTTATCATTGTGCTAGAAGCTTTCTGACGTGATTTCTATAGCACAGAGCTATTTGTAGTCCTTCGTCAAAAAAGCTTACTGAAATGAAAAGACACTTGTCATCTCGGATAAATCCAAAGTTGCCATCTTCATTCCATGCAGTATGAGGTCTACGGCATTGACATCTTTTTCTAGACAGGGCGTGAATTCTACAAACCTTCGTGGCCCTCTGTTTCAATCTTCGCGTTTATTTGTGTAGACATTAAATTAAATTCGAAGGCTAACGTTCATCGTCCAATATATCGTTCATCGTGGAACCCGTGTAGCAGCTCTTACAAGATAATCCGGGTACGTTACTACTTTGTATGAGGGTATGATTATTGCTACCCTTACGTCATTTTCAGTAATAAAACTACTTACTTGAATAATATGATGTCTTTGTTACTAGTAATGACCAGGGTTGTCACATAAACAGATTTTTTTTGTATTTTGAAGATTGTTCAGTCAAATTTTAGACCCAGATTCTATATGGCTCAGAATTCTATTGCATAGTTACTATGTGGTATTTTCGGGTATGTAGTTTAAATTTACAACTTACCTTACCTTATCTAACAACTACAGTCCTGCGGTATCTTTTGCTGTATCAAGCATACGTCTTGGTCCGTGAGTGCTCGTTGCCAGCCACTCAAGGCACGGATGCTTCGTAGATCGCCCTCCACTTGATCGATCGAGATCATTTTAGCTTTCCATGGTTTTCCTAGCAGCTGTTGTAATTCGTGGCTCATACGCCATTTCCACTTTCCGTCCTCCATCTGAACTCCGCCATAGATGTCCGCTGCATTTTTCATTCGAAAGCACTAAAGGCTCGTTGATCCTGTGCCAACATAGTCCAGGTCTCATACGTGAAAGGCAATAACATTACTTTCTCACTGATAAACATGATGTTTGGTTCATCATCTCTCAAAATAGACATATTTCAATTTCATTTACTTCGTCTAAAGACGTCTTCTGCCGGTTGCCAGAATTCATTACAAGCGGGTCTCTGATACCCAGTAAAATTTGTCGACCTGTATCGCGCCGATTATTTTATCCACGCCATCTCAGCAAGCGGTTCTATTTTATTGGTCGTTGAGCGCTTGTTGAACGACATACTGCACGAAATATTCGTTCAGTTTGCTGGGTCGGTTTGTTGTTTTTTTTCTCCTGCAAAAATAGTGTCAAAATTAGGTGTTACCTTCATATAAAAAGAAAATTTGTTGTTATTCTACGTGAAGTAGAAGAATTGTACAGATATGTAGTTTTAGTTTAAACAAATATGTGGAAAAAACTTCAGAAATTCTTCAGTAAAACTAGTCCAACGGTGCTCCAACTCCTCATATAAAAAGTGGTTCAACAATGGACCTCTGTCTGCCGGGTTCGATGAACGAAAAAAACGGCGCTCGGTTCAACGGTCTATTTCAAAATCGGCAAACGATGGTCCCGTGTTGGCCTCCCGTTGAACGATTGATTGGACGTTGATTGGACCAATGATCCAACGTATTGAACCAATGAAGGACCACCGTTGAACGTTTTTTTTTTTTCCAAGAGGGCAGTCATCGGACAATTCTGCACTACACCCAAGCCTCCATTTACGAACCTTATATACGAGGTCTGTTCAAAAAGTTCCCGGAATTTTTTAATTGCGCGCGTCTGGAGAGTCCGGTGGTCAAATCGGTTTTTTTTATTGTGTTGGTACATATGTCCCTAATCTATGGTGAAATTTTCAGCTGTATTCATTGTTTACATTATGTCTTGTAGCGGCTGGTGTAGACGTGTTTTTTTGAGCTCGGCGATTTTTGTCTTGGTGACGTTGGGTGCTTCCACGTGGACGATTGTGCTTTTGTTTCGACATCATAACCGTACACCCATGTTTCATCACCAGTTATGACCCTTTCAAGTAAATTTGGATCGTCGTTGACGTCGTTTAACAGCTCCTGAGCGATGGTAATGCGTTTGTTTTTTTGATCAAAATTCAGCAGTTTTGGAACGAATTTTGCTGCCACTCGTTTCATGCCCAAAACATTTGAAAAAATATGATGGCATGAGCCAATTGATATGCCAACTTCATCAGCAACTTCTCTAATAGTGATTCGGCGATCATCCATAATCATTTTTTCCACTTTTCCCACATTTTCATCGATTATTGACGTGCTGGGTCGACCGGAACGTTCGTCGTCTTCAACGTCTTCGCGGCCATCTTGGAAACGCTTATACCACTCGTAAACACTTGTTTTTTTCATAGCAGACTCACTCTGTAACATTTCGCACACTTGGTTACACTTTATTTCATTTTTCACGCAAAATTTAATACAAATTCTTTGACTCTTCAATTCTTTCATTGTTTAAACTAACAAAAATTGCCGAGCTCAAAAAAACACGTCTACACCAGCCGCTACAAGACAGAATGTAAACAATGAATACAGCTGAAAATTTCACCATACATTAGGGACATATGTACCAACACAATAAAAAAAATTTTGATCACCGGACTCTCCAGACGCGCGCAATTAAAAAATTCCGGGAACTTTTTGAACAGACCTCGTATGTATGTACGTATAGGGTAACAGAGGTATTTTGGCCCACTTTAGAATCGATTTTATTTTGGCCCACTTTGTAAAAATAACCAACAAATGTTGTAATATCTTTGAAAAATCCTTCCGCAATAGGTAATTTAATGTTATTAGCTTTAAACTGATGCAACATGGATTACCTAAGATCGATTGAATCCATAAAGTTTGTTAGGTGGGCCAAAATATATGAACTGGCCAAAATACCTCTGTTACCCTATATGCTTGTATAGTCACCTGTGTGCATATGTGTATGTATTTATACATATAAATGATCACTTTTACTTCACCAATATTTGCATGTATTAAAAAAATTCAAATATTTGCACACATACGTACATATATGAATACACGCCGCCACGACTGTTTTATCACAAAGGTCATTCTGGAGGTCAAAGCATTCGAGGGCGTATTTCAGCGAAGCCACTTTGAATATTGGCTTCCAAAACATCAATCCTCGCAAAAATAATTGAGTGACGTAAAATCACACGAACGCATAAGGCTATTCACCGGTCCATTTCTCGAAATAATGTTATAGCTGAAATGTTTTTTCAATAAGTCGAGTTTTCGACCACAGTGGTGGCAGCTGTCCAGTTTTTTTAACTCCTGCATATTTTGGGACACTGTACCTTTCTTCCGAAAGTGCCGCTTAACAATTGCCCAATACCTTTCAATTGGCCGAATATTCGGACAGTTCGGTAGGTTGATGTCCTTTTCCACGAATTGTACATTATTTTTTGACAACCACTGTAGAACGGAGTTGGCGTAGTGGGCTGAATCCAAATCCGGTCAGAAGAGTGGAGGAGCCTTATGCTTTCTGTACAGTGACAGCATTCTCTTCTTCAAACATTCTCCCTCGAACACCTTGGCGTAATTGTGCCCTTCGTGAAGCAAATCGACGACCGCAAACCACAGGTACAAATTGCTTGCCAGACCAACACCTTCTGCCCAAACTTTTCCATCGCCACCGTGGTGTCAGCGTCGTCCAGGTCCTGGTACACCGATTTCGTATAATATTGCGGTCCGGGCAGCGCTCGAGAGTCTTCCTTGGCGTAGGTTTCGTCGTCGATCAGGATGCATCCGTCTTTATTCTGTAGAATCCGGTTATACAGTTTTCGCGCTCTGGGTTTTTCCTGATGTACTTAACCACTTTTAAGTCCCGGTCGGGCTGGCTGGGACCCGTTTTCCTACCGGATCGGGGCAAATCATTCATGGAAAGAGTCTTACCGAACTTCTCGATAATATTTTTGACACTTGTGTGGTGCACTTTCACCCGTTTTGCAATTTCGTTGTACGTGACACCACTTTCTGAGCACCAAGTGTGCAGAATTTTCTTTCGCCTTTTCGGATCAATTCATTGAAACGATAAACCGTACCGAAACCAATCGATTGCGCAGCTGTTATTGACATGTAAACAAACATGTCACCACAAAACACGCTGCAAAAAATTAAGCCATTTCAGAGTAATAACTGTTTGAATGTTGCTAACCTTTTATCGATACACTCTTTAGAAGTCAAACCGTAGTCGTAAGCCTCGCATACTAATGGCTGACAGCCGAAACTGCTGGACACATGGTCAATGGCAAACACATATTTACTCATCTAGACTAAACTGATTATCAGTTTTTTTTTAATTTTCAGGGAATGAGAAACCTTTCTTCTCACTTTGCCCATAAAATTTTGTGCAATCGATTTTTATTATTTTTATCTAAAATTATTCTTAATTCCAGCTGTTTTAATATTTTTGTGATATTTGCGAAGTTCCGTCTTCGTGTTTGCTCAGAATTTTTCAATTGGGCGAACGTTTCAATTCCGAGATCATATTTTTTGGCACAAAAATGACTCCGTTGCCTTGGTACCACTTGAACAAGTTTTGACCGTAGTTGCTGGATACTTGATCAGACCAAAACAGAGTTGATCCTTCCCTATGAGCTTCTCAAGGAACTCTTCCGTAGAAATCGCACACTGAGCTAAATTTTCATTTTCACATTATATGATATTCTAATGATTTTGCACTATTAGCATTTCCAATAATAGTTACAAGATGTGTTCAACATCATGTCAAATATATGAGATAATCTTATGAAACATAAAACTCTTCTTAACGTTATTTTTACAGGATTTCCATATAACGAATGAAATTTCCAGTCTGAGTCAAATTGATTGGCGCGTCTTATAACCATTACTAGATATCCGCACAACATACATTGGAACAATTTATGAAGCGCATATAATATTCACTTCGATTTTATTTAGATAGGTTCATATATACCATATGACTAGTTTTAAAAAATTTATATATATATATATATATATATATATATATATATATATATATATATATATATATATATATATATATATATATATATATATATATATATATATATATATATATATATATATAACTTTCAATAGAGCTCATACGAATAGCAGATAATCGCCAATACTACTTTTCTTTGAGGATTCAAGCTTTACTAGTATTCCGTTCGGTAAGGGAGCACCTCATGAAATAAGTGAAGATCCCGAGACTGAAAATAAAAATGAATCTTACTAGACAGATAGAGTAATGAAATGTACCGGATATATATTTCATGGTCCGGTAACGCATAGAACGAAGTTGGATGAGCTGTCTTGTCAGCGATTTAAAATTACATTGAGATGCGGAACTTCCTGAAAAAAATGGTCTGGAGCAGTTGATGAATATCGGAGACACAACTATTTCTTCAGCTTCAAGCAGTACGATTCACGACTTCCATCGGATTTCCATATAAATTATATGGGATATTTTTATAACTTTCATTATGATAACGTCCATTTAGATTTGACGTACACATTAAATAAAGATTATAAGTTTCCATATAATTTCTATGAATTATATTCTGCATATGATTCATATGACAAATCTAATGAATATAAATAAGATTTTCATTTCAGTGCACCATTGATCGTACCGGAAGTGATAAACTACATCCGCATATAGCCTGCCAGATCAATAAACTTTTTTGCAAATTTCGATAATTTCATTTTTCGAACATCCACCGGAAAATCGAACTATGGTTGGACTTGGCAACGAAATATACTTGCCAAAAAAGCTGACGGATGGAAATCACCTTGCTGCAATATATCGCCAAACGAATTTCAATTATCAAAAGGCAGCCAAAAGGCTATCGGAACTGACCTCGAGACTGACCAGTTATCAACAATTCACAAGTAAAATACATCAGATATTAAATTCAATTCTATCATTGATTTGTATTCGTTTATCTTCAGTTAGCTGCCGGTGCAAGTAGTCCAAACTCGTCTAGATGCAGTGGAGCTTATCAAGTTGATTTATTCTTGTTCTTACTAGTAAACAAATCTACTTCCCTTTTTTCCCCATAATCGCAGTTTACTTCTTAGCGTATTTTCAGACCACTTCTCCACCTTCTTTAACCCCTCTGCATAGCAGCTTAATGCCGGAGCCTTTGATATTCCGGACCCTTAATGCCGGACCCTTCAAAGATATGACACTAGGTGCCATATCCTATCTGACGTCTCGGACGAAAACGAGTGACGACTGACTACTGGCCGCCGCAGAATTTGAACATTTAGGGGTTTTTTGGTTTGTACGTAAAGGGTCACATAAATAGTGTGGACTTTGCGTCTGCTTAGCGGTTCAAATTGAACTGTTAGGCGGAGATGGCGGTTCAATTTGAACTGCTTTAAGCACTGATGAGCCGAAGGCGAAACGCGAAGAAATCGAAACTAAATATGTACTTTACGTACAAACCAAAAAACCCCTAAATGTTTGATACTCAAGTTTTCCCGTGACAATTGCGTAGATAGTAGTTTGCATACTGAGTCTACAACTTCGCTTTTCGTCATGAACATGTGCTCGCCATTTTTTTTAGAACGACCTTTTCCGTCACTCATTACAGTAGGTCTATTAGCTAGGCATAATTTTCGATGAATTTCGGCAAATGTACACAAATATCTAGCTACAGCGTTTACTTCACCGCTGGTGGGAGCAACAATTATCGCGGACATTGTTTACGGTACGCACAGATAGGCAAACGACCGCTGAATCAAAACAACCTCTGAAATAGCAGTACAAGTAGTGCATGTATAGAGATATGTACAAGCGTAAAGGTTATAAAGCTTGTTGATTTTGAAAAATAAGCGAACAGGTCTTACTTTTTAAACATGTCTCGTGCATTTGTACATAAATTTTTCTGCCATATAGCTTCTTTCGATCCTAGGGCAGCAACTGATATATCAGCACAAATAAACATTTGTTGACAGCAGTACAGGTACCGCTGTGATGAAATGCTATTTTTACTGAAAAGATCAGCTACCGAGGTTTGAACAGCTGAGATCAGTAATCCAATTTTGAGTGTGTACTATGATTACTATTCCTTACGTTTCGTTTTTAACTCGTGCTGAGAAGGTGCAATTCAAATTTAAGATGAGATTTCGCTGGGCTAGCTCAATAACCGAGCAATTCCACGTACATTTTCATAAATTTCTCTTCATTTAAAGTAATAGCTTTTTTATCAAAAAACAAACCTGGACATGAAAAGTTCAACTCCAATTCAGTAACACAATTTTAATTGACCCAAAATGCATTGGTTTTTGCTGCTTTTTCTAATTATGATTATTCCTGAAAAGTTCATATCTAAACAACAATTCACAAGATTTTGCGTGACATTAATTGCCACAGTTTTCACTTATTATTTTTGCAATACAGTAAAGTTCTTAAACTAAATTCTGCTTCAAGAATGTATCACACATTCGACATTCTCCACTTTGTCGCAAACATTCACGTTCGGGTTGAAGTAGGTTCCTTCGGGGCACTGCTGTTCGTACGGTACCCCCTTCGTGCACATAAAGTACACATCGCAACGTTTCGGATGCCGAATGTAGATCACTTCGTCCGAATCGGACTGGTCCGGACATTCCACAACTCGAGCGCCGCTATCACCTGCCACCAAAATAAGCGGTAGGCACAATTCCAAGCTCGCATCGAACACGGTTCCGGGTTCACATTCGTTCAAAGTGGGCACCCCTTCGGTGCACTGTACGTACCGGGTATTCAATCTTGGCAAGGAGAATCTCCGGATTCCCTCTGATGGGCAAAAGCTGCTGCTACCGGCCGCTACCAGACCACAAAATAACAACGGTAATAGATATTCTGAATGCGGGAGATATGAATCAGAAGTTGTTTTGTTACTGAAATGCGTTTTACTTACTTATCATTCTCAGACCTCAAGCGCGCAACGTCTGTTGGAAAGACCCGAACTGAATTGAACTGCCAGATTTGGTATCGTGCTTCGAGTTATTTATATATGCTAAATGAACGAGGTAAGCCCCAACACAGACTTCCCGTGATGATAAGCAAGTGATTTGGACCGATAACACCTCAGCTGGATTAACTTCCCATGGAGAATTCCAAAAACAAAAATCGTCTGTGCACTGAATTGTATCTAAGTATGAAATCATTTGAAAGTACAGTGGGGCAGAGATGTACTGTTGCACATATATTCAATTATACTGAAGCCTTTTGGATGATACGTATCGCATAACATCGGAAATCGGACTAAAAAGTATTTCTTTGAATTTTTCATATTTTTATAATGCAAACATTGTTTCATCGAAAATCTGCACAAAAACTGCAAAAAATAAAGGAAATCGCAATTACAAAATTGTATTTGTATTGTTTCTTCTGCTCACTCTATTTTTTATCTTCAAAATGGGAACGGGTCATTTCGCCGAAAACCATCTCGCCGAAATGGCCACTTTGCTGAAAGGGTCATTTCGACGAAAGGATAATTTAGAATACATAACATAATTTATTAGAAAAATGCAAATTCTTGTTATTCATCAAAAATATCTATTTGATAAAAAAAAACTCAGTTGGCCGCCGACCCGCCGTCGGAAGCGGCGGCCTCTTGCATACAAACCTGTAGCCGCCTCGTTTGCCCGGTCTACTCAAAGCTAGCTTTGCGTCAGTTAGGTCCAAACGAACGGTAGCAAGGCCGGATAGCATACGAACAAAACGATGTGGCGAAGTCGCATTAGATATTTTTTCATTTGCACTTAGTTATCGCAAATACCGCAAACAATTGCCTGGTAGATACACTAATAAAGTCATCAATTTTTTTTTTGGGAATTCCCTTCTGAGAATTATGAATAAACCTACAAAAATTATTCAAGTCTTTCTGGATTATTTCAAAAGTACGATTTTAAATCAACACGGAAAGACCAAAATCAGCATTATGGCGAAAAAATTAGTTGATTTTCTGATTTTAGTTAGTTATTTTTTGAGACAACTTAAAAAATCTTACTTTTGCTAATTTAGATTTTTTAATTCTAATTCCCTTAATAATAATAAAATATTTGTTGAAATGGCTATTTTCTTAGTTGAATTCATCAATTAAACGTGCTGTCATTTCTTAGCTAAGGCACACTTCATTTCCATTCAACTAATTTTTTAGTTGAATTAGAGAAATAAAACGTTGTTTTCAACCAAAATAAATAATTGAATTGGTTTCTGTAATTTGCAGCTATATGGCGCACTGTCACCGAAAAACCGTTAACACCGTAATGACTACTAACCACTAGATGGCACACTACTACCGAAAAAAGTTTCAGTCGCGGTTGTCTTTTCTGTATTGACAGGTATAGGCTATCTGCGCAGCTTCGGAAGCGCCACCATGTGACGCATAGCGTCTCCAGCGCGGTGCGCTGCATCGAGCGTATGAAATGTCCAACAAAGTGTGATAGCTTACAACGTTTACAATGGTCTTTATTTTCTTCATTTACATAAAAGCAACCTGAATTTTGAACACGTCTGTTCGCATTATCTGCAAAAGCCAGATTTTTTTGGTGAGTTTTCACAATATTTTTGTAAATATAAAAAATTAGGCAAAGGATTCGCTCGAATTTTGGGAAAATTAGCCGATGCCCGGAAGGCCAACCGATTAAACTTGACGAACTGAGCAAATGACCGTGTGTGTGGTTAGTTTTATGTTGTTCACAAAGAGGTCAAGATCTCAGAGATGGCGAGACTAGTCGCGAATGAAAGGTCTTCTCGTCAGCCAGTGCGCAACTGATTGGTTTTGCGATTTGATGTTTACTTTTTAAGTTATACATAGTTAGATGTCAAAATTTTCATACATAGTTAGATGTCAAAATTCAACACGGAAAGACCAAAATCAGCATTATGGCGAAAAAATTAGTTGATTTTCTGATTTTAGTTAGTTATTTTTTGAGACAACTTAAAAAATCTTACTTTTGCTAATTTAGATTTTTTAATTCTAATTCCCTTAATAATAATAAAATATTTGTTGAAATGGCTATTTTCTTAGTTGAATTCATCAATTAAACGTGCTGTCATTTCTTAGCTAAGGCACACTTCATTTCCATTCAACTAATTTTTTAGTTGAATTAGAGAAATAAAACGTTGTTTTCAACCAACATAAATAATTGAATTGGTTTCTGTAATTTGCAGCTATATGGCGCACTGTCACCGAAAAACCGTTAACACCGTAATGACTACTAACCACTAGATGGCACACTACTACCGAAAAAAGTTTCAGTCGCGGTTGTCTTTTCTGTATTGACAGGTATAGGCTATCTGCGCATCTTCGGAAGCGCCACCATGTGACGCATAGCGTCTTCAGCGCGGTGCGCTGCATCGAGCGTATGAAATGTCCAACAAAGTGTGATAGCTTACAACGTTTACAATGGTCTTTATTTTCTTCATATACATAAAAGCAACCTGAATTTTGAACACGTCTGTTCGCATTATCTGCAAAAGCCAGATTTTTTTGGTGAGTTTTCACAATATTTTTGTAAATATAAAAAATTAGGCAAAGGATTCGCTCGAATTTTGGGAAAATTAGCCGATGCCCGGAAGGCCAACCGATTAAACTTGACGAACTGAGCAAATGACCGTGTGTGTGGTTAGTTTTATGTTGTTCACAAAGAGGTCAAGATCTCAGAGATGGCGAGACTAGTCGAGAATGAAAGGTCTTCTCGTCAGCCAGTGCGCAACTGATTGGTTTTGCGATTTGATGTTTACTTTTTAAGTTATACATAGTTAGATGTCAAAATTTTCAGTTTTTTGTAATTGCAAGTTTCAACCCATAGATTGTAAAAATCCATTCACTTTTAACAGAGTGCTCAGTGGTCCCAACCACACCAAAATACGTTTTCTGTTTGAGTTTCAGAGGTTGATTTTAGGGCTTCATTGCATTCAAAAAAACTTTTGTCTGGAACTGTCTTCTTCTTTGAATAAAATCAAAGTTTTCATTAATCCACTTAGAAGTGAGTTATAAGTTTTAATTTGCATACATTGCGTGGTAGTGAATTCAAGCCTTTTTAAGAATGATAGAACATGTTACTACAAGAAAATATGCCGAACACATAGGCCCTCTAAAATGCATCGGTGTCGATATAAGGAGCATAATTGATATGAGGCTCCCAAAATGTAGTTTTTTCATCATAACTTTCTTAAACACACAGACGAAAAAGAGAATTGAGGGAACCACGTGGTCGATTCACAATTTATACGCGACCCACTGTGCTCAGGCCTTAAATAAATATGAAAATACACTTTTAGAAATTAGTGTCTCAAGATTCGTTACTAAACGTAGCACTCTAATATGCGTTAGTTGTTCCTTAGTTGTTCCCAAAACCTGGTGGGAGGAGTAAAAATGTTCCTTCATTATTTCTATCTGAAACAAATGATAAAGAACGAGTCTAAAAGAAAACAATCACTGGTAGATAAAAACTGACTCGTCGTTTAAGTTACTTATATCATCATATCTCTGAAACTGGTAAGGATAGCCACTTGATCTTCAAACTTCACCAATAACTCAATAGTAGCTCTCAAACGAATCTAAGTTTGTTTCAATTGGTTCAGCCTTCTACACACACAAACACACATACACACACAGAGAAACATTTTCTGAACTCGTCGAGCTGGTCGTCAGTGTGTTTTTTTCAGCAATTCTATTACCCTTTATTGAAGAAGGCAGAAACATTGATGGAAAAATATTCAAATGTATGTAGTGAGATTAAATGTGGTTAATCGTTTTTGTACGCGAGTTTCCTTAATCGAAAAGAAGTAAAAATGCCTAAAAAACGGGATAATCCTAAATTTCCCGTTATAGCGAGCTATTGGTGCGCAAAACAGTTCCCTGGAGAAACCCATTGTCATTTCGATCTTCCTTATTTTATTCCCTTCCTCAACGATTTATGACGAAAACTAGAAAATTTTACGGTTTGAAAGAGATTTTCAATAACCGTGCTCATACTTCATCTGATTATGCAAATAATATTAATTAAAATAGTCGAGTTTTGCTTATAAAACCATGGTTAAAGATATTAAAGAGTACCGCGCTGACGACGCCATTCCTCACAAGGTGTCGCTTTAATCGCTATTTCGAGATATGCAGTTAGCCTATAAATACGATGTTGTATTGGAGAAAAAGACATAAACGAAACATAAACTTCTTTTTAAAATAAATCGCTGTTTTCTTCATTCGACTCTCTCCCTGAAAACTTCTGGCACTCGGAAAACTAAAACAGTACAGTAGTACACCGGACGGCATAGCCCGGACGGTTGGAAGATACAAAAACCTTCATTTGACATATACAATTAGAGTACAACATTCGAAACTCTTTTCACTGTTCCACGTAAAAACATTACTACGCACAATCGCTTCAAATGCGCACCATTTCTGAATAAATACACTTTCCACTAAGAGTTTATGGCATTTTTACATATCGGTTTAGAAATTTGTATATGGATACATCGTAACACATTGTTTTACTTTGACACTTCCCATGAGTTTTTGGCAAAAAAAACTTGTTAATAAAACCAATTTCATTTTTGTTTTCTTTGTGCTGTCCTCCAGAAATTATGGTGATAGAAAAATAGAAATAAATTTTCTGATTTTAGTCACAAAATTAGTTGTCAATGAGAATTTCGTGTTGGATTGAAATATTGCTGGTTTGTGTACAGGATATTCGCCAACTAAACTCATTCTCTAAAAATAAAAAATAAGTTTTTTTCAGCAAAGTAAACTTTCAATTTTATCTAATTTTTTAGTTATTTTGGAAATTTTGTTGTTAAAATCAACTAATTCAAAAACAGTAATATGAATTGGGCGCAGAGCTAATTTCGGTCGTTCCGTGAACAAAACGGGAGTAAAAATAATCATTTTCCATTTGTCTTTTTTAAATCAATTGCAATCACGATATTAAGACTAATGAATAATTTAACGAAATAGCTTTCGGCGAAATGGTTTTCTGCAAAATGACCCTTCAAAATAACCTAAAGCATTTGGAACGTTGCTTCGTGAAAGATTTCCGATATGAATCTGTCATAATGTTATTTGAGATTTATTTCTAGTCCCTAAAGGGATCCATATCGTTGATTTTTCTCCCATATTAATCACTACTCGGCGCATTTTACTTGAACCCAAAGCAACTGAATGTTGATTTTATTTGCATTCGTTTAATGCGCAGTCCGCACTGCGAACGATTCACTATACTGATTATTTCATTAAGTTTTTTCTAAAAGGATTATTTTTACTTCCGATTTGCATATATAAAAGAAAATAAAATTTAAAAGTCCTTTGGGAAACCCTTAGAATGGCCGATTAATTGATTTTTCTGCGTCGCTCACATTTTGGTGTATTTTTATCGAATGCGAACTACCAGCAGCATGATGATGACGCAATCGCTCATATATTTGAATATTTCAATAATCTCAATATTTCAGTGATACAAACTATCAATATGCTGTATGGGATTCATTTCTGGCATTCAGAAGGACCAAATTGTAAAATTCTCTACGATGTTAAACACTGTTCGAAACATTTTTCTAGAACGCGATGCAGCAAAATGGTAGTTAACATTCGTTTGGTGCATTATTCAAGATTTGCCCTAAACTGATGATTTTTACTTTTTAGTTGCAAAGAAAGTAACCTTAAAAGTTCTTTAGATAACATTTAGTGCCAACAGAAAGGCTGATTTTGTATAATGTTCTCCATCGTTGTCCACTTTCCGTTTTCTTCTCTTCGAATGCAAACGACCAGAACCCTGATCTAAATACATTGGATGATGCAATCACTTTTATTTGAAGCAAAACTCACACTGCGACGGCCCAACAGCAGATATGCTCACATAAGAACTAGTTGTTGTTCTTCTGCTTTGAGGTTTGAGGAACGGAACCTCACATTCGCCATTGACTGAAGCACCAGTTGAGTAATGCCGGGTGTAGTTCCACTATATTGGCGTAGATGGCACCCGATGTGTCTCCGTTCTGATAATCCACGAACTCTATCTATTATGGATTCGGTCAATTTTAATGTTTCGTGGTTTTATCTCTTTTTTCACTATTTAAAAAATGTTTTCGTAATAAACGTAGTAATAACCACAATCTTAAATCTTTTTCCATTCGTTTTGACTTATAGAAAAGAGCAGCTATTACTAATGTTTTCTTTTGCGTAATGAAATACAAATTCACTCGCACCAGTATTTCGAATCGATATTCGAAATATCGAAAGTGCGGCATTCATACCGATGCCGCGGCGTCTCATCAGGATTTACCCTAATGCATGAGAAGCGGCCCTTACACGAGCATTAAAAATGTCATTTTAAATGCTCAGCCCAGAATTCGATTTTCAATATTGTTTTTCATAAAGTTTTTTTATTCGGCTCCTTTACACTTAAGTTTAACGCGGCCGTTTTACAGTAAAGTTTTTTGCTGGATCTTGTAATTTTCAAACAAATTCAAACAAATAATTACCATTTTCAAACAAATAAAAATTAAGTGATCCTGAAAAAGGACAACAAAACTGGAATTAGATATTAGAAGTGCTATCAATAAATCATGAACGATATTCTACATTGGTTTCACCTCCATTGACTTCATACTTAATGGATACTTTTTCAAAGACCCTGATCTAAATACATTCTTCGACTTATTCCGTTCCAGAATCGGTATGCCCACCATCAATTTTACGTTCAAAGATGCGATATTTTCCTCTTTGTGGCTGTGGACCGAACTTCATCTACTGGCGATTGCTGTTCTACTATCGTCGGTATTTATTTTCCTCAGAAAGATGTCCTCGGAACGAATGCCACTACACAAACGAACTGTTCTGGTAAGTTCTGCGATAAAAATAAACGTTGTTATAAATTCTTAATTCGAATCGTTAAAGATCACCAACGGAACCGAAACGTTGTCGCAAGCCCTTCGTGACGAGCTAATAGAAAAGTATGACTGTCGAGTTGTTCTGGTGTGTGCAGAAAATCAAAAGCCGATCTCCCAGCCACGGAGCTCGGAACCGGTATTCGAGTGTGATTTAACCAATAGGCAGCAGGTGGCAGAGTTGGCTAGTATAGTTAAGGAAAAATTGGGTCTTATCGAGGTTGTGATACATCTGGAATCTTCCGTCAGTGTTGGTTGCACACCAGAACAAATAGAACATTTCGTCAGTCAGTCGTCGTATGACATTTTAGGATTCATTAATGTAAGTTATGATATATTTTTCCATGTCAACAGGTAAATTCATGAGTATTTTTTTAGATATTAACCAAATTCGTTCCAGTTATGCTTAGCCATGGTGGTGGAAGGATTGTTTCCATTCGAAACAAGACCAAAAACAGTAAAGCACTTCTGGACAGTGAGCGTGAATATCATGATCTCGTAAAAAATGTTTCACTATCAACACAAGCTATCGCGATCAGTGGTCCAGAAAGCATCAAACTTTCAACCATCCTATGTGATCGGCTCCATCAACCACAGCAGAAGCAACAAAGAGAAAACGGACGATTACCAACAGGCACGAAACAAGCATTCAACCATAACGTGACCGATCGTGAGCTAGCTCAAAGAATCCTAAAGGGGATCGAATCGGAACAATCGATCGTGCAAGTCAGCACGCGACGCAGTTTGCTGGAACTTTGTTCCAGCGGTATCGCACAACTAGCAACCATCGGACTGGATCAGTTCCAGCGACGGAAAGCTCCGAAAATTTCAATTAAGCTACAATAATAAAAACAACCATCCACCGATCTACACGTCACTTGATCGAAGCTATGAGTTTTCAATTCTACAACTTATCACATCATTCCGCCATCGGGAAGGAACACTTAAACAATTATTGGGCCTACGCAGCATATGATGATTCACCAAAACCAAATTCACACACATCGAAATCGACGTGAATCAACCCCGCAATTATATTCCATTGCAAGCATCTTTTCGGCACCTTAATCCTATTCCGTGGAGGAGTTATTTTTAGAAGCTTGTTAGTTTTTAACACGTCAACTTATAATATGACCTTCAACTCTACCTGATATTGATTTGTGTTCGACCGTTTTCAAAATTAGCTGCAACCAGCTTAGAATGATTTGAATAATTTAGACGATAAACACAATAAGCGCGCAAAAATTGTGATAAAATCGATTCTTACAAACTTCTTCTTTTAACATCATTGCTTAATCAATTCTTCCTTTACATAACCTCAAACGCGTGCACGTTTAAATGGGCACTTGTCAAAATTGAATCGAATAAATTTATTGTGAATTTAGCCAATGAACTGTTCTTATTTGATACCACAGTTCGTTAATTGTTCATTCAACCGGAACAAATTCTTTGAACCAGTAGAATCGCAACACTTGTAGATTAAGAACTAGCTGTGAAGTTTGTCGAAACGATAAAATGATCCGCATATAATTGACAATGTTTAACTAATTCCTCCATATGTATACAGCAGATCATTCAAAATATTATTTTACGTTTTTATTTTTTGCTTCGTCGCTCTAAACGACGGTTTGAAATTTTATGCCCTCATCTACTTATACTTACTTATATTGTAATTTTCACTGGCGGTCAACAAAGATTGTGATGCGACAAGCTAGCGACAAAGTGACCGTTGAGTGACGATTTTTTTTATAATCAGATTACACGGAAAGACCGAAATCAGCATTTTGGGGAAAAAATTAGTTGATTTTTTGATTTTAGTTAGTTATTTTTTGAGGCAACTTAAAAATCTTACTTTTGCTGATTTAGATTTTTTAATTCTCATTCTCTTAATAATAAAAAATATTTGTTAAAATGGCTATTTTTTTAGTTGAATTCACCAATTGAACGTGCTGTCATTTCTTAGCTAAGGCACACTTCATTTCCATTCAACTGATTTTTTAGTTGAATTAGAGAAATAAAACGTTGTTTGCAACTAACATAAATGGTTAAACTGGCTTCTGCAATTTGCAGCTATATGGCGCACTGTCACTAGGGATGTCGTAACATCGATCGATTAATCGAGTAATCGATTAATAACCCAGATAATCGAGTAATATTTAATCGAATAGCTTAAAACTAATATTCGATTATTGAGCTAATCGAATAATTTAAAAAATCCCATAGTAATAATCGAATGAATAATCGAGTAATCGATTAATAACCCAGATAATCGAATAAATTTCAATCGATTAGTTTAAAAATTATACTCTATTATTGAATAATCGAGTAATTCGAAATTTCCGACATCCCTAACTGTCACCGAATAAACGTTAACACCGTAATGACTACTAGCCACTAGATGTCACACTACTACCGAAAAAAATTTCAGTCGCGGTTATCTTTTCTATATTGACAGGTATAAATACGATGTTGTATTGGAGAAAAAGACATAAGCGAAACATAAACTTCTTTTTGAAAACTTTTCCTCTAAAACGCTGTTTTCTTCATTCGACTTCGCGAAATCGACTCTCTCACTGAAAACTTTGAGCACTCGAAAAACAAAAACCGAATACAAGTAGTACACCGGACGGCGTGGCCCGGAAAGTTGGAAGATACAAAAAACACCATTTGACATGTACAATTAGAGTGCAACATTCGAAACTCACTTCACTGTTCCGCGTGAAAACATTATTACGCACAATCGCTTCAAATGCGCACAAATTCTGAATAAATACACTTTCCATTAACAGTTTACGTCATTTTTACATATCGGTTTAGAAATTTATGTATGGATATATTGTAACACATGCGAAAAACATCTAAACAATTTGCAAGCAATTTCAACAAGACTGTCCTTTTTAGCTTTTTAATGGATTGTTTTGCTTTGACACTTCTCATGAGTTTTTGACTCATAAACTTGTTAATAAAATCAATTTAATTTTTGTTTTTTTTGTGCTAATTTGTAATAGATAAATAGAACAAAAATTTTCAGATTTTACAATGATACGTGGTATTCATCATCGTCTCTGTCTTCAAAACCACGTGCTTCACTCAAAACATTATCAATACTAACCAAGGATGGCTTTTATCGTATCAATGAACGTTCGCTGGCAACTCTTCAACGATTGAATCAGTGCCATCAAAAAGAGTTGAAAATCATCGCAACAACAAAAACCCGGCATGACTCATTTAACATAGAATCGACACCAGTGCGAGAGCGAATTTCTCTCGATGATATTTCTGAGAATCAAAGGTTGGCACGCCGCTGTGGGGATCTTCTCTGAAGCAACAAACGGTCGCTTATTCTCGTTTCGCGATCCGATTCTATACAGGCAGTTGATAATTGCGATAGAATCATTTTACTATTGCCGCTTATTCTAACTATGTGCATATAATTTTTGTATAAGTTGTGTCTATGAAAAAGTATGTGAAAGCTCCACACAAGGGTTTTGAAATATTGCAACCTAGTATGAGAATCATCAAGTCGAATCATCGATTCGATTTTCTGCGATAATTGTCAACTTGCGATTCTCTCTTGGTAAATTCCACACAGCGGCGATCATTATCAGACTGCAATTTTTTTTAAGGGCCGAGAAATACTCAGAGTATGAAGTGGAGCGAAGGAATGTAGAAAAATTCTCTCGTGGTTCATGCATTGAGAGACTCGAGTTCTTGTAGCATCTTCTACCGAATTGAAAATGTTGTATACAATATAGATAGCAATATAGCAGCTTCTGTGAAATTTTCGGCAATCACCAACACTGATACTAACTATAAAAATAAACTACTATCAAAAATTGTAAATCGTCTACTCTAGAAATTCAGTCGTCTTTAACAGATAAATACTGGCCATTATTACCGTTCTCACTTCCACTTTCACATTCACTTCACTTACATGTCACTTCACTTGATTTTCCCTATTACCAGTATCACGCATAGTGAAGTGATCACTGTAGTGGAAAAAACTCATTTTTTCAACGAAATGTTGGTGGCGTGATGTTCATAATGACATCAAGTTCATCCAAATATTTACCTTTGCCTTTGAAGCGACTTCCGTACTGAGGACCTAAACTCACATCACTCGATTTTCACCGTGTAGTGATACCGGTTATAAGGGCCACTTGTTCATGTTTTTAGTTTACAAACAAATAATGCTTGTCCTTTGATCCACCAGACGATTTTTTTCTCTATTCGCTCTATTACTTGATATAAAACTGATGTAAACTTCAGTACAATTGACAGCGAAGGGGTTAAAACAACTGTCCAACTCCTGGAAGAGATGCCAAATAAAATTTTCAAGTTTGCATACCAAAATTCCTTCAATGCAAGTTTAAATTTTATAATTATGACGAGAAAAAATAAACAAGAAGCCCAACGCAATTTCAAAAGTCTGTAAATTTGCCGATTATATATAAAAGTTTCAAAACAAAAGAAATCGACAAATTTACATGCATTTACGATTCCACAAAAAAAATGTAAGAAAGGGGCGCCATCCACAATACTGATAATGTAAAACAAATTCTGAGAACGAAGCATGAATCCTCCATGGGTGGTTTAATTTAAAACCCTCCCCCTGCGCACGGGCCTGAATTGCATTAAAGTACATCGCACGGACTTCTAATATCCCAAAAAAAACAACGATGGCGAGGCAGCTTTATTTTCTTTAACAAGCGATACCATCTTTTTGTAGATAATATTGTACAAATAACGTCTCCATCATTGCTCCTGCGTAATAACTTTCAATAGTTCAGATGAATTTTATAACAAAAAAAATTGTCTCAGATTTTCTTTCGCAAAAACGTTGACGAGAAAATAATTTTCTCTTTCTTTCTCAAGTCTTTCAAATTTCTTCTTAAACTTGACGGAAATTCCAAATTAAGAGAATAGGCGAATCACTTTGCAATTTTCTTTCCTTACAAGAAACGTGACCGGAACATAGCATAATTCATAAATAACACTAATCACCCAGAAATTTATGTCGTTTTCGCTTGAGAAAACTGAAACTGACCCTGGGTAGTTTCATCAAACAACCACTTTCCACGAAACTGTGTTGATTTCGCACTTAGCAACGGGGGTTTGAGCAAACCTGATATAAAAACCAGGTTCGAAACTGACTCGATTTTCAGTTCAACCACGTTGAAACTAGATTCGAAATTGGCTTCAAACAAACGGTTTGACAGCAGTTAGAGTGCAAACTGGGTTAGGTTTGGCATCAAGCGAAAAACGACATTAGAAACCGGTTATTGGATCTTGATAATATTCTGAAGAGTCTTAGGACCTTTTATTCAAATCCAAATTAACGAAAATCTGCCCAACCATCTTCAAGAAAAATGATTGCACAAAAATATTTCACACACACACACATTTTACGTTGAAGACGAACTGATTCGAATGGTATCTGACACTCATCTAAAAAACATCGATTGTCCCAGCAATTGCATAATCTTTTGCATAAAAAATCGCATTACTTAAAAAATTCGCACAAAAACATTGCATAAAAACCGTATAAAAATCGCATAGATACTTAAGTTTAAATGAAAAATGTAAGAATAACAGTGAATTTTTATTTCTAGAAAAATATATTTATTGCAGTTGTAAACTACTGCGAACTGAAACTTCAACTGTTTATGATATGATATACCCACCCTTTAAAACATATTGAAATAAACAGACGGACGAATTCAGAATGCCACTTTGCACTAATCATTTTTCATTGAATATAACTAGGCACATTTTTTCACTCCTAGAGCACCCGCGTTATTTATGTGTCCGTGTTGTAGATTGCATATCGAAAGGCGTATTATTGCAGTTCTCAAAACATCCAAGCTCGATCCTTGGTGAATGAATACGGAAAATTGTGTGGTGATTGAGCACGGAAAACTTAGTTCCTACAGAAGAGAGGGAACTTATAATCCAGTGTCACTGGATTTGTGGCATTGTGAATTCGTTGTACTAATCACACCTAGACAAAATTATCGTCTTCCTTTCACACTTTGCTCAAGCAATACCGACTAACCTTGATTAACATTATTGAATTTTTCTACCAGCTATATTTTTCATTTTTCATCACCAATTCTGATCAAACTTGATTTGATACGAGATATAGTACTCCAAAACATACTGTCCTCAATTTTAGGAATTTTACGGTTTCTATTTTGAATTGTACTACAGTTTCCTTGCAGACGAAATGTACTCATTCAATTAAATTAGTAATAGTTAGTTTTATAACATATAATTTTAGGCTCCTGATTAATGAATTTATTCATATATTCTCCTCATTATTTGTCTACATTAGCGGCTAAACGCAGTAATCGGAAAATTTCCATTCACTTTAGGGAACTCGTTTGTGTAATTTTCGAGTGCAAAAATCGTTCTGAAATATTGAAGCGCAAAGCCCGATACAAAAATTGAATGCAGATCCGGTAAAACACTTCTCCGGAGCAAATAATTTCGCTTTTGAAGATCCCAAAGCTTTTGCCTGTCTCTTTAGAAAGTTGATTAAATTGTTGAAAAACCCGACCTTCGAACGGAGCCTCGGAGACCCATAGTGTTATATACTTTTCGACTCATCTCAACCAGATCGGAAAATGGCTGTGTGTGCACTTTTCAACGGCTCTTACCGCCCAATTTTCACAGAGAATACTGAACCAATTTAAACAAACTTAAGCTTGTTTGAAAGCTACTGTTAAGTCATTGATGAAGTTCTAAGATCAAATTCCTGTTACCTCTGGTTCCGGAGATATGATAGTACAAGTGACGTAACCGACAAAACGCACTTTATTTTTGCCTTTCTCATATAGAAAGGTTATGCAATCACTGTGAAAACCGACTTTTGAACCGAGGCCCGGAGGGCCGAGTGTCATATGCCATTCGACTCAGTTCGTCGAGTACGCAAAATGTCTGTGTGTGTGTGTGTGTGTGTGTGTATGTGCGTATGTGTGTATGTAACGTTTTTTTGCACTAACTTTTCTCGGAGATGGCTGAACCGATTTTCACAAACTTGGGTTCAAATGAAAGGTCTTAAGGTCCCATAAAAAGTTCCTGAATATTATTTGAATCCGACTTCCGATTCGGGAGTTATGGGGTAAAATGTGCGAAAAATTGTGAAAATTAGTGCACTAACTTTTCTCTGAGATGGCTGAACCGATTTTCACAAACTTAGATTCAAATGAAAGGTCTTGTGGTCCCATACCGAATTCCTGAATATTATTTGGATCCGACTTCCGGTTCCGGAATTAAGGGGTAAAATGTTCCGGAATTAAGGGGTAAATTTTTTCATAGATGGCGCGACCGATTTTCACAAACTTAGATTCAAATGAAAGGTCCTGTGGTCCCATGCATAATTCCTGAATTTCATGCGGATCCGACTTCCGGATCCGGAAATATAGGGTAATGTTGGTTAAAAATTGTATACCATCATTGAAAATGGGGAAAAACCTTAAAAATCGACCTCAAATCTTTCCCAATTGATAGTTTCTATCAGTAGACGGTCAAACAAACCGATTTAGTTTATTCTTTCAAGAATCGCAGAGAATTATTCTGAAGAATACCACAGTATTATATATGATAGTATGATTGATATGAGAAAGGCATCATTACACCACTAGGTGGATTAAAACAGGTTTTTACCACTCAATTTTCTTGAAGATGGCTAAACCGACCTCAACAAGCTTAAGCTCGTCTTAATGCTACTATGTGTTCATTAAACAGTACAGAAGTTCAAATGGCTGTCACTTACGGTTCCGGTGATGATATCAGTGGTATAAGTGACCAAACGTCAAAACACATTACCGCTAAGTTTTCTCGGATATGGATTAACTAATATCAATAATTTTAGGCTCGTTCGAGACCAAAATGGGATTTTGAATCGATTTCAAAGATCATATAGCTGACACTTCAAGTTTCGGAGATATAATCGTGCAAGTGACGTAATCGCCAAATTAATTTTTTTGCTATCCACATGTTTTAATTGTATTCCTGACACGTTCAGCTCAAGAAATGTTGCCGAATTCTCCATTACTTTGTTCAAAACTAATAATATTGATATAGGACAATATTGGGAGACCATTATTGTAATATTCAATTGTTTGAATTGTGATTGTTTGTTTGCATTGAACAAAAGTCCTTAGTATTTGTACCGTGTAAACACAAATATAAGAGACTTCTCTCTATTCCTCATTGCACCGATTATTACGATTTTACTTACTAGAAGCAAACTTTCTGCACCCAACCGACAATTGATAACGTGACAGCATATCAGCTTAGTAATATTCATCTACCGCCAGTCAAAACAGAATGCGCTGATTGAATGAATTAATGCACAGTCTTATATTCAGTTTCATTCTGTGTCTTTTCGTAGATACACGATGAAGACGTTGATCGTCGTGTTACTCCTGTTAGGCATTTACATTTCATTCGCCACAAGCCGATACGATGGAAGTGGAACCGGTGCCCCGAGAGTAGTGGAGGCATCGAAACAACATTATTTGCTCAATGTCATAAAAAATCTTTCAAAATCCACCGAGAAAGAGCATATTGAGCATAGAAAATCTGGAAGATTTCCATCATGGTTTGCTTTTGGAGCAGCAACCGCAGCTTACCAGATCGAAGGCTCCTGGAATGAAGACGGTAAAGGTCCTTCGGTGTGGGACACCTTGACTCATCGTCATCCAGAGTTAGTAGTAGACCAAGCCACCGGTGATGTGGCTGCTGATTCGTATCATCGTTTTCAAGATGATATCGCTGCTTTGAAGGAAACAGGAGTAAGTTTGGTTGGTTTAGGTTGATCACCTACAATATTAGTTATGTTCGTTCTTTCACAGTTTCATTTCTACCGTTTCTCAATCGCATGGTCTCGAATCCTTCCGGAGGGGGATCTATCATCACTCAAACAGGCTGGGATTGATTACTACAACAACCTGATCGATTCACTACTGGCTGCCAATATTATCCCAGTGGTTACCATGCTTCACTATGATGTCCCGCAGTACTTGCAAAATTTGGGCGGACTTGCGTCGCCTTTGTTTGTTCGATACTTTGAAATTTATGCCGATACACTCTTCCGCCACTTCGGTGATCGTGTTCACGTTTGGATTACTCACAATGAACCGATGGATTTTTGCGTTTCAGGATATGGGAGTGGAACCGAAGGTCCACTAGTTTACGCTCCTGGTGTTGGGGAGTACCTATGTGCCCATAATGTGCTGCTTAGTCATGCTGCTGCATCTAAAATTTTCAACGAAAAATACAAAATTCCAAACGTAGACAGCATTGGCATCACACTTAGCGGACGATTCTTTTACCCGGCTCACAATGGCGTTGGAGATGATGTGATCGATCGGGCGTTGCAATATCAGCTTGGATGGTTTGCTCACCCATTGTTTAGTGTAGCAGGCGGTTATCCACCCATCATGATAGAGGACATCGCAGATCATAGTTTGCTTGAGGGACGTACAATGTCACGACTTCCCGAAATGTCTGAGGTCGAAAAAAAATTAATTCGAGGATCGGCAGATTTTTTCGGCTACAACTATTACAGCAGCCGACTGGTCGAGCTGGATAAACGAGAGTACAACATCACAAGTCCACCTTCGTTGGACAAAGACGCCGGCCTGATCTATAGCGTTGATCCATCGTGGAAACGAGCAAAGTCAAGCTGGCTTTACGTAGTGCCGGAGGGTTTGCGCGGTGCATTAAACTGGATAAAAGAAAGTTATAACAATACGGAAGTAATTATAACTGAAAACGGATACTCAGACGATGGCCAATTGGATGATCACGATCGCGTCGAATTTTACAGAAGCCACCTGAAACAGGTATTGAATGCACTAGAGGAGGACGGTTGCTTGGTAACAGCTTTTACTGCTTGGAGCATCATTGATAATTTTGAGTGGCTCAGAGGATATAGGTGAGTAGTTCAGAACGCGATATTTCCATAAAACATTCAGAAAGTCGACTGTCTCGTCTATCAGAACTTAAAATTTATAAAAAAGATGGGTGGGCAATGTCAGAGACATAACTGAATGACGCGAATACGAATAAAGTGGAACCGATTTTAAAACTTCTTCTTGAATTCTGAAACTCAATTTTGATACTGAACTGAATTCTGAACCTGAACTCGGAAATAGAATTCTGAAACTGAATTCTATGTCTGAATTCTGGATCTGGATTGTTGAGCTGAAGCTCTGTGTTCTCGAAGACTAGGATTCTGGTCTGCAACAAAATTTGAGTTACAGAATTTCGGTGAAGTTCAAATTCGGAACCCGAATTCATTTCCGATATTCATTTGTAGATTCCAGACCCGAGATTTAGTTTAAAAAATCGTTAGAATTGTTTTAGTTCCCGAATTCAGTTACAATTCTAGAAAGGTGAGACTGAATTTTGAAACTAAACACACTAAATTTTTTTTTCGCTGAGTCTCGGTAAAATAATTGACGAGATTTGCACCGCCGAGTACTCGGTAATCATCTCGGCAAAAGCTGCAATGGCGGAGTCTCGGTAATCTCAAATTTCACAAACGTCAGTTATTACCAAAATTGTCACCATCAAGTTTACTGTCTGTTCGACAAAACCTTTACTGAATGTTCGGAATGTTGCAATTAAAAGTAGACAAAAAATTCGTTTTTGTTTCAATAGTAAACATTCAATTAGATATTCAAGGTTTTGCATGTCCTTATAGTTCTTCAACATATCATAAAATAACTTCCCGACAGCAGGATTTAAAAGGAGCTTTTTATAAATAATCAACAGTTTGTAGATATTATACTTAGGCTGTGAACCATTTCGCGGTTGATTTTAACTTTTGGTTAAAATCTGACACTCGAGCGGTTAATTTGACGTTGTCAAAAATAACCCAGTGCTGTCAACTGTTTTTTCTAAAAATCTGTATTTGGCGGAAAAATAAATCTGTACAATATCTTTCTCGAAATATCAATCATCGATTTAGTGCGGAAACAGATTTTGCGACAAAAAAAAAAAAAAAAAGGTCGCTCGACCTGGTTTACCCCTATGGAACCCAACACAAAAACTGAAAATCGGTATTTATCTGTATGAAAATTGAAATATCGGTATTTTGAGAGAGCATATCTGTATTCCTGTATCGAGTCTGTATCGGTATACATACCGAGAAATCGGTATAGTTGGCAGCGCTGAAATAACCCTGCTCGAGAGCATTGTTATTTTTGACAGATCGATGGTTATTTTCCGACACTGAAAAAAATCTTTCAATGAAAATTCTAAGATTAATTCTTTAGTTCAAATTATTTCCAGTGGAAAATAAACACAAATAATTATCCGTCTATCAAATTTTGAAATGGGCCGCAGTTTTAGTTAAATTCAACTACTCGAATAACCGCTCAAGTGTCAGATTTCAACCAAAATTAATCGTGAAATGGTTCACAGCCCTACTGGATAGATCGTAGATTCTTACGGTTTACTTTTTTTTTCTAATGACCACCGGGAATTTTCTCCGAAGTGCTTCGTGTCAAGCGAAAATGTAGAATGTAAATGACAGTTATATATCCGAATTTCGGCAAACGCAATTGCTGATTTCGAGATAATTGTTAATCCCCGAAGAGTTCAGCACAAAATTTTATCAAATCTCTTCAAAAAGATGCACTTTTCAGAAAAATCAAATCTCGAGTAAAATAATATTGAATACTGAGCAATCAGCACAATTCTGTGTTGCCGATCTGTCTCGGCGTTTTACTCTACCAATCTCAAGAACTGGAACACATGCACTTATTTACATCGCTTACATCGTTTTGCACTGAAGAAAAATGGCTACTTTGATGAATCATTGAATTTCAGTTGTCTAAAAGCCGTTTAATGAGATTCCGGTAAGTTGATGTCATTAGTTTGCGGATTTCGATAAAACGACCAATTGCTGGGAAATAATAGACCGAGTATTTTGGAAGAAGCTAGCTTAGCCAGAGCTAATAAAATTCATTTTCATTAACTCAAAATAGACGAAAATGACCAGAAATTACTGTCACTCTCAGCTTCGCTTGCAAACTATGAGAACGTAATCCATGTCCAGTCAATGACATAAGCGGTACAGCTGTTTAAAAATGGTGTTCTTTCTTTCATTTGCGGTTTTCAGTGAAAATACCATAGTATGAAGTGTCGATATTCAACCGAAGCTTTGAGAATCGAAAATAACGGAAAAAGTGTTCACAATGACTTTTACCTGTTGGTGCTCGAATTTGTAGTAGTTTTGCTTTCCAAAGAGGTTCTGAGATGTAATTAATTCGATTTGTCATATTTAGTCACTCTTTTTAGCCAAGCGTAACAGATTTTCAATACATCGATGAAAGAATGAGAATTAAAATTCTGCTGATGCTCCCTGAAGACGTTAGTTTGGAAATGTGTTATCATAGACGAAAGAGTTACGTTGGCAATTATACTCTCTCATTTTTTCAATGAGAAACGAGAATGCTTCGTCTCTCTTCGTTTGTTCTAGTGTCAGTCATTTACGAATGAGACAGTAAAATATTGAAAATAAGACTGTTGGATTGGTTTCTTTCATTGAGAATGCGTGACAATTTTAAGCTCTGATCTTAGCGAAATTTCTGTAAAATATCGCTTCGCCTTTCGTTTTCGGCATCTTTTTTCGCCGAGATCAAGGTTAAGATTTAAATATGTGCAATCAAATACTAAAAGATAGCTCAGACGAAAAAGTTTAATTTTTCTTCATAACTTTTTGTGGAATATGTTCAAATCTTTATTAAATTTAAGACATCTGTATAAAATGTGTATTATGTATTGAATCTGTATAAGGATGTAAAAATTTGGTTGCATAAATGACATATATACATATATACAAATTACCAACTCAAGTTAACTTGGTTTACTCTTGATCCTTAATTTCAAAGCCAATCTCAACCAGCGATGCCAGGTTCACAGATTAATCTGTGATTTTCAATATGTTGCATAGAATTCAAAAATGACACAGATTTCTAAAATCGATCACTGACACTGGTAATAAACTCCCCCAAAGAGACTTTTACATTCAACTGTTTCAGTTTACTAAATGCGTTGTATTTACTTTCAGCGAAAAATTCGGCATTTATCAAGTGAATTTTACCAGCCCAAATCTGGAGCGCACGCCAAAACTGTCCTCTCAATTTTTCAAGGAACTTACACATACAAGAATAATTCCCGAAACACACAAAACCAGCAGATTAAATAAGAAATAGCATCTATTGGCATTTAAGATAACGTGCTTCAGAATACAAAAATTGTTCAATAAATAGGGTATCAGGACAAGCATTGTTCAGCAGAAAGTTTTGAAATTATAACAATAGAAAGGTTATCAAATCATTTATTGCCTTAAACAAAGATTAGTTAAAACATATTCGAAAGTCGTTCAAATAAAATACTAAGTAAGTGAAAAATTCGTCCAAAAGAAATAAAATTCATGATTGTACAGAGAAAAAAAATGTTTAAAAAATTAATCAGCATCAAAAAATGGATTAAATTTGCCTTATCATAAGTGCAGTCTTTTCCTTACGCACTACTTAGCCAAAATGTTTATGCTCTTAGTAATAAAAAGGTTGTGTCATCATAGAACCATGAAGCTGCGGTGGGGGAGGCCCACCAGTCATCGTTGTCGGCGGTCCAAAGAACGGTTGTGGTTGCAACATTTGATGCTGGGTGAAACCGAGTTGTTGCATTGCCTGGACCAGCAGATTACTGTCGGCAAACATTGCTGGATGTTGGGGTGGAAGCGCAGGTGCAAACAGTGACGAATGTTGAAACTGAGGTGGCACTGGTAGAGGAGGCACGTTCAAACCCATCTGCGGATAGTAGTTGGATGGTTGCTGGTGGTACTCTTGACGATTCTCAAGATTGGGCATGCACAAAGCCAACCCGCCGGGTGCTTCCGTTGTGGAATAAGGATTTAGGCCAAAGAAAACCGCTTCTATCTTACGCCCACCGCTGGCCTGCACAAAACGGGACGGAAACATGGACTGGATTTTGTACGGAAACGGGCTGACGGCACCAACGTCTACCAGAGACAGTGTCACGGCGATGTAGTTGTCCTTCTTGGCAAAATTGTAGTTCGTCAAGGTATACTGGTCGCACAGAACGAAAATGATTTCCCGATCATCTAGCTTTCGGTTGAGCGCTGGGCGGCATCGGAAGGATCGATCAAGGCAACCGATAATACGGTCATTCAGTTTAATGGATTCCAGGTAAGGGAACGGAAGAGATTTTTCTAGTTCCCGATTGTACAATGTGTACAAATCGTTGAAGTTATACTGCGTAATTTTACAAGCTGCCGCACATAAGTCGACAATTTCGTTCCAAAACAGTTTAAGCGATTTATCTACATCTCGAGCTAGATTGAGGACCGGTTGAGTTAACGATGATACGGAGCCAACTGAAAGCAGAAAAAACGTGCGTTGTTAGACCTTGTTCTGATAATAAAAATCAACTTATAACTCACTCAACATCTTCGTATCATTTTCCACCTTCAGCACCAAATGCTGCCCCGGGAGTGTTCCGTTCTCGATGATCAGTGAAGTAACCGCTTCACAGATGCGACTTTGTATGTCGGTCAATCCGGTGATGTAGATTTCCACAAAGTAAACATGCAACTGGCCTCGGTTGCGCAGGATAATGGAGGCGTACTGGAGGCAACTAAGCGTGAATACCCGCCCATAGAGGATGATCGGCAAATCCCAACCGTTGGCGATGCACTTGATACGTAGCAGTGCATCGAAATCGTAGTTCTTCATGTTGTGGAACGAGTTCCTGCAGGTGGGTCTACGAGTTATTTTGTGCATCAGTTTATGTCTATGCCGAAACAGTAAATCGACGGAGGTTAGAGTACTTTTTTCCTAATTGAATCTTGTCCCGACAAAAAAGGCCTAACTGCATGACATATCCGTTTGACTAAACCACAAACATTTGATTAATATCGAAAACTTTGAAGAATTTGTTTTATAATAGCTCCGTTAAAATTGAAAAAGTAAACAAAAAAAAGGCTGTCATGAGCAGTTAGGCCCTATGGACATTGTACGATTGAACTGACTAAGATTGAACAATTTTGCAACTTATGAAAATTGAAATGATAGCACTAAAAATTATTACATTCCTTGTCTGAATTTGCCTGAGTTGCAAACTGATAGAATAGGATTTCTATAGAAAACAATTGTAATTTAAAAAAAATATCGCTCCAATCAACTCACCTCAACGGTGGCATGGCCCACTCAATATCCAACGGGAACTTATTCAGCGTGTACCCTTGAACAGCATGCATCACCAATTCGGCCTGTTCTCGGGAAGCGAGCTCCACAAACGCAAACTCCCGTACCCGGGATATTTTGATAATGTCCTGTCGCGGTACCACCCGTGTGAACAGATTGTACAAATCTTTTGAATTGATCGTTGGGTCAATATTTCGAACAAACAATGTTTTAACTTCGTCGACTCCGGAGTGATCCAGCGAACGTTGCGGGTTGGCCCAAACAATTTTGATATCCCGATTCCACATTCGCATACAGCCCGGAGTTGTTTGCTTTTTGGCACGCAGCGCCGCCGAGTGCTCCGGAAAATCCATGAAGGCAAATCCACGATTCTTTTCCCCATCCGCTATTCGGTTGTGCATCACGAATCTAGTCATTTCGGGGAAAAGTGAGCGAAACGAAACTTCAATCGTCTTACGGTCCAGATCTTTCGGCAAATTCCCAACAAAAAGTCGACATTTTTCAAACGATTTCTGTGCATCGAGCGTCTGATTCTCCTTCACATAATGATGGTTCAAGACTTCAATAGCAACTTTGGCATCTTCTTCCGTTGTATAACGCACAAAACAGTACCGACGATTCTGGTTATTGTAATCCATCATTAGCCGCAGCTCGTAAAGCCTGACAAACGAATTAACTAGTTACATCTGTTTACTAATATTCAAAACGTCTTCCATATCTACCTGCCAAACCGTTCGAACAGCGGAACCAAATCCGATTCGGTGTAGTCGGGTGGAATTCGTTTTACATATATCTCACACCCAAAACCAGGAATCGGACCAGTCCAACTTGTTGGTGGTCCATACTGACGACACCCATTAATTTGTGTTACCGGATACTCACTACGATAAATTTGGGGTATTGAAGCGTCTAATATACGTGGATAAGTAATCAAATCACCAACGGAAGTGTCCAACTGACGTTCGGAAATACTAGCATGAGCCAGATCTTCTTCATTCGTTGCTAATTGTTTGATACAAACAAAATGAAACATTATTTTTGAAACCGGCCACATTTATTTAATTACGAGCATTGGGAATGGCTTCATACTAAACTACTCACCGGAACCACTGGTCGCCAACAAAACGCTGCTACCATCGGCCGACTGGTTACTTACATCAGTCATTTTCGTAAATCAAATTCTCAAATATTTCTAAAATCAAAGTATTGATTTCCGTTTTATTAGTTTTCTCTATTTCAATGTAGACTTCTAATTGTTATTTCTCTGTATAAAAATGGCTAACAGCGTGATATGCAAATGACGCTACCTTTGCGCTGAAAATACGAAACGTTCTATGCGAAAGAGAAATCGATTTGAATCATTTTCAAACGGTATTTGAGGGGTTCACGAATGCTGACTTTTAACTGACGTTGAAATATGAACATGATGCTAAAAGTAAAGGTGAACATTTTCTTCATTCAGAATTTTGAATTCACATTCACGATCGATACAAATTAGCAAAAGAAGTATTTTTATTACAAAGATACTGTATTCTATTACAATCTCAATCTGAGGATGGTCGTATGCGTTGCACAGTATCAAACGATAAGTTTTCATTTGTTTGATGGATTCCGGTGATTGGGTTATGTTTCCTGTCTTTTAATCAGAGATAAACTAAAGATTACAGTGCCCCCTGTACCCTAAGTGGCCCTTACACGATCATTAAAAGTGTCATTACTAAGAAGTAATGTCATTTCTCGGTTGATTTTTCATTAGGGCGTATAAGCAAGTGACAGTTTCTCTTTAATCACTCTCTCTTTCGATTATTAGGGGCTGGGGTCCACTAGGAGATTGATAGTACCTATTAGCTCTCTCCGGACTGTACCAGCCTAGATGCCGTGTGGAATCCGCCGGAAAAAAAAATGAACCAAGAATAGATCCACTGGGTTCCTGCTTCCATGTCGTAAAAGGCGACAATTGCAGGAGTTTCTTTTTCCTTTCAGTTATCAGATATTTTCAATGTTTTACTTCTGATTACTCTATTTTACTAAATCATCTCTTTATTCAACCTATCAATTTCCGTCTAGCTTCGTAGAAAAGTTTTATTAGGAATGATTTCTTCTTCCATGTTATTGATTGTCTTTCAGGATTATAAAATGAATGATAAAAATCAACCATTGCGCAAATCCGTTTATATTACAAATTTAATAACAGAGATGACATGTATCGGTATATTGAATACATAGTAAAAAACACTTGATATTAATATTTCAAACAGTAAATTAATATTTTTCTCGGTAGCCGGCTGCCCAGATCAACTAATATAACCAATTAATAATTTTAATAAATAATTAAAATAATAAAGCGGAAATAATAAAGAATCAAGGCGCGTGTGAAATCTGTTGACCTTTGTTTGGTAATTTAAAATGATTTTATAATAACTGTTTAGAATATTTAAATGCAATGAATCAACTTTTTTGTCTAAATCCTATTCGCTCGTTTATTTTGTATCACGTAGTTTTATTTATAAAAACGTGCTTAATCCACCTAGCAGTGAGATGATACCTTTTTTTTATCAATCCGAATGTGTTTTTTTTGCATGACTAAAAAAAACGCGAAAGGTAGATGCATGAACGAGTGACTGCATACTCGACAGCCGGCTGTCCGGAGTTTTGTCAATTTCGGAGATTGACTGTTTCGTGCATTATATTGCCAGCACAAAGTAACACATAAAACGATAATACTTTAAAACATTCTTGGTAGCCGGCTACCCAGAGCAATAAACACATGATAACATTATTAAAACATTTACTAACAAAGTATCCTCTCCTGTGATGCATGTGGGAATGCAGAGGATTCCTCGGTTCTTAGTAACAACATGCATCGAACTAACAATCCTTTTCCTCCCAAGTAGATCTGCATTCGGACGTGGCCGGCGTCGGTATTGATCAGCATGCATGGTTCAATACAGTTTGCACAGTGTGAAACAATGTGTTATTCCCAAACATGTTACTTCAAAAAATCATTTTGCAATCTCAATTGGTCCAGATCAATAACGGAGTAGCAACACACGGGCGGTCTCTAATGCTAATGCTAATGCTAATGCTAATGCTAATGCTAATGCTAATCACTCTCTCTTTCGATTATTGTGATGTGATTAAAAAGATTTTCTTTGATATCACTATTCTGTTTGAAAGTCGAAAGTTTCGGGTATCATTTCATGCAAAGAGTTGAGTGATAAACGTGGAAACCGTATGGTAATTAAAGAAGGTAAACAAAGAGCCCTTTTGAAAAATTAAATTAACTGAACTGAGCGTGTGTGGTGACTATTCAGACATTCTTCATACGAACGAATGCTTTCAAGTCAGAATCTTGAACGTTCAGAAATTTTCATGCTGGTAACAACCAGCAGCTGGCAAGCGTTTACATTATGCTTGTAGCGTGTTGGACCCAATATACTGGCACCAGCATGCTGGCAGGCAACAGAAGTGAAAACAGGGCATAAGTCCGGTAAAATGCCAATGCGCAATGCTGCTATTTTCGCGCGCATGAATTTGAAATTTCTCCCAACTACTTGCATGTACAAGATTCGATGCAAACTCGCTTGAGGGTGCCATGCTCGAAAAAAAGATGTTGCCAGTGTTTTGTTCGGGAAATATGAGAGCTGGATATTTTGTTAATATGATCTCTTTATTGTAACGTTACCAGATATGATTTTTTCCATTAAAAAAGATAAAATAAAAGAATAGGCAAGTCAACTTGCTCATTTTTCCCTTCTGTTTGTATCTTTTTTTCGAAACGAATAGTAATTTGTTTTTCAGTTCTCAGATGTAGATATCTGTAGTAATAATTACAATATTAACAAAATGTTGGAACCGAAAGCTGAGATTTGCTTAAATCTAATGAAGCATCAGTGGCATGTTTAAAGAAGTTACTCCATGTCAGACATTAGTAATTACCATTCAGCAGCCAAAAAAATCTAATATTTAGTTGAAACATTTTAGTTTTGAAGTCTATGTTTCAGAAAGCCGCAGAACATTGACGAGCTCAAAACTAATATACGAGCTGAAATAGCATCAATAAAGCACGAACTGCCCAAATGTTATGCAAAATTTAACGCTGCTTTTTGCGCATCAAATAGGGTGGACATTTAATCTACGTTGTATTTTAACCTAAGAAAATGTTTAGGATGGATTATGCGGGATTAAAAAAGTTGAGGGAATTGTGCGGGTTTAGTATGATTGGAAAACTTTAACAGGGATTTAAAAAAAAGTTTAAGGACCGTGCGGGATTAGGTAGGACAATTTCGAATTAAATGAGTTTATTTGTCTGAATAAGTCCAGAGTTTAGCATGGTTTGCCCCTTGACTCTCTAACACAATGTGGGTGTCGTTACTCTCTTTTCATCCACTCTGCACGTACTGGGAAAAGGAACACTCTTAGAAAATAAACGTTCAACGGTGGTATTTCGTTGGTCCAATACGTTTAATCAACACGAGACCTTCGTTTGCCTATTTTGAAACAGACCGTTGAGCCGAATGACATTTGTTTTCGTTCCACAAACCCAGCAGACAGAGGTCCATTGTTGAGTTTTACTGTAAAATTTCTGAAGCTTTTTCCACTTATTTTTTTAAGCTAACACTACATACCTGTACAATTGTTCTACTTCACTTAGAATAACAACAGCTTTTTTTGTATGAAGGTAACACCTTATTTTGACACTATTTTTGCAGGCGAACAAACAACAAGCCGTGACAAGCCCAGCAAACTGAACGGATATTTCGTGCAGTATATCGTTCAACAGGCGCTCAACGAACAACAAAATAGAACCGCTTAGTGAAAGACATCATATTAACAAGATATCCAGCTCTCACATTCCCTGAACAAATCATTGGCAACATCCTTTTTTGCGAGCATGTCACCCTCAGGTGAGTCCGCATCGAATCTCATACATAGAAGTAGGGGAGAGAAATGTCAAATTCGTGCGCGCCAAAATAGCAGGGCTGCGCACCCATCCAATTGACATGTTATGTTGAATGTGATGCCGTGCGATGGCGTTGATGAACTGAAGATTGATTTCGCTCCAAGCTGACAGGGTTCGAAGTAGGGGAGAGAAATGTCAAATTCGTACGCGCCAAAAAGCACTGCGCACCCATACAATTGACATGACATGTTGAATGAGACGCCGTGCGATGTCGTTGCTGAACTGAAGATTGAGATCGCTCCAAGCTGACAGGGTCTGGTGAGAGGGAACCAAAGGGAGAGTCGCTTAACACAAACTCTGTTGTGCCTCTAAAAAATACGCGTGATATACTGTGAACTTAAGTGTGCCACTTTGTGCCCCAATTTAAAATGACCTGCAATCAGAGATGGCATTTCACCAGAGTGATACACGCTAAAGTCAGATTTTTGCCACACCGAGGATGAAAAAAACGAAGCACCACACAAAGAGGAAAGCGCACTTCTTCTCAGTGTCGAATAGACAGCATTTGAGTGTGTGCTTGTGGTTAAAGCAGCTGGCGCGAGTGAAACACATTCTCTTCGCATGAATCGCTCACACGCGCTCTCGTCTAAATACACCCAAGTGACCACTGGCGCGTGATGGTGAGCGAACACTTCTGTGAACTTCAATTAATAGAGAGTAGATCTGGCCTTGCTATGAAAAATTTGCAAGGACAACCGAAAATTTTACGATAAATTGTTTTATTTTGCTGATTTTGCGTGTCCACGCTTCATCTACGAAAACCATACAGCAGAGTGCTCACCGGCGTGTACACCTCTGTGAAAGTATCTGCATCCACCTCAGAGAATTTATTAGCTAATGCTCTAGCACTTTGGAGCGATTCAGTGGAAGAGGTAAAAGGAAATAAACAAACGCACTCATGATGATTGCACACTTTACACAACAGCGGTGTATAAATGTGAAAGAGAAGAGCTCTCGTTGAAGTTGTCAGTGCGAGGGGAGATATTTTGCTTGCTCTTCGTCACACAGAGGAGATAGACATCTCTGCCTGCAATGAAATAAAAAATGTGTTATACGGGCAGCCTAAACGATATAATCAATCAATCAGTTGAACGATATGGCCCACCGGATATTTTTTTGACAAAATTTACTTCATTCATTGCAAACTTAATAGCAAGAAGAGATAAAAATTTTCAAAGTGCCAATATTGAAAAATGCACCAAAGCGTTGTGTTAATGAGTGAATGGCACCCCGCACGACCTTTTGGCTACCTGGGCAGCCCTGGCCACCAGACGGCTACCAAAATTGATTCAGTGACGGTTGTCAAATCCGCATAGCCAAAACGCTATGCGGGATCTGGCAGCGGTGAGACAGTCGGTCACCATAATGTTTGGCAGCTTTTAGTCAGCCATGTGGCAGCCATGCGTATGCGGGCATGCGGGTCTAACCCGCATAGCGTTTTGGCTACCTGGGCAGCCATGGCCACCAGACGGCAACCAAAATTGATTCAGTGACGATTGTCAAATCCAATTTGACTAAACAAAGTCGCCTGTATCTAAGTTAGCCGAGTGTTTTCATCTTCTCACTTTCGCTGAAAATGTCAAAGATTTCAATGTGGAAAAATCCTGGTGGATACGGTTGTATCGTTTGAGTTGTATATCTGGC
Source organism: Malaya genurostris (assembly GCF_030247185.1). Taxonomy (NCBI): domain Eukaryota; kingdom Metazoa; phylum Arthropoda; class Insecta; order Diptera; family Culicidae; genus Malaya; species Malaya genurostris. The sequence goes on from NC_080570.1 coordinate 130,034,039, forward strand.
AGCGATGAGGCAGTCGGTCACCAGAATGTCTGCCAGCCATATTTTTCCCGCTGGCAGCGTTTAGTCAGCCATTTGGCAGCCGTGCGTATGCGGGAAGCGACCCACGCTTGGAGCCCAGTAAATCCGAACATCGGACGCATCGTGCACGAAAGCTTTTGATTGCGTTTCGAACTTACGTAGTGTATCGGTAGAACAAAAGAGTGAAGATATACCAAAGCAGAGAGCGGATGTCTGATAGTCAGGGTATGGGATATGTCAGGGTTGGATTTCCAACCCCGAACATAGGGCCAGAATCTTTCTGGCCCTAAGAGGCGAATGACCTTAAGGTTAAAGCCTCTATGATCGAATCAAAAGAATGTTTAACACTCTTTCACACCCGATCGGGGAGACGTCGGCTCGAAAATGCCTTGTTTGATATTCCTTCGCTCTGATTCTCTAGCGATACATAATGTAAACATAAAACTTTTTTAGGTCGACGCGGTTGATGCAAATGGTGCAGAATTGTCCGATGACCGACCGACCGAAGCGCTACAATCGGCCCCATATCGTGCTCAATCGGTCCGATAATCGGGCCGATGATCGGACTTATACGGGTCGACAAATTTCATTGGGAGGGAGCACATAATTCAGTCGGATTTTCATGCAGTGTATAGAGCCGGGTGATATTGAAATTTTTGCCGGTGGGGGTGGGTGTTAATTCTGACATGAAGAAGAAAGTGGAAAGGAATTCTCGGTTAATTTTTCAAAAGGGTGTATAAGCAAGTGACAGTTTCTCTTTATTTACTTTCTCTTCTATTAATTACCAAGCGATTTCCACGTTTATCACTCAACTCTTTGCAAGAAATGATACCCGAAACTTTCGACTTTCAAACAGAATACTGATATCAAAGAAAATCTTTTTTAATCACATCTCAATAATCGAAAGCGAGAGTGATTAAAGAGAAACTGTCACTTGCTTATACGCCCTTTTGAAAAATTAACCGAGAATTGTTATTGCATTTACTTTGTTTACGTATTGATACGGATCGGCGGTACTATTCCAACTTCTTTCTTAGAAAATCTGTTCCATTTAATTTTATATCGAGTATTACCATTGCAATATTAAGATAGAAAATGAGTGGGGAAAACTATCGCAGTGCTACAAAATGTATGTATTGCTTTAATTAAGGAATTCTGTATTTAAATTTTTGTATGGCAAAGTTCGATCAAAAAACAAAATGAAATTTTCACATTTGATCTAAAGATAAAACCGATATGATACATGTAACCAAAAAGAAACATACTTCTTATAGCACACGACCCAGGTTGGAATGATCCTCCGAAAATTGATTACAATTCAACCGAAGGGAGTCCAAAACAAACTAAGCTAAATTTAAACAAACGAGTAGCATTCCCGGTACTAAATGCTACCAATCCTCAAGTTCCAGTGGGAAGCTTACTTCCTCATTTCGTTCCTCCTAGTGCATCCGAACACCCGAATGTACACAGCATTCCTGCTACTCAACCATGTGTATTAACAACTCCTCCGAAATCTGTACCTAATCAAAGCCAGAAAATCACATCCGTGCAAGACACTTCGATTTATCCGGACAGCTCGGACATGCTAAAAGATTTTCAAGAGGCACTGGATCAACTCGTCCTTGAATTAGACAGTTCCAAACAAGCGGAAATCCGGAAACGATGTGCTTTAATTGAACGAAGCTGGAGCGATGGAAAGTTGTGCGAAAGTTTAACTAGAAAATTATATCGATTAGCTCAAGGTAAAAAGAAAACTGTTATTGTACCGAAAAATTAGTGAAATACATGATTCGTTTTCAATCATTCCAGCACTAACCGATAGAAAGGCAACCGAGGCAAATGAGATTCACCGGTCGATAGTGGTGGATCACGGAAGCGATTGTGTTCAATGGGCTCCGGCATTACGACAACTTGTACTGACAGTAGCCAAAGAAAAGGTCACAGAAGACAGTAAGACTAAATCCATCGTCGAGCCCCTATCTGGCGCGTAAAACCAGTCATTTATTTATTAAATTATACAGCGTAAAGTTTTGTTTGGTTTTATATTTTGTGATCTATTACATTATTAAAATGTGCGGTAAAAATAAAGTTTGTTCAATAGTACGTAAAAAGCCTGCTTTTTATGCTTTTCGAAGAACCGTAGACAGGGAACATTTCGGCATAAGAACGATACACAACAATTACTGTTGTGATTCATGACATAGCAAAGTACGCTGGTAGCAAACAGTCTTTATTGAGGAGGGAATTAACGATGCAATTCATGTACACTTGAATAACATACGAAGCACGATGAAAAAAAACCATGGTCTCGTTACAAATCAACTGATGTTCATTTTTACTGTTTATTTTATGTACTATCAAACATGTGTTTTTTCAGCATCTTGTTCGTCACATACCAATTTACCACTGAACTGTTGCTTTCCTCATAAATTATTTCCGCTCGGTGATTTTTTATGAGAGTTCCGTTGATCGATTGATAAGGTTCTACTTCTCGAGAGGCAACCTTGTCATAGTTCTAAACCTTATTTGTTCACTTTCCACTAATATTTTGAGATCGAAAATGGCAGTTGCTTTGTCTGGATGCGCAAAACTCGCCTCGTTCTAAATTATTCAATTTTTTCATTTGAATAAATGTGATAAAATCAATTAAATGTTTTCGAACATCATTATAACGGGAAAAAAATCCAATAAATTGTATGTGTTTAGGGATAAACAAACCCAAAAGAAAAAATTAAACTGGAAAAACGGTTCTTTTTTTTATCCATATTTGGTCGTTATTGGACAAAATTTGCCACAATAATTAAACTGATAAAAATATATTTTATAATTTTTATATCGACTAACTACACAAATTCGGAACGGGTTGACACTGCCGCACGGAGTACAGCACCGTTCACAATCAAGTGTTTAAAAGAACACAAAGTACCGAGTGAATCGTAAACGTTCAAATCTTCTTTGCCACCAGTAACAACAGTTCATTTATTCCTTTCTCTCTTTTTCAGACTGTGGTGGTGGTGGTGGTAGTGCTAGTTGATTTCTTGTTCACGGTTTGTGACTGATGTGATCTAGTCGCTGTGGTCGGTGGAGGTACGCTGCTGTTGACGGACACGGTAGGAGTCATCGATGCCGGTGATGCCGATGCCGGCTGGTAGTCGGTCGTGTCGAACAGCTTAGTCAGATCGGTGATGAAGGGTTTTTTCGCCGACTCGAAGAACAGCTCGTGGGAGTACTTGTGGCGAACGGTGTTGAGAGATTCCTTCGGTTTGCGGGTCATGATGTTGTTCAGCAGAATGGCGATCTCGGCGAAATCTTCGATTTTGTAACCTGCATGATGAAACGGAAGCAATTAATAATAAAGAAATACATCCATCCCTCATGCTGTAACGGTGTAAATTGGGTCTGGTAAGCGTACATCGAACATGGTCAAAATACTAGCCGCCTCACAATCGGTATCACATATCCAAACATCTTCATCAGACAAACAACACACACTAGTCTACTAGCTCTATACCTGTTCTTCCGCTCAGGCACTGGGTAGGAGAGTATATTTATAATCACTTATTATATATGGAAGCTGTTTGATAGTCTGCTCTTTCCTACCAGAAGCAGATTGGTACGATCCTGTCTCCTGTGAGTTTCTCATTCGTTTGGCTTCTCCAATAAATCCAATGTTTCCACTTAGTCATTGCAAAAACTGAACTTCTATTGCAAGTTTGCCAGAGAATTTGTCACCAGTCCATCATTGGGTCGTCTGTCTTGTATCGTATCGGTATTTTGTCATCCTACCAACTGTTTCTGTGTTTCCAATGTTTTCGTTAATGGAACTACGGAGAATTTCGTATCGTATCCGCTTCGATCATGGCCCTGCTTTCTTATATAGTGTTTTTATGTCTGGAGCGGTACATTTGATTATTACTTTAATTATCTAGAAATGATATCGAAACTTTTCTAATCTTCTCTGTTTGTTTTTAGCTTTGTCGATTTATACTAATATATGACTGTTGATTGATGAGTGATTGTAGCATTAGCAGAGGAGCTGAGTGAAAGTAACGAATGTCAGAGAAAATACCAAGCTAGAAGCTAAAGAGAGCTACATTTAACATGCAATCAAACTACTAGGTGTGCAGACTTTGTACGATGTTGTCCACGCTGTTTGCAGGTGCCAAAGAGCACATGATTCCATTCACAAAGGACAAGGGAAACAGAAATATTGTGTTAATATACATTGCAATCTATGCTGCACACATACATACCACCAATCATGGGAGATTTGATTAGTATGTTTCATTTCTTCCACAGATCAGTGGGTAGTAACAGAGTGGCAAGTGAATTGCCGATTTGAATTTCCCGGTTTTTTCTCGGGTTTTTCCCGGTTTGCGAGATAAAAGTTCTCGGTTTTCGGAACAGGCCCAAATCGCCTCTGTTTAGTTTTTTTAAATATTCCTTTAATTCAAGCTTTAAGCAGATATCACGTGTCAAAAAATAACATAATAACAGGCTCGCTAATTGAGAATTGAAGTACTTTTCGGGCATCTCGATGTATAAATAGAAAATATACATTATTACTAGTGCATACAAGAAAAGCATAAAGTCTTTTTCTAGTTATCTAAGGATTTTGTAACCGATTTCTTCTGACGCACATGAATGTTTTCATTATCAATTTGGTACACGTATGGTTGAAAATAAATCAATAGGGAACAACAATTCCTAAAATGGACGCTTGTCATTCTGGAAAACCAACAACAATCTATGCTAGTAATTTCAAAGCATTCTGTATTTATCGGCATGAAATCGTAATCATACGTCTTATACTATTCAAGCTCGACCTTCGTATAGTGGCATGATGTTAAATCCGGTCAGAAGATTGTCGGACCGTTGTGCGCCTTCAGGGAAATGCCGCTTTTAGAAAACCCTCTCTCAAATACAGCTTGCTTCATTTAGAATTGGAACAATCTTTTGCTCATATTGTTGCGCTCCTGGTGGACGGATTTAAAAGTTCTTGGCGCCTACATGTCGGGAATTTTCACATTCACGTATGATTTTTGACATTCCGCAAATCGACCGTACTTTGTAAACCATCAACATGGAAGCCGAAAAAAGGGAAAAAATTGTGCACAGTTATTTGGAAGTTCCATTGTGGTCTGCATCTAGCTGCATCAGCTGAAATTGCCCAGAAATACCGTATGGCGCGTTATCAAACGGTATAAGAAAACATTGACGACTATTCGGAAGCCTCAAGCCAATCGTCGGAGTGAAACTGTCGACCGGAAACTGCGTGGTAAGATTTTGAAGACGATTAAGAGGAATCCTAATCTGTCGGACCGTGATTTGGCCAAAAAATTCGGTGCTGCCCATAGTACCGTGAGAAGAACTGGACTCCGGGAAGGAATCAAGTCGTATCGAGCTAGCAAAGAGCCAAATCGGACCATAAAACAGAATAGTGTGGTCAAAATTCGTCCTCGGAAACTATATGACCAGGTGCTGACCAAGTTCGACGGGTGTCTTCTGATGGACGATGAAACCTATGTCAAGGCTGACTTCGGGTAAATCCCAGGTCGAAAATTTTACTTGGCAACGGCTCGGGGGGATGTTCCAGCCAAATTTAAATTTGATTATTTCCAGCAAATTTGCAATAAAATTTATGATTTGGCAGGGCATTTGCAGCTGTGACAAAAAAACGAAAGTTTTCGTTACAAATAAGACAATAACATCGGAACTATACCGAAAAGAGTGTCTCCAAAAACGAATTTTGCCGTTCATTCTATCCCACGACCATCCCGTAATGTTTTGGCCAGATTTGGCAAGCTGTCATTACAGCAAAGTCGTTCAAGAATGATATGCAGAGAAAGGGGTCCAGTTTGTTCCGAAAAACCTTAACCCACCGAACTGCCCTAAGTTCCGCCATATTGAGAAATACTGGGCAATCATGAAAAGGAGATCAATCAAATGACGACCTGGTGGAATAAGATAGCTAAAATGATGGACGAAGAAGGTGTGCGCCGCCTAATGAGCCGTGTTACAGGAAAAATTCGAGAATTACTTCGAAACCGTGACGAATAATTTTATCCGTATTTTTTCTTAAAAGTATGAAGAAAACGCTACATTTGTATTAAAAAAGATCTTGAATTCAAAAATAAATGACTGAAATACACGCAATTGCCTTTGTTCCAATTCTATCTCAAGCAAGCTTTACATCTGTCCGTTTATGGTGCTTAAGGTAATAAAAGATGTGCTTCACTTTCCGCAAGTACAAATTGCTTGCCAAATCAAGAACTTCTTAACGAATTTTGACATCTTCTGGCTACGCAAAATTTCAATTAATATTACCCAACGGATTAAAAGTTAAAGCAACTTGAGTGTGTGCGGATTATAAACGATACAACCTCTATTCCATTTAGCGTACGACGTCCGCATTTGTATATTAAATAGTAAATTATTGCCCGTTTATTTCTTCTTTGATGTACCCTCGCATAAAAGCCATCGGCCTTAAAATATGTTTGACATTCTGCTATATTTTTTTTCTCGAACTTCTCGCAGCTTATCATTTGCAATGAAGAGTGAAGGCCAAAGATTTTTCTGAGGTATACTGCTTGAAATATCTTTGCTGTTTGCTACTTAGCGTACAAACATAATCATAAAAACTTCTTTGGTCGTGAATACGATTTACTTTACTATGGGGTGCCTTTTCAAAATTTACCCTCTGAGAGAGTGATAAGTTTTTGATCGTGAATATCTATTGTTGTATCTATCGAATCAATATAATTTTTGCTACATGCCATCGGAAATATGATCACAATTTTATGATAAAATTTTCAGTTGTGTAACATAATCTCAAACAATTCAAAATTAAACTTTTCTGAAATGTTTGGTATAAACAAGTATCAAAGAGGATAATTCATAAAGCGCGTTTGCCTTTCTCGTATTTTGAAAGCTCATAGCTCAGTGATCTGTGAAAGGATTTATAAAATCTAACTACCATTAGAATCGAAATTTTTCAACTTAAACGTGTATAGCAAAAGCATTGAAGTATTTCGATAGTACACTATTGAAAAACCTGTCTCATTTGACCCATGTCAACACCAGCCCATCAGAACGCGTTCTGAGAAAGAGAACAAAATATCTGCTGCTGTACAACAAATCGTTCGAGGAAAATGTTCCGAACAGTGTTTAATATCGTAGTGAGTTCCACAATTTGGTCCTTCTGAAAGGCAGGAATGAATCCCGTACAGTACCCTGACAGTTTCTTTCAATGAAATCCAAATCCGAAATGAAATAATCGACATTAAAATTCGGTATGCGACTATTTTTATAGCCGTTAGGACCGCCCATTAGTGAAAAACCTACAAACGAAATCACATAAAAAGAAACCTCTTAACAAAAATTGAATCACTTTGGATTCTATCGCCACTGCGAGCAGATGTGGTTCGTGTCGTCTGCACAACTAGTTTCGCTTTCGACAAGAGCGATTACGTCACAGCTGCCAATCATTTGCATTAATGAAAAAACAACGGTGGAGAGCATTACACAAAATCAGCCGTTCCAATGGCTCTAAAAGTTTTCTAAAGAACTATTCGCATTAGTTGTTCGCAAATCGAAAGTAATTATCGTCAGTTTAGAGCAAATCTAGAACAGTTCGGTTAGATTTGTGCACTTTTCGCTGTGTGAAATTCACAGTAATCGAGATCAAGTGAAGCCTCCTTTTTTTGCGAAAAATGTGAAAAATGGGAATGCTTGCATAATTTATACAATTGATCAACTAATTGATATTCGGCAGTGTTAATGAACATGTCAGTTGTTTTCGTATTCACGGCATCCAGTTATGTCTCTGACATTACCCACCCGCCTATTTATTACATGTTTTTAAAATGAGAAAAAGCTAATTTTTGAAAAAAAAATTACGGGAGATCAGATAAGTCATTTTCTTTTATTCAAAACAGACGAAAGTGACCAAAACAAATGTAATTCTCTACTCTACTTGAAAACTGTGATATCGAGATTCAACTTCAACAAGCGACAAAAGAAAAATAGTAGCTCCAAAATCGCCTATCCACTCATTGTTGTGCAGCATCTATATTCATCCGATAATGACATGAATAAAGTTAATTTAGCTATTTTTAGGGCCAAATTGGATCGATTTTTTGTCACTAGCAAATCACCGACGTTGGCATTGATACTCTCATCTGCTGAAGCGAAAGGCGAAAATGCTTCGTTTCGGTTCGTTTGGACTAAAATCGATTAATTACAAATGAGACAGTAAAAACAGTGCTTTTATTAAAAATACGTGACAATTTTTCGGCTCTGCCGTTCAGTACTACTCTGTCATTTGGAATCCTCACTACCGAAATGGTATTAATAGAATCGAATCCTCACCAACTGCTAAGTACGGTAGTCGCGGGTTACTTATTAGTCCCGATAAGTATAACCGGAAGCTCTTCAATAATAGCCACACTGCAACTCTTGTGTGTCCCATGTAAAAAGTACGCATTGAGTGTAATTTTTATCAAGTTAGGATTTTGTAACAAGCACAAAAAATTAAAAAAAAAACGAAAATACAGCTTAAATTGTCTTTTATCTCAAATTACCGATTTTCATTATAGGACTGATATACGTAAATGGCAGACTAACCTTTTTCTAGTTATCTAAGGATTTTGTAACCGATTTCTTCTGACGCACATGAATGTTTTCATTATCAATTTGGTACACGTATGGTTGAAAATAAATCAATAGGGAACAACAATTCCTAAAATGGACGCTTGTCATTCTGGAAAACCAACAACAATCTATGCTAGTAATTTCAAAGCATTCTGTATTTATCGGCATGAAATCGTAATCATACGTCTTATACTATTCAAGCTCGACCTTCGTATAGTGGCATGATGTTAAATCCGGTCAGAAGATTGTCGGACCGTTGTGCGCCTTCAGGGAAATGCCGCTTTTAGAAAACCCTCTCTCAAATACAGCTTGCTTCATTTAGAATTGGAACAATCTTTTGCTCATATTGTTGCGCTCCTGGTGGACGGATTTAAAAGTTCTTGGCGCCTACATGTCGGGAATTTTCACATTCACGTATGATTTTTGACATTCCGCAAATCGACCGTACTTTGTAAACCATCAACATGGAAGCCGAAAAAAGGGAAAAAATTGTGCACAGTTATTTGGAAGTTCCATTGTGGTCTGCATCTAGGCTAGCTGAACAGCTGAAATTGCCCAGAAATACCGTATGGCGCGTTATCAAACGGTATAAGAAAACATTGACGACTATTCGGAAGCCTCAAGCCAATCGTCGGAGTGAAACTGTCGACCGGAAACTGCGTGGTAAGATTTTGAAGACGATTAAGAGGAATCCTAATCTGTCGGACCGTGATTTGGCCAAAAAATTCGGTGCTGCCCATAGTACCGTGAGAAGAACTGGACTCCGGGAAGGAATCAAGTCGTATCGAGCTAGCAAAGAGCCAAATCGGACCATAAAACAGAATAGTGTGGTCAAAATTCGTCCTCGGAAACTATATGACCAGGTGCTGACCAAGTTCGACGGGTGTCTTCTGATGGACGATGAAACCTATGTCAAGGCTGACTTCGGGTAAATCCCAGGTCGAAAATTTTACTTGGCAACGGCTCGGGGGGATGTTCCAGCCAAATTTAAATTTGATTATTTCCAGCAAATTTGCAATAAAATTTATGATTTGGCAGGGCATTTGCAGCTGTGACAAAAAAACGAAAGTTTTCGTTACAAATAAGACAATAACATCGGAACTATACCGAAAAGAGTGTCTCCAAAAACGAATTTTGCCGTTCATTCTATCCCACGACCATCCCGTAATGTTTTGGCCAGATTTGGCAAGCTGTCATTACAGCAAAGTCGTTCAAGAATGGTATGCAGAGAAAGGGGTCCAGTTTGTTCCGAAAAACCTTAACCCACCGAACTGCCCTAAGTTCCGCCATATTGAGAAATACTGGGCAATCATGAAAAGGAGATCAATCAAATGACGACCTGGTGGAATAAGATAGCTAAAATGATGGACGAAGAAGGTGTGCGCCGCCTAATGAGCCGTGTTACAGGAAAAATTCGAGAATTACTTCGAAACCGTGACGAATAATTTTATCCGTATTTTTTCTTAAAAGTATGAAGAAAACGCTACATTTGTATTAAAAAAGATCTTGAATTCAAAAATAAATGACTGAAATACACGCAATTGCCTTTGTTCCAATTCTATCTCAAGCAAGCTTTACATCTGTCCGTTTATGGTGCTTAAGGTAATAAAAGATGTGCTTCACTTTCCGCAAGTACAAATTGCTTGCCAAATCAAGAACTTCTTAACGAATTTTGACATCTTCTGGCTACGCAAAATTTCAATTAATATTACCCAACGGATTAAAAGTTAAAGCAACTTGAGTGTGTGCGGATTATAAACGATACAACCTCTATTCCATTTAGCGTACGACGTCCGCATTTGTATATTAAATAGTAAATTATTGCCCGTTTATTTCTTCTTTGATGTACCCTCGCATAAAAGCCATCGGCCTTAAAATATGTTTGACATTCTGCTATATTTTTTTTCTCGAACTTCTCGCAGCTTATCATTTGCAATGAAGAGTGAAGGCCAAAGATTTTTCTGAGGTATACTGCTTGAAATATCTTTGCTGTTTGCTACTTAGCGTACAAACATAATCATAAAAACTTCTTTGGTCGTGAATACGATTTACTTTACTATGGGGTGCCTTTTCAAAATTTACCCTCTGAGAGAGTGATAAGTTTTTGATCGTGAATATCTATTGTTGTATCTATCGAATCAACATAATTTTTGCTACATGCCATCGGAAATATGATCACAATTTTATGATAAAATTTTCAGTTGTGTAACATAATCTCAAACAATTCAAAATTAAACTTTTCTGAAATGTTTGGTATAAACAAGTATCAAAGAGGATAATTCATAAGGCACGTTTGCCTTTCTCGTATTTTGAAAGCTCATAGCTCAGTGATCTGTGAAAGGATTTATATAATCTAACTACCAATAGAATCGAAATTTTTCAACTTAAACGTGTATAGCAAAAGCATTGAAGTATTTCGATAGTACACTATTGAAAAACCTGTCTCATTTGACCCATGTCAACACCAGCCCATCAGAACGCGTTCTGAGAAAGAGAACAAAATATCTGCTGCTGTACAACAAAGCGTTCGAGGAAAATGTTCCGAACAGTGTTCAATATCGTAGTGAGTTCCACAATTTGGTCCTTCTGAAAGGCAGGAATGAATCCCGTACAGTACCCTGACAGTTTCTTTCAATGAAATCCAAATCCGAAATGAAATAATCGACATTAAAATTCGGTATGCGACTATTTTTATAGCCGTTAGGACCGCACATTAGTGAAAAACATACAAACGAAATCACATAAAAAGAAACCTCTTAACAAAAATTGAATCAGTTTGGATTCTATCGCCACTGCGAGCAGATGTGTTTCGTGTCGTCTGCACAACTAGTTTCGCTTTCGACAAGAGCGATTACGTCACAGCTGCCAATCATTTGCATTAATGAAAAAACAACGGTGGGGAGCATTACACAAAATCAGCCGTTCCAATGGCTCTAAAAGTTTTCTAAAGAACTATTCGGATTAGTTGTTCGCAAATCGAAAGTAATTATCGTCAGTTTAGAGCAAATCTAGAACAGTTCGGTTAGATTTGTGCACTTTTCGCTGTGTGAAATTCACAGTAATCGAGATCAAGTGAAGCCTCCTTTTTTTGCGAAAAATGTGAAAAATGGGAATGCTTGCATAATTTATACAATTGATCAACTAATTGATATTCGGAAGTGTTAAGGAACATGTCAGTTGTTTTCGTATTCACGGCATCCAGTTATGTCTCTGACATTACCCACCCGCCTATTTATTACATGTTTTTAAAATGAGAAAAAGCTAATTTTTGAAAAAAAAAATTACGGGAGATCAGATAAGTCATTTTCTTTTATTCAAAACAGACGAAAGTGACCAAAACAAATGTAATTCTCTACTCTACTTGAAAACTGTGATATCGAGATTCAACTTCAACAAGCGACAAAAGAAAAATAGTAGCTCCAAAATCGTCTATCCACTCATTGTTGTGCAGCATCTATATTCATCCGATAATGACATGAATAAAGTTAATTTAGCTATTGTTAGGGCCAAATTGGATCGATTTTTTGTCACTAGCAAACCAGCGACGTTGGCATTGAAACTATCATCTGCTGAAGCGAAAGGCGAAAATGCTTCGTTTCGGTTCGTTTGGACTAAAATCGATTAGTTACAAATGAGACAGTAAAAACAGTGCTTTTATTAAAAATACGTGACAATTTCGGCTCTGCCCTTCAGTACTACTCTGTCGTTTGGAATCCTCACTACCGAAATGGTATTAATAGAATCGAATCCTCACCAACTGCTAAGTTACGGTAGTCGCGGGTTACTTATTAGTTCCGATAAGTATAACCGGAAGCTCTTCAATAATAGCCACACTGCAACTCTTGTGTGTCCCATGTAAAAAGTTCCCATTGAGTGTAATTTTTATCAAGTTAGGATTTTGTAACAAGCACAAAAAATTAAAAAAAAAACGAAAATACAGCTTAAATCGTCTTTTATCTCAAATTACCGATTTTCATTATAGGACTGATATACGTAAATGGCAGACTAACACAAAATATACGTCCTTCAACGGAATATAGAAGCATCTTGCTAGCATAGAATTTTATACTAAATTGCCCAACTTTTTTTAAAAACCTGTTTTAATCCACCTAGTGGTGTAATGATGCCTTTCTCATATCAATCATACTATCCTATATAATACTGTGGTATTCTTGAAAATAATTTTCTTCGATTATTAAAACAATAACCGAAATCGGTTTGTTTCACTGTCTTCAATTGGAGAAATTTTGAGGTCGATTTAGAAAATTTTTTATGGTTTTTCGCACTTTTCAGTGATGGTATACAATTTTTAACACACTTTACCCTATATTTCCGGATCCGGAAGTCGGATCCGGATGAAATTCAGGAATTACGTATGGGACCACAGGACCTTTCATTTGAACTTAAGTTTGTGAAATTCGGTTCATTCATCTCTAAGAAAAGTTAGTGCACTTATTTTCACAATTTTTTCACATTTTACCCCATAATTCTGGAACCGGAAGTCGGATCCAAATAAAATTCAGGAATTTTTTATGGGACCACAAGACCTTTCATTTGAATCTAAGTTTGTGAAAATCGGTTCAGCCATCTCCGAGAAAAGTTAGTGCAAAAAAACGTTACATACACACATACGTACATACACACACAGACATTTTGCGTACTCGACGAACTGAGTCGTATGGTATATGACACTCGGTTCAAAAGTCGGTTTTCATACTGATTGCATAACCTTTCTATATGAGAAAGACAAAAAAACTGCCAGACACCTCTACCAGACCCTGTCAGCTTGAAGAGAAATCGATTTTCAGTTCAGCAACGCCTTCGCACGGTATCTTCTCCCCTACTTCTATGTAAGATATTCAAAGCGGACTCGCCTGAGAGCCATGTTCGTAAAAGAAGGATGTTGCCAATAATTTGTTCGGGAAATGTGAGAGCTGGATATCTTGTTAATGTGACGTCTTTGCCTCTACTCACCTGAGTAAAACTCTAGCGTCTTGTTCCAGCCGGGCATATTACTCATCCGCATAGCGATGAATAGTGCGGCACAGGCCAGCTTCGAATCCCTCAGCTGGACGATGGAATAATCCATTAAAGTGAACTCCAGGATGTAGCGAGCCAGAGTGAGAACCGGCATATCGATTCGGTTTACGCGAGCATATCGTCGCAAGAATCGATACGACAACGGAATGCCCAGATCATAGCCAATCGTTTTGAACACGGTCATCTCCATCAAAATCATCTCACGTCGCTGGTACGCCCCATCACAAATGTAGTGAAAATCATCGACCGTCGGTGGGACTCGTTCCTACGGGAAGAAGCAAACAAACTCAAAAATCAATCCCCAACGGTACTCCTCGGCCTCAACTTACGTCATATTTGGATGCGATAAACAGTGCGGCAGCACCTAGCAGTTGCAATGAATCCTTCTGTATCTCCGACCGCGACAAATATATATCGACAATCTTCACTGCTAGGTACAAAGTTTCGTGATTCAGCTCAAACGACTCTTGGATTTCTACCATCCAATCGACGAGAAGAGCTCTCATCCACTTGCTAATATGTGGCTGTTTGGCGATGTAATCTGGGATGACAAAGTGCGGTTCACGTTCTTTCTGATATACAAAAATATCCTGAGCGTAGTGAGAAACCTGAAACACGTCGTTCCAATTTGCAAAATCATAGTCTTCCACATCATCGGGCGTCCGTTTGCGCGGTGATGATGTATCTTTGTCTTCAGTCGACGTATTACTTGGTGTGTCTGAGCGTGAAGCGGGTTTCAGAAAATTATCTGACAACCTAAGTGATCCACTAGAAGTGATGTCCTCCAAGGCTGACACATACAAACTATCATCCGTTTTCTCAAATTCATTGGATATTCTACGCTTTGGCTTTATCAGCTGATTGGCAGCAGTCGTGATGGTTTGTAGTTTACTGTCTTGAAAACTAGTTTCATCTTTCGATTTTACGATGGTGTTGGCTACGTCCGAAAGTTCGGATTTCAGAGTGTGACCAGCGGATGTTTGAAGTTTGGCAGCACGAGTTCCCGTGTTCTTCCCACTAAGCTGTTGCCGACTGGCCGCACGGGTTAAAATTTTCGTTGCCGCCCGAGTTTTCGGTCCGTCCGGGTCTGGTTTGGTGAACACTTCCGTCTGGAATGGATGCAACATGACAATAAAGTTTGACAATAACAAAATCTTCTAGTTCAACTATCTACCTTTACGGTCGTAGCATTCTTGCCTGTTGCAGTCTTCTTATTGTTGACGATATTATTAGTCAACTGGTGGAGCAGCTGGGAAGCCTGTTTGCTCAGAGTGGTGGCTCCGGTACTCGTTACCGTGATTGCATTCGTTCCCTTTCCACCCTTGATGTCGGCTTCGAGTTCCGCATTGTGCACCACGGCATTGGTCAAATTGCCAAGGGCCGACCGTTTCACACCACGGTCGTTTTTCAGCGGACTGAGGTCGGCTTTCCGCTTGCCACGCTGCGACGGTTGATGATCGTCTGGATTATGGTTTTGGTTGTTGGTTGCTTTTGATCTGCAAATGTAAAAATTACATTGAGAAGGTAGTTGGTTGTTATTTGCTATTCCCAAAAAAATGCAGTTTTTTGTTCACAAGTTAAAAGATTTACAAGAACGCATCTTAATTTCAGGATACATTCTAGTAACACAGGGTCAGATGGTATTCCTTCAATACTAACAATACTTTTCAACACAACAAATAAAATAGACCGTCAAATAGCAATAGCTAAACTTGACAGACTTGACTTTAACGGTGCTCTACTGGATTGAGTGCAGTCATATCTAACTGGTCGGGAGATGTCTAGAAAAATAGGAAATAGTATAACAACGCCAGTTGCTGTTAGTTCTGGAGTGCCATTTAGGACCGTTTGTATTCTTACTCTATATCAACGATCTCAACTTCACTGTAAAATCTTTCAAGCAGTCGTGATGGCTGATGATTTCAAACTATATCATCTGATAAAATGCCAAGACGTTCTTAAACGTGAACCCTTTATGAAAGACTTATTTTAGACTACAAACCAGATGTCAATAATTACGTCGGTAACGTAATTTAAAAGGCTTCCAAATCCTTAAGTTTCCTCTCACGAATTGCTAAAAGTTTTCGTAACATACACTGCTTGAAAGCTTTTTATTGTGCACTAGTCCGTTCAACCCTCCAATATGCAACTATTGATGATAAAATTGAAATCGAAGTTATTCATCAACGCAAATTCATTAGAGTCGCACTCCGCAATCTACCATGGAGTGATCCATTAAACCTTCCAAGTAGCGAGAATCACTGCCGGCTTTCTTGGCTTTGATCTACTATCTGTTCGAATAAATGTTTAGATTTCATCGCGGACTTTATACAATCGCGTATCGATTGTTCTGATCTCTTATGGATAGTCAGTTTCTTGGAATTCCCGCTTCTAGAACCAACTAGGTATATAATAAACTTTTTTTAGAATGTGTCGTTTATTTAATAGTTGCTCCGATGACTTCGATTTTCATCTATCCCGAAATGCAATAAAGCGATTGTTCCGCAATTTCTTATCAATCTATTTGTAGATCTAGAGCAATTTTACAAACAAATACTGTACAATTAATTTGCAATGTAACTTAATTTAATCTAAGCTTTAAATTGTACCATTTGGATATGATTAATCTTTTGGTATATAAGATGAGGAGGTTTTACGCCTTTTGGAAACAGTGATTATACATTTCAGCTCCAGCTTTTGCCTGCTCCCAACTAAATAAGTAAAAAAATAATCATTTCTCCAACAAAGAATGCTTGATAGTCTGCCCCAAATAGCAAAATGTAATTTTAAAATGGAAAAATGGACAAAAATTGCCGACCTTCTACGGCACTGACAAAAGTACCCATGCAGCATCAATCATAGTAACCCATGAGTCAGCACACAAAATTTGACAGCTGTATCAGTCGAAAACAGGCATCGTTCCGGCATCTACAACATCTTGACACTATTAGACAACAATCAGAGCATCGAAAGATAGCACGGTTCCGAACGGCCGACAATCCTAAGCGACAAGAAGCTCCAAAGGAAGCTGAAGAGGAAGACCGAGGGAAAAGTGGCTACATCGCTGCATGCCCTTGACCGGGAATTGGGCTCTGGCGAAAATGAACATATATTTTAGAAAGTGGAAGCCGCGTCCACTGATTTCGGAGCTGCAGGCAATGACGCAGCGGCAGCGGCTGAATAAGATAGTCAACTCGATTTTCCCGGTGAATCGCGACGTGACGACGAGACCTATCTTACCTATGGATGGCAACGACTGGCAGAGAACTTCGTATTTTTGCTGACAATCGGCGAGAAGAGGATGTCAAAGCCGCTCTTCTTTCGCACAGGACTGGCCATGTACGGGGAAAGCTAAAGTACGAACTACCTGCCGAAAATTGCGTCGTTCATCAAATAATACCATAAGGACGGAGACGCAGTGTCTGCTCACTACTCAAAGCGATCGTTAGAGTAGATGGACCGGCTAAATATCGATGTGGTAAACAAGTCGGCGAACCCGTCCAACGTCCCCCAGCTTCGTTCCATCGAGGATTTCTGGGTCAACCTCAAGCGTAAAATCTTTGCCTTCAGGTCTAATTCTGTTGCAAAAACTCAGGACGTATTGATAAATAAAATCAAAAAAGAACTGAAAAACAAGCCTACCAGCATGTTTTCGTCCGCCATGACGAATGTTCCGGTTACCTGCCGGAAGGCCGCTATAAGAACGGATCTTCGCGATAGTTGTTTTTCATTATTCAATTTATAATCTTGAAAGACAATCAATACCACGAAAAAAGAATAAAATACCAAATAATACTTTTTCCAGTAGCTGGATTAAAATACGTAAGAAATCATTTGTTCGTAACATAGAGAAAATATTTGTGAGACTTTTGAGATAAACTTGAGATAATTTAGTAAAATAGAGTAACAAGATGTGAAACGTTAAAACCATATGATAGCTGAAGTAAAACCAAGGGACGCGGACGAAGTGAGCTCATTACAACCATCTCTATGAAGTTTGTCTCTATATTGAGAGTAAATAATATCTTGTCAAATATATAAATTAGCTGGGTTTGCGGTACAATGCGTAGGACGCTGGTCTCACAAGACAGTTGTCGTATGTCCGAGCCCCGACCTGAAAGGATTCTATCCATCCAATGGTACGCTTAGAACTTGTGCTTAAACTTACGGCTATTTTAGGATGTACAGCCGAGTCTCGAGCTCGGCATAATGAAATGTCGAATTAGATCGGCAACACGAAGTTTCACTGATTGTTCAGTAATTCACATGCTGATTGCCGAAATTCGTTATTGTAAAGTTCTGATATCTCGAAGAAGTGCATTTTATTGGCATAATATGTTGCTAAACTTGTCCGTAAACAACAAATAAACCGAAATCGATTTTGTAAAGCACCGTACGTCGCCATTTCTCATGGAGCTGAAAAATATTTACGAATTTGGCGAATGAAAGAGATTTCCGTATTTCGTGGAAAGCTAAGTGGAATCAAAATGTTCTTTTTTATATACTTTTGAATATTTGTTTATTTTCAGGTAAAGCGAGCACTAGAAACAATCCGTCCGATGCTGCTGTGTGCTTCGCCCATCTGGATGAACTGTGCTCCAACACACAGGAGAAAAGTTCAAATGATCCAGAATAAATATCTTCGGATGATACTCCAGGTCCCGCCGTCCATGCGAATCTCAGATATTCACGAACTGGCCAATATCAAAATGATCAACGGACAAATGGTTGAAGTCTACAATCGCTACCAGTAAGCAGCAAATGTGTCTGAATATCACATCATTCGTGAATTGTTTTCTTAGGTTTTATATTAAATTCGTAGGTTATCAAATCAAAATCATCAACTACAAAGTTAAAACGAAAATTAGCATTCTGCAGAAAAACAAAAATTGGTTAAAAACATTACTACAAAATCTGAAATGAAAAACCAATTATTGAACCCCTCTTAACACTCATTCCCCAAGCTTGGCTTTCGTGATAAGTTTTCCGTGCAATAATAAAGCAAAATCCCTTCTACACTCGATTACTGATGACTCGGTAATCCATGATTCGATCGCGATTGCTTTTGCCGAGCTAACAAGTTCGGCAATAATTGACAGTTCAGGAAATTGTCGAAATTCTTAGTACACTGAGGTCTTTTTTGATGCGGTCTTTTTTATGCGGTCTTTTTTATGCGACTTTTTTTATGCGAATTTTCAGAGTTATGCGGTTTTTTTTATGCGAAGTTTCAGAGTTATGCGGTTTTTTTTATGTGAATTTTCAGAGTTATGCGGTTTACCCTTCTGCGGTCTTTTTTATGCGAAGTTTCAGAGTTATGCGGTTTTTTTTATGCGAAGTTTCAGAGTTATGCGGTTTTTTTATGCGAATTTTCAGAGTTATGCGATTTTTTTTATGCGGTTTTTTTTTATGCGGTACGTAAATTCGCATAAAAAAAGACTTCAGTGTAATTATACATTTTGTCAAAACGGTACCCGAGCCCTCTGCTGTGCAAATCTCCGCAATTATTTCACCGAGATTCAGCAATAAAACTTGAGTGTGTACCGATATTGTGAGGGTTTTAAAGGAATATCGATAAACCGAAAGTCGTCATCTTTGATTTTGTTTTCCGAAATCTACTCTTCAAACACGTTCCAAAAATATCCATATTGCATTGGTTTCCACAGAATATCAATTCGTTTTCATCTCACGCAAAAACCTCTTTTTACGAATTCGATTCGTAAATAACTTACCTTACCTAACAGCTATAGGCCTGGGGTGTCCTTTGCTGTATCAAGCATACGTATCCACATAACTCGGTCCATGGCTGCTCGTCGCCAGCCACTCAAGGCACGGATGCTTCTGAGATCACCCTCCACTTGATCGATCCACCTCGCTCGCTGCGCTCCTCTTCTTCTTGTACCAGTCGGATTAGATTCAAGAACCATTTTCACTGGGCTGTCGTCAAACATCCTTATGACATGCCCAGCCCATCGTAGACGTCCGATTCTAGCTGTCCGTACGATGGGTGGTTCTCCTAGCAGCTGTTGCATGTCGTTACGCCGTCTTCACATTCCGTCTTCCATCTGCACTCCGCCATAGATGGTCCTCAGTACCTTTCTTTCGAAAACACTGAGGGCGCGTTGGTCCTCTGCCAGCATAGTCCAGGTCTCGTGGCCATAGAGAACAACCGGTCTAATGAGCATTTTTTAGATGGTCAATTTCGTGTGGGGGCGTACTTTTCTCGATCGGAGGGTTTTTCTGAGTCCGAAGTACGCACGATTCGCTGCCAAAATACGTCTATGAATTTTTCTGCTGGTGTCATTATCAGCGGTCACCAGTGAGCCCAAATACACGAATTCGTCAACCACCTCGATATCGTCACTGGCTATCAATATTCGTGGTGGGAGGCGTAGTGTTTCTTCTCTAGAGCCTCTTCCTCTCATGTATTTTGTTTTCGACGCATTTATGGCCAGTCCGATACGCCTAGCTTCAGCTTTCAGTCCGATGTAGGTTTCCATTATCTTCTCAAGGTTACGTGTCACAATATCAATATCGTCAGCGAAGCCAAAAAGTTGTACGGACTTTCGGAAGATCGTGTCGATCCTCGCTCTTCGAATCACACCTTCCAGGGCAATATTGAACAAGATACAAGAAAGTCCATCACCTTGACGCCCTCTCCAAGATTCGAAGGGACTCGAGAGCGTCCCAGATACTCGGACGTAGCACATCACTCTATCCATCGTTGCTTTGACCAATCGCGTCAGTTTATCTGGGAAACCGTATTCGTGCATTATCTGCCATAGCTGTTCTCGATCGATTGTGTCGTATGCCGCTTTGAAGTCAATGAATAGGTGATGCGTGGGTACATTGTATTCACGACACTTCTGGAATACTTGTCTTATCGCGAATATGTGATCCGTAGTGGCGCGGGCTCCAGTAAATCCCGCTTGGTACGGCCCTACGAATTCCTTAGCTATTGGTGATAGACGACGGCAAAGAATTTGGGAGAGTACCTTGTAGGCGGCGTTCAGCAAAGTGATTGCGCGGTAATTGCAACATTCTAGCTTATCGCCCTTTTTGTAGACGGGACATACCACCCCATCCATCCATTCCTGCGGTAGAATCTCCTCCTCCCAAATCATAGAAATCATCCAGTTCGTAAATAAAGTTTACGTTATTTGGGATTTGGTTCGTAAAAAGAGTTACGTAAAAAAAGTGTACGTAAACCGAGGTTTGGGTGTACCTTTACCTAGATATCAGTCCCATATGGAAAATTGGCACATTTAGGAAAAGACAATTCATTGCACGCTGTATTTGCAACGAACAATTTAATTAGAAAACCATTTGCGGTTGAAGAATGGACACATCTTCTTACCTGCAGATGATACAGTAGATAGATCTCGATAACATTGGCGATCAATCAAAGAATTAACAACGTAAAAGTGAAGCAAGAAATCCGAGAAGCGGAAATGCTTATTTATGGAATTCCAGGTTTAGCGAAAATAATCGGATTGATAATCCTTAATTTTCACAACAAAACGTCTAATTCTGAGATATTCATGAATTCTCTGAAGGACCACAACACTAATGCGGAGGAAGCGTCATATGTTTTCACACCGCAGGACATGTAGTTGGTCACGTAGGTTGTTAGTGATAAAAGCTGTGGAGTTTCTAGTCATGATCCTGCGTGAAGGATAGTTTCTTATGTTTGTTTTTTAGAACATAAAATGTAAATTGGCAATATGGTCCTGCGGTTGAGCTTCTTGTTTAAAACAACTATTTAACGATATACCTAGCCATGCAATTGTCTTGCAAATTATGAATCTAGTAGATCTGTCGACAATAGAAGATGATACGGTATGTGATACAGCGACCTTGTTTAACAACTTATTCTAATTCGTCGATAGCTATTCTAAAATCCAAAAGTTGAGAGTCCCATTGTTTAATTACAACCACAGATGTATGAAAAGTTATCTCAAGTCACGTGGTCTTGAGAATCTTATAACTAGTAGATAACTTTCCTGGAAAATATTGAACCTTTTCAAGTGTCGAATTATCCAAATCCTTAATTTTTTACGTACTTTTTCACATGTATTGACAGAGTGAGCATAACTGTTAACTTCACCATCCTGAAACCAGTACTCACCTTGTGGTTATGGTTTTCCTCAGAAGAGGTAAAAGCGCTGTACTGCCATTCTGTTTGGCGGGAGCCATTTCTTGGGTAAATTAGATCCACCGACGTCAATGACAACAATACCGTTTTAAATAGTTGATTACGAATGCACTACTCCCTTTAACGAATTGTTTTTTTTTTTTGTTGTGGTTTCGCTTCCTCGCTTCAACAGGCACCGATTTCAATTTTCGACCGTTATTCGCCTTCTACACACGCACTCAATCACACTGCACAAATGACGAACGTTCCTTTTCTTCACTTTTTCACAGTGCAGCTGGCTCTTCGACACTTTCGTATGAAAGCACACAAATGCTATCGAATGATTCGTAACGGACACATTTTCCAGGTAATTAATCGCAGTTCGATCTCTACCTATATTGACACATTTTCATATGACACTGACGCTGTTTTCTTCGACTAGCCGAAAGTATTGCAAGAAAAATTTTATGTGTTATCGGAGTTTTGCAGCTTGTAAATGTCAATCCGACAGCTAATGAATGTACTAAAATTCACGTCGTCGTTATCACTGGTTACTTGGATCGGAATCACACACTTTCACTAGTAACAAGAGACATTCAATAATCACGGTCGATCGAAGTTGGATAGCACCGTTGAATTCTGAAACAATAGACAGGACGATTATTAGAAATGCATTATGACACATCTGCAACACGTTCGCGTACCGCTTGATCACTTACTTATAAATAAAAAAATAACAAAACAATAGACATTAACAAAACAACTGGGATACAGTTAACAACAAAGCCTGTATACTATCCAACAACAGCCATTCTTAGTCCGATCCAAGACACAATCTACACAACTTTTCGAATCAACTGTTGTCTGTCTGTTGCGACTGGGTACGCTTTTTTCCCTTCTATTGGATAAGCTAGCTTCCTTCGCGCATCAGTCAAATCCACACCAACCGCTCGGGTCGTGAGCTTGAGCAGGACAGATGGCAGTTATTACAGTCGCACTTGGTTAACGGATGGAAGGACGAAAGTAAATACATAACCGAAAAATATTCTGACAACTCCCTATGTACTGAGCATGGTACCGTAGGCTTATGTGAATTTGAATGCTGAATAGATTGCCGAATAGATTTTGCGCTGATTTCAAATAAAATTTCAAACTAAAAACAGTATTTAAGGTGATTTCAAGAATTATTTAAATAGAAAATAACTATCACAGCTAAAAGTAACTTTTTATTTCTTAAGAAGAAGACTTACACATTTATCAGAGCGGTGAAATGACATTGACATTTTTTTTCGATTTTAGAAACCGGATATTCTGTGCCACTATTCACCCCTCTTAACGGTGTGGTGGTAAACCAAGTTCAAGACGAACCTCTTATTTCCCCATTTTTTTCCTTATATTCTTCGTCCTTTAGTTAAACACAACATAACATGCATAAGCCAACTCTACATGCCAGGACTTGTTTCGCGCCAATCTAAATAAGTGCGAGTATTGGACAATCTGGAAACCACGATTGAAATTTCTGGATTTGGGTACCCCTTCAAGAAGAGATGGAAGGTAGAGGAATAGAACTCAAAATAAAATAATCCAATCCAACCGATGCCAATGATCAATCAGACAACGGATTTCTGTCTTGGTTTCGACTGCGAGATGTGTGCCGTTCTTTGCGGATGACGAGGTCAGCGATGCCAGACAAAACGCATATCAAACACATTTACAACCAATTCTTGAACTCGGTAAAGTATAATGCCGAGACCGATCGGCAAAACGCAATTTTGCTGATTGCTCAGTAATCAATATTATGTTTTCCGAGATTCGCTTAGTAGATTTACTAATTTTTCGGCAAACTTTTTGCCGAAATTTGAACTAATCGGTTATTAACAATTGCGTTTGCCGAATTTTCGAAATAAGTGTTAGCTTCATTATCCGAAATTCGACAAGACAACTGTCATTAACGTTTTATATTGTCGCTTGGCACTACGAAGGCAATTTTTGACGAAATATTTCGGAATAAGTCCAATAAGTCCAAAAATAAGACGTGAGAATCTACTATGTTTCCAGAAGGTTTAATAACTACTGTTGATTAATCATAGAAAAGACCTTCCTGATTCTGATCGAAGAACTTCAACGACGTATTCAACAACAGTCAGAATTATCTATTTTACAATTGTACGTCTTCGAAACATAAGTAATGTACATTTTTTGTAAGGAAATAAAATGAAATCCTAATACCCAACTGAATGTTAACAATTAAAAACACGAGTTCTTTTACTTTTAACGGCTGAAGTCTCAGTAATTCATAATGTTCATTTCGTAGCTTTTGCCGAACATTCAACAAAGGTAACCCAGAACAGACAGTAAACCTTTTTCCGATAATTTCGGTAATAACTGACGTTTGTCAAATTTGAGATGACCGAGACTTCGCAATTTTACCTTTTGCCGAAATGATTATCGAGTACTCGGTGGTATTTTGCCGAGATTCAGCGAAAACAATAAGTGTGTAGAAGAGATTTGATATCGATATATACTTCGAAAGAGAAAACAATTTTCGAGAGTAGCATACATCACGAGGTTACAGAACTATCTCAGATAGTTTCGGTAATTTTTGGAGAGGGTTTGCTCTCGCGAATTAATTTTATTCATCTCACGGTTTTTTTTCGGTAGAAATTCTTCAAATTTGGTTTAAAACCATCAGAATAAAACTGAAAATCTTTAAAGTTCTTTGGTGTATTCTGCAATTCCCATCAGTAGATAGATCAATTTTAAAGATTCCAGAAGTCTTTCTAAATTGAATTAATTTTTACAAAGTTCCTGAAACTCCAGGCATTCAATGAAGCTGTAGAAATTTAAGTATATCGAAATGTGCACAAGCCAGTATTGAGTCTTTTAGTGGAATATTCTAATTACCGCATTGTCATTTTTAATATCGATATATTAGTTGTACTGAATGTTTGGAGTTTCAGATAAAGAACATTAAAAAGACGATAATAGATCTAAATAATATAATTTAATTGTTTTTTTTTTGACAACTGCTCGAGAAAAATTTTTTCAGTTTCAGCTTACTTTCACTAACACATTTGATTAGCAACGCATACATTTCCATATGGATTTTCTCTTGCAGAAATTTTTGCGAAATAAAGATTTGCGTACCTTATTTTAGTAATCTCGCAAAATAGGAGCCATTAATTTAACACGCGAACGGCAATGGATATGGAAGGTTGTCGTAAAACTATTCATTTTTCCGAAAAACTGCTTTTTAACAGAAAATATTTAGTTCTGTTTATTTTGTGTAGCGCGATCTAATACAAATGTATTGAAGCAGTGTAGCCAACTTTTTTATTAGGGAATTAAAATTTACATTCATGCAAGCAATTTTCCATCAAACATTGGTGAAAAATTGATCAAAACTGATATTTCATCCAAAAAGTCAGGCTTAACGTTCGTTTGAGAATAAATTATTGCTAAAAAAGATTGTTTTAAAATCAATTCGTTTGATAAACTGGTTGCATAAATAAATACATATATAAATACAAGTAAACTTGGTTTTTAATCCTCAAGTTCTACCCATTCTTGTACAGGGTAAATTATGAAAGTCGTATTTATGACCAAAAACCTATTTTAACCCCACCTAGTGGTGTAATAATGCCTTTCTCATATTATTCATTATCTCCTATATATTACAGAAAGATTAATCAAAACACAAATTAAAAATGTTTAGAACCAAGTTTTGAAGACTTCTTTTGCATAATACTACTATATTTGAAGACTTCATTTGAACTCAAGTTAGTGGCAATCGATCCAACCATAATTGAGAAAATGAAGCTTCATTTTAGAGATTTTAACGACATTCCCGGAACCGAAAATTGGATACCAGTTTAGTGAAATTAGAATTATTGAACCATCAGATAATATGAATTACAAACTGAAACAGTTTTGAACCCAATTTAAAAGAATTTCCAAAACTCGAATTAAATAACGGATCCAGCATAAACTAAAACAACTCGAATTGCTATAAACCACAGAGAACAGACATCCATGAAGTGATTTCAAAGTGTGTAAGAAATTTAACGATTCTTTGGCAAAGTGATCACCAAGTAACATTTCGCCTACAGAGGCGCTTCGAGCAGACCTACACCAGAATATCTTAATCTGCAAACTACGGAAATGCATGAGTTAATTTAAAGAATTCGCTACTAATCACAGTTACATATGAGAAAAATGCCTTTGATATTTTTACTCTAAGCACCCTATCGCCGGAACCGAAAGTCTGGTGTGAATAAAAATCGCGATATTCTTATGGTACCTGAAGACCTCTTAATTGAATCTAAAATGTTTAAAATCGATTGATTCGTCTTCGAAAAAAGCTACTGACATTTTTTTCACTTTTTTGTGCATCCAAAAGAAATTTAGGAACTTTATATGGAACCATGACACCTTTCATTTGAATCTAAGTTTGTGAAAATCGGTTCAGCCATCTCCGAGAAAAGTGAATGCATAGTTTTTTTATATCAGGCAGTTCCACAACCGTGACATCTGGCACAAATCTCCCAGTAGGAGTATCCTTTTCAAATCTGTCATTCGTTAGGTATTAATTCATAATGAAACTATTTTTATGACGGCTTTGCAGAATCACAATAGGTAATAATTATAATTAAAGATTTGTCAACGAATAACGGCATTCGAAGCCAATAAAGGCAAAAGGTCAATCATTAACTGAATTCTAAGAGATAAATACCATATTATTGATAATTATGCTAACGATGACATTCAAAGTGTAATCTTGATTGTCGAACGATTTCATTTCATTCATATGAGAACACTTTGACGTGATGTGAATATGCTTTAATGTTGCAGTATTTTCCTATAAACCGAATTGAACTACCAGAACCAGACTTCGGATAGAATTTATTATCAATCGAAGGAAACTACTATAAATGTAAAAATTAAGCCTGTTATCTTCGAGGAAATTTAGTGCATACTTTTGTTACATTCAGACATTTTTCGATTCAGACGAACTGATTCAAATGGTACATGTTTTGACTTTCGAGATTGTGTTAAATTTTAACGCATTAACAAATTGAATATTGCTAACACGCGCATTCGCCGACGGAAAATTGTTCTTGAAACGCCAGATATAATTCCGAAACGCTCATCACTACCGTGTACATGATTAGTACATAACAATATCGTCGTCTTTCCGCGGAATACTCGACAAGAAACTTTTGACTTTTCTGCTGCCTTCGTGCCGTTTTTCGGTTCTCGAGCATCAAGGAATGGGAACCAACAAAATCTGGTTTCTCATAATTGGAAAGATACACGACGTTATCCTAGTGGAGCATCGAAGGGTGAATTCCTCATTGGAATACATTTAAATTTCCAGACAGGCGAACTAATTATGCGATGTATAGTTAAATAATGATTGTGCTGTGATGTGCATTGTTGATCCGTGTCCTTGTTGGCTCGTCATATGGAAAGAAGGACACTCTGCTTTTTACGGAAGGAACCAGGAAGACGCGAATATTTCTCGTGTGTTTTTCTACAGTACCATCAGCGAGTAAATCCAGTTATTAATATCTTCAATCTTGGACAAATGCATTGTCTTTGAAACTGATTGTGTAATCATTGTTGCGTTGAACATAGATAAATGTGTGCATATGATTCGATCAAATATTGTTTTTATCAAATAATAGAAATTCCAATACAAATGAAAATAATTTCATAAAGTTAGGATTTGACAAAAAAAATCCAAATAAAGCAGTATCGAATATAATATTTTCCCATGAGTACGTTGACTAATAGCAAGGTTTACCTTCTTTCATGATGTCAGATATCAGTGTTCATTCAAAAGGAAAGTACTTCAAACCAACTTTCATTGACATGACGTGGTATCTTGTCATAAACTTCCTATCTTTATATGCAATCAAAATTATATTTCTCGTATGGTTTATACGTACCAACGAAATACAGTCAATAATTGTCCTTTGTTTCCGAAAAGTATATAGAACATAGGCAGGAGGGCAATATGAAGCTTCTTAGCGCCAAAGTGTTGCCCTCATTGCTTTCGGAAAAAATAGCAGGTAAATGACTATCACCTATTTTCAAACCGACGTATGAACGTGAGATAAAAAGATTCTACCTGCCTAGCTCTCCTTCTCTCTGCCGGAGATCCGCACGGCCCCGAAACGGCACCTTGGATAAATATACTATCACAAATGTAGCGAATCAGATGTGGAACCGAAAACTTATGCAATTCTTCCTGACAGTATTGACATACTTTGAGGCCGAACAAATGGAACAGCTGCGGAAATTCATGTATCCGTCCTTGTAGGCACAATCATAAAAGAATCCAAACTTTGATTTACTACAAAACCAATTTCAACGGATCATGCCAAATTTTCTTCGATATGTCAACTGTGAAACCGGTAGTACAATTCCCAACGTGTTGCAGAATTTGGTTCACTTAGAATCCCGACACTGTTTCTTAGCATTTTGACATGAATTCGATAGTTGACATTGGAATTTAGTGAAAATAAATTTAAATTTCTAACATGAATTTGGGCTCATTTTTCATGCAAATTCATTCATATTTATTTGAGTAGTTCACAAAAGCATCTTTACGTCATGTATTCGACAACATTTCTCAAATCATAGCATCAGAAATAATATATTTGAACGTGATCCTACACGCAGAGAAATAAAACACATTAGATTAATATATGTTGAGTCTTTAAGTCAACTTCAAACAATTGTTTCAATCAAATAAAACTATTTTTGATCAGTTAAAATTTGAATCAAATAAAACTAAGCTTATTGGAAACGGCTAAGCCATCTACGAGAAAATTGGGCGGGACAAAACAGGACATTTCGTCGGTTATGTCACTCACACTATTGTTTCCAGAACCTACAGTGATCGCTTTATTAATGATCCAATAAAAGCTTCCGAACGAGCCTAAGTTTGTTGAAATAGGTTCAACTATCACCGAAAAAATCGAGCGGTAAGAAAAACATCTGAAAAGTGCACACACACAGACTCAACAACACAACGCCATTTACCACTGTATGTTTCATTTTGAGCATCCCTAGAATGACTCAATAATTTTACATAATATTAGCATTGTGGCAGGAAAATAACTACACAAAATTTCAAGATTAGGCAACCCATCGTATTTTTTTAAATCCACCCTTGAAATAGGGAGCCGAGAACATTGTTTGCAGGAGAAGCCCACCATAATTTATATCTCTTTTTAATCTTCCGGGTTATACTTGGAACATGGTCTTGGAACCGCTTGGTAACTTCGTCCAAAATAGAAACGTAAGTTTCGATACTTATGTGTGTATCCACAGCTGAGCTATAATATGTGAGATTTCGAGTTTCTGTTCACGACTTTGAGTGTTGGAGAATGGAATGAGATCACAGAGCCGAGACTGAAATTGGAACCACACTAATTGTGAATAGCCTGAATTTTACCGAATTGCTAGAAAAAACTGGAATTGCTGAAAAAAAAACGACTTTCGATTGTAGCTTCATATCCAGTGTTCTATACCATTCGACTCAACTCGACGAGATTAGAAAATGTATGTGTGGGATATGCGTGCACCTTTCAACGAATTGTTTTACCGCGCAATTTTCTCCGAGATGGCTGGACCGGTTTTAACGAATTTAGGCTTGTCTGACAGCTACTATTGGGTAATTGACGTAATCGTGGATTAAGAAGGGTTTTATAATTATAGTTATAGAATTTATAAAACGATTTAGCTCATTCCATAAACCGCTCAAAAAAGGTATTTTGGACATAAAATATATTCTTGAAGAGTACAAAACTAGAATGCAAAAAAGTTCTTAAACTCGTTTGATTTATTTCCTCTTTCTTTATCTCTACAGGACCTGAACTTCAGAATTAAGGGATAGAACTCAATTTCTAAATTTAAGTTCAGAACTCAATTCCAGAATACAGTTCCACTATTTAGTTTCTATTCTTAACCTGGGTTGAAACAGAATTTCAGAATTCATTTCCAGATACCAGATTCAGAATTGAGTTCCTGTATTCGGTTCAGAAAATCAAACTTCGTTTCAAGAATCCATAACTGCATATGAAACCCAAATTTTAACCTGGAATCTGGAACTAAATACTAGATCTGGATTCTATGAGTAAATTCTAGACATGTCTTCAGGAATAGAATTCACGAACTTTAGAATTAAGGCTCAGAACTCAGCTCATGAATTTGGAGTTCAGCCTTCAGTTCTAGAATCCAGTTCCACAATTCAGTTTCAGAAAAAGTCCCAGAACCCAGAATCAAAGTAACACAATCAGGAACTGAAGAAACTGTATTCTGAGTAGGAATTCTGGAACTATTCTGGAGCCAGTCACGTACCCAGAAGGGGGGCTCGAAGGGCCCTGGCCCCTCCCGAAATCAAAACCAGATTTATAATTATTTAGAAGGTCTCAGACATGTGTTACAGAAATAACAAGACAGGAACGTAAAGAAATGTAATACAATAACAGTTCCAGTGGAAAAGCTTAAAGTGTGTTAAAAACACCTGTAAAAGGCACACCGAGAATTAGATACATAAGCAATTTTCAGTAACATTATTTTTTATCTTTGGGCCCCTCCCGAAACGAAATCCTGGGTACGGACCTGTCTGGAGCTGAATTGAAACTAAATTTCAGAATTCATTTTCAGAGATAAGATTTAGAATTCAGATCCAGTTTGAGAATTGAGTTCCAAATACAGATTCAAAAAACTTAAATTTATTTCAGAAATTCAAAATTGCATTTGGGACCAGGAATCTGGAACTGAATATTAGATCTGGATTCTCGGAATGAATTCTGGACATGACTTCAGGAATAGAATTCGGGAACTTCAGAATTAAGGCTTAGAACTCAGTTCCTGAATTCAAGTTCAGAATCCAGTTCCACAATTCAGTTTTAGAAAAACTCCCAGCACTCAGGTTCAAAGCTACAGAATCATGAACTGAATTTATAAGCTGTATTCTGAGCATGAGTTCTAGAACTATTTTGGACCTGGATCGACACTGAATTTCAGAATTCATTTCCAGCAACCTGATTCAGAATTCAGACCCAGATTCAGAATTGAGTTCCAGAACACAGATTCAGAAAACTAAAATTCGTTTCAAGAATCCACAACTGCATTTGAAACCCAGATTTTACACCTGGATCCTGGAACTGAATACCTGATCTGGATTCTAGGAATGAATTTTGAACATAATTTCAGAAACAAAACTAGGGAACTTCAGAATTAAGGCTCAAAACTCAATTTCTGAATTCAAGTTCAGAACTCAATTCCAGAATCCAACTCCAGAATTAATTTCCAGAATCCAGGTTCAGAATTCACTTCGAGTTCAGATGCAGAACTTCAAACCCAGGTTCAAAGTTCTAGAACAGAATTCCGAAACTGTATTCTAAGCTTTTGTACTAGAATTGAAATCTGGAACTAAATTTTGGAAAAGAATTCCGAACTTGGATTCAGAAACTAAATTTTAGACCTGGTCCCTGGAACTAAATTCTGAACAGTGAATCAGGATTATGGATCTGAGTTCTTGCTCTAGATTCCGGAGATTTAGAACTCAATTTCAAAATTAGAGTCCAAACATTAAGTTCAGAACTCAGTTCCAGTATCCAGATTCAGAAATAATCTCCAAAAACCAGGTTCAGAATTCAGTACCATAATCCAGGATTGTAATTCAATTGCAGAATTGAGGTTCAGAACTTCAGGAAGAAAATTTTGGAACTTTAGAATTAAGGTTCAAAATTCAGTTTCTGAATTCGGGTTTATAATTCAATTCGAGAATTCAGGTCTAGATTTCAGTCCCAAAATCCGTGTCTTGAAGTCAGTTTCAAGATGCAAGCACAATATTTAGTTCCAAAATCCAGAACTAAGTGTTTAAACTTAATTCTGAACTTCAATTTCGGAACTGTATTCTGTAACTAAATTCCGAACATGAAATTTGAATTCTGGACCTAGGTTCTAGAACTTTAGAATTCAGCACCAGTGTCGAGTATCCGAGCTCTGGTTACTGAATTCAGTTCCAAAAACCAGGATCTAAATACAGTTCCAGAATGCAAGTCCAAATCCCAGCTCCGCAATTTAAATCCAAAATTCAGTTCTATAACACTGATTTTGACTGCAAAGAGACTGAATAGAGTTGGTCTCATGGAATAGTATTCATTCACATTTGTATTGCAATTTTGAATAAATTTTAATTTTAAAGTTAATTCTGCATATGTCGGTTTTTGGAAAAAAAAGAGAGTGCTGTTCAACATAGTCAGAAACAGCCAATATTAATTTATATTTCTGTGAACTTACCGCAGTATAAATCAATATAACATTCAACATATTAGCGTCTGTTCTGAATTTTTCAATTTCAGCCAAATTTCAACAAATAAAATGATAAACAATTAAAGGATATTATAGTAGATTCAAGTCGGAATATAGCATTTTTTTAACCAAGATGCATTAGAGTCAAACCAGAATGCGGTAATAATAGGAGTATCATTATTTCAACCATAATTAATTACACTACAATATTCATTAACAGCCTATACAAAATAATTCGTTGAAATATAATAATTTATTTGATTTGACTGAATTTATTATCTGTGTATTAACGGCTTTTATTGATAATACCACACACTAGTATGAATATAATAAACAAAATCTGGCGGAATACTCCAATTTAAAAAAAAAACTTTCAAAACAAAAGACAACAGTAGCAGCCACAGGTAATAAATAAGTGCCATACGCTGATCATCCTTTGGCCATTTTACTTTAGAAACCAGTGGACAGTACACACACAAAAAATCACAATGCAACGGACAAAAATGGTTATAACCGTAATTGTTCAATTTATGAATTTACCTGATTCAAGTCAAACAAGATGAGCAAACTTCAGTCTTATCCCAAAATACTACTTTCTAATCAATTAAAAACTAAAATTATTACGTTTCACTGCAAAAACCTCGTGCTTTTCCCTTGTGACGACAGTTATTTTTCCGGTGAGCAACTTCTGTTAAATTCAACGCTTTTAGTAACCACTTCGCTCCGCAGTGCTTCGATACGATTGAATTGAAAACAACGAAACGTCATTGGAGAGAGCGAAAAAAAACTAGACCGTTTATTCGAAACGTCATATCCACATAAGAAGGCTCCCTTTCATTTCCTCGTTCAACGGTAATTTATCAATTCCTTTGGCGTTTTCCCGTAACTTTTCGCAAAGATAAAATAATACAATCTGTCAAGTGTCAATTGCTAGCTCATAGAATGTTCGGTAAGTTCGGCAATAATCGACAACGAAAATTATCAGAGGCTCCGATTTCGACATAACACATTTTCAATAATAGGTCTTGAAATGCACTGCGAAGCTGAGAGAAAGAAATGAGAAAATCGACCGTTGGAAATGTCAATGATGTTAATGTTCTCTCGGAGTAATGGATGTTGCAGTTACAATGTTTCAGACATAAATTAAATTTACGTTGAATTGATTTTACTAAAGGTACTGAAATTGTTTAAGTTCAAACAGCAAAATTTACTGTATAGGCGCAACTTTGCTGTTGTCTTTAGAAACCATTCATGATGCGTACAAAAATTATTGCTAGCATGTAATGTCAAGTTCAGTGCATAATTTTTCG
Organism: Malaya genurostris; assembly: GCF_030247185.1. Taxonomy (NCBI): domain Eukaryota; kingdom Metazoa; phylum Arthropoda; class Insecta; order Diptera; family Culicidae; genus Malaya; species Malaya genurostris. The sequence goes on from NC_080570.1 coordinate 130,067,525, forward strand.
TGCAGCCATCGTAATACTTCAGAATGCTGAAAAATGACAGCTCATATTTTGAAATAGCCGATGGTTTTCGCCCTTGTCTCTCTCGATTTGTACTCTCTCGTCATCTTTAGCATGTGTATGTGCTCCAGTGAAATGAGTTGCATCGCTAACGAAAATGATCAAAACAAAACACTCGCTAGTTCACTACTACAAGAATCGCAGGCTTGGGTTTTAAACGGACGAGCGCCAAGAAATTAGGCAAGGAGAATTTCATCGAATTGAATATGATTTTTGTTGCTTTTGAAAAAAATCATTTATTCTATTATACAATTTAAAGACAGACAAATTGTTCAGGCGCGTGTAACTAATGGTTTTGGATTTTGTAAGAACTTTGAGGAAAGGATTGCTAAGAGTACCGCAATAATCGAAAGATAAAGTAAACAAAAAGTTCGTTTTGAAATCGTTATACAGGATGCTCATTCGCCTACACCTGTTGGAATTGCAGTAGTGATTATTAGAGAAAATGTGCAATTGCAATATTATACAACTCGCAAAACCGACAAAAATATGGCTGGCATTTATTCTGGTGTCCGGCTTCTAGAAGCAGCTTAGATGTTCGTTCAGTTGCGTCGCGCGAACTTTAAAGTGTGGACAATAACTTAAAAACGGGCATCTTAGAATTCTATTCATGAACTTCGTAAGCTGCTTAAGCCAAATCATTCCTTTTTACATCCGAACTTTTGGGTAGTTAGAAACCGTCGTCAATACTGCTGCAGTGACCAGAGCTGCGAGTAAATATTTGAATTCTTTTTTTTTATTTTCCATAGATATTTTTGTTTTTGTACAACAACAGAAAAGACGCATGGTCCCATAGTCTGTTATCAAATTGTACTAGAAAGTCGGGTGGGTAATGTCACAGACATAACATAACTGGAATACGAATAAGGTTGTGTGATTTTTGCAACTTTTTTGCAACAACATATTCTACCATACAGTTATGAGCGCCTGGCCAAAAAAATTTTGTGGATAACTTTTGCGCTATGATGTACACTGTCAGAGTGATAGTGTACTTTCATCAATTTTCTACACAACTAACGTTGGTCAGAAATAATAAAATGTTACACTTCCATGGGCACTGATTATCATTGCGGAATTTTGTATAAAATTATTTTTAAGTTCGCTATAATCTCATGTTCTCAAGCTAACTACCGTTTGATATTTGGCAATCCCAAATCATAGAATACTCTGGAACCAAACGTTTTTTTCATTGCACCAGTTCAAAGAATGAAAGGACAGCAAACACGGACAGCTTCAGTAGTGCGGTTCTAACCACGAATTGGACCAGACAATTATTACAAATAAAAGATCGAGAGACTGAGGGACTAGAAATTGTGACATATATAACGGTATGGTGTTCTGCCACCGGATTATACTCCGAAAACGTACATCTCTTGTTTCTACATTAAATAGTTTTATTTTCGAAATAGTTGTGTTTTATTTTCTTCTATTGAAATGAATGCACAATGGGAGGATAAAACTACTCGGCCAATATCTCGATGACCAAGTACTCCTCGGTCGATGACCCCCAAACTAAAAACAGCATGTACAATAGTGGAAACCCTATTCTCCAGCTATGTCAGGGAATAGTCGACGACACGACCAGAAAAAATCGGAATAAAAAGTGTTCATGAGCGATTTACCACCAGTTACCATAAATATAGCGACCCCCTGAAAATGACAAAAACTAACTATTCGAGCAACACTGTTTCAGTTGCTATAAACTAGTTACCAAGGAGCACCAGAATAAATAAACAAACAGTTTGAAATAGTTATGGAATAATTCCACATTTCATTATTAAAAATATTTTACAATGTTTCATTATTTGCATTTTCCATTATTCGGAAGTGCATTCGACGTTTGAATGGAACGCAATCACTAGACGGAGTGTGTGCTATTGTTAATAACGATGCTAGTTGCTTGGAACAAGACTTCATAAATGCTTTGAAATCACCTCTGAAATCTGGTTACCGGTTACATAGATCTAGTCCAATCGGCACTTCAAAGTTCAGTCCAGCAAGGGCAATTACAAACTAGTGACGTTGAACAGGCACGTTCAAAATTTTTGACAACCTTAAACAATGCTGATATGTCCACCAAGTTTATATAAACACTGTGGTCACCTGGAGTTATCAAAAAGTCTACATTCAATCGGCTTGGTGGACTAGTTTTAAACCAGGAAGCTCGAGCAAAACTTTAAACGAGGAATGTAATTCTGGGAACATTATGAAAGTGATAAATGCTTAGTTAGATGAATATATTCCCTCTGAAGATAGCACACGAGAAGTTTTTATTGCCTTAAACAACCGAAATCAAATTTTTGTTAGTCAATAATATTCGTTGCCGGTACGGTACGCCACTACGAATTACATATTCGTTATGAGACAAGTACTCCAGAAGTGTCGAGAATACAACCATTGACTTCAAAGCGACATACGATACAATCGCTATGGCAGATTATGAACGAATGCGGATTTCCGTATAATTTGACGTGATTGGTCGAAGCAACAATGGATAGAGTAATGCGCTACGTCCAAGTATCTGGGACGCTCTCGAGTCGTTTCAAGTCTCAGAGAGGGCTACGGCAAGGTTTTGGATTCATTTGTCTCTTGTTCAATATTGCTTCGAAGAGCGCGGATCAACACGATTTTCCGAAAGTACGTACAGCTCTTTGGCTTCGCTGACGATGTTGATATTGTGGCACGTAACTTTGAGAAGATTATGGAAAGAAACATCGAGCTGATAGCCGAAGCTAGAGGTATCTGACTGGCTATAAAAAAAAAACAAATTAAAAAAAAATGACTCAAAACTCTCTGAAAGAATAAATTTAATACCTGACAGCGGCCAACTACACTCAGTGGTTTCATTTCAAGTGAGAATCTCTTGTTTTTGTTTACATTCCATATGTAGTTACCAAGGCTACTGGTAACTGTTTTTCAAAATCAATAACTTACCAACTTGAGTTGCCAGTTCCAACGTTTTTTCAAGCAAATCCGTTTTGACATTACCAGTTACTGAGGGGTAGTTAAATTTGCGATACAGTTTTGATAGTCGAGTGGCAGGTCGTGTCGTCGGAATAGTCCTCCGAAAGGCTTCGATGTTCCATTTGGAAAGTATGCGTTCTCGAAATTGGCACAGCAACAATGCAGCAAACATTAGAAAAATTAGCTAGGTAGGTTATGTAGTATGAGGCTACAGTTTTTTTTAATAAGTACACTAAGGTCTTTTTTTATGCGGTCTTTTTTATGCGACTTTTTTTATGCGAATTTTCAGAGTTATGCTTTTTTTATGCGATTTTTCAGAGTTATGCGAATTTTCAGAGTTATGCGGTTTTTTATGTGAAGTTTCAGAGCTATGCGGTTTTTTATGCGAATTTTCAGAGTTATTCGGTTTTTATGCGTTTTTTTATGCGGTCGTAAACTCGTATAAAAAAAGACTGCAGTGTACAAATAATAATAATTTGTATTAAAAACAGCAAACCTTGAGTGTTATCAGTATTTTAGTTATTACTTTTCTGATGCAACAAGCGATAGTAACAGAAAGAGTAAAATTCAGTTATCCAGATGATTGCAAAACAAACTTGCTGTTTATTCAGGCGTTCGAAACTCAACGGGTAAAATTGAAACGAAATGACTCGTGTATTTGTACTAAACAAATTCACTATTGGTTTAATTATGTTACATTATTACTCAAGAGTAACAAATTAAGCCTGAGCTTGAGCTTGAGCTTGAGCGACCACCCCTGGTTGCTACTCCGTTACTGATCGGGATTAGCTGAAATTGTACAGGGAGTTTTTAGATGATCCGACGTGGGACTGGCAAATCATCCTTCAATGTACATCTTCTGGTAATCCCAGAATTCATTGATCAGTACCGGCGCCGGCCAGGTCCGAACGTAGATCGTCTAAGGAATGGGAAGGGATGTTAGTCCAACACTTGTTGTTACTAGAGGCCGTATATACTACTGCGCACTCCACAAGTGTCACGGGAGAAGGATATTTGTTAGTAAAAATTTCAGTATTTTGATTATTCGCGCGCGACTAAGTATGTTTCGGTTTCAAGATGCTCCGATGCACCACTAAACTCACTAACTTCCCGAGTGAACGTTTCAACAATATCCTATATTGAAGTCCCGGGAAGTCTTGATTCACAGCTCTTATTCGAGGAAACTGAAGAAAAATTTGCAATACCATCGCGTGAAGAATAAAAACTTCCCTATTTTTTTATAAATGAAATTACGTGATACAAATTAAACGAGTGAAATAAAGGTCAATAGAATTCACGCGCGTCTTGATTCTGTATTATTTCCGCTTTATTATTTTAATTATTTATTAAAATTATTAATTGGTTATATTGGTTGATCTGGGCAGCCGGCTACCGAGAAAAATATTAATTTATTGTTTGAAATATTAATATCAAGTGTTTTCTACTATGTATTCAATATACCGATATATGTTATCTCTGTTGTTAACTTTGTAATATTAACGGATTTGCGCAATAGTTGATTTTTATCATTCAATTTATAATCCTGAAAGACAATCAATAACATGGAAGAAGAAAACTTTCCAAATAAAACATTTCTTCGAAGCTAGACGGAAATTGATAGGTTGAAGTTAGTTAGTTTTCTTTATTAAAGAGACTTTCATTCGGTGGCTGGTTCGTCTCTAAAGATAGGTTGAAGATAATTGAGATAATTTAGTAAAATAGAGTAATCAGAAGTGAAACATTGGAAATATTTGATAACTGAAAGGAAAAAGAAACTCCTGCAATTGTCGCCTTTTACGACATGGAAGCAGGAACCCAGTGGATCTATTCTTGGTTCATTTTTTCCGCCGGATTCCACACGGCATTTAGGCTGGTACTGTCCGGAGAGAGCTAATAGGTACTATCAATCTCCTAGTGGACCCCAGCCCCTACGAGAGTAACAAATTAAGCCTGATTTAAAAAAAAAACACGAGTGATTTTGAAAATGTCAAATTATAAGTGACGTAGATGATAACACTACACTAGCCAGTTTGATAAAATTTGTAGAAAAACCGAAAATAACAAAACAAATACTACTACAGCAACTAAACATGAAGTTGCCAAAAAGAAGCATTTTTGGTTACTTACACTTGTCAGGGCTACAGGTAAGAATAGACTACACTAAAAGCCGTTTACTTTTTTCAGGAGAAATCACTCATTATCGAGCTTTTCTATGAGCTACCCAAAAGTAGGCAGGAACAAATTTCAGGTACTACCCAAATTTTAGGTAAATAACCGATTACTTTTTTTGCGTTATAGTGAGTATTAACTGAATCGTTATCTATTCAAACTTTGACTTGATCGTAGACCTTCCTTTTACCTAAATATTGAGGTCATGACTCGTTAGTCTGGTAATACGTGAGTTACCTAAAAAAAATAGGTAGCGGCTGGTAAGAGATTAGGTTTAATCGATTAAGGACTATTCACACATATCCGGTTCAGTGCCGGCACAACACCGTGCCGATACTGATATTATTTCATTCGTTTTCTATGCGCGCATTCACACCTATCCGGTACCGTGTCGTTTCAGTGCAGCTCGCCGTCAGTGTAGCGTCCGTCCGGTAAACTCAAATTCGTCGTTACCGATATTTTTTTATTTTCACTGAAGTCGGTATGTCACTGCATTCGGGTTCCGACAAAAAAAGAACACTGACGGCGCACTGAAGGCACTTTCACTGAACCGTCACGGAACTGAAATGTGTGAATTCGTTGAACTAAACATTGGCGATGCATTTGTATGAGGTTTGGGGTATTATTATTTGAAAATACCTCTAAATTTCTAAATAAAATTGTAAAATATTCAAATTTGGGTTTCACAAAACGATTTTTTTTATTGAAATAGGGACAAAAACAATCGGGTTCGATATAGAAAATATTGTAGCTTGAAACTACAAAACCCGATAATAAATGTGTGGATTAGTTAGTTCCAATCAATATTTTGATAAAAATAACATCTATTTTACTTGGGCGTCTCTGTCAGTTCCCAAACAAACAGTTTCACAGTAAATTTAACTTTAAAAATTAGTTTTAAATTATTGAACAGCTGATAAAGTTAATAATTGTAGCGCTTAGAATTTACAAACTGATTTATCTGAAATCAATGAACTTGAACATTGCTGAAAACATTAACTCAACTTTTGTTGATATGTAATGAATTGTTAGTTTATTCTGACAATAAAATAAGCCGGAACAATTTTTTTTTCGTTTGGGTGGACCAAAATTTTGATTCGAATCAAAAAGAGATCATTGTTGATGTTGAAGAAAGAAATTTGTTCAAAACAATGTTATTCTAGCTTGAAATCAACATACATCAAGTTTAAAAATGTATTTATTTTTTCTTTGTAGTGTCTTTATAAGGACGTCTGAGACCGCTCACGGTCCATCTTGCCTAAAAAATTATTAACTATTTTTTTATTGCAACCATACTCTATTTCTCTATATACGCGAACACTCTCTTCGCCACGAATCATTTAAAACGCTTTGAAGGTGGGAACACTATATGTCAAAAATGCTCAATGCTGACCTTCTTTTCGAAACAACGTATTCACCGTATCTATCTAACAAAGCTTATTGTAAAGTTTTTTCTTTTCTTTTAAAGTCTCGGTGGCTTTTGTTTTCTTCAAAACCTCTTTTCAATAATAGCAGTATATGAGTTAATTTGAATATTGTGTTCGAAAAATACTAAATGGAGCTTCAGTTTTTAGATGAGAAAAAATACGGTTGGAGAGGTTCTATAATACGGATAGGATACTTTGAAAAAGAAATCTATAAATATATCTTTATTATGATCGAACGGTTAGAAGCCAGAAACAAAATGCGCAACAATCATCTGTTTGGGGTGCAAGTTATGATTCCGGTTGTGTACACAAATTGAAAAATGAAAAGTTAACCGTGAATACATTGAATCACTCAAATATTGTTTTGTTTAAACCCTCCCGATAGCGATTAGTTTACGTTAATCTTAAAATATCCAGCAGTGTTGTTTTTATTTGAAAAAATCGTGTGATATTTACAAACATTCTATTCATTCCGCATTTATAGTCACCAGATTTCGTTTGGATCACATCTCAGGAATTTGAAATCGGTGAGAATTAGTTACTGTAAAAAGCCCAGCCCTCTAACAGTTTACATTGCATATTATTAGGGCTTGTTTAGGAAGTCTATTCGTAAAGAGTAACTTGCCTGCGAGAATGCCTCTATTACATCGCAATTACGATTTGTTCAAGTGTTATTTCAATTATTATTTAGCTGTACAAAAAATCTTACTGTTAATCTTTTTACCAACGACCTTCCTATTTTCTTTTTCATTCAAATGCATTGTATATCTTTTTATTGCAAATAAACATCTAATAGTCAAAATGAACAGACGTAAATATTTTGTTTGTTCATAAAAGAATTTATATCAAGAAGTCAATGTTTAAATTACCTTTTCTAATTATGTTTCAGACAACCTTTGCAACGGCTTTGTTGAAAGGACCTCACTGATGTCTATGCTAATCTACTTATGAAATATCACAGCACCAGTCCAGCACTAGGATGACGATTGCCCAGCCATCCATTCCAACCTGTTTGGCACATCTGATTTTGGCCGGTATCACGGGCTGGTCCCTGAAACATCTGCCTATTGGTACTACAAACACTTCAGCAGCGGATGATCCAGTATCATTCATGCTTCTCTTGTTGGTGTTCCTGCTCTGTCATAGTTTACTGGGAATCTTTCGCTACAGTCACCCAGATCCGCACAACAATCTGCGCAAGTTGTATGAGTTATCAGTGCTCGTTGCAACCGTCTGTCCCCTTCCTTTGCTGAACACTCAACTGTACCTCAAATATCAACTCAACGAATCACAACTCTGGACTTCCAGTTACTTACTAGCAAGTGTTCTTATTCCGTTTTTAGTTGGTTTGATATATTCCGAACTGAGTCAACGGCATAAAAGTGACTATGTGACCACTGTAATGGCCATAATAAATCTGACTGTGCTGGTATGGATTTCGGTTGAAAACGAGAACGTCTGGGGTATCGGATTGGCCGTTTCCTATGGAATGAAACTGGTTGCTCTACCATGGTTGGCCGATCGCTACAGTGTATCGTTTATAGATCTTTACACGTACGGGTTGGGATTTTTTGAAATTTTTGCTGTTAATGTTGTGATAGATGCCGATATGTATAGAACTGAACTTGTTATGCAGTAGAAGATTATGCTTAGAGATGTGAAAGAGAAACAGCCTCAGGTTATGGAAATAACTGCTTTTTCCACGACATTTATAAATGTAGAACAGTGCTAATGTACGCCGTATACGTATGCATACATGTATAGTATTTGAAACTGAGGACAAATATTTAGATGCTCTACCTTCGAGCTTGATACAGATTTTCTACATGAAACGACTCTGCTATTTACTATATTTGATGAATATATTTATACAATCTAGAATAGAGACAAATGCACGAGCCATTTCATATATATTTTGAAAAATATATTTCAAGAGACAGCAACTAAAATTTCTCCAAATAAATTATAATTGTTAAAAATTGCACGTATTTTTATTATAATTTTTGTCCGGAGTACAGTCTAAGTGTTCGATGAATGGGCATCATGATAAACTCATATCTCTGAGGTTGATTCAATTAAAAAAGAATTAACACGATTCTATTGCGAAACTTCGTGGTAAATACTTTATTTGAATTTCTTTTTGGTTTTAAACAATGTAAGAATAAAATTTCGCATTATACTGGAGTAAATCAAATATGTGTATGGCCGAGACAAAAGCCTTTCGTGTAATGCTTTCGTGAGAGCCATCTGTGCAATAATGGCAGAAACTAGGAAGTTTCGAGCTCAGATGAAAGCTCTCCCAAAAAAGAACCCTCTCAGAAAAACGACTAACGTATATTCTATATTTGTTGGATTCGAGCAGAACGGAATCGGTTTATTCACGTAACATAGAATATAAATAAATATTTGTTCATGAATTCACATCAGGAAAATTTTTCTGTCCCGAAGAGGTGAACAAAGGTTAAAACATCTACAATCGAAACAACTTCTTCGCCCATCCCTATCTTGAGCTATAATGCAATAAACTTCATCAAAGGTCAGCTCTAATATATCGTTTTTGAGAAAACTGATTTTAATTTTTTTTAAGACCAGTCACTTTTAGATGGTCACTTAAAACATTGCCAAGAAAACCAAATAAATCTAACCGTTTATGAAATAAAGCTTTTTGAAAATTTCAGAGGAATAGACTAGAGTTAAAATGTAAAGATGATTTTTTAAGACGTGTTCTTCGATTTTTGTTTAAGCTTGTTTGTAAACAGTACCGCTGAACTGTCTAGAATGAATGCTTGTTCATTTGTGACGTCACGATAAAAAATTTAATAATGAACAGTAATTTAAAATTAGTCTAAATTTAGTTTCGTTCACTGTTATATGTTATCGGTAATATAAAAGTAAAATGGATTACCGACATTCTCTTATATAGCGCAAACAGCAGAATATGTACAGATTTATTTACAGAGCAGAGTGTATAGGTTACCGGACAGCTTAGAAAATGAGTATAAACCGAAAAAAAATGCACAAAGTTTATATGTTGTTTCTTTCACAAATTCCCAACTTTATTTTTCAAGTTTTCCAAATTAAATTGCTGATGTTTCAAAACATTTTAATTAACAATCAAGTCCTATATACATTATATAAACAAATATAAAGCAGACATACGACTTGGTGGTCTTATATCTGTCTCGCGTGCATTCACAGTGTATATTGTTATTCGGGATGCAATGATTAAATCGATAAAGAAGAATTAAATACTTTATTTCAGCATTATGAATGCAAATAAGATGTAATTCACAGATAACGTTCGTTTGAAATTTATAATAGCAATAGAAAAGATACATACTACAAAGTCATAAATAGTATTATAAATCTTCTGAAATAGTGTTTTTTGATTTTTCTCATTTCCCATTCTATTCGGATCGACAAAATCGGCAAATGTCTGTGTGTGCTGAACCGATGTTCACAGAATGCTCGTTTGAAAGCTACTCATTGGCTGTCGATTCCGGTTCCGGAATGCTATAAGCAACCATTTGTTTCTGTTCGCTTGATTTTCTTGGAGATAGCTGAATCGTTTTTTACAAATTAAAACTCGTTTGAAAGTAACTTTTGGTTTGGAGTTATACGAAGTTTTGTCAAAAATTTCAGTTCTTTGACACTATCAGTCACACATGACCTTGAAAACAGAATATGTTTCCAGACTTAGATTCCGCACGATAATAGCTATCTAACAAGCCATAGATTGTTAAAATCCGTCCATTTTCAACGGAGATATCGACATTTTTGTGTAAGCGACTTTTCGCCTTATTCCAGTAGTAGGAGTTTTGAGCATTGTATGACAAAGAAATGCTTGGGAGCAACGTGAAACACGTTTTTTCATACTGTTACCATAAATCAAATAAACATAGATTTCCCAGTGTAATAGTAATGTAGGTGAGCAACCCGTGACACCAAAAGCACCGTCTGGTGGAGAATGGGTGCGTAAATGCTCCTGAAATGCATGCAAAAAGTTGCCTGCGCATTTAACACAACCACAGTAGCTAATGGAAAAAAGTACACCCGTTTCTCACTAGAGGTGCTGTTAGTGTCACCGTACAGTGAGAAATCTATGTTTATTTGATTTATGCTGTTACATACAAGTGATTCTATGTACCAAAAAGACTGTGTACAGCATCATTTTTCATGACATTTTGCATCGGGCCAATTTTAGCACGGTTCGTTTTAGGCAACAAAATCGCTCGAATATGCCATATGGAAAACAAGTGATGGCAGCATTTTCAAGATGATAGCAATATACCATTCGAATCAGCTCGTCGAAATCAGCAAATGCGTATATGACAAATAATTTCACTCAATTTTCTCGGAAAATTTATTTTCTACAAACTCAGATTCATATGAAAAGTCGTATGCTCCCAAACAATATTCCTGAATTATGTTTGGATTCGACTTCTGGTTCCGGAACTATAGGATGATATGTGAAACGAAATTAAAATTGTTTGACTGATTTTTCCCGTAGATGGATGAACCGATCTAAGATTTAAATGAAATCTAAAAATCATCTAAGATTCAAAGGAAAAGTTTTAATATTCCATTTCACATAAATTAATCAGGTTTATCGGGTTTTTTTTTTTCATAAATACGTTTATTTCTTAAGGCAGTTTACATAAGTTTTTCTTCGCCGTAGCATCACTTTTACATAAAATTCTTATCCTAATTTAATTCTAACATAGTCACAACGATTTGAATTTATTAAAACATATTCCTCTTATTACTTAAACATCATCTTAGGTAACTCGCCATTAATTATGAAATCTACTCGGAAATATTAATTGAACCAAACGATTAACTTCTATAAATTATAAAATAAGCTGATATTTTCAGACATTTTGTTGATAATTTCATAAACTGTTTCGAGTTTGTTTGTATCATTACATAATTTTTATTCTAATTTAGCTATTGGTTGAACTCATGGACGCAGCTGGAATCAGAACTAAGTCTTAAGAGGGGCCTTTATTAAATTGAAACTCCAATTTTCTTTATGAAATGATAAATAAGTTTCATGTATGAAAGGTCACGACAGGCAAGAATGTCTCGAACTGGGACATTGGATAGTCTACCTTGGGTACGCAAAGAATTTATTAGTTGAGATCTGACATCACGATACTCCACGCATGTCCAAACGACATGATCAATATCCCGATAACCTTCTCCGCAAGCACAATGATTAGTCTCGGAGAGCCCAATTCGAAGGAGATGTGCATCTAACGTGTAGTGATTGGACATGAGTCTGGACATCACACGAATGAAATCCCTACTCACATCCAGTCCCCTGAACCATGCCTTTGTCGATATTTTCGGAATAATTGAGTGCATCCACCGACCCAAATCATCTTTATCCCAAGAAGCTTGCCAGCTGGCAAGTGTTCTTTGGCGAGACGAGCTATAGAATTCGTTGAAAGCAATCGGTCTCTCATAAATTTCACCCTCAATAGCACCACGTTTGGCTAAAATATCGGCTCTTTCATTGCCAGGAATGGAGCAATGAGCCGGGACCCAGACTATAGTGATTAGATAATTATTGTTCAATATGTCGTTCAGGCGCTGTTTTATTTTGCCCAGGAAAAACTTGCCAGTCATGTTTGAGCGAATGGCTTCAATTGCACTCAGACTATCTGTGAAGAGGAAATAATGGTTTGGAGATAATGTAACGATTACACTCAAACTATAATGAACTGCTGCTAGCTCTGCTATATAAACAGATGCAGGTTCTTGAAGCCTAAATGAGGCCGAAACATTATTGTTGAACATACCAAACCCTGTCGCTTCTTCAATTCGCGATCCATCCGTGTAAAACATTTTCTCAGAGTCAATATGCCTGAACTTACTTGAAAATATTTTTGGGATTTCCGCCGAGCGTAGATGATCCGGGATTCCACGCACTTCGCGCTGCATGGATGTATCGAAAAATAAAGTTGAGTCAGGGGCACTTAGGATGCTGACACGGATAGGAATATATCTTGATGGGTTGATTTCCTGTGACATGTGATTAAAATATACTGTCATGAATTTTGTTTGAGATCGAAGCTCGACTAGTCGTTCGAAATTATTAATTACCATGGGATTAAGCACCTCACATCTTATTAGCAGGCGTGACGAAAGCTCCCAAAAACGATCTTTCAATGGAAGAACTCCCGCCAGAACTTCAAGACTCATTGTATGTGTCGAATGCATGCAGCCTAAGGCAATTCGCAAACAACGGTACTGAATTCGTTTAAGTTTGATAATATGAGAGTTTGCAGCGGAACGAAAACAAACGCATCCATATTCCATCACTGAAAGTATCGTTGTTTGATACAATTTTATTAGATCTTGCGGATGAGCACCCCACCAAGATCCTGTTATTGTTCGAAGAAAATTTACTCTTTGTTGGCATTTCGTTATCAGATACCTAATGTGTCCTCCCCACGTGCATTTGGAATCGAACCACACCCCGAGGTATTTAAAAGTTGAAACCTGTTGGATCATTCTTCCCATCATATGGAGCTGAAGCTGCGCGGGATCATGCTTTCTTGAAAAGACGACTAACTCTGTTTTCTCCGCAGAGAATTCGATACCAAGATGAACAGCCCAAACGGACAAGTTATCTAAGGTATCTTGCAATGGTTTATGCAGATCAATAGCTTTGGGTCCAGTCACTGAAACCACGCCATCATCTGCCAATTGTCTTAGTGTACATGGGGTTACAAGACAGCTGTCAATGTCATTCACGTAAAAATTATAGAGAAGCGGACTGAGGCATGAGCCTTGCGGGAGACCCATGTAGCTAATTCTGAATGTTGCCAAATCGCCATGTGAAAAATGCATGCGTTTCTCTGACAAAAGGTTGTGCAAATAATTATTTATAACCGCTGGGAGTCCATGTTGGTGGAGCTTGTCTGAAAGAACATCAATGGAAACTGAATCAAATGCTCCTTTAATGTCTAAAAATACAGATGCCATTTGTTGCTTTTGAGCGAAGGCAATTTGGATGTCAGACGAAAGTAATGCAAGGCAATCATTCGTCCCTTTATTTCTACGGAAGCCAAACTGAGTATCTGACAACAAACCGTTCGTCTCGACCCAAGTGTCGAGACGTCGCAGAATAATTTTTTCGAACAATTTTCTGATGCAGGACAACATCGCAATGGGTCTATATGAGTTGTGATTGGAAGCTGGTTTCCCCGGCTTTTGAATGGCGATAACTTTCACTTGTCTCCAGTCAGGTGGAACAATATTTTGCTCAAGAAACTTGTTGAACAATTCCAACAAACGTCTTTTTGCGAGATCGGGCAGATTCTTCACCAAGTTGAATTTAATTCTGTCCAACCCAGGAGCGTTATTGTTACAAGACAAGAGTGCTATAGAAAATTCCATCATTGAAAATGGGTTATTAATAAAACCATTATTTGGAGGAGATTCCCGTATAATGCTCTGCGTAGGAACAGAATCTGGGCAAACTTTCCTAGCAAAGTCAAATATAAATCGGTTCGAGTATTTATCTTGTACTTGGTTTCTAACACCATAAGTTTTTCAAAATTCTGAGGAGTTCCTCCTCCCCGTTTTAGAAACGTCTTGCAAGCATTTTATTTTGCGAGTTTAGCCTCTGAGCACTCTTTGTCCCACCAGGGGTTGGGAGGCCTTCTGTTAGTCGTTGGAGGTTTATCGGGTTTGCAGATTTGGATAGTTGATAACCAAATAAACTAATTTTATTTTATTGGTATTCAGTTTTCGATTCGTATTCAATTCGCACTACGATTTCTCAAATATCTAAACTGATTTACATATAAACTATACAGCTACTCAGGTGAATTCATCTGACTTCGGCTACATCGATTTTCGATTCGAATTTCGGTTCCAGTATCAAATCGTTTCTCAAAGCTCAATCGTGTTCACAAAAAAAGCCAAATCTACAACGACAAAATTAATTCATTTTATCCAATTCTGACTTCCGATTCTGGAATTATAGAATGATGAATATGTAAAATTCCTACCAATCGGTTTGGGTTATGCTGATTCCTGAATACCGGCTCTGGAAATATCTTTAATAACCGTAAGCTCTAAAGTTGAACTTACTGCGACATATCATAGAATGTTCAAACGATTATCACACGTTTAGATTCAAATTCGATCCGATTTGCAGTTTAGACGTCACAGAGTAATGAGTGATTAAAATCTCAAATAGCCGCTTAAAGCGACGGTCATTAAAATAATGTCATGAGAACTAAAACACCGAATAATATTCATGTATCATCTCACTGCTAGGTGGATTAAGCACGTTTTTTTTCTAAGAGGGTTTTATCGGAGATGGCTTAACCGATTTTTATGAACTTGGATTCAAATGAAAGAACTTATAGTCCCATATAAAGTTCCTGAATTTTATTCGAATCCGACTTACGGTTTCAGAATTACAGGGTGATTAGTGTAAAAATTCTTATTTCAAATTGCTTCCTCACTTTCCTCAGAGATGGCGTGACCGATTTCAAACGAAAGGTTACATGGTCCCATACAAAATGTTCAAATTTCATGCGGATTTTACTCCAGGTACTTATTGTCAGTAGACGATCAAACAAATTAATTCCTGATTCCCGGTTTTCGATTAACGACCGGAGATTGTAGCCATAGACTCAAAAATGGATTCCAGCTACTTTTCTCGAACCGACTTTTATTATACCGGTTGCCGGATTCCGGTTTCGGAAGTACCTGGAATTAGGTTTTGCACGATGATGATACAAGTGAACTTCCGATGAATCTAGGTTTGACAGCTATTAGAGGTTTTTTTGCATATCTATTACACTGAAAATAATTTGCACAGCAACATATGCGAAGCATTTGAACTATTACTACATGTAGAACACATGAAATTCGTGTAAATATACACTTAACTCATAAAATGAGTGTTAAAACTGTTGTTATGCAGTGGAAAGTGAATATCATTCTATATTTATCTTTAACGAACATTAAAACGATAAGATATATCGTTGCCTCATATACATGACATTCATATGGAAAACACATCACATCCAAAGGAAAAACAAATCAAAGCTAAATGCAAAATAATCTGATCTTGCATCTTAGTAAATTTGCATATTAAAATGAAAAAGCACATTAAATTGAAGTTCAATTTACATATGAATCCATCAGTTTGGATTTTATTCAGTGCACCACGCATTCAAATTAGAATGAACACATAAACATACAACTGACAGCTGTCAAAATTAGTTCATTTTTGTGAGGTTATGTCATGTTCGTACAAAACCTTATAGTGGAACTCTTTTCGTTTCCTCAGAAATGGCTTAACCGACCTGAGTGTTGTTTCACTCTGTAGGTTATATGTACTAGTTTATCGACAAACCTTTTTGCCTTTCTCTATAGAAAGGTATTAGAATTGCTGGAAAAACCGACTTTCGAACGGAGCCTCGGAGACCCATAGTGTTATATACCATTCGACTCAGTTCGACGAGATCGGAAAATGTCTGTGTGTATGTGTGTGTGTGTGTGTGTGTGTGTGTGTGTGTGTGTGTGTGTGTGTGTGTGTGTGTGTGTATGTGTGTGTGTGCACTTTTAGAAGATATTTGAACGCGCTCAATTTTCTCAGAGATGGCTGAACCGATTTTAACAAACTTGGGCTCGTTTGAAAGCTACTATCGGGCCATTGATCAAGTTCGAAGATCAAATGGCTGTGACTTTTGGTTTCGGAGATATGATTATATAAGTGACGTAACCGACAAAAAGCGTTGTATTTGAACGCGCTCAATTTTCTCAGAGATAACTGAACCGATTTTAACAAACTTGGGCTCGTTTGAAAGGTACTATCGGGCCATTGATCAAGTTCGAAGATCAAATGGCTGTGACTTTTGGTTCCGGAGATATGATTATATAAGTGACGTAACCGACAAAAAGCGTTGTATTTGAACGCGCTCAATTTTCTCAGAGATAACTGAACCGATTTTAACAAACTTGGGCTCGTTTGAAAGGTACTATCGGGCCATTGATCAAGTTCGAAGATCAAATGGTTGTGACTTTTGGTTCCAGATATATGATGGTATAAGTGACGTAACCGACAAAACACATTGATTTTTACCGCTCTTATATATATATATATATATATATATATATATATATATATATATATATATATATATATATATATATATATATATATATATATATATATATATATATATATATATATATATATATATATATATATATATATATATATATATATATATATATATATATATATATATATATATATATATATATATATATATATATATATATGGGTGCCAAAATTTTAGGATCACCTCTATTTTCGTTAAGTTCTAGTGCTCAAAAGTTTAAGCACCTCGAAAAAAGCCTTCATGCAAAATTTGACCTAAATCGGACATGCGTAAGGGGTGCTGCCCGGTGGTAAAGGTTTGACAATTTTCGACCTTGAAAAAGCACCATAGGGGGGAGTACATGAAATTTCCAAAATCGAAATTTTTTTTGATGCCGAAACTCTTAAAACTGCATGAAACATCGAAATTTAGTGTTATCTCGAAAAAAATTTTTTTTGAAAAAATCAACTTTCTGGGACTTAGAAAAAAGTCGACTTTTTCAAAAAAAAATTTTTTCGAGATGACACTAAATCTCGACGTTTCATGCAATTCTAAGCCTTTTGGCATCAAAATTTTTTTTTCGATTTCGAAAATTTCATGTACTCCCCCCTATGGTGATTTTTCAAGATATATGAAAATTCCACTAAGTGGACTAAGAAGGGTTTTTTAGATTAGCATCACTGATTACAAATAGACAACGCAAATGTCAAGCACTAGTTTGGAAAAATGAGGCTGACTGTGTCACATAAACACTGAAGCATGCTTTTGTGAACTACTAGAATCAATTGGTGTCAAAATTAGTATCCAAAATTAGTTAATAAAAGTATGAAACATATGTTCATGAGACTGTTATGAAAGAAGAGAAAGGCATTATCACACCACTAGGTGGATTAAGAAGTGTTTTATTTTCCAAGAATCAAAGAAAATTATTTTGAAGAATACCTCACATTTATGTATGAGAATATGAGAGATATGAGAAAGGCATCATCACACCATTAAGCATGTTTTTCATAAAGTATCCAATGATTAAATTCAAATTTCTTGTTGCTGATATTTCTGGTTTCGAGAATGCTGTCGAATAACGCTTACATAACGTTGTGTTACACTTTTGTGAACTAACAATCTACCCGAATTAGAGTCAGAAATCATCATAATGAACAAAAATGTTCTTATGTTTGAATGACAAGAGAAATTAATCAAAAAGGATTTTTTCAATGGAAAAAATTGAATCTTGCAAACAATCAAATTTTGATTCTAACTTTAATTATTTAGTTTGACATCTTCTATCTTTGATCTTCAAGCTGACAGGGTCTGATCTAGATGAGCATGAATGCTCTTTTTTTTTCTTCGATCACCATACTTCGAGTGTATGTACCATCACGCAGAATCAACGATGGAAATCTGTACTTCTAGGAAATAACGTCAAAAGTAGGTAATTGGTTCCCAGTGTCAAATTATTTGTTTGTCACAGTCTGCTGGTATACTGGGAACGGCAATGAAAAATCAATACTAGCAAGCTGAACGATTCAATCGACGACAATTCAATTTAAGAAGAACTATGAGCAGAATAAAAAACTATTACAGTCAAAATTTACATCTCATTTATCGAGTTTTCAGAACTAATCGGATGTGTGCATAAGTCATTATATGGCAGAATTTTTTTTTCGATAAGCGCCTGAAGAGTACATCAGTGAAGCAACGCTGCGTAAGCATGTTTGCCCAAAGTATTATCAGCAACAATTTATTATGCATAAAATTGTTTATCGCTGTTTCCTCGTTTTCGCCGTGGATGAAAAGGGTTTGTTAGTTTTTTTTTATCTCTCGCGGCCTTTTTCGGCTCAAACAGGCGTAAATGATAAATAATATGCATGTAGAACAAAGAACGAAAGAAAGAAAAACAGTTGAACATTTGAACAGATATTTCCATATATGCAGAAAAGGGTTGAATACTTTGTCTCGTTAACATCTCAATAAAAATGTACCCTGTCATAAGCAATCGCATGACGCGAACGGGTTGATCCAGGGGTGCTGAACCATTACGTTTCGGTACAGGAATCGTTTTTTTTTTCACCGGGATTCACACAGATTATCAAACTCGGTATGCCTATAGTGAACGAAATTGCGATTTCACACCTATTCCAATATTTGCATGCAGCTAGCCATGACTAATTGTTTACAGATTCGACATCAGAGAGATGCATAGGGTTTATCGATAGCGACGTTTGGTGATGATGCTCGCTTGTTGTAAATGTTGGTTATGAAAAATCAGGATAATGCATTTTAGGAAATTTGGTTGCGAGTACAAGTAACCCCAACCAAATGATGCGATCATAATCGTCATTTTGCGGCGAACCGCTCGGTTTAAAATTAGATTGATGATATTTGTTAATTTTTTCAGTTATTTCGAACCAATAGTGCATGACTAAAAGACAGCTGCAAATTCAGATTTTTATGTATTGTTTTATTTTCAATTCCAATGTTCTATAAAAAATCGGTATTTCATTAGAATTTTAGAGATTTGTTGGATACTACCCGATCAAATTTATGGTCGAATTTCGGTAAAATTTTGCCGGAATTTGAACAGCCGAGGAATGTTGTCGGCAGTCACGTACCCAGAGGGGTGGCCCGAGGGGCCCTGGCCCCTCCCGAAATCGAAAACAGATATATAATTATTTAGAAGATCTCAGACATGTGTTACAAAAAAAATAAGACAGTAAACAGATCCAGTGGAAAAGTTTATAGCGTCTGTTAAAAAAAACCCGTAAAAAGCACACCGAAAATTAGGTACATAAGCAATCTTCAGTAACATTATTTTTTATCTTTGGGCTCCTCCTGGGTACCGGCCACCATACCCACTATTTCCAGAATCAACACGGAACGACCGAAATTAGCTCTGCGCCTAATTCGTATTACTGTTTTTGAATCAGTTGATTTTAACAACAAAATTTCCAAAATAACTATAAAATTAGTTAAAATTGAGAATTTACTTTGCTGAAAAAATTGCACTACACTGGTGTAGCGTAAGCTGCACTGAAACCGTTCGTTTTTACCAATTGCACTACACCAGTGCTACACTTTTTCTGCACCGATACCACTGGTGTAGCACTCATCAAAAGTTTGGTGTAGCTCTGTGCAATGGAATCGTTTATTGTAGTCAATGGTTACTGTTTATGTTTTCATCATTTTTGTTCGTTTATTCATGCCATGGTGTAGCACTGCACCGGTGTAGTGCAAATTAAAAACGAAAACGCCATTAGAGAATGTGTTTAGTTGGTGAATATCCTGGACTCAAACCAGCAATATTTCAATCCAACACGAAATTCTCATTGACAACTAATTTTGTTATTAAAATCAGAAAATTTGTTTCTATTTATCTATCACCATCATTACTGAAGGACAGCACAAAAAAAAAACCAAAACTGAAATGGGTATTATTAACAAGTTTATTAGCCAAAAACTCATGAGAAGTGTCAAAGCAAAACAATCCATTAAATCCATTTCTAAACCGATATGTAAAAATGTCGTAAACTGTTAGTGGAAATCGTATTTATTCAGAATTTGTGCGCACTTGAAGCGATTGTGCGTAATAATGTTTTTACGCGGAACAGTGAAGTGAATTTCGAATGTTTCACTCTAATTGTGATGAAGTTTTTTTGTATCTTCAAACCTTCCGAGCTGCGCCGTCCGGTGTACTATTTGTATTCGGTTTTTGTTTTCCGAGTGCTCAAAGTTTTCAGTGAGAATGAAGAAAACAGTGATTTAGAAGAAAAAAAATTCAAAAAGATGTTTACGTTTCGTTTATGTCTTTTTCTCCAACACAACATCGTATTTATACCTGCCAATATAGAAAAGACAACCGCGTCTGAATTTTTTTCGGCAGTAGTGTGCCATCTAGTGGCTAGTAGTCATTAAAGTGTTAACATTTTCTCGGTGACAGGGCGCCATATAGCTGCAGATTGCAGAAGCCAATTCAACCATTCATATTGGTTGAAAACAACATTATATTTCTTTGATTCAACTAAAAAATTAGTTGACTGGATATGTAGTGTGCCTTAGCTAAGAAATGACAGTACATTTAATTTGTGAATTCAACTAAAAAAAATAGTCATTTCAACAAATATTTTATTATTATTAAGGGAATGAGAATAAAAAATCTAAATCAGCAAAAGTAAGATTTTTTTAGTTGTCTCAAAAAATAACTAACTAAAATCAGCAAATCAACTAAATTTTTCGCGAAAATGCTGATTTCGGTCGTTCCGTGAAGAACAGAAATGACTCATCAACTAACATGATCTGTTAATTAGAAGATTTTACCAACCAATTTCAGATAACCCAATCGATTTTTTTCCAAGCACAAAAATCGGTTTTCACAGTGATTTCAATCAATGTCAAAATTAAAGGAAATGGTACAGGATGACCAAAAAGTGCCATGAGGATTAGTACTGAGCAAAATTATCATACTTTTAGCAAGATTCTGCGAATGAAAAAGATGTCCTGCCGCTGGATGCCGCACTTGCATACTCAGGATTAAAACGATGAACGCGAGCACACGTCGGAAGCTTGTCCGCCTATGCTGATGATGATGATGTCGATTGGTTACTGTTGACGAAATCTGGATCCATTATTATACACCAGAGAATAGAATGATTAACCGACAATAGACTGAATTCGGCACGAGTGCTCCGAAGCGACCTAGGTAGGCTAAATTAGGCGAAATGGTTATGAGGTCGGTTCTTTGGGTTTGTCTCGGTATACTTTTCGTGGACTACCTCGAACAAAGAAAAACACCTTCGACAGCAAGTATAAGTGTGCATTATTATAGCGATTGGTTTTTCGAGACAAGGCACAGAGCAGAGTGTGACCTTCATTTTGGAGTTCTGATCGCTTCTTCCGGACCTGTTCCGAAACCGGAAGTCGGATTGGGTTAAAATAGCATACAAGTCTATGAATCCATAAGACCATCCATTCTTACATTTGTGCAAATCGTCCTAGTCATCTCTGAGAAATTTATGTGAGTTCCATTTTGGAGTTTATGACTACTACTAAGAAGATTTTTCTGTTGTAGCATCGTCACTCCCAATGACGAATTTAAATTTTTATACTTATCACCCTGTATAACCAGAACAGAGATACAAAGTAAAAATTTTGAATATATTCATGCAGGGCTGAAGAAGTCTGTACTGTCTGAACTCCAAGTTTTCTTCAAAGAATGATGTAAGGAATTGGTATAGTGAACAAAGCAGACCGCGGCGATTTCAAAAGTCTGTAAATTTTTACAAACGTCTACAAAAAACGTGATTTTCAAGTCTTCAAAAAAGTCTGCAACTGAAACATGTCTGCAGCTTATTTTATAAATCTGCTGATTTACAAACAAATCTGCAGGTCTGACATCTCTGATCCAGACACGGAAGATTACTCGATGAAATTAAATAGGATCATGTGGGATCATAAAGCACTTCATTTGAATATAAATTTATTTAAATCTGCTCGATCATCTGTTCGACAAACAATCAACAAATTTTGCAAACTAGAAGAGCTTGAATAGTTTCAAAATATTTGTTTCTTTTTACATAGTGAACACATAATAACATTTACATAAAATACACCTTTAAAATTGAAGGTTTTAATACTCATCACTCAGTTTTTCCAGAACCAGAAGTCGAAGCCGAACTATGGGACTATATGATAAAAGAAATGTAAAAAATCGATCTCTTCCCTTTGATACATATAACTTCTTGCTTCAATCCCTCATTGTGCAATCCAAAATATGTGAGTACAAATTTACTTAAATTTATAATTACTTGCACTCACCTTTCAAAAAAAAAAAAAAAAACTACTTAAGACACAAGAATCATCAGTTAGATGCATTATTTCTTATTTGTGGGCCCCTCCCGAAACGAAATCCTGGGTACGGGCCTGGTTGTCGGAAAATTAGAACTACACTGATAAAAATGTGCACGATAGATTCATATGTAAACAGCACTTCAATTTAATATGCTTTTTCATTTCAACACATAACCGAAGCGATTTGTTTTAAGATTTCATGTGCAAATTCACTAAGATGCAAGATTAGATTATTTTCACTTAGCTTCGATGTGGTTTTTCCTTTGGATTTGATGTGTTTGCTATTGAATCGAACTTCGTGTGTTAAACACTTCATTTTCTAGTGGGAATGAGTACAGCATAAATGTATGTGCAAAACATTTGAATCGGTCACCTCTGTTTCAATTGAAATCTATGTGGAAAACTATGTGACATTTACATGAAATGCATATAGAATCTAGAGGTAACGATATATCTGATCGTTTTTAAGTGCATTGCATATAAACGTAGCATGATTTCCACTAAATATTAACAGTTTTTACACTCATTTTATGAGTTAAGTGTATATTTTCATGAATTTCATGTGTTCTACAAGCAGTGAAAGATCGAATGCTTTGCACATGATGCCAGCGTGCAAATTATTTTCAGTGTACTGGACCTTGCAGAACCAAAAGGGAAATTGAATTCGATAAGATTTTCGGTTTTATGCAGATGATAAATTGCCAAGATTTTCATCATGTTTGCAAGAAGATCTGAAAATTTTATAACTTTTTCTCCTTCTCAACATTATCAAATGCAGTAGTGGCGAAATCTTATCCGCAAGCTTTATATTGGACTTGACAGGTAGTTTGCTCACTGACTATTCGTAGAAATATTGACACTGTCAAAACAACTCCCGGTTGTTTTTTCATTAGAGCGTATAAGCAAAAGACAGTTTTTCTTTAATCTTGCTCTCTTTCGATTATTGTGATGTGATTAAAAAGATTTTCTTTGATTTCACTTCTGTTTTAAAGTTTCGGGTATCATTTTATGCAAAGAGTTGAGTGATAAAAGTGGAAACCGCTTGGCAATTAATAAAAGAGAAAGAAAACAATGAGAAACTGTCACTTGCTTATACGCCCTAATGAAAAATCAACCGAGAACTGTTTTAATCTACCAAATGGGATAATGGTGCTTTTCTCATATCGTTCATATTTTCATACTCTTTCTTCAAATTTTTAAATTACAAAAAATGATTGAGCCCCAACTAGCATAACCTATAAATCGAAATGGATTTGAACTTGAAACACAATTTCGGATCTGAAGGTCTACATTTTGAGATCAGTGCTTGCATACCCTTCTTTATAAGAAAGGCAAACATGTTAATACATTGTCAAAAGAAGTTAGCTTTTAAGCAAACAGGTTTTTTTATTGTCTTAGAGTCACTAAAATTTAGACGATGCAATGACTCGAGTAATAGTTTCTCAAAACAAATTCTTATTGAACGAAGACCTCCAATAATTTTTCAATACCATAACGAAGTAGCTACATAATTCTAATAGCTTTAAATACCAGTGCACAGTGGTCCGGATTCACAATTTAGGGGGACAAAAACATTTGTGGTTTAGCCTTATACTTTAGAGCTATGATGTCTTCAGAACAAATGATCAGTGAAAAATAAGCCATATTTTGAAGCATATGGTATTAGGGTGGTTCTAATTATTAGGGTGATCCAAAAATTATTTTCCGTATGTGTTGAGATAGAGGACTGCGTCCTTCGGCAAAATTGTACAAAAACTTATATCAAGCAACTTTGCCGAAAACACTATTGTAGTATCTCTAACGGTTTTAGTGTTACAGCTATTTTAATAGAGCAACTTAGGGTGTTCCTAAAAAAATCAGATTTTTTGATCTAGCTTTCTTAATTTTCACTTCTCGATTTTGGTGTCTTTGAATATCATTTAGAGTTTGTTGAAACCAATTTTATCATGACTAGCGCATTCAGGTAGCGTTTTCTGAGCCGAAGTTATGAGTAAAACTAGTTCAAAAACAGATCATTTTTAAACTGCTATATCTAACATTGGAGCAAATGAAAAAGAAATCGGTTTCTTTCATTTGATATAAAATACTTTCGAGAATGTTTACAAAAAAAATGGCGGAGAAGATATTTTTTTAAATTTTTTAAATTGTGTTCAAACATTGGGTTTTTTCATTGAAAAATGCTCTTTCATGTAAGACATTTATTAGCTATATATATATATTAAAATAATGTATTGCTGTCTTCTAGCATGTTAAAACTAATTCAGCTGCATAATCGGGAAGATGGAGTACACTCACGTTGGTTGTTACTCTATTCGATAATGCTATTACGGGATCAGACGTTAAAAGAAATCGTTTGAATACATCCTCTAGATTCACTAAACGATTGAATTTCTGCGGATGGAACTGCCTATACTTGCGAAATGATTTATTTCGACTCGCTTGTGCTTCCTTACTGTACATACCAATAGGAAGCAAAGCATGTTTTATAATTGCAGTCCCATGCACCAGAAGTTTATGCACGGTTGGCGACAGAGCATACCATACATACAGCTCCACAAAACGAATTCTTGTTTGTTCAGCAAACTCCTGGAAAGCAGGTACCGAAATCTTCACATTGCTGTTTATCAACGTTAAGATTATAAAAAACCGTTCAAGTATATTTCCATTTAACTCGATGATTTGCGCTACTGTGTTATATTCTTTGAAGAATCTACGGGCCCAGATACCATCATTCGAGTTGCCGCTTCCAGGTAATGGTTCAATGGTTTGATATAAGTTTTCCTACAATTTTGCCGAAGGATGCAGTCCTCTATCTCAACACATACGGAAAATAATTTTTGCATCACCCTAATAATTAGAACCACCCTAATACCATATACTTCAAAATATGGCTTATCTTTCACTGATCATTTGTTCTGAAGACATCATAGCTCTAAAGTATAAGGCTAAACCACAAATGTTTTTGTCCCCCTAAATTGTGAATCCGGACCACTGTGCAGTGGTGAAACAGATGGTTTGCACCAAACAATACCAGTCTCGATACATCAGTCGAACTCTACATGATGAAGTAAGAATTCTTTGATTACATCGCTTTCAGTTGCAAATCAAATTAGCCTGAACAATAAATAATGAAACTTCAGTCAATTTTACTACTTATGATACAAATACTAACTCTAATTTTGTATACACGCAACCGCATCCAAAATATGTTCTGCGTTAGTTCAAAATGTTCTCCAATATCTTCTCGTTGGTATGATGCATGCAAAAGGAGCTCCCACCTCTGAGGTGAGAAAAACTACGTGGCTGCATTTTTAGCTCGCAGAAACACAAAGGAAACCGCAAGAAGAAATATGATGTGCTGGTTATGAAAGTTCATCACATAAAAAAAGAGCATGGCTCTTCTTGCTGATCGCTTTTTAGGTAAAATACGAACGATAACAGAACATTATCTTTCGTGTGTTGGCTTCCTCCGGCTCGACACAGGAAACCGCGGTTATTAGAAAAAGTTTGTGGTGAACTTTTCTTTGTTCGTCTCGTCCAAACCATACCAGCTTGTGTCAGATTGAACTCTCGATCGTAATTATGTTTCCAAAAAGTCGAAATGTGACGCTTCATTCCATCATGGTGCCCGTTCTCTTTCATAGCTGCACATTCAATCAAAAGCTGCTATTGTTTACACTAAAGGCATACATAAATGTCAAACGTATCGCTTACTTGTGAGTGTGTTGTGCTGTTACTTCAATGTTGTTCAATGCAGACGCGACTGGGAGAGTTATAATCGCAAAAATGCCGCCTATAATTCATTTCATCGAATCTGAGAGCAGAATATCTTCATAATATGATTTCTTTGATGTATGAATAGCAATTTAGCAAAATATTGGCCTAATCGGTGGAATTGCACCCTTAACGTAAACTACACACTTAGAAAAATTTAAATCTTTATAGATGCACATAAAAGGAGCGTCGCGATTCACTTACATTTACGATTCAAAGCATGTAAGGCCAAGTCATATCGTTAACTTCACAGTTCATTTAGTTGAAACTTACATCAATACGGACGCAAAATTTATTTTTACATGTTAATAGATGTAATATTGTGTCATCGACGAAGGAGTTACGGCATGCTTGAATTTTTGTCAAGGATTAATTTCATTTTTCTAAGAGTGTAATTATGCAATAACGAGGAAAGTATCAAGAGCATAAATGCTAGATGCTAACTATAGAATTCTTTGACTTTGATCATTGTACATTGAATAATATTTCTGAAAGTTGCCAAATACAAAAAGACAACGCAAATGTCAAGCGCTTGGTTTGAGAGTTGATGCCGAATATGTAACAAGCATGCTTTTTTGCAGAGTTGCAAATTATATAAATAAAAAAGGAAAAAAAATTATCGTGAGACTGTCTCCGCGCTTACGCTCTTCTTCTTTCTGGTTAGCGTCAACTCACTTGAGATGACACCGATTGATGGCGCAGCAACTTAGGCTATATTGTCAGTTAATTTTCGTTTATAGTCCAATGGACTTTCTTTTCACTGGACTACAAGCGAAAATCTCGCTGTGTGGCTACGTCGAATCGCCAAAGTACGAATAAAAATTCTTTCTTTCACCGCACTAACAAGATTCAACGTGCTCACCCGTTGAGAGATTCAACGGAAGCGGCGCTTACTCTCAGACAGCGAGAAAGTTCACGTGGAACTTGTTCTGCATTTTCCAGCTGTTAAAAATAATCACGTATTTTCTTATGTCGATCGTTTCATCAAACAAACACTTTTGACGAAACTGTGTTGATTTCGTTCTTAGCAACGGGGATCAGAGCACACTTGATATAAGAACCAGGTTCGAAACTAGCTTCAAACAACGGTTTGATAGCAGTTAGGGTGGAAACTGGGTTAGGAGAGAGGAGGAGCATTTGTTTATACTTGTTTTTGTGAAAATTTGAGCTTGGAATAACTCACGTGATGCCACCATCGTGGTTAGAGTCTTGCTCTGCTTGCTCCACTCGCCAGTAACTTCAAATTTCATTACCAATCTAAGTTCAACCGGAAATCTCCTCCCGACAATATTATCCAAGAGATACACTAATGATTTTTCATCATTTGTCAATCTTTCCACAAGAAGGAGAAATACCAGAAAGCCACGAACTCTGCATTTATCAGTTTTATATACCGATATGATAAGCACATATCACACGTTTTTTTAAACGCGAGATAGAAAACTAGACATTTTTTGTAATGAAGAATGAACAAGTGAAAAATCAGTTATAAAATCATTTGGGTTATAAATTGATATTTATAATGATTGAATTCATATTAGTCAATTATACATACTCATGGTTTATAACCATAGATAGAAAGTGCCTGTTTTACTAGCGAACAAAACGTGTCGTAAGCCCACTGTGCTCAATCGCTGAAAATATTCCGTGTTTCTATTTGTCTAGTTTGCATGATACGCTTTGTGCGATGGTTCGTTCAATTTATGGGGTGGCTAAGATTTTGCGCGCTTTGTTGGCACTAAATGTCACCCAGCAAAAAGTATCAGGTGTACAACTTTGCTTCCGCCGGTTTTTCCAAAATTAAAAGCTTTATTGCGAAAAAGTGCTTACATATGTATTATTCAAAGTATTGTCTGTCGCTAGCGACAACTTTCTCCCATCTTTCTGGCAATTATCGGATCCCGGCTCGAAAAAAGGAGTCCTCTTTTGAAGCTATCCATGGAGCAATCCATTTTTCCAATTCTTCGAAGGATCGAAAATGTTGATCTGCCAGGCCGTGTGGCATCGAACGGAATAGGTGGAAGTCAGAAGGGGCGACATCTGGGGAATACGGCGGGTGGGTCAAGACTTCCCATTTCAGCGTTTCCAGGTACTTTTTGACCGCTTTTGCGACGTGAGGCCGAGCATTGTCGTGACTTTGTCATGTCGCTCTTGATATTGTGGCCGCTTTTCTTTTAGTGTGCAACTAAGGCGCATCAGTTGCGCTCGGTAGCGATCTACTGTGATGGTTTCACCCGGTTTTAAGAGCACGTAGTAAATCACACCGAGTTGATCCCACCAAATACAAATCATAACCTTGGTGCCGTGAATATTCGGTTTTGTTTCGACGAAGTAGCATGCCCGGGCTTTCCCCATGGTTTTTCGCGTTTAGGATTATCGTATCGAACCCACTTTTCATCACCGGTTACGATTCGATGGAAAAACCCCTTACGATTTTGTCTTTGAAGCAGTTGCTCACATACAAATAGACGGCGCTCGATGTCCCTCGGTTTCAACTCGTACGTAGTTTCCTTCTTTCTGAATCATGCCCAGGGCCTTGAGACGTTTTGAAATGGCTTGCTGACTCACTCCCTACAATTCGACAAGCTCTTCTTGGGTTTGGCACGAATCTTCATCAAGCAATGCTTCTAATAGTTGTTCATCTTTGAAGGTTTTTTCTCTTCCACCACCATGTTTGTCTTCGACATCGAAATCACCATTTTTAAAACTTTGAAACCACTCCCGACACGTTCTTTTACTCAGCGCAGCATCACCGTTTGTTTCTGAGAGCATTTGATGCGCTTCAGCTGCAATTTTTTCGTATTGTAACAGAAAAGTAAAACTTCCCGCAAATGGCGAGAATTGGGCACATAAACAGACAACTGTCACTGAAACGGCGATGACAATTCGTTAGGTATTGTACACACTCACTTTAAAGGCATGATCATCTATGTATTTTGACCAGCCTCAGCCGGTACAGCCACCTATCGGAAAACGGCGGAAGCAAAGTTGTACACCTGATAAATTCGTAAACTCAAGTCATGAACTCTTAGATAAAATGAAACTTACACTTGTCGTAAATTCAAGCATAGTGTCTGTTTCGATGTCAATTAGCTGTCCTCGAGGTCTTGAGGTTATTTTTATGACAAATCCCAGTATTTTAACACGTAAATTTCCCTAGGAAATTAGTGTTTCACAAAGTAACCTCCAGGTTGTCAAGCCAAATCTGTATAACCCTGCAGGTATGCAACAAGTTTCAACACTTCCCAGATCCTAATAGCAATAAACTGTTTGCCAAGACTCTAAATAGGAAGCTCTGTATGGAGATATGAAGCAACCAGGGATGTCAGGTTCACAGATTAATCTGTGTTTCACAGATTTTGAGTTTTCTGCACAGATTTTAAAATTGACACAGATTTTTGTAAATGGTCACAGATTTTCACAGATTCTTGAATAAATCACAGAATCACAGATTTTGGAAATCGAGTACAGTTTAGCCCCAAAAAGTTACAGTGTGTTGGTTGTGAGACTAAATTGAATTCGATCAGCAGAAATGGGGACGGAAAATGAGTGGTGAGACCTTTTTTTTTTGCTCTTCTAATTTGATTTTAAACTGCTATCGGGGTATGGGAAACGGTCATAGATTTTCACAGACTGGTTTTGGATTTGACCACAGATTTTTGAAAAAATGACCTGGCATCTCTGGAAGCAACTACAGTTGCTGTGTGATGGATGAAATATAAGTCCTAGCTGCCCGGCAAAGATCCAAGAAAGGAGTGTTATACCGGAAAAGAAAAATTTGATGTGGATGATCGTTTCAAAATGTGACATTTTCATCACAATACGTACCATTTAACGTGAAATTTATTACACTGAATGTCCGAAAATGCCGTCTGGCATTTTTGGTGCAGCACAATGTGAAAGCACTTCTTTGGTGGGATTTAGCTTCATGTCATAATTCTGAAAGCATGCTTGAATAGTATGAAGCTATTTCGGTGCCTTTGATAGCCAAGGACAAGAATTCACTAAACTGTTCCGAACTACGTTCATTAGAAATTTATCAGGCCACAACTAATCGGGAACTTAGATAGACCAAGGAAGGGGATGAAATTCGAGAAAAGGATACTGGATATGACTGATCTAGGTATGTATACTCTGAAAATTCTTTTTATCCGATTGGGCAGAAAAAATATTTTAATTAGTAGAGACGAGTAGGATTAAATGATTAAGTTGAATTTCAAACAATTAACAATGACCTATACTACCAAAATAACTTCTATCGAATTCAAGCATACTCTTCTACAGTGACTATAAATATCGAACTCTCATCACAGAAACCGCGTTTAGTGTGAGAGTTCTCTTCGTAAGGCAAAAACTGCGTGAATAAGGGTCTTATTATGTAAATAATCTATACAATGTAATAGATACTTTCGGAAACAGTGTGCGTATATAACTCCAAAGAGACCGACTGGCTGCGACTGTAGGGGAGATAATAATCAGATTTTTGAGACGAACGGCTTGTGCGTTTCGAAAACTGTATATAAAAATAAACGGACAGACAGAGGGGGAGTTTACGTGAAATATGATATTTCAATTTGAAGGTTATGATTGGTTGTCCGCCATACTCGGAATTCGTACTCCGTAGAGAAGTTAGCCCTAGTGTTTCATTTTTACTGAATATATAATAACAAGAGAAAAACGTTACAAATCAATCGAAGAATATGCACTCAATTTCACGCACATCATCGGATCCGATTTTCGTCGAACTTTGTAATCGTAATAGCTTAGGGACAAACTTGGAAACTAAATCAAACACAATTTATGGAGCATTGAAAATCGATTTCAATTTTCCCAGCTATTTGCTTCTTGTGCAGTTTTTTCGAAAACGTTACGTTCCGTGAAAAAAAGGGTGTCCATTCTTGCAGACATTTACCCCTTTTCAAAATACATATGATGCAAGTTCGGATCATGTTCCGTTCTTCTAGAACGAATGTGTAATACCGCAGCTAATTTTTATTACGTTTCAGTTGGTAGGCTTTTTTTACTACGGAGATCACCAGGAAGTGTATTCTTCCGTTGTAGTCTTAGATATTAATTAATCACTAAATTCGACTATACAAAGGCGGTAAAACTTTTGAACAACACCCCTAAATGACTGCACTGAAACTTACTTTTGATTTTGAATCTCATTTCAAAGTATGGATCAGTCGACCTCAGACAGAACATGTTTTTTTTTTGTTTTCATCCGCATCGTATTAATTACTTTGAAAGTATCAATGAAAAGGTGCTCGAAATTCGATACTGCATCCCGTCATGTGCATGTGATCATGTTAGTCTCTTGCCGATTTTTTTTAAATTCAGATATGAAAGCATGCCAAAAAAAAATCACCTGCTCATGGGAAAAGAACAGACTGTGAAATTTATTCGTCGGTTGAAAATAATATTTAATCCTTCGATTCGAGCAGATCGTCGTAGGTTCAACGCATCCATCCATCAACGGAAGTTAGTCCTTCACTCTTCCTTCGATAGCCGCAATTATTGGGTAACATTCAGCAGTTTAATGGTTCTCGCATTCGCTCATTTGCTTTATTATTTATACTCTTTTGTTTACTGTTCAGTCAGAGTGTGCTCGACTGGGGTACAAATGATTAACAAATAAACACAAACGGCTGAGGTGCACAAAAGCCGACCAGTCGGATCGGAAAACGTGGCCAAATTGTATGGCAGCAGCTTCACATTTCCCCCTACCATGGTAAATATGGTAAAGTTTTGAAATGACTTTAGTGCAATCAATGTCTGTCAATACAGAGATCATTCGGAGGCTATTATTATATTGGTACTCCTACGCTCTCGTTCCGTGATTTTTGCTCCTTTTCATACCGACAGGATCGGCCGCATTGTAATTGGGATAAATTATATCCCTATTGGTGGTGCGGGATCGCTTTGACCAGTGTTGCCAGAACGGTTTCCAGTTAGCCCTTTTCAACCGTCACTATTCTCGATCTATGGGAACAGTATTTGTCATGTATAAACATTACATATTTCTTTCCTGAGAAGACTACTGCGGCACAAGAATAATTGTTTTTTTCATCTTTGAATTCTTCTATACAGTGCTGTTCGAAATAATAGCAGCGCTAATGCATTTTTCAGTAACGTGTTATGTACTTGTATTCCATTTTGTTTTTCATCAACTATTTGTTCATGTCTACGTCTATTAATGAGCATTGAATAAAATGCTCGGTTGTTTTTTAAATCTGTTGATTACTGTCTACTGAGCAGAATTGTTGCGAGGTGTAAAACTACGATCAAAACCGTCGTGCGTGCAAAAGGAATCAAGAGGATGACATCCTTATGGCCTGCTGTGATTGGTTCGTGAAAACATAGGTCGATTCTAACCAATTTTTCAATGATATGAAACTACTATAGTATGGTACTGAAACGTAAACGTTGCCATGCATTTTTAAGTTAAATATTTCCGAATCGATTGGTAGTTAAATTATATATAACTATGAGTTATTATCGTTCTAAATTATGACAGAAAAAGGTTGCACGGCTAGTTTTGTTTTTATTTAATTGATTCTCCGTAAAAAGGCATTTTCAGTGATAAAATACGTATGATTATTTACGATTTAATCGTTCGAAATTTGAAACGATATTTATTACGATGGCTATAAATATTACGATTCAAGTGCAGTCTTTTTTAACACATATGAAGACAAACACGAGAAAAGGTCCTAAGTGCAAATGACAGTTTCTCTTTCGAGTATTATGGTCCAATCAGCAATCTTTCCATCTAACACTTTACATAGGATAATAGCAAAAACCATCAACTTTCGATATGCACTGTAGAATTTGTTGGAAATCACTGGAATTTGCCGTACTAATTAAAAGGAAAAGTAAACCAAGAGAAACTATCATCTGCACTTGGGACCTTTTCTAATGTTCATCGAGACATGAAAGCTTTTCCAATCAGTACACTGTATCAAACAACCCCAAATATATAAAACATTTCTCCATATGCACTGAACGGAAAAAGGCTGTGATAACGACTCAAAAATACAATCTTTTACTAATTCGAGAGAGAATCCATCATTAAAACAAACATTTTTTTGATATAATTGAATGTGAGATTTATTTTCAATCTACGTATGACTCTAAATGATAACACAGGACAAAACGAATTCATCGTGATACTAAGTATTACAAAGAAAGTATTACAATTTATTGATTTTAGAAATCAATTCATTAGTACTCTGGTTTATGATGATGATGATTACCGATCAAAGTCAAAGCCTTGGTATTACATTCCTGTAGTGGAATTTGACCTTCTGTTTCAACAGACTTTGCAGCCGATTCAGAGTTTACAGAACCATTGCATGGCTGGTGCTACGATTCTACTGACACTATGAATCCTTCCAAGCCGGGGCTCGAACATACGACAACTGGTTTATAAGATCAGTGCCCTATGCATTGAACCGCCAACCCGGAACGGGATGATTACCGATTCCAGTGGTATAAACACACAATATCAGGTCGTTTTGTTTCCAGAAAAGTTGATCACTACTCCATCACTTTTGTATGTGAAGACGATAAGTTTAATTCTAATTCTACACTGAACACTGAAGAGATAGTGTTCGGCTAAACAATTTCCTAATAGTATCACGAGTTAGATGAAAGTCGAACTGACTTGAACAGCTATTGAACACTCGGCACATACTGACAAATGACTCGTTGTGGCCATAGTTGGTTCTGGCGGCAGGAATGCGTAGGAAAGGATGAGTTCGAAGACAACGACGACGAATATCAAAATCTAGCAAACGTAACAGCTCCGAGCAATCAATTCGTGACTGGAGAAGATCAGCAATGAAAACAGCCTTGAACACATTTCTGCGAACTCCATCTAGATCGCTGCAAGCTCATAGATCTCGATCTATTGTCCGATCGCAGAAATGTGTTCAAGGCTGTTTTCATTGCTGATCTTCTCCAGTCACGAATTGATTGCTCGGAGCTGTTACGTTTGCTAGATTTTGATATTCGTCGTCGTTGTCTTCGAACTCATCCTTTCCTACGCATTCCTGCCGCCAGAACCAACTATGGCCACAACGAGTCATTTGTCAGTATGTGCCGAGTGTTCAATAGCTGTTCAAGTCAGTTCGACTTTCATCTAACTCGTGATACTATTAGGAAATTGTTTAGCCGAACACTATCTCTTTAGAAGTTTATCATTTGTTCTAAGTACTTAGCTATGTAGTTATAATAGTTAATGATATGCAATATGTTATAATAGTTATTAATATGAAATGTATCATTTGGATATTCTGTAATCTGTTGGTACAAAGGATGAGGAGGTTTTATGCCTACTGGAGACATAGTGTTACATTGATAATAACTTATCTCCAGTGGGCTTTTCCCTGCTCCAGAAATAAAATAAAATAAAAATAAAAAAAACTTTGAGCGGTTTGTTATTTTGATTGTTCTATTGTCTATAGGCGATTTTTTATTTCATCAGAAAAAAACACTTCAAATATAGAAAAGTCCTCACCTCTAAGTGGGCATCATGCTCAATTAGTTTTGACATTTCAGATGTTTGTGCATGCTAAACGCAAACTATTAAATAATACTGAATTAGTAACCTTTCCCGTCGCGAGATGATGTAACTGTTAATTAGGGCTTTTATAAATGACGGTTTGTCATTAACATTGGTATTTTATTAACAGCATCATGTAAATAGAGTTTCCGAACGCGTGTTTGGGCAACATTTTTTGGGTTACCTCCCGATTTTTGGAAGCCAAGGGGCTGGGGTCCAAGAGGTGATCGACAGTACCTATTATCTTTCTCCGGGCAGGACCAGCCTAGAGGCCGTGTGAAATCCGACGGCAAAAAAATACAGCCAAGAGTAGATCCACTAGGTTCCTGCTTCCATGTCGTAAAAGTCCACAATTGCAGGAGTTTCTCATTTTCTACTTTTAGTACAAAAATTATCTTTAACTAAACTATCACTTAGTACACCGAATGGTTGAATTTATTCTTAATTTTTCAATACAATGTTCTGTTATCTGTCGAGCCTTCAAGAATTATCTAATTTGGAAAACAAAATTCAAAATTCAAACAAAGGTGGGGGTGAGCTCAATTCATACGCGTTTCTCATCGATTATTCTCATGGCGTGATTCGTTAGCGATGCATTTATTGAGAGTGTTCCGCTTAGTTATTGTTTGTACACATATCTTGTCACTAAATAAGCTGTTTAATGCTTTGTTTAGTGATATTGTAACCAACTTTACATGTCCGGGAGATTTACGATTGCCCTTCCCTAAATCAGGAAAGGAAACAAAAAAAATGTAATATGAAGCGAACAGTATCAAAACAACATAAAATGGAGGTTGAATGCGGGGCAAGATAAACGACAATAATAAAAAGACGCTAAATTTTACTGGATGGCCGGAAAGAAAAAGTGCGTGAGCTTGCCATAGCAAGATTCTCTAGACGAGGAAGTTATCCTGCCGCTGGATCTCGCACATACTTATTTAGGACTAAAAAGGCGAACACAACTGCATTTTGAGTACATGTTTGGCTGGAATCCATTATTATATATCAGAGAACAAAACCGGAACCTGATACCGAAAGCTGTATAGCCAAAGTAAGTTTGTATGGCCATCAATTAATATGACCTATAAATTTAGAAGATGTTTTTCGTTCTCCACGAGTCGAAGGGAGCTGTCTCGAACCATTTCTCAAAATCTATAGCAAAGTGTTGTGGATTTTTGTGCTCTGGAAATGGACATTTTGAAGGTCTTAGATATGTGCAACTGAAAGGGCATGACAGTAAACGCTAAGAAATGTAATGCAGTATCCTTCTCTCGGTTACAGTCATAAATTCTATTTGAATACTTTTTAATGATAGTTTCAGTGGAAAAGAAGTCGGTAAGAGGAGCACCGAAAATTATGTACATAAGCAATCTCCGGTGACATTGTTTATTTGAGGGCCACTCTCGAAGAAACGAAATCCTTGTTACGGGCCTGGGTCTCGGATCCTTTGATTGGCCAAGTCTAAATACTTTTTGGTTCATACGTCTTGTTTGCCTCAGATATTTTTAAGTTGAACTATGCCAACTAGTCTGGGTGTTTAACGTGATGCCAGGTATGAGGTAGAAGATCAGAACAAAACAAGCTCAAAATTTGTTTTGGCACTGTTAGGATGAGATGTTATGAGCTACAGAACATAAAGTTTCGTTGTGAGATAAACTAAGGATCACTGAACTAAACTAGATAGAACCGGTTCATTCGAAAATAATCAAATATAAATTCAAATAAGCTAACAATCGTCTTTTTCTATTATTATCAAAGCATCTCAGCTTAGAACTAATTAGTTGTCAATAAAAATAATTCCACATTTATTTCATTTGTGGAATTTCCTTACATTCCATTTGTGGAATTTGGCCTTTCTGTTTCAACAGACTTCGTAGCCGATTCTTAGTGTACAGAATCATTGCATGGTTAGTACTATGGATCCTACTGACACTAAGAATCCTTCCAGGTCGGGGCTCGAACATTCGACAACTGGCTTGTAAGACAAGCGTCCTATGCATAGAACTGCCAACGCGGGAGCTGCCTATAGACTGAGGGTAAAAATTATCCGATTATCGGATCGATGCCGCCCCATTTACTTTAACTGCATCAACGATAAAGGGGAGTGGAACAAGTCAAATGCGTTCTAAAAAGTAGTGACGCATTAAGTGACTTTTGGCAAACAACCCTTCGCTTACCAGTTTGGAGACGATTCCCTTTTACCTCTGCAGTTCTTCAAGGAAGTCATTTTGAACCGTTCATATTTTTACTTTATCTCACCGATTTATATTTTTTATTCAAGTGCATGAAGCTATCTTTTACTGATGACTTCAAACTGTTTCACATTATTAAATCAACAACTTCAGAGTTATTACAGCAACAATTCGATAAGTTGATAAATGGTGTTATATCAACAGAATAATTAATGGTTGCAAACTGTCTGCAGTCAAGTTCGACTGCAATATTTATCAAACTATTCTCGAACAAAGCTCATCGGTAAAACATCTGGGAGTCTTTCTAGATTCCAAATTAATTTTAAAGAAGCATATTGAATTTACTATCTTGAAAATCTCCTAGTTATTGGGATTCATTTTACGCGTTACCAAAGACTTCGAAGATATACACTGCCTGAAAGCACTTTTTTGCACTTTGGTGCGATCTACGCTTGAACATGCTATCCAACGTATTGAAGCAATCCAACGCAAATTATTAAGAAATTGTCCCTCAGCTTAATGCCTGATTAGTGTTAGTCTAATAAGTATTAATATAGTTTTATTCTAATTAGTATTAATAACATTGAATTTAGTATTAGAAAAATGTGTCATTTGGATTATTGTAATCTGCTGATGCTAAAAATGAAGAGGTTTTATGTCTGTTGGAGAGCAAGTTTGACAGAAACTAACTCCAATTGGCTTCTCCTTGCTCCTAACTGAACAAATGAACAAATAGACGTTAACTGGACTTGATTGATCAATAAGATATGTTAGGTTATCTATTTTCCACTACTCGGAAAAGTGAGACCACATTTGATGATAACAATTGGAATTTTAATTAAAATATCTAACTTTTCGGTCTACATGAAAATGAGTGTTTTTGAACGTAACTGTTTCACAAATTTAACTGTGCAGCTGGGCGCACTGCTTACCGATATTTGAACACATTTCAAAGCAGACGTAAATTGGCACATATTATGATTTGTTAATTTCCGGTTCTCTCGCCGGCTCGTTTTCAATTTGTCCTTTTTCATTCTCAGACATGACCCATCGGATGAGGATTGGGATTCTGTGCGACGTAGAGAAGAAGCGTAGAAAACGGAATCCTTCGGAGACCGAAAATCAATTTCGGAACGATGTTTTCTGACGAGGATACAAATCCGACGGATTGATTTTAACTTTTGTCCCATCGTTGAATGCTGAAATGTTATACCTGCCGTTTGACAGTTCACGGGGAATGTTTTCCTTTGAACCGAGATGTATAATTAGAAGCGTTAATCTGTTAGAATCTATTACGTGTAATTGATTTCTGTTCAGAGCACTTTGGTAGAGAGTAGTACAGATACGATCTGATTTTATTCATCGGTTTTTCGTTTGTCCGATCCGATAAATGATCGACAGACGTCGTGACACGTTTGGCTAACCCTTTTATCAGGTCCAGAATATCCAAATAATTGAAAAAAAGGGACCATGAATGCATGTAAAACAATATTGCTCCAGCTTAGGATGGTGTAAGTTTACTTTGCCCATGCTTTAGGTATTCATTGAAATCGGATTTACGGAGTAATAGGACGCGAGGGGTGCGAACCTGCTTCGAAGTTTTGCGCTGCCCGAAGCAATGCTTCCATGTGCGCCTCCCTGTTTTCCATTTCTTCGTTCCCTGCCAGACACTGTAGTAATAAAATATGTTTTCAAGATTAATCTAAATAGCATTAATTCGAACAGTAAACAGTCTATTGTTGCACCCTTCCTGTGGATATCCAGACATTCCTCCGCCGAGTCGGGCAAAGTTAGATCTAAACGTTGTGTATGAGAAAGATTTACTACTGTGAGGGTTCAAACAAATCCACTTCCAAACAGAGCCGCTAATGATTTTAAATTGCAATGATATGCAACTTTAAATCCGATCGAAATAAAAAAAACGACAACTCAGTAAAAAGGTGCCGATTTACGTTACAGTTGACTGGCATAAGTTGACAGCTATGTGCTTTTGGCTGTCGCTGGATGAAATTTCAATTAAATCCGGCGTTGTACGGTTGTATTTCCAATTTTATGACCGTACTGTAAAAGAGTTATTTCATCTTACACAACTTTTTTGTTTTCGTAATTATAAGAAAAACCAAAAGAAGAATTCTTGGAGGCGGAGTTTGCATAATGGTTAACACGATAGCTTTCTATGACAGGTGGTTGATTCTCAACGCCAATCTGAACTATTTGATTTCAGATGTATTTCTGTTATGATTTGTAATGGTATTCTGTGCAATTCAAGCGTCTCCAAAACATCAATATAAGCGCAGATAACATCATATAAGCGCCCCCTCCCCCCTTATACCAAGGAAAGAACTAATGATTCCTTAATGGACAGAATAGAACAATTAATTCACTAGAATAATATTCACGCTCATTTTCCTTCAAACTACAAATTTTCGTTTCGAAAAGATATGTCAACCATCCTAAGCTGGAGCAATATTTCGATCACTGCATTCCATGTCGTTGTAGGATCATTTCTAATCAGTTCATAATTTTTACATTTCCATTAGATTTTGCAAATAAGAGACTCTTCAATATGTTAAAATTGGGATGCCAAAACTCTTGTAACGCTTTTTAACACCTATAACTTACCAAAAGTAACACATTTAACACTTCCTAACACACAAAACATACAGAAGAGTAACAGATGTAACGCCTTGAAAAAAAATATAACACATATAACGTTTTGTAACACCTGAAACATACAGAAAAAGTTGCGCATGTAACGATTTGTAACACCTATAATTTATAAAAGAGTTACGCATGTAATGCTTCGTAACGCTTTAAGCTTATTCAATATAACGAATGCAAGAGTAACGCACCTAACGCCTACAACTCACAAAAAAACTAACGATGTCACGTTTTGTAACGCATGTAGCTTACAAAAAGTAACGTTTCGTTATGCCTGTAAATTACAAAAGTAACGCTTCTCCTGAAACTTACTAAAAAGTGATGCATGTAACGCATCGTAACGCTTGTAAGTTTCAAACGAATTAAGTTTCGTAACGTCTATTACTCATAAAAAGTAACGCATGTAACGCTTCGTAACGCCTATATCTCTATAGAAAATAACGTATGTAACGCTTCATAACACCCTAAACTTAAAAAAAAAACATATGTAACGATTGTAACTTACAAACGAGTAACACTTGTAACGATTAGTAACGCCTATAACTTCCAAAAACGTAACGCATGAAACGCTATATAACGTCTATAACTTACTAAAAAATAACGCTTTGTAACGCCTATGACTTACAAAAAAGTAACGCATTAAACGCTTCGTAACACCTAAAACTTGCCAAAAAATAGCGCTCGTAACGCTTCGTAACACCTGTAACATCTGTCACTCACACAAAAGTAACACATGAAACGCTTCGTAACGCGTATAACTTACAAAAAAATAACGAATGTAACGATTCGTAACGTCTATAATTTACAAAAAAGTAACGCAGGTAACACTTCATAACACCTTCAACTTACAAAAAAGTAACGCATTATAACGCGCTGTAACGCCTATAACTCACAAAAAAGTAATGCATGTAACGCTTCGTAACATCTTTAACCTATGAAAAAGTAACGCTTCGTAACGTCTATAACATACAAAAAAGTAACGCATATAACACTTCATAACACTTATGGTTCACAAAAAAGTAACGCATGCAACGCTTCATAACGATTTCAACGCACGAAAAAGGAACGCTTCGTAACGCCTACAACTTTCAAAACAATAACGCAAGTAACGCCTTGTAACGCTTCATAATGCCTATAACTTACAAAAAATGTAACGCATGTAACGATTCGTAATACCTATAACTTACGAACAAGTAACGCTTCGTAACACTTATGGTTCACAAAAGATTAACGCATGCAACGCTCCGTAACACTTTCACAGAAAAGTAACGCATGCAACGCTTCATAACGCTTTTGACTCACGAAAAAGGAACGCAAGAAACGCTTCGTAACACCTATAACTTACAAAAAAAGTAACGCATGTAACGTTTCGTAACATCTATAACTTACAAAAGAACGACAAATATAACATTTCGTACCACCTATAACTTCCTTAAAAGTAACGCTTCGTAACTCGTTTACCACAACAATCTATCCCTTATAACGGTTTTTAACATTCATAATTTCAATAAAATAATTCATGATTCATAATAATTCATCAAATATTTAAGAAAATTATCGTATGCAACGTTTCTTTAACCTAACGCTTTCCATCTCACGATACTATCGAGTGAAACGCTTCGTCAAATGGAACATTTTTGCACGGGTATAGCGGTTTTTGTTAAAATTTTGATCAAAATGTGAGGTCTTATGGTCACATATATAATTTTATGCGGATCTGACTTTCGGTTCCAGAAATAGAAGATGCAGGGAGTTGATTATATCAAACCGTCATTTAGGATAAAGATGCAAAGACTGTGCTAGAAACTTACCTTATATATAGATCTTGTCACAAGAAAATT
The DNA here is from genome assembly GCF_030247185.1 of Malaya genurostris. Taxonomy (NCBI): domain Eukaryota; kingdom Metazoa; phylum Arthropoda; class Insecta; order Diptera; family Culicidae; genus Malaya; species Malaya genurostris. The sequence continues at coordinate 130,109,156 of NC_080570.1, forward strand.
AGCACAAGTAAGCCGAAATTAGCACAAGAAATAAGTCAAAATGATAACAAGAATTAAGCTTAGAAGTAATCCAAAATTAGCACCAGAAATTAAAAATTTACATTGTTTTTTTTATTCAAAAGTATAATATATATTTTAGGCACACTGCTTAAGCTCTATGATGGCAAGGGTATTTCCTAATCTTAATTAACGACTAACTTAAAACTAGAATAGTATCATTAGATTATGTCGTCTCGAATTTTCGAAAAAAGCTTTTAGCTGGCGTTCGGCAGTGGTCGGTGAATTGAATATTGCATGACTTTCAGATGGCGCTATCTATGGCCGCTTCCTTTCGGTTCGTGTGGGTCCGCGGGATTTACATTGGTTGATAAATTTGCTGATTAAATAAAAATGTTAGTTCATATTTTTAACGAGCGAAAAGCCTATTGTTAGGATAGCACTACATTCAAATTCGCACTAATCAGCTTTCCAGGTCGAGGCTCGAATTCGCGACCACTGGCTCCAAAAAAAAAAATGCGCTTCACACTCTGAATCACAGACACATACCACAATTCTCATATGCTACCGATGGTCTGAATCACTTTCACTTTCCCCAGCCGAATCGTTCATGTATATTTAATGAAAGTTCACTTTCCCATAGTACTGCGGAGAGCCTCACCGATGACAATGCATGGCAATGCGAAAGTTTTTTCTTCGATGCAGTTCAGTCCTTCCAGCCAGCAAGCATTCCCTTTCATGAAATAGCGCAAAAAGAACACCTTGACCAGTCATGTGTGAACTAAATTGACGTCGCATGCCACCCAAGTAGAAAATTAATTTAAGATTGTTATAGTTATCGATGTTACTCCCGTTGCAGTGTTGTCATTACCGTCTAACCGCCATCGTCGGTCGTCGGGATCAGTGCCGGCATGGTGTCCGATTTCATTGCGTTGCGAGCTGTGGCCTGTTTCATATAGCATGTAATTCTGTCGCCACTAGTTCACAGCTACCTAGATAGATGTCGCTGTGAGTATATGTCAACCGTCAGCTTGCTAGATCCAGCAGGGCTTCCACTATTCATTGTTCAATGAGAAAACAGTCATTTAATGAAAACAGTTTATTTTATAATTTTGCCTGCAAATGTACAGCTCATTACCGGTGTGCTTCGGTTCTCAAATTTCTGAAAGTTCCCTTAGAGCTTGTCGATTGTAGAGAAAAAAAAGTTGCCGATGACCGTACCCCGTACGTTCGGGAGAAGCAGGCAGAATGCAACACCACTTCAAGTAAATCCGTTTCGCCACATAGGGATCCCAGACGAATTTTGCACCCTTTGGTTGATGTTTCTTTTTTCGGTTTCTAATAGAATGATTGATTGCCAATAACGGACACCCGCACGTTTTTTATCGGTAGTTTTTTTTCACACCGGCTGCCGATGAATGTATTTTACTTGCTTGGATCTTTGCAAAGGGCTAGTGAGTCGATTAGAAGGATAATGACGAAGAAATGACTTTTGTAAACAACTTAGTATCGTTGGTAGCTAGCTGGTATGTTCTCACGAGGATGATTTTTGTAGGCGAAATGTCATAGTTCCGTATGTAAAAACTCATGTTGTAAATATTGTTAACATAATATGCGTCGAAAATTAAAAAAGTGTCTAATTTGCTTGGTTCATTGTGCATTTTCACTCGATGAATGCCGAAGTGTGACTAGAGGCGGCCTACTTTTGCTCAGCTCAGTTCAGCCGGCGACACGACCTGCCACTCGTGTCTGAAAACTGTATCACAAATTTAGCTACCCCTCAGTAAGTCGAAATGTCAAAATGATATCATTTGAAATACATTCGAAACTGGCAACACAAGTCGATAACATGTTGTTTATCGGAAAACAGTTACCATAACCTTGGTTACGCATTCGTTTTCTTTTATCAATGGAAACAAGAAAAAAAAAACAAAATTTGTGGTCTGAACAAACCGGTTGATATATTCTAAACGAAAAGCGAGAATTTGTTCATATGAAGAAATATTTGATTCAAGTTGCCGTGAAATCTAAAAAAACAAGATATGATATTTAGAAAAACAAAAATTAGTCACACACAATTGTGTTTTAATTCTTGAATAGTATGTATCTCCGAAAGATATTTAGCTGACTCTGGAGAAGTATGAAACTCAACTAATCGTAGATTTCGAGAAGTAACTGATAGCTCATTTTTCCTTTGAAGGGTTTCGTATAAATTTTGCGAATTACGGTTTGTTTTTAAAAGTGATCTTAACTATTAAAAACTTGTAGGTGATGGCAATTTGCTACACTTATGTTGTTTTAGACTATCTGTACTTTGCATTTATTCAAAAAGATCCACATTAGTGCATGTGCGGAAGATCTTTCAGGCTGACTCTATAAATACATAAGAAATAAAGTTCCTTTGAAATCGTTAACCTTTATTCTAAAATTTACTCTGCTGGCAGATATTAAATAATCGAGATCGGTTGAGTCATCTCCAAAAAAAACAGAGCAGACTGAAAAAACGCGATTTGTCAGTTGCTGTACTTTTACGGTGTTTCATTTGTATTCCTAATAACACAAGCAAACTCAAAGCTAGGATTCTTAGGTAAATTCAATACGTCGTTAATCAGATTAAGGATTATTATCAATATATTACTGCTATTGGTGAATTTTTGCACAACGTTATTCCATACCGATCAAAATATTCGAATTGAGGTCTATTCAAACTTTTCTGATCCGGTTTAGTGCCGGCACGGTGGTGTGCTGGGACGCTCATATTCTTATCCATGTTCCGATGCGTGTATTCACATTTGTCCGGCATGATTTGTATCGATTCTACTTAAATTATGAAATTTGCTGAAAAGTATCGAAATTTTTGTTAGAAACCTATCCAAAAACAACTAAAGTACATAAACCAGGCTAACGAATGATGACCTCAATATTTAGGTAAATGGAAGATTACACAAAGTGTTGTCATGGCAACTTTGTCAAAACTCGCTACCCTTTTCTTACGATCAAGTCAAAGTTTGAGTAGATAATGATTTAGTTACTATTCGTTATGAACTCAAAAACAGTAATGGGTTAACTCGATTTACAGTGTAGATCAATTCTGGAAAAACAAAGTTCGTGGTTTTTTGTTCCGAAAGTTTGATTAATGCCGGTTTTGTTTTTAGCGCTGCACCGGTGTAGTGTAGCAGTGACTATATTCGTTCCAATTTGGGTGTAATCAAGGCATCCTTCTCTTCCCTACACCGGTGTAGTGCCACCGTAAAAACGAAAATATTTACTTCAACTCGTGTGAAATATGCGTGACATTAAAAAAGAAAAAATGATGAAAACAAAAGAAATTTTCGAACCATACGTTTTATTTCTGTCCCTGATTTTACCTCAGATCTAAACATTACAGGTAAAAGGCAAATATATAGATATGAGTTCATTTTAAATGGAATTCTTTATAAATAAAAGTATAGTCGTTGAATTAGACAAAATCTTCTCAAGAATGAAAATTCTTTGGATTTTTAAATTATGACCTTCACTAATAGAGTGTTCGATAGCAAGACTTCCGTTTGAATAAGAAAAAGTATTAAAATCTGAAAAAGTGCTGCCAACATTTGTACGAGTTGTTTCGAAATTCGCCAATGAAAAGTCACAGGCATAATAGGAAGACGTGAATACGAATAAAACTGACATGTTTCTTTCACACTTCCGATTATATAATCATATTAGTAGATGGTGTAGATTTGGCATGTTTTATTGCTTCGCAATGTAACAATGCATCTATACTCTAATATAACTTATTGACGACAAATTTGTTATTTACACGAAACAAATAGTAGAGAAGTAAAGGTAAAGTTCACATACACCTTTAGGAATATCTGAATGGTTCTAAAAAGAAGCGAATTACGAAGTTTATCCAATGTTTACAACTAGTAAATTTTAAATCTGGGACAGGTTCAGAATTCAGCTGCAAAATTCAAGCTCCGAATTTAGTTTCGAAATTATGGAACTAAACCCATTTTCGGAATCTATATTTCGAATTAAGAACTGAAATCTAAACTTGAATTTCAAAATGTAATAATAGTTCCTATTTAGTTCCAAAATTTAGCTCCATGTCCATGTTCCGAATTTAGTTCTAGCATACAAGTTCTGTATTCTGGAAATGAATCCTGAAACTGAACTTAGGTTTTAAATTATGATACTAAATTCAGAAATTAATTTCTGGTTAAGAGGTCAATTCTAAAACTCAGGTTCGGAGTTCAGATCTAACATTTTGTTCCTAATTTCAGATTGAAAATTCATATTCTGAATTTTGTTCACGAGTTCTGACGCTGAAAAGAAACCCGACCATAAATTAAGACAAAAAGGTCAGTTCCAAAATCTAATCAAGAAGCCAGTTTCAGAATCAGTACTTGAGATTCAGTTGCAGAATCAAATTTTTAATTCTGAACCTGATAGTTTGGGACTAAATTCTGAAACTAAATTCTAAACATAAAGTTAAGTTTAGAATTTAGGTGAATCAGAATTTAGATTTAAAATTCAGTTCTAGAGTTTAATCCAAAATTTAGATCCTTGCTAATGTTGGCATACTCTGTCCAACATATAGGCTGGTATTTCACGAATAATGTCACCGGCTCATATTCCACACCAAACAGTGACTTTGCCAGAGCCATTATTAAATTATAGACCAAACGTGGATTCTTGATTAAATTATAGACCAAACTGAACAAGTTTGACAATGACACAAGACATGATTTACGTGTGATCTGTCATAAACAGTGTTGCCAAAAAGATACCAGCAAAAAAATTACGTTTTATATTTGAAATAGGAAGTGTTCGCTTTGAGACTTCCAAATTTGATCAACAGCCAATAGCTGTATAATAACACATGGATCAATAAGTCCCGAGACTAAAGCAGAGATGGCGCTCGTAGTAAACCAGTAACCACGTCTTTCTAGAGTACTAACCTTTGCTTGAAACGGGTCAAAATTTTAAGTCGATCCGACCACAAACAGCTGAGTTATCGAGGTTGGAGTAAAGTCGTTTTGTAGTTTGTTTAAAAAATGGAAAAAACCGAGTTTCGTGTTTTGATAAAACATTGTTTTTAATGGGTAAAAACACCGTACAAGCGAAACAATGGATTGAAAAATGTTATCCGGACTCTTGTCCATCAAAAGCAACGATTTGTCTGTGGTTCGCCGAGTTTAAACGTGGTCGTACCGACACAAATAACGAATAGAAAAAAGATCAATAAATAATGCTTAAAGATCCTTCAAGTAGGCTTCAGTAGTCATCTCACCTCCAGTAGTCATCTCATATACGAAAATCATTCGCTTCAAGTTTTCGTGTGTCGCTAGAAAATTGTGGTTTTAGCTTGAAAGTTTTGTGAACAGTAAGGCGTCAAATATAAAAACGACCCGGTAAATCATGAAAGAAAAGGCAAACAAAGAGAAACTTTCATTGGCAGTTAAACCCTTTTATTGTGGGATCATCGAATTCTATTATGAAGTAGACTACAGTTGAATAGAAAATCTCACTAAAAACCATCTTCGATGTAAAATGAAGCTAAAATGCATTGATTTTTAAATTAATTGGATTGTATATTTTAATGAAAGCTTTGTTTTGCTCTAAAAGTATATTGAAAACTGAAGAATATTAATGTAACTTTATATTCAAATCCGTGCTCCAAATATGTGCATGAAAAAAGGTGTAAACCTACAAAATATTCTTATCTGTGTGGATCTTCAAGTAACATTTCGAACCTATAAAATATACGAATTCAATAGCACATCAATTTTTATAAATCATTATGTATTGGAGCAAAGTAATATCAATTGCGAAATACACTAAAAAGATAAACTTCCTTATTTAGTTAAGCTATAACAATAACAATCTGCCATTGCATAACCATTTTCGTGTGAGGCAAAAAAACTCTTCAAAGACCTGGTCACTAATCAGCACCTCGTCCGGATCGTTTGTGAGACAATATATATTACGTTTACGAATACCAAATTATCTTATAGACATCTTTGACACAGAATTTTTTTTTCTTCTTTGAACTTCTCACATCAATTTGATACTTCCTAGAACGTATACGACGCGATTGTTCAATTCTCTACATTCCTTTCAACGGGAACTCGCAACTCGTGTATGAGACAGAATCCCCGATAACGGATAGATTGCACTGAAAGAGATGAAAAACAAACAATGGATCATTTACACTATTTATCGAACAGATTTTCTGGATTTTCGAAACCAATGAATGCCGAATGCCATAAAAAAAATAGTTCAAAAGAATCGCACTTTCTCAAATATCACATCTACACCATTTACGATGTCATAATAAGTCGAGGATCCCCGGAGCGCTCAGACAATCCTGCAGGTAACGAAAGCCCGAAAATTTATTTGTTTTCTGCTTCTTTTCACGGTAGAAGAAAAGGACATCTCCGCCCCCGTTTTGCCTTGACAAACAACGTTCTGCTTTGGGACCTTCTTTTCATATCACCAGCTACCAACTCTACCTGTAATTCAGACCTCGATTCTGTTCATGGCTGTTTATTTTCATTTCAGTCAATCCAATAACAGTTTCAATTACAGTGCAGAATTAGTTCCATAAATATTTTACTTCGAGATTAATAGCTATCCCTAGAATAAATCCTTTGATGGAACGTTTTTTGCTCGAGCGGAAATGAAAACAGTCGAACAGGCTATTTGGGCAAACGAGGGTATCAGGGTTGCATTCAGTTCTCGGAAAAGTGGGCGTCTACTCGCAGCGCAGTCGTACGGACCCGATGGACAAGACGGGGATGACTTTAAGTACAATTGTAACTTCACCCAACTATACATAGAATCGAAAAGCAAACAAACTGTAACTGTCAAAATTAGCATAATTTTATGTTGACCCTTTCCCAGTAGCATTTGTGTCCATTTCACGGTCACGCCCTGAATGCATCTAAAAAAAACTAGTGAACTAACAATTGCTTGTAGCTAATGATGTACTGTCTGTGTGTGACAAACTCGAGACCGTACGTTGAATTAATAAAAATGTTCCCTAAACACCTTCGACCAGAACAAAGACGAGTTACACTGCAAGCCGTGTTGTAACAATCGATGCTGGGTGTGACTGCGTATTCGAGCAAAGGGTTACTATAGGGAAACTATAGCCGACTGTCATTGCGAGCTGTGGCGTGTTTCGGTGCCTTGATTTATGATCGGAAATTAAATTGCCAAATCTATGTTCGCTCTTCAATATGAATGAAACATTTACCAGCTGGTAGTAACTCGGACGGTACGATACGTGCGAAGTGAAGACACATCGGGCGGAATAATGTGAACATCACTTGTGCGATATCATTGACAATGAATTGTTTTAGTTGGTGCAAATTTAAGTTACGAGCCATACGAGTTAAAGATTTCGAAATATTTGAAGACTCGAATGTAACTTGAAAATCGAACTATTTTTAGTAATTATTCAAGAAACGGAAACAAAGCACAATTTAAAAAAAACGATATTTCTTCAAAACTATTTACCGAATCAGAACTAAACTTATTATTATTAAAAGTTGAAGGATCGTACTACATATTGAAAATTTTTTTTTAAATATTTTTATTTGATTAAAAAATGAAAATCTGGGTGAGATGTCACACCTCAGAGTATAGAGAACGTTAGCGAAAAAAACTGTTTTAATCCACCTAGTGGTGTAATGATGCCTTTCTCATATCAATCAAACTATCACATATAATACTGTGGTATTCTTCAAAGTAAATTTCTTCGATTCTTAAAAGAATAAATGAAATCGGTTTGTTCGACCGTCTACTGATAAAAACTATCAATTGGAAAAGATTTGAGGTCGATTTAGAAAACTTTTTACGGTTTTTCCCCATTTTCAGTGATGGTATACAGTTTTTAATCCACTTTACCTTATATTTCCGGATCCGGAAGTCGGATGCGCATGTAATTCTGGAATTACGTTTGGGACCATAGGGCCTTTTATTTGAACCTAAGATTGTGAAAATCGGTCGCGCCGTCTATGAGAAAAATCAGAACACATATTTTCTTTTTTTTTGCACATTTTACCCCATAATTCTGGAACCGGAAACCCTAACTAACCCAGTTTCCACCCTAACTGATGTCAAACCGTATATTTGAAGCTAGTTTCAATGTTGTTGAACTGAAAATTGAGTCAGTTTCGAACCTGGTTTCTATATCAGGCTTGCTCAACTCCCCGTTGCTAAGTGCGAAACCAACACAGTTTCGTCAAAAAAGTGTTTGTTTGATAAAATTACCCTTGGTTAGTTTCAGTTTTCTCAAGCGAAAACGACATAAGTCTGTAAATATCGATCTAGCCGAAAAGAAAAATGAATTGAAGAAAAATGAATGTATATTTTTTGCATATTTTTTTAACACACACAGGCATTTTGTGATCTCGACGAACTGAATCAAATGGTATATGACACTCGTCCCTACGAACCTCGGTTCTAAAGTCGGATTTCACGGTGATTGCATTTCCTTTGTATGTAAGAAAGACAATAATGAAGTTTAGGTTGATTTGAGCTTCAAAGTTTTATGAAGCTATAATTCAAGGTGACAGATATTATCTATAGCTCCTACGTTTATGATCAAAACATAGGATATACAAGGCTAATGAAAAGAGAAGCAAGTTAGTAAGTAAGTAAATAACCGTAGTTATTATATTCTATGTAATTTATAAATTTAAGTTCGATGATATAAATCTTGTTCCTAATAACCCCGGGTCGACGGTCTTACAAGCCAGTTGTCGTATGTTCGAGTCCCAACCTAGAAGTAGGATCGTAGTAGTACTAGCCATGCACTGATTCTGAAATTGGCTGCGATGTCTGTTGAAACAGAAAGGCCAAATTCCATAAAACGAATGTAATGCCAAGACTTTGCTTTGCTCTCCTAAATACTGTCCCAGAAAGTATGGACGCACTTTGATTTCGCTGTAAATAATTCACAAGTGTTAGATATTCAAATTTTATTCGACTTGCTGATAATATTAGACTACTACAACAGAATATTATTCTCATCATTTGTTACTTAGCCATTGTAGACTAGCTGGCGCACCTTCTTGCGAACGTTCCTCATTAAATTCCGTACAGACTTCTTGGCGACAAGTTTTGACACTTTTTCCCAATCTTTTTCGAACTGTTGAATGGTTTCGGCTTCCGAGACATGTTTCCTAATATGTGCCTTCGTTAATGCCCTCAAATTCCTTAATTGGTCGAAGTTGTGGGCAATTTGGTGGATTCATGTCATTTGGGACGAAAGTGATATTTTTGGTAGTATACCATTCTACCGTTGATTTCGAGTAGTGGCAAGAAGCAAGATCTGGCCAGAAGACAACAGGATCCTTGTGGCTTCGAATCATGAATAGAAGTCGTTTTTGTAAACATTCCGTGATGTATATTTCGCTGATCATTGAAGCGGTGGGGTTTCGAAATCTTACCGCAGCTACAAATTGCTTGCCAGACCATAGCTTTCTTACCAAATTTTTCGACTTCAATCAATGTCTCGGACTTAACACTTGCCCTTCTCGCACCGTATAATATTGTGTTCCCGGCAAGGATTTTTAATCGAGTTTCACGTAGGTTTCGTCGTCCATGATTATGCAGTTCAAATTTACAGCAAGAATCGTATTGTACAGCTTTCAAACCCACGGCCTGATCGATGCTTCTTGTTTCGGACTACGTTTTGGTTGTTTCTGTTTCTTATAGGTTCGAAGATTCAAACGACCTTTAGCACGAAGAACATTTGACTTCGAAGTGCCCACTTTTTTGGCCACATCCCGAATTGCTCGAACGCCTTCAGTATACGTTTATCCAACTGAGGGTTAGCATGGGTTTGGGTTCTAAACGATGAAAAAAATCATCATTTTTACGAATTTTTCCCAGAATTATCGCTCAACAAAATAAATTCAAACGTTTTGCATGATAAAAAGCATCATTCGAACAACATTTTGTAATTTTTTCATTTTTTCATTCAGCGCAGACCAATAAGAAGTGAACAAATGACGGCAGCATAGTTAGAGTAGAAGTTTTTCTAGACCCTAACGTTTTTGTTTGATTTTTTTAATTTTTAAAATTTTTGGTTGTTATTCAAAGTGAAAACTACGATTTTTCACGAAAAAATCCGCCATTTTGTGGCTGTTAAACCTCCCTAAAGTAACAAACAACGAAAAGGAATACGTTGGTGTCTGTTTTTTTATATATAGGAAGTGTGTGCAAAATTTGAAAAAAAATGGTGCAGTAGGTTTTGAATGACGATGGACACGGACTTTCAAAACCTGCTTTCGAGGAAAACGCGTTTAAAGGTTTTTGTCTATAAAAACAATGGAAACAATTAATTACTCCAGGGAGTCCGTAGGGTCTAACATTTTCAGAAAATCATATTTTTTTCTTTTATAATTTATTATAACGAAACATTTCAAGAATGTTTTGTCAAGTTTTAAAATCAATCGAAGTAGAAATCTTGGGCCTGTGCGCCGAGCTCTTGTTTCTTCGTAAAATGAGATAGCCATAGATGAAGGTCCATAACTTCCAGAGTTTCATTCCAATAGGCTCGAAAATTTCACAGAAAATTCTTGAAATGTTTTACTATAAGAAAATATAAAGAAAATATTAAATAATTTTTCAAAAGTGTTAGACCCAACCCGCCCCTTAAGATGCCAAAAGAATACCCCAATTTTCATTCGGATCAAACCCCTGGTTCCGGAGATAGGGTGAAAACGTCAATTCCAGAAATATTTTGTTCATAAGCTACCTCTTTATATTGGCTAGTGATTTTCTCTACTTTGCAGACCATGAGACTCTGTATCCAAATAAACCATTGATAGTTCCATAAACGATTTGCTGAATTTTATCCAAATCCGTTTTCCTAAGTTTGGAAATTACCCTCTAAAGAGTAGACAGGTATGTCGCATATTCGCTTTACATGCAGATTGTTTTATTTTTCATGATTTATGTCCGAGATAGACTCTTGTGTTGAAGTTAGCTTTACTCATGACAATAGGAGAAAACTTAAACTCATGATAACGGGAAAACCCGATAGCCGAAAATATATTCTGTATTCTATGACGATCTCATACGGTCAGTTGGAACGACTGAGTGACTCAGAAGAAAAGAAAAAACGCTTGCATACGTGCCCGATTGCCCGTCTTCAAACCGTACGCCAAAGGTGACAATCCGTGACGTTTGACGTGTGCGTGCGCTCGGGACAGCCCCACGTACCTTATTTGCACATCTAATCATCATTCTGGAGAATCACACTTGAGTATGCTGGCTGCCGCTTGCGTCCGCAATTTGAAATCGATGATTTTATAACGTTCTAGTCGCTTTCACTTATTGATGCAAATGATCTCATGCACGTGTCGTTTTCCGTACACCCCTTCTTCCTTCGGAGATGTTCAGCGCGCTGGTGTGCGGCCGCATGATGGGACAGACCTTTGCCGCCGAAGTTCGTACATGATCAAGCGTCATTATTAGAAGTGTCATTTGTGTAGTCTGGAAGGAAAATACCTTGCACAATATTGAAATTTACCCTAGCTGCGTTCGTTTGCACGCTACCTACAGCTCGTTCCTCTTCCGGCTGCACGCTTCAATCACGGAACACCGGAGGGTGTTCAGCATGGATTGAAATAATAATAAACATTCCTTTTGTTGTGCTACTGCCCCTCGTGAACTGGATGTTTAGTTTGAATCTCAAAGTTCAAATTTGTTCCGAAACGAGCCGGAACCATTAGCAGCCTTTTCGTTGCTTTGAATCATCCATGCATGCCATTGAATGCAGGGGCCAGTTGCTGTTATTGTTGTTAGTAGAGTCTCGTAAGTCCGACGACGTGCCTCTGAATGCCAATCGGGGACTTCGAGGCGAAGTGTTCAAATATTTCTTTTTAATTTGAATTTTTCGACGAATTTTACAGCAAGGAATGCGGGCGAGTAATAAGGTTCCGGTTTTGCGAAGCGCCAAGGGGGTGCTAGAAATCCCTTTAATTGCTGCTAATACAAAGTAAATAAACATACATTCCAATTCAGGAATTCATCTCTCAACCGTTCATAGTGACGATGGAGATACAAAGTACAAAGACGATTGCAGGTACCTATAGGTGGTAAACTTACTTGTGTATGGAGCTTTCGGTGACAATCTTCCTTTGAAATCATGATGCAACACGAAGGGTCCGTTTTCTGCCTGGATTAACACATACGCAAGCAGATAATCCCTACCTACTGGATTAAACTAAAAATTCTTGTAGCTTGAATGGATGAACGGATGCATGATTGTATTCATTAAATTCAGATCATCTGGGCATTGATTGTGACAGTGCTGCCCGAGCATGAAGTTTTACACTTGCACGTGTAGATTTCTGATGGTATCCGGTGTTACCGTGTTTTGCCGTGGGAAATCGACTAACAGAAGTAACCTGAGGTTAGCGAGAAATTCGATCATTAATTAACATCACCAAGCTTACGTATTGCACGTGTGTTTCTTCCGAGCCTCTATCCTGTTCGGTTTGCTGAATTTGTTTTATTGATAGTCATTGAAATACCAAATCGATTATGTCAGGTGCACAATTTATGATTGAAAATATTGGCATTGGGGTTGACATATGCAACCTGCGGGACTAGAAGAAGCTATCGGAGTTCAAACCATATGAAATTCAAGCCGCGCCACAATAAGAGGGCTTCATGATAAGGTTGAAAATATGGCAACACTTATTTCAATACGTCAATTCTGACATCAACATCATATAGTTGAGTAGTTTTCGAATGGTATGCGTGCTCAGACCACTTCGGTATATGAATCTACTTGTGCCATTATTGCACCCACACCTCCTTTGACGTAATAATCGGAGGTTTTTAAATTGAATTTTGACATAAAAGCACGTTATTTGGAATATTCCACGTAAAAAATTATGTATGCTTTTAGATATAATTTAGTGGATATGGATTCAGTATCCAAGATGACGGCATTCAGTTTATCCCGTTACAAATCATTCAATATTTTTGGAACGGGATTCATGAGTGGATGTCGGAAAACGATAGTAAAAGCCATTTCAACATTCGAATTCGAAAACTTCAGGATCCTAGATATGTAAGTCACCATCTAGGATAATAAAAAATGACTTTATACATCGCTTTCCTGCTTCTACTCATCAAAGTCATTCCGAAAATACCATATTACGATGGTTTGTAACGAACATCAATGAACCGGAGTTCCCAGCTCTTCAAACTAGTTCCAAAAAACCCACATTGTGAAGCATTGTAACGAATATCGATATACCGGAAGTGGACATCAAGTACTTTGAAACGACTGCAAACATCGCTTCCTGACATCTACGCATCAAACCCGAAAAAATCGACCTTGTTGACAGCACTTGTCAACAAACACGAACATGAATCTTCCCAATCTTCCAAACACGAACTTGAATCTTCCCAACACACATGAGTGGAAATGTACAATGAACCAAGAAAATGAAGCTTGGGAGAATCAAATCATTTTCACTGTACATACCCACTCACTCCTAACTTTTTATTAAATTATCAATAACGACGCTGGCTACGACCAAAGGCTGTGCTACTGAGGGAAAGGAAGGAATGTTAGTCCGATACTCGTTGTTTCTAGAGACCGCGGGTACCACTGTATCTCCACGAGCATCACGGGATAGGAAATTTGTTAGTAGGGAGGGAAAGAGATCCGGATTTGTTTTGGTAAACAATATCATCTCAACAAAACCTAATTTTCGATACTCAGGAGAAATATAAGTAAGTAAAATATAAAATATCTCCAAAGAACGATCTCACCAGTATCCCTTTTCTCCTGCTCGCTCTGCTGTCAGAAACGCGAGATGAAACACGACCACTGAAAGAATAAAATAAAAACACTCGCGAATGGGTTCGCTGCAGCAACCGTAGACCTTCAGTCTGAATGACACGATCGACTTGTAAACTTTCAGACATTCCATAGAAATCCGATAACACTGACAATGACATGCGGACGGCGCTTCGATCGGTTAAAAGGTTAACATCGTTGAATTTTGGGGCGATAAATTCTCAGTTTCCGCCCCTTGAGCATCAGCATCGCGGATCAATATTAATCAATAAATAGAACTCTCACTTCTAAACACACACTTGCTACACCTGCACTATCACTGAAAATAACTATTTCAACCTAATTTTTTACTATACGTATCAAACAAAACATTAAAATTGTACTTTTTTGAGAGCAGCACCAGGAGACCGTATCGCATTCCCAGTGGTGCCAACTCTTCTGTTTAGAATAGGGATGTCGTACTATCGATCGATTAATCGAGTAATCGAATAATAACCCAGATAATCGAGTAATATTCAATCGATTAGCTTAAAACTAATATTCGATTATTGAGATAATCGAATAATTAAAAAAATCCCATAGTAATAATCGAATGAATAATCGAGTAATCGATTAATAACCCAGATAATCGAATAAATTACAATCGATTAGTTTCAAAATGATACTCGATTATTAAATAATCGAGTAATTCGAAATTTCCGACAAAGTCTTCTTCGTGGGTTTTCGACACCATTTTATGTATATCGTCTACTCTTTTAATGTTTTGGTTATGTGTAACGCTCGTATCTGTACTGTAACGGGAAATAAAAAATACTATTAGGATGATGAAAATAAATCATCTGAGAATAATTTTGATTTATTTTTATTCACTATTTTAAAAATAAAATGCGTACTGAAGAATGTACTGTTTTTTTTTAAAGTCGATGTACTGTATTTTCTCGATTTTTCTGCAAAATGTATTGCTTATACGTAATATACGTGCATTAGTCATGTGGAGTATAGGTTAATAATTATTTCCAAGCAGTTCTCCGATTTATCTATGTAACTTGTTTGGATTTTCAAGGCTGGTGCTACAGCAAATGAGTTTGCAAGGTGTGGTTATTGCGAATACGTTAAATGTAGAGAAAAAAAGTGACCTGAATTCTGGAACCAGTAGTCGGATCCCGATAAATATGCGTAGCGTTCTATGAGAAAGTGAGACTTTACAAGTTTAAATAACGAGATGATCGAACTTAATTATAATATTTTAATATTCATTTTTCTCAGTGATGACTGAGTTTATTTCAACAAACTTACAATCAAATTAAATGTCTTACAACCCCATACAACGCCATCGATTTTAATTTAGATTCTACTCTCGGTTCCGAAATTACAGGGTGATAAGAAAAAAATACCGATGGTATTTTTATATACATGGCGACGTAATAACGAATAAAGTTGAGTTGTATAATTCTTAAAATATGTAAGTTGATTACTAAAATAATTCATCTCTGTTATGTCGATTTCCGGTTCCGGAATTACTTCATATTCTTTGAGATTTCTGAACCGATTTTCAAAAACTCTAATCTCATGCAGAATTTAAATTTAACTCAAAACTGCTTTGAATTGAACAGGGCTGCGCAAAGGAACCTGACACATTTTGTTCTCCGGTTACATTGGAACCAAACAAGAGATGGAGAAACCGAATGCGGCATCGGGAAGTAGAAGAATGAAGGTTTATTTTCATCTAGTAGTTTCCCAGCATGGAGTGTCTTTATTTAAAATTTATAAAAACATATTTTAAATTAAAATAAAAAATGCCGGTGCATTGTAATTTCACCTGAAATACGTCATTCGTCAAAACTTAAAACTAAAAGTTTTACACCGAAAAAGATAAATTTAAAGTTAATGATCGTTTTAAAAAAAATGTGGAAGTTTGGTTTCTCAATATCTTATAAGGTAGACTATCTGCACCTTTGGAAAGTGAAATGAAATTTTTGTCATAACAGACATTGCTGAATTGTGAAATTGACAAGGCTGAATGCCTCCAAGAATGATTTCATTGTTTGGTGTACTGTCCATACTCGCATATCAGTCCCATTGAGGTTTCTATGCCCGGTGAAAAATGAACGGCGGCCCTACTGGAAAATGGGTGGCCAACACGTTTCCTGATGAAAACAAAACAATATGTAAAAGCGATTCACACGCAGCATCAAGTGACTATCACCTGCATGGAACGATTACGGAACAACAACATTAATTCTAAGCAATTCATATGAAAGGACACTACGTCAAGTTCACGGAACATGTTAACGTCGGATACGTGAGCAATGTTCGGCTAAAAAAATTAATAAAAATAATCTGGACGTCGACAGAAGTTAATTGATCGTCTGAACCGTGTTTAATGCATGCGTTTTCCGGATGAAAACAAACCAATCTCATTTGCATTTGTGGTTGTAAGTGAGCTGTCAGAGAGCCTAATATCGACTTTCGGCATTTTTGGGTTAGCTTGATGGATGATGTCTATTCTTTATATACTTTTTGAAGTTGCAATAAAAATTATGAGTTTGTTCAGTTAAATGTAAAACAAAATGTCAACTCGTATCTGCCCCATACGCTAAGTGTCCGCATATTAGTCCCATTTAGTGAAAATTTCAGTAATGTAATGTATTGAAATATGTAAATATTAGTGGTGCTGCATGAAATAAGTTAACATGACTTAGAGTGTAAAGCAGATGTATACTCAACATTGAAACATTAGAATATCTAGTTTCAATTAATATCATTCAAAATTATTTTTAGTTTCATTCCAGTCCTTTTACCCCAGTTGTTTTAAATACGAAAATCGCCCACATGTAACAAACACTTGCCAAATCGGAAGATTTTGTCTATCATCTTTAAACGTGATTAATTGAAATAACATTCATCTCTGCTGTACTGAATGCAACTTTTTAGATATTTTGTACATGGATGATTCTATCGATCTTCGAAAATCACTGAAGACGTATCAGCCCTCCTAAACTAACGCGATTAAATAATCCAGCATGAAGCTCCTGTTGGGAATCGATATCTTCACTGACAGAAGAGTCACCAAGTGCTGTTAACAACTCCAGAAGTGATGCTCAGCGGAACAACTAACAAGAAGGGATCAAAGGGGAGTACTGTCACCCCTTTTTTTACGATCTGCTGTCAGATCGAAAACGAACTGGGCCAAAACAGGGGTGGACCGACGGCTATTGTAGTTGTATTTTTTTTAGGTCTGAGAGATGCACACACGTATCAAACTATTATATTATGCTTGGTAGCACTAACGATATAATAAGCGAGCCCCGGTGAAAGAGTTAATCTGACATGGTACGATGACGGGTGTAATAAATGGGTTGAATGAAGAAAAACGAGAGAAGAAAAAAACGGACCGTGCGACAGCCTGGTTCACGATTTATTAGATAAGTGTTTTAACGCTGGAAGCTGGAACAAAATAGGTTCATTGCTTGCTGGTTGTGGAAGTCGGCAGATCATGATGATGAGTCGGTTCGTTCGGGAGGCTATTAGCGAGTTAATATTTAATAAATTCGACACACCGGAGCGGACATTCTTTGAACTTGGTCGGGTCGCGAAATGATACGAGTCGAAAGAACGTTTCAATTGCTGTTAGGGGATTGATCGGTTCAGGGTCGTAACAGTTGTTGCGTTTCATTTGTTAACAAATTGGGGGTGGAGTTGACGAGGTGCACTTTAAGGTGGAATAATGTGATCCCAGTAAGCGTATAACTGATTTAGTAAAGGTGCAGGCTGTGGAAAGTGAAAAATGTCCACTTTCCACCTGTAGAATTGAGTTTCAAAACGGGTTTTGTTTTGTGTATTGAATTGTAGATTTTCTAGAAGTGATACAGTAATCCGTGTTAAAAGACCTCATCGATGTTCACAGTACGAGTTAAACGAACTCTGATTAATGTTTTAAGCGAAATAACATGTTTTACTTTTGCGTTATTTCATATTCAAAAATTTCACATTAAAACATGTTTTACCTAAACATCCTGATATAATTGTCAGTAAAGCACAACCCTGCTAGCATTTTCCGTCACTTTTCGACTATGTCAATTGACAAGCTGTTCAACAACAGCATATTTCCATCAAAGTAGCCATGTGATCACAATAAAACAAAACTGGAACTATTTTTGTTTTTTTTTGTATTTTCACTTTTGGTTATTTGTTGCTTAAAAATATTCATTTCACCTAAATAATTAACGTTTCGATGCAATAAATCTTCGAAACCTTGGCAATTAACGTGAAATGAATATTAAAAACCTACATATGACAAAAAAGACTTTTTTTTATACACAGAAATAAGCGATTAACTTGCTCCAAGGTATCGTGGAAAACCACGCTTCTTGAAGCCGGAAATGCAATCTTTATTTTTTTCTCTGTAGATTTTCCTATTCCGAAGCATTACAAACTATACTACAAAATTTCTGGAAACCAAAAAGTAAAGATCAACTCCAACTCTTTTTTGAAGAGTGCTTAATTTTTGCGTGGTAGACATTTTTGCAGTTTGTTTCTAAACAAACTTAATAACAAACAATATGTCATGCGTATAACGTAATCCAAGTGTGAACAGTTCGGTTTTAACTTTATATTATTAACGTTAAAACATGTCATTTTCTGCAAATGTTAACATAATATAAGCCTGTCTTGGGGCCTTTTTTCCAAAAACCCTCCAAAGAAAAATGTTTGTTGTGTTTCATTAATTTTTTAAATGTTTCAAACTATTCGAAGAAAATTTAGGAATTTAAGGAACTCATTACACAGAATACTTTCGGAGATGTACCGATCAACAGAAACAAATATTCAATTTTTCCTCTATTTTTAGGTCTATAGACGCCCTAAAACAAGAACTAATGTTCGAAAAATCCTCGAGCGATATGTGATGGCGGTAAGTGGAAATAGTGATACTGCTTAAAATTTCAAGCCGTCGCACAGTGGTCCAAAACTGGAAAAAGACGGTCAAAAGTCTGTACTGACTTTCACTGATTTTTAAGAGCTAACGTGCCTTCGAAGAAGTTTTACAAGATTATATTACGCTTCTTTTGAAAGTGGTACCTTAATTTTTGTTAAGGGGGTAGCACTAATTTCGAATAAAAATATTTTTTTTTCACAAAAAAAATTTTTTTTTGTATCTCAATTTGAAGAAAAAAATATTTGAAGTATTTTTGCTGAAGATATAAATAGTGTAAAAAAATTATTTTTCGAGATATATTCACTTTATTTTAAAAACAATTTTTTTGGATTTATCTACGTAGAATCTACCTCTATTACCTAAGTATCTACTACAAAGTGCACGTAAACACGCATAAACATGCTTATGATTGCACGCGCAACTTAAGCAAATTGTTGGGATTTTTAGTTTGTTTACTTTTTGACAATTAACAATATTATAAAAAATCTAAATGGAACTCGATGCAATTTTTTAGGCTTTTCAAAGTGGGTTTTAAATATTGAAAATCCCAAAAAATGTAAAAATGTTTTCCAATGAAAATATGAAAAAAGTGCAAACCTTTACGAAGAGATTCCATTTTTAAACATGTAAATAAATTGAGTTATCGCGAAGCAACACGTTTTTTAGGATGATATATTGATCGTGCGACGCTCACTTTGAGATGTGCGAAGCAGCTCATACCGGTGAGCAGCTCCGAACCGATCAGCTCACTAAAGAGAATCGATTTAATGTATCAGCTCATCAGCTCATCTAAATTGAACTGAAGGTTTGTTTTGAGCGCCGTTTTTCTTTCATATGCATGATCGAAATCATTGATGCACAAAGAATAATGCTATGCGAACTAACTTTGTTTGCGAATTATTATTATGTCATATTTGAGAATATCTGCAAAAGTGGCATCCCTGAATGTACCTTAGCCTACTGAGTGAGAGGTAAGATTTCTTTTTGACAACGGCTCGTTCAATCTGTTGAAAAAGGATAAATACACATTTGGTAAAACGAACAAAAGCTCATGCACACATTTCTTCTCATTTATAACTCGCTCTTCAAGATCCGAAAATCCGTTCAGCTTGTAGCTTGTTTCCACCTTACCAGCAGGGGTGCGAGTGCTTTTTTTAAAAAATCTATGATCAAGCCAAAAACCTGTATGTGCAAAATCTGTGCACGTTTCCCCGTTTCCATAATAACTAATCGGAATCATTATGGTAAGCAAAAAAAAAGGTCTCACTATTTCCTAACGCTCTGTAATTTTTGGTGCTAAACTGTGATCAATTTCAAAAAACTGTGATCGATTTCAAAATCTGTGTAAATCTGTGACCATTCTCAGAAATCTCTGCAAATCTGTGCCATTTTTTAAATCTGTGCAAAAGGTTGAAAATCTGTGGAACACAGATTAATCTGTGAACCTGGCATCCCTGCTTACCAGTGCGATGAACTGATGAGCTGCGGTTCTTTTAAAAAGAGCTGTGAGCTATCAGCTCTTTTTAAAGATTCGATTCACTGGAATAGTTCAGGAACGAATTGCCCATCTCTACGCTCACTGCAAAAGTGAGTTACAGAAATAGCAGACGCGTGCTGCCCTCCGTTTCTTAACCATTCATGGTTTCAGCATGGCCATAGTGAAAATGAGTTACAGGAATAGTACTCAGGATATTTTCATTGGAAAATAAATTGGATTAGGAATATAATTTCCTAAAAGTATTGTAAAAGTTTGCTGCATTAAGTTGCATATTTCGCTTCAGTACAAGGTTTTCTAGGTAAAAATAGGTAAAATGATGTATAACTTTTTCAGAAAAGAATAAACCTATGCATTACCTTCTACAAAATTATGCAATTTTATATTTTCTACAATTATTCCAAACAAAATATGTAAAAAAAATAACTTGAAACAAGTTATGATTAGAAAACTAGTTTTAAGGGGGTTGTCATAATTCAATAATTAAAACTAACTTTGGAATGGCCTAAAAAAAAGTTCCATCGAGTTCCACTTAGAATTTTTTTGTAGTATTGGGCATATCTTTTTCTATTAATTTAGTAAAAATCAGCTGCATAAAGTTGCATATTTCGCTTCGATGTAAGGTTTTATCATAGGTAAAAAAAAGGTAAAATATTGTATAACTTTGTCAGGAAACAATCAAACTTATGCACTACCTTCAACAAAAATATGGGATTTTTTATTTTCTTCAAATATTCCAATCAAAGTATGCATAAAAAAATAACTTGAAACAAATTATGAATAAAAAATTGATTTTAAGGGGGTTGCCACAAAAACGCTTTGTATATCCGAAACGGTGCGACCTACACTTTTGGTATATTTGACAAAGTAAATTATTTTTAATAGTTCTAAAAGTATTTTTTGTCAAAGCAGGCCATGAACAATTAAGGATAGAATCAAATTACGCGGTATGAATTTGTAAATAATTTCTTAAAAGAAACTATATGCATTAAAAGAACGGTTTGGCAGCTACTGATTTATGTCCACGTTTTATTGATTCGAACCACTGTGCGTCGTTTTGACCGATTCTGCAACAAACGAAAAACAATATTCTAAGACTCAATAATTCATTTTTAGAGTAGATATCCAATCCTTCTCATTTAGTGAATGTAAGGAAGGAGTACGGTCGTTCTAAACAACGATTTTAATTGGAAGAATAAAAATGTAGAACCGATTCAATCTTGACTGAAATCAAACCATGAATAATCGCTTGGCGAAATTCTCCGCCGGAAAAGTTTTGTTGCGCTGTTGCTAGACGGAAGGAATTCCAGGCAGATACTGCAATATTTTTTTTCTAATTTAACTAAAAATCAGCACGCAACACAAAATCGGAGAAGAGAAAAATGAACTGACAATTCAGTTCGCTTTTTTTACTCAGTTCCGACAGATTTCCTTCAAGTGGAATGAAAAATTTTCGCCCACTCGAATTTGATTCCGAATTTATTCCCGACAGGTAATGTAGGAATCTGATTTTTACAAACTACCGGTAATGATGGCGTGACCGATTTTCACAAACTTATATTCAAACCAAAGGAGCATATGGCCCCATAGATCACCATTCTATTCCGATCCCGCTCCCGGTTCAGGAATTACAAGGAAATATGTGCAAATTTACGATTAAATGCGAGCTCAATTTTCTCAGAAATTTCTTAATCGATTTTTACAAACTAAGAAACAAATAAAAGGTCTTAAACTTCTTTAAAAAGTTTCTGAAAAGTTGATTCAGATCCGACTTCTGGTTGCGGTATTACAGTGCGATTAGTTTTCAATTTCATGAGTATTTTTCACAAGTGATGGCGAGACGAAGTGCTAAGACATACTGCTAATTTCATCTAGTTGGCAGATCTTGTTATGTAGTGAATAAATAAAACTACTTTGGGACTACTAGTCCCCGGTTTCCGCTTCCGAAAGCACCGATATTAGTGAAGAAAAGCTCAAAAAACGGAACTCACTTCGATTTCTCAGCACAAATTTCACAAATCATGATTCAAATTAAAGCTCCCATTATCATAAAATATACTGTGCAATTTTATCCAGATCCGACTTCCGGTTCCGAAATTATAGGGCGTTTAGTGTCACAACATTTAAATCATCATTCAAAATGACGATGCAAAACTGGTACGCGTCGGTACGTGCGGCTTTGCTCCGTTTGCAGCGTGCTTTGTTCAATTCCGTATAGCGTGCATGGTTTCCACGTTTAAATCTATATTATTCAGGTGAAAATTTGTGAATTTGTAAATCTTTTATTCAATTTGTACCTACTTGTTAGTAAATTTCTGTTTGAGCTGTTAGTAGTATATTCTCACTAATAGTACTATTGTTGTACCGTTTAATTCCACTATGTCACAAAGTCACTATTTTCACGAAAGTGTATCAAACGTTATAATACAAATACGTATTTTTATAATACAGATACGTATTTCGGAATGTTATTTACATCCTTCTTCAGTGTATCGGTTTTATAAGTTTATTAGTTAGTGTTACAAAAAGTCATGATAACGATGCTTTTGCTTTTCTCATATAGAAAGATTGATTAATGAAAATTGGCCCGCAAAGCAAAGTCTTGGCATTACATTCCTTTTGTGGAACTGTGTTTCTGTTTCAACAGACTTCGCAGCCGATTCTTAGTGTACAGAATCATTGCATGGCTAGTACTATGGATCCTACTGACACTAAGAATCCTTCCAGGTCGGGACTCGACAATACGACAACTGGCTTGTAAGACCAGCGTCCTCTGCATTGAACCACCAACCCGGGACAAAATTGGCCCGACTGTTTACAAATTGCAAAGGTTATGCTAGTTCATACCCAAAGAACTTCTTTTTTTTTCAAGATTAATTTATTGACAGAATCTTCTAACGATATTTTTGGAAATATAGATAATATGAGAAAGGCATCACTACACCACTAGCTGGATCAAAAAAGGTTTAGAAATTGATATCGCGATAATGGTCACCTTCAGTCTTGAGTACAAAATGTGCCCATTTTTCGGCATTTTCCATCATTTTGGCTGATTTATCGGTCGATATGGTGGTGATTTCATGTCGTATGTTGTCTTTTAGTTGAGCTATGGTTCTTGACTTTTCAGCGTATACCTAGGATTTCAAATAGCTTCATAGAAAAGGCGGGAGGGTCCAACCCTTACCATTTTCTTTCAATCCTTCCCTCTTATATATCGGGAAAATGATGCGGGAGGGTAATGTCAGAGACATAACTGGATGTCGTGAATACGAAAACAACTGACATGTTCCTTAACACTTCCGAATATCAATTAGTTGATCAATTGTATGAATTAAGCAAGCATTCCCCTTTTCTACATTTTTCGCAAAAACAAAGAAGACTTCACTTGATCTCGATTACTGTGAATTTCACACAGCGAAAAGTGCGCAAATCTAATCAAACAGTTCTAGATTTGCACAAAACTGAGGATATTTAGCTTCGATTTGCGAGCAAGAAATCCTAATAGTTCTTTAGAAAACTTTCAGAGACATTAGATCGGCTGATTTGTGTGATGCTCTCCACCGCTGTTTTTTCACCAATGCAAATGACTGGCAGCTGTGACGTAATCGCTCTTGTCGGAAGCGAAACTAGCTTTGCAAACGACACAAAATACATCTGCTCGCAGTGGCGATAGAATCCAAACTGATCCAATTTTTGTTGAGAGGTTTATTTTTACCTGATTCCGTTTGTAGCTTTTTCACTAATGGGCGGTCCTAACGGCTATAAAAACAGGTTTTTCAATAGTGTACTATTCAGATACTTCAATGCTTTTACTAAAACGTTTAAGTTGAAAAATTTCGATTCTATTGGTAGTTAGATTATATAAATCCTTTCACAGATCACTAAGCTATGAGTTTTTAAAATACCAGAAAGACAAATGCGCCTTATGAATTATCCTCTTTGATACTCGTTTATACCAAACATTTCAGAAAAGTTTAATTTTGAATTATTTGAGATTATGACACACAACTGAAAATTGTATCATAAAATTGTGATTATAAAGGGTGATTTTTTAAGAGCTTGAGAACTTTTTTAAACAATAAAACGCATAAAATTTGCAAAATCTCATCGGTTCTTTATTTTAAACGTTAGATTGGTACATGACATTTACTTTTTGAAGATTTTTTTTTTCCATAAATACGTTTATTTCTTAAGGCAGTTTACATAAGTTTTTCTTCGCCGTAGCATCACTTTTACATAATATTCTTATCCTAATTTAATTCTAACATAGTCACAACGTTTTGAATTTATTAAAACACATTCTCTTATAGCTTAAATATCATCTTAGGTAACTCGTCATTAATTATGAAATCTACTCGGAAATATTATTTGAACCAAACGATTAACTTCTATAAATTATAAAATAAGCTGTTATTTTCAGACATTTTGTTGATAATTTCATAAACTGTTTCGAGTTTGTTTGTATCATTACATAATTTTTATTCTAATTTAGCTATTGGTTGAACTCATGGACGCAGCTGGGATCAGAACTAAGTCTTAAAAGGGGCCTTTATTAAATTGAAACTCCAATTTTCTTTATGAAATGATAAATAAGTTTCATGCATGAAAGGTCACGACAAGCAAGAATGTCTCGAACTGGGATATTGGATAGTCTACCTTGGGTACGCAAAGAATTTATTAGTTGAGATCTGACATCACGATACTCCACGCATGTCCAAACGACATGATCAATATCCCGATAACCTTCTCCGCAAGCACAATGATTAGTCTCGGAGAGCCCAATTCGAAGGAGATGTGCATCTAACGTGTAGTGATTGGACATGAGTCTGGACATCACACGAATGAAATCCCTACTCACATCCAGTCCCCTGAACCATGCCTTTGTCGATATTTTCGGAATAATTGAGTGCATCCACCGACCCAGATCATCTCTATCCCAAGATGCTTGCCAGCTGGCAAGTGTTCTTTGGCGAGACGAGCTATAGAATTCGTTGAAAGCAATCGGTCGCTCATAAATTTCACCCTCAATAGCACCACGTTTGGCTAAAATATCGGCTCTTTCATTGCCAGGAATGGAGCAATGAGCCGGGACCCAGACTATAGTGATTAGATAATTATTGTTCAATATGTCGTTCAGGCACTGTTTTATTTTGCCCAGGAAAAACGGTTCATTTTTGCCAGCAGCGTTTGAGCGAATGGCTTCAATTGCACTCAGACTATCTGTGAAGAGGAAATAATGGTTTGGAGATAATGTGACGATTACACTCAAACTATAATGAACTGCTGCTAGCTCTGCTATATAAACAGATGCAGGTTCTTGAAGCCTAAATGAGGCCGAAACATTATTGTTGAACATACCAAACCCTGTCGCTTCTTCAATTCGCGATCCGTCCGTATAAAACATTTTCTCAGAGTCAATATGCCTGAACTTACTTGAAAATATTTTTGGGATTTCCGTCGAGCGTAGATGATCCGGGATTCCACGCACTTCACGCTGCATGGATGTATCGAAAAATAAAGTTGAGTCAGGGGCACTTAGGATGCTGACACGGATAGGAATATATCGTGAAGGGTTGATTTCCTGTGACATATGGTTAAAATATACTGTCATAAATTTTGTTTGAGATCGAAGCTCGACTAGTCGTTCGAAATTATTAATTACCATGGGATTCAGCACCTCACATCTTATTAGCAGGCGTGATGAAAGCTCCCAAAATCGATCTTTTAATGGAAGAACTCCCGCCAGAACTTCAAGACTCATTGTATGTGTCGAATGCATGCAGCCTAAGGCAATTCGCAAACAACGGTACTGAATTCGCTCAAGTTTGATAATATGAGAGTTTGCAGCGGAACGAAAACAAACGCATCCATATTCCATCACTGAAAGTATCGTTGTTTGATACAATTTTATTAGATCTTGCGGATGAGAACCCCACCAAGATCCTGTTATTGTTCGAAGAAAATTTACTCTTTGTTGGCATTTCGTTATCAGATACCTAACGTGTCCTCCCCACGTGCATTTGGAATCGAACCACACCCCGAGGTATTTAAAAGTTAAAACCTGTTGGATCATTCTTCCCATCATATGGAGCTGAAGCTGCGCGGGATCATGCTTTCTTGAAAAGACGACTAACTCTGTTTTCTCCGCAGAGAATTCGATACCAAGATGAACAGCCCAAACGGACAAGTTATCTAAGGTATCTTGCAATGGTTTATGCAGATCAATAGCTTTGGGCCCAGTAACTGAAACCACGCCATCATCTGCCAATTGTCTTAGTGTACATGGGGTTACTAGACAGCTGTCAATGTCATTCACGTAAAAATTATAGAGGAGCGGACTGAGGCATGAGCCTTGCGGGAGACCCATGTAGCTAATTCTGAATGTTGCCAAATCGCCATGTGAAAAATACATGCACTTCTCTGACAAAAGGTTGTGCAAATAATTATTTATAACCGCTGGAAGTCCATGTTGGTGGAGCTTTTCTGAAAGAACATCAATGGAAACTGAATCAAATGCTCCTTTAATGTCTAAAAATACAGATGCCATTTGTTGCTTTTGAGCGAAGGCAATTTGGATGTCAGACGAAAGTAATGCAAGGCAATCATTCGTCCCTTTATTTCTACGGAAGCCAAACTGAGTATCTGACAACAAACCGTTCGTCTCGACCCAAGTGTCGAGACGTCGTAGAATAATTTTTTCGAACAATTTTCTGATGCAGGACAACATCGCAATGGGTCTATATGAGTTGTGATTGGAAGCTGGTTTCCCCGGCTTTTGAATGGCGATAACTTTCACTTGTCTCCAGTCAGGTGGAACAATATTTTGCTCAAGAAACTTGTTGAACAATTCCAACAAACGTCTTTTTGCGAGGTCGGGCAGATTCTTCACCAAGTTGAATTTAATTCTGTCCAACCCAGGGGCGTTATTGTTACAAGACAAGAGTGCTATAGAAAATTCCATCATTGAAAATGGGTTATTAATAAAACCATTATTTGGAGGAGATTCCCGTATAATGCTCTGCGTAGGAACAGAATCTGGGCAAACTTTCCTAGCAAAGTCAAATATCCATCGGTTCGAGTATTCATCACTCTCATTGCCCACGTTACGATTCCTCATTCGTCTGGCCGTATTCCAAAGAGTGCTCATTGAGGTTTCTCTTGACAAACCTTCGACAAAATTTCTCCAATAGCTACATTTTTTGGCTCGAAGTATGCTGTTGTACTTGGTTTCTAAAACCATAAGTTTTTCAAAATTCTGAGGAGTTCCTCCTCCCCGTTTTAGAAACGTCTTGCAAGCATTTTGTTTTGCGAGTTTAGCCTCTGAGCACTCTTTGTCCCACCAGGGGTTGGGAGGCCTTCTGTTAGTCGTTGGCCCAGGAAAGCGTTTAGTTTGGGATTGTTCTGCGGCCTCCAGAATCGAACAAACGAGGAAGTCATATTCTTCAAGTGGAGGGAGCTCTTCCATTGAATTCAAAATACTAGAGATTCTACTTTGGTATTTAATCCAGTCGATATTTTTTGTCAAATCATATGGAATACTAGCTGAATTAGCAATACATTTGTTACAGCTAATTGAGATGATGATTGGTAAATGATCGCTACCGTGTAAATCAGGCAATATTTTCCAGGTGCAATCTAGTCGAATTGATGTTGAGCAAAGAGATAGATCTAATGCACTTGGGCGTGCAGGAGGTCTTGGGATCCGTGTCATGCTACCCATATTTAATACCGTCATGCTAAAATTGTCACAAATGTTTTGTATTAAAGATGATCTGCTATCATTGTAAACGGAACCCCACATCATTCCGTGCGAATTTAAATCCCCCAGAATCAATCGTGGAGCAGGAAGGGCTTCAACCATTTCATTAAGCTGTCGCTGTCCAACTTGTGCTTTTGGAGGAATATAAACCGAAGCTATGCAAATATCTTTGCCTTTAATGTTTATTTGGCAAGCAACAACTTCTATACTAGAAGTTGAAGGGATGTTTAATCTATAAAAGGAACAGCATTTCTTAATTCCCAAAAGCACTCCACCATACGGAGAGTCTCTATCGAGACGTATAATGTTAAAATCATTAAAATTTAAAGCTATGTTTGAAGTAAGCCATGTTTCGCATAAAGCAAATACATCACATTTTTGACTATGCAATAAAATTTTAAATGAATCAAGTTTTGGCATGATGCTTCGACAATTCCACTGCAGGACAGTGATTGTATCATTTGCGGCGGGTGATAAATTATCCATCAAAAGATACAAAACCTGAGACAATTGGCCATTGAGCTGATAACTGCTTCAAAAAATTTCTAGCTATTGGAAGGAATGCCATTATGAGGGTCTTTAAGGGTTCAGATATATTGAATGCTGAGAAAATCCATTCAACAATTTCCGAAAACTTCAGTAATCCTGTTGGTGGCTGTGAAATGGAGCCCACAGGATTATTACCTTTTTCTGTGCTAGATCCTGGATTGGTTTGTGAATTTGACAAACCAGGAGGCACAGTCTTTGGTTTTGACTTTTTTTGTTTAACACGGGGATCTTTTTTTGAAGATGAAACTTTAGGTGTCTTTTTTGGTAATTTGGAAGAAGACTTCTTTCTCTTAACTGACCCTTGGGTAGTGATAAACGAATTACCTTCACTATTTTCGTCAGAGTCAGAGTCCTCTGTTTCCTCTAGATTTGAAAACCCGTTTTCGGTTTCCAAAGGGGGGACATCAATGACCGTTTTAAGCATTTCTGCATATGTGCGCTTAGACCGTGCTTTTAAAGAAAGCTTAATTTTGTCTTTGTGCACTTTAAATGCAGTGCATACTGAAATATCCTCATGAGGACTTTCCCCACAATAAATACATTTTTCAATTTCCTTGTTGCAATCATTATCTTTATGAGGTCCTTCACACTTAATACATTTTGGTTTATTGCTACAGTAAGTAGCTGTGTGTCCGAATTTTTTGCAGTTCGTACAATTCATTACATTTGGAACAAAAAGCCGAACAGGGAGGCGAATTTTATCGACATAGACATGGGACGGCAACGCAGATCCGGCAAATGTCACTCGAAACGAGTCTGATGGGCGATAAACTTTTTTTCCCTCTTCATAAACTACTGAGTACAGTTGTTTGCACTCCAGTATTTTCACACCCTCGAGCATAGAGTTCTTGAAACGACCAACACCATGCTTGAGTAAATCATCTACCGAAAGACTCGCTTCGGTAACAACACCGTCAATTTCGACATCTTTGGAGGGTATGTAAACTTTATACTCTTTATTGAAATGTTCCGAAGAGACAATATCATTCGCGTGTTTCAAATTATTTACCACAACACGAATTTTATCGTTATTTACTTTTATGATCTCTTTGATTGAAGAGAATCGTGTCAAACCTTTAGAAATTTGGTAAATGTTTAATGGCTTTGATATACGTCTAAAAAAGACTATCCAAGGCCCAGAAGAGCTCTCCTGATATTTTTTCGTTCGTGGGGGTATAGGATTCATGCTAGGATTTACGTCCATGGATTCATCCATCACATTAAAATTTTTAATCAAACTTTAAAGTAAAAAATGAAATCAACACTACACAGTACTCAATCAAAAGGAAAAGAAAAAACTTCTACCTTGAAATTGTGTCTATCTCCGTTGCACTGCCGTGTAGATCCTCGTTGCTCTAGATGTTCTTGTTGGATGTATCTGGACGTTGGTACAATGCTGAAGCTCACTGTAGCGATAGAATATGATGTGATGCTACTGCTACCTGACATCCAGCACCACTCGATTTCCGATTTACTTTTGTCTTCGCCAGCTGCAACCAGCGCAGGTCACCGGTGTATACCTGCGTGTTGTATGGCAGTGGAAAGACCGAGTTGTCTTGTCTCCTTCTTCCTTGTGCTCCGCACCGATATGCTTCTGCACCGAAGTGCCTTCGCACCGGTGTGCCTTTGCACTCTCCTGCTTCTGTGTGCCTTTGCACTCTTCTTCTTCAATGTGCCTTTGCACTCTCCTGCTCAGCACTTGTGGCTGTATATTGTGGCCTGGGTAGAGCTTGGGAAACGCCCTTTGTTGTTTCCTTCACCAGCTTGGCCCAGCACTAGGGCTCTCTTATGCAGCACGATTTTACGTTTTAACGGCTGCTGCCAACAGGTCTCTACCTGTAGTTCAACCGTTGTCGTATTTAACGCTTGTAAACTAACCAGCGTTATTAAACTGTACGCTTCTATACACAACCTTCTCGGTTGAACGGCTATTACTGAATGACTTTTTGAAGATAATTTCATTTAAATGTTGACCGCGGCTGCGTCTTAGGTGGTCCATTCGGAAAGTCCAATTTTGGGCAACTTTTTCGAGCATTTCGGCCGGAATAGCCCGAATTTCTTCGGAAATGTTGTCTTCCAAAGCTGGAATAGTTACTGGCTTATTTCTGTAGACTTTAGACTTGACGTAGCCCCACAAAAAATAGTCTAAAGGCGTCAAATCGCATGATCTTGGTGGCCAACTTACCGGTCCATTTCTTGAGATGAATTGTTCTCCGAAGTTTTCCCTCAAAATGGCCATAGAATCGCGAGCTGTGTGGCATGTAGCGCCATCTTGTTGAAACCACATGTCAACCAAGTTCAGTTCTTCCATTTTTGGCAACAAAAAGTTTGTTAGCATCGAACGATAGCGATCGCCATTCACTGTAACGTTGCGTCCAACAGCATCTTTGAAAAAATACGGTCCAATGATTCCACCAGCGTACAAACCACACCAAACAGTGCATTTTTCGGGATGCATGGGCAGTTCTTGAACGGCTTCTGGTTGCTCTTCACTCCAAATGCGGCAATTTTGCTTATTTACGTAGCCATTCAACCAGAAATGAGCCTCATCGCTGAACAAAATTTGTCGATAAAAAAGCGGATTTTCCGAATGGACCACCTAAGACGCAGCCGCGGTCAACATTTAAATGAAATTATCTTCAAAAAGTAAATGTCATGTACCAATCTAACGTTTAAAATAAAGAACCGATGAGATTTTGCAAATTTTATGCTTTTTATTGTTAAAAAAAGTTCTCAAGCTCTTAAAAAATCACCCTTTATTTCCGATGGCATGTAGCAAAAATTATGTTGATTCCTTAGACACAACAAGAGATATTCACGATCAAAAACTTATCACTCTCTCAGAGAGTAAATTTTAAAAAGGCGCCCCATAGTAAAGTAAGTCGTATTCACGACAAAATAGTAAAATTCGCCAAATTGAGGACAGTATGGTTTTGGAGTACTATTATCTCGTATCAAATCAAATTTTATCAGAATCGGCGATGAAAATTGAAAAATATAGCTGGTAAAAAAATTCAATAATGTTAATCAAGGTTAGTCTGTATTGCTCGAAAAAAGTGTGAAGGGAAGACGATTCAGTGCTATGGGCGAAGTCCTGGTACTTATGCAATTATGTAGATTCGTTAAATACAACAAGAGATATTCACGATCAAAAACTTACCACTCTCTCAGAGGGTAAATTTTGAAAAGGCACCTTATAGTAAAGTAAGTCGTATTCACGACAAAAAAGTCTGGTGGCATCAAATCGGATGATCTCGAGGGTTAGTCAAAATCACCGTTTTTCGATATGACTCGTCCGGGGAACAATGGTCGTAACAAATCGATTGTTAGTCGTGCTGTATGCCATGTTGCACTGTCCTGTTGAAACCAGTAGCCATTCAAACCATTTTCACGAACAATGGGCCCCACAAAAACATTTACTATTGCTCGATAACGATCGCCATTAACAGTTTTTGTTGCTTCATCATCGTCTTGGAAAAAATAGGGAACAATCACCATATCCGCACAAACGCCACATCGAACTGTAACTTTTTAGTCGTATAGAGGCCGTTCCTCAATTAATTGAGGGTTTTCTACGGCAGAGAATCGTCCTATAGTGTTATCACCTGGAGCACTTTAAACTTTATTTCTCGAACACAACGCACGTCTGGTTTTTACAGTTGAGAAGTTATTTTGAATGTAAAGATGAACAATTTCAGCGCGTTCTTTTGGTATGTACTGTTCCATGGTAAAATTGTCTTGGAATGACTCTTCCAACGCGGTATGTCATTAGTCGATCTGACAATTCTGTCAAAAGTTATTGGGCTACCCGATGCTTCCATTTTAAATGGCCCACCCTGTAGTTAAAGACCAGTTATCTCAAAATTCCTACATAAGTTGAAATTTTCCAAAAAACCAATAACTATCGTACATACCTCTAACGCATCCATAAAGATAGTGAAAATTCAATGACTTTTATAATGCCACTGAAAACCGGGGGATAGATCAAGTGGAGGGTGATCTACAAACGGTGCTTTGAGTTTCTTGCGGCGAACACTTATGGACTGAGTTAGACGGAGACACCCCAGGACTACAGCTGCTAGGTAAGGCAAGTAACCAATGGGCATTTCTTTTCTCATTCACGATTGATAATTCAGACAGCATTTTATAATTATCATAACAAAAAGTGTAAAATTTATTCACGATTCTACTTAAAAACTAACGTCTGCCTTCATAATAAGACAGATGAAATCATAATAAAGTTGTTTTTTGGCTGTTCATCAGAGATGTGATTCATTCATAAAATAATATAAAAATTCTCACTTACTTTCAATTGAGTAGAATAAAAAATCTGACTTTGTGAGCTGATTGCTTAAACTGAAAGTGGGATTGCCACACTACTAAGCTGATAACAATATCGAAACAAAGGGCTATGCAAAATTTCGCATAATTTGTGCACGTGGCCGTACTTCAAATAATATTTACAGAAAACATAAAAAATGGTATACACGCTGTTTCGATTAGTAATTCATGATGGTTACAGAAATTCGACTTGCATATCAACTGTAAGCACTACGGTAGTTGCTTGTGATTTATAGTGATGCTTAGTAAACGGATAGTCAGTTTTTAAAACGTACACCTTTTTCTCATATAGCACAGACTCTATGGGAAGTGTTAAAATCACACAATTTGCACTTTGCCGGCGACAAGCCACCTTATCGCCTCCACATACCGGTCGCCCCGGTGCCAACGCCAACTCCGATGCCGGAACTGTTCCGGCGCATCTGTTCGAATTCGTCCTGTGTTGTACGTTGGTAGCTTCTCTGTTTATCCTCGAAATCTCGCAGGCGTTGATTGTAACGATCCAGTTGCTCTCGCAAAATAGCATCCTCTTGGGCAGCTCGTTTTTCGTCCAATTCCAAACAACCGATTCCATCGAGACGTTCCATATCTAGCCAGCCGCGGAATCGAACGCAAACGCCATTCATGATGAAGTGTGATTTGATGTGAACCTGCGAAAGGAAAGAAGGAATCAGCTGTTAGTCTTTTACTTAATCCAGCCGACGTGTTCTTGCTCGTCATTTAAATCATCGGGAAAGGGATCAATTTCGGAAGCCCTTCACGTTAATAGCTATCTGTTTGACAGTCTCGAAACATTTGTCATCTAGTTCTTAAACCCGAACCTCGCTGGTAGCTCTTTATCCCTCTTTTCCAAAGGCATTGAAAAACGATCAGTCGTGTGTACTTTTGTCATAACAACGATTTACTTACAACAGCAGCCCAGGAATTTCCCTCCACTCCCTGTCAGCCTTCCGCGCGCGGGTTGGCGTGGGTCGGCTGTCAAGTACGGAACGTATGTAGATCCCTGGGACCTCCACGGAAGCTGGCATGCAGTATACGTCAGCCAGCACCCTCTCAACTGATCTCGTGCCGTGCACGAGTTCGCTTCTATTTTCATGTTCCGCACGCAGCGTCACAAGCAGCAGCGGCCCATCGAGTGTGGCGACAGCAGCGGACGCTGCACTGATTGTAAATTGACCCAATTAGGGTGTAGTGAACGTTGGAACCGAACTCCACGTGAAACATTTCCAACTGCCTGTGCCATTGTAGAACAGCGTCGACCTTCGTCAAATCACTCTCCGCAACGCAATGCCGAACGAAGGAATGTGACCCGCCAACCCGGTAATTCGATACTTTTCAGCATCACTTGACTTGCCTTTGCCCTTGGTTGTTTGTTATGATCTTTTAACATGATCCCATGTAAAAGTTCTCGCCGTCCTGTCAAAAAATCGCGTCAGTTGCAAACAATGTCTTTGGGCTCTACTTAACTTATTATGTTGGAGAAAAAGATCAAGTGGTTCGCAGCTATACTTGAACGGATGGTTGAGCAGACCAATTAGAGGCACGCGATCGAATCGAAAAGTGCAGCCATTCCGATGCATTTGTTTCCTGTAGAACATTGCACTTCGTTGGCCGTCAGCTGGATGCGAGTGCATCGGACAAATTGGCGAAGGCGGCCACAAATGCGTAGCCTTCCCCCCAGAAGTAGAAACAGCAGCAGGAGGAAGCTGTCACAGACGCATCATCACTTCTGCCGTTGTTTTTTTTTTGTATTCCATTCTGGGTGCAATCATACCGAATAGCAAAACTCGAGTACCCAACAGTCGGTCGGTCGGTCGGTCGATCGGTCCGTCCGTGTTCCATCTGAATGAAAAGTTTAATTGCAGTGCCAAACAAGCTTCATGCTAACATGTCATTTGGTGTTATTGTTTGATGCTAAATGAGTGGAACTGAAGTGGAACCCCTTTTGAATATGCTCCGGTCTGAACGGTTCTTTTGTTCCCGGGTAATTGTTGGCTAATGGGAACGATAACATCGGGGCGCTTTCTGCTAGGTGGCAAAGTTGGTAACGGTTCAAGTCAGCGGTAATTTTTTCGTGATATTGTAATGATTTGCAAATAGATTTGCAGATTTTAAACAACTGTTTAGTAGTTAAATGGGTTAGGATGAAATTTTGATTTCTATGCTTCGTTAAAAATTTGTGGACAGCTAACTAGAGACCTAGACCCAATTCGTCGAGTCATCCAAATAAATGTAATGTTATGATTATACCGATATGATGCATTTAAGGAATATATTTAAAGTTCAACACTTCACCGGCGCGAAAATAAAAAGAAAATAGCGTGAGCACGAATGTTTTATCACGGCACGCTGCGTTAGATCCAATTAGCCTAAGGCAGAGAGCATGGTTGTTTTTGACAGTTCAATAGCTATTTTCAACCACTGGAAAAATAATTTAAAAAAGGCTAATTTCATATCTTTTATAAACATATTTTTCGACTTTTCATCCCAGAAAATTAAGTTCGCTTTCACATCTCATCCAAGTCAGTCGATAAAACAAAACCGCTTACGTTCGGGACGGAAGAAACCAAGTACAGTATCGTGTAGTGAACAATAGAACGATCTCGAAATGAGTGAACCAAACGAACAAAAGCCGCTATGAAAGAATACAATTATTGTTGACTTCAGGCAGTGCAAAATTCGACCTTCGATACGAGAACTTGACGGTTTGCATCTTGATATTAAACGTGTGCATTTACTACAATGCAACAAGACAAATAATGTTTTTTATTTTCATGCAGTTTTATAAAGAGTTAGATGCATGTCAATTCGCTAAAGACAATAACAATGTGCACTATGTGGAGCATGAAAACATCAAGTACCAGTAAATATGGAAGATAATGCTAAAGAAGTGCGTATGCATGGTCTACCCTTAAGCATCTGTGATCCTTATATTCGCAAAACTACGTTCCTGTATGGAGAGATTCTTTCCAACGAAAAAGAAAAGTGGAAGAACTTTTTCCCCGGTAATCTAAACGGTGTACGTTTGATACGCATGCACTTGAAGAAGGCTATACCTTCTTATGTGATTTTCGACCAAGATACTAGGGTTCCGTGCAAATCACTTGTTACCTATGACAATCAGATGGCCACATGTCAATATTGCCAAAGAGCTGTTCACTATTGTAAGGCATGTGAAAAACTGGACAAGAAGACATCTGCATCAAAGGACAACTGCGCTCTCTCTCTACAGCAGTACTACTTTCTTCTAGTGTGAAACGGCCATGTTAAGCTTAAGTGCATATGAGCCAAAATAAAAAAAAATCCATGAAAAAAAAATCACAGAAAATACCTCCATGACAAAATTAAATATTCACAATTATTGCAATCATTAGCAGTAGATTAGCATTTATTTTGTTCGGGTATTAAATTGTCACGCACATACGTATCATTATATTCATTTTGTAGGGTAATCTGCTCTCTATGTTTGTTAATAATATTTGGTAAATACTTCTCGAAACAATCATGGCTCTTTTACCGAAGCTTTTTTTTTCTTACCAGTTTGCCTCACCGTGGTAAATACGTGGGGAAAAATGGTAAATCAAATGTGCAGCAAAAACAACTGTTTGAGCTCAAATAAGTATGGAAAAGATGGAAGGTGACTCAATGATGAAATTCTTCACAAAAATTGAGCCTAATTAAGAAGATTTTTTCCCTTTTTTGCTTCGCCACTCTTCGCCTGATAATTCCGGAACCGGTTCTGACGAAACTTAGGAATTTCGTATGGGATCATTAGATCTATCATTTGAACATAAGTTTGTAACAATCGGTCGCGCCATCTCTGAGGAAAATGAGTAAGTTTTTTTGCCATTTAAATTTTTACACTAATCCTTAACCGGAAATCGAAATAGTCTGAAATTCTGGAATTTTCTATGGTATTTTAAGACCTTTCCCTTGAATCTAAGTTTATCTAAGCTAATCGGTCATCTCCGAGAAATTTCAGTGCACACATTTTCATTTTTATTGTACATATCACCCTGTAATTCCGGACCCGGGTCTAGGGTGTTTTTCTGAATCGAGAGGCGAATGACCGTAAAGCTACATCCTCTATAATCGAAATAAGAAAAAATGCCCCACCAAATAATGGAAATACAAACAATATTTGTAAACATACATAGAAATTTCACTAAATAGGGTAACGGCTCCCTATTTCATCTCACTAATCACTATAATTATTTAATATTTCTGCTTATTTCACCTTGCGGCACATTGGGGGTTGATTCACATTTGTTGGAAATCAAACTAGTATTTAAAAACCCCTTGAAAAGCACTTCTGATATTCGGCGAAATGACCCTGAACCCGGACAAATCACATGTTAAAATGGAAACCTTTTGTGCAGATATTTGATGAGATAATGAACACTGACAATCATTTATATCATAATTTTAAACCAATTTGAACTGATATTCAAAGGAGTTATGAAGTTATTGAAAAAAATTCCTCGTTGAATATTCTTGTGAGGGCCGCCCTCAATAGAAATTTAATTTTATTTGTAAAAACAGATACAACATATATAGACTTTTTATAAAAAAGCAACACAGATTTTCTATGAAATTATCTGGCATTTCTGTGCACAGCCCATGAAACGTACATACTTAACAGCGTTGTGTTGACATATCTCGGTTAATTTTTCAAAAGGGCGTATAAGCAAGTGAGAGTTTCTCTTTGTTTACTTTCACTTCTATTAATTACCAAGCGGTTTCCACGTTTATCACTCAACTCTTTGCATGAAATGATACCCGAAATAGAATAGTGATATCAAAGAAAATCTTTTTAATCACATCACAATAATCGAAAGAGAGAGTGATTAAAGAAAGACTGTCACTTGCTTATACGCCTTTTTGAAAAATTACCCGTGATATATCGGGATGAAACCAGTGCTATAAGATTCGACGCAATGGTTGTTCTATTAGCATTTAACACGCACTTTCTATTAATATTCAAGGCCGAAACACTTTTATTGAAATATAAATATCAATAATATAATTACACTAATGTCACGGATACCAAAAAAGTAATTGTTGATAGAAATTCAACGAGAAAAAATATTTTTTTTCACTGCATTATGAGAAAACTTGGCAACCTTTCGATACGAAATGAGATGAAAACAAAGCGCAATCAAGTGAATTAAGTGAAAATTTTCATCTCGTATTTTAAAAGACTTTTATTGCTTATCGGGTAATTTTAAAAGTCGTTAATCGTTGATTAAACAAGTGGAAAGTGAACATTACTCACTATAAAGTCATCCAACATTCAATAGTGGTTCAATTTCGTGAAATAGTGATCATGTTTTGGGACGAATTGATTAGTAAGTATTCAGAAACATGACGTTCTGTAAAACTTGAGACGGAAGGGTTTTTTTTAAACTATGAAGTGAGTTTATTAAAAATGGAGAAAAACGATCGCTGAAGGTTTTAAAGCCATTTTACCGAAGGTGAAAGTGTAACAAAAGCTTAAATAAACGCTTTAAAACATTTCACAGTTTGGTTCAGGTACGTTGAAAGATATGATTCATGTTCAAAGGTATTAGATGAAGAAATGAGATGGAAATAGGAGCTCAGATGAATAAGGAAGCCGTTATCCTACTTGTTTTGCCTTCTTAAATTAACTCAGAAAAATGACTTTTAGTGCATTTCATTGGAAAATGCAATACTGGTGAAAACAAAGCGCTAAAAAAAAACTATTGAATTCGTTATGGGCTGCGTTGACCTCATTTTTTAAGGTAACGATTTGCAACTTTCGTCAATCGTTCTTGGTGTCTAATATCACCTACTAAAGGGAAAGAAATTCCCGGGCCTTTCACAGAAAAGGCGTGAATAGTTTCGAACCGTGTATATTTTTGTTGATCCTCTAGATGAACTAATACCAAATTTCATGACAATCTATCCAGTAGTGTTTGAATAACAGCTGGTCGTGTCAGACGAGTTCTAGTTTTCATCATGCTATGAAATACAAAACGCACCAGCGCATCCATGCATAAAAGCAACGGCGAGATTGAATTATTTGCTATACGGATTGGTCAACCATATCCCGTATTCTCCAAATCTGGCCCCCAGCGACTATTGTCGACCGTAAAAATTACTCTAAATGGGCCTCAGAACTACTTCCATATGTAGCCATTATTAGTAGCCAGCCAAACAAACCGATTCAGGTTATCCTGGCTCCCGTTTTTTTTTCAATTAACGACGGGAGATAATAGCCATATGCTCAAAAATGGATCTTACTCACTTTTCATAGAGACTGCAGAATCGATATTCCCAAAGGTTCAAATGAAAGATTTTATGCTTCTACCAAAAATTAAGTACATTTCTCGGTTTAAAGTACGACGTCAAAATCTTATAAAGTCTTCAAAATTTGAATAAAAACTAGTAATATTAGTAATACCGCAGTATTATGCATGAGAATATGAGAAAGACATCATTACACCGCTAGGTGGATTAAAACAGGTTTTTACGAATAGTTTCTTCACAGAATATACATTTTAAAAATTATACAGTGTTTTAGAACAACAAAACTGAAATAATGAAACGAGAAAAGTCTCACACGTACAATTTAGAAATAAAATCAAATGAAACTGGAAAGAAAAGAAAAAATTGCACAAAAACCTGGAATTTCCAGAGTGGACGTGGAAATGTGCCGGAGAGAAATCAAGTACATGTTTGCCGACAAGTTCGTGGAAAAGACCATGATTTAGCAAGTGATAACATCTTGCATTTACATCGAAGGATCAGGTTCATCCGCAAGCACAGGGGTGGAGTCATATTTTGGCTTGATTTGGCCAGCTGCCACTAGTCCAAGGTGGTTTTGGATTAGTATGCTGCCAACAAGAACGATTTTACTCACAAGATAATGAATGCTTCGGATTGCCCAAAATTTCGACCGGCGTGGACAGAATGCAAAAGAAAATACTCAGATTCCGTTTCATCTGTGCTAGCGCCGATGGGCTCCATCAAGAGGATGATTTAAGATTTCGTTCGAACTGGACAAAAATGTAATCATCTAGTCAGCTTTTATTTTCAGATCTGAATAATTTGACAGTAGCTGAGCACAACAGTGTACTACGTAGTTTTACACTAAGCGGAACAGATATGTTGAAAAAAAAATCATTTGCATCTAGTTCCATAGTTATGTTTCTAACAATGTCTAAACTCTGAAAACAATCCCACTGCTCTTCCACCTTCCAAGTATTCCCCAAAATCGTTCGTGCCAATGCCTAAAAGATGCCGCTTAGCCGTATACCATCGACCAACGATGACTCACGCAAAGGAACCCCCAGTCGACGCCGGCGATCTTGGGCCGGCACAAGACAATAATGGATCCTCATTAGCATTTCAGATCGCTCGCCGAGAGCTGTGAACTCGTTGCGTTGCCGCGAAGTAAAATAAATGATTCATATTTCATTGATCACCAGTGGAGTCATTTCAGTCTGTTAGCGATCCCAAATCCTGTAACAATTCGACCACCGCACGAATAGTTTTTTCTTCTTCCTAGAACGTTCGCTTCCGGTCGGGTCACAAATTAGCATTTTTTGTCTGCTTTAAATAGTCTGCTCGTTCGAACACAGAAAATCGATTTACTACCCTATTTAATAGGAAAGGTTTCCTCAATTCCTGTAACAGGACCACCAGCACCCAGCACTGATTGTTATGCTTTCAATGCGCAAGTCCGTAAGTTTTTTATGCTCTGGACCCAACATGGCTTCCCGTCGAGTGCGCAGCTATTTATACGCATAGACGAGATTCGTACAAAACTCATCCCAGCAGATACCGAAGCAATCAGGGAATGATGTCCATCATGTGCTTCACACACAGGGGGTGGGTGCTTCACCCCCGACTGAATTTGTAAGAATGATGTCCGTTTCCTTGCACCGATTTGTCCCTTTTGAAACACATCGAAACACCCATGGGCCATAAATCATTCGAGCTTTTCGATGTTTGTCAGTTCTCTTTTTTCTATTTTCAGAACTGAAAATTTCAACAGTAACTTGAACAAACAAAAAAAATCCGCCCTAGCAAATCCAATTTGTTGCGCCGTTTTCAAACTCGCCCCCAATTATACGCGCCTAATTGAGTTGTCAATCTCAACAACGTCGTGAAGTAGGGTAACATGGAACAGTTTCGGCTGCAGCTGATTGATCGTAGACCTAGACCATGTTTGATTCACAATTATAGTCAGAAAATTGTCGGATCTTACCTTGCCATGTTCCTTATCGAAGTCGCACTCCTTCTCCAGTCCCAGATGAGCAGGATGGTGATGGTGGTGATGGTGCGGGTGATGGTACAGTCCATGGTTGGGATTGAACACTAGCTGCAGGTTGATACCGGTGGCGGCAAAGGAAATTTCAGTATGGCCCTCGCAGCATCCAGCCCGGAAGCGACCGCGCCTCTCTTCGATTGGACGATCGCGGAAACCGGTATATCGAACCTAGCGTAAAAGAAATAGAAGAAACGGATTTATTATTGCGCTTGGAAAGTCCGGGCTCGATAATAAAAACTGATACTGATGTGACAACACCGACGGGAATTCCATGCGCTGCGTCATACGGCAAGCGTCAAACTACCGCCGTTCCAATCGTTTACCATTTAGCGATAGGTCGATATCGAACGTGACGGGCTTAGCATTATTTAGTTTACCCATTGTCAACATTTAGCATACATGCTTCACACTCGAACTGAATTTGCATTTATCGCTGTATTATGAATATCTAGAGGTCAGTACCATTTAATTTGATTTGAGCAAAACGAAAATTGAATCATAACACAAACAAATAAAAGCAACTTCTAGTACTTTAAACAAAGGTGTAGTAATTAATGATTTCTATGTTAAAAGATGACCGCATTAAAAGACGAACTCGAAAGTATGAAAACTCTTACAACTGACTGTAACTTTTTTGTCGTTGGACAATAATTTACTTAATTTTGCACAGTGCCTCTTTGAAGTGTATTATTTACACGGAACCACAAAACAACATAATTTTAAGTACATTCCACTCAATTTGGGGTTTCCGTTCAATAACCTAATTTTAGATTTTAGGTTCTAGCAGACCCTGTCAGCTTGGAGCGATCTCAATCTTCAGTTCAGCAACGCCATCGCACGGCGTCTCATTAAACATGTCATGTCAATTGTATGGGTGCACAGCCCTGCTATTTTGGCGCGCACGAATTTGACATTTCTCTCCTCTACTTCTATGTATGAGATTCGATGCGGACTCACCTGAGGGCGACATGCTCGCAAAAAAGGATGTTGCCAATGATTTGTTCGGAAAATGTGAGAGCTGGATATCTTGTTAATATGATGTCTTTGGTTCTAGGTAGTTTTTTGTAAGGCACATGAAAAAAATACTTAAAGGTGATTTATATTTACTCTACAGTTGAAACGTGTTGACTCACTTTCAGGTTGATACGGGTAACTTTTTTTTTTTTTTTTTTTTTTTTAAATAACTATTTATTGGAATATGAGTTAAAATTAAATTATTAAGATTTAAATTGGGTGTTCAGCCACAAGTGGTGACTTTTCAGCCCTGTTATATATATATATATATATATATATATATATATATATATATATATATATATATATATATATATATATATATATATATATATATATATATATATATATATATATATATATATATATATATATATATATATATATATATATATATATGATTTGGTTATTACCATGAAGACATCATTTGCTTCCGCAATTCTGAGATTTTTGTGTAGGGAAAATTCTAAACCTACTTGTATTGTGTAATGGGGAAAAGGAACTTATATACTAACTTACTAACTAATACAGAGAGCGAATCGATTCAATTGAAGATTGCATCGATTTTTGTCGGAATTTGCTTATAATATTATGTGACATTACATCTAATGGTTCTATATTTGTGAGTCTGTGTAACTCATTTGTACTAAACCAGGGAGGACGCTTCAGAATCATTTTCAGAATTTTATTCTGAATCCTTTGAAGCGTTTTCTTCCTGGTGGAACAACAGCTTGACCAAATTGGTACCGCATAAAGCATGGCTGGTCTGAAAATTTGTTTATAAATTAACAATTTGTTTTTTAGACAGAGCTTAGAATTTCTGTTTATAAGAGGATATAAACATTTAATATATTTATTACACTTTGCCTGGATTCCTTCAATGTGATCCTTGAAAGTGAGTTTTTTGTCATACGTTAAACCTAAGTATTTAGCTTGATCAGACCATGTCAATTCCAAGCCATTCAATTTGAGAATGTGATTATTGTTTGGTTTAAGAAAAGAAGCTCTTGGCTTGTGAGGAAAGATAATTAATTGCGTTTTTGCTGCATTTGGTTTAATTTTCCATTTTGACAGATAATCACTGAAAATATTTAAACTTCTTTGTAGGCGACTGCAGATCACTCTTAGATTTCTACCTGTGGCTAACAGACTTGTGTCGTCACAGAATAGCGATTTCTGACAACCAACGGGTAGATTTGGAAGATCAGAAGTGAAAATATTATACAAGATTGGAGCTACACTCGAACCCTGCGGAACACCGGCTCGTACGGGTAGCAATTCAGATTTACAATTCTGATAGCTAACCTGAAGAGTACGATCAGTTAAATAATTTTGAATCATTTTGATCAAATAAATAGGAAACTGGAAATCAGACATTTTTGCTATTAAACCTTTGTGCCAAACACTGTCGAATGCTTTTTCTATGTCTAGAAGAGCAACTCCAGTGGATAACCCAGAAGATTTATTTGATTTTATCATGTTCGTTACTCTGACAAGTTGATGAGTAGTTGAATGTTCATGACGAAATCCAAACTGCTCTGGTAAAAAAATTGAATTCTCATTTATATGAGTCATCATTCTTAACAAGATAATTTTTTCAAAAAGTTTACTGATAGAAGAAAGTAAGCTAATTGGGCGATAACTTGATGTTTCTGCTGGGTTTTTATCAGGTTTTAGGATAGGAATTACTTTAGCGTTTTTCCATCTTTTTGGGAAGTAAGCTA
Organism: Malaya genurostris; assembly: GCF_030247185.1. Classification (NCBI taxonomy): domain Eukaryota; kingdom Metazoa; phylum Arthropoda; class Insecta; order Diptera; family Culicidae; genus Malaya; species Malaya genurostris. Next base: position 130,153,092 of record NC_080570.1, read on the forward strand.
ATGAAAAACACTTGTTGAAAATTTTAACCAGGAGTCTCAAGGCAACATCGGGAAGATTTTTAATAAGAATATTAAAAATTCCATCATTACCAGGAGCCTTCATGTTTTTGAGTTTCCTAATAATTGATTTAATTTCATCAAAATTCGTCTCAATAATGTCATCGTGTGATAACACTTGGGTTGAAATATGATCATACTTCAGTGAGACTTCATTTTCAATAGGACTCACAACGTTTAAATTAAAATTGTGGACACTCTCGAACTGCTGAGCAAGTTTTTGAGCTTTTTCGCCATTTGTAAGAAGTATTTGATTTCCTTCCTTGAGAGCAGGAATAGGTTTCTGAGGTTTCTTAAGAACCTTAGAAAGTTTCCAGAAAGGTTTAGAATATGGTTTAATTTGTTCAACTTCTTTAGCGAAATTTTCATTTCGCAAAAGAGTAAATCTATGTTTAATTTCTTTTTGTAAATCCTTAACTATGTTTTTCATAGCAGGATCACGAGAACGTTGATATTGTCGTCGACGAACATTCTTCAACCGAATGAGCAGTTGAAGATTGTCATCGATGATAGGAGAATTTAATTTAGTTTGAGATTTGGGAACTGAAAGATTTCTAGCTTCGATAATATAATGATTCAAATTATCAATTGCTGTGTCGATACCCGCAGAATTTTCTAAAATAGTTTCATGATCCACATGATTTTCAATGTGAGATCTGTAATCCAACCAATTAGCTCTATGATAGTTGAAAATAGAACTAATTGGATTAATTATAGCTTCGTTGGAAAGTCTGAATGTTACAGGAAGATGATCTGAGTCAAAATCAGCATGAGTAATCGGTTCACTACAAATGTGACTTTGATCTGTTAGAACCAGATCAATTGTAGACGGGTTTTTCACGGAAGAGAAACAAGTAGGATTACTGGGATGAAGAACTGTAAAGTAACCAGCTGAGAGTTGATTATGAAGTATTTTACCATTATTGTTATTTTGCCTACAATTCCACTGGACATGCTTAGCATTTAAGTCCCCTATTACGAAAAATTTCGATCGATATTTTGTAAGTTTTTGCAAATCGCCTTTAAAGAAATTTAATTGTTCGCCGGTGCATTGGAATGGCAAATATGCTCCAGCGATGAAATAAATTCCATGAATGGTTTCAACTTCGATTCCCAAGCTTTCAATAACTTTAGTATTGAAAGAAGGTAAAATTCGATGTTTAATTTGCCGTTGGACAAAAATGGCAACTCCACCACCAATTCCAGTAAACCTGTCAAATCGATGAACCACATAATGTGGATTACTTTTCAATTTTACATTTGGTTTAAGAAAAGTTTCTGTCACAATGGCAATATGAATTTTGTGAACTTTGAGAAAATTATAAAATTCATCTTCACTCGATTTCAAAGATCGAGCATTCCAATTTAAAATATTCAAATAATTATTTAACATCACTGTTAAATTTTAAATTCATTATAATATTATTTGCAAATTTCCATCCGATTTGAAATGCTTCAAAAAGTGATGAAGTCGAATTCATTTGGATGATCATTTGAAAAAGTTGATCTTGTAGGTAGATCATTTTATTTTCAGTTATATCGCCTAAATCGACTTCATTTAAAGAAGCGAATGGCATTGAAGGAATATTTGTAGGTAGACTGCCATTAGAAGAAGATGATTTGGCCGGTCTACCTATTAATAAATTGTTTTCGTTAGAAGAAGAACTGCAAGGCGGTCCTGTGTTTTGATTATTTACATTAGAAGAAATAGGAGATAGATTTCTACCTAATATACCAGCATAACTGACATTAGAAGAAGATGATGACGAGGTCGATCTACCTGTCAATAAATTGTTTTCGTTAGAAGACGAATTGGCAGGTGCCTTAGAAGAATTTTCAGGTATGTTCTGTAAATTTAAGGTCGTTGATTTGACTTGTTGTCTAAGCGAACGAGCGTTTAAAATTTTTTCCCTGACAGGACATTTCAAATAATTGGATTTATGATTTCCATTGCAATTTGAACATGAAAATTTATCAGTGGTTTCATTCATTGGACAAACGTCTTTCGAATGCGATTTACCACAATTCAAACACCGTATATCCATATGACAATTTTTGGTTCCATGACCGAAGCCTTGGCAACGACGACATTGCGTTAAGTTTGCAATACGATTATGCCGTTTATAATGTTCCCAATGAATTTTAATGTGGGAAACGAAACGTACTTTTTCTAAAGTTTTCAAATTGTTTACATCACTTCGATTGAAGTGTATTAGGTAAAGTTCATGGGAAATTCCAGAGCGTGGTTTAGAAGTACCATTCGCTCTTTTTTCATAAGTATTACTTGGGAAGGGGCAAAACCAAGCAATTCTTTTAGTTCATTTTTAATTTCATCAATACTTTGATCATTTGATAATCCTTTCAAGACAGCCTTGAAGGGTCTGTCTGATTTTATATCATATGAATAAAATTTATGAAGTTTTTCGGACAAATATCGAATAAGACTTTCGTAATCTTCCAATCCATCCACCAAGACTCGACATTCTCCTCTTCGTCCGATTTGAAATGAGACTTTTACTTCCGGGAGAAAAGTAGAAAGCTCAGTACGGAATGCTTTGAAATCGGAAATCATCACCGTCACTGGTGGCATAGATTGATGTTTCTTCCCAGAACGACAAGCGTCCATTTTGGGAATTTTTGAAGAATTTTCTTCTATGTCGCTACAATCGGATTCAGGAAGAATCTCGTAAATATTGTTAGACGGCATAGGATCAACGGAAGGGAAATCCGTCCGTTGTCTTTTATTTTTACATTCAGATTCTATAAGATCGTGAATGTTATTAGAAAAATGTTGAATAACGGATTGTGATTTATTCCGTATTGAATTATTTTTAGCCTTAGGCTTGTTGCCTTTCCGGTTGGACGCAGGCATTTTTGAAATTAATGAAATTTTAAATTAAATTAACTAGGCTAAATTAGTCTTCGATTAGACTCCTAGCTAGCCTTAAAAAAGGCTGATTAATTTCTTAGTCACTCTAATATCACTCTTTGTATCACTTAGTCACTCTAATATCACTCTTTGTATCACTTAGTCACTTAGTTAGTGATTCAGGTAGCCTTGAAAAAGACTGAAGCCTTGAATCAATGAAACTCTAGGTAGCCAGAAAAAAATTCCAGGAGCCAAGAGCTATACGCGTGCGGTGCGAACGACTGTTCAACACCGACGATACGGGTAACTTAATTTTAGCTTATTGAACGAAACTCTCATTGTTGGGTGGTTTTGCTCTTTGTATTTTGACAATAATTAAATGAGCGAATGAAAGGAAAGATTCAAAAACAAAATTAAGTCAAAAGAAGTTAAATTATAGGTACTTTTTATTTTCCGTACACTGATAAAAGTACACACGACAGACTCATGTGAAGTAAAATTTCAATTTGATGTTCTTTCCCAATACAAACATTTTCCAAGCTATTTCAGCATGTAGTTCATGTGAAAATTCACTTAAATACTAGTTTCATTGCCTCTACGCTCAGCCAAGATACGTTTTCCATTGAATGTATTTAACCCATATTCTACATGTGTTTGAAACATCTTTCTCAAATAGAAGTTTGTATGCGACGTATTTATATTAAAAACAATAGATTCGAAAAATCGTGATTCAATGGATATCTATATTTAAAAGAAAGAGACATTCCTACGGAATTCATTTAGAATTTTGGCGTCATTAGCATCTCTTATCATTTTGAAGTGACTGTCAAATGAATGTATCATGAATTCCATTCAAAATTCATAGTTTTTAGGGAAGACCGGGGCTGTTTGGCCGAGTGGCTTTTCTGAAAAGGCTATTATGCGCAGTGGTGACATCTATAGTGACGTTGGTGGAGTATTAGGTCACGTACCGACGCAATTTCAGGTGTTTCTGTGCTGTCGTGTGTACAGACACACGTTTTTTCTTTTTTCGGCGATGGTGAGTTTCTGTTTTGTACCTCCGATTTCTAAAAACAAGGTATACATTGGAAAGGGGCTTCAAAACTGTACAAAATGGCATATCGGTTTCCAGTGTAGCCTTACTTTTATTTTTGTTAATCGTGATTGTTCTCGAAAACATTAAATCAGGGCAGGTTGGCCGAGTTGTGATCTTAGCTAAAAGCAAAGTGTACTTCGATATTCGTGAAATGTTATCTTGTTTTTGGGCGGAATTGGATATTATGATAATATTGATGACTATTAGGAAAACTACATATACAGGGGCAATAAATATTAAAAATAAATTAAAATTTTTAACAAATAGAAATAAAGAAATTGCTGATAGAAAAGACGATGCCAATATTTAATGAATTAAATGTCACCACAGTTTTTAGCATTAGGAGTTTCTGGCGGGATTTGTCGCAGATTGGCCCAACCCCGACCGAGACTCGTCCATCAGTATAAAATCTACTGTAGATGTAGGCCCTCCTGAAGAGCCGTCAGACTTCTTCCAAAGACTTCATATTAACAAGATATCCAGCTCTCACATTTCCAGACCAAATAATTGGCTACATCCTTTATTGCGAGTATGGCGCCCTCAGGCGAGTCCGCATCGAATCTCGCACATAGAAGAAGGGGATATAAATGTCAAACTTGTGCGCGCCAAAATAGCAGCACTGCGCACCCATAAAATTGATATGATAGTTTGACTGTGATGCCGTGCGATGGCGTTGCTGAACTGTAGAAATCAATCGCTCCAAGCTGACAGGGTCTGCTTCTTCCTAAGGCGAGTGATTGGGAGGAGCGTTAAAATTCCCAATAAAATCAACATTAGAAGAGGAGAAAAATAAAACCAAACATAAGCGCGTACGCTGCTGCAGTAAAAGGTTCACTAAACTACCGGAACGAAGTCCAAAATAGTTTAAAAAAAAGACTAAAAACCACGTTCCTACATAAAAAAAATGGCGCATGCTAACTTACTTTCACTAATAAACGATTTCTATTGATGCACTTGATGTGTTTCACATATTTTTTTCAAGCTAGACCAATCTACCCCGGCTCTGGGGTTGGTTGGTCGTTTATTTTCTCCGCATTTGTTGGTTAATAACTATTTTCAGGAATGGAAAAAATGCACATTTGCTCAAAAGATCTAACCAGAAGTAGTACAGGAATTCCGAAAGAAAAACTCGGTCAATCAGCCCCGGTCTCCCATACACTTTTTTTACAATATAAATGGAATTTATTCGAATTTCACGTGTTTTACATATACATATAGTTTATAGGTGCCAATTTTTATCAGTGTAGTTATGTGTATTATTGCGTATGCTAGTAAGTCGAGTGGATATCTGAAAAACAATTGTCACTTCCGGTGAAACTCTCAACGGGTGAGCACGTTGCATCGTGTTAGTCCGGGGAAAATTCGAGTATTTCGCAAGAAAGAAAGGATTTTCAGCCGTACTTTGACGATTCGACGCAGCCACACAGCGAGATTTTCGCTTTAAACGAAATTAACGAAAATTTAAACGCTTTAAACGATTTAAACGAAAATTAACTGGCAATATAGCCTTAGTTGCTGTGCCATCAATTCGGCGTCATCTCAAGTGAGGTGACGCCAACCAGAAAGGAAGAAGAAGAAGAAAAACAATTGTACACTCACATGGAAAATCCGGAACTGTACAATCGTACTTTGGGGAAATTCTGCTAATAACCTTTTTAGTACTCTACGATTGAATCCGAAATCGTAGAGTACTAAAAAGGTTCAATGTTCTATATATTAGCAGAAATGTAACTGACAGTATCGTTCAAAGCTGGAGTGATTCAATATCTGGACACCCTGTTTATTTTACTGTAGTGTTTCTAATTCCTAGTTATCGGAACTGGAATGTTTTGACGGGAGTCATTTCACCGAAATCCATTTCTCCGAAAGTCGTTTTGCCGGAAAGGTCATTTCAACGAAAGGGGTTATTTCGCCGAAAGTGTCATTTCGCCGAAAGGGTCATTTTGCCGAAAGGCGAAACGGCTTTCGACGAAATGGCTTTCGGTGAAATGACCCTGATCCGTTATGACAGCTATTTCAGTGCTAAAAATATATCTCTCAATCCATTTTGTTTCAAACAAGTTTTGCTTTATGGAAGCTGCGCACCGCAATTTAATTTCAGGGACACTAATGGAACTAATAATCGAAAGCTGTGTTTGAAGGTGCTTAAAATTATGATAAACCCAGGCTGAAATAGAATATCGTCTAAAAGTTCAATATCAGCCAAAACACCTATGAAAAATTAGTCTGCGAGAAGGATTTCGCACCAGGCGACAAATGTAACAAGAAGTTTTTGAAACCGGATGCCGTCGTCGACAAAGCGTACTACATGGTATAATTTCAAATCATTGGCATATACTAATCTGCAGTCAACACCGAGCAGCGAAACAGCTCATATTGCTACCTTGAAGCAACTCCTGATAAATTTGAGAACGGAGATGATACACAGGAGGCGAGCTTGATTCGCAGAACTTTATTACATCAGTCAATAAACTTTTGTGTTGCGCCCAGATGTTGTTTCTAGCAAGTTTTAAATCGTTCTGGCCGATAAATGCACAAGAAAGCTTATGATTTGGCCAGGTATTTGAAGCTACAGACAAAAATTCCAGGTTTTCGTGACAAGCAACAACTCACTCAACTGCCTTCAATTTCCCTCAATTGAATATTATTGAGCAATTGTCAAACAAAAACAAAAGATGAATGTAAAAGATACACAGAGATGAAGATATATTGGAATAAAATAACCGTTTAGAATAACCAACAGCTTTTCAAATATTTGATCAGTGGCCTTCGAATGAAAGTTCGAGATTTCATCAAAACCAACTCGGGATATATTTCTTCGTTTAAAGTGTAATAAATGACCTTTATTTTGAGTACCTAACGGTTTCTGAATTACCGCAGTTTCTAGATAAATCCGTGTTTTTGCTTTTATTTATTGAATGGTTGACAATTTAGAAAGGCAGAGTAAAGGGTTAGGGGTGGTGATTCGGGAACTCAGAAAGACTGGGAAGAAAGTTTTGGAAGCAGATGAAATGCTTAAAATATGGATGAAAAAGTGAGAAAATAAGTTCTTATGAATGGCGTCAAGTGCTATTGAATTTCAAAAGTCGGTTTCAGAAGCTTAGTAAATACTGATCAGAATGATCTAAAATTGAGTTCAATCAATTGATTACATCGAAATGACTGAATCGATTTTTAAAACTTAGATAACCTGAGAGATCTCGTGGTCCGATTGCTATTGAATATTATCCATATCTGATGTTCAGCCAAAATCTGATGGGTTGATGAGCGAGAAAAATTGCACTTAAAGTAATAAAAAATGAATTCTTATTTTTCTGACGCTTCAACACGATATTTAAAAATGAATCTCATTTTGACTGCGCTTGTTTTATGTTTCAAAATTAGAGAAAATCAATTCAAAAAGCTACCACGTTACTAAGCTTCCGATGCGTTAAGAACGATAAATCTTATCATGACTAGCAAAAGGGTGACTTGAAGTTTCAGAAAGTAAAATCCAATCCTATTATGCAAAGTTATAGCGTAATCGGATAGACATGCGGTTCTTAACTGTTTACTTTGAAGTTGATTATGGGGGAAAATAAAGCTGATTTCGAGCTGATCTTACTTGATACCACTGAGTTGGATGTGAAACATGGTGAACAAGAATATTCATTTGAAACAAACAAGCAACTGCTGAACACCTACAAGTGAACTATTTTAAAAATATGGCGAACGTACCATACTTAATGTTATTGACTTACAGATGGCAAATTAAACTTTTCAGGTGTTAGGAGCTATTTTTTTTTGCTATGAGCATCTGAATCGTTGACATATTGATGTGAAAATTAGAACCGTTTGCCTTATCGTTTAAGCCAAAGCAATGAACAAAGATAGCAGATATCACCACAATTAACAGGATTGCCATTCAGACCGAGTCTGGTTGGAGCGAAATTTAGCAACGCTATCGCACGGTATCATATTTAGCATATTATGTAAATTGTGCCAATCGCTTGTGAGAATGCAGTGCTGTTATTTTCGTGCGCACAAATTAGCCAATATTCCCTCATTATTTTATAAACGAGTTCCGATGGGACGTCATACAGATCAAAAAGATCCAGGTGGGTAAAGTAATTGAAATTTTACATTAAAAAAGTTTAATGTGTATTGTATCTCGACGAAACTACAGTGCATGCGCGAAAAAGTTTTGCATTAGTACTTCAAGAATCGCATCGCGCCTTCGGAAAAAATAAGTTGGCTATCGCGAGTTCCACGGTGTCATAAAACGGTTTGAAGAACGTCGATCGGAAGTGATGATCCGAAAAAAAAGCGATTGGGTAAACGAGCGATTTGTACTTGCAGAAAAAAGCAGAGCTTGCGATAACTACCATGAATAGACAGGTCTATTTGGGTGCGTATTTTCAAAAGCGGCTTCTCCTTCTCTTGAAGGCTCACGACGGCCCGACGATCTTCTGACCGAATTTGGCATCATGCTACTACGCGAAGGACGAGCTAGAGTGGTATAAAGCAAACGATATCGATTTTGTATTCGTAAAGTAGTGGAGAATGCATAAGAAATAAAGAAAGTATGGGTTATAGCAACGAAACGATCACAACCTACTATGTGAGTAGCTTTAGTTGATGGTTCAGAAGCCTAGACCGACGACACGACCTGCCACTCGTCTATAAAAACTGTATCGCAAATTTAACTACCCCCCAGTAACTGGTAATGTCAAATCGAAAACGCTAGTGCAAATACTTAAACTGGCAGCACAAGTTAATATATTATTGATTTTGAATAACAATTACCATGGCTTTGGTTATTGCATATTGAAGGTTAGATGATAAACAAAATAAACTGCGGATCGGTTATTTAATTACGGAAAATTTTAATGGATTTACCGACTGTGACGAATAGAAGATCCTCTTCTCACGATAAGTAAAAGCTGCGAGGGATGCAGCCAGGAAGCGAAATGCGAATGAAATCAGTTGTTTTAGATTGTTACTATATCAGTTATTAAAGTTTTTTATAAAGCGGTTTCTACTATTTGCCAAAGAGAAGTAAGTATTTCATACCTCAATTTTTCTTTTCCAATAACTGAAATTCGTTGCGGCCATGTCTAACATTTCGACCGTAGTGGACATTATTACGCATAACCCACTGCTGAGTTGTAACAGTTGTGTTATGACAGCTCGGCGCAAACCGATAAGAAAGACATGGATATGACCTACAACGAGCTGAGCGTGGCCAGGCGACAGCGGATTGCGCTGCGGTTCCTACATAATGTTCGACAAAATGATTTCTCTGTTTGGAAAGATTTATCCAGTAATCCTCGAGTGGTGACCAACAAGGTGAAATACTACGCAATCAGCCGACACGAGGCGATTCTAACACCGGTATTTCACGCCAAAAATCAACAACCCAGAAGATGGGGTTTCTTGTACTGGGCTAACAGTTCAAGTGTATTGATGAATAGCTGGAAGCAGTTAATTCGTCGGGAAACGATAAAACGACCGGTCTGGTTCATTGACCATAGGAAGTGTCTATCATCCATTTCAATTGGAACGGATCGCTGAATGAGTCCTCCCGCTAGGATGAATTGAGTTGTATTCGGAATACCGCCAGCGAGACTACTCTTATGGTAATAGTTTCAATACATCAACGAGAGCGAGAAATACTGCATCTTAGCCAGTTTTCCGTTATCGGAGGAAATTTTTGTTTTTGGTCAGTGAACTAGAGAATTGTCTTCGATAGAGGAATCTACAGAAAAAGTCTTGTGTGCAGGGTTACATCTATATATAGATAAAACTACGGAAGAGTGGCAAATAATATTGGGCGCAGAAAGTTGGGTGAGCATTGGCCATGAATCTCAACATCACGCGAACAATTATGTATATCTCTATACGATTACTTTTGTTATATTAGAAATAAATGCATATTTATGATGTTCAAAGGTTGTTTCATTTCATTCGAGTTCAATCCAATGCAGTTCTGCTTCGTTATCAAAACAATCCGTCGTTTGTATAAAATTTAACACTAATGGAACGACGATTCCACTGCTTCCTCAAAATGTTTGTTTATTTATGTTGGGGCTCCTTGGTAACTAGTTCGTAGCAACTTAAACAGTGTTGCTCGAAGATTATTTTTATCATTAACAAGGGGTCTCCATATTTTGGTAACTGGCTGTAAATCATTAACGGACAATATTAATGCTGATTTTCTTTCGGAGTGCCTGGTCGTGTCGTCGCCTAGACAATGCTTACAGAGATGTTAGATTTTGCAACAATAATCTGCATATGCTCTAGTCAGGAAGTCCTGTACATTAAGAATCGACTACAAGGTCTGACGAGCTGAAAGGTCAAGTTTCAAGTTAGAATGCAATATATTTTACACGTGCAAGGTGTTTTAATACGTAACCAATTTGATTAAATATAATATAAAAGTGATTTTTTTGTCCTGAAAAATAACCGTAACAATTTCGTATTTTGTATAATCTTCTATCTTTTATCAAAACACAACACATTTGCATATTTCGTTTTAAATACTGCCCTTCCCAACAGAAAAAATATGGAAAGGTATAAGTCTCCAAATAATCAGGGAACGTGCCACCTGATCCATTTTGTCTTTATCATATAGAAATGCTATGTAATCACTGTGAAATTTTTGAACCGAGTACCGAGTACCGTGTCACGTACCATTCGACTCAGATCTTCTAGTACGCAAAATGTCTGTGTATCTGTGTCTGTGTGTGTAACAAAAATGTGCACTCGATTTCCTCGGAGATGGCTGGACTGATTTTCACCAACTTAGATTGAAATGAAAGGTCTCTTGGTTCCTATTGAATTTTACCCAGATCGAAATTCCGATTCGGGAGTAACGAGGTAAAATGTGCTTGAAAAAATGAAAAAAATGCGCACGATTTTCTCAGAGACCGCTTATCCAATTTTCACCGGCTTATGTTCAAATGAAAGGTCTTAAGATGTCATATAACGCTGTCGAATTTCATATTCTGAACAAAATTCAATTAACGAAAAATGACGTTACAGATGTTACTTGAATGTAGCAGCACTTCCATCAGACTTGGAAAGAATTTATGTCAAAAAGTAAATCACTGATAAACACGAGAAACGTGCCATACTCTGACTACCGATCTTAGAATACCATATGTTGACAGGCGCTTTACAGTCCTTTTTTCAAATTAACTTACAATAGCTCGATAGTGAAAATTGATAAGTCAGGATGGTTGGATGTGTTTATAGAAAGTTTTCCTACAAGATGTATATTACAAATGCAAGTAATCTACAAACACTATCGCTTTTATCTTTGTACGCGTGAAATACAATCGTAAGCAAACAAGTTTCCGGTGACGATTGATAGACTTCTGCAGCACACATGGTACTGAAAAGCAGATATGAATTCATTTTACACAAATTCAATGCTCGCCTTGAATTTCTGTTATCAGCAACTGCCAGTCGAGGAAAAAACTTAATATATCTATCAATAGAGACCAAAGACCCAATCGCCAATAAGTTCTTCATAAAAGTCATTATTCCTGTGGGTTTTTTTAATCACAAAACTTGCTTGTTTTGAAATTATTTACATCTCAGTATCCTTTGGAATAGACGTTACTTAAAAAAGACTACTACCTTTTAATATCGGACACTTGATGAAGAAGCGACTTGTTTATATCAGTATGATATTTACATGCTTAAGAGTAAATCTAAAATTTCAATTTCATTTAAGAAAAATAATCTTGATAATCCTATACATGTCTCTAATCTCAAATACACGTAACCATTTATGAAACAAGTACGGTTTTTATGTATTAAGGTTTTGACTAAGGGGCTGTCCATAAAAGACGTCACGCCGCAAGGGGGAGGGGGGTGTTTCATAAAACGTGACCTTTTGTGACAGGGGGGAGGGGGGGAGGTTTTTGGAATGTGACGTCCAATATTTTCAATGAGCACATTTTTGTAATACCTAATTATATTACTGCTTTGCCCTATTTCCTGAAAAAAATCTCCACAATAAACGTTTACATTCTATAGGAAAAAAAATGATGTAAAAGCTTCTTCTTGTAAATTCGGAAATGAATGGTGCAGGAAATCATTTCTGTTGTGATCAGCAAAAGTGCGCGGAGGAGCGAGTAAATTAGCGAAATTAATAAATTTTGCCTAATATGAGTAAAAAAGAAAAAGATGCCTTCAAACGGTTTAACTTAAGTCATGCACTGACAATTTTTTCAGTAATTTGATTTTCTAGCATTGATAATAGTATATCATAAGAATTTCTCTTATCTGATTCTGATGCAGTTTATTCAATTGGACTCCATTTGAAAAAGGGCGGAAGATCAACGATTTCAGGCGTAGATCATGTCATGTCTTATCTTGATCATATGTGATTTTCCTCCACCAACATCAAAGTTTATCGAATCATCCAATGATTGAACTTACATAAATCAAGAATCATTTTAGCTCAAAATCACTACCCATTGTGTGACGGAAGATCAGTACCGATATTGATCGATGTGATTTAAAATTCATTGATCAACTGATCATAAAAAGATTCTTCGGCAGTGATCTCGTTTTGATGAGGTTTTATTCTTTATTTTCTCAGCAATGTATGCTACATTAGGGAAATATTATTCTTTACCTAAAACAATAATATATCTGTGTACCCCTAGGAGGAATAAAACAGATGATTTAAATGTTTCATCAATTCCAACCAAATACTTTTGCTAATTTATATGATTGATATTAATAAAATAATTTTGATGATTTTGTAGTTTTAGGGATATTTTTTAATCTAATGACAGCATGTAATAAATCGATTTTTCCCTCATATTTGTATGGTTTGTCATTCATATTGAGAATGTATTGAGATGAATTTTATTTATTTTGAATTCGCGACATGTGACATAGGGGGGGTGGGGGGTCTTAGCTTCTATGACAATTTGTGACAAAGGGGGGAGGGGGAGTCAAAAATCATCAAAAAAAGCGTGACGTCTTTTATGGACAGCCCCTAATTAATAACTACAACATTATACTCACTTCACTATCCCGGCTAAGCTTCTTAAACAAATCGTCGCTCTCGAATTTATTCTTCTGATCCGGAACAACACGGGGCATTTTGAAGATGAACCGTGGCTTCGGCTGCTCGTATAATCCAATCGTGTCAAAGGGAATCATACCCAGGGCGGCTGGATCGTTCATCATTTTGGTAGATTTTTTTGTTGTAGTTAAATAGAATTCCTTAACACAAATTCACTTCAATAGCAGACAGATAAGTCTACTTAGGTTACAACAACTGCTGCCAAGCACTTGAGCTACAACGCGGGTCAATTGTCAATAGCACTCACTCATCCACACACCCCCACGAGTCTAGACAGAGTCGTATACGAATGTAAACTTCGGTGTTATGTCACTAGTAAATTTTCCCGACGACACAATCGAGCTCGAACTCTAATCGCAGTAGGCGAACAGCTCGAAATAAACCCGTCACGAACCAGCGCTGAACGAAGACTGATGACGAAAGCGCTGTCGAATAACTGGAATCCCTTTCCACCAATGATAGGTTATATGCTTCTGGCTGCTACCTATGTATATAAGAACGGGAGGATGAGAGACTCCACCCAGCGTTGCTGTATGTGTTCGTGCTCGAATTGAACAAGGGAATCGCAGTGTGTTCGATTGCGTAGGTAAACAACACGGCCACGCCCATTCTGGGGTGGTAAACATATACGGCTCGGTTGTATGGGTTTGAGAATTGCTTTGGATTGGAATGACATTCTGCAAGGATTCGATTCTATCCTGTTTTGAGAAAAAGACTATAAAAAGGTTTTGTGATGTGCGGCATACGGAGAGGAAACGAAAATCCGCTTATAATGCGATTGAAGCGTAAAACAGGTTTGCTACTTGTAGAAATTTATATGGTACATATATTACAGACTAGAAACATGATTTTGATCTCGGCCAAAAAAGATACTGAAAAAACACGACAAAGCATTATTCAGCCGAAAATGTCGGTAAATTCGGCGTTTTTCTAGCAGGACCGTGCGCAGTATTTCGTTTCGGGAGGGGCCCACAGATATGAAATAACGCATCTATCAGGAATCAGAACAAATTGGCTCAAATGGCACGTTCCCCTTGATATTTGGAGATTTGTGCCTTGCCATCAATTTGTTTTTAGCATCATTTTCCCGATATATAAGAGGGAAGGATTGAAAGGAAATGGTAAGGGTTGGACTAGGAGGATGGGAAAAATTGACGACACAAAAACACATAAAAGCAGAAGTAAATTCTGAACCTCTACGAGGTCCCGAACAGTCTGCTCTTAATAAAACCTCCAACCCCCGAGAGGATTTGAAGATCTTACAAAAGCGACACCATTCTGCACTCCCGGAAGAATGCAGAACGATTCGCAGTATGTACGAGCAGAAGTAAATTCGGCACCCCCTAAAGGATGCCAAACAATCTGCTAAACCCTATTTAAGGTGAATACAGAAGGGATTCATTCACTCCAGGAAGAACGATGAACCCTTCTGACTATAGCTCCTTACCACATTGGGTAAGAAACGAGAGAATATCCTTCAATTTTAGCTCCGCATACACAGACTCAACCATGTATGGAGAACCAAAAACCCGGATACGTAGCTGCGTCAATGCGGGACAGTTACATATCAGATGATATGAAGTACCATAATCGCATTCACACAAATCACACGAATAATACTCAGCACGTTGAATAGTAGCCATGTGATAATTGAGTTTGCAATGTCCAGTCAGAGCTCTGACCAGAATACTGCAATGATGCTTGGAGAAATGCAGTAGACACTTTGACATTTTCAGATTTAAATCTGGTAGAAATGCTTTTGTCTGAGCGCAAGTTTGCAAGCTGCGCCAGTAGCTGGCATGTTTGGATACAGCCCAAGAACGAATCTTGTGCTTTATCCAACTAGTTGAAAGTGGTAAAGCTGGTTCAGGACCAACGAAATCATTCGTTGCACCAGCTCTAGCCAACTCATCAGCCCATTCATTTCCAGTAATACCAGAATGGCCGGGTACCCATAAGAAGTAAACAGCATTTGAAATGCTGAGGTCTTCAATTTGAGTTCGACATGCGATCACTAGATTCGACCGTGAGTCATTCGAACTGAGTGCTTTTAAGGCTGCCTGACTGTCGGAACAAAAATAAATTCGCTTACCACAGATCCTCTGCTGAAGTGCCGATTGTACTCCACACAGAATCGCGTAGATTTCTGCTTGAAACACAGTACAGTATCTACCAAGTGAATGAGACTGCTCCAGCCTCATTTCACGACAGTAGACACCAGCACCAGCACGACCATTCAACAGAGAACCGTCCGTATAACAAACTATGTGTTCATCAAGTTGTCGTTCCAGACAACCAGACAACCATTCCTCACGAAAAGGATAGCTCACATTGAATGTTTTGAAAGGAAAACTGCATGTGAGAGTTAGGTCACTAGGAGCGAGTAAATACTCATCCCACGTAACCATTTGAGACCACAAGCGAGTGTGGCTGGTAGCATAATCTAATGGGTTACTGTTCCAAAGCCCTGTAACCTTAAGACGGTATGCACAAGATAATGCTTCTTGTTTTAGGAACACATGTAGTGGTTTAATGCACAGTAGCGCCTCTAGAGCAGCAGTAGGAGTTGTCGTGAATGCTCCTGTCATCGCCATTAGGACCATCCTTTGGAGATGATTTAGCTTTGACTGAACTGTCGCGACTTCTCCTTTCTGCCACCATACAAGACATCCATATGCTAAAATTGGTCTAACAATAGTTGTGTAGATCCAATGAATATATCTGGGTTTGAGTCCCCATGATTTTCCAAAAGCTCGTCTGCATTGGCCGAAAGCCATACAAGCTCTCTTAATTCTGAAGTCAATGTGAGCAGACCAATTCAGTTTTGAGTCAAGAATAACCCCGACGTATTTAACTTGATCGACCACAGTGACCTCTGAACCAAAGAACTGCAACGGACGAGCTCCTGTGATTATCCTACGATGAGTGAAGAGCACCATTGATGTTTTGCCCGGATTTACAGATAATCCAACCTGACAACACCATTGTTCAACAGATCGCAGGGCTTGCTGCATTAAATCAAAGAGAGTGTTAATGCTTATACCGGTCATCAATATATGATAATCGTCGGCAAAACCATAAGTCGGAAATCCAAGGTTATTAAGTTTCCTTAACAAACCATCAGCGACTAGGTTCCATAAAAGTGGGGATAGTACACCACCTTGAGGACACCCACAGACACTCAGTTTTCTAATCTCTGCTTGCCGAAGCGATGAACAAAGAAGTCGATTGCTAAGCATTGCGTGTATCCAATTTGTGATACTTGAAGGTATGCCATGACCACGGGCTGCTTCCAGAATTGAATTGAAAGACACGTTATCAAAGGCACCTTCAATATCTAGGAAAACTCCCAAGCAAGATTGCTTTTGTGAGAAAGCTTTTTCAATGTTGTACACAACATCATGTAACAGGGTAGTAGTGGACTTTCCACGCTGGTAAGCATGTTGCATTCCATGTAGCGGATGCACGCCCAAACTAACATTCCTGATATAGTGATCGACTATGCGTTCCACTGTTTTAAGAAGAAATGAGCTTAGACTGATAGGCCTGAAACTCTTCGCTTCCTCATAAGTGTTGCGACCGCCTTTGGGAATAAATTTGACAATTATTTCCTGCCAGGCTCTTGGAATATATCCTGTCGCAAGACTAAAAGTAAGTATTTTCTTCAAAACATGTTTGAAATGTTCATACCCTTTCTGCAGTAACACTGGGAAAACTCCATCCTTTCCAGGAGACTTGTACGGAGCAAAACTCTCAACTGCCCATTTGACCGATTCAATCGTCACAACGCTTCGAGCAAGGGCCCAAGAATCGTAACTACCTGATAAAGTCTCGGGAAGAGCTGTCGGTGATGGATCCATACATCCTGGAAAGTGAGTGTTAAAAAGATAGTGAAGTACATCACCTTCATCAGACAAGTGTTCACCATCTGAAGTTCTTAAGAAACTGACATTAAAGTCCTTAGACTTCGAAAGTAACTTATTTAATCTGCTAGCCTCGTTGAGACTAGAGACATTTGTGCAGAGGCTTTTCCAACCACTTCGCTCAGACGATCGAAGAGCATTTTTGTAAGCCCTTCGAGCCGACACGAATGCCTCCGACCCATTTCTGCGTCGGTGGTTCCAAGCTCTTCTGCATAGTTTCCTTAGTCTAGCAAGTTCAGCATTCCACCAAGGAGTTCCTCTAGTAGCTCGCACAATCCGAAGTGGACAAGCCTCTTCATATGCTGCAACTATGAGTGAATTTGTCTCGTAGACAACATTTTCCAAATCAATTGGGGTTTCAATTGTTGGTTGGTACCCGTAAAATCTAGTCGCCAAGCCCTCTTCATAGAGGTCCCAGTTTGTAGATTTGGGATTACGATATGTGATAATATCAAATTTAACGTTTGAATGATCGAAGAAGATGTACTTATGATCAGACAACGAAGGTTCGAGCTCATCGGAGACGAGCCAATTTACCAACTCATGCGCAATTCTATCAGAGCAGAGAGTTACGTCCAAAACCTCCTCTCTTCCAGATCTCGCAAAAGTTGGACGGTTTCCTGCATTGACTATGTGCAGGTTTGTACTGCTCACAAATTCCATCATATCAGAGCCTCTCGAATTTATATCTGTGCTGCCCCAAATGATATGGTGAGCATTTATGTCACTGCCGATTACAAGCGGTAAATCACTTTTGCAGCAGTATGATACAACCTTTTTGAAGTCATCGCTTGGCGAAGGTTGGTTATGCGGCAAATATGCCGAACAATAGACATATTTCCTGTCTATGCCATCAATAGTCATACCAACTGTGACAGCACAAATATCCCGAGTTGTGAGCTCCGATATGAGAGAAACATCGAGAGCACTATTTGCAAGTATGCATGCTCGAGGCATTTCACGTGGATTAGTCATTCCGGTCTTGTTGAAGGCAACAAAGACTGGGTTTAACAATTTTCCAACGTAGAAGTTTCCCTTTTGGAAATATGGTTCTTGAACCAAAGCTAAAGAAGCTTTACCTTCTTGCAGAAGTCTGGATAGATTCATAGTTGCTGTACGTTTATGCTGGAGATTGATTTGTGCTACTCTAACCATTATCAATTAAAGTAACGAACACTCCACCTCCAGCACTTACCGTACAACAACTACAAGAAACCAAATATATTGGCTTATAATCGCCTATAGCGAACCATGTAAGGATTTTTTTAAATGTTTTAATCATTTAAATCCCACGAGTTGCGAAGAAAGAAGTCGTCCACTGTGCCAGAGCTTCGCTTAACACAGTAAGGGAAAATCCCAAGTTATTCCGTTCACGACTGCATTGTTTAACCTCCTGCAGCCATTCAGCCATCGGCACGGAAATACACCTTGACTTAGGAGTTCCTATTTTTGTGGCCTTTTACGACATGGAACAGGAAACCAGTGGATCAATTCTTGGTAAAAAATAATTCCGCCGGATGCCACACGGCTTACCTGTTTGGTGGACTTATACCACCGGTACAGGTGGACCGTAGCGTTATTCTTAGCCAGTTGGGAAACCGCTACCGACACTACACGGCTATCTAGGCTGCTCAGAGAGGGAAATTGACATTGATGGTCAACTTCCATGGATGGCCGAGCAGCCCACCAATGGTACATATATTACAGACTAGAAATTTATATGGTACATATATTACAGACTAGAAACATGATTTTGATCTCGGCCAAAAAAGATACTGAAAAAACACGACAAAGCATTATTCAGCCGAAAATGTCGGTAAATTCGGCGTTTTTCTAGCAGGACCGTGCGCAGTATTTCGTTTCGGGAGGGGCCCACAGATATGAAATAACGCATCTAACTTATGATTCTTTATGTATCTAGTTCTAGGCGTACTTTCAGTATCTTTTGTTCTTTGGAAGCGTTTAAGTAAATAGTCACATATTTCTAATGGAACTATGAGGTATTGAAGCAAGAAGTTCTATGCATCAAAGGGAAGAGATCAATGGTTACATTTCTCTTTCCATGTAGTCCCACAGTCCGGATTCGACTTCCTGTTCCGAAATTAGGGTTAGTAATGTTCAAAAATCAAAATATGTGAACTAACTTTTCTCGGAGACAGCGGAACCGATTTTTGTAAACTTAGTACTAAATGAAATGTCCTATGGTCGCAACGGCTTCTGTGTAATTTTATTTAAAGGATTCGGGTTGAAAATTTCAACCTATCGTTTGAAATGACGATGTAAAGGACGTGAAAACTCTGCGAAACTGTGCTAGCGACTATTTTTTTTCGATAAACTGCTTTCTGAATCATCGACTCGTTGCTGTTTTTGTTCCATCGAAAGCAATCGCGCCACCCACTTGGAAAAAACCTTTTTCATGCTCAATTTTTCATGAAGGATAGTAAATACACTTCCATATGATAGTGTGTCATCTCAGCAATCTCACGGAGCTTCACTTTACGATCTTTCATTATAATTTTTGTCGATTCACTCACATTTTCCGGTGTAACGGCTTCCACAGGTCTACCCGAGCGTTCCGCGTCATTTGTGTCGGTACGAACACGTTTAAACTCGGCGAACCACCGACAAATCGTTGCTTTTGATGGACAAGAGTCCGGATAACATTGTTCAATCCATTGTTTCGCTTGCATGGTGTTTTTACCCATTAAAAACAATGTTTTACTCCAACCTCGATAACTCAGCTGTTTCTGGTCGGATCGACTTAAAATTTTGACCCGTTTCAAGCAAAGGTTAGTACTCTAGAAAGACGTGGTTACTGGTTTACTACGAGCGCTATCTCTGCTTTAGTCTCGGGACTTATTGATCCATGTGTTATTACCAGTAGTGAAAAAAGTTTCATTACACCACTAGGTGGATCAAAACAGGTTTTTATAAATTGCTCTCATCCAACAGTAAATTTGACCGAATTCTAGATTATTTTCTTTTACTGTTCTAAGTTCAGAATATTCAGTTTCCTGGGTACATCCAATTCACCGTGTATAGTCACTTTGCTCTAAGATTTTCGATTTTGGAATCTAAATAGGAAGTGACAACTAAGGTGTTTCGATTGGCATGTTTGACCAGTCGAAGTATAATTGATAAACAGTTTCGGAAAATCGTTTTTTTTTACATTTTCTTGTAGCTCAACATTTAAAAAAATGGTGTCAAAATTTCAAATAAATCGGAACAAAACTGTCAAAATACTTTTTAGGAAAAAAAAAATTAAACCCGATTTTCAGAAAACCAATTTTTCGAAGTCCATGAACACGATCCTGCAAAATCTGAACTACTGAACCGATTATTTTCAAACTTGGAGCATACTTTCTTGGTATAAAATGACGTTTTTGAAATTTTGACATTTTCATATTATGGTAGTTTTCCACCTTAAATTTTTGCTTAAATGTACCACGAACTGTTAAAAAAATGAAATAATAACTTGAGAACGACAGAGAGGGGAGAAATAACTCGTATTTTAAGTAAATATAAGAACATTTCTGACTTCAAATAATTCTACGCCGAGTTATCGTGTTCACCGCGCAACATGAACGAAAATTGAACTAAATATTCTTCAAATGATGCTTTATAACGTAACAAAAGTTTGAATTATGCTTCAGTTGTTTCTCCGTAAAATATTTAAAAAAAATATTTTTTGATTCAAATTGTCCCTTAAGATAATTCAGCTTTTCGGGCTAGACAAACTTTCTGACGCTATGTGCGGGGTTGGGAATCGAACCCAGGCGGATTGCGTGAAAGGCATCTATTTACTCATTACGCTATACCCGTCTCCAATATGGAAAAATGTTTGACGAAGCTTTTCACCCGATCATTCATCTTTTTTTTTGCTCCATCTTTCCGTAGATGGAGTTCAGATGGCAAATTTCCTCGGTTCGCCACTGCACCCGATATTATCGTAAGATGGGAAGCGTTTTGTGAAAATTGTGAAAACCGTTACAAGGGTTAAATTCTTGCGGTAAACGAGTTACGATGCGTTACTTTTAAGGAAGTTAAAGGTGTTACGAAGCGTTACATGCTTTACTTTTTTTGTAAGTTATAGGCTTTACGAAGCGTTTAATGTGTTACATTTTTGTTTGATATAGACGTTACGCAGCGATACTGTTTTGGAAGTTAAAGGTGTTACGAAGCGTTACTTTGTATGGTATAGTCGTTACAATGCGTTACATACGTAACTTTTTTGAAAGATATAGACGTTACGAAGAGTTACATGCGTTACTTATTTATAAGTCAAATGCATTGTGAAGCGTTACATTTTTTGTAAAAGGTTTTACATGCGTTACTTATTTGTGAGTTATAGGCTTTACGAAGCGTTACATGTGTTACTATTTTGTTCGATATAGGCGTTACGCAGCAATACTGTTTTGTAAGTTAAAGGTGTTACGAAGCGTTACTTTGTAAGTTATATACGTTACTTTTTTATAAGTTAAAGGTATTACATGCATTACTTATTTTTAAGTAAAATGCAGTGCGAAGCGTTACATACGTTACCTTTTTGTTAAAGGTTTTGCATGCGTTACTTATTTGTAAGTTATAGGTTTTACGAAGCGTTACATGTGTTACATTTTTGTTTGATATAGGCTTTACGCAGCGATACTGTTTTGTAAGTTAAAGGTGTTACGAAGCGTGTAAGTTATAGGCGTTACGAAGCGTTGCATCAGTTACTTTTTCGAAAGATATAGGCGTTACGAAGAGTTATATGCGTTACTTTTTTGTAAGTTAAAGATATTACATGCGTTACTGCATTGCGAAGCGTTACATACGTTACTTTTTTGTTAAAGGTTTTACATACATTACTTATTTGTAAGTTATAGGCTTTACGAAGCGTTAAATGTGTTACATTTTTGTGAGTCATAGACGTTACGAAGCGTTATGTGCGCTTTCTATAGGCGTTAATGCACAAACACAAGCCATTTCAAGTGTTTTTTATTCTTACATTTATTTTAAAAATCGTAAGTTTCGATGATGCAAGTCTCAGAAGCAGTCAAAAATCCATGCTTCAGCATCAGAGTTAAGAATTAAATTAAGGATTGAAGTGACAGTTGTGGAATGGTTAGTTTACTAACCGCATTTTACTTCATTTATCAATCGTTGCATTGTGAAACTGTTTTCGAGAACGGTAGTTCTCTAATAACCTTATAACGAAACCTCAGTTCTAATTCAACAAACAAACCAACTATAAAGAGAACGAAATTCTTTGAAATGAACTGTTTTATCCATCTCTATTAGCAACACTATCCTATCATATCTGCTTCGCCGTTATCATCGCATATAAACTGCTATGTTCAAAAAGAATGAATAAATGATCCTTCCAAGGCTGTGAATCATTTCGCGGTTAATTTTAACTTTTGGTTAAAGTTTGACTTTCGAGCGGTTAATTTGATATTGTCAAAAATAACCATGCTCGAGAGCATGGTTATTTTTGACAGATCGATTGTTATTTTCCGACACTGAAAAAAATCTTGCTATGAAAATTCTAATATTAATTCTTTAGCTGAAATTATTTCCAGTGGAAAATAAACCCAAATAACTTTCCGTCCGTCAAATTTTGAAATGGGCCGCAGTTTTAGTTAAATTTAACTACTCGACACAAAATAATCACTCAAATGTCAGATTTCAACCAAAAGTTAAAATTAACCGCGAAATGGTTCACAGCCTAAATATTTTGTTCCCATCAGCTCTTTATTCTGAGATACACAACTCACCATTCAACAAAGCATTCAGCACGCTGAATACGGGTCACCAAGAGTGTGGGGGTATTCGAAGAAGTCGCAAAGATCAAATGAATAGTTTAACGTTCTAAGTAGAAATACCAGCTTTCTATCGATACTTTATATATTGAATCTCAATCAACAGATCTCGTCCTACACTGAATGAAATTAGCACTCCAAAGCTAACATTTGTAATACATTACGCTAAATAGAAATTCGAAGCGGTTTTTCAAACTGCTCTTAGATCTATTCCGTTTTATTGGCGGTATTGGTTGATGGTCAAATAAAGGTACTTGTTTTGTGTCTATAACCAAGGACCAGGATTTAAGTAATATTCCATTTCTTCTGTCTCAAATTCGTGGCAGACGTCATATAGATCAGTATGTAAGAATCAATGCAACATGCGTAATGAATGTGATACAATGTTTTATTCCTAAGCATATCACCAATAAAAACCATTTTGAAATAATCGTTCATAAACTGTAAATCCAATAGTAATGTTAATTTATAAAAGGCATGTTGTAAAACACAAATTTGAGACTACCTGCATTTACGAAGAGTTGCCGCAGGTTAAAAAAATCTTTTTTCCAGACTACGAACTACTACGACTTTTTCTAACGAAACTATGCAGTCTCTGGATTTTGTTTAAATTTCAGCTTGTTTCTGTCTGTTAATGGCCGGCCGATTATTGAGCTACGTTCAAATAACCTGAGCTTCGCTCAATACAATGGTTAAACAATACAGTTTCTTTGAGAAAATCATTCATGTTCTGCAACCCAGAACTAAAGATTTACGTTTTCCTATATCTCATCCTTTCACATGCGTTAATTGAATTCCATACATCCGATGCTGAATTATACGCTACACTTGCACAATACACAAGTGAAACATATCCTGCAATTCCTACCCAAACTAACATTTGCATACATTTCCCAATTTTCCATTGACCCGGTGCATTGCCATACAAAATTCAGGTACTCCTACGAGTCCTAAGAGTATACTTCACTTCTAATCCGACATTGTGCTTTTGTTGGCTCATACAGGAGAAAAGTCCGTTTGTAAAACATCGAACTTAACACGGACGGATCTGTTTCATCTTCGCCGACCCAGCGACTGATGATCCCTGCCTGTTGCAACACGGTTGCTGTTTTCGGTGTCTGTCCAGTGCAAGCGCTAGCAATAATCCGATTTAGCATTTTACTTCGGTGTTGTTTTGCTTCGAACAAGTAGGTCATGGATTTTTCAGATCAATCAGTATCGGAAACGGCATTTTCAACAATGTGCGCAAGCAGGATTAGTTTGTGTTTTCGTCACGCTGTTTCGGTAATTTATTCATCCGTTTATTCGGTAATTTTCGGTGTTTCTTTTTACTCTATAACGTACGAATATGGTTCCGAATGCTATACGGCCGACCCTGCTAGACAGCCAGGAAACATCATCGAGTTTTGAGCAGTTCATGTCACTCTTGAAAAACCGCTTCGATTTTGTGTTTAGAATGATTTATTCATTTATTCTTTTCGATAGGATAGTGTTGCTAATAATAAAACTTTTGAAAGATAGATTTTTTTAGAAGCATATTTCCTCTACCAAAGAGAATATTTGTACACTTTGTTACGGTAGTGTACGATAGGAAAACTTATGCAAATGGCTACCATTAGGACAGGGGTATTGAACATTCATTAGATTACAAAAAATGCATTAATTTTATGGCACTTGGTCAACAATTTTAACTTAGGTATATTAAAAACTAATATTAATCACCAAAAAATATATGCCTGAACACATTTCGACTTTTCAGTTCCAGAACTTTTCAGCTCCGATGTGTCAAGACCCAAAATATAAATGGCGCGCACGTTTTCAATAAGTACAATAATAATAATACTAGTTATACAATTTTAGTGTTGAAACAAAGTCCGCTGAGATTCTATTTATTCATGCTTTGATGTGCAATTTATTATGAACATAAAGTGGAGTCCCAGTGGAAAAGATTTCCTTTTAAGGGATCCACAATTTAATTACTACGCTATGTTGGAAAAAAAGTACATATATATTAGGATATTAGTTATTAATGTGAAATACTGTTGACGATAAATACATTATAAAACAAAAAAAAACTACATTAGCTAAATATCTTGGTACTTTAATGTGCATTAAATTTAGCTGGACCAACAAAAAGGATCCGTCTTTGACCAAGGCTTGTAACTGGTCGAACACGAAACAAATTGTTACAAAGGCGTGTTGTTCGAGAATGGGATATAGTTGGGGACTGTAGATTATGGTGAACTGTGGAGTTATGCAGATTATCATGGACGAATAGCAACTTTTGGACATCACATAAGTATGTTATTGGTAAAACATTATGGTTTCTGTCAGAGTATAACAATAGGCTCGAGAATAGTAAGTGTTTATTGAAAATGATTTTTAGGCATCTGTTTTGTAGAGTTTGTAGTTTCTTCAGATAAGAACTAGCGGCTCGCCCCCACACCGACACTAAGTAGTTGAGCTGTGAATGGATGTAAGCAAAATAAAAATTTAACAGAGCACGCTGGAGAACAAAGGACTTGACTCTCCATAAAATACCGCAGTACGACGCCACGTGCTTGGCAACTAACTTTATGTGGTGAGCCCAGGTAAATGTGGGGTCGAAAATATGCCCAGATACTTCAAAAAGTCAACTTTTTCAATAATATTGTGTCCAAGCTGGGGATGATTATGCCACAGACTAACAGACAGGACACTCAAATTAGATTCTTCAATCATTTTAACGGTCATTTCGAATATTCCTTTATTTGGGACAGTACTCACATGTGTCATGATGGCGCCACGTTACCCTATCAAAAACATCCTGTCTGTCATCTAGACTGTGTTTATTTTTTTCATTTATCAACAGAGTTGCCATTCATACAGAATTACCTGTATTGTATACGTCCATGCGAATCACGACGTAAAATACACTGGTGGCGTAATAAGACAGTTTTGGTTGTGTTGGTAATTTTCTCACGAAATTAAGTATGGCGCGCCGGGATTCAAGCATGTAAACATAAACAAACGACCAGTTCAGATCGGGATTTCACTTCAAAGTTACTCCAGTTGTCGCGCAGCCTGGCGAATCTTTGGCACTAATTGAAAATCTGAACATTTTTACCTATTTTTATATATATAAAAAATAGGTATAGAATTCGCTCAAACTTTCGAAAATTTTTCCGAGGCCCGGAGGGCCGAATGACATATACCAATCGATTCAGCTCGACGAACTGAGCAAATGTCTGTGTGTGTGTATGTATGTGTGTGTCCGTATGTGTGTTGTCAACTAAGAGGTCGAGATCTCAGAGATGGCTGGACCGATTTTCATCACACTAGTCGCAAATGAAAGGTCTCCCCGTCACCCAAAACGCTATTGAATGGTTTTGAGATCGGATGTTTACTTTTTGAGTTATACAAAGTTTTATGTCAAAATTTTAAGTTTTTTGACAGTATCTGTCACAATTGACCTTGAAAACAGAATATGTTTTCAGACTTAGATTCCGCACGGTAATACCTATCCAACAAGCCATAGATTGTTAAAATCCGTCCATTTTTAACGGAGATATCGAAATTTTTCTGTAAGCGACTTTTCCCCCTATTCCAGCAGTAGGAGTTTTGAGCGCTGTATGACAAAGAAATGCTTGGGAGCAACGGAAAACACGATTTTTTGTACTGTTACATACAATTGTTTCTAAGAACCAAAAGGATTGTGTACAGCATTCTTTTTCATGACATTTAGCCTCGGACCGATTTTGGCACGGCTCGTTTTTGGCAACATAATCGTTCGAATATGACATATATAAACCAGATGATGGCAGAATTTTTTTTAATTATTTTGTTTTAAACTACTTACAGCAATAAATGCTGGAACAACACAACATCCATATACCATTCGAATCAGTTCGTCGAGATCAGCAAATGCGTGTGTGACAAATAACTTCAATTAATTTTCTCGGAAAATTTCTTTTCTACAAATTCAGATTCATACGAAAAGTCGTATGCTCCCAAACAAAGTTCCTGCATTATGTTTGGTTCCGACCTCTGGTTTCGGAACTACAGGATGATATGTGAAACGAAATCAAAATTGTGTAACTCATTTTTCTTGAAGATGGCTGAACCGATCTAAGATGCAAATGAAATCTAAGAATCATCTAAGATTCAAATGAAAAGTTTCAAAGTTCTATAAAACATCTTGCTTTTCAGTCAGATCCAACTTCCGGTTTCGGGGATTGTATAAAAATGTCTATTCCACATAATTTAATCAGGTTTATTGGGTTAGCAGATTTGGATAGTCGATAAAAAAATTAACTTTTTTCAGTTTTAGTGGTATTCAGTTGTCGATCAGAAGGCACCTAAAAATTTAATTCGTGCTATGATCTCTCAAAGATGTCTTAACTGATTTTCAAATGTTTTGAAACAAATGTAAAGTGTACAGCTACTCAGGTGAATTTATCTGACTTCGGCCATACCGCTCTTAGAATTCCGGTTCCAGTATAAAATCGTTTCTCAAAGCTCAATCGTTTTCTCAAAAAAAGCCTAATCAAATTTCAGAAACAAAAATTTTAATTAAAACAAACTTATTTACAAAAATTAATTATTTTATCCAATTATGACTTCCGGTTCTCGAATTACATGATGATGAATTTTTAAAATTCAAACCGATATAGAAGATGACAATCCCGAAAAGCTTCAAAGTTGAACTCAAAACTGTTGTAATTTATTCGTCATATGGCCATACGAATCGGTTTGGGTTATGCTGGTTCCTGAATACCGGCTCTGGAAGTACCTTAAATTACCGTAAACTCTAGAGTGGAACTTACATATCATGGCATGTTTAATCGATTATCACACTTCTAGATTCAAATTCGATCCGATTTGCAGTTTCGACATTACAGAGTAATGAGTGATTAAAATCTCAAATTGTCGCTTAAAACGAGGGTCATTAAAATAATGTCATGAAAACTTAAACACCGAATTCATGCAAAAAACACATGCGGATTGATAAAAATAGGTATCATCTCACTGCTAGGTGGATTAAACACGTTTTTCTTCAAGGGCTTGCAAGGTAACGTCGAAATATAGAAAATTTTACACACATCCGATTCTGTTCATTTCGTTGGAGGAAGGATTTGGCGGATCGCACTGTGGTATCTATTACAGTTATTATGGATAATGGATAATGTGATTGTGCTGTGGGTGGCAAATGCAGGTAATGAAAACGATTGAAACATCCCGGAACAATGGATCTACAGTCGGTGTTGAACAGTCGTTCGCACCGCACGCGTATAGCTCTTGGCTCCTGGAATTTTTTTCTGGCTACCTAGAGTTTCATTGATTCAAGGCTTCAGTCTTTTTCAAGGCTACCTGAATCACTAACTAAGTGACTAAGTGATACAAAGAGTGATATTAGAGTGACTAAGTGATACAAAGAGTGATATTAGAGTGACTAAGAAATTAATCAGCCTTTTTTAAGGCTAGCTAGGAGTCTAATCGAAGACTAATTTAGCCTAGTTAATTTAATTTAAAATTTCATTAATTTCAAAAATGCCTGCGTCCAACCGGAAAGGCAACAAGCCTAAGGCTAAAAATAATTCAATACGGAATAAATCACAATCCGTTATTCAACATTTTTCTAATAACATTCACGATCTTATAGAATCTGAATGTAAAAATAAAAGACAACGGACGGATTTCCCTTCCGTTGATCCTATGCCGTCTAACAATATTTACGAGATTCTTCCTGAATCCGATTGTAGCGACATAGAAGAAAATTCTTCAAAAATTCCCAAAATGGACGCTTGTCGTTCTGGGAAGAAACATCAATCTATGCCACCAGTGACGGTGATGATTTCCGACTTCAAAGCATTCCGTACTGAGCTTTCTACTTTTCTCCCGGAAGTAAGAGTCTCATTTATAATCGGACGAAGAGGAGAATGTCGAGTCTTGGTGGATGGATTGGAAGATTACGAACGTCTTATTCGATATTTGTCCGAAAAACTTCATAAATTTTATTCATATGATATAAAATCAGACAGACCCTTCAAGGCTGTCTTGAAAGGATTATCAAATGATCAAAGTATTGATGAAATTAAAAATGAAATAAAAGAATTGCTTGGTTTTGCCTCTTCCCAAGTAATACTTATGAAAAAAAGAGCGAATGGTACTTCTAAACCACGCTCTGGAATTTCCCATGAACTTTACCTAATACACTTCAATCGAAGTGATGTAAACAATTTGAAAACTTTAGAAAAAGTACGTTTCATTTCCCACATTAAAATTCATTGGGAACATTATAAACGGCATAATCGTATTGCAAACTTAACGCAATGTCGTCGTTGCCAAGGCTTCGGCCATGGAACCAAAAATTGTCATATGGATATACGGTGTTTGAATTGTGGTAAATCGCATTCGAAAGACGTTTGTCCAATGAATGAAACCACTGATAAATTTTCATGTTCAAATTGCAATGGAAATCATAAATCCAATTATTTGAAATGTCCTGTCAGGGAAAAAATTTTAAACGCTCGTTCGCTTAGACAACAAGTCAAATCAACGACCTTAAATTTACAGAACATACCTGAAAATTCTTCTAAGGCACCTGCCAATTCGTCTTCTAACGAAAACAATTTATTGACAGGTAGATCGACCTCGTTATCATCTTCTTCTAATGTCAGTTATGCTGGTATATTAGGTAGAAATCTATCTCCTATTTCTTCTAATGTAAATAATCAAAACACAGGACCGCCTTGCAGTTCTTCTTCTAACGAAAACAATTTATTAATAGGTAGACCGGCCAAATCATCTTCTTCTAATGGCACTCTACCTACAAATATTCCTTCAATGCCATTCGCTTCTTTAAATGAAGTCGATTTAGGCGATATAACTGAAAATAAAATGATCTACCTACAAGATCAACTTTTTCAAATGATCATCCAAATGAATTCGACTTCATCACTTTTTGAAGCATTTCAAATCGGATGGAAATTTGCAAATAATATTATAATGAATTTAAAATTTAACAGTGATGTTAAATAATTATTTGAATATTTTAAATTGGAATGCTCGATCTTTGAAATCGAGTGAAGATGAATTTTATAATTTTCTCAAAGTTCACAAAATTCATACTGCCATTGTGACAGAAACTTTTCTTAAACCAAATGTAAAATTGAAAAGTAATCCACATTATGTGGTTCATCGATTTGACAGGTTTGCTGGAATTGGTGGTGGAGTTGCCATTTTTGTCCAACGGCAAATTAAACATCGAATTTTACCTTCTTTCAATACTAAAGTTATTGAAAGCTTGGGAATCGAAGTTGAAACCATTCATGGAATTTATTTCATCGCTGGAGCATATTTGCCATTCCAATGCACCGGCGAACAATTAAATTTCTTTAAAGGCGATTTGCAAAAACTTACAAGATATCGATCGAAATTTTTCGTAATAGGGGACTTAAATGCTAAGCATGTCCAGTGGAATTGTAGGCAAAATAACAGTAATGGTAAAATACTTCATAATCAACTCTCAGCTGGTTACTTTACAGTTCTTCATCCCAGTAATCCTACTTGTTTCTCTTCCGTGAAAAACCCGTCTACAATTGATCTGGTTCTAACAGATCAAAGTCACATTTGTAGTGAACCGATTACTCATGCTGACTTTGACTCAGATCATCTTCCAGTAACATTCAGACTTTCCAACGAAGCTATAATTAATCCAATTAGTTCTATTTTCAACTATCATAGAGCTAATTGGTTGGATTACAGATCTCACATTGAAAATCATGTGGATCACGAAACTATTTTAGAAAATTCTGCGGACATCGACACAGCAATTGATAATTTGAATCATTATATTATCGAAGCTAGAAATCTTTCAGTTCCCAAAGCTCAAACTAAATTAAATTCTCCTATCATCGATGACAATCTTCAACTGCTCATTCGGTTGAAGAATGTTCGTCGACGACAATATCAACGTTCTCGTGATCCTGCTATGAAAAACATAGTTAAGGATTTACAAAAAGAAATTAAACATAGATTTACTCTTTTGCGAAATGAAAATTTCGCTAAAGAAGTTGAACAAATTAAACCATATTCTAAACCTTTCTGGAAACTTTCTAAGGTTCTTAAGAAACCTCAGAAAGCAATTCCTGCTCTCAAGGAAGGCAATCAAATACTTCTTACAAATGGTGAAAAAGCTCAAAAGCTAGCTCAGCAGTTCGAGAGTGTCCACAATTTTAATTTAAACGTTGTGAGTCCTATTGAAAATGAAGTCTCACTGAAGTATGATCATATTTCAACCCAAGTGTTATCACACGATGACATTATTGAGACGAATTTTGATGAAATTAAATCAATTATTAGGAAACTCAAAAACATGAAGGCTCCTGGTAATGATGGAATTTTTAATATTCTGGTTAAAATTTTCAACAAGTGTTTTTCATTAGCTTACTTCCCAAAAAGATGGAAAAACGCTAAAGTAATTCCTATCCTAAAACCTGATAAAAACCCAGCAGAAACATCAAGTTATCGCCCAATTAGCTTACTTTCTTCTATCAGTAAACTTTTTGAAAAAATTATCTTGTTAAGAATGATGACTCATATAAATGAGAATTCAATTTTTTTACAAGAGCAGTTTGGATTTCGTCATGAACATTCAACTACTCATCAACTTGTCAGAGTAACGAACATGATAAAATCAAATAAATCTTCTGGGTTATCCACTGGAGTTGCTCTTCTAGACATAGAAAAAGCATTCGACAGTGTTTGGCACAAAGGTTTAATAGCAAAAATGTCTGATTTCCAGTTTCCTATTTATTTGATCAAAATGATTCAAAATTATTTAACTGATCGTACTCTTCAGGTTAGCTATCAGAATTGTAAATCTGAATTGCTACCCGTACGAGCCGGTGTTCCGCAGGGTTCGAGTGTAGCTCCAATCTTGTATAATATTTTCACTTCTGATCTTCCAAATCTACCCGTTGGTTGTCAGAAATCGCTATTCTGTGACGACACAAGTCTGTTAGCCACAGGTAGAAATCTAAGAGTGATCTGCAGTCGCCTACAAAGAAGTTTAAATATTTTCAGTGATTATCTGTCAAAATGGAAAATTGAACCAAATGCAGCAAAAACGCAATTAATTATCTTTCCTCACAAGCCAAGAGCTTCTTTTCTTAAACCAAACAATAATCACATTCTCAAATTGAATGGCTTGGAATTGACATGGTCTGATCAAGCTAAATACTTAGGTTTAACGTATGACAAAAAACTCACTTTCAAGGATCACATTGAAGGAATCCAGGCAAAGTGTAATAAATATATTAAATGTTTATATCCTCTTATAAACAGAAATTCTAAGCTCTGTCTAAAAAACAAATTGTTAATTTATAAACAAATTTTCAGACCAGCCATGCTTTATGCGGTACCAATTTGGTCAAGCTGTTGTTCCACCAGGAAGAAAACGCTTCAAAGGATTCAGAATAAAATTCTGAAAATGATTCTGAAGCGTCCTCCCTGGTTTAGTACAAATGAGTTACACAGACTCACAAATATAGAACCATTAGATGTAATCACAGACTAACAGACAGGACACTCAAATTAGATTCTTCAATCATTTTAACGGTCATTTCGAATATTCCTTTATTTGGGACAGTACTCACATGTGTCATGATGGCGCCACGTTGCCCTATCAAAAACATCCTGTCTGTCATCTATACTGTGTTTTTTTTCATTTACCAACAGAGTTGCCATTCATGCAGAATTACCTGTAATGTATTGATTTGTATACGTCCATGCGAATTTCATGCAGGATACAAATTTAATACATATTGCCAAAACTATATACAGAATTATGCCTACTTCTCATCCTCCAACGCAATACAAAATCGAACCCGTTTTGTTACAATATTTACTTGCTTCTGGTCTGCCGCCACTTAATTTCGGGTGAAAACTACCAACACAATAAAAAATAGTCTAGATGAACAACGTTGAGTCAAATAAATGGTTACCTTCCAACATCGCGAAAAAGTTAAATATATTATCAATAGAGTTACTATAATCAGAGTGGCGACAGCTGTTCGTTTGGAATGACAGCTACCAGTTCCAAACGAGCAAACGGCCTGTCAATTCAATGTAAAGCTAATGGAATGTTTTTAATTGTTGCCAGCATTACGGATGAGATGTCGTCACTCTGGTTATAGGCACTCTAATTATCAACGTAATCAAAAAATTTATTGTGACGATTCATTTTCAAAAATTTTGATGAAATCAGGCATCCCTGCAAGCAGCTGATCGGTGTTGACAAACGAGGGGAAACCAACTAGTAAAACAACTTTTACGTAACACAAGGGGTGTACCGATAGTAAATAGTTCGCGCAGTACAATATAGGTGGAACTAGTGCATCACGAAAAATTATTTTTATAAGAATTTACTCATACTGTCATGTCTGTTAGTCTGTGATGTAATGTCACATAATATTATAAGCAAATTCCGACAAAAATCGATGCAATCTTCAATTGAATCGATTCGCTCTCTGTATTAGTTAGTAAGTTAGTATATAAGTTCCTTTTCCCCATTACACAATACAAGTAGGTTTAGAATTTTCCCTACACAAAAATCTCAGAATTGCGGAAGCAAATGATGTCTTCATGGTAATAACCAAATCATATATATATAACAGGGCTGAAAAGTCACCACTTGTGGCTGAACACCCAATTTAAATCTTAATAATTTAATTTTAACTCATATTCCAATAAATAGTTATTTAAAAAAAAAAAAAAAATCCCGGAACAAAACACCGCATTTCACTGTCAATATTTTCGCAAACAGAATCAACTCTAAATATTTTCATAAAAGCAACTCCCGAAACGTCATTTGTTTATGTTTTTCTTCTTCACTTCTCTCTGTTATTCCAAAATTAAATGACAACCGCACTAACACATAGAAAAACGTGATCACCAGGTATTTTACATCGTGCATGCGAATTTCATGCAGGATACAGATTTAATACATAATTGTGCCTACTTCTCATCCTCCAACGCAATACAAAATCGAACCCGTTTTGTTACAATATTTACTTGCTTCTTGTCTGCCCAACCCATACACAACCTGACAGAAATAAGCCTGTTTCATATGTGTTCCACTAAATTCAGGACGGCACTAGTGTACCTAAACAATACGGGTGCAATGAATTACGAAACAAAAAGATTACAAGAGAAAAAAGTACTTCATTACGTTATTTACGTTCACTGTGTATGCGTCCAGCAATATATTCAAAAGGAGTTTAATTTTCATATTGTGACTCACGCAAGAACTCCTGAATGAAATGAAAATATTGCGATTTTTTCTAACAGCGCTGCATTTCACCAAACTCATCAATAACACACGTCATAAATCTCCAAACATGCGTATTTTGTAATCTTTCTATCTTTTAATTTACTTTGCGCAACATCTTCCCTTTGGTCTAAAAAGATAACTATTAATAGTAATTGATAGAGTTAGAAATGAACTGTTTTTTGAAATGTGGTGTGTGGCTAAAGAGTATCTAACGTATTTAGTCTTGTCAATTAAAACGCAAGGAATTAGTAGCCATTTGTAGGAGTATTTGTTATTATTGGATGATCTTCTAACGACTCGAATGAAGATAAGGGAACCATAGATTTAAGCTTGGTTTGCAAAATAGTAGTATTGTTCCTCAGGATTCAGTAGAATACATTACTTCATGTTCATTGTTCATTGAAATGTGATGAACTACTGTTAAACCTTCTATTGATGAAAAGAGAAAAATTATACTTATGCTAAACCATAGTAACTTATCATCATAATTATTTTATTGGTATCAAGAAATGCTAGCAAAATTTATTTTACTTATTTAAATATTAAAATTATTATACTCGAAAAAACAGATACGTTATTTCCAAATATTATTCTATTTACGACGTCATTGTGGAACCAGAGAACCAAAAGTTTTACTTATATTCTCGATGCATGGGAGCTGTCAAGTTGTCTACTGGTTGGGTCTGCCGCCACTTAATTTCGGGTGAAACTACCAACACAATAAAAAATAGTCTAGATGAACAACGTTGAGTCAAATAAATGGTTACCTTCCAACATCGCGAAAATGTTAAATATATTATCAACGTAATCCAATAGTTTATTGTGACGATTCATTTTCAAATATTTTGATGAAATCAGGCATCCCTGCAAGCAGCTGATCGGTGTTGACAAACGAGGGGAAACCAACTAGTAAAAAAAAACTTTTACATAACACAAGGGGTGTACAGATAGTAAATAGTTCGCGCAGTACAATATAGGTGGAACTAGTGCATCACGAAAAATTATTTTTATAAGAATTTATTCATACTGTCATGTCTGTTAGTCTGTGATTATGCGTTGGTATGGTTTTCCTTATGGAACGGAAAATCATATACTTAGTCTTTGTGGCATTCAATGATAATAAGTTCGCATCAAAATATTGATCAATAATTCTTAAATCACTTTCCATTAAGTTAAAAATAGCATTGATGTCACTGCCAGGATAAAACAGAGCTGTGTCGTCGGCGAATAGTCGTAGAGTTCCATTAAGCTGTAAATTACCTATGTCATTAATATATAAAAGAAACAATAGTGGTCCACTATTACTTCCTTGTGGAACACCAATGTTTATTGGAGCAAGGTTCCTGCTGTCTTTTTCGATGGATACAAATTGTTTTCTATTAGTCAAGTAACTACGGATAATTGAAATAGCAATGCCCCTGATACCATAGCAATCGAGTTTGTTCAAAAGTATACTATGATCTAATGTGTCAAAAGCTTTTTTAAGGTCTAAAAATAATGCACCAACTACATTTTTTCCATCGATCTCGCTTATAATTTCGTCAACTAATTCAATTATAGCGGTGTGTGTGCTAGAACCTTGTCTGAAGCCATATTGGAATTTTAGGAGAATATTATGCTTACTTAGGAATTCGATAGGTCTAGTGACTAAAAGTTTTTCAAATATTTTGTTAAATATGGACAATGTAGATATAGGACGGTAATTATTACAATCACAACGGTCATTTGATAGCAGTAAACGGTAAAAACAGATAGGGTTTGCTTCAAGTGAAAACGCCAAATATTATTTCAATTGAGAAGCTATTTTTTTCCCGCTATTTTTAATTTCAAAAGCAATATAACGACAACACCAGTGCAACTATTGACCCGAACTACTTCAGTTCAGTTATAGAAAAAATTGAAAATAATTTTGCTGACAGATTTCAGCAATTCAAAATCACTCAACGATTTACAGTCAATCATCTCAACGCAAACAGTAATGACATCCATGTTGAATCGATAGGGGTAGGTTAGTTTATTTTATCGGAAAACTTCATTTATTCAAGTATAATTTATTGATGATGAGACAATATTTCGTGGCTCATTTTTTTGAAATTGAGTAAATTGTAACGTTTTATTATTCCAAAATCAAAAGGGTTGCCTCAGTGGCTTTTTGTAGCCATCAATTAACAAATTCTACAAATCAGAAACAATTACGGTTCAGTTTAGTACGAAGTAACTTTATATCTACAATTTTACATTACAACTTGAAAATCTCACCCATAAACATTTATTGAACTGTAAGTCCGTAACAGAAAGTCGTACTAAAAAATAAATAGGAAGTCATGGGGTCATGAGATCTTTCATTTAAATGTAGTTTTATGAAAATCTGTTATGCAATCGATGAGAAAATTGAGTGCGCATTTTACGCTATAGCTCCAGAAAAATGAAGCCACTGGTCTTAGCCACTGGTCTTATAAACCAGTTGTCTTATGTTCGATCCCGGAACTGGAAGGATTCTTATTGTCAGTAGAATCGATGTATGAATCGGCTGCGAGCAAAGTCTGTTGAAACAAAAAGGCTAAATTCCACTAAAGGAGATTGTAATGCCAAGACTTTTCTTTCACGCAATCCGTGAACTAGACTACCAGCTATTACACTGCCGATTGGTTTATGTGAATTTCTGCAGTTATGTTACTGATTTTCAAAGCGCCCCGGCGTAAAACTGGAGTAAAAAAGTTATATTAACAACTGATTATTATGAATCGAAACAAACAATACGTGAAAATTCATGCATTGTAAGCTTATACAAGCAGATTATTGACACATAACTCTTCGCATGGCCTAAAGCCATCTATTTTTTTTTATTCCTACAAGCAGTACGCAGAGTTTCATTTAGCATCGCCTCAGGAAACGAAGAGCAGCAGATCCTTTCCAGTAGCACTCGTAGATCCGATTACATCAAAATATTTAGTGAAAATAAAATCCGACACCTTTCAACAAGAACTATCGGAACCTTTGGAAGCTGAAGAGGCTGGGGTAGAATTGAAATAAATAAAAAAATAACCTACAAAGGAATGACAGATGAGAACAAAAAACCTATCGTTGGCTGAGAGACATCTGCCGGACGAGGGACACTACTCTCCAGCACGCACACTTGAAGAGCACTCCATTGCAGCAGCGGGAGGCACCTGGTACGAAGGGGTGACATTTTAATACAATTGTATTACTTGATTTGGGAATGAAAATGCACGCTGTAACTCTTTTTCATTCGCTCTAAAATGTAATCGAAAGGAACAAAAACAAACACAGCATGAAACTGTTAATTCTGACGCTGCTAGAGGCCATCCTAATTGAATCGAGAGGGCTTGGAACTGAAAAAAAACTGCACAATGTGAAGAAAATCAAATTAACATTCGCATTGAATCAATTTAATTCGTTTGGAAGCGAAATGGATTCAAGCTGGGTTTGTTGTAGTCCGTTAAACTGAAGTGATTTCATGACGAAAACGGTTTTGTCTTCAAAAAGAGACGCAATGACTGATTACTGATCGCACTTCAAAATAATCAAAATCCCTAGTTCAATTTTCACGAAATACATGTTTACATATATTTAGGTAGATTTGCAGGAATTAGTACCCTCTTTCGAAGTGTTCGGATCTTTTGAAAATGAAAATAGGATAGAAATCAAATTTCTCACCCCTCTCCAAATTATTGTTCTAAAAGAGACACATCATCCGAACTGATGACAAACAATTCATTCATTCCATATGCTCACGTTCCCTTCAATTCTCAATCAATAAATTGAGCCATCATTATAAGCTGAGAAGTTCTACAATGTCGAAAAACTACTACTGTTCATTCCCCGTGGCGGATCCCTCCTCGGGCTCTTTTGTGTATAAGCAATTTTTGACCTTCCCAGCGGGGAATATCTCGCCTGTTTTTTTTGTGTGAGTGTGCACAAAGTTGCAATTCTCCAATCTTCGTGATAGGGTCCTAACAGGAACAAAACAAAAGATACAATGTTACCGTTAGTTTAGTAACAAGACGTATTCAGCTTTGATATTTTGTTCGAAGTAAGAGTAACAGTGCTGATGGAAACTACTAATAGGAAACGAATTCCATTCCAATAATTGAATTATCAGAGCTATTGTACCAATAGTTGAAGTTAAGTTACCCATGTTGCATCAATTGGAAGCTAATCACATTAAATTACCTATCGCGAAAAAAAATTTTCAAAGATA
Organism: Malaya genurostris; assembly: GCF_030247185.1. Taxonomy (NCBI): domain Eukaryota; kingdom Metazoa; phylum Arthropoda; class Insecta; order Diptera; family Culicidae; genus Malaya; species Malaya genurostris. The sequence continues at coordinate 130,191,462 of NC_080570.1, forward strand.
TTACAACATTTGGTGGATATTTTTACACAGTGGGCCAAAATAAAATCAATCCTGGAGTGGGCCAAAATACCTTTTTTACTCTAATACCGCAGAAAAATAGTTAGAAAATTGTTCAATACCCTGATATTACTAAGTCCAAACTATGTTGCGACAAAAGCATGATCATGTTTTTCATGTTACACAGGTTAAATGAAGATGACCGCAATGTTTCTTCATAACATAATTTGTTATCAAATAGTTATTTAGGTTTCCAATCACCACATCTTTTCGTTACTTAATTCAAACATATCTTGAATCACAGCTACGTTTTTAATTACTAGTTGAAAACACCCCGACCTGGAAGGATTCTTAGTGTCAGTAGAATCGTAGTACTAGCCATGCAATGATTCTGTACGCTATGAGTCGGCTGCGAAGTCTGTTGAAACAGAAGGACCAAATTCCACAAAATGGAATGTAATGCCAAGACCAGTGTTGGTGATTGCCGAAAATTTGACAGAAACTGCTCGATATTTACCAATATTGTATACAACATTTTCAATCCGGTAGAAGATGCTACAAGAACTCGAGTCTCTCAATGCGAGAAGAATTTTTCTTCATTTCTTCGCTCCACTTCATACTCTAAGTATTTCACGGCCCTTAAAAAAAATACAGTCTGATAATGATTGGTGCTGTGTGGAACTTACCAAGAGAGAAACGCAAGTTGACAATTATCATAGAAAATCGAATCGATGATTCGACTTGATGATTCTCATACTAGATTGGCATATTTCAAAACCCTTGTGTGGAGCATTCACATACATTTTCATAGACACAACTTATACAAAGGTTATATGCACATAGTTAGAATAAGCGGCAATAGTAAAATGATTCTATCGCAATTACCAACTGCCTGTATAGAATCGGATCGCGAAACGAGAATACGCGACTGGTTGTTGCTTCAGAGAGGATCCCCACAGCAGCGTGCTAACCTTTGATTCTCAGAAATGTCATCGAGAGAAATTCGCTCTCGCACTGGTGTCGATTCTATGTTAAATGAGCCATGCCGGGTTTTTGTTGCTGCGATGATATCCGTCTCTCTTTGATGGCACTGATTCAATCGTGTGATGAGTTGCCAGTGAGCGTTCTTTGATACGATAAAAGCCATCCTTGATTTCAGTACGCCCTTCCGGTACCGTCTATAGTGTACAATACTTATTCTCTGTAGGTTTAGTGATAAACGTTCGTGATGGATCGTTCTAAAATGAGATTCAAAAATCATAGAACACGGTACCGGCCCTGAGCAAATATTGAACAAATTCGAAATACTATTGCAGAATTTCTTCCTTTCCTAAATAAATGTAAATAAAAGGCAACACTGACATCCTCTAAAGACTTGTTCGCCATAAAATCTGGACAGATAAAATTTGGAATATAAAAAAATGCTGTTAGTTCAATCCAAGATGCATTTTTATTCTTTTAGTTGTGCATTATTAGTCATCGCTAAACTAATTACAGTAACATAATTAGGCTGCGTGAAGGAACTACGAACCTTTGAGTTTATTCCAGCCATTAGTTGCTTTAGTACAAATTTTTTTTCTATAATTGTAGCTTGTTGTTTATATTGGGAGAATCATCTCTTCACGAGAACCCAATACCACTCGATGTCACAACTCAGGGCAGTTAGGTGGATTCGCCTTTTTCGGTACAAAATGAACTCCTTTCGCTTCATACCCTCCCAAAACATCGTAGTGACACGATGCAAAATCAACCCAGAATAACGAGGGAGCATCATGGCTGCGTAGGAATGGTAACAATAGGTATTTTTGATTCATTTTTCACGGAATATTTCCTTGTTTACCGTTCCGGTAGTAATAAGCCTTGGGCTTGCTCAACCATAGAATATTCTGTGTATTATTAGGGTTTGGTACAGTTTTCACCTTGAATGACTTCATACCTGGAAACATGCACGAAAGTTGTGTACGTTTTTTACTTTTCTAGCCTCAGTACGTACCGAATAGTTTGGTTTCTTCTGCAGCATATATCACCTTCTCGTCCTTCTGGTGGTTCCAGAGATCCGTTTTTGTTCCGCTCTCACCCTTACTGGCTGTTGTCAAACGTGTATCAAAAAATTTAAGAACTTTATGGACAATACTTGCAGGGAACCCAAAATTTTTGGAAAGGTTTTTTACTGACAGATCCGGATTTTCATTGCGACCGCACACAATTACAATTCGCTACTACTCTTCCGTCGACGCCATCTTCGCTCTAATAGCTCGGGGTATCACGCGGTTAAAGTGAAATACCCATTTATGAGTACTACAAGTAGCCCTTTTCGACTACAATTTGAGCTATCAAAAGTAAGGTACTAATTGAAAAGTTGTTGAAAAACACTTAGGTGATTTTAGGAATTGAGAGTACGGGTTTTTATAAATCATCACTCGTATCGCGTCGAAATGGAAATAGTTCATCATATGACTGAAAATATCGTCCACACAGGCTTCGTCACTAAATGATATTAGGAATTGTTTATATTGTTCTCTCTAGTGGTGGGCTACATAGTAAACATGTAGTTCAATATTTAATTTCTGCAAGGGTTTTTACAGCCAATCTTGCCTCGGGAAAATTACAAACATAATAGATCCTGATATTGATACTGAAATTGTGTATCGTATTGTAATAACTGCAGCTGAACTTATCTATAAACTAACCATTATTCGGTATAACATAACATTTTATTACTCGAACTACAAATGAAAATCTATGATAAAAGACGTAGATACTGAATATAATTCTTCCAAACCCGTCGAGCCTTTTATAGTTATGTGTATCCTATAAACGAAGTAAGGGAGGATTGTTTTCGAAAAGCCAATTCTATAGGTCCAACCGTTACGGTTCAATAAAGTGAAGGGCAACTGCAATTTCGAATGTCGGCAAGCAATAACATACAAATTGCACCAAGGCATCGGGTCGGGTAGAAAACTGTGCGCTAATTGGTAGCATATTAGGACTACTTTTACTGAAAATGTGTGTCTACCCGGCTCCTCATCTGACATTTGTTTTTCAAAATTTTTTGGTAACACATGTTAGCTTTTGTTCGTCCCGCTGAGTTGGCAGCGAGCGGCTGTCAGTGGGAGTCCCAAAAGCCACGGAAGACAGTGGACCTCCTGCGCATAACCGGAAACGAACGATTTCTGTTTGGTTTGGTTTCCCCCAAAGGTAGACACGGCACTCGTCGAGGGAGGAACTATTTAACACGCGGCGGTGCACTGAAACACTCTAATCAAAAATCAATTTTCCGAAAGGGGATTTCGACTCAGACTTTGCAGTCTGAGGGCCCGGCATGAGAAAATTGACTACACGTAATTCCCTATATCAACAAACCGTGATTATCTTCAAAACGAACAACGTAAGCCGGGCAGTCGTTAAAGCGATCATAATCGCCAGCTGCCATGATGCGAACGATCAAAACTTCAAAGCGGAAGAAACCGGCCACCGTATGGTTCAACAGGTTCCCAATGATGGTTGTGCACCGGCTAGCAGCGGTATAGGAATCAGGATAAACGAAAAATTGAATATAAATAAAGGCATCATGATGAGCGTCTTATCATATCACGCGTGCATCATCTGGTGCATCAATCGATGGCAGGATAAATGACAGTGCGAAAGGAATGGGTTAAAATAAGGAATGACGAGGTGAATAGCGTTTTTGGTTACGTCCATGTCCTTGCTGGAGTGTTTTGAAACAGACTCAGAACTGATACACTAATGCAAATAGCACACCGTAATACTAGTATCCGTGTCTGTTAGTATTTCGTGACATTAGTGGCGAAATAGTAAAGATTTCACAATGTGGAACTAAACGGAATTTATTTCCTTTTATAGAGGGTTAGACAATAGTTGCAGTCAGATCCGCATTTGATTACAAATAGCTGATGAGACCATAAGCAAGGATTTGAATCTACATTATTTCCTACTTTGAATTTTGCATTCAACTATTTAACGATTCTATTAATGTCAGGAGCAGTTCACATGAAATTGATTTCGTCACGTGAAATATTCGCTGTGACGTTTGAAACTTTTTTACAGGAAGTATTTCGAACGATAATTTACTGTTGAATTATATTGTAGAAATGTAGAAATGGATCAATTTCAATTTAACTCAGTTTGTTCATCGTGAAAACCCTACACAACCCTTTGTTCCTAAATGGGAGCGTTACGTTTGATTCTGAAGGAAGCTATTTTGGCGAGGAACTGAGATCGAAACGCAAAGTATCCAGGAAGAATTCTCGTACCGGCTATATCCAAAAATCGATTCAAAGATAGTTTATCTTACATTATTCAAATTTTTGCATTCACTGTCTGCGCTAAATATTTGATTTTTTAAGCTTGGGACATATAAGCGAGTACTTCCCTCATGAGACAGACCTGACTTGATATTTTTTTTTCAAATTTTACCAAATTATTTTTGCCATTTCTGAAAGTATCGTAAAAATGGACGTTATTCGTCGGGCTAACTCAAAAGTGACCAGAACCCATATGAGACTGATATGCGAGTATGTGAGTTGAAGTTCAAGGAAAACTAGTGTTCTGTGTCGAGGATAGTGATCAAGGAGGCGATGCTAAACTTGAAATCTAATGAAAGAATTGAAAGGGAGCCTAAGAGCAAATTCAGCAGCTGCTCGATTCATATGGGTGGTCTATAATATAACTGAAACTGAAACAAACGAATCCCCAGCAAGCCGTTTTAGTTATATTTGCTCGAACAGTTCTACGTCGTCGGTTCTACTGTCAAATTTAAAACTGGTACACGCTGCCGTTCTATTTTTTCTATATTTGAAACACAAATAAAACGCTGCTGGGGCTGCCAGTTTATTTTGTTATAATTTCTAGATTTAAATTTTAAAACTGACATAAATCCTGTATCTAGAACTAGAACACTCCTGAACATGCCCTAACGGCCACTTCTACGCGGAAAGTTGTATATTTTATTTTATTTCTTAACTCATGGTTATTCACCTCTAGCACGAAGGTCATTGTGAGCAAATTGACTGCTTTTAATCCGTAAAATAATTTTCTAGTATTTGAAAGACTATTTTACTTCAAAATTATGACGTTTTGCAACTTTAGTTTCCACTTTCTTTTAGTTTTTAAAAAAGGGACTAATCAAATATACGTCAACTGTTGGTTTTAAATACAGGGCTCAAAAAACATCGCTAAAAAAATGAGAAAGGCGTTTGTCTTTTGATTCTTAGAAAAGCATTTATCCTTTTTTAGTGAGCGAGTTATTTCCTACAACTTATTATTGAACTCGATATTTAAACAAATAACAGTATCCGAGTTAGAACGGTTTGAAGAATATAATTTTGACGAAAGAATCGTTTCACTGAATTATGTAATTGTTCTGGTGTTGTTATTGAAATTATTTTAAAGAAAGATAAAAAAATAAAGATGTTCGGAACGTTTCCTATTTTAAATAATTGATAAAAACATTTCTCCGTATTTAATTCAGAAAGAATACTCCCTTGATTGAACTTTCCAGATTGATATATGATCCTCAGAATGAAATTTCCAGGATAGCTATTTGACTTTTGGTACATCTGTAGATGTACGTTTGAGGGTAAGAAAAATAATTTTTATATACACTGAGGTCTCTTTTTCGCATAAAAATCTCGTAACTTTGGAAATCCATATAAAAAACCTGTTTTAAACCACCTAGTGGTGTAATGATGCCTTTCTCATGTATAATATTGTGGTATTCTATTCAAAATTTTTCTCTTCGATTTTTGAAAGAAACCAAGGAGTTGCTTGTGCATTTACTAGTACAACATACAGAATGAAACAGTGCTCTGCTCGCGTAGGTCATCCTTAAGAAAACGAAGTGGATTCATTATTACATGCACTTTCGGCACCGGAACCCGAGACCCGTTATAATCGAAGTCGGTTCGTACGGCCACCAACTAACATGACGTACAACGAACGTCTACTAGTTTACATTCAAATTTTGAAGATTTTATACAATTTTGTGATCGTACTTTGAACGGCGATTTAAATTTTTGTTGTATCCGACAATATGCAGTAATTTTTGGTAGGACCATAAGACCTTTCATTTGACCCTAAGATTGAGAATAACGGTTTTGAGTCCAGTTTAAAATTTTTTTACGGTTTTTGTTTCGCCGGTGTGACGGTGTACAATAATGAACACACTTTACCATATAACTCGGATCCGGATGAAATTCAGGAATTCCGTATGGGACCGTGAGACCATTCATTTCAATCTAAGTTTGTGAAAATCGATCTAACCATCGCTGAGAAAAGCGAGTGAGATCCATTTTGGAATATATGACCACTGTTTCCGGTGCTTCTGGAACCAGAGACCGAGAACCAGGATAGCCGGAATCGGTTTGTTTGATTGCCTACTTATAATGGCTATCAATTTGTGTAGTTTTGAGACCCATTTAGACAATTTTTACGTGTTTTGTAGTGAATACGACTTACTTTACTATGTGGTGCCGTTTCAAAATGTACCCTCTGAGAGAGTGATAAGTTTTTGATCGTGAATATCTCTTGTTGTATCTAACGAATCAACATAATTTTTGGTACATGCCATCGGAAATATGATCACAATTTTATGATAAAATGTTCAGTTGGTTGACATAATCTCAAATAATTCAAAATTAAACTTTTCTGAAATGTTTGGTATAAACGAGTATCAAAGAGGATAATTTATAAGGCGCGTTTGCCTTTCTCGTATTTTTAGAGCTCATAGCTCAGTGATCTGTGAAAGGATTTATTCATTCTAACTACCAATAGAATCGAAATTTATCAACTTAAACGTGTATAGCAAAAGCATTGAAGTATTTTAATAGTACACTATTGAAAAACCTGTCTCATTTGACCCATGTCAACACCAGCCAATCAGAACGCGTTCTGAGGAACAAAATATCTGCCGCTGTACAACAAATCGTTCGAGAAAATTGTTCCGAACAGTATTTAATATCGTAGTGAGTTCCACAATTTGGTCCTTTTGAAAGGCAGGAATGAGTCCCGTACAGCATCCTGATATTTTCGTTCAATGAAATGCAAATCCGAAATGAAATAATCGAAATAAACATTCTATATGCTGCTATGTCAATAGCCGTTAGGACCGCCCATTAGTGAAAAAGCTACAAATGAAATCACGTAAAAAGAAAGCTCCTAACAAAAATTGGATCAGTTTGGATTCTATCGCCATTGCTAGCAGATTTATTGTGTGTCGTTTGCAAAGCTAGTTTCGCTTCCGACAAGAGTGATTACGTCACAGCTAATAGTTGTTTGCATTGGTGAAAAAAACAACGAAAAGAGGACAACGGTAGAGAGCATCACACAAACTCAGTTTCTCACAAAGTTTTCTAAAGAACTATTAGGATTTGTTGTTCGCAAATCGAAGGTAAATATCCTCAGTTTAGTGCAAATCTAGAACAGTTTGGTTAGATTTGTGCACTTTTCGCTGTGTGAAATTTGCAGTAATCGAGATCAAGTGAAACCTTCTTTGTTTTTGCGAAAAATGTGAAAAAGGGTAATGCTTGCATAATTCATACAATTGATCAACTAATTGATATTCGGAAGTGTTAAGCATCATGTCAGTTGTTTTCGTATTCACGACGCCCAGTTATGTCTCTGTCATTACCCATCCGTCTTTTGTTTCGCCGGTTTAAGTGACGGTGTACAATATTGAATACACTTTACCCTTTAACTCCGAAACCGGAAAATGAAATTTCTCAATAGCTTCAAAGATAATATTAGCTTTAATTCAAATCAAGATTTGTGAAAATCGGTTCAAGCATCGCAGAGAAATCGAAGTGAATTCCATTTTTGGAGTTTACCATCACCACTTTCGGTACTTCCGGAACTGGAAAAGGGATGACCAGTTGTGCCGAAATGAGTTTTTATGCCCACAAACTAACAAGCTCTGCAAACTAGAAGAATTTATCAGACAGTTTTATGGGATTTGTACCTGTTTTTAACCATCGTTCGTGACCTTTCATTTGAATCTAAGTGCGCAAAAATCGGTTGAGCTGTGCAGAGATAATTGAGTGCAAACTTTTTTTTTCAAATTTTCACATATTACCATATAACTCCGGAACCGGAAGTCGGATCCAAATGAAATTCAATAGCAGGCTATGGGACCACAATACCTTCTATTTGAATCTTAGTTTGTGAAAATCGGTTCAGTCATCTTTGAAAAAAGTGAGTGCATATTTTTTCCATTTTGTTCCAATTTTTTTGGTACATTTTGGTATATTTCCGAAACCAGAAGTCGGATCGGGATGAAATTCAATAGCAGCCAGTGGGACCATGAGACCTTTCATTTCAATCTTAGTTTGTGAAAATCGGCTTAGCCACCTCTGAGAAAAGTGAGTGCATATGTTTGTTACATACATATACACATACACACACACATGGACGGATACACACAGACATTTGCTCAGTTCGTCGAGCTGAGTCGAATGGTATATGACATTCGGCCCTCCGGGCCTTGATTAAAAAGTCGGTTTTCACAGTGATTGCATAGCCTTTCTATATGAGAAAGGCAAAAAAAAAAATTTTTGGAATAAATCGATTTGGTATTTTGAGATTTACGAAACTAAAAAAAATTATGTCTTAGGAATGCATGAAACTTTGAGATATGGTGTAGTCTCAAAAAAAAATTGGAAAAAACGACGGATGACCGCGTAACTTTGGCAATCCGCCCAGAAAAAAATCGCGAAATCGAAGAAATTTTTTGTTTTAGAAAAGCATGAAATGTCCAGATTTGGTGTAATCACAAATTTATTTTAAATAAACTTTGGGACTGTTTGAAACGGGATATACCATAGAGTCTTGACCTTGCGTCTGTCCGCCCTCGAGGCACATCATCTGATCGGCTTCGGTATCCTGTCCAATTAGGTGAAATCAATTTAACGTATAATTTCACATATCACGTAATTTATAAAATCGTAGTTCTCCTAATGACTGTACATACTTAGCTTATATTGCCGTGACATATTATTACATTTTACAGTATTTGAAAATATTTCAGAATGTATACTGCCCATACTCGCATATCAGTCCCATATCGATTTTCGCCAATTTTGAGTTAGCTTGAGGAATGAAATCTATTCTCAATATACTCTCAGAATATAAATATGATATAAAATTATGATCGTCATTTTCTCGACATTCCACATGGGACTTGTTGGCTTGCGCCAACGTTTGATGAAAGCAAATGCTCAACTGATACCTACTTGAATACTTTCATCTCTTGGAGCACCACAGGGAGGACGGCGAACGATTTATTTAATGACTTTCAGTAAGGTGCATCTGAATATCGAAGAACTCTTTGCAGGGGATGCAACGACTGTACTGACGCATTAAAACAATATCGATCGGAGAAAGGTCACTGGAAGAAATCGAAAGCAAGCGGAAGACAAAACCGCTCTGGCCGAGAGCGTTTCCACCGACAGTCACTTGTGTCCTGGCTGTAGACCGTTCGAAAGCACCAGAAGAATTGTTCGGATGAATGATTAGTTCACTTGCTTCTGTTTTAATGTTTTCTATTCGAAGGTTCAAAAAATACTGATTTTACATCTATTGAAACTGTGTATTTATAGCTGAATCGCCTGTATTGTCTGATGTATCCTGGCTTCCCATTGGCTGCAGTGGGAGAATGAGCGGGAGTGATGGTATTGCTATTTGTTGCTTTGCGTAGTTGACGGGCGAGAGACGCGGCATTTCCCTCCACTGAATGGATCATTCTCGAACGTTCCTCATTGATGTGTTGGTGTGTGAGTGAATTGAATGAAAGGTTGACGCTTCGCTGTTACGAATGAGAAGTTGACGCTTCGCTTGCTGCGAATGGAAGATTAACGCTTCGCTGTTGCGAACAGGACTGATATGCAAGTATGGGCAGTATAAGCCATACATAAAATCAGTTGTTAAAAGAGATCATTTCAAAAGTTGGCATAAAACTTCAAATTTACTCGAATTTTCTGATTAATTATAATTCTACCAGCAAAAAACTCAGCCGAATCGATACTATGCAGTGGACGATTCAAATTTTTAATAAAAGCATATCAAAATCAAATAAATTATAAAAGCCGCGCATTGTCAGGTTCACCCTTTCTTCTTTGAAGCGGAAACGATCCATGACGAAAGCCGACGTTTCCGAGCCGAGTAGAAAAAAAGTTCATTTCAAAATGAAGCAATAAACAAGGCTGTGAATGGTGAAAGAATGCCCTGCTTTTTACTCCACTTGTGCGTTCGTGTTCTCCTGCGAGCAGAAGGGGTGGAAAAAACATGTGTTTGAAATTTCAAGCCTCTTTAATTCCGAATAGTCATTTTTTTCCTAATGAAAAATGAAAGATGAAAAAATTGTTTAATAACAGCATATTCAAAGCGCAGCTTGTATTCTGGTACCGGTGTGCGGCAGCTATCATCAGTTTCGATTAGTTATGCGAATTGAGAGTTACCGGCAACGGGGCTTTGGAGTTGCCCACGTGTTTTTGATGCACTTGTTTTTTGTATGAGGTTACACTTGCCTCCTCTGTTCATGAAGGAAACAACATCTGATGCAAATAGCGAATGTGTCCGGGGGTAGCAAATCTCAGTCCGGAACCAATGATCCAAGCGTGAGAAATTGACCTGTTGTTTAGAACAAGTAATACTTTTGCCAAACAGATTACTGTGACAATGTGGGACGTAAAGGGATTTCCAGTACGGTACAGTGTTTATGCATTAGCGTTGGGGTTGGGTGGTGACAGATTTTAATTATGTTGAATTGAGCAGGGCGATATATAAAATCGATTAATTGTTTACTTCGTGTCAAAATAAACTCTATTGGTGATTATTTCTTCACTTAGCAATTCAATCGCATTAGTAAAATTGGCCTCTACTTTAAGTGGAAAAGTGGTTTATTTTGCTGAAAACAGCACAAGGTTCTTACCCAATATTTGATTGGAGCCGCAGTAGGCGTGTGGTGTTTTACGTTGTAGATAAATGTGGATTTCTAACACTTGAAAATTTGAAATTTACTCTAATGTGATTTTCAAAATTATAATTAATGTTGTGCTGTGCGATGTCGTGCTCGAAAGGATGGAAGTTGCTAATAATGATTATCATGCTATTGAATTTTTCAATTTTAATTGAAACGGTATCAGTCAAGTAACTCTTATTAGTTAATCAGCAATTCCCGAGTAGACGTGACGTGTAGTTTCTTAGTACAATAAAACTAATTACGGGACATATTATTCCTGTTCGATTCTCGGAAGATTCCACGTGTTCACTTCTGTGCAGAGCTAACAAAAGTCATGTTCATTGACTGAAAAATAGACGAAAATTACAAGAAATTACTGCGACTCTCAGCTTCGCTTGCAAACTATGAGAACGAAATCCATGTCCAGTCAATGACATAAGCGGGACAGTAGTTTCAAAATTGTGTTTTTTCTTTCATTTTCCCTTTCAGTCATTTGCAGTTTTCAGTGAAAATCCCATAGTATGCAGTGTCGATATTCAACCAAAGCTGTGAGAATTGAAAACGACAGAAAAAGGTTTCACAATAAGTTTTAACTGTTGGTGCTCGAATTTGTAGCAGTTTCAAAGAATTTCTGGGATGTAATTACTTCGATTTGCCATATTTTAGTGACTTTTTATAGCCAAGCGTCACATATTTTTAATACATCGATGAAAGAATGAGAATTGAAATTCTGCTGTTGCTACCTGAAAACGTTAGTTTGGTTTCGTCTTGTCACAGAGGAAAGAGTGACGTTGGCAATTATGCTCTCTCATTTTTTCGATGAGAAACGAAAATGCTTCGTCTCTCTTCGTTTGTTCTGGTGTCGGTCATTTACGAATGAGACAGTGAAACATTGAAAATGAGACTGCTGGAAGGGTTTCTTTCATTGAGAATGCGTGACAATTTTATGCTCTGCTTCTGTGTATCTTGTTTTTGAAACTGTTTTCTGAGCTTTTTTGGATTTAGATAACATTACTAAACAAGAAATTATGGCTAAATTCCAACAACAATTACGATTGTTTTAGCAATATTCCACAGTCGATGATAATAGACAGTATCGTCGAATAGGTTATATCTTTAAATAATAGTTTATTCCAGTGTTGGTGATTGCCGATAATTTGGCAGAGAGCGGCTCGATATTTCTCTACATTGTATACAACATCGTCATTCTGGTAGATGATGCTACAAGAACTCGCAGCCTCTCAATGCATGAACGGTGAGAGAATTTTTCTACATTTCCTACTCTGAGTATTTCACGGCCCTTACCAAAATAGATACAGTTTTGCAATGATCGGCGGTGTGTGGAATTTATCAAGAGAGAATCGCAAGTTTACAATTATCGCAGAAAATCGAATCGATGTTTCGACTTGATGATTCTCAGACTTGGTTGCAATATTTCGAAACCCACGTGTGTCAGTTCGCTTTCACATCTCATCCAAGTCAGTCGATAAAACAAAACCGCTTACGTTAGGGACGAAAGAAACCAAGTACAGTATTGTGTAGTGAACAATAGAACGACCTCGCCCATCTACAGCAACTAGAAACGAAATCAACAACAATACCACGCAATGGATGACGAGACGAACCACGAACAAAGTGCCCCTCAATTCTCGCAGGAGGTTAATGGAAACTCCTCTCCCCCTAGAAAAAGGGTGACTATGAGATCCAATACAAAAAAATTTTTAGCTAAAAACTCAGCTCAATCGGCCACGTAAATCTTGTACGCAAACAGGCCTGAATAAAAATATCTTTTATAAAAAAAAATCCTTGTGTGGAACATTCACAGATATTTTCATAGACACAACTTATATAAAGGTTATATGCACATAGTTAGAATAAGCGGCAACCTATAATATTTTTTAAGAGAAATTACAATCGAACAAAAATTCTTCTCAACAGAGTTTTCTCCACCTTATTGTTTAATCTTTTCTATCTTCAAACAAAACTTCTCAGAAATCTTCTCAGCTAACAAATTATTGTTTTTTGAATTAGGAAAATATTAATGGTTTTTAACCTGTCATAGCACTAGTTGTTGGATGATTTTGTCAAATTTGCATATTTCTATCTTATATCCCCATGCTAGAGACACTCCCTTCCAGTAAAAGTACTCTTCTGGCAATCTCTGAAGTGCAATCAAATACCTGTATCAAGTTTGGTAAGAGTACGTTACATTATACTGGATTCATGTAGCGTTTGTGGTGCCATAAAATGATTCTATCGCAATTATCCACTGCCCGTATAGAATCGAATCGCAAAATGAGAATGAGCGAACGTTTGTTGCTTTAGAGCGAATCCCCACAGCAGTGTGCTAACCTGTGATGCTCAGATGGATCGTCGTGATAAATTCGCTCTCGCACTGGTGTCCATTCTATGTTAAATTAACCAAAGAAAGGCTTTGCAATCACTGCGACAACCGACGTTTGAACCGAACTATTCAAAACTTTTTTTATGATAGAATGTATAATGTTCGATTTTTTAGAAATATTACCTACAATTCATTCCGTTATTGAAAACAGCGGAAGGTCTACATTTCACGATTATTCATGGCATAATCTTCAACGATAACCAAAATCAAGATGAATATTTTTTTGATGTGGAACACATTTTTGTTTTCTATATAGAGGTGCAAATTAGAAACTCAAGGAAAAATACACGTAGAAATGTGGTCAGGTTTTGAACACTTACAACTCAGTCAATGTTGTATCAAACATTAATATTATTTCATCCTTTGTTTATTTATAATTTTCGGTTTGAATGTATCAAGCCACGTATTTTCAATTATATACCTTATGATCAAAAAAGAACCGGAATTTTCTTTTTAAAATTCCCGCGCTTGTCCAATCGGTAACCTTTTATTCTCTCAACCTTGGCAAAACTTTTATACACATTCTGTCAAAGTTTGACGCATATCGTACGATTAGTTTTTGTTTGGCGTCTATACAAAGAAGTTGAAAATTTTCGTGTGGCGATTTTTATAATGAATGAAAAGTTAGAACAACGGCTCGCCTTCGAAGCGCCATTCGGTCGATTGTTGTGCGGTTTCGACGTCATATTCATAGATCCACACCTCATCACCAGTTATGATGCATTCGATGAATGTGGGGTCACTATCTGCGTTGGAAATCATCTCTTTGGCCACATCAACACAACGCTGTTTTTGAATGAAATTCAGCTTTTTTGGCACCAGCCGAGAAGGGACGCGTTTCAACCCCAAAACATCAGTTAAAATGTGTTCGGCTGATCCATAAGAGATGCTCAACAACACAGCAATCTCTCTAATCGGTACAGAACGATTTTGCAACACGATTTGCTTCGCCGATTCAATGTTTTCCTTAGTAACAGATGTTGTTGGGCGGCCAGAGATCTCATCATGATCCAAGCTTGTACGACCACCTTTGAAGCGTTTATACCACTCGTATGCCTATGTTTTTCCTAGACACGATTCACCAAAGGCCTTTTCTAACATTTTCAACGTTTCGGAACACTTAAATCCATTTGCAACAAAAAATTTGATGCACGCACGTTGTTCTAAATTTACATCCATTATAAAAATCGCCACACGAAAATTTTTCAACTTCTTTGTATAGACGCCAAACAAAAACTAATCGTACGATATCAGAGATGACAGGTAAAAATTTCAAATATCTGCAGACAGGGTCTGTAAATCTGAAAAAAAAATCTGCAGTCAGCAAGTATGCTTTGCTGGCAGCAATTTCTCTATAACGTATGACACGCAAAACTGACTTGGCGAGCAAAAAAAGGGAAATTTCAAAAGTCTGTAAATATAGACGAAAGTCTGCGAGAAATTCAAAAGTCTGCAAAAGTCTGCTAGAATTTCAAAAGTCTGTAAAAGTCTGCACAACAAAAAATGTCTGCAGCACTATACCCCAAATCTGCAGATTTACAGACAAATCTGCAGACCTGGCATCTCTTCGTACGATATGCGTCAAAATTTGACAGAAAGTGTATAAAAGTGTTGCCAAGGTTGAGAGAATAAAAGTTTACCGATTGGACAAGCGCGGGAATTTTAAAATGAAAATTCCGGTTCTTTTTTGATCATAAGGTATGATTGAAATTTTGACAAACACGAATCAAGCCAAACAGAGTCTGGGTTCGCGTGTTCGATGTTGATTCTTAATACTCTGACGTCTTTTTTACGCGGGAATACGTTCCGCGTAAAATAAATCGCAAAAATCTAAAGCAAACTGAATGAGTATTTCGTTTAGTATGTCGTTCAACATACGATCAACACCGAAAAAGATCATACTCACTGTGAATTCGACAACCAAATACCCTTTTTATTCTACATAGTGGTGTGATAATGTCTTTCTTTTGTCATTGAAATTGTCTCATACAAACATTTGTAAGATATTATCCACGATCATTGGTATTGCGAACTTATCAAATAAACCAAAATTATTTTATAAGAAAGTGGTTTTAACCTTAAGGTCATTTGCCTCTTCGGACCAGAAAAGCTTTCTGACCCTATGTGCGGGGTTAGGGATCGAACCGACTAACCCATCATGCTATACCGGTCCCCCAAAAATAACAGTAGCAAACGAGTCTAAATCTTTCGAAATCGATTCTTTTATCTCCGAGAAATTTTGTTACATTGAAAAACATTGGGAATTGTCTCCTGTTGCCTTCAAATAAGCCTATGTTTATCGAAATTTCTTGAGTCATCTTCGATACCTTTCTATAGAGAAAGGCAAAACAACGTGTTTTGTCGGTTACGTCACTTATACCATCATATCTCCGGAACCAGAAGTCACAGCCATTTGATCTATGAACTTGATAAATAGTCCAATAGTAGCTTTCAAACGAGCCTCAGCTTGTTGAAATCGGTTGAACCATCTCTAAGAAAATTGAGCAGTGAACATATCTTCGAAAAATGCACACACATACACACAGACATTTTCTGATCTCGTCGAACTAGTCGAATAATATATAACAGGTCTCCGAGGCTCTGTTTAAAGGTTAGTTTTTTTCTGCAATTCGAATATCGTTCTATAGAGAAAGGCAAAAACAATAAAAACGCAAAAAAGTGCCCGTGACTTTCGTTGATAAAAGTTGAGCTACGATGATCAGTATTAATGTTGCATCGATTCCTTGGTTAAGGAGCAAGACTCTTTGCAAGCGTATGAGTAATGTCAACAATGTGTGCGTAAAAACAAATTCCGGCGCTTTTTTCCTGATTTTGATCAATAAATCTTCCATATGGTTGAAAAATAAACCAATCAGTTCATTCTGCTTGAAATTGCAATTCAAGAAAAGCGAAGATATTAGTCTGAAACTCTTCCGTTTTCCTTAAAACTACTCCAGAAAAATTATTTCAGTTTCAGCTTACTTCCGCTAACACAATTTATTAGAAACAAACACATTCCTATATGTATTTCCTCTTGCAGAAATTATTGCAATATAAGGATTTACGTACCTTCTTTAAGCAAACCCGCTAAATAGGAACCTTTAATTTCACACGCGAAAGGCAATGGATATGGAATGTTGTCGTAAAACTATTTATTTTTCCGGAAAACTGCCTTTGTTACAGAAAATATTTAGTTTCGTTTATTTTGTGTAGCGCAATCTAATACACACGCATTGAAGCAGTGTTGCTAATTTTTTTTATTAGGAAATTAAAGTCTACGTTCATAAAATGTAAGCAATTTTCCATCAAACGTCGGTGAAAAATTGATCAAAACTGATATTTCATCCAAAAAGTCCGGCCTTATATTCATTTGGGAATAAATTATTGTTAAAAAAGATTGTTTGAAACTCAATCGTGCAAGCCTCTTTGATAAACTGATTGGACTGCATAGATGAACACATAGATCTATGCCATACGTATCACATAAAATGTATTTTTTTGCATAAATATCTGTTTATCAATCTTATTTTTGTGTATTACATCAACATTTTACAGTACAAGTGTTTTGACCCTTTGGCCTTTCATCTTTGTCGTTCATACGATTCGTTATTAATATTAGGTGTTTTAGTTACTCTTGTTTTACATACTAATGTTTAATCATAATATTTATTTTAATTATTAATAAAATATCTACCTACTTATAAATATCCCTAACCTAATACGTACAAATTTTGAATTATTTGTATTACAGAGATTGAGCACCTCTCTTCAAATTTCGTGCAGTATTGTTCGAATTTTTGTTCTAGTATATCCAGGGAGGCCATCTCATGTACTTCACTAGTCCTTGTCCAAGGGGGTAGATTTAGAATCATCTTTAAGATCTTACTTTGAATGCGCTGAAGCCTAAGTTTGTGCGTTCGTGCGCAGCCCCGCCAAACAGGAATGATTTGTTTATAGACAGCCATCTGATACTTCAGGCACAGTTTAGATGTTCTACAAATCAGCGGATACAGAGACCTAATGAGCATGCTGCATTTTTGAACGATTTTGTCAACATGTGACCTGAATATCAGATATCTGTCAAAGGTGAGTCCTAGATAGATAACTTCGTCGGACCATTGAATGACCTCATCACCGAATCGTATTCGGCATTCGTCTGATGGAACAAGTTTTGGAGATCTTGAATGTGGAAACAAGATGACCTGAGTTTTTGCTGCATTGATCATAATTTTCCAGCTTGTAAAATATTCAGTTAGAGCGTCCAGACCTGTCTGTAGTTTATTCTTCAGAGCAATAATGACACGTCCTTTGTAGAGAATGGTAGTATCATCAGCAAATTGTGACAGAACACCACCACCCGGAAGAGGTGGGATGTCTGATGTAAAAATGTTGTGTAGGATGAGACCTAGGATACTTCCTTACACCAGCAGGAATAGTAAATTTTTCTGAAAGTGCATTATTCAGAGAAACCTGGAATGCTCTATATGCAAGATAATTTTTGATAATTTTAATAAGATACATCGGAAAATTATACCGATACAGTTTAAACACCAGCCATCGTGCCACACATTATCGAATGCCTTTTCAATATCCAATATTGCCATGGCAGTCGTTTTGGACACTGATTTGTTTTGATAGATGACGTTGTTAACCCTTGTGAGTTGGTGGATGGTGGATCTTCCTTTCCGGAACCCAAACTGTTCTTCCAGTAATATATCCTGTTCATCTGTGACAGCAAGAATTCGCCTTTGTATTGACTTTTCAAACAGCTTGGATAGGACAGAGAGTAAGCTGATGGGCCGATAGCTCTTGGAAAAGGAAGAATCTTTCCCCGGTTTCAATACTGGGATAACTTTAGCTAACTTCCACTTTGAAGGGAAGTAACCAAGCTCCCAGCGCCAGTTACAAATTTTAGCTAAGAAAACAAATGAGCGAATACTCAAATGTTTAAGCTCAATGTTGAATGTGTTATCGAAACCGAGGGCTTTCATATTTTTGGAATACCAAATAAAATGTACGTAATACACAAATTACCAACACAAGTCAACTTGGTTTACTCTTGATCCTTAACTACTACTTATATTGTTCGAACGGCTTTCTAGCAAAGAAGAATTATCTACGTATTGTCGCTGCAGCACTAATCTGCAATTCGCTGGACAGTCCAGCGCAGCGACGTTGCCGAGCGACGTCAGTTGAACTGCCATTTTCTATACATCAACTGATAGAATCATGTTACTTTATACATATTTTGTTGTCTTGTTTATGAACCACGTGCTTTAACATAAATGAAAACATTATCTTGCCTCCACTATCGAAGCACATAACGAAGGAATATTAATTTCTGTATGCGCTTAAAGTTGATAATGTATGTTTGGGAATCAATGAGTTTGACACTGAACGTTACAAGGGAGTGAATTTTCGTACAATTATGAATGATTAATATATCGCATGGCAGTCTACATACCATTGGGGCACAGTGAACTTCGCTGGAGCAACATAATCAGGCGAGAGAGACGTCGCTTCCGATTTTTATCTGCATGCACAATACCTATAAATACACGCACGCGTGGTTCGTTACTCTCAGCATGCCATGCGACACGCGAGTGACGCCTTTGTCATCGGTATTGTTTTTCCCCTACCCACTGTTTTGTTATGTTTTGCTTCGTCGCGATTTTATTTTTGTTGTTTACTCTTCCATATTCTGATGACAGATTACATCTACGTTACCAGTTGAATCTTCCATGTGATTTACATTTTACATTCTAAACGGTGATTTTGAGGTACTCTTTCGTAAGAATCCCATATTTTGATCTTAAAAACAATTTATTTTGTTTGAAAACATGGATAAGTATTGTCCAAGATAGCAATATTTTTTCTTTGTCTAAGTGTCCCAAAATTGTATTCAAATAGTACTGTTATTCGTTGTGTATCAGTGCCGTAACATCAGTCGATTATAAGCCGCTCAAAACCATTTGACACAGAGCACGAATCGAAACATTTCCATAAAAATAATGTATCTATCGTAAAACGGTGAAACAGTTTTGTGCACCCTTTTGACGTTACATGAAAACAATAACTTCCAACAAACATAAACAATTGCTGTCTATATAATGCGATGGGATGGTTGCCGCGCTGCTCTTTGGTGATGAAGTATGCACATGTCTGCAGTTCGTAGTTCGGAACAGTTTCAAAGTTGAAAGCTAATTCCCTAAATTGCTCACACATCAGACGTAAGGAAGAACAAAAGAAGGATCATGTCAAATGTTAAACACGATCATTTGAAACAGATGATGATTTATGTTCACTCAGGCGGATCGGAAGGTGCATCAATGTTAAGGAAACGTGAAGTTTGTTGTGAAACGTTTAAACATTTTATAGCATTCTTGTCTCTGTTACGTCTAGAGAATGATTGTTTATAGTGTTTTAATATTTCCCATTAATTCTTTTCGCCGGAGTCTCAATCTGTGTGCTTGTTCGTTTCCCGTAATGTGACTACGATGCTGTGGCAGCGCCGATACGATTCCACATCTGCGCCACGCTGTTGGTGGCCATTTCGCGCCCGGTACCCTTTTCCAATAACTTTTTAATCAACAAATTCAGAACGCACGACGGGAAGACATTGCCGTTTGCTTTGTCCCAGATGTCAAACGGTGAAGAATCCTGCTGGTAGGTTTTCCCGTCAATCAGCGGGAATTTCCCTAAGGCGCAAAATTTTACGAGTACAAGAATTCACGTCTATTAATGCACCAGCACCAGGTCCATAATTATAATTGCAACATTTATGGGTCCGTTTTTTTTCTGTGTGGTACGCTTAGGTTCATCAGAGCAGAGAAATTGAGGTTACGCCCTCTAAAGGACGCCTTTTTCTGGGGTGAGAAAATGCAATATTCTGTCATGCTGCGTCGAGTCAAACCCAAACTAGGACTCGGTACCGCTTGGATGAATCAACAAACTAGTCATATCCTTAGCCAGGGGGATGACCCGTGCTGACCAGAGGGTCCAACAGATAACCACTGGACGGAACTTTGGTATGACTAATTGTGTTCACAGCTTGTTAGGACCTCGTTTGAGGAGGACGTTCACGAAAAATAGGAGTCCGGTATAACTCAACTTGTGTATGGAATATGAGTGTAAACAAAGCTATAAGCTTGAACATTCTTGAAATGATGTAGTCAATCCCATTTCAGTCTGACTGATTAACTGGATGAGTATAAAACTAAGGTACTATTTCTTCTTGTGCAAAAAGAACCAGCGGAGGTTGGACCATTTTTCACATGACTTTTTTTTTAAACTATAAATGAAAAGTATTTAAAAATTTCGCACATTTGAGTATACCTCTTTATCTTCATTGTGATTTTTGTAAACAGATTCTCCCTTCATGGCGGGTGCCTTGGGTCTCAACTATTATCAACTATTACAATTGAATTTATATTTTTTTCAATTTAAAAAAAACTTTGAATAATACTGATACTTGTAAAGACAAAAATGATTAAGGTGACATTTGCTCACTTATTTCTATTTTTACTAGAATTAATATCGTAAATTATGATGTTTAATATCGTGCAAATAAAAACGAAAAAAATATTTATGTGAAGCGAAATTCACTTAGTGATTTTATACGTGTTGATGGCTTCTTACGTTTTTTGTCCGGAACGTTGCTGATTCTTTATTTTTTTCATGAGTAGTGGCACAGGACCCGATTATGCATTCTAAGATCATTATTTATGAAAAATTATATAATCATATTCTCTGATACTCAATTTCATTCTTCTCTGCAAAACTGAAGAAAAAAACATACATTCTGTCAATTTAATGATAAAAAGTTTTGATACAAAATATTTACATTATCGTCGTAAAAATGATTAATTTATATTGAAATGATCAAACATTTTTTATGAAAGGGCTGGGGTCCACTAGGAGATTGATAGCTCTCTCCGGACAGTACCAGCCTAGATGCCGTGTGAAATCCGGCGGAAAAAAATGAACCAAGAATAGATCCACTGGGTTCCTGCTTCCATGTCGTAAAAGGCGACAATTGCAGGAGTTCCTTTTTTCTTTCAGTTATCGGATATTTTCAATGTTTGACTTCTGATTACTCTAATTTACTAAATTATCTCTTCATTCAACCTATCAATTTCCGTCTTGCTTCGGAGAAATGTTTTATTTGGAATGTGTTCTTCTTCCATGCTATTGATTGTCTTTCAGGATTATAAATTGAATGATAAAAATCAACTATTGGGCAAATCCGTTGAGCTCAAGCTCAAATATTTTTTATGAAATATGGATGAAAGTCACAGAAATTACTCCGTTTACGTCCAATAAACAAATTCTAACAAATTCCTTCAATATTTTCCCATAAAACACGAGTAGCTCTATACGGTAAAATAGATGCACCTAAAAATAAATATTTCTGTAGTACACTGAGGTCTTTTTTTTATGCGGTCTTTTTATGCTTTTTTTACGCGACTTTTTTATGCGAATTTTCAGAGTTATGCGGTTTTTTATGCGAAGTTTCAGAGTTATGCGGTTTTTTATGCGAATTTTCAGAGTTATGTTGTTTTTTTTATGCGAAGTTTCAGAGTTATGCGGTTTTTTATGCGAATTTTCAGAGTTATGCGGTTTTTTTATGCGGTACGTAAATTCGAATAAAAAAGACTTCAGTGTATTCCGAAAGTTAGTAGAACAATTATCTAGAATATGGTGAAGTTTTTAGGAAAATAAGAGCAAATAACTTTCTTGTTAATCTCTTCTACCTACATCTGGTTAAAAAATATATCAATAATTTACCTAGACCTTGAGTTTGTGCACTTTTGTTGAATTTAAAGTAGAATGCACCCAGGATCAAATAAACATGCACAAACTCAGAATCTATCTACGATTACAAACCTCCTTAAGCATTCATGCAAGCATATTTATTCCAAACTTTCGCGTCTATAACAGAAATTCCCAAAAGCACACGTGATCTGTTTCAGGTATAGTAAGTGCCTCTGAAAAGGGAGGTGTAATGTTTGTAACGGCATAACTCCGGAACTACTGAACGGATTACTATAAAACTTGGCACAGTTATTTCTTTCTCTTCAGAGGTGATCATAAGGATTTTTTATGGAGCGGGGTGTAGCAAATGTCCTTAACCACCCAAGGTGCTCATGACAAAATTGATCAAATTCGACGAAAAGCGATACGGTTTGATTTTACATACATAATTTTGTGCAAAACTCGAGTATGGTCCTAAGAATAGGTGGGGGTAGGGGGGGGGGGGGGGATAGTTAGATATGAATGCCTCTAAAAACGGAGTTTAATGTGAAGTTGATAGAATTTTCCTAAAAACAATACTTTTTGATGAATATAGATATTATTCGCACTTCAGATATACTGGTCTATCGATTATATCCGGAATGGACTTTGTGATAATCGGGAATCACTGTTCAATCGTAGGCGAATATAGAGTCCGTACACGATGTACGTGCATGACGTGTTTGATTGTACCACCGAACATGTGCATGCGTTCGTGTACAAATGTATAAGTTTGAACACGGCCTGATAGTTTGGCATGAGAACAGAACTTCCTCGAGCATGGTGTTCGGTGTTTATTTGGGAAGACTGCTAACATTAATTGTTTATATAATCTGGATCACTCTTATCGCCAGTTTTTGTCTTTATCATATAGAAAGGTAATGTAATCACTCGACTATCGAAACGAGGCTTAAAGGGCCGAGTGTCATATAGAATTAGACACAGTTCATCGAAATCTCAAAATGACTATGTGTGTATAACGCAAACTTTCTCGGAGGTGGCTGGACCAATTTTCACAAACTTAGACTTTGATGAAAGGTCTCATTATTCCACAGAAGAATTTTCCAACAGATCTTACTTTCGGTTCCGGTATTGCAAAGTAAAGTGTATTTAAATTTGCAAACCGTCGTTTATAGCAACGACGTAGAATAGGAAAAAAAAATTAAATTTGGCATAAAACTATTTCAATTTGTATATTAGTTAGTTACTTAGTTCCCGCATCAGCAAGTATTGGAAATAGTAGTCAAATGCCTCAAAACGGAGCTCACTCATTGTAGGTTATGTTAGTTGTTGATCAAGCGAACCGAATTCGATGCCGGTTTCAAGTAACCGGTTTCGGCACGGTAGTGATCGTACTACAAAGCTCCGAAGCCGTAACCGATTTCCACAAACTTAGGCTCAACTGATAGGTTTTATGGTCTTACAAGCTACTATTAAAATTGATCCGAATCCGACTTCCGGTTCCGGAATTAGAGAGTAAAGTGTACTCAAAATTGCAAACCGTCACTTGGAGCAAGGCAGAAGAAACTGGAGAAATTTTTTAAATTAGACTTAATTGTTTACAAATGGTAAAGGTTATGTTAGTTTATACCCGAATAAACTGTCTAGTTTTTAATGAAGTTTAGAATAAAGTTGTTTGAAATAAAAGCGTCTAATTATATTTATGAAAATATGATATTTATAAAATATATTTATGAAGTTATGCGTTTGTTTTATTGTATGCAAAGTTTTAAAGTTATACAGTTTTTATGCGAATTTTCGCATGAAAAGTACTATAATGTAGTGATTTGAATTAATTTCAAATTTCAAGGTGAAGTTCTTAATTACTATAACTAGTGTGTGAAAATGACAGCACTAAAACATAACCTCCATGACAGCATGAACATGCCAAACATAATTCTGATTATTCTGGAAGAGGAGCAAAACAGAATGAGACAAGATTGACTTTTTGAAAGATTACTGGCCCTCCAACTCAATTATCCTGAGTACGAATCTCATATAAGGAAAGAATTACAATTCAAAGCTTTTGAAAGTTATATTCAAGCACATGTCTTTCTTCGAAGATTTATGATTGGATAACTTCACATACATTCTTCATTCATGCGTGGAAAAAGTTTACTTACCCTCCCGTCATTCATCTAATTTACTTGAAGGCGAACATCAAAAATATTTTCAATAGATTCTATATTTGATCCATTAATCTAATTCTCAAGACGTTTCCCGGACTCAATTCCGGCGTAATGACAGTACCGAAACTCAAACAAACACAAAGGACGTGTCATCATTGTTGTTGCCGTTGGTCCCTTAGGAAATGTGATATATCACCAATGGCCGCGTGCGCACTTCAGCCCAGAGACAATCGTTTGCCCGAAAGACCGAAAAAGAAAAACATCTTGATTGAGAGCCTTCAGAAGCCAGTTGGGCTCTCGTACTTCTGGGTAGATTTTGCTACCTTGTATCAAATTTATTACCGTCCCACAAAGGATCAGCGTGAAACGAGCGATGAGGGATCTGAAAATTAAAATTCCTCGACAATGAGATTTGTTTTCATTTGACGGGTCGTCTCTCGAAAGTGAACAATAACTAGAAGACGGCAATCGACGGAGCCGGAGTACCGTGAAAGGTAGTAGAGACAGCGAGAAAAAGGACAGTCGGATTAGGAATTATTATTATTACTATGTAGCTGTTTATATTGTTGTGCCCTCGTCGACTTCGTTTTCGCTTTGGTGTTCAATAAATACAGTTTTTTTCTTGTACGCCTTTGGCGGAACGTTTGAAGGAGGCTATAAAATTAAGAAATAAATATTGTTCCCAAACAACTGGGCTCGGGATCGACAAAGGCAGGTATGTGCGTGGAGTGTAGTTCAATTGGAAGGCCTAATGAAAATTGGTAGTACTTATTTCAATGTAAGATTTATATTGGAACAATTTTAATACTGAGACCCAATGAGATAAGAGATTGTCAAATTAACGAGTTACAAGTTAAATTTTCCCTACAAAATGAAACATTCGCCCTAACCAATTTTATAACCAACACTATGAAGACGAACTGGTGTTATTTTATTTTTCTGCAAGGTTTTCCCAAGTCATTTTTATTTTGTTAAATTCTTGTTTCTGTCTTAAGTGTAACATCATAAATCTCACTAACAGTCAATCGTGTTTCCACTTTTTTTGTATTTGGAAAATTTATTTGATGTCAATAAATGCTACGGTAGAACATTTATTCGCTTGTTTACGCATATTCAACGTCTGTGGTTTAATCTGACAGTGTTCAGAATGTCTGGCATTCGAATTGTTTCTTGGATGTATATCATTTGTACATAGCAGAAAACACTACAAATGATAGTCCTTTGGGTTTGTTCCAACTGTTGACGTAGGACTACACAACTATTGTAGAAATCACTGATAATATTTGTGTTGAACGTTTATGGAGCAGTTTTGTGTTCCTCAAATACTATGGGCAGCACCGAATTTACTGGCCAAATCATCAGCTGTTTAGCTAGCCTAGATGCTGACCACAATTGATTTTCCAAATAACTGTGCACAATTTTTCCCCTTCCATTCCTTCGGCTTCCATGTTGATTGTTTACAAAGTACAGTCGATTTGTGGAATGTCAAAAATCATACGTGAAGCTGACAAAATTACCGACACGTGGGCTCCGAGAACATCCAAATCCGTCCACCAGGAGCGCCACAATATGAGCAAAAGTTTGTTCCAATTCTAAATGAAGCAAGCTTTATAGTGTCACCCCCAATCAAAATCATCCTGCACTTCTAAA
The DNA here is from genome assembly GCF_030247185.1 of Malaya genurostris. Taxonomy (NCBI): domain Eukaryota; kingdom Metazoa; phylum Arthropoda; class Insecta; order Diptera; family Culicidae; genus Malaya; species Malaya genurostris. The sequence goes on from NC_080570.1 coordinate 130,217,407, forward strand.
AAATCATTGCCTGCACAGAACTTCTACAAACATCATTGCCTCTCGAACGGCGCATTAAAAATCCATAGGAGGTCCATTTGATGATGAACACATGATTTTTAGAAGTATGTATGGCTAAGTTTAAATAGTCACGTCTATGCTGTGCGAAATGCAAAGTGATCTTATGTATACCAGATTACCTTCTCTGTTAGGGAAAGTTATGAGAACGGCTTGATAAACAAGAAAAAATATACATTGTTCGTTATGAATTGAAGTTTCGACAATCCATAATCACAAATATATAGTTTTATCTACTCGAATCGATGCGAACTGACCACTGCTTGCACGGTTTTAGTTTTTGTATTTTGAATTCGCACGGCTATATAGAAAACAAAGACGTAGTCCTACGTCAAAATGGGCGATATCAGTTCAGTGAAGAGCAGTACGGAAATTTATAAAATTTGAAGTTTCGGGAATGGCAATCACTCTCTCAAAGAGGAAATTTTAGGTGGATGGAAACCCTTCTCAATGAGCAAATAAATCACAAAAGTTATTTTATCTAAAGTAATGTATGCCGATGATTTAAAGTAATGTATGCCGTTTAAAGTAATGTATGCCGATGATTTAAAAATTTACCGAATCATCACAAGCCTTGTAGATTGTTGTGCGCTACAAATGGACATTGAATGTGTCATAGATTGGTGTAATAGAAACGGCATGAGTGTTAATGTTAATAAATGTAATACCATAACATTTTCACGAGTTCAGTCTCCAATTTTATTTGAATACTCAATGATGGCGAATCCAGTCAAAAGAGTTTCTTCGGTAAAAGATTTAGGCGTAGTTCTCGACCGTAAGTTACGCTTCACCGAACAGCTTTCGATGGTTATTGCTAAAGCTTTTGCCGTCCTGGGACTTATCAAACGCAACACTAAAGACTTTAACGACGTTTATTGTCTCAAGGCTGTTTACATTGCTCTAGTGCGCAGTATTCTAGAATACGGAGTTGTAATCTGGGCTCCATACCACAACGTTCACATCGACCGGATCGAACGAGTGCAGAAATGTTTTGTCCGATTCGCGCTTCGAAGACTTCCTTGGCTTAATCGGCTTCAGCTACCACGTTACGAAGATCGCTGTGTTCTCATCAACTTACCCACGCTGCAAAACCGGCGGATATTTCATCAACGACTTTTCGTTTTTGATTTGCTTAATAATAACATCGACTGCCCCACACTTCTGGCAAGGATTCATATCAATGTTCCGGGAAGATCTTTGCGAAGAATGGACTTCATACGACGATCAGCTCATCGCACACAGTATGGACAAAATAATCCAATGGATGTTTGCTGTAATCAATTCAATAGAGTTTATCATCTGTTTGATTTTACTATGAACAAAGACACATTTAAATCGAAAATATTGTTAAGTTAATGTTTTTAGACTAGATAGATAATAATAAGTCTGTGCGATAGTTTTTACTCTAATCGAAGACAAATAAATTTGAAATTTGAAATTCAAAAAAAAAAAAAAAAAAAAAACATCCAATCGCTAAAATGCTCTTTAAATGGATCGCAGGATTACTTTCTGAGAATTTTTGAGTTCTGCATTCTAAATGGCTTTCAGATTTAAGAATCAGAGCTAATTGGCTCAAGTGGTACGTTCCCCTAGTTATTTGGAAATTCGTGCCTTGCCGTGGCTACCCTTAATTTTCCTGATGGAAAGGTAAGGATAAAAGGAAAGAAACTGTGAAGTGGTTGAGGGAAAACAGTACAAAAAAAAACAATTCGTTCTGCTCCCTGGAAGGATGCTCAAAATACTCATTTAATGTAATCTCCAGCTCCTAAGAGGATTTAGAGATTTTACAACCATTCTACATTCCCGGAAGAATGCAGAACAATTCGCAATATGTAATGAGTATGGAATGTATGGAAAACCAAAAACCCGGACACATAGTTACGTCACTGTACGGCGGGACTGTTACATATCAGATGCTATGAAGTACCGTGATCGCATTCATACAAATCACACGAATATTATTCAATGCACTCTGATCATAACTTTGACATTTTCAGATTCAGATTTGTTTTTGTAAAAATGCTTTTGTCTAAGCGTAAGTTTGCAAGCTTCGCCATCAGCCCATTCATTTCCAGTAATACCAGAAAGGCCGAGTACCCATAAGAAATAAATAGTATTTGTAATGCAGAGGTTCTCGATTTGAGTTCGACATGTGATCACAAGATTCAACCGTGAATCATTCCAACTGAGTACCTTCAAAGCTGCCTGAATGTAGTAACAAAACTAAATTCACTTACCACAGATTCTCTGCTGAAGTATCAATTGTACCTCACACAGAATCGCGTAGATTTCTGCTTGGGACACAGTACAGTATCTACCAAGTGAATGAGACTGCTCTAGCGTCATTTCACGACAGTAGACACCAGCAGAAGCACGATAATCCAACAGAGAACTGTCATGAAAGATAATTGTTACGGTCGTCGGCGGTTCGGTTTTCTAAATGGCTGAAGAATTACATGTAAATAAATGATTATGACTACGGTGGCATCTCAACTGATTTATATAACAGTACAATATTAAACGTAAACTTAATCTAATTTAAACAGTTTCCTTATAAAAATTCGTGAAAAATTATTTTTTTAACAAACGCAAGACGCAAAATCATTCGTCATCACGATAATGCAAGCTCTCACACTTCCGGCTCAGACAACCGAATATCATCAAATCGATGGGGAACCCGCCGTATAGTCCTGACTCGGCACCTAACGACTTCTATTTGTTCCCTTTCGTGGAAAATAAACTGCGTGGAGAGCGATTTAATGCTCCTGAATAAGCTGTTAGGCGTTCAAAACCCATGTTTTGAGGGTATCACAAGAAGAGTGGAAAAAATGTTATGAAAATTGGTTCAAGCGTATGCAGAAGTGTATTTGTTATGTAGGGGAATATTTTGAAAAACAATTAAACCATTTCCGATCAAATACTGTTTTCATTCAAAGGCAAAATACATTAGTAAAAACTCAGATAAAGGGTAACAGAGGTATTTTGGCCACTCTAATATAGTTTATTGTGAGACACGAATTATTAGAACCAAAAATATAAGGACCGTGCCAAAATACAAATAAAACAAATAAATTCTTAGTTTAATTTTTCAAACGCAGATGACTCTTCCGGTAATAGAATTTTGTGGCAATGTGCAAACAAGAGGTAGGCCTCTAGGGTTCGAAACTTACCAATAAAAATAATACTTCAAATGGACCTCCAAACGATCGGACGCTTTCGGACATAAGCAGTATATAGAACGTAATTTTCTAGAACTTTTTTAATTCTTTTAATCGATTTTAGTGTGTACAATAGGAAATAATATTATCATCACTTCCACTTCACTTTATATAAAGTAACAGTTATGACGAGACATGAGACATCCCATCCGTATCCCGTCTGCTGCTGTCCAACAGATATTCATTCAACAGCAGCTAACACAATTTTAGTACTTTTAGTAAACCCTCCAATTGCGGTTAGTTTGTATATGATTTACTTTTCTTTTTTTTTCTCGTTGCACGAAGTCTATCCATTCATTCACTTTTCTCACCTATCTCACTAGACTTTCGCTTGTCTTTCATTAGTTGCTTCATTATTTTATCTGTGCTAACCTATCGTTGTTGTTGTAGTTATAGTTGCTGTATGGATGTTTGTTGTCAATTGAATTTTCATCTCAAGGCACTTTTTTCCGATACTTTAGATTATGCTGGATTATGTTATTATATTGATGTTAGTTTTTCGTTTATAAATTACTTTGGAGTGAGGATCACTGCTCCGCTTTCGCGGTGTTGTAGTATGTTAATAATGCATTGGGTGATTCAATGAAATTATTCGGATGTGGTGATGCTTATATGTACAGGTTTTGTTTTGTTTTTTTTTTTGCGGACAGTACTAGTAAAAGCTGTTGCATCTACAAATATTTCTCAAGTCGGTATCAAAAATTACTAATGTACTATAGATACATATGTGTGTTGATTATCAAAAGCCAATATTGTCAAATTTGAGAAATATTCATTCTGTGTATTGCACATATTTTGAACTGTATAATTTACTCATACATTGCACATAGTTACACAAAATTGATGTCTTTTTAAATGAAATAGGAAACGGTTGAATACAATACAATTGTGATGTTCGGACAACGCAACTATTGTACGGCAAACCACTATGTGTATAAGAGTAAATTATCAGTTATTCTTTGTGCATAAACAAAAACTTAATCCACTTAACTACTGTCATGTAAAATTACTTTTTCATTTGATGGCGGAATGGACTAAGGATCAACGAAGCTTACAAAAATTATATACGATATTGGTAGTAAACATTACCTTCTGTGTTTGTGTTTTTTTTTCTCATTCACAGGTCAGTATTCTAGTACTTGTATGTATGAACAATTTGAACGAATTGGTTTTATACGACTTGCGGTTAGGAAGAGAAGCATGTTGGTTTGCTAGATTTACATCAATATTGCGAATTTCTAAGTAGAATGATTCAACAAAAACTGATTAATGATTACGCTGTTTAGGATTTTTGTTGCGAGGTGTTAAAATCCCTATTTTCGATACAATACGGCTTCGATTTGTTGTTCCGGAGCAAAGTTGCATGTCTCATAGAACAAATGTTGGCAGTTTGGAACCCGACCTGTATGGGATTTTAATGACATTACCCATGACAATCGAACTCGCTTTGAATTCCCAGTATTTCACGTTATCTTTGTTTCAAGAATCAAAATTACAAAAAGCTTACTTCTATGACGGATAGTTACTGAGTTCGAACTTTGCTGTTTTCAACAAACTGGCATAAGTAATCCACCTGAAATGCCTCGTGCATGCATGCTTGGTAGTGATGATATCAACGCAACTTTCAACATTGTACTGCTACAGTTAGACTGATTACACTTAAACCTCCATTTACGAATCTTATATTAGGACTGTACTCGAAAAAAATAACAGTCAACAAATCAGCAAATTATTAAATGAATCTATGAATGGACTGTGCTATACAAGCGGTAACGTAAATACAAAGAGGTTTTACTTTGAATGAAAGATCGGACCGTATGCGATTTACATCCGTACGAAAGCCAATGGAAAAAAAATAAATCTCCTTAGACTATCTAAAGACCTGACCTCGGGATATAATACAGTACAAAAATTAGGGTCTTATTCACCAGTGCAAACAGTGAGCTCTTCACGCAGGAGTATCGTGTATACGTACCAGCACGCGAAGTCGAGATAGACGGCGTGATCACCGCTCCGAGTCTGACTTGCGTGGACGTTCTTGAGCATGAGGTAGACGGTTTAAAAAAAACATTACTCAAAAGTTTCAAGATATTGGATTGCAAGCGGGTAATGAACAGGACCAATTGCATACAATTGGGACTAACAGCATCCCATTGTTGCAAAAAATCCCGTTGTATCAAGTGTAGAGGGAGTCCTGTGGACAACTACTGCGGTGGAGACATTGAAAAGTGTCTCTACTGCCAGGAGGGACTGCATGAACTCTCTGATTGTTCCGCGTACAAACTGCGCATGGATAAGATGGAGCATTCTCTCAAGCAAGTGCTACATTACCTACCGAAAATCCTTACGCTTGCTTGTCAACTGACCAGGAAGAGGGAAAATGTATCCTCTCACAAGCTCCCTAGTAAGGGTTCGAAGGTGTCTTCAGATGGGATCCAAAAAATTTAAAACATCTAGAAGTAGTTCCAAAAAACCGAAGAAAAGAAGCTCCAGGTCTTGGAATATTAAATTCTGAGCAAGAATTTCCACCCTTTTATGGGACTTTAGATCCTCCGAAAGTCCCTGTAGATCAATCAGAAAATTTCCCAATGGAACTCGTAAAATTCTCTGATATTGAGAACGGGATTTTTACCACTTTCAATATTTCTGAACCTCTAAAAAGCCTATTAATGGCTCTCATTCCTACAGTTGAAACATTTTCGAAGCAGTTGACTGCAAAATTGCCCTTTCTTTCAGCGATCGTATCCTTCGATGGATAAGTCATCGACCCAGTTTACGGATTCAATCACTGTTTTATAGCGGAATTGTAGAAGTATCATCCCAAAAATAGAACCGTTCAAATTTCTAGTACACAATCTGAAATGTGACGCATTTGCATTGTACGAAACTGGGTAACTTCCAATGTATCACTAAACTTTCACGATTTCAACATTACGCTATTCATCGATCGATCCCTGCGGAAGAGTACTTTTAGCCGTATTAGCCTCCCTCGATACCAGGTATTAAAGTTGTCGCATGTCACGTCACAATGAAAGGCAAGGACCTTTGCATTGCTTCCATCTACATTCCCCCGAAGAGCCTCGATTGGGTACCACTTTAACTCTCACGGTACGGGATGGGGCTCTTTTCACGATGATAACAGATCAACTACGATCTTTGCGGCCACTTCAATATGACTATTATGAATACGGGAGAAATGACACAGATTCCTGCACCACCAGCGAAACCAAGTGCGCTGGATTTATCCATTTGTTCGACCTCGACGGTTTGTTAACGGATTAACAAAAGAAACATCGATGAGCACCCTTTGGAACACAGCCCGACGAATGCACAACCAAAACACCACACACGAAAAAGGAGGCGTATTCCAACCGCTGGATTTCGCTAAAAAATATGTCCTAACTCTATTCCGGAACAGAATATCACCCGCGTTGCGTCATCAACCAGGAACGAAACACCGTTTTCGATGGCAGAGTTCACACTTGCGCTCTTGTCGTGTAACAATAAAGCCCCGGGGCTGCCTCAGGACTCATGCTTTAGCCCCAATTTTTAGAACTTCTACATAAACAACATTGATGAATGTATCGACACATCTTGCACGATCAGACAACTTGCCCACGACAGCGTTGTGTCCATTATAGGACCCATAGTGGTAGATCACCAAGGACCATTACAAGATACCCTCGACAACTTATCCACATGGGCTCTTCAAATAGGTATTGAGTTCTCCACGCAGAAAACTGAGCTGGTTGTATTTTCAAGGAAGCGAGAACCAGCACAACTTCATCTGAGGGGTGAAATCATATCTCAGGTCTTCACATTCAAATGTCTCAGGGTCTAGTTCAAATCCAAAGGCACCTGGGGATATCATATTAGTTATCTGAAACAAACATGACAACAGAGAATTAACTTTCTTCGTACAATAAGCGGATTATGGTGGGGTGCCCGCTCACGAGAGACCGGATCAGGTTGTAGCAAACAACGATATTGTCCGCTTCTGCTTCCAATCCGCCGCGAACACCCATTTCATTAAACTGGAAATAATTCAATATCGTTGTTTGCGTATTGCCTTAGGTTGCATGCAGTCAACTCATACGATGAGTCTCGAAGTGCTCGCGGGCGTCTTACAATTGAAAAATCGATTCTGGGATCTATCATATCGATTGCTAATCCGATGCGATATCTTGAATCCGATAGTGATTGAAAACTTCGAAAGATTTGTCGAGCTCAATTCTCAGACCCGTTTTATGTCCTTGTATTTTGATTACATGGTTCAACGTCAATCCTTCTACGTTTGTTCCTGTGCTCATTTTCTGGATACTTCTGATTCTACTGTGTTTTTCGACACATCCATGAGAGAAGGGATTCGTGGAACTCCGGATCACATACGTCCTCAAGTGACCCCTAATATGTTTACAATAAGTTTAGAGCAGTCGACTGTGAAACGAGGTTTACACTGACGGATCTAACATCAACGAGTCCACCAGGCTTCAGTATCTTCAATCAGAACATCGCTACTTCGTACAAACTCAATGATCCGGCTTCAGTTTACGTCGCAGAATTAACTGTTATTCAGTACACACTTGAGATCATTAAAATCTTCTAAAGTCAATAGAGGCTCTCCGGGCGATGAAACCAGGAAAGTATCCCCGATATTTCCTGGGGAAAATATGGGAACATTTTAGAGCTTTATCTGGTAGCTCTTATTCAATGTCGTTAGCCTGGGTCCCTTCGCATTGTTCCATTCCGGGCAATGAAAAGGTAGACTCATTCGCTAAAGTAGGCGCATTAGGTGATATTTATGAAAGACCAATCTGCTTCAATAAATTTTTCAGTATCCCTCTGCAGAAAACACTCGAAAGTTGGAAAATTTCATGGAGCAATGGCGAACTCTGAATATGGCTACACTCCATCATCCCTAGGGTACCAACGAGACCTTGGTTCATGGGGATAAACGTGAGTACGCGATTTTATTTGTATGTCACGGCTCATGTCAAATCACTACACTTTCAACACACATCTCCGGCGTGTTAGATTAGCGGAGAACGGTCTCTGCACCTGCGGCAACGGTTATCAGGACATCGAGCATGTCGTGCGGTCGTGCGTAGAGTATCGCGGCGCCAGGCCGGAGCTTCTGGAATCCCTTAGGGCCCGAGGTAGACCACCCGAGGTTCCAGTCCGTGTTGTGTGGACGAGCCTGAGTGTAATCTGGAATCTGTTATATCTTGCTCAGAAATTTCCTTCTATTCCTCGACGATGTTTCAACTGTGGCTAAGAATAATCTTCTCCTACAGGCTCGATACTAAATCCGCCCAATTTTCTGCATCGGAACTAACATGATCTTTTTGCAGTCACTAACTTATTCGAAGATAGGCCATAATCTTGGCTAGTTTTCCATAACTCTGTAATGGGTGATCAGAATGTGCAGAAACATCTAAATCTACATCTCCCCACTTTTCCAACAAAGTTAACACTATCTATAGTAGATGGCGCACTGATATACGGGAGCTACCGATAACTCACGGCTTCGACTCCACATTCACTTACTCAAAATTATCAGTCGCGATTCGAAAATGCCAAAACACCTCATTACTTCTTCCCTCAAAATTATTTCAATTTTGTTTCGATTCTAGAGGTTTTGACCTCAAGGTCATTCACCTGGTGGGAGATGCCCACGTATAACGTATATAACAAGGATAAATTAACGATTTCTGTTCACTCTCCGTAGTCCGTCTACTATTTCTAGGCACAGCATATCCATTAATTAGTGATTGATCGAAAATGTTTTAGAAACAAACAATGGTTCAATGATAGTACGAAACGATAATGATGATGTGAATTTTACAATTTCGATTGAGGTTGTGAAAGGTAAAAGTTATAATACTGGACAAAAAGATCGTGATTCGAAATAAAGGATACTGATTGGAAATTGGAAAGGGCAGTCCTCTGCTATTCATACCTCTGCTAGTTTAGGGTGATTTTATTGTTACTGTAAATGCATTTAAATTATTTGTTAGTAAAATTTTCCGTTACCGTCTGACCGTTGACGGTCGACTATTTTAACAAACCAAGAGCTACGGAGAACCAACACAAAAGGAAGATGATGGTTAATCACATTTTTATGTTTAGCCTTTTAAGCACTAAGTAAATCACCTTTCTCGTTATTTTTAATTTTTTTAGTATCCAATGCCGTTCGCTAAAAAATTTGGAATTGAGCCCTAGAATTATGCAGTTTGTGTTTTAATTAATTGTTTTTCGTTCATGCTTTTTTCCGACTGTTCGCTGAATTTTACGTGCTCTACACGACTTTTGCCATTAAAATGATTTAGCTTTTAGGTCATACGGTGAAATATACTTTACTTTCGTACTTTTATCATAATTAGGGTATTTTTGTGGTTTTATCTTCTGTTAAAAAGCTCAGTCTTATTAATAATCTGCATCGAAGTAAATGTGTATTTTCGCATCAATGCGCTAGTTTCAAAATAAAATTATCATGTCTGCTATTTCTAAGATAAAATCAAAAAAAAAAGTTAAAATCTTCAATTATACACTTTCGCTCGCTGTGCTGTTCAATAAATTAGTACTGTTAACAATTAATTTTATTTAGCAGTGCACTGATGGTTAGGTGCACAGCGTACAATTTTAATGTGCTTTACTCAACTGTCAACATTATTGAAGTTGGAAACTATTCCGGGAGTCGAACACAATCGGACTAACTATCGAATTTGCATAAAGTAAAATTACAAAAAAAAAACAAACTCTTCGCTCACCTCACAGATCTACCATCATATTTTGCAGCTGTTGCAGATTTGTCCCGATCTTTGGATTTTCCGGTAGGGTTCGTATCCTCAGAAGCCACGTTTTGCACTCCACACATTTGCTAACGCGTTCCTCCCGACTGACGTCCACTCCGATGGCGCTCCACGGGTTTGTGTTTTCGCGAATCACCGTCAGAAACGTGGTCAAAATAATGCGCAATGCATCGCAAGCTCGGGTACAATGGCTGAAAGAAAAAAAACGAAACGGAAATCAGTTTGCTAACGTAATTTCAAAATGGCTTCTGTGTTGGAACAAAAAAAAATGCTAATAAAGCACTTTCCAACCGACCTCCAGGGACCCGGCAGTATCGGCGCTAATAACAGTTTCTTGTCCAACCCCTCCCCTAGTTCAGACGGCATTATTCACTATGTAATAGATACGTTCTCCGTCAGTCAGTCGAATGGCTACATTGGGAAAAAATAAATAATCTCTCATCGCCTCTTTAGCGAAATCCCATGCAGCACACTTATTCAGGTTCCCACTTGAGCGATTTTGTGAATGAGGAACGAAACGATCCTCTCGTCTCGAGAGGGACACCCTGTTACACCCCATGACTGTTAATCATTCATAACAATATAAACAAGCAGCTTTCGCACCCGGTCCGAACTCTCGATTTTGACTGACACCCATCGACAGCGTGAATAGGGAAATTGGAAAGAAAAAACGGGGATGCTATAGCAAAACAACAAAAAAATACAAACTAGATCATAATCGCATCAACGGTGCTTGTTTGCAATTCAAACACTGTTTGATGCGATGTATCGAATTTCAGAATGGCTTTGGTCTTTTCTAGTAGTTTTTTTTTTGCAAACCTCGGATCAACGGAAATGAACAGAAAATTAGATATGTCTCGAAGTAAATGAATTAATCTACATGTATCACATTGATGAAGATTCAATTTCTAGTAATAACGCAATAAACAAGAACTCATTATTTATTACAATTGAAAATAAATTTTAGGATATGAAATCTTCTGACGATCAGAAAGCCGTAAACCATTGCACTTCGGTACTAAAAGAGTATTGCAAATAGCATTACCTATAGGTCTGTTCAGCGGTTTATGTTGAACCTTTAGATAGTGCTAGCAGTTCAACATAAACTGCTGATGCATTGATGAGACGAAGACGAAGCGCAAAAGGAACCAAATTAAATTTTAACCACAAATTTAAGTTCTGTCAGGTTTTGTACTCCTTTGGTAAACTCACAATTTAGAAACAACAAATTTAGCAGAATATCAAATTTATTAACATAACAATTTAATCAAAATCAATGTTTTATTGTAACGCATGGGCTCAAAAGTTCCGGGCCTTTTTTTGATTCAAAGTTAGCTTTATTCATCAACGTAATCTCCATCAAGAGCAACGCAATCGTTCCAGCACCGATCTAACATTTCAATACCACTTTCGTAGAACGTTTTTTCTGTTGCCTCAAAATGGGCCTCAGTTTCAGTGATAACCTCTTCATTCGTGCGAAATTTCTGACCGGCGAGTAGTCGATGGGAGCCATATCTGAGGAATACGGTGTATGTGGAAGCAATTCGAAGTTCAATTCATGTAGGTTTGTCATTGTCTTATGCGGTCGTTTCTTAGCAATTTCAGCATTCGAACTCTTTAATAACGATATAAAATTTTCACGGTTAATGATATTTCCTTTCTCAAGAGAGTCGTTAAATACTACTATAACCTTTCCAGTCGGTTCACCAGATGACGATCGCTTCGATTTCGGATTTAAGTAATGAATCCATGTTTCATCCATTGTCACTTATCGACGCAAAATTTTCCGTTTTTACATCTAAAGATGGCCAAACACTGCTCAGAATCATCAACACGTTCTCGTTGTTGGTCAAAAATGAGCAAACGCGGCACCCACTTTGAACTGAGCTTTCTCAAATCTATATAAAGCCAACACGTTCTTTTGATATGTCAGCTAACTCATGCGACTTCATTTTTCGATGATACAAAACGATTTTGTGGATTTTTTTGTATGTTTTCTGGTCTTACCGCCTTCTTTAGACTTCCATTGCGTTCTGCATCATCGGTGTCTCTACGACCACGTTTGAAGTCAGCAAACCAACGTTTTATTGTTGTTTCTGATGAAAGGGAGTCTCAATATCCAAAAGACATTTTTGTTTAATCACCTTTTCGACTTCATCGTTCTGTTGTTAACCTTACACACTTAGAACAAATCGTGTAAATTTACGTCTCTGTAGATGCACATAAAACGAGCGTCGCAATTCACTTAAATTTACATCTCAAAGAAAGTACAAATAAATCATATCATTAACTTCACAACTAGTTTAACTGAAGTTGACATCGAAACAGACTCATTGTTTTACATGTTAAGGCCATCGATTACAGAAAAAGCTCATTTTTTCAGTGCTATTTTTGATAAGACTCGGAAAATCCTCCGAATTTTCCAGCCATTTTCACCCTGTAGATAGATAAAAGTATTTCAAAGGTCTGTATGTTTTTGGTTTTGGCAAATTTTTCAAAATTTCCATCGAAAATTTCCGAAAACCACCCGCGCGCGTAGTACTTGGACGATGGCCTTAAAAGATGTAATACTCTGCCCTCACTCAAGAAAGTACGGCATGTTTTTTTCTAAGAGTGTAATTTTAATAGTGCCGCTTCAAATTTTTTTGTCTGATCATCAGTTTACAATCGAATACCTTGGCAAAAAGTACGGAGAAATTCTTTCCATCGAAAGGGCGAACGGCGTATAAAAATCCACAGAAAACTAATAAGCAAAGTATCATTTTTTACGGCACAAACGAACCGCACAGAATGCAAGTAGATTTAATAGGGGTGACCGGGGCTAGTTCTATTTTCGGCACTTTTGAGTAAATTTAGATTTTTGTACAGTAATATGCGTAACGCAAACCAATTATCATCCGAATTTCAAAAACATTGTACCGCCGGAAAGAGCATTCAAACCCCTATGAAATGGTATGATGGTTTCCAGTGTTCCTCTTATTTCTGTTAGTGCAAATCGTGATTGTTCTCGGAAACATCCATTGGGGTTTCCGGTTGGCCGAGTTTTGTGCGGGGTTGGTTTGTCGAGTTGTAAATTTAGTGTATCCGTGAAAGGCTAACTTTTTTCTGAGTGAACTTAGATGTTACGCTAATATTGGTGATTATATGTAAGTGTTGTGTGCAGAGTTAATTAATATGCGGATCAGGGTCATTTCGCCGAAAGCCATTTCGCCGAATGGGTCACTTCGCAGAATGCCATTTCGCCGAAAGGATCATTTCGCCGAATCCTGAAATCGTCTTGAAAAAGTGATTAGAATTGATTTAAATTAAAGACAAACAAAACATGATAGAATTAACACTCGTTTTGTTGACCTACCAATGTACTTCTTGAATAAAAATTGATTCATTGACCTCAGAAAGTAGTTCCCTAGAAAACTTGTTGACTATTAGCTTCTAAGCATCAAAGCAATTGCATAGGTGTATCTACCAGGCAAATGTAGCCGGTATTTTCCGTTTATTAAGTGAAAATGAAAAAATATCTAATGCGGCTACGCCACATCGTTTTGGTTCATGTGCTGTCAGACCTCGCTACCGCTCGTTCGGACCTAACTAAAGCAAAGAAACCTATCTTTGAGTAGACCGGGCAAACGAGGCGGTTACAGGTTTGTATGCAAGAGGCCGCCGCTTCCGACGGCGGGTCGGCGGCTTTATGCCGCCGAGCCATCTTGGTTTCGGTTATGTGGCTGCGCCACATCAGTTATACAGGAGACATGAAGGAGATATGACCCTTTCGGCGAAATGACCTATTCGGCGAAACGACTTTCGGCGAAATGGCATTCGGCGAAATGGCATTCGGCGAAATGGCTTTCGGCGATATGAGGTCTTTTTTATGCGATATGAGGTCTTTTTTATGCGGTTTTTTACGCGCGGTTTTTTTTCATGCGAAGTTTCAGAGCTATGCGGTTTTTTTATGCGAATTTTCAGAGTTATGCGGTTTCCCTTCTGCGGGTTTTTTTTTATTCTGCGGGTTTTTTTTATTGCAAAGTTTAAGAGTTATGCGGTTTTTTAATGCGAAGTTTTTTACGCGCGGTTTTTTTTCATGCGAAGTTTCAGAGCTATGCGGTTTTTTTTATGCGAATTTTCAGAGTTATGTGAATTTTTTTATGCGGTACGTGAATTCGCATAAAAAAGACTTCAGTGTATTTCTATTCGCTCGGTATTATTATTCCCTCATAAATATTACTTGCTGCGATTTTCTTATGAGAAGTAATATCTGCTAAATTCTCTCTTCCTTTTTTTCTCTCCTCTCATGATTCCGATTGATCTGAGTTGTTTCCAATAATAAACGTTTTCCATTGATGCATTTAATGTATGAAGAGGCTCAGTTTAAATAATCGCTTCCATTTTATGCGAAATGCGAAGTTATTTAAAGTATACTAAATTGTCGTGTCTGTTAGGGGAAGCTATGAGTGCGGTTTGGTAAACATGGGAAATTATACATTGTTGAGCTTTGTTGGTTTTTCAAAAAACACATTTTTTCTATACATTGTTTGTTATTTATTAAAATTTCGACCAGCAACTATCTCAAATATATAGTTTTATCTATTCGAATCGATGCGACCTAACCACTGTTTGCTGGTTTTTTTTCGTATTTTGAATTCGCATTCCTATATAGAATTCAAAGAGTAGTCAGTCTTACGGCAAAACGTACAATATCAGTGCAGTGAATAGTAGTACTTGCACATTTGATTAAATTTGGATCTCCCAATATCCAACTTTCGAGAATGGTAATCCCTTTTAGGGAGGAAGCGAAACCTTCCCAATGGCTTTTAGAAAATCTATTTTTTGTACTTTAACAGGTTCGCAGGCTTGCTCTCTGAGAATTAGATCTTTGGTAGGTCCAAGTGTACATCCACAATCGAGAAGAGAGCGCCTCTTGCTCATGAACAATAATTGTTACGGTCGTCGCTGAATGGCGATTCTGTATTCTAAATGACTAGAATTGTTTTTTCATGTATATCAATGATAATGATTACGGCGGCATCTCATCGGATTTTTTAGCATCTTAATCTAATTTAGATTTCCCGGCAAAAAAACTGCAAGAAATTAATGTTGTTAGTGATCGTATTTATCAGTGAATACTACAGCGAGTTCCATGAAAAGATCCAAAATGAAAACGGTAGAGGTAAAAAAAAGGGTTGTCGTCGATGGTTCAGAGTGCGACAGGAGAAAAAAAGTTCAAACTTCAATATTGGGCAAATAGTTATTTACCAATGAATAATTTCCGTATTTGTTGCTGTTTACTGTTTCGTGCTGCATCAAAACACCGGAACTGTTTTCTTAAGCAGCCCATGCACAGTGGTCCGAAGCGGGAAATTAGCGTGACAAAAATATTTATACTATTAGATATTATTTTTTTTAGTTGGTGTCTTCACAAAAGTTGTTTGTAATCAGATGGCGCTCCTTTTGATGAAAAAAACACTAGGGTGGTCCTCATTTAGATTGAAATCTGAAATCTAACTTTCTTAATTGAACTCAAAAATGATTTTGTTGTACAATAAAGTTGTAGGAAATTTTATTTTGAGCAGCTTTGCTGAAAAAAGCACCTCTCTAGCTTTTCATTTGATCGAGTTACATCAATTTTCCCGAGTAAAAATATGGTGGCTTCTGATAAATCACTTTTTTGTGAAACGTTCTACGGAAAATTTGTCTTCAGAAGAGTTGTTTAACTCACAATTGCGCACAATTTTGCTCAACCAAGATTTTTCATATGAGCTACCAGTAAAAAGTTATGATTGTTTTTTCATCAAAAACTAGTCAACCTTCAAATATTAATATTCATTAGATGCCAGAGCGATGAAAATGTATCCTATGCGGTTCCTGAAAGGTCTTAATATAAGTAAAAATTTTAGAG
Source organism: Malaya genurostris (assembly GCF_030247185.1). Classification (NCBI taxonomy): domain Eukaryota; kingdom Metazoa; phylum Arthropoda; class Insecta; order Diptera; family Culicidae; genus Malaya; species Malaya genurostris. The sequence goes on from NC_080570.1 coordinate 130,233,387, forward strand.
AAAATTTAAAGGGTGTTATTTTTTTAACTTATTTGAATTAGTTTTAAAAAATACATTCAAAAATCTTAAAAACATTGCATAACTCTGAACGGCTTTAACGTATCAACATACTTCCTTCAGCAAAATAATAGTATCAAAATAGTTCTACAAGTGTTCCATACATTGTCCTTTCAAGAAATGAGACACACAAAAACTACAGCCGAAAATAGATTGCAGCACAATTTTAATTAATTTATTACCAAAATAACTACTTCTATTGAGTTTGAGCAACTGAGAATTAGAGATACTGTGTAATATGATTATTCCGAACTAGTTGGCTATGATAAATCTATGAACAGAAATTTTCATAATCTCGACAACCATTCCAACAAGCTGGTGCAAGTTAGTAAAATGCAAATATTTTTATCCACATCGTGCCGAGACGCCTATGACACTGGCTCTTCTTTCTCATCCACTTGTGTACCGAATAGTGAACAAATACTTTTGATTAGAATAAATACATTCTACTCATTTTAACAAACTAATGATTTTCTTGGGTTTCAGGAAGTTCTTTGATTTACAAAAAAAAATATTTTCGGCTGTAGTTTTTGTGTATCTCACTTCTCGAATGGACAATGTATGGAACACTTGTAGAACTAATTTGATACTATTGTTTTGCTGAAGGCAGTATGATACGTCAAGCCGTTTGAGAGATATACAATGTTTATCAGTTTTTTGAAGGTTTTTTTAAAACTAATTCAAATAAGTTGAAAAAATAACACCCTTTAAATTTTCTCTAAAATTTTCACTTATATTAAGACCTTTCAGGAACCGCATAGGATACATTTTCATCGATCTGGCATCTAATGTATATTATTATTTGAAACTTCACTAGTTTTTGATGAAAAAACAATCATAACTTTTTACTGGTAGCTCATATGAAAAATCTTGGTTGAGCAAAATTGTGCGCAATTATGAGTTCAACAACTCTATAGAAGACACGTAGAACGTTTCACAAAAAAGTTAGAACAAAAAAAAAGAGATTTTTCAGGAGCCACCCTATTTTTACTCGGAAAAATTGATGTAACTCCATCAAATGAAAGGCTAGAGAGGTGCTTTTTTCAGCAAAGCTGCTCAAAATAAAATTTCCTACAACTTTATTGTACAACAAAATCATTTTTGAATTCAATTAAGAAAGTTAGATTTCAGATTTCAATCTAAATGAAGACCACCCTAGTAACTTTTTCCATCAAAAGGAGCGCCATTTGATTACAAACAACTTTTGTGAAGACATCAATTACAAAAAACTAATATTTAATAGTGAACATATTTTTGTCACGCTAATTTCCCGTTTCGGACCATAGTTCCATGTACGCTCAGTTTTCCGGACAGTTTCTCGTGAACTGAACAATTAACTGAAGTGACTGAAGAGTTCATCCGGCCAAACGTCCGGTTTTTTTACTGGAGCTCTCAATCTCAGTTTCATCCAGTAAACTGAGCAGTTCTTCAGTTGATCGTTCAGTCATCATGCATGCTTACGTCCGTATCGATTATTCGACGAACACATGCTTACGCCATTCGTGTGCAAAAGAAGCATCGGCAGCGCAGGTAGTTTTTTTATGAAGATTCCAAGCATCAAGGAAGTGACAAATGCTACATAATAAATAAATATCCTACTCAGGACCAATTTAACTCAAGTCGGTAAATGAAAATTTCAAATTAAACTTCGTGCAAAGTAAAAAAAAGCTTTTAAAATAGCAGTCCGATCAATAGTATCGTCGAAAAATATGTTGCATTTTTCTTGCAATTTTGTCATATTTTCGATAGTCTACATATTTATTACATTGCTAAAATCATGCATTTCATATAAAATAAAGCATGTTTACTCATGGCGTATTTTCCATAAAGTACCTAATAGATGTAAAATTTGATGCGTTAAAAATTGGAGCCGCGCATATGTTCGAAGGCTCGCCAAAAAAACAGCAATTTACTACACAGAAAGAAATAATGAAATTTACACGAGATGTAAATTAATAGTAACATGGAATAAACATGGGTTGAATCGAAATTTTGATTGAAAACCTTCTTCGATGCAAAACTAAATTGAATTGCATTGAATTTTCAATGAATATAACTGCATCTTTCAATTAACGCTTATTTTGCGATTAAATTATATTGAAACGTACAGAATTGTAAAGTAATTTTATGAATATAGCATGAAAATAGATGTAAATTCACAAAATATTTTCATCTGTGTATGACTGCTATACTTTCTAAATGTTTTATGATAAAAACACAAATTTATGATTTGATTGCAAATCACCTTTAGATTCGAAAATAAATTTGTTGGAAATCGGTTAAACATTTTCCAATGTGTTCGAACGGTTGATTCGCAACATTAAACTGAAAACAAGAATGGCTCATTCGTATTCATTCGAAAGTACCTGTTCGTCGTACGGTCGATACGAACGTAAATAAGAATGAGAGTGTATATTACTAGAAATTTGCTGCTTTCTCAGAAGAAGCCGAATTTGATTAGTAATATGATACGATGTCATTTAGTCACACCGAATCAAAAAGTCTTCTCTAGATCATTTAAACTACGGAATGGGGAAAGTTGAAATTCACAATTTTAGCAAACGTTGAAGGTAGCCAGGCTCGACATATTAAGCGAAAAATCTTTCACTAAGCAATAAACGATAGAATAGAGTTGGGCGTCGACGCATGAATCACGAACTATATCTACTAAATGGTGAGAGCTCAGCAAAAAACTTGCTCAAACCAGGTTTCAAACATAGCAGGGCTCCAGTTTCAAAAATCGATTTTATAAACAACTTTCAGCCACACGTCGAGGAATAGCAACTTACCCCTGTTTGTCAGACTGAGTTAGCCAGTATTCATACTGTGTTTACATTATGGTTAATTTGGTTTCAGTATAGGAAGTTACATTCAGGTATATTATTTAGTTTGGAATTTTTACATAAGGTGATTTTTTTTGCGTATGCAGATGTAGTCCGAAAGAATATGAATACGAAAATATTTCCTAAAATCATTACGATAAATGACTGACTTCATCCACTCATCGCCTACTTTAAAACGTTAATATGACGTTAATTCAAATAATGTCAATCGTAAAACACCATGGATATAATAACATAATAAACACTAAATTGACAGCTCAAGCAAATTTTCACTACGGAAAGCGATGTCAGATATTATATAGGAAGTTTCAACTTCAGATTTTTGTCTGATAAAAGGCATTCCATCTGTTATCACAGTACACAATGGTGCGATATATCGCATCAAATGCCTACTAGAAATCCTATTAATATGCGTTGAAGTACGGGTTCATTTTACCTATTATTATATGCTTTGCCATGCTACTCTCTCCCCTCTGTTAAATAACGTAAATCACAAACTCCGCCCTGAATTAAAACGCTATATATATACACCCGATAATGAATCTGCATAAGGGGGACAATATGCGTAAGTATGAGTGGAAACAGAAAAAGAAAATAACTACAGACTGCTGCAGACCTGTTATTAAATTTATGTTGCCTGCAGAAATGAGCATTGAAGCGTAAATGCAGTATCCGGAAAGAAGCGATGGTTTGTCTGTCGTATAAAGAAGTGATGGGTTGGACAAACTGTGAATTATTGTTTGAGACAGAATAATACAGTAGCCCACACGAAATTAAGCGTATTGCTCAACATTATGATGTTGTTTGACTATGCGTCCGAATTATGTGCAAATAACTATGATTTGACATGGTATTCATTTTTGTTATAAATGATGTCTTCGGAAGTTCTATCAGAGTTGATTTGAAGCTCACATAACCTGTATTTGAAAAGATTTTTGAAATAAATCTCTTCCCAGCAAGCTTCTTTTTTTAATCTCAAAACAGAAAATAGTCGCTGAGGGCTAAATCGGGCGAATATGATGGATGTGATAGCAATTCCAATTTTACGTTCACTATATCACGCCACTACACGTATTCAATATGTATCTCACAACACTTTGAATGAGAATTTTAAACGTCACAATAAAGATACGGTTTTCGGAATGTTATTTACATCCTTTATCATTTTCATGAGTTAAACTGTACTGATGAAGGATGTAAATAACGTTCGGAAATACGTATCTGTTTTGTGACCAATCTAGAAAAAAATTTCGACGAAAAAGGTTTCCGCGCGATGTCTCACTACTTTTTGCCCACAGTAGTACTGTTTCAGTAAACTTGACTTTCATCTGTCACCTAATATTACAAAAAAAATGTTCCTCAGGTTACTTCTGTTGAATGCAAGAAATAAGGAGTCTGTTGGAGAGCACGTGTCTCAGAAAGTAACTCCAGCGGACTTTTCTCTGCTGACGAATCACAAAGTTGATTCATTGTCTTATTCGGTTCCTTAAAAACACGAAATGATCGGTAACACATCGAACGGTACTACAGCTGGCTATTTGTTGGCAACGTTTAATTTGGCTACCGAACCCGGATTCTGGATCTGAGGTATGAACCATAAGGTTGGACCTGGATCTGAATTCTGGATGAAAACTCTTTACCTGGGTTCTGAACGTGAATTCTGAATTTGCTGATTACATCTAAAGAATGTAATGTGACTAGGCACGCACAAAAATGACCATAATTGTGAACTCATAAAATTTGCGTGCACGAGACATTCCTCGTTACGTTGAAAGCTTCAAAAATTGAGTACACAAACCTTTTAGCGTAAAATATCTTTGAATGAAACCGGGAATCCGAATATTGGAATCACCAGGAACGAACCCCACATTTATTGATAATGGTAATTTTTATTTACCCTTTTTGTACATTGCCTAAGTTGTATTTTAAATGTTTGGGCCGACTTATTCAGTTGAGTTATTTTCTGATTTATTCGACACTTTTTCTTATTCTTACTTCTTTGTTTGATTGGAAAGGTTTCAATGACCATACATCCTGCCGTTTCGTTTATAGTCACATGGACTGTACTTTTTTATCTACTTATTCTTAACTTCTTGTTTATATTTGAAAATTTCACATTTTATTAAAACTTAATATTTTTCGATGGGGTGCAGTCCTGATATGTAGAGATGATTGGCCTCTTCCGGTACGCAATGTACATGATTTTAAATATAATGGCATAATATCAGATTTGGTAAAAAAAAACGGCGAAGACCCATGAGACTTTATAAATAGCAATAGAATCTTCTTTGAAATGTCCTAGCTCACAGCTCCGGTTGTAACAAAACTTCGACTTTTTCTACCACAGCATCAGTTGGCCTGCCATACTAAATATTTATTAGAATCATCGAATCTTTTTCTTCATGCAAAATTAAATATTAGACAACCCTAATGCTTTGCATGGCAATGTTAAAACTTAAATCTGGTAACTGCCCGAAAACTTTCACGACTTACATAATTCTTGCTAATTGAAATGTTTACTAAGCAAACGTGTTGATTGCATTTTTAGTTAGTTAGCACCCCGGTGGCACGATTGTCATCTGTATACCATTGGATTGAAGCCGAAAATTTTGGTTCTTTGGTTCTAGTTCGCTGTCAAATGCTGTGTTTAAGCTGTGTTCACACGTTCACATTTTTCTTCATGCGGTTGCACCACCAAAAGGAAACGATTTCGATGGAATATAATCAACTATAATAAACCACAATTTCTTTTTCTCATTCAAAAAGAGGTCAAATTACTTGTTTTATAGAGAATACTAGACTAGAGTTATATTTATATTAGGTTTGAAGAAAATAACTTTTGACACCAGTTTGATTTGATTGTATGGTATGAACCTAGCTTTACATATTGTTGACAACAACGCCACCAAAACAAAATGCGTCGGTTTCAGGAACCAGCTTCCATAGCAGGGGGTGTTATTTAGGGGTTAACTCATGTTTGTGTTTAGTGAAAATAAAAAACGGAAAGTTTGAAAAACCTAGTGGTGTAATGGTACCTTTCTAGGAACCGGAATCCGAAGACTGTCGCAGTTGCAGTAAGTATTTAGCACCATTAAATAGCCAGGCCTACAAGTTCAAAATAACGGTTCAGTCACGGTTAGTTTGTTTGGTTATAAGCTAATAAGACCTGCAAAATTTATTGACTAATTTTCAATTTCCTCTAACAATCAATTCAATGAAAAAAAAATTCTTTTCTGAATATTGGTTATAAATACACAGTCTTTGTTCTAATTCCAGTTGTTTGGTTTACACTCAGGCAAAATGAGTGGTGAAAATCATAAGGCAAATCTTATGGTGTCTTAAAAATCACCAAAATCATCATTCCAAAATATTAATCTCTACTATAAAGTTTGACTCTGCAATATACATCTCATCTATCACTATTATAATTTTCATGCGAACAACTTATGAATTCCACAATATATGAGATAAGTTATGTTTGTCAAATTCAGCACTTCTGTTACTTTTGTATATAAACAGCAAGGATGGCTTTTATCTTATCAAAGAACGCTCACTAGCAACTCTTCACACGATTCAATCAGTGACATCAAAGAGATACGGATATCATCGCAGCAACAAAAAACCGGCATGGTTCATTTAACATAGCATAGACACCGGTGCGAGAGCGAATTTCTCTCGATGATCTGTCTGAGAGTCAAAGGTTACCACGCTGCTGTAGGAATTCTCTCTGAAGCAACACACGGTCGCTTTTTCTCGTTTCGCGATCCGCTTCTATACAGGCAGTAGATAATTGCGATAGAATCATTTTACTATTGCCGCTTATTCTAACTGTATGTACATATAACCTTTGTACAAGTTGTGTTTAAGAAAATGTATGTGAATGCTCCACACAAGGATTTTGAAATATTGCAACCTAGTATGAGAATCATCAAGTCGAATCATCGATTTGATTTTCTGCGATAACTGTCAACTTGCGATTCTCTCTTGGTAAATTCCACACAGCACCAATCATTTTGTAATTTTTTAAGGGCCAAACAGACTGTAATTTTTTTAAAGGGCCAAACAGGACTGAAATTTTTAAAGGCCTTGGTTGATACTCAGAGTATGAAGTCTAGCGAAGAAATGTTGAAAAATTCTCTCGCGGTTCATGCATTGAGACACCCGAGTTCTTGTAGCATCTTCTACCGGATTGAAAATACAATACAATATTGATAAATATCGAGCAGCTTCTGTTAAATTTTCGGCAATCACCGACACTGATAAACAGAGTATTAATTTTTAATCTGCTGCATGAAACATGTTTTGTGATGGATAATTTATTGAATGTATAATCGATATCACTGTACTACCGACTGAAAAAAAAATCATATACATCGCGGATGCTTATACAACTTTTATGCATATAATTTTTTTTAAATAAACTTTAATTCATTGAAATTCTTGCTCTCTTTGGGGCGGACGTTTCGTAAAGTAGATATCATTTGTCGCAACCTCAGCACCGTATTCAACAAAAATCACCGGTAATAGACAATCGTTCCTGAACCGCGATTCTTATTTCTTAAAAACGGTTTTCGACGGTTTCGTGCTTCGTTCGTAGAGGCGGTGTAGTGTTTTCTTCTGCCGTACCAGCGCATGTACGTGCTTGTGCGCTTTATAAGACAGTTTAAAATTTTAGACACTCACCACCTTGTAATCTCGGAACCGGAAGTCACTTACGGATAAAATTCAGAAGTTATATATGGAATCATAAGACCTTTCATTTGAACCTAAGTTTGTAACAATCGGTCACGCCATCTGTGACACGAGTGAATCAAGCCATCGCTAAGAAAAGTGAGTTCGTTCAATTTTAGAGTGTGTTATCACTTTCCAAAGCTTTGACCTTTTTAATTTTGTAATTCTGGAACCGAAAGTCGGATCCAGATGAAATTTAAAAGTTCAGGAATTTAGTATAGGATCACAAAGCCTTTCATTTGAATATAAGTTTGTGAAAATCGGTTTAACCATCTCCGAGGAAAATTAGTGCACGACAATGTTACATACACACACGCCCACATAACATTCTACGTACTCGACGAACTGAGTCGAATGGTGTATGACACTCGGCTCTCCGGACCTCGGTTCGAAAGTCGGTTCCCACAGTGATTGCATAACCTTTCTATATGAGAAAGGCAAAACGGTTATGTTCCCTAAGCGAAAACATGGGTTAGCCCCGACATGACCAGTATCTGATTCGGCCAGTAACGTTTCATTCGACGCGTCAGTAAAGACGCTGCACTTCGGTACAAAACGAAAAGTATTTTGTAAATAGCATTAACTTTATTTTTGCTTAACAGTGGCATGACAGTTTATCATAAAATTTCATGTACTGCCGAGTCTAAGACGAAATATAAACAAAATTGAACTCTTAGGTTTTGTTTGGAATACATTTTCTCATAATGCTTCAGCGTCGTCCACCAGAGTAACAATTTTTTGATGTTCATATTCAAACCAGCAGACGTATAACTCCAGGACTTCTACGCTTCAACCAAACAATAAGGAGTGTATCAAAAATATGCTATCCAAATACATTTGTGTTGTACGCATGTATTTGTGACGGTTTTTTATGCTCAGATAACAGCATGCTGTGCGTTTGGCTGTCAGCTTTCGTTTGTTAACTTGTTTGTGCGGTTGAAATTCTACGTTTTCAAAATGTCACGAATTGAAAAGGCAGTGAAAATTAAGGTTCTGGCTAAGTAAAAAGGGTATTACTATACGAAAATTGGCGAAGCGGTTTGGAATTCATCATGCCAGTGTTAAAACCATCATTAATAAGTTTGGGGAACACTATTCTTTGGTTGAGCTACCAGGAAGAGGCAGAAAACACGGTTCTTCCAACCCGAAACTGGACTAGAAAGTGGTATCTCTAATGATGAAGAACAAATCAATGTCAATACGTGATTTGGCAAATAAAGCAGGAACAAGTGTCGGAATGATCCAGCGTATCAAGAGGTGAAATCACCTGAAGACCTACAAGAAGAAGAAAATCTCGAAACAAAGTGTAAAACAGAAGAAGCGAGCAGCAACAAAGGCCCAGAAATTGTATTCTCGTTTTTTGCAGTGTCTGGATACATGCGTTTTGATGGACGATGAGACTTATGTAAAGAAGGACTCAAAAACCCTTCCAGATCTACAATACTTTACTGTCGTCGTTGGGGAGGATGTGAGCGATGCGGACAGGTCGATTAAAGTGGAGAAATTCGGTCGAAAGGTACTAGTGGCGAACAATATGTTCCTGTGATTTGAAGTCAACCATTTTTTACACTACCGGAACTATGAATGCAGAAATCTATCGATCTGAGTGTCTCCAGAAGAGATTGCTGCCTTTATATATGAATCATAGTACACCTCCACTGTTTTGGCCGGATTTAGCGTCGGCTCACTATGCCAAAGGGTATAAATTTCGTTGAGAAAAATATCAATCCACCAAATTGCCCTCAGCTTCGACCGATCGAACGTTACTGGACAATCGTGAAGAGCGTCTTCAAGAAGACTGGTAAGGCAGCAGGAACATGCAGGAGTTCAAAAAAATTGGACTCAAGCGTCTAAAAAATGCGATGCAACATTTGTCCGAAACTTGATGAAGAGCGTTCGATCAAAAGTTCGAAAATTCGTGACGGAATAACATAAATTTCATCCGGTTTGCATTATGCTCAAGTTTAACCTCGTACAATAAAGGATCAATTTTTAGTTTGAATAAATTATCGTTTTTTATCATAATTTGAAAGAAAAAATTGTGGATAGCTTATTTTCGATACACTCCTTAGTTACTCCATCAAATTACACGTATTGGAACTGACATCCTAAAGCAAAGATTCTAAGTCTACTAAAAGAACAAAATCTCATTGCTTGGAATTACTTACAGCCCCTAGCCATATTAATAGCACATCATGTTCATTATTAAAAAGTGTTAGTGAAATTATGAGAAAACCAATATTACATATAAACTGATTTTTTTAATAAAAGCTATTATTCACAGTAGATTAAAGCATTTATTTTAATGAAAACAATAATGAAATTTCTCTTTCACTTTTAGCAGCCAACGCATCTGCTATACGACGAGGTAGACCGATTCTTTTCGGCTGTAGGAGTATACGTAGAAACTTAACATTTCATAGAGTCCCAAGCATTATCAATAGCATTCATGTCGGGAAGACAAAAACGGTGATTTTTTTCTTTTTAAATTCGTGGATAAACGTTTAAAATGAAAGCATGGTGCACCACGATTCTTGAACCTTTTTTTCGTCGTTGAAAGTAACAATATTTCAGAGAAATATTAATTTTACAATATGGGCCTGATAATACAACCAGAGAATGTACAAGTAATCCATATATTGAATATTTATATATTTATTTCATTTATTTATTTGCCTAAAGAAAGAAATGCTAGTTTATGGACAAATACTCCGCTCAGCTATGATTTTTACTTTACTGTTTTTATCAAATTGTTTGTAGAAAACGATTCAAAGGATACAATATAATATTCTAAAGCGGGCCTTAAGGCTTTTTTTATGTACAAATGAATTTCACTGACTCACAAATATAAATTATCCATTAGATGTAAAAAAACATATTTTCAAATTTTCATTGAATCGATTCGCTGTTTATCTATTTAATAAGTTACTTTTTAAATTTCTGTTTGCCTTGATTCCTCCATAAATAACTCATGGCATTTATATATAATCATCTATTTAGTCGATTAATTACATAAATTTACTCAATTTACAATTAACGAATTGTAATTTAATTAATACTAATGTCTTTACTACTACTCTAATAAGTTATTAGGTATTCTGATGGATAATTTATATTTGTGAGTCAGTGAAATTCATTTGTACATAAAAATGGAGGATGTCTTGGAGCCATCTTCAGAATACTATATTGAATCCTTTGAATCTTTTTCTACCTAGTAAAACAACTCGATAAAAACGGTATAACAAGAATGGATGGCTGGGCGTAGTATTTGTTCGTAAATTAACTTTTTGTTCTTAAGGCAATGCTTCGAACGTGAATGTTCAATATATTTATTACACTTCATTTGGATTCCTTGTACATTCCCTGATCATATTATCAGGCCCATGCGGAAAAAATAATATTTCTCCAGTGGCGTACCGAGAAAATTATTAGTAATAACCCAGCAAAATAAGAGATATTTTTTTTAAATATTACCGTTATTTGAATTCTTAATCTATTCATAATTCGTGCCATCCTCTCGTCTCCACTCTAATTGACAAACGTCGTATCAATGCAACAGCTGCAGAGCAATCATCGAACAAACCCCTTTCACCCTAAACACAGTAGAACGAACGAACAACGCAAATCAGTTTCGATTCCGTTTCTAGTGCAAACTCAAAACCAATGACAAGATAATTAGCTTGAGATGAGTTTTGCATACAATTCAATTTCTACTGCGCCTCCTCGAACTCAATAACAATCATATAAAAAAGGTACTTACAATTTGTATTCACTCTGAAGCAGATCGTAGATTTTTGGCAACAGCAGCACGCACATGTCAAGCGTGAATTGTGAACTGCAATAGAAGAATAGGGTCTTTGTTAATATTTGCAAAACGACAACCTGTTCCTTTTCAGCACGACTTACGATTTTTCCAGTATCGCGCCGAGCAAATCGACGAGAACGTGCGGATCGTTCATACGGATTGCTACCTTAAGCGCCGTGCTAACTTCTCCTTTTTCCGTGTATTTCCGAATGCTTCCTAGCAGTGCTGCGCGATTACAGAGAGCGTGAAATATACTGTCGTGTTCATTTATCAGCAGCTGAATCTCGTATTCCTCGGTTGTGCTCATGGCCCCGCCACCAACGCTGCTACTACCGCTGAAGTTAGTGGCATCGTGTGAATATCGAATATGTGAGAAGTGATGATGATGATGACCGACCGGTGGAATCAAAGGCGGAGGAGGCATCATTATCGAGTCCCGTTCCAAGCTGCTACCACCACCGTTATCGGCAATGCCGATGTGAGTCAAACTGTGACCACCACCCACAGTACCCATCATCGTGTTGCCATTATTTTGATGGATAATACCAGCGCGGTTCATCGTGGCACTGCTGATGTTACCATCGGCATTGTTGTTCCGTTGACGCATATCCAGTGAAGTTTTCGATCGCATCGGTTTTGTTAAAATCTCCACCTTGACGTTGGCGTTGTGGGCAATGCTGTGCCGGTTAGTGCCGTTTTTAACGTTGGTGATTTGTACCGAACTTTCGCTCTTGCGTATTTTACTACTCAGCGCAGTATTGTTTCTGATAGGAGAACTTCCGCGACTAATAGGCTTCTTGAAGGTAACCTGTAGGACAAAACAAAATAGTATAAGTGGAGATACTATTTAAATTGTTTAAACTAACTTACCTGTTCTTCTTGTGATAGTTTGTTCAATTCGAGCGTACTTCTGGAGGTTGATATTCGCCTGGTTAAATTACTGTTGGTCGCGTTTCTGGCGAATGATATATTTGGTTGAGAAGGACGTCGTTGCTGTACGTTGTTGTTGTTGATGTTGTTGCTTGTTTCGGTTTTCTGTCTTACGAGAGTAGTTTTCGACAATGAAGTGGTGCTGCTGGTGGTACTGGTCGTACTAATGCTAGTCAATTTTGGAGCATAATCAGGAGGTTGAGCATTTGTCACAGGAAAGTCTTCCTTCTCGGCATCGGAAGAATTGTTTTTGCACGGATAGTAATCCAGATCGCTAGAATAGCCTGTCGGTGTTGTAATATTGTACATTTTCATCTCTTCCTTGACCAGATAGTTACTATTCGACAATGCGCCAGAAGGTGGAGTTACGATCGCTACCGGTGGTACAGCAGGCGCTGGCGGCGTGAAAGATTCATAACTTCCGGTGCCACTACCATTCCGGCGGCTAAAATCGAAACCTTTCTGTTCGGTCACGGCTGTCGCATCTTCTTCGTCAATCATCTCAATACTAAGATTTGGAGACATTCCTCCATTTGTGCAGTCCTCCATTGCATCTCCGGGAATGGAACGCTCACCAACCGACAATCGAACTTTTCCACTGCCACGACTAAAACTTTTCCTTGAGCTTTGATGATGATTGAATGGCTGGTTCTGAGGATTGAAAAATGGTTTCACCTGGGTCAGATTCAACGCATGAATCGAAACGTTCCGATTTTCGTATGTTCCGCAAATTAGCTTTTTGCCAGCCGTTATCATATCGCCCAACAAAGTCCAAGTTGAATCCAAATGGTCATACTCCTGATCTGGCTCCCAGCCAACCACGGAAATACCCGCAGCGGTACCGACGAACAAACACGAACCACCTTCGTCGAACGCAATACACTTCACCGTATGGCCCTTCGAGTGAGTCTTGTCAGCCCTCGAAATCAACTGTTTCTTCTCTAAATCGTACAAATCGACACTTCCATCATTTCTCCCGGCTGCCATCAGCAGATCGGACGGGTGATACTGAACGCAGATCGCCGGCGATTCTCGTTCGGTAAATTCCATAAACTGTTTGCTCATTCGTATATCCCATATAATTACACTACCCTCAGTGCCAGCTGAAGCGATCCACAGTCCGTCCGGCGAAAACTTTACCGAATTGACGTGCGAAATGTGCCCCCGGTACCGCTTGATACAGAGACTCTGCCGTACATCCCACAGCCGTATCGAAGTGTCATGACTGCCCGATACCACGTATTCGCTGTACGGGTGGTAATCGAGTGTGCGGACCGTTTTCATGTGTCCGAAAAAGGTGGCATATTCGGAGCCCGATTGGAGATCCCAGCGTTTGATGACTCCCGTGTCATCGGCCGAATAGACCTGGTCGTCCGAATAGGCAAACTTGACACAATCGACAGGGGCATTGTGACCAGCGAGAGACTGCAAAAAGAGAGATAAAATAAGAATAATTATTCAGATGCAATTTAGGTTTGTCCAAGGTTTGCTCGCCGCTAAATCTGGACAGATTAAATTGTTTTTTTTTGTCTGCAAAAAGAAACTACGAACTTTTGACTTTATCCCAGCCATTAAGATCTGCGCAAACTTCTCTGCAACCGATTTAGTTACTTTGGTCCAAAATTTTCAAAATTTTTGTATAGTTGTAACTTATTATTTATATTGAGGGAGTTCTCTCTTCACGAGAGCCCAACACCGCTCGATCAGCCCTCGGTCGAAACTCCGGCAGTTAGGTGTATTCGCCTCTAACGGTACAACATGGACTCCATTCGTTTTATATCATTCCAAAACATCTTTGACGCAGTGACAAGATGCCAAATTATACCAGAATAGTGAGATACCGTCATGGCTGAGTAAGAATGGTAACAATTGCTTCTTTAGACATGTTTTACGGTATATTACTTTGTTTACCGTTACTCTTGTGATGAAGCTTTGGATTGCTTGACCACAGCTGCATATTACCTGCCAAATCAAACATTTTTCGGGAAACTTGATTGTTTTCTTCGTCCTGAAACGCTAACTACGCTATTCCGTGGCGTCGTTCATTATCACCAAGAAAAACTTCGCATTATTGACCATATGTAACGAGAAACATCCATTCTTTACAATCATAGATACTTTCTGCATCTCGGAGGTTACTAGGAAAGTATCTATAGAGAGAAGAGGGTTTAAAATTTTTCTAACAAAAGTGACCAAAGATAAAACTGACCCGATTTAACGAGAATACCGTGAAGTTGTGATTATTATGAGGCCTTAAATACCAGGTCCAATTACCAACAACTCTTACCCTGAACACGTCGCTTCTCCACCGATGGATCCCGAGAAAAAAGCGGTTGGGTAATGGCATAAACATAACCGGTCGATGTGAACACGAATAAAAATGATAGTTCCAATTCTTCGAAGTTAAACACTGTTGAATGCATTTACTTCGAATGCGAAAGAATAGTTGGAACTAAACTTACAATACTACTAGTTCAAGTTCCAAGTTCGAGATTCAGATCTAAGTCCTGAACCCGTAATATGATAAGTAAAGTGGCGTACCGAGGCAATTTGGCACCCGTGGCAAAACGAGATTTGCTTTTCGGTTTAGTGAGCAAAACCCAAAAAAGGTGAACTCCATCTCCGGAAAGATGACTTGGACGAGCCAAGGATTGGTTTGCCGCCCCCAAGGACGGTCCCAAGGATTGGTTTGCCACCCCATAAAAACGTTGCGCCCGGGACGAGAACCCCCTTCGCTCCTATTAGATACGCCACTGGATAATCCACTATATCCGGTAATAGAAATAAGGTTGATACAGATCCTGATCTAGTTCCAGATTTAAGATCTGGAACTTCCAGGATTTTGATCTGAACCTGTACTAGTAGTATGGTAAAGTCTAGAACCAGATCCATGGATCTGGATCAGAACCTGAAACAGGAAAAATGAAATAGTATGTCCATGTTCTGGTTTTTAAAACGGGGATCTATACTTAAACTCTGGACCTGGATCTGCTTTTTGGACCAGAATTCTGCACCGGGATTCCAGAATTCTGCACAGAGATTCTAGATCTGAATTTTGTGCTTGGATTCATGATTCTAGCACTGTTTTCTGAACCTGAATATTAGTTCAGAAATCTGAACCTGATTTCTATCCCGGATTCTCGATTCTTTGAATTGAATTGAATTATGGTACTGAATTTTTTATCTGGTTTTCGAACCTTATGTCTAGACCGGGATTATGAACCTGGATTTCAGGCCTTGATTTAGTTCCTGGATCTGAATTCCAGACCTTGATTTTGGACCTGAACCTGGTTCATATACCTGAGTTTGAGATTCCGAATCTTCATTTGGTGGAATTAAATTTTGGGCTTCAATTCTAGGTCTGGAGCTTAGACCTTAAGTCTATATTTGAATTATGAACCTGGAATCCAGGTCTGGATTTAGGACCTGAACTCTAAACCTTGAACCTGGTTCATATACCTGGATTCGGGATTCCGAATCAGCAATCTGAACTTGGATTCTGGAACAGATTTTTAGGACTGATGGACTTTCAGTTTCGTCAATTAAATAATCTTTATTTCCTTTGTTTATTTGTACATAACATGAATTTAATTTTCAATTGATTTACGTTTACTTATGCATCTTTGTCAAAGTGGTATACACTCTGATTACCATTGAGAGACCTTGTGAACCTACTGTCATATTCAGATCATCTCCGTCTTCTAAATCGCGGACTTTTGCAAACTTGACGAATAACTACTTAAACTGCATTCACCGGAACTAAACATTGATAGTTCCGTATTGTTAATGAACTAAACTTTTACGCAAATGAAATATCACTTGACCGTCGTACACAGACACAGAACAACTATGCTAACCGTGAATCTTTCTAATCTCATATCATTCATGATAGCAGTGAATATACAATTATTGTATTTCTAAACTGCATAATAGAATATAAACTATAAATACATATATGATGACACCACAGCGCATTAAAATCATTTTTAAATTTCTTATATTATAAACAATATTTACCATAAAACAATCCTTGCTACCAAAGGTCCATAAGTTTACATTTCGATCCTGACCTCCAGTGACCAACACCCGCCCAGTTTCTCCGATGTCCAAACATGTAACCTTACTATCGTGTGCCTGAATATCATCTGGAATAAGTAAGAAAAGTAGTCAGTTATCACTCGTTAATTTAAATTTAGCTAGTATGAGAATATAATAAATTCTATTTTTATTATCATAATTTTTTAATTTCTTATTCTATATAACTCAATTATAAAATCCTACACAAACAATATTTATTATTGTAGTAAAACACGCACACGCAGACATGAGATAAACCAATCCAATGAACAATCTAAATAGTAAAAAGAAACAGCCCCAACATTCGCTAAATTGCACTTTACCGCTGCCGATGACAAAAACAAAAAAAATATCATTCAAAAGAACGAAAGACTACATGCGACAACAGGTAAGATGTGGTGGCAAGGGACGGAAACTAAAAAGGCCGTTGTGCGTAGCAGAAAAAACCTTGATCTCAGCTGTGCTCAGAATAATCTTTTTCGGGCCCAATGCAGTCCGTCAAATACACAAATTAGAACCAACGACACCAGACCGATAGCAGCTTCCACTGGGTCACCGCTAAAATCTTGAACTCGTGACGAGGAAAAAGTTTCCGATTCTTTTCTTTCTCGCTATCTAGACATTCAGTTCCCACAGCAGCAGTACACAACAGTACTTACAAATTTTCGTTGGTGTCTTTCTGGCTGCTAAGGCCATAATCCACTTCACAGACGGGACGCAGATATAAGGCAGTTTTATATTAGTATCTGAATTATCAACACGCTACCAAAAGCACTTTTCGTTTCTTCATCCGTATAACTGCGTTTAATCGGATTTGGAAGGACTTTTACGGTAAAAATATCACAATTCTTTTCCGAAATATATTTTTCACTCTTGCTCGTTCGCTGCTCTTTACTTTTTTTCTTTCCGAATAGAGAATGACAGATACGCAATGGGGGGGTTCGGCCTGAATATAGAAACATCGCATGCCAATATACAAGAGGGAAACTACACTGAAAAAAAACGGAGTTCATTCATGGCACCGTATTTATTTATTTGAATATTTATTAATCTGCCCATCAACCCACGAATACAACGCCATATATTTTAAGAAAGCCGTTGGTAAATTTCAGAATTTTCATTTGTTTTCATCGCAGCAATAAACTCTCATTTTAAGAGATTGAAATCTTTGATTGCAAACAAAGTAGTTCCCACCATCAGGTTCATTTAATAACTATCTTTTGTCATATTTGATGGAGATCTCTCCTGCCAATATATAGTGCGTCACAAAGGCCTTTACAAGCATTTCCGGAATTAAAAACTAAAAAAAAAACAATCGATATATTTTTTTCTATTCAAATAATAAAAAAGTTTAATAAAAACCTTTCGATTTGAAAATACAGGGTCCGCCATCTAACATTTTTTTTTTGAACTAGCGGTTATTTCGACATTGGTAACCTTAATGTCACTTCTGATTTGACAGAAACTTAGTTTTATCCTTCCGCTGAACGAAAATGGTTGTGTATACGCTTGAGGAACGCGTAAAAATAGTGCAGTTTTACTTTGAAAATCATGGTAATGTTGCGGAATGTGTGCCAAAAAATCATCTTCTAGGATGAGGCACATTTTCATCTCGGCTGGTATGTTAATTAGCAAAATTGTCGCATCTGGGGGACGGAAAACCCGCACGTTACTTGAAGAGGAAGATGGGCACCATTTGGTTCCAACAAGACGGCGCTCTGTGTCACACAGCCAACGCTACGATCGATCTTTTGCGCACAGTCTTCGAAGATCGAATTATCAGTCGAAATTCGGATGTCGTTTGGTCGCCTCAGAGTTAGTGTTATGTGGACAAGCCAGAGGCAATTTAAGCCTTGAAGGACAACATTCGTGCAGCCATAGCTGAAATAAAGCTATGTACTATAATCGAAAATGTACTAAAAAAACTGGACCGACCGTATGACGTACTGCAAGGCCAGCCGAGGCAGCCATTTGAATGGAATTATATTCCACAATTAACCGGAAGGATTGTACTTTGAAATTTTGATAAATTTTGAAATCGGATGAACCGTTTGTGTTTTATTGCATGTTTACAAAAAAAGTTACATGGCAAACCCTGTATTTTTCTTACACAAGTAAACATTTGCTTCAAATACAAATTTTTTTGATCCTGTTAAATGCAAAGTCCACTACTCTTAGAAAAAAAATTCTATTTTGTGTGTGCTTAATTGATAACTCCATATGTAAACGCTGCTAAAAGGCTCTCAGTTATTATTAATATCACTATAACAGTCAATTTGGATTTATATGCGTATCATTTGCATGTTTTTTATGCACGACACAAGCGCTGATAATACCGGTATATCCGGCATATTTTGTTTGGTAGAATTCGGGATTAAAAAAGTTTATATTGATTTACCTCTAGGGAGTAGCAGATCCATTTAAAAGCCAATGAAAGCAAAAGGTTATCATTTTTCTTCAATAAATAGCAAATCACTTTCTTCTCATATGAACGATTTCTGCTTAAAATATAATCTTTATAGTTGCTGGAAGAAACAATAGCACAGACTAACAGACAGGACACTCAAATTAGATTCTTCAATCATTTTAACGGTCATTTCGAATATTCCTTTATTTGGGACAGTACTCACATGTATCATGATGGCGCCACGTTACCCTATCAAAAACATCCTGTCTGTCATCTAGACTGTGTTTATTTTTTTTTCATTTACCAACAGAGTTGCCATTCATACAGAATTACCTGTAATGTATTGATTTGTATACGTCCATGCGAATTTCATGCAGGATACAGATTTAATACATATGGCCAAAACTATATACATAATTGTGCCTATTTCTCATCCTCCAACGCAAGACAAAATCGAACCCGTTTTGTTACAATATTAACTTGCTTCTGGTCTGCCGCCACTTAAATTCTGGTGAAAACTACCGACACAATAAAAAATAGTCTAGATGAACAACGTTGAGTCAAATAAATGGTTACCTTCCAACATCGCGAAAAAGTTAAATATATTATCAACGTAATCCAATAATTTATTGTGACGATTCATTTTCAAATATTTTGATGAAATCAGGCATCCCTGCAAGCAGCTGATCGGTGTTGACAAACGAGGGGAAACCAACTGGTAAAAAAAACTTTTACATAACACAAGGGGTGTACAGATAGTAAATAGTTCGCGCAGTACAATATAGGTGGAGCTAGTGCATCACGAAAAATTATTTTTTATAAGAATTTACTCATACTGTCATGTCTGTTAGTCTGTGACAATAGATCTGACAACACGATACTATGTCTATACACAGATAAAAATTTGCACGATCGATTCATATGTAAACACCACTTCAATTTATTATGCTTTTTCATATCAATACATAACCAAAGCGATTTGTTTCAAGAGTTCATGTGCAAATTCACTAAGATACGAGATTAGATTATTTTACACTTAGCTTTGATGTGTTTTTCCTTTGGATGTGATGGGGTTTGCTATTGAATCTAACTACATGTGTTAAACACTTCATTTTCTAGTGGAAATGAATACAGCACAAGTGTATATGCAAAACACTTGAATCGGACAACTGTGTTTTAATTGAAATCTTTATGGAAAACAATTTGACATTCGTATGAAATTCATGTAGAATCTAGAGGTAACGATATATCTTATGGTGTTGATGTGCATTTCAGATAAATGTAGCATGATTTCCACTTAATATCAACAGTTTTTACACTCATTTTAAGAGTTTAGTGTTTATTTTCATGAATTTCATGTGTTCTACAAACAGGGATAGATCGAATGCTTTGCACATGATGCTAGCGTGCAAATTATTTTTGAGAAACGCTGCATAATTCAATATATGTTATAACCAATTCAATGAATGGTGGACATTTTACAATACATTATTTTGGTTGGTTGGTTGGTATCGTAAAAACTAAAACATAAAAATTTACCGTGCATTTTATTTCGAAAAGCAATGAAGCGTTCAATTTGCAGGTAAATGTAAATTTGTAATTCAATATATTGTACTTGCACAAAAATTTGGTAATCAAAATTCAATACATTGCATTGAACCTCATAGACCTAACTATCAATCAACTTTTCCTAGTGTAAAATGGTTTATTCTTTTGCGGGCACTTTTTATTACTTACGCATATCGTTTTTGTGCGAAAACTGAAACTGACCTAGAGTAGTTTCATCTAACAAACAGTTTTCACGAAATTGAATTAGCAACGGGGGTTTCTAAACTAGCTTCAAACCAACGGGGTAGAAACTGGGTTAGATTTGGTATCAAGCGAATACAACATAATTTTTTTTGCTTATAAGGTAAATAATATTATCCTTAATTATGTAGATCTCCAGCACAGTGCATTCTTGAAGTAAAAACATCGCATAAATGTCATCAGCTTTTTGATTATAATGTTTACATAATGTTACAAACATAACATGGTGCGATTCACACGATTCACACTGTAAATTTTGAATTTCTTCCTAAAATGTTTGCTTCGTGTCGCTTATTTACCTTAAATTCCAATATATTCCTTTTAAGAAGCTTCCGTTCAGTATACCAAACAACTCGACCTTATCAACCAAATTATGACACGAATTACCTTCTGAATCCTGCAAACATAGAAGAAATCCTCAAAAATATCAATTGCCGAAAAGGAATTGGTAACATCGAGTTGGTGCATGCGATAAACGAAGAACTTAAAGCAACACCTGTTGAAAACGCCACAGAACGAACTAACTTGAAACTGAAACTACTAGCAGAATTGGGAAAAATTCCTAACAGGACACACCCGGATGTGTTGAGTTATGGTGCCAATCCAAAAGTCGTACAGTACTACAATGAAAAACCAACGTTTGCCTCCGAGAAAGCATTTGAGTTTTCTGAAATCGCGAAAAAAATGAATCTTTTGCGAACAGAAAAACTGGGAAATTTTACTGGTCACAAATCGTACTACTTGACTGGGGAATTGGCCGAGCTGGTAAGTTGAATCGCAACGAACTATTCACACAGCAATAATCGCTCTGTTTAATATACGCAGGAGCAAGCACTGATTCAGTATACTGTGATAAAACTGTTGACAAACGGGTTCAAACTTATTACAGTTCCCGATATTTTACCGGCTCAAACAATAGAAAGCTGTGGTATGAACACTCATGGCGACCGAAACCAAGTGTACAAGTTAAATAGCACTCACGACACTCTGTGCCTCTCGGGAACCTCGGAGATGGCTCTAGCGGGGTATTTCGCCGGTACTGAGCTGGAAGAAGCATCGCTGCCTATTAAACTGACCGCAGTAAGTCGATGCTTCCGGGCGGAATCCTCAGGGCTGCACGAAGAGAAGGGAATTTATCGTGTTCATCAATTCACCAAGGTGGAAATGTTCTCTGTCTGTCGACCAGATCAATCGGATGCGATATTAGAGGAGTTCAAACATATTGAAGTCGGTTTGTTCAACGAACTTGGGATACATTTCCAACTACTGGATATGCCTGCATGTGAGTTGGGAGCTCCTGCGTATCGCAAGTATGACATCGAAGCCTGGATGCCTGGTCGGGAGATGTATGGAGAAATATCGAGCTGCAGTGACTGCACGGATTATCAGTCACGAAGACTAGGTAATTGTTTGCAATTATGTTTATTTTTTCAAATGACCTAAAAAATGTTCCCTTTGAAAGTCCCGAAATAAATTTGCATTTTTAAATATATGGGTACATTTCTAATAGACGTATTTTATAGGTATACTTTATCGAGCTACGCAGGATGATAAGCTCCGGTATACCCATACCGTTAACGGTACAGCTTGTGCCATACCTCGGATGTTAATTGCCCTATTGGAA
Source organism: Malaya genurostris (assembly GCF_030247185.1). Lineage (NCBI taxonomy): Eukaryota > Metazoa > Arthropoda > Insecta > Diptera > Culicidae > Malaya > Malaya genurostris. The sequence goes on from NC_080570.1 coordinate 130,255,670, forward strand.
AACTTTCAAAATCCCGACAAGACAATTACAATTCCCGAACCGCTGCAGCGCTTCATGCATGGCAAGAAAACTATTAGCAGAAAAAAGCTGCTACCTGAATTGAAAATAACCAAACGTTTGGATCAGGAAGATATATGTTGATTAAAGTCATTATAGTTACTATAGTAAAGGCCGTTGTTTAATCAAAGACTAGTATATCACATCACATGCTGCGTCTAAACGTTCAGATCTTGAAATCTATGTTGGAAGTATTTTATCATGATTCTGGTGATGTACCAGTTTTATGTCGTAAAAATTGAAATGAGGTGAAATGATACTTTTAAATATTTCCAAAATACATGATCGCCTTGAAATCCCTTAAACGGTGTTGATATTAAAAAGAATGGGAAAAGTAGTCATATGATACTCAACATTGTAAGCAAATGGTATGCAATCGTTCGATTGGATTTGCTTTTGATTAGCTAGCCATAAAACTAAACTACATGAATTATTTTAGCGTGCATTCGTTTGCCAGTTTGCATCAGGTTCCAATCCATTGATTTAGCATACATTCAATAGTGCTCATCAATGAAGTGAAGCATGACTTCATGACTGGGAAAACCGCATCCAACATACAGAACACCATTTCAAAAGGCTCTATTTGCATTTATTTTAGCTATTATTACGACGTATCTATCAATTATTTTTTTAGTGCTAACCGACAGACAAAAATTTTATGAGTTAGGAAGAAATATCACCAATAAAATTGTAATAATGAATCGCATGCAAAAAGAACTCATGTTTGGCAGATAGGACCATTTGTGTTTTCTTGAAATGTTTCTTCATTGTAAGTGGCATACAGAAAACAGAATTCAATCTTACGATCCATCTTGACACCAACGTCAGAAACATTTAGATTATGAGCTAGATTGTAAAGACAGAATCAGTCTACTTATTGCGAACTGCTGAACTGCTGAACTGTTTAGTTTATGAAAGAACTGGGATGGGTTCATGTCAAACGGAAATAGCACATCATATTTTTGATATCAGTTCCGTCTCATCACTATGTCTACATCAGATTGATTCAAACATTATAAAGGGATTTTCGATTCCTTGTCGATGGCAAGCCATTGATGTGTGTGTTTAGTTTATATTTTTTCTATCATATTAACTATCATATTATTTAAACCAAACGATTAGCTGCTATAAATTATAAAATAAGCTGAAACTTTTATACATTTTGTTGATAATTTCATAAACTATATCGAGTTTGTTTGTATCAGCACATCATTTCTATTCGAATTTATCTCTTGGATGTAGTAATGAACGCAGTAGGAGTCAGAACTAAGTCTCAAAAAGGCCAATTATCAAATTGAAACTCTAATTGTCTTTATGAAATGATAAAGAAGTTTCTTGTATGGAAGGTCACTGTGGTAGAATAATCCAGCCACAAAAGTGAATAATAAAAAAATATACATCGTGAAATAAATATTATAATAATTGAATTACTTAGTAATACAAGTACAACTCAAATAATATTGTAAACAATAATTATATTGTTTTACTAAATGAGGCAATGTAGTTTTAGCATATTTATAGATTGTAGTCTAAATTCGATAAAACAACGGTAATTATTGCGATACAGACAAATCTCAATCTAAGTAGTCTGGAAGCAGAAAGAAAAAAAATGACAGGATTGACTCGACGAGTTCCATGAAGAACGGGTGCATTTTCCTCCTGAAAATTGAAAGGATGAACAAAGATAGCAGAATTCCAAGAAAAATCACGACAATGGCGCAGCACCGTAAACTCCCGAAATGTAAGTATAACGATGAAAGTCCAAAGTCAGACTTCAGGAAATCAGACCGATGAAAGGATTGGGACCGGTAAAAGAGAAAAGTTTGCGACAGGTCAAACTATTTCAAGTATCAGCCAAACCGATAACCAGAGATGCAGTCCTTCGTGCGACAGGTCACGAAAATAAATGAATGACGCGTTAGGTCAAGCTAGATCACTGCAAACCGGTTTGAAAAATATTTTGGCTGGTTACATTTTCATTTGAGCTTTCGACAGATAAAGCTAATGACAAAAAAAAAACAAATTTCAGCTCTGATTTGAAATTGTGAAAAATAAAAAAAAAGCTAGATCGCTGATAAACTGTTTAAAACATAGTCTACAAAATTATTTGAGCTTTCGACAGGTTAACAAAATCAACTTGATGTGAAAACTGATTTTTTTTCATGTGTTCAATCTAAACATCGTTTAATAACCTGTCCCGTTTTGTTAAAATAAGTTATTCCTGCTCAAATTATTATAAACTCAAGACAGTTAATTACAGACGCGTCTAAAAATCAGCTCAATTTCGTAAGGATATTTTTTTGGAAATGATTAAATTACTTTGCGTCTATCAGTTTAATTACATATTCAAGGGACCTTCGCTTACTGACAACAAATGAATCACATTTTAACACTCGCGTAAAATTGAAGAATTTTCCCAAGGTATTTCTAGCAAATTTTCCCAAGGTATGGCTAGCGATTAATTAGCTGTTTTAAATTAATTGGTTTTTACTATGGTGTGAATCCAAATCGAAAACGGCTTCTGCGGTTAATTCTAAAAAACAACTTTTATGCAGTTTAGTGATTAATCGTTATAGTAAAACTGTTTCTGTTAGCGAAAGAGTTTCGATTAGCGAAATTGAAGAAATGTAAAACACATTTGTCGGCTGGGAATTATTCTAGTACCACCAAATTGATTGAGCATCCCATGCTTCGATTTTTTTAGTTTTGAACTAGTCTCCATTTATCAATATTAAAAATTGTTTGATTTTCATTATTGATTACAGTGTCTGCATTATTGTAGACCCTGCCACCAGCATAGAGCCAAATCTCTTCAGTTCAGCAACGCCATCGCACAGTATCACGTTCAACATGTCATGTCAAATGTATGGTTGTCAAGTGCTGCTATTTTCACGGGTGCGCGTTAGACAGGAGATGGCTTACAAAAAAAAGTATATCGATTCAGATTTGTTCATAAAATGTGAGTGCTGAATATTGCGGTAATATGATGTCTTTGATTATAGTTAACACTAAGAGCAGTTCAACTGAAGCTCATTTTGCGAGTTATTGGGACTGTCATCTGAATTGTTACGAGTATATTGGTATGGGCTACAATTCCTAGTTTTATGATGTTCTTCTGATGATTTCTAAAGTAATATATCAGAAACTACTGAGAATTGTACCTCTTTGGGCGGTAGGATCTCTTTTTTAAATTATCATTTTAGTGAAGAAAAATATATTCAGTTGATGATTTGTCAGTTTTACTGGAATATTAGATCACTGATATTAAGATGATTTAAAAACATAAATGTCCATTTTGCTTAATCAGCGAAGAGTGTTCTAGCGCCAAAACAGGTCTGCTGAAATCAATAACCTTTAATGACAAATTAATTTAGATTGTTTATGATAAGTAGTAGAGTGGAGGTGGTGGCGAATGTGGTAGAATAATCCAGCCACAAAAGTGAATAATAAAAAAAATATACATCGTGAAATAAATATTATAATAATTGAATTACTTAGTAATACAAGTACAACTCAAATAATATTGTAAACAATAATTATATTGTTTTACTAAATGAGGCAATGTAGTTTTAGCATATTTATAGATTGTAGTCTAAATTCGATAAAACAACGGTAATTATTGCGATACAGACAAATCTCAACCTAAGTAGTCTGGAAGCAGAAAGAAAAAAAATGACAGGATTGACTCGACGAGTTCCATGAAGAACGGGTGCATTTTCCTCCTGAAAATTGAAAGGATGAACAAAGATAGCAGAATTCCAAGAAAAATCACGACAGTCACGACAAGCAAGAATGTCGCGAGCTGGTACATTGGATAGTCTACCTTGGGTACGCAAGAATTTTATTTGTTGAGAGCTGACATCTCGATACCAAACGACATGATCAATATCGCGATAATCTTCACCACAAGCACAATGGTTATTCTAAGAAAGTCCAATTCGAAGGAGATGCTCATCTAACGTATAGTGATTGGACATCACACGAATGAAGTCCCTACTCACATCCAGTACACCTTTGTCGATATTTTAGAAATAATTGAGTGCATCCAACGACCCAGATCATCTTTATCCCAAGGAGGTTGCCAGCTGGCAAGTGTTTTTTGGCGAGGCGCGCTATAGAATTCATTGAAAGAAATCGGTCGCTCATAAATTTCACCCTTAATAGCACCACGTTTGACTAAACTATCGGCTCTTTTATTCCCTGGAATGGAGCAATGAGCCGGGCCTCAAACTATTTTGATTCAATAGTTATTATTCAATATTTCGTTCAGGCACTGTTTTATTTTGCTCAAGAAAAACGGTTTATTTTTGCCAGAAGCATTTGAGCGAATGGCTTCATTTACTCTTAGACTATCTGTGAAGAGAAAATAATGGTTTGGAGATAATGTGACGATTACAATCAAACTATAATGAACTGCTGCTAACTCTGCTATATAAACAGATGTAGGTTCTTGAAGCCGAGACCGAAACATTATTGTTGAACATACCAAACTCTGTCGCTTCTTCAATTCGCGATCCGTCCGTGTAAAACATTTTCTCAGAGTCAATATGCCTGAACTTAATTGAAAATATTTTTGGGATTTCCATCGAGCGTAGGTGTTCCGGGATGCCACGCACTTCGCGCTACATGGATGTGTCGAAAACTAGAGTTGAGTCAGGGACATTTAGGAGGCTGTCACGGATAGGAATATATCTTGAAGGGTCGATTTCCTGTGACATATAGTTAAAATATACTGTCATGAATCTTGTTTGAGATTGAAGCTCGACTAATCTTTCGAAGTTACTAATAATCAGGGGATTCAGTACCTCACATCTTATTAGCAGTCGCCATGAAAGCTCCCAAAAACGATTTTTCAATGGAAGAACTCCCGCCAGAACTTTAAGACTCATTGTATGTGTTGAATGCATGCAGCCTAAAGCAATTCGCAAACAACGGTACTGAATTCGCTCTAATTTGATAATATGGGAGTTTACAGCGGAACGAAAACAAACGCATCCATATTCCATCACTGAAAGTATCGTTGTCTGATACAATTTTATTAGATCTTCCGGGTGATCACCCCACTAAGATCCTGTTATTGTTCGAAGAAAATTTACTCTTTGTTGGAATTTTGTTATCGGATACCTAATATGTCCTCCCCACGTGCATTTGGAATCAAAGTACACCCCGAGGTATTTCAAAGTCAAAACCTGTTGGATCATTCTTCCCATCATATGAAGCTAAAGCTGCGCGGAATCATGCATTCTTGAAAAGACGACCAGCTTTGTTTTCTTCGCAGAGAATTCCAAACGGACAATTTATCTAAGGTATCCTGCAATGGTTTTTGCAGATCAATATCTTTGGGTCCAGTAACTGAAACCACGCCATCATCTGCCAATTGTTTTAGTGTACATGGGGTTACTAGACAGCTGTCAATGTCGTTTACATAGAAATTATACAGGAGCGGACGGCGGCATGAGCTTTGCGGGAGACCCATGTAGCTAAATCTGATTGTTGCCAAATCGCCATGTGAAAAATACATGCACTTCTGTAACAAAAGGTTGTGCAAATAATTATTTATAACCGCTGGAAGTCCATGTTGATGGAGCTTGTCTGAAAGAACATCAATGGAAACTGAATCAAACGCTCCTTTTTTGTCTAAAAATACAGATGCCATTTGTTGTTTTTGAGCGAAGGCAATTTGGGTGTCAGACGAAAGCAATGCAAGGCAATCATTCGTCCCTTTATTTCTACGGAAGCCAAACTGTGTATCTGGCAACAAGCCGTTCGTCTCGACCCAAGTGTCGAGACGTCGAGGAATATTTTTTTCGAAAAATTTTCTGATGCATGACAACATTACAATGGGTTTATATGAGTTGTGATTGGAAGCAGGTTTCCCCGGCTATGGAATGGCGATAACTTTCACTCGCCTCCAGTCAGATAGAACAATATTTTGCTCCAGAAACTTGTTAAACAATTCCAACAAACGTCTTTTTGCGAGGTCGAGCAGATTCTTCACCAAGTTGAAATTAGTTTTGTCCAACCCAGGAGCGCTATTCTTACAAGACAAGAGTGCTATAGAATATCCATCATTGAAAAGGGGCTATAAATGGAATTGTTATTTGGAGAAGACTCCCGATTACTGCTCTGTGTAGGAACAGGATCATTCTCATTGCGAACGTTACGATTTCTCATTTGTCTGGCCGTGTTTCAAAAAGTGTTCATTGAGGTTTCTCTTGACGAACCTTCGACAAAATGTCTTGCAAGCACTCTTTGTCCCATCAAGGATTGTGTTACGGAATCACGCACCGCCTCATCGGCCGTTCTCTCGACTGGACTGGCAACAGTGAAATAACAAGAAGACTATCATTTAGTATGGCGAAGAAAGGAAGTGAGACCACGATTCGAACAACGTGCGGTTGAATTATAATTATTTCTCAACGTAATTTTGGATTTGTACAAGTAAGATATTCGAATTGTTTAATAATCTGGTTGATTTATTACTATTTCACCTAACATAGTTTAGGACAGTCTCTGATTCGGAGCACGAATTGTTGCCGTTTTCTTGAGACATAAGTGAGGTTACGAAATGTAAGATACAATGAAATTGAATTTGTTGAAATAACTGAACTAATAACAATTGTAGCTGCTCCAATCATCGTTGCTTGTGCGGTCTGTTTGAATGATCCGAAAACCCTTTGTCGTAAACTACAACAACAGATTGGGAGGCATTCTGTTAGTCGTTGGGCCAGGAAATCGTTTGGTTTTGGGCTTGTTCTTCAGCTTCCAGAATCGAGCAAAAAAGGAATTCATATTCTTCAAGCGGGGGGAGCTTTTCCATTGAATTTAATATACTTGATATATTACTTTGGTATTCGATCCAGTCAATCGCCCCGATTCTGAATTTTGTTCGAGTCGGATTATTTCGATTGAATGCGAAATTTTGCATTCTGTATCTCGATCGAGTTCGAGATTTCCATACAAAAGTATCACTCGATCGGACTACATAATGCAAATTTTCACATTCGATCGAAATAATCCGATTCGATCGAAATGCAGAATACGGTTTCATATTTTTTGTCAAATCAAATGGAATATTAACTGAAGTAGCAATGCAATTGCTACTGCTAATTGAAATGATCATTGCAAATGATTTTGCAAATCAGGCAATATTTTGCCAGGTGTAACCTAATCGAAATGAAGTCGAGCAAAGAGATAAATCTAATGCATTTGGACATGCAGGAGGTCTTGGGATCTCGGTCATGCCGCTCATATTTAAAACTGACATGTTGAAATTGTCGTAAATATTGTATATTAAAGAGAATCTATTACCATTGTAGAGGGAACCCCAATTGTAGATAGTTTTAAAATACATCATTATACAATGATTAAATTGTGTGTACTGCAACACAATCAGTACAATTTTAACTCTTACGCTCTGAGGAGTGGAAGACGGAACGGAAAAACAGAACCATTTTTCAAAATTATTTTTGATCACGTATAAAATGTTGGTGTGCGTTTTTTGATACAGTACACAGTCACAATGGTGACTAGTGCTTGTCTGTGTTAAATTTATGCTAGCTGATTGTGGTACCAATGGTAATATTTCACTATGTTTGAATACACCGTTAACTTTTACAATACTTTGTCAAGGCTCAGGCATGCGAGACGTGTAAAAATTGAAGTTGCATGATGTAATTGAGTTCTTACAATTTAGCTTTTTACGAAATTGATGTATGCATTGGCCAATGAATCTGTAATGGTACTCCATTTCTTAATGTTATAATATTTCTTTTCCACACATGGCCTGAACTGTTGAACGCTTTTGTGCATATTGCCTAAATGATCGCAACATCGCCTCCCATCGATTAGGGATGGGATCGGCAAACCACTGAATCGCAACAAACTGTCTTCGATAGGCTATAGGGGATAGGCTATAAAAGATTCAGTGACGCATTCAATTCGATCATTACCGTCTATACCGGGATAAGGTACGGAATACCTAGCGTAAATCGCGAGTGTTTCACATAACGACCAAATTTAACAGAGCAGCTGCGCGGAGGCTGACTGGGTTAGTGATGGAATGAAGTGTCGTCTAATCCGTAACGTAACGCAAGGATCTATAGCGACCCCGTGTATAGTTTCGAAAAAAAAAATATTTGTGAGATACCTCGAGTTCGACTAAATAATCCGCCAGTGAAATAACCATGTCATACATCGGGAATGCCTCAGATGTGGAGCAGGAAAAAAATCTTACTGAATATCGTCGCCAGCGTAGTTCCAGTAATCTGATGCCCGAAAGTTCTAAATCCGGGCGCAATCCTAAGTTATCCGATGTGCTGTGGAATGACAAACGAGGCAATCAGGGTAACCAATCCGACGATGATGACTCGGAGGTATCCGATAGTGAAAACTTTTTGGCCAAAGGAGCGTTCCTTATTACGCCTTCGCACGAGCTCTCGATGGATCGAGCGGCTATGATTTGCGAAAAGATGAATTTCAAAGGTTGCTTTAGTCTTACAAAAACGGCCACCGGAATACTGTTCAAATTTTCTAATCCAGAAGACTACCAGGCCGTATTTAAAAAGGGCTTCCATAAGGTGACGGGTGCCCGTTTCTACAAGAAGGTAGCCATTCCCTGTCGGCCACAGAAAACTTTCATGCTTTACGTGTTTGATGTACCAGACGACGTACCCGTCGAGGACATTCGCCACTCGCTGTACCGATTCAGTTCGGTGGTGGAAGTTGTTCGACTAGTTGTGCACTACCAGAAACAATCGAATGTCCAGGAACAGGAACCGAATCCGACCGGTAAGTAGTAAATGTAAAAGTCACAAACTTAAAATTGTAATTCGACGAAGAAAATTTTGTAACCAAATTATGAGTTGGAAAATGGGATAATATCGATGGACAAAAATCTTCAATTCTTTTTTTATTTATTCCATTTTGCCTAGGTTCTGCCACCCCGAAGCCCCAGTTACCTAAACTACCAACGCCAAAACCAATCGATGAACAGGATGTGGCCCTTCAACGGGAGTCTCCACCGCCGCCAATCCGGATCACGTTAGCCTCTATCGATGAGTACCATCTTCTGTTGCAGAACGGGCTGGATTTTTACGGTGCTACATTTTTCCCCACGGAACCGACGCTCCCGGCACAGGCCGCCAGAATTGCCACCAAGAAAGGAAGGTACTAGTATCGTTGCCATTGAGAGATTGTCACGCCATGCTAACAGCATATCATAAACTAGTTCGTACATTATAAACCAATACAATTTGAACGATCGATCCATGCAACAAATGAAATGTGAGTTTTCCTTGATTCTTCTTCTACTCCACAGTCGCATGATCGATGGCAGCATACCAGGGCGTGTTCGCGAATTGCTTCCGGTATTTGATGCCGCCGGTTTCAGCAAAATTCCTCCGCCGGCTTCCAAGACGATCAAACCGCGCCCATAAAATTGACAAATTATAATCGCTCATTGTAAGAAGCAAAAAACCCCTAGAAAATTGCAAAAAGCAAAAAAACTGATCGAAATATACCGCACTGCTGGGTTCGAATGGTTTTATTGTTTTGAAGGCTACGCTCGATTAGTTCCGACTATGAAAACATCAACAGAACACGAAAACAAGAATGAATGAGTTTCTGTAGTATCATGACTTTCGCAAACTACTTTTATCCGTTATGATAAAATATGCAGATCTACTATTTAGCCAACATAACAGCATCACACACATTCGTATAACAAAGATTATCTCTAGACAATTCAACAGTTCCTCTTCTGTAAGTGTGAATAATTTTAAGGGTCTCGAAAACTATGTTTTTACTATGTTATTAAATTAGGATTGATACGATATTTAATTATAAATCAGTATGATCACTTGAATATTACACAAATTTCCAGTTACTTTCTGACAACGGCTTTTATGAATACATTGATAATTTAACTACATTTACATATTTTGCTTGGAATAAATTATGCGAATCTTATATAAGGATCTATATGAAGTTTTTAATCTATGTCAGCGATTTCCAACAAATTGAAAAATTTAAAATTTTATGTCATACTTATGGAAGTGAACACGAATCCCAAATGCAAGGTACACGTATCATTGTCCAGTGGGACGATAGAAGTAATCACCCTCATTTTTGTTTACGTCCGTATCGATCATACGACGAACGGATACTTTCGAACGAATACGAATAAACCATTCTTTTTTTTTCACTCGAATGATTTTGAATGCTACTCATTTGCCACAAAATATTTAAATATCAGTAAACTTCTTCAAATAAATGCTAAGCCTTGATGAAATCAGCCCAATTCTTGTGATTAACCATATGTGAAACGCTAGAATGTATGCCAGTTTAGTCTCGAACAATACATGTATTCAAACATCATTGGTAGGAACGAAAAGATCCATTCTCGTTTACAGACGAATAGACGAAATGCCGTGGTTGGGATTCATCAGATTTTAATGTTGCGAATCAACCGTTGGAAAACATTGAAAACAGTTAAACCGATTTCCAACTAATTTCTTTTCGAATGTAAAGGTGATTTGCAATCAAATGATAAGTTTGTTTTTTTTTAATAAAACATTTATTCGAAGAATAAAAAAGAAGAATTCTACCCTATGGAAAAGACGCCATTGATAAATATACATTATTTTATATTAAATGCATGATTCTACCAATGTACTAAACATGTAGACTATCGAAAACATGACAACATTGCAAATTGCTATTTTCAAGGCTTTTCTTTACTTTTCACGAAGTTTAATTTCGAGTGCCGGATTCGAGTCCTGTCGCAAAGTTAATTTTTTCCAAAATTTGTTCATTTTGGCAAACTTATTCAATAGTCTTTTTCTCGTTTAGCATTGATAAAAATTAAATTATACTGATTAAATATACTAACTAACATCTAATTCTTTGTCTAAAGAATTCTTGGCGTTGACTGATATTAATTCTTTTTTTGCCTTTCTCATATATGAAGGCTATGCAATCACTGTGAAAACCGACTTTTTAACTGAGGCCATTTGACTGAACTCGATGAACTCAGCCGTCTGTGTGTGTATGTCTGTATGTGTGTTTGTAACAAAATTGTGCACTCGATTTTCGCAGAAATGGTCTGACCGATTTTCACAAACTGAGATTGAAACGAAAGGTCTTGAAATTATTTGAAATTTTCTAGAGCATTTTATCCGGATTCGACTTTCGGTTTCGGAACTGGAGTGCGATAAGTGAAAAAAATTCAATTTCATGTGTTTTTTCATTAACTATGGCAGACACAAGCACAAATCCCATAAAATTGACTGATAAATTCTTCTAGTTGGCAGAACTTATTAGTTTGTGGGTATATAAACTTGATTCGGCACTAATAAGGGGATGGGGTCCACTAGGAGATTGATAGTACCTATTAGCTCTCTCCGGACTGTACCAGCCTAGATGCCGTGTGGAATCCGGCGGAAAAAAATGAACCAAGAATAGATCCACTGGGTTCCTGCTTCCATGTCGTAAAAGGCGACAATTGCAGGAGTTTCTTTTTCCTTTCAGTTATCAGATATTTTCAATGTTTTACTTCTGATTACTCTATTTTACTAAATCATCTCTTTATTCGACCTATCAATTTCCGTCTAGCTTCGTAGAAAAGTTTTATTAGGAATGATTTCTTCTTCCATGTTATTGATTGTCTTTCAGGATTATAAAATGAATGATAAAAATCAACCATTGCGCAAATCCGTTTATATTACAAAGTTAATAACAGAGATGACATGTACCGGTATATTGAATACATAGTAGAAAACACTTGATATTAATATTTCAAACAGTAAATTAATATTTTTCTCGGTAGCCGGCTGCCCAGATCAACTAATATAACCAATTAATAATTTTAATAAATAATTAAAATAGTAAAGCGGAAATAATAAAGAATCAAGACGCGTGTGAAATCTGTTGACCTTTGTTTGGTGATTTAAAATGATTTTATAATAACTGTTTAGAATATTTCAATGCAATGAATCAACTTTTTTGCCTAAATCCTATTCGCTCGTTTATTTTGTATCACGTAGTTTCATTTATAAAAACGTGCTTAATCCACCTAGCAGTGAGATGATACCTTTTTTTTATCAATCCGAATGTGTTTTTTTTTGCATGACTAAAAAAAACGCGAAAGGTAGATGCATGAACGAGTGACTGCATACTCGACAGCCGGCTGTCCGGAGTTTTGTCAATTTCGGAGATTGACTGTTTCGTGCATTATATTGCCAGCACAAAGTAACACATAAAACGATAATACTTTAAAACATTCTTGGTAGCCGGCTACCCAGAGCGATAAACACATGATAACATTATTAAAACATTTACTAACAAAGTATCCTCTCCTGTGATGCATGTGGGAATGCAGAGGATTCCTCGGTTCTTAGTAGCAACATGCATCGAACTAACAATCCTTTCCCTCCCAAGTAGATCTGCATTCGGACGTGGCCGGCGTCGGTATTGATCAGCATGCATGGTTCAATACAGTTTGCACAGTGTGAAACAATGTGTTATTCCCAAACATGTTACTTCAAAAAATCATTTTGCAATCTCAATTGGTCCAGATCAATAACGGAGTAGTAACTCACGGGCGGTCTCTAATGCTAATGCTAATGCTAATATAAACTTGATTCGGCACTAATAATTCTTCATTTCATGTTCCGGAAGCACCGAAGGTAGTGAAGAAAAACTCCAAAAGCAGAACTTATTTCGATTTCACAGGGTTGCTTGAACCGATTTTCACATACTGCAAAAAGAATCTGCAGAAACTGCAAAAAGAATCTACCATATTTTCTTCCAGATGACAAACTTATATATTCATAGGAAAAGTCTTACGGTTTCATACAGAATCCCTGAATTCGTTGTGGATAATACTTCCAGTTCCGGAACTATAGGGTGTTTTGATTCATAGACTAGATTACGTTCGAACAAACTTTCCTGTTTCTATTCAATGAACAGTTGTTTCATAGTTGATTCATTTTAATTCAATAAATTTTAAATCACCAAACAAAGGTCGACAGATTTCAAGCGCGTCTGGATTGTCTATTACGCAAATTTACTTTTTTATTTACCGCGGCAAAATGATCAATTGGTTACCGAGAAAAAATTATTATTTTATCATACAAACAAGTATTTTCCAACTATTCTCTGTTAGTCACATCGAAATATTAAAGGATCTTCGTAATAGTTGATTTTTATCGTTCAATTTATAATCTGGAAAGACAAGCAATAACATGGAATACAAAAATATTAAATGAAACTTTACTCAAAAGCTAACCGGAAATCGATAAAAAGTCATATTGTCGAAAAATGATGACAAAATATTTTTGAAAAAAAGTTGGTTGTTGAATAAAGAGATAATTCAGAGAAACTCCTGCAATTGTCGCCTTTTAAGACATGGAATCAGGAACCCAGTGGATCTATTGTTGACTAAGTTTTTTTCCGCCGGATTTTTGCTTGTCCTGTCCGGAGAAAGATAATAGGTACTATCAATCTTCTAGTGGACTCCAGCCCCTTCAAAGCGTAGTATGTGCTTTAGCATTGACAATGTCTGACAAGTTTGGCATACTTAGAATAACGAACATATCCATTTTATTGCTCCCCTTCTGTTTATTGTCACCTCTTTATGAGAAGTAATATTGTTTTTGAAATTGAATGCTTTATTTTTTTCCTATTACATAGTTAAAATCGAAACAAAGATATTGAAAAATTTCGCACTCAAACACGAAAGTAAACAACTAATGCCAATTGCTTGTTCACAGATTGCTTTTCCACGTTTTCACACAATAATCTCGACCGTCTTTCCCACTGGTGACAATCTGTGCATCGTATGTGCATCCAATGCAATAAATAACGTCTGAAAAATGAAGTTGTGTATGAGAAAAGGCCACGTTAATGAAAACCCAACCAAAAGTTTACCGGAATGCATTCTTATATTCATTTGAATTGTCCCTTCCAGCATATTCCATACGTGCAAAATTCCAGATCGATCGCCCATGAGCAAATGTTTGTCGTCCTTTGTCCAGCAAAGAGTTCCCACTACGGCCGGCATTTCCCGTTTGAAGATCACCATTCCTGTATCGATGTCCACAATGTTGAACATGCGATCCTCACCACAACTGACAATCAGTGAACAGTTCCGATTGAACCGAGCGGCACATACTGCGCCCCGATGCGTGACAATGAGCTTGTGGTCCTGGTATTCAACATCGATCGGTTGTCGGTGAAGTGCTTCTCTGGAAAGTGGCAGTGCCCACAGCAACCTTCAGACGCGTATCCGATTGGAACGTGTCGAGACAGACGATTTTGTCCTCTAACGACAAATAACCAATCACCGCATCGATATGAAAACTGTTCCATATTCTGGAAGGAACAATGCCAAGTTTTAGATTAACGTGTTTGTGTAATTGTTAGAAAACTTACTTCACACTACAATCCCAGCTGCCAGATACTAACAGTTCGTTATCTTCCATGCTCGACAAACAAGACACGGCATCGTCGTGAGCTGGTATCGCGTGCGAAATTTTACCATAATCCAAATTGTAAATGATTCTGTTATGAATTAAAAGCAGAGAATTCAGTTTCTATATGAAATTAAATATTTTCAAAGTTTACATGCTATTGTCCCAACAGCCTAGAATTATAGACTTCCCATTGGTTAGCCGTGCAGCGCTCAGGGGCATGTCACTGACTTGTACGCTGCGAATCTGCCGTTTCTCCGTTAAACTGTAGCACTTGAAGGTGCCATCCTTGCTTGTTGTGAAAATGCTACCGCCCGTTTCATCCAGCAGCAACGAAGTTATTTCGTCTTTGTGAGAGTAGTACTGAATGTCCAGATCAATCCGAACTTCTTCGCCAGGGGACAGGGTAGCAGAACTTTCCAGAGGAGCTTCGATTTTCATCAGTTTCGAAACGTGTGGAGTTTTGAACAGTTGCTTCGGAATTTGACCGAATTCTGAAATTTGCACCTCAAGAGCATGCCGCGCTGCCAGGTCTTTAATTTGATCCAGATCGACCGAACCTTCGTAGCAGAGATGATAGAATACTGTGGAAGAAATCTCAAAACATAAACATGTCCCGCTTTATTGAACTCATTTCTATGAACTTACAATTATCCGCTTTAACGGCTTCTTCGCCTCTTTGCTTGTACCCAAATATCAAATCAATCCAAAAATGCAGATTACAAGATACATAATCAGATTCCAAAGCGTCTCGAAGGATTCGCACAAACTTTTCCGGGGATCCCTCGGCCCATCTGGGTAGCTGCACGTGATTTACCGCAACACCATCGAATCGTTGTCCAAAATTGATCTTCATCTTGTTGACCAGGAAGTCTCCTCTTGTCTCGGTATCGTAAAACTCCGGTACCAACTCTTTGAAGTCCGCCATGTTTTGCAAGCAGTTATTATACACGTCCTCAACTTTGTTAAACATGCGATCGGGATGATCGAATCTTCCGTTTTGTAGACACAGCATTAGTTTTGGATATTTTCTCACCAGATAGAACAGGACCAATCCCGGAGCCGAGTAGTGCGATCCATACAAGAATTTGGGTTCGCCCATCTCCTCGTAACGCTCCTTCAGTCTTTGTAATCTCTCCTTGTTCAGGGCACCGACCGGCTTAGTCAAATCCCTATAAACGTTTGGGTCATTCAGATTCAGCTGTTCCGAACTGTAATCACATATGACCCACGGAAAAACCGGATACTGCGTCAAATCCTGATATGTTCGATCGGCCAAACTATTCAAATACAGCAAATAATCATAATTTGAGATGAGTCCGTTTTGCCACTTGAGAGTGATGCTTTCCGGAATTTGTTCGATCACGGAAAAATCTTTCTGCCTTATCACATTGCTGTAGAAGTCATCCCGCTCGATTTGGGTGCGAAACGAGACATACAGAAGCTGACTTCGATCTGCATGCGTCCACTTTATCTCCAGGCCGACGTGTCGCAGTAGAAAGCGGCGCTTGATAAAACTTTTGATCCATTTTACATGTATTTTTAGAACGGGGTACTGAAGAAGAGAAAAAGTTTAAGTCGGCTATCACGAAATTAGCATAACGATGATTCGAAACATTAAAAAATCTAGAAACTACACCACTTGTACTGGTAATAGTGAATAAAGGACAACCGTAGCTAAAAACCCCCAACGCACTAAAAATGACTCACCGTTTGAATATTGTTGTACGGCTGAAAGTACACGAACACATTCGTCAGCAGCAGCCGGCCGGGATTCACCACAAGAGGATTAATTTCGTCCACCTGGTAGTCGACGATAATTTGCTCGTACAGGTTGTCCAACCAGAGTGGATCAAATTTCACCCGGTTGTGCCGAGAAAAAACAATTGTTGCTATCTGAAAAGCATGCAAATTTATAATTGCTTAATTGAAGGGTAAAGTTTTCGGCACTCACCATGCTGTTCTGCTCATAGGCATGCAAAGTCGATGCCCGAAAAAGCTGATTGAATTGTTGAATGTAATCATCCAGTTTGGCGTAGTGAAAATTGAACAGAAAATTTCGTCGCTTTTGCCGGAACAGATACGGCTGTACCACATTATCATTCAACATCTCCGTGTACTGACTGCATTCGATTAGCAGTACGTTGGTTTCCATTGTCCTCAGGCTAGTCGATTCCCATCGTTTTATTTGAAGGCAGTCCTTGTATGCTATCTTGATCAGCGGCAGTTTCTGGTTGCCTTTGGTTTCAAAAACTATAGATTTCGAGCACATTTTAAGCCGACCGATCAACGCTCGCGTAGACGGCAATGACGAAGAAAGACATGTTGTGTCATCAAGTTGCAATAAATCCACGGAGAAATCTTCGAAATAGATTTCTCCTGGTTCCAACAGAAGTAAAGAAAACCTGTGGTTTTTATTATTCGATCATTTTTATTAAGTTTCCTATAATAAATCCAATAATACCTTTCCTTTTCCATAATCGGGTTCACTGAAAGATGCTTAAGCACTTGGTTGACAATGTTTTACGCACACTTGACACAGCATCAATGAACCTGATCTTCGCGTAATTCGGAACGGCGAGTAGAGCAAAGCTTGCAAGCGCGACGTAGAATAATATATAGTATTTGAACAAATAACAACAACAATACTATGACATTTTTTTCTTGTTCTGTTACTCTACGGACGGCTGAAACCGTTCGTGATCAGTTTTCATAGGTATTACATATGTGATTTGTTGTTGTGTTTACTGCTTGCCGGACACTTACTAATTTATCAGCTGTTTTTTGCACAGTATACATTTTGGGATAGGCACGGTTAGCAAAAAGTACTCAAATTTGAGTGAACTTGATTATTTTCGTTGCAGTTGGAAACTGTTTCAAACATGAAGCATAATTTTATTTATCGGTGTAAAATTCAAATAAAATTCAAAATACAAAATCAACTAATTGATGACAACACTTAGTGTTTACATTATTCATATAGAAGATTTTAACAGAAAATATATACCAGAAAAGTAAATTGAAATATGCCACATTCCGAAAATAGAAACGTTTAGATTACAATATTGTAAAATTGAACTGTATATGTGTAGCGTATTGTACTCTGCATGTTAGTGTCCCATCGATGCTGGAAGGTAATAGTCGGACGGAGCGAGCTATGAAAAGTACGGTGGATGCTATGTTTGCCAATTGGAATTTTACAATTTGTCCATAATCAGTATCCGATATGGGACGGCAAGTTGTATTACAATATAATTTCACTACATTAGCAAACTACTACCTTGATCAAAAAGTTCCCGGAATTTGTTCAGAAAATCAAAAATACAAGATTATTCATCAGAATCGACATTGTCCCCTTCAAAGTACTTCCCATCGACTGCCACACACTTACGCTAGGCGCTTGATCAAATCCTTGAAACGTTTTTTATATTCAGTTTTCGATATGGCGGTAAGAGCCATCTGCGCTTTTTCCATCTCATCTCGGGTGCTGAAACGCGTTCCACGGAGCGGTTTCTCGAGTCGAGTTTTTTGCCCACAAATCTGGTCTTTTTAATCAAATTGCTTCACGCAAACGTCTCATAACGCCCAAATAATACTCCTTGTTGACGGTCTGGCCATATAGAAGAAATTCATGATACACATGTGAGCAGCAATAATCCGTTTGATGAATGTTAGGTCAAATTCGACATTAAAAATCATGTCTTTTGCTACCTTTTTTGCGTGAAATTCAGGTCTTTCGGCTCCAGCTTTGCAGCGACACTTCTGCATGCCCAAATCATTAACCACAATGTCTTGAACCGATTCCAAAGCATTGTCCAACTTCTCCCACAGCTCTCTAATAGTCAATTTGCGATTTACAATCATCCATTCTTTGATTTTGGTGTGATGTTTTCGTCGGTTTTCGATATCGATGGCCTACCGCTTCTCTCATCATCATTCGCAGACTCACGGCCACTTCTGAAACGTTCGTGAAACTGATAAACGACTGTTTTCTTTAGAGTATCGTCGAAACACTCTTCAAATATTCGCAGCCGTGTTTAACGAAAAATTTAATGCAAACTTGTGACAAATTCAATTCCATTCTAAAAATTGTACAAAATCGAAGACACATACAATCGCAGATCCCAAGTAACATTTTTAATATTAATAAATACTTGTAGCTATCTTCAATGCTACATAATAAGTCTTGCATTAAAACTTTAAACTCCACGAAAGCCTACTGAAAACCTCTATAAGAGCATGTTCCTGCCAAGTGGACCATTCTTCATAAGGTTTATAAAGCAAAGTGAAGAATCATCATAAAGCTGCGTTAAAACTTCAAATTCAAGAAAATTTTGAAACCAGCTTTGCGATCAACATTAAATTTATTTGGATGGAATAAATTCCACTATGAATAAACTGTTGTTTTGGTAATATTTTTCTTGATTATATGTGTGTCATATCTGCTTTGAATGCAATCAGTAACAATTTATTTGATTTTATTTACAAGTTTGAGGCTTTTACCGAACGTAAAAACTTCATGCGCTTTTATTTTTATCGTGAATGTATGGATAAAAATAAGAATTATAACTAATCGTCTTGAAATAAATACGGTTTTTGCGAAAGTCTCCATGATTTATGAAAATTATTTTCTGTGATTTATCGTCTTTTTTGTAAAAAACTAGTTCATGGCGATAAAACTTGTGCATACGTTTTGAAAATAAATCATAAAAGTCCATCATACTTCCTCGTTTTTGCATTTCGAAGTTTATTTGATGTCAATAAAGGCTACGGCAAAGAACATTATAATGGCGGCCATGAAATTTTCTTTAATACAAATTACACTTAATCTAAGAAGTAATAAATCAAATAGCCCACAACAGGAGTGTCATAAATGTACTTTAGAACTCTCAAATTTGCTCTGAGTGAAACTGTCATTCAATGAACGCGCACACACACAAATCTAGATTTATGAAAGAATTTTACTGACAATGATTTAAAGAAAATTTTCTAAAGCAATATTAAGAGCGTTTGCATGGTTTTATTCTAGTACAAATTTATTTATTTTTAGTCCAGTTGTTAGTCTAGGTAAAAGGATTTATAGAAGCTTTAAAAACTATGATATTACTTGTCAAAAGCGACACTTATTATAGTTGTTATAAAACAAGTAGTGATTGAACAAGCAATTACAAAACTCCTATAAATTATAATCAAAACCAAAAGGCATTCGAATTGTTACTTGGGATGTACTCGATACAGCGTAACTTTTACAAATGTCCAGATTTCAAGCTGAAAATTGAACAGATCGTGTGAAAGATGTTAAGTGGTGGCCTATCGATTTTGAAATCAAATAGCGATGAAACTTTTCTAGAAGTAATTATTAAGGTCATCTGCGAAAATCCTCGTTATAACTGTGGCTTTTTAAATTCTGGTTTAGTAAGTTTTGTGATGATGGAATTTAAAAATCCCAATCTCCATAGGTTGATGACACACAAACAGGGACGATGTCATCAAGAATGGTACCAACATTATTCCGATTTTTTGGTTTGGTTAGTTGACAAAATTCATTTACGAATCATTGAATTTATAAGCATGATCAGCTTGAAAATGCTCAGACGAGTCACGGTAATATATTCGAATTTTTTAGGGGCACTGCATGCCCCACAAGCTCTGAACATAGTGATATTGAACGGGATAAGATTTTGTCCATACTCTCTTCGAGTGATCATAACCATCGTTGATTTTGCGAATGGTGATAATCGATTCCGATTCTGAGGTTCGCGGGTCGCGTGTTGAGTTTTAAGTCGACCACGTGGCTCGCTCAATTCCCTTTGCGCATCGTATTTCTTTTGTACTCTCTCGTATATGAGCAAACTGTACCGGGTTGCCAGCATACATTTTATTATTTTGATGAGAAGTTTTATCACAGTAATCTATCGTATGGGTTGGACATTACATGGATTCCAATGAACAATGAAAAAATATTCAACTTTCACAAAGATTGAATGTCTGTGTGTTCGGCAGCCTTGTCGAGCCAATTTTATTTCTCTCTCCTTTTTCAGAA
The DNA here is from genome assembly GCF_030247185.1 of Malaya genurostris. NCBI lineage: Eukaryota > Metazoa > Arthropoda > Insecta > Diptera > Culicidae > Malaya > Malaya genurostris. The sequence goes on from NC_080570.1 coordinate 130,276,241, forward strand.
TGCTATCAGGGAACCAAAGAGAAAAAAAAATGGTGGATGCATTGAAACTGACTTTGTTTCACAGAAAAATACAAGACTTTATAATTTATCGCGATAACATATATGTTTTTGTATACTAATCGCATCTAAACTAAATTATCTGGACTTTGTCACGGTAGATTTATGATACAAGCCTTCAAAGCCGAGTTATTCGATGAACAAGTAGAGGTATGCATTTCCGAGCGTTCCAATTTTCAGCAGTTCTTCAGTCAGAAAAAAATACAACACGACCGCTAAACTCAATGAATCATTCTGAAAATTTCACAGAATATTCTCAACTAAATTTCGAAAACATTGTCAGGTGGGTTTTTGTATATTCTGCACCGTTTCCAAGAAAATTCAATTTCAAACGGGAAAATAGCAAAAAACCTACCACTTTACGGTACTGTCTTCAGACCTTAATGTTGTACCACGAGGTGGCATTACTAGTTAAACATGAACTGTTCATGCACTGATGAATCGAAGACAAAACATTGAATAAATGTAAAATTGATCATGTGAACATCGCCCAACCCGGTTTCCATGAGTAACCAAGAGTTCTTAATGAATTTCAAGTGGTCTGAGACAACTGGGGAAACTCCAAAAGACCGATTTGAAAACAGGTACAATCTATCAGGTCAGAATGCCGTCAGGAAAGGCGTTACACCTCGGTGTAAACAAGGGACTTGTAAACAGGAAGTACTTTACGCCTGCTTAGCGGATTATGTTGATTCGTGACGTAGCATTAGCAGATCAATATAATCTGCTATTTGCACTGATGAGGCGAAACGTAAAAATTTGAGGTACAATCTTGACACAACTTTTATGATGTATGATTAGTGCTGCGAATCCTTAAAATTTAGAATCAGAACGCGTGCGTGAGTCTAATTTGGACATTCGGATATGTATGTGACAGTTTTTTCTTTCAATGTAAACCTAATAACTCAAAAATTTTCGTTGTCACGTTACCGAAACAAGCAGTTGTATATTCAAACACAGTGAGTTAAAATTACCAAATCTAAAGAAAAGAAATTTATTGTTCTTACCCGAAAGGAAAATCTACTTTTTCTGCTTTTTCTTTTCTGCCTCCTCTTCCTTCTCCTTCTCTATGATTGAAACATACTTGGCGATAGTTTCAGCATCGAGCATTTGCATCGGTTGATTTCGTTTCATCACCGCCACTTCTAAGTTTTTCTGTCCAGACTGTACTACCTCGAGCAGTGCCTTGATCGCCAGTTTAATCGCACCCTCCTCTGTTTCAACCTGCTCATTGCTGTAGTACTTCTCCAGGAATTCCCGCACAGTTTTCGCAGACCGACCGGTAGCATTCGCTTTCCATTCGTAATAAATTCCGGACGGTTCTGTTTGATATAAATGAGGCAATCCGTCATAATCGAATCCACCAATCAGGCAGGATATGCCAAACGGGCGACGCCCGTTGCTTTGAGTGTACTTTTGTTTCAATCCAGCTATGAACCGCGTAATGTACTCAAGTGTAACAGGATCTTCAACGTTAAGTTTGTGGCTTTGACACTCAACCTGAGCTCGATTGATCAGAATGCGAGCATCAGCGGTAAGACCCGCAAATGCCATTACTACATGGTGATCCAACAGACAGATTTTACGCACCGTTCGTTCTTCCTGTAACTTAGCGACCGACTTCTTCTCAACTCCTAGTACAACGACATCTTTGCCACGAACGCCGACCTGCAACCAAATCAGCAATGTTAACAAATAATCACCAAAATAACCAGATTTTTTTTGGTTTCTCTGTTGAGTCTCTTTGATACGGTCCATCACGCCAAAAAAGAATTGCTACCCATTGATGACCAGCAAAACTGTGTACAAATTAAATTTGAGGTTACAACTTACCGCAGTCGAACCTTTGCGAACAGCTTCTTGTGCGTATTCCACTTGCAATAGATGACCATCTGGAGAGAAAACTGTCACGGCACGATCGTATCTGGCAGACATTGCTTGTACCTTTTGCTAGTTACTAAAATAACAAAATCTTAATACTTAATTTGCGAAAACTAGGACTTCGTTCTCTTCACAGCTTAAACATGGATCTGTCAGGGAGAGCGATGATTTTCCGATTTTAGATTGTTTGGTACATTCGACGTTCAGTTTTGAATGTGTTGATGTAGTCGTTTGACTTATGGATGCGTTCCACATTGGCCGCTAGTACGCAACCATGCTCTGTTATTGATGACGGTGTTTCCTGCTCAGTCGTCTTGACAGATAAAACAAGTTTTTGATAAGCTAATGTAAAAACTACTGAACTACACCGAATTTTGAAATACGTAGATGTTATCTGAATGAACATATTATATTTAATCATGAAGCTTTTCACTTGACTTCTATGTGCGAATCATTTAGATTTTGGAAAGAGTTATATGATGACATTCATTGAAACGATCAAATAAGTTTTATTTGGAATTATAATGAGATTTACTTGATTGGTCGATATCGTTTTTGTGAAATAGCTAAGATTTATTGGGATCGGTCATCAATTTTAACTAGAATATCAGTAACGTTACGGATTAACGATTCTAATGATACATGTATTGTGGTATTTCAATAATTCTCAATGGTTATAGGCACTCTAGGTTTTAGTATATTGTTACTACTTTCAAGCGTCGCTTTTACGAATTAGGGTAACAGAGGTATTTTGGCCACTTCATATATTTTGGCCCACGTAACAAACTATATGGATTCAATCGATCTTAGGTAACCCATGTTGCAACAGTTTGAAGCTAATCACATTAAATTACCTATTGCGGAAGGATTTTTCAAAGATATTAAAACATTTGGTGGATATTTTTACAAAGTGGGCCAAAATAAAATCGATCCTAAAGCGGGCCAAAATACCTCTGTTACCCTAATGGATTCGGAGGCAAGATTTATTTGTGTGCCCCTAACTAACTGAATGACCTTTTTTGTCGGTGGGTCCCGTCAAGGACCCCCTAAGACCGTGGGCCCGGGGGCACGTGGCCGATGTAATAGCGGCTCTGCTACATTCATATCTACTGAAGTCAAACAAACGAATGGATGTTCAGTTGAATACATCAAGACTAGATTACATTAAACACATCTTACTATGAACACATCATGTTATTAAGATTTTTTTGTTTATACTTGTCCCTCCAGACTGGCTAAAACCATGGTCGGTCCATCTTGCAAGATTTTTTTGTCGTGAATACGACTTACTTTACTATGGGGCGCCTTTTCAAAATTTACCCTCTGGGAGAGTGATAAGTTTTTGATCGTGAATATCTCTTGGTATACTTAACGCAACAACATATTTTTTTCTCCATGCTATCAGAAATATAATCAGGAATTTGTGATTAAATTTTGAACAGTGTAAAATAACCAGAAATAACTCTAAAACTATGTTTTCTCAGACTTTTGGAAACAACGAGGAAAACTCATCACATTTGCTTGCCTTTTTCGCACCAGGACGACGGTTTTGAGGTAGTCAGGCACATAACAGTTCCAATGTTCTACTGGCCGAGTGTAATAGGTAAATCTTGACCGAGAATTGTTCATTTTTCTAGTACGTTAGACGGAACTGGATATCGTACTAAGGTTCATCCACCAACATCAGTAATAATGAGGTGGTAATCTCAATTGCTCAGGTGGTGCTCTCCTTCGCATTCGGACGTCGTGTCTAGCATTAGCAGAGAACTGAATTTTTAGTTAAATTCAAGAACTAATCTCAGAACCTAAATTCTGGTCCACCTGAATTCTGAAGTTAGTGTTGTTCCGAATTTAGTTCCCTACTTCTATTTCAAAATTGAGTTCCAGATTACAGGTTCAGCATTTAAAACTATGACTAGAACTGAATCCTGTTTCTGAGTTTTGAAACTGGTTTCAAATTTAGTTACTTAATGAGGGATTCGAATCCAGAGATATCATTTAGGATTTTATCATCAGAATTCATGAAAAAATTTCAAGATATGAATTTTAGATCTGTATTCTGACACTAAATACTAGGTCTGAACACCGAACCTTCATTTAAAAACTGAATTCAAAACCAGAGTTTAATTCCTGAATTAAGTTTCAAAATTTGGGGGACGGGTATAGCGTGATGGGTAAGTCGATGCCTTTCACGCCGCCCGCCTGGGTTCGATTCCCAACCCCGCACATAGGGTCAGAAGGTTTTTCTGGCCCGAAGAGGCGAATGACATTAATGTTAAAGCCTCTATAATTGAAACAAAAAAAAAAGTTTCAAAATTTAATTCATCAATTCAGTTTAAGCATTCATTTCCAGAATTCAGAACCTACATGTTGGAAACAAATTGTTAACATGATTTCTGGAACTAGATGCTGGAACTGAATTCAGTTCCTATATTAAGACTTGATGTTAAAGTTCAGAATTTAGTTCTATAACGCAATTTGGAAAATTCTAAAAATATCTTTAGTTCCTTACTCTTAGAACTAAATTTATGACCTGAGTTTATGATCTAGATTCCGAAAATTTGCAGTTGAATTAGGAGCGTGTCCCAGATTTCTATATTAGTTCTTAAATTTTACCAGTTATAAACATTGGACAAGTTACGTAAAGCGGTTTTTTTAGAATTACTAAAATATTTCCAAAGGATTTTTAGAAGTTTATTTCTACTAGTATCTAAATCTACAAAACTGTATTTGTCCCGTATTATTTAATTGTATGGTAGAATGTGTTTGTAGTCAATTATTCGTACTGCAGTACAGATGCATCGTTAAAATTCTGGAAGCGAAGCAATGAAAGTTGCAAAATATACACAATCTTATACGAATGATTATCTTTATCCGGAAGTGAGAAAGAAACATGTCAGTTTTAGTCGTATTCATGTCCTCCAGTTATGTCTGTGACATCACCCACCCGCCTTTTGTTTTTTCCGAGTATGGCTCTCTCAGGTGAGTACGCATCGAAACTCGTATGTACAAGTAGGTGAGAGAAATGTCAAATTCGTGCGCGCCAATATAGCAGCATCCATGATTACATGATTGATCCGTCAAAGTCGGAAACTAGGAATGATTGACTTCTGGAATAAATTGGAAAATCTGTAGTTATTGCATCATTTTGTTTTGAAAACAGTACAAACCATGTATTGCATTTTGTCTAAGCATCAACCTATTTGTCAATTGCCTTGTAATGCTAACCGGAATTTGCTCTAACTGAAACATGGTTCACAATCGTCGATGAAGAACACATCAGTATAACCGATGTATAACCGCTATCCACGATTTCATGGGATTTAGTAAGAATTTTTGTCTTACAGTTTTATTGATTAGATCTTCTTATGCTTCAAGAAATTACTCGCTCAAATCTAAATCAGCAAGTAACACCCCACATTGAAACTGTAAAGAGCACCAGAGATGCCAGGTCATTTTTTCAAAAATCTGTGATAAAACTCAAAACCTGTCTGTGAAAATCTGTGACCGTTTTCCGTACCCCTATAGCAGTTCAAAATCAAATTTGGTGACAAAAAAAAAGGTCTCACCACCCCATTTTCCGTTACAGCTGATAGAATTCAATTTAGTGAGCAAAAAAAAACTTTATTTAGGCGATACGGACCGTAAATGGTCTGATCCAGTTTGTCAATAAACAAACAAAAGAAATTTCTGTTTACAAACAGTACTGCTGAACTGTCAAAATGTGTTCATCCGATTGAGGTTACCAGTGACTGTAAAAAACCTAGTATCAAAACATCGCAGTGTTTGGGGCTCGAAACGCGAGGGGCTCAACGTAATCGGTATACTTTCAAATGGCTGGTGCTCACGTACCGGTGTCAGATGGGTGATAAAAACACAAAACGATGTTCCGATCAGAGATGCCGGATATTTTCATAGGAAATCTGTATTACTCTCTATAAAAAATCTGTATTTATCTGTATTCACTAATAAAATAAATTTCAACAATAAAATTATGTTAAAAAATGTCATTCCAACACATTATGGCTGTAGAATGGTAAATTCAATGAGACCAAGACTTTGCTTCTCGTCACTGCAATCAAATACTAATAGATTGCTCATACGAAAAAGTTTTTATTTTACTTCATGGGAAATTCGTATTAAATTTAGAAAATCTGTATCAAATCTGTATTCTGTATGCGTATGTAAAAATCTGTATAATACAGATAAATCTGTATAAATGGCATCTCTGGTTCCGATGTACCGAAAATCTATGTTTTTCGTCTGTTAACTAACCAGACCTGTCTAATCGACAAATTATACAGCTAGTTGGAAGTATTTTACTCGATTTTGCATAGTCATATATATTTGTGTGTATGCTCTTGAAATTAAAATTAACCTGCAGTTCCGGAACCGAAAGTCGCATCCGGATAAAATTCGATAGGATTCTATGAGCTTTTCTCAGACTTTTATCTGAATCTTAGTTTGTGAAATGGTCCATCGGTATTTTACGCCGTTACTCCAGAACCGGTAGTCGGATCCGGATGAAATGCAATAGCAGGCTATGGGACTATAGGGCCTCTCATCTAAGTTGGAGAAAATCAGAACTTCGATTAACCCGAATGTTTATCCTTTCTAATATAGATAGGGATAAAAACGTCACTAATACATTATATCACCGGAACCGTAAGTGACAACCACTTGAAGTTCAAACCTGTTTAACCCATTAAAACCCGAGAGTTTTTAAAATTTGAATCAACTGAACTGATACCATCAACCACTGTCAGGAATCTACACACATATGTTAGCATCAAATTTACCATTGTTTTGAACATTATTTTGTTTTTTGCCTTTCTCATATAGAAAGGTTTTGCAATCACTTGAAAACCCGACTAGTAAAAAGCGGAATTCCTGAATTTCATCCGGATCCGACTTCCGTTTCCGGAGTTATAGGGTAAAGTGTGTTCAATATTGTACACCGTCACTTAAACCGGCGGAAAAAATAATGTAAAAATTTTTCTAAACTGGTCTCAAAACTACACAAATCGGTAGTCATTATCAGTAGGCAACTAAACATACCGATGCCGGCTATCCTGGTTCCCGGTATCCGGTTCCGGAAGCATCGGAAACAGTGGTCATATATACCAAAATAGATCCAAGTCACTTTTCTCAGCGATGGTTCGACCGATTTCCAGATTAGATTCAAATGAAAGATCTTACGGTCCCATACAGAATTTCTGAATTTCATCCGGATCCGACTTCCGGTTCAGATTTTATAGGGTAATGTATGTTGAATATTGTACACCTTCACTTGAACTGGCGGAACAAAAACCGTAAAAATGTTGTAAACTGGACTCAAAACCGTTATTCCTAATCTTAGGCTCAAATGAAAAGTCTTATGGTCCTACCAAAAATTACAGCATATTTTCGGATACAACACACATTTAAATCGTCATTTAGAGTGCGTAGAGTTTGTACGTCATGTTAGTTGGTGGTCGTACGAACCGACTTCGATTATACCGGTTCTCGGGTTCCGGTGCCGAAAGTGCATATAATAGTGAACCCACTTCGTTTTCTTAAGGATGACCTGCGCGAGCAAAGAACTGTTTTATTCTGTATGTTATGCACATACAATCTCTTGGTTTCTTTCAAAAATCGAAGAGAAAATTTTTAGATATAACATGTTTCAAGTCTGTGTTAATTTGTAACCACAAAATATAAATATTATCACATAATTTGACAAAAAATACAAAGCAATATATGACTTACTATTGCAGTGTCATTTCTAATAGTTAGTAGATCAAGGGTGAATGATCAAAATATAAAAAAGAATGAAAAACAAACAGCATTTTTAACACACAAAGAGGTTCCGTAGTGTAGTTTTACTGTTTTTGTTATTGTGAAGCTGTTGGATATTGCGGTTTGACAGTAAACATCCATTCTAGTGTGTATATATATTTCCATCGGATATATTGTTTCTGTTTATTCAATTTCCTATCAGTTCTACCGCCAACATAATGTAGAAATCAATAAATCTATGATTTGTGTTTTAACTGGAGTGTATATTTTATATTTAAAATTTCATTATAATTAATTGCTTAAACTCACACGCAAAGCAAGGCGAAATTTTGCCGAGAGTCGAAAACAAAATCGAAGTGTGTACGAGCCGGTGTTCAGAACTTTCTTTTTTATCTATTTCGAATGATTATACGCTATCTTCTTTGTAAAAGCATCAACTTTTAATCGATAAATACAACAATTTAAATGTATCGGTCAACATCGAGTAATAACAATGGCTGAAAAAAATATTGCACTTGCTAGGACGTATAATTTATATGCAGTACAGATGTGTAGATCAAAATATGGTTTCACGGTATTTCTTCACGAGAGAACAGATCGTAACGCGGTGTTGTTTCAATATTACATCGAAAAGTTCAATATAAATGCCTCGTCGTTAAGTACGATTCAATTTGCAAACAGATCAATCTCTAATCACAAGAGGAAGCACAACGAGTGGAGCATTGAACTTCGGATTATCGGAATACAACGACCAGGTTCGCTTGCGGCAGTCGAAAATTCCTACGCAAACCGTCTTTACAATATCCTTGGCATCCTTTTCCCGGAAGACGGTATGCTCTTTGGCGCTTTGATCGCCTAACATACGAATCACGTCGTTGACGGTTTTCGGTGGCTTGAACGAATTGAACGTTTTCATACGTTCTACACTGGAGTCCACTATAAGTCCGGTAACCTCCGGCACTGGCAGTCGCAGGTACTTGTTAGCGTGTACGAGGAACTCACCCGGGCTGGCAGTCAAAATGTTCAACTGTGATTGGTCCCGCTCAGAAGGTCCCATTTCGGCGTTGTGGAACAAACGATCTCCTTCTTGTCTGCACGAGAAGAATTGTAAAATAGGAGGATAGGGGGAAAACAGCAAAACAGCACTTACTTCAAAAACGTCATATTGATCGAACATCCATCAGCAGCACCAACTCCGTTATCCCGCAGTATTTGTTGGGCCTGAACAAAGTTTTCCGATGAAAGCAGAGCCCGTGTTATGAAATGGCGTGCTGTAAGTTCGGCAGAGAAGGTTAGCCCCAAGCTATTGTTCTAAGTAGCACAATACTTACGAGTTTTTCCACCATGCAACTTTCTGGCGCTCAACGTATTGATCGAAAATACTAGCCCATGATGGTTATAGTTCATGGTGTAACCAGGTAGGTGACCTGCGTAGCATAAGGAAGTGAACCGTTCTTCTGTTACGTTATACTTTCCCTGAGGAGAGTCCGAAACTATGTGGGCCGAAACGAAGTAATAGTGATTGAGGACTTCACTCAGTGCATCTTCTGTATGAGCTAAAATCTCCTAAAAATGTATAAAAATAATAGATTTTTTAACTAACATCACGTTACATAAAATTTTAGCTTACACAGTCAGGCTCGTTGACACAAATAGTCGAACATCCAATCGGTTGATTGATGCTATTTTTACCCGCTACGGCTATCGGTAAAATATCATCCATGTGCAACAGAAACAACTGCAATCAGACAAGGTGATGATCATGAATAATTTAATTACAGAAACATGCCATTGAAGATACTAGATCAAGTTCATTCACACAGATACTTAGTATCCAATTAAGAGTAGCCATAAGCATTAGCTCAGGTGGTTAATTGTATCGACGATCAAGTTCCTCTCAGCATGCGTACTTCAATCAACCTTATGTGATCGAATTCGAGTGTATATATTTAATGAGCGGAAGAAGATCAAGCAATTCTAAGTCGTTTTTTGTTCAAACAGGCTATGAGTAATCTGATAAAATTGAATAATGAGGAATTCCGGATGCAAAAATTGAAGACCTATGCCTAAACAAAGTTATTCTAGCGAAATTAAAAACATTTTTGTGATGTTTCTCCTGAAGACCACACATTCCTACAACATATAATTTGTTTAATTTTTTGAATGATTTGCACAATTCTGAATATGTGTGTTCTTTTTTTTTTTTTCCTAAATACGTTTATTTCATAGGCAATATACATAAGTTTTTCTTCGCCGTGGCATCCACAATACATAGTAGTTTAAACCTAATACATTTCGAATATCATATTAGTATGTTGGTACTCATTAGTTAATCTAAACACTGTTTTTATCAAGCGAGTTGCTATTTTAATTACATTAAATAAAATACATTTATTTTGTACATGATCTTATAACTATTTCAGGATTGTTTGTATCAGTTCACCACTTATATTCAATATCCTATAGTTGGCTATTGGTTGAACTCATGGAAGAGAAAACAGTTTAACATAAAATAAAATTTAAATTGGAACTCCAATGGATTTAATGAAATGATAAAGAAGTTTCATGTATGGAAGGTCACGACAAGCAAGAATGTCGCGAACTGGGACATTGGATAGTCTACCTTGGGTACGCAAGGAATTTATTAGTTGAGATCTGACATCACGAAACTCCACGCATGTCCAAACAACATGGTCAATATCGCGGTAACCTTCGCCGCAAGCACAATGATTAGTCTCGGAAAGTCCAATTCGAAGGAGATGTGCATCTAACGTGTAGTGATTGGACATGAGTCTGGACATCACACGAATGAAATCTCTACTCACATCCAGTCCCCTGAACCATGCCTTTGTCGATATTTTAGGAATAATTGAGTGCATCCACCGACCCAGATCATCTTTATCCCAAGAAGCTTGCCAGCTGGCAAGTGTTCTTTGGCGAGACGCGCTATAGAATTCGTTGAAAGCAATCGGTCTCTCATAAATTTCACCCTCAATAGCACCACGTTTGGCTAAAATATCGGCTCTTTCATTGCCTGGAATGGAGCAATGAGCCGGAACCCAAACTATTGTGATTAGATAATTATTATTCAATATGTCGTTCAGACACTGTTTTATTTTACCCAAGAAAAACGGTTCATTTTTGCCAGCAGCGTTTGAGCGAATGGCTTCAATTGCACTCAGACTATCTGTGAAGAGGAAATAATGGTTTGGAGATAATGTGACGATTACATTCAAGCTATAATGAACTGCTGCTAACTCTGCTATATAAACAGATGCAGGTTCTTGAAGCTTGAATGAGGCCGAAACATTATTGTTGAACATACCAAACCCTGTCGCTTCTTCCATTCGCGATCCGTCCGTGTAAAACATTTTCTCAGAGTTAATATGCCTGAACTTACTTGAAAATATTTTTGGGATTTCCATAGAGCGTAGGTGGTCCGGGATTCCACGCACTTCGCGCTGCATGGATGTGTCGAAAAATAAAGTTGAGTCAGGTACATTTAGGAGGCTGACACGGATAGGAATATATCTTGAAGGGTTGATTTCCTGTGACATATGGTTAAAATATACTGTCATGAATTTTGTTTGAGATCGAAGCTCGACTAGTCGTTCGAAATTATTAATTACCATGGGATTCAGCACATCACATCTTATTAGCAGGCGTGATGAAAGCTCCCAAAATCGATCTTTTAATGGAAGAACTCCCGCCAGAACTTCAAGACTCATTGTATGTGTCGAATGCATGCAGCCTAAAGCAATTCGCAAACAACGGTACTGAATTCGCTCAAGTTTGATAATATGAGAATTTGCAGCGGAACGAAAACAAACGCATCCATATTCCATCACTGAAAGTATCGTTGTCTGATACAATTTTATTAGATCTTGCGGATGAGCACCCCACCAAGACCCTGTTATTGTTCGAAGAAAATTTACTCTTTGTTGGCATTTCGTTATCAGATACCTAATGTGTCCTCCCCACGTGCATTTGGAATCAAACCACACCCCGAGGTATTTGAAAGTCAAAACCTGTTCGATTATTCTTCCCATCATATGAAGCTGAAGTTGCGCGGGATCACGCTTTTTTGAAAAGACGACCAGCTCTGTTTTCTCCGCAGAGAATTCGATACCAAGATGAACAGCCCAAACGGACAATTTATCTAAGGTATCTTGCAATGGTTTTTGCAGATCAATAGCTTTGGATCCAGTAACTGAAACCACGCCATCATCTGCCAATTGTCTTAGTGTACATGGGGTTACTAGACAGCTGTCAATGTCATTCACGTAAAAATTATAGAGGAGCGGACTGAGGCATGAGCCTTGCGGGAGACCCATGTAGCTAATTCTGATTGTTGCCAAATCGCCATGTGAAAAATGCATGCGTTTCTCTGACAAAAGGTTGTGCAAATAATTATTTATAACCGCTGGGAGTCCATGTTGGTGGAGCTTATCTGAAAGAACATCAATGGAAACTGAATCAAATGCTCCTTTAATGTCTAAAAATACAGATGCCATTTGTTGCTTTTGAGCGAAGGCAATTTGGATGTCAGACGAAAGTAATGCAAGGCAATCATTCGTCCCTTTATTTCTACGGAAGCCAAACTGAGTATCTGACAACAAACCGTTCGTCTCGACCCAAGTGTCGAGACGTCGTAGAATAATTTTTTCGAACAATTTTCTGATGCAGGACAACATCGCAATGGGTCTATATGAGTTGTGATTGGAAGCTGGTTTCCCCGGCTTTTGAATGGCGATAACTTTCACTTGTCTCCAGTCAGGTGGAACAATATTTTGCTCAAGAAACTTGTTGAACAATTCCAACAAACGTCTTTTTGCGAGGTCGGGCAGATTCTTCACCAAGTTGAATTTAATTCTGTCCAATCCAGGAGCGTTATTGTTACAAGACATGAGTGCTATGGAAAATTCCATCATTGAAAAGGGGCTATCAATGGAATCATCATTTGAAGAAGACTCCCTAACAATGCTATGCGTAGGAACGGAATCTGGACAAACTTTCCTCGCAAAATCAAATATCCATCGATTCGAGTACTCCTCACTCTCATTTCCTACGTTACGATTCCTCATTCGTCTGGCCGTATTCCAAAGAGTGCTCATTGAGGTTTCTCTTGACAAACCTTCCACAAAATGTCTCCAATAGCTGCATTTCTTAACCCGAAGTATGTTCTTGTACTTGGTTTCTAAAACCAAGAATTTTTCAAAATTCTGAGGAGTTCCTCCTCCTCGTTTTAAAAACGTCTTGAAAGCATTTTGTTTCGCGTGTTTAGCATCTGAGCACTCTTTGTCCCACCAAGGATTTGGAGGTCTTCTGTTAGACGATGGACCAAGAAATCGTTTGGTTTGGGCTTGTTCTGCGGCCTCCAGAATCGAACAAACGAGGAAGTCATATTCTTCAAGTGGGGGAAGCTCTTCCATTGAAGTTAAGACACTTGAAATATTACTTTGGTATTTAATCCAGTCAATATTTTTTGTCAAATCATATGGAATATTAACTGAATTAGCAATGCCTTTGTTACTGCTAATTGAGATGATGATTGGTAAATGATCGCTACCATGTAAATCAGGAAATACTTTCCAGGTGCAATCTAGTCGAATTGAAGTCGAACAAAGAGATAAATCTAATGCACTTGGACGTGCAGGAGGTCTTGGGATCCGTGTCATGCTACCCATATTTAGTACCGTCATGCTAAAATTGTCGCAAATATTATATATTAGAGATGATCTGCTATCATTGTAAACGGAACCCCACATCATTCCGTGCGAATTGAAATCTCCTAAAATCAAACGTGGAGCAGGAAGGGCTTCGACAATTTCATTAAGCTGTCGTTGTCCAACTTGAGCTCTTGGAGGAATATATACCGAAGCAATGCAAATGTCCTTTCCTTTAATGTTTATTTGACAAGCAACAACTTCTATACTAGAAGTTGAAGGAATGTTTAATCTATAAAAGGAATAACATTTCTTAATTCCTAAAAGCACTCCACCATACGGGGAGTCTCTGTCGAGACGTATAATGTTAAAGTCATTAAAATTTAAGGCTATGTTTGATGTAAGCCATGTTTCGCACAAAGCAAATACATCACATTTTTGACTATGCAACAAAACTTTAAATGAATCAAGTTTTGGCATGATGCTTCGACAATTCCACTGCAGGACAGTGATTGAATCATTTGCGGCGGATGATAAATTATCCATCAAATGATACAAAACCTGAAAGAGCTGGCCATTGAGCTGATAACTGTTTCAAAAAAGTTCTAGCTATTGGAAGGAATGCTGTTATGATGGTCTTTAGAGGTTCAGAAATATTGAATGCAGCGAAAATCCATTCTACAATTTCCGAAAATTTCAGTAATCCTGTTGGTGAATGTGAAATGGAGCCCACTGGATTATTGTCTTTTCTTGAGCTAGTTCCTGGATTGGTTTGTGAATTTGACAAACCAGGAGGCACAGTTTTTGGTTTTAAATTTGGCTTTTTAGCTTTAACACGGGGATCTTTTTTTGAAGGTATAATTTTAGGTGTCTTTTTTGGTATTTTGTGGTTTGTTAATCTCCTCTTAACAGACCCTTGAGGAGTGACAAACGAGGTATCTTCACTATTTCCGTCAGAGTCAGATTCCTCTGGCTCCGCAAGATTTGAAAAACCGTTTTCGGTTTCCAAAGGGGAGACATGTATGACCGTTTTGAGCATTTCTGCATATGTGCGCTTAGACCGTGCTTTTAAAGAAAGCTTCATTTTGTCTTTACGCAGCTTAAATGCAGCGCACACTGAAAGATCATCATGAGGGCTTTCCCCACAATAAACACATTTTTCAACATCTTTATCGCAAAGATTATCCTTATGAGGCCCTTGACATTTGATACATTTGGACTTATTACTACAGTAAGTAGCTGTATGTCCGAATTTTTTACAGTTCGTGCAATTCATAACATGCGGTACGAAAAGCCGAACAGGAAGACGAATTTTATCGATATAGACATGGCTAGGCAATGCAGATCCGGCAAATGTTACGCGAAACGAATCTGAGGGACGATAAGACTTTTTTCCATCGACAATAGATGCTGAGTACAATTGTTTGCACTCGAGTATCTTAACTCCCTCAAGCATGGAGTTTTTAAAACGGCCAACTCCATTTTTAAGTAAATCATCTGCTGTCAGACTTGCTTCAGTCACAACACCGTCAATTTCTACCTCCTTCGATGGAATGTAAACTCGATATTCAATAGCAAATAATTTACAGGTTACAATATCGTTTGCCTGTTTCAAGTCGTTAACTACAACTCGAATTTTATCTCTATTAACCTTACAGATTTCTTTAACTTCAGAGAAATGTGATGTCAAATCCTTTGTAATTTGCATCAAGTTTAAAATCTTTTCTTTTTTTCGAAGATAGACTATCCATGGCCCAGTGGTACCCTGTGGATAATGTTTAGCCCTCGGAGTATTTAAACTTTTACTAGTATCCGGAATCGGATTCGGATGATCTTCCATGAGATCATCCATTACATTAAATTTTTTTTGTAAATTAATAATACCAAAATAAAAACTTATGTTTAGTAAAATTTCAGATATAAGAAATAAAAAATAAATTAAATTAAATCTACCTTGTAGCTGATGTCTCTGTTCCTTTATCGTGAAGAACGACGTGAAGCTCTTCCAACGATTTCCAATTGGCAGTCTTTTGCTGTTTCCAATTGGCAGTCTTCTGTCGTTTACTGCTATCTCAGTTGCTCTGCCGTCGTTGTGAACACCACTGCACTTGCTGTACCTGACCCCAGGTACAGTGCTTTTGCTCTTGGTGGCGATCAAATGCGATGCTTGCAGTGTAGCACCTCGCGATATATGCCGTCTCTTTTGATCCTACGCAGCGTACAAATTCTGGTACCTGGTAGATCAGCACTGGGTTGCTTTAGCACCTCTGTGCCTTTGCACCCCTTCGTCTTCGCACCTTTATGCGATGGCACCTCTGTGACTCGTCACTTCTATGCTCTCGCACCTCTGTGTCTCTACACCTCTGTGCGTATGAACGGGATGGCCTTCGTTGCTAGCTTTCCAGTCGGGAAACGCCCCGAATATTGCGTTTGCTATGGGCAGTTTAACTACCTGAAGCTTAGAATTGTCTCGGTAGCAGCCGTTAACTCACGAGCCAGTACAATCGAAACACAACCTCTTCGCTTGAATGGTTTTTACTGAATCAAATGTGTGTTCTAATTCTAGTGCATTTTTATACTGTCTTTATGATTTATTAACGTGGTACAACATTGATACGTTTATTTTCTAGAATCAAATGCGATGACATGATAAGACAGCTATTTCCATACGAATGTCAAAAAAGCTATAGGCATCAAAATACTCACATTAATAAATAGGGCTAATGACTAGGCAAACCTGTGAAATGTACTGCATTAGAAACGTCTTGCATTATTATTATTATACCCATAGTTCACCACTTCACATCATCTAAGAATGTGTGCATGTTAAACGCCGGATTGAACTTGTGTGTGAAAACCGCAGACGCAATGGGGAAATATATTCCGCTCAATTGATTTGTAATTACAGCTTATTTAGTTCGACAAATTATCATAATAAAGATAAATGCTGTCAGTCGGCCGGCGCTCGTATCGTTATGATATTTTAGTGCATCATTATATCATTATAGCATGCTTTCTTGGCAGCTTATAATACTACGCCTAGTTTTTATATGGCAATAATCAAGTGCACGTGAGGTTGCTCGGTATCTTAACGATACGGCAGGTAATGGACAGCTAATTTCTCTAGTGTTATGCATTCTACGTTAGACAAAAAACGATTGATTTTAACTGAGTGATAAATGGTTGGAGTGTAAAAAAGTTTCATGGAAGCTTTACTATACTGTAACCAATTTTTCTTTATAATGCTTTCAACTTCCTCATGTAGGAAAGCTGTACAATCACACTAAAATCAAACTTTCCATTCAACTATAGTTTGATATAAATGGCTGAATGCAATAATCGGAATAGTCTAGCTTTGTTTAGAATCCGTATAAAAACATTGAGAGCAATAAACGGACCCGAATTTTTCAATGCTAGAATCGTTTAAAAACTTTATTTTACAAAAACCGGACAAAACAAATTTTTGGCATTTTTCATTGAAAAACACTGGTGACGTGAATTGCTCTTGGTTTGCACTTTCAAACAGAAATCGCAATGAAACACCGTCAGAATGTTGCATTTCTGCTCGAAAGTGCAAAACCAGAGCAATCCATGCCACCAGTGTTTTTCAATGAAAAACGGCATTTGTTTCCAAAAACGGACTAAAACTTACCAACAGACGAAAACATATGTTTCGGAAGAACCGCCTAAGCTTTTATTAGATTTTTATATTTAACAATAGTTTTTTAAGGGATAGCTTAAGCAAATTTATTTAAACCTGTTTTACATTATAAAGCATAATTGAAAGAATATTCAGTTAAATTTCCGTATAATAATATTGAAAAATAAGGCGGTAGCAGAGCATTCCTCAAAACCTCTCTTGAGAATCGAGAACACGATAACTCGGCGTAGAATTATCTGAAATCAAAAATGCTCTTACATTAACTTAAAATACGAGTTATTTCTCCTCCTCCGTCGTTCACAAGTTATTATTTTGATTTTTTAACAGTTCGTGGCATATTTAAGCAAGAAACGCGATCTCACGTTAAATTTTCCGCCAATTTTGAGGTGAAAAACTACTATAATATGAAAATGGAAAAATTTCATAAACGTACAGGAGATGCATTTTATACCAAGAAAGTATGTTCCAAGTTTGAAAAGAATCGGTTTAGTAGATTTTGCAGGATCGTGTTCACGGACTTCAAAAAATTGGTTAAAACTACAAGAAAATGAAGAAAAATAAAACGAATTTCCGAAACTGTTACTCTTTTGTAAGTTAGAGGCGTTACGAAGCGTTGCATACGTTACTTTTTCGTGAGTTATAGGCGTTACGAAACGTTACCTGCGTTACTTTGTTGTTAGTCATAGGCGTTACGAAGCGTTACATGCGTTATACTTTAGTAAGTTATAGGCGATATGGGACGTTATTTTTTTGTAAGTTATAGGCGTTACGTTTTTAGTAAGTTATAGCCGTTACATGTGTTACTCGTTTATTAGTTACAAGCATTACATGCGTTACTTGTTTTAAGCTATGGGCGTCACGAAACGTTACGTGCGTTACTTCTATTTGAGCAATAGGCGTTACGATGTGTTAATTTTTATGGCGTTACATGTGTTAAGGAGTGTATCGAAAATAAGCTATCCAGTTATTCCTTCACGAATTTTCGAACTTCCGATCGAACGCTCTTCATCAAGTTCCGGACAATTGTTGCATCGCATTTTTTGGACGCTTGAACCCAAATTTGTTTGAACTCCTACATGTTCTTAGCTGCCTAACCAGTCTTCTTGAAGACCTTCTTCACGATTGCCCAGAAACGTTCGATGGGTCGAAACTGAGAGCCGACGCTAAATCCGACCAAAACAGTGGAGGTGTACTATGCTTCTTATAAAAAGAGCAGCAATCTCTTCTGGATACACTCAGATCGATAGATTTCTGCATTTATAGTTCCGGTAGTGTGAAAAATTGTTGACTTCAAACCACAGAAATATATTGCTTGCCATACCAGTATCTTTCGACCGAATTTCTCCACTTGAATCGACCTGTCCGCATCGCTCACATCCTCCCCAATGACGACAGTAAAGTATTGTGGACCTGTAAGGGTTTTTGAGTCCTCCTTTACATAAGTCTCATCGTCCATCAAAACGCATGCATCCGGACAACGCGAATACAATTTCCGGGCCCTTGTTGCTGCTCACTTCTTCTGTTATACACTTTGTTTCGAGATTTTCTGCTTCTTGTAGGTTTTCAGATGATTTCGCCTCTTGATACGCTGGATCATTTCGACACTCGTTACTGCTGTTTTGGCAAATCATGTATTGACATTGATTTGTTCTTCATGATTACAGACACCACTTTCTGGTCCAGTTTCGGGTTGGAAGAACCGGGTTTTCTGTCACTTCCTGGTAGCTCACCCAAAGAATAGTGTTCCCCAAACTTATTAATGATGGATTTAACACTGGCATGATGAATTCCAAACCGCTTCGCCAATTTTCGCATAGTGAAACCCTTTTCACTGAGCCATGTGTCCAGAACCTTAATTTTCACGTTATTTTCAATATGCAACATTTTGAAAACGCAAAATTTCAACCGCACAAACAAGTAAGGAAACGAAAGCTGACAGCCAAACGCACAGCATGCTGTGATCTGAGCATAAAAACCATCACAAATACATGTGTACAACACAAATGTATAGCTTATTTTCGATGCACTCCTTACTTGTAATGAGTTATAGACGCTACGAATCGTTACTAACTTTACTCATTTGTAAGTCACAAGCGTTATGATGCGTTACTCATAGTAAGTTTTAGCCATTACGAAGTGTTTTTTTTGTGATATATAGGCGTTACGAAGCGTTATCTGTTGTAAATTACAGGCTTTACGAAACGTGACATGTGTTACTCTGTATAAATTTTTGGCATTACGAAGTTATATGCGTTAGGAAGCATGCCTTAGTTAAGTAGGATTCTGCACAAGAGAAAGATATCCTGTCGCTCCGTGTGTCTCATTTCTCGAAAGGACAATGTATGGAACACTTGTAGAACTAATTTGATACTATTATTTTGCTGAAGAAAGTACGTTGATACGTTAAGGCGTTTAAGAGTTATGTAATGTGTTTGAGTTTTTTGAAGGTATTTTTAAAACTAATTTAAATAAACTAATTTAAAAATAACACCCCTCCAATGTTCTCTTAAATTTTTACCTATTTAATAACCTTTCAGGAACTGCATAGAATACATTTTTATCGATCTGGCATCTAATGAATATTTATATTTGAAGCTTGACTAGTTTTCGATGAAAAAACAATCATAACTTTTTACTGGTAGCTCATATAAAAAAGCTACTTTTAAACGGGAAAATTGATGTAACTCGATCAAATGAAAAGCTAGAGAGGTGCTTTTTTCAGCAAAGTTGCTCAAAATAAAATTTCCTACAACTTTATTTTACAACAAAATCATTTTTGAGTTCAATTAAAAAAGTTTCAGATTTTAATCCTAACGAGGACCACCCTAGTAACTTTTTCATCAAAAGGAGCGCCATTTGATTACAAACAACGTTTTGAAGACACCAACTACAAAAAACTAATATTTAATAGTGAAAATAGTTTTGTCACGCTAATTTCCAGAAAAAAGCCAGTATTAGCGTGCATTAATAAAGCGAATGAAGACCTAAATCGCTGAGAAATGGCCTTACATGAAGAACACATGAGCATCGCTACCGTGGTTAAAATCTGGCTTAGGTTTCAATTACGTAGGCATCACTCTCGTTCACCTGATTTGGCTTCCTCGTGCTATTATCTGTAATGAAACGTTAATTTATCTCTGAGAAAATGTAAGAAATATGTAAGCTTCGTTTTAGAATTTCAGATCACTACTTCCGGAACCTGAATCCGAAACCAGTATAGCCAAAATAAATTTGTATGACTATCTACTAATATGACCTATAAATTTAGAAGATGTTTTCCGTTCTCCTCTTCCACAGCCGATTGATTGTGCTACTCTATGCAGTGAATTGTTGTCATTTAAAGTAGGATTGTAAATGATCTCAGAATATATGGCATCATCAAAAGTCTTGTGAGTTGTTGTGCTATATAAATCTCAGACATGTGTTACAGAAATAACATGACAGTAAACGTAAAGAAATGTAATTCAATACAATAATTTTATTTGAATACTCCATAATGACAGTTCTAGTGGAAAAAGCCATACCGAGAAATTCTGGGTAATCTGCCCTTCATTTACTACCGAAGGTCCATAAACTAAACATATCTCTCACTCAGAATGTCAGAATGCCTTCCAAATAAAATTTAACAAAATATTTAGGTCTACCGACAAATGTTGTACCACGCATTCACTGATACTATCATTGAAAATGTCATTATATGAGTTTCGTTTTACTAGAATTTTGAGTGTGTAATTCAAATTGTAATTTCTATCTATCATCGCATCCGAAAATGTTTGGTGTAGCGAAAACAAGATTACAAGATACCATACTACATAAAACTATTGAAATTCGGAAATGCCTCCAAGGGCTAGAACGGAACTGAGAGCAGGAAATTTCCATCTGTTAACATGTTACACGTGCATACGTGTACTCGTTAGCACTGGAGTCAATTGGAATAAATTAACGCATTTCTATCAACAAGTTTCCAAATCAGTTACTCATAATCTAATTTACATTCATTCATATTCTATCTGCTCCGGATTTAATTTTGCACGTGAGAACATAAAATGAAAATGTGTATGGAAAGGCGATATAATCCGTAAAAATTGTTAATCATTTTATGGAAATGCAATGTTAAATTTCCTTTTTGTTAATGGAAAGCATTGCTAGTGTAAACTGAAAATGATCAACAAGTAGGCGATGCGATTCATACAAGACTTGCCATAGATTCTAACGAACAGTTAATCACATATTAATTTAAATATTCAACTCCATCAACCATCACATTAAAACTTGTATCTTGTAATTTTCTATTCATACGGGATTTTCTATTTGAAAAATAGTGATAAATTAAAACACACGAAAATGTTTCTTATAGTAACCTTTGTTCAATTTAGCGCTAATATCAAGTGATGTACGGATATAATTAATATTCGATCATATCGTGTTCAATATCAATATATGCGTTGACATTAAATTGATATCCCATTCAATTTAATGTCAACGCATATCTCTACTCCAGCGATATCATTTCGAATTGTCAAAAGTCGCGACTGGCAGCACGGATAATGACAATGAAAGAACTCATTTATGAATGTCGCTTCGAGAGTGACATTAACCATCATAATAATTTTGCGAGTATTAGGTTTCTTACCGTCACTGCTAACCTCATTCAAATGAACACATTTTGACAATTCAGCAGCACTGTTTGCAAACATAGATTTTTTTGTTTGTCTGTTGACAAATTGGATGAGACCATTTACGGTCCATATCTCCTAAATAGAGTTTTAAAACATTTGTTTACGATTGGATACGGTTTGTCTTTGAGATTTATTTAATGAAAGTCACTAGTTGCAAAGTGTAAAGATGATTGTTCGAGATGTGTTCTTTGATTTTTGTTTAAGCTTGTTTGTAAACAGTACCACTGAACTGTCAATGATGAATTCTTGTTCTTTTCTGACGACACGATAAAAAATCTAATTGTGTTAGGGAAAAATTTAAGACTAAAGCCGCATGACATTCGATTGTTGTTGAAGTGAAATGATAA
The DNA here is from genome assembly GCF_030247185.1 of Malaya genurostris. Taxonomy (NCBI): domain Eukaryota; kingdom Metazoa; phylum Arthropoda; class Insecta; order Diptera; family Culicidae; genus Malaya; species Malaya genurostris. The sequence goes on from NC_080570.1 coordinate 130,298,310, forward strand.
CAGAATTTCGATTTTTGTTTTTGATCATGAAGGATGTTAAATATACTCATCAGCAATTGTCATTAATTGAACAAAACTTGCTTTAACAAATTCTGTTTGATACAGTTCAATTGAATGAGAATTATTATATAGTTATGTTATCAGGAATTATTTACCTTATGAAATTCTACTTGTGCACCATCTGCAGTGCCCTCAAGCTCACGAATGTACTGCGGAAAGGATCTCTTCACCGATTCCAAAGTTTCGTTGTAAACTTTTCCTATGAACAAAAATACGTTTATTAGTTTCCTTAATATAATGTTAATTACTTATATTTAACTATAATTTTAATAAATCTAGATATCGGAGTTTACTGTATCACTGCGGTTTGATGAATAATAGGAATATGAAGGGAATCGAATCCGACTTCCGGTTCCGGATTTACAGAATGATATGTACAAAAAAATGAAAATAAGTGCACTAACTTTTTTTAGAGACGACTGAACCGATTCTCACAAACTAAGATCCAAATGAAAGGTATAATTGTCCCATTCAAAGTTAATGAGTTTTATTTTGATCCGATTTCCGGTTCCGACACAAATCTCTAAATATCAAGGGGAACGTGCCATTTGAGCCAATTTGTTCTGAGAAGGCGGCGAAACAAAAAACGTAAAACAATTTCTTATTTGACCTTGAAACTACTCCAATCGGTAGCTGTTATCAGTAGACAACAAAACAAATCAATTTGGGCTATCCTGGTTCCCGATTTCCGATTCCGGAAGCACCAGAAATAATGGTTATATATTCCAAAATGAATCTCGCTAACTTTTCTCAACGATGGCTTGACCGACTTAAAATTTTAAAAAGTTAAAAGGAAAGATCTTATAGTCCCATATTGAATTCCTGAATTTCGTCCGGATCCGACTTCCGGTTCCTGAGTTACAGGGTCAAGATTGTTAAAATATGAGTACCGTCACTAGAAGTGGCGAAGTGAAACAATTTCTAAACTAGCCTCAAAACTTTTTCAATCGGTAGTCATAGTCAGTCAAATTAATTTTAGCCTTCCTGGTTCCCGGTTTTCGATTAACTACCGAAGATTGTAGTCATAGACTCAGGATTGGATCACATTCTTTTTTCCCGAACCGACTTCGATTATATATAGATATGGCCTTACCGATCTGAGTACTGATTCATTCTGTAAATTATACTAGTTTATGTACAATCCATTTTTGTTTTCAAGAATTAAAAGAAATTATTATGTAGAATACCGCACATTTATATATGAGAATATGTGAGATATGAGAAAGGCATCAGTACACCACATCAGTACAGTATTAATTACTGAATTGGTTCAAATAAATCTAGTGCAGACAATATTCAACACTTACTTCCTTCATCGGTGTTGTATAGTGGAAGATACGTATCGTTCAATGGTCCGGACAGTTGAAGAAAATTTCTAATAATTGCTGCAAAGGTTCGACCCTGGAAAAAGAGAACATAAGCAAAACGTTGATTAGCAAATTATATGAATTGAATAAGATTATAAAATGAGAATTGTATATGTTCAATTGAAGGAAGACAATCATATTATATTATTTTTTAGAAAGACAATCATATTTTTTTATATTTTATTATGAAAACGTATGAAAACGAGAACAAAATGCTGAATCCTAATTAATAATTGAGTCGAGTAAATCCAGACTCTGTCAGCTTGGAGCGAAATCAATCTTCAGTTTAGCTACGCCATCGCACGGCATCACATCGAACGTATCATGTCAATTGTATGAGTGCGCAGTGCTGCTATTTTGGCACGCACGAATTCGACGTTTCTCTCCCCTAGTTCTTTGAACGAGATTTGATGCGGGCGCCATGCTCGCAAAAAAGTACATCGCTTGCCATTTTTTCGTGAAATGAAAGAGCTGGACATCTTTATAATATGTCTTTAATAAATCGTATGTGCTTCTTCGGATTTTTTTCCATCGCCGCATTTGTATATATTTTCAAGCTCACTCGAAATCTTACTTTTGCTTGTATTTATTCAGCATACCACCATTCAACAAGCACCATTGTTCAACAATTACTATATATTCTTGAACTACTGCAAAGTCGAGACTTTATGTAACAGAGTAGATAATCTTCAGATTACCAGCATAGAGTTATTTTCCAGATTTAAGGCGACTACTAAGATCGTTGATGAATAAAACGAATATTAGTGGTCTCAAGTACCTTCTTTGAGGAACACCAGTAGGTACCTTATGGTCAAAAAAGAACCGGAATTTTTATTTTAAAATTCCCGCGCTTGTCCAATCGGTAAACTTTTATTCTCTCAACGTTGGCAACACTTTTATACACATTCTGTCAAATTTTGACGCATATCGTACGATTAGTTTTTGTTTGGCGTTTATACAAAGAAGTTGAAAAATTTTCGTGTGGCGATTTTCATAATGGATGATTTCGACTCGCTTTCGAAGCGCCATTCGGTCGATTGTTGTGCGGTTTCGACGTCATATTCATAGATCCACACCTCATCACGAGTTATGATGCATTCGATGAATGTGGGGTCACTATCTGCGTTGGAAATCATCTCTTTGGTCACATCAATACGACGCTGTTTTTGAATAAAATTCAGCTTTTTTGGCACCAGCCGAGAAGCGACGCGTTTCAAACCCAAAACATCACACGGAACGACCGAAATTAGCTCTGCGCCTAATTCGTATTACTGTTTTTGAATTAGTTGATTTTAACAACAAAATTTCCAAAATAACTATGAAATTAGTTAAAATTAGAAATTCACTTTGCTGAAAAAAACTCTTATTTTTAGAGAATGTGTTTAGTTGGCGAATATCCTGGGCACAAACCAGTAATATTTCAATCCAACACGAAATTCTCATTGACAACTAATTTTGTTATTAAAATCAGAAAATGTGTTTCTATTTATCTATAACCATCATTACTGAAGGACAGCACAAAGAAATTTGTGCGCATTTGAAGCGGTTGTGCGTAATAATGTTTTACGTGGAACAGTGAAGTGAATTTCGAATGTTCAACTCTAACTCTATATGTCAAATGATGTTTTTTGTATCGTCCAACCTTCCGGGTCACGCCGTCCGATGTACTACTTGTATTCGGTTTTTATTTTCCGAGTGCTCAAAGTTTTCAGTGAGAGAGTCGATTTCGCGAAGTCGAATGAAGAAAACAGCGATTTAGAAGAAAACTGTTCAAAAAGAAGTTTATGTTTCGCTTATGTCTTTTTCTCCAATACAACATCGTATTTATACCTGCCAATATAGAAAAGACAACCAAGACTGAAATTTTTTTCGGTAATAGTGTGCCATCTAGTGGCTAGTAGTCGTTACGGTGTTAGCGTTATTTCGGTGACAGAGCGCCATATAGCTGCAAATGGCAGAAACCAATTCAACCATTTATGCTGGTTGAAAACAACGTTTTATTTCTCTAATTCAACTAAAAAATTAGTTGAATGGATATGAAGTGTGCCTTAGCTAAGAAATGACAATTGGTGAATTCAACTAAAAAAATAGCCATTTCAACAAATAATTTATTATTATCAAGGGAATCAGAATTAAAAAATCTAAATTAGCAAAAGTAAGATTTTTTTAGTTGTCTCAAAAAATAACTAACTAAAATCAGAAAACCAACTAATTTTTTCGCCAAAATGCTGATTTCGGTCTTTCCGTGCAGTTAAAATGTGTTCGGCTGATCCATAAGAGATGCTCAACAACACAGCAATCTCTCTAATCGGTACAGAACGATTTTGCAACACGATTTGCTTCGCCGATTCAATGTTTTCTTCAGTAACAGATGTTGTTGGGCGGCCAGGGATCTCATCATGATCCAAGCTTGTATGACCACCTTTGAAGCGTTTATACCACTCGTATACCTGTGTTTTTCCTAGACACGATACACCAAAGGCCTTTTCTAACATTTTCAACGTTTCGGAACACTTAAATCCATTTGCAACACAAAATTTGATGCACGCACGTTGTTCAAAATTTTCATCCATTATAAAAATCACCACACGAAAATTTTTCAACTTCTTTGTATAGACGCCAAACAAAAACTAATCGTACGATATGCGTCAAAATTTGACAGAGGTGTGAACGTTGGCGAAAGTTGATCGTCTAGAATCATTGTTGAACGATTCGGGTTGAAAATGTGCAACGTTCAGGACCTAACGAATTTAGATAAACGTCTGCAGAGTGCAGACAAAATGCGTATTTGGAAAATACACGAAGAAACTTACGAAGTGCTTTTGCTGCGCCATTGTTGATGAAGCCAATAAAAATACTGTTTAATAAGCCTCATTATTGCAAAACATTCCACTTTGTTCGGAAAATGACAAAAATAATTGTCTTGTCTATTACATAAATTTCCTTACACCTTCGACTGGATAACTTCTCTCACGATTTCCACTCGTGTTAACTCATATTGTCTTCGAAGGTCGTTTGAATTCAATCAGAATCAAAACAATCTCTTGCAATATTGAATAAAGATTCTGAGACAAAGCTCAGAATTTCGCCCAAAATTTATGTACGAACCTGCTTTCTGATGTCGATGATGACATATGCCACATATGTCACAATTACGGACATAATGACTATGAATGATCGTTTTAAACCGAAGAAATCGATTTTTTTGCAAAATACCTAATTCGACAGACCATATGAACTTGCGACAAACATAGCAAATTATTCATGACAAACATAACCACAAAGGATGAGATTTACAAAACTGAGCGTCGTAAATTTTATTGGGCTGAAGTCAAAGATCGTTTTTTTTTTCTCAATGTCTTTGACAATCCAGTAGGACTGTTTACATCCTCCTGAGCCGACTGGATTTATACGTAGGCAGACATAAAGAAAAATCCACGTGAATTGCTCTGCTGAGTTAGGTTTTGCGAAAATGACATAAACTCACATAATGAGCTGAATGAACATCGTTTGACTGCTATTGGTGGTTTCTTTACATGTTCGTTCCGTATCATACCATTGTGTTCCTTGTCATTCCAGTGTAGTCATCGTGCAAAACCTAATTCTCGGTTGATTTTTCATTAGGGCGTATATGCAAGTGACAGTTTCTCTTTAATCACTCTCTCTTTCGATTATTGAATAAAAAGATTTTCTTTAATATCACTATTTTGTTTGAAAGTCGAAAGTTTCGGGTATCATTTCATGCAAAGAGATGAGTGATAAACGTGGAAACCGCTTGATAATTAATAGAAGAGAAAGTAAACAAAGAGAAACTGTCACTTGCCCTTTTGAAAATTAACTGAGAATTAGGTTTTGCACGATGACGACACAAATGAACTGCCGATGAATCAAGTTCATCTTTGACAGTTGCCGTGTACTTGTTTTGTTTTACGGCTGCAAGTAAAAAATTGAAAAATGACGAAAAAGTGCCTGTTTGAAACGTATGTCACAGTGAAAATAACTAAAAAGATTGCCCTGTATATGTTCCCAGCATCAAGGAGCGATATATGTATGAATCTGTTGAGTGTGAGGCGACTTGCAATTTTTACATTCGAACGATGAACTTCTGATGAACTTTTAAACTGTAAACAAGTACACGCAGACTGTCAAAAAAAGTTCATTCTGTTCATTTTGTGAGGTTATGGCATGTTCGTGCAAAACCTAATTAGGTTTTGCACGAACATGACATAACCTCACAAAAATGAACAAAATGAATTAATTTTGACAGCTATCAGTGGTTTGTTTACAGTGGATAAGTTCATCGGAAGTTCATCGTTTGATTTCGGATTTTGCACGCTGCCTTACATGAAACGAAGGATCATCAAATTTAGCGATATGGATGCAGTTGAAAGCAAGCAAAATCACAAACTATCCGTATACGCACACGGATTGTCCCCCGCTGTCAGAGCGAACGGAAACCTGAACTCAGTCTGAGGGCTTCAATTCACTTCTCTCTCCTTTTTCTCATTTTACCTATTCATAAAGAAATTTCTGCTTGGTAGTACACTCAAATAAAAATTCACGTTCAATTTACTTGAAAAATCACTTAAACTGGTTTCAAGTGTCAAATTGAATGTTTTACGTGACGAAATTGAATGTTACACGAACATCCCCTAAACTGAATAGAGTCATAACATAAGATTTACGTGAATTGACCAAACGTCAAACAATCTACGTGAATTTCCAGTGTGAAAAACTCGATTTTGAACATGGCGAACAGTGGCCCTCAAAGTGTGAGTAGTGTAAATATTTGCGAGTAATGTTATTTAATTACAGATTTTTACTACATCGATCAGTTCATTCCAGCACGGAACGACCGAAATTAGCTCTGCGCCTAATTCGTATTACTGTTTTTGAATTAGTTGATTTTAACAACAAAATTTACAAAATAACTACAAAATTAGTTAAAATTGAGAATTTACTTTGCTAAAAAAAACTCTTATTTTTAGAGAATGTGTTTAGTTGGCGAATATTCTGGACACAAACCAGCAATATTTCAATCCAACACGAAATTCTCATTGACAACTAATTTCGTTATTAAAATCAGAAAATTTGTTTCTATTTATCTACCACTATCATTACTGAAGGGCAGCACAAAGAAACCAAAAATGAAATGGGTTTTATTAACTAGTTTATTAGCCAAAAACTCATGAGAAGTGTCAATACAAAACAATCCATTAAAAAGCTAAAAGGGACAGTCTTGTTGAAACTGCTTGCAAATTGTTTAGATGTTTTTCGCATGTGTTACGATATAGCCATATATAAATTTCTAAACCGATATGTAAAAATGACGTAAACTGTTAGTGGAAAGTGTATTTATTCAGAATTTGTGCGCATTTGAAGCGATTGTGCGTAATAATGTTTTTACGCGGAACAGTGATGTGAGTCTCGACTGTTGCACTCTAATTGTATATGTATTCGATTTATGTTTTCCGAGTGCTTAAAGTTTTCAGTGAGAGAGTCGATTTCGCGAAGTCGAATGAAGAAAACAGCGACTTAGAAGAAAAATTTTCAAAAAGAAATTTATGTTTCGCTTATGTCTTTTTCTCCAATACAACATCGTATTTATACCTGCCAATATAGAAAAGATAACCGCGACTGAAATTTTTTTGGTAGTAGTGTGCCATCTAGTGGCTAGTAGTCATTATGGTGTTAACGTTTTTTCGGTCACAGAGCGCCATATAGCTGCTAATTGCAGAAACCAATTCAACCATTTATGTTGGTTGAAAACAACGTTTTATTTCTCTAATTCAACTAAAAAATTAGTTGAATGGATATGAAGTGTGCCTTAGCTAAGAAATGACAGCACGTTTAATTGGTGAATTCAACTAAAAAAATAGCCATTTCAACAAATATTTTATTATTATTAAGGGAACTAGAATTAGAAAATCTAAATTAGCAAAAGTAAGATTTTTTTCAGTTGTCTCAAAAAATAACTAACTAAAATCAGAAAATCAACTAATTTTTTCGCCAAAATGCTGATTTCGGTCTTTCCGTGAGTATGAAAGTTCCCATGTGTTTGACTGGACCGAGTGCCTGCGTGAGTCCGGAAGTGTGCCCGCTCCTGCCGAATGCTTCAAGCAGGCCGTTGGTCCACCAAAAAACGAGTTCAGAATCGGTATGAAGCTAGAAACACTGGAGCCATGTAATGCGAACTCAACCTGCATCGTAAGTGTTGCGGGAGTTCCCAGATCTCGACTTCAGCTTCGGTTGGATGGCAGTGACAACAAAACGATTTCTGGAGGCTTGTCGATTCGAGATCCCACGACGTTATTAATTGCTTTTTATTTTCAGCCGGTAAAATTCTATGCTAATTTTCTGAAATAAATGTTTTATTTTTCATGGCATCTCTCATTTCCTAGAATAATATAAAAATCTGAAATCTCCCTTTTGACTTCAATAGCAATTCTCTGGTATCTAAATTTTACATGAACTGATAGGTAAATGTGATATGAGTAGTACATTATATTTTACCTATGAAACACGTAGCTTTTACTGGATTATGCATTAAACAGTTTATAAATGCCAGTCCATTAAAAGTTACGTGAAAAGTAGGGTGGAAAATATTCACATAACTTTTCACGTAACTATAACATGATTATTATTTTGAGTGTAGAAACGCAAACAGAGCAATTTTTTTAGTCCCTTTCACCGAGAAACACGATTTCAACAAACACTTTTTGGTCATTTCCGAACTTTGAATTTTCATCTGAAAATCAAAACAAACCACTGATAGCTATCAAAAGGTGAACTTGATTCATCGGCAGTTCATTGGTAGTTCATTCGAGTGGTCATCGTGCAAAACCTAATTGTCCAGGATGAACCTAAGTTCATTTGTTATGTCATGATAACGAACCTAATTAGGTTTTGCAAGATGACATAATAATAAATCAACTCATGATGACGAAAGTCATGCTCTTGTGGTTTGTTCACATTTCCAATAACACGTATTCAAATTAGAATACACATGTAAACAAACCACCGTTAGCTGTCGAATCTGCATAAAATGTTCAAAACGACGAATGTAACATTTCAGCTGAACCGAGAAAAGCGATATTGAAAAATAATCGCACAATTTTAAATCCTATTTAAAAATGAGTAATTGAAACAACTTCATCTCTTCATTGCCGTTTCAACCTTCCGAGCGAACAGACGTGCTTTTGTGAACTGCGAAACGCTGAAAACCAGTGCCGTGTGTGATAAAGCGATCGGACAATCGACATTGTACCGTTATTGTATAATAGACAATGGTGCTCGTTCCGCTGAGAGGTTTACATACATAATACAATAGTGCAGTGTATAGACTTTGAATAGTGAACATTTGGAGTAGTGTCGTGACCCGGTGCTGTGTGCTTTTTTTCCTCTTAGAGGTTTTTGGCACACAGATACAACAACAATTCAACCAACGCGTGGCCCCAGCGGCCGAGTTTCGTAGCACACCGATTAGCCAAGGCCAGGCATTGGTGGCTATCCATTATTAAGCTAAGTATCATTCTCTTTTCCTTTTTTTCTGTCCTTGAAATTATCTGGTGGTATCCCAGATTTCTAACCCGTGCGGATACAATTCCGTGCCATGACAAACCCTGTGAAACAAAACCCTGACCCACCAGATGATAAAATGGAGACAACTGTCGATAGCAAAACTCGCATTAAGAGCTATCCCGACGGACTTGCACTCCCGGCCGGACCGTACACGGTTTATTTCCGGCCCAAATTAAATGGAAAAAAATTAAATTGTCTCCATATATCGCGAGAGCTGTCGAAGCGATACTCTACTGTCAAGAGTATTGACAAAGTACGCCCGGACAAGCTTAGGGTCTCGTTAACCAGCTCAAAACAGGCTAACGAGATCGTTCAGGGTGAGCTTTTTACGCGGGAATACCGTGTGTACATCCCAGCTCGTGAAGTCGAAATTGACGGCGTTGTCACCGATGCCAGTTTGACTTGCGATGACGTTCTTAAGTACGGGATGGGTTGCTTTAAAAACCCCCTACTTAAGAACGTAAAGATACTGGATTGCAAGCGATTGCATTCAGTGTCGATCGCGGGGGATGGTACCAAATCATACCCCCAATCAGACTCGTATCGGGTGACATTCGCTGGCTCGGCTTTACCTAACTACGTCCTCCTGGACCGAGTTCGCCTCCCTGTTCGTCTCTATGTTCCACGTATCATGAACTGCACCAACTGCAAGCAACTGGGACACACAGCGTCCCATTGCAGCAATAAGCCCCGTTGTGCTAATTGTGGGGAGGCTCATGCGGATGGCTCCTGCGGTAAGGGTACTGCAAAGTGTCTTTACTGTAAGGAGGGTTCGCATGACCTGATGGCATGTCCCGCGTACAAAGTGCGCAAGGATGGTTTGAAACGTTCCCTGAAGGAACACTCCAAGCGTTCCTTTGCTGACATGCTCAAGAGTGCCACCCCCCCTAAGCAATCAACGAACATCTATACCTGCTTGTCAACTGACGAGAGCGATTTTGACGACCCATTAGAAGGTACATCTTCAGCGGCCCCTCATAGCTATAGGAAAAGAGTAAACAAATCCTCTCCTAAGCTCCCTAGTAAGGGTACGAAGTTGTCTTCCAATGGGCCTCCAACATTTATGTTTAGAAGTAGTGGAGACAAAGCTCCGAAGCAAACAGTTCCTGGTCTCGGAAAACTCAATTCTGAGAAGGAATTCCCACCACTTCCCGGGACACCAAAATCCCCAAGTGCCCCTGAAAACCCAACAGAGAACCAGCTGGGTGCTGGGCTCATAAAATTCTCTGATGTTGTGGACTGGATTTTTAACACCTTCAATATTTCTGATCCTCTTAAAAGCCTGTTTATGGCTTTGATACCTACAGTTAGAACTTTTTTGAAGCAGTTGACTGCAAAATGGCCCCTTCTTTCAGCGATCGTATCCTTCGATGGCTAACTCATCCACCGAGGTCACGGATTCAATCACTGTTTTACAGTGGAATTGTAGAAGTATCATCCCAAAAATAGATTCTTTTAAAATTCTTGTGAATAATCTGAAATGTGACGCATTTGCATTGTGCGAAACTTGGCTAACTTCTGATGTTTCCCTGAACTTCCACGATTTTAACATTATTCGCCTGGATCGAGACGATCCCTACGGAGGAGTACTTTTGGGGATCAAAAAGTGCTATTCCTTCTATCGAATTAACCTCCCATCGATACCAGGTATTGAAGTTGTCGCATGTCATGTCACAATGAAAGGCAAGGACCTTTGCATTGCTTCCATCTACATTCCCCCTAGAGCCTCAGTTGGGTACCACTGGCTCAGCAGTATCATGCAACTTCTTCCCGCACCGACGTTAGTTTTAGGAGACTTTAACTCTCACGGTGCGGGATGGGGTTGTCTTCATGATGACAACAGATCAACCGCGATCTATGATCTTTGCGATAACTTCAATATGACTATTTTGAATACCGGAGAAATGACACGGATTCCCGCACCACCAGCAAGACCAAGCGCGCTGGATTTATCCTTATGCTCGACCTCGCTACGGTTGGATTGCACGTGGAAGGTGATCCCCGATCCCCACGGTAGCGACCATCTACCTATCGTAATTTCAATCGCCTACGGATTAAGACCATCGGAGACAATCAATGTTTCGTATGACCTCACACGAAATATTGATTGGAAATACTACGCAAATTCGATATCTGAGAAACTAGAATCAACACAAGAACTTCCTCCGGAGGAAGAGTACACGTTGTTGGCTGGCTTGATTCTCGACACCGCGACTCAAGCTCAGACGAAACGTGTACCTGGCGCGAAAACCAACATCCGTCCTCCTAACCTGTGGTGGGACAAAGAGTGCTCATCACTGAACGCGGAAAGATCTTCAGCGTTCAAAAAGTTCAGAAAAAATGGAACACCCGATAATTATCGGAATTACGCGGCGTTAGACAAGCAAATGAAGAACTTAGTCAAAGCAAAAAAACTTGGTTATTGGCGACGGTTTGTTGAAGGATTATCAAAAGAAACATCGATGAGCACTCTTTGGAACACAGCCCGACGAATGCGCAACCAAAACGCCACGAATGAAAGCGAGGAATATTCCAACCGCTGGATATTCGATTTCGCTAAAAAAGTATGCCCAGACTCTGTTCCGGAACAGAAGACCACCCGCGCCGCGACATCAAATACAAACGAAACACCGTTTTCGATGGTAGAGTTCTCACTCGCACTCTTGTCGTGTAACAATAAAGCCCCGGGGCTAGACAGAATTAAATTCAACTTGTTGAAAAATCTCCCTGACCCTGCGAAAAGGCGCTTGTTGAATTTATTTAACAAGTTTCTTACGGGTAATATTGTCCCACACGACTGGAGACAAGTGCGAGTGATCGCCATCCAAAAACCAGGAAAACCAGCCTCCGATCACAATTCGTATCGGCCGATTGCTATGCTTTCCTGCATCCGGAAATTGTTCGAAAAAATGATTCTCTTTCGTCTTGACAATTGGGTGGAGACTAATGGCTTGCTTTCAGATACACAATTTGGTTTCCGCAGGGGCAAAGGAACGAACGATTGTCTTGCGTTGCTCTCAACAGAAATTCAAATGGCATTTGCTCGTAAAGAACAAATGGCGTCAGTTTTCCTCGACATCAAGGGGGCCTTTGACTCAGTTTCCATAAACATCCTATCTGAGAAGTTGCATCAGCATGGTCTTTCACCAATTTTGAATAACTTTTTGTATAATCTATTGTCCGAGAAACACATGTATTTCGCGCATGGTGATTTGTCGACAATACGATTCAGTTACATGGGTCTTCCTCAGAGCTCATGCTTAAGCCCCCTTTTATACAATTTTTACGTAAGCAATATTGATGAATGTATCAACACATCTTGCACGCTAAGACAACTTGCCGACGACAGCGTTGTGTCTATTATAGGACGCAAAGCTGCCGATCTCCAAGGACCATTACAAGATACCCTCGACAACTTGTCGACATGGGCTCTTCAAATGGGTATCGATTTCTCTACGGAGAAAACTGAGCTAGTTGTATTTTCAAGGAAGCGAGAACCAGCACAATTACAGCTTCAACTAGGGGGTGAAACCATAGCTCAGGTCTTCACATTTAAATATCTCGGGGTCTGGTTCGACTCCAAAGGCACTTGGGGATGTCACATTAGATATCTGAAACAAAAATGCCAACGGAGAATCAACTTTCTTCGTACGATAACCGGATCGTGGTGGGGTGCCCATCCAGGAGACCTGATCAGGTTGTACCAAACAACGATATTGTCCGTTATGGAATATGGATGCTTTTGCTTCCGATCCGCGGCGAACACTCATTTCATCAAGCTGGAAAGAATCCAGTATCGTTGCTTGCGTATTTCCTTAGGTTGCATGCAGTCAACTCATACGATGAGTCTCGAAGTGTTGGCGGGCGTCTTACCGTTGAAAAACCGATTCTGGGATCTCTCATATCGATTGCTAATCCGATGCGAAATCTTGAATCCGAAAGTGATTGAAAACTTCGAAAGGCTTGTCGAGCTCAATTCTCAGACCCGTTTTATGTCCTTGTATTTTGATTACATGGCTCAGAATATTAACCCTTCTTCGTTTGTGCCCAACCGTGTCCTATTCTTGGATACTTCTGATTCCACTGTATTTTTCGACACATCCATGAGAGAAGAGATTCGTGGAATTCCGGATCACGTACGCCCTCAAGTGGCCCCCAATATTTTTTATAACAAATTCAGAACAGTCAACTGTGAAAAGATATTCTACACTGACGGATCATACATCAACGAGTCCACAGGCTTCGGCATCTTCAATCAAAACATCACCGCTTCTTACAAACTCAGTGATCCAGCTTCAGTTTACGTCGCAGAACTAGCTGCCATTCAGTACACTCTTGAGATCATTGAAACCTTGCCCAAAGATCATTACTTCATTGTCACGGACAGTCTAAGTTCAATAGAAGCTCTCCGGGCAATGAAGCCAGGAAAGTATCCCCCCTATTTTCTGGGGAAAATATGGGAACACTTGAGAGCTTTATCTGGACGGTCTTATTTAATATCCTTAGTCTGGGTCCCATCGCATTGTTCCATTCCAGGCAATGAACAGGCAGACTCATTGGCTAAAGTGGGCGCATTAGAAGGTGATATTTATGAAAGACCAATATGCTTCAATGAATTTTTCAGTATCTCTCGTCAGAAAACTCTCGAAAGTTGGCAAACTTCATGGAGCAATGGCGAACTGGGACGATGGCTACATTCCATTATCCCTAGGGTATCGACGAAACCTTGGTTCAGGGGGATGAACGTGAGTCGCGATTTCATTCGTGTTATGTCGCGGCTCATGTCAAATCACTACACCTTCAACGCACATCTCCGGCGTGTTGGGCTTGCGGAGAGCGGTCTCTGCACCTGTGGCGACGGTTATCAGGACATCGAGCATGTCGTGTGGTCGTGCGTAGAGTATCGCGACGTCAGGTCGGAGCTACTGGAATCCCTTAGGGCCCGAGGTAGACCGTCCAATGTTCCGGTTCGGGATGTGTTGGCGAGTCGGGATAGTTTATATATGCTTCTCATATACCAGTACCTTAAACACATTAATATACAAGTGTAATCCGTAGTTTCCTCTCTCTTGTCGAGGCTAAGAATAATCTTCACCTGTAGGTTCGAGACTAACATTCGCCCGATTCTCCAAATCCCTCGCCTGTCCACCATCTTTGTATAAAATAACAAGATCTTTTTGCTGTCACTAACTTCTTCGTTCCCCCTTTCTCCGTTTCTCCACCATCTCGATGTCAACTAATTAGATCTTTATCGTGTTTGGTCATTCGTTCTCATCCCCCCTTTTTCATCCCGTTTTCCACAAAATTACTTCTCTATACTTCTTTCATTCTCTTAGGCAAAGGCATCGCCCACGGGAAAACTGCTTCAATCGATGAACAACATGCGGGCCACCCGCTGGGTCTCTGTGACCTGGGGGTGTTTCCCGCGGACCCATTGAAACGTATAATCGTCATCTAGAAGAAACTAATGCCATATTTAATCCACCGACCATTGCCGATCGCCAGCTGCAGACTGAATTTGCAGAATCGACCATTGCGACCGGAATTCGCCACTACCCTAATGATAATACCCTAGTTTTAAGTTAGTTTTAATTTAAAATAAGAAAATGCCCTTGGCATCTAAGAGCTTAAGCAGTGTGCCTTCAAACATGTTACTATTGAATAAAAAAAAAAAAAAACTTCATCTCTTCACTAAATCGTCCAATATGTATGAGTGCAACGTATCATAGTGACTAATTCACAATTCTCAACTACAAAGATAACTTTTAAGCAAATACGACACTTACGTCGTTTTGTAATTTGATCATGTACATTGGACAGTATGATAGGTCGTTTTTTCCTGGTTGACTTGACACAAAGTCGTTTTGCTTCTGTTAGTTACGTCGTTTTGCGAAAGTCACAGTGTTCATTCGTCGTTTTGTTACTCGCACTTGTGTGAAAGCCAGTTTTGCTCGAAAACATTGGTAAGAGCTAGTTTAGCGTGTCAAGTGGAAAAAAATGACAGTCGACTCGTTTTTAGTGTGTTTTGATAATTTTCGCTTTTGTTTGACGAAGGATTCATAACGGTTTCTACGATTGGAAACAAACCAGTTTCTTTCCAAATTAATCAACAAGCTTAATAGCAACTCGATCCCATTAAATATCTCGAACTCTACAGCAAGACTCACTTTCATAATATCACACTAGATCTGCTTTTTCGTGGAAAACTATATTTTTAACACTTTTGATTTCGACATACGTCAAATGTGTTGACAGATTTTTAAGTGAATCTATAGTGAATCGAGAAACGGTGTTCGGGTAGTGCGTGCATTAGGACATTCCTAACAAAATGCAATAAAAATCTCGGTTTGTTTACTTTTGTTACTTAGGTCGTAATGAACATTTTATACAGAAATGATATCCACTCGGACAAAACCTAATTGCGTTTATTGAATCCCGGATTGCTTTGTCCATCTGTTGCAGTCGAGAGATGTTTTGATGTAGGACTACGTCTTTAGTAATAATTTTCCAAAATTTCAAAAGGCGAAAGTGTAACGAAATAACTTCAGATTTCATCACGAAAAATCTGTCCTCGAATAGTTTAAGGGACGATTCAGACGAACAGTCAACTTTCGTCAACGATAATGGGATCATTTCTGAACCATCAACCAACGTCATAGAATTTACTGAAATTTAAACATATTTGCCTAATCCAGTTATTCCTAAAATCGGTCATTATCATAAACATAAATGCAGCTTGAAACTGCATGCATCTTTTATGTCAACGTGGTCGGTTACTTCACGTTTTTTTTCTGTTTAGACAACGTCTCAGCAATGTTAGGGAAAATTATTGCCAATGTCTTGAATTTTTAGACTCTGGCGCTAAAAATTTTTGCTCACACACTAAAATTAGTACAAATCTCGGTTGAATTTTCAAAGGCTGTCTCTTCTATTAATTACCAAGAGGTTTCCACGTTTATCACTCAATTCTTTGTATAAAATAATACCCGAAATCTTTGAAAATTTTGAATAGAATTGTAAAATCCAAGAAATCTTTTATATTCACGTCACAATAATCTAAAGAGAAAATAAAGAAGCTTTCACTTGTTCATACGACCATTTGAAAAATCCACAGAGAAATACTATATGCCGTTGACATCAGGGATACCAGGTTAAATGTTTAAGGAGGTTTTAAAAAGTTTATGCAATCAAACTGTTGCAGTGACGCTTTTTAGCGAGCAATAATGGAATATCTGCAGTGTTAATCAGAAATCTAAAATTGAAATTCAGAAATAAAATGCCTACCTGGTATCACTAGTTTTTATATATTCGGCTAATTTTTATGTACTGCAATTTTTGTTTCGCAGGAGTCTAATCAAGTATAAAATGCGCTACAATTAGTTTAACGTTCATGTCTGAGCAGCTCACGTAAGATCGAATTTATCACACCTTACTTGAACCTAAATAAGCGAAACATCCTTAAATTGAACCCCAAACAAATACATATGCAATTGAAACACTTAAACCATCATGCATTTATAATAGGTGAAATATAAACCAATTTAATAATCACAGTCAATTTTCTTCCCCATGCAAAATAGAAAAGTGCACGCCAATTGGGATCAGAATGAAACAATAAAATCACTCCACTCGATTAAAAATATTTATGAACAATATTTAGCTAACTTTGAATACATTTAAAATGGTACAAAAATAATTGAAGTAGAGAATCATAATTCAAAAATAATAATATCAACGCTCAGATAAGATGATGATAGTTAGGCATATATCATCTTTAATATATTCGCTAGAGTAATTAGAATTGTGTAATAAATTAATAACAATTCTAAAAATATATGGAGATTTTTTCTCATACTTAAAAGATATAAAAATTACCCATCATTTAAGTTGCAATCATTCACACTTACTATAGTTCGAGCAGCACGTTTTGAATTGACCGGATCGTACCGGAGATACAAATCCTCTGTACAATAGAAGAAAATAGGAGATCGTGATCAATTCCGTCAGATTCTCCTGATACTATAGTAAAGTGGAGCCTTATTGGCTATGGGCACGGCTTAGCCAGACGGTAGAACGGATCAACCAAACAAATCCATTAGCGAATAACAAATGAGCTGTTCAAATCTGCGAACAGGCAGGTGTAGCGAACTACATGAGGTGTTATTCAATATGTCTGGTTGATCCCCGCTTGAGCTTAAGGTTGGGCTTATGCGGCAAATGACCTTCGGCCCACGTGCAATAAATATATTGAAGTTATTATTTTTTATCTAACACAAACAGAACGGCCTAAATGATTTAAAAGAAAGAGGGAATTAAACGCTAATCCTTCAGGACTTCCTTGAGTTGAAATTAATTTCTGTAGCGAACAATGCATCGATGATTGGTGGAAACAGCTAAGGCCAGTTTTCCACTATGAGTGATTAACGAGCGTATTAACTTGAAACTTCATTTAAACGCCCAACCATGTTTGTATAGACAGTGTATCAAACATAGCTTAATCACATACGATTCCATCACATTTAAATTAGCTTCCTTGCTTTATGACAATGTTACGGTTAGATGTAGAAATCTGTGGCATTCCGTAGATGCAAAACTGCAAAAGTAGACCAGTAGACCAGCTCGGGGCAAGGTACTTGGACTAAAAATGACAGTTACCGGTATCACTAATCGTTATTCGTCTCGCAAACAGTTCTCAGAATCGATCCATCTTTTCAATCGGATCAATGCTATGAATTTTCATTTATTAGCATAGTAGTTAATAAATGTTAAATGTGTTAAATTTATAGCGCAGTTTCCGTATTGGATAGAAATTCTGTTGCATCTGTTTGTTCAATCTGTTTACCTTTGATCATGCTAAAAATATCAATTAAAATATTTCTCATTTTTCCACGCATTCTGTTACCAGAGTACTGTTATGGCTATTTTACTTTAATTATCTTTCGTCATTTTTAAACACATCTTCACCATCTTTCGGGTAAATTTTTCGGAAGAATCAAAGCGCTGCTCCAATAGTGCGTGGCTCAACAAAGCAAAGAGGCGGTAGTCCGATAGAGCTAGGTCTGGTGAGTATGGCGCATGTTCAAACACTTCCACTGGAAACTTCCCAGCGTGTCACGAACGTCCTTATACTTGTGCGATGGTGCATTATCGTAAAGCAGATTCACCTCTTTCTATCTATCTCTATATTTTGATCGTTTTATCGCAATTGTTCGGCACAAATCGTTCATTTGTTGTTGGCAGCGAACGCCATTGACAGTTTCATCAGGAGGAAACGCGAAGTAGATCACGTCGTTCTGGTTCTACCATACACACAGCATGACCTTCCAACCGCATCGATTTGGCCGTGCCGACGATGTCGATGCTTCACCTAGATTCACCCACGGTTTATTGCGTTCAGGGTTCTCAAAAAAGGAGACGGATGGGTAATGTCAGAGACATAATTGAAAAACGTGAATACGAATAAAACTCTTCCGAATATCGATAATCGCAATTGTTTGATTGTGTGAACTTTTCAAACTTTCAATTCTTCACTTGCACAATTGTAACAGTGAAAATATAAGGCGGTACACACACGAGAGCAAAAAAATACAGGGTTGTGTAGGGGACAATACCGATTACAGTGACATTGAAAATGCAATGTACATGTTCGTTCATAAATTCATTTAAATTTGAAAAAACCCAAAAGTATCGTTTGTGGTCATCTAGGCTTTCTAAATATAAATTGAACTTAGGAATTAATATGACTTTAATTTTAGCAACTTACTTGCCAAACTCATCTCGAAAATACAAATCATATAGCGATATTCACAAACCGAAAGCCATCATCTTGGATTTTAAGAATTCCAAAACTATAAATTATTGATACCCACTCGCCAAGCGGGTGGAAAATGGTGAAATATTATTCACCAATTAATTAATATCAAATAAAACAAATCAATATTATAGTCCACTCCAGTTTTCCTCAATTATAAGCCTAATCTACTCCAATTACTTCCTGCGAATATCGCTTGAAACTAAATACTACAAGAAGAAAACATTATTGTATAAACCAATTAACATGCAACAAAACAACGATTCTTAGAATCTGCTTGTTTGTTTAGTTTTGCCTGTTTGTATTTGGTAACCGCATTTTAATCCACCTAGTGGTGTGATATTGCCTTTCTCTTGCCGATTAAATAGTCTCATTAAAACATTTGTAAGATTCTATCCTTAACTTCACATCTCCAGAACCTCAAATGTTCGCCATAAATCTTCCGAATTTGGTTTACAATGCTAGCTTTTAAATTTATCGTAATTCGTTGAGAAAATTCAACCGATGAAAAATGTGCTGTTAGTCGGTTACGTCCCTTATACTATTATATCTTCAGAACCAGAAGCGACAACCATTTGTTTTTCGAATTCAATCAAAAATTTAATAGTAGCTTTCAAACAAGCCTAGACTTGTAGAAGTCGGCTTTGCCTTCTCGGAAAACATTGAGCAAAAACCAACGCGTTCTGTCGGGTACGTCCCTTATCCCATTTTATCTCCAGTACCAGAAATCACAGCCATTCGATCTTCGAACTTGATCGATGACTTAATAGTAGCTTTCAAGTGAACCTAAGCTTGTTGAAATCGGTTCAGCTATCTCCGAAAAAATTGAGCGGTGAAAAAATCTTTAAAAAATCGATCGAATGGTACACAACACGTAGGCTCCGTTCGAATGTCGTTTTTTTCCGCTATTACATTACCTTTCTATAGAGAAATACAAAAATGTATTTATTGATATTTATGGTAACTGATCGGGTTCGTCAACTCATAAAGTTGTTGTGAATTGTTATTAATATCCCAATTTGTACTACTCGTATTGTCTGAGGGCCCTACCATGTATAAGTACAGGGTGTCCCACAAAAATAATGATTATGCATTATATTTGGTTTCAACAGGACGGTGCTACGTGCCACACAGCCAACGCAACTATCGATGTTCTGCGAACAATCTTTGAAAATTTTATCATAAGTTTGCTGAACATATTTCCGATGATATGGAGAACAAATTATGCTACTGCGTGGGAGATAATCACGATTAAGCTATGTCCATTCTTGTACACGGTGAGCTTTAAAAAGACGCCCCATGGTAAAGTGTGATGTCGCGGGCGACTCTTACTCCGAGTAAAACGAACACCTGCTACGCGCCTCAAACAACAACTCATAAAAAAATAAAGAAATAAACAAACTCACATGGATGTCGCGTTGCGACCCGAGAAAATTTTCAGAGCGAAACTACGCGTTTGGAGTCCGATCTAGAGCGACCCCAGGTTGTTAAAACAAACATCTTAAAAGTGATTTAGGCGACTATAGGTCAGCTCTCGGGCTGCTCTGATCAATGAACAAAAACGGTATTACTTACCGTCGATCGAACCTCCCATATCAATCCCATATAATCATCATATAATCATCATGATTTTCGCTCAAAATTACCAGTGAAAAGTTAATGCCTACTAAGCTTTGGAAATTATTATGAACTGCTCAAGGGAGCATTATTACTTGTACAGGGAGAAATAAAATTTATAGCCTACTAGAAACGTATAAATTTAACAGCTTTATTTATTTATTTATTTATTTATTTGGAGCAGGGAAAAGCCCACTGGAGATAAGCTATTATCAATCTATCACTATGTCTCCAGTAGGCATAAAACATCCTCATCTTTTGTACCAACAGATTACAGAATACGCAAACGATACATTTTATGTTATTAACTATTATAAATAAATAACTAAACTCTTAAAGCTAACAATAAATTTTTAAAGAGATAGTGTTCGAGAAAACAATTTCCTGATAGTATCACGGGTTAGATGAAAGTCGAACTGAGTTGAACAGTGATTAAACAGTCTGCACATGCTGACAAATGACTCGTTGTGGCCATAGTTTGTTCTAGCGGAAGGAATGCGTAAGAAAGGATAAGCTTGAAGACAACGACGACGGATATCAAAATCTATCAAACATAACAGCTCCGAACCATGAATTCGTGATTGGGGAAGATCAGCAATGAAGACTGCCTTGAATACATTTCTGCGAACGGACAGTAGTTCGAGATCTATGAGCTTGCAACGATCTTGGTAACTCGGAAGATTTAGGGGGTCTCTCCAAGGTAGTTGGCGAAGCGCAAAACGAATAAATTTATGTTGAATAGCTTCTGTGAGTTGAATGTCGTTTTGATAGTAGCGTGACCAAACAACAGCTGCATATTCTAGTGTAGAACGTACCAAAGCACAGTATAATGCTTTTAGGCAATATATGTTTTCGAAGTCTTTCGTCACACGAAAAACGAACCCTAACAGCTTCGAGGCTTTATTGATAGTATATTTAATGTGCTGTTTGTAATTCATTTTCGAATCCAAGATGATTCCCAAGTCTTTAATATACGATTCTCGTATAAGAACGGTTTGTGAGATCGAGTAGTCGAATTCAATCATAGAACGTTTGCGAGTGAATGAAATAACAGAACATTTTGAAGCGTTAACGGTCATTCGGTTCGCTCTAGACCAGTTTGTTAAAATGTCTAGTTGCGTCTGCAAAAATGTGGCGTCTTCGAAGGTTTTGATAAGGTGAAAGAGTTGAAAATCATCAGCATACGATAACTTCATGCATTTTAGCAAAATATTTAAGTCGTTTAGGTAAAGTAGAAATATGAATGGTCCAAGATGACTACCTTGAGGAACTCCGGAGCTGACAGTAAATGGAGACGTAATGCAATCTCCTATTTTCACTGACATGTCGCGATCAGTTTAATATGAGCACAGCCATTTTAGAAAGATCCATTGAATCCAAGTCTACTCAATTTGGAAGTTGTGATCCGATGATTGATCTTGTCGAAAGCAGCAGTATATATAGCATCTACTTGCAGTCGCGCTTGCAGGGATTTTATGATAAATGAAGTGTAAGATACGAGATTTGTCGTAGTAGATAGTTTCGGCATAAAACCGTGTTGACTTTCAGAAATATAGTTTGAGCAATTATGTGTGATGAAGTCCAAGACGATTAGTTCAAATAATTTGGATACTGCGATTCTACGATAATTTGATATTTCGGTTTTACTGCCTTTCTTAAAGACTGGAAAAATGTACACCTGTACGACATCCAGAACAAAATTGCACCAATTAAACATAAGAATTAATGTTTTCAGAAACACAGAACAAAACAAACGATAGAAAATTTATGCTAATAAGTACCTCGAAGGCTATTGACTCTACTTAGGGTGCAACCATGCATATATTGTTCACGCGGGAAACTGTGCACATACATAGAACTATTTCCATTGATAGCCTCTTGGCGAAGGCAAAAAAAAACAGTTACTGGACGACATTGCTTAGTCCTATAGCCGAACTTCCTATTTGGTTCAAGGTAAGTGCTTGTGTTAAAGAGAAGGGATGGATAACACTCACGCCATGACCATGACGGATTATATGCCACGAAATGACATTGATTTACATTGATACCGTTGGTTAATCAGTTTGAGAATGCATATTGCACTGTTTGAAGGAACGTTCTTGTGTATTCAAATCGAGTTTGAATCAACAATTTCTTTTTTATTGCGGACTTGAGTAATAATTGAAATTTGTTTTTTTTTGTTTGGCTGGACTTGTTGAGTTAGGTCAGATTGAGGAAAGATTGGATTGTTCTAAGAAGTAACAAATGAACCAGTCAGAAATTTGTGTTTTCGAAAAAAGTGGGCACTGTGGTTGGAAAGCATTTTACTTCAGTCTTCTAACCCATCATATTCTGGTTGGTGAGACCGCAATTCAGGCCACTACAATGGAGACCACATATTGCAATCCTTCGAAGCATCATCACCGACAGAAAACATTTGGCTCATATAGTAGTGGATTATTACATCGCTAATGATATGTACTCTACTCTGCCAGATATGGTTAACTTTCCCCATTTTCCCCGATTTAATCACGATTCGTTGATTGAAAGTCGAGTAAGCGGCAAAATAATATTGACGATGGCTGTTATTTTTTCCAATCTGAGATCCGTTTTTGAGTAAACATTATCATTTGTATATCAATTACAGGATTCAAATTCCGAAAGAATGTATCTCGATTGATTTCATTTTGCGACAGTAGCCGTATTATTATTTAAATACATTCTAAATTATTTCTTGGGATTGTCAGTGCACTAACCTAGCACAAACGCGACTTGCGGCTCATTAATTGCGATGATAATACCCTACCCACAATTCTTAATCCCGATTGGATTTGAGATAAAGAGAACGAACACTAGCCGTCGATACTGACAACATTTATTTTGTCACGACGCGTCCACCAAGTCTAGCATAGTTCTCATGTTAAAATCTCGTAAATAATTCTTTCGTTCACGTTTAGTATTTGCATGTAACATCGATTTGCAATTTAGGTCAGCAACGGCAGGCATACCCAATGCCGAGATGTTGAAGGAAGTACAAGCAATTATCCTCTTATTTCGATGTTTAGTTCCGACTTGAACTCGAAGCGATGTAAATTAGGTTTACATGATCGATGCATTTCATTTAAACCGTGATGATTTTTTTATCCCAGAAATCCATACAGTTGAACCTTGAACCTCTTGAGTCTCAGATTAAATTTGTTTACAGTATGATTTATCTGAGTCAGATAAAACCTCGCTACTTTCACACGCTGTTTCTTGTTGCAACTTGTCTCAATTATTTATTATGAGTTTTATAAAAGTTCAAGTATCAGTAAAAGTTGTAACATAAGTAGTGTAATAGTTGCAATACAGAGAACGTAAGAAAAACTGCGTTAAAAACCTACTTCGTTTGACAATATATTAATACTTCTTATTTGGGGCATTTTCTTTCACTGATAGTGAAAGAAGAAACTACACAGAAGCTATTTTTTCTAGATATCTGAAATTTGAAGTTTTTTACAAGTTTTTTTCAGGGTCCGAAAAAAAAACTATCGAGCTGTCGCAAACAACCATGCTCTCGAGCACGGTTGTAATATTACACAAAAAGATGCATAATTTCCTGTCAGAATCGTCAAAGTATTCAGTAGACATTGATAGTAACCACATCGAGATTGTTGCAATACTTTTTTACTGTGTACATCAGTTGGTGTTGGTGGATAAAAAGTTTAGCACTGGTGTAGTGCAATTGACAAAAACGAACGGTTTAAGTGCAATCTCCGCTACACCGATAGTACAATTTAAAAACGAAAACGCCATATGCCACAGTGTTAGGTTGTTCTATGTGTGAGTGCGATTGTTATTTTTTCTGGACAAATAAAGAAAAATTTAGGAAGAAAAATGTAAACATCAGCCATTGCAGGATCGTACGTCGAACAACGTCCGGCTGTAAACACCGAGCATAAAGTTTTAATTCATATAAATTACAACTACATGTTTTGTTCCGTTGTTTACGTTACGTTACGTTACTTTCAAACAGAATTGTGGAATCCATAAAAAAACCATTATAATCTCGTCAGAATAATCGAGAGAGAGATGGTCATGTCTGTATAAAATGTTCAAAACGACGAATGTAACAATGAGATATTCTCTTTGTTTACTTTCTCTTTCGATTATTCCGGTACTCTTAGCAATCCTTCTCTCAAATTATTTACCGATAATAATAACTAAATGTATTTTCTTTAAATCTGCACTGAAGAAACTACCGAAAAAAGCAGAAATTTTTCGCAAAAATCGATAGAGAAATCGCACAAAGAGAATTTCTCATTGTTACATTCGTCGTTTTGAACATTTTATACAGATTTGAGCAATCAAGCAAGAGACCCTGTCAGCTTAGCGGGAAATCAGTCTTAAGGGGCGTTTAGGGTCTAACACTTTTGAAAAATCATTAGTAAAACATTTCAAGAATATTCTGTGAAATTTTGAAGCCTATCGGAACAAACAGAGCTTAAAATTGTCACACATTCTCAATGAAAGAAATCATTTCAGCAGTCTCATTTTCAATGTTTTACTGTCTCATTCGCAAATGACCGACACCAGAACAAACGAAGAGAGACGAAGCATTTTAGTTTCTCATCGAAAAAATGAGAGAGCATAATTGCCAACGTCACTCTTTCCTCTATGACAAACGAAACCAAACTAACGTCTTCAGGTAGCAACAGCAGAATTGAAATTTTCATTCTTGCATCGGTGTATTGAAAATATGTGACGCTTGGCTATAAAAAGTGACTAAAATATGGCAAATCGAAGTAATTACATCCCAGAACTTTTTTGAAACCAAAACTACTACAAATTCTAGCACCAACAGTTAAAACTTATTGTGAAACCTTTTTCTGTCGTTTTCAATTCTCACAGCTTTGGTTGAATATCGACACTGAATACTATAGGATTTTCACTGAAAACTGCAAATGACTGAAAGGGCAAATGAAAGAAAAAACACAATTTTGAAACTACTTTCCCGTTTATGTCATGGACTGGACATGGATTTCGTTCTCATAGTTTGCAAGCGAAACTGAGAGTGACAATAATTTCTTGTCATTTTCGTTTATTTTTCAGTCAATGAAAATGACTTTTATTAGCTCTGGGAACAAACCTCAGCAAGTTATGGGCCTTTATCTTTGCCGATCTCATACTACTGAGAAATAAGAGCTGCGCACACAGGCCCAAGATTTCTGCTTCGATTAACTTAAAAACTTGACAAAACATTCTCGAAATGTTTCATTATAACAAAACACGTGCTGCCTTGAGTAATTAACTGTTTCCTTCGATTTTATAGACAATAAACTTTACACGCGTTTTTCTCGAAACCAAATTCTGAAAGTCCACGTCCATTGTCATTCAAAAACTACTGCACCAATTTTTTTCAAATTTTGCACACACTTTCTACATAAAAAAATCAGACCCCAACGTTTTCCTTTTCTTTGTTTTTTACTATGGGGAGGTTTTACAGCTACAAAATGACCGATTTTTTCGTGAAAAATCGTACTTTTGTATTTAAACAACCACCAAAAATAAAAAAAATCAAACAGAAACGTCGGGGTCTAGAAAAACATCTGCTCTAACTACGCTGCTTTGATTTGTTCACTTCTGATTAGTCTGCGCTGAGATGCAGTGGACACCGCAAATCATGATTTTCAAGAAGCGTCCTCAAAAATTCACCGACTTATTTCTCAATATTTTTCCACGAAAAAATTACAAAATGTTGTTCGAATGATGATTTTTATTATACAAAATATTTGAATTTATTTTGTTGAACAATAGTTCTGAAAAAAAATCTCAAAAATGATGATTTTTTTCATCATTTAGACCCTATCCCCTCCTTATTAAGCTGAGTTATACGCAGAGGAAAATAATTGTAAAAATAACCAAATTTGGATTTCAGATAAAGATTATTTATAGTGACAAAAGAAAATCTGGTTTGATCTAGCCAATGTTGCAGTTTGTAACTACGAAACAAGGTAATTAATTTTTCTCGGTGGATTAATTTGTTTCAATCAATATTTCGATCAAAACAACTATTTTACTTGTGCGTTGCTGTCAATTTCTTGACAAATAATTTCACAGTAAACTCAATTTGAAAAATTTGTTTCATATAAATGAACTTTAGATAATGTAAATAATTGTAGTTAAAGCTCTACATTTAAAAACTTTTTAGTTGATATGAATGAATTTAAATTTAATTTGTTTATTTGGAGCAGGGAAAAGCCCGGTGGAGTTAGTTTCTGTCAAACTTGCTCTCCAACAGGCATAAAACCTCCTCATCTTTAGCATCAACAGATTACAATCATCCAAATGATACATTTCACTTAAACATAGCATTTCTAAACTAACTAAAACTAATTAGATGGTAACCCTAGAAACAATTTCTTGATAACGTTTCGAGATAGATTAAAGTCGAATGAATTGGAACAGTGGTTGAATGTTCGGCACATGCTGGCAGAAGGCTCGTTATACCCATAACGAGTTCTAGCATAGGGGGCAGGCCCGTGCGCAGGGGGTGGGGGGGGGGGGGGTGTTTAACCCCCCCATGAAGATTTTTTTTTAAATTAAGTTTCATGAGTTTTCTTTAAATTAAGTTTCATGCAGTCATCGATGTTACGCATTTGTATAATGCGTGCCCGAAGTACCGACTACCACCGTTCTCAAAGACGCGCATCTTTTCTCTAGAGTAAAGCCCAATACTTACATGCAGGGGAACTATTTCTTTTATCGTTTTCGCTAAAAAATGTTCGACATAATTGCCCCCCCCCCCCCCCTCCCCCCCTTTAAAGATTCCCCCCCCCCCCCCCCCCCCCCCCGGCAATGGATATCAATTTGTAAATGCTGCAAGTGCTCGGAGCAGTCCATTCCGGAGCCACAAAAGTAGCCATGCTGACATCGCGACGGGCAGATAACAAATCGAGGTCAATCAGTTTGCATCTGGCATGGTAACTTGGAAGGTTCCAAGGGTTTCTTCAAGGAAGCCGACGCTGAGCAAATCGAACAAATTTCCGTTGAATTGCTTCAATGTGTTGGATATCGTTTTAGTAGTACGGTGACCAGACAACCGAGGCTTATTCGAGCGTAGAGCGAACTAAGACACAATATAATGCTTTCAAGCAATGTACAATTATTTCAACTAAACTTTTGTTAAAGTCACACATTTTTATTTGTTTTTAAGAAAATTATGATTTCTTTAAAACTAATTTGCAAGGTAATTACTACTACTTTCATTTCGATTTATATTCGTTTTCCCATTCTTAAAAACCAAGCTTTTGATTGATATTGGAAACTTTTTGGACATTTTGTCGCGAGTAGATCGAACTATTCACATACCACAATCAAGCCGTTGAGATTTCCCATCAAACTTTTTTTTGTAAATGTACTGTTGTGTTATGTAATGTTATGCAATTTTCAAAAATAATATTATTTATCAATACATACGCTTGAATTGTTGAAAACACCTTAGGGAATGAAAGAAGCAGATAAAATTTCACCTTTAAAACGAAAACAAAATTTTGTCCGCAGGAGGATGATCCCATTTAAACAGTAAACTTAGTTGTATCATTACGTGAATAAGATCATAGATAAATTGAATCATTTTTTTCTTGATAGATAGCATATCTTGCAGTATAGAATCAACATTTATACCACCGATAACATCAACTCAAATTTGGTTGACATGTAATAATTTGAAATGTAATAAATATTTAAATGATATGTTTTTATTTAAATCAACAAGTGATCGTTGTTGATGTCGAAGGGATAAATTGGTTCAATACAATTTTGTATTCATCATAAAACAAATTTAATAGTCTACTAACTGTTTTGTTATCTTTATTATGCTCCATTTCAGCACCCTACCTCACTTCTTAGAATTTGATATTTCATTTAACTATTTCTTCATAGAAATCAATCAAACATACCGCGGAAAGTTACCAAATATTAATGATTTTTCAATAAATTTTAAATGTTTTTGTATATTAGGATTCGATTTATGAGAAAATATTAAAAAAATCGGCATTTTTTCAAATCTTCAAGCAAAATCTGAAAATTATTACCATTGTTTAGTTCAAAGCTTGTCACTTGAGCAGCGCAGCGATCGCACCTGAAAAACAAAATAGGCAATACCAAACTACATTGTTACCGACGATACTGACAACACTTGTTCTACCACCCTGCAGTAATATTAATTTCAACAACTTGTACTTGCTTATGTCAATTTCAACAAATTACGAGCGGGTCCGAAAATGGTTCTCGAAGTGGATTAACAATTGTCAGGTGCTGTCCTAGGGCAGTAGTGGTATCACACTACTCCTTCTATCTAGCTCTGCTGTGATTGCTGCGCTGCCCAAGCGGCGAGCATAGAATTAAACAATGGTGACAATTTTTTTTAATTTTTTTTTTGGGAATTTGAAGAATTAACCACTTTTTCACACATACACTTGCACACATGCAGGTGTAACCGACACTACAGCACAAATACAAATTTATACACAATCTCAACTGTTCATTTGCACACACTATCCAACAAATGCACAAAGGAAAATATTTATCAACCCACACACACTCGACAATCACGCGATCGGTTTTCTCCAATCCTTGAGAAAGGCATTGAAAGACGAAAAACAATTTTATAAATACAGTTGTCCAAACAGCTGGACAGTATATCATTCATTAATAAAAAATGCACATTTTTACAACTTATCCACCGACCAATGCGTGTCAATACGATTAGAATTAAGTAGTTAGGTATGTATGTCTAGACTGACCGGTTTGACATGGTACACCACCGGACTATTGCCCTTTCGAGTGTTTGATGCAGTTCCACTGTAAATCAAGTTCATTGCGAGTGATAATCACTCATCCATCCAAAACCCAACAAGGATTCTGCGCTTCAAAGTGGCTAAGTCGTTCCTAAGTATATCAAGTTCAAGCGAATGCCGTTTAGTAATGAGTTATGTGTTGGCCAGTACTTCAACGGTCGAGAGGCTTGATATTGATATTGAAATCTGCGAATCACTAGCATGCGGCTACTTTGTTGCGATCGCTCCTGGCTATGATAGCTGTCAGACCACAACACGCCTACTAGACATCGTCTAGTCCGGTAGAGTATGCATTAGGCAGACAGGTGCTACATCTTTCAAAGTAATATGTTCATGTGAGACGATAGATGCCTGCAATCGAATACGGTTCTCTCCTGCGTGAGCCCGAATGTATTCCATTCAAGTGTTTGTAATAGCGTGTATTCAAATTAAAATATGTTCTAGTGATCTAAAAATGATGTCCTACTACAGTTGACGTGCATTGCTCGCAACTGTTGCATGATTTACCGAATTGATACTTGGAATGCGACGAATGGCTTACTAGAAGTATGTAAATTGAACATGTTCCGAACATCAAACAATGTTCTACTGGATATTAGTCTAATAGGTGATTATCTCGCTCAGGTTAAATGAGATGTTAAGAACTTAATGCACAGGGATTACATGTCAAAATTTCCGACATCGAAAGACAGGTTTAAAAAATATCGGTACTTTACCATCACTATCTAGCGTCAAACTAGGGTGATAATTTTTTCTATGAGTCAGTACGTTGATCTTTTTTTTCTCTGGAGAACAGGAAAATGTTAACAAGTAAAACGTAAACAACATCCGACGAATCACGTTTAGCTGCATTTACTGAATTCAGATTTTATTTCCTTTTTATCGTGTAGTAAATAACAGAACATTTGTAAATCGTAAAATGGATAACGAATGTGAGACATACTGAACCGATCCGAATCATTTGAATTCGAATCGGAATTTAACATTTTACTTAGAGCGTCTGTAAGTAAAATGACAGTTGATCAATTCCAAGAAACATGTTTGTCAATGTCGCAAGTCAATGTCAAGCAAGTCAAGCTTTATACAAAGCTTACGAAACTATTAACTGCTAGTTTCCCAAAAAATCAATAATTCGCTAGTGTCGAACGTATTGGAAGAAAGATAGTCGCAACTCGCATAATTAAATTAGGATACGTTGATTACATAGGAATATGAAAATCGATTGATGGAATTAGCGATGTCTGCTAAAGCCTTTCGCAATGGCCCTCAAGGAAAGTATGTTTATGTCATACTAACAAAAAACTCTATTGAATAAATAGCTTAAGATGCAATTTACAATTTTCGGAAAAAGTTATTGTTGAAAAACGATATAGTAATTTTCGCTACAACTAAAAAAAATCGGGAAATAATCTCACTCTATTTACAACAATTAGTACATTGTTGTAAATAGAGTGAGATTATTTCCCGATTTTTTATGAATTTCTACTTAACGGCGAAGGAAAAAAACTACGTTAGCATATTATCAATAATGACGGATTTCCTACGAATCGTTTGTTCATTCCAAGTACTGGCCATTGCTAGCTTCACATTGTTCCCATCTTTCTGACAATTTGTGTCAGAGTTGCCGCGTTTTCAAGTTTGTAGTTACATAAGTGCTCTAGGGTTATTATTATTAATAATTTATCGTTTTTTTTATACCCGGTTTTAACCAGGGGTGCTCTAGGGTTGTTAGTGTCAATGGGAATTCACCTCGTCTTAGATATCAAAAAGGTAAGTAAAAGTAGCGAATTATATTTCAGCTGTGAATAATTATAACCGAAAGCATATTGTTAGTTCCGTTGCAGTGACCGAAATTTCGTTACTTCCTGTTCATTTTATCTTAATTGTAAGAAATCCATCGATTCGAAGAATGAGTCGATCCATTTTTTGCTCAGCGAGTGCATGCCCCAAAGATAATCTGAAAGAGCCAGATCTAGTGAATAAGCCTCGGATGGAGACCTATTTGAAGGACGACCCGAAGCAATTTTGGTCTTATTTGCGGACTAAAACGTCCTCCCGTGGAATTCCAGTTAATGTCCACTATCGCGACCAATCTTCATCGACAGTTCCAGGTTCTGCTAACCTATTCTCGTCATTCTTTCAAAGTGTGCTAAGTAATAACTCACCGCCTTTGTCAGAATCGTATCTGAGTAGTCTACCGATGTATTTACTGAACTTACCTGCTACGGCTTTCACTGAACGCGAAGTACACAATAATCTACGACAAGTCGATGGATCCAAAGGGCCAGGATCGGACGGGCTACCACCGTCTTTCGTGATGGAGTGCTCTTCTGCTTTGGCTTTACCTGTATCTCTGCTTTTCAACCGCTCTCTTGCTGAACAATATTTCCCAGCGAAGTGGAAAAAAGCTTTGATAGTTCCAGTTCACAAAACCGGCAACGTACACGACGTCACAAACTACAGAGGCATCTCAATTCTGAGCTGCTTACCTAAAGTATTCGAGCGTATGCTGTTAGATCTTATTTACCCCTCAGTAAAACATATCATATCCACTGATCAGCACGGGTTTGTCAGAAAGCGGTCTACTACTACAAACCTAATGAGCTACGTTTCAATATTGATCGACAAACTTGAAAAACGGCAACAAGTCGACGCGATTTACTTTGATTTTTCAAAAGCTTTCGATCGTGTTCCTCATCAGCTCGCAGTGGAAAAATTGAGACGAAACGGATTTCCTGATTGGATAACTAATTGGTTTATGTCGTATCTCACTGATCGAAGTTCTACCGTACGAGTCGGAACCGTACTCTCTGAATCCTTCAATGTTACATCGGGTGTTCCACAAGGGAGTCATCTCGGCCCACTCCTCTTCGTTCTATTCGTTAACGATCTTTGCTGTGTATTGTCGTCATTCAGAATTATGTATGCTGATGATCTCAAACTCTATCGCATCATCACAAGTCTTTTAGATTGCTGTGCTCTACAAATGGACATTAAGAGGGTTTTAGACTGGTGTGATAGAAACGGCATGACAGTGAACATCAAGAAATGTAATTCAATAACCTTCTCACGAGCACATTCACCGATTTTATTCGATTACTCCATAATGGCGGCTACAATTAGGCGAGTTTCATCTGTTAAAGACTTAGGCATCATTCTCGATCGCAAGCTCCGCTTCATCGAACAGTTTGCCTTTGTTACTGCGAAAGCCTTTGCAGTTTTGGGACTCATTAAACGCAACACGCAAGATTTCAACGATGTGTATTGTCTAAAAACAATTTACATCGCCTTAGTACGAAGTATTTTGGAATATGGAGTTATAATTTGGGCTCCGCATCATAATGTTCACATCGACCGGATCGAAAGGGTCCAAAAGTGTTTCGTCCGATTTGCTCTTCGACGACTACCTTGGCAGAATCATCTTCAATTGCCACGTTACGAGAATCGCTGTGCTCTCATGAACCTACCGACTCTGCAAAATAGACGAGTACATCTACAAAGGATCTTCGTTTTTGATCTACTGACTGATAACATCGATTGCCCCGTGCTACTCGAAAGAATTCACTTTAACGTTCCAGGAAGATCATTGCGAAGAACGGATTTTCTTAGACGCTCATTTCATCGCACACAGTATGGTCAGAATAATCCAATGGATGTTTGTTGCCATCGTTTCAACAGCGTGTATCATCTGTTTGATTTTAATATTAGCAAAGACATGTTTAAATCAAAAATATTATTAAGTTACCATTAGTGTTAAGTTATACAGCCAAAGTCTGTGCGAAAGGTTAACTCTAATCGAAGACAATAAAGACAATAAGCCGCATGTATCACTTCCCATCCGAACCTCTCGGACTGGTGTCGATTTGTGAGATGAAACATTGTCATGAAAAAGTACCACTTTTCGCTGTCTGGTGCCATATTCTGATTGTTTGTCTGTGTCGTAAAAGATCACAATTGCAAGAGTTTGTTTTTCCTTACTTTCAGTTACCAGATTCAGTGTTTCAAATAAGGTTGCTCGTTTATACTAAGCTGAAGCTTGAGTCATTTAATATTTTGACGCAAGAAAAACTGATTTATTCGGAATTTTCAACGAAATAACAATGTTTAAAGGAAAAAATATCGAAAAAAATTATTGTATTTGTCATTCAGGGTTTAGCCAAATTTTGCTCTAGGGTACATAACCGATTTTGTTATCTTTACGTTTCGTATTTGCCTCATCAGTGCATAGTTTAATTTGGTTTTGATGAACTCTAGCTCTTAACAAATCCAAAATTCCAAAATTCTGTATGTTGTTATTTTTGTGTCCGTTAGGACCGCCCATTTGTGAAAAAGCGTACATCACGTAAAAAGAAAGCTCTTCAACAAAATTGATTCAGTATTAAATCAATCGGCATTGTGAGCAGTTCGAGTGATTGCGTCATCCAGCTGTAGGTCGTTTGCATTGAAGAAAAAGAAACGAAAAGTGGACAACGATGGGGAATATTGTACAAAATCAGCCGTTCTTATGACTCTAAATGATATTTGAAGAATTATTAAGATTATCCCTTTGCAAATCGAAAGTAAAAATCATCAGTTTAGTGCAAATCTAGAAAAAAAATTATTAGCTTTGTTCACTTCTCGCAGTGCGAAACACTGTTTTATATCTTAGAGAATTCCACAATTTGGCCCTTCTGAAATGCCGGAAATGACTCCCGTACAGCATTTTGATAGTTTCTTTCACTCGAATATTGAATTGTATGAAATATTGAAATATCTGGGCGATTGTACGACTTGTGTTACGAGTATATTTATGTAATGATTTATTTTAGGAATACTTCTTCCTGGAGTACAAACGTCTGTAATTAAATAGTCCTTTCCAGGATTCCAAAGCCTTTCACGGTCCTTTTTAGGACCCCAAAAGTAACGCAAAGAAAACTGTCATAAACTGCCGCTCTAATTCCTAGAATAAAAGCGCAATCTTACGAAACCGAATAATCCTTTCAGGACTTCAAAATCTTGAACGTTATCAAATCAGTTAATATCTATACACATCTCGAATGCAGTCTTACGTCAATCTCGCGGCTATGTCTCTAATATTACCTATTCCAAGTTTTTAGTTTTTCTAAAGAAAGGATAATATAAAAAGCAACTGTTGGTCGGAGTCCCGACGTCTCCTAGTGTTACATACTATTCGATTCAGCTCGAAGAGAAATGTGCACATCTTTCCAAAAAAAAATCACTTAATCTTCTTGGCCGATTTCAATAATCTTAGACTCATTTTAAAGGAACTTGATTAAGCTTGAGAAGATCAAAGAAAAATTTAACAGCTAATGATAAGTGTGTATTATTGTTTACATTTCAATACGTAATTTTGTGAGTCTCAAGTGCCGGTACATTTAGTTTTCACCCAGAAATCTCCCGGAGAAGCGCAAGGAGATCGTGCACAAATAGTGCAATATTCCCAACGTTTCACTGAGTCAGTTGGCCAAAATGCAAACAGTGATCATCGAAGTAGTTTGTAACACTGTTCGGAAGTATGGTGAGAAGTTAATCTTTCAGGACAAGGAAAAGTCTTGATGTGAATCTGAATCTCTGTGATTTAAAATCTGGACCAGAAAATTGAGCAAGTTTTCTTTCGTGCACGCAAAAGCCAGCGATCGCAAGACAACTAATATATTAGTTGTTTTTTTTTCTGAAATTGATTGTTTAAAATTCGGTACAACTAATCGATTTATGTTTTAACTAAAGTGTCATTTTTGATTTATCGTGCTGGAAGTTTAGCAATGACACCCAGAGAAGACACTCACTACAAACGAGTAGTGAAACGTTACAGTTGAGCAAAGACATACACCCTAAGCGGAAAATGAAACGTTTCAATGAGGTGTCACGCGTGCAACTGAACAATGACACAATCCCAGCAAAGTTGCCTGTATGCATGAAAGCAAAAAATGTCTCAGTTGTTTTAACCAATTATTCAGTTATTTGAGTTTGAGACGTTTATGGTGAAATGAAGAGGAATTTCGTTCTGCGTTTTACTGTATTCGTTCTCCGCCAAGTGACAGCATTTGAATACAGTTATTTTGTTTACCTGAATGGTTATGACAAAATCAACAGATATGTTAGTTACATCAACAACATTTTAGTTGAAACAACCAGGACGTGAAATAACAATGGCAATATTGTGATCTTTGGATTCTCCGTGTTAAAAAGGGTGTTTCCGCACGAAATGGGGCCAACAAGTTGGGAACCTCTATGAGTATCGTTTAAAACCAAAACTGAAATTTTGATTACGCTTGAAAACCCTGGGAGCTGTGAAGTTTTTACCCGTTTCTATAATGTATCCAAAATCGTTGGCAGCGTAAGATCAACAGTCGTCTCCATGGTGTACAACTAAATCGATCTCGGGAGTATCACATCGAACTGTAGTACAGAACAGTTAAGAGCGGAACAATGAAATAAAAATTTGATTTGCTCATAAAATAAGTTCGTATTGTTATTTTCAAATCGAGCTTAGACATATTTCGACACCCTATTGCTAACTCTTCTAATTCCGGAGATAGGATTATAAGACGTAACAACAGCTGTTAAAATGGAAAATCCGTGAATAGTATAAAATTATGCTGAAGATTCCAGTGAACCAATGAAGATATTAATGACAAAATTTCTTCATGAGTTATTCGATTGATAAACGTCTCAGTATTAATTCCTTGCAAATTATTTCTTTGGAACAAGTACACAAATTTGGTGTGAAGGCTTATTTATAAGCTACTGTTGGATCATTGATAAAATTATAAAATTACGTCTTCTGAGATCGACATATTTAAGCACATTTAACACACTATTAATGTATTTCCGGTCCAGAAGATATAACGGCTTAAGTGGCACAAGTTTTGCACATTTTTTGTGGATGGTGAACATTAGAAATTCAAAGAAGTAAACCTGTATTTAAGGATCAAATGTGAACCAAGCTTACTTGTGTTGGTAATGATTTGTTTATTTTTCAAACATGTGGAAGATTTGTTGATTAAAACCAGGAAAAAGCGCAGGAATTTGTTTTTAAGGCACATATTGTTGACATTACTCATACGCCTGCAAAGTGTCTTCCTCATTAATTTCCACCGAGTAGTAATTTTTTTTTACTTGGATGAACGAGGTTTTATTTTCCACGATGTTTTTTAAGCAGAGCACCACGGTAAAAGAAAGACTTTGGGACCGTGTAACCTCAGAAATCCTTACAAATGTCTTAGAAACGTATGAAACGTCGATATCTGGTGTAATTCCAGAAAAAATATTTTTGAAAAAAATCGACTCTGGGACTTGAAAAAATTTTTTTTCAAAAAAAAATTTCAAAAATCGAAAATTTGGAAAAAAAAACTATGGAAATTTCAAGTTTTTTAATTCCAAATGTCTTAGAAATTCACTGGGCAAAATTCCGATTCTAGAAATGAGCAAAACGAGTGATTTGGGAAAAATAATATATTTTCATGTTATGATAATACACCATGACTAAAACTTCTCGGATCATGATCCATTTGGACTCATTTCGCTGAAATGTAAACGTAACGCACTTGACGTTGTTAGGTATAACTTCAGGCGTGTTTCTGCTACGATTCACTGTGTTCACTGCAAGTCTCTGCAAAAATGCACTTAAAGGGGGTTGTCATAACTCTGACAAATTTAATTTGTTTTCACGTAGGACTACGTCTTTTGTAATAAGTGTTTATACTTTCCATAAAAATTTTCTGAATTTTTTGAAAAAATCGCAAAACTTGGCTCACTTTTTCCCTGTACTTTGTATAAAACACCTTAAAATAAACAAAAATCACTAATTTAAATATCATAAGATGAATGACAACATGACTCCATTCTTGGTTGAATAAAAAAAATACATTGTATCATTATTGTCTCCGTATTTATATCCATAGTGATCCAATTTTCTCACATGCAAAAAGATAATGAGCTACTGGATAATTGTAGGCGTTTCTAGCTAAACATTTTGACATTTGAACGGCTGAATGCGAAAGCCGAATAAGTGCAATTAGTTTGAAAAACCCGTAAGAGTAAGATGAAATTAGGAGCACTCTCTTTGAATTTTCGTACGTCGCAATAATAGCAGTATTGAACAATTTTCGAACTACTTTTTCTGCGGTATTACTTCTTATAACCTAAGCAAAGATGATGTATTCTATTTGATCACAATTCTTTGGTTGAAAATTTAGTGATCGGTAAAACAACATGGTGACTCTACTAATGGAACTTTTGGTACAATAGCCCTATTTATCCGTTTTTTTGCATTCAAAGTTTTTACCAATTGTCACTGTGGGAACGGAGCATAGATCAGGTTGCCCGTGAAAAATAACCGAACCATGCCCCACCTACAGCAGTAGTCGGTAAAAACTCTGAGTGCAAAAACCGGATATAAACATTTATTTTGCAGGAACCAGGTTAAGTTTTAGTCTGGTTTTTGCATACCAAGTTTTTTGTTTGGTTCTTTCAAAAAAGATATTTTTAAACGATACTTACATGGCAAAATCCGACTCCGGCTTTTTATTCTCAATGTTTTATCTGGTTTTTGCAGTCAAAAATACTTCAACGGGGTTTTGAAACTATGTTTCGTCCATTTCCAAACTTTACAGTACACTCATGACTAAACGAAATTCTCGTCACGTCTGTTTGGCACACTTGCATATTATTATTTCAAGTTATTTAATGATTATATAACTAGAAAAAAATATCTTATAAAGATTTATAGGGTAACCAAAAGATTTCATATCCTCCTAAGATTTTTTAGTTTGCTACTTTCTGTGAAATGCTGCAATCTGTTAATTAATTTCCACCATGTCCCACTGTCGATGATTTCACCCTACACACATTCTAAACAGCATTTCGAAGAAGCATCCAAGAAACATGCAATCGTAATCTTCAAAACAAAATCAGAACACTCACCACATCGTATCCAACATCGTAGTGCGTTCCTCTCGTGTACAGCATCGGGATTGCCTGACGGCGCGGGATGTTCTTAATCGAGGGTGTCATCTCGGCACTTCGTTCGCTGATGTGAAACAAATTAGAAGTGTTACAATTTCTGTTGCACTTCACTTATTACAAGGCACTTTTGTGGTTTTAGTTTTTTTTTATTCCGTATTTAGAAATTTATTTCCCGCTAATTAAATTATGGTAATAATTTCACAAACTTTCAGAACAACACGTTATTCCAGCACTAAAGCAAGAGAGATCCTCCGCTGTCGAGAATTGCCGCGCGACTAAGCATAAAAAGTACTACGTCTAACTGCTTTATACTATATATTGTAGAAAGGCGAAAAACGCTTCCGACTGTAGAAAAATTAAAAAGTAACGACGACGTAACGTGCTGGCCGCGATGGTGAGCCTTTTCCTACTCTGCGTTTTGTAACGATTCGTTGTTGCATGTGGTACTCTAGTTCAGTACTCCGTATTTAGAGGTAAGCTGCTGGTGGTCTATGGCAACACTTAGAACTTTCCGAGCGACGATTGACGGTTTATAAATGTTTCCTCGCGATTATTTTTCTGCGTTCAATGCGTTCAACGAGTCACTATTGCCGTAGGAAATCGATCGGGACACGATGATCATCAATTCGTTTCGATGGGTGGGGACAATTGGGGTTTGTTCGTCCTCTCATTTCAAAAACATTTCAAAACATTTAATTCTATTTTTGGGATTTGTGAAAAATAAATATTCTACCATCAACTTTAACACAGAAAGACTCCTGCCGTGTCATTCAAATATGTAACATCACTTTGATCACACATCACTTAGTTAGAATGCCGAACTAACCCCATCATCGTATGCACACGATTGTCGGAAAAGTGACTTCCACAGCCGAGTTCGATTTTCGTGACGTACCACAGCACACCGTTGGTTGTGCCTTCTAGGTTTCGTTTATGTAATACAAACGCCGGTTTATGGATCAGTGTCGTGCGGTTCTAATCGTGTTGGCGTAAGGAGCCACATCAAGTCACGCCGGTCGCTTGTGAACTAGACCATCGACGCGTGTAAATACATGGCCATCGACGATGCTTCTACGCGGAAATGGATGGCGTGGCGCCTACCAGACTTGAGTTCGATGCACTAACGCACCGAAGGGACTCTATTTTAAAAGGATTTCTGAGGCGTGATATTGAACTTGCCAAATCCCCATTCGCTGTCATTCATCAACATCTGTTGTACACATGGCATCACCATGGAAACGGTCGATACCAGAAAAGAAATCCCACTTGTGACGCACTTGAAGCGTAGTGCGGATTTAAAGCACTGAAAACACGTTAGTTCGGCTTGGAAAGATTTTTGCCGAAATAGGGTTTTTCATATCGAGGCGCTAGTTGTTAAAACGAGTTTTTTTTGTTCAGTATATTCATGATCGATTGTTTTGTTTTTGTTACTTCAAGGCTTAAATTAGATATTCAGTAGCAAATTATGACTTTTCAGCCCTATCGTTTACGCAATTAGGGTTTCCCAATGAGATGATTCTTGGTTAATTTATCTGTCGATCATAGACAAAAAACCTATTTCAATCCCTCTAGTGGTATAATGATTAAAGCAGGGTTCGTCAAATGTTTTTTGTATGGAATCCTAAGACCATCCAATCGAATCTGTGGGTATGAAAATCGGTTAAGCATGCTATAAGATGTCAAAATGGCTTCCATTATGGAGTTTTTGATCATTATTTCGGTTCGGTTTTTGCGAAACCAGAATCCAAATACGGTTCGTATGGTCATCAACTAATATGACCAACAAGTACGGTTACGGCCCTACTTAGGAATTTTTTTGCGGATTTTGATATCGTCAGCAATTTTGTGTTGGAAGTTCGTTTCTTGGGGTGCCGGTAACCGAACACCTTTTTTAAAATGGCCAAAATTTATCGCTTCACTCAATTGATAACAATTTTTTTTCAATCAAATGAATCAACTTAGTTTCTTAATCAGTTGTTGGCCAGGGACTTTGGTTTTCCATTGATGTATAGGTGTCCGCATAATGTGCACTAAATTAGAAGTTATGAGCTTAAAAAAAAGGTTCCCGGTAACCGAACACTCTTATAGACTATCAAGATGTGAAAGCTAGAGAAATGTATTATCCAATGTTAAGGAATTCGCGGTCATTATATGATTATTTATAACTGAAATTCTTCTGAAATAACATTTTTTCACTAACATTTTAATCGCCCTCTTTTCCAGGCCCGGAAGTCGGATCTAAACAATAAATCATAAAATTATCTCGGTAACCTTCTTTTGAATCTAAGTA
Source organism: Malaya genurostris (assembly GCF_030247185.1). Classification (NCBI taxonomy): domain Eukaryota; kingdom Metazoa; phylum Arthropoda; class Insecta; order Diptera; family Culicidae; genus Malaya; species Malaya genurostris. Next base: position 130,338,822 of record NC_080570.1, read on the forward strand.
GGTATAAATCGGTTCAGCCATCTTCGAGAAAAATGAGCAACATTATTCTCATTATCGTTTGCATTTAAAAAATGGACAAAAATGGCCGATTTTCCAATGGTTTATGTAGCGTTTACACTATTGCTTGTTGCCAGCATGCTGGTGCCAGTGTACTGCCCTCTTAGGACCAGAGATGCCAGGTCTGCAGATTTGTCTGTAAATCTGCAGATTTGGGGTATAGTGCTGCAGACATTTTTTGTTGGACCACAGTTGAACGTTTTTTCCTCAGAGGGCAGTACACTGGTACCAGCATGCTGGCAGCCAGCAGAAGTGTAAACGGGGCATTACCTTCATCCGCACCTACGAAACTACCCATGTAGCATCAATCATAGTAACCCACGAGTCAGCAGACAAAATGTATCCTCTCTATAAGCCCGTCCCGGCAACTACAACATTTTAGCACTATTGGGTAACACTCAAAACATCGGAAGAAAGTCCGGTTTCGGACGGCCAACGACCCTGAGCGACAAGAGACTTCAATGGAAGCTGAAGAGGATGACCCAAGGAAAAGTGGTCAGTGCAACAGTGAACAAATACCTGCCGAACATGAACATACATGTCAGGAAGCGGATGTCGCGTCAACTGGTTTCGGAGCTGCCGGCAGCGGCTGAATAATGTACGATTCAGACGATCCGGCTTCTTCCGTCACCGTCACCGGAACGTCAGCCTCCGTCAAAATTAGTCAAATGAGTTTTCCCTTTGCGCATTCACACGATCCAGCAGAGATCCGGAACGTCAACGTCCGTCAACGGCAAACTCCGTCAACATTTCTCCGAAAAATTATTTGATGGACTGTGATTATCGCACACATGCACGATTCATATGATTACGGTATTGAGCTGATGTTTGTTATGTATGTATTCGGCGTCAAGATCCCACTCTTAAACGAAATATACCACATATAAGTAATTAAAGTTATCAGTAGATTTGCAAAATACGTTACGTTGTTGAGTGGAACTAATTGTTTTGTTTTTTCCTCCTTCTAGTTAATTTTGAAAGTTATTTATTCGAATAAAAGGTAGGAAAACGACAGATCGATTGTCTTCAAAAGCTCCCAGATTTTGTATTAGTGGAATACAATTGTGCGAAACTAAGTTCTTCAAATTCTGCGTGTAAGAAAATGACATGACGGACACGGATAGGAAACCGGATCGTGTGAATCAGAATGACGGTGACGGACGTTGACGTTCCGGTGACGGTGACGGAAGAAGCCGGACCGTCTGAATCGTACTTAAAGCTTGCTTCATTTTGAATTGGAACAAACTTTTGCTCATATTGTGGCGCTCCTGGTGGACGGATTTGGAAGTTCTTGGTGCTCACGTATCGGGAATTTTGTCAGCTTCACGTATGATTTATGACATTCCGCAAATCGACTGTACTTTGTAAACAATCAACATGGAAACCGAAAGAAGGGAATTGTGTACAATTATTTGGAAAATCCATTGTGGTCTGCATATAGGCTAGCTAAACAGCTGAAATTGCCCAGGAATACCATATGGCGCGTTATCAAACGGTATAAGGAAATATTGACGACGATTCGGAAGCCTGAAGCCAATCGTCGGAGTGGAACTGTCGACCGGAAACTGCGTGGTAAGATCATGAAGACGATTAAGAGGAATCCTAATCTGTCGGACCGTGATTTGGCCAGAAAATTCAGTGCTGCCCATAGTACCGTGAGGAGAACTCGACTCCGGGAAGGAATCAAGTCGTATCGAGCCAAATCGGACCATAAAACAGAATAGTGTGGTCAACATTCGTGCTCGGAAACTATATGACCAGGTGCTGACCAAGTTCGACGGGTCTTCTGATGGACGATGAAACCTATGTCAAGGCTGATTTCGAGCAAATCCCAGGTCAAAAATTTTTCTTGGCAACGGCTCGGGGGGATGTTCCAGCCAAATTTAAATTTGTTTTTGCCGACAAATTTACAAGAAAATTTATGATTTGGCAGGGCATTTGCAGATGTGGCAAAAAACGAAAATTTTCGTTACAAATAAGACAATGACATCGGAACTATACTAAAAAGATTGTATCGAAAAACGAACTTTGCCGTTCATTCGACGACCATCCCGTTTTTGGTATGCAGAGAAAGGGGTCCAGTTTGTTCCGAAAAACCTTAACCCACCCAACTGGCCCCAGTTCCGCCCTTTTGAGAAATACTGGGCAATCATGAAGAGGAGAGTCAAGGTAAATGGAAAGGTTGTCAAATACATCAATCAGATGACGACCTGGTGGAATAAGATAGCTAAAACGATGGACGAAGAAGATGTGCGCCGCCTAATGAGCCGTGTTACTGGAAAAATTCGAGAATTCCTTCGAAACCGTGACGAATAATTTTATCCGTGGCCCTTATTACCGGTGTCACTACACGGTGAAAACCAAGTGAAGTGACTGTGACCCTTACTATGGGTATCACTTCACGGTGGATATCAAGTGAAGTGAATGTAGGTTCTAATTACGAAAGTCACTTCAGAGACAAAAATAAATACTTGGATGAATTTGATGTCATTATGAACATCACGCCATCAACATTTCTTTAAAAAAATGAGTTTTCTCCACTACAGTGATCACTTCACTATGCGTGATACTGGTAATAGGAAAAATCAAGTGAAGTGACATAAAGTGAAATGATTGTGAAAGTGGAAGTGAGAACGGTAATAAGGGCCCGTATTTTTTCTTAAAAGTATGAAGAAAACGCTAAATTTGTATAAAAAAAGATCTTGAATTCAATAATAAATAACTGAAATACAGGCAATTGTCTTTGTTCCAATTCTATTTGAAGCAAGCTTCAAGATGGTCAACTAGATTTTCTCGGTGAATCGCGACGTGGCAGTGGTGATGGACGACGAAATTCATCTTACTCGGATGGCAACGAGTGCGCTTCATGGATGGCAACAAAGTGAACTTCATTTCATGCACAAAGTTTCCCAAGAAGGTGCTGCTGGGGCTGACAATCAGCAAAAAGGGGATGTCGAAACCACTCTTCTTTCGTTGCGGAATGGCCGTGAACGGAGAAATTTGAAGTACGAAATGTGAAAGATGTTTAGTGGTGGTTTGAAAAATCTTAAAAATTGATCTTAAAATCCAGTAGCGATGACTTTTTAGTAGAAGTCATTATTGAGTTCATCTCTCGTACACACTTAGATTTTGTTACCGAATCTCGGCAGTGCTCGGCAACCATCTCGGCAAACATTAAAACAACTGAGATTCTCGGTATTATCTATTTGACAGATAGTTTGCTTTTACCTAGATTTTCGGTTTGGGGAAAACTACACGGGCAAAATTCCGATTCATTCTAGAAATGAGCAAAACGAGTCATGATTTGGGGAAAATAATATATTTTCATGTTATGATAATACACCATAATTAAAACTTCTTGGATCATGATCCATTTGGACTCATTTCGCTGAAATGTAAACGTAACGCACTTGACGTTGTTAGGCATAACTTCAGGCATGTTTCTGCTACGATGGTAATTTTTGCAACATAAATTCAGGCGTATTGTTCAAGATTTTCGTTAGATGGTGTTCCAAATTTACAATCGAATTTATTCCTTGGAATACGCTAGCTCTCGGAATATTAATCCAGCAACAACAGTCGAATCAAATATGTACAAATACATTCATACAAAATGTAAGATTGATGTTTGTCAAATGAAAAGTGTATCCGTGCTTAGTCTTTGATGATGTAAATTTTCGGTTCATTATGTTTATGTTCCTTTTTTTTACGTTTCGTATTCAGCTCATCAGTGCGTCAGCAGTTTATGTTGAACTGCTAACGCCACCTAACGGTTCAATATAAACCGCTGAGCAGACGTAAAGTATTTGCTACTTACAAATCACTTATTGGCACCGAAGTGCCATGTCTATCCTGACGTGCCGAAAGAACAAAACAAATTGACGACATACTGGCCGCCAACAGATTGTAGTCATTTAGGGGCACGTCAGGATAGACATGGCACTTCGGTGCCAATAAGTGATTTGTAAGTAGCAAATACTTTACATCTGCTCAGCGGTTTATGTTGAACCGTTAGGTGGCGTTAGCAGTTCAACATAAACTGCTGACGCACTGATGAGCTGAATGCGAAACGTAAAAAAAAATGAAAACTAGTCATGTGCACTTTAGCACAAAACGGTACACATGAGATACCAAACCCCTAAATGATGTTTATGTTTGCCTTACCATTAATCTATAAAGCAACCTATCACATCACTTGAGGCAGAGGGTTCAAAGTGATATACGGGTAGAAAACTGGAGTTACAAGTTTTGAAGGGAATACATTCCTCAAGTAACGCTTTTTCGAACCATGATTAATTTTCATGTGAGAAGAGTTATTGCTCATAATTTCATGAGAAGTTAAAATGATTGGATTCATGATTTTCTTATCATGATAGCAGTAACAGATTTCTTTCCGTGTATAAATTTTCGAGATCTTCGTCGCTTTTGGAAAGAATTACCGAAGTTATCGGTGTTCATGCAAACTCAAATCATAGATATTTTGAAATCTACATTATGTTGGCGGTAGAAGTGATAGGCTTGGAAGTGGAATAAACAGAAACAAAACATCAGATGAAGAAAATACTGTAAAACATATACACAGTAGAATGGATGCTCTCTCATGTCATTTTCAGTGGGGAACACAATTTGATTATTCGCAGACACTCATATTCCGGCTACAACTAAAATAATGGCTCAATAAAACATTGAATATTTAAGGGAATACATCATACCGGAATGCAATCAATTTCATGCAGATTAGCGTTGCGAGCATCTTTATCCCGTGGGCGTAAGAATGCTCAGGGGGATTTCTTCTCACGAATAATCGTCGTACATTGAACAAATTTGTTGTTAATAACAAGAAACACATCGCTAGATGCGGATTCAATTTTTAGTTGCAACTGATTCCACATATGAACACATGTATTTATTTACACCGCTTGGTTTTGCACTGAAGAAAAATGGCTACTTTGATGAACCACCGAATTTCGGTTGTCTAAAAACTGTTTACTGAAATTCCTGTAAGTTGATATCATTAATTTGCTGATTTCGGTAAAACGATTAATTGCTGGTAAATACGGTAATTTACAAAGCCGAATATCATCATAACATTTTGAATTGCAAAAAAATCGGAAATAATAAACCGAATATTTTGGGAAAAGCTATTTTAACCGAAATTCCATTAAATATCGCTTCGCCATTCGTTTTCGATATCTTTTTTCGCCGAGATCAAAATTAAGTTTTAAGTGTGTATTCTCTCATTGTAATTGCTATGGTATTGAACAGTATTAAGGGCTGAGGCCAGTAGGTTGCGTAAAACCACATTGCTCGCTTTGCGTGTTACATTTCTGCTCTCTCGCAAATGTGCAAAATGACTCTCAATGTGACCGGGTGGCCAAGAAAGTTTTGATATTTTCGGTTACAAGTTTGACTACATCACATAAAATCCAAGAAAGCTGCCGCTTGTTTGCCAGCCTTTTTGAGCCGATTTTATTTCTCTTTCATGTTTCGTTACGTTACCAGGGAACTAAAATGGTGCCGACATAGAAATCGACTTACCTCCACAGAAATAACTTACACTTCATTTTCATCGCGAAAACATATATGCACTAATCGCATCTAAATTTAATTATCTTGACATTGTCAGGATAGATTTTTTAACCCAAGTTTTTGAAGGCGAACAAGTTGAAAGTTGCCGTTTTCAGCTATGCAATTCTTCCTTCAGAAAAAAGACTTTCCCGACCGCTAAAGTCAAACAATCATTCTGAAATTTTCACAGAATAATCTAAACTTATTTTCTAAGAAATTGTCAGTTGGGTTTTTTTATATTCGTCACCGTTTCTGAGAAAATCAGATTTGAAGCGTGAAAATAGTTCCTTAAAACGCCCTAAAACACACTGGCCTCAGCCCTTAATGAGGAGAGTAAAACTCAAATGAAAGGTCTTATGGTCCCATACAGAATTCCTCTTTCGAAATTCTGGTTTTGTAAGTTGTAGGTCCCAACCTCTACATAATTGATGACGCAAAACCAGGGACGATATCATCAATATTGGTATCATACACGTACCCAGAGGGGGGGCCCAAGGGGCCCGGGCCCCTCCCGAAATCAAAAACTGATATATAATTATTTAGAAGATCTCAGACAATAATGTAATACAATAACAGTTTCAGTGGAAAAGTTTAAAGTGTCTGTTAAAAACACCCGTAAAAGACACACCGAGAATACGCTGTATAAGCAATCTTCAGTAACATTATTTTTTTTATCTTTGGGCCCCTCCCGAAACGAAATCCTGGGTACGGGCCTGATTGGTATCAACATTTTTTCGATTTATTGGTCAATTAATGACCAAACTCATTTACAAATTGATAAGTATGATAAGATTCTGCACATTAGAGCTCACAACTACAACTAATGAAGTTTTGGCCTGATTTAGCAGGCGGCCACTAGTAGTGAAGAAGTGGTAGCGAATAACTGAGTGGATTTCTATTTTAACAAATGATTTTAATTAACCTCATCATTAATTCCGTCCACATGAGAAATAATGCGCAAGATTAAGCCCTAGCCCTTAGCTAAAACTATTATCTGCCAAAATTTGCTCTTGGATTACCAATACCATGTCGGACAACTGTATGTTTGCCACGATATTGAAGAAGCATCTAGAATCTGTTTTTAGATAGATTAAAATTTATTGTTTAGATGATGTCAGATAAAACGATTTAGTTGATTGCCGTTTGATTTTAATTATCGTGCTATCGTAGTTGTAATCGGGAACAGTAAAACAGCTCACTTGTTAAATGATACACTTGTCCTCCAGAGGAAACATTATCCGTTGATTAAAGTGAGCGATCAAACAATTAGGTACGTCTCTTCTGCGCTTGCCGCAGGTAAAACAACTCAATTTAAAACGCTCTAATCTGTTTCTGCACAATTAAAGCAGATCAAATCGTCATTCAGCTCGATTTTCTGCACCCCATCAATTAGGAAGTTTGTAGCCATAAATAAACGACTGGGCGAATTTTCGTGCTGAATGCGCTCCTCCTTCTACTTTTAATCGAGAACCGAATTAATCAGACCCGTGCTGAAGGCTCGTGCAAGTTTGGAAACGACACTACTCGGAAGGCAAAAATCGTTATTGGTGAGCAATTTTACTTCCGTTCTCGTTTCGATCATGACCCGGAAAAGGAAATTCGTTTGTGTTCTGAAGGCAGCTCTCGACATGCGGTCATTCGACTGAATTAGATAAAACTAAACATAAATTTTCGGAAACCACACACGCTGGACACAATCCGAATGAAACACAAAATATTACCACATTACTCGTTTTTGATTTCCTCAATGATGAAATAAAAATGAACAGAACTGCTCTGTACTTGCCGGTAGCGCACCTCACTACTAACTGCTAGAAACCGCTGAGATGTGCGCGTGAAATGTTTGTCTGATAAAGAATTTTGTAAATTTGGACACCGAAAGTAGCACAGAACGCGATAATATTTGTCGTTGGTCGTCCAGTTCAAATTAGAAGAAACAATTAAATCTGAACAAAAACAATTGTAACTATTATTATATCTCTACGAATTTAATTAAGCTTTGACATGAATTTATTGAAATTAATACTTACTCAACACTGAAGCAACCTAAGCTATCACCCTACAACGGTGTCTTCCATCTCATAACAATGCCTCGAATACCATAATGCATTTATCAGTTTGTTTGCATTTCTTGTCAAGTTTGTATATGGATTTCAATACGACGAAACAGTAAAAAAAACTTCAAATAACATATCGTGTCTCAGCTTGATGTATGAATAGCTATCTAACAAGATTAGTAAACATTTCTTTTGAATATCCTACAAATTACTCAGAACTTGTTTCATTCTCCGGGCGCTTTCTAGTAAGTAAGTAATCTAACGAAAAATATATTTGTTCCGACTGTGATAGTTTTGATTTGGAACTTTTTCTTTGAAAAAAAACTTCAACTTTCTTGTGTAAGTCCAATTGGCTCACTCCAGTAGAAAAGGTATATAACCAAAATCCGTATATCTAGTGTTAGGAATATTTTTGAAAATTGCATATCATTACATGACACATTTTCTTTCCAAAAAAATTTTTGATGCAGGATCTCTATCTTGACTGGACTGATAGAGCACCAAATAGAGAACCGAATTAAAAATCATGACTTGATTATGGTATGTGAATAATTCGATCGTTCAGTGACAAAATTGCTAAATATCTCAATGAAAGTAGTATCAAAAATATATTGTAAATTAGTTGGAAGAAATCATTTTATTCTTGAAAACAAACAAAAAATGTATGATTTCAACAAACAAAAGCGTTAGTTGAAATAACTACATTTAAGATAGTTTGTTTCAACTACAAAGTTTGTGAATTTAAAGCGCTACAATTATTATCTTTATATAAAGTTCGTTCATTTATAACAAAATTTTCAAATTCAATTTATTGTGCAATTGTTTGTCAAGAAGTTGACAGAAACGCACAAGTAAAATATTTGTTATGTCTATCAAAATATTGATTGAAAAATTATGTATTATCGATTTATTAATTTTAGTTGGTTTGACGTAAAGTCACCATAACTAAGTTCAGTTTTTGCAATAACTTAGTGGGAACATATATTGGAGAATCCTATGAGAAACTCACAGAAAGGATGATTTGCTTTGGAAAAAGATACGAGACAGGACTCGAACCTGCGTTCTAATCCGTGCATACGCGCTACCATTTCGCCATCGTAAGCCTTGTAATACACACGGCACTACCACATGACCAGATTTGGTAAAGCGTACATCAAATCCTAGCCGCCTCACGATCGGTATCATATATCCAAACATCATTTCTGTTCATCAGACAACAAACACTAGTCTTCTCGCTCTATACCAATTCTTCAGCTCAAGCACTTCGTAGGAGAGTTTATTCATAATCACTTGCTGACCTCTCTATTGTGCCAGTCGCTGGATTTTCTTTCGTCACTATTTCAATAAAAAAAATTCGTTGCATGAAATCCAAATTTAGTAATTTTTACAATTTTTTCTCTGCGCTTAGTATACCAGAATACAAGTGGAATGATTTTTAAAATCAAGAAATTGTATTATTTTAATTCGGAAATGTTGGCGATATTCTGGAATTAGCAATATGATGAATTCTTTGAGTTCATCGCAATCGCAAGAATGGTCCATATTGATGACTAATATATTTGATAACACTCTAGGGAGCCCGTTTTGCCTCCTTCATATATGCAATCACTGTGGAAACCGTCTTTCGAACCATATTAAATTTTTGCCATGAACCATTCGACTCAACTCGACGAATTGAGCAAATATCTGTGAGTGTTTTTTACAAGGCTTTTACGCACAGAGTGTGAGACTCTGCACAGGACTACCACTGTATAATTGGAACTAGCCCACTAAAACCCCTTGGATCTCCAACCCTACCTCTCCGGAACTACCATTAGGTATTACTTCGGGGAGGAAGGCTATCGGTGCTCAAAGCACCCTTCCCGGCCTTATGCATCGCCATGGACGTCTGCATCGTTCTCTCCTACTTTTGGACCATTTATCTCTCGACTTTGAGCCACGCGGTTCACTGGTGCCTTGACGATCCAGGGCTGGTCTACGTCACAAACTACTCGACTAATCCCCGGCGAAGGATCTAGCCTATACCGATGGAGTGTTCCCCGGCGAAGGAAGTTCTCCCGACACCGACCATTCATGTAATGCCACCGAGACACTCGAAAGAGTGCCGAGGTCGATCCGGTGATTCCGGATGGAGCATAGCTTCCGGTTCACTAACGTTCCGACTATTCGACTTCGGTTCTGTGGCTTCTACTCGGTTAGTCCCCGACGAAATGTCTGTGTGTGTATGTATTCACAAACTCAGATTCAAATGAAAGGTCTTATGGTCCCATAGATCGCTATTGATTTTTTTTTCCTGATCCTACTTCCGGTTCCGGAATTACAGGGTGATATGCACCAAAAATATGAAAAAAAAAATTGTCACTCACTTTTCTCAGAGATGGCGTGACCGATTTTTAAAAACTTAGATTCAAAGGAAACGAAATGGTCCCATAGCTCGCTATTGAATTTTGTCTTTATCTCACTTCCGGTTCCGGTATTACAAGACAATTGTACAAATCTTTGAGAAAATGCACACTAAGTTTTCTCGGAAATTCCTGGACCGATTTATAAAAATAAGAAGCAAATAAAAGGTCTTGAAATTCTTTAAAAAGTCCTCTAATAGTTGATCCAGATCCGACTTCCGGTTCCGGTATTACAGTGCGATTAGTGAAAATTTTCAATTTCATGAGTATTTTTACACAAGCGATGGCAAAACGTGGTGCACATTTTTATAAAACTTACTGCTGAACTCATCTAGTTGGCAGATCTTGTTAGTTAATGGGTATATAAACCTTCTTTGAGACTACTAGTCCCCGGTTTCCGCTTCCGGAAGCACCGATAATAGTGAAGAACAACTCCAAAAACGGAACTCACTACGATTTCTCAACAACGGTTTATCCCATTCTCTCAAATCATGATTCAAATTAAAGCTCTCTATGTCACTTTCCTCCGAACTTGGCTGAACCGATTTTTCTGTCTTCCGATTTCAGAAAAAAGTGGAATTTCAAAAGTTTGCCTCCATAGACAAAAATGTAATAATGATTTAATTTCTCAAAAATAGTAGATTAATTCCTCTAGTTTGCAGGTCTTGTAAGTTGAAGACTACACAAACTCACATCGGATATACCGGTTCCCGGAATCCGGTGCCGGAAGTATCGGGAATAGTGATCAAAATCTTAAAGATGGAACTAACTTACTTTTCTTCTGTCCGCTCAACCGATTTTCTCACACTTAGAATCAAATGAAAGGGCTTACAATTGCTTTGTAGAATTGCTGAATTTGATCAGGATCTGACTTTCAGTTTCGGAATTACAGGGTGATGAATGTTTGGAATTTCAAGCCGTCGTATCCCTCATAGCGTTTTGGCTACCTGGGCAGTCATGGTCACCAGACGGCTACCAAAATTGTTTCAGTGACGAAATCAAATTTGGCAAAACATAGTCGCCTGTATCTTAGTAAACCAAGCGTTTTCATCTTTTCACCTTCGCTGAAAATGTCAAAGAATTCCATCGGTATGAAAAACGGCTGGCAGACAGTCTACTTCAGAAATCCTGGTGGAGACGTTTGTGCCCGCTGGCAGCCGTTAGTCAGCCGTCGGGCAGCCTAGCCAATGCGGGGTAGTGCGACGATGCAAAAATGGAAAAACATCTTCTAACTTGGGCCCAAAACTTCCAATTTGTAGGTTATATTAGTTGCTGGCCATACGAATCGATTTCGGACTGTTTAAAATGTTGGTCTATGAAAAAGTTTGATACCCATACACTACATTCGATCGGGATATCGAGGAGATTATGATGTTTTTGTTATTCTTGATGAATTGTTTTATTTTTTTTTTGTTTCGATTATAGAGGTTTTAACCTTGAGGTCATTCACCTCTTCGGGCCAGTAAAAACCTTTTGACCCTATGTGCGGGGTTGGGAATCGAACCCAGGTGGGCTGCGTGAAAGGCATCGACTTACCCATCACGCTATACCCGTCCACATATGAATTGTTTTGTCTTGTCTTGGTCTACAAATGTGAAACATTATCTTGTTAATTTTAATTATTATATCTAATTATTTCAAACGAATTCAAAAATTGTAATATGTCATTACATAAATATGGTTGAGGTATGGATCAGCAACAAACTGACATTTGTCAAACTTGTAACAGCGTAAATTCGCAGCAACTTTTTTTAGCCGAGATGGTTACTGATGCCGTTTTTCATTGAAAAACACTGGTGGATTGCTCTGATTTTGCACTTTCGAGCAGAAATGCAATATTTTGACGGTGTTTCATTGCCGAAAGTGCAAAACCAGAGCAATCCAGCAATCCACCAGTGTTTTTCAATAAAAAACGGCATTCAAACCATCTCGGCAAGCATAACCCATTAAGCACTATCCTCCAACGTCTTCGGAAATTTTTGTACAAAAACCGTTATGATTCACTGTAGCTGTTATCCTTGATAGTAGCTAGAACTAAAAACATGCCTTAGGTGTACTGTCCGGAAGTCTATATAAACTACTCTATTTGTATCGCTAGCTCATGAGGAACATAATTGTTCGAAAACATCCATTAGAGTTGTCAATAATCGGATGGATCACTCACGTTTGGATTTCACGCGTGAGGTATTCAACCACTTCAAAATCGATTTACATTTTAAGTGGTAATCGTAAATCACTTCGACGTACAGTGGCTCCTCTCCGACCGATTAGACGACAAAGCTAGGAAAATTGATTTTTATCACATGCGTATATTTTACAGATTGACCAAAGCTGTAGACTGTTAGATGTTGTGTAAAGGTATCGCCTTGAAATGAGGTTTAATGAAATGTCATATGTATTTTCAAGATATTTTTACATCGTATTGCAAATAATGACTGAAATGAAATGAATCAGTTGATCGTAAGTCTACCGATCAGACTTCCGGTTCCGAAAATACAGGATGGTAAATTTTGAAAATTGCCAGTTTGTCGTTTTATGTGACGATGTGGAAACTTTTTTGAATCCACTTATTGATGTAATAGTATTCTTTCTATAAAGAAGGTGAAACATTCAAGCGAACCTGTTTATTACGTCAAAAATCAATTCTGCGCGAAGAAAAATTTTTGCCAGCCTTAAATTTTATAAACAGATTCATTACAGACATCAGAAATCAATTTATTAAATAAACGAAACAGTATTTTAAATGCTAAATCCATCCAGTAGTGTGATAATGTCTTTATCTTGCAATTTAATGTTTTTTATAACATATTTTCATCAGGCTCATTTTTGACAAACAAAATCAGACAGATCAGTCATGTTTTCAGACCGAATCGGGTAAATCTAAAAAGTGTGCTAGAATACTACGAGTGCGTCGGATGCGTCTTTATTTGCAATAAATCTTAGTTACCGGAAATGTCCGCCACGATCTATTTATATTTGATTCGTTACCACATTTGTACCTTCTAAAATGATCGCACTCACCGCTTGGTGGAGCGCGAGACTAATTAGGTTTTGCACGATGACGACACAAATGAACTGCCGATGAATCAAGTTCATCTTTGACAGTTGCCGTGTACTTGTTTTGTTTAGCGACTGCAAGTTAAAAATTGAACAAATGACGAAAAAGTGCTTGTTAAAAACGTATTCCACAGTGAAAATAACTAAAAAGATTGACCTGTATGTGTTTCCAGCATCAAGTAGCGATATCTGTTGAGTTTGAGGCGACTTGCAATTTTTACATTCAAACGATGAACTTCTGATGAACTTTTAAACCGTAAACAAGTACACGTCGACTGTCAAAAAAAGTTCATTCTGTTCATTTTTGCGAGGTTATGTCATGTTCGTGCAAAACCTAATTAGGTTTTGCACGATGACGACACAAATGAACTGCCGATGAATCAAGTTCATCTTTGACAGTTGCCGTGTACTTGTTTTGTTTTGCGACTGCAAGATAAAAATCAAAAAAATGTCTGCTAAAAACGTATTCCACAGTGAAAATAACTAAAAAGATTTCCCTGTATGTGTTTCCAGTATCAAGGAGCGATATATGTATGATACTGTTGAGTGTGAGGCGACTTGCAATTTTTACTTTCGAACGATGAACTTCTGATGAACTTTTAAACTGTAAACAAGTACACGTCGACTGTCAAAAAAAGTTCATTCAGTTCATTTTTGTGAGGTTATGTCATGTTCGTGCAAAACCTAATTAGGTTTTGCACGATGACGACACAAATGAACTGCCGATGAATCAAGTTCATCTTTGACAGTTGCCGTGTACTTGTTTTGTTTTGCGACTGCAAGTTGAACATTGACAAAATGACGAAAAAGTGCCTGTTAAAAACGTATTCCAGAGTGAAAATAACTAAAAAGATTGCCCTGTATGTGCATCAAGGAGCGATATATGTATGAATCTGTTGAGTGTGAGGCGACTTGCAATTTTTACATTTGAACGAAGAACTTCTGATGAACTTTTAAACTGTAAACAAGTACACGTCGACTGTCAAAAAAAGTTCATTCTGTTCATTTTTGTGAGGTTATGTCATGTTCGTGCAAAACCTAATTGCATTGTTATCATTTCGACCAAAGTGTGCCATAAAGGACTATTTACACATATCCGGTCCGGTTCAGTGCCGGCACGACACCGTGCACGAATACTGATATTATTTCATTAGCGGCCCTTACACGATCATTAAAAGTGTCATTACTAAAAAGGAATGGCACTTTTAATGATCGTGTAAGGTTTACGAGTTCAGTAATGATGGAATTGTGGATTTTCCATCATTACCAACATTATTTCTTCTTCTTATTTTTTTTGTGGAAGTGATGAATATCTTTAGAACTATACGCGAAAAAATGACAAAGTGTAGATTTAAATTGTTAATATTTCATTAACCTTAACGTTTCAATGGCAAATCAAATTTATTTTCAGCTAAACGAAAATAAAAATATTGCTATTGCTGGAGTAGTTACAAATACTCATCATTAATAATGAACGTGTAATGCTAAAAAGTAATGATGTACAGTAATGCAGTAATGACGAGCGTTTGAGCAGAAGTGTCATTACTTAGTAATGACACTTTTAATGATCGTGTAAGGGCCACTATTCGTTTTCTATGCGCGCATTCACACCTATCCGGTACCGTGCCGTTTCAGTGCAGCTCGCCGTCAGTGTAGCGTCCGTCCGGCAAGTTGAAATTCGTCGTCACCGATTTTTTTTAATTTTCACCGAAGTCGGTATGCATTTGCTGTGCCGAAGTGCAAGCGGCACGGAAATGGAACGGAAGGGTTCCGACAAAAAAAGAACACTGACGGCGCACTGAAGGCACTTTCACTGAACCGTCACGGAACTGAAATGTGTGAAGAGTCCTTAAAAGCTAACGAATCGAAAGGGTTCTCACGGTTTGACATTTGCATTATGAATGCGATGATGGGAACTCAGCAGTGCAACCAATTTATCACCATTGGTGCCAGTTTCACGGAGGACCGTAGATGTGTGCCAAACAAGATTGTGACTGTCATGTCTGGAAATTCGTTTGTGATGTAACTATAACATCTTCATCCTACGAGACAGGATTTCATAAGATGGATGGTGTAAATGTGATTCCACTCTCCGTTCAAAATTCAGAAATATAGAAATTACTCGAATTACTGTAAATGAATGGGATTTCAGTATTACTGGAAATGAATGGGATGATGAGTTGGCCGGAGCCAAAGACATCATATTAACAAGATATCCAGCTCTCACATTTCCCGAACAAATCATTGGCAACATCCTTTTTTGCGAGCATGACGCCCTCAGGCGAGTCCGCATCAAATCTCATACATAGAAATATGGGAGAGAAATGTCAAATTCGTGCGCGCCAAAATAGCAGCACTATGCACCCATATAATTGACATGATATGTTGATTGGGATGCCGTGCGATCACAAACGAATTTCCAGACATGACAGTCACGATCTTTTTTTGGCGCACATCTACGCACATTACCTCCGTGAAACTGGCACCAATGGTGATAAATTGGTTGCACTGCTGAGTTCCCATCATACATTCATAATGCGAATGTCAAATCGTGAGAACCCTTTCGATTCGGTAGCTCATTTGTATATATTGAGATTTTATGGCACACTTTGGTTGAAATGATAACAATGCAATTAATCTCGCGCTCCACCAAGCGGTGAGTGCGGTCATTTCAGAAGGTACCTGGAACGAACCACATTTTCCAAAAGTATTTATAAGCACGTACATGTCTTTATTATTTATCTTTGGTGTGATGGCGTTGCTGAACTGAAGACTGATTTCGCTCCAAACTGACAGGGTCTGCCGGAGCTCAAGCCACGAATGAAAGAACCAGCTTTATCACTATCAACTATTTGGTCACTCAAGCTTGCAAACTTGCGCTCAGAAAAAAAAGCATTTTTACCTGATTTGAATCTGAAAATGTCAAAATGTCTGGTCAAAGCTCTGACTGGACATTGCAAGCGTGCTGAGTATTATTCGTGTGATTTGTGTGAATGCAATTACGGTACTATCCAGATGATACATAACTGTTTCGCATTGACGCAACTTCGTATCCGGGTTTTTGGCTCTCCATACATAGTTGAATCCGTGTATGGAGAACTAAAATTGAAGGATATTCTATCGTTTCTCACCCAATGTGGTAAAAAGCTACAATCAGAGGGGTTCATCGTTCTTAGTGAATGAATCCTTGTTGTATTGACCTTGAAAAATTTTAGCAGATAGTTTAAAGGCATACTGCTTAAGCTCTAAGATGCTTTCAATTATTGTGGTGAAGTCGCATTGGAGTAACTGTGATTTATTCTGGGGAATCCTACCTATAGGTGGTACTCGGAAATGGTTAGTGGGTTGGAATCGTTCTCCATTCATACAGGCTCACATACTAACTGTGTGTAAAATTTGCTCTATCGCCGTGGCGAAAACTTGCAGATGTCACCACGATCAGTACGAGGTGCCACCACGATTGGGTGCCGCTTTCGCATGAGCCACAATTTTGGGTACAACATTCACTTCACGCTAGATTTTTGTTTTTCTGTTGGTTAAAATGGCAATTTTATTTTTGTTTTATTCCGATTGAATTTTCGTGTGATTTATGCGATATGGAAATAAAGTTGTCTTTAACACTTAGAGAAATCGTATGATAAGTGTTAAAATTGTTGTAGTTGGAATATTTATATTACAGGCAGGAGGATTTTGTTGTTGTTCCGGAATGTGCAGGGTTCGTCATACAATTTTTTTTAAACATGCAAAAAAAACACAAACGGTTCATCCGATTTCAAAATTTATTTTTTCCTTTTAAAGTACAAGCCTTTCGGTTAATTGTGGAATATAAGTTCGTTCAGTTTTTAGTACATTTTCGATTGTATGCAGCTTTATTTCAGCTATGGCTGCACGAATGTTGTCCTTCAAGACTTGAATTGTCTCTGGCTTGTCCACATAACACTTATCTTTGACAGCCCCACAAAAGATAATAGTCTAACGGCGTCAAATCACAGCTCTGAGGCGGCCAAACGACATCCGAATTTCGACTGTGGCAGGGAGCGCCGTCTTGTTGGAACCAAATGGTGTCCAAGTCTTCCTCTTCAAGTAACGGGAAGAACCAATCACTAATGATGGCGCGGTAGCGCTAGTCATTGGCCGTGGCGGCGGCTCCTGCCTCATTTTCGAAGAAAAATGGCTCAATGATGCCGCCAGACCAAAATCCGCACCAAACCGTCACTCTCTGAGGATGCATCGGCTTCTCCATTATAACGTACGGGTTTTCCGTCCCCCAGATGCAACAATTTTGCTTATTAACATACCCGCCGAGATGAAAATGTGCCTCATCCGAGAAGATAATTTTTTGGCACACATTTGGTTCCTTAAGCGTATACACAACCGTTTTCCTTGCAGCAGAATGATAAAACTAAGTTTCTGTCAAATCAGAAGTGGCATTAATGTTACCAATGTCGAAATAACCGCTAGTTCAAAAAAAAAATGTTAGAACGCGGACCCTGCAAAGGAACGTTTTGAAAAATCGCGGCGAATAGTCGAGTAGGTGGCAGTAGTGTTTCCAATTGAAAAATGAATGCATTCCAATTTAAATCTACATCCATCATGGTTTGAAATCAGATTTTCGATTCAACTGAAGTCTATTTCATAGTAGGGTAAGGTGCTCGATTGCCTGCAGTGCTCAGTTGCCGGCACCTCACCGTAACTTTTGACAGAAAGCATATAGCGTCATTCCGACAAATGTCATGTGTGTGTAATAGCAGCACGTTCTTTTTGTGCCGAATACCAAAGCAAACAAATGCTTGTACTTTTTGCTGTGCTCAAAACAAATTTTAGTTGTGTGAAAATCAACACAAAAGTTTTTCTGACTTTTTTATAGTATCATAAATTGTATCAATCGAAAAGGTGAGTGGATGGAATATTTATGAGATGAAATAGATCTATTTCGTGATTTAATACCGGATACTACCAAAATTTTTGCAACCAAAGTTTTTTTTTCGTTATTTTCACCGACACCCCACTTTTTCGACAAATCGTGAAAAATTGTCAATGACATGCCAATTCTGCAAATTTGTCTGTAAATTATCAAATTTCGTAGTTAACCAGCAAACCTTTTTTCGTCTGAAGACTTTACAGACTTTTGAAACTTCAATTGTTTGCCGACATTCGTCAGAATTTAGAGGCTTTTGAAAATTGGTGCGATCTTTTTGTTTTTGCTAGCTAAACTTATTGTTCAGGTGGCATCTCTGGTGATATGCAACACGTGGACAAATTGACAGCTTCAATAAACCCGTCATATAAGTAAAAACTTTTTTTCTCTGGTTCTATTCACCATGGTGACTCCAAACACATCGTCAAAGTCAAGGAAAATTAACTGAAAATGCCATTAAACGTTGCCTAATGGAAAATGCACTGATTAATGCCATTAAACGTTGCCTAATGGATAAGAAGTCAATAAATTCGACTGCAGTAACGTATTCAATGCCGCGAAACCGGTGGAAGATCGGCCAAATCATCGGCGTTGAAGTTGAAGTGAAGACTTTTGTCCAAAACGCCTCCGAAATAAAATGTATTCCGTTTTTTCTTTGAATAATTGCGGTCTTAATTTTTCCATCTTTATCGAAATTTCTTGGGGTGCAGGTAACATCTTTTTTAAAATGGCCAAAATTTATCACTTTACTAAATTGATAATAAAGTTTTTTTTCAATCAAATTAATCAATTTAGTTTTCTAATCAATTGTTAGCTGGGGACTTCAGAATTTCATTGATGTATATATGTCCGCATAATGAGCACTTAGTCAGAAATTATAAGCTTAAAATAAAAGGGTTCCGATAACCGAACACTCTCCCCTACTATTAATTTACATGTGCAATTTTTTTCTGTTATCCTTTCGGGGATACAGAACGATTTGTTTTATGCTGTTTTCCAATCTTATTTATCCTTCCCTTCCCATCAGAAAAATTATGAGAAACCATTGCATCTCTGAGAAAAACGGGACAGTCAATTCTATCGATGACGATATCTGCTATTATGAAAGTGTGTGATATTTCCCGTCGCACTTGTATTGTGTCTAGACGTATTAGTAACCCGTGACTTTCATAATTCGGTAGTTGATGAAAATCGTTCCACGGCAATCGGCGAAGAGCGAAGCGAACAAATCAAAAAATAGATACTCTGAAATCGAATGAAGTTAACATAAACGACCAGGACGTAATTTTCTCACGATTTTACGATAATACAACTCACACATAATTTTATATTTTTTTATTGTTTTCTGTTGATTACTTTTTTACTAAACAAATTCTGTTTTTTTATTTTCACTTTTTTTCCTGCAGTTTTGTTTTGTGTGTGTCATTTAGCTGGATTATACCATAAGGTCAATAAAATAACAATAAACATCATTTCGGTGACATTTTTTTCTGACTGTATTCGAGCAGCAAGGCGCTGTCTAACTTCCAATTTCTGCTGTAAATTGCCTTCCGAACGTGTAATGTCTTCGGATTGTTAGAATAAGTGATTTTGTGATTCAAATTTGTTGTATTCGCATCAGCATCAAACATAAGATTCAGATTGATATGAAACTGATACTTTAATTTGACAGAAGGCAAATCAATTTTTTCAATGGTATGTTGAGTATTTTTTCCGGTAAAATTTGGTTTCGAATTAATTGATTTTTATTTGAAAAGAAATAAGTAATTGAGTTATCCTATGGTGGGGATTAAATGTAATTTTCATCCCATTTGCGATTTTACTTCAAAATTTTACGCTTTACTAGCAATGCTCTCTCTCTCTACTTCCAATTGATGTTTATTTGAGTTATTTTGTTTCGTTTGTCGGTCTTAAAAAGGAGAATTTAGCTGCTTCCATTAACGGAATATATCTAAATAAATTAGTTCTAGCTTTATACAGAGTTGATTTTTATCAATAACATGATTTTTTTTTTCAAATAGGTTTGCGGTTTTCCCTGTCCTCAGCGAACGCAGTGAACACGCTTCGTTTCTCAGCAGCTCATATGTGCGTGTATGACAAGTGAATGAGGGTGACTCGAGTAATACTTCTTTGAGGGAAAATTTTGTTGTTGCAGGCTATTGGCAAGTTTGGGATCAAAACCACAGTGAGGAGAACACTGAGGACGTTTTCAAAGCGGTCAGCATTCATTCAGGCCGAAAGGGGTTGAAACCCTTTTTTTTCTTGTTGTTGATCGATCATAATGAGTTTGAATCAAGCGCCACAATTCTCCTTTTTAATGTGACTCAACCGAATAGTTCCGGATCCGTTTCATTGTTTACCATTAAAGAATAGTAGCTTATCTTAATAGTTAACTTCCCTAAAGAACGTGAGTCAAGTGTAAGGACTATAACGATGTGAGATGTGATCGTATCGTGTTGCTGTTCGAGTAGGTTTGGTTTAAGCAGAAATTAAGCGGAAGGTTAGCATCTATTTTCTTCACAGCGGCTGAATGAAATCTTCGTGGGAAAACTTTTAGTGCATTCGCTCCACTAAACACATCTGGGATTTTTTATTTACGGAACAGTACAAGGAGAGTTTGTTGTGAAGTAAAATGTTTTCAAAGTATCTTGCCTTCAAAGCAGCGACTTGAAACATTTATTTTCAAATCTAATCCTTATTGTTGTATCAATTGCATCAAAAAGCTGTTTTTTTTTCTCGGATGAAGTTTGGCAAATGCGACCAGCTCAAACCAAACCATAGAAAAGCAAACACTCGACCGACCCTTCACTCCCACGTTCGACCTTATCACTGGACTGCTAATCTGATAGAATCTATACATTGAAGGATGCCTGAACAATATCTTAGTTTAACAATTAATTTTTCTTTTTCTCGTTCTTCATAACGTGCGTCAGTATTTTCACAAGTATTCGTATGGTAGTATTAGTAAACAATATAAAAAAGTACATCGTTCAGTATCGTTCTCTGTGTAGGGTTTTGTGTGCATGTGTTTGTGAGTGTCTCATAAGTTTTACAAGGATTTAAAGCCCTTCGCTCTCCTTTCTGCCCATAATCTTTCATGCTTCCAATTCAGAACGCACTGGCGTCCGGTAATAATTTACAGAAAAGCAAATAACAAAAATAAGGATTTATTTGTCTATCGTCATCCTTTTCCCTCGTGGTTTACAATATGCAAAAAAAAGTAAACAGACTACTAATCATACTTTCAACACCTGATAATTTCTGGACTGGCCTCTCCCGTTACAATGTGCCTGCTTCTGCAGCTGGCAAGTGGCAAGAGACTCGTTTGAGGAAGAAGTCAATCGATTTCACATTTCAATTTATACACATCCACATTCACACGTGTGTCGCATTTTTTTTTGTTTGTCTCAGTGTCTCTTCTCAATTCAATTATTAAAGCATCCTACAATCGTACTATGTTTAAGCTTAAATAGTTTTTTTTTCTCATTATAATTACAGTGAACCTCTTTTTTACGGCGCTTATGTTCCAATTCGGTTCATCTTTTCCTAGGCAAAATCTTATGCCCTAACCAATCAGTTGCAGTTACGAATCTCGATATTGACGCTGTTTTTTTTTCGCCTTGCTGCTAGACTGCGTTTTCTTTTACTAAGGTTGTTATTCCTATATCTAGAATTTGTGTTCGCAGAGGGTCCTTTCCGGAATGGCACATACACCCGCTTTACGCTCGCTGATTACTGTTTCTGGCGAAACAATTTTAATTTTCTTCTGAGGGAGAAAAGGCATAATTTTCTCGATTTACTGTACAAAAATAACACTGCGCAGTGTAAGAACCATCGACCTGGAAAGTAACCCCTCAGCATTAGTTATTTGCAAATTTCCTACCCAGAGTAGTGTCCGTAACTTGCTGTCGAGTCGAAAGATTACTTTTCACTCTGATTTTGTTTTTTTTTATTCTTAAACCATCGATTTTGTCCGTGTACCATTTTACTGATAGTCGGTATCACACACGATCAGTTTCCGTTTTCTTCCCGCTGTCGATAAAGTTGGTGCTGCTGCTACTGCTGCGGCGGCAACGGTTGGCCATCATCATTGGCCAGTTTGCGTTTGAGGTGCCGCGAGACGTATCGGAACCGAGATTTGTCATAGTTGAGCGGTGGCGGTGTAGCAGTCCCAGTCATCGTCATCACCGTCTTGGCGCCAGTTTCGTCCGTCGTCATCGTCGTCGTTGTTGTTCGTGTTGAATGATGATTGTTGATAGTATTGTTGCTGTTGCTGTTGCTATTCCGACCGTCTTTTGTCCACACTAAATTAGTGTACTTGGTACGAGCAGATGCTTTAGTTGCAGAATTAGTAGCGCGTTTGAAAGCGGCATCTGGACGACGTCTTGCTGCTCCTACCGTGGCGGTATACGTCGTGTTGCGCGAATTTTCCTGCGAGCCTGCTGCAGCGTCGTTTGGCCTGGCATAGCTGTGGCTCTGTAAAGGGAAGAGAAGAATTAGACGTTGCTTAAGAACCAAGTATCGTTAGAGCAAACGAAAGTGTTTCGAGCATATTGAACGGATTGTTTTCGTTAAATTTCATTGCCTAATGTAGATTCTATACGACAAAACATTACTATATAGGGTAACGGTACCCCCTTCATTATATACACAAAAACCATCAGTAATAGTAAGATCTGCTGTCTCAGATCGATGGTCGATGGATTGACTTCAAGAGTATGATGAAATTATAAGCATTCGCTTCGAGTTTTTGCGTCACTACAACAAAGGTATTGAACTACTTTTTCTGCGGTATAGCTTCTTATTTCAGAGGGAAAGATTTTATCACTTTTTATTGATTGAAAGTCCAATTAATTCGTAAAACTTCAACAAAATATCGACTTATTTGCAGATATAAAATGTACTGATTTTCGGATATTGCCAAATCAATTTGAAGTATTCACAGAAACTTAGTTTTAGATCAAACCAATATTTATGTTTATGTTCAAACAGATTACACTTCATTACCAAGTTATCTTTATTTGGACATGACGATAATGAAAAAAATGTAACCAATTGCTGTCGACCAATTTCGTTTTTTAATACAACAAATAAAAACCCAAGGGCAATTTGACGATACTAAATTAATACTAGTCCGAACGGAGTACACCGAAATGAAAATCTTATTTATATTCATTAGATTTGTCATATGAATCATATGCAGAATATAATTCATAGACATTATATGGAAACTTATAATCTTTCTTTAATGTGTACGTCAAATTTAAATGGACGTTATCATAATGAAAGTTAAAAAAAATATCCCATATAATTTATATGGAAATCCAATGAAAGTCGTGAATAGTGGTGTCCTGGATAGTCATCAACTGCTCCAGACCATTTTTTCAGGAAGTTTCGCATCTCAATGTAAATTTAAATCGCTGACAAGACAGCTCATCCAACTTCGTTCAAGGATATGCGTTAACGGACCATGAAATATATATCCGGTACATATCATTACTCTATCTGTCTAGTAAGATTGATTGTTTTATTTTCAGTCTCGGGATCTCACTTCTCTTTCGCAAATATCATGAGGTGCTCCCTTACCGAATGGAATACTAGTATAGCTTGAATCCTCAAAGAAAAGTAGTAGTTGGCAATTATCTGCTATTCGTATGACCTATATTGAAAGTTATATATATATATATATATATATATATATATATATATATATATATATATATATATATATATATATATATATATATATATATATATATATATATATATATATATATATATATATATATATATATATATATATATATATATATAAATTTTATAAAACTAGTCATATGGTATATATGAACCTATATAAATAAATTCGAAGTGAATATAATATGCGCCTCCTAAATTGTTCCAATGTATGTTGTGCGGATATCTAGTAATGTTTATAAGACGAGCCAATAAATTTGACTCAGACTGGAAATTTCATTCGTTATATGGAAATCCTGTAAAAATAACGTTAAGAAGAGTTTTAAGTTTCATAAGATTATCTCATATATTTAACATGATGTTGAACACATCTTGTAACTATGATTGGAAATGCTAATAGTGCAAAATCATTAGAATATCATATAATGTGAAAAAGAAAATTTAGCTCAGTGTACGGTCACTTCACCGACGGTCTTTAGGCATACGACCAATTGGAATAAAGGTCATTTGGCATAAACACCAGCATAGAGGTCACTTGGCATACGGCAATTCCGGAAACAATATTCTCCGGAAATTCCTGTGAATTAACATAAGTAATTGATTTTGTAGTTTAAAAAAACCTTTTACTCGTGGGAGCAACGGGCACTTCGGCGTCCCAAAGACTTAATTGGACAAATTGGCTCAAGTGGCATGATCCTCTCATGATTTGGAAATTTGTGCCGAAATATATTCTAATTACCTTCAAAAACCTATAGATTTCATATGTCAATTGATGTTAAATATGAAATTGAATATTCCTTTTTTCTTCATATTATTTTTGGTACTTTATATGTTGGGTAGACCGAGCGAACGGGTGGATTGCAGGTTTGCCTGCGAGGGGCCTCTGCTTCCAACAGTAAGTCGGCGGCCAACCCACTTTCGGAAGCGACGGCAAACCATCCAACCATTCTACCCCTGTATACCAAATGACAGTATGCCTAATGACCTTTATGCCAAATGTCTTTATGTCAAATTACCTTTATTCCAATTGACCGTTTATTATCCAAAACGATGCGGGGTAACCGGATTAGACATTTCAAAATCTCTGTAAATTAGAACAAATTGTATTAAGCAACATGTTGATCTGTTGTACCAAACTTCCAAATACCCATTATGCCAAACGGTATTATGTCAAACGGGGTAACCCCTATGGTACTGTTATGAGTTTTGGCCACCTTCGTCAGTGTTTACGTTATAATGCTCATAAGTAGTGACCAGAGTGTAAATCTGTATGAAGTGTGATCAATGACGCTTATAGAATTCGAGTCTGTTATGCAGACTGGGCTGAAAAGTCCCGGTCTAACACATAAATGAAGCTAGTTTTATTGCAGTCACCTTTCTTTCAGTCAATACTAACCTTTAAAAGACAGCTGTTAAAATTTCATAATATTCTATTCATTGGTTTGTAAGTTATTGTCCTAAAAGTGGCGCTACTTTTGTTATTTTCAGAATAATGGATCAAAAACAATTTCGTGTTTTAATTTTACACTGCTTCTTGATGGGAAGAAATCCGTTCGAGCGAAGCAATGGCTTGAAAAGAGTGATGGAGTTGAGTTATCCGCTCCACCAGAGCCACTATAAAACGTTGGTTTGCTGACTTCAAACTTGGTCGTAGACATCGAAGCGCCCGAAAGCACAACTATCGGTTGGAAAGGTAAGGTTCGGTAGTTTGGGGTGTGCGTGGTGTAATGTTTATCGACTATCTCGAGAAAGGAAATGCCATTAGCGTTATTGGAGCGTTTAAAGGCTGAAATTGCAAAGAAACGACCGCATATGGTAAAGAAAAAAATTTTGATTCATCAAAACAACGCACCGTGTCACAAATCAATCAAAACAGTGGCAAAACTACATGAATTGAACTTCGAGTTTTGCCCACTTCCCCTGTATTCGCCGGATTTGGCTTCCAGCGACTACTGGCTGTTCGCAAAACTGAAAAAAATTCCATTCCAGTTGATATACGTGTCTAATCGCCACTGTTGGCTACTTTAATTTGACAGTTACATCGTATCTGGCTAGCGTCGTTAAAAAAGTTTACTCTAGAAACTACTCAAAATAACACCGAAAGTTATTCACAACAGCGTCTACGATCGTCTGTACACCGCACTAATAATGTTGTAAACGGTGTTGTCGGCTCACAATCGAGTATCATCTGACCTTAATTTGAATACCAGTAAACATTTTGAGTAGTATCAGAAATTACTGCCTCGAACACGTCAAGGTAAAAGAAAGATACGTTGAGTACGAATAGCTACAAACGTAATCAAATCACTGGATGTTGTCAAACGTGAACATTATTGGGTGTGAAACGACCTTGACAAAACCTCACAAAATGTGTTTGGTGTACCTTATTATACCAGCTAGTTTTTAATAGTTTACATATTTACGGTAAATTATTTCTCTCTGTTCCATGTCAGATTAAATTGTTCAATCGAATTCGATGAAATTGTGTTGGGTTCTCTCTAAACAATGCTGGAGATAGCGAATAACATAAGGATCAGGTTGGGTCAAACTAATCCCAATAAATAGAGGAAGAGATCAGCTACTGAGTGTATGTAGTTGTGTATATTGTTTGTTATATGAAGCTTCACAGCAGGCATGACATAAAGTTTGACATCTTTAATCATCACCATCTTCAAAACATTCTGTCATTTGAGCGCTATTTGTTTTGTTAATAGTAAGTTGAAAATTTTACCTCAGCTAAAATGGAATTGAGTCGTGAACATTTTCGTGCAATGATTTATTGCGATTTTCTTCGTGGATTATCAAGACAAGAGTGCTCCAATCAACTTAGTTCAACTTTTGTCAGTGTAGCACAATCCTATGCGACTGTAACAAAAAGTAGTATAACCGACGAATTCAAAGAAGGTCGTCCAAAATCAGTTGTTTTGCCAAAAAACATCGGCGCTGTGAAAAATCAGACCAAGTGACGTACCGTGGAATGAAGGCAGCCTTGGGCATTAGTGTGAAAAGTTTTTATGTTATTTTGCATGACCATTTAGTCGTGAAAAAAATGGTTCACGTTAGATTCCACACAATTTGACAATCGCTCAAAAAACCTCGTGTCGATTGGTGCAAAAAAATGCTGAAAAAAATTTATCGTGAAACTTCAAATTTGGTCTATAACATCTACACAGGTGACGAAACATGGATTTAGTCATATGAGCCCGAAACTAAACAGCAGTCGACTGTATGGGTGTTACAAGAAGAACTAAATCCAACAAAAGCTGTTCGCGCTCGAAGCACTTCAAAGAAACTGGTGGCTTGTTTTTTCAGTATTAGCGGACATATCGCTACCGTTGCTTTAGATTGAAATACCACCATTTGTTTGTTAGCAGTTTTGCGTGAAATAAGTAAAATATACGCAAAACGCTAATTCATTATTCATCACGTTAAAACAAGCTCTCACACATCGGCACATTGCACCACTTACGCATATATGATTTAGTTCAAATTTTTTCATAGGAACTTTTTTTGATGTGCTTAAACTTTTGAACACTACCGCTTTAGAAAATTAGAGATGACCTCTAAATCTTGGCACCCTAGAATACATGTACGGTGCTGCGCTGTTTCATACGAATTTCCTCTGAAATGAACTTTGTGTCACATCTTCCGGGTAGCTCAATGTCAAAGCAGTTTCACGGATTGGAGATAATAAGCAGGTCATTGTCCAAGATTTCATTTTTCGACGAGTTTTAATTATATTTTATGACGAATTTTATGATATCGAAAAGCTATGAAACGCCACCGCTGACTTATACTGTTTAAAAAAAATCGTATTAGAGCTTTTTTTCAAAAACGCATGACGAACTGGAGTAATCCATAAATGTTATGAATCATTTTTTTGATAATACGCATATGGAATGGACTCCAAAAGGCTGGTCAATTTTGGAGATGAGTATATACAATAAATACACGCTATAGGTAGATAGTTAATGTGCAACACAGCTTCGCAATGATATTAGCAACTAACAAATATTGTCTGTATGGTATTTCAATGATTTGTCGAACTAAAATAAAAACACACAATCCATTCATTAGCACACTACAAACAACTAAATAAGGAAGTAAATTATATTATTAAATGAATGTGATAAATGATGATCATGGTAATACTTACGCGAACGGATTCTGTTGGGGCATAGCTCCGGCGCCAAACTGGAATGCCGGTGCGGCAACGGGTGCAGCCTAAATTCGTACACAGAGATACACACCCCGGGGAAGAAAGCGAGTCGGGAGAGAGAGAGAAAAAAAACGAAAATACGAAATCGATGATGCATTGTTTTAGTCCAAAAATATTTGTCGTGTTCGGGTGATGGGATTCAGGAGAAGTCAAGTGAAGCAAAAAAGGGATGTAAAGACAGAGCCAAATAAAAGATGTGCAAAAAGCATTTACACAAATACATGTTTTTTTTTTGCGAATAGAAAGATAATGTAATGGACGGTGTGTGGTGGTGGTTTGCCGATTATCGGTCGATGAGGGATGAGACCTAGTGATAATCACTTAGATAAGACAAATGGTGCTGATAGAACAAAAAAAAAGCTTCGTGCGTGTGGCGAAAAATTTTGAATACAGTCGATTATCAACAGAAATTGAAAAAAAAACAGATTCTACCAAACTGCTCACGCCGATGAGTTATGGAATTTAATGAAACAAAAATGAACGTTGTTGATCGAAGGCAGATTAGACTTTAAATGCAATTTTCTTTGAAAATATCTATGTGATCGGCTCTTAGAGAAGCTTATGTATGTTTTGTAATGAATCCAATTCGTGAGCACTCTTTAAATAACTTTCTTCCTGGATGGTTGCATTACTGGTCAAGTATTCTATCATTTAAACTTTGAAAGTTGAGGTCTCGTGATTGTGACGATGGCTTCCAACACTCATGCTAGACGGCGATTTATTCAACTAGAAATTTCTCAATTCCCCAACGCTTGAAGTCAACCCCCTGCGTGTTGAATAACCAGGAACCTTCACAAAATTCTAATCCCATCAAATGCGTTCCGTTTCGCCTTGTCCTGTTTGTGGTGCGCCACTACAGTGCTAGTGATTCCATCGAGGCCATCAGCATGATCCATGATAAAGGAACATTCAAAACCACACAAGGTTGTTGTTAGTAAATGTGAGTATAAAAGGTGCAATGGTGCAATTTCGTTACCGTTCTAAGAAGTTAGTACAACACTAAAGGTGAGCAGCAAACCATGGCACGAGCACGTATGCAAATGAGACTAAAATGACCGCACGTGATTGATTACCGATTAAATCTATGCAAATTGTTACAAAAGACAGCCGGGGCCACAACAATCAACAACGTTCACGCTTTCGATATTACCATCCAAAAAAATAACAATGAAATAAGAGAAAACATGCACATACTTCCGCCATTCCGCTGATTCCGATACCCGGTATGGCCGGGGATGGCGTGCCTCCGCCAAAGTTGAAAATTCCACCGACGACACCACCGGGATTGGATAGGTTCTGGTTGCTTCCGAAGGTAAAGGGAGCCGACTATTCGGAGAGGGTGGGTGCCGACGAATAACCGTGCGAGTATGTTAGCGCGCGCAAAAAAGGAAAAGTCATTGAGTCGCGGATTCCGGAGGGCGCGGAGGGTAGAAAGAAATTGATTATTAAAAGTTCTTGCAATCATTGTTTTTAGTACGTGGAAAACGACTGATTGTTACTGGATTAGAGGTGGTGGATGCGAAGTAAACCAAAGCGCTTACCGATTGTCCGGGATTCGAGCCGGCGGTGAAGTTGAAACTCGGTGCTGAATGTGCCGAGAATGAGAACGGTTTCACGGCGTTGTCATTGTTGTTATTGTTATTGCTGTTGGCACCGAACTGGAACGGCTAATAAAAAAAAATATACAGGAGGTTCCACATTAGATTCCAGAATAACTCATCGGATTGGTACTTACCGCCGCTGATTGATTATTTACACTGGAACTTGAGCCGAACTCGAACGGTTTTTTCGTCTGTGGTTCATCGGTTGACGGGACATTCGATGCCGGTACCACGGGAGCACCAAATGGACTACTGGCACTGTTTGCTCCTCCGAAAACGGCTGGGGCAATACCGAAAGCCGGGGCTTGATTTGCGCTGGTGGCCGTGTTCGAGCCGAAAGCGGATACCGACGATTGGCCAAATATTGATCCGGCTTGGGAACTGGCCGACTGTGAAGCCCCACCGAATGTGCTGGAACCGAACGTTGCCGTATTGTTGCTGGCACTGTTTGCTCCGAATCCACCGAATGATGAACTGTTGGTGTTCGAGGAGGGACTACCGAAAACAGATTTAGCAGAAGACGCCGCAGCAGCTCCAAAAACTGGCGCACTACCGGCGGCTGCCGTAGGATTGTTCGCACCGAAGGTAAATGCAGATGTTGTGGACTCCGCTGGTTTGGGTGGCGCCGACAAAGACGAACCACCGAACGAGAATCCCGATGGTCCGCTGGAGGTTGCACCTCCGAAAATGGAGTTTCCCGCTGAAGACGTGGCGATATTACTGGCTCCAAACGTACCAAACGTTGGTTTATTATCGGACGATGTCGCCGCTACGGAGGACACTGCTGCTGTTGCTGCTCCGAAGGAAGAAGCTGGTCGCTTCGTCGGTTGACTACTTTGACCAAAGACAAAGTTAGTAGTGGTAGTAGTAGACGTAGCAGCATTGGCATTAGACGGGTCAGTTGTTTTCGACGTGTTTGCGCCAAAACTAAACGATGGTGCAACGGTTGCAGTAGTAGTTAGGTTTGAACCGCTAGCCGCCACTGATGGAGTTGTTGTACCGAAGCTAAAGCTGGGCGTTATTGAAGGTCCGGTCGGCTTTTGAGCACCTACAGGTAGCAACAAGGGAAAGTTAGGACATTTCAATACTAGACTATTAAAATTTGATAAACTTACCACCAAAGATAGGAACACTGGGTACGGCAGGTGCTGCCGCGGGCGATACTTTAGCAATAGCTGCCGCACCAGTTGACGTTGTTGTCTCTGCGACTGCGGCGGCGGTAGATGTTTTGGGTGAACCAAAGGAAAACGCTACATCGGATTTTACCATACCAGACGCTTTCGCTCCCGATGGTGAACCAAAACTGAAAGCAGCGGCGGGTGTTGTAGATGTAGCGGGACTCGAAGAAATGGCCGGTTTCGAGACAGTATTCGGATGCACTGCTTCTGTTCTAGGTGTTGCAGCAATTACCGGAGAAGTGGTTGAAACAGTTGAAGATGCTGTTGCTGCTGCTGCTTCCGTAGGTTTGCCGAAAGTAAAACCCGTACTTTTCGAAGCATCCGAGGATTTCAACACAGCACCGGTAATCGCTGATGGCGAACCAAACGTAAATCCACTCGTTGTGGTGGTTGTTGATGTTACCGTTTCTGACTTTTTAGATCCGTCAGTCATCGGTTTGGCACCGAACGAGAATCCACCGGATTCGAACGAAGATACAGCTTTTACTTCACTACCTTTCGTAGGGCCACTATTGTCTGGCACATCCAAGGAGGAAACAGCAGATTTTGAACCAAAACTGAATCCACTTGATGGCGCGACACTGACTACCGTACTGCTGCCAAACGTGATTTTTGATTTCTCCTCCGCACTGCTAGCAGCAGTAGTGGTTGCAGCAACAGCACCGAACCTAAAACCACCAGCAGGAGCAGAACCTGAAGAACTGGTCGATACACCAAAAATGAATCCCGTTTTTGGTTGCGTATCTTTCGCATCCACCGATGATGAGGAGGATGATCCAAAGGTAAATTTCGTACCACTCGCGCCTGCAGTAACGATCGGAGTTTTGCTCCCAAACGAGAACGATGGCGCATCGTCTGGAGTTGAGCCTGGTTTGGCTTGCTCGCAACATGCACACTTCGATCTGGAAGCTTCATTGCGTGTCATACAGGCACTGCACTCCCACTTGTTGGCAGACTGTTGCGCTGCCAGTGCCTTGAACGCTTTATCCGTAGATGTTGTCGATGTGACAGGCATCGAAAACATTGATTTCACCGCTGCCGGTACAGCCGGTACAGTGCTTGACTCAGTCGGTGCTGCACCCGGTTTTGGTTTTTCACAGCAAGCACATTTCATCTTGTCCGAATCGTTTCTGGTCATACAGTCGGAACATTCCCATTTTGCAGATTGTTGCGCCACGAGTGCTTTAAATCCACTGTCGGATGTGACTGGAAGCGATTTGCTAGCCGTGACAAAAGCGAATCCACTCTTCGGTGCCTCGGTGTCTGCTGGTTTACTGCCAGGTTTGGGCGTTTCACAAGCAACACACTTGTTCTTGTCTGGGTCGTTTCTAACCATGCAAGTTCCGCATTCCCACTTGTTCGAACCGGTCAGTTTGAATGCATTTCCAAAACTTGCAGTGGTTGTACTAGAAGTGACCGTTTTCGACAACGCATCCAAACAGCTACCAGATTTCAGCTCTGGTATAGCTGGACTTTTCAGTGCATCCAAACAGCTACCACTTTTCAGAGGTAACGGTGCTTTGCTGGAAGCACCAACCGGTGCCGTCACTGCAACTGTATCTGCCGATACATTCGGTTTGGCCATAAGAGGATCAAACTGAATTCCGGTCAGTTTGGTGACGTTCGTTTTCGGAACACTCTTACCAGCTCCGATGGGTTCCGGATCGCTGAACTTGAAATGATTCTGAACCTTGGCGTTTGCCGCGGTCAAAGATGAATTGGCCAGTAGAGCAAGCTTTGTTGGGGCTGAAAATTTATACACATTGTTGCCGCTGAGTGGTGACACGCTGATGGTGCTGCTGTTATTACTGTTGTAACCGCTACTCAAGCTGCTACGGACGATCGCGGTCGTTTCTGGAAGATGGTCTATGCAGAAAAAAAAGAAAATGATGATGAGAATTCTTTCGAACCATTCGAAATAGTCATTTGTTGTACAGGTTAGAGAGACAAATGCCGCAATCCGTTCGCAAAGCGTTTTAAAATTATTTGATGGATTGGAAGATTATAAACGTCTTATCCGATATTTGTCCGAGAAACTTCATAAATTTTATTCATATGATATAAAATCAGACAGACCCTTCAAGGCTGTCTTGAAAGGCTTATCAAATGATCAAAGTACTGATGAATTCAACTAAAAGAATTGTTTGGTTTTGACCATTCCAGAGTAATACTTATGAAAATAAGAACGAATGGTACTTATAAACCACGCTCTGAAATTTCCCATGAACTTTACTTAATACACTTCAATCGAAGTGATGTAAACAATTTGAAAACTTTAGAAAAGGTACGTTACATTAAAAATTTATTGGGAACATTATAAATGGCATAATCGTATTGCAAACTTAACGCAATGTCGTCGTTGCCAAGGCTTCGGCCATGGAAACAAAAATGGTCGGTGTTTGAATTGTGGTAAATCGCATTCGAAAGACGTTTGTCCAATGAATGAAACCACTGATAAATTTTCATGTTCAAATTGCGATGGAAATTATAAATCCAATTATTTGAAATGTCCTGTCAGCGAAAAAATTTTAAACGCTCGTTCGCTTAGACAACAAGTCAAATCAACGTCCTTAAATTTACAGAACATACCTGAAAATCAAAAAACCGTTACAAATGCCACGCCTAATTCTTCTAAGGCACTTATTTCTTCGAATTCAAAACAAAAAACAGGCACGCCTGCCAATTACTCTTCTAACGAAAACAATTTATTGACAGGTAGATCGACCTCGTCATCATCTTCTTCTAATTTAAGTTATGCTAGTATAACAGGTAGAAATCTACCACTTAATTCTTCTAATGTAAATAATCAAAACACAGGACCGCCTTGCAGTTCATCTTCTAACGAAAACAATTTATTAATAGGTAGATCGGCCAAATCTTCTTCTTCTAATGGCAGTCTACCTACAAATATTCCTTCAATGCCATTCGCTTCTTTAAACGAAGTCGATTTAGGCGATATAACTGAAAATAAAATAATCTGCCTACAAGATCAACATTTTCAAATGATCAACCGAATAAATTCGACTTCATAACATTTTGAAGCATTTCAAATCGGATGGCAATTTTCAAATAATATTATAATGAATTTAAAATTTAACAGTGATGTTAAATTATTATTATATTTTAAATAGGAATGCTCGATCTTTAAAATCGAGTGAAGATGAATTTTATAATTTTCTCAAAGTTCACAAAATTCATATTGCCATTGTGACAGAAACTTTTCTTAAACCAAATGTCAAATTGAAAAGCAATCCACATTATGTGGTTCATCGATTTAACAGGTTTACTGGAATGGGTGGTGGAGTTGCCATTTTTGTCCAACGGCACATCGAACATCGAATTTTACCTTCTTTCAATACTAAAGTTATTGAAAGCTTGGGAATCGAAGTTGAAACCATTCATGGAATTTATTTCATCGCTGAAGCATATTTGCCATTCCAATGCACCGGCGAACAATTAAATTTCTTCAAAGGCGATTCGCAAAAACTCACAAGATATCGACCGAAATTTTTCGTAATAGGGGACTTAAATGCTAAGCATGTCCAGTGGAATTGTAGACAAAATAACCGTAATGGTAAAATACTTCATAATCAACTCTCAGCTGGTTACTTCACAGTTCTTCATCCCAGTAATCCGACTTGTTTCTCTTCCGTGAAAAACCCGTCTACAATTGATCTGGTTCTAACGGATCAAAGTCACATTTGTAGCTGAACCGATTACACATGCTAACTTTGACTCAGATCATCTTCCTGTAACATTCAGACTTTTCAACGAAGCTATAATTAATCCAATTAGTTCTATATTCAACTATCATAGAGCTAATTGGTTGGATTACAGATCTCACATTGAAAATCATGTGGATCATGAAACTATTTTAGAAAATTCTGCGGACATCGACACAGCAATTGATAATTTGAATCATTACATTATCGAAGCTAGAAATCTTTCAGTTCACAAAGCTCAAACTAAATTAAATCCTCCTATCATCGATAACAATTATCAACTGCTCATTCGGTTGAAGAGTGTTCGTCGACGACAATATCAACGTTCTCTTGATCCTGCTATGAAAAACATAATTAAGGATTTACAAAAAGAAATTAAACATAGATTTACTCGTTTGCGAAATGAAAATTTTGCTAAAGAAGTTGGACAAATTAAACCATATTCTAAACCTTTCTGGAAACTTTCTAAGCTTCTTAATAAACCTCAGAAACCAATTCCTGCTCTCAAGGAAGAAAATCAAATACTTCTTATGACGAAAAAGCTCAAAAACTTGCTCAGCAGCTCGACAGTGTCCACAATTTTAATTTGAACGTTGTGAGTCCTATTGAAAATGAAGTCTCACTGAAATATGATTTTATTTCAACTCAAGTGTTAATACAAGATGACATTATTAAGACGAATTTTGAAGAAATTAAGTCAATTATTAGGAAACTTAAAAACATGAAAGCTCCTAGTAATGATGGAATCTTAAATATTCTTATTAAAAATCTTCCCGATGTTGCCTTGAGACTCCTGGTTAAAATGTTCAACAAGTGTTTTTCATTAGCTTACTTCCCAAAAAAATGGAAAAACGTTAAAGTAATTCCTATCCTCAAACCTGATAAAAATCCAGCAGAAACATCAAGTTATCGACCA
Organism: Malaya genurostris; assembly: GCF_030247185.1. Taxonomy (NCBI): domain Eukaryota; kingdom Metazoa; phylum Arthropoda; class Insecta; order Diptera; family Culicidae; genus Malaya; species Malaya genurostris. The sequence continues at coordinate 130,374,211 of NC_080570.1, forward strand.
ATTAACTTACTTTCTTCTATCAGTAAACTGTTTGAAAACATTATCTTGTTGAGAATGATGTCTCATATAAATGAGAATTCAATTTTTTTACCAGAGCAGTTTGTATTTCGTCATGAACATTCAACTGCTCATCAACTTAACTTGTAAGAGTAACGAACATGATAAAAGCCAATAAATCTTCTGGGTTATCCACTGGAGTTGCTCTTCTAGACATAGAAAAGGCATTCGACAGTGTTTGGCACAAAGGTTTAATGGCAAAAATGTCTGATTTCCAGTTTCCTATTTATTTGATCAAAATGATTCAAAATTATTTAACTGATCGCACTCTTCAGGTTTGCTATCAGAATTGTAAATCTGAATTGCTACCCGTACGAGCCGGTGTTCCGCAGGGTTCGAGCGTAGCTCCAATCTTGTATAATATTTTCACTTCTGATCTTCCAAATCTACCCGTTGGTTGTCAGAAATCGCTATTCTGTGACGACACAAGTCTGTTAGCCACAGGTAGAAATCTAAGAGTGATCTGCAGTCGCCTACAAAGAAGTTTAAATATTTTCAGTGATAATCTGTCAAAATGGAAAATTAAACCAAATGCAGCAAAAACGCAATTAATTATCTTTCCTCATAAGACAAGAGCTTCTTTTCTTAAACCAAACAATAATTACATTCTCAAATTGAATGGCTTGGAAGTGACATGGTCTGATCAAGCTAAATACTTAGGTTTAACGTATGACAAAAACTCACTTTCAAGGATCACATTGAAGGAATTCAGGCGAAGTGTAATAAATATATTAAATGTTTAAATCCTCTTATAAACAAAAATTCTAAACTCTGTCTAAAAAACAAATTGTTAATTTATAAACAAATTTTCAGACCAGCCATGCTTTATGCAGTACCAATTTGGTCAAGTTGTTGTTCCACCAGGAAGAAAACGATTCAAATTATTCAGAATAAAATTCTGAAAATGATTTTGAAGCGTCCTCCCTGGTTTAGTACAAATGAGTTACACAGACTCACAAATATAGAACCATTAGATGTAATGTCACATAATATTATAAGCAAATTCCGACAAAAATCGATGCAATCTTCAATTGAATCGATTCGCTCTCTGTATTAGTAAGTTAGTATATAAGTTCCTTTTCCCCATTACACAATACAAGTAGGTTTAGAATTTTCCCTGAACAGAAATCTCAAAATTGCGGAAGCAAATGATGTCCTCATGGTAATAACCAAATCATGTATATAATAGGGCTGAAAAGTTACCACTTGTGGCTGAACACCCAATTTAAATCTCAATAATTTAATCTTAACTCATATTCCAATGAATAGTTATTTAAAAAAAAGACCAAAGCAATAGTTGTATGTTATAGGAGTTCTAGCTAAATAATCTGGCGTTACTCGGAATTTTTTCGTGATGGCAAGGGTGTGTTCTTTCTTCCATTCACCCCTTCAGTCATTTCCGGTTTTCAGCGAAAATCGTGTACTTTGCAGTGTTGATGTACAATCGAAGCTTACATTATTTTACCTTTTGGTGCTTGTATCTATAGTAGCTAGGGTTCCAAAGAGGTTCTGGGGTGTAATTACTTCAATTTATCATATTCTAGATACACTTTTCATAAAATATCAAGACAAAACATTTCTCCCTTACCTTTACCGCTGTTGGTCTCCTTTCGGGCTACATCTGCACTTCTCTTCAGCGCAGTTGATTCACTCGGCCCATTGCTGCCGGCACTCACCGGTGCCTGTAGTTTGATATCGAACTTAGGAACTGATTTCAGACCGGTCAGTTGAACATCCGGTAGGTGTACCTGCGGGGCCGAACTGTTGACAGTTCGCTCGGCAAGCGTATCATCCCGTACCCGATTCATTTTGTGTCGCATTTTGCTCGTATGTTTCACGTTGTTGTTGCTATCGTCGGTTCCACATTCCATCGGAAGTTTATACTCGGTCGGTTGGTTCAACACTGTTCTGCTAGACGATTCGGTCGCTAAACGACGCACCGATTCGGTGTTACTCTGAAGTCGTTTCATCTGCAACAGCTGCGACATGGTTGGGATTTGAAGCTCGGCGGTTGGGGGTTTATTAACGGAAGAAGAACTGCTATTGCCGGTCGCACTCGTGGGTCGACTGTACGGTGTTCGGGGACTAGACATTCTTATGCTACGGTTTATGCTGAGATCTTCCTCGTTAAACCGCTTGCGTGCTTGAACCAGACCGGGAACTTTGGCCGATGCAAGAGTACTGTTGAGGCTGAGACTGCTTCCCAGTTTGCGGGCTTCATTTAACGGACCCGAATATTGGTTCATGATTTCTAAGATACGTTTGGCTGTGTTCGAAAGTGCCGAAGTGTCGGAAGCGAGGCTCACGTTGGATGACGAGAAATTTGATAGTGACGATGAAGGTCGAATTTGGACTGGCATCCGCAGGGCCTTTTGACGAACGTCACGACGAGCCGTGTAAGCCGAAGCTCCCCCGTACATTGTTCTTCCGTTGTAAAATGGGGAATTCGCAAACAAGCTGCTATTACTGCTACCCAGTGAAGACGTACTCCCGTATATGGAAGCGTTGAATGTCGGTCTACCGCTGCCTCCCACATTCTTTGACGAAAATAGACTTTTCTCCGTTTCCAGATGCGATGAGAAACATAGATCACCCGTCGATCCTCCGACTCGGTACCGTTTGCTTCGATTGTTGCCCATGAAACCAGACAAACGACGATTCTCCATCGGTTCTGTTTGGCTCAAATTCAAATTGGACACACTGCTACTCTCGGAAGCACTTTCGTTTAAGTTTCCATTCGACAGGGCGTTATTTTGTGCTTCCTCACACGGTTCTGGTTCGCCTACATCTTCAGCTAAATCTTCGTTACTACTCTGTTGCTCGTTCATTCGTCTGAACGTCTTTTTCGTCCCGAAAATAGCAGCAGGAGGTTCTGACGTTGACCGATCAACGACCATCGGTGGAATATTTAACCGCTTGCGTTGACCAATCTCGCGAATGCTTCGTCGATGCCGGATTGAGGTGGACAAACTTGTATTTTGCTCCTGTTCCTCACTGATAGGTGCTACCACTGAGCCACGACTACTTGCGGCATCCGAAGAGGAAACCATCCCGAATAGCGACGTGGTTCGACTGGAGCTAGCGAATTGATTGAATTTTTGGTGAGACCCGGAAGTCTGCGGAGATGTAGAAGGTGTTGACGACGTAAACACGTTGCGAATATCACTTCTTGCGGCTTGGGAACCAACAGGAAGAGACCCGCGACGATCTATGGCGGATATGTTGAGACCACTAGGGCCCGGAAGGGCACTCAAGTCGTCATTGAAGTCAATTGCTGAGGTATTCTGTAAACAAAACCAAAACAAGCAATTTAGTCTTTAAAATGCGGTTATCAAAAAAAGCCTACTCACGAAATCAACATCCAATCGCGTTCGTTTACTGATTGGTGGTGCATGATCATTATCATCATCATCATCTTCGTCTGGTTGCTTCTCCTGAAAAGCCAGCGAATCCTCCGGGGGAATAAAGCGAGGTTCCTGTGTTCTCAGAAGATTACCATTGCGACCGGTCGGACTATTTCCCGCACTGGCGTTGTCACTGTCTCGAGGTCGCTTAGCTGCCACTGGTGAAAACCACTTGGACAGTGCATCGGGCAGAATGCTGGATACTCTTGATCGCACTTTCTTGATTATGGACTGCAAAACAAAACACGATCGACGAGAATTAGAAAATTTATATTGTAATGTGAACTGAAAACGAGGAAAGATGTTCCCCTTGACAAATGCAATTTACAGTAAAAATTTTCGAATAATAAAATTAAATGATCAATGCACTATTTTTTTCAAACACTTGAATTGTAACCGCTTGCATTCATAACAAATTTAGTTTCTTAACTTGCAAGATATGTGCTATATGTGCTGTATAGGATTTTTTTTTGAGAACGGCAATTTTCCGCCAAGTGTTTCAGCATTTGAGCTAATCGGTCTACTTTCTTAATTCAATCCATTGACTGAAAATGCAGGTTTTTCTATATCTATCACAATTCAACGATTACAAACAGATTTAGAAAAAAATGTTTAAATTATATACCATTGCCATATAAAATCAATTTAAATGAATAAAATGAAAAACCTCCAACTGGCAACCCTACCGTAATATGCACACATCCAAAGCTATTGCTGCATTAGTTTGTGTATACGTCGCAAGAGTTTTCAAGAAGCAAAGCAGAGTGGCGAAAGAAAAAGCCCAACACCACCAGCAAAAAAAGAAGAGCAAGAAGAAACCCCGTGTATGCGAAGGCAAAAAAAAAACGCTGACCATGAAGGATCGACAAAAATACAAGGATTCATTTCGTTATTCCATCGATCCTGCTCCACTTTGCCACAGGTTCAACGGCCAGCAGCAGTGCCGCGATAATATGCACTTGCGATCGGAGGAAAACACTTACACTGTTGGGATCATCGTCCAAATTACTGTCACTACTGCTAGTGTTGAGAGCTGCTGCTGGCGCTGCGGTTGCAGCAGCAGCAGCCATTGATGGCGATGGTGACGGACTGTCCTCGTTACTCCTGCTGCTGCTTGCTCTGGATCGCGCTTGAAACATAGTACTGTATTCCGAAAAAATAACGAAATTTGTTTCCCTGCGCTCACGAAGGGTTCTAATGACACGGGTTAGCACTTCCCTACTTCCATTTCGCTCTTAATTAATATTTTCTGGCTTATTCTTCCAAAACACACTTCTTGATCGCGCGGCCACACGCGAACTTAATTTTAGCTTTCTATGCTCCCTTCTGACTCGATTATTTGGTTATACCAGGCACGGTAAACCGCCTACATTTGCCGGTGGTCAAAGTCCGGACACTTTTCGCGCTGTAATCGTACGTTTCCAGTAGGTTTTTCTTCGTTTTTCCTCCTTAAAGAATATTTTTTCCGAGCTAAGTTTTCTTTTGCACACACGCACACGCGACGAAGAAGATTGTTCGCCTTCAGTTGTTCTTCGACTGTCAAATGCGGCCGTGGTATAGCTTTTTAAGCAAATAAACATGGCGGACGGGCGATGTTTAATTTGAATGAGATGCACCTATACAAAGCTTCTCGCGCGAGAACGTGACCAGTATACATTGTGCAAAATTAGCTCTTCATCGGGCCAGTGAGTTAGTGTTGCCTGATTCAATGCTAAGTGCAGTCGTCGTATTTCACTTGCTGTGGTTGGCGTTCATGAAAGCTTTTTTACCAATATGGATCGTGGGGGGTGGCGTCATACGCTTTATTTGAATGGACAGTTTGTTTGAAACGGAGACACACAATTCCAGACTTTTTCATATATTTGATTGAGCAGATCAGCTCACATGTTTCGCAAATAGTGTGTGGTCTCGTATGTACATTCTCGCTCAGCGCTTTCCAAATTGACCTACATTGTAACGAGTAATAAATTCTCACTCGACTAATCGTGTATGTTTTGTCGTTTTGACATGAATCGTCTTACTTTACTATGGGACGCATTTTCAAATTTCGCCTGTGATTTAATGGGTAGAACTTAATCGTGAATATCTCAAATTGCACTAAACGCAACGGCATAATTATTTCTCTATGTCATCAGGAATATGATTAGCATTTTATGATTTAATTTTCAATAATGCGAGCTAACCATAAATAACACAAACGCGGAATTTTCTGAAACTTTTGAAAACAATGAGGAAAACTCTTCGCACTTGTCTTTTACGCACCCGGATAACGGTTTTGAGGTAGTCAGGCACATTTCAGTCCCGATGTTTAACTATACGAGTACACATAAAAAAAATATTGTGCCAATAAAAATGTTCAGCTTTGCTTTTAAAAGGCTTCAAAAAATCATAAATTCAACCAGGAAAACTTTGAAAATATGTGTAAAATGTTTCAAATGCTTCTAATATTTACATCATATGCAGATATCTTTTGTATTGTTATGATTATTGTTATGATTACCAAAATGTGCTTTTAATTGAAAAGAACAGCATTTTACACCTAATGCAGAACCACTTCGAAAACAAAAGTTTTCCAGCTCTTAAATTGATAGTTTTTACTCTCTGCAGAAAAGAACCAACGAAAGCACTTAAATTTACCAACGATCTTCTTAAATTAAGCAAAGTTATTTTTTGTGTGTATAAAGGGTAACACATGGTTGAAATCGAACCTTCAACTAACAGCAGAAACAACAGACCTTCTGGGTGCAGTGGCGTACCTAGGAAAATTTGCGCCCGTGCATGGGCCTCAAACGTTTAGGTCGGAGACTAAATTCAGTACCTGGATTTTGGTTCACCTGAACGCCGAACTTAATTTCAAGTTTCAGAATTCAGCTTCAGAATTTGGTTGCAGAATACCGGCCACAATTTAAAACTAAGAATCTGAAGCTGAGTTCTAATTCTGAAACTTTATTTATTTAAATCTATTTCTTTGAATTATTTCTGAAACCAAATTCAAGGTATAAAGTTTAGGTCTGGATTATGGAACTAAATTCCACATCTAAACACCGAACCTGAAGTTGGAACTGATTTCTAAAACAGATTTTAATACCTGCATTCAATTTCAGAATTTTATTCCTGCATTCAAATATAGAATAAACCCAACTAACCAAAAGTTCGGATAAAAGGGACTGATTTGGCTTAAGCAGCTCTCAAAGTTAATCAATAGGATTCTAAGCAGCCCATTTTTTAAGTAATTATCCACACTTGAAAGTTCGCGCGACGCAGCGGAACGAACTTCTAAACTGCTTCTAGAATACATTGTTCAGCTTCTATGCAGCGAAAAAGTTCACGCGGAACTTGTTCTGTACTTTCAAGTTGCTAAAAGTACCACGTGCACTCTTAAGCAGCGAGAAAGTTCACGCGGAACTTGTTCTGTACTTCGAACTGTCAAAAATTGCCACGTGTTTTCTTAAGCAGCTAGGAAGTTCACACGGAACTTGATCTGTACTTTCAAGTTCTCAAAAGTTCCGCGTGTACTTTTAAGCAGCAAGAAAGTTGACTTTTTAAGTAATTGTGGAACTTCTGGTTGCTTGGGAAACTCTTAAATTCATTTTCCAAACCCATTCCCATATTTCAGGTTCAGAATTTAGTTCTAGAACTAAATTTAAAAACTGAACTCTGAAAATGAACTCAGTTTCAGAATTTTTTAACTAAATTCAGGACTAAATTCCGTACCTGAATTGTGCAACTGAATTCCTGAATCTTGGTCCAGAATTTAGGTTTTGATGTAGATAAATAAATGATAAACAGAAGTACTCGTTCGTTGGGTAATCGCATAGACATCATATTAACAAGATATCCAGCTCTCACATATCCCGAGCATATCATTGGCAACATTCGTTTTTGCGAGCATGGTGCCCTCGAGCGAGTCCGTATCGATACTTGTACATACAAGTAGCTGAGAGAAATGTCAAATTCGTGCGCGTAGAATAGCAGCATCGCGCACCCATACAATTGACATGATATGTTCAATGTGATGCCGTGCGATAGTGTTGTTGAATCTGGCTCCAAGCTGACCACCCTGTCATATTCAGTAGTGTTTTAGTTCTAGATGCATAATTTATGCCAGTTACAAAATTTAAATCTGGATTTTATAACAAGAAAAACTGGCAGCCCCAGCAGTGTTTTACTCGTGTTTCAAATATACAAAAAATAGAACGGCATCGTAGACCAGTTTTAAATTTGACAGAAGAACTGGTCGAATGAATAAAACTAGAACGGCTTGTTGCGGATACGTTTGTTCCAGTTTCTGTTCTATTATAGATCTTCCATATAGAACTTCTAACTGCTGAATTTGCTCTAATGATTTGTATACGTCAATACGGATTTCATGCACAGATAAAAAACTTTTACAGTTTAGTTCGCGCAGTTCAATATAGGTGGAACTAGTGCCCCACGAAAATTTATGTTTAGAAGAATTTACACATTAGTCTGTGCATATATATCTTCGGAATTCAGAGTTGTCAGCAATTTGATCTACACGGTAAAAATCTCGATGAACATTAGAAAAGGTCCCAAGTGCAAAGGACAGTTTCTCTTGGTTTACATTCTCTTTCAATTATTACGGCAAATTCCAGTGATTTCCAACAAATTCTACAGTGCATATCGAAAGTTGATGGTTTTAGCTATTATCCTGTGTGAAGTATTAGATGGAAAGATTACTGATTGGACTGTAATATTTGAAAGAGAAAGTAAACAAAGAGAAACTGTCATTTGCACTTAGGACCTTTTCTCGAGTTTGATTTCAAATAATGGGAATTAATGGGAAAACTGATTTAATGAGTAAATATCCTTTTCTCAATACTGTGGCTGTGAACCTTTTCGCGGTCAATTTTACCTTTTGGTTAAAATCTGACACTCGAGCGGTTAATTTGATGTTGTCAAAAATAACCCTGCTCGATAGCATGGTTATTTTTGAAAGATCGATGGTTATTTCCCGACACTGAAAAAAATCTTGCAATGAAAATTCTTATATTAAATCTTTAGTTGAAATTATTTCCAGTGGAAGATAAGCCCAAATAACTTTCCGTCCGTCAAATTTTGAAATGGGCCGCAGTTTTAGTTAAATTTAACTACTCGACACAATATAACCACTCAAATGTAAGATTTTAACAAAAAGTTAAAATTAACCACGAAATGGTACACAGTCTGAGTAAAGCAAATATGCGTAAAAAATTGGGTGGTTTGCCACCAAGTTTTATATGACGGAACGAGAGTGGGTGGAAAATAATCCATTTTAAGGGCCAATTTACATTCTTCGGAAAACGACCAATATTGCAAAACGTAATAGGTGATCTAGATAATTTAAATTGGAATTTTTTGGATAAGAATCTATTTTTTTTTGTCTGGTAGGACATTGTCAATAAATGGATTTATGGTTTCACAAACAGAGCACGAAAACTCATCTGAGGGTTTCGTTCATTGAACAGACTCTGTTAAATGCAAGTGAATTACAACAATTTAAACAGCGTATCTTCATATGAAAATTTGTTATATCATGACCGAATCAGTGTCACAGTAAAAATAGAATTGTTACAATCTCAATGTAATTATCAATCGATGTGACCAAAAAATTAGTCGTGCTGAACATCAAATTTTCTGTTTTCGAGAAATATTGCAAATAAATCACACGTTATTACATCAAAACAACGTATTGAGAAGACTACATCAACTTGACTGAATACTGTAAGGAATTTATGCATCTTTTCGCGTAATATTACAACCTTTAGAACGACACCAACACGTTTGTGATATTACATCAAAATTACTGCACATCACTATTCACTACTGATATGCAGCTATTACGATGTAATATCACAACAATCTACAATAGGTTGTAATATTACACGAAAAGATGCATAATTTAATACCAGAATCATATACAGTATTCGGTTGGGGTGATGTAATGTACTCAATACGTTGTTTCGATGTAATGACGTGTGATTTATTTGCAATATTTCTCGGAAACAGAAAATTGTTGCATTTGATGTTAAGCACGTCTAATTTTTTGGTAACATCGATTGATAATCGCATCGAAATGGTTACAATTCTTTTTTTTTTATCATATGCGATATTCATCTGCACAGCAAAATTAGTGTGAATGCAGTATCCAAACAGTCATTTAAAATGTTTCGACGGACCCAAATGACAAAGTTTAAAAAGTTCCTTGAACAAATAAAAATGTTCCGCACAGTTGATATGGAAGCCTCGATATCTGTAGTTGTATAAAATAAACTGGAATGTGTAATTAATAAAATTAATCAAGTGCTGAGTGATTTGAAAAGGTCTCATGATACACCTGATTAAGGTGGAATTACGGCAAAGATAATTTCTCAACTTTTCAATTAATTGTAATTTTTTGAGAATGACACGCTTTTTTCAAGGCCATAGATAAATTATGTAGTTTATACCGCTGTGTCAGTGATATTTGGGAATATTTCGGATGATAGAAAACACGTTTTATTAAAACTATGAGGACATTCATAAATCACGTTCTAAAAATTGGAATTTAATAAAATTAAATGTACACATTAAAAAATATTAAGACTAAAAAAAGTAATGATGGGTGATGGGTAGTAAAGGTACGCCAGAAAAGTGAATTTCTATTCCATTATTTTTAAAATCTGTATGTCATTCTGCTGTTAGGCAACGAATAGGAAACTTCGTTTGCTGACCTGCACAATCAACGATTCGACAGCCTTTGGCATTAATTCTAACCCAATAACCGAGAGTTATATCGTCAGATACATTGATTATTGTGATGTACTGTAATGTTAACACTCTCAAATGCTCTAGGCGAACTAAATGTATTAAATGACAGTTTTCTATATGAAGTAGTCTTTCATGCTCATTTCTAATAGTTAGTTCTACTAAACCTAAACAACTCACACATATACTTTCGAAAAGTGCACTGATACCGTAACCGTGATGTTCTGTGGAACAAATTAACTCAAGCTTCTTCAAGCACGGGAAGCTATCCATTTGACCAACTAATGCCAGGGAGCTACCATTGATATATAAGATTAGACTATGAAGCTGATCTAAAGATGCTCGAAAGAAATTTGGAGCTACTGTTTGATTACCATAGTAGTCAATATCAATTGATTTCAACTGATCGCCAGGCCGTAACTGGAAGCGTCTGTAGTCGCACCATCGAACAGTAACTGAAGTGACTTCCGGTGCATCGACCACGAAAACATACTGGACGCGAGAAAACTTCACATTACTCCAACTTATCTTTTTTACTGTTTTAAGCGTAAGAGTAGACTGATTGGAATATAGAACACTACGAAGCCGACCATCCACGTGTAATTCTTCTAGTAAAATCCTGTTTATGTTATCGCCAAATGATCCATCTTCGTATCGGAATCCATTGAGGACAAGTTTCTTAAGTTTACTGCAGTTACGACTTAAACTACTTAGCATCGCGTCGTTTGAGTACACCATATCTACGTGGTGTAGTGCAGGCATATTACCGAACAGCATATCCCAATCATATTCTTCTGACTCGTCGCTAGCTCGTCTAATCAACAGCCGTTCTAGCTTTGGCCGCATTGTTGTGAAAAAGTTTTGCCACATACAACCTTTAAGATCCACTTCCAATGTTTTCAACCGAGAACAACCTCTCAGTTCAAGTAAGGGACCTTCTCGGTACAAAGCTTCCTCATCGCCCAGGGATTCAAGTACTATAACAGCTGATTCTAAGTTTGGGGCATCCAGAAAAACTGCTACAGACGCTGGAGCGGATCCGGAATATAGTTGAATATAATGGAACTTTTTAAGTTGTTCCATCGTCAGTTCTTGCACGGAAGAAAGTAATACAAGCTGATCCACGGTAAGTTCCAAGCTTAGCTCTGTTAATGATCTGAATCGAACCGAATGTAGCCGAATGCTTTCGAAAACCGAATTAACCATTCCAAACAACGACAGGCCGTGCACTTCACATTGATCTAAAACATTCACTAAACACCGGTTAATTTTAGCGCTTGAAACGTTATTGTTCAACTCGACTGCCAACAGCCTGTAATTCCGTTTACTGTAGCGCAAAAGCACTTCAGGTTCATGTTCATCCCCATACGATGTTCCTATAACTAGGACGATTGTTTGGGCCAGCGCAGGACAGCTAAATAAAGCTTCGTTCCACCTGCGACATACCAAAGAGCAAGCGAGTCGATCTTTGAATTTCAGCTTTCCGAGTATCGATTCCAACGGCTCGAGCGGAAGAGCGCTCCAGTCCATGATGATGGACGATCGTCTTTACTTGAAATGTATCAAGCTTTTGTAACGTTGGAAAACAAGGAACATTTTAATTAATGAAAATTATGAACACAATTTATTTGAATCTTGGATTTTACCAGAATATAAACTTTTCGTTTGTCCAGGGGACAGCTAAGACCGATAACGGTCCATTTTGCTGGTGAGCAATATTTGAAAGACCATAATAAATATTAGATTTGTTTACATACTGAGACGAAAAAAACACAACGTAAACACCATTCAAGACGTTTAAAAAAATCATTCCGCTTTGTTCCGGAACGAAACGTTTCCTTCTTGTCACTGTAACTTTTTCTAGGGTTACCAGGTTTATAACCTACACGCTGCCAAAAAAAAAAACCAACGGTTGACTTAAATTCACCTAACGTGAAGTAATCAAGCATGTTTTTAATTGTTGGGTGAAAAGTACTGTATCGATTGAGTAGTTTTCATTCAACAGTGTAGTTTACTTCAATAAGTTGCTGTTGGGTGAAAAAATTTTGTGTATTGCATTGCAGAAACTATCGGTCAGATTTTAAGTGAGTGAAATTATTTTGTAAAATTGCCAGTTTTGAAAGAATAATTCAATGATTGTCATCAATCGCAATGTGAGTAGCTTTGTATAATTTCTTTTTAAAATAATAATTATACCGCAATATCATTTCAGGCGATGGAAGATATCGAGATGCGTTCGATCGCTCAACGATGCAGATCCAGCAGCTGAATCGAACCATCGAACGAAAACTGAAATCAAATTACCCAAGTTGATTTTTATATCGCTTGCGTAGTTTCTACCTAATCAGTACTATTGATGCTTTTACTCAAAAATAAGTAAAACCCATTTTACCCAAAATTGGCTTCCTGCACGCAACCCCTCTATTGAGTGAAAAGTACTTAAAATTAGGTAATTTTTTGGCAGTGTGTACATATCTCGATAAATAGAGTGCCTATAACCAGAGTGACGACTTCTCATCCGTAATGTTACACTCAGATAAATTGACTGCTGATATTCATAAAATTTGCCTTATGATGCTATAAAAAAATACAGAAACACGTTTTCATAAGAACCATTTAAATTTCATTCCATTTGAATGATTTCCATAATCAAAAACTAAGGTACCGAACGAACATGCGTATAAATTTCATTGGGTCGCCTTATGATTTTTATATCTGTCACTAGTGTGAAAAATAATCATATTGAAATAAAAAAAATGGCTACCGTTGAGTTCGACGAGCTCGTGCTAATCGCAGATTGGCTCACAGAAGCTCCTGTGACCTGCCTGGATATTTTCAAAGGTACCGTAACTAAAAATAAACTGAAACAACTAATTTTTTATAATCCATTTAAGTACAGGTGTCGGACTTAAAACGGTTCACTTGGTCACGTTGAGTGAAAACAATTTCATCGAAGCCATCAGCAGTGGACCGAAGCCAACAATTGAGGCAAGTGAATTGTGGTCCTTGGTGGAAAATTGGCGCAAACGGAACGTAAGTATTAATTATTTAAACTTTCGATTAAATATTGTACATTATTGCGTTATTTTTCTTATTTCCCAGGGTTTAGTCAATGCGACGATTGTTGACGTCAAGCCTGTAGATAGATCTACAGTTTCCGAACCGGTTGAAAATTTGGATGAAATTCATTCAAATAATGAAATGGAGATGAACTTCAATAAGGTATGTAAATAGAGTGAAATAAGTGTGACTAACTTGGCTTTATGGACCGATAGGTCTAAGCTAAGGAAGAGAGAGAAAAAATATGACTAACTGTGTCATAACCTTTTGTTAATCAGTGCGAATCATTCGAAGCTTGCAACAGCAGTTTCAAGGATCAGGAAAATGAAATTGTAACAGACACTGTAGACAAAAGGGACCTGGAACAACCGAAGTGCAGTCCCAGTTTAAACCCGTTGTTGACGCCGAACAGACTACGACAACTCCTTGAGCAGTCCATATACGGTAAACAAGTATTGCAGAATGGAAAAACACATCTGTTATCGGACTCTGGGAGAAAACTAGTAGTTGACACTGTTGTACGATATCATCTGGCTCAAAATCGCAAAACTTCCGGTGAGATTGTGAACGATCTTAGTGACATCATAGTAGAGGTGTTTCCCAAGGAAAGCAAGGTGAATATTCTCATGTGAAAATACCACATCAGAGCTAAGTATTTTTATTCTTTCATAGCAAACTTATTATATACCTCAGACTGGGCGAGCAAACCCAAGAGGTAAATTATATAGCAGAATAAATTATATTAAGCAGTCTGAAAGAAAAAGGGACCGGCAGGAGTTAGAAAACAGTCAACCGAACACCGTTTCTCTTGAGGCTATCGAAACTCCAGAAGTTACAGCAACTCTATCATGGTTGGAGTTGAATAAATTTCCCTGGACTACGGTGTTATCCCAATGGGAAGTCAGTTTCCCAGTGAGGAAGAAATATCTTCAAAAATTTAATAAAGCCAGCTCAGTCATCCAAACATATTCGCATTTGAGAGAGGAATATGGCTATCAACTTGTAAATATCATGTTCCGATGAAAAACAAATTTAATATATATTTTTTCTAATTTCAGTTAGATATTGACTTTCAAAAACTTGGCCTAACAAACCCCCACGGTGGATGTCAAAAATGGGATTCATTATTTCAATCTATCGCTAAATTCATTGCAAAAAGAGCAAAAGATCCTACATCTAAAGAGTTAATTCGGATAATCGAGGACTCAAACCATTCCACCGGTGAGATATTTTTAGACTATTTAAATTCATTTTATTATATGTACCTGGTAATCTTGACACATATTCAAATTCAATATCGTTATAATCTTATTGATCGACCAACAATACTCAAAACTTTTCCGAATAGCTCTAGTGAATTACAGTATGTGACTAACCAAAACATATTTCAGTTCGTCCATTAGTTCGGCTGCGTTTGTTATTTAATGTATATCTACACTCTTCTACACACTATCTATAATCAAAAATGTTGTTCATACTGCATCATAATATTCGGCACTTTCACAATTATGTGAAGTTTTTCCTCCAAAACTGCTCGATTCATTCTATGGTTTTATTGAATTCTGTCTGAAAACCATGAGTTCTGTCACCGAATCCATCATATTGTGATTTACTGTTCTCGAAATTTTAGATATGCTCTAAATTCGTTTCTCCAGTAGAACATTTTTCTCCTTGTATTCATCTGTGCACTGCAGGGTTCCACGAACTAATAATGATATAACATCGATATATAAATAATAATTGATCTTCTTGGCAATCTATTCTTACCTAGCGGTTCTAAAAAGTGAGGGTATAATCAAAATAAGGAAATATGAACATATATAGGAAAACTATAGCAACTATATTACATATAATTTTGACGTGTGGCGGTTGAAAACTATTAAGGGCCACGATGCAATGTAGTATAGGTGATCACATTGAACTGCTTTACAATTTCCATTATGTCTTCTTTCTGGCCCTATGATCGGGGCTGGGAATCGAGTCCAGGTGTGCTTCATGAGAGGCATCGACTAACCCATACCCGTCCCCACTGGGAGACTTTTCAAATTTTGTTTGGGGTACGTTCTGTTTATTTACAAGTAAAACAATGTTATTAACAGGATAAAGGTTGAATTAAATTCTATTTTTAGTTACCACAACTAGATACAATTCGAAGCATCTTTGTTTTTTTTTTCTAATTTTTCCTGTTCATAAAGAATAATTAACATAAACACGCATGCGACCACCGTTATTATACTCTATCGTGATTAGAATATTATATTGTTATCTTGTCAGAGATGCCAAAATCTGAAAATTTCTTAGAGATGCTACTAGTTTTTGTAAAATTTTGGTAATTCGACGGCTTACAACTATTCGTCAAATGTACAGACTTTTCAAGTTAACAAGGCCCTTTTCCACACTAAATCGATTCCGCTTGCATGCTTAAAGGGACACAGATTTTAGTTAAAATTGGAAGATTTTTTAAACTCTATCCAAAAATACATGAAAATTATACCTGGCATCACTGTATTACATGATAACAATAAGATTTCGTATCTTAAGCAGATAAAACAGTTAATAATTTTAAATTCTAAAAAGTTTGTGTGTAAATACATTAATATAGTTCTTTTTTGCAGATTTACGTTTGTTACACACGCTATTGGCATTGAACACCGTTTTGATTCCAGTAAAAGCTGCAAAAGGATTCAAGCCAACAGTTGCTACTGCACAAGCGGATACATTTCTATTAGTTTAAAATCATAACGAATTCGAAGCTGAACTGGAAAAAAACATCAAAGTTTATGAAGAGCAACAAATTCCCATACCTCCAAAGCTGATTGTACTGGGAGATAATCTTGCATCAATTACTGGAGAGTGTATGGTGATTTACAAGTCTATAATATATAAGCTTCAAACAATTGTACGCGGAGTTGATGTTCTAGTGAAACTTCGCATCATATTAGGACTACCAGTATCAAAGCTCTCGAAGTTAGTTTGGGTTTTCATCGAACAATTCATATATGGTGTTTTGCCGGATAACGGGTATTATCTGTGTGTAAACAAGCTCGTGGATTATTTGAATCAACAGGAATGATGATAGCATGTTTTGTAGCTACATGTGCTGACACATTTGCAACGGCAAATGAGTTGATAATGCACGTGAAAAATGTTCATCGACCGCCCGTTTTTTATGAGTATAAATGCACGTTTCCCGCTTGCATACAAATTTTTACTAACCTGTATAGATACACGAAGCATTTAAAAAATCATAAATTCAGTTCGGAATCAGTTGTTACACCTATACGTTACAATTACAGAGAAAATGATATTAATTTAGAATTTAATTTGCCAACAAACAAAGTGAGAAAAGTCGAAGGTAATACGGTACCTACAGATAACAGTGATTCTATATTAGATGCTAATTTAAACGATTTGAAAAAATCGGCTGTTGAATTTACGTTAAACCTACATCAAAGACCCAATTTGGCTCGCAGCGATGTGCGAGAAATACAGAAAGCTACCCAAAAATTTTGTTCGAAAGCTGTTGAAAACATTGAAAAATATAGCACATGCACTGATAGTACTGAGATCAATTACACTTTTAAAAAATACCTATCACAATTGAAGCATAGTTTTGATTTTATAGATACAGATCATAAGTTCTTAAAACACATAGAGGACATAGGCATTTTCAAACCACCAAATATATTAACTTTACAACAAAATGAGTTGAAAATCTCTATTACTGAAGAATGTCGTAAGTCATGCTTGGTATTGAATCAGATCGAATTTCAAATAAAATCCTTTTTTCAAATGGAAAATATTTTTTGTAAAACTATGGAACATACGCGAAAATTGGAACGATCAGGTGAAATTGTTCATTTTGTTAATGGAAATGTGTACAAGAAGATAAAATCTAAATTTAACCATAATGAAGAAGTTAACTATGTCATACCGTTGTGGTTGTACGCTGACGAATTCGAGGTGAACGATCCTCAAAGTTCGCATAGCAAAATTGATTCGATTTGTGGAATTTATTACAAATTCCCAACGCTTCCGGATGAATTTAAATCTAGGCTGTGTAATATTTTTGTTGCAGGAATGATCAGAAAAGTTATTATAAACAAAACAGGTATGAATAAACTTGTGCAGAAGTTGATCATTCCATTTAAAAAATTAGAAGAAGAAGGGATTGTTCTGAAATTAAATGAGGAATATGTAAGAGTTTATTTTGTATTATGTCTCTTCCAAGGCGACAATTTGGGTGTACATTCATTATTGCTCTTGTCTGCTGGCTTTAATGCAAATTACTACTGTAGGTTTTGTCGTAGACATAGACATAACCTACAAGGTGATTGCGAGGAATACACTGACAGTTTACGAAACGTAGAAAATTATGAAGAAGATGTTAGAATAGATAATCATTCTGACACTGGCATCGTTGGACGATCCGCCTTCAATGAATTGAAGTTCTTCCACGTGATTGAAAATCCCAGCGTTGATGCTATGCATGACCTTTTTAGCAATGGTGTTTGCAAGTATGGTTTTCTTTCTGCGTTAAACTACTTCATTTACAAAAAACGATTCTTTACGGTTTCCGTATTAAATACAAGACTGCATTTCATTAGTCGTACATCGTTAGATACAAGCTTGCGTCGCATACCAGATTTCGATGAGACTTATGATAAGAAAACCAGAGGCAAAATAATTACAATTAGAATGACTGCATCTGAGACGAGATCTTTCTATAAAAATTTTACTTTTATAGTAGGACCCTATGTGCCAAATAATGACCCAGTATGGACCTTTTGTAAAATTTTAATCAAAATGATTGATTCAATTCTTGCCAGATCTTTCACTGAAACTAGTTTAAACGAGATGGAACTATTAATTCTTTCACATCACCGATTATATCAAGAGTTATTTTGTGAAAATCTTAAACCTAAGCAACATTTTCTTCTGCACTATCCTAAAGTTATAAAAGAATGTGGTCCTATTGAGCGTATGATGTGTTTTAGAAATGAATCAAGACATCAGAGTTTCAAAGAATATGCTAATGTGGTTTCTTCCCGCATTAATGTGGCGTATACTTTATGTCTCAAATCATCTTTATAGTTCAGTTTCAACGTTTACAATAAGCTGTTCACTCTTACTGATAATGAGGGTAATTTTAAACAGCAATCCATTAAATCCAGGCCATATCATTCTAAAATAATTTCTCTGTGTCCGTTTCCTGAAGATGAAGAAGTATTATTTGCTCAGAGTGTCACTTTCAAAGGTACCGAGCTAACCGTTGGTAAATTTATAACAATAACGACAAAGCAAATGATTAATCTTTTCGAAATTGAAGATTTTGTTAAACATAACGATGAAGTATTTGTAGTGTGTAGACAGTGGAAGGTAGGAGATTTTCAAGAACATTATTTAGCGTTTGAAGCCAAAGAAAGAACCGGAACAATACAGTTTTTGGACATTAGCAAGATCGATGGTTCGCCTTTCAGTGTTCATGAGATTGATAGTAAATACCTTTTTCGGAAAAACAATAACTTTATATAAATTTGAATGTTTATAAATATGTATGTACATGCAGATAAAAACTGTAAACTATCTATGTCAAGAAATGAGATAATACACAAATCAAACATTTTTTTGTTATAATTATTGATTTGATCAAGCTGGCATTTTCGACTTAAAAATATTGTGTTAATGTACATAATAAAATTTAAATCACTAATTTGTCTCTTAATTTTTCAGTACAATAACTTCACTAGAATCATATTTTTATTACCGCGTTCACTATGTATTTCACAACACTTTTAATGTGTTTATTAATCGTTACAATTCAGATACATATTTTGGAATGTATTTCACATCATTCATCAGAGCATCACCAATAAAAGTATGAAGCAATATAAATATTCTAATAAAATTTTTAATGTATTGAAATTTAAAAAATAATGATTTGATAAAAGTTCATTTAATACAGAAGTTCATAACCCAGGTCTTGCTAATTAATTTTTATGTATATTAACATAATACAACAATATTAAAAACAAAAAATATGAGAAAAACTGTTTAACAATTCACAAACAATTTCGTTCGAAATCTATATGAGGAATTACAATGTTTGTGTGATAAAATCATGATTTAGATAAATGTTATAGATTGGAAACCATTAGTTTGATCATTAAATTTCATAACGCTACCTTATGAAAAAGATATGAAACTCTTAAAACTTGATTCGGTTAAATTCATAAGGCAAATCAATGAAAAGTTTACCGATTCCTTGTGGCTAAAAAACATAATGCAAACTAATGAATATTGCTAGTTTTTTTGTCTGAGTGTATAGTCACTCTATCGATAAACGTTAGAAAAGGTCCCAAGTGCAAATGACAGTTTCTTTGTGTTAACTTTCTCCATCATTAATTACAAGTGTCAGATTTTAACCAAAAGTTATAATTAACCGCGAAATGGTTCACAGCCTAAGTAATGACATTCCAAATTTATATGGAGAATTCACGACACTTCTAATGATCATGTAAGGGCCGTTTTACACTGCACTGAAAATAATTTGCACACTTAGCATCATGTGCAAAGCATTCGAATTATCAAAACATGTAGAATACATGAAATTCATGAAAATATTATTTAACATATAAAATGAGCGTAAAAACTGATGATATTTAGTGGAACTCATAGTACATTTATCTGAAATGCATATCAAAACGATAAGATATAACGTTACCACTAGATTCTATATAATTTCATGTGGATGTCAAATTGTTTTCCATATAGACTTCAATTGAAATACGATTGACCGAATCAAGTGTTTTGCACATACATTTTTGCTTTAATCATTTCAACTAAAAAATGAAGTGTTGAACACATGTAGTTTGATTCAATAGCAAATCACATCACAACCAAAGAAAATAGACACATGGAAGCTAAGTGAAAAATACGAATAAACTAATAGAAATACTTAAATTTTAACAGACTTTACACATAATCCTCATGTAGAATACTTTTTTGCATTGAAATGTCATCACTTGGACATAAAGAATAAAATAATTTGCTTAATATTGTTTAATTCAGCAAGTGAGTTTTTTCTTTCTTTATGCTATCTTCCTATCACTGTGATGCGATTATAATCGTTCCCACCAATTCTGAGAAACTGTCACTTGCTAATGCGTTTTTTTGTAGAAATATCACTGACAATTTAATTATTGTACTTACGGTGCGATAAATTTATAAGCTGAGATGGAGAACTTGATTCAAAATTTTCGCAGCGAAGGTTGTTGCAGCCATTTCGTTCAAAACTTTTTTATTATATGTTTGACATTTAGTATTGCCGCAATTGTTGAGAAAAATAAAGATTATTGGGAATACACATATACATCAATGTGATGGCACTTTAAAATAACTTGTTATGACATTGGTTTATGTCATACAGTTACGAAAATTTTTCTTATGTGCAAACCATTCTGTATCAACAAGTCTACACTTCCGAAGTGTTCACAATTAAATGAATAGTGTATAACAATACATTGAAATGTTTTTCAAAGGTCAAAGTTTAATTGTGGAAGGTTTTGTAACAATAAATCGTATTGTTTTTCTGCAATATTTTTTATTCGGGTAATCCGGACTCCGATTTGGAATCGGAAGTTGCATTTTGTTCGAATCCATGTATCGGACGATTTAGCTGGGTTGCACCGTATCAGACGTATTAACTGGGTTGGTTTCCTTCCCCTCAAATAAACATAAGTAAACCGGGTGCTACCGGGTGCAACTGTCAAATTTCCAGTATTGCCAACTGCGAAATGAAGTTTAGACTTCCTGTTCTTTTCAGCCAAGTTCTCTTCGACGTATGTTGTGTCGATAAATAAACTTTTGAGGTAAAGTTGAAGTATTTGCTGTTTTAGAAAACTGTCTTGCTGATATTTTATACAAATGTGATTACAAGGAATTGTTTAATGAGTACAAGTTTTTTGTTCTGTAAGAAACGATTCAGTTAGGAATTAAATCGGTTTAATTGTTAGCTTGTCCGAAGGCATTGACATAACCTGCAGCTTCTACTGATTTGTTTGTGATATTTCATACTCTTTTAAACTTGCAGAAAATGGTTCGCATTAGTGTGCTGGCCGATGCACTTAAATGCATCAACAACGCCGAGAAACGAGGCAAGCGGCAAGTCTTAATTCGGCCAAACTCAAAAGTGGTGATTAAATTCCTTACCGTAATGATGAAGCATGGATACATCGGTGAGTTCGAAATCGTTGATGACCACCGGTCTGGCAAGGTTGTTGTAAATTTAACCGGTCGCCTCAACAAAGCCGGCATCATTTCGCCTCGCTTCGATGTAAAATTGAACGATGTGGAACGGTGGACCAATACGCTGCTGCCGTCCCGTCAGTTTGGGTGAGTAGACTAGGTTTAGTTGCGCTTCATGAACATCGAAAACTTCGCCAATCTCTTGTATGTTCGAATTCAGTTAATTGAAGTAGGATTTTGAATCGGTTATCTAGAATTTGCAGTAAAATTTGTTATTTATCGGCAGATTTTTATCAGTGAAACAATGTCAAAACAAGGAAATGTTAAGATAGTGTTGCAATTGTAAAGGTACGCCAACATTTGTTGACGTTAAAAGTCTGAGTTCTTTACTCTAACTATTGACAAGTTTGGATTAGTTTTGTGATACAGTAAGCGTTATTATTGAGTATTTTTAGAGCTTTTTAATACTATAATAGTTTCCACCAAAAGCCTTCTTACTAACTAAGAGCGAATCAAACAGTCGATACGCTTTTGAACACTAGGAGGCAAGAACAATGAACTCTTCGGAGAACGTCCACCATTAATCCCGGTTTTGTGCCTAAAATCAATTCCGATTCAATGGATGGGTACAGCACAATTTATGACATTAAACTTTTTACATCGTTTTGTGAAACCTTGAAACTATAAGTGATTTTTTCTTCTCTTTTCAGCTACGTTGTGCTCACTACCAGTGGTGGTATTATGGATCACGAGGAAGCCAGAAGGAAACATCTTGGAGGCAAGATTTTAGGTTACTTTTTCTAGATTTTGTTGAACGACTAAATAATACGGAGTAAAATCAACAATTCCAAAACATAAACGCTAGCAAAATTCGCCGTTCTCTTTTCTGTTTGTGAATGTTATGTCATATTAAGAATTTATTACGCATAGAAAGGAGAACGGCAACGTTTTGTTCCATGATTTTAGAGTCCGAAAATTCTTATGACCTCTTCAAAAGAATATATTTTTGCACAAAAATCTGTATAACTGAAATCTTGCGCCAAACTATGAAATGAGTCTCGTCAGTAATTCAGAATTGATCGCCAATTTTTAAATCTACTTTATTGGGAATTCGCGTCAGTCAAACCAAAGTGGTGTTGAGTTGGCTGTAGTTTGTATCGGAACATTTGAAGATTTTAATTCAAATGTCACATCAAAGCAGTTCCATTGTGAGTCAGGGCAAATAAGTAATAAACTGAAGGGGCTGGGTCTGGTGAGTATGTCGCATGCGGTAGCATTTTCCATCCGAACTCCTCTATTGTTGTTTTTACGTTTGTGTGTCATCTTCGTCAAATAATGCATGCGATTTGATGTCTTTTATTCGACGACTTTCTACGTTTCTTGTTTCTCACATAAAATTCTCCATATTCGGAGCGTTGAAACCATCTCTTGAAAATTGTTTTCGATCGAGAATATAGACCGTAAGACTCCTCAAGAATTCAATGAGATTCGTTAGCAGAATTGTTCAAATGGAAACACGAAGTCAATATTGTGAACAAAATTGACCAGGTTTAGATTCGAAACAAGTACTGAATATTGTTGAGAGATGTCAAAGCAAAGAAAACTGTATGACAATTCTTCGAAAGTAGAAGAAGTTTTAATCAAGAAACACATAATTGAGGATATTGTAGAAAAAAATAGGCAAACGCCAAATCAAACTGAAATCTTATAGTTTCTATCAGGCATAAACATTTCTTATCCAACATTATTACAACAATCCAACAGATCCATATTCATCTTCGGTTTTCAACATTCAGTAATAGCCGTTCAACCGAGAAGGTTGTGTATAGAAGCGTACAGTTTAATAACGCTGGTTGGTTTACACGCGTTAAATACGACAACGGTTGAACTACAGGTAGAGACCTGTTGGCAGCAGCCGTTAAAACGTAAAATCGTGCTGCATAAGAGAGCCCTAGTGCTGGACCAAGCTGGTGAAGGAAACAACAAAGGGCGTTTCCCAAACTCTACCCAGGCCGCAATATACAGCCACAAGTGCTGAGCAGGAGAGTGCAAAGGCACATCGAAGAGGAAGAGTGCAAAGGCACATAGAAGCAGGAGAGTGCAAAGGCACACCGGTGCGAAGGCACTTCGGTGCAGAAGCATATCGGTGCGGAGCACAAGGAAGAAGGAGACAAGACAACTCGGTCTTTCCACTGCCATACAACACGCAGGTATACACCGGTGACCTGCGCTGGTTACAGCTGGCGAAGACGAAAGCAAATCGGAATTCGAGTGGTGCTGGATGTCAGGTAGCAGTAGCATCACATCATATTCTATCGCTACAGTGAGCTTCAGCATTGTATCAACGTCCAGATACATCCAACAAGAACATCTAGAGCAACGAGGATCTACACGGCAGTGCAACGGAGATAGACAACAATTTCAAGGTAGAAGTTTTTTCTTTTCCTTTTGATTGAGTACTGTGTAGTGTTGGTTTCAAATTTTATTTTAAAGTTTAGTTAAAAATTTTAATGTAATGGATGAATCCATGGACGTAAATCCTAGCATGAATCCGATACCCCCACGAACGAAAAAATATCAGGAGAGCTCTTCTGGGCCTTGGATAGTCTTTTTTAGACGTATATCAAAGCCATTAAACATTTTTCAAATTAATAAAGGTTTGACATCACGATACTCTTCAATCAAAGAGATCATAAAAGTAAATAACGATAAAATTCGTGTTGTGGTAAATAATTTGAAACACGCGAATGATATTGTCTCTTCGGAACATTTCAATAAAGAGTATAAAGTTTACATACCCTCCAAAGATGTCGAAATTGACGGTGTTGTTACCGAAGCGAGTCTTTCGGTAGATGATTTACTCAAGCATGGTGTTGGTCGTTTCAAGAACTCTATGCTTGAGGGTGTGAAAATACTGGAGTGCAAACAACTGTACTCAGTAGTTCATGAAGAGGAAAAAAAAGTTTATCGCCCATCAGACTCGTTTCGAGTGACATTTGCCGGGTCTGCGTTGCCGTCCCATGTCTATGTCGATAAAATTCGCCTCCCTGTTCGGCTTTTTGTTCCAAATGTAATGAATTGTACGAACTGCAAAAAATTCGGCCACACAGCTACTTACTGTAGTAATAAACCAAAATGTATTAAGTGTGAAGGGCCTCATAAAGATAATGATTGCAACAAGGAAATTGAAAAATGTATTTATTGTGGGAATAGTCCTCATGATGATATTTCAGTATGCACTGCATTTAAAGTGCACAAAGACAAAATTAAGCTTTCTTTAAAAGCACGGTCTAAGCGCACATATGCAGAAATGCTTAAAACGGTCATTGATGTCCCCCCTTTGGAAACCGAAAACGGGTTTTCAAATCTAGAGGAACCTGAGGACTCTGACTCTGACGAAAATAGTGAAGGTAATTCGTTTATCACTACCCAAGGGTCAGTTAAGAGAAAGAAGTCTTCTTCCAAATTACCAAAAAAGACACCTAAAATTTCATCTTCAAAAAAAGATCCCCGTGTTAAACAAAAAAAGTCAAAACCAAAGACTGTGCCTCCTGGTTTGTCAAATTCACAAACCAATCCAGGATCTAGTACAGAAAAAGATAATAATCCAGTGGGCTCCATTTCACAGCCACCAACAGGATTACTGAAGTTTTCGGAAATTGTTGAATGGATTTTCTCAGCATTCAATATATCTGAACCCTTAAAGACCCTCATAATGGCATTCCTTCCAATAGCTAGAACCTTTTTGAAGCAGTTATCAGCTCAATGGCCAATTGTCTCAGGTTTTGTATCTTTTGATGGATAATTTATCACCCGTCGCAAATGATACAATCACTGTCCTGCAGTGGAATTGTCGAAGCATCATGCCAAAACTTGATTCATTTAAAATATTATTGCATAGTCAAAAATGTGATGTATTTGCTTTATGCGAAACATGGCTTACTTCAAACATAGCTTTAAATTTTAATGATTTTAACATTATACGTTTCGATAGAGACTCTCCGTATGGTGGAGTGCTTTTGGGAATTAAGAAATGCTATTCCTTTTATAGATTAAACATCCCTTCAACTTCTAGTATAGAAGTTGTTGCTTGCCAAATAAACATTAAAGGCAAAGATATTTGCATAGCTTCGGTTTATATTCCTCCAAAAGCACAAGTTGGACAGCAACAGCTTAATGAAATGGTTGAAGCCCTTCCTGCTCCACGATTGATTCTGGGGGATTTAAATTCGCACGGAATGATGTGGGGTTCCGTTTACAATGATAGCAGATCATCTTTAATACAAAACATTTGTGACAATTTTAGCATGACGGTATTAAATATGGGTAGCATGACACGGATCCCAAGACCTCCGGCACGCCCAAGTGCATTAGATCTATCTCTTTGCTCAACATCAATTCGACTAGATTGCACCTGGAAAATACTGCCTGATTTACACGGTAGCGATCATTTACCAATCATCATCTCAATTAGCAGTAGCAATTGCATTGCTACTTCCGCTATTATTCCATATGATTTGACAAAAAATATCGACTGGATTAAATACCAAAGTAGTATCTCTAGTATTTTGAATTCAATGGAAGAGCTCCCTCCACTTGAAGAATATGACTTCCTCATTTGTTCGATTCTGGAGGCAGCAGAACAATCCCAAACTAAACGCTTTCCTGGGCCAACGACTAACAGAAGGCCTCCCAACCCCTGGTGGGACAAAGAGTGCTCAGAGGCTAAACTCGCAAAACAAAATGCTTGCAAGACGTTTCTAAAACGGGGAGGAGGAACTCCTCAGAATTTTGAAAAACTTATGGTTTTAGAAACCAAGTACAAGAGCATACTTCGAGCCAAAAAATGTAGCTATTGGAGACATTTTGTCGAAGGTTTGTCAAGAGATACCTCAATGAGCACTCTTTGGAACACGGCCAGACGAATGAGGAATCGTAACGTGGGCAATGAGAGTGATGAATACTCGAACCGATGGATATTTGACTTTGCTAGGAAAGTTTGCCCAGATTCTGTTCCTACGCAGAGCATTATACGGGAATCTCCTCCAAATAATGGTTTTATTAATAACCCATTTTCAATGATGGAATTTTCTATAGCACTCTTGTCTTGTAACAATAACGCTCCAGGGTTGGACAGAATTAAATTCAACTTGGTGAAGAATCTGCCCAACCTCGCAAAAAGACGTTTGTTGGAATTGTTCAACAAGTTTCTTGAGCAAAATATTGTTCCACCTGACTGGAGACAAGTGAAAGTTATCGCCATTCAAAAACCGGGGAAACCAGCTTCCAATCACAACTCATATAGACCCATTGCGATGTTGTCCTGCATCAGAAAATTGTTCGAAAAAATTATTCTACGACGTCTCGACACTTGGGTCGAGACGAACGGTTTGTTGTCAGATACTCAGTTTGGCTTCCGTAGAAATAAAGGGACGAATGATTGCCTTGCATTACTTTCGTCTGACATCCAAATTGCCTTCGCTCAAAAGCAACAAATGGCATCTGTATTTTTAGACATTAAAGGAGCATTTGATTCAGTTTCCATTGATGTTCTTTCAGACAAGCTTCACCAAAATGGACTCCCAGCGGTTATAAATAATTATTTGCACAACCTTTTGTCAGAGAAACACATGCATTTTTCACATGGCGATTTGGCAACACTCAGAAATAGTTACATGGGTCTCCCGCAAGGCTCATGCCTCAGTCCGCTCCTCTATAATTTTTACGTAAATGACATTGACAGCTGTCTAGTAACCCCATGTACACTAAGACAATTGGCAGATGATGGCGTGGTTTCAGTTACTGGACCCAAAGCTATTGATCTGCATAAACCATTGCAAGATACCTTAGATAACTTGTCCGATTGGGCTGTTCATCTTGGTATCGAATTCTCTGCGGAGAAAACAGAGTTAGTCGTCTTTTCAAGAAAGCATGATCCCGCGCAGCTTCAGCTCCATATGATGGGAAGAATGATCCAACAGGTTTTAACTTTTAAATACCTCGGGGTGTGGTTCGATTCCAAATGCACGTGGGGAGGACACATTAGGTTTCTGATAACAAAATGCCAACAAAGAGTAAATTTTCTTCGAACAATAACAGGATCTTGGTGGGGTGCTCATCCGGAAGATCTAATAAAATTGTATCAGACAACGATACTTTCAGTGATGGAATATGGATGCGTTTGTTTTCGTTCCGCTGCAAACTCTCATATTATCAAACTGGAGCGAATTCAGTATCGTTGTTTGCGAATTGCTTTAGGGTGCATGCATTCGACACATACAATGAGTCTTGAAGTTCTGGCGGGAGTTTTTCCATTAAAAGATCGATTTTGGGAGCTTTCATCACGCCTGCTAATAAGATGTGAGGTGCTGAATCCCATGGTAATTAATAATTTCGAACGACTAGTCGAGCTTCGATCTCAAACAAAATTCATGACAGTATATTTTAACCATATGTCACAGGAAATCAACCCTTCAAGATATATTCCTATCCGTGTCAGCCTCCTAAATGTCCCTGACTCAACTTTATTTTTCGATACATCCATGCAGCGCGAAGTGCGTGGAATCCCGGATCATCTACGTTCGACGGAAATCCCAAAAATATTTTCAAGTAAGTTCAGGCATATTGACTCTGAGAAAATGTTTTACACGGACGGATCGCGAATTGAAGAAGCGACAGGGTTTGGTATGTTCAACAATAATGTTTCGGCATCATTTAGGCTTCAAGAACCTGCATCTGTTTATATAGCAGAGCTAGCAGCAGTTCATTATAGTTTGAGTGTAATCGTCACATTATCTCCAAACCATTATTTCCTCTTCACAGATAGTCTGAGTGCAATTGAAGCCATTCGCTCAAACATGACTGGCAAGACTGAACCGTTTTTCCTGGGCAAAATAAAACAGTGCCTGAACGACATATTGAACAATAATTATCTAATCACTATAGTCTGGGTCCCGGCTCATTGCTCCATTCCTGGCAATGAAAGAGCCGATATTTTAGCCAAACGTGGTGCTATTGAGGGTGAAATTTATGAGAGACCAATTGCTTTCAACGAATTCTATAGCTCGTCTCGCCAAAGAACACTTGCCAGCTGGCAAGCTTCTTGGGATAAAGATGATCTGGGTCGGTGGATGCACTCAATTATTCCGAAAATATCGACAAAGGCATGGTTCAGGGGACTGGATGTGAGTAGAGATTTCATTCGTGTGATGTCCAGACTCATGTCCAATCACTACACGTTAGATGCACATCTCCTTCGAATTGGGCTCTCCGAGACTAATCATTGTGCTTGTGGCGAAGGTTATCGAGATATTGATCATGTCGTTTGGACATGCGTGGAGTATCGTGATGTCAGATCTCAACTAATAAATTCTTTGCGTACCCAAGGTAGACTATCCAATATCCCAGTTCGAGACATTCTTGCTTGTCGTGACCTTTCATACATGAAACTTATTTATCATTTCATAAAGAAAACTGGAGTTTCAATTTAATAAAGGCCCCTTTCAAGACTTAGTTCTGATCCCAGCTGCGTCCATGAGTTCAACCAATAGCTAAATTAGAATAAAAATAATGTAATGATACAAACAAACTCGAAACAGTTTATGAAATTATTAACAAAATGTCTGAAAATAACAGCTTATTTTATAATTTATAGAAGTTAATCGTTTGGTTCAAATAATATTTCCGAGTAGATTTCATAATTAATGACGAGTTACCTAAGATGATATTTAAGTAATAAGAGAATAAATAAATTCAAAACGTTGTGACTATGTTAGAATTAAATTAGGATAAGAATATTATGTAAAAGTGATACTACGGCGAAGAAAAACTTATGTAAACTGCCTTAAGAAATAAACGTATTTATGAAAAAAAAAAAAACAGATCCATATTGACTGTTATCATAGACTTAACCAGAATATTTTGATCGAATGTTAAAATTTGTATTCAAATCACAGATTTGATCGAATTACAGATCGAGTTATGCTTTTGGTATGGAAAATCGAACTCGATTAGAATGGAAAATTTCGCATTCGATCGAATCTGAATCTAACGAAATACAGAATCGGGGTGAATACTTTAAATCCTAAACTAACACTAAGCATAGCATTTAACCAAAAATGTGCCTCATCATAGAAAAGAATTTTGCGCTATAAACATATTTAATTGAACACTTATTTCTAAAATAAGTTTTTACGATTTGGAAGCGTTGTTGTGGAGTTAACTTATTCATTATTATCTGCCAAACAATACTGAGTAGCGACATTACTTTACAATCACCCCTACTCTGTACGTCCGATCGAATGTGCCATTTCAATTTCCATTCCGCATTCCATTCGAGTTGGTATGAACTCGAATATCATTCGTTCGAGTTGCTCAATTTTCGAAACTTACTCGATCGACTTGCGTACGTATTATTTCTATTCGGTTTAGAATCGTTCTAAATTTTTTTATACAAGTGTGACGGTTTCGTTTACTAAGAAATGAATAATATAAATAATATAGAACGTGTAACTCAAGGGTTCCCAAAGTGGTCGATATCCTTTTTGCGGGGGTCGACGTAAGCAAAAACTGACATTGGTGGTCGACGAGGTCTAGAATTCGACCTCCTATTGTTTGATATAAGTTGTTATTTGAAATATTTACGCTAAAAAAGTTGTGTTTATTTTACCATCCGCGGAATTGGTAAGTATTTCACATCAATATTAAAAAAGCAAGAAGTTGAATTTTCAAAAGAATTTGTTGATGGGGGTCTGAGGCCCAAGTTAATTTTAGTAAAGGGGTCCATGACACAAAATAGTTTGGGAACCCCTGGTGTAAGTAGCTTTGATGGTAAGTGTTCGAAATTTCAAGTGTTCCCGAACGAGAGTCGATCGAATCATACAAGTCGAACGGAATAAAGAATGCAAAATTCGAACTCGAACGAATGTATAGATTCCAGCCCCCTACTATGACGTCATGTAACTGTGGCCAGCATCATTCGGCAAAAACCAGAACAATGAAGAATAATGGCGCACAAAAATTGGATATTACAAACTACATATTTTTTATTCAGTACCCTTTACCACACTTCCCCACAAATTATCGATCAGAATATCATCACTACGGTAAGGAAACTAAGATTTTAAATGCTCGAATGTTTGTTTACCATACTCTGAGCGCTCTGATTGCCCATCAAATGCCCCAGATGTTGGCTACGATAACACTTGCTTGCCTTATCCTTGTCACCGGGCTGATAGATTCGTTTGTATCACAAATCCGTCGGATTGCAGAATCGGGGTGAATGTCTAACCGTTCATTGTCAGGAACCTAATTTTTTAGATCTTTTGAATTCATTTAAACATAACGAGTACTTGGAAGCGGTACGAGTGCCTCAAAGGGAGACTGAATGACTCGGACAGAACGGTTTTCGGAGATTGTCATAGTGTACTTTTGTAGGACTACCTCAACCAGAAAAAATGGAAGCGATTTAAGAACGAAGCTTGAGCGATTTTAGACCGAAGCAATTGAGCATTGCCATTGTAGTTAAAAGCCCTAAATCGAGTTCCAATTATATCGTTTTTTTTATTTATATCGTTTAAAGTTCCAATTACTTGATCATCCACCTTGTTCACTTGATTTGGCTTCCTCGAACTATTATCTATCCCAAATCTCAAGTCATCTCTGAAATGTGAGTTTTGTTTTGGAATTTTATACCGCTACTTCCGGAACCAGAAAGTAAGTTTGTATGGAAATCTGTTCTCCACGAATCGGTGTAAGGGGGCCTCCTCAGACTATTCCTTTTCATGTTATTTGCGAATGATCCATGCAGTGAATTAGCATAATTTAAAGTAGCAATGTAGATGATCTTAAAATCTATCGCATCATCACAAGCCTTGTGCTCTACAGATGGAAATTTGGGTTTCAGACATGTGTGCTATAAATCGCAATACAACAAACGTTGAAAAATGTAACACAATAACCTTCTCTCGGACACAGTCACTAATTTTATTAAAATACTCAATAATGACAGTTCCAGTGGAAAAGCATAAGATGTCTGTTAAAAACGCCGGTAAGAGGCGCACCAAGATTTGAGTACATAAGCAATCTGAAGAGTATTTCCCGTGGACCTACAGGAACAACAGGATACGACCATCATCGAAGTACCCGCGTCATCTGGACAATCTCCATGTAAGATATAATCCACCAGCCAACCAGAATTTGTTCGAGCCTGGTTTTTGTTCGTGCCTGTTTATCTGTTATCTGTGATAAGACTAAGGCTTATGAACAAAGCAAAAATCAATTTTATAAGGAAGTGGAGTTTTTCATAAGCAGTCTTAAGATTGGCTTAATTATTATCTAAGCATGTTCTAATTGTTCGCTTCATGTATCTCATCAAAAGTTCGTAATTGTCTTATGATTAAGTCATGTCAAAAAAAGTATACGAAGAAAGAATGATTTTGGGTCCGATAAAATTTATAAATAATTCATTTCTAACATATTTTACTGTTTCAGGGAAATTTTCCGGTAATGCATCAAAAATGTATCATAACGAAAGAGAAATAAAGTTTATTCCATTTGATGCGAACATTTTGAAGATATTTTCAGTATAAACCAATTGAAACTGTTTTCCAAATGTTTTCAACAGTTGTCACAAAATATGTTAAACAAGTTCTTAAATAAAATTACACAATAGAGTTCAGTATATTACGAAAATAATGATCTTATATCTTATGAATATCTGAAGTTAAATTTAGAAGAATTTCCCCTGCATATCATAAGACAAATTTACGGAATCCATTTATTATCTCTATGTCTGAAAGTCATAATTCGTTCTCATGAAGTTCGAAGATTGAGTGTAGGATAACAGAGGTATTTTGATCACTTCATATATTTTGGCCCACCTAACAAACTTTATAGATTTAATTGATGTTAAATAACCCATGTTGCATCAATTTGATGCTAATCACATTAAATTAACTATTGCGGAAGGGTTTTGCACAGATATTACAACAATTGGTGGATATTTTTATAAAGTGGGCAAAAATAAAATCAATCCTAAAGTGGGCCAAAATACCTCTGTTACCCTACTAAGGGTATGTTCAGGAGTGTTCTAGTTCTAGATGCATATATTATTACAGTTTTGAAATTTACATCTAGAATTTATAGCAAAATAAACTGGCAGCCCCAGCAGCGTTTTATCTGTGTTTCAAATATAGAAAAAAATAGAACGGCAGTGTATACCAGTTTTAAATTTGACATTAGAGCTGTTCGAATAAATAAAACTAAAACGGCTTGCTGGGGATACGTTTGTTTCAGTTTCAGTTATATTATAGACCACCCATATGAATCTTGCAGCTGCTGAATTTGCTCTAAAGCAATTCGATAGTCCCACAACAAAAGGGCCTAACTGTAAATAACAACTTTTCTTTGTTTACTTTTTATTTGCGATTTTCCGGATTTATTTTATATTTGACGCAAGAATGCGCAAAACTTTTAAGTTAAAACCACAAGTTTTCGATTTATATTGGAAACTTTTCAGAAATTGCTGCAATTGCGGCGTAATAATCAAAAGAGAAAGTAAACAAAGAGAGGTTCTTATTTGCAGTTAGGCCCTTTTGACTTGGGACTATCGAATTGTCGTATTTTTTTTGTAATGGCCAATAAGCCAACTGTCAACAACCTCTTTGAAGAGTAACTACAGGCGAACGATTGCAAATAGATTATAGCTTATAACATCAGGCGAACGAGAAAAGCTTTCTTTTCGTTTACTGCTATGACTAACTCCCAGCGAATAGCACATTTTTTCAGAATTCCGTTTCCAAATGATTATTTACATTAAAAAACGAACATTGCAGAATCATATAGGGCTACTCAAGATAAGTTAAAAATATTGCATTATTCAGTACATTGCTTGAGTCGTGTATAATACATTTTACTCACCGGCATGTTCATTCATTTCTACGTTCCGCTTTCCACTTCGTACACAAACTTCAGCGAAAATACAGAACAACAAACACGCGAGCGAGATACAGCAGTCCGTTATGCTACGGCGGCCAACGTTCCACCAGTAGTGTTTGGACCGTCGTCGCGTTTGGTGCTCCGGTAGATGTTTTGACGTGTTGCTGTTCAGGTAATATCTGGTCTTCTGGTAGTGTTGTGTGGTGTTCAACACTTTACCGTTACATGTGCCCGCACCGGTGGCGGTAGTGGTGTTAATTCATTCACAAGAACCGATCAGTTTACCACTACAAGTTCGATTTTGATCCAGCTTCACTAGCTGAGAGGCTAGCCAAAAGCCGCCCGTCTTGAAGCGTGTGCAAGATGATGTGAAACAAAAGAACGAGCGATCTAGTAACACAAATACAAATACAACTAGTGCTGGAGAATAGCAATCGTTTGCCGTTTTTTCGTGTACGATCATCGTTGGTAGTCGGAGAGATCAAATTTCCGCAGGACTGAATAAATTCAGTGAGATGTGAGTGGAGTATATTGTTTCATCGAAACTTGAATTGTGCAATGGTGGGTAGCGATAATCGTTTGCCAACGGATTCTATCTGTCAGCAGTGCAAAGTTTAAACAAAGTGCTATATAGTGAAGGAATTTATTCAGCTGATGATTTGAGCTGCTTACCGCGGTGGTAACAGGATACAGACAGCAAGCAAAGCGAACAGAATCCTACAGGTGTGTGTTCGATCTACCGCGCCATCGTCGGTTGGCCGTTCGTCTTCTTCTTCACTGGGTGTGATGTCAGTCGACCGTGCGACCGTGAGAAACAAGCTAAAAGTGGCTGAATTTCGATTTTAGTGTTGTGAATAAGCAAAGAAAAAAAAGAAAGAACAACCTTTAACATAAGTCTGCGATCTGTGTTCTTGTTTTGGAGAATGCAAAGGGCAATGAAAAAACGGGAACGTTGCTAGTGTTTACTACGTTTTCCAGATAACGGTGTTTTGATGTTTTTTTGAGTCGGTGTCTTCGCACTCGCATGATCGCACTCAACACTGGAATGTACTGAGTTTGTTTAGGTAATCCTTTTGCTTATCATGGAACTAGTTCTGACTTTGCAGTATTTTGTGTCAATACACCCACAAATAACTAAAAATATATGTACCCCAGAAATTTGATTTCAATGAGTTAAAAAATTACCGATAAGGTGGAGTTAGAATCAATTATAGTAAGCGTTTGGTAACAAAAGTACACTAAAAGCTTTTAAAAACTATCGAACTTTTTCTTACACTTTTGTCAGGACTTGAAACAAAAAAAATTGGAAAACGATTGACGACTAAAACAGTAAATATAATGATATTCATAGGACTCGAACCGGCAACCTTTTTTCAACTATAAAATACGATCTGCCAATTAAACTACCTTGGGAGTGATGAAACGCAAATCAGAAGGCAACTCGATTGAGCAGAACTTCATACATGCTCAGACCATACACTGACGGAGTGGTTCTTTTTTCATTCTCGCCCCTGTGGTATTAAATTGCAAGTAAAGTAAAATATATTAATGAGGACATTAGAAATTTCATTTACATATTTGAATCAAAAAGGAAAACAAGCTACCCTAAATTTAATCTGTTCGAGCCAAATTATCCTAGTACCAAATCCTGAAAGCAATATTAATTGTCACTTATCAGTCTATTTTCATTTTCTTTTTTGTTTTCAGCGTCACGAAGCTACAACCAAATGTTCCTTAACTGCAGCAAAAAGAAAAGAATTATGTAGCTCTTCAAGTGAGCGACTAATCTAGTGCGGTATACTTTGTAGTCTTATTTCGGAAAGAGTTGATCGGTAATACGTAGAGTAATGAAAAAGTGTTTGTGCTGTGTTTGTAAGAAAAAATAATGAAGCACATGCATTGTTGGTACGTGTTCTTATCGTTTGAGTGATGGCCGCGAGTAAATATTAGATTGCGGTGTGGTGCTGTAACAAGCCCCAACGTTGTTTTTTTTTCCTAGTGCGCGCGCTTTGTGAGGATTTCTCAATCGACTACCTTCCCGATAAGAGTGATAAACGGGTCCAACTCATTGTTATCGTGGAACGAGTTTTCTACTCTTATCAAACCCAGCAACGGTTGGTAGAAGAAAAAAAAACCTCATCAGTCACAACTACTCGGTCGGTTATTTATTGACGAAGCAGTATTACGGAAATAGGCTTAGTGATAGTGATTAATAATATGTGCAAGGCTGCGCAATAGAGCATCGAAAAATGGAAGCTCACGAACGACTCACGGTTCATCGTCTAGATCGGCAGCTAGCCCGAAAGGAAACTATGGTAGCCGGCTCGGGGTGCCGTTCCAGTGAGCACTGCGCTGACGTTGGTGTGGGCAAACCAGTTTACGCATCAGCAGCCAGAATGTTGCGGCGTCGCGACACTGCTACGATGTACTCGCGAGCTAGACCTAATGGGTCAAGCCGGGTGTTATCAGTTTGGACGCTGTTTGCGGCTGTATCGTTGGTGCTGCTCGCTGGCGTTACGCAGCTATCGACCGTTAATGCAGGTTAGTTGTGGTGGTTATTGGAAGATTTAAAAAAAACATAGATTCACTCTCACACGTTTTATAGTTAGTTGCATTGGAATTGGGACATGCTGATAAAATCGTCGTTAGAGATTTGTATTGCTGATCTATTGTTACCTATTTTAGTAAGTTCTCCGGCGTTTCAAAAGTAATGATGACGATTCACCTGCTGGTTGGAAATGAATCCGCGAACTGTTTCCAAAAACCTCACATATTGTAGTCTTCGGAAGGATTTAGAGAAAAATAAGGTTGACGAATGCTACCAAAGTGTGCGTGTGTGAGATTGGATTCTAGGGGCTTAACTAAACAACACTGGCAAAGCAGCCCAAAATGTACGGAGTCTTTAGAATGGAGTTGCCTTCGTAGTTGTATTTCATCCCATCCAGCGTAGCTCAATTGGTTGTCCGATTTTCCGGAATTAAGAATGTTTCGAGTTTGAGTCCTGTAGTTTTTTAAGCTTTTCAAGCCTCTTCAACAGTAGTAAACACTAGCAAAATTTCCGGATGTTATAAGTTAGACTGGAAAAAATACTTACGAACGAAAAATGTAGAAAATATGGCTACACCGATAGAACTCGAACTTGTGACTTTCTTCAATCCGGGAAAAACGTCTAACCAATATAACTATCACATAAAATACATAAACAGACTCGCAGATAAATTTTGAATGAGAAGCGTGGCGAACACACTGCAGTATTTGTTTACGCAAGAGATACGTACCGCATAGAACAAAACCGTGTAGCTTCGGAAATATGCGTGACTTCGGTAATTTACGAAAAAACCGCGTAACCTCGGAAATGTGCTTAAAAAAACTCCGGAGATCTGCGAAACAAATTCTCGTTAAATTCGAAATTCGCTTAAAAAACTGCATAACTTCGGTTATGTACGTAAAAAATCCCATAACTTTAGAAATCTGCGTAACTTCGGGATTTTACGCCCATACACACATATATGCACTTTTTTGTGCCTCGATTTTGCTATTTTGTTCAGGGGTCACTTTGAAAAAAGGTGAGTTTGCAAAAAGTGTCTAACAATGATTTTCGTGATTTGCTCATCAAATCAAATCAATTTTTTATAAAGGATAAAAGTATCTTTATAAAGGTTAAAAGCATGTTTAAATGCTCATCTCCTCTCCCTACAAATATCATTTTAGTCATCTCTGAGTTGCAAAAAAGATCTGTGTTCGTTATCGTTTGTTGATGGAAATTCGGTAGGAATTTTTTTTTCATGACAGTGCATTGGTCCTTTACACACGTGTAACAAACACTTCTCAAAGAGCAATTGACAATCTTAGAAAAACGGCCATTGATGCAAAACGCAAAATCAGTTTTCTTCGGTATCGTTGGGCGAAACTGCAAAAGAGCAATATCAGTAGGTTTGTTTCATTTTTCTATATAAACTGAAGAAGCTGATGTGTTTTACTTTCAACAATGGCTGTTTTCCTAAGATTGTAAGTAGAACCTCGAACGTACTTAACGGAGAACTTATACTACAAGCTTGAAAGCTTGATCCGTTAAATATCTGGAAGCACGACTTTTTACGGTGCTTCAAGTGGTCGGTTCTGGTTATGTTTTGGTAGTAGATCGTTTGGGATGATTTTCTCTTTCAATGGCAATGGTTTTGTTACGATTCATGAAGTTTGTTACAGAATGAAATTAATTTTAATCACCCACAATGAAAATTCAACAATTGTCGAATTCAACCAGATCTATTGCAAGGGGTGTCCTCAAATGATAATCATCAGTGAAAAACCATTGTTCGGTAGGGTCAGAATAGACATCGTTGTGGAACTTAGGATTGGCAACTCCATTGGAAAGAATTGAAGACGATTACAAAATCTCGGATACGATTCCAACGATGCTGTGAACAACAAACTACTTGAAAGCTATCGTTCTTATCGTGCTAGCAACCTGATAAAACCGGTCTCTAAACCATTCTCAAATTTCCGAACCATAAGGTCGGAAGTTATCTAGAAAGGTTCTGAAGAGGTAGTCAGGATACACACTGATAGCGTACAAAAAGTATGTAAAGTGGGCTTTAGGCTGTCTCGACTCGAAGAGATGTCCCCAAGAGCTATGAATTCAATTTTGCTCATAAATTCGCAAAAATATTTAACTAGGCAAGCGATTTGCAGCTTCAGGTAGAGAAACCATGTTTTGGTGTGAAGACGTCTTCCTTTCGGGCGTCTTTTCAATATTAGCCATGAGGGAGAATGGTACGTTTTTCTCCACACTATCGGAATTCAATTTTTCTCCACACTATCGGAATTCAGCAATTTATGATAAAATTTTCACCAGTACGAGATAATCACAATTAACTTATCATAATCGATGAGCATAAAATAGAAAAACTCATAACTCGACAATTTTGATATCATGCATAAAAGCTAAAAATCGAATCCGTTTCATTCATTCTCTAGCCTGCGAAGGACGTACGTCATTTCGATCGATTCAGGTCCACGTTCAGAATTCACGTCCATAAATCAACTCCTGAATTTTGTTCTAGAATACAAGATAACAATTGAAGAAGGATCCTTGAGCAAAAGTCAGGTTTAATCAGAAGGCAGGCCTAGATTGCAGACTCAGAATTTTCGTTAAGGTCCACAGAGTCCACAATTCAGTCGCAGGTCCAGGTGCAGAGTCCAGATCCTGGTGTAGAATTCGGGTTCAGAAATCAGTCCCAGAATTGAGTTGTAAAATCCATGCTCAGAACCATCCAGTTCCTGACTTCATTTCCGCAATACGCATCTAGAATTCAGTTAAAGGATCCAGATCTAGAATTTAATTCCAAAATCCGAGCCCAGAATTACAGTTACAGAATCCAGATCCAGAATTCAGGTACAGCATTTAATTCCAAAAAAAATTGAATTCTATTCTGCTCATAACTTTGCAAAAATATTGTACTAGGCAAGCGGTTTGCGGCTTCTGAATCCAGGTCCAGAATGCAGGCTCAGAATTTTCGTTAAGAATTCAATTCCAGGATTCAGGCTGAGATTCCACAATTCAGGTCCGCAGGTCCAGTTGCAAAGTCCAGATGCTGGTGTAGAATTCGGGTCCAGAAATCAGTCCCAGAATTTAGTTGCAGAATCCAGCTTCAGAACTCAGTTCCTGACTTCATTTCCACAATCCGTATCTAGAATTCAGTTGAAGGATGCAGATCCAGAACTTAGTTCCAAACCCGAACCCAGAGTTACAGTTACAGAATGCAGATCCAGAATCCAGGTACAGAATTCAGTTCCAAAAAATTATTTCTCGGATCCAGGTGGACATGCAGAATCCATGTTTAAATTCCGATTCTACATTCCAGATGCAAAATACAGTTTCAAATTCCAGATTCCAGATACGGAATTCAGTTCCATGATCCGGATCCGGAATTCAGTTCCAGAATCAAGGTTCAGAATTTAGACCCATAATACTGATACAAGATTCAAATCCAGATTCCAGATCTAGTATTCAGGTTCAGGGTCCAGCATTCAGTTGCAGAATCCTGATCCTGGTACAGAATTCAGATTATGATTTCTGGTTTGAAAATCAGTTCTATTCAGTTGCGGAATCCAGGTTCAGAATTTAGACCCAGAATCCTAATTCGAGATTTCGTTCCAGATTTCGAGTTATGAATTCAGTTTAAGATCCTGTCTTCAAAATCAGAGTTCAGCTTTCAGTTGCAGGTTCAGATGCAAAATCCCAATCCTTGCTCAAAATTCAGATGATGAATTCGGATTCAAAAATCAGTTCCAGAAGTCAGTTGCAGAATCCAGGTTCTGAAGTCAGTACTAGAACGCAGGTCATGTTCAGAGTTTGGTTCCCGAATTCAGTTTCAGAATTCAATTTCTAAATCAAGTTCCAGATTCCTGATCCAGAATTATATTCCAGAATCCATGTTCAGAATTCAGGTTCAAAATCCTGATCCAGACTTCAGGATCAGGTACAGACGGCAGGATCAGGTTCTAAATTCAGGTCCATAATTTAGCTAAAAAATCAATATTCAGATGCAGAACCTAGGTTCAGATTCAGAATACAGGTCAGTGTCCAGAGTTCAGGTTCAGAATACAGTTTCAAAAACTATTTCCAGGATCCAGGTAGGCATGCAGAATCCATGTTCAAATTCCAGCTCCACATTCCAGATGCGGAATTCAGTTCCAGATTCGGAATACAGTTCCAAAATTCAGTTCCAACATCCAGGTTCAGAATTCAGACCCAGAATACTGGGTATGTATTTAGTTCTAGATTCTAGATCCAGTATTCAGGTTCAGAGTTCAGCATTCAGTTGCAGAATCCAGGCTCAGAATCAAGTACTAGAATTCAAGTCATGTTCGGAGTTTGATTCCTGAATTCAGCTTCAGAATTCAGTTTCTGAATTCATTTACAAAATCCAGATCCAAGATTCAGAATCCGTGGTCGGAATACAGTCAGAGTTGCCATTTCAAAATCTGTGTATTAACTTGAAAAATCTGTGTTTCATCTGTGTTGCATATTTTCGATCCTAATCTGTAAAAAAAAATTTGAAAATCTGCCATTTTTATGAACTATTCATAAAAATCTGTAGAAAACTGTGATTTTGATAAAATCTGTGTTCTGTGACTCAGATTCTGTGTGGCAAAATAGGCAAAAAATCTGTGGTTTTGCAGAAAAATCTGTGAATATGGTAACCCTGAATCCAGTTCCAGATTCTAGCATTTAATTCCATCCATCCAGATGCAGAATCCAGGTTCAGATCCAGAGTTCAGTTTGTACCTTATGATCAAAAAAGAACCGGAATTTTAATTTAAAAATTCCTGCGCTTGTCCAATCGGTAAACTTTTATTCTTTCAACATTGGCAACACTTTTATACACATTCTGTCAAATTTTGACGCATATCGTACGATTAGTTTTTGTTTGGCGTCTATACAAAGAAGTTGAAAAATTTTCGTGTGGCGATTTTTATAATGGATGAAAATTTCGAACAACGTGCGTGCATCAAATTTTGTGTTGCAAATGGATTTAAGTGTTCCGAAACGTTGAAAATGTTAGGAAAGGCCTTTGGTGAATCGTGTCTAGGAAAAACACAGGCCTACGAGTGGTATAAACGCTTCAAAGGTGGTCGTACAAGCTTGGATCATGATGAGATCCCTGGCCGCCCAACAACATCTGTTATTGAAGAAAACATTGAATCGGCGAAGCAAATCGTGTTGCCAAATCGTTCTGTACCGATTAGAGAGATTGCTGTGTTGTCGGGCATCTCTTATGGATCAGCCGAACACATTTTAACTGATGTTTTGGGTTTGAAACGCGTCGCTTCTCGGCTGGTGCCAAAAAAGCTAAATTTCATTAAAAACAGCGTCGTGTTGATGTGGCCAAAGAGATGATTTTCAACGCAGATAGTGACCCCACATTCATCGAATGCATCATAACTGGTGATGAGGTGTGGATCTATGAATATGACGTCGAAACCGCACAACAATCGACCGAATGGCGCTTCGAAGGCGAGCCGCTGTTCTAAATTTTCATCCATTATAAAAACCGCCACACGAAAATATTTCAACTTCTTTGTATAGACGCCAAACAAAAACTAATCGTACGATATGCGTCAAAAATTGACAGAATGTGTATAAAAGTGTTGCCAACGTTGAGAGAATAAAAGTTTACCGATTGGACAAGCGCGGGAATTTTAAAATAAAAATTCTGGTTCTTTTTTGATCATAAGGTATGTGTATTTTTTGTATGTGCATCTTTAAAAAAATTTCTCCCCGTTCATTTTTTGTTTGCAGATGGCTAAAACAATTTCAACAAGCTTAGGATTGTTTGAAAACTACTATTTAGTTCTGGATCAAGTTCGGAGATCGAATGGCTGCCTTCTCCGGCTCCGAAGATATAATGGTATAAGTGGCATTTTTTTTCTATACGCTCATTTTTCTCGTAGATGGCTCAACGTTTTTAGGCTTAATCAAAAACTTAGGAAAGTAAGGCTTATTTAAAAACTACTGCGAGGTCATTGATCAAGTTCGGAAGGGTTATGGCGATCATTTTCGGTTCGAATTATGTAATTTTATTAATGACGTAAACGACAAGTCGCACTTTTTATATTTAAATTTATTTTTTTGAGTTGGGATTCAATGATCAAACCCAAATGTATTATTGACTCCGCGAATGTTACCGAATAAACAAAATAAAATAACTTCGAGCAGACATTTATATTTATTATCGTAAGCTCAAATAGGTTCAAACCAGACCAACAAAGTACATTCTATGAGTCTGATTGAAAATTGAACCATGAAATATGCAAAGTAAAAGTATCGAAGCTGATCTCTCCTTTCCTCCTATCTTGGTAGCAACTGAAGATTTCTTGCCTCCGAACAATTTGTATCGCTCTCGCACAATCACTGCATGGAAAGTGGTTTACCTTGGACTCGATTGGCACTAGCACCTGGTCGTACAACACCGCATCGTATGTTACCCCGGTCTGTCGGTTCGCGTCAGTGTGTTGATTGATTGAATTGACCTGGTGGGCTAAAATGCGATTTTGACGGGAGCCTTCACCAGCGAATTAGCTTGTTCCAAACATAATGACGGATCGATTCCGACGGTGATTCAAAGTTCATTCTAATTTTCGAAGTCTGACTTTTGATTTACATTCGCTAAACATGACACACGCCTCGTGGTGGTCAAATCTACAAGAATACGCACTCATCAAAAACAGAAACCGAAACTCCTGATGATGATCCATAAATCATATGTTCCAACATCTGCCCGCGTTATCCGGTGTCATGGGACATATATGCTCTGTTCGCATAAAAAACATGGAATATGCCGGAAAAGAGAGCATCTTCGCCGGGCGTTCCATTTGCGGAAACATAAGCAGCAACAGAATGCGCGTTGGAACTGTCTGTACCTGGTAGAAAATTTTGTGGCATACGACGGAAGCCAAACTGGAAAACGAGGAAATTCTTCTGGTGAAAGTAAACAGACATGATGCAGTCGGCCGGCACGCTGTTTGGTTTGGCCGTTTTTTTCTGCGGTCGTTCTAACACTAACCAACGAAGATGATGCTTCGATTTGTTAGTTTATTAGGCGTAGGACAAAGTTATATGCATCATACGGCCTATATATGAGGAAAGAGTTCCTAGTTTCATTCGAACAAAAGAGCTCCGCGGTTGTTTTCGTTCGGAAATGTGTTTCTCCTAATGGCTAAGACTAAGAATTATATTATGAAGGTGACAGCGACGTATATATTTTCATTATGTTCGTGTCTTAATTTATGGTGTTTTGATGTTGCTCTGCTTTTCGAGTGACATAATTGAGTAATTTTGTGGCAAATGATTTATATTCGTTGGTGGTAGCAAAGTTTTACCGCAGTCGGCGGATCTCGAAG
The DNA here is from genome assembly GCF_030247185.1 of Malaya genurostris. Lineage (NCBI taxonomy): Eukaryota > Metazoa > Arthropoda > Insecta > Diptera > Culicidae > Malaya > Malaya genurostris. Next base: position 130,417,569 of record NC_080570.1, read on the forward strand.
CGCCCTTTGGCATCAATCGGATTATCGTTTAGTGCTAAAAAAATTAGGTAGTGTTCCTCTATGAGATTATCTAGATAGAAGCAGTCTGGGCTATTGCAGACCATAAATCAAACCAGTGATCATGAATTTATTATCAAAATATTCAAGAATTGTTTTATCTAAATGGTTTGATTCATTTAAGTCTCCTCAGGGAATAGTACCATAATTCATGCTACCAGGTGACAGGTGGGATTTGATTTACATTTCATACAATTGGAGGAATTTTAGATCCTGTCAGATCATTCCGAGATCGATCGTTCGCGGTTCATAGTGAACAAAACTTCGACAAAATTCTATTCAATTACTTTCTCCTATTTGCGCTATCATCATTAAATAATCATGATATCTATCGTTTCATCATCTCAAGAAATCATGACTATGATTTATGATTTTTGACGAATAAAAATAAAATTTCGTTCGCACCAAACAAATGCAAAGAATTGCACCAAAATTCTGGTGTTGAATTTTTGCATTCGAGAAAAAGGCACATAAAAGTGTTGAAATTAGCAAAATTAAACAAATCGGTTCTTTTAAGAACCTAAAATTTGATCCCCATAGAATTCTCTTATACTGTAATGTAGCTCTCAATTTGATCGAACTACAACAAATTTTCAGAGTAAAAGAAGAATGACTCTTAAATTACCTTTTTTTTAGTTCTAACATTTTTGAGAGCAGTTTTACGAGAGATAATTATATTCTAGAGCGTTGTCGAGCTAATTATGGCGCAACAATTTTGCTCCACAAAGCTACAATTAAAAAGTTATGATTGTCCTTTTTTCCTCAAAAACTAATCAACATTCTAATACATAATATCAATATTCAACAGATGCCAGATCGATAAAAATGAATCTTATACGCTTTTTGAAAGGTTATAAAATGAGGAAAGTTCGAAGAAAAATCTTAGATAGAGTTATTTTTTTAAATTAATTAAAATTAGTGTTCAAATTGCCTTACAAAAAATCGAAAAAGTCAAATAACTCTTAACCGCGGAAAGGTATTAACATACCAATTTCAACAAAATTGTGATTTCAAGGCAACGAAAACAGATTTTTCACTTATTAATTTAAATTTATTTTTAATATGAATAGGCTAATTCGATTGATTTTGAACCCATTATTACAGTGCAGTGTGATAATTTTCTGCCAGATCTACTGCATTCAATTCATTCCATAGTGTTGAAATTCTGGGACAGAAGGGACTATGTCTAAGGGCTTGACGACCCCTCCCCCGACAACTGCGAGTTGTAGGGCTTGCCTAGGATGTGGTGGGGTTTGGCAGTGGGCTCTGCTAATCCTCTATAAAAAGCTGCAAGTATCCGCAAGCAAGTCCTACTAAAGCGATCGTGTGCCGCTCAGTGCACAGGCCCAGCAGGAGTGCCGACTCGGCACGTTAGGACTAACGCCAGTGAGGTCCTAACTATGGCATACTGGGTACCACACCATCCATGGATACGATACGGTAGATCGGAATATATAGATAAGCTAGGGCTGACAGTTGCGGTATTCTACTCCTTCAGTAAAGCAGGGTGGAACCGGCTTGAAATGGCGAGTAGGCTAATGCCGCAGCTGCCTTCCGTCCCATAAAACCGTGGCAGGCCTTATGGCACGCCGTCTCCCTTTCAGTCACCTGGTTGAGATGCCTGGGTGGAAGTAAGTTCAGATGCTCTTTTCCTGATTTGCGCTGATCTGGCTCTGAGCGTAAAGCCAACCCTCGCATGGCCTCACTTCACCGCATAGGTAAACATGGAATCACGATAGCGACTACTTTCGGCTGGGTTCGACGGTAGCTATAAGGGGGACCCTTATAAACATGAGTTCTACACCATCAACATCGGCGTCGAGTAAGGAGATAAACCCTTTCGCAAGGGGTGGTTTGAGGAGGTCTCCATCCAGAACGGGTGCGAGAGAAGAGAGCGAGGCGGTAGCTGAGGGGACGAGTGACAGCAATGTCCATGTCTAACCAGTGGACCAGCCTGAGTCCCGGAAGCAAGTGAAGGAAGTAGTCAAGCCGAGTATGACAGCGGTCATAAAACAACTCGACGCGATTATTGAATTCACACAGGAGAGGCGTTGTTAGTGCGGCTAGAGGGTGGCGGAAAGTCGGAGAAGTGTTCTCGAACAGAGCCCTTCACCTTCGATACCGATAAAAAACAGGAGGCGGTCGACTATGCACTCCGGCTCACGATCGAGCGGAATAAACAGAGCAGGATGCTGATCGCCATTCTGCACAAATCTGGGGAGGGTGCTGTGAGCACCAATAGCCTTCCACCCCGAAGTAATATCTAGCGGTGGTGCCGGAGAGGTAGGGTTGGAGATCCAAGGTGTTTTAGTGGGTAGTTCCAATCAACAGTTGGGTAGTCCTGTGAAGAGTCCCACACTCCGTGCGTAAATGCATTTCACCTTGTAAAAAAAAATAGTGTTGAAATTTGAGGAAAGGACCCAAAACTTGATCCCCGAAGAACTATATGATATTCTGTTCCATTGAAATATGCGATAAAAGAATCGACGAAATTCAGTTTGTAGTATTTTCCCGAAATAATGCTAATGCACTGTTGAGTGGAAGACAGAACGTAAAAATAAAATGTGTCATGTGCATTTAGCACAAACCTCGGTACCCATGCGGTATCAAAACCTTCAAATTGAGGTCTTTTTTGCGCGATTTTTATGCGTTGTTTTACGCGGATCTCTGAAGCTACCCGTTTTTTTACGCGGATTTTTTTTTGTTTTCTTGCTTTGTCTTAGAAATGCATGAAACGTCACGCTGTGGTGTTATCCCAAAAATTAGAAAATTTTTGATTTTTGTTACAAATATATTTTTTGAGATTACACCAAATCTCCATTTTTCTTGCATTTCTAAGATATTGGGTTTAAAAAAAGTTCGATTTCGAATATCTCAAAATTTTTCCAAGTCTCAAAATCGAACATAAACTACCAATGCACGGATAAGACGAAGGCGAAACGTAAAAATAAGGAAGTGTGCCGGTTTCGTTCGTATTCACGACCACGTTCCCCTGGTTGATTGAAGATTTGTTTCTTGTCATGACTTTTCATCATTTTTTTATGGGAAGCGAAGAATAAAAGTAACATGGAAAGGAATTGTGAAATAGGTGAGGTGGGCAAAAAGCGCAACGGAAAAGATGCTGAACGATCTGTAGGGATCAAAATGCATATATAATAAAAAAAAACCTCCAACCCTCAGAGGATCTAGAGATTTTACAAAAACCATTACACCATCCTGCGTTGCCGAAAGAATGCAGAACGATTCGCAATATGTATGAGCAGAAGTAAATTCGGCACCCCATAAGGTATGTCAAACAATCTGCTAAGACCGTTTAGGGTAGAAACAGAAAGGATTCATTCATTCCAGGAAGAACGATGCACCCATCTGACTGTAACTCCTTACCATATTGGGTGAGAAACGATCGAATATCCGTAAATTTTATCTCCCCATACACAGACTCAGCCAAGTATGGAGAACCAAAAACCCGGATATGTAGCTGCGTCACACAAGCCAAACAAATAATATTCAGCACGCTTAATAGTGGTGAAAGTTGAGTATGCAATGTCCAGTCAGAGCTCTGACCAAAATACTGCAATGATGTTTGAAAAAATGCGGTAGATATTTTGACATTTTCGAACTCAAATCTGGTAAAAATGCTTTTGTCTGAGCGCAAGGTTACGCGTTTCACCAGTAGCTCGTATGCTTGGATGCAGCCCAAGAACGAATCCTGTGCTTTACCCAACTAGTTGAAAGTAGTCCATTTATTTCCATTCAAGAAGTAAACAGCATTTGAATGCTAAGGTCTTCGATTTCAGTTTAATAGGTGATCACTAGATTTGACCGTGAATCGTTCGAACTCAGTGCCTTCAAAGCTACCTGACTGTCGGAACAAAAATGAATTCGTTTACCACAGATTCTCTACTGAAGTGCTGGCTGTACCCTACACAGAATCGCGTAGATTTCTGCTTAGAATACAAGACAGTATTCACCAAGCGAATGAGACTGCCCTAGTCTCATTTCACGACAGTAGACACCAACATCAACATGACCTTCTTAAAGAGAATCGGTCGTATAACAAACTATGTGTTCATCAATTTGTCGCTACCCAAGTGAAAAAATATCTTAGTTGTACCGAGAACCATTAAGGATCGAGAGTGATTTTCTCGAATGAAGTAACTAGGTGGGCGTTGGCTTGAGTGAAGCGTGCCTAGTTGAGAAACAGTACCGATGTTGGTTCAGCGGTAAAATTTGGAAACACAAAGTACAAAAAATTGAATGTTTGACTAGCGTGCTTCTCAAAGCGTCTCCGCAGTTTTGTTGTTTGGAACTTTTGATTGTAGCATTGCAACCGATTTAGCTGCTTTTGTGCAAGATTCTCAAAATGTTTCTTTAGTTGTAGCTAGTTGTTTTTAATGAAAGAGTTGTTTCTTCACGAGAGCCCAATACAGCTCGATAAGTTGCAACTCTGGGCAGTTAGGTGGATTCGACTCTTCCGCTACAACATGGACGTTTTGTACCATTTCTAAAACATCTTTTTTGTTTGACGTTTTGTACCATTTCTAAAACATCTTTTGCGTAGTGACAAGATGCCAAATCAGGCCAAATTAGGAATGGTAACAATCGTTTCTTCAGACATTCTTCACGGTATATTCCCTTGTTTTTCGGTCCGGTAGTGATGAACCATTGGCTTCTCGATCACAGCTTGTCAAATCAAATATTTTTGAGAAACTTTCTCCGACCTAAAATGCTTCTCTTGTGTCGTTCCGTTGCGTGACAGATGAAAAGACATGGCTTAAATTTTTAACCGTTGAAAATATGTCTGATAGTAGAAAAACGACTAAAACAGTCGTTCGTGGTGTAATTTTCTTTCGACAAAACTTTCTGTCTTTGTCGTAATTCTGCCAAGCTAACTTTTGTGGCGATTGCCCAAATTTTCACCGCTTGCACTGCGACCACAATGAGACTGGCGTCGGTACTCTAGAATGAAATTGGGTGTTAGGTATTCCATTCTTTGTTTACGTTCGCGCGACTTCATATGCTCTTCAGTTAAATTGGTCTGCAGCAGTTCCTTTATCATCATGCCAACCGATTCTAAAATGTCAATCTACTACCATACAAAAAACTCCTTCCGTGACAAAGTCACATAGCCTGATACTTGGCTTGCATATTCACAGGTTCCCGTGCAATGACCAGAGTCGTGTTTGTTCTATGAATAAATTTAAAGTGCACTGACTGACTACCAGTTGACGCCTTATTAAAATGTAACATATTTGGAGCAAAAAGCCTACCGTTCTTGAATGACCCGTGGTGTGTGTTCGTATTCATATTTTCCCCGGAATAATTGCTGTGGCAAATGGGTTAATTGGAAGGTATGCAGCACATCAGTCAAGCACTCTTCCGGCGAACATGTGTGCTATACCTCTACCCCCCTCCCTCCCCATTCAGGACAGCTAAAATGAGCAAGTATGTTTCGAGATGCGGAACATTATTAAATTTACCGCGATTTCGGTGAAGGTTGTAAATTACGACCCCTGTCCGGCGACGACGGGCCAAACCACTAATGTTACTTCCGAAGAGTTGGTGGTGGTGGTGGTGGTGAAATGATAACACATTTCCATGCATAAAATAGCATTTGGAAAGGCACCAGAAAGGGATCCAGAACGTGTCCCTCCGTTTCGAGTGCTGGAAATTGCACTGCAGCGTTCGGTTTCTTAATCCGTTCGTACGGCCGGAGGGAGGCGTGGAACCTGCCAAACAAGGAACCGAAAATCACCGGTAAAAAAAATACTTTGCAATTCTAGCCACACACACACAGACCGTTTCCACGCTCCGCTCCGAAGACTTGAAAAACTCAGTGAAAAATGATAAATTACACAGGAACGTTGACTGGAAAATTGCCGGAGAGAAGTGTTCGGCTCTGTAATAGCATATTTGTGCCGAAATAGTGGAAAAGTGGTATGCAAACGTACCTGCATAATGTATATGTTGGTTGAGGTAGCCGACCCTATACACCGGCTGATAGTTTTTGGAGAACTCAAACAACCGCTTGTACTTGTACTTGGCTACGATGGGCGATAGTATGTTAGAATGGCCGAATTGATGAATTTTCACCTTGACAAAACCAAAGTTTACGAGGAGGCGGATCTTGCAAATGATTTCTTTAGTGGACAAAACTTCGATTTTATACTCTCCGATTTTGAGTTGTACAAATTACTATTTCAGCAGAGTTGTTACCAGGTATTACAAAAACTTTCTTCAATATATGTTCTGATATTGACGTCTGATGGAAGATATCGGCTATATGAAAACACATTCAATAATGCAAAGAACTTAATGCCTAACACCTTCTAAATGTCAATTCCTAGAGCACAAAAATTCGCAAGAGTTGTAATAGATTTTGAGAAGTAGTTCGAGGCCAAAATCAGGTGAACAAGATGGATGAACAAGTAATTGGAATTCTAAATCGTTGGTTTTGACCATGCTAGCGATGCTCGTGTACTTCATGTAAGGCCCTTTTACAGCGATTTCGGTCTTGATTCGCTCCATTAATGTACACTAATCCTTGTCCTCTAAAAGTATACTATGACAGTCCCAGAAAACCGGCATCATGATCTTTACGACTCATTTTGTTCTCTGACGAATTATAATAAATCCAGCCAAACAAGTACTTGAAGTGCGCTTGCGTTCGTCTTTTCAGTCCTTAATAAGTATGTGTCCAACTATGGGAAGCTCGTGCACTTTCTATTTCCGGTCATCATTTTAATGTCTTATTATTATTGTCGTTTATTTTGCCCCGCATTTAATCTCCATTTTATTTAGTTTCGACACTGTTCGCTTGGTATCAAACATTTTTTTTTGTTTATGTATCTTATTTCGGAAGGGGCCATGACCCCTCGGCCCCTTCCCTTCTGGGTACGTGCCTGTCTTAGAAGATGATATAAAGACTGTCCCAGAAAGTATGGACGCAAAACCACTGCCATTTCGCAATGGTTCAGAATCTGTCAATTTTTATGGCTGCGTCCTGTTTTTTACACTCTTCTTTAACCACTTGTGCAGTTGTTTATTCGTTTTCAGAAGTTTGTTTCGAAATGCGCGGACTTTCAGCAGAACAACGTCGAAAAATTGTGTACAAATGATGAACAGAACGCGGACTGTCACTGAGAAAGATAGCAAAACTGGAAGGAGTAAGTGAAAAAGTCGTGCGAAAGGCAATCAGGAAGTTCAGTGAGGATAACACCTTTGAGGATAAACCGAAAACGGGTCGAAAAAATGTCCTGCTAACCCTCAGTTAGATAAACGTATTCTGAAGACGTTCGAGCAAAAGAGAGGGGTTTCAGTTCGGGATGTGGGCACTTCGAAGTCAAATGTTTTTTTGTGCTAAAGAACGTTTGAATCTTCAAACCTATAAGAAGCAGAAACAACCAAAACGTAGTCCGAAACAAGAAGCATCGATCAGGCCGTGGGTTCGAAAGCTGTACAATACGATTCTTGTTGGAAATTTGAACTGCATAATCATGGACGACGAACCCTACGTGAAACTCGAGTACAAATCCTTGTCGGGACAACAATATTATACGGTGCGAGAAGGGCAAGTGTTAAACCAGTCCGAGACATCGATTGAAGGCGAAAAATTTGGTAAGAAAGCTATGGTCTGGTAAGTAATTTGTAGCTGCGGTAAGATTTCGAAACCTTTCATCACCACTGCTTCAATCAACAGCGAAATATACATCAAGGAATGTTTACAGAAACGACTTCTACCCATGATTCGAAGCCACAAGGATCCTGTTGTCTTCTGGCGAGATCTTGCTTCTTGCCACTACTCGAAATCAACGGTAGAATGGTATACTACCAAAAATGTCATTTTCGTCCCAAAAGACATGAATCCACCAAATTGCCCACAACTATCGAAGGCACATCTTAGGAAACATGTCTCGGCAGCCGAAACCATTCAACAGTTCTTAAAAGATTGGAAAAAGTGTCAAAACTTGGTGCCAAGAAGTCTGTACGGAATTTAACGAGGAACATTCGCAAGAAGGTGCGCCAGATAGTCTACAATGGCTAAGTAGCAAATGTTGAGAATAATATTCTGTTGTTGTAGTCTAATATTATCAGTATATCGAATAAAATTTGAATATCTAACACTTGTGAATTATTTACAGTGAAATCAAAGTGCGTCCATACTTTCTGGGACAGTCTTTATTGTGTGAATTTTTCAAGGTTTCTTTTCCTAACTTCCAGAATTACAAGAATTTCCGAAATAGAAAAAAATTGATACATAAATTCTTAGATTTGCATGAATCGTCGAGATTTAGTGTCATCTCGAAAAAAATTTCTTTTGAAAAATCGAATTTCTGGAACTTTTCTCAAAATCAAAATTCCCATAATTATTAAAATAAAATTTTTTTTTCGAGGTAACACTATATCTCGACGTTTCATACAATTTTAAGACTTTTGGCATCAAAAAAATGTTTGATTTCGAAAATTTAATGTGATGATGCTTTTTTAAGATCGAAAATTTTCAAACCTCAACCGCCGGGTAGAACCCCTTACCCATGTCAGACTTAGCTCAAATTTTGCATGGGGATTTTTTTCAAAGTGCTTAAACTTTTGAACACTAGCGCTGTACGAAACTAGAGGTGATCCTGGCACCCTTATATATAAGAGCGGTAAAAAACAACGTGTTTTGTCGGTTACGCCACTTATAAAACCATATTTCCGAAACCAAAAGTCACAACCATTTGAACTTCGAATTTGATCAATGGCCTAACAATAGCTTCCAAACGAACCTAGACTTGTTAAAATCGGTTAAACCATCTCCGAGAAACTTTTTTTTTCCATAAATACGTTTGTTTCTTAAGGCAATTTACATAAGTTTTTCTTCGCCGTAGCATCACTTTTACATAGAATTCTTATCCTAATATAATACTAACAGAGTCACAACGATTTGAGTTTAATAAAACATATTCCTCTTATTTTTTGAATATCATATTAGATATTTCGTTATTTATTATTAAATCTACTTAAGAACATTATTTGAACCAACCGATTAGCTGCTATAAATTATAAAATAAGCTGAAATTTTTATACATTTTACTGTTGATTTCGTAACCTATTTTGAGTTTGTTTTTATCAGCACATCATTTTCATTAAAATTTTGCCATTGGATGAACTAATGGACGCAGTAGGAGTCAGAACTAACCCTCAAAAGGGTTAATTATTAAATTGAAACTTCAATTGTCTTCATGAAATGATAAAGAAGTTTCATGTAAGAAAGGTCACGACAAGCAAGAATGTCTCGAACTGGGACATCGAATAGTCTACCTTGGGTACGCAAGGAATTTAATAGTTGAGATCTGACATCACGATACTCCACGCTTATCCAAACGGCATGAACAATATCGCGAATCTCCGAGAAACTTGCGCGGTAAAAAAAAACAACACATTTTGTCGGTTACGTCACTTATACCATTATATCTCCGGAACCAGAAGTCACAGCCATTTGACAGTAGCTTTCAAACGAGCCTAAGTTTGCTAAAATCGGTTCAGCCGTCTCTGAGAAAATTGAGCGGGTAAAATATCGTTTTCCGATCTCATCGAACTGAGTCGAATGGTATATGGTACACTATGGGTCTTCGAGGTTTTTCCAGCAATTCTAATACCTTTCTATAGAGAAAGGCAAAAATTATTTTGTTGGGTTAAGTACAATAAGAGATATTCATGATGAAGTTCTACCCATTGAAATGAAGAGGAAACTTGGGAAGAACCGACCAAACAATTTGAAGCAGCTTGCTCACCGAATTTACAAAATTTGGAGATCTTTTTCAGAAGAATAAGCGTTAAATCTCGACAAAGTATGTTTCGAAGGTGTCAAGCCATTATTAACGCTGAAGGGGATTGTACTTGCTATTAATGTATTTGCATTTAAGTAAAATAAAAAAAATAATATTCTAATAAAACAATATTCAAAAGGATTTTTTTGTTGAGTCTTTTCATTTTCTCACAGCAGTGTCCATGCTCTTATGTAACAGACTGTACCTCTGAAGTTCTTCAAGGAAGTCACGTTCACATTTTTAGTGTATCTCAACGATCTAAATTTTTCGATCGAGTGTATGCAACTATTGTTCACCGATGACTTTAAAATATTTCATATAGTGAAATCCGTAGCTGACTCAGAATTCCTACAAAAATAGTTGGAAAATTTAACTAATTATTTTGTTGATGTTACAAACAAAATGGTTTTAAATGTCTCTAAATGTTCCATTATCTCTTTTAGTCGCAAAAAGTTTGTATTCAAGTTCGAATATATCATTTCACAAACTGTTCTCGAACGCGCATCGTGTGTTAAGGACCTGGGTGTTCTTCTGGATTTCAAGTTAAATTTTAAGTAGCACCTAGAGTTTAATAAATCCAAAGCCTTTAAGCTGTTAGGATTTATTTTCCGCGTTACTAACGAATTCTCTGATGTACATTGCTTGAAAGTTCTGTATTGCGTTAGCTCAACTCTCGAATATGCTGCTGTTATCTGGTCACCTTATTACCAAAGGTAGGTCAAACGCATTGAAGCGATTCAACGCAAATGAGATTTAGTTGCTATAGTTGCACTAGGCTTAAGAAAATGTATCATTTTAATGAATGTAATCTGTTGATGCAAACGATGAGGAGGTTTTACGCCTACTGGAGAGCAAGTTTGATAGAAACTAACTCTTGTGAGCGTTTTCCTGCTACTAATCAGGATATATGAGAAGGAAAAACAGACTTTCAGAGTAAAATCCGACAACAGAAAAAGGTGCAATTTTTCGTACCAACCCTGGAAATGTGAAATTCATCCTCCAATAAGCAAATTCAACCTGAAACTGAAACCTCGATTGTGGATTGACTTCATGTGCCGAAGGAAAATGAAGATTAGCAATCACACATGTAGCTCGAAGAGCTGATGAATTCCAATGTTGGACCGCTGCCTCGCTAAGATTCCATTCAAATGCTCATCAATCTACCACCCGGTGGCCATTGATGATAGTTACTGACAAGGTGGCGAACTGAAAGAATTAACCGTTTAATCATGCTTACACACGAAACACGAATTTGTGAGACTCTTTCTGGTTCGATGCTATGCCGACCCAAATGCAAAAGAAACCAAATGGTGTAAAAATTTAAAGCAAAAAAAAAAAACAAGAACCAAACCGGATATTACTGTCACTTTCGATGCAATTAGGGTGCACAATTGAAGTGGAAAAATAGCCCGACTGGAATCCATTTGCGATGGTCGGGCTGAAAAATTTTTGTTTTGCCTGGGAGTCAGAGTTGCCAACCAAAAATGTGTAAGCATAATCAAATAACCTGTTCAATAAAAATTGATCAGTGTTTGAAAAAATATATGGAGCAATCTGTAAACGAAAAAAAAATAATCAGTTTTGCTAAATGCATTGACAAATGTACGATTTACACATTCCGAAATCCCGGCATCCCTGGCGGCAGTTTGTTTTCCTCTCTTCTTTTCTTGGGCAAAGCTTTCCCATTAGCTTTTCTACTATTTACGCTAGTGATATGAAAGAGGGGGCTGTTGTTCAATTCCGTGTATCTGATACAGGCGTGTGTCAGCTACCGAGGAAAGGGTTCTTTGCGGTTTTAGTTCTCGAAGAACTGTGTAAACTTTGCTGGCCACCGTTGGCAATCTGATGAAGCCAGTTAACTGAAGTCAGGAACGCGTCGCTTCGATGCAATTAGTAAATTGTGTTACTTAAGTGGAGTTGGAGTTAACAATAAAAGAATTGTTTTTTTTCTATTGAATACTTCTTTGAAAACGCTTTGAACTGCTTCCAAAATGTGTTTAAGTTTTATTCGCGATTCTAAGCTGCATTACTCGTTCTTTTGTGATTGAATTTATAAGGAATATTCTGTTACGCCAAAAGTTTTATCAAATTTTTTCATTGAAATATATTTTAAAGTTTTTATTTTCCATAAATAATTGAGAGTCGTTTTTGTACCAGACAGTTTTAATCTTGATTGTTGAAACTCAGTTCCGCTTGTCAGTTAGTTTTGAGTGTTTTTATTTGAATGCAAGGACTTTCCAAATCGTGTTCAAATTAGAAGAATCTCGCTATATGGTAATATTAGCATGAATTGTCATATATTTTGGCTAACAAAGCGGCAAAGATACTCAATAAATCTCAAATGTCTTTACCCGACGAACGATGGAAAAGAATACAGTTCTATGGTTGGGTATAAATAGCAATAACTTTACGTCTGCTTAGCGGTTCAAATTGGACTGCTTAAGTTCGCAGTAAGCAGTTCATTTTGAACAGCTCTGCACTGACGAGTCTAAGACGAAACGTAAAGATAGATCTGGAATCTTGTTTTACATTGGTATGTGATTTTTTAGCCTTTTAGGGGTTTGGTACCTCTTGGAGGTTTGTGCAAAGACACATGACTATTTTACTGATTTTACGCTTCGTCTTCGACTCATCAGTGCAGTAACAGTTTATGCTGAGACACTGCTGTTACCTTCTCGCGATTCAAAATTCTCATCAATTTGTTTCGTTCTTTCGGTGCGTCAGAAAAGACCTACTTTGTGTCCGCTTAGCAAAGTCTTGGCATTACATTCCTTTTGTGGAATTTGGCCTTTCTGTTTCAACAGACTTCGCAGCCGATTCTTAGTGTACAGAATCATTGCATGGCTAGTACTATGGATCCTACTGACACTAAGAATCCTTCCAGGTCGGGGCTCGAACATACGACAACTGGCTTGTAAGACCAGCGTCCTATGCATTGAACCGCCAACCTGGGGAACCTGTCCGCTTAGCAGTTTATGTTGAATCACGAGGTGGCATTAGCATTGTGCCAACATATATTGCACCTGAACTGATGAGTCGATAACGAGACGAAAAATAACATGTGATTATTTATTTCTAACTCCAGTGTCATCTTCGTTTGCGATATCCCAACAATCTTTCGTTTGCGATATCCCATCAATGAAACATAAAACACAGAATCGTTTGGGAAGTCGCCACTTTGTTTCGTTTGAGACATTTGTTAAATTTACTCACACTAAACTACTGCACACTCATTTATGCTGACGCAATAAATCTCAAATCTCACAATGTTAAACCGCACGCATAAGGTTATAAAGAAAACTCAACGAACCGTGCAAAGCGTACATGTACCGCCCTCTGTTCAATCGGGTCGCTTTCCGGTGTGAGTTTTTGCAGTTATCCAGATTAGTTCAGTTTACAGAACAGTGTTCGATCGTTTAATTTTTTTTATTACCTATTTCTTTGAGTTTCGTTGAATGAATTCTATCATTTTGTTTGTTATTGGCCAAGGTTATCATGACGTATACCTTGGCCAATAACGAACAACATTATATAATATTTTCAATTCGAATTTTGGGTTATTAGAAATAAAAGCATTTTGAAAGTTCTTTTATTAACAAAGCTCAAACATGACAATTAACTGTCCTCTTAACCCTGCTATAGTGCTGGCCGCCGCTGTCTGAACAACGTCATGCTCAGATGCCGAAAAACACCATCATGCTCGAAAGTTTTGCTGAAACAGAAAATGTACGTCGGTTTTACTAAAGTTCCTGAAATTATATTGAACAAAATTAACGATTTGGTGTCCATACAGTTCCAACAGCAACATAATGATAATGTAACAGTTCGGCTGAAAAGTTCGTATCGTTTAATGGAAACACACATTTTTTTGCCAAAATTCGTTTTTATTATTCAACATAATTGCCATCAGAGGCGATACAGCGATTATAGCGATCTTCCAACTTTTCGATACCATTTTTGTAGTACGATTTGTCCTTTGCCTCAAAATAGGCCTCAATTTCAGCGATTACCTCTTCATTGCTTCTAAATTTTTTACCAGCGAACATTCTCTTGAGGTCTGAGAACAGGAAAAAGTCACTGGGGGCCAAATCTGGAGAATACGGTGGATGAGGGAGCAATTCGAAGCCCAATTCGTTCAATTTCACACTGCTCAGAATCATCAATTCGTTGTTGTTTTTGATCGATTGTGAGCTCACGCGGCACCCATTTTGCACAAAGCTTTCTCATATCCAAATATTCGTGAATAATATGTCCAACACGTTCCTTTGATATCTTTAGGATGTCAGCTATTTCGATCAACTTCACTTTACGGTCATTGAAAATCATTTTGTGGATTTTTTTCACGTTTTCATCGGTAACAGCCTCTTTTGGACGTCCACTGCGTTCATCGTCTTCGGTGCTCATATGACCAGTACGAAATTTTGCAAACCACTTACAAATTGTTGCTTCGCCCGTCGCAGAGTCTGGATAACACTCATCAAGCCATTTTTTAGTATCGGCGGCACTTTTTTTCATCAAAAAGTAGTGTTTCATCAACACACGAAATTCCTTTTTTCCATTTTTTTCACAATAACAAAAGTAGCTTCACTCAAAATGCAATATCTCACAAACTAATAATCAGACAGCTGTCAAATTTATACACGTATCTTTTGAAGGTTGGTACTAACTGAAAATGGTATGAATTTAATTCTAGTGGCGCCCTCTCATAGAAACGATACGAACTTTTCAGCCGATCTGTTAGGTTTATTTGAATTGATATGCCCTGATAAGTCGAAGACGAAAGACGAAACGAAAAAATAAACATAATCATAAAAAAAATTGTTTTTTATTCTATTGAATACTTCTTTGAAAACGCTTTCAACTGCTTTCAAAATATTTTTAAATTTTATTCGCGATTCTAAGCTGCATTACTTGTCCTTTTGTGATTGTATTTATAAGAAAATCCTAATTTTATTCACGTGTCCATCAATTTTTCTAGCTATTTTCGAGCAGTTATTTAAACAGTTTTTAGAGTAGTTTTCGAGCAGTTTTTGGAGCAGTTTTCGAGCAATTTTTTGAGTAGTTTTGAGCAGTTATTTACAGTTCTTAAAGTTTTGGAGCAATTTTCTCGAGCAGTTTTTTCAAGTAATTTTAGAAGCAGTTTGCGAGCAGTTATTTAAACAGTTTTAAGCTTTTTTCTCGAGCAGTTTTTCCAGCAGTTATTTGAACAGTTTTTCGTGCTATTTTTGGGCAGTTTTCGAGTTGTTATCGAGCAGTTTTCAAGCAATTTTTTCAAACAGTTTTCGAGCTGTTTTTCTAGCAGTTCAAACAGTTATTTGAACAGTTTTAGAGTAGTTTTTGAGCAGTTTTCTAGCGGTTATTAAAACAGTTTTTAGAGTAGTTTTTATATAGTTCTTCGAGTAGTTTTTTCGAGCCGTTTTTGGGGCAGTTTTCAACAGTTATTTAAACAGTTTTTGGAGTAGATATCGAGCAGTTTTTGAACAGTTTTCGAGCAGTTTTTAGAGCAGTTTTCGAGTAGTTCTACCGAAAGTCGTATCCGGATTTGATAGGATTGGTTGGAATTGTAAGACCTTTCATTTGAAACTAAGCTTGTGAAAATCGATAGCACTGTTTTGTTCTTTTTTGCGCATTTTTATGCGTAATTACGGAATCGGAAGACTTATCAGGATGGAATTCAATTGCAGGTATATATAATTATAGGGCTTTTCATTTCTGAATCTGAATTGAAGAAAATCGGTTATGCGGTCTCTAAGAAAATCTAGTGCACTTTTTTTCATATTTTTTGCATATTTTTGCATATTTTTGCATATTTTTGCATATTTTACTCTGTTACTCTTGAACCGGAAGCTCGATCCGGGTAAAATTCAAAAACAGGCTTTGGGACCGAGAGACCTTTTCGGTCTAAGTTTGTGAAAATCTATTCAGCCATCTTCGAGAATATCGAGTGCACATTTTTGTTACATACATTACGAACTGATTCGGAATGCATATTACATAGATATCTAAAGTTTCGATTTTCTTTCTCATAAAAAATATAATTTCAAATGGGCTTATGAATCACGATTGTTATTTTTTCAAAAATATTTGGCAGGTTTTTTTCTACCACGTACACAGAAGATAGGCAATTTTCGTGCTGATGGATAAGACTCAATTCCGCTGTCAGTTCGTTATGAGTGTTTATTTTAACTCAAGGAATTCCCGAATTGTGTTACTTGTTTTCGAATAATGAGAACCCCGTTATCTGTAAACATACCATGAAATGTCATATATTTTGCGCTACCAAAACAGCAAAGAGACTCAATGAATTTCAAATGTCTTAACCGGCGAACAATCGAAAAGAATGTACTGGGTGAGCCGTCTGGATATTGAATAACGTCCCCTTTTTCTAGTCTAACTAAACTAACTAACTGTTTAACTAAAGTGACAGAAATTCAATTGAACAAAGTTAACGATTCGTTGTTTATACAATTCCAACAGATAACGAAGCATACCTCTTGAACAAGCATTAACACACATCGAAGCCCAGTAGATAATTTGTAACTAACCAGAGACGGTAGTTTTGAATTTGTTGCTCAAATTCTATTTTTTAGTTTTTCGAGTTTCGATTTGTTTTCAAGCTTGTTTAGGAGGAGTGCTTCGTTAGCTTCATATGAACTTAGCGAAATCCTTGAAAAGATAAAAAATCTGTTTCACTCCACCTAGTGGTGTAATGATGCCTTTCTCATATCACTTATATTGTCAAAAACATCACTTGAAGATTCTGTCAATATTTTTATTTTTAATCTTAAATAAAATCAAAAACTTTCTTTGCGTATATGTGCTTCTATGGCACAGTCGATAACTGCCGTGCTTTGCGAGCTAATGTTCCTTGGTTCAAGTCGGGCTGTTTCTATCGATCTTTTCTTCATGAGTTCAAGCAATAGCCAACTATATGATATTGAATAAAAGTGATGAACTTATCCAATAAACCTGAAATAATTATAAGATCATGTACAAAATAAATGTATTTTATTTAATGTAATTTATAATAGCAATTCACTTGATAAAAACAGTGTTTAGATCATCTAATGAATATAAACATACTAATATGATATTTGAAATGTATTAGGTTTAAAGTACTATGTATGTGTATTGCCACGGCGAAGAAAAACTTATGTATATTGCCTATGAAATAAACGTATTTATGAAAAAAAAAACTTTCTTTGTGTATAAGATACTATAACCTATAAGTTCTAGGTGGTGGTGTATTTCTTCTTCCGTACCAGCACGTACCGATGCGTACCGAATTTGCATTGTTTTGAATGACAGTTTGAAAATGTTGATACTCATTGCATTGTGAGTTCCGTTTTTGGAGCTTTGTGCGTTCGGAAACGGAAACCGAGGTCTAGTAGTCCTAAATTAGATTTATATATCCACTAACCATCAAGGTCTGCCAACAAGATGAATTTATCAGTAAGTTTTATAAAAATTTGCACCTCGTTCGCCATCACTTTTGAAAAAATATCCATGAAATTGAATTTTTTTCAGTTAGCGCGCTGTAAACCGGAACCGGAAGTCGGATCTAAATATACTTTTCGGGGATTTTTTAAATAATTTCAAGACCTTTTATTTGCATCTTAGTTGGTAAAAATCGGCAGCAATTTCCGAGAAAATTTCCTCATGGATATGCACATATTGCCTTGTTAATCCGGAACTGGAATTCGTATAACGATAAATTTCAATAGCGAGCTATGGGACCATAAGACCCTTCATTTGAATCCAAGTTTGTGAAAATCGGTTCAGCCATCTCTGAGAAAATCGAGTGACATTATTTGTCGCATACACACAGACATTTTGTGATTCGACTAACTGAGCCGAATGGTATATTACACTCGGTATTCCGGGCCTCCGTTCAAAAGTCGGGTTTCACAGTGATTGCCGTGATTAGCAACTAGTTAACAACGAATTATTCACTGGGTTTCGATTTGTATTCGTGCTTATTCAGGAGGACTGTTTCGTCAACTTCATAGTTCATATGAACTTAGCGAAGTACTCTGAAAAATAAAAATAAATTTAGCAGAAAATTCAAAACCGCCGTAACTAATTAGCAACAAATCACTCAATGACTTCATATGAATCATCAAAAAATAAATTGAGCAACAAATTCAAAATTACCGTAACTAATTAGCAACAAATTATTCACCTATTTGTGTAAGCAGTGGCGATAGGTGCTTTACTAAGTTCATGTTCGTGTGTTTGCAGGCACTTGAACATTTTCGTGTATCAGAATTCTTTCAAAATAAATAAATAATAGCTAGCAAAACTGTATGGATGTAGTTGAATAATAATTCCGAAACAAAGCCTAAAAATGATTGAAATATTCGATAAATGTGTTATTCTCAATCAAAAGTAAAAGCAAAAATGGAATAATTATTTGTATATTCATTGAAGCATTCGTTATGATTGCACGGAAAACCTTCTTCAAAATAAAGATCTTTCCTTACCAAACACGGTATATTTTCGATTCAATGTAAATTTATTATGTCTAAAAAAACCTTCGATAAGTATTAACTGTGTTGGTATTTTTTTTTTCTCTTTCATCATGTTGAGTATCAGGTTAGTTTGAACAAATTACTCTAAATAACACTATTTAGATATTCAAAGAAATGCTGTAAATGGATTTATTTTGCCAGCCCCTAACCACTCTACAGCGAGGTCTCGGACTCACACAAACTCAGCTTACTTTGTTATCCGGTCGGTCGGTTCGATGTGCTGCAATTGAATGAATTTCGTCTATGTTTCTTCCATCGGCCAATTTTCAACGTTACTTTCACTATGACCTTCTTCTTAGCTGCTATGCCATCGGAAACTGGGATTAAAAACTACGACACGGCAGTAGAAAAAAAAAAAGAAAAATGGAAATTGATCGAACGAACGAACGAAGTAAGAGGTAGGTAATAGACATAATGAATGGTAGATGATAAAGAACTGGAGGAAGCTGCTTGCGAACGCGAAAGAGCAGACAGCTTGAAGAATGCAAACCAACCAACATGCACAGTGTTGGTGTGAAGTTTTCCCACCAGAGATGTGGAATAGATGATAAGCCAGAGTACAAGTCGCACTTTTTACGCCCTTTTGGACTCGATTTTCGGTGCAACTAGGCCATGCTTAATCGACCACATTTCCGCACAATTACGAATCGCCAGCGCGGGAAAGATTCTAATATTCGCAAAAAAATAAACAACATGATTATCATGTCAGTAAACAAATACTGCAACCTGGTAACGAACTTGACAGCTGCTGGCTGGTTTCGTCGAACCCTTTGCGCAATCCAAAGCCGCCTCGCCTCGGCCTAGGGTTGAAACGGGAACAACCCATCGCTCGGAATAAAGAATGCCAACACGAAAGGTCTAACAACCGACGACCTGGATGGCAATAAAACATGCTGGAAAATCAAGCCCACGAACGTAGGATCGTAGTCTTAGTGCCGTGGTTGTGGTTGGCCGAATGTCTCAATGTGTTGTGGTGGTGGTGGTTGGGCGTAAACCGGTTCCGCAGGTTCGAGCTCCCCATATGGCAGTTAGGGCTATAGAACGGAGGATGGATTTACTTTTGACGCTGTAATTGTGAATACCTTTAAAAAACTGTTGAAACAAAAAAAAACAAGAGGTAAGAATCTAAACCTTTCGTCACCACTACAGACAAGTAACGTTGGGCTGATTTGTTTCGGGTTTCAACGCGAGTTTCAGGCTCGACAGTGACAGGAATCTCAGCGGAGCAGCTGCACACCTGTGGTGTTCACTGGCTTTGGTATCTTTGTGTGTGCGCAGGCTTTTGTTGGTTTATCGTGACCTGAGGATCATCGTAGGTTTATATGTTTCAAGATAAGGTCGATATCGAAAGCATGCCTATTTCGGATGATTCATTTCGATGGATTGAAACTTCATTAGAGGTTGCATTGAATTCAGGAAATTTATGTTAATAGGTCGAATCTTTCATAATTGTTCCTACTCTTTCTTATAATAAAAAAATAATTCCCTTTGACGGCTTCGTATGTAACTGTCTGATGGCTCTGTTAGATAACAGTTGAGAAAGCCAATTTCGTTACCGACCTACACATTTTTAGCTTAAAATACGTTCGAAAAGGTTCTACTTGATATTCAGTTCACATTTGTTAGCAGAACAATGCGGCGTTTTTTTATGTTCGGTAAAGTTCTTCTAAAAAGAAGTTCTTTTTAGCAGGTACTCGGTTTCAACGATGTTTTCTAGCTGTTAATCGAGTATGATGGAACTTATTCCCAAAATTAAATTATATTAATAAATACTCTCAGATTTTTCATGGCAAAAAAAAACATAATAGAGAAAATTTAGGTGTATTTCGCCACAAAATTTCAAAATCTCTGGTAGAAAATATGTTATTTATGCTATCCGTTTTCTTGGGCTGTTTAATAATGATTTTGGTAAATAATTCGTTACCTTGCTTGAGTAATTTACGTTTCGAAAGTGTTTTCAACTTTTTCTGTCTTATTTTCAATTTAAAAAATATCGGAAAAGAGTAACTTGTTTAGCTTTCAAAAATTAATAAAAGATTTGAAAATTTCATATGGAAGTTCCATTCTTTAAGTTTAAATTAATTTTCCAATGAATACCATTTTTCTAATTTGTGAATTAGTCAGAATCCATCGAATGATATACTTGAAAATGAAGGATGAATAAAAAAGCGAAAAGGAGCACTTGAGGCAAAAATAACACGCCTACAACATCATGAAAGAACTTATCTCCGTGTTGACTTTAAGACACACTCAAATCACATCACAAGAAAATATTCGGCAAAATTAATCTATTCAACCGATTATCTTGAAACTTTCAGTGAATCAAATGAAACATATAATGTTACCTTTTCCATGTTCGATATATTCAATTTCATTACCATATCCATGTACGAACCTTTCTCGTAACAGTCCTGTACAGCGTTTGGACCAACATTTTTTTACGTGAAACTACATTATTTTTTCGTATCTTTATTTTACTTCCTTATGATGTTTCCGAAGCGCCTGCTTCACAATGGCCCCATACTTTTCAATTGACCGCAGCTGCTCTAGGGATTGGAGTCCTTCGCCACGAAATTGACCTCATAAGCCAATGGCACGAGGCTAAATCCAGGCAGAAAAGCGTAGTACCGTTGTGTGATTATGAAAGAGGTAGTAGACGCTGTTAGAGGTATACCTTTATGTATACGTGCCTATTGATCGTACCGGTTGTCCCAACCGGAGAGCTCCGCTTTCCGCATAAACGAATTGATTGCCAAATGTATTATTTAACAAACTCTGACGTCTTCTAATGGCATCAATCTTATGATGGGCAGTGATAAAACAGGATTCCCGAAAGCTGTCGAAAGTCTGCTCTTACTTACTTACTCGGCTGTTCATTGAGATTTGGTGTCTTTTGAACTTGATATGTCTGATTAACAGTTAAACGTTCGTTGTACCGATCTAAAACACAAGATACTGCGCCGATGAAACGATGAGAGAGATCCGGATTTTCACAGTGCGCGAGCAACATTATTTTACGTCGTAGTTGTTTTCCGACTTCATCTTCACAATGATTGAAAAGCGTTCTTACTGTCACTTACACAATGTAAACATTACACAGTGTATTGATTAATAAATCATCATAAACAATGAGATTTTGATTGGCTTTCGTACAATGTTCAGATGCTGAGGTCATGAAGTTAAAGAGGAAGCTTGTGAACTCAAATTGAAAATCAGAACTGTAAACGATGCAGTAATATTCCAAATCAAAATTAATCTACTCTATATTTGGTTCGGCAATAGTTTACTTCTGCTCAATTTACAAAAATGCTACTTAATAATTTCTAGTAGGAAAAAATTAAACTCACTCTACAGACATACAGTTAGGGAATCAACTTGTAGAAAAAGTAAAACTGGTCGAGATTCCGATGAATCCATCGAGTAAAAAAAGACTGGTCAATCGTATAATGATGACCTTACTAAGTTCAAAAATCAAATTACATTTCAGCGTAACCGTGGAAATGATGTGTAGAAAATCAGTAACCAGTGGCGTAGCTAGGAAAATTTGCGCCTGGGACAAAACTTGGTTGTCTGACCCCTATCGTTAGTTAGTTTCCTCCACGCCATCTCTGGAGGGATCGATTTGATGAAAAAAATGTCCCACTTACTGAACCTAATATAAAAGTATTAATTTGGAAATGGTTTTGAAGAAAAAATTGATCAATCGTAAGTCGTTATTCTGGAAATATCATACGTCGATTCGATTTTTTTTTTCAAAAGAAATATCTCTAAGCAACCATATGATATCATGAAATTTTCTTCTATTTTTTGTTCAGTATCTTCCAAGAAAAACAGATTGGAAAAAATGCTGTTGAATAGAAGTATAAAATGAAAATCAGCGAAGAAGTTATCGCAGAGACGGATCACGAGCCCGTAGCTTTATTCTAATCGGAGAAATCGTCAATTGCAAATTCAACCACCTTTCCATAGAGAAAGGCAAAAAGGAAAAAAATAAACTCAATCTATAGACAGTAGCTTTCTACTAACCGGGGGAATCGTTTTGTCAACTGAACCATCCTGCTTGTGAAACTCACAAAGAAACAACCTATTTCAAAATGTTAATTTTTTATCTAAATATTTTCATGGCAAATGGATTGAAAACTGGCATCACTAAAAATATTTCAAAAATACTAAATTTTGAAAAATTTGAAACCGTACGAGATATAACAGTAATCTGTGTGTATTATTCATATTAGGTCTTCATTTGCTTGACGAAATGAAAATAGACTGAATAGTTCATGTAGAGTACTTTCTTGTGAGATAACGCCATAGGGGCGAACTCTTTCAAGTATCAAAGTAAGTTATTTTGAAGAATACCACAGTATTGTGAGAAAGGCATCTCGACGTTTCATGCAATTCTAAGGTATTTGAAAGAAAAAAAAAATTTTTTCGTCTTCGGAAATTTCATGTATTTCCCTCTTTTCAAGATCGAAAATTTTTAAACTTTGATCATCGAGCGAAACCACTTACCAATATCCGATTTAACCGGTACTATCAACGTGTACGACAAAGAATGTCTGCGAAAGCGGTTGGAATCAAATAGCAGAAGCCACGATTCTTCAACTCTGTTTTGGTATGATTTGGCCTCTTATCACTATGCGAAATCCATCTTCGACTGGTATAGGTACAAGAGATCGAATCCGTGCTAAAACAGCCAATCCATCAAACTGTCCAGAATTTCTCCCAATAGAGAAGTACTGGATTCTAGTTCAGCAAATGGTACCGATAATTTCAAGAGAAGATGGAGAATCATTACCGAGGACGTATATAAGGATTTTGTATGAAACCTAATAGAGGGATGAACATGACCTTAGCGAGGCACCTCTCGCCGATGATAATGGAAATAGGTGAATAATTTATCACAAATTTTTTTTTTTAGTACTTCGTTAAGTTCATATGAATTTAACGAAGCACCCCTCCTAAATAAGCTTAAAAACAAATCGAAACTCAGTGTACACTTTGTTGCTTATTAGTTGCTAATTGGTTACAGTAGTTTTGAATATGTTGCGAAATTTTGAAAATAATCACAGATAATTCGAGAATTTACAGGAAGAAAATTCACATCTTAATTATCTGTTTCTAATGTACCTATGTTGTACTTCTAGAACAATTTGATTGGCTTTGTGCACTTTTCGCTGTACGAAATTCGCACCAAACGAGAGCAAATAATGTTAGCATTTGACTGCATTGCATTCGAGAAAAATGTTCCTAACGGTGTTTAATAACGTAGATATTTCCACAATTTGACCCTTCTAAATGCCAAAAATGAATCCCGTACAGCATTTCGAAAGTTTCTTTCACTCTGTTAATATTAAGATGTATGAAACATTGAAACATATGAACGATTGTACAACTTGTGGTCAGAGTTGCCATTTTAAAATCTGTTTTTCAACTTGAAAAATCTGTGTTGCATATTCTTGATCTTAATCTGTGAAAATTTGCGAAAAACATTTTGAAAATCTGCCATTTTTATGAAATATTTATAAAAATCTGTGCAAATCTGTAAATTTTTATTATTTATTATTTTATTTCAATGCATTAAACACTATCGAATAGTGCATATGTTTGTGAGAATTCTTATTTCGTTGTATATGTAAGATTGTAGGTTGTATGGTTTCAGCCGAAAATTAGCTTTGTATGGTTATATGGTTTCAGCCGAAAATTTGTAGCTATTTACTCAATCGATATCTCAAAAACTATTGAATCGAACAATTCCAAATTTTCAGGTATTGTTTCTTCTAATTGCTTTAGCTAGTTTGTGATCGAATTTCGAAAAAAATAATATACAATAATAATGTACTAGTATCTTTGATTGTGAGTTTGTGAAAATCGATTCTGTCATCTCCGAGAAATCGATAAGAATTCACTACTACCGGTGTTTCCGGAACTGGAAACCGGGGATTGATATAACCAAAAAAAGTTCACGTGGTCATCAACTAACAAGAACTACATATAACACATGGATCAATAAGTCCCGAGACTAACAATGGAAACAACATTTTTTTTGCAAAATTTTTTTTATTCATCAACATAATCACCTTTTAGGGTGATACAATGGTTCCAACGTTTTTCCAATTTTTCAATACCATGTTTATAAAAAAAAATATCTTTCGCTTCAAAATAAGCTTTAGTTTCAGCGATGACCTCCTCATTTGAGCCAAATCTTTTTCCCTGGAGCATTTTTTTAAGATCAGCAAAGAGCCAGTAGTCACTGGGGGCTAAATCTGGCGAGTATGGGGGGTTGGGAAGCAGATCAAAGCCCAATTCGTTCAATTTCGCCATTGTTTTGATCGACTTGTGGCAGGGTGACTCGTTGCTGTTTTTGTTCCATCGAAAGCAATCGCGGCACCCACTTGGAAAAAACCTTTTTCATGCTCAATTTTTCATGAAGGATAGTAAATACACTTCCATATGATATCTGTGTCATCTCAGCAATCTCACGGAGCTTCACTTTACGATCTTTCATTATAATTTTTGTCACTTCACTCACATTTTCCGGTGCAACGGCTTCCACAGGTCTACCCGAGCGTTCCGCGTCACGTCACTACCACGTTTAAACTCGACGAACCACCGACAAATCGTTGCTTTTGATGGACAAAAGTCCGGATAACATTTTTCAATCCATTGTTTCGCTTGCACGGTGTTTTTACCCATTAAAAAACAATGTTTTATCAAAACACGAAACTCGGTTTTTTTCCATTTTTTAAACAAACTACAAAACGACTTTACTCCAACCTCGATAACTCAGCTGTTTCTGGTCGGATCGACATAAAATTTTGACCCGTTTCAAGCAAAGGTTAGTACTCTAGAAAGACGTGGTTACTGGTTTACTACGAGCGCCATCTCTGCTTTAGTCTCGGGACTTATTGATCCATGTGTTGGAAATAGTTTTGATATCAGTTTGGCAAATTTCGTACCTTTTTTATGTCGCCAATTATATGGCGGTTAGAAATTGTTATCACTATCACCTTCTATCTCCGGAACAGAAAATTCAATCAAAAATTATTTGATATCTATCAATGAAAATATGATACCTTTTATTTGAAGATAAGTTTCTGAGTGTTTCTTGTTTACTAAATTGATTTTTTTCGAGGCGTTAAACCGGAAAATATTAACAGAAATGCTCTTTGTCAATCTATACAGCACGGAATCAACAACTGGATCATTTTCGGTTGTTTCTCGACTAACAGAACCTCTTTTTCATCCTATTCAATCATCGACGAATGCAATAGCAATACTGTACCAATTGTGGGATGCACTTGAATTTTTATACCCATCAATCACGAATATTGTCATCTCTACTCGCTGATACACGACAATCAACACGAATTAACCTGATGAAAAATGCTTCTCCAGTAAAACTGTATTCAATAAGTTCAAAAGCAATCCAAATGTGGGTAAATTGAAATTCTACTGCATTGTATTCAAGTTTCGATCAGCTTTTTCCACAATACTCTTACGAAATAGGTCTCCGTATGTTACAGTACCATCGCTCAATAAGCCAATGGAAAATAAAAAAACCCGGTGATTATCATCAAATGAATGCAGTAATAAAAATGCTTTCACTCATCTATAAACTATGGATTCCAATAAAGGATGCACTGTGGCCTCGTGCGTTGGCCTTAATTGCACGGTACTGTGCGATTGCACTTCAACATTATATAGTCATTCGAACGCTGGCCGCCAGTAGTAGACATAGGAAGACCGAAGGATATCTTTTGCTATCGAATGTCACTCAAGCACACACACAGTTTAGTGGAGGTAATTAAGTAGGATTAATACAATCACCATTACCTTGGACGACATGAAATCGCCATTAAAATGTAGAGTGACCGGGTTTTATTGAACATTTGCTGGAAGTGGTTTGCCATTGTTTCAGTCGAGAAATGATGATTTTATTTGATTAGGTGCGGTTCATTATGTCTCATTCAGTTTGCTCTCTCTCTCTCTCTCTCTCTCTTTCTCTCTATTGGTTGTCACTTCAAAAGCAATTATTTTGAAACGCCTCCAGCAGAAATTCTTTATGAGTTTCCCCATTGTCTTCCGTGTCACGTCCACCAACATCAGGTGGTATGCACTCATCGACAATTAGCAACCGGAATGATTTAATTTTTTCACCTTGTTCAAGCACCCCGCATCTAATTACATGTCCTTTACAGTGTAAGTCCGTGCATGGTGGCCAGTCGGTTTGTGGCGCTGGTTCTTGGCAAAAGTCAATGTTCATCCGCACTGCACCGGTCGGTCTAGTGATGGCAATAATTGCTGCACCGACCTTATGTTTGTTTTTCTTGCATTTCTCTTCACTGCGGGACTGCGGTGGGGGTTGATAAGGGTTGAAGCAAAAACAGTGAAGTGTCGGTACAGAATATACGAAGGTATTAGGTTCTAATCGTAACTTTCCAAGATTACACAACAGTTCGCAGTTGGTGTTGCAATGAATAATGTTCCGCTCGGTTCTAGGATCCGAGTCCATGTCCGGAATGTGTCCGTTTTTACTCTCTGTTCCCTGGATAACCAGAACCTGGAAAGACAAGTCTTAAAATTCCTTACCCTTCTTTATCTACTGCCTGCTTCTGATGGGCGGGGGCGGTCCAGTGGCGAAGAGCAGAGTAAGTGGTAAGTGTCGACAATTAAATTTTAATTCAAAAGTAAATCATCCTTCATGAGCTGAGCAGAAAAGCTTCGATGTCGTCAGTTCACCGTGTAGGTTATGCTGACAGCAGGCAGAACATATGCGTTGCTAGTCCGAGAAACCCCGACTGCAGAAGTTATGTTTGGAATGTAGTTTAGCAGTCTAAGGAGTCTCGTCTCGTCTCGTTTTGCCATTACTGCTTTCGGTTGGTGCTATTCAGTGGTGAAGTTTGTTATTTGATAAACGGGAATGTTGGGATTCTCTTCTGTGATTTGCTTGTGAAGCTTCGTAAATGTTTTTGAACGAGAAGAGGTAAATATTAGTTAGTTGCCTGTTGCTGGTACACGGACCAGTACAGAAGAGATATTTGAACTCACTTCGTTGGTGCATATCGCATCGTGACAATCTATCGATTAATAACAAACTATTAATCACATTCAGAGAGTTGACGTTCTTAGAAGCCTTTGTAGGCAGTTTGTGCTAGCTGCCGTTCAATTCCGTTGACGATAATGATTCTTATTGAATTGGTAGTGAAATCGACTTGTTCGGAGCTCCTGAGACCCCTAGTTACCATTCAAATCAGCTCGTCGAAATCGGAAATTGTTCTCTCCGTTCAATTTTCTCGGAAATGCCTGAAGCGATTTTAACAAACTCAAGCTTATTTGAAAGTTACTTTTGGGCTTCGAAACAAGTTCGAAGATCAATTGACTGTCACTTCTTGACCCGGAGATATAATGGTATAAGTGACGTAACCGACAAATGCATTTTTTCTCGGAGATTTATACAAACTTGGGCTTTTTTTCATCTAGAGGTCCGTTTTATACTGAGCACACATGGCTTGTTTATTTTTTTAGTTGACGTACCGTTGTCTACTCATCAGTGCATAGCAGCTCTTGTTGAAGTGCCACGCCACTCACCAGTTCAACATAAACCGCTAAGAGTGAGTTCCGGACCTAACACATAGATGGCGCTAGTTGTATTGCAGTCACCTTTTTTTTAGTTAATACTAACCTTTGAAACACTGCTGGTAAAATTTCATAATATTCTATTCATTAATTTGTGAGTTATTGTGCTAAGAGTGGCGCTACTTTTGTTATTTTCAAAGACATGGATCAAAATCAATTTCATGTTTTAATTTTACATTGCTTCTTGATGGGAAAAAATACCGTTCAAGCAAAGCAATGGCTTGGAAAGTGTTATGGAGACTCCGCTCCATCAGAAACAACAATAAAAAGTTGGTTTGCTGACTTCAAACGTGGTCGTAGAGACACCAATGTAGAGATGCAGAACGCAGTAGACGTCTAAATGAGGCGGTAACACCAGAAAACATAACAAAAATCTACAAAATCGTTCTGAATGATCTAACAGTGAAGTTACGTGAGTTAGCTGACATCGTAAAGATATCAACAGAACGTGTTGGCTTTATATTGCATGATTATTTGACTATGAGAAAACTCTGTTCAAAGTGGGTGCCGCTTTTGTTCAATGTTGACCAAAAACGAGAACGTGCTGATGATTCTGAGCAGTATATGGCCATGTTTAAACGTAACAAACCGGAATTTTTGCATCGATATGTGACAATGGATGAAACATGGATTCATCATTTCACACAGGAATCCAAATGATCGTCATCTTAGTGGACAGCAACTGGTGAACCTCGTCCAAAGCACCCGAAAGCGCAACAATCGGCTGAAAAGGGTATGGCCTCGGTATTTTGGGATGTGCGTGGTGTAATATTTATCGACTATCTTGAGAAAGGAAATACTATTAACAGTGGATATTCTATAGCGTTGTTGGAGCGTTCGTAGACTGAAATTGCAAAGAACCGACCGCCTATAGCAAAGAGAAAAATGTTGGTTTCATCAAGACAACGCACCGTGTCATAAGTCAATCAAAACAATGGCAATACTACATAAATTGAACTTCGATTTGCTCCCACATCCACCGTATTCGCCAGATTTGGTTCCCAACGGTTATTGACCTGAAAAAAATGCGTTCTGCAAAAGAGGTATTGAAATGTTAGAGCGGCGCTGGAATGATTGCGTTGCTTTTGATTACGTTGAAAAAAATTAATTTTGGACCAAAAAAAAACGTGTTCTCTTTGTTCGGTCCATGTGTTAAAATTCGAGTCATAAATTTTCCCAATAAAAATAAAATGTTATCAGGTGTACAACCTTGTTTCCGCTGTTTTCCGATAGGTGGCTGTACCGGCTGAGGCTGGTCTAAATACATAGATGATAATGCCTTTAAAATGAGTGTGTAACGAATTGTCATCGCCGTTTCAGTGACAGTTGTTCTTGTTTTCGTATTATTCACGCTCGAAAATGTCTGTTTATGTGCCCAATTCTCGCCATTTGCGGGAAGTTTTACTTTTCTGTTACAATTCGAAAAAAATGCAGCTGAAGCGCATCGAATGCTCTCAGAAACTTACGGTGATGCTGCTCTCAGTAAAAGAACGTGTCGGGAGTGGTTTCAACGTTTTGAAAATGGTGATTTCGATGTCGAATACAAACATGGTGGTGGAAGAGAAAAAAACTTCAATTTGGTGGGATCAGCTCGATGTGATATACTACGAGCTTTTAAAACCGGGTGAAACCATCACAGGAAATCGCTACCGAACGCAACTGATGCGCCTTAGTCGCGCGCAAAAAGAAAAGCGGCCACAATATCAAGAGCGACATGACAAAGTCATCCTCCAACACGACAATGCTCGGCCTCACGTCGCAAAAGTGGTCAAAAAGTACCTGGAAACGTTGAAATGGGAAGTCTTGCCCCACCCGCCGTATTCCCCAGAACTCGTCCCTTCTGACTTCCACCTATTCCGTTTTATCGAGCCGGGATCCGAAAATTGCCGGAAAGATGGGAGTAAGCTATTAATTTGGAACAAAAACGGCGGAAGCAAAGTTGTTCACCTGATATAATGAGACTGTTTGAATAACAAGAGAAAGGTTATATCACACCATTAGGTGGATTAAGATGAGTTTTTTTCACTCTTGTTACTTTTTATGTTAAAAAATAATTTTCCTTAGCATAGTTTTTTGGCTTTTTATGACTCGGTGCGAAAACCGATCTGATCGGTGACCCTCAGTGCTATTTACTATTTCATTCAGCTTGACAAGATTGGAAAATGTCTATCACAACCAATCTTTCAAATATTTTTTCCATCTGCTCAATACCTTGGAATTTCCTAATCCGATTTCTACAATCTTAGGCTCGTCTGAATGTTACTATTCGATAAATTAGAAAATCAAATGACAGTAATTTACGGTTGCGCTGATATAAGTGGCGTAAACGACGAACCGCTCATTTGTTCTTTATACTACATTCCTTCGGATTTTATTTCAGCAAGCTTAAGTTCGCTGGAAATCTATTATTGAAGGTTTGATCTAGTTTTGAAGATAAAATGGCTGTCACTAACCGTTTCAGAGATATTGGTATAAGTGACGTAACCGACGAACATCGCTTTTCTATTGGCTCAATGTTTGGTCCAAAGCTATAATTGTATGAGTGGCGGTATAACTGACAAGTCGAACTTTTATTTTCCCGCAGTCTATTTTCTGAGCAGGGGATTCTCCTTGATCTAGTTTGAATGTATCATTGCGGTAAAATTCCATTTTCATCGTAAAAGGTGATTTTTTTGAGGTTAGGATTTTCATGCATTAGTATTTGCTCAGATTTTTTGAGGTTATGATTTTCATGCATTATTATTTGCTCAGTATGCTCTGACATTTCATCATGAATAGACTTACTAACGAGAAACGCTTGCAAATCAGTGAATGGACCCTAGAAAAGTTGGCAGAAAATCCGCTTTTTTATCGACAAATTTTGTTCAGCGATGAGGCTCATTTCTGGTTGAATGGCTACGTAAATAAGCAAAATTGCCGCATTTGGAGTGAAGAGCAACCAGAAGCCGTTCAAGAACTGCCCATGCATCCCGAAAAATGCACTGTTTGGTGTGGTTTGTACGCTGGTGGAATCATTGGACCGTATTTTTTCAAAGATGCTGTTGGACGCAACGTTACAGTGAATGGCGATCGCTATCGTTCGATGCTAACAAACTTTTTGTTGCCAAAAATGGAAGAACTGAACTTGGTTGACATGTGGTTTCAACAAGATGGCGCTACATGCCACACAGCTCGCGATTCTATGGCCATTTTGAGGGAAAACTTCGGAGAACAATTCATCTCAAGAAATGGACCGGTAAGTTGGCCACCAAGATCATGCGATTTGACGCCTTTAGACTATTTTTTGTGGGGCTACGTCAAGTCTAAAGTCTACAGAAATAAGCCAGTAACTATTCCAGCTTTGGAAGACAACATTTCCGAAGAAATTCGGGCTATTCCGGCCGAAATGCTCGAAAAAGTTGCCCAAAATTGGACTTTCCGAATGGACCACCTAAGACGCAGCCGCGGTCAACATTTAAATGAAATTATCTTCAAAAAGTAAATGTCATGTACCAATCTAACGTTTAAAATAAAGAACCGATGAGATTTTGCAAATTTTATGCGTTTTCTTGTTTAAAAAAGTTCTCAAGCTCTTAAAAAATCATCCTGTATAATATAAGATGAAAATGAATTTTATGACTACTTTCCGGCAGCTTATCCCTAATTCATTTGACTTTCGCTGTCATTTTCAAGTGAAGCTCCCAGAATTCATCGTCAGTTGAATAATCGTACCTAGTCATTTGAAGTTTTGCTTGCTCAGTTTCAAGTGTCAAGTGGTCTACCTGCTTCATTGTCTACGCTCTTGGTTGTGAGCAAGTTCGAATGAATAGAATTATAAATGGAGTAAGGTATTATAAATGAAAACTGAAGGAGGAAACAATTAATTTATGTGTATTCTGTAATTGATATTTCAGTTATCTGGTTTGTCTTTCATCTATTATCTTGAACCAAATCGAATGTTTACATGAACCTCATTTGAAGGCCGCCATCTCATTCAATTGAAAGAGATATTTGGTTACTTCAAAATATCAACTGACGGTGGTTAAACTGAGCTTCGATTGAAAGAGGAACGAGTAATGATGAACTGAATGCTGCCCGTTCGGTACGTCAGCGAACGTTGTGTTTGTCAGAGAAGTGTTAACTGCATCCCTATTTCTCCATACACATGAGTTACTGCACGGATTCAATTACAGACGGAATTACTCAGCTCAGCTCTGAGATTTGTTATTGTCTCTGTTACATTCGGCTCTGTTTGTACACTTTCAGGAGAGGCTTCAGTGGCTTATGCTTATGGCAGTTGAAAACAAATTGCTGTCTCAGTGTAGCAACGTAGCGGTTCTATTGATGACGGTTTTGACAGATTTGCTCGATGTGCAAAGTACCAAATATTTTAATGCATCGATTATTTATTCATATTATTATTGACACAAATTAAAAAAAAATCCCATCCAAAAGTATATCGCTATTTTATTGTATTGAAAAACACAATCGAGTATCCATTCCTCATTCATTTCTGTTTCAACTGATTTCGCAGTCAATTCTTAGTGTACAGAATCATTGCATGGCTAGTACTATGGATCCTACTGACACTAAGAATCCTTCCAGGTCGGGGCTCGAACATACGACAACTGGCTTGTAAGACCAGCGTCCTATGCATTGAACCGCCAACCCGCCAACATAATCAGTGCACAGCCCGTAAATTTTGTCACGAGACGCCACTGTCTACTGTTAGTAACTGGACCGTTAAAAGCTAATGATTGGCCAGGAACGTCCATAATTGACCAATATGTTCCATCAGGACAACGCTAGGTATTACTCGTCTATAGTGACTCATTAGAAATTCCGGAAGTTTGGTTGGGAAGTTTTGATGCACCCACCTTATAGTTCGAATCTAGCACTAACCGATTACTATTTGCATGCGTAAATCAATAACTAGAGTTTTTTGTCAATATGGTCAAAGACAGTGAAATTTGCATTTAAAGTTGAAACAATAAAACAAAACGGCGCATATTTCAGCAACCAAAAGTTCGTGAATTAAAGTATTGAAGGTCACATAAAAAATAATGGAACTATTTTTCCGAATCCCAATGCATGGTTTTGGTCGATTTTAAACTTAAGAAAGCTACGAATTGCTAAAGCTTTAGTCATTTATTATGTGTTTATTTTAAATTATTCTTATTCTAGTACCGGGAATTTCATCACGTTTAATTTTGTTTTATGGAATTTATGCTTAATGGAAACCGCGAATCGAAAATCAAATATGGACACCGTCATTCCCGGGCCCAGCTATCTCAAACAGTATCTCAAACACCATATCGATCGGCAGGATCACAGCATGTGTCGTAGTGGAATCGGAAGTTGTACTTGAAGGGTTATCGGTTTATGACATCGCCAAGGAATTCATTGTCAGCCGAAGCATGCCAGAAGAATTCGTTTGCGAATACGACTTCGCTCCTCTATAACCTGTAAGCAACCAAAACAATAGGTTGAAACATAATCTAGTGGTCAAAAGACGTACCCGAAAGTTGTACAATGAAATTTCTTACGAAATATAAAGCATGCATCCTCGTAGATGACGTATCGTACGTGAAAACAGATTTTGGACGGCTTCCCTGACAAAAGTTCTACACAGTCATTGGTTGAGGTGATGTCCCGATAAGTTTAAATTCGTTTTTGTCGATGATTTCACAAGAAAACATATGATCTGGCAAAGTATTTGCAGCTGCAATGAAAAGAACCGTCCTCATCCATCTATTGATGTGATAATGTCTTCCTTTTGTCATTTAAATAATGTTATTAAAACATTTGTGAAATTGGGAAGTGTATCGATAAGTAGTTAGCAACATTCAAGCAGTTATTACTCTGAAATGACTTAATTTTTTGCAGCGTGTATTTCGGTGACATGTTTGTTTACATGTCAATAACAGCTGCGCAATCGATTGGTTTCGGTACGGTTTATCATTTCGATGATGAGTCGAATTGGTCCGGAAACACGAAAGAAAATTCTGCACACTTGGTGCTCAGAAAGTGGTGTCACGTACAACGAAATTGCAAAACGGGTGAAACACCAGTTTTAAAAATATTATCGAGAAGTTCGGTAAGACCCTTTCCATGAAGGATTTGCCCCGATCCGGTAGGAAAACGGGTCCCAGCCAGCCCGGCCGGGACTTAAAAGTGGTTGAGTACATCAGGAAAAACCTATCGGCGTCGACGCGGGATTTGGCCAAGCAGTTCAACATCAGCATCGGGATGATTCAACGGATCAAAGTTCGGAACTCCCTGAAAAAGTACAAGAAACTGAAGGTGCCGAGAAAGTCCCTGGTACAGCAAGTCCAGGCCAAAACAAGAGCGCGAAAACTGTATAACGGGATTCTACAGAATAGAGACGGATGCATTCTGATCGACGACGAAACCTACGCCAAGGAAGACTCTCGACAGCTGCCCGGACCGCAATATTATACGAAATCGGTGTACCAGGACCTGGACGACGCTGACACCACGGTGGCGATGGAAAAGTATGGGCAGAAGGTGTTGGTCTGGCAAGCAATTTGTACCTGTGGTTTGCGGTCGTCGATTTTCTTCACGAAGGGCACAATTAACGCCAAGGTGTACGAGGAAGAATGTTTGAAGAAGAGAATGCTGCCACTGTACAGAAAGCATAAGGCTCCTCCTCTCTTCTGGTTGGATTTGGCTTCAGCCCACTACGCCAACTCCGTTCTACAGTGGTTATCAAAAAATAATGTACAATTCATGGAAAAGGACATCAACCCACCGAACTGCCCGGATTTTCGAGCGGTGATAAAAACAACGCGTTTTGTCGGTTACGTCACTTATACCATTATATCTCCGGAACCAGAAGCGACAGCCATTTTATATTCGATTAGGTTATGTTTTTTTTGTTTCAATTATAGAGGCTTTAACATTAATGTCATTCGCCTCTTCGGGCCAGAAAAACTTTCTGACCCTATGTGCGGGGTTGGGAATCGAACCCAGGCGGGCGGCGTGAAAGGCTACATTATGTTAAGTTTGACCTTACTGCTGATTCTTTACATGGAAGCTAAGACGCGTAATATTGTGTTCTGCATACAAAGAATAACAAGATCAACTGAATACGGCATCAAGACTTTGGTTTGCTTCTTACGAATTTGCACACTCTCATTCTGCCTCTACCGCATTTTGCGCTCACTCTCAGTTAACGTCGTTTTATAATACGACGAATGACGAAGTGGCATGGTATATGAACTCGTGAGCAGTCAGCATTCATTAAATTTTTAAAACCGAATTTTTCTCGGTAATAATGTCATCACTTTCGTTACATTGTGTACTTCTCTAATAATACCTTTGCACATGCTCACCCTAATATTTACCAATTTACTTCGTCCAACGAAGTCGCGGTGCACACCAGGTCCGTAACTTGCTAATTACTTGCTGTGCAATGCATAGGTCATTATACTGGGCATTCTTCCGACAGTGTTTCCATTGGAAACCACAGCACCGCGCTCCGTAAAAGTCTTTTTTCAACCCATGTTTTCAAACCCTTTTTTCGCCCATTTGTGAAAAAATACAGCTTTGATCAAAGAGTAGTAGTAACTAGCGAACATGTGCATAAATTTGCATACAATGGCGGATCCCATTTTCCGTTTGCTGTAAATTAGACCATGGTTAGCGCGGAGGAGGAGAGTTGGCTTAAGGTATCTTTTTGAAGAGAACTAGCTTCTTTTTTGGATAACCGATAAATCGGGGTTAATTTCAAAAGAATTTCATTCCATCCTTCAGATACTTGAATTACGATGAGAACGATGGAGTCGTGTTTGATGAACGGTTTTCTTTTGAATACTTTGGATATTGAAAGGGGGCTGAATAAGCCGGCATTGGACGGACATACGAGGAAAACGTTGCATAGTTATATCACCATGTTATGTTATGTTTTTGTTTTGTTTCTGACGGTCCTTTGCGTCTCATGTAGCTCTAAAACGGATCGCGTGTTCCAAATCGAAAGGCAGCGAAAATTGCCATTTTTCACTGTAACCGTCCTGTTCAACTTCCGTGGCAACCGTCGGCGTATGTGCAATAGAAACATGAAAACAAGACACGAGACAGATTGGATGTAATTTTTTTTAAATGCCTATGTTTTAGCCAGCCACTTCCGCTAAATAGAAATCAGGCTGAAATATATAATCAATTCAGCGTAATTTTGGGAGCGTGATTTTGAAGCGTAAATAACAAACTTATTTCTAGAACATATTCCCGTGTTAGCTCAAGATAACAACGGCACTCATAAGTTTATGAAAGTTGCTGTACCGTAGAAAATATGGGAATTATCTCTATTCAGATTATGCCACAACCTCGTTCCGCATAAACAAAACCCAAACTTACGATTATCACTGTTTAACCGGCACATATAAACTAAAAAGCGTTCTACGCATTTGAGTGGAAGCATTTTTCAGGTACCTGGTTCCATAGGCAGATAAACTAAAAAGTCACTTAACGCCTCGTTTAGCTTTATGGCACGCACAAACACCTTCGGGATCCGGGAGAGGAACAAAAAAGATTTCCTTTTAGTCCTTATAAAAGTCGATCGAATATGGGATGACCCTGTTTACCAAAATAACATCACCGGCAAAACAGTCCTCGGAAAGCTAGAATCTTTGTTGTGGTACACCCGAACAGCAGCCGTTCTCTCTTCAGGATCCAGCTCTACCTTTCAGGAAGCGACCGTTAACCGGTGAAAGAGCGAGTGTGTGTGTATGAGCGGAAAACAGGATGGAAATGCTGGCCACTTGAAATGGTTATATGATACTAAGAGTTTCCGTTTGGCTCATCTTCGTGATGTGACTATGTATGCTATGCCCGGTGGTTTGATATCAGATTACCAGTATATGGCAGATTGCGTCGAAATAGCGGCGATATCGCAAAAACGCTCGAGAGCACTTCTTACGTTTGAGATGCAGAATGGTATTATAATATATGGCAAGTAGCAGGTGTTCGGTGTGCTGAGAAGTTGTATTATGCGCGACATTGTAGTGCCTCTAGGGATACGATGCACAGTGAGTAGAAAAGCATACAAACGTGACCTGTTTCAGAAGCTTGGTACAGCTTACCAGGTAGTATTTTTAAATCTTAATTAGGTTTTTCCTACGACTTGCCAAGACATAACAACTCGAATTGAACTGCCGGTGCATCATAATAGTTGAAGTGAAAAGCATTCTAATGGGCCTTGTTCAATAAACAACTGTTGAGTTTGTCCAGCTGTAGAGCTTTATTGTTGCATGACAGAGTGAGAATAGCCGGGCATGGTTTGTTTATATACAGTGTAAAGCTATAACGAAACAAATTTTTCAACAGTTGTTGACAGTGCATACACAAATATCTATTAAGGTACCATATGTTAGAATAACAGGTCTCTAGGTGCTTTATTAGTGTTATTGTGAGGTGTCTCGACGCGCCATTCCGATAGGTGGCTGTACCGCCGTTTTCCGATAGGTGGCTGATCCGGCTGAGGCTGGTCAAAATACATAGATGATAATGCCTTTAAAGTGAGTGTGTACAGTGCCTAATGAATTGTCATCGCCGTTCCACGCTCGAAAAATTTCGTATTATTCACGCTCGAAAATGGTGGGATCAGCTCGGTGTGATTTACTACGAGCTCTTAAAACCGGGTGAAACCATCACCGGAGATCACAGCGACTTGACAAAGTCATCCTCCAACACGATAATGCTCGGCCTCACGTCGCAAAAGTGGTCAAAAAGTACCTGGAAATGCTGAAATGGGAAGTCTTGCCCCACACGCCGTATTCCCCAGATGTCGCCCCTTCTGACTTCCATCTATTCCGTTCGATGGCACACGGCCTGGCGGATCAACATTTTCAATCCTTCGAACAGTTGGAAAAATGGATTGCTTCATGGATAGCGTCAAAAAAGGACTCCTTTTTTCGAGCCGGGATCCGAAAATTTCCGGAAAGATGGGAGAAAGTTGTCGCTAGAGACGGACAATACTTTGAATAATACGATCGATAAAAATCATTCCCGAACAAACCGTTTTTAATGATTTTCGAAATACAATGTTTTCATAAGAATAAATGTGTCTAAGCAGTAAAATATTTTTCTCAAAACTACTCTCAATGAAAAAGTTCTTAGAGACCTACTTCCTAAATGCAGTCATTTCCGAAATATATGACAAACAAAATGGATATCCCATAAGAATACACGTTTGTTATAAATTTGTCGGGATTCTTCATCCATTAATTGTTTTTTTAATCCTCATGAAATTTCGAATAAAACTATCTCTTCAACTTTTTTTAACAATCATCAGTTCAAAAAGTTGGATAGATGGTCGGTAAAAAAGTTTCTCGAAGGAAACCTTTTGAAAGATTTTCGAAATACGATATTTTTATAGGAATAAATGTGTTTGAGCAATGAAATGTTATTCTCCAAGTTACACTCAATGAAAATGTGCATGTGCAAATGTGTATTTTTCTAAACCAGTGATTTTTCTTCGATTTTGTTTCCTTGTAATTTGACATTTTTGTGGTATAACATTTAAAAAAATCGTGCGGTGAAATAACTGAGAATTAAGAAAAATAAATTTTAATTTTGATTTTTTTTAAATCGGAAGATATTTTCAGTGTACATTGTTTTTATAAAGTTCATTTGATTACATACAACTTGTTCTCAAGCACGATTTTCTTAGAAGCTATAGATTCCTAGTTAGACCATTTAGGGGTTCGCCAAATTTTGTGCTAGGACACATAACCGTTTTTATTATTTTTACGTTTCGTCTTTGACTCATCAGTGCAAGGTAGTTTAAATTGAACTGCTTAGTGCTAAACTCGGCAGTTCAATTTGAACCGCCAAGCAGACGTAAAGTTTCTGCTACTTACAGAACACTTTTTGTTTTGCAACGGAGTGCAATGTCTTTTCTGACGTACCGAACGAAAACATGTTTGCGACTATTTCTGGCCGATGCACGTTTTCGTTCGGCACTTCAAAAAAGACAAAAAAAGTTTAACACTAAGCAGTTCAAATTGAACTGCTCTGCACTGATGAATCAAACACGAAACGTAAAAATAATTTCAAGTTAGAGTTTTTAACAAAACATAATGTGGCTTAAAACTCATTCACCGTTTTCAAAAATTAGTCTTAAGTGAAGAAAATCTCTAGATCTTTGGAAAATACTTTATTTACCATGCAGATCACATAAGAAAAGTTTTATTCAAATCGAAAAGGGTCGTGTCAGAATTTTGTCATTTCTGGACGATTCGGATCTCGATTCATAGAAGTCTTAATTTTGACCAACCAATTTTTGGGTTTTAGATTAAACTTTATCTATTTTTTTTAAATTGATCAAATGTCTCCTAAAAATATTCAAACGTCGTAGAAATTAAAAAAAATATATTGCCGAAAATTGTACAATCGATTCAGATTCGTATTTATTTGGACATTCGGAATGTAATTTCGTTAGAAAGGTTATGCAATGACTGTGAAAATCGATTCTCGAACCGAAACCCGTTGGGCCAAATGTTATGTACCAGTCGGATCAGTTCGTCGAGATCAGTAAATGTATGTATGTCTGTATGTGCACTCAATTTTCTCGGAGATGTTCGAGCCGATTTTTACAAACTTAGATTTAAAGGTCTCGTGTTATCATTCTGAATCAGCTCCTGAATTTTATTCAAATCCGACTTTTGGGTCCGGAATTATAGGGTAATATGTGCAATAAAATGAAAATTTGTGCACTAAGTTTTTTCAGAGTATGCTCAACCGATTCTCATAAACTTAGATACAAATAAATGGTGTTATACGTTGTATACAAATCTCGTGAAATTTATCCGAATTTGAATCGAAGTGTGCACCATTAAAAGAATTTTGTAGCGACCGAACCAAATGGTAATCTGATGGTTCCGAATCGTGAGAATATGGTGGATGTGCTAGCACACCTCATCTTTTCTGTAACAGTTGGCGAGTAACCGAACTTATATGGAGCCTCGTATTGTCGTGATGGAATGCGACACCTTTTCTATTCGCCAATTCTGACCGCTTCTGCTTGATGGTAACGACAGCTAACGACAGTACACATTTGAATTAATCGTGTGGTTGCTTGGTAGCAGCTCGACAAAAAATGACTCCCCTCCAATCCCATCATGCAGAAAGCATAACTTTCTTTTGGTGAATGTCATTGATGTCGAGAGAGTAGTTTCAACTTGTCTGGTCTTTTCATGCTTAATATTCTTATAAACTAATCAATTCCATTATCAGTAATGATTTGTTTAAAAAATGACCGAAAATTCGGAAACCAATTCTGACACTGGTGTTAATTCTTCTTGTACTGCATTTTAATCCTCACGATAATAAATAAGCAAAATATGACGAAAGCGTTTCACAGGGTAATTTATTTTTACCGAGATCGATTGTTTGTGATTCCTGATTTAATCCCGACTAGGATACTGCAATAGACTCTATTTGACTTGGTATTCTGTCGGAAATCGTGAATTCACTTTACTGACTGAAGATGAGTTGCAAATTTAAACATGCTCTCTTAGGGAATTACAAATGGATGTGAACCAATTTATTGACGGCCGTATTCAAAACGGTAGAATTTCAATGATTGCTTTTACATATCCAGTAGTTATGTCAATGTATACCGGAAACTCCAGCTCTTGATCTGAGTAGCCCATTGAGGGATCACACAAAAGAAATATCAATTTTGATATGTCAAATTAAACTTCCTCCGGAAATGTGTACAAAAACTCAAATGAAATCTACCTAAAACGAATCAAATTGTGTATGCGAATAATTTCGACGGAAGCCGTTCTACAAAATGGGTTATTTCGCAGATAGACAAAGTAAATGCAAAAAGTCTAACAGACGCAGGCTACTCACCGAAGGTGTCTATTTAAAGTTCCTTTCAGAACGGTAAATCGGTTGAATGATGCCGGAGATCCACCGTCGGGAACGCCAATCACTATCAAATTATCTAGATTTACTCGTTTTACCCGACTTACCCAAATCTATCTTTCATGGCCTAGTTGAATCCGAACGAGTCAATGGAATGTCGGGTAAAGGAATTTACCCGTTTGATACGCCGAAACAGATTTTCAGACTAATGTATAATTCGACGAAATGGCTTTCGTTGTAACGACCCATTTGACAAAACAACTTTTGACGAAATGATGTTCGGCAAAATGTTCCAGATCGATCATTTTAATTTAAACGTAATCAAATATCTTCCGGAGTTTAGATCAACTGGTTGACTGGTATGCGAATGTAACCTCAAAACAAATGGAAATCTCATGTGTAGAATACTTTGGTCACAATCAAAGTTGGTCAGGGAAGAACATCCAAATTCAACGTTTAACAAGTTTTACCCGGTTAACAATACTATCTGTAATACGATTTATATGGTTTCCTTTGTGAGATAAACCAATTTCAATCATTCGTAATCAGACTTCTATTGAAAAGTAGAACAAAGTTTCTACTTAAAAAGAGTAGATGAAAGAGTTGGGTTAAGACGGAATAAATCAGTTTTTGGATGACTCTAACTGTCGGCAATGCTTTTTCGGGGTTTCCTAGAAATTTGCATTTGAAACTTTTTATCAGCTCCCAACGAGATAACTGACTGGAAAACGACTGATGGATGATCAGCTCAATTGAGCAGAATCTACCCACATGTTCAACTTTGTACGGCCGCCTTCGTAGTTCAATTTGCCTGCTGTTCACCAGTATCCAACTGATATGTTATTTTTTTTTTTAAATTTGTGTGTTTTGTCTATTAAAATAATTATTAAAGCTCCGCTTGATCGAACTCCTATATTCTATTTAGTTTGATAACATATGACTTCTTTGTATCATGGTCAAGTTAACAAAAAGTTGCATAGATTTCAGGGCTCACATACCTTCCGGTGCGAGGATACTAGCCCCCATCTTTCTATTGTTGTTTGCAAGAATGTTTTTATTATGATGAATCACAAAGTATCGAATTTCGAATCGCTTTGTTTATAACAAATATATTATTTTATGTGGGATATTGTAGAATCTAGGGCCTTTGCTTCAAAACATTGGAATTCATTTGGTTTGACGATGATATTACAAAAACCAATAAATCGGATAATACCAAAATTATTGATGAGGCTCTAAATTGCCGTGGCTAGTTCATAAACTTTTAACTTTATTCGAAAATCGTTTTTTTCGGAAAAAAACATTTTCAATCTGGAAAATCCCAGTGTTCTTGTTGTTTAGACCTAAATTTTCTTCAACTTTGGGATGTTTTCGAAATCTCGTTTTGGGATGTTTTCGAAATCTCGTTTTCGTTGCCCACAATTTTTCAACTGGGCGATGTTTCGGTAAATTTGGTGAGTTCATATCTATTGGTACAGAATGGCGCACTAGTTCAAACGCATTTTGAGCGTACTGGTAGAATGCTAGATCATGCCAAAACAGAGTTTAACCCTTTTTGTTTTCTTATGAATGGCGAGAGACGCTTTCTAATATACTTTTCTGTGTAAATCGCTCCGTTGTTTGTTCCGGTAGTGATGAAGATTCACCATATGCGCAAATCGCCTGTCAGATCAGGAACTTTTTTCGATTTGTCAAATCTAATATATGACTTGAGCAGTGAAATCTTCTTGTAGTGAACATTTTTTTTAATTCATTACTTTACTTACACACACACTCTGACAAAAACTCTTATATGGAAAGGTTTCTAGATAATTATCTAGCGAAGGTACGTTTTTATGCTTCTTTGCCTACTGTGCAATATGACATGGCGAAAGGTAAGCCATCTCCGGCAGGGTAAAAAAATTGAATTTCCCGTCAGCAAACCGTAGATGGAAACCATGAATATTGAAAAATTACGAGAAGTGGTGCTAAATTCAAACATAAAAAGATAAACAAGCAATGCTTACTGAAAAAATTGCGTTGGTGTAGTTTCCTTGAGTTCACTTGACCTTCAGTAGATGTATCGAATATGTTTCGGAGCACCGACGATAATTAACGCTGCTCTACCTGTTCTTAATACCAATACTCACAGTAGGGCTTCCGGCTTTGTTTATGTACATCTGCTGTTCATAGACAGACACATCGATTGGCCTTTCTCATATCGGTATCTGTTTTTCGATTCCCCTTGTTCCTTTCTACACTCAGCGACTGAAACAAAAAAAAATAAAAGCATAAAATAAAACTCGGAAAGTCACTATACGTAGAACCTGAACTACTCGTGCTACTTCATGCTATCCCTTTCTTTGGAAAACACAATTTCAATGGTTTATGTAAGGAATATCGTCTCACACCATGCATGAGCTGTTCCTCAGTCGGTTCGATGTATAGCAGGTCAGTTCTCCCTTCCGATAGCTGTAAAAGGGGAGAAGAAACAGAAGAAGCAAGAAAGAGAACAGAATCGTCAGTACGAACCATAATACAGACGACATTCCTTTGCATCATATACTGCGATCCGTCGAGAAGGCGTCGAAGCTCCTATTTGTTATCCTTATTTTATGGGGTGACGAAAGGAGATGCGATATGTTCGTAGATATTTCGTTTAAACATTAACTGATTTAGAAGAATTGTAGTGATTTGTATTTGTGTTAAGACTACTGTGGGATCCAAAGTAAGCTCACATACCATGCTGCATGAAGAATTATCCACGCGACCGACGTTTGTCTTTGCTTGGTCAGCTAAGTAACTGATGAAAACTGATATGATGCATAAGACTGATCTTACTGAAGCGAAAAATGCCCTATAAAACCGTTTTTTGTGGTGATGATCGTCTATGAATTATGATACGATATTTTTGCAATACTTGCGTCTACTTTCATTACTGTCTACCTTTGGTGTTTTATCGAAACAAAATAAGGAGTTGCGTTTGCTCAGATTCTATTGAAAGAAAGGTGGAAAAATGATGTAACTATCCTAATGGTTGTGCACTAGAATGATACCAACCGTAAGAATTGTGGAAGTTAGATAAATATGTGGATGCTTAACAACTGTAATTTTCGGCGTCTGCTATAACAGACTGGGAATCCAAAAATTGCAAACGTTTTTACGATTTTATTTGAAACTCTTTCGGAACATTGATACTACTACTGATACGATATTGGAGTCAGTTTACAATAATGAAAAGCATTTGAGGTCATGGCATGTGTTTCAGATGAGTTTGTTACTGTGACATTGTTGCAAGTTCATAGAGCTTTTTGGTTGTAGTTTCAAATCGCATGCCAAATCAGAAATTTCCTGTTGAATTTATTTCCTTAAAAATAATTCATGTAGTTCTCGAATCGTCATCACACAAAACTTTTGATCGGGAAGTTACTTTACATTCTCCATTACATATTTTTCGTCACATACTGTAAATTTGGAACATTTAAAACTATCGTGGAACATTCCCAAAAAAAACCCTATCAAAAAAAAAAACAATATCAATGAATGTCAATAAATTTTTTCATGACCAACTGACGCCGTTTCGACCTATCGTCAATTTTTGGAAACTTTGTGCGTGACAAATCATATTATTCTGCTTCTGCTAGTTTCGTCTTCGACTCGCCAGCGCGTGACAGTTCATACTAAAGGGCGTTAAACGTGTGTGTGCGTTAAACCTATCCCAAGCCCCACTGACTGGTTAGAGTTTAAAGAAAAGGATGTTTCTATATATTTTGTTTATACGTGTGAGGTAAATAACGTCCAGTCCAATGCTCAAAGAGGTGACTCATTCCGTAACAGAGCAAATCGTGTTCCGAGGTCACTGTTCCATCGACCAGCCCCGCTTTAATGTAATGTTTGCATCAAATAGATTCAAATATTACATAAAGACTTTCGAGCCCTTGCAAACGACAAGCAATCGAGGCGTATTCAGTTGATTTTTTTCAGTTGTGTACGTACGATTAACATTTTCCGATCTAACCAATACCCCTTTTTGTATTCAATGTTTCACTTCGTTTCCGAAAACTCACCGATTACACTCATGGAACATAGTACGATATTACACTAATCTG
This sequence comes from Malaya genurostris, assembly GCF_030247185.1. NCBI lineage: Eukaryota > Metazoa > Arthropoda > Insecta > Diptera > Culicidae > Malaya > Malaya genurostris. Next base: position 130,462,566 of record NC_080570.1, read on the forward strand.
CATATTTTTTCTATAGACGCTACTACATAAAATAATAACAATGAGGAATGAAACTAGTTGTACCCCAACAGTTAAATACTGTCCCAGAAAGTATGGACGCAACCAAAAACCGCTCCCATTCCGCAATGGTTCAGAATCTGTTATTTTTTATGGCTGCGTCCTGTTGTTTGCACTCTTCTCTAACCACTTGTGCAGTTGTTTATTCGTTTTCATTAGTTTGTTTCGGAATGCGTGGACTTTCAGCAGAACAAATGGTCTGGCAAACAATTTGTAGCTGCGGTAAGATTTCGAAACCCTTCATCACCACTGTTTAAATGAACAGCGAAATATACATCAAGGAATGTTTACAAAAACGACTTCTACCCATGATTCGAAGCCACAAGGATCCTGTTGTTTTCTGGCAAGATCTTGCTTCTTGCCACTATCAACGGTAGAATGGTACACTACCAAAAATGTCACTTTCGTTCCAAAAGACATGAATCCACCAATTGCCCACAACTTCGACCAATTGAGGAATTTTGGGTATTAACGAAGGCACATCTTAGGAAACATGTCTCGGCAGCCAAAACCATTCAACAGTTCGAAAAAGATTGGAAAAAGTGTCAAAAACTTGTTAAATGAGGAACGTTCGCAAGAATGTGCGCCAGCTAGTCTACAATGGCTAAGTAGTAAATGTCGAGAATAATATTCTGTTGTTGTAGTCTAATATTATCAGTATATCGAATAAAATTTGAATACCTATAACTTGTGAATTATTTACAGCGAAATCAAAATGCGTCCATACTTTCTGGGACAGTCTTTACTCTTACTCATAAAATATATTTTGCTTTTTACGTCAACTTTTTTAAGAATGATATGAAAAATGCTAATCTATTTTATCAAAACAAGTATACTGCAAGTCTGGATAAATTAGGAGTAATTTGAAAGCCCATTAAGGGGCTCAAATACACTTAAGCAATAGGACCTTAAGCCGAAATGCTTAACCTATTTGAATCATTTTAATATTTTCAGCGTTACAATGACAGAAACAAATTCACACCCTCTCTTTCTGCTACTAATGGAGAAAACGATAGCACCCAATCGACGCCGTTCTGTTGACCAAATGTCATCATAGACTCACGGGGAGGCATGGGATAGGAACTTGTGAGTACATAGTTATCTCACATTTTGACGACCATGAACCGCAAAGCAGACGTAAAGCTCAAACTTTATCTAAAGTACGGAAGACGTTTGTTTAGTGGTACTGAGTGGCGTAGCAGTACAGTGTAATATGAATAACTATTCAATACGAATATGATTGAACATGTACTTTAAGTGCAAAAAATGCAAGCCTCTAAATGATTCTGCGTCTTGAATAAAAATTCTACCTCACCCGTCTTATGGTTCAGGTTTGGTGTCATCTGACTTAGACTGATTTCGATAGGTGAAGAATGCTTCGCTACAGTTGAGAGGATGCCTAATCAATTGAAGCTTATTTTTTCAGGGCTCTATTTTGATTTGTCAAAAAGTAGCACTGTAGTATAATAGAAATTTATTATTTTGCAAGTAAGCCCGAGTTTTCTGAAAATGTTTCTCAATTCTCATCAGATTATAATTTAGTAATAGGTGTATACAAAAGTTTGTGCCGTTTTCTATCAGATGGCGTGACTTGATTTGTAATAAAGTGGTTTACCTTTCCAACAATGTCAGCTACTATCAGTTTCAGAATCAATATGTATCTTTTAGCTGAGGCGTAAACAACAAAACATTTGTTTTAATATGAAAATGTCCAATATTATGGCGAATAAAGTATTTTGCGAAATGACAATTGCGATTTGGAAGACGAAGAACGAGCTTGAGCGCCAAAAACGTTTGAAGATGAAGAATTTGAGGAATGTTCGATCAAGACGTGTCGCAAACGCAAGAAGAACTGCCAAAATCACTCGAAGTTACTCAGTCAGTAATTTACCAACATTTAAATGTAATGGGAACGATCCGAAAGGTCGGCAATTGGGGTTAAGCCAATTGATGTCGAACAATGACAATGCTTGCCCACAATTTGCACAACCCGTAAAAACATACGCTCAAATGAGAAGCTCTACCCCATCCGCTATATAGCCCAGACATTACTCCTTCCGATTATTTGTTCCGATCGATTCAGCATGGCCTGGCTGATCAACATTTCTCCATTTATGATGAAGTCAAAAAATGTATCGATTCGTGGATTGCGGTCAAACCGGTCGAATTTTTTAAAAAGGGTATCTGAATTTAAAAAAAGGAAAGTGTAATTGCTAGCGATGGACTGTACTTTAAATGTTGAATTTTCTACTATTTTTTATCAAAAAAGTTTCGAATTTTGAAATAAAAACAGCACGAACTTACATATACCTCTGATATACTATATTATAACATAAGAAACACCGATTATAATAGGCGCAAGAAAATGTAAATGAGGGGTTCTATTCTGTATTTTATATTAGTTTCCGAAGATGAGAATTTTAAGGCCCGGACTTCAAAAATTGCCGTTTTTATGGACACGACTTTAGTACTAGGTACGACAATTGGGTGACTATTATGCAATGCTAAAAACTAACAGCAGGAAAGCACGGTCAAAGGACAAAATCAGGATCGATACAGTACGATTTGGATGAAACTTTGCACATATCTTTAATTTTTTATATCAAACCATGAACCTTTCAAGTACACTAAAAAACGTTTTTCTTTATTTTTGTTTTACTTTTTTGATTTCGGTTTAGCGGGATCGTGAAGAGAGTAATCATCACAAGCCTCAGTTTAAAAAAACATGCTTCGGGGCCATAATTTTGACAATATTCAATATATTTTTATTGTTGAACTTGCTTTGTTGTCGATAGAATTACCAAAAAATGGCTTTCGCCGACGTAAAAGAAATTTTTTTCATATAACTCTTAAAAAATATGACTAACTTTTTGTCTCAACCTCGTGTACAACCCTTTAAACTTTACCAACACAAATAACTCTCTCTATATTAAATCCAAAAAAAAATTGTCACTACACGTCGAATAATAACTACAGTGAAAAAAAATTACAGGGTTGTGTACGAGACACGACCGATCACGATGACATTAAAAATGCAATTTTCAAACTCACTCATCAGTAGATTCAAATTGGAAAACTATAATATCCTGTTTTTTTAATCATGCTTGCCAAATTCGTCCTGAAAATACTCGAAATAATATGATTGGGAAAAAAATCAACAAACCGGGAACAATCATTTTGGATTTTTGGACTTCATATCTGTTTTTGCTATATTATTATAGAGACTTCTTGAAGGCTCTCTATCGACAAGGAAGAGTAATATCGACAAAAACTATTTGCGAACTATCCAATAACGATGTAGAAAAAAACAATAATGGGAATATTTCCAAAACTGACGCATATTTATGGATTTCTGCATTCTCTTAGAATTCCAAGGATTTTTGTTTATACCTTTAAAAAAGTACGGAAAATTTAAATAGAATTTTTTTCAAGTATAACAATAAAATTTTGGTATGCTAAATTAAAGATTCACCAATGTTTAAACGTAACAAACCGGAATTGTTGCGTCGATATGTGGCAATGGATGAAACATGGATTCATCACTTCGTCCGTTATCTGAGTGGACAGCAACTGGTAAACCCCGTCTAAAGTGCCCGAACGCACAACAATCGGCTAGAAAGGTTATGGCTTCGGTATTCTGAGATGTGCGTAGTGTAATATTTGTTAACTATATTGAGAAAGGAAATACCATTAAGAGTGAATATTATATAGCGTTATTGGAGCGTTTGAAAGCTGAATTTGCGAAGAAACGACCGCATGTGACGAAGAAAAAAAAATTGTTTCATCAAAACAACGCACCGTGTCACAAGTCAATCAAAACAATGGTAAAACTACATAAATTGAACTTCGAATGGCTCCCATATCCACCGTATTCTCCAGATTTGGCTCCCAGCGACTACTGGCTGTTCGCAGACCGGAAAAAATGTTCGTCGGTAAGAAATTTTGCACGAATGAAGAGGTTATCGCTGAAACTGAGGCCTATTCTGAGGCAAAAGATAAATCGTTCTACGGAAGTAGTATTGAAATGTTAGAGCGGTGCTGAAATGATTGCGTTGCTCTTGATGGAGATTACGTTGATAAATAAAGTTATTTTTGAACCAAAAGATCGTGTTTTTTTCGTTAGGACCGGGACTTTTCAGGCCATGTTTTCGTTACAAGCATTTGAAATTAATTGTTCAACATTGCCTGCAAATTGTTGGTTCAGCATTGTCTGCAACCCCACCGTTCGCCGGTGAACACCATAGTTAATAGTGCGCTGCAGTACAATGAACACCCAAACAAACGAGAATATGTTTGACATATTTGGCATACTGCCACCACATTGCAAACCGAGCAGTTGACAATTCTTCGAGCGGACGACAAAGCGAATATTTCATCCATCCGCTCTGCATGAAGGTAGGCGTTAACTGAGCTGAAAAATGTGACAAAACATATATTTATAGGTTCCGTTTCATGCAAGCCGTTAAGCCTTCCTATACCGACCGAAACAAAACTGCTACTGAATGAAATTCGTGGTGTGAAGCAACGATCAAAATCGTCGGACGTGTGAGAGGAATCAAGAGGATGACATCATTATGGCATGCTGTGATTGGCTAGGTCGATTCAAAGCGATTTTTCAATAGTGTTCAATTGAAATTCTAAAACGACATAACTATAAATTTTTATGCTAAATGTTTTCGAATCGATTGATAGTTAAATGATATCAATCTATTAAAACATGACTGAGTTATAAGAAAATGGTTACGCGACTGGTTTAGCATTTTTTGACATCCGGCCCCATATAGCGAAGAGTAAGGCATTTTTAATGTTAATGTTTAATGTCGGGTTAGTAAAGTAAGTAAATAAAGTAATAAAGTCATGCAATTCCATTGTCATGCAACATGTTTATTGATGAAGAAGTACGACATTATTTTCACTAGTGGTACCTCACCAAACTGAGTTATGGTTTAGTAGGATCGTATTAGTTTGAACTACTAAAATAAACAAAATTCAAGCGTTGTACCTCTTGATCGGTCGCAGAAAAATTGTTGTTCTGTTGCGTAAAATCATACCGCCATTATCAACATTCCTGAGACTGAATTGAACAATCCGTGTTGCAGCATTTGGCCACCTGCTCTGCAACTGCTGTGTAAATAACTGCAGGTATGTCCGAGATGCACCTCGGTGAGTCACTTCACTTCCAAAGAATCAAACCGTACGAGAGAGGAGCTGACTGGTAGTTGTAGGTAGACCGCGAACGAGTTCGCAAGAATTCGAAGTTTGCAAACAAGAACAAAAAGTAAGGTCAGATTGTGGTATTTATATTCATATAGAAAAGTAGCAATTATCATAACCTCATCCGGTAACGCGAGAGCTAGGGATGGTCTTTTATTCGTCTATTGGTGTCCGTGTTTCCTGGTGGGCTTTTAGAACATGAATTCTATGATATCAACGGTGTACTGGGTGTTGGAAAATTTCACCCGTCAAGAAATATTGACGCACCTCCAAAACAGCCTGAAGCTCAACTGCATTTCACGGCACCGATTCAATGAGGTTGATCTGTGAATATGAACAAAGAATGGAAAGCACAAGCGAACATACAACCACATACTTGACTAGGGTGGTGCATTTTTCACGGGGTCTTTGATGTTAAGAAAACTTTCTATCAATTGGTTAAAAACAGATTGACTTTAGAAACAAGTGGAATGACACGAAAGTAGAATAGTGGAAGAACAACACCTGAATCACCCTAATGCCGTCTGATCTGCACTGAAGAGAAACCAGTTTCACGCCGGCTTTTGATTACCCCTGTGCACTGCCTACGGATCGGTTGTCGGAGGAAACGCTGATCGGCAGAGTGTGACTGAGGTTTCAAGAAAATGGACATAATTTTTACTACTTTAAATTCTCTTCGCATACCTTTATGAAGAAAACTACAAAACAGAACGAGTTGAAAATACGAACCTGAGGTTCGTCGATGGTTGTTAGCATAGAAGATAGAAGCCAAATGCCGATACAAAAAAAATTTCTGAACAAGCACAACAATGTTGACTGCTAGATAAGAATCGAAGTACGGTTGGGAGATTTTTTTTAAATGGCCATTTGATCTTTTCTGCATCGGCTCTGTTTGGCTTCGAGCTGTTTATGATCACCGCTACAAGCGGTCAAGGCAGAAGAAGTATCGTGTGTGTGTGCGTGTGCATTTAGACGAAACGAAATGATAGGATGATGAAGTATGTAATTCTAGTCAAATTTTCCCATAATTATTACTAGCTATTTAATACGCCCATTGTCCGTCCGACAGCATTCCGAATTGGGCGGACGGAGAAACAAAAGACTGCAATGAGCGTAAATTTTTCGAAAGTATCTGCGATGATTCGACGATTAACTCCAAACAAAGGTTTCTCGATTGGAAATTATGTCATTCCGGTCGGAGGTGTTTTGTGTTGATGAGCGTCAGATCTCACGCAAGATGAGCTTCTCAAAAATTAAGAAAAAAACCATTCTACGGACCGGAAACGACCCCCCGATGAGACCTTCACGCCATGAATCATCACATCACGAGGAATGTTGCAGCACGAATGAGCACCGATTGCATGAGGATGATTTTTTTTTGCGATATTGGTATTGGTTGCACATCATCTCATCGCTGCGATGCGGATGCTGTCCAAGTGAAGTGATTTGAAGAGTGAGTCACGCGACCGCAGATGACCGGCTCAGAAAAAGCAGCCTCAGCGGTGTGTGTCTTTTCTAGATGGGCGGATTCTCTGTGTTACTAAACATAATATTAGCGTCTAAATGGTAAACAGGAAGGATAAACGAAACTAATGGAGCCATGTTGATTCGAACGGTACATGGCATGAACGAGTGTCGCTCTAACGATCACGATTCTTTCGCTGTCTTTTAAAACTTGAAAAGAAAATCACGAGACACGGCCGACCGGTCTGTACAGGACACTGGCATATCAATCTTCTAACTGTACGAAGCTGTAGCAGTTGTGCTTGGTAATAAAATTTTCCAGACGGCCATAAATTTATGCAGCCACGTCAAGAGCCACGCGGCGAGCTGGAGCTTTGGACTGAAACAATTTTCTTGTTAATTATGTTGCAGGCACCGTTGTGGAATTCGAATGGTGCTAGAGTTAGATCTTGTGCAAATTATTTATTTTTACAGGTGTGTAAAAAGGACTCCATGACGGTTCAGACATTTTCGATAGGGTTTGTGGCGAATGACTGAGAGGGCCAGTCTAAGATGACGTTCCCGACAAAAACAGGCTCGATGCTTCGGGTCATTGTCATCTTGAAGGACTTCGCTGTTATCAGGTACTAACTTTATAAGGACTCGTTTGTTAAATACGAAAATTTTCGCTGCATTGATATTTTGCGTGAGAAGCCCCAAGCCCAGAACAGAATCCCCAAACATTCCTTTACATCGGATGTTTGACATGTGCTGTATGAAATCGGTACTGTTTCCTAATCAGGCACGCTTCCCACGAAATGTTGCTCCATACGAGAAAATCGAAAAATGACCCCCAGATCTTCGAAAACGATTTTTGAATTCGTTTCAAAATCCAAGATGGCGACTCCCGGCTCATCGATGTTCGTTACAAACTATCTCAATGTGTATCATTCTTAGTTGTCTGGACTCATATAATGAAAACCTTAGTTACTCAATACATGTGCATTACATATTACATTAGACGGGTTACAGTGAATCTTTCATTTAACTGAATGTTACCAACGTTGATTTGAAAGAACTTTAAACATCCTTTCTAGCATTTACTCATAACACATGGATCAATAAGTCCCGAGACTAAAGCACAGATGGCGCTCGTAGTAAACCAGTAACCACGTCTCTCTAGAGTACTAAATTAAAGAGTAGTAAAGTCGTTTTGTAGTTTGTTTAAAAAATGGAAAAAACCGAGTTTCGTGTTTTGATAAAACATTGTTTTTTAATGAGTAAAAACACCGTGCAAGCGAAACAATGGATTGAAAAATGTTATCCGGACTCTTGTCCATCAAAAGCAACGATTTGTCGGTGGTTCGCCGAGTTTAAACGTGGTCGTACCGACACAAATGACGTGGAACGTTGTGGAAGCCGTTACACCGGAAAATGTGAGTGAAGTCACAAAAATTATAATGAAAGATCGTAAAGTGAAGCTTCGTGAGATTGCTGAGATGACACAGATATCATATGGAAGTGTATTTACTATCCTTCATGGAAAATTGAGCATGAAATTTTTTTTTTCCAAGTGAGTGCCGCGATTGCTTTCGATGGAACAAAAACAAGTCGATGAAAACAATGGCGAAATTGAACGAATTGGGCTTTGATCTGCTTCCCCACCCCCCATACTCGCCAGATTTAGTCCCCAGTGACTACTGGCTTATTGCTGATATTAAAAAAAATGCTCCAGAGAAAAAGATTTGGCTCAAATGAGGAGGTCATCGCTGAAACTGAAGCTTATTTTGAAGCGAAAGATATTTTTTTATAAGCATGGTATTGAAAAATTGGAAAAACGTTGGAACCATTGTATCACCCTAAAATGTTGTTTCCATTGTTAGTCTCGGGACTTATTGATCCATGTGTTAAAACTCATTCTGAAAGTACTAATATTGTGAAACATGCGAACAGTAATCCTTTTTTTTGGGCAGGTTTGGAGAAGCAAATGAACCGGAAGTCGCCATCTTGTATTTTGAAACCACTAATCTGACATCTGTTTAAGAACAAAGTCAAAGTCTTGGCATTACATTCCTTTTGTGGAATTTGGCCTTTCTGTTTCAACAGACTTCGCAGCCGATTCTTAGTGTACAGAATCATTGCATGGCTTGTACTATGGATCCTACTGACACTAAGAATCCTTCCAGGTCGGGGCTCGAACGTACGATAACTAGCTTGTAAGACCAGCGTCCTATGCATTGAACCGCCAACCCGGGGCGATCATCTGTTTAAGAATTGAATGTATATTACATTATCAGTTTTGTTAAGTTGCATTTCTTGAACTACGTTTATGTCTATGTGAATTCAGTTTTTTTTAGTAAAGCTTCAATCTAATTTGTTGAGCGTCATATTCGACATCGTTTGAAGCTAATAACGGTTGATTTTAGTCGTCGCTGTCGATATCTTTTGTTCGTTAGGTTTTCGCTTCTTGAAATCGTATTAATGTTCCCAGCATTATGTTGTTCTTTGCATTTGTTATCTCAACCGTAAGTGGTTCATGACTGTATCTCACAAAAAAATGTGTAGCTTCGGAAATTCGCGTAAAAAAGCCGCGTGAAACAAACCTCAATGTTCACAAGAATTTAGCAAAACACTCGCAAAATTAATAAAAAGGTATTGAGCAACAAATTTAAAACCACCATAAATAATTAGCAAACAAATTATCAAATGAGTTTCGATTTGTTTTCAAGCTTATTCAGGAGGAGTGTTTCGTTAACCTAGCGATGCACTCGAAACAATTAAAATATAATAAGCAATAAATTCAAAAACGCCGTAACTAATTAATAACTAATTAACAAATTATTCACCTTTGGAAATCCGCGTAAAAAAATGCTTAACTTCGAAAATCTGCGTGAAAAAACCGCTAAGCTAAAGAATTTATTTTAAGTTAACTTTGAAAAAAAAATCAACTTCGGGACTTACAAAAATTTTCAGATTTCCGAAATCGAATTTTTTTTTGTTTGATGGTGAATGTGTGAAACGTCAAGCTGTGGTGTAATCGAAAATTTTTTATTTTTCAAACTCGACTTCGGGACCGCGTAACTTCGGAAATCTTCGTAAATAAAACGGCCAAATCATTTTTTTCAAAGTCAAATGTCTTACAAATGCGTGAATTGTCGAGATTTGATGCCATCTCAAAATATATTTTTTTGGAAAAAAATCAAAAATTTTCTGTGTCAAAACTGAGAACAAAAAAATTCGAGAAATTATGAATGTTAAAAACCGTAAAAACCGGCGTCACGAAGGCATTTCAAAGCGTTACATGCGTTACTTTTTTATGAATCGTAGGTGTTACGAAGCGTTACATGCGTTACGAAGCGTTACATGCGTTACGAAGCGTTACATGCGTTACTTTTTAGTAAGTTATAGGCGTTACGTTAGTAAGTTATAGGTGTTTTGAAGCCTGACATGCGTTACTTTTTTGTAAGTCATAGACGTAACGAAGCGTTACATTTTAGTAAGTTATAAACGTTACGAAGCGTTACTTTTTTGTAAGTTATAGGCTTTACGAATCGTAACATCCGTTACTCATTTGTAAGTTATAAACTTTACGAAGCGTTACATGCGTTACTTTTTCGTAAGTTATAAACTTTACGAAGCGTTATATGCGTTACTTTTTAGTAAGTTATAGGCGTTATAAATCGTTACATGCGTTACTTTTTTGTGAATCATAGGCCTTACGAAGCGTTACATGCGTTACTTTTTTGTAAGTTATAGGCGTTACGAAGCGTCACATGTGTTACTTTTTTGTGAGTTAATGGGCGTTACTTTTTTGTAAGTCATAGACGTTACGAAGTGTTACATGCGTTACTTTTTTGTAAGTTATAGGCGTTACGAAGCGTTACATGTGTTACTTTTTTGTAAGTTATAGGCGTTACGAAGCGTTACATGTGTTCCTTTTTTTGAGTCATGGGCGTTACGTTTTTGTAAGTTATAGATGTTATGAAGCGTGACATGCGTTACTTTTTTGTAAGTCTTAGGCGTTACTTTTTTGTAAGTTTTAGGCATTACGAAGCGTTACATGCGTGACTTTTTAGTAAGTTGTAAAGGTTATGAAGCATTACTTTTTTGTAAGTTGAATTGTAACATCCGGTACTCATTTTTAAGCTATAGACTTAACGAAGCGTTACTTGCGTTACTTTTTTGTGAGTCATGGACGTTACGAAGCATTACCTGCGTTACTTTTTAGTAAGTTATAGTCGTTACAGAGTGTTACGTTTTTGTAAGTTATAGATGTTACGAAGCGCGACATGCGTTATTTTTTTGTAAGTCATAGACGTTACGAAGCGTTGATTGCGTTACTTTTTTGTGAGTTGTGACGTTACGAAGCGTTACAAGCGTTACTCGTTTGTAAGTTTCAAGCGTTACTGTTTTGTAAGTCATAGACGTTACGAAGCGTTGCATGGGTTATGAGTTATTTCTATGAGTTGTAGACGTTACTCGTTTGTAAATGACAAGCGTTACGATGCCCGTCCCCCGATCATATCTTTATAATCGAAAATTTTTTATTTTTCAAACTCGACTTCGGGACCGCGTAACTTCGGAAAACTTCGTAAATAAAACGGTAAAATCAATTTTTTTAATGTCAAATGTCTTACAAATGCGTGAATTGTCGAGATTTGGTGCCATCCCAAATTTATTTTTTTTGAAAAAAAATCGAAAATTTTTTCGGTGTCGAAACTGAGAAAAAAATATTCGGGAAATTATGAATGTTAAAAACCGTTATAAGGGTTAGATTCTGTCGGTAAACGAGTTACGACGCGTTACTTTTTTGTAAGTTATAGACGTTATGAAACGATATATGCGTTACTTTTGTGTATGTTATAGGCGTTACGAAGGCATTTCGAAGCGTTACATGCGTTACTTTTTTATGAATCATAGGCGTTACGAAGCGTTACATGCGTTACTGTTTAGTAAGTTATAGGCGTTACGTTAGTAAGTTATAGGTGTTTTGAAGCCTGACATGCGTTACTTTTTTGTAAGTCATAGACGTAACGAAGCGTTACATTTTAGTAAGTTATAAACGTTACGAAGCGTTACTTTTTTGTAAGTTATAGGCTTTACGAATCGTAACATCCGTTACTCATTTGTAGGTTATAAACTTTATGAAGCGTTACTTGCGTTACTTTTTTGTAAGTTATAAACTTTACGAAGCATGTGTTACTTATTTGTGAGTCAATGGGCGTTACTTTTTTGTAAGTTATATGTATTTATACGTTACAAAGCTTTACATGCGTTACTTTTTTGTAAGTTATAGGCGTTACGAAGCGTTACATGTGTTACTTTTTTGTAAGTTGTAGGCGTTACGAAGCGTTACATGTGTTCATTTTTTGAGTCATGGGCGTTACGTTTTTGCAAGTTATAGATGTTACGAAGCGTTACATGTGCTACTTTTTTGTGAGTCATGGGCGTTACGTTTTTGTAAATTATAGATGTTACGAAGCGTGACATGCGTTACATTTTTGTAAGTCATAGACGCTACTAAGCGTTACGTGCGTTACTTTTTTGTGAATCATAGGGCTTACGAAGCGTTACATGCGTTACTTTTTTGTAAGTTATAGGCGTTACGAAGCGTTACATGTGCTACTTTTTTGTGAGTCATGGGCGTTACGTTTTTGTAAATTATAGATGTTACGAAGCGTGACATGCGTTACATTTTTGTAAGTCATAGACGCTACTAAGCGTTACGTGCGTTACTTTTTTGTGAATCATAGGGCTTACGAAGCGTAACATGCGTTACTTTTTTGTAAGTTTTAGGCGTTACGAAGCGTTACATGCGTTATTTTTGTGAGTTATGGGCGTTACGAAGCATTACATGCGTTACTTTTTAGTGAGTTATACGTGTTACGAAGCGTTACATGCGTTACTTTTTCGTGAATCATAGCCGTTACGAAGCGTTACTTTTTAGTAAGTTATAAGCGTTACGGAGCGTTACGTTTTTGTAAGTTATAGATGTTACGAAACGTGACATGCGTTACTTTTGTGTAAGTCATAGACGTTACGAAGCGTTAATTGCGTTACTTTTTTGTGAGTTGTGTCGTTACGAAGCGTTACAAACGTTACTCGTTTGTAAGTTTCAAGCGTTCATAGACGTTACGAAGCGTTGCATGCATTATGAGTTATTTCTATGAGTTGTAGACGTTATTCGTTTGTAAATGACAAGCGTTACGATGCCCGTCCCCCGATCATATCTTTATATACCACTATTGACAAATAAAATTTTCGTACAATTTTAATAAAAATATCTTTGGACTGAAAATCTGTACATCTCAATTATATGTATTTTTTTGGTATAAATAGGAAAAGTTCAAGGTTTTGATGGAAAATAATCATTTACCCTGATCACCAGAATGTAATTTTGCATCCCAAAAGCAACAAATTTGTTCATAGCTACCTTTTACTTGGAAGTAGTGCTATTTTTTTTATCAAAACCTTGAAGCTTTTTAAATTTTAGTAATTTATTTTAGCTAATCATATTTACGTCAAATGTTGGCTTTCGTAACTAGTTTAAAATCAGAATATGACGAAAAAAATTATTGCGATATTTTTAATATTTCGTTTTATCAGTTAAGTTTTAAGTTCTTGAAGAAAAAACTCACGTTTTTTTCAACGAAAATTTTTTTATAGCCCCCAATTGATTCCCTACAGTTTTGTTTTGGACACACCTTTTGTAAAAGCAACTGTTTTTGAGTTAGAAAGATTTCAAGAAATTGTATGCAAAAGAACATCGGCCAGTTCGAGAAGCCAGTCTTGAGTCTAATATTGGTAAATTGTCCTAGCACATTTCTATTTTTCGGCGGCTTTGGAAAAATATTTAGATTTATTTTAGCACTACGTTTCGTTTTCGCCTCGTCAGTGCAAAACAGTTCAAATTGAACTGTTAGAACTTCATACATCAAATACTTGTCACTATTTTCAATAGCGAGTACTATGTTGAATAAAGTAAAAATCGAACTAACTTTCGATCTTTTCTAATTATGTTATAGATAGACTGCATTCGATTGTTTTCCTGTTGTCTGTCCATCGTGTGCTGATGTCATAACTACAGCCATGCTGACACCCGGCCACATATTCTCCAGTCAAATGGGCGATAAAATAGATATCGTACAACAAAAAAAAGCATAGTTGTAATACAAAAAAAAAATAGCTTACCAATAGCAACCTTATGCACGGACAGATCCTGCAGTTATAGTTTTCCTGTAGCGTAGTATGAAAACTGTCGCCGTAGTTGTACCGAGCGAAAGACAAAGTTTCATAGAGGAATGTGGCGGAAAACGCAATGTGGTTGGCATCATATGAATCGATTTCAGATTACGGCAGTGGTTTCTGCATACATCATAGTAAAGTATGAAAGTTCGAGATATATTTTACAATCTAAAAAAAAATCACAATTATTAATCATTCAACAAAAAAAAAATTATTCACACAATATTTTTTTTCCCGAGAGATGTTCTATATTCGTTATAATCAATAGCATCATTACGATACACGATTCTCATGAAAACACTGTTCATTCCATTTCACCATACTCGACGATTAAAAGCTTTTGTTTAGCACGTGTAAAAAGCAGCAAAGTTTGGAAGGGCACATGAAATTTCCACCAATTAACACTTATTTAATTGGAGATCGTTATCACTGTTGAGCTTAACTTTCCGCTACCACTCGATACAATAGTCATACATACTAATGATCTGTTTTCCGATTTTCATCTTCTCATTGCAGGTAAGCTACGAAATATGCCTAACCAATCAATTATCCGGAAAACTATCCCGTTATGGAAACTCGAACGCCTCTGAAAAGTTTTTGCCCCGCCACAAAACAATAAAGTTGCAAAACAACGATAGTTGAACCATCGGATGCGGTAAGAAACAATGGGAGGGTTGTTCAATTATAAACTTCACCTGTTAATTCCGTACGCTTTCGAGTATAGATCAATTCCTCTCTCAATCTTGCCCTGTAATCGAGTGTCAGTAAATGATTGTTCGGCGTGGTGAACTAAATGAAAGTTCATCGTGGTAACGATTCCCATGACGGTCACCATTTCCTTTCCACTAGAAGAAGGTTGGTAAGTGAATGGTTTAAATACAGACACAAAAATACATAATGCTTTTGCCTCCCACAACAGTCCGACGGACGACGACGGGTTTCAACTTTGCCTGCTAGAGAGACAACTGTGCAAATGCTACCTTTTAATCGGGACCGGGGCTTGCAGTCTATGTTTTTTGTTTCCTGGCGAACGCGAGCTTATACATTTATTTACCACCTTTTCTGCTCCAGAGTGAAAACAGTCAAGGTAGTCATTCGGTTCCAACCCGAGACCTGCTGGAGCATGTGTTCGGTGCGACCTGAAGGGTGTTTCAGTTCTCCAAGTTCAACTATTGTGAGTCAAACGACCGGAACCGTTTTCCCACGTGAAGTTTTTCCACAGCATTTCCGAAGCAGTATACCGTCATGGATGGTCATTTCGAGCTGGTGCAGGCTGTAATACGATTTCCGGTGAACTATAACACACGCACTCGTGGCGGTCCGTTGTTATTTGTATAGAATTCTAGACCACTTTTAGTAGTGTGGAAGAATAAAATTAAAAGATCAGTTTGAAAAATGTTCATTTTTTCGTGATGATAAAATTAAATTTTTCTAGAAATTGGCTACAGTGTACGAATGGCAATTGCCTTGATGAATTAAACTTATATTTCATTACTTTTCTTCTTGATTAGCTATTAAGAGCACAGTCGGAAATTGTACTATGGAACACAACGCCATTTAAACTCAAATCGATCTTCATTCCGCAAAAAGGTGAGCTTTTGAATATAGTAGAAATGAAAATATCTTAATTCACTTAGTTGGGTAAAGAAGCATAAGAATTACGACAGTCCGGAAATTATTCTCTCGGATAAAGTGTCTTTTCGGGCGTAGCTTCCAGTGATGCGTACCGGTACCAATTCAGCGCACTGACAAACATCCGGTTTCTGGATACTAGTGCTTTTCACAGCGAACTTTTTAATGCAGTGGAAATGCTCGAAATTTTCAAATGAAGCTCTAGGACGAGTGGACGTTCATGCTTGATAACAGAAATTTTGTTCATCCTGACAATCGCAGCCGCCTCTGTTGCATCTAAAAATAGACTTTTGATCACAGTGTTGAAAATGAAGCCAGCCAAAACCTTTCCGTTTTTTCGAAACAGGACAGACTATGTGCAAAGTTTGCTTTCGTGTGTCTTTCGATAAAGCCGTAAATCACTGATGGTCGGGACGACAGAAAATCTATACTGTAATGAACAATACAACGATTTCGAAATGATCCAACTTAATGAATAAAAGGCACCGGCACCAGGGCTCCTATCACCAAGGTTCAGTCGTGGTTGATTTCAATCGTTGCTGAGTTTGACCTATAAAAAATAAAATCAAAGTTTGGTTATAGGAGGGAATAAAGAATATTTAAGATATTTGACGGAATTCATAAAGCAATATGCATCCCATTTCCTATCTGTTACGAAGAGGGAGCTGCTTGATTCACTGCTAAACATAGTACTGTACATAGTCTCGGACAGGAATGCTAGAAATGGTGGAAGACGATGTCCGTTCCTTCGTTTGTGGTCTTCGATCATTATTCAAGGTATCCATCTAAACCATTGGTTACCTATGAAAATCACCACGCCAATACTATCAATAATATTCCCATTACGAGTCATCTTGCAATACGTTCTACGAAAAGATCTCTACAGGAGCAAATAACCATTTATTTATAGTACTTACAATGTGAATGTTGTTATATTAAAACTGTTATAATGAACTGAACCATAGTACGTCTGCTACGAATAACAATGCCTTAGATACCGCAAACAAAACGAAAATGCTTCACAGTGATGCTCACTGCATCGTTACTAGAAATAGAAAACTGATTCTAGGAGCGAATTCAGGTCGACTTTAAGCTTATATACAAATGAAAAAGTTAGCTAAGTTTGCTAGTTTCTTAAGTTTTTTATGCAAATTATATTTGAATAAGCGAAAGATAATTTGTAAATGGTTTGGTAATACTATCAAAGAAAATCAATTAGATTTATTAAAAAGTTTTAAATATTGTTAGAACTAGGGCCCCTTTCCCGAAACGCGTTTTATCGCGAAGGTTTGCGCTCCGAAGCGAACCGCTAGTTTGAAATTAAAACAGGGAAAAATCAAAATAATAAAGAAAAATTTATTATTTTATAATAATTTGAAGGGGAAAAAGCTTGCTTTTACCCCCAAATTTGTGCTAGGTGCACATAACCATTTTAAATTAAGTTTACGTTTCGTCTTCGACTCATCAGTGCGTCAGCAGATTATGCTGACGCAAACCCCCGGATCAACATAATCCGCTGAGCAGACGTAAAGTTAATGCTATTTGCAAGACACTTTTTTTGTACACAAGAAGTGTAACGTCTAAACTGACGTCTCGAACGAAACAAGTTTCGGCTTACTGGCCGTACAGATTGTGATAATTTGAAGGGGAAAAAGCTTGCTTTTACCCCCAAATTTGTGCTAGGTGCACATAACCATTGATGAGTCGAAGACGAAACGTAAACTTAATTTAAAATGGTTATGTGCACCTAGCACAAATTTGGGGGTAAAAGCAAGCTTTTTCCCCTTCAAATTATCACAATCTGTACGGCCAGTAAGCCGAAACTTGTTTCGTTCGAGACGTCAGTTTAGACGTTACACTTCTTATGTACAAAAAAAGTGTCTTGCAAATAGCATTAACTTTACGTCTGCTCAGCGGATTATGTTGATCCGGGGGTTTGCGTCAGCATAATCTGCTGACGCACTGATGAGTCGAAGACGAAACGTAAACTTAATTTAAAATGGTTATGTGCACTTAGCACAAATTTGGGGGTAAAAGCAAGCTTTTTCCCCTTCAAATTATCACAATCTGTACGGCCAGTAAGCCGAAACTTGTTTCGTTCGAGACGTCAGTTTAGACGTTACACTTCTTGTGTACAAAAAAAGTGTCTTGCAAATAGCATTAACTTTACGTCTGCTCAGCGGATTATGTTGATCCGGGGGTTTGCGTCAGCATAATCTGCTGACGAAATAAGCGTTCATATGATCCAGCATAACTCCGGATCAATCGAACAGATTTCAACCAAACTTGATACAGATATTTATTACACTTGGAAAGTAGTCATAAGAGTATATTCATATGGTTGAAAGGAGTCCTTAGCAGGAGGATTGTAGGTGATACTGGTCGAATTTTACGAATTTTGAAACTTTTTGACCAAAACAGATAATACTCTCCTGTCAGAGGAGGTTCAAGGAGTATTTCCAGGGGAAAGATGTAGCGAGTGTACCTCACAAGAGGGGAGGGAGGGCAAAGGTCTAGGGTGAATTCAGTACGTCCCGATGGCATGTATCAAATTGATGCATAAGAACCTTTGTGGTACAATTTTTGAGGGACGGATGCGGGATAAGTCAACTCTCTGACACTCTGACATTCTCTGACGTTGCTTCTTTCGAAGAAATCGAATATTGGCTTCAAACTTGGATTACCTCAAAAAAAAAAAATCTTCTAAATTTGGCTCAAAATTGTTTCAATTTGTAGGTTGTGTTCGTTGCTGGTCAAACTAATCGTTTTCAGCAATGCCGGTTCCCAGCTCCCGGTTCCGGAAATAGTAGTTTAGACTCAAATAAAAGGTTTTATGAACTCATAGACTGCTCATGACTTTTGTTCAAAGGCGACTGCCGATTTCGGAACAACAGGGAACAGCAGGAAGTGTGTTTAAAATTTATAACGTCATGTAGAGCGAAAATGTAATACTAAAACGAAGAATTCTTTCGAATTTTACTCAAAACTTTTTATAAATTTAAAAGGTTATGGTAGTGTACTACATGGAATGAACCGAGTATATTTTGGTAGATAACAAACCTCTAGATATGTTTGAATAACAGCTAATCGTGTCAGACGTGTTCTAGTTTTCATCAAGCTATGGAAAAAAACGAGTTTCCTGTCCTGATAAACCAGCTCCGTTGAAATGGCATGATTTACGGTACGGATTGGTACAGCATCCCCCGTATTCTCCAGACCTGGCCCCCGGCGACTATTATCTATTTCCAACACCTGAAAAGGTTTCTCCATGAACATGAAATTTCTGAAATTGAAAAAAAAAATTTGATGCCAAAAGGCTTAGAATTGCATGAAACGTCGAGATTTAGTATCATCTCGAAAAAATTTTTGTTTGAAAATATCGACTTTTTGGGAAATAGAAAAAATATCAAAATTCCCAGAAGTCGATTTTAAAAAAAAAATTTTTTTTTCGAGATGACACTAAATCTCGACGTTTCATGCAATTTTCAGATTTTTCGCATCAAAAAAAATTTTCGATTTCGGAAATTTCATGTACTCCCCCCTATGGTGCTTTTTCAAGATCGAAAATTTTCAAACCTTAACCGCCGGGCAGCACCCCTTACGCATGTCCGATTTAGCTCAAATTTTGCATGAGGACATTTTTCGAGGTGCTTTTGAACAATAGCGCTTTACGAAATTAAAGCTGATCGCAAAATAAGAGTGGTAAAAATCAACGTGTTTTGTCGTTTACGTCACTCATACCATCATATCTCTGGAACCAAAAGTCACATCCATTTGATCTTTGAACTTGATCATTGGCCCGACAGTAGCTTTCAAACGAGCCCAAGTTTGTTAAAATCGGTTCAGCCATCTCGGAGAAAATTGAGCGCGTATAAATACAACGCGTTTTGTCGGTTACGTCACTTATACAATCATATCTCTGGAACCAAAAGTCACAGCCATTTGATCTTTGAACTTGATCATTGGCCCGACAGTAGCTTTCAAACGAGCCCAAGTTTGTTAAAATCGGTTTAGCCATCTCTGAGAAAATTGAGCGCGTATGAATACAACGCTTTTTGTCGGTTATGTCACTTATACAATCATATCTCCGGAACCAAAAGTCACAGCCGTTTGATCTTTGAACTTGATCAATGACTCAATAGTAGCTTTCAAACGAGTCTAAGTTTGTTAAAATCGGTTCAGCCATCTCTGATAAAATTGAGCGCGTTCAAATATCTTCTAAAGTTTCACACACACATACACACACACACAGACATTTTCCGATCTCGTCTTACTGATTCGAATGGTATATAACACTATGGGTCTTCGAGGCTCCGTTCGAAAGTCGGTTATTCCAGCAGTTCTAATACCTTTCTATAGAGATAGGCAAAAAGGTAAAAAAAATGATTTTTTCTTTGTTAGGCCCGGAATTTCTCATTCCATGAAGTATGCTTAAAGAAATTGATTTGTTCGTATTAAAGATACAAACAAAAGTGTTTTAAAGAACCCTTAGTCATATTTATGAAAACATGAGTTACATGAGAAAGATATCATTACACCTCTAGGTGGATTAAAAACGGTCTTTTCTTAATGTTTTATCATTAAAAACTACTTAACTTTCTAGTTCTATTAATAGAACATAGCGACATATGTGTAATGTTTTTTTTTGTTCTAACTTCCCTACATATCCAGGGTAGCCCAAAGGAGGAGCAGTTCCAAGGGATAAAGAGTGGTTTATACATGTAGGTTTTTCACTAATTTTGATTTCGTTTTCTATACTTTATGGCTTTGGAGAAATTCAATATGTCATCTTGTGTCCAGATAAAAAATATCAAAAAATAATATTGGTTTCGAAACCTAAAAAATTATTGTTCCAAAACACATCACAGAACATTTTATTGAAGTTCACACTACGAAGTTACAGAAAGTTGTACAAAACGTCAACAAGATTGCGTTGAAACTCGTCTTGAAGCTACATGCCTGTCACTCTGAGATCAATTTGAAAGTCTCACTCACTGCTCTGAGCTATTCATGTATTTTCGAACGTCATCTGATCTATTGCTAAACATTGAAACTAGAAGTATTCTGCTAAAAGTATCATTACAGATTAGAAGTTTACCCTGTCTGAATGAGGTACGATGCATTTTTCGGTGAATGGAAATTGGATTGTATGGAGTTCGTCATTCAGATATAAGGTAAATTGACAATTTCCCTTGAAAAATTGAACCGAACGAATCTTTTTGATACCCTTTTGAAATAAAAAAAACTTGGCTGCCACCTACAAGTTGCTGTCGGTGGTAAAAGCAAACAAACTAGTAGAGCTGATACTACCGGAGGTCAGTTCAATGTTCACCTCCAAATAGTTAATTTTATTCAAGCGGGTGGCAGAACAAAAAATCGATATGCCCCCCATTAGCATACGGCGTGTGGGCCAAGTGGTTTATTTTAACACGGCCGTTTCTGCTACTGATAGGCGAAATTAGCTCGAAGCGGTTCAGTTTCTCACTTCATGTGCCAGAAGCCATTGTGTCAACCGAGTGCTATCTAGACATTTGATCATTCGGTTGCATGTTGCACAGTTGCAGGTCCGTTCCCCAGAGAAGCTATTAATATTTTTCAGTGTCATAGTCGCCAGAAAACATAAAAAGCGCGATTTGGGACATTGTATCAAAAAAAAAACTGAACTAACAAGTGGAACAGTCATACCGATGATGGTACCGGCGTCGGTGCCTGTGTTGGCGAGGAAAGTGAAATACTTTTCAAATACTTTTTCCATAGGTTTTTCGTGTGCATGCATGCCCCCTCTCCCAGTAACCTAGTGCGCTCATTCGCACACGACGATAGTGCTACCGCGAAGATGATAGTGCGATGGGCTGCCTTCTTACTCTCAAGGGCCAAAGATGAAGATCGTCGGTTGTTGGCGTCTGTATGTACGATGTGACAGTGCCGTGGCTTGTGCATTTTCTTCTGCACTTTTTACTACATGTACCATGCCGTCCGGTAATTCATCAATGCCGATGCACATGTAGGCCTCTGGTGGGGTGCATCTGAAAAATTCAATTTTGGCCTCTATGACATTGACGAATGTAGTACTTGCTGGTTGAACGGTCTCGATGGTTTTTTTCTAGAACTACGATGCCAACCAAAAGATTGATTAGTATATCATTTGTGGTCAATTGGAACAGTCAGAGTTGGGAAATTGATACTCCTAAAACGATTGTTCATTGTCTGCCTTGGATAAATTTTAATGTTTTTCGTGAAATTTGACTGTAATGACATACCCAAAAAGATTATTCATTTTTCTCGATCACTTTCCAAGACGAATCCCGCAAATAAATCTTTCCGCCTAGTCTCTTTTTCACACCACCCTACACCTCGGTCGCACGCTAGACGAATAATTTACTAACTCAGCATGCGTTGGTTTTCGATGCTACCGCCGGAACACATAAATGGAAACTTCACCGTAGTGCATCGGTTAAGTGCATCATGCAAAAAAGTCATTTCTTCCACTCTTTACCTATGTATGTCGCTATGGCGGTTTTCCGCGAAGTGTTATTTTGGGGGTACACACTTGACACTGTGAAATTATGTACACATGCCCGTACTTATGCCGTGTCGGTTGTGTGGTATTTTGATCCACACTATAAAAAAAGGAATAAATAAAAATAATAATTATAATATTATAATAGATCAGGCAAAACGACTGATGAAACTTAAATTCCGACCGGAAAATACCAAAATATCTATCATAAGGTTTCAATATACAACACTAAGCGATCATTTCAGCGATCCGCTCCTGAGTCAATAAGTGTTTGCTTGCATCATTGGACATGGCACAAAAAGTCATAGAAGAACTAATACTCTGAATATGAGACCAGACTCGACTAGATATTTTCATTGCAGCAACGCTCAAAGCTATGTCTCACCCTCCTTATAGTTTGAACTTGGTGTCATCCGATTATCTCTTGATTCGATGAGTGTTCTTATCAGAATAAGATTCACTTCAGTAAAATTGGTTCGAAAATTTTCCTTCATCTAACGATTTTTATTTTTTTTTTCTATCCCGTCCGGAAAACAAATTTCCGGGTGATCTGCGAAATATCTGCGGCGTCGATTGTCTTCTCACACGAACTGGTTTTTGATGAATCATCTTCTAATGATTAGGATTCGTCATTAGGTGGTGTAAGTCGCTAATGCGTAGAAAACTGAACGTGAAAATAAGATTAGGATTAGATAAGAGTTCGAGAGAGCCAAATCTGGCGAATAAGGAGAATGGGGACGCAATTGGAACCCTTGATCGTCGATTATAGCCATGATTGCGATGCTCTTATGATTTCTTTTCGAGGCGGTTTGGACTTTCCATCACTTCAATGATGCGCAGGAATATTCGCTGTTGAGTTTTTTTTTCCTTTTTCGAAGTAGTCAAAGAAAAGTATGCTATGACAATTCCAGGAAACCGACTCCATGATCTTTCCGCAGTTTTGCGGTGGAGTTTCGGCCATCACGGATCTTTCAAAACTAATATTTCACGATGTAATGTGCAGGAGCACTAGTTCATAATTTAAAATTATAATACTAATAATTGATTCAACATTTTTTTGGTTTAGCCAACAAATTCAATCAAGCAGTTAAACAAAAATCGGTAGTCAAAACAAAACGCGCTGAAATTGAACTACCCAAATAAAAACAGACTAAAATGAATCGAGTTATTTTTTTAACGTTAGGAGAAATTCCATAGCGCTTCCATGAGCAAGTTTGATGGTCATTGATTTCAAGTGTTGCCGTATTAAATCTATAGTAAAACAAATTGAAGACTTACTCGAACAGTCTTAATATCAATATTTCGATGTTAAGTGAGTGCCGGAAGTTCAATTGAACAAAACTGGTAGTTCAGTGTTTGATTGGTTCCCTCAATAATTGCATTGGGCGGATATAACGTGATGAGTTACATCACAAATTCACGAAATCAACCAGTGTTCGATTCCCAACCCAGCAAAAGGACAACTAAATATAATACAGTATATAACAACGAATATGAAAACGTTAGATGCAATATTCCAGTGTACACAACTTTTTTTCTCAATACGGTGAATTTCGTACCATCAAATGAAAAGTGTAGCGGATTTTTTGCCCTAATTTCCGAAATTGCATATGCATGATGCGATTGAGAATAATGGAACCGAATTCTTTGTTGCTCGTGTTTCTCGGATATTATTCTAGATTGAACGAAAGCCACAGAATCGATACCGTAATAACCGACTGAAACAATAGTGATGAGAATAACTTAGGATTTCTAATATGGTGGTTAGAACTGACACTCAAAAAAAAACATTCGTCGCGAACTGCTTTATTTCGAACGAGCACGAAACTCTTAAATAACAGAAATGAGGGTAAATTTATTATCTATAATAAATAAGGCGGGTGGGTAGTCCTAGAGACATAACTGGATGACGTAAATACGAATAAAAACGGCACGCTTCCTTCACACTTCCGAATATCAGTTAGGTTGTTAATCGATTGTGTGAATAATTCAAGCATTTCCCTTCTTCTCTACTAGAATTTGAAACGATTACACTTAAGTACGGATTAGTACTTACACTCAAGTACATCAACATTCTGACATACAATTAAATATTACGAAATAATTTGTATATTTCATTGTGTTAAAAAAGGAAGACATACACGTTAAAAAATTTCTTTATTAAATATCATACGAAAAGTTTCCTCTAGTTTAAGTCAAATGCTGGTATTATTCGCACTCGTTTGGTACGAATTCCGCACTGCGAAAAGCTCAGAAAACAAATCAAATTATTCTAAATTTGCACTAAACTGTTAATTTCTATCTCCGATTTACGAAGAAGTGATCTTTATAGTTCTGATCTTTATAGGGCTGATTTTGCATAATGTTCCTCAACGTTGTCAAGTTTTCGTTGTATCTTCCTCAAATGCAAACGACACTTTTGTATGAAGCGAAACTGGCCCTGCGAACGTCCCGCAGCAGAACTGCTCTCAGTGCCGATTGATTCCATACTAAACCAATTTTGGTTAGGAGTTTTGTTTTTACGTTTTAGCCACAATAAGCAACAAAAAGAATGTCGATTGTCAATTATTTCATTTCGGATTTGCATATTTCAACAAAAAAAAAACTGTCAAAGTGCTATACGGGATTTATTTCTGGTATTCAAAAGGGCCAAATTGTGGAATTCTCTACGATGTTAATCACTGTCCGGAGCATTTTTCTCGAATGCGCAGCAGTCAAACGCTGCCTTTATTCGCACTCGTTTGGTGCGAATTTCGCAGTGCAAAAAGTGCACAAAGCTGTGCATAATGTTCCAATCGTTGCCCATTTTTTGCGTAAATGAAAAAAAAACCGCACTCCTAGTAACTTTTATGCATGATAAATGTAATTATATGTGCTTCAACGTTACCCAAAGTTAGTCACACTAGAAACAACATCTTGAAAATGCCGTATCATCAGAGGAAAACGTGCTGGCATTGGTAGATTTGGTTTGTGCACCTTATAATTAGAAATTATGTTAATCAATATATAGCAGCAAAAGCATTACATTAATGAAAACTACACTCGATTTCGAATAATATCGAAAAGATTCAATAATTTAGTCTTCCAAAAGTCAAAAATCGACTCATAAGAACTATTTTCTTGGTACTTTCTTCCATTAAAAACTGAGTACAGTAGAATTATTTAAAAAAAACAGATTTTGTTTGTGGTACTTTTGCTCTCGCCAGTCCCTCCCTATTGACTGTAGACATGAAATGACGCGAATATTGGGGATGAGCCCTGTATTCAATTCTGCAGTTTATCTCGGGTTAGTAATTCAATGCTCAGGTTGTTCAAAGCAATGGTCGTATGTTTAAGTTTCGACCTGAAAAGATAATGCAATGATTCTCTACTCTAGGAATCGGCAGCGAATTCTGTTGAAACTGAATGGTCCAATTCCACAAATGGAATGTAATGCTAAGACTTTTATCTGTCGTTCTTCGACCGGGGAATTTTACTGCCTTGCTTTCGCCTGACACCAGTTGAAGGGTTTGTTTTGTGCGCCGCTAATCAATGCTTAGAAGCACCGCATTCAAGCAAAATGCACCCGATCTTGTCGACGTCTACGTGAAAAAAATCATACAATTCAGTCTTTTTAAGGGCCAAAAACTGATCCCAAGAAACCTTTCTATAACTTTTATATTTCATAAAGTGCTACAGGAGGTCATAACTGACTAAACACATGGCAACAATTTTACCCTTAACTTGTTGACCAATCGCAATCAATCAACGAAATTGTTGCATATTTGTATAACCCCGGTAACCAATAAGAACATACTAATACCGCACAATGACAGCAAACAATCGCTAATTGGCATTTCAATCGCACTTCAGACTGAATTAAGGTCGACTTTGACAAAATATACGGAATATAATAGATAATGCTGATGTTCTGATTGATTTACAACATATGAGCTTTTAGATTGCAGATGTAGGGCTATAAGCATTTTTGGTGCTCATAAAAGGCTGTTTTAATGCCATTATTAGTGCTTACTAGTTACCTTGGAAGGGTCGTTACTGACAGAATACATCACTTTCTCAGAGATGATCTTGTTTGAAATTTATAGTTTGATCACTGAAAACTTTCAAATAGTTCGTTCGGGTTAAATATTTGTATAAGTCACGTAACCCGCAGAACTCAATGACTGCTTAACCGATTTCGAAAATTTTCAGCTCGTCTGAAAGGTACAATGTGGGTGTTAAAAACACGTCATTCAATAAGTCGTATGACTGACACATAGATGGCGCTATCATTGTCAAATCCATATGACATTTGTGAAGTACCGACTTTCAAAAGACTGTATGTGAATGTTTATGACGTTTCGCTCAGTTAGAAAAAAGTGACAGCCATTTGAGTGAAGCTTCTTTTGTCGAATTAATTTCGTGTGTTGAGTTTTCGTTGCTTCTTGAAGGAGAAAAATATTGCTCAACGATGGCTTCAAAAGTGTTAACCGGACTCTGCTGCATCATATTGAACTATTTGTTATTGGTTCAAAGTGGGAGCCGCATTTGCTCACTGTCGACCAAAAACGAGTACATGTTGATGATTCTGAGCAGTACTTGGCCATGTTTAAACGTAACAAACAGGAACTTTTGCATCGATATGTGACAATGGATGAAACATGGATTCATCTTTTCACTCCGGAATCAATACGTTCGTTATTTGAGTGGACAGCAATAGGTGAACCTCGTCCAAAACGTTCAACTTCGGCTGGAAAGGTTATGGTCTCGGTATTTTGTGATGTGCGTGGTGTAATATTTATCGACTCTCTTGAGAAAGGACAAGTCAATGTCACAAGTCAATCAAAATAATGGCAAAACTACATGAATTGAACTTCGAATTGCTCCCACATAAACCACCATATTCGCCAGATTTTGCTCCCAACGACTACTGTCTGTTCGCAGATCTGAAAAAATGTTCGCTGGTAAGAAACTTCCGCGAAGGCCTATTTTGATGCAAAAGATAAATCGTTCTACAGAAGTGGTATTGAAATACTAGAGTGGCACTGGAATGATTGCGTTGCTCTTGATGGAGATTACGTTGATGAATAAAGTTTATTTTTAACGAAAACAATCGTGTTCTCTTTGTTAGGCCCAGGACGTTTTAACCCATGTGTTACGTACGCTCAAACGCATATAGACTCAAAAGGAGATGACCAGGCCAAGTCCATTTCTAACAATAAACCTATCATGGCCTTATATCAGCGTTGCCAGTGTTCATATGGGCAAAAAGGTATGAAACTGTAAGGTAATTCGTACCCTTTACCCCGGTAACCAATAAGCACACACTAATGCCGCATCATGACAGCAAATAATCGCTAATTGGCATTTCAATCGCACTTGAGTCTGAAGCTGAATTCTGATTGATTTACAACAGATGAGCTTCCAGATGGCAGATATAGAGCTATAAGCATTTTTGGTGCTCATAAAAGGCTATCTTAATGCTATTATTAGTACTTACCTGGGTACTCTCATCGAGAGAAATGGAATAATATAGATCTAGTAAATACTTAATGTTGGCCGGGTAACAAGGAATATAATGAAATAGTTTTTTTTAAATGATGCAACGCTAAGCAAAAACAATCAGTTTTAAAAGTTAATAGTTAGCTAGTCATTGAGTACACGAGTCCACTCTCAACGCTGTGAGTTATTTCATTTTTACTTCATTTTAAGTACGTGACTTTAGATTTGTTTTATTCGTCTCATTACTGGAATTTGAAAATTATTTCAATTTAAGTTGAAGCAATAGATCACATGGACGACTTGTTTTTCTTTTGATTCGCAATTCTACGAATTCTTTCGCTGGTAACTTAATTGGTTGCTCTTAGAGCAAAGCATGCAGAACAAACTCAGTAAGAATAAAAGACGAATGCGGCCGCACCGACGACGACGACGTCGAATACTGCGACGGTTCAGTATAGATAGTCTTGTAGGTCACTGCCAACACAACTTATGCGATTCGAGAGGACTATTTTGCACGACACATCAGGAACTAGTGCGTGCCAAGACTTGGCAGCCGGTCCGTATGTCCGTACATTGGTGTGATGCAAAATTCGACGAAAAATTTTTAAATTATGACTAGACAAACACATTAGACGTTCGATTCAAAATTAGTCCCATTTTTTTGTCTGTTTTATCTGGTGATAAATCATTAGAAGTGAGAAAAAAATTGTTTGGAAAATAGGTTTGTTTTTTGTTTTCATTTACCGAACTTAAATCAATCCTAATCTAGCAGACGCCACCCATTAACTCAATCCCGGCAATTATTCCAATTCCTGATAGCGACTGCCGCGGTGTAATGAGAAAAGCGGCTAAAAGAAAATTGAGTTCAGCACAAATATGTTTTTGTTTACGAAAACTGAATTAGCGATGGAAGTGATAATGATTTTCTGTTTTGTTCGGTTTGGGTTTGAAAAGTACTAAAAAAGAATTTAAATGTTGTGCTTGATTATGAGTGTTATGGCATGTTATTGCTGCGCTTCTGAAGCAAGTACTTGCAACAGAAGTGTGAACCTAATGACATAATATGATTAGAATAATGATTGCAGCTAACGGCCGACAACAACCGCAAATGACCAGAACATTCAGATGAGTACCAGAGACATGCTTCATCAATTTAAACCGAATAAAATAAAATTCAATTCACTTCAATTGGAGCATGAGCGACGAACAGTTTCTGCCCAGAAGCGTGCCAATCATTTTGGTTTATGTACTGAGAATCATACCCGGGAGGGGTTTCGGGGCGGTTTCTCATTTATTTTTTTTTCTTCTATTTGAATGCCGTTTCGATTCGAGTTTGGTCACCCGAAAACTTAAGCTCGCAAAGTATTATAGATTTTGTTTTTAAATTTCGGAAATTTTTGCAAATAGACCTCAATTCTGCGTCAGTTTTTGTAGGTATAACCGAAAGCTAGGTTTTTTACCAAATTTAAAAGAAATAGAAACTGGCATGTGAAACAATAACCGGACTAATAAAATGGCAACCTTGGCAAACTCTAGAACGCGTGACACTTCACTACAGCCCAACCATAAATGATGGTGATGGAACGGCAGCCAGTCATAATAAATTGTGTAATCGTCGACCGTCGTTGTTTTGTTAACAGACTGTTTTCGGTGCTTTCCAGCATAGCATAAGGCTGCCAAATCGCAGTAAATGTTTATGTCTCTATTTTTGTTCAATATTACGTTCTTCTGGACGGGGCTAATGGGGCTGCACGTAAACAAGCTGTTGGTTGTTGGGCTAGTAAACGAAGGTCATGTTATTCAAAACTAGCACTGGGACTACCCGGCATTGTTCGGCAATGTTGCGTGCGAGTTGATGAATTGGTCACATACAAACGTGATAAATCATTGAAAAGGTTGGAATAGAAACTAACGAATCAACTTTTCTTTTAGGAATTGTTTATTGTATTTTTCGCCAAATTTTATTCGGAGTTGGCAGCACCCTCTCAGATTTTAAGAAAACTTTCTGTATATGTAGACTTTGTTACTAAATGCCACTTTACATACTTCGTTTCTTCAAAATAGATCTAGACCTTTTTTTGAAAAGGGCCAAATCACTAATTTTTTTTATATAGTTGCTGATGTGATTTATTTTCAATAATATGTATACAAATAAATTTAAAAAACAGTCAGGTGCGTTACCGTGTAATGTCGAAAGTGCAAATCGGATCGAATTTGAATTTAAACGTGTGACAATCGATTTAACATTCCATGAGATGCCACTTTAGAGTTTACGGTTATTTACGGTACTTCTAGAGCCGGTATTCAGGAACCAGCATTAACCTAAAAGAATTCGTATAGCCATAAATTAATATGACGAGTTAATTGCAATAGTTTTGAGTACAGCTTTGAAGCTTTTTTGGGATGGTAATCTTCTATATCGGTTTGAATTTTAAAAACTCATCAATTCCAGAATCGGTCGTTGGAATTGGATAAAATTCATTAATTTTGTATGGGACCCTTAATTCTTTAATTTCAAATTTTGTTTTTGAAATTCGATTTGGGATTTTTTGAGAAAACGATTGAGCTTTGAGAAACGATTCGATACTGGAACCGGAATTCGAAAATCGGTGTAGCCGAAGTCAGTTAAATTGACCTGAGAAGCTGTACATATAAGCAGTGTATCGAAAAGTAGTTAGCAACATTGATTATTGAATAAAAAAGCGTAAAAAAAACTTATTTTGACATCAGTTTTTTTATATATTGTAGAAAAATTACATTTTTATGCATTTCACTGATTATATTGAAGAAAATCCTAGTTTCTGTGAAACGCTCGCACTTTGGATTTGACATTCTTCATTAAATTCTGCACAGTTACTGTTGTGACTTTCCTTTTTTTTAACTTCTGCATGTTTTGGGACATTGTACCTACCTTCCGAGAGTGCCACTTGACAATTGCCCAACACCTTTCAATTGGCCGAATATCCGGGCAGTTCGGTGGGTTGATGTCCTTTTCCACGAATTGTACATTATTTTTTGACAACCACTGTAGAACGGAGTTGGCGTAGTGGGCTGAAGCCAAATCTGGCCAGAAGAGAGGAGGAGCCTTATGCTTTCTGTACAGTGGCAGCATTCTCTTTTTCAAACATTCTTCCTCGTACACCTTGGCCTTAAATGTGCCCTTCGTGAAGAAAATCGACGACCGCAAACCACAGGTACAAATTGCTTGCCAGACCAACGGACCTGGTACACCGATTTCGTATAATATTGCGGTCCGGGTAGCGCTCGAGAGTCCTCCTTGGCGTGGGTTTCGTCGACGATCAGGATGCATCCGTCTTTATTCTGTAGAATCAGGTTATACAGTTTTCTCGCTCTTGTTTTGGCCTGAACCAATCGATTGCGCAGCTGTTATTGACATGTAAATAAACATGTCACCACAAAACACGATGCAAAAAATTAAGCCATTTCAGAGTAATATCTGTTTGAATGTTGCTAACTACTTATCGATACACTCCTTAGTTTACATTTGATTCAAAAAGTTCAAAAATCAGTGTAGGAATCTTTAATAAATTGTAGCGCGAATTAAATTTTTGAATACCTTCCGAATCGGAAACTGGATACAAATCTGCAAACCCGATAAACCTGATTAATTTATGTGAAATGGACATTTTTATACTACACACCCTGTATCTCATAAACCGGAAGGTGGATCTGACTAAAAAGCAAAATGTTTTATAGCATCTTAAGACTTTTCATTTGAATCTTAGATCGATTCAGCCATTTACGAGAAAAATGGTTTACACAATTTTAATTTCGTTTCACATACCATCCTGTAGTTCCGGAACCAGAAATCGGATTCAAACATAATTCAGGAACTTTGTTTAGGAGCATACGACTTTTCCTATGAATCTGAGTTTGCAGAACACGGTTAAGCCATCTCCGAGAAATTTGAGTGAAATTATTTGTCACACACGCATTTGCTGATCTCGACGAACTGATTCGAATGGTATATGGGTGTTATGTTCTTCCAGTTTTTATTGCTGTAAGTAGTTTAAATCAATATAAATATTGAATTGCTTTCAACTCGGAAATTCTGCCATCATCTGGTTTACATATGGCATATGCGAACGATTATGTTGCCTAAACGAACCGTGCTATAATCGGTCCGAGGCAAAAAGTCACGAAAAAAAGATGCTGTACACAGTCTTTTTGGTTCTTAGAAACAATTGTATGTTACAGTATAAAAAATCGTGTTTCACGTTGCTTCCAAGCATTTCTTTGCCAAACAGCGCTCAAAACTTCTACTGCTGGAATAGGGGAAAAAGTCGCTTACACAAAAATTTCGATATCTCCGTTAAAAATGGACGGATTTTAACAATCTATGGCTTGTTGGATAGCTATTACCGTGCGAAATCTAAGTCTGGAAACATATTCTGTTTTCAAGGTCAAATGTGAAAGATACTGTCAAAAAACATTGGAAATTTTGACATAAAACTTCGTATAACTCAAAAAGTAAACATCCGATCTCAAAACCATTCAATAGCGTTCTGCATGACGGGGAGACCTTTCATTTGCGACTAGTTTGATCAAAATCGGTACAGCCATCTCTGAGATCTCGACCTCTTAGTTGACAACACACACACAGACACACACACGAACATTTGCTCAGTTCCTCGAGCTGAATCGATTGGTATATGACATTCGAGCCCTCCGGGCCTCGGAAAATTTTTCTAAAGTTTGAGCGAATTCTATACCTATTTTTTATATTTATAAAAAAAGGTAAAAAGCAAACTGAAAGAGGGAACAATAAATTTATGTGTATTTTGTATCCATTATCTTGAACCAATTCGAATGTTTACATGAACCTCACTTGAAGGACGCTCTTTCATTGAATTGTAAGAGATATTTCGTTATTTTAAGAGATGAACTGAGCTTCGGTAGAAAGAGAAACGAATGAAGGACGGGATGATGCCCATTCGGTGCGACAGCGAAGGTTGTGTGTTAGAATGTGAAGTTTACAGCAGTAGTGTGATCGTCAATGCACACATTCGATTTCAACTGAATTGAATGACGTTTTACAGCACTGTTGGCAAGGCAAAAATGTATATAAAGATTTTTTTTGTATAAAGGCATAAACAGGAATTTAGCGAATAATTTAGTATGTGTCTCATATTTTCCGAGTACAGTTTTCAGTCACGAATAATTGAATTTTAGTTTAATTCGAATTGACCAATTAACGTCGGCTGTCGTGAGCAGTGCAAAAAGTTTTTTACACCAAGTTAGAATAAACATGGTTTTCGTTCTCTCGGCAGTCGGCTGCTCAGAGGCAATTGGTTTAAAAAAGTAAATTCTAAAATAAAGTTTAGCAATTCAATGTTAAATATTACAAAACAATCAGTCTATTGAACTAGTTGAATTTTTTCGGCTCAATCGTTTTTCGTTCTCTCGGCAGTCGGCTGCTCAGAGACAATTGGTTTAGTTTTTTAAATCAGTAAAGTGTCACCATTCAATGTCAAATATTTCAAAACAACCAGTCTATTGGACTAGTTGAATTTTCGGTTTCACCATTCAATGTTACATATTACAAAACAATCATTCTATTGGACTAGTTGAATTTGTTCGGCTCAATCGTTTTTCGTTCTCCCGGCAGTCGGCTGCTCAGAGACAATTGGTTTAAAAAAGTAAATTCTAAAATAAAGTGTCACCATTCAATGTCAAATATTTCAAAACAACCAGTCTATTGGACTAGTTGAATTTGTTCGGCTCAATCGTTTTTCGTTCTTAAAATAAAGTTTCGCCATTCAATGTCAAATATTTCAAAATAATCAGTCTGTTTGACTAGTTGAATTTGTTCGGCTCAATCGTTTTTCGTTCTCCCGGCAGTCGACTGCTCAGTGGCAATTGATTTAAAAAAGTAAATTCTAAAATAATGTTTAGTAATTCATTGTCACTATTACAAAACATTGGTCTATTGGACTAGTTGAATTTGTTCGTCTCAATCGTATAAGCCGTGAGTTTGGTAGCTTCTTGGTATGATCTTCTAGTCAAGTAACGTACATTTTCTAAAATTCCAATTTACAATCATACTAAAATTTTATCACCCACCTGTGCTCAGACCGACGCAAGGCATTAAAATCATTTCGCAAGCTGTCTTGAGAATGACTACATTCATAGGGTTCTATCAGCTCGTTAATAAATATTTGCTCATATGATGATGGTCTCCCGAGAGTAAAACAGACCCTAGAGCTTAGCACTCACGCGTGTATTCAAGTGGCATCATTTGACAAATGATGATGACTATGATGTAGATGTTGTTGAAAACGCGTTGATTGCGAAATTAATTAACATAATAAAAGATGCTACACAAGTATGTAGAGCGAACCGCCCCGTCGTCCCTTCGGCTGTTTTGAGTGGGCAATGGTGTAAGGCGTGAAACAGTTTTTTGTCGTTTATGCTATTCGTCGGACTCACTCACGGTTTGAAGAGAGTGAGGTTAATTTAGTTGTGACTAAGTATAAGACGGTAATCTAGGCAAAGGTCGATTGGCCTGATGACGAACGGGTCTCAGAACCGTGACCTTTCGTGCTTATTTCGGAGAAATAGTATTTGAGACGGAGGAAGTAAATATGTAAATTCCGCCTCTCGGGTATGTACCTTGTACCTGTGGGTGAGTGGCAGGTTCGAGGTCAAATATCATGACTGGTTTTTGTTACCGTGGATCGTCGAAAGATATAGGGTATGAATATATTTTTCCCAGACAATCGGATAAGCCAATGTAGGTGCTACGGATGAAATATGAATGCCATTATGTTGGTTATGTATCCCTTCTTCAGCTCACTTTTAATATTCACGTGACAACATCAAATATCTGTTTGCACTTCGATGTTAATAAAATGCTAAACTCGCACAACGATTTTATCTGGCAGTCAGTCGGTTTATTACCCAACGAACAAAAACTTTATTCTTTATAGATCACTTCATCATTGTGGCTATACGCAACTGCTCTGCTTTCGGTGACATTTGGCATTCCGTGGTAATAAATTAATTATCATTTTCGGAAAACTTATGCATACGATCCCCAAGGGTAACTATTGGTACGTGGGGGCGGTATATCAGGATAGAAGTTTGAAAATGAAACACACTCAATCGACGTGATAATGAATAGTAATGACTACAGGGTTTATGGTTGTGGGTAGACGCAAACAAATATTTCATAGCAATCTGAACAACCCAAGAGTTTGGGAATCGGTGAGCTTGAAAGTAATTACTACTTTTTTCTGTTTACTAGTTTTTATTTTATTTAGTCAATAAATGATGTTAATGTGTTTACGCGAACAACTTGATTTCGTCTTGCTACATAAAAGCACTAATTTGTTGTCAATTATAAGCATTCTGATAAACTGAAAATATTTCAAGAAATTAAGTATGCTAGTTTACTGTACGCTATTGTAAAGCACTCTGAAATAAAAGGATCAACTTCAAGCAAGGTTTCTACATGATATCGAAGACGTTTTCCTTCTCTCAATCATAATTCGTTTACCTGATTGATTTTACACCTTAATCTAGAATAGATTGCTTCGCTTTCTGGCGTGTCACAGAAACGGCTAGAGTACCAACCAAACAAACTGAACCAAAGATCCTTTCTAAATCAAGTAAAACTTTAGATGTTCTGATTGATGATAGTACATTAGCAGCATGCTTTTCACCTCGAGCAGTCAGTCCACGGGTGCAGATGCTCTTTGCGAAGTGCTTCACGAGTGAGTCAATTGTTTTTATTGACTTGTGCAATTGTATTTCATTGTCCTTTGACTTTCTGTGCTTTATTACTGCAGAACTTCGCATAATGGAGTATGCTACGCAGTGTAAATTTATACAGTAGCGAAGTCAACCGCTTTCTTTGAGAGTATGAACTTTGCTCGGACGTTTGTATTACAACTTACGTCAGAATACAGTGCCAGCAGGAAAATTTGTATTACTATAAAATTTGCCAACCAAACTTTTCATACGATTGGTACTGGATGGTATTTTTTATCAATGCTTAATCAATGCTGACTTTCTTGGACGTAGAAAAGCAGGTCCGACATCAAGCAAACACAGCCGAAAATTTGTTACGCAGATGGTTACGAGTAATACTTTTCTGCTTCTGTTCGAAGGCAAGGTTAAATTTGCCAGAATGAGAATTTATGTCTGTATCAACACGTTCGGATCGTCTTTGGAAAAAATTAAGCTAAAATACCTTTCCAATAGCTGCGAAACTTCTGCGCAATTTATAAAATTCATATGGAAAAAATGCCCGGTCAGAACATTTCGACCTTGGGATCGATGGAAACGTGCCTGGTTGGGAAATAGTACCGATTTCATTCAGCGCACTGTCAAACATCCGATGAAAGTTTGAACATTTTTGCTTAGAATTTGAATTTGATGTATGATCAGAAGTCTCCAACGAAACAAGTTTTGATTTGCTGGCCATTCAGGTTGTACATGTTCATGTTCATGTCGTCATTAAGTCTTTTTATGCGGGGGATACGTACAGCGTAAAAAAAAACAAAAAGGAAGCGTTAAAAAACCGCAAAACTTAAGATTTTTTTTTGAAGCCAAATATCTTAGAAAACTGCGTAGCTTCAGATATTCGCTTAAAAACCGCATAAGTCCGGAAATCGGCATAAAAACCACATCAAAAAGATATCAGTGTTGTTACCAGGTAACCAATAAGAATATATATTGGCATTTCATTCGCTATTGAGACTGAATTAGAGCTGACATTGGCAAAATATACAGCTACTCATAGATAATGCTTATTTATGACAGGTGGGCATTTTGAAAGCTTTGATTGATTTACAACAGATGAGCTCTCAGATAGCAGATATAGAGCTATTTGAATTTTGGGTGGTCGTAGAAGACCATTTTACTGCCATTGGTAGTGCTTATTGTTTGCCAGAGTGCTAATGGATTTGATAAAATTTGGCCCGAATTTATGCTAAGTACGTATAACCGATTTTTTGGCAATAAAATGCCGTACTCTTCAGTATATGGGGCCGGGTGTCAATTAAAAATTCAAAATTAGCTGCGTTCGATTTTTCATCAGAATTTTGGAAGCCCATAGCTCAGTGATCTGTGGATGGATTCATATATTCTTACTATTAATCGATTCGGAAACATTTAACTTAAACGTGTATTGCAGCATCGTTCTGGTATTTTAATAGTACACCATAGTACACTGCCACTGAATGAAATACGAGGTTTGAAGCAACGATCAAAACCGACGGTTCTTCTTCGGTCGGTATAGGCAGGCTTCGCGTCATGCATGAAAAAATACCTCACTACTTTTCTAAGTATGAACTTGCGCACAAAACAAAATTTAAAAATATAGACTTTGTCTTTTTTGCTCAGTCAACGCCTGCCTTGTCGATTGTCGGTTGTGGTGTTCAGTATCCTACCGACTTGCACTAGGTGCGGTTCGATAATGCCCTAGAGAAGGTTGCTTGTGTACATCAGCAAGTTGACCAACTACAGATTTATTTTACGTGCCGTTCACCTGATTTTCAATGTGTATGTGTTCGCGAATAAGAAAATCAATCCCACATAATGAGCGTTCTAAAGCTGTGTTCCACAACTAGAGGTGTACGTGTGCGAGAATGATGATCGCTAGTTTATCTGTCAAAATACAAGGGAAAACAAATTTTCGCTTGTAAAATTATAAATCCGGTTCACATTGAACTGTTAGGTGGAGATGACGGTTCAATTCGAACTGCTTTAAGCACTGATGAGCCGAAGGCGAAACGCGAAGAAATCGAAACTAAATATGTACTTTTATACAAACCAAAAACCCTTAAATGTTCAAATTTAGCATCGTTTGAAAGCTACTCTTGAGATATGAATCAAGTTCGAAAAACAATTGGTTGTCACTTCCGGTCCGGAGGTGTAATGGTAGAAGTGACGTAACCGATAAAACATTTTTTCCGCTCGATTTTCTCGGAATTGGATACTCCGAACTATAACTGGAAAATTAAAGCAAACTTTGACTCGTTTGAAAACTACTTTTAGGTTGCAAATCAAGTTCGAAGATCAATCAACTGTCATGTCCGGTTTCGGAGATATAATTGAAAAAGTGACGTAACCGGTAAAACATAATTTTCTTGGAGTAGGCTGAACCGATTTTATTATGCTTAGGCTCATTTAAGGGCTCTTGAGGGTGACTCAAGCTCAAGATAAAATGACTATCACTGTTAGCTTCCGAGATATAATGGTGTAAGTGACAAAAGACGATTATTTCTATCAACTTTCGCGAAGAAGACGGAACCGATTCCAATAATCCTGGATTCTTTTGAAAGCTACTATTGAAACATTGATCAAGTTCGAAGATCTAATTGCAGATACTTACGATTGCGTAGATATAATCGTATAAACGGCGTAACCAACAGATCTATTTTTTTCTATGAACACTTTGTTCATAACGAGACCAATAATCAAGCTCAAATGTATTATTGCTGATACTTTTTGAATTGTTCTGATTACATTGATAATTATTACAATTTCTCGCTGAACAATTAAGCATGGATTTATAAAAAAACACAATATTCATTCAAGAATGATCTAATTGCTCCAAAATCATTTAAAAGGGAAACATTTGTTTCTGAACAAAATATACGAAAAAACAATTTTATTTATTTTCAGTACGTCAGTAGTCGAGTACGCAAAATGTCTGTGTGGGCCCGAGGTAGACCGCCTGAGGTTCCGGTTCGGGATGTGTTGGCGAGTCGGGATAGTTTATATATGCTTCTCATATACCAGTACCTTAAACACATTGATATACAAGTGTAATGTGTTATTCCTCGCTCAGAAAGTATAAACTCCACCTACAGGTTCGACACTAACATCCGCCCGATTCTCTCGATCCCCGTCCCTGTCCACCATCATCATTGGAACTAACAAGATCTTTTTTGTCACTAACTTTTTCGTTCCCCCTTCCCTGTCTCTTCACCATCTCGATGGCAACTAACTAGATCTCTATCGTTTTCAGACATTTTGTTCCCACATCCCCTTTTTACCCCGTTTCCACAATATTTACTTTTTTTTTCATTCTCTTCCGCAACATCACCATCATCTTCCACGGAAGACCGCTCCAGTCGAAAACCAGCATGCGGGCCACCCGCCGGGCCATCGTAGCCAGGGGGTGTTTCTCGCGGACCCACATGGACCGAAGGATGCGGCCAACATGGATAGTCGCCTGCTGAAAGCTGAATACTCGAGAATCCGCTACCCCGATACTACATTACATAATGATACTATTCTAATTTTAAGTTAGTCGTAATTAAGATTAGTAAATACCCTTGGCATCTTAGAGCTTAAGCAGTGTGCCTAAAAATTATATTATAATATTGAATAAAAAAAAGATCTTGTAGCCTCACGCAAAGTTCCTGAATTTTATTCGATTCCGACTTTCGATCCCGGAATTACAGGGTGATAAGGAGTGTATCGAAAAGTAGTTAGCAACATTGATTATTGAATAAAAAAGCGAAAAAAAAAACATATTTTGACATCAGTTCTCGATATATTGTAGAAAAATTACATTTTTATGCATTTCACTGATTATATTGAAGAAAATCCTAGTTTCTGTGAAACGCTCGCACTTTGGATTTAACATTCTTCATTAAATTCTGCACAGTTACTTTTGTGACTTTCCTGGTGGCAGCTGTCCAGCTGTTTTTTGAACTCCTGCATGTTTTGGGACACTGTACCTTCCTTTCGAAAGTGCCGCTTGACAATTGCCCAATACCTTTCAATTGGCCGAAGATCCGGGCAGTTCGGTGGGTTGATGTCCTTTTCCACGAATTGTATATTATTTTTTGACAACCACTGTAGAACGGAGTTGGCGTAGTGGGCTGAAGCCAAATCCGGCCAGAAGAGAGGAAGAGCCTTATGCTTTCTGTACAGTGACAGCATTCTCTTTTTCAAACATTGTTCCTCGTACACCTTGGCGATAATTGTGCCCTTCGTG
This sequence comes from Malaya genurostris, assembly GCF_030247185.1. Classification (NCBI taxonomy): domain Eukaryota; kingdom Metazoa; phylum Arthropoda; class Insecta; order Diptera; family Culicidae; genus Malaya; species Malaya genurostris. The sequence continues at coordinate 130,502,135 of NC_080570.1, forward strand.
AAGAAAATCGACGACTGCAAACCACAGGTACAAATTGCTTGCCAGACCAACGGTCCTGGTACACCGATTTCGTATAATATTGCGGTCCGGGCAGCGCTCGAGAGTCTTCCTTGGCGTAGGTTTCGTCGTCGATCAGGATGCATCCGTCTTTATTCTGTAGAATCCGGTTATACAGTTTTCGCGCTCTTGTTTTGGCCTGAACTTGCTGTACCAGAGACTTTTTCGGTACCTTCTGTTTCTTGTACGTTTTCCGGGAGTTCCGAACTTTGATCCGTTGAATCATCCCGATGCTGGTGTTGAACTGCTTGGCCAAACCCCGCGTCGACGCCGATGGGTTTTTCCTGATGTACTCAACCACTTTTAAATCCGGCCGGGCTGGCTGGGACCCGTTGTCCTACCGGATCGGGGTAAATCCTTCATGGAAAGGGTCTTACCGAACTTCTCGATAATATTTTTGACATTGGTGTTGTGCATTTTCACCCGTTTTGAAATTCCGTTGTACGTGACACCACACCAAGTGTGCAGAATTGTCTTTCGCGTTTCCGGATCAATTCGACTCATCACTGAAACGATAAACCGTACCGAAACCAATCGATTGCGCAGCTGTTATTGACATGTAAACAAACATGCCGCCGCAAAACACGCTGCAAAAAATTAAGCCTGTTTGAATGTTGCTAACTACTTATCGATACACTCCTTAGACCGATTTTTGAAAAACTAGAAACACTTAAGTCTTCGCAATTAAATTTATCACAACCAAGTATTCTTAGAATTTTGAAACTTTGCTTTACCGAGCCGTAATTGGTTTTGTAGGGTTTGTAGCAGAATTTTACAAAGAATCTGAAAATGTAACTCGAAACTATAAATTTTTAGCCAAAACAACCGAAATTTGAAAAAGTTTACATAAACTTTTACACCTTTTTTTATTGTTTGCCCGCTGCTATTTCGTATTGAGGGTTTGTACTGTTTAATGGTAAAATTGTCTTGGAGTGACGTTTCTAACGCGTTATGTCATTCATTGGTCAATCTGACAATTCTGTCAAAAATTATTGGGTTGCCCGATGCTTCCACTTTAAATGGTCCACCCTGTTTAAATAAGTGCTCTTGTCAAGTAGATATAAATATTTTTGTATAAATACGACTAATTTAAGAATATTCACTTTCACTATTGAAGCTTGTAACAGTTGTGCCGGATGCAGTCGTTCTTAATATTGTGACGTTTCCCTGATCTAAACATTTTTTACTTACACACTCTTTTTTTTCTTTTATTTTCAGGTAAGAACGACCGCACACAGAACAGTAAGCCAAAGTACTATTTAATGCACCGACTAGGAGGCTATTTTTCCACTGTATTGCACCCAAACAACTATCTCAAACACCCGTGACGCGTTTCTCGGCATCTATTCTACATTCCGTACTTAAAAAATTACTTTCGTTCCGTGATAATGCACACCCCTCCCGTTCAATCACTACTGCACTGTACCTTGTTGGCTGCATCGGTTACTCACTCACTGACAGTGCACATAACTGCGTGATTTCGACTTTTGGGGGAAAAGAAAGTAGTGTGTTCATATGTAGCAAACCGTATGTTGCACCGTAATAGCCAACATAAATTAAATGTTTCACATTTATCTCATATGACTAAAACATGTTACTTCTCGTGCCAGGGTACGGCAAAATCGAAGAAGTCGCACTCGTCGAATTTGTTTCACACCCCCATCCCTTGGTAGGAGACAGGCAGTATTTGGGACTGGCGGCATGCCGCATGTAAACTTTTCCATTCGGGTTTTCCCGGCACGGCGAAAGCGAGACACAAATCTGAAATGTAAGGAAAATAGACAATTTATCACTTTCACATGTGGTTGTCGAATGGGTTCTGGACTATGGATTTTTAAGCTAAACCGTGTGTACTTTCTTCAATTTGGAATTTCATTGCGGCTGTCTACTATGGCTATAAATTTCTTTCCGAACATCAAGTGCTCTATGTTTTTTTTTGTTCTTTTTGCTACTCATGCTGGCTGTGTCTCTGCGCTCGAATGAAATTGTACATAATTGAAGATGATGGGATTGAGTTCTCTGATAAGTGAAGTGCGATTAGAAAATATCATTCGTAAATTAAAAGCTTTCCGGAGTTGGTACTGAGACCGTTCCTTGTTCAACCGTTTCACCGGTAACCGAAATTTCCACTTTTTTCCGTTCTCCATCGTATGGCAGCATCCGTCAACTCATTCGAGAGCACGAAACAGCTCTCAGACAACTTTTTACTTGGACAGGGTCGCGAGGTTAAATTCATAATCATCTCTTGTTAGAATTTTGGCTTTACGGCTCCATCGCATCAGGCTCGCTGGCTTTGTTGTGCCGTTCGGTGTTACAACCGCACACGGATTGGGTGTTTCGTTTGTGATGTTCCGTTGGTGAAAATCCGTCTCCGTTTTGGGGAACATTGAACGGATTGTTGTTGTTGCTATGGGGTGGGCAGATAAAAGCGAATCCTATGTGCAGCGTAGCAAGGTACCCCCAACAAGAGAACTAGTGAACCGAAAAACGTTTTGTTACTGTTGGTGCGTGACCTTTCAGCAAGAAAAAGGGTTCCAGCAACTATGTAATAGCGCAGGTGCTTGCCGTCACGGGTCCACCCTTCGTAGAATATTTGTTTGGTGTTTTCAAAGCACGGAGCAAATCATCGTGAATGTACATGTTTAGGGCCCCATCCTATCAAATGATGATTAAATAAATTATGGTTCAAACTTAGATATGTTAGTATATCCATCAGAACATTTTTGTTATAAAAATAGAAATATTTAGAAGCTTTTGTTATCCATCCTGTCCTTACTAGAAAAGAGGTTTTGACTACGAAATCTGTGCAGCATGAAGGTTATATTTTGCAGTGTTCTACTCTGACTCATAAAATACACGTCTGATGGTAGCTCTGACACATCAATCACCTCGTCACCTTTTGTCCAATGTGTTTTCAATCTGTCTTTCGTTGACATCGATACAAACAACGATTGCAACGTGTCGATTCCCTATATTTGAAAAAAAAAACATTGTATGGTATTTTCAAAATCCACTATTTTTAATTACAGGATTGACTAGTGAACTGTAACAGTACTTTTAACACATTTGGTTGTTGGTTGGAAGCCTTGAGCCATTTGCAAAAAATCAGACTCATGAATTTCATTTGTGAACCAATCTGAACTATCGATATCAATCAAGCAGCAATGATACAACAGACGACAGTGGTGTGTTGCTATTTGCTGGAATAATTTGTAACGGGATCTGGCGTGCCTACACAATTTAAAATTTATAGCGTATGGCATGAACAAAAAAAATGGTGCAGTTTATGATTATTCTTGCGAGAAAAAAAATTTTGTTTGCCTTTCTCATATTGAAATCACAGCTGTTGAGTTTTTTCAAACCCTCATTTATCTACACCAGGACCTAAATTCTGGACCAGAACTCAGGAACTGGAACTGAATACCAGAACTAAGTTCGGAACCTAGGACAGGCTCAGTAAACGGTTGCTAAATTCAGGTTCGAAATCCAAATCTAGAATCCATTTCATGGGGTCGAGTGCAGCTCTAGAACTGAACTCTAATACATGGGCTGAAAAGTCCCGGTCCCAACACATAGATGACGCTAGTTTTATTGAAGTCACCTTTTTTCTGATACAAAACTTTAAAAGACAGCTGTTGAAATTTCATGATATTCTATTCATTACTTTGTGAGTTATTGTGCTAAGAGTGTGAGTTAGTTATTGTGCTAGTGCTACTTTTGTTATTTTCAGAACAACGGATCAAAAACAATTTCGTGTTACAATTATAATCTGCTTCTTGGTGGGGAAAAAACACCGTTTAAACGTAACAATGGCTTGATAAGTGTCATGGGGACGTAACAAACCGGAATTTTTGCGTCGATATGTGACAATGGATGAAACATGGATTCCTCACTTCACTTCGGGATCAAAACGATCGTCATCTGAGTGATCAGCAACTGGCGAACCTCGGCCAAAGCGCTCGAAAACACAACAATCGGCTAGAAAGGTTATGGCCTCGGTATTTTTGGATGTGCGTGTTGTAATATTTATCGACTATCTTGAGAAAGGAAATATCATTAAGAGTAAATATTGTATAGCGTTATTGGACCGTTTGAAGGCTGAAATCGCAAAGAAACGACCGCTTATGGTAAACTTTTCAGACCATGTGTTAAAATTGAATTCCGAACTTGAATAAAAAAAAAACTATTGATTGGATAAGATTTGAGGTCGATTTAGAAAACTTCTTACGGTTTTTCGCCCTTTTCAGTGATGGTATACAATTTTTAACACACTGTACCTTATATTTCCGGATCCGGAAGTCGGTTCCAGATGAAATTCAGGAATTACGTATGGGACCACAGGACCTTACATTTGAACCTAAATTTATGAAAATCGGTCGCGCCATCTATGAGAAAAGCTAGAAAACACATTTTCATTTCTTTGCACATTTTACCCCATAACTCCGGAACCGGAAGTCGGATTCAAATAATATTCAGGAATTTAGTATGGGATCACAAGACCTTTCATTTGAACCCAAGTTTGTTAAAATCGGTTTAGCCATTTCTGAGAAAAGTTAGTGCACTTATTTTCACATTTTACCCCATAATTCCGGAACCGGAAGTCGGATTCAAATAATATTCAGGAATTTTGTATGGGATCACAAGACCTTTCATTTGAACCAAAGTTTGTGAAAATCGGTTTAGCCATCTCTGAGAAAAGTGTTAGTGCAAAAAAACGTTACATACACACATACGCACATACACACACAGACATTTTGCGTACCCGACGAACTGAGTCGAATGGTATATGACACTCGGCCCTCCGGGCCTTGGTTCAAAAGTCGGTTTTCACAGTGATTGCATAACCTTTCTATATGAGAAAGGCACAACTGACTTAAATTCCAAATTCTAACCTAAGTTTTATGCCACAATCCAAGTTCCCGAATTTAGTTCCAACAAGCTGCAGGTTAGAACTCTTAACTCGAAATCCAAAAACTCAGAAGTAAAATTACGAACCTGAATTCAGGAATTAAATTCAGGTTTAAAAATTAGGTTTGAAGTTCAAATCTAACAATTAGCTCCAGAATCCAGATCTAAAATTCATACTCCGAATTTTGATCCAGAATTGTTGGATTCGAATTTCGAACATAAATCAAGAGACTAAATTCAGCTAAAAAATCTAGCCACGAAACCAGTTTCGAAAATTTAGTTCCAAAATCCACAAGTAGGACTCAGTTTCAAAGTCTCAGCTTCAAGCTTCGAATGCAATCTAGAACTAACCTCTGAAACTAAAGCTTAGTTCAGAATTCGGACGAGAAAATCAATAATAAGAACATTTGAATTTATTTTGAATGATTAAATTAACCATCTTTAACAAATGTGTCTCCCTCATAAAGGGTGATTTTTTTTGCTGGTATCGTTTTGGCAACACTGTTTTTAACTTGTAAAACTTGTTTAGGTTGATTTATAATTTAATCATGAATCGTCGTTTGGTCTATAATTTAATCATTTAATGGACGCTGGCAAAGTTGGAGGAAGATTTATTTTTTATCGAATAATTGTGAAATACCGGCCTGATATGTTGGAGAAAGTGTACCAAAAGTCGTCCTTGCGCATGGGCCATCTAAAGTCATCCTCAAACTTTAAATTATATTTATCGTTCTATCGATTCCAAAAAAAAAATTTCATAATTTTCTCAAAGTTTTTGTTTGATTTTTGAAAATTAAATCCTATATCTCTTGAAAAATCACCTTTTATTAATTAAAAACACTCTTATTTTATAACCATACATAGATTATGTCTGTTTTACTATTGAACAAAACGTGCCGTAAGCCCACTGCCCTCAATCACTCAAATTTTTTCCGTGTTTTTATGTGTCTGTTTTGCATTATACGCTTTGTGCAGTGATTCGTTCTATTTATACGGTTGAAATTTTACGCGTTTTAGTTTGGTGCCAAATTTCACTTTAATTTTCGTTAATACCAAAATTTTTAGAAAACTTCATTTTGGAATTATTTGTGGTTATCTTATTACACTGAAAAAATTTATAACAAATTGCTGAACATATCTCTGATGATAAGGAGTTAAACATACGTTACTGCGTTAAATATAACAAGAAATATGCACGATTTCGTTCTGCCCATTCTTGCACAGAGTAAATTTGGAAAAGGCGCCCTCGTAGTAAAGTAAGGCGTATTCACGTCAAAATAAGAAACTGACTTTCCTTAGGCTTAGGCTGAATCGATTTACACAAACTCAGATACAAGTGAAAGGTATTACATTCCCATAGCCGGCTATTGGATTCCATCCGGTTTCGATTTCTGGTTCTGGAGTTCCAGGGTAATATGTGCTAATTAATGTAGAATGTGATCTCGATTTTCTCGCAGACTGGACCTGGACTTCAAAATGATAGGTCGATAAGTTCTTCGGAAACATCTTGAATTTGATCCCGTTCGGACTTCTGGTTCCGAAACTACAGCACGATAAGTGGAAAAAAAGGATTTTTTTCACAGGTGATGATGAAAAGATAAATTCTTCTAAGTTGCAGGTCTTGTAGTTTGGGGATATATAAACTTATTTGTGTACTACTGTTTCCCGGTTTTCGGTTCCAGAAAAAGTAAGTGCGGAAAAACTTTCAAGCCATCATATAAAGTGATGATGTAAAACCGGTACGTACCGGTAAGTACTGGCACGGAAGTAGAAAACACACCACCGCATTTACGAACGATGTACTCAGCATACACAAAACTCGGAACCTGGAAGTTCACAAGTGATTTGCTGTGTCAACGAAATTTGAAGACGAATTTTCACCCACAGACATACCGCTAAAGAGAAATTCGAAAAGGAGAAGAGTCTCCAATGATATTTCGATACAGAATTTTCACTACGCTCGACACCGGAGTGATAAGTCTTCGATTTATTTATTATATTTTCACCAATAAAAAAAATCTCTGCTGAATAATTTTTTCAAATGAATCTGAGAAATGACTGCGATATTTTCGATGCACGTTGGGTGGTCAATATGAACATCAGTATTTTTTTTTCTACATTCTAAATAGTGATTATAACATTGAGAGGCTTTTTTAATTTCAACTGGTTGATTACACTGCACTATTTAGCTTGAACCCAATAAAACGATATTTAGTATGAATTTGAGTTAAAAGAAGTAACATGGGCGCAGGATTTTACATGTCTCGAATACACAGCAGACGCAGCGTTACCCATGCGTTCGCGTATGATGTTCAAGCTAAATTGGGTAATATTTTTAATCAGCTGCATAACATACATTGTGATTGATTTTTATTAATGCTTTTATTATGATTATAACTTTTATTAATCTCAGCACTTGCTACTTTTGTTGATGATATTACTCCAACACCACAGTATTGCTGAATACCGAACCGCATACATCAATACATCACCACTATTGATCCTCTTATCAACAGAGCATTAAATTGAAAGAGCTAAAAATTTAGCATTTTGCTTTTTTCATATAGAGTGCCATATACCATATCACTAAACCATTCAGTTCAGCTCGACGAACTGTGCAAATGTCCGTGTGTGACAAATATTGTCACTCACTTTTCTCGGATATGGCTGAACTTAGATTCAAATGAAAGGTCTTGTGGTCCCATACAAAGTTCCTGAATTTCATTTGGATACGACTTCCGGTTCCGGAATTTCAAGGTGACATGCACAAAAAATTTGAAAATATTGTCACTCACTTTTCTCGGAGATGACTGAACCGATTTGCACTATCTTAGATTCACAAGAAAGGTCTTAAGATACCATAAGGCCATAAGTACCATGCGCGCGGGTGGTTTTAGAAAATTTTCGATGGAAATTTTGAAAAATTTGCCAAAACCAAAAACATACAGACATTTGAAATACTTTTATCTATCTACAGGGTGAAAATGGCTGGAAAATTTGGAGGATTTTCCTAGTCTTATAAAAAAAAGCTCTGAAAAATGATTGTTTTTGTGATCTTTCACAATTATCGGGAAAAATAATGCGATGACATATTTTTTTTTTCAAATAAACCTAATGATGGATACACACATTACATTCGGACACATTTTTGGAAAACCTTTTCACGCTTTTCTTAGAAAAACCACAAATTTCAAAAATTTCCACGAAATCGGTTATATTCGTTAAATTTCCATGAAAAGCGTGAAAAGGTTTTCCAAAAATGTTTCCGAATGTGATCCTTGTTGCCAGCATAAGGTTTTTTTGAAAAAAAAATTTCATTCCATCGAATTATTTTTACAAATAATTGTGAAAAATTACAAAAAAGCTCATTTGATCAGACTCGGTCTGTCTGTATGTTTTTGATTTTCTCAAATTTTTCAAAATTTCCATCGAAAATTTCCTAAAACCACCCGCGCGCATGGTACTTCGACGATGGCCATAAGATCCCAATTTTTATTGGGATCAAATCCCTGGTTTCGGAGGTAGGGTGGTTTGTGTAAAAATGTCAGGAATATTTTTTTCATTAGTTAGCTTTTTTTATTGGCTAGTGATTTTCTCTAGTTTGCACACCATTAGAGTCTGTAACCAAATAAACCATTGTTAGTCCCATAAATGATTTGCTGAATTTTATCCAAGTCCGACTTTTTTCCCAAATTCAAATCGTCATAAAGAATCTTAAAACAATTTTTAGGTCATATTATTTTATGTCACTATGCCAAATTCGGTTCATTCAACCATATACTAATATGATATCCAGCTTTCGGTTCCGGAAGTACCGACAATAGTAACCAAAAGTGATAAAATGGAGCTTACTTCACTTTCTCACTTATGATTAAATATATTTTCACTCATCTAAATTCTAAACTCTTTTCTATACTTTTTTGAATTGTAGTATTTCGGAGAATTTCTGCTACAATATATAGGATAAAGTGAAAAGTATGAGAAAGGCATCATTACACCACTAGGTGGAGAAAAACAGGTTTTTCCTCATATCTTTCTACGATTTTACATTCTTAGGATGTTTCCGTGGAGCCTACGTCATGATGGCTCAGTTCTTTTCAATTGGACGCAGTCCCGGTGCGTTCGGGGGATTGAAGTTGTTCGGCACGACCTCATTAGCCTTGTACTACTCCAAAATATATTTCGAGTAATGGCACGATGCTAAATCCCGCCAGAAAAGCGTAGGACTATTGTGTGATCTTAGAAGTTGAAGTGAATGTTCTTGGAGGTATTCCCTTATGTATACATGCTTCGGTTTCTACATGAACAATTTGCTTGCCAAATCATGTTTTTTTGGCAAACTTTGACACCTTCTGTTTTCAAGCGTCTTCGGGGACATCAAACTTATGGTGAGCAGTTAAATAGGAATCCTGGAAGTTGCCGGAAGTCTTCTTTCACGTACGCCTCATCATCCATAATAAGACTGAATTCGATGAAACTTGGATTGAGATCACAGAAATTACTCACTTTATTAACAACAACAAAAATTCAAATCAATTCCTTCAATATTTTTCGCTAAAACTCGAGTGGCCCAAGTCATACTCTGATCCAAGGCTACCGACTCTCCCGTATAGTATGTAAGAAAATCTAATCCAAACAAATGAAAAACAAAACAATTTCTATATCGTTCACACTTTGTATGAGTTCTGTGGATGTGGTAAAGCTGTAAACAATCAGTTCATCTGAATGAACCGCATTCGAATAGTTTTATTAGTCGGCCAGTTTTGATTACTCATCACTCCCCCCATCACTGGTAGCAGTCGCAGTTAGTCATATCGCGTCAGCACGCGGTTGCCTATCAAAGTCATACACAGCCGTAGGGCCCACAGTTACTCAGTATGTATATTTTCAAAGACAGATTTGTATAATTTCTTTGCAACGTTTTTATGTTCTTTTTCAACTATCTACATTCAACACTGTACGCTACATTTTGTTACGTGAAAATATTTGGAGAAAATTGTTTTATTTATCGCTGGAACTCAAACATCAAGACAAAGCGACAGGAAAGGGGCTGGTCGGTTCGTATGTGCTGTCTCTTTCATCAGGAGTGTGGAGCATATTTAGGACCGCGGTAGATTTTTTTCGAGTAATCATGATTTCATAGGTGTAAAGCTGAACGTGATCGAACCTTTGGGAAACGGGGTCTCTGAAGCTGAATTCCACTAAAATACATCTGGTTTATCTGTGCATAACTGAACTTGACGTTCCGGCAAGAAACGTACCGCTTACACTTTGACTGGAATGTATAATTTTTCAATGCAGACAGTGAAATTTCCCGGGTATGAATGAGCGATGGCACAACGTAAGGATGAGTTGAATCCGAAAAACCGGAACAGACTGAGCCAGAGCAGAAGTCATCTCCTAGCTTATTTTTCTTTCTGTTCTCGTTACTTGGTTGAAAGGGAAAAAAAATGTCTGATATTTATGTTTCGGAATGATGATCGAAACGGATGAGTTACTAGCGGTTGCGCCTGAAACGAACATTTCTTTCTAATAGAGCAATTTGTCAGAATTTTTATGATCTGTTAAATCGCGCAGAAATATCGGAACCGTGACAAGTTGAAATAAATAGGACGTAGTAATTAACAAATTTTGTCTGTTGTTCTGTGTTCGTATATCCGCTTGTACTTTTCTGGAACAAATAAAAAAGAATCGTTGGTTACTTTTAAATGCTTCCTGTATCTTTCAAAAGCGGGTTTTAGTCGATAGGATTTTTTTATATTTTGCAAGCTTTAATTAAGAATTAAATTGACGTGGTATATCTTATTTTACCTTGTAACTGCAAGGTTTGTAAAACAGAATATTTAATCCACTACCATCCAAATAGTTCTTGTTAAGAGCGATCCGAACGAACGTTGTCATGATGAAATATCACGAACTCGAACCGGGTCTCTTTACTCACTAAAAATACTTCAAAGAAGAAAAACTCAAATCTTCTCGAATCTGTGGAACTGTTCTGCCATTGAACTACCCTGAACATGCGAAAAACATTTAACAAAAACAGACTGAAAAAAAGACTGATGCAATTAAAATATCTCTTATCAGTATACAGCAGAAAGATGAGTGATTGTTTTACATTCTCTTACGGAAATTCTGTTTTGACTTTATTTTTTATTTTTTATATTTTACTCTTAAATGTATGTATTTTGGTATCGTTTTGGCTTGAATTTGTTTACTTTGTTAGTTTTCACTGCTTTGTTTTTTTTTATTAGTTTTTGTTTGGAATATTTCTACGTTTGCGTCGCCTGTATTTTTCTGACAGGAACACATACAGAAGCAAGTGCAGAAAGTACAAGAACTTGTGCATTGAATATAGGAACAAGCACTGAAAGTTCATAAACAAGGTACAGAAGATACAGAAACAAGTACAAAAAGTACAGGTACAGGAACAAGTACTGAAAGTAAAGCTCATAAACAATAATAGATAGGTATAGATAGTACAGGAACAAGTGCAGAATCAAGTTCCGTAAAAGTGGTGCATCGCATTTTTTGGACGCTTGAGCACAAATTTTTTTGAGCTTCTGCATCTTCCCAGCTGCCCTTACAGTCTTCTTGAAGACTCTCTTCACGATTGCCCAGTAACGTTCGATGGGTCGAAACTGAGGGCAATTTGGTGGATTGATATTTTCTCAACGAAATTTATACCATTTTCCACAAGCCTATTGAGAATGGTATTAGCATAGTGAGCCGATGCTAAATCCGGCCAAAACAGTGGAGGTGTACTATGCTTCTTATATAAAGGCAGTAATCTCTTCTGGAGACACTCAAATCGATAGATTTCTGCATTTATAGTTCCGGTAGTGTAAAAAATGGTTGACTTCAAACCACAGGAACATATTGCTTGCCATATCAGTACCTTTCGACCGAATTTCTTCACTTGAATCGACCTGTCCGCATCGCTCACATCCTCCCCAACGACGACAGTAAAGTATTGTGGACCTGGAAGGGTTTTTGAGTCCTCCTTTACATAAGTCTCATCGTCCATCAAAACGCATGCATCCGGACACTGCAAAAGACGCGAATACAATTTCCGGGCCCTTGTTGCTACTCGCTTCTTCTGTTCTACACTTTGTTTAGAGATTTTTTGCTTCTCGTAGGTCTTCAGGTGATTTCGCCTCTTGATACGCTGGATCATTTCGGCACTCGTTTCTGCTTTTTTGGCCAAATCACGTATTGACATTGATTTGTTGTTCATGATTAGAGATACCACTTTCTGGTCCAGTTTCGGGTTGGAAGAACCGGGTTTTCTGCCTCTTCCTGGTATCCAAAGAATAGTGTTCCCCAAACTTATTAATGATGGTTTTAACACTGGCATGATGAATTCCAAACCGCTTCGCCAATTTTTGCATAGTAATACCCTTCTCACTTTGCCATGTGTCCAGAACCTTAATTTTCACTTCCTTTTCAATACGCGACATTTTGAAAACGCAGAATTTCAACCGCACAAACAAGTAAACAAACGAAAGCTGACTGCCAAACGCACAGCATTCTGCGATCTGATCATAAAAAACCATCACAAATACATGCGTACAACACGAATGTATGTTGATAGCTTATTTTCGATACATTCCTTATTTAGTTTTTTCGCATGGACAATTGAATGTTGCGTGGTCATCTGTCGGTAAACCTTCGGTTTTATGTATTTAATGTATGGAAAACGGGAATTATTGTTTATCATAAGGCTTTTACATTTCAGAAAATGAAACTATTCTAATTTTTCATCATAGTTTCATTTTCTAATCCAATTTCAATAGTTTTATTTTCTAAAAAAAACGCGTAACTTCAGAAATCCGTGGGACAATTGTTTTCATGCCAAATGTCTTACAATTGCATCAAAACTTTAGATTTGGTGCAATCTCAAAAAAAAAAAATCAAAGAAAATCGATTTTGGGAGATTTTGGTGTAATCTCAAAAAATATTTTTTTGGACAAAATTGAATGCTTTTTAAGTGTCAGTCACAAATAATAACAAAAAAGGATAACACCAAAACTCGACGCTTCATTAATTTCTAAGACAAAACATGAAAACCGGATAACTTCAGAAATCCGCGTATCTTCGGAAATCCGTGTAAAAACGCATGAAATAAAACCGCTTAAAAAGACCTTAGTGTTTATTCTCAGAGAACAGACATCCAAATTCATACAAACAAAAAAAAACGTGTAAAACATACATATGAATATTCTCTTTGTTGTGTAAGATTTTGCATGCATGAATTACCGTTGTATGCTGGCTTAATCTCAAGAGCCCATAAGCGATTTCTGGGCTGCTCAAAGCGCCTCTGTAGGTGAGTTGTTACTAAAGTGTGATTTTATCGCTGGTACGTTGGTCGCACGTACCAACGTCACCTGTCTTAGTTCCAACCCATTAGCTGCTCTTGACCCTCACCTGGAGGCTAATTTTACTTAGTATTAAGCCCTTAGTATTAAGCAATATATCTGTTCAATTTTTGTAATCTGTTGATATAAAAAGATGAGGAGGTTCTATGCCTACTGGAGAGAGAGATAGTAAATTTCAGCTCCAACGGTCTTTTCACTGATCCCAAATTTTATTTGAAGCATCAAGTACTTGGTTACTGTGTTCGAATGGCAGATATCTTTAGTCATGATAGATTGCATGTGTAATTTTTTTATCATGTATGCTACATTCGAAACAACAAAACAAAAACGGATTTCTATTTTGGGTTATTCGTAAAAAAAACTGTGGATTCATTTTCGGATGTTTCCGTAACTAAACGAAAGTGATAATGCATTGCGAAAATGTCACTTGCCTAAGAAATATGATTGCAGTTCGAATGTCGTTTACATTATTACTGTTTTCTTCAATTGAACTAGTCTCGCTTCGAAATGTATAAACCCCATTTGGCTTCATAAGTGGGTAATCGAGTTTGATTTAGTAGCTTGTAAGCGCTCACGTCGGCCTTTTCCTGTGTGCGTTTTAACATTGCACTGATGCATAGTAATGAAATGGTTTACATTTTTCGTTTTCACTTATCAGGCATCGATTTAATCGAACGTGTTATTTTCACCCGGGAGGGATCCCCTCTTCCAGTACATAATCACCATAACTTAGAACCATAAGATCCCGATAGATGCATTCGTTCTGATCCGTATTAATCAACCCTGCCGCGGTATTGTGTCTCATGTGGGTCCCGGAACACTTGGATCTTCGTATCCCATTTGTTTATAGTCACACTATGACTGTGTGTGTTTTTTGTGAACTTTGCAAATAAATTTCACTAGCAATGTGACCGGAGGTTACCCACGCTAGCGGCAGACATCTACCATCCTGGTAGGACATAAAGCTTCTACCCAGCGTCGCCGCTGGTCTGGCTGTTGCGCTCTCGGTTGGCGCTAATAGTCTGACGGCTATTGCACACACAGAGCTGTACTCCCCCCTCTCCCCTCTCATACCCAGTCGCAGTGATAGCTTTATGCGAAAGAAAAGTTATGTCTTTGTAGCAAGTTTGCTATTAATATTTGAGAAGGCATTTCTAGTGTAGATCCCTGTTGCATACGGAGCAATACAGCAGCTTGCTAGCTAGCAGAGAAGCAGACCAGTGGATTGAGGCAAAAGAAGCCTTCGATAAGCTACGAAAACGATGGGGGGCCGATGAGGGGGTGTGGGACAGGGAACATATTTGCGGCTTCTACTTAATGATATGTGAATTATTCATGAAACACTTCCCGGATGACTGCTGGCATTCGAAACGTTCAAACGAAATGTCTCACCAACTGATAGGTCGAGCAAAATAAATCTGCCGGTGTCAGTGAAGAAGTCAAAGTTTGATAATTGGCAGAATTTGTTTTTGTGTGCGGAGAGTGCGAGTTACGAGCTGTTCTAACCAGAAGCTAGATGTGTGAATTTGAATCGTAACCAATCAGAATGTTTGGAGAATGGCGGTGACCATTAGGTCGGAAATTAGAAAGTTTTATTCTATATTTCATGGATAGAACATAAATTTAGTTGATGCTGGAAGTTCTGTTTTGTTAAACGCAAATATTGCAATCATGGCATGGGTAGGCAACTTACTTAAAAATCGTATGATAAAGACTGTCCCAGAAAGTATGGACGCACTTTGATTTCGCTGTAAATAATCCACAAGTGTTAGATATTCAAATTTTATTCGATATACTGATAATATTAGACTACAACAACAGAATATTATTCTCAACATTTGCTACTTAGCCATTGTAGACTAGCTGGTCCACCTTTTTGCGAACGTTCCTCATTAAATTCCGTACAGACTTCTTGGCGACAAGTTTTGACACTTTTTTCCAATCTTTTTCGAACTATTAAAAGGTTTCGGCTGCCGAGACTGTTTCCTAAGATGTGCTTTCGATACTCTCGATCCACTCGATCTTTTGTTTTGCTCTAACGATTGTGTAGTTGATCGTTGTCTTAACCCGTTGCTTCCCGTGGACAATCATCATCCGCCGCTAACCATTCAACTGTTTACGATTGCGGATAGTACCCAATTGCCGACGATTAGCGATAGCAGTGCCTCCCGTCCATTGAATTATCGGTTGGTGGACTTCTTTGCTTTGTCCGATCATCTTAACAATGTCGATTGGGACTTATTGTTTGGTACCGGTGATGTCGATGATATGGCAGAGATCTTCTGCGACGAAATCAATCGTTGGCTTGAGTCAAATGTACCTCGTGTTAGGCAACCCGTTTCTCCTGCTTGGAGCACATTAGAATTACGCAAATTAAAACGAGAGCGTAATGCCAAACAGCGCAAATTGCTTCGACGACGTAATGCTTCCAACGTTGCTAACTTTCATCGATCTGCCAATGCTTATCGTGCTCTTAATGCTAGTTTATACAAAGCATATGTACTTCGCATGCAGACTAGTCTAAGACGTAACCCTCGTAGTTTTTGGCGATTCGTTAATTCGAAAAGAAAAAACTCATCTGTACCTACAAATGTTTTCCTCGAGGATGAGGCTGCCCAATCAGTTTCTGAATCTTGTGAATTGTTTGCCAGGCATTTCGCTGGTGTGTTTCATAGTAATCTGACTTCAAATGAAGAGACGGAAATTGCTGTTACTGATGTTCCTGCTGACCTAATTAGTTTGAATACTTTCATCGTTACCTCTGAGATGGTTTCACGCGCTGCAAAAAAGTTGAAATGTTCATATTATCCCGGGCCAGACGGTTTACCCGCTGTTGTTTTAAATCGATGTATTGGTGCATTGGCTGAACCATTGAGTACAATTTTTAGTCGATCTTTTGAGCAGGCAAAATTCCCATGCATATGGAAGCAATCGTACATTTGTCCCATATTTAAAGACGGCGATCGGCGAAATGTTGCTAATTATCGTGGGATTACCAGTCTCTCTGCCTCATCTAAACTTTTTGAAATGATTGTAAGCGATGCCATATTAGATCGAGTGAGGAATTACGTTTCATTTGATCAGCATGGATTCATACCAGGAAGATCAGTTTCGACGAATCTGTTAACATTCACGTCTAAGTGTATCGCTAGCATGGAGGAAAAAACTCAAATGGATGTTGTCTACACTGATCTAAAAGCAGCATTTGACAAAATCGACCACGAAATACTTCTTTGTAAATTATATCGTCTCGGATTCTCTGCGCAGCTCGTGTCCTGGTTAAGATCATATCTGACTGGTAGAGTATTACGAGTGAAATTGGATAACTGCACATCATCTCAATTTACGAACAATTCAGGAGTTCCTCAAGGTAGTAATTTGGGACCATTACTTTTCGTACTGTTTTTCAACGATGTCTCATTTGCTTTGCCAAATGGCTGCAAATTGATCTATGCAGACGATTTAAAATTGTACCTCGTAGTTCGTACCGTAGAGGATTGCCAGCGGTTACAATATTTACTAGAATTGTTCGTAGATTGGTGTCACAGAAACAAGCTAATTATTAACGTGGCAAAATGTCAGGTGATTACGTTCCACCGTACTTTGAATCCTGTGAAATTTAATTACAGTATTGGTGGCTCTGTTCTGACTAGAGTTAACCAGGTGAGCGATTTAGGAGTATTGTTGGATGAAAAACTGACCTTTGATTCACATCGATCACTGATCATTTCAAAAGCTTCACGTCAATTGGGATTTATTTCAAAAATCGCTAAGGACTTTAAAGATCCTCATTGCTTGAAGGCATTATATTGCTCACTCGTTAGACCTATTCTTGAGAACGCTTCATCAGTTTGGTTACCGTATCAGCTCTCGTGGTGCATGCGAATTGAACGAGTTCAAAAGCGGTTTGTTCGTTTAGCATTACGGAATTTACCGTGGAGAGATCCCTCGAATCTCCCACCATATCCGGATAGATGTCGACTAATCGGAATCGAATCGCTGTTACGTCGCCGTAAAATACAACAGGCAGTAGTTATTGCAAAACTGATCAACGGAGAAATCGATGCACCGGAATTGCGATCCGAAATTAATTTTCGAGCACCGAACAGAACCCTGCGGAATGGCACTCTACTTCAGCAAAGATTTCATAGAACTAGTTTTGGATGTAATGAACCGATAACCGCTGCCATTCGATCATTCACTGCTGTAGAAGATCTTTTTGAGTTTGGCGAATCATCCAGCCGCTTCGCTAGTAAAGTCAAACGATCTTCTGTGTTTTGATATTTTTTCTAGTCTTTAATTTTTGTTTTTAATTAAATTATGTGTATTTTGTTTTTAATAATGTTATGTGACTATTAGTTTTAGATGTATTGTGATAATTATTATATGTTGTTTTTTTAAAAGATGGTGGTTTTTGCGCCCGTTTGAGAATGACATATTTTATGTTCAACTCAAATGGGTTTTTCTCCACCCATATCCATGTAGATTTCGTATCCGATGGATATTACAATAATAAATAAATAAATAAATAAATAAATAAATAATGCCCAAAATTCCTCAATTGGTCGAAGTTGTGGGCAATTTGGTGGATTCATGTCTTTTGAGACGAAAGTGACATTTTTGGTAGTATACCATTCAACCGTTGATTTCGAGTAGTGGCAAGAAGCAAGAACTGGCCAGAAGACAACAGGATCCTTGTCGCTTCGAATCATAAGTAGAAGTCGTTTTTGTAAACATTCCTTGATGTATATTTCGCTGTTCATTGAAGCAGTGGTGATGAAGGGTTTCGAAATCTTACCGCAGCTACAAATTGCTTGCCAGACCATAGCTGTCTTACCAAATTTTTCGACTTCAATCGATGTCTCGGACTGGTTTAACACTTGCCCTTCTCGCACCGTATAATATTTTGGTCCCGGCAAGGATTTGTAATCGAGTTTCACGTAGGTTTCGTCGTTCATGATTATGCAGTTCAAATTTCCAGCAAGAATCGTATTGTACAGCTTTCGAACCCTCGGCCTGATCGATGCTTCTTGTTTCGGACTACGTTTTGGTTGTTTCTGCTTCTTATAGGCTCGAAGATTCAAACGTTTTTTAGCACGAAGAACATTGGACTTCGAAGTGCCTACTTTTTTGGCCACATCCCGAACTGAAACCTCCTTCTTTTGCTCGAACGCCTTCAGTATACGTTTATCCAACTGAGGGTTAGCAGGACCTTTTTTTCGACCCGTTTTCGGTTTATCCTCAAAGGTGTTATCCTCACCGAACTTCCTGATTGCATTTCGTACGGCTTTTTCACTTACTCCTTCTATTTTTGCTATCTTTCTCAGTGACAGTCCGCGTTATGTGCTCCATTTGTTCTGCTGAAAGTCCACGCATTTCGAAACAAACTAACGAAAACGAATAAACAACTGCACAAGTGGTTAGAGAAGAGTGTAAACAACAGGACGCAGCCATAAAAAATGACAGATTCTGTACCATTGCGAAATGACAGCGGTTTTTGGTTGCGTCCATACTTTCTGTGACAGTCTTTAGCTAACATTTTACTAACGCTGTATGAAATCGTGAATAGAATAGATAAATTTGTGCAACCTACCATAAATCCAGGAAAATGAAGATGCGAACGACCTTCCCGAACTGCTTTCACCGCAGGGAATTTTCAAACTGACCCGATTCATTCGCACGTCGTTTTGAAACAGGATGAACCGTTTCTTCTATAAACTTATGCGGTTTATGAAAATTATTGAAGGGAAGCCCCAATCCAAAAGAACAATCAGTACAAAAACTACTACACAATTTTCAATGGCAAAAACAGTGAACTTTGTGAAGTTTGTAGATTATTTTAAGTATGTCATTATTGACGATCATTTAGGAAAAACTAATGAAAATCTGATTTTTCCCGTTCCAAGTTTTTTTTTTCAAGCTCGAAATATGCCCTATCTGCATTCATGCGGCACCTGTATCACGAATAGGATAATGAGAACTTCAACTTTACCGAGTCATAACTTTGTTGTTAGTCAACCGATTTTCGAAATTTGTTCACCATTCCAGAAATAAAATGCACTGAAAAAAAAACTCCCGAAGTTATTATGAACACTGTAGATAGATGACCTCAGAAAAGGTGAGACTTTTTACAATGATCGTAAATATCTCGAATTTCAAACCTATACATTTTTACACATTTTTCGATTACTAGTGATACCAGCTACAATTTTCGCCCAACTACTATTCTTGCACTACCAAAAGAAAACCTTAAAAAATCGATGATCATTTTTTTTCACATGTTTGTGTATAACTCAAAAATTAAAGCGATGACACTTACATTATTCTATTTCAAAATATTGGAATCATTACCAGAAACAATGTACTGATGAACAAAATTATATATCCGTTCAAAGAATCTCAAGAAATTCGGTACAAATACAGAGAATTTTTATAATTGGGAAGATTTTGCCAAACAATATCAAAACAAAACTTTTAATTTTTATAACATATATTTTTTTATTATTTTAGTTATAAATTTATTTTGAACAAAATTTACAAAAAAAACTGAAATTCTGATTTTGTTTTTGGTTTGCCGTAGAATTTAAAAAAAATTGGTAAAAGATCGAAAATTTTAAAATTTCCGAGTTATATTGCATTGCACAGTGGTCCGGATCCACAACTTAGGGGGTCAAAAACATTTGTGCCTTAACCTTATACTTTAGAGCTATGATGTCTTCAAAACAAATGATCAGTGAAAAATAAGTCATATTTTGATGTACATGGTATTAGGGTGGCTCTTATTATAAAGGTGATCCAACAATTATTTTGCGGGTGTGTTGAGATAGAGGACTGTATCCCTGGGAAAAATTGTAGATAAACATATATCGAGCAGCTTTGCGGAAGACACCATTGTGGTATCTCCAACGGTTCTAGTGTTACAGCTATTTTTAAAGAGCAACTTAGGGTATTCCTAAAAAAAATCAGATTTTTCACTGTAGCATTTTTATTTTTCACTTTTCGTATTAGGTATCTTTGAACATTGTTAAAAGCAATTTTTTTATGACTGTCGCATTCAGGTAGCATTTTCTGTACCGGAGTTAGCAGCAAAACTAGTTCAAAAATGGGTTATTTTTAAACTGCTGTATTTCGAATTTCTTGCGCTTTCTCACCGAACGTCGTGATCATAAGTCATTTTTACTTTTAATTTTAAGATTTCCGAAATCGAACGTCGAGATCTGGTTTTATCTCGACGTTTTCTAAGATATTTGACATAAAAATTAAATTTCCGTTTTCGGTGATTTTTTTTTCAAAAAAAAATTTTTTTATGGCGCTAGATCTTATTGCTCCAGTCAATTTTGAGATATTTGGAATTGAAAAAAAATTGTCGATTTCGGAAAATTTATGTAAACCGGTGATTTTTCAAAATAGAAAATTATCAAATTTTCACCATTATCTTTACGTTTCGTCAGTGCATAACAGTTTATATTGAACTGTTATGTCACCTGCAGTTCAACATGAACCGCCGAGGCTAAACCGAAACGTAAACATAATGAAATTGGTTATGTACCCAGGCACAAACAAGGTTAATTCCTGAATAACACCCAATGCCGGCCGCCACCACTCACCCACCTACCGCTTTACGCAATTAAGGTTGTTCCCAAAATATTGGCTGTGCAGGGTTTCATTAAATAAAAAGCATTCAAACGGAGAGGTTGAGCTTTCGAGACGAAGACAACTGTAAGCTGCAGGTAGATAACCTGTTGGTGCTAATCGCAAAGGCTGCTGCAAGGCAATATTCGGGGCGATTCCAGTCTCAGAAGTACCTGGAATATTGGAACTCACTTCACTGAGAAAGATGGCCTAATCGATCTGAGAACTATTTCATTCTGTAGGTTACACTAGTTCATGCACTAGCTTTCATGTTTTTCAAAAATCAAACAAAATTGTTTGAAGAATACCATTCCTTTTTTATATGAGAATAAGAGAGATATGAGAAAGGCATCATTACACCACTAGGTGGATAAAAACAAGTTTTATTATTTATTCGTAATCCCATTTTTTCTGAATTGTAAATCAAGTATATGATAGATTTTCGAGTGGAATTTACTAATAGAAAAAAAACGATAAACGATATACTAATAGAAAATTCAAATAATTTTCGCATTCTGTACATTCCAATATAATTCTAAGTTTGTGGAATATAAGCTTTAATATTCTATCGATTATAATTGATGTCGTTTAGGATAGCCGAAAATTTAAGATATATTATTTTGTTCTTATTTGCTTGTAAACAGAAATCAAGCAATGTGTTATTTTTAAATTGTAGTTGTTTTTTTTTTGCCATTCTTTTATTTTTACGTTCTATTCCTTATTGTATAAAGCCATTGAAATTATTTAAAATTTTTGCATTATTACATCTAAATTATTATTACGTCTAAATAGATGAAATCATCGCGGGTGGCAATTTTGAAATTTTGAAATTTCCGATTTTCTACCGATTTTTTGAGATTCAACGGGAAACCTGAAACAAAATCAGAATTTTATCAATTGCTTTTGGGTTGAGCCTAAAAATTGTTGAAATCTTTTGTCCAATATAAGAATATAATTATTTTTAGAGTTTAGGTATATTTGTTATTGTAACCGCTTATGCTTTTGAATAAATCAAGTATTAGATCTGGCTTAGATTATAAACCGAAAAGTAATATTATAAGACATATAAAATCAAGCTCTTTTCAGAATTGTTGGTTATGGAGCATTGACTCCAGTACTTAAAAACATTTACTTTATTGAAACTTGTAACACGTTGACATCAAACTATTTTTCTTCATCTTTCAATTTAAGATGTTATTGAATTAAAATTGTCCAACGATTCAAAGTTCGTTGAGTAATCAAACCACTGTAATTTTGTGTGCGAACTCACTCTCAGAATCAGGATTTACTTATTGAAAATAAAATGGAAGTTATACTAGCTTCACAATCGAATGTAATCATATTAGTTGAAAGTCTGTATTGAAAATGATCAACTGAAACGGCTAGATATTCAGCTGATTAGCTCAGTTAAAAGCAAGAAGAAGTAGCTGCAACAGCTGATCCCTGTTCTAATTTGAAGTCACAGAAAACCGAAAGAACGCATACCGATCACTATGGGATGCAGCTGCGATTGCATGTCAATCCTCAACTGCGACTTTTTATTGGAACCTGTGAGCTTTCACTATTTCTCAATCCGAAGCTACATAATATTGTGCATCATATTTCTCTAAAAGCCGACAAAAAATGTCCTTTCAGCGAAAAGAAAATTAAATTTCCAGCCAGCTCACCTTTCTGTGTGCGATCTGCCTGCACATAGCGCTAATGCAGAGGAAAAATCACTTTTCATGAATAGAAGTCAGCATGCACCTAAATACGGAACGATTTGTATGGATGCTGTGTAGCGAAGATGTACGGTTATAGACGCTGCTTTCGATCAATTGCCCGTGGCAATACACAACAGCGTAAGCCAACACGACGAGTAAAAGAAGTACCAGTTTCAATAAGCTCCGTACAGCATCACTATAGGTGGGGATGTTGGAGCAAGCATACCGCCTAGCCACCCCCACATAGCTTGCATCGTTTTCAGATAGGGTTATGGCGCCCCTACACTTTGCAAAACCATTGACCAATGCCTAATCTCTCTTCTTTTGATATTGTCCACACTCACACATTTAAATCGATAGAAAAGCAACTATTCACTGGCAACGGCTGACCAACAACAACGGTGGGTAACTTCGGATGGTGGAAGGGTTGGTAAATTGTAGCTGTAATACGTAGTTCTTGCTTTTTTTTCGGTGTGGTAGAAATACCGCTTTCAGATACCCGTCAACTGGTACCGAAATGGATGAGGTCTAATCCAACGGGGGCGAAAAAATGTCACAATGTAAAATCCAGCAAGCTTTACACCGTATCAAAGCAACAAAATCGCTAGCTGTTTGCCAGATAGGTTAGCAGCTATCGAGAAAAAAAATACAGGCTATAAATCTTATAATAGTTCTAAGGAGTAAAACGGACTCCTAAAAGAAAACTTTTGTGTGCAATTCAATCGGTTAGTGGTTTATATTATCGTAACAGATTATTCAAAAATAACTTATTAACCAAATCAGACAAAATATTTGTTACCTCTGGATAATTGATGAAAAATATTCTTGAATGTTCAAGATTGAAAATACTGCTTACTAATTGCGACTAGCAAAGCAGTTCCATGGATTAGAGAATGTACCAAATTCAATTCGTATCTTTGGAGAAGGCTGTGCTTTAAATATGATCATTTTTGATTTCATTTATTCGGTGTATTTCGCACTGAATCGTATTCGAAGTAGGCAGCAACCTGCCACTAAGCGTGGACTTGATGAACAATGTGATTAAAAGTAATTTTTACTCTCAAGGATTTTGTAGAATTTTGAGTTACATAAAGCTAAAATGAATGGCTATGATTCCTTTACTTAAGATGTTTTGGTAGTCGAAGTGAGTTACCGAAAACTCATCGCTTTGTCTCGTATTTCCCTATATTTTTAATATCACATATTTGTAATATTTGTCTTAGAGCTATTTTCATCGAAGGAAAATGTTTTTGGTTCATCTTTTGAACAAGAATACTTGTTTGCCTCTACTTTGACACCTTTTGAATAGGCAAGAAACTACTGAAATCCGTTGAATCTATTCCGAAAGCCATTTCGCCTAAAGTCGTTTCATCTAGTAAACGGAAAATATCACATACATTTGCTTGGCAGATACACCTATGCAATTACTTTGATGTTTAGTGGCTAATAGTCAACAAATTTTCTTGGGAACTCCGTTCTGAGGTTCATGAATCAAGAGTACTAGAATTAATCTTTATTCTAGAAGTACAATTGTAGGTCAACAAAACGGGGGTTAACTAATTATAACTGATTTGTGTTTATTTTAAATCTATTCCAATTATAATATTAAGACATTTGCAGAAATCGGCAAAATGGGAGCGGGTCATATCGCCGAAAGCCATTTCGCCGAAAGTCGTTTCGCCGAGTAGGTCATTTCGCCGAAAGTCGTTTTGCCGTTATGTCTCCTGTATAACTGAAGTGGCGCAGCCACATAACCGAAGCCAAGATGGCTCGGCGGCACAAAGTCGCCGACCCGACGCCAGCTGAGTCGGACGCCGACCCGCCGTCGGAAGCGGCGGCCTCTTGTATACAAACCTGTAATCGCCTCGTTTGCCCAGTCTACCCAAAGCTAGGTTTCTTTGCTTTAGTTAGGTCCGAACGAGCGGTAGCGAAGTCGGACAGCACATGAACCAAAAAGGTGTGGCGTAGCCCCATTAGATATTATTTCATTTTCACTTAATAAACGGAAAATACGACCTACATTTGCCTGGTAGATACACATATACAATTGCTTTGATGCTTAGTAGCTAATTGTTAACAAGTTTTCTTGGGAACTACTTTCTGAGGTTCATGAATCAATCTTTATTCAAGAGTACAACAATCGATCATTATTCAAGAAGTACAATGGTAGGTCAACAAAACGGGCGTTAACGCTATCATCTTTCGTTTGTCTTTAATTTAAATGAATTCTAATTACGATTTCAAGACGATTTCAGGATTCGGCGAAATGACCCTTTCGGCGGAATGGCATTCGGTGAAGTGACCCATTCAGCGAAATAACCCTTTCGGCGAAGCAGCTTTCGGCGAAATGGCTTTCGGCGAAACGGCTTTCGGCGAAATGACCCTGATCCGGCGAAACGATCCTTCCGGCGAAATGGCTTTCGGCGAAACGAACTTCGGCGAAGTGGCTCATTCGGCGAAATGACTTTCGGCGAAACAGCTATCATCTTCTAGATGAGATTGAGCTTGAGCGACCACCCCTGGTTGCTACTCCGTTACTGATCGGGATTAGCTGAAATTGTACAGGGAGTTTCTAGATGATCCGACCTGGGACTGGTAAATCATCCTTCAATGTACATCTTCTGGTAATCGCAGAATTCAATGATCAGTGCCGGCGCCGGCCAGGCCCGAACGTAGATCGTCTAAGGAATGGGAAGGGATGTTAGTCCAACACTTGTTGTTACTAGAAGCCGTATATACTACTGCGCACTCCACAAGTGCCACGGGAGAAGGATATTTGTTAGTAAAAATGTCAATATTCGGTTTTAAGATGCTCGGATGCACCACTAAACTCGCTGACTTCCCGAGTGAACGTTTCAACAATATCCTATATTGAAGTCCTGGTTTTGATTCATAGCTCTTATTCGAGGAAACTGAAAAAAATTGCAATACTATATAGCGTAAAGAATAAAAACTTCCCTATTTTTTTATAAATGAAATTATGTGATACAAAATAAACGAGTGAATAGGATTTAGACAAAATAGTTGATTCATTGCATTGACATATTCTAAACAGTTGTTATAAAATCATTTTAAATCACCAAATAAAGGTCAACAGATTTCACACGCGTCTTGATTCTTTTTATTTCCGATTTATTATTTTAATTATTTATTAAAATTTTTAATTGGTTATATTGGTTGATCTGGACAGCCGGCTACCGAGAAAAATATAAATTCCTTGTTTGAAACATTAATATCAAGTATTTTTACCTTTTTTTATATATATAAAAAATAGGTATAGAATTCGCTCAAACTTTCGAAAAATTTTCCGAGGCCCGGAGGGCCGAATGTCATATACCAATCGATTCAGCTAGACGAACTGAGCAAATTTCTGTGTGTGTGTATGTGTGTGTGTCTGTATGTGTGTTGTCAACTAAGAGGTCGAGATCTCAGAGATGGCTGGACCGATTTTGATCAAACTAGTCGCAAATGAAAGGTCTCCCCGTCACCCAGAACGCTATTGAATGGTTTTGAGATCGGATGTTTACTTTTTGAGTTATACGAAGTTTTATGTCAAAATTTTCAGTTTTTTGACAGTATCTGTCACATTTGACCTTGAAAACAGAATATGTTTCCAGACTTAGATTTCGCTCGGTAATACCTATCCAACAAGCCATAGATTGTTAAAATCCGTCCATTTTTAACGGAGATATCGATATTTTTGTGTAAGCCTTATTCCAGTAGAAGGAATTTTGAGCGCTGTATGAAAAAACAAAGCTTGGGAGCAACATGAAACACGATTTTTTATGCTGTTACATATAATTGTTTCTAAGTACCAAAAAGACTGTGTACAGCATCCTTTTTTATGACAATTTGCCTCGGACAAATTTAAGCACGGTTCATTTTTGGCAACATAATCTTTCGAATATGGCATATGTAAACCAGATGGTACCTGCATTATCGAGTTGGAAGTAATTCCATAATTATATTGATTTAAACTATTTACAGCAATAAATGCTGGAAGAACATGACTTCCATATACCATACGACTCAGTTCGTCGAGATCAGCAAATGCGTGTGTGACAAATAATATCACTCAATTTTCTCGGAGATGGTTAAACCGTTTTCTACAAACTCAGATTCATATGAAAAGTCGTATACTCCCAAACAAGGTTCCTGAATTACGTTTGGATCCGACTTCTGATTGCGGAACCACAGGATGATATGTGAAACGAAATTAAAATAATGCAATTAATTTTTCTCGTAGATGGCTGAACCGATCTAAGATTCAAATGAAATCTAAGAATCATCTATGATTCAAATGAGAGGTGAATTTTATCCGATTCTGGAATTACAGATGATGAATTTTTAAAATTCATACCGATATAGAAGATGTAAATTGTTTGGCGTATTAATTTATGGCCATTCGAATCATTTTGGGTTATGCTAGTTCCTGAATACCGGCTCTGGAAGTGCCATAAATAATGACGAAAAACTCAAAAGTGGAACTTATTTCGACATATCATGGAATGTTCAATCGATTGTCACACGCTAAGATTGAAATTCGATATGTTTTGCAGTTTCGGCATTACAGGGTAATGAGTGATTAAAATCTCAATTTGCCGTTTAAAACGACGATAATTAAAATAATGTCATGAGAACTAAAACACCGAAGAATATCCATGCAAAAACACATGCGTATTGATAAAAAAAGGTATCATCTCACTGCTAGGTGGATTAATCACGTTTTTTACTATGCATTCAATATACCGATATATGTTATCTTTGTTATCAACTTTGTAATATCAACGGATTTGCGCAATAGTTGATTTTTATCATTCAATTTATAATCCTGAAAGACAATGAATAACATGGAAGAAGAAAACATTCTAAATAAAACTTTTCTCCGAAGCTAGACGGAAATTGATAGGTTGAATGAAGAGATAATTTAGTAAAATAGAGTAATCAGAAGTGAAACGTTGAAAATATCTGATAACTGAAAGGAAAAAGAAACTCTTGCAATTGTCGCCTTTTACGACATGGAAGCAGAAACCCAGTGGATCTATTCTTGGTGGATCTATTCTTGGTTAACTGGTTAACCAAAACCCTTGAATAATTCGAATCTATTTTATAATAATAAATTCCAACAGAAAGTGTTGAAAGAAAAAAAGATGGATATGCGTTTTTCTAATTTAGTTTTTTCGGTAAATTTTCAAATTCTTGAAAAATATTCAGATCCGATTTCCGGTTCCAGAACTACGGGTTGATATGGATTGAAAATTTGTGCACTAACTTTGTTCAGAACTTAGATTTAAATAATAATGCGATAAAAAATTCTCGAATTGTATTGTTATATGACTTCCGGCTCCGGAATAACCGGGTGATTAGTGTAGATATTTTTATATTAAGCGAGTAATTTCATTTTTTTTCTATTTATGCTGCCATGCAATTGATTTGCGTAGAGGAGCATTTCGAGATGGTGAAAAAAGGAAGGTTTCCCAAAAAATATTTTGAATGGCAGGCAATTTGCAGCTGTAGTCGAGCAACCCAAAGCTTCATCATTACCGGAGCGGCAAACAACGAAATATACCGTGATACTTAAACAAACGATTGTTACCATTCCTACGCGATCACGACGCTATTCTGCTCTGATTGGCATTATGTCACCACGCCAAAGATAATTTAGAATGATATAAAGCGGTTCCATGGTTCCATGTGGTACTGAAAGAGGCGAATCCACCTAACTGCCCGGAGTTACGATCTATTGGTCGGCTACAACTATTGAAAAGTCTCGAAAACCTGGGACAAACAGCAAATTTGTTTCCTCCGGTGAACGATCATAATGGTTACAGCCGAGGTAAAATAAATGATATAAAAGAAACAAATTTGTTTTATTCCAAATTTAATGTGTCTAGATTTCGTCGCGAGCATGCCTTATACAGAATTTTATCCAGATCCGACTTCCAGTTCCGAAATTACAAGATAATGCTTCAACTTTCGAATCTTCTAAACGAAGAGCGATGATGCGAAAAACGATAAAAATCTAAAATTTGGCTCAACATTGTTTACGAATTGAAAAGGTTATGTTAATTTATTCCCAGATGAACATTCTTGTTTTCATTCAAGATTTAATAAATTTTTTTTTGTGTGGATCCTTCAGAAATATTTTAATGATATAAACAAAGCATTATCCCTCCTCTAGGTGAACTCAAACAGGATGTGCAGACGGTTTTACTGTTATATCAGAAGATATTTGTTCGAGTTTGAATGAAATTCGTCTTCGGCGAAATGGCCTCTGGTGAAATGGTTTTTAGCAAAGTGCGTTCTGTAAAATGGTCTTCTGCGAAATGATCTAGAACCTTTGGTTATGTGACAGTTTCTACAGTTCCATTACCCCTGTATGCATGCATTCAATCTACCTGGTTTCGGTTTGCAACAACCAACTACTTTGTTTTGTTTCGATTATAAAGGTTTTAACCTTGAAGTCATCCGCCTTTCGAGTCAGAAAAACTTTTTGATGTGCGGGGGATAGGAATAGAATTTAGGTGGATTGCACGAAAGGCATTCACTTACTACACGGAGAACCATTCGATCATAAAATTGCGATATCGCAGTTTTTGATTTTTGCGATAGTTGATTTAACTAATTTCTTTTTGATTCAACCAATATGGTTGTTGATTTGCATATATTCAAGTAGTTGAAAAATATGTTGTTTTGAATGCTGTCAAATGCCGGAGACAGTTGACAGCAAAACAATAATCGCAATGCAAAATCAACAACTTTTTTAGTTGAAATCTGTCCGCGTCGCTTCAAAATGTCAATGAAAACAACATCGATGGTTAAAGCGTATGGTGAAATTGTGTTTATTCGATTTGAGAAATTTATGATAACAAGTTTTTATCTAACAGCGGTGTTGTGATAAAGTTAACCTTGTTTAAGATGAAAAAGATTTGGTGACAAATTAGAAAATGTTAATGAATGATCATCTCGTAATCTTTCAGGTATGTGCAAAAATATTATGCTTCAAATTCGATCATTGATTTACTTCCAGCAGACTGTTTTACTTCCAGCTGTTTGATACCAATGATGATGTTCATGCATTAGCAATAAAACGCTTTTTGACATGAATTTAATTTATAAAAGTAACAGGAGCGAAGGGTTTCAAACACACAGAACGCGCTGCGATTGAATGGCGCGTTTGAATTGCCGTCGCAAAATTCCAATTTCCAGCGGTTGATGCACCCAAGCTCATATAAATTGACTAAAATTATCAGTGCATAACTTTAGTTCAACCGTTTGAAGGCATCATCTTTCAATACTCATTTTAGGTAAATTTAATGATTTCGCTAATTTACTCGTTCCTTCGTGCACTTTTGCTAATCAGTTCTGATTTCGTAATGATAATTTATTCCTTGGTTAAGATCACTTGAAATCAGCAGTGATCGGTGGTTTTCCCAGCCCTAATGATATTACATGTCAATATAAAATACTGTTTATATTTTAACAACGATATTTATTCCATGAATTTCAACATACCGAACTTATTTCAAATAGATCTTGACGTGACGTGTAAGTATATTTTGATTATTTTCGCAAATCAATAACATTGTTCGAGTTGATTCAACTATTTGCAATGTCTAAAACAAATAAAACCGATTTATTTTTCAACTAACTAAATTTTGTTTCAATAACAACACCAGTTATTTCGACTAAAATATTTGTTGAAATTGAAAGGTATGTGTCCTCACTAACTGACAGCATTTTTTTTTTCAAACAGTTAAATTAGTTGTCTCAACCATCGTTTCTGCTAATCGAAAAACAAAAATGACAGTTTAGTTAAAACAACAATCGATTATTTGTACCAAATTTTAACCAATCGAATTCAGAAAATCAACTAATATTCTGGTTGAAAAGGGATCGCGGGTGGTTCCGTGTAGTTACTATCAGCGTCAGGAAAATATTCAATTCAATTTTCCGAAAACTATTATCCTATTTATACAGTCTTGCAACAACCATAATTTATCTGAAACTAGATCAAACAAACCCGACCGCTTGATATATAGAGATTTGTGAGAATGAGTGCAATTTCCATGACAAATGATGATGATGATGGTCATCAGCATCAAGTTCATTGCTGTATCCGAACTGTCGCGCCTATCTCAGCAAATAAACGACCGTTGAAACAGCATATAAATTATCCATTCTTCCTATAGCCGAAACGACGACATGATTATTACTATTTAGAAGCGTCGCGACGGTCAGTAGCCACGGCAAACATAATGTGATGTTCGTGCTGGGATTGCAGGCTGGCTACTGACACCCGCCCGCAAGTCGTTATTGACTGACAATAACTGAACCCTGTTTCAGTAACAGGATTTGACTTGTTTTATTGCTGTGCGTGTTGGGGGCTAAGGACATTTCCCTTGCATTGACATGATATGATTTCGAAACAAGAACTCAAAAAGTTTCCGACTGCCATACAATTTACATTTGTTTCAAACATGCTACTAATCCTACTCAGTCTGTATTAACAACAACCCGCCCCAGTAGATTGAACAAATCCTTTCCATCAGAATATACAAAGATCTGCGCTGTTGCAACTTTTTACTGTCGATTTCCACGTCTACTCATTTTACTCGGCAAGATAGTTGGATCGACACCGCCGCCAGCAACGCACACACACCAAACCGTACTACGGCAAAAAGGGGGAAATTCAATCCCACTTGATCTCTCCGAATTCACCGTCTGTTGACCACCCAAGATGAAAACGAATGCAGCTTATAGCAACCGGTGCAACATTGCCGCAATCCGGTGGCGTACGCATCCCCGGAAAATAACGTCGGTCGTAGTTGAACATAAAACTTACTTCGGTAGCGTGGTGCCGATTTTTTGTTTTTCGCTGTGCGGTGCATATACTATCTGTTATTTTTTTACTGTTGTTTTTATTCCTCATGTCGGACAAAATGGGTTTGTTTGATATCAAGTTTCCCGATGGGTTCTGCTTCTTTGAAATGAGGTTGGGTTGAGATCTGGAAGATAGCAGAAACTTTCTTTCCACTATTCCCAAACTGATTCAATTCTAATTAAAATAGTTATTTGAATTATTTTTTTTTTCTTCAAAGATTACTCTTTTTTTTTCTCACTTTCCTTGCTTGCCTGTAGAAGCCATAATCGACATTTCTGTTTCTCGCGGTGAAAGATTTTCTTTTAACTTTTCTCGACCCTCGAATGCGGGTTGCAGTTTTACTTCTGTTTTGCAATCGACCCATTTTTAAAAGGCTCGGTTCTGATTGTGGGTTGAAAATTTGCTACACTTTTCATTACTAAATCGCACCGAACATCATACTTTATTGACCCCGAAATACTTTTGCCAACTCATTGAAAAATCCTGTGTTGAAATAAAGTAATAATCGATTTTCTCGTTTTTCTTTTCAGGTAAGCTTGATGCAGTTTTTAGGAGGAACATATCGTAAGTAACTCAGATAGGAGCTCAGTGGATCCATCAATGAGTCCCCGGTCTGACAGACAGATGGCGCCATTGATTAACAATTCATCATGTGTCAAAATTTCATGACATTCGGTTTATTAGTGTGTTAGTTTATAACACTACTTTTGAAAATTAGAAACAATGGAGAAAGAAGAATTTTATGTGCTCAATTTTTACTGAAAAAAACGTGTTAGTAATAAAATGGCTTAATAAGGTTTATCTGGGATCTGCTCCAAGCAAATCATCCATTTTTGAATGGTACGCTGATCTTGAACGTGTTTGTGCAAACACCGATGATGCACCACGCTCTGATCGTCTCAAAAGTTCATTCCATCGTTATGCAAAATCGAAAAGTGAAGTCGCCGGAGATGGCAGTCATCGTAATGATATCAAGAGGAAGTATATTAACGTATTCTTCCAGCTGATCAAAAACAACTTATCGCTACGATGGCAAAAATTCCACGAATTCGAATGCGAATTACTACCGCCATATTCGCCGGATTTAGCCCCCAGCGACTATTTTCTATTCTTAAATTTAAAAACAAGAGCTTACCGATTAGAGACGATAAGGTCATTACTGAAATTGAAGCATTTTATTAGGCTGAGGAGAAATCGTAGGTTGAAAGTGGTTTAGAAATTGTTTTGAAAAATAAATTGCACTATTTAAAAATGTCTTCACTGTTTCGCCACTAATAGATTTTGCTGATTTTTTGATATAGTGAGATTGAATGGAATTTATTTTCTTTTAATGAAATTTATTTCATTCCACGAATCGCTCAAAAAGTAATTTTTGGTAAAAAATTGTTGTAACGCCGTTGAAACAATAGAAAAAAATTGATAAATAAAATCGAAATTCGGAATGAAAAGTGTAATTTTCTATGTTAGACCGGAGACTTTTTGATTTACGTGCTATTGTTGTCACCGGATGTCAGACTAATTCTGTCCGAAGAAAGATGATAGACTCTATCAATCTCACAGTGGAGCTCAGTTCTTCATGTTTTGCCTGAAGAAAAATTTATATTGTGAAAAATTTATATTGTGAAGAAATTCACTTTATGAACATGAACTTAGCGAGGCACCTTTAGCCGATGATAACGCAAATAGGTGAATATTTTGTAGCTAACTAGTTACGGTAATTCAGAATTCGTTGCTCATTTTTGTTAATAATTCGCTAAGTTCATATGAAGTTAATATGTTGCTAATTAGTTGCTCATCAGTTACGGTAATTTTGAATTTTTATTTATCTTTTTTATTTTGTCGAGCTCTTCACAAAGGTCATATGAAGTTCACGAAGCACCCCTCCCAAATAAGCAAATAGAAACCCATTATATAGTTTGTTGCTAATTAGTTGCTAGTTGGTTACGGTAACTTTGAATTTTTTGGTCATTTTTTTATTTTTTCGAGTACTTCGCTAAGTTCATATGAAATTGACGTAGCATCTCTCTTAAGTAAGCTTGAAAATTTAAAAAAAATTGAGTAACAGATCCAAAAACACCGTAAATAATTAGCAACAAACTGGGTTTCGCTTTCTAGCAAAGTACTCGAAAAAAAAGTGTGCAACAAATTCAAAATTACTATAACAAATTAGCAACAAATTATTCACCTATTTCACCGGGCTCGTTTGAGACAAAAATTTATTCAGATTGATTCACCAAAGCATGCTTCAGCGTTTAAATCACATATTTGGCACCGAACCAAAAGTATCATAAATAATACATCAGAACAATGCTAATTGTACCGATACAAAAAACCTTAGCCCAATTTTAGTCTCGAACGTGTCTAAAATTATTGATTTACAAGAAATGAGTTTAGACACGATGATGAGTTTTGACGTTTACGTCACTTAAGCCAATATACCACCGGAACGGTAAGTGACAGTCAGTTGAACTTCCAAACTGTTGAAAGAACTAATAGTAGTTTCCAAACGAGCCTAGGTTTGTTAAGATCGGTTCTGTCATCTTGGAGAAAATTTAGAGGAGTAAAAAATGCGTTTAATTGGTTACGTCACTTATACAATTACATCTCCGAACAAATCATTGCGATTTGATCTTCAAACTTGATCAATGACTAAAAAGTAGCATTCAAACGAGCCTAAGTTCATTAAAATCGGTTCAGCCATCTCTGAGAGAATTGAGCACGAAACAAACAACGCGTTTTGTCGCTTACGTCAGTTGTACCATCATATCTCCTGTACCAGAAGTCACAGCCATTTGATATTCGAACTTGACGCAATAGTAGCTTTCAAACGAGCCTTAGTTTGTTGATATCGGTTCAGCCACCTTCGAGACAATTGAGCGCTAAACAAAATTGTTGAAAGGTACTCACACACAGGCATTTTCCAATCTCGTCGAGCTGAATCGAATGGTATATAGCACTATAAGTCCCCGAGGTTGCGTCGGGTTTTCCAGCAATTCTAATACCTTTCTATAGAGTAAGGCAAAAAGCCTTTTTACGTAGGCAATATCAGTATGAAATGAATTATCTATTTGTGCAATTCATCGGAAAAGAAAATATTACGGATTGAATGGCAGATTTGCTATCATACGAAGACACTACCTTGTGAACTACTTGACTTATCTGCGTCGGGAGCCGTTCGTACCACTCAAGTAACCAAATATATTTTATAGAAACATATAGAGCAGATATAAGTCAACATTGCTTTATATCTGCCGTTAATACGCATTATGAGCGAATGCGGGATTTGTTAGCTACATGGGCAACTTGAATGGCATGTTCAGGTTTTTTAAACAAATCATATATCATTTCTGTGCGTGGGATCTGGCCATGCAATAAAGACTGTCCCAGAAAATATGGACGCAACCAAAAATCCGCTGCCATTTCGCAATGGTTCAGAATCTGTCAATTTTTATGGCTGCGTCCTGTTGTTTACACTCTTCTCTAACCACTTGTGCAGTTGTTTATTCGTTTTGATTAGTTTGTTTCGAAATGCGTGGACTTTCAGCAGGAAAATGTCGAAAAATTGTGTGCAAATGGTGCACAGAACGCGGACTGTCACTGAGGAAGATAGCAAAAATGGAAGTGAAAAAGCCGTGCGAAATGCAATCAAGAAGTTCGGTGAGGATAACACCTTTGAGAATAAACCTATAAGAAGCAAAAACAACCAAAACGTAGTCCGAAACAAGAAGCATCGATCAGGCCGAGGGTTCGAAAGCTTGCTGGAAATTTGAACTGCATAATCATGGTCGACGAAACCTACGTGAAACTCGATTACAAATCCTTGCCGGGACCACAATATTAAAGGGTGCAAGAAGGGCAAGTGTTAAACCAGTCCGAGACATTGATTGAAGTCGAAAAATTTGATAAGAAATCTCTGGTCTGGCAAGCAATTTGTAGCTGCAGTAAGATTTCGAAACCCTTTATCACCACTGCTTCAATGCACAGCGAAATATTTATCAAGGAATGTTTACAAAAACGACTTCTACTCATGATTCGAATCCACAAGGATCCTGTTGTCTTTTGGCCAGATCTTGCTTCTTGCCACTACTCGAAATCAACGGTAGAATGGTATACTACCAAAAATGTCACTTTCGTCCCAAAAGACATGAATCCACCACAACTTCGACCAATTGAGGAATTTTGGGCATTAACGAAGGCACATCTTAGGAAACATGTCTCCGCAGCCGAAACCATTCAACAGTTCGAAAAAGATTGGAAAAAAGTGTCAAAACTTGTCGTCAAGAAGTCTGTACGGAATTTAATGAGGAACGTTCCCAAGAAGGTGTGCCAGCTAGTCTACAATGGCTTAGTAGCAAATGTTGAGAATAATATTCTGTTGTTGTAGTCTAATATTATCAGTATATCGAATAAAATTTTAATATCTAACACTTGTGAATTATTTACAGCGAAATCAAAGTGCGTCCATACTTTTTGGCACAGTCTCTAGGGCTCAAAAAATCGTCAGTAAATCGCACTGTATCTCATTCCTATTTTGTGCGGTTGAATAATTTTTCGTACAACATCTTTTCCTTTTTTCAAACGCCTCTCGTTTTGATTCGTTTCCGTTTTCAGTGGAAGCCTCATTTCAGTGGAGGCCTGGCATCTCGGGTAGTACAAAAACATCGGAAGTTGAAAGCGATTAGAGCTTCTCTTCGTCTTGACCTTCTATTCGCTGAAATGGAACTCGTGATTTGAAAGTATTGCACACTTTGTCAGTTCTCTGCTGTTTCGTTCATAATTTATCTGTTTGTTTCAATTTGTTTCGATTCGTTCGGTAGCAATTTTTTTTTGTTCGGCGTTGAAAGTGAAAAGCTATTTTCTGGATGGGTTCGGTTTTGGGGGTTGAAAGGGAAGAAGAGCTTTCAAGAAATGTACCTATCTTAAATCCTGATGGTTAACGTGGGGTAAAATTTTGTCTCATAAATAGTATTGTCAAGGCTGTAAATTCATGCCGTTCTTGAACACAAATTGAATGGTCACAAAGCATTACGAACGTCCAACTCATAAAACATTAATTTCTTCAATTATTTGATTGTAAATAACGACTGCCAAAACTCATTATCATGTTCCACACTGTCATTAAAAACACAGATCATATCATAATCACACCCATCATGCCGTATAATGACCACGATCAATCACGGCGACAATGATTTTCATTGGTCTCTCTGCTGCGGGTAACCGATGCAACCGCTAATCGGACAGCGTATAAATACAATTCAATCACTCCAATGTCATCATGGAAACCGGGTAGGCCAAGCGCGCAACATGCAACCGGGTCCATTGTACATCCATCCATCCATCCATCCATACCATCCGGAACCTCAATCACATGGCGTTGATTAACCAACCTACAGCATAACAACAGAACGCTTTCCAACTTGACGGCCGGTGAACGGGCAGTGGCATGTAAATCGGTCAACTATCCGACCAAGGGTCCGCAGTTCAGCGGTGAATAAATAACTGTGTCAACGGTCAATTCTGCACTAATTAATCACTGTAAACCAGCGCATCAACACCAGGACCATTCTGCCGACGAATGGGACGAAGGCCACCTACGCGAGAACGGATGACTCAATTCAGCTTTCTCATTCAGAAAACATTATGCATTTCGGATCGGGGCCCGCGACCCGCAGCTCCGCGAAATAAAGCACACAATCAGTTGTGTATAATTCTCACATTGCTGGCGTACTTTTCCAGCACCCCAGCGCCGACCGCTGGCAACATCCCAATTTAGCAGAACCGTTTTACGAAACTCTGTCATGGTCTGCTGAAGATGACCAACGCCGGCTGGGATTCTTTCCACGGTTCTCATCATCACTTTTAAACTGGCCAGGCGTACTTGGGCTTCCATCCATTGCGAAATGGTATTCGTCGTGTGGATTTTATCTGCCTGGTGGGAATTCACGAGGTATTTGATTTGTGACTGGCACCGGTGCCCATTGTGAATGATTGGTTGGGTTCATAACGTACGTAGCTTCATTAGCTAACTTTGGTCTATTCGTTGGAGAGTGTTTGTACCTTTTGTTGATGGTGCAAATATTGTTTCTCCATTTTGATGGTTGTAAAACGGAATGCCAAAGCAAAATCTACATGAACATGATTAAAAATCATGAAATCATAATTACTACCACAATTTTATAGTCATTTGCAAACAAATATGATATACCTAATTTGTAATGTAATGTAGTTTAATATAAGTCTCATATTGTACCATTAGGATATTTTAAATCTCAAGGTAAGATGAGAAGGTTTTATGCCTATTGGAGAAGGAGATTAAAAATGTCATCTCCAGATGGGTTTTCCTTGCTTCCAATACATAAAACAATAAAACTTATCCGAAAAGCTATAGATTGTCCACACTTTTCGGAGATATCAGTATTTTCATGCAAGTGATTTTTCCACCCTATCTTGGTAGGGGGGTCTGAGACTGGTACATTTGAGCGTCAAAAATGACACATTTTTACAATATATTTAACACACATTTCACTTTTTTTCACGTAATGAAATTCAGTTATTTGACGAACTAAGTTCTTATGAATTGTTGCATATGTAGATTTGCATCATCTGTATTTTTTTTGCTGTGTAGGAGTTTTGAGCACTTCATAATTCAACGAAGCTTGGGAGCAAGAACTTCAAAGGTGAAATGGTGCTGTTTCATTGCATTTTTCCAAGATTTAATTATAGCACGGAACGTTTTTGGCAACATAGCCATTCGAATGTGACATGATATGACACTAGAGTTGTCTTTTCTTAAATCCAATTTTTGTATTCGTTCAAAGGGGCGGGTAGTGTCTAACACTTTTGAAAAATCATGTACTTTTCTTTGTACTTTCACATAGTAAAATATTTCAAGAATACTTTTGTCAAATTTTTAAGCCTATTGGAACAAAACGCTGGAAGCAATGAGCCTTTCTTTTTCTTGTCGCATACTGTGCTTCGTTGCCTAGAAAATTTGATAAAACATTCTTGAAATCATTTTTGCAGTGGGAACATGTATTGAAGAAGCTCAGGGTGGTGGAAATAGTAAAACGCATATGCACGGATTGCATAAGAACGCAGGTTCGAGTCCTGCCTCTGAGCGTAGCTTTTTCCAAAAAATCATCTTTTCTGTAAGATTCTCATTCATTTGGCTTCCACTCAGTCATTGCAAAAATGAACTTAGTTATGATGACTTTACATCAAACCAACTCAAAAATTAATAAATCATTATGTTTGAAATGTTTTATTATGACAAAATACAATAAAAAAGTATGATTTTTCGAAAGTGTTAGACCCTAGGAAAAAAATGTTTACTTCGATTTTATAAACAATAAACTTCAAACGCGGTTTTCTCGAGAGGACGTTTTAAAAGTCCGTGTCCATCGTCATCCGAAAGCTACTTCATAAATTTTTTTTTTCAAATTTTGCACACTTTTTCTACATGTGAAATACCTGACCTCAACGTTTTGCTTTTCGTTTTATGTTACTTTGGTTAGGTTTTGCAGCTACAAAATTACGGATTTTTTCGTGATCGAGTTTTTGACTTTAAACAACTACCAAAAAATAAAAAAATTAAAGAAAAATCAAACAAATACGTTGGGGTCTAAATACACATGTACTATAACTATGCTGCTTTGATTTGTTGACCTCTGATAAATCTGTGCTGAGATACAGTGGACATAGCAAATCACGATTTCCAAAAAACCGTCCTCCAAGAAACTCCTTCACCAGCTTATTGCTCAATATTTTTCCACGAAAAATTACAAAATGTTGTCTGAATAAATTCTCAAAAATAGTGTTTTTTTTTCATCCGTTAGAACCGAAAAACTTTTTCCCATATTTCTTACAATTCTCAAAAACTCATTCCGAAAACTCGACCGGTTTGTCCGCAATCTATGACGATTCGGTCTATTTTTTTGACATCATCAAAATTGGAAAAGTTCTGATCAGCTAGACCAAGCCGGCATCGACCGGAACAAATAATAATCGGAAGGAGCAATGTCTGGTTTATACGGCGGGTTGGGTTGGACATCCTATTGAAGCGATTTTAAGCATGTTTGACCGGCTGTGCAACATGTAGGCGAGCATGGTCGTGTTTATTGTGGCATCAATTGCAGTTGGTGAACCTTTTCCGTGATCCAGTTGCATCTAATTGCAGTAGCTTATAATACACCACATCCAGCTGGCTTCACCTTCATATATGGGGATCAAAACCATCAGGCCATGAATATTCTGAACGACCGTCGATGCTGATGCATGATCGGGTTATCCAAACGTTACCCGACGTTTTGGACTATCGTAATGGACTCACGATTCATCGTCAGTTACAATTCGATGGAAAAAAAACTTTTCTCTTGTACCGTTGAAACAGTTGTACGCACGGTGAATAAATAGAGTTCGACGTCGTTTGGCGTCAATTGGCTACGGCACCTAATTACCTACCTTTCGGATCATTCCCATTACTTGTAAACGTTGGAAAATGGCGTTGACTGAGTAACTTCGAGTGATTGTGCGAGTTCTTCTTGCGTTTGCGATTGTATTTATGGTTTGTTTTGAAAAGGAAATTAAAAATCGGTTATCTAAGAACATGAATATTTGATTTTTATAATTTTTTGATGTGTTGTTCGTTGGAAAAAAGTTTTGCACTGTAGGTAATATTGGACTGATAAACAGGAATGAGCAGCATCATATAGTTATAATTTTATTTTTAAGCGGCAGCATTTCTAAACACTTTAATCAGCCCCTTATTTATTTGAAATTTTACATAAATTACATAGAAACGCATTAAAAAAAACAAAAATATTTTCAACTATTTTTATAAATTGATGTGATTTTGAAAGATTAAACCTTTTTTTCATGTTTATTTCCTAAAATAAAGGGTGATTTTTTAGGATTTGATTAAAAAAAAACTCAAAAAATTATAATCCAACGTTTGAAGATGGTATCATGCAAATGTTGGCCGCGCCTCCTTTTCAGATGGCCCATGCGCAAGACCAAATTTTGGTACATCATATTGGCCGGTATTTCACGAATAAATGCATCAATATTGGCTTCCAGTACGTTCATCGTTGCCAGTTTATCCTTGTAGACATGAACCTCAGGCGTCGAGTCCAAAACGTGAAATGAATTGTTCACCGAAGGCGGCTCTCAATTTGGTCATTGGATCGCGTGCCGTGTGTGATGTGGCACTGTCTGGTTGAAACCACATATCAGGCATGTCCAATTTCTGCCATTATGGACAAATGCAATCGTCAATCATCACACGGCAGCGCTCGCCATTCACAGTGACGTTCCGCCCATCGTCGCCCCTTTGAAGAAGTACGGCCCGATGATGTCACCGATCCATAATCCACACCAAACAGCGCCTTTTTTGGGATGCATTGGTAGCTCTTGCAATGATTCTGGCTGATCTTCACTCCAGATGCGGTAATTTCGTTTGTTGACGTATTCATTTAACCAGAAATGAGATTCGTCGCTGAACACATTTTTTGATAAAAAAATGGATCTCTCGATCTATTAAATTTTCTTGAATTTTGATAGTAAAATCAAACGAGACGTTGCTTGTTCGTAAGTTGATTCATGATTGCATTTTAGACCAAACTGAACAAGTTTGACAATGACACAAGCCACGACTCACGGGTGATCTGCCAAAAACAGTGTTGCCGAAAAGATACCATTTATAACGCAAATTTTGAAGTTCTAGATTGATATCAGGCCTGATTCTGATTGCACGAAGCGTGGTATGGTTTATTCGGTAGTGAATACGTTAGTGAATACGTGAATACTTCAGAGTTTAGCGCAACATTATTCCGTTCAGGGAGATATTGGAATCGATATTTATAAACATGTAAACTCTCTTACCGTCACTGTTCTTGTCGAATTCCCACATAATTGCTGGAAAAATAGTTTTCCGTAGTGCCTGAAATACGACGACTGGTTCTAAACGAACAAGTTTGACATGTTTGAAAAATCAAATCAAGAACCATTGCAACAACGTTTCGTGACATGCAATTTTCTCGAGATAAGCATCATTCTTTAGCTAAAGTCGTCGTTCCATTTTCAAGCGGAAATTTATTATCCTTGCGCAAATCTGGTTGTACAGTTTTACACCTCATTCTGTACCGATCTAGTGTATCCTACCATATGTCATAGCCCATAAATCCTGTTTTAATTTTGTCACTTTTATTACGATTTCCTCCGCCTAGCCTATTCGGGAACGCCTTTGCTAGGAAAGCGGAAAGTTTGACTGCAACAGCAAGCATGCATCGTTTATATCCCCATAGGTAGGTAGGTGATGCAATCTTTATCAGCTTTTGCTGTGACAGGTTCAAATCGTACGGCATTCAGTTCTCCTTGTGCTTTCGAATGTGTAGCAAACCTAGGGTGGATCCGGTTTCTGCCAGAATATCTTGCTTCAATCGTTTGTTTTTGTCCTTAAAAGAGTTTGCAATCATCGGATGTCTGTTTTGAAGTCCTAACTTTTACGATTTGGTAACAATTTTCATGTAACTATGAAATGATTTCCTTCTCTGTAATCTTAAATTGTGACACCCTACTCATCACTGTCAGGCCGCAGTAGATGTGTCGGTTTGTCGCCTTGCCAGCGAGGAGGCAATGGCTGATAGTGATTTCTTCTTCTGATTAAAAATAGAAGCAGGAAGAACTAACTGGGGACGAGCTGCAATTTTCTCCATTCGTGAATTCCCAGGATGTCTCCCAACAGGTAACCAAACCTCCCGCAAGCAAGCAAGCAAGTATCATCGGACAGAAGGTCGATCAAGCGACGAGTATATCTAAATCCGGTAGAACGAGAAACATCCCGGAACGAATTGAGCAAGGGCTTCATTTATTGGCTTTTAATCAAGATACACTACAGATATTATATAACTTTCCAACTGAGTGCCGCTGTGAGACTATATTGAGAGCGATGGGCAAAACCCCGAATGGCTGATCTTCTATTGGATTATCCTTCGTCTGATGTGGTCAAGGTTGTGTGTTCGATTAGTTTGTATGCCCGAACAGTTAAGCTTCTTTCAAA
Source organism: Malaya genurostris (assembly GCF_030247185.1). Classification (NCBI taxonomy): domain Eukaryota; kingdom Metazoa; phylum Arthropoda; class Insecta; order Diptera; family Culicidae; genus Malaya; species Malaya genurostris. The sequence goes on from NC_080570.1 coordinate 130,544,753, forward strand.
TACATTTCGATTGACTCCACAGCTAATAAACCAATGTAGTGTATTTGGAGATCTTTGAGCTGACTGCATCAAAGAAATCTCTAATCGTGCATTTGTCACAATGACTAATGAGTTCAAGTTTAAAAGCAATACCGGTTTCGATAGTATGCTAGATTGTTGCTCTTATGACCGTCTCAATATTAGGACACTCATAGGATAATCAAATGAGCTATATTGAGTATTGAATCATTTGTCATCACTTTTCTGTCATTCGCTGGGTTACCGTTACTAAGACATTATCACCTATCATTTGAGCTCATGCAGTAGAGAAGGAAGGTGGAGTATCCAAGCAGCGAAAAAGGTACAATAAAACATCATCTGTTACTAAAGACTGTCCCAGAAAGTATGGACGCACTTTGATTTCGCTGTAAATAATTCACAAGTGTTAGATATTCAAATTTTATTCAATATACTGATAATATTAGACTACAACAACAGAATATTATTCTCAACATTTGCTACTTAGCCATTGTAGACTAGCTGGCGCACCTTCTTGCGAACGTCCCTCATTAAATTCCGTATAGACTTCTTGGCGACAAGTTTTGACACTTTTTTTCCAATCTTTTTCGAACGGTTGAATGGTTTCGGCAGCCGAGACAAGTTTCCTAAGATGTGCCTTCGTTAATGCCCAAAATTCCTCAATTGGTCGAAGTTGTGGTGGATTCATGTCTTTTGGGACGAAAGTGACATTTTTGGTAGTATACAATTCTACCGTTGATTTCGAGTAGTGGCAAGAAGCAAGATCTGGCCAGAACAAAACAGGATCCTTGTGGATTCTAATCATTGTACAGCTTTCGAACCCTCGGCCTGATCGATGCTTCTTGTTTCGGACTACGTTTTGGTTGTTTCTGCTTCTTATAGGTTCGAAGATTCAAACGAAGAACATTTGACTTCGAAGTGACAACTTTTTTGACCACATCCCGAACTGAAACATCCTTCTTTTGCTCGAACGCCTTCAGTATACGGTTATCCAACTGAGGGTTAGCAGGACCTTTTTTTCGACCCGTTTTCGGTTTATCCTCAAAGGTGTTATTCTCACCGAACTTCCTGATTGCATTTCGCACGGCTTTTTCACACACTCCTTCCATTTTTGCTATCTTTCTCAGTGACAGTCCGCGTTCTGTGCACCATTTGTACACAATTTTTCGACGTTGTTCTGCTGAAAGTACACGAATTTCGAAACAAACTAATAAAAACGAATAAACAACTGCACAAGTGGTTAGAGAAAAGGAGTTTAAACAACAGGACGCTGCCTTAAAAATTAACAGATTCTGAACCATTGCGAAATGGCAGCGGTTTTTGGTTGCGTCCATACTTTCTGGGACAGATTTTACCAAGTGAAAGTAATAATTAGTGTGGCTTATTGGTGCTTTTGAATGACATCGACCGTGCACAGTTCGAGCATGTATTCATGATCATGATTCCGATCTTGTTTCATTGGGTTACCTTCTGAGTTGTGTTTTATAATTTTTTTAAAAACAAAAATCATGTCAGTAGAATACAACATTTTAGCTATTTTTGGTGTAAAGTAAGAGAATACCACCAGATAAACATAGCAGGATGCATAAGTTTCCTATAATTTCATGGGAAATATTTTCCCCTGTGATCCTCAGAAATAAATAAACGAAAAGTTGGGTTTAATTTATCGTAGTCTAATTTATTGCTAAAACATTTATTATTTCGATACGTCGTTTTGCACAAACTTTTATAGTGCAATAAAGACTGACAGTTCTTTGTTTTTATTCGTTCAGAAACGCCTTGAAAATAAATCTTTTTTAACATTTAACATTTTTTAACGTCGATTTAATAATAATTGAAGAATCGATAACGATTTTTTTTTTTGAGGGTTTAAGCAACATGCCACACCTCGCGAGAAACAGTGTGAAGTGTTGAAAAACAAACTCCCGCAAGCGAATCATTTCCAGAAGCACTGATTTTCCTTGGTCGCCTAACTTATCGAGCTGTGGTTTCTATTTATGAATTTTTTTAAGCTCAGGACCTTGGACGATCTGCGGGATAACTTTCACCGTGAAATTGCCGAAATTAATACCACCCAGGTAACCAGTAAGCACTAATAATGGCTTTAAAATAACCGGTTATGAGCACCAAAAATGCTTATAGCTCTATATCTGCAATCTAATAGCTCATCTGTTGTAAATCAATCAGAATTCAGTTTTTAGAATGCACACCAGCCATAAATAAGCATTGTATGTGAATAGTCGTATATTTTGTCAATTTTCGGCTCTAATTCAGTCCAATTAGCGATTTTTTGCTGTCATAATGCGGCATTAGTATGTGCTTTTTGATTACCGGGACGATACGTTGGAAAAAGTGACCAAAAATTTCTTAAAATTGCTCGGAAATTGCTTATCAAGTAATGTGCATCATTTGTCAAATATTTTGTTTAAACAAATAAGCGGTTGTAAGTTGGTTATGTTGTTCATAACACATAATAAATGTGTCAGGTTCCTTACCTCAACCCTGTACGTTAGCACTTTGAAATACATCAGGAAACATGAGGAATCTGTTGAATGAATTTCAAAGGAAAATGTCACTGTTGAAAAAATCATGATCATCAGAAAAATTTCATTTAATTATCACTCGTGAAAAAATCAGTTCAGAAGATTTTCTAAAAAAACTCAGTGAATGAAAAAATCACTTTCGAGATATTCAATCTTGAAACAAGAGTGCGAACCTCAAAATTCACAAGTGTTTTTCTGTGTCAGCTGAATCTGATTCATCCACAGAAAATCGCTTTAGAGAAGAGCTATTTTTTGTATTTTTTATACTATAACTTTAAGTTTATTGTATTATCTTGGATCTGTGAAAGTTTGTTTGTTAAAAAATGGCATGACTTTATTCAAAATTTTACGAAAAATTTTATTTTACTATAACTTTCAGAAAAAAATTCTTTTCAACTCAATTTTTTGTGAATCTTCGAATTCTAGCCCTATTGTATTAAACGTTAAACTTAAAACTGATTTAATTTACTAAATTAAATCCAAATGTCGTTTGGTAAAAAGTGAAAAGTAAGCGAAGTATTGCGTCAATAAATCTATTGATCGTTTTTTTTTTGTTATCGTGCTGTCGGCTATCGAATCAAGCCAGACTAAGATAAATCATGGAACTGGCACCCTACCGCTCGAAAAATGTAGTCCTCAACAGTCCGTATTCTGTTGTAGTTGTTGTTGGAATATGCCCTACGTTGTCGCACAACACCGAGCTAAAGTGAAACGTTTTTACTTGCCAGGAAGTCCTGCCCGTACTGAAAGGCTAAGTGTTCATTGAGGACACTTCGGAAGGCTATTGTCATCGGTCATCGACGACGATGGTTCGGCGGTGGTAGACGGCAATTTCGAAACGGACAATTTTGTCTGCTCTCTGATGGAAGCATACCGTCAGTCAATGGTACAAAGGCTCGAATGCCCGAACACAAAAACAGTGAAGAACTGCTTTGCTTTGCACGTGTTGTATCACTACTGACGAGAGATGTGAAAACGGTGGCCTAAATTGGTTCGAAATTAGTGTCGTTTGAATAGAAACTTTATCCTAGCATATTTTGAATCGAAATATGTTTCATAATGATGCGTTCTGAATTGGAAATGCTGCACATATTATTTGATCTGAAAAATAATCGATTTTTAGGAAAATCTCCCAAAATAATCACTTGAAACTTAATAGCAACATGTTAAAAACATCCAAAACATCTTGAAGCTGGTCAAAAACCTTTTTGTGTTGTTGCATAATTAGAATTTTCCAGCTTCCATACCAGATCACGTTTTGAATAGTCCTAATTGGAACAATCATCGTGCCGTCCAACTTTTGCATTGTTTGTGCAGCATGTACAATAGCGGTGCTTAAGAATTGCATGTGCATGATCTTCCCTCAAGCGTTATCGATTATATTATATTCGTAAAACTATGTCCCAATACGGAGAGATTCTCTCTATCGAAAAAGAAAAGTGGAAGAACTTTTTCCCCGGTATTCTAAATGGCGTACGTTTATTACGCATGCGCTTGAAAAGGCCTATACCTTCTTATGTAACTTTCGGGCAGGATACAAGAATCCCGTGCAAATCACTTGTTACCTATGACAATCAGATGGCCACATGTCAATATTGCCAAAAAGCTGTTGATTACGGTGAGCCATGGACAAGGAGACAACCACACCAAAGGACAACGGTGCTTCCTTCACACCAACCCCAAGCAGCCCCAGTACACCTGTGACAGTCACCAACAACAGTGGAGTATCCCCTTCAACGAAACCATCCAACGTAACCCCTATAGAACAAAGTACACCAGCTGCAGTGACCAGCTTACCATCCAACCAACCAGCAACTGCAAACAATGTACAACAAGGCGCATCAACAGCAACTAGCAAAGGAATCAACAACAATACCACGGCAATGGATGACGAGACGAACCACGAACAAATGGAAGCTTCTCTCTCCCTAGAAAAAGGGTGACAACGGGATCCAATACAAAAAAGTTTTTAGCTAAATACTCAGCTCAATCGGCCACGTAAAGCTTGTACGCAAATAGGCCTGAATAAAAATATCTTTTATAAAAAAACACCGATTCTTCATTGCTAGCTGCCAAATATTTGCATGCAGTATCGCCGCTGGATAGGAAAAAGTTTGTTACAAAAACTTTTTTCCCTTAGAAATGACGAACAATTTTTGTTTGTAATTTACTTAATATTTTTTAAGAGCGATTTTTTCTGTGCAGGGTTCGATAAGTAGATTATTCAGTATTTTTTTGTGAATTAGACTCATTTTGAGAACCATAGTAGATCGATTTTAAATTTTAAAAAACTTTTTATTTTTCCAGTGTACGATACGAATAGATGAATTTTGCGCCTAATCGTATTCGGATATGGCAGCAGCTGTTCAGATTTGAATGAAACTTTTTAATCAAGCAAAATGTTTTTTTTTTTTTGCATAATTTGTCATTTTTTGATACAAAAAAAAAACTAGCTCTTTTCAAAAGACAGTCTAAATCAATTTTGGAAAAAAAATACAATGATAGCAAAGTGTTTTTTTTTGTGATAAAGTCTGTATGTATAGAAAGTTTCATTCAAATCTGAGAAGGTGCTGCAAAATCCGAATACTTCGTCTATTCGAATTCTACACTGAAAAAAAATACGATTTTTCAAAATTCAAAGTCGATTTACTAAAAATACGCTTTTTTAGAATTCAATGAAATTTTGTTTCAAGATTGGTAATCAAATAACCTGTCAAGCTATGTTGCGGGATGCGAATTTTGAGGGTAAACTTTTGCTAATGACGGACGGCTAGCAGTAGGATATTCGGTAAAATTTTCTCGCAAATTGAGTTTCGTTAAAATCTTGCATGATAATGACGTTCAGTTTTGTTTAGTTTTCGATAAAAAGACACTGGGTAAAAATTCAGTTTGAATAAAAATGGTTTTTATTAGATAATCTTTTTTACCATAAAAGTATTCATCTTGCAACGGTATGAACGGTTGGTAGGGAACATAATCACCTACCTTGGGACAAAATCAAACATGTTTCTTTCAAATCAATTTTAAATTTTTAAAGTAATTTTTTTTTCAGTGTACAACTCGATAACATTTTTTTCAGTATTTTTACACGTAAATTTGACTGATTCTGTAAAAATCTACAGTCCAACAGCTTTTTGTATGATTTATTACTTTTCGACAATAATTTTGTGGCAAAAAATTGATACAAAAAAGTCTAGCCCTTTTCAAAAGGCAGTCTAGATCAATTTTGGAAAAACATAGCCAGCAAAGTGTTTTTTTTACAATAAAGTCTATGTGTATAGAAAGTTTCATAAAAATCTGAGAGGCTGCTGCCAAATTCGAATACGATTAGGAGCAAAATTCGTCTATTTGAATCCTACACTGAAAAAAAAAAACGATTTTAAAAATTTTAAATTGATTTACTATGAACACGCTTTTTCAAATTGAATGAAATTTCGTCTCAAAGTAAGTAGTTGTGATGCCTATTGCCAACTATTCACTTTCTAACAAAAACTTTTTGCAATATACGTTCAGTGTAGAAGTCGATATAAACTTTTTTGTACGATTTGTAGTTTTTCAACAATAACTTTTTGAAAACCTTTTGTAATCTACCGATTGGTGTAATGATGCTTTTCTCATATTACTTATATTTTCGAAAACATCACTGGAAGATTCTGTTAAGATTTTTCATCAAACTTGAATAAAATCAAAAACTTTATTTGGCTATAAGCTATCATAACCTTTTGAATTTGTAAACAGTTATGTAGAGTTAATATAGATTCAAATGTGGCAACGATGCACGCTATACAAAATAGAACAAAGCACGATGTGTGCTAGGTGGTGGTGTTTTCTTCTTCCGTACCAGCACGTACCGATGCGTACCGGTTTTGCATCATTTTGTAAATCCATTTTGTAAATTTGAGTTCCATTTTTGGAGTGTTTTGTCACTATTACCGGTGCGCTCGGAAGCGTGAACCGGTGACTCATAGTCCCCAAAGTAGAATTCTATATCCACCGACTAACGAAGTCTGTCAACTAGATGACTTTACCTGTGAGTTTTATGAAAATTTGCACCTCGTTTCGCCTAATTCCTAATAGAATTGGGAATTTTTCACTTACCGCGCTGTAATACTTGAACCGAAAGTCGGATCTGGATCAACTTTTCAGGGACTTTTTGAAAAACTTCAATACCTTTCATTTGCATTTTAGTTTTTGCAAATTATGCAAATTGGCTTTTTGTGACAAAGTCTACATGTCCAGAAAGTTTCATTCAGATCTGAGAGAGTGTTGCCAGCTGCGAATAGGTTTTGATGCGAAATTCGCCATATTTACTGGGATAAAAATCCATTACCGGTGCCATGATTAAAAATCATGAAATCATGAAACATGTCAATCATGCCTTATTATTCATGACTTTATGAGAAAAATGATTCATATCACGAACAATAACTCATGTCCTATGAAAATTTTCATGACATCAATCTGATCAGGGTCATTTCGCAGAAAGCCATTTTGCCGAAAGTCGTTTCACCGAAAGCCATTTCGCCGAATGGGCCACTTCGCCGAATGCCATTTCGCCGAATCCTGAAATCGTCTTAAAATCGTAATTATAATTGATTTAAAATATAGACAAATTGAAGATGCTAACGTTGACCTACAATAGTACTTTTTGAATAAAAATTGATTCTTGTACTCTTGAATTAAGATTGATTCATGAACCTCAGAACGGAGTTTCCAAGAAAATTTGTTGACTATTAGCTACTAAGCATCAAAGTAATTGCATAGGTGTACCTACCAGGCAAATGTATGTGGTATTTTCCGTTTATTAAGTGAAAATGAAAAAATATCTAATGCGGCTTCGCCACCTCATTTTGGTTCATGTGCTGTCCGACCTCGCTACCGCTCGTTCGGACCTAACAAAAGCAAAGAAACCTAGTTTTGAGTAGACCGGGCAAACGAGGCGGTTACAGGTTTGTGTGCAAGAAGCCGCCGCTTTCGATGGCGGGTCGGCGGCCGACTCAGCGGCGTCGGCTCGGCGGTTTTGTACCGCCGAGCCATCTTGGCTTCGGTTATGTGGCTGCCCAGCATCAGTGCGAAATGACCCATTCGGCAAAATGACCCTTTCGGCGAAATAACTCTTTCGGCGAACCTATTCGGCGAAATGGCATTCGGCGAACCTATTTCGGCGAAATGACCCGCTTCCACATCAATCATTTTGCTAATGAAATTTCATGAGAAGACAGGTTTCATGATGACAAGTAAAACTTGGGAAATCGTACAAATGAGTCAATTATCTGCTCAGATGCACCAACCTCCAATTGATCAAGTTTCAACGTAGGTTTTTTTCCCTGTATGTAGTCATCGTCATCGCTCTATCCTCGGGACATCGAATTAGGGTGCAGTTGTGTCTGCAGCTACTGTACTGTGATGAGCGTTGTTCGTCGCACTTGTCGACTGCTTGTGGGGAATTCGTGCTGTTGGTCCTGCTTCGACACTGAGAATGTGAACATTGAAATTTGATACTCAGTTTTAATTTAGATCGATGAGTGCCGTCCGTGCCACGATACAGGGAAGTGGTTCCATATCGAAAGGGGTGGACGAACTTTGCCATGAACGAGAGTTGGGGCACTGGAGATTTTTTTTTATGTTTCCTTCACAGGTGCAAGAGAAAATGCAGCTTTTTTGCACTAGTCATTCTTAGGTGATTTCTTTATTGGCTTCATGTGACTTCAGGCTCGGAAAAAAGGGTGACCGGGTAGTATTTTCATTCGTTGCGTGACACTATGCGTTTATTATGAGGCACTTATTATTTTTCATGGTAAATAATTTTCAAATAGTAACTGAAAATTCAAAATTTGCATATGGGACAGATATGAGTTGATATTTTTTTCACATTTTACTGAACAAATCATCAACTGTTATTACAATTTCTGAGAGTATATTGTGGATAGATTGCATTGCTCAAGCTAACTCAATATTGGCGAAAATCGATATAGGACTGATATGCGAGTATGGGCAGTATATTATTAATTAAGTTTCAAGTGAACCTTTAACCAGTTATTCCAATTTACTTATTTTCGTGCTTGTGAACTGATTCTCATAACAAGTGTGCCACTTATTCATCTGTTTTCTGTAATACGGCATATCTTATCAGAATATTTGTCATTATGTTTGATGTAGTTCATGATGCAAGCGATCCAAATTACTGACTTTCATGCGTACCAGATATTTGCATAGCGCTGGTGTTACGAAGACTAGTGATATACGACAACTGACTCAGTGAAACCAGTGTCTTATCTCTTTGAACCAACGACTCGCAGGCTCACGGTGACGGTATTTTATTAAAATAAGATAAAGCGAGAGTTGAGCGATCGTTGCACATCGTTTATGATTTGACTCGTTGCGAATGGAATGTTTATTGCCTGCCTTGCAGCTTCTTAATAAAAAATCTTCCGAACGAAACACAATGATGATGTATATATTTTCATAACTGCCGCGACTATCTTGACTATTTCACTTGCTATACCGAAAATAAAAATTTCACAGTTATGCCAAATTGGATTAACAATAAATGCACTAACGTGGCTCTGGCACGGCTCATCTAACTTCTATCAACCAAATGCATTTCGTGTGCTTATTCATATTCTAAGTATTTCCGTTATGTGTACTGTTTGTTTTCGGATAAATGGATTTTAACATTAGGGGAGGACGGGTTTAGTTAGTGCTTCTAACAGTTCATGTGTCGAATCCAGTGATTATTAATGTCGTTTTCGCTTGAGAAAACTGAAACTGACCCAGAGTAGTTTCAACAAACAAACACTTTTCACGAAACTGTGTTATTTCGCACTTAGCAACGGGGGTTGGAGCAAACCTGATATAACAACCAGGCTCGAAACTGACTCGATTTTCAGTTCAATAACGTTAAAACTACGTTCGAAACTAGCTTCAAACAAACGATTTGACAGCAGTTAGGTTTGACATCAAGCGAAAACGACCTAAGTATTTCCGATTACGTGGAAAGTAACATTACTATTGCGTCTGGAAAGCGGATCAGGGTAATTTTGCAGATAGCCATTTCGCCGAAAACCGTTTCACCGAATGCCATTCCACCTAAACAGTTATTTCGCCGAAAGGGTCATTTCGCCGAAAGAGTAATTTCGCCGAAAGAGTCATTTCGCCGAATTCTCGATTAGCTTTACTATCGCGATTGGAATTGATTTGAAAAAAAAAAGACAAATGAATAATGATTATATTTACTTCCGTTCTGTAGACCTGCAATCGTACTTCTGAAATAATTCAGAAAGGCTTGAATATTTTTTCTAGGTTTATTCATGATCCCCAGAATGGAATTCCCAAAAAACTTGTTGATTTTTCTAGTGTATCAACCAGGCAATTGTTTGCGGTATTTGCCGACAACTAAGTACAAATGAAAAAATATCTAATGCGGCTTTGCCATGTCGTTTTGTTCGTATGCTATCCGATCTCTTTACCATCGTTCGGACCTAACTGAAGCAAAGAAACCTAGCTTTGAATAGACCGGGCAAACGAGGCGGTTACAGGTTTGTGCCGAAGAGCCATCTTGGCTTCGGTTATGTGGCTGCCCCACATTAATTATACAGAAGATGAAAAACCAAATAGATTTTTTTATGAATAATCGAAATTTGCTGTTTTCTAATAAATTATGTTATGTACTCAAAAATACTCATCGGAGAAATGACCCTTTCGGCGAAATTACCCTTCCGGCGAAATGACCCATTCCGTGAAACGACTTGCGGTGAAACGAAATGGCATTCTGCGAAACGACTGTCGGCGAAATAGGTCGTTTCTCTGGAAAACTAATAAGCTAGATTTACAACAAATTCAAGCAAAACGTTTAGCAAACAAATCTTCAATAATGACTCTAAAGACCGATTAGCCTCGCGCTTTCTGAAATATTGGAATTTCGGTTGTCACTTTATCGCAACTTGATACGAAAACGAATGCGTATTTTTTTCAATCCTCAATTTGGGAATTGTATCTGAAGGTTGGAGCTAGATAATTTAGGTAAAAACCTAGTTATATATAATTTAGGTAAAAACTAGTTATAACGGGTGTTTTTTCTTCAATTTCTGAAAAGTGGTATCCAAGCGGCAAAGAAAGTCGATGCATCTCAGATGTCTTTACCCGACGAAAGATGAGGACGGCAAAGTGTTTCCTCATAGTGGTTTGCATGAAGCAAATTTTATCTTTGTAACGTATTTTCGTATTTAAAGTTGATGAATGTATAACGTATTTAACGTATTTATTTCGTATATTCGTATTTTTGTTTTTTCAGTAAGAAGTTTGTTAAATTGTTGTATCTGCAAAATTAGCAATGTTTATAGCATGAAAAATAAGAGAATGCAATGAAATCAAATGTTTTAGAATCCGGAAAAATTACATGCAAAAAAAGGTAGGTGGGTAATGTCAGAGACATAACTGGATGTAGTGAATACGAAATCAACTGACATGTTCCTTAACACTTCCGAATATCAATTAGTTGATTAATTGTATGAATTATGCAAGCATTCCCCTTTTTCACATTTTTCGCAAAAAAAGGGCTTCACTTGATCTCGATTACTGTGAATTTCACACAGCGAAAAGTGCACAAATCTAATCAAACTGTTCTAGATTTGCAGTAACCGGAGGATATTTAGCTTCGATTTTCGAGCAAGAAATCCTGATAGTTCTTTAAAAACCTTTAAGAGCCATTAGAACGGCTGATTTTGTGTGATGCTTTCCACCGTTGTTCTTTTTTGGTTGTTTTTTGCAAAGAACTGGCAGCTGTGACGTAATCGTTCTTGTCGGAAGCGAAACTAGCTTTGCAAACGACACAAAATACATCTGCTCGCAGTGGCGATAGAATCCAAACTGATCCAATTTTTATTAAGAGGTTTCTTTTTACGTAATTCCGTTTGTAGCTTTTTTACTAATGGCCGGTCTTAACGGCTATAAAAATTGCAGCATATAGAATTTTAATGTCGATTATTTTATTTCGGATTTGCATTCCATTGAAAGAAACTATCAGGATGATATACGGGATTCATTCCTGCCTTTCAGAAGGACCAAATTGTGGAACCCATTACGATATTAAGCACTGTTCGGAACATTTTTCTCGATCGATTTGTTGTACAGCAGCAGATATTTAGTTCTCTTCTCCAGAACGCGTTCTGATTGGCTGGTGTTGACATGGGTCAAATGAGACAGGTTTTTCAATAGTGTACTATTGAAATACTTCAATGCTGTTGCTGTACACGTTTAAGTTGAAAAATTTCGATTCTACTGGTAGGTAAAGGGTGATTTTTTAAGAGCTTGAGAACTTTTTTAAACAATAAAACGCATAAAATTTGCAAAATCTCATCGGTTCTTTATTTTAAACGTTAGATTGGTACATGACATTTACTTTTTGAAGATAATTTCATTTAAATGTTGACCGCGGCTGCGTCTTAGGTGGTCCATTCGGAAAATCCGCTTTTTTATCGACAAATTTTGTTCAGCGATGAGGCTCATTTCTGGTTGAATGGCTACGTAAATAAGCAAAATTGCCGAATTTGGAGTGAAGAGCAACCAGAAGCCGTTCAAGAACTGCCCATGCATCCCGAAAAATGCACTGTTTGGTGTGGTTTGTACGCTGGTGGAATCATTGGACCGTATTTTTTCAAAGATGCTGTTGGACGCAACGTTACAGTGAATGGCGATCGCTATCGTTCGATGCTAACAAACTTTTTGTTGCCAAAAATGGAAGAACTGAACTTGGTAGACATGTGGTTTCAACAAGATGGCGCTACATGCCACACAGCTCGCGATTCTATGGCCATTTTGAGGGAAAACTTCGGAGAACAATTCATCTCAAGAAATGGACCGGTAAGTTGGCCACCAAGATCATGCGATTTGACGCCTTTAGACTATTTTTTGTGGGGCTACGTCAAGTCTAAAGTCTACAGAAATAAGCCAGTAACTTTTCCAGCTTTGGAAGACAACATTTCCGAAGAAATTCGGGCTATTCCGGCCGAAATGCTCGAAAAAGTTGCCCAAAATTGGACTTTCCGAATGGACCACCTAAGACGCAGCCGCGGTCAACATTTAAATGAAATTATCTTCAAAAAGTAAATGTCATGTACCAATCTAACGTTTAAAATAAAGAACCGATGAGATTTTGCAAATTTTATGCGTTTTATTGTTTAAAAAAGTTCTCAAGCTCTTAAAAAATCACCCTGTAGATTATATAAATCCTTTCCCAGATCACTGAGCTATGAGCTTTCAACATACGAGAAAGGCGTTTATACCAAAAATTTCAGAAAAGTTCAATTTTGAATTATTCGAGATTATGTCACACAACTGAAAATTTTATCATAAAATTGTGATCATATTTCCGATGGCATGTAGCAAAAAATGTGTTGATTCGTTAGATACAACCTGAGATATTCACGATCAAAATTTTGAAAAGGCGCCCCATAGTAAAGTGAGTCGCATGCACGACAATACAACTGTGTAATGAAAACCGCGAAAAGGCTACTGCAGAGACGCATGGATTCAAACATTACAGCAAAACTTTCGATATCTTACAAATGGAAAACAATCGACGCGTATTCGGTTCATGTTTTTCAATTTTATTTATATATATTCTTGCTACCTAATTATCTCATCTTTTGATGACCAAATCGCATTGGTGTATGATTCGTTAACGACTTCTCATCATTTTTCCGATGGGAAAGGATGGGTAAATGGAAGATGGCACTAAATTGTGTAGTTGATAATAAGGTGAAAAGATCGTTCAGCATGGTGCCAAAAAGGCACGTTTTTGAGGTATACTTAACCTCTTTTTTAAACCTTTTGAGGCTAATACATAAAGAATTCATTCACTTAAAGAAGAATACTGGATCCCTCTAACTATAGCTCCTGATCACATTTGATGAGAGGTTCTAGAATATCCTTCAATTATCGCTCCCCATACACCGATTCAACCATGTATGGAGAACCAAAAACCCGGATACGTTGTTGCGTCAATGTGGGACAGTCACATATCAGATATCGGTATTAGCAAACATTGACGACGATTCGGAAGCCTCACGCCAATCGTCGGAGTGGAACTGTCGACCGGAAACTACGTGGTAAGATTTTGAAGACGATTAAGAGGAATCCTAATCTGTCGAACCGTGATTTGGCCAGCAAATTCGGTGCTGCCCATAGTACCGTGAGGAGAACTCGATTCCGGGAAAGAATCAAGTCGTATCGAGCTAGCAAACAGCCAAATCGGACCATAAAACAGAATAGTGTGGTCAAAATTCGTCCTCGGAAACTATATGACCGGGTGCTGACCAAGTTCGACGGGTGTCTTCTGATGGACGATGAAACCTATGTCAAGGCTGACTTCAGGCAAATCCCATGTCAGAAATTTTACGGCAACGGCGCGGGGGGATGTTCCAGCCAAATTGAAATTTGTTTTTGCCGATAGATTTGCAGGAAAATTTATGATTTGGCAGGGCATTTGCAGCTGTGGCAAAAAAACCGAAAGTTTTCGTTACAAATAAGACAATAACATCGGCACTACACCAAAAAGAGTGTCCTAAAAACGAACTTGGCCGTTCATTCGATCCCACGACCATCCCGTAATGTTTTGGCCAGATTTGGCAAGCTGTCATTACAGCAAAGTCGTTCAAGAATGCTATGCAGAGAAAGGTGTCCAGTTTGTTCCGAAAAACCTTAACCCACCCAACTGCCCTCAGTTCCACCCTATTGAGAAATACTGGGCAATCATGAAGAGGAGACTCAAGACAAAGGGAAAGGTTGTCAAAGACATCAATCAGATGACGACCTGGTGGGATAAGATAGCTAAACCGATGGACGAAGAAGGTGTGCGCCGCCTAATGTGCCGTGTTACAGGAAAAATTCGAGAATTCCTTCGAAACCGTGACGAATAATTTTATCCGTATTTTTCTTAAATGTATGAAGAAAACGCTACATTTGTATAAAAAAAGATCTTGAATTTAATAATAAATAACTGAAATACAGGCAATTGTTTTTGTTTCAGTTCTATCTGAAGTAAGCTAAATTCAGTACGTTGAACAGTAATAGTGATAAAAAACTTAATTTCAATCAAATATTATTAGATGAAAATAAAATGTATGGCCGTTGACTATCAGCATATCCCTTCTCATTCATTTTACTGTTGTTGCCGAAGCTCCCAGAGTTTATCGTGAACTGAATAACCGTACTTAGTCACTTGAAATCTTGCTTGCTCAGTTTGTAGTGTCAAGTAGTCTTCCTGATTCATTGTCTTCCTTGTCTTCACTGTGGGTAGTGAGCAAGTGCGAATGAATAGGCATAAGCATCAACTCGATAAATAGAGGGTGGCGGTTCTCATTTGAGTTTTCAATTACGACCAGCAAATTAAAATCGATAATTCCGACTGTATTGAGATGTGTTTCGAAGTATTAAAAATGAAAAAACTACAAGGATCAGCCCCATGTGGTCGTTCGAGCCATTGATGTGGAACAAGGCTAAGGTTTCTAATGATCTACAATCAAACAGTTCAATCAATCGTCACACTTTTGAATCCGCAATTGCACGAGAGTCTGCCTTGATTTATCTTGATAAGGAACCAACACCGAACATTGTTTGCTTTATAGCCGACAAAATTATACCAATATCCCAAATGTATGCAATTATATATTTATACATACTTGTGATACGGATTTGTATATAAAGCTTCTTATCGCCAAACTTGTGTTCAAGATTTATATGCAAGCAGTTATTTTTATAGCGTTAAGTTTCTCTACCATTCTGCGATTTCGGATGAAGCGATAAACTTTTTCTCATTATCAATCGTGTCATTTTTATATAAATTAAAATTTAATCTTAAGCACTCAAAATTTACCCTGGGGTGGAATTTCATCCAAACTCGTATGACACAAGATCAGAGCATACCAATTAAAGCTTCAAATCGTTTTATGGCACTTTATGTCTTGCTGCCTAGCAACAACCTACCTCTAGCATGCTACACGTAGGACTGGAACGTTAGCAGTAATGTTGCTTCTATATATAGATTCGCGTGCTCCCAACAGCTTCGCTTTTGCATCTATTGACCAATCAGAGCGATGCTTTCCCTTTTGATATATCGCTTACTCCTTCAAAACCGTCGTCTATGGCAGGGAAATCCGGTATGCCAAAGATTTTTAGCAGCCAATTAGAACACTGCTCGCTACTAATCAAAATTTCAATCATCTATAATTGAAAATACGTGGCTTGATACATTCAAATCGAATCTTAGAAATATTTCCAATCAAACAATGAAATAATATTAATAATTGATATAAAATATACTGATCTGTAAGTGTTTTAAACCTGACCACATTTCTACGTGTATTTTTCCTTGAGTTTCTAATTTGCATCCCTATATAGAAAATAAAGATATGCTCCACATCAAAAACAGAAAGAGGGAACAATTAGGTTTTGTTTATTTTGTAATTGATATTTCAGCTACCATGATTGGTTTACATAAACCTATCTTGAAGACCGCTCTCTCATCCAATTGCTAGAGATATTTTGTTAGTTTTAGGGATAAGCTGACGGTGGTCGAACTGAGCTTCGCCAGAAAGAGAGACGAATGAATGACGGGGTGATGCCCATTCGGTGCGACAGCGAAGGTTGTGTGTTGGAATGTGAAGTTTACTGCAGTAGAGTGGTCGTCAGTGTGTGCACACATTCGATTTCAATTGAATTGAATAAAGGTTTACAGCACCGATAGTGATAGTTCAGTGTCCAGGCAGAACTTCGATCAGAATACTGCAGTGAAGCTTGGAAGACTTTTTGTCGTTTTCAGATTTAAATCTGGTAATACTTTTTTCTGAGCGCAAGTTTGCAAGCTTCGCCAATACCCTGCATATTTGGATGCAGTCCTAGAACGAAACTTCCTCTAAATTCAACTAACGGGTGTTTGTTAGGTTTGTTTTTTTTCAATAGGGATAACTCTATTGTCTGAAAGTTTTTTTGACAGTGTAAAGTGCCATTTCTACTCAGTATTGTTTGGCAACTCATCATGAATAGGTTAACTCCAGAACAACGCTTCCAAATCGTGGATATTTTTTTTCAAAACCAACGTTCAATTAAAACTGTTTATAGCGCAAAATTCTCTTCAGTGTGAAGGCACATTTTTGATGAAATGGATACGTCAACAAGCCAAATTGCTGTCAACAAGCAGAATTACCGATGCATCCCGATAAATGTACTGTTTGGTGCGGTCTAAGGGCTGTTGGAATCATCGGTCCTTATTTCTTTAAAAATGAGGAAGGACGACGCGTTATCGTGAATAAATGATCAATGAATTTTTGTTGCCAAATCATCAAGATATGGATATGGACGAAATGGGGTTTCAATCGGATGGTGCCACTTGTCATACAACGGCCGAAACAACCGATTAGCAAACTCTTAAAATACACTCTTTGGTTGACAGTTATAAAGTACTATTTCCCGTAGTACCAAAACGAGATGGTACCCATAAGAATCCAACAACATTTGACATGCTGCGGTCATCGATTTGATTTTGACATACGATTCCTATCACGGAACGACCGAAATTAGCTCTGCGCCTAATTCGTATTACTGTTTTTGAATTAGTTGATTTTAACAACAAAATTTCCAAAATAACTATAAAATTAGTTAACATTGAGAATTTACTTTGCTGAAAAAACTCTTATTTTTAGAGAATGTGTTTAGTTGGCGAATATTCTGGACACAAACCAGCAATATTTCAATCCAACACGAAATTCTCATTGACAACTAATTTCGTTATTGAAATCAGAAAATTTGTTTCTATTTATCTATCACTGTCATTACTGAAGGATAGCAAAAAGAAAACAAAAATTATATTGGTTTTATCAACAAGTTTATTAGCCAAAAACTCATGAGAAGTGTCAAAGCAAAACAATCCATTAAAAAACTAAAAGGGATAGTCTTGTTGAAACTGCTTGCAAATTGTTTAGATGTTTTTCGCATGTGTTACGATATAGCCCTATATATATTTCTAAACCGATATGTGAAAATGACGTAAACTGTTAGTGGAAAGTGTATTTATTCAGAATTTATGCTCATTTGAAGCGATTGTGGGTAATAATGTTTTTACGCGGAACAGTGAAGTGAGTTTCAAATGTTGCACTCTAATTGTACACGTCAAATGATGTTTTTTGTATCTTCTAACATTCCGGGCTACACCGTCCGGTGTTCTACTTGTATTCAGTTTTTGTTTTCCAAGTGCTCAAAGTTTTCAGTGAGAGAGTCGATTTCGCGAAGTCGAATGAAGAAAACAGCGATTTAGAAATAAAATTTTCAAAAAGAAGTGTATATTTCGCTTATGTCTTTTTCTCTAATATAACATCGTATTTATACCTGTCAATATAGAAAAGGCAACCGCGACTGAATTTTTTTTTCGGTAGTAGTGTGCCATCTAGTGGCTAGTAGTCATTACGGTGTTAACGTTTTTTCGGTGACAGAGGGCCATATAGCTGCAAATTGCAGAAGCCAATTTAACTATTCATGTTGGTTGAAAACAACATTTTATTTCTCTAATTCAACTAAAAAATTAGTTGGATGGATATGAAGTGTGCCTTAGCTAAGAAATGACAGCACGTTTAAGTGGTGAATTCAACTAAAAAAATAGCCATTTCAACAAATATTTTATTATTATTAAGGGAACTAGAATTAGAAAATCTAAATTAGCAAAAGTAAGATTTTTTTAGTTGTCTCAAAAAATAACTAACTAAAATCAGAAAATCAACTAATTTTTTCGCCAAAATGCTGATTTCGGCCTTTCCGTGTAGATTCGATCGTGATCATTCGAAGTAATAAATTCGTTTAGCACAAATGCTCTGCTGAAGTGCCGATTGTATACCACACAGAATCGCAGTACAGTATTCACCTAGTAGAATGAGACTGCTATAATCTCATTTCACGACAGTAGAACCAGTACCAGTGTAACCATCCAACAGAGAACCGTTCGTATAGCAATACGACCGCCTCTGATTTCACCGATTGAACCTATTGTACGATCAATCGTGCTGCAAACGTAATGTAAAACTGGTTTTTGTGTTTCCTATCTTTAACCATGTTTAACAGACACTTGAGATCTATGCTAACTAAATAAGCATACGAAATCAAAAATTACGTTATTTTAGCTAGACATTTATTTAAATAAGGACTATGTGGGACACGGACGAATTGAGTTCATCACCATCACATTTGGTAGCATAAACATTTAGCGCCTAGTTTTTTTTTACACGAATGAAGTAATTAGATTGTTTTCTTGTGGTTTTGTTTCTAACAGTTGCATCGAAAACGCACTGAACTAACCAAAATGTTTCAACTTTCAAGATCAGGATTTTAATAAGTTTTTTCAAGAGTTCGGTTTGCTTGCAACAGAATTCTACGTAGTACAAGGCTTGTGCAAACGAATTTGGTTATTTCAACCAATAGAACTAATCATTGAGTTTTACGTCGTTCATAAAGTAGCTACATACCCGTTCGCCCCAGACCGTATCTACTGGGAATATTGAACGAAGTAAGTTTGCGTAACTTTTTGCTCGCTAAATCTGTTACAAAATCTCGAACCACGTAACACCGTTCGAGAACGCTATCAAGCGAGATAAAAACACATCCCACCAATCTAAACCACGTGAGAAATATTCATAAACTGTTTCGAGTGGGCCATCGGAAAAGTTTCTAAACGCCCTTTATTCACACCCCTTTGCCCAGAGGGGGGGTTTGATGCGTTTCGATCGTAAATTTTCAAGTGGTAGAATATAACTCACGAAAATCCAGTAGAACTTGTGATGTTATCCAGGGAACTTTCGCACGAGACACGTGTATCATGCGGCTATCGAATATGTGCTATTGATGTTGCGATATGTTGTGATTTATGCTTCTCGTGTTTTTTTTTTACCACCATGTTATATGAGTAAGGCATAGCAAATCGATGGTCATGCAAGCAGTTCGGATTAACTCACGCAGTCATGATGATGGTTTTTACCTATGAAGATTTTCAGTTTTCAGGGCGATCTCAATCGATCGAAAAATATATTTCAATCAGCTTTTTTTTGCTTGGACTTTAGGATTATGTCCGATTTTGTGAATTATTTATTACCATCACATCACAGCCTTCCCAGATAAGAAAAAGCGCACTTCCCGAAATATGATTTATTTTTATTAAGACAAACGTTGTCTCACTTGCATAAATGAGTGCATCCCGAATGAGCGAAGAAACAATTGTCATAATTGAGTTTGCTGCATCGCTCATCTAGATTAAGAGCAAAAAAATAAGTGGAGGGTGCACCGCAAAGTGGTCATTGAAGTGCCACATGCCCAGATCATTATACTCTCAGATGAGATGCGCAATTATGATTAAGGGTACGAGCAGTCACATGCCACTGTTTGTTTCCCGACGGAATGAGTTTCGTTAATTCAATTAAAGGACAGGGATGGATCTTCTGGGCGTGAGCCGCATCATCTGAGAGATATTATAAATGGGCATTAGTGATCGAATATATGATTCGGGTTAGTGATTTATTATGCATCGATGGAAATGAGGCGTGTCTCTCATTTTAATTTATAGATTAACATTAAAAGTTTTTAGACTAAGGTTAACGAACCGTTTAAGTTAATTTTCAGCTGCGTAACATGCTCGGTGCAGCCATTGCATCATCATCACCGTAAATATGTAGCATTGAATTAGCGTCTGCACGCACGGATTAATTTCTGAGCTTTTTAGCAAATGGTTTTGCCTCAGCTCGTGTGCGTTCCTTTATTCCTATACATATATTTTAGCTGCCTTGGTTGAAAATATAATCCAATGCATACTGGGAATCGTGGACTAATAACAACAATGCGGTAGAATCGGATTGGACATACGAAAATTCTCTTCATGCAACATCGGATGGCATAACATTTCAAATTTTACCAACTGAAAAATAAGCGATTGTAGATTAAAGCAATTCAGTAGCTTCCAACGTATTTCGAAAAAAAAAAACACTAGTTTCTGGGTCGGCGCACCGTTCGATGATAGCTGACTTTGCTTTGTCCAAAATGTAAGAAATGAACTAGGGCGGGATGTTCTTTCAACAAAGTATCACGTGTACAACTTTGCTTCCGCCGTTTTTTTCAAAATTGGAAGCTTCATTGCGAAAAAGTGCTTACAGATGTATTATTCAAAGTATTGTCCGTCGCTAGCGACAACTTTCTCCCATCTATCCGGCAATTTTCGGATCCTGGCTCGAAAAAAGGAGTCTTCTTTTGACGCTATCCATGAAGCAATCCATTTTTCCAACTCCAATACGAATAGGTGGAAGTCAGAAGGGGCGACATCCGGGGAATACGGCGGGTGGGTCAAGACTTCCCATTTCAGCGTTTCCAGGTACTTTTTGACCACTTTTGCGACGTGAGGCCGAGCATTGCCGTGTTGGAGGATGATTTTGTCATGTCGCAATTGACATTGTGGCCGCTTTTCTTTTAGCGCGCGACTAAGGCGCATCAGTTGCGTTCGGTAGCGATCTCGTGTGTTGGTTTCACCCGGTTTTAAGAGCTCGTAGTAAATAACACCGAGCTGATCCCACCAAATACAAATCATAACCTTGGCGCCGTGAATATTTGGTTTTGCCTTCGACGAAGTAGCATGCCCGGGCTTTCCTCATGATTTTCTGCGTTTAAGATTATCGTATCGAACCCACTTTTCATCAGCGGCTACGATTCGATGTAAAAACCCCTTACGATTTTGTCTTTGAAGCAGTTGCTCACATACAAATAGACGGCGCTCGATGTCCCTCGGTTTCAACTCGTACGGCACCCAGTTTCCTTCTTTCTGAATCATGCCCAGGGCCTTGAGACGTTTTGAAATGGCTTGCTGATTCACTTCCAACGATTCGGCAAGCTCTTTTTGGGTTTGGCACGAATCTTCATCAAGCAATGCTTCTAGTTGTTCATCTTTGAAGGTTTTTTTCTCTTCCACCATCATGTTTGTCTTCGACATCGAAATCACCATTTTTAAAACGTTGAAACCACTCCCGACACGCTCTTTTACTCAGAGCAGCATCACCGTAAGTATCTGAAAGCATTCGATGCGCTTCAGCTGCATTCTTTTTCGAATTGTAACACAAAATTAAAAACTTCCAGCAAATGGCGAGAATTGGGTACATAAACAGACATTTTCGAGCGTGAATAATACGAAAACAAGAACAACTGTCACTGAAACGGCGATGACAATTCATTAGCCACTGTACACACTCACTTTAAAGGCATTATCATCTATGTATTTTGACCAGCTTCAGCCGGTACAACCACCTATCGGAAAACGGCGGAAGCAAAGTTGTACATTTGGTAAATTCCAAATAACGTAAACTTTTTTTACGAACATACTTTAAGTCGATTCAAAACTCAGGATGACGACTTCTGGGTAATTGATATTTCTTATACGGATCGGATTTATTGATTAGATGACGGAAACTGATGTTCTATGTGGATCTAAAATCCATGATAACAACATTCGGGTTGATAATATTTCTTCAAAACACTTACAATATCGATAATTACGGAACAAATTTTATGAAAATATGCAAGAAAATGATGCTCTAGGTCGTTTCGAGACCATTTACCAGTGCTGTTAAACCTCATTCAATTCAATTGAAATCGAATGTGTGCACACACTGAGGATCACTCTACTGCAGTAGACTTCACATTCTAACACACAACCTTCGCTGTCGCACCGAATGGGCATCACCCCGTCCTTCATTCGTTTCTCTTTCTACCGAAGCTCAGTTTAACCACCGTCAGTTTTCAGTTTTAATATTTCGAAACACATCTTAATACATTTCAAACAGTTCAAATTATCGAGTAACTAGGTATGGTTATTCAATTGACAATGAATTCTGGGAGTTTCGGCAGCAAAAGTAAAATGAAAGTCACCATCATGAAATTTGGAACGACCACGAACATTCTTACTAGGCATCTAGTCTTCAAATATCACTCGAAAATTTCAATTTTGTGAGGGTTTCAAGGAATATCAATAAACCAGAAGTCGTCATATTGAATTTCAAACTACTTCAAACATTTTTTTCGGCATCTACTAATCAAATTCGTTCCGAAAATACACATATTATTGGAGATTTTAGGAAATATCAGTTTTAAGAAATCAAAGAACAAAAACTTAATTTAAGGACTTAAGGTCCCATACAAAATTGGTGAATTTTATCCGATTCTTGAATTACAGATGATGAGTTTTCAAAATTCATACCGATATAGAAGATGTAAATTGTTTGGCGTATTAATTTATGGCCATTTGAATCATTTTGGGTTATGCTAGTTCCTGCATACCGGCTCTGGAAGTACCATCAATAATGACGAAAAACTCTAAAGTGGAACTTACTTCGACATCTCATGGAACGTTCAATCGATTGTCACACGTTAAGATTGAAATTCGATACGATTTGCAGTTTCAACATTACAGGGTAATGAGTGATTAAAATCTCAATTTGCCGTTTAAAACGACGATAATTAAAATAATGTCACGAGAACTAAAACACCTAAGAATATCCATGCAAAAAACACATGCGGATTTATAAAAAAAAGGTATCATCTCACTGCTAGGTGGATTAATCACGTTTTACATAATTGCATTCGCATGTCAATTTTTCAATCTGCTTCCCCGTTAGATACTTACCCTATAATTCCAGAACCGGAAATTCAGAAGCTTTTTAAAGGACCATAAGATCATTCAAAGTTTGTGAAAATCGGTTTAGCAATCTCCGAGAAATGTTGGTGCACTTATTTCAACAAATAATATTCAGGAATTTTGTATGGGACCACAATGTCTTTCATTTACGTCAAAGTTAGTGAAACTCGATCCAGCCATCTCCGAGAAATGTGAGCGCAAATTTTCGCGGCAATAGGGACCAATTTGGGAATCAACGAGTCTGCACCACCGATCCGGATTGACAACCTTTGTTTTTGTGATACTTCTGATTCCATTGCAGGAAAATTTACAATATAGTGATTCCCAAAAATGGAAACTTAATTCTTGTCAATTACGTACGAAATATTTTATACGACGACACGGTGTCACTTTTTTTTTGTTTCGAAACAATTTCGAACAAATTTCGACATTCAATATTTGAAGAAATTCATTGATCGAATCCAAATTCTGTTTTAATACTCAAATTGAACGAATTTTCCCGATGAACTAGTCAAAATCTCACCTAAAACTAGATTTATTGATGTTGATGGTGTGGCAAGAACAATCACAAACTCCGATAACGCAACAATTTGCCGACAATGTTTGTATTGAATGTCTAACAATAGAATCGATTTGTATGATTAATAGCCGTGAATGCCGTCCGAGCGAAAAGAAAAAAAAATCGACTAAGAGAAAAGCGAACGTGATGCATCGAATGCAACATCCTGAAGGAAGCAACACGTGCTAGCACACATTCTGCCATAGCTCATAACGCGGCTAACCGGTGATGCGTTGCGGCGTTCATGATGATGATGATGATGATGGTGATGGCGATGGTGATGATGATGCAAGATGCGAAATGACGAGGCCATTGTGGCGCAGTGAGGAAATATTGTTTCGTTTTGTTCTACCGTCGAGTCTTCGACCGGAATAAACATTGGCGTGAGTTGGCCTAGTTTGAACACGTGTGGCTCAGGTTTGTAACCAGCAGCATATATGCGGTGCAAAACATCGTGAAAGTATGCAGGGTAAGTTGTGTGTTTTTCGTTTTTTTTTGCAAGCAGTAGGCGGTAGAAGTGACCACCCAGCATTAGAGAAAAAAAAACGAACAATATTTGTTTACTGTCACTTTGTCGTGATACGTAGGACTTCTGTGACACACCCATTAAGCTACTAAATAGTCCGTTTGCAAAAACTGTAAATATTTATGCTAGTGAATTAGGATGACGTATCTGACTGATGCAAAAAGGAATGAATGTAATCAGAAACACATGCAACATAAATTGTATAAGCGGACTTTATTGCTCACAGCTGCGATGTAGGATCTATGGAAAACAATTTTTACGGTTTCTGGTACGTATATTTACATTGCAAATCACTTTCTGATCGCATCAAGTTTAGTCATAACATCGTTTGCATTTTTTGTTTGTAAATCAAGTTATTAGAAGTGTGCCAATAGTCAAAGCACCAAGTGAATACATATTCGTCTTGCAATTTTATTACTTTAATCTCTCTAGAACGAATTAGTTAAGAAAATAAGGAAATGAAAATCTAACAACTAAAGTCTGCTATTACTAAATTCGACGTCATCTTCCAAAAATGTTTTAATCCTACCAAGAGAATCGTACACTACAATTTTTCCCACATTGTTCATCTTTAACAGTCAATTTTTGATTCCCTGAAATGAAATGAAGCGCACAACATACTGAAGATGGCGA
Organism: Malaya genurostris; assembly: GCF_030247185.1. NCBI lineage: Eukaryota > Metazoa > Arthropoda > Insecta > Diptera > Culicidae > Malaya > Malaya genurostris. Next base: position 130,569,739 of record NC_080570.1, read on the forward strand.
TCTGAAGATAATTTGTTGCTGATTAGCTGCTAATTTATTACGGTGGTTTGGAATCTGGATTTCGATTTGTTTTCAAGGTTGTTTAGTAGGGAGGATACGTTAGCTTCGTACAAACTTGGCAAAGTACTCGAAAAAAAGATTGAGCAACAAATTCAACAACTACTGTAACTAATTAGTAACAAAGTATCCATTTGGTTTCGATTAGCTTTCATTTTTATTTGACACCCCTCTCGTTAACTTTATATGAACTTAGTACAGTACTTAAAACAATTAAAAAATGAAACAACAAATTCAAAAACAACCGTAACTAATTAGCAACTAATATACAACAAATTTTTCACTAACTTTCGATTTGCTGTTAAGCTTATTTAGTAGAGGGGATACGTTAGCTTCGTATGCACTTAGCGAAGTACTAAATAAAAATTGAATAACGGTTCAAAACTACTGTAACTAATAAGCAAACTATCCACTGAGTTTCGATTTGTTTTCAAGTTTACTTAGTAGCTGCTTCGCTAACATCATATGAACTTAACGAAGTACTTAAACTAAACTTAAAAGAATTTAGCAACAAATTCAAAATTACCGTAACTAATTAGCAACAAATTATTCACCTATCTGCGTCATTATCGGCGAAAGGGTCCTCGCTGTGTTCATGTTCATTATTTGAACCGATTTCGGTGACCCAAAATCTGGATTTTTTTTTTAATTGTTTTGATTTGGGGAATGCGTTTAGGCCTATTGAACATCAAGTATCTGAAATTAGGATTTTTGAGTTCTATTCGTTGAACAAAAATTTTACTTTTCATCATCGTCAACGAGAAATAACCTGAGAGAGAAGATAGATGAATGAAATTGGAAAAAAAATAGAAAATTTTCGAAAAAGTTTCACCTAACGCAGTACTCAAACCCGCAACTTTTTCCTTATCATAGAGATGCTCTTCCTATAAAGCTGCATTGGTACTTGTGGGAACACGTTTCAGAAGGCAACCTGATTAAGTAATGCGAAACACGTGCATGATACTTTGTACGTGCCGGTTCATGTTCACACTGCATCACTGTCTGCTATTGATTTCGTATCGCAAATTTCGCTCTAACTATTTCGACCATCCGTCTCCTGTATTTCTCATGTTGTTGTGTTTTGAGAGTTATTTTTTTATTTTGTCTTATGTCGCGGGTATTTTATATGGAAAAAAATATATATTAATAAATGAAGTTTCGGGAGCGGGCTGTTGTCCTCAGAATAACGATAGAATCGACTAAATAGTTTAGTTATGCAATATGTCAGTTTTAAAAATGGCATTGTAATATTACGGCAGTGTACGTAAAATTACACACCTTTTTGAAAAGTGCGATATGTGTGACAAGGTTAGTTTTTTGGGGCACTAAAATTTCCCAGGACACTTATGATGAGTAGCTTTTTTTTAATTATATGAGCTATCTTTTCTGTTAAAATATGTGTAATGTGATGTAATGTAATGTGTAATAATACTAGGAATCGACGAAACTGAAGACTCAGGATTGAACCAGTATCGAAGCTATCGACGATAGCTACAAAAGACTTTCCAGGAAGGCGTTACGCTACTACTTCATCTTGTCCAAATTTGGTCCAAATTATTTTCTTAGTCGAAAGCTGACGAAAATGAGGTGACATCGGAGACAGGATTTCAGATGATTCATTGCCGACCAGATGTACACGCTTTTCACCTAAATGATGAAGTTTATGGTCTCCTGGGTGCATACGAACCGGATTTTAACCAACCCAGCTTGAGTTTCCATTGCTCAAAACTTACTAAAGCGACGTAGGTTTGTTTACAGCTGTGGTGGTACATCGGTGCCATTTGTTAACACCCCTCGATCACACAACGCAGATATGTTTTCCATAGCATGCATGATAGCATCAACCACAGGACCGTAGAATGAGCCTATCCTGACCCGAATTTCCGTGCGGCGTCGTGTGTTTTGGCGTTTCCCCTACGGTCCCGTTGTGTAGCTTCCTGTTTGTTCCATACACACACACCGTTCATAGCAGCACCACGGCAACGCGCTACACAGGTTTCAATAGCGCGGGTGAGATCGCAACCGGATTGAAGCGAACAGTTGAAATAGAAAAATACGAGAAAAGCAATACTCCGAAAAATGACTCTCATAAACTGTAGAGGATTCTTCCGCAGTGCCAACTTTGATCTGATGTACATTCTCGTTTCGGTTTATCCTCTCTGTCTGTCGGCTTGAGGCGTGCGGTTTCCGGACGAACGGACCGGTAGGAGGCAAATCGGTTGTTGCACTTAAAAAAGGTGCGGAAAATTTATGGGATGGCACAACCGAAAAAGCTTTAAAGTGTTCCCCTCTGCATTTGCGTGCGTTTCCGGGTCGGCCACGGGTACAATATTAATCATAGAGGATTTTATAACAATTATTATCGTTATTATTGATAGAGTTATAGAAGACTTCAATTAACCGCATCATTCGCGTGCATTTATGTTTACTCGAAGGGGCGTACCGAAGAGGAAGCGCGGGAAATGAATTTTCCGCCACGCAAGGGTACCGATGAAAGATGTCATAAATTACCGGCTTTTTTATTACGACGGGTTGAGCGAGGGAGCATATCAACAACTGCTGGGTTTTTGCTGTCATAGGGTTATTAGGTGGTGGCCTTCTTCAAGACGATCCCGAGATTTATGACTGTGATCGCATTATACTTATCGAATTGGATTCGGTTCTGGCTTTGAAACTTTTGTAGCTGAAAGGAAAATTTATTTGAATATGACTATGTCTTAATTTTAGTATTGGTCTCCTTGTCAGAATTTTCTCTGTGTCAGAAGTGAATCAGTGATTTTTGGTTGATTTTTTAAGTTTATATCAACGAGCGTCAATATTGAAACACCTTTCTTTTGGATAAGTATAAAAGTTATGGTTTAGTTAGTAATGGTTCAGTATTGATTTATTTATTGATTATCTGGCAGGGTAGTTTTCTGAGCGGTTGTGTGAGGAAAATTTTAGTTGCTTTGATTTGTATCCTTTAAGTGATGTAACACGGCAGATCATTAAGTTCCGGAACTAACTAAGAGAAAAACATTTTTTGGTAAACTTGAACTTTATTCATCAGCATAGTCTCCTTCCAGAGGAACGCTATCATTTCAATATCTTTTGCCGTTTGTTATGGAGATGATTTCCTCGTTGATGTAGAATGTCCATATGGCATTTTTAAGGCCTTCAAACAGGTAGTAGTCGATGAGGGTCATATCCGGTGAACATGGTGGGTGCAGCAGCAACTCGAAGTCAAACGATTTTAACAACAGCTGCCTCAAAGATAAATATTCATGCTAAATACTGTACTTACAGCCGTATGACATCTTTACGATGTCAACTATTTCACGCAATTTCGATTTACGAATTCAAAAATTATTCTTTATTACATCATCATTTCATAATTTTGACGCTCGTTTTTTTTTGAAAATGTCCAAAAATGAATACACTCCAGTCTTTTCTATGTGGAGAATACTTACCGCATAAAAACCGAGAGTCGACATGAAATTTAATTTTTTAATTTCGAACTTTTGTTGCAATTCGAAGACGAAACAAGAACCACTTTTCTACTGGATATTCGCATAACTTTGAAATTTCGCATTAGGAAACCGCATTAAAAGCCGTAGAAAAAAACCTGTTTTAATGCACCTAGTGGTATTATGATACCTTTCTCGTCAAACTCATATTTTCATTAATAAGGAGTATATCGAAAATAAGCTATCCACAAACTTTTCTTTCAAATTATGATTAAAAACGATATTTTATTCAAACTAAAAATGAATCCCTTATTGTACGAGGTTAAACTTGAGCATAAAGAAAACCGGACGAAATTTAAGTTATCCCTTCACGAATTTTTGAAATTTTGATCGAACGCTCTTCATCAAGTTCCGGACAAGTGTTGCATCGCATTTTTTGGACGCTTGAGCCCAAATTTTTTTTGAACTCCTGCATGTTCCCAGCTGCCTTACCAGTCTTCTTGAAGACCCTTTTCACGATTGCCCAGTAACGTTCGATGGGTCGAAGCTGAGGGCAATTTGGTGGATAGATATTTTTCTCAAAGAAATTTATACCCGTATCCACAAGCGTGGTGAGAGTGGTTTTGGCATAGTGATCCGACGCTAAATCCGGCCAAAACAGTGGAAGTGTACTATGATTTCTATATGAAGGCAGCAATCTCTTCTGGAGACACTCAGATTGATAGATTTCTGCATTTATAGTGCCGGTAGTGTAAAAAATGGTTGACTTCAAACCACACGAACATATTGCTTGCCATACCAGTACCTTTCGACCGAATTTCTCCACTTGAATCGACCTGTCCGCATCGCTCACACTTCATGATTAGAGATACCACTTTCTGGTCCAGTTTCGGGTTGGAAGAACCGGGTTTTCTGTCTACTCCTGGTAGATCATCCAAAGAATAGTGTTCCCCAAATTTATTAATGATGGTTTTAACACTGGCATGATGAGTTCCAAAAAAGCTTCGCCAATTTTCGCATAGTAATACCCTTCTCACTTAACCATGTGTCCAGATCTTCAATTTTCACTTCCTTTTCAATACGCGACATTTTAAAAACGCAGAATTTCTACCGCACAAACAAGTAAACAAACGAAAGCTGACAGCCAAACGCACAGTATGCTGTATCTGAGCATAAGAAAACAATAACAAATACATGCGTACAACACAAATGTATGTGGATAGTTTATTTTTGATACACTCCTCTTCAAAAAACTTTTTTTCGAATACGAGGTCTGTTCAAAAAGTACCCGGAATTCTCATTTTTCTAAAAAAATATTTATCTATTCCTCTACATCTATATGGTCCCCTTCAAAGTAATCCCCCCTAGATATAATACACTTATGCCAGCGTTTTTTCCAGTCTTCGAAACACCCCTGATAGTCACTTTTTGTAATGCTCTGTAGCACTCTTAGCGATTCTGCCTTTATCTCTTCAATCGATGAAAAACGCTGTCCTTTCATGGACCTCTTCAACTTTGGGAACAGGAAAAATCACACGGAGCGATATCTGGTGAATAAGGAGGTTGGGAGGTTGATTAAAGCGATGGTAATGCGTTTTTTTTATCAAAATTCAGCAGTTTTGGAACGAATATTGCTGCCACTCGTTTCATGCCCAAAACATTTGAAAAAATATGATGGCATGAGCCAACTGATATGCCAACTTCATCAGCAACTTCTCTAATAGTAATTCAGCGATCATCCATAATCATTTTTTCCACTTTTCCCACATTTTCATCGATTATTGACGTGCTGGGTCGACCGGAGCGTTCGTCGTCTTCAACGTCTTCGCGGCCATCTTGGAAACGCTTATACCACTCGTAAATACTTGTTTAGCAGACTCACCGTAGGCTCTCTGTAACATTTCGCACACTTGGTTACACTTTATTTCATTTTTCACGCAAAATTTAATACAAATTCTTTAACTCTTCAATTCTTCCATTGTTTAAACTAACAAAAATCGCCGAGCTCAAAAAAACACGTCTACACCAGCCGCTACAAGACAGAATGTAAACAATGAATACAGCTGAAAGTTTCACCATACATTAGGGACATACGTACCAACACAATAAAAAAAATTTTGACCACCGGACTCCCAGACGCGCGCAATTAAAAAATTCCGGGAACTTTTTGAACAGACCTCGTATTATAAGAACAAAAAGGTTTGTTTGGGCATAACCCTTATTTAAATTTTTAACAGTTTTGACCTCAAATTCGTTTGCTCTTAATCACGGTTTGAAATTTTAAACTCATCTCATCCTGTTGCTCCGGAACCTGTCAAAAGCAGTCTATTTCTATAAACGCTGACCCTTTTATTTGAGCCTAAGTTTGAAAAAATCGACTCAGCTGTTTCTGAGAAAATTAAGAGAGCTCCATTTTTGAGTTTTCGACTACTATTTCCGGTACTTCCGGAACTAGGGGCAAGAAACCGGTATAACTGAAATCGGTTCGTTTGGCTAGCAAATTTATAAATTGAAACAGTTTTAAACCAAATTTCAAAGAATTTTTACGTTGTTTGCATTATCGCTCTATATGACAGGTTGCAATTTCATAGACACTAACCGGTATTTCCGGAACCGGAGACCAGATCTGGATAAAATTCTACATCAACTAATGGAAACATAATACTTTTCATTTAAATATTAGTTTGTGAAGATCGGTCTGGCCGTTTCTGAGGAATTGGAGTGATTTCCGGTTTGGAGCCCACAAGAACTTTCCTAGCACTTCCGGGACCAGGAACGATGATCCTGTATGTCTAAAATCAACGTACTTGACCATCGTTTAGACATACCTACATGTTTGAAAAATTTTACGGCTATTTGAATGTACTTGGCTTGATTTTTCCGTTCCAGAAAATGAAATTTTTTTTCTTGTCAGCCTGTAATTCCGGAATCGGAACCCGCACCCGAATGAAATTTGGTAGGGTTATGTGGGGTTGTAAGACCTAAGTTTTGTGAAAATTGAATGAGCGGTCTCGGAAAAAATCGATTGCACTTTCTCAATTCGTTTCGCACTTTTTACCCCGTTACTCCGGAACTGGAAGTCAGATCCAGATTAAATTCCAGAGCAGGCTATGGGACTATAAGGCGTTAATTTGAATCTAAGTTGAAGAAAATAGGTTGAGCGGTGTCTAAGAAAATCGAGTGCACTTTTTCTTCATTTTTTGCGCATTTTATCCCGTTACTCTCAAACCGGAAGTTCAATTTGAATCTCGCTCACTCTTTTATAATGTTTTACGCTGAACGTAAACGGTTCTGTTTCTCAACCAGGCACGCCTAACATAAGCGCCAAACAGAGACTTTTAGTTTGTGAAAAAATATTGCAGCTTAACATTTTGTAAACTTCGCCCGATTGTATTGAGCCTGCCACAAATTCTTTCTTTGGAGTGTTGAACCTTGATTTGTTGCATGATTTGTTTTGTCATCCCTGGACGTTAGTTTTGGTTTTATCACGCACAGGTATGTTATAATTTTTTTTTGTTTCTTTGAACCTTTTCCTTACTTATCAGAAAAAATAATTTTAGTCGTCGTAGAATGTGATAATTTCGGTCGTTTCACGAAACATATTTCGATAAGCCCCACTGCTATTTTTTCTTAACTTCAATTTCTAACTTTTTGATTTGGCTCAAATTTTACATACGCATTCTTTCTGATCAAAAGTGACAATTTACATCATCAGTTCACAATTTTGACTCTAGCCTTATCCTAGAAAAAGGGGGCAAATGTTCTTTGGAAAATTCCAAAAAACATAAACAATTAAATCTATTTTTATGCGACTTTTTTAAGCGATTTTTAAAGTAACAAATTCAGTTTTTTATGCCTTTGTTTTTTTGTCAAAGTAACCCGTTTTTATTGCAAATTTTCAAAGTTCCGGTTTCTTGTTTCGTCTTAGAAATACACGAAACGTCAAGATCTTGGATTATCTCCAAACTAAATTATAAGTCGAGATGTTTTTCTCAAGATAACACCAGACTAGATCCAGATTCTTCATGCATTTTTTTTGTATGTTTTAGTTGACAATCGAAGAAGTTTATTGCACTCTAGGTCACGATGAAGAAAAAATAGACAAAAAAGTTATAGTTTTCCAAATCAGGCAGATTTTTGAAAATGGTTAGAATTTGGAACAAAAAAAGTGGTAATCGATTTTTTTTCCTAAATGCAACCATTTTCGAGATACACTAAGGTCTTTTTTATGTGGTTTTTTATGCGAATTTTCAGAGTTATGCGGTTTTGTTTTATGCGAAGTTTCAGAGTTATGCGGTTTTTTTAAGCGAATTTTAAGAGTTATGTGATTTCTTTTCTGCGTTTTTTTTATGCGAAGTTTTAGAGTTATGCGGTTTTTTTATGCGAATTTTCAGAGTTATGCGGTTTTTTTGTGCGGTTTGTTTTATGCGGTACGTAAACTCGCATAAAAAAGACTTCAGTGTATAGCTCTTAAAAATGTGTTGTATTTCTAGCTTGGAATTCAAATGAAATTTTATTGCTTTCTTCGCAGTTTCGACTATTCAATTCATGTTTAAGTGATGCAGGGAAATACGCATGGTTTTGGTAAAGTAAAATTGTTCAATGTTTGACAGTGATAAATTGTTTGCTCTGATATTTAGCTGTGTAAATCAGCGAAACGGTTTAGTGCTGGATCTTCTTGAAAAAAACATAAGGGCGGTTATTTTATAGCGTTAAGGTTTATATATTTTCGAATAAACAATAAAATTAATAACGTAGATTTTTCGGTTTACAAGTTAGTTGGTAGGTATCTGAATAGTTAATTGCTGATGTGCTATCCATATGGGTTTATCTATTTTGCAGTTTGCGTTAGGACATAAAGTAGTCTTGAACTCAATTTATGCGCATCATTACTAACGAGAAAAAGACAGAGAGAAAAGATGAAATTGCATGAAACTACGAAATTGAAAATTTTGCGGAAAAATATCATCCACCTCTCCAGACCGAATAGGAAAGTTTGTCTAATACATTAAAATGACCTCTGACTTTAAGAATTCCCTGGAAACATTCCCAAAGGTCGTAGTTCGTCATCACCAAACATTCAACGAAGGCGTCTAACGCACCAATGTCATTATTCACGGAGATAGAACACTCACAGTTACTCCCACTTATCACTTCGACATCACCGACATCGTCCTACACCGAAATACAGACCGAAAAAGTTCTATCGGCGTTTTTTTTTGTCGGAAGGACTTTCGTTTACTTTCGCCAACGTTCACGTCTCGGTACAGTGGCAAAATGAACTCTCATCCAGCTGACGCATCGCAGCAGCAACAGGATTCTTGAATGGAATATTTTTTCAATATGTGTATGAAGTTTGGTGGAATGCGTAGGCGTTTATACTCGGAAAGCTTAATCGATTCAATGAACAGAGTTGAAGGTTTTTTTTGCATCGCGTGGGAGCTGGGAAGTGTTGGCGAAATAATCTATCAAGGAATGGCATCTGGTTGGCGAGAATTAGTTGGTTCAGGGTAGGATATAGTAGATTGAAGAACAATATTAGCATTGTTCAAAGTGAAATGACAAAAGTTGGAAATAATCAACAACAGTGGGTGTAGTTTTCACAAGGTTTTATGTTTTTCAAGTTTTTAGTTTTTTGTGCTACGAACTTATCAAGATTCGGATTCGTATATGAAACAGTTGAATGCTAGATTCGGATAAGTGCAACTTTTAAAAATCGTTTTGTGCCTTTTTTTGCACATATTACATTGTAATTCCGGAACCGGTAGTCGGATTCGGATAGTATTCAATTATATGGACCTAAGACTTACCTTCCACATAATTCAAGTAACCTAGGAACAAATGCAAGATCTTGTGGTCCCATACAAAATTTTTGAATTTTGTTCGGATTCTTGATTGTTTCCATGTCATGAGGAAAATTTGGAAGGTAAGAAAATGGGATCCTCATGAGATGAATGATAGACAGCAGCAAGAGGGAAAAACTAGTCAACCGTTCTTTCGTTCTTCTGAAACTTCGAAAATAATTTGAGAACCACAAATTATATTTTGTAGTCAACCGATTCAATAATAGTGAGTACTCTTTGCATGTATTTCTACCAATAATCATTTTCTATTTTAAAAGATCACGAATATATGCAACTTCTACCAGATTCCTGGAACCTGAAACTGCTCCAAAATATACAATTACACTACATCCTCGAAATATTCGATTACTTCTATTTCTATTGAAACGAATACAAAACTCTCATTTTTAACAAAGAACTCCAGTTCACTCATTCTTCGAGAAGAACTAGTTCTTTTGGGCCATACACGAACGGATTGCCCATCTCTAATGTAGAAATTTCCGAAAGTAGAAAATCGCGGGTCGAGCCCGGCCAACCTTCGACATCAACCGCAAAACCTAATCAATTCGGTTAAAGAACGATGATGTTCATTTGGTGGGATCAAATATCTTGCGCAATCAGAAATCTCAGATATTCTCAAACAAGGTAAAACTGTAAATGCTAATTCCTGCCGACAGCAAATGATAGAATTGAATCAAGCATTGAACAAAAACAACTGAAACGCTCCCCCGCAAGATATGAGAGAGTCCGCCATACTTCTCAGACTTGGCCCCTACGGACTATCGTTTGCTTTCATTAATGTCTCACGCACCTGCTGAGTAGCATTTCACTAGTTATGCAGTTATTTCATGAAATTAGTACGACCTCTGAGAAATTGCTAATATTTTATACCATTGGGCTCCATCGAGCAACATTGGACCCGTATTGGACGGATTCTTTCACTTTCCAACGGGTTTCATGGTTTGTAGATAGAATGCGCTACATATTTTATATATTGTGAAATTGTTCGTTTTTGAGATATATTGTTTTGAAAATTTCAAGTCTGAAATTTATCGATCAAATTTCGATTTGAAATTTTCAATAGATTATAGTTCGATAAAGAAAAATTTAATTTTGACATTTTTTTGATATGTTATGTAAGAAGCTCTAAATTATAAACCTGTTCTAATCCACCTAGTTGTGTAATGATAATTTTCCCATATTACTTAAATTTTCATAAATACCACTAGAGGATTCTGTCACAAAATTTTACTTCAAATAAGAATAAAAATTAAAAAGTTTATTTTGGGTATGATCTAACATAACCTTATCAATTTGTAAAGAATTATGTAAAATTAAGAAGATCTTTTTCCTTTTTTGCATTGTCGCTCCAAATAACGGTTTGCAATTTTAAAAACGCTTAGTCCTATATTCAACAGCAATACATGCAAATATAAGTTCTTTCATTTAAGGCTAAGTTTGTGAAAAACAGGCAAACCATCTCTACGAAAAATTAATAACATTATTTATCACATACGCACACACACCGACACTGCTCAGTTCGACGAACTGAGTCGAATGGTATGACACTCGCTCTTTGAACCAATTTTTACTATTCCATTTTTCAAGTGATTGCATTACCTTTCCATATGCGAAAGACTAAAAAACGCACGTTTTGTCGGTTACGTCACTTATACCAATTTATCTCCAGAAGTGTCATTTATTTAAATTTCGAACTTTGATTTTTTCTAAAAAATAAATAACAGCCGACCATGCGTCCCCATCAAGTTCTGGTAGAAGGAAACGCATGGTGCTTTGTTCTAGTAGTTTATGCAACTCAAGCGCAGGGCTTAGGAATCAAAGTAACGAAAAGGAGGAAATGAGTTTCAACCTTTGCATAATACATGCACGATCATACTTCGGGTACAACCTAGAAAGCTACAAAGCAAGAACTTGCTATATCGAGTACACTAAAAATTCGACTGAATATTTGGGAATCCAGCGCCGTTGCTGTGAATGCGCTATTCGAAATAGAAATGTTGGTTGCTGTTCCCACGTGGCAGCCATTATTCTCTACTTATCTCATGCTCGATTTTTATCCAGAATAGTGAGACCGGCGGAAATATTATCAGAAATGCTTAAATCAGAACAGCTACAAACGATGATCAATGAAAGAAGTGATGAAAATAATATAGAATAAACGAAATAATCAGAGACAAAAAGTGTGCTTTCAAATAGCAATGTATTTTTATAATATTTTTTATCCCATTTCCTATTTAAATGAAATATACAGTCAATAATTCAAAGTAATCCATGCCAACCTTCATCAATGGCCACTTCTGTTTGACACCAATATAAAAAAAAAATCAATTCGCTGTTGATTGAACTCGATATGCATTTAGTGAAATGTTGGCAGAAGGAGACCGCGTTGTACGAGAGCCTACAGTGCAAAACGATTTGACCATTTCAAGAAACACTTTCAAATTATTGAATTATATACAGTCACTTTTGAAACTGTAACGAAATTTTCATTCTTTCTTTCATTATTCATTCATTGCATCCATCAGCAACACGTAAAAACTGACACCCGCTCTAGTTCTTGACTGCCGTAACCGAACTGCATATGTGTGATACTCGCGACGTTCATATATTACTACCATTCATATATAAACCACATACCAGTAAGTTCTTGCTTTGTAGCTTTCTAGGTTGTACCCGAAGTATGATCGTGTATGTATTATGCAAAGGTTGATACTCATTTCCTTCTTTTCGTTAGTTTGATTTCTAAGCCCTGCGCTTGAGTTGCATCAAAATGGGGACGCATGGTCGGCTGTTATTTATTTTTTAGAAAAAATCAAATATTGTGGTCGTCCACATTTTTTTAAAATATGAAAACATACCACTTTAACATGTCCAAAAATTTGTTATTTATCACTAAAAAATCTGGGTTGGTGCAAAAATTGGAAGAGGGATAAAATATGTTTCAAAATTTTCAAGTATTTTTTAATGGAAGAAATACATCTTCAAAAATTTTGAAAAAAATTATATACCTTCCCCATAATGTCTTAAATATACCTGATTTTTTTTCAAATTTTTCGGATAAGCAGTTTCTTCAAAAATCAAATACAATAAAAATCAATCGAACCACCTTAGCTCCGTCCATATGGCAGTTAAAGGGTTGAAACTTTGAGAAAATTGTATCCAGTCTATGACCTTTCCAATGTGGTGTAACAATATGAATTCCCTTTGGGGGCAGATTTTACATGCTTATCCTGCTATAGCCTTTCAACCGCATGAATTGGACGAATCATCGCACAAAGCGTATCGTGCAAAACCAACACATGGAAAAACCGGAATATTTTCAGTGGTTGAATGAAGTGGGCTTACGACGTCATCGAATTATGTCTTTGACACAAGGATGGCTTTTATCGTATCAAAGAACGTTCACTGGCAACTCTTCACACGATTGAAACAGTGCCATCAAAGAGAGACGGATATCATCGCAACAACAAAAACCCGGCATGGCTCATTTAACATAGAATCGACACCAGTGCGAGAGCGAATTTCTCTCGATGACATTTCTGAGAATCAAAGGTTAGCACGCCCCACAGCATCCTCTCTGAAGCAACAAACGGTCGCTTATTCTCGTTTCGCAATCCGATTCTGTAGGGGCAGTGGATAATGGCGATAGAATCATTTTACTATTGCCGTTTATTCTAACTATGTGCATATAACCTTTGTATAAGTTGTGTCTATGTAAATGTATGTGAATGCTTTCTGCGATAATTGTCAACTTGCGATTCTCTCTTGGGAAATTCCACACAGCAACGATTATTATCAGACTGTAATTTTTTTTCAAGGGCGTGAAATACTCTGAGTATAAAGTGGAGCGAAGAAATTGAAAATGTCTACAATATAGATAGCAATATAGCAGCTTCTGTCAAATTTTCGGCAATCACCAACACTACTTTGACATTATCCTTCCGTCTTTTTAAATTTAGTAACTATGTTTCATTGAAGTGCTTACCCGAACTGCCAATTCTCACGAACCTTGAAGAATGCCGAAAGAGATTTTTTCAAGACATTCTGGAATGATTACGATGACGACGACGACGACGACGATGCCATGTTTGAATAAAGCATCAATTCGATGATTCACTTTAATGTTGTTATACAAGTGATGAAACTTAATGAAACAATGTTCAAAGCCACCATTGCATCGTAGATAATTACGCCGATATACATGTCAGACTTGGTTACGCGGCCACTAATCACAGTGTGAGTCTTAAACGTACATGGATGCAACCACAAAGCACTGTTTGTTTACGCTTTGACCCAAGATCATAAACCGAGTAAATCCCTGTAAAACAAACATATATGTTTTCTTCTTGCAATAGCTACAGTGCGAGGTGGTACATTAAATTATGACTCAGTCTGATTTTATATACTCATGGAGCATTTAATCGATTCCAGATATACCTAAATGCTGGTACGGTCGTCGTCGCCATGAGCACACATGTTGGTACTATTTTAAAATTTATTGTAAACAAAGAAAAAACTCTAACAAATCGGTTTTTTGTTGTTCTGTGTTTTCATCTCCTATGCACCACATGCATGATACTTTTTTTGTATTTGTTCAGCATTGAAATATTCCACACATTTTTTTGCGTCATAGGCGTCCTAACTGCATTCAATAAAATAAAGTGAAACCTAACAAAAGGCTTACAAGAATCCGGCTTATAGCGCCGCATGGTGTCATAACTTTTAAGTAAGCCAACAACAAAAAAATGGCAACCGACTGAAACACAACTAAATGAGTTGCCGTTCCACGGATTCCAGAAGCTACCGCGCGTAGATCCCCACGTCACACTCAATGTGAGGCGAAAGGTTTTTCTTGCACATCATTCTCAACGCATCACTGCTCCGTTGGCCCATCTGACACCAACACACACAGGCCGGAATCGGCTCGATCCATTAAATCCTGTTTCATCACCCAACCGTCTGATTAACGAACGGACATGCAACATGCAGTGTCCGTGCACGTCTATTTGCACTTTAAATAGATCTTCTACCACATTTCCTAGTTCTTGGTTCCTTCATTGTGACACTTTCGGCATGAACCGAACCGACAGTGAACTCAAGCGGGCAGCTGTCAGTGATCTTTCGACGTTCATAAATCAAATCTAATTAAGTTCGATGTCACACTATCGCAGTGTTTCGTTGCCGGTACTCGAAAGGGGGAACCCCGTATAAGAATGTTCCGATCCCAGCATAATCTAACGAAAGAAAAAAAATAGGAACTAAATAATGCATTGAATCACTTAATGAACTGTCCGTGTCGCGCGCGGTGTGGTGGCGGTCGATCCCGGTTTTATGGATGTTTGATGTAAACAAATTAAAGCTTTGGAACCCACCGAGAAGACACTGTACTACTGTATATGCATTGAAGCCAGGCGGCGGGAAATGTATTGAACTACATAATGCTATCTTTATGGGCGAGGAAGGCGTGTGCCAGGAGGTAAAGCACCATGCCGGAGAAACGCATAGAAAACGAACGAACAGAACGCGATGCGACGCGACGCGAAGACGAGCACGGGAATAATTCAATTAGAACATAGGCGCCTAATCGTCTTAACCGTGGTAGCTTATCGCAGGTTGTGTGGACACGCAACCAGTTCTCCGCGCTCTGTCCCTGTGCTGAATGGCGGCATTCGACATTGTGGGATTTTAAGTTTTTTCCTACTTAGGGGACTGGGGAGGGTGATTATATGGTGTGGGAGTGTGGTGAAGTAGAAATGAAAGTAGGTGCTTTTTTTGTTTTAGAATCTAAGCTAGCATATTTTACCATTGTGTGAACCCTACTCATTTTCGTGGCTTCTGTTTATCCGTGGAATCTACGAGGCGGTATTAAAATATTGGATGATCATGTTCTTAAAACCTTATTTGTTCGTGGAGGGGGAATATTGGCCTTTGTTGTTTTAATCAAGAAAATCAAACGTTTCTCATCCTATGTGTCACAAGCACAGCTTGCATAAAATTAAAGTTTAAAAATTATGTACATTCGAATGAATTTGAATTTCCGAATCTTACCCGGATCCGACTTCTGGTTCCGGAGTAACAGGGTAATTGTTGCCAAAAAATAATATTTTCATTAACTTTTCTCGGAGATGGCTGGACTGGTTTTAAAAAACATAAACTCTTAGGATCTCATAGAAAATTCTTGAATTTCATTTGGATCTAACTTTCGGTTCCAGAAATTACATGAATAGTGCGAATTAAGGAGTGTATCGAAAAGTAGTTAGCAACATCCATTATTGAATGAAAAAGCGAAAAAAAAAACATTTTGACATCAGTTTTCGATATATTGTAGAAAAATTACATTTTTATGCATTTCACTGATTATATTGAAGAAAATCATAGTTTCTGTGAAACACTCGCACTTTGGACTTGACATTCTTCATTAAATTCTGCACAGTTACTTTTGTGACTTTCCTGATGGCAGCTGTCCTGTTTTTTTTAACTCCTGCATGTTTTGGGACACTGTACCTTCCGAAAGTGCCGCTTGACAATTGCCTAATATCTTTTAATTGACCGAAGATACGGGCAGTTCGGTGGGTTGATCTCCTTTTCCACGAATTGTACATTTTTTTCTGACAACCACTTTAGAACGGAGTTGGCGTACTGGGCTGAAGCCAAATCCAGCCAGAAAATAAGATGAGCCTTATGCTTTCTGTACAGTGGCAGCATTCTCTTCTTCAAAACATTCTTCCTCGTACACCTTGGCGTTAATTGTGCCCTTCGTGAAGAAAATCGACGACCGCAAACCACAGGTACAAATTGCTTGCCAGACCAACACCTTCTGCCCAAACTTCGCCACCCTGGTGTCAGCGTCGTCCAGGTCCTGGTACACCGATTTCGTATAATATTGCGGTCCGGGCAGCGCTCGAGAGTCTTCCTTGGCGTAGGTTTCGTCGTCGATCAGGATGCATCCGTCTTTATTCTGTAGAATCCGGTTATACAGTTTTCGCGCTCTTGTTTTGGCTTGAACTTGCAGTACCAGGAACTTTTTCGGCACCTTCTGTTTCTTGTACGTTTTCAGGGAGTTCCGAACTTTGATCCGTTGAATCATCCCGATGCTGGTGTTGAACTGCTTGGTGTGGTGCACTTTCACCCGTTTTGCAATTTCGTTGTACGTGACACCACTTTCTGAGCACCAAGTGTGCAGAATTTTCTTTCGCGTTTCCGGATCAATTCGACTCATCATTGAAACGATAAACCGTACCGAAACCAATCGATTGCGCAACTGTTATTGACATGTAAACAAATATGTCACCGCAAAACACGCTGCAAAAAATTAAGCCATTTCAGAGTAATAACTGTTTGAATATTGCTAACTACTTATCGATACACGATAAGTAAGTGCGAAAATTATTGTTCAATGTTGTTTTAAAAGGGATCAAGCACAAAGAAGTGGATTCCTCAAAACTGATTAACAAAATTTTAATTTAAGTTGACGGGTAAACGAACTCATTTCGGAAGTACCGGCTCCGGGATTTCCAGAAAAAGAGATTTGAAACTCCAAAATGGATGATGTATGTTTTATTCTGGTTAGGCCGTAGAGCCGTCTTGAGCTAACACATGGGCTGAAAAGTCCCGGCCCTAACATATAGATGGCGCTAGTTTTATTGCAGTCACATTTTTTCAGCTAATACTAAACTTTAAAAGACAGCTGTTAAAATTTCATGATATTCTATTCATTAGTTTGTGAATTATTGTTCTAAGAGTGACGCCACTTTTGTTATTTTCCGAACAATGGCTCAAAAACAATTTCGTGTTTTAATTTTACACTGTTTCTTGACGGGAAAATACCGTTTAGGCAAATCAATGGATTGACAAGCTTTAAGGAGACTCCGCTCCATCAGAAACAACAATAAAACGTTGGTTTGCTGACTTCAAACGTGGTCGTAGAGACACCGATGATGCAGAACGCTTCGGATGCCTAAATGAGGCAGTAACATCAGAAAGCATTTAAAAAAATCAAAAAATTGAATGATGGAAAAAGGAAGTTGTATGAGTTAGCAGACATCGTAATGATATAAAAAATAACGTGTTGATTTTATATTGCATGAGCATTTGACTATGAGAAAGCTCAGTTCAAAGTGGATGCCCATGTTTAAATGTAACAAACCGGAAATTTTGCGTCGATATGTGACAATGGATGAAACATGGATTCATCACTTTACTCCGGAATCAAAATGATCGTCATCTGAGTGAACAGCAACTAGTGAACCTCGTTCAAAGCGCTCGAAAGCACAACAATCGACTGGGAAGGTTATGGTATTTTGGGATGTACGTGACTATCTTGAGAAAGGAATTACCATTAACAGAGATTATTATATAGCGTTATTAGTTTTAAATCTGATCAGTATCTAGCGGAAAAAACAGATCCAAGGAATAATATTCGACAGGGTAGTTTAATTGGCAAAAAAAATTCCCCGGTTTTGAGTAAGCTGTGGGTTCAAGCCCCGTTACATAGTTGCATTCGCATGTCATTTTCCCAATCTGTTTCCCTCGTAAGATACTGATATATTTCAAAATGGGTCTTACTTTGATTTGGCAGAGAAGGTTAGACCGATTTTCAAAACTTTAGGATAAAATGAAAGGGTTTATGATCCCGAACAAAATTCCTAAATTTCATTTGGAACTTCCGGTTCCGGAGTAACTGGATGATAACTGTAAAAAAATCGTTTTCATGAGTGCTTTTTTATAACAGAACATGCAAAAAGAAGCAAATTCTACAGAACTGATTAGCATGATAGATTTTGTTGGTTGATACTTAAAAACTCCTTCCGGCAAAGCCGATTACCGGTTTCTCATTCCGGGAATACCGGAGATAGTGTTTGAAAACTCCAAGATAGAACTCACTTCGATTTTTTTATTTAGAACAATGTTCACAAACAAATTTAAAAAAGACATAGAGTATTGGGGGAAAGTAGGGAGTTTCGAACAATTTCAAATCATTAGTCTTATCGGTCTTTTTCTGACATCGATCTATACGAAACTTCAGCCATTGTATTATTTCAGTTTCATCTATTTTGTTCATTAGCAGTCGAGCCGATCAAAAGGATTTTGTGGGCTCTGCGACAATCTATTAATTTTTGAAACTGTAAAAATGATTTTGTATTTTTAAAACTTGCAAAACATGAGCGATCTGAAACTGCACCTCTGAAAAAAAAATCGGTTTCCTTTGTACCTTTAGACATTGTACGGAGTCTTTGTTATTCTTTTTTCGGACAGTACCAGCCTAGATGCCGTGTGGAATCCGGCGGAAAAAATGAACCAAGAATAGATCCACTGGGTTCCTGCTTCCATGTCTTAATAGGTGGCAATTGCAGTAGTTTCTTTTTTCTTTCAGTTATCAGATATTTTCAACGTTTCACTTCTAATTTCTCTATTTTACTAAATTATCTCTTCATTCAAATTATCAATTTCCGGCTAGCTTCGGAGAAAAGTTTTATTTGGTATGTTTTCTTCTTCCATGCAGTAACACATAACAACTATTGTGCAAATCCGTTAATATTAGAAAGTTAATAACAGGAGATAACATACATCGGAATATTGAATAAATAGTAAAAAATACTTGTTTGTTTGAACCATTAATATTTTTTTCTCGGTAACCGGCTGCCCAGATCAACCAATATAACCAATTTAGAATTTAAATGAATAATTCAAATAATAAAGCGGAAATTATAAACAATCCAGGTGCGCGTGAAATCTGTTGACCTTTGTTTGGTGATTTCAAATGATTTTATAAAAAAAATTTTAGAACATGTCACTACAATGAATGAACTATATTGCCTGAAACCTATTCAATCGTTTATTTTGTAGCAGGTAATTCCTATAGTGAAGTATTTTTAAAGTTCTCTTGTGAAAAAATAGTTTAAATCTTTACCCAAATTTATTTAAAAACAAGGATTTAAAATATTGTGAATATGCAACACGCGGTTTTCAGTTATGCTTGAAATCTACTCAAAACAAAGTTGAATTTAACTTCTGCTTAGCGGCTTATGTGAGCTGCCAAATTGCACTAGTAGCTCAGCATGAACTGCTAACGCACTGATGAGTCGAAGATGAAGCCTTACAAAAGATAATTTATAGGTACTTAGCATCAATTCAGTGCTAATTTTTTCCCAATTATGAGTTTTATTAGTAAAAGTAGATTCTAATAAAGCAATTTTGAATAGCATCGACCATCCGTTGTTCCATTTCGGAATTCATCGGAATGATATATGATTACATTGTTTAGATTCATGTATGGCTTTCATTCACAAGTGGTGCATGATTTGGTTACCTATGTTATTTGTTCGTAAAAGTTGCGACTGAAAATCCTCATGAGTCTGGCCTTGATAGTTGTAATGTTAGAATGAGCAAATCTGTTGTTTTCTCCACAACTGCACAAGAGCCAGAAAATTATGATGACTCCAAAGGCAAATGACAAATAGACACCTGTTAAAAATACAGAAGTACAGAATTGAAAATTCACAATCTAATCTGAATGATTTAGTTTCATGTTATCATATTAAAAATGTTTCCAGTTAAGAAGCGTATAAGGCTATAGGAAATATTTCCATATATTCTGATTTTCGTATGTGACCAGAGTGTTTCGTAGGTGGGCCGCTCTATACCATGACGATATATGAAAATATTAAGTTAACAAAACACATTCGTACCCCTAGAATATTGAGTATCAGTAAAGTAGATTTTTCACATCGTTATTTGTTTTTGAAGTAATTTTCCCATACCTTCCACAATTACGAGAATTCGACCTGTTTTCGGCAAGATCGTGAACACATACTTGTGATGCGTTATCAACCAGATTCATCAAAACAAACAGTAGGCTGTGCGCTTGAGCGGATGGAAAAAAATTTTGCGCGTCATTTTTTCGTCCAATATAAAAATAAGTGAAAATTTCCGTTTTCTATCGTTTGTATTGAGTTGGTTGACTTTAACAGTGCCTAGTAATAATATTGAACAAACTGTGTGTAGTTATCGTACGTTACAAGTAGAAAGTGCCGTTGGACATAGATAACACAGGCAATTGTTGCTTTTTCCTCCTCGGAGGTTTTTTGCACTGCCGTGTTTTTGATATATCGGTCGACGAGAACCAGTCCCGACGGCCGCTCCTAGAATAAGGATTACAAGCTAAGTGTAGTTGTTTTTTTTTTTTAAATTTTCTCCTACTGAATTTAAATACCTTTACTGTTATCTGCGCGGAGACAATTCCGTGCCATGATAGTGTCTTCTGTTGTTAATCCCCCTCCCCCAGATGATAAAATGGAGACTTCCGCTGACAATAAAAAGTCTCGCATTAAGAACTATCCCGATGGGCTTGCACTCCCGCCCGGGCCTTACGCGGTCTATTTCCGGACCAAATCAAATGAGAAAAAATTAAACCTTTTGAAAATTTCTCACGACTTGACCTCACGATACCCTACTGTTAAAAGAATTGATAAAGTACGCCCAGACAAGCTTAGGGTCTTGTTAACCAGCTCTCAGCAGGCAAACGAGATTGTTCGAAACGAGCACTTTACGCGGGACTACCGTGTCTACGTACCAGCTCGTGAAGTCGAAATAGACGGCGTGGTTACCGATTCGACTCTGACTTGTGAGGACATTCTTAAGTACGGGGCGGGTTGTTTCAAAGATCCCTTACTTAAGAATGTCAAGATACTGGATTGCAAACGATTGCATTCAGTATCGATCACCGGGGATGGAACAAAATCTTATCCTCAATCGGATTCTTATCGAGTAACCTTTGCTGGCTCGGCTTTGCCTAACTACGTCCTCTTGGACCGGGTTCGTCTGCCTGTTCGTCTCTATGTACCACGGGTAATGAATTGTACGAACTGCAAACAATTGGGGCATACAGCCTCCCATTGCTGCAATAAGCCTCGTTGTGCTAACTGTGGGGGTGCTCATGCGGATGGTTCTTGCGGTAAGAATATTGAAAAGTGCCTCTATTGTAAGGAGAATCCGCATGACCTCTCAGCATGTCCCGCGTACAAACTTCGCGGTGATAGAATGAAGCGTTCTCTGAAGGAACATTCTAAACGCTCTTTTGCAGATATGCTGAAAAGTGCCACACCTCCTAAACAGACAACGAACCCATATGCCTGCTTGTCAACTGACGAGAGCGATTCTGACGACCCTTTGGAAGGTACATCTTCGGCTGTCCCTCATAGCTTTAGGAAAAGAAGAAATAAATCCTCTCATAAGCTCCCTAGTAAGGGTTCGAAGATATCTTTGGAAGGGCCTCGAAAAATTACAGCTATAGGAAGTGATGCTAAAGCAAAACCGAAGAAAAATGCTCCTGGTCTAGGAAATCTAAACTCTAAGAAGGAATTCCCACCACTTCCTGGGACACCGAACCCCCCAAGCGTCCCTGAAAACCAACAAGAGAACCATCTTGGAACTGCTGGACTTATCAAGTTCTCTGATATTGTGGACTGGATCTTTAAAAATTTTAATATTTCTGACCCTCTTAAAAGCATTTTATTTGCTTTCATGCCTACAGTGAAAACGTATTTGAAGCAGATGACTGCAAATTGGCCCCTTCTTTCAGCGATCGTATCCTTCGATGGCTAAGTCATGCTTGGAGGTTAGGGATTCAATCACTGTCATACAGTGGAATTGTAGAAGTATCATCCCAAAAATAGATCCTTTCAAATTTCTAGTAAATAATCTGAAATGTGACGCATTTGCATTGTGCGAAACTTGGCTAAATTCTGAAATACCCTTAAACTTCCACGATTTTAACATTATTCGTCTGGATCGAGATGATCCCTATGGAGGAGTACTTTTGGGGATCAAAAAGTGCTATTCTTTCTATCGCATTAACCTCCCCTCGATACCAGGTATTGAAGTTGTCGCATGTCATGTTACAATCAAAGGTAAGGACCTTTGCATTGCTTCCATCTACATTCCCCCAAGAGCCTCGGTTGGGCATCGGCGGCTCAGTAATATCATAGAGCTCCTTCCCGCACCGACGTTGGTTTTAGGAGACTTTAACTCACACGGTACGGGATGGGGCTGTCTTCACGACGATAACATATCAGCTATGATCCATGATATTTGCGACAACTTCAATATGACAATCTTGAATACGGGAGAAATGACACGAATTCCTGCACCACCAGCAAGACCAAGTGCGCTGGACTTATCCCTTTGCTCGACATCGCTACGGTTGGATTGCACGTGGAAGGTAATCCCTGATCCTCACGGTAGCGATCATCTGCCTACCGTAATTTCAATCGTCACCGGATTAAGACCATCGGAAACAATCAATGTTTCGTATGACCTCACACGAAACATTGATTGGAAATGCTACGCAAATTCGATATCTGAGAAACTAGAAACAACACAAGAACTTCCTCCGGAGGAAGAGTACAAGTTTTTGGCTGGCTTGATTCTCGACACCGCGAGTCAAGCTCAGACGAAACGTGTACCCGGCGCGAAAACTAACATCCGTCCCCCCAATCCGTGGTGGGACAAAGAGTGCTCATCACTAAACGTGGAAAGAACTTCAGCATTCAAAAAGTTTAGAAAAAATGGAACACCTGATAATTATCGGAGTTACGCGGCGTTAAACTTGCAAATGAAGAACTTAATTAAAGCAAAGAAACGAGGTTACTGGCGCCAATTTGTTGATGGATTAACAAAAGAAACATCGATGAGCACTCTTTGGAACACAGCCCGACGAATGCGCAACAAAAACACCACTAACGAAAGCGAAGAATGTTCAAACCGCTGGATATTCGATTTCGCTAAAAAAGTTTGTCCAGACTCTGTTCCGGAACAGAAGATCTCTCGCGTCACGACATTGAATACAAACGAAACACCGTTTTCGATGGTAGAGTTCTCACTTGCACTCTTGTCGTGTAACAATAAAGCCCCGGGGCTGGACAGAATTAAATTCAATTTGCTGAAAAACCTGCCTGACCCTGCCAAAAGACGTTTGTTGAATTTATTCAACAAGTTCCTTGAGGGTAATATTGTCCCACATGACTGGAGACAAGTGAGAGTGATCGCCATTCAAAAACCAGGAAAACCAGCTTCCAATCACAACTCGTATCGGCCGATTGCTATGCTTTCCTGTATCCGGAAATTGTTCGAAAAAATGATTCTGTTTCGTCTAGACAATTGGGTCGAGACTAATGGCTTCCTTTCAGATACACAATTCGGCTTCCGCAGGGGCAAAGGAACGAACGATTGTCTTGCGCTGCTCTCAACCGAAATTCAAATGGCATTTGCTCGTAAAGAACAAATGGCGTCAGTTTTCCTAGACATCAAGGGGGCTTTTGATTCAGTTTCCATAAACATCCTATCAGAGAAGTTGCATCAGCATGGTCTTTCACCAATTTTGAATAACTTTTTGTATAATCTGTTGTCCGAGAAATACATGTATTTCACGCATGGTGATTTGTCGACAATACGATTCAGTTACATGGGTCTTCCTCAGGGCTCATGCTTAAGCCCCCTTTTATACAATTTTTACGTAAACAACATTGATGAATGTATCAACACATCTTGCACGCTAAGACAACTTGCCGACGACAGCGTTGTGTCTATTATAGGACCCAAAGCTGCCGATCTCCAAGGACCATTGCAAGATACCCTCGACAACTTGTCGACATGGGCTCTTCAAATGGGTATCGAGTTCTCTACGGAGAAAACTGAACTGGTTGTATTTTCAAGGAAGCGAGAACCAGCACAATTACAGCTTCAACTAGGGGGTGAAACCATAGCTCAGGTCTTCACATTTAAATATCTCGGGGTCTGGTTCGACTCCAAAGGCACCTGGGGATGTCACATTAGATATCTGAAACGAAAATGCCAACAGAGAATCAACTTTCTTCGTACAATAACCGGATCGTGGTGGGGTGCCCACCCAGGAGACCTGATTAGGCTGTATCAAACAACAATATTGTCCGTAATGGAATATGGATGCTTCTGCTTCCGATCCGCCGCGAACACCCATTTCATTAAACTGGAAAGAATTCAGTATCGTTGTTTACGTATTGCCTTAGGTTGCATGCAGTCGACTCATACGATGAGTCTTGAAGTACTGGCGGGCGTCTTACCGTTGAAAAATCGATTCTGGGATCTCTCATATCGATTGCTAATCCGATGCGACATCCTGAATCCGATGGTGATTGAAAACTTCGAAAGGCTTGTCGAGCTCAATTCTCAAACCCGTTTTATGTCCTTGTATTTTGATTACATGGCTCAGAATATTAATCCTTCTTCGTTTGTTTCCAACCGTGCTCATTTCTTGGATACTTCTGATTCTACTGTGTTTTTCGACACATCCATGAAGGAAGAGATTTGTGGAATTCCGGATCACGTACGCCCTCAAGTGGCCCCTAATATTTTTAATAACAAATTTAGAACAGTCAACTGCGAAAATATGTTTTATACTGACGGATCAAACATCAACGAGTCCACAGGCTTCGGCATCTTCAATCAAAACATCACCGCTTCATACAAACTCAGTGATCCGGCTTCAGTTTACGTCGCAGAATTAGCTGCTATTCAGTACACCCTCGAGATCATTGAAACCTTGCCCAAAGACCATTACTTCATTGTCACGGACAGTCTAAGCTCAATAGAAGCTCTCCGGGCAATGAAGCCAGGAAAGTATCCCCCATATTTCCTGGGGAAAATACGGGAACATTTGAGAACTTTATCTGAACGGTCTTATTTAATATCGTTAGTCTGGGTCCCTTCGCATTGTTCCATTCCGGGCAATGAAAAGGCAGACTCATTGGCTAAAGTGGGCGCATTGGAAGGTGATATTTATGAAAGACCAATCTGCTTCAATGAATTTTTCAGTATTTCTCGTCAGAAAACTCTCGAAAGTTGGCAAACTTCATGGACGAATGACGAACTGGGACGATGGCTACACTCCATTATCCCTAAGGTATCGACGAAACCTTGGTTCAAGGGGATGAACGTGAGTCGTGATTTCATTCGCGTTATGTCACGGCTCATGTCAAATCACTATACATTCAACTCACATCTCCGGCGTATTGGGCTCGTGGAGAGCAGTCTCTGCACCTGTGGCGACGGTTATCAGGACATCGAGCATGTCGTGTGGTCGTGCGTAGAGTATCGTGACGCCAGGTCGGAGCTTCTGGAATCCCTTAGGGCCCGAGGTAGACCGCCTGAGGTTCCGGTTCGGGATGTGTTGGCGAGTCGGGATAGTTCCTATATGCTTCTTATTTACCAATACCTTAAACACATTAATATACAAGTGTGATCCGTTGTATTTGGCATAGAAAGTTTTCCTTACTCTTTTCGAGACTAAGAATACTCTTCACCTATAGGTTCGACACTAACATCCGCCCGATTCTCCCAATCCCCCGTCTGTCTACCATCTTTATCGATACTAACAAGATCTTTTTGCTGCTACTAACTTTTCGCTCCCCTTTCCCCAGTCTCTTCACCATCTCGATGTCAACTAACTAAATATTTGTAGTTATTAGTTATTTCGTTCCCATACCCCCCTTTAACAATCCGTTTTCCACAACAATTACTTCTCTATTTTTTTTTCTTCATACCATTCGGCAACATCACCGCTCCAGTCGATGATTCACATGCGGGCCACCCGCCAGGTCTTTGCAGCCTGGGGGTGTTTTCCGCGGACCCACTGAAGGATGCAGCAATTTTTGATACATTTTCACGTCACCTGGCTGATTCCAAGAACGGAGGACCACCCTGTCGATAACTAGCACGCGGGCCACTGGCCGAGTCTTTGACTCGGGGGTGTCTTCCGTGGACCCATACGGACAAGCATACGGCCACTACCATTGAGTAGCAACGTCACCAGTAAAACATGAGAGTCCAGCACCTACACAATTCTTATTATTACAAAATGCCTTTGGCATCATAGAGCTAACGCATTGTGCCTTAATAAATATATTTTATGGAAAAAAAAAAACCAGATTCATCGATTTGAATATTACAAAAATCTTACAACCCCCAAGATATTTCAGACGTAGAAAAATTATTAGTTTCAAACTATTTTCACTCTGAATTCGTATTCGCTAGATGTCTCAACAAAAAAAGGGCGAGTAAGCTACGGCCAATTACTTTTCCTCTATCTTGCTTGCTTGCAGGGCAAACCAATAGTAGCAGTTTAGTTTGTACGTACAGCCCGCTTTCATGACTCCAAGCACGACCGGGCCAACTCCTACCACCACTACTTTTCGTTTACTTTTTGTTGTGCCAAATATAGGAGGAAATACGAGTAGGTACCGGTATTGCTCCGGGAGCTGCTCGACTGCTGTGCTAATATGTTTAAGAACAATTTTCGCCTCGTTTTGGCTCGTAATTAGCGCCTTCTTGCGATGCGGATTACCCACTGGTGGTGGTATTTGCTCTGTACAGGAGCCAGTACCGAAGAGAAACTAGTGTTTGTTTGTTGTTTGTTTTTGTTTTTTTGCTACCAGACCGGTCTCAGATAACCGTTCTGTTTAACTACATAGACACAAAGTTAGGTATTTAGCGTTCCAAGAAATGAACACATTAGCCTCGACCGTTTATTACTTTTTTTTCAGCAATCATTTCTCTTATTTAATCCAGGGCTAATGAAGACCTACTGCAACATCAATACCACTTGAAACCCGTTAAATTGGAATAAATTATGCCGAAGCATCGAGCATGTGCGCCATTTTTCATCTTCCCCTTTCACAAGATGAAGAGAAGCCACTATTCGGCGCATAATCTAAATTGCATTCATACATACGATATCATGCCAACCGCTCTAAGATGTCGAACGATGATGAAACTGATTATCATGAGAGGTGCCCTAGTTATGGATGGCTGAGTGAACTATAAAATGCGCAAAAAAATTGCCGACGCTTTGAAGTGACATTACTCGTACCGTCAGAAAGAGTTGGTTTGAACTTTTTCAAATTATTATCAAATAAAAATAATAGTCACCTAAAAACGTAGATGCTTACAAACTTAAACTAACGGGCCTTGATACGCCAGTGCCAGTGTTCAAGTGGGCGATATAGCCTATGTCATAGTCGTAGATTTAGGCGAAAATTAATAGAATAAGGATAGAGTGCAGATCTAATTTTGTTCTTAGTGCTCATAATGCAGTCAGCCCTTGTAGTTCAAATGGTTATAAAAACAAAGAAATTGATGGAATTGAATTTAATTCTTTATTTTGGGAGATACAATTTCCTTTTTATTATTCATTTATACCATTCAATATAGGTTTACGCTGCTAATGCAAAACTTACCACATAAGTCTGTCATGTACCACTTCACCACATGGAATACTTTTCATCCTCCATTGAAACACATCCGCCTTTCAAAGGTGCTCCTTTGGACAGTACTTTCCATCCATCGACAATTGCTTCCAATTATAAATTCATGTTACGTATGTAAAGCTAATCCTGTCTTTATTTTCCTTTTGTTCTTCTCAACAGAACCACAAATGCAGGCGCCACGCTTCACGACGCAACCATCGTCGTCCGGTTCTATGGTGAACGAAGGTCGAACCAAGATACTTCAGTGCCATGCTTTGGGTGAGTATTGCAGTTGAAAACCGTGCATTTGCGTGCAGAGCTGCTCTCAGTATTAATTCACGTTCGGCTTATTCAATTAAGTTTATTGGTTTGATTTTAATGTTACAGATCTAGCGAACAAAAACAACAGAAGTACCTCTGTGAAAGAAAGATTTATGATTTGTTGATGTTACATGACTAGCGGAATGATGTTAATAGGTTTAGAAATGATAATTGAAGAATAGTAACACGAACATCACGACTGAAATTTTTCGCAAGTAATTTTCAGACAAAAAAATCATCGATCAGAAAACTCACTGAAGAAAAGTTCACTACTGATTATTTCCAAACGCGATTCTCACTGAAACTGATCTCACATGACAGAAATCAGTAGTGAAAAGTTCACTAGCGAATTTGCTTCTCGATTGTATGTAAGAGAAAAGTTCGCACATTGAACATATCTGATATGACTCTTGAAGAAAGGATTTGAGATGTTTTATTCAGCAATGCCATGGTGGTGGAGTAATATCGTCAATAACAGCAGCAAGTGCTGTGAATAATAACAGTTATAATGATAATAGAAACAACAATAAAAAAAATCACAAGGCATGTTATGCATCTGATTAAAAAATGTTACCAAATTTACCTTGAATATCATTCGCAGAAGTAACAGGAGCGAAGGCTATCGCTAGGCCAATTTAAAAGCGCCATTCAAACGCTGCGTCTACTGTGTGTTCGAGACATACAAAATGCTGCGCTCCTGTTACTTCTATAAATCAAATTCATGCTAAATAGCGTTTTATTGGGCTTAATCTTAATAGTGCATGAGAGTAAATCAATCAACTGGATCATAAGCAGCCTTTCGTCGATATAATCACTTTTTGACCACCCTACGTGCATCGAAAATATCACAATTAGCATTTTTCAGTTGCAAATCTATTCAGTAGAGATTTTTTCATTGATTTAGGTATAATAAATCTAGTACGAATCACTTCGGTGTCGAACTGAAGCGTAGTGGGAATTCAGTATCGAAATATCATCGATATCAGTATCAAATATCATCTTCTCCCTTTCGATTATTTATTTAGCGATATTTCTGTGGATGAAAATTCTTCATCAAGTTTCACTGACACGAAAAATCACTTGTGAACTTCGAGGTTCAGAGTTTTTCGGATACTTGTTTCATGAATGACAATCTCGCAAGTGATATTCTTAGTCACTGAGTTTTTTTAAAGTAAATTTTTTTACGAGTGATAATGAAATGAGCTTTTTTTGATCATGATTTGTCCAATACTGAATCGATTGTTTTGATTAAGGCACGTGAAAAGCGAAAAACTATTCAAAAGGTCTTGGCAATTCCTAAGCCAAACAACAAATAATTGAAAAACACATTAAAAAGGGAAAAGCACAAACGAATATTTTAGCACAGAACTAGCAGCAAAAAAAATTCCATCAATACGCGCTTCAAATTCACCAACTTGAACTATGATGAATACAGTTCCAGATTAACACAATGGCAGACATACTTTCATAATTCTGTCATCTTTGACGGCTACGACTGGTTTACTTGAAAAGGACGAAATTCCAGGCATATTTTCTGTATGATTTTCATAAATAAGTTCTACTGAGTTGGGCGGATTTTACTTCTAGGGCAAAAAACAACATCGTTGGCTTCGTACTACGCCATCATCGGTTTCGCGCAATGGCACAATGCCAGATCCTGCCAAAACAGACTGTCACCTTCGTGGGATCGGCAACAGGCACGTCTGGAAGCATTTTTCTTTATATCTTCGGCCGATGATGTTGTCGGCTCGTTGAATTTGCCGCACTTGCAGATCGCCTGCCACACCAAGGATTTTTTAGCAAATTAGTCGATATTTTTCATTCAAAAATACTCCAGAACATCCCGACGGGACACGGTTAAATCGTCGATCCCCACAGGTGGATTGCAGTCTGGCTTTTCCATTTTTCTGTCGAACGACTTATTGCTTGAAAGCCATCCCGATAAGAACTTGCAAAATTGAAACGAAATTCTGCATGTGTAAACATTAAACTCTAAACCAGTTTAACCAGAAATGTAATCATTTGTTTACGCATGAAATAAAAAAAAAAACATACACAAACAAAAGTGTTGCATTTTTGCCAAGTTCATAGAATAGAATTTTCCATGTTAATAGTTCAAGTTTCAGACTTCACTTTATATCCACAAAGACCGTAGTAAACACTAAAAACGATATTAACATCAAGAAAAGTGTTGTTCATCACATTGCTTCTAAAATGTAATTCTCATATATCTCAAAAAGTGCCTAATTAGTGGAGCAGCTCAACGGATTGTAGATGGGTTATTTGCCAAGTCTAACTGAAATTATCAGAGTAATAAATGAAATCTCAAAAAGATATTCTTGGAAAATACAAATTTTAATTTTTTTTTTCGCGTTCCGTCTTCGACTCGTCAGTAGAACAGTTATGTAAAAGTAAAATTTTGTTCAGCTTCATGTGCAGCGATTTCGGCATTATGTCGCTCCAATAACGCACAGTTACTTTTCCGAATCAATGAGCCTTTCTATGCTGTTTCGCAACACTTGTGGTGCCGCATTTTGATGGTCAAATAGGCGAGGAAAAGAGACAGTTCTTTGCTTGTGTGTTTCTACAGTTGTAGAAAGTTCGCATTTCCACTCCTCCTATTCAATATAACATAAAGTTTTCCTTTTTCGCTATAAAATATGAATAGAATAAATTTGAAATAAAATAAATTATTCTCTTAGTTTGTGCCTTATTAGTCATCTGATATCTAATTACAGTTACCTTATTATGCTGGATGAAGAAACTATGAACTTTTTAGTTTACTCCAGCCATTAGGGTCTGTGCAGACTTCTCTGCAATAGATTTAGCTGGTTTTGTCCAAGATTTTCGAAATGTTCTATAGTAGTATTCAGTGTTGGCATTATCATTCTCAAAAAAAAAAAACAAAAATAAGATATCATCACCGATAATAAGCGGCAGTGATTATTGTTTACAAAATCATCTTCGATCATGATAACGAAAATCGTTTGAAATTCTGAGATTGATATTGGAGCAGCATTATCACTTCTGATCAGTGTTGCACAATTATCACCTAGTCAAATATCGCCGCTGAGTATATTCTCATTCCTATCAATATCACTACAGTCATATTCTTCAAATTCACATATGATTATGAATAATCATTCTCACTATTATCAGCCATGCAGGGATCTTCACTAGCAGATGATAATATTAAGATGTCGGTAGTGCAATAAGCAATAATGAAATGCAATGCATATACAGCATGCTCTATTTAGATTAAACCCAATTAAACGCTACTTAGCATGAATTTGATTTATAGAAGCAACAAGAGTGCAGGGTTTTGCGCAGTGTTTGAACCAGCCCTCTGCCAAGAAGCAATGTTGGCTACGATAGCCCTTGGTAGAGCGCTCTTCCACCGGGCTAGTCTGAACGCTTTTTTGTGTTCGATCCTGCACTCCTGTCACTTCTCTGTATGAAATTCAAGTAAATATTGTTGATATTTTTGAAATTTCTGCATGAAACATTCTTTGTGATGTCATTATCATTATTTTGAATAACAGTATGGTACCTTAAAATTTGCTTGAAATTGATTTCCAATACATCATATTGAATATCACCATTTTCAGTGCAGGGCTGATAATCGTGAAAATGATTTTGAATGATTATCATTTCATTATCACGTGTGAATATATGGAACATCACTATAATTATCATTGATTATGCGGGTTGTGGTAATCGATGCCTAAAATCGGGCATGATTTTTTTTCAGCAGTGATATTTAATAATTTGATACTTTCGAGGAGAGGCACTGGCTAGAGCGCTGCACTGGATGATTTCTATGATTTGGGAGGAGGAGATTCTACCGCAGGAATGGATGGATGGAGTGGTATATCCCGTCTACAAAAAGGGCGATAAGCTAGACTGTTGCAATTACCGAGCAATCACATTGCTGAACGCCGCCTACAAGGTACTCTCCCAAATCCTTTGCCGTCGTCTATCACCAATAGCTAAGGAATTCGTAGGGCCGTACCAAGCGGGATTTACTGGAGCCCGCGCCACTACGGATCACATATTCGCGATAAGACAAGTACTCCAGAAGTGTCATGAATACAACGTACCCACGCATCACCTATTCATTGACTTCAAAGCGGCATACGACACAATCGATCGAGAACAGCTATGGCAGATAATGCACGGTAAATACGGTTTAACGGATAAATTGACGCGATTGGTCAAAGCAACGATGGATAGAGTGATGTGCTACGCTCTCGAGTCCCTTCGAATCTCGGAGAGGGCTACGTCAAGGTGATGGACTTTCTTGTATCTTGTTCAATATTGCCCTGGAAGGTGTGATTCGAAGAGCGAGGATCGACACGAGTGGCACGATCTTCCGAAAGTCCGTACAACTTTATGGCTTCGCTGACGATATTGATATTGTGACACGTAACCTTGAGAAGATGACGGAAACCTACATCGGACTGAAAGCTGAAGCTAGGCGTATCGGACTGGCCATAAATGCGTCGAAAACAAAATACACGAGAGGAAGAGGCTCTAGAGAAGAAACACTACGCCTCCCACCACGAATACTGATAGACGGTGACGATATCGAGGTGGTTGACGAGTTTGTGTATTTGGGCTCACTGGTGACCGCCGAAAATGACACCTGCAGAGAAATACAGAGACGTATTTTGGCAGGGAATCGTGCGTACTTTGGACTCAGAAAAAACCCTTCGATCGAGAAAAGTACTCCACCGCACGAAATTGACCATCTACAAAACGCTCATTAGACCGGTTGTTCTCTATGGCCACGAGACCTGGACTATGCTGGCAGAGGACCAACGCGCCCTCAGTGTTTTCGAAAGAAAGGTACTGAGGACCATCTATGGCGGAGTGCAGATGGTAGACGGAACGTGGAGACGGCGTATGAATCACGAACTGCAACAGCTGTTAGGAGAACCACCTATCGTACGGACAGCTAAAATCGGACGTCTACGATGGGCTGGGCATGTCATAAGGATGTCGGACGACAGCCCAGTGAAAATGGTTCCTGAATCTAATCCGACTGGTACAAGTAGAAGAGGAGCGCAGCGAGCAAGGTGGATCGATCAAGTGGAG
This sequence comes from Malaya genurostris, assembly GCF_030247185.1. NCBI lineage: Eukaryota > Metazoa > Arthropoda > Insecta > Diptera > Culicidae > Malaya > Malaya genurostris. The sequence continues at coordinate 130,602,802 of NC_080570.1, forward strand.
GGTGATCTCAGAAGCATCCGTGCCTTGAGTGGCTGGCGACGAGCAGCCATGTACCATCGTAACTCTGGGCAGTTAGATGGATTCGCCACTTTCAGTACAACATGGAATCCATTACAAAACATTTTTGGTGTAGTGAAAAAATACCAAATCAGGCCAGAAAAATGAGGGATCGTCATGGCTGCGTATAAATGGTAAAAATTGCTTTTTAGGCATCATTCACGGTACATATTCGTGTTCACCGTTCCGTTAGTGATGAAGCTTTGTCTTGTTCGACTACAGCTGCATATTGCCTGCCAAACCAAATATATTTTGAGAAGTTTGGCTTTTTTCTTCGTTCCGAAATACTCCTCTACGCCGTTCCGGGAAGTTTAAGTTATGCTTAAAGTCTTGTAGCAAGTCTCATCGTTCATTATCTCACATGAAAGCTTCGTCAAATACTTGCGATACAGTTTGCGAGCCTCGAGTTTAGCCGTTACATTCTGTTCTTTTGAAACAATGAATGACCAATAGTTCTTTTTTTGAGAACGGTAGGTTCTCAGTTCAAAGTCGTGGACCTTTTTTTCCTCGCTCAATCTTTTTCGAGAACTTTAGAAAACAGTTTAATAAGAAAACTACCAAATCTCAATTTTAATTGGGATCTCGGTTAGTCATTCAACAAGCAAACTAACTATGAAAATAACGAACGAACGGCTCTCGAGATCTAGTTCTTCGAATAGAACTCTGCATCACTGAACGGTTCTTTGAAATAAACTGTTTTGCCCATCTCTACAAGAAGTTTTTATGTAGTTATAATTCTTTGTTAGAGGCTACAGTGTAAGTTTTATGTAAAAATGACGAGTCGTTCCTGAGGTATGGTTGCTCGAAGTGCGACCTGTTATTTTCGCAGAACTAAAAGCGTGCCGTTTTTTTATTTTTTTTAAATTAAATTTACTTAGGTTTTTGCCTTTTTTAACCTACTGCTACATGGGTGAGGATTCCGTGAACGAAATTGTCATTTTCCCTAGCTCTGCTTAGACGACAAATTTACTTCACATTTGTTCTCCGCCAGACGAAAAAGCAACAACAGGCCCTTCTCGAACCAAACTTACTTTTATTTTTTCAGAAGACAGATTGATGTTCTGGTAGCATAAATGACGAGTATAAAAATTTAATTTTCGATTGATAGCTCGTCTTGTTCGATATGCGTTCCACTGTTGACGAAGTGAAAAATTTCCGAATCTCATCTGTCATCGTGATATCGCAATCCAATAGAAATAGATAACAATACTATTAAAGGTGGTGTGAAACAAAGTTGCAGATATGAATACATTAAAGTGTCATGTGCAAATTTTTAACGAGTAAATAAATATATTGCACTTTGACACCGTTTTGGGCATTCCGATACATAATCACGTTGCGGAATCATTTATATTCCAGAACTATCTAGTTATCATCAAACTTTTCTCACCCAAAAAAATGTTCATCATTTTTCATTTCAAAACCAGTTCAGGCATACCTACCAAGGGAGATTCCCCTTTGGGGGACAAGTTCTGCCAGTGAAGTTTGAAAAACGTTCCAGTAATAAATGCTGCTTTTTACGAACGGAAACGAGAATCGTCTGATTAAGCGGTTTCATGTTTTTAAATGTTTATCTCTGTTTTCCCATTGGGCGCCGCAGGGTGGGCTTCAGTTTGTAGTTGCGGGTCCATCCTGTATTACATTGAATTTTTAGTGCATCAATATGTAACAAATCATCCAGCTATCAAAACAGGTGTACTTTTCTCGGAAAAGCTAGTGTTGATGTTGAGAAACTAATACAAAAAAAAACTACCTCCGATGCCCTAAGATGAAAGTTCTATTGTTTCACCCGGTTAAGCATTTTCCAAATTCAACTGTCATTCAAATGTTCTAAAGTCCTTCTGTCTCTCATTGGTGTGACCATCGTTAACAGGAAGTGCCCACACACAGAGTGGTGACAAACTTTAGACTCACAGGAAAATTTGTTCACGTGTACACAGTTTTCTGTTTGTTTGTTTCAGTCGGTCTCGGATGTGGTGGGGGTGGGAATGGAGCTTTCCGAAAGTGTCCCAACTTTGTCGGTGTCGGTTGTTCGTTATTTTCATTTTGTCTGTGTTGTATTTTTCTGTCCACACAAACGACACCTTTCAACCGGTAGATCAGGGTTTTTTTTTGTTAGTGTAATTCAGCAGAGTGCGATTTCAGCATATTAGAGACGCAAAAAAAACGGTAATTTGATTTATTTTTCTATAGATTAAAGTATTTTTTTGCACTTGTAGCTCTCGTCAGCCAATAAGCTGATTTATTTTGATTTTATTGGAAATACAGTTATGATTTATATGTAATTCAAGTCGACGGTTGGCTAACTGGTTTCATTTTATTTATCAACATAAATTTCAAATGTCACTGCTGTGCATGTTATTTTTGAATATGCGTTTCTATCCTACACGAATTGGTAACAGTTTGATGAGGTAATATGAAAAGCTTTAACGCTTCACTAATTTGCCGCTTGAGCGTTTAGTAGAATTCAGTGCAGTGTCACCTTCAATTAAGTCTTACCACCGAGATGACAGAAACGAAGGAGAACATAATTTGTAAACGATAATACTATTCTGAAATGGGTAAATCTTCTAAATAATAGAAATAAACACTAGAGCTTCCATTGCTCTTTGCTTCATATGTTTTTTAACCGGTAATATGTAATTAGTTGTCCATAATGGTGTACGTGTGTGACATATGCGTTCTGGTAAGCATGTTCCTTTGTACCCGATCTTCAGTTAAGTCACAAAATATTCATGCAATTCGTTAATCATCTCCGATTATCAGCCGACTATAAATAAATGTTGTCAATAAGCAGCTCTCTATGTACTCATATCGAAATTCTACACCGATTTCATGCATTATAACATCTACTCATGGCTGAAATTGATACTAATGATAGTAATAATAATCATATATATTTACTGATGTTTTCGGAAATTATAGACTGTGCTTTCACAGCATTCAATATTTCTGAACCCCTAAATACCCTCATAACGGCATTCCTTCGAACAGCTAGAACGTTTTTGACGCAGTTAACGGCCCATTCTCTCAGGGTTTGTATCGTTTGATGGATAATTTATCATCCACCGTCAATGGTTACTCTTTTGCAGTGGAATTGTCGAAGCGTCATGGCCAATTTTGATTCATTTAAAGTTTTTTTTGCATAGTCAAAACTGTGATGTGGCTGAGGTAGACTATTCAATGTCTCAGTTCGTGACATTCTTGCATGTCAAGACCTTTCATACCTGAAACTTCTTTATCATTTCATTAAGAGTTTCAATTTAATTAGTATTTCTTTTTATGTTAGCTTCCTTTCTCTCCCACTAATTGAATCAATAACCAGCTATTTTACTTTAAAAAAAGTGATTTTCTGATACTGTTTGTAAAAATTAGTAATATGATTATGTACAGTATGTACAAAAATAAATGCTCCTTTGAAATGTAATTTATATCAGCTAACCGTTTGATAAAAACAATATTTCTCGGTTTCTCATTTCAAACAATAAACTACGAAGCAAGCTTCCCGAACAATGGTAAATCAGTTTGCTTACGTGTCTTGATGGAAACGAAGTACAATACAGTAGGGAGAAGTGATACAATAAAAGTATCGCAAGATAAAATTAAATCAAAGAACAAGAAGTACTGGATCAAAGTCAATTGTTATTAACTTTGGAAAGTGCAGCCATTTCGACCGCACGTAAGCAAAATTGAAACCTTGTGAAAAATAAAACGCAATATAACAGAAACATGGTACAGGAGCTGCAGTAGAACAAATCGAATAATGCTAAATGCATACACTTTCTGAAGAAACACGAAGTTGAGGTAGCCAAGTTCGCGGCGAAAAATTATAAAATCCACTGCGTTGAGCATAAGAATATAAAGTAACATACGCACATATGTGTGTAGGACAATGCCATTGATAGGCGTGTGCATGATCTTTCTCTTAACTTATTCGAGGGCTATATTGTAAACACTTGGAGCAGTACGATAAGGTTCTTTCCACCGAATTGGAAGTGTTGCATCTGTGTATTACATATGCGTTTAAATAAATCAATTCCTTCTTATTCGGCAATCGGAAGCGGAAGATATCAATTAAAATCGCAAATCTCATACGAGAAACAACTGGCTACATGCCAGAACTGTGAACAATCTACCCATTTCGGTATACCTTGCGATAAACAGGAAAAAAAGAACATCTACACTAAACCCTGCGAACGGCCGTTAGTAGGTTAAAACCGAGTATGAATAAGTAATATTAAAAAAAACATCTATATCGGCTCCAAGCTCCCCAGAGCTTCTGAAACAAGAATTGATGAGCACCTTTATACACCCCAGAGCTTCTGAAACAAGATGTTCCACACTATTTCCACAATTTCTAAAAAATTACCTTTTTTGAACGTCCCTGTCGTTGTCGGCTACAACATATCAAAAAATTGACGAAAGACAAAAATATCTATTTTAACAAAATGAGTTTTGAGTTTTAGTTTCAAAAAAAATAAAAACCAATTTTCACATGTAGCGCCGTTATTTAGCTAAAACACTGCCCAAACCACCCAATCAATCGAATCAAACGATATCTCAAGCACATTTCCAATCTCAAATTTGCTGCGAATCCATGTTAAAGATCATTCAGAGCACCGTACACGAACGAACATAGTACGTACTTTGGATCGAATTTCCGTGCATGTATATCGTGTACGTACATCGAGCACACGCTAGAAATAGAAAAAAGCTAAAAACAAAAACCATTTCGGTAGTAATCAGAGTGTAAGAATTGTGAGTATAATAAGAGTGAAACAAAACTGAGAATTGTCGTTTATTTACATTTATTTGGAAAAGAAACAAATCCAGCTGCAGTGTTTTGAAGTTTTTGTTTTTTGGATTTTGTACTAGAACGATTCAAAGTTAGATGAATACGACTCAATACCCAATGAATCGTTCATCACGAAAGCTGCAGAGAATTAATATTGTACGACTGGATTGCTACTGGATGTTTTTACTCGGATCATTAAATTTAGTGATCATTAAAACTTTCGAGCATTATAAATGCTAGAGGTTTTTAATTGCTTGCGCATACAAAATGCATTCAAACGGTAAATATTGATTCTAAAATGTCGTTTTTCGTGTTCTTACTTGAAAACTCATCTGTAGCTGTTGCTGATATACTTGTCTATCGATAATTTCCGGAATGGACATTGTGATTATCTGGAATCACCGTTCAGCAGTAGACGAGCGAACATCGAGTATGTACACGATGTACGTACATGGCGCATGATTGTACCACTGAAAATGTGCACGCCTTCGTGTACAAAGTTCGAGTTTGAACATTACTTGAGAGTTCGGTATGAGAACAGAACTTTCGCGAGCGTATGGTGTTCAGTGATTATTCAGGATGACTGATACATTGTTTTGCAAATTTTCAAGGTATCTTTACTTAGACCCTTCTCAAAATTGGATTTTGAATACTGAATTCTGGACCGGAACTTTGGAACTAAAATTCAGGTCCCGAACAGAACCTACCCATATTCCAAGGATTTTCAGAAAAATATCGATAAACCGGAAGTCACCAGCTTGGATTTCAGAACAACCTCAAACATTGTTTTCTTGCTTTTAAGCATCAAATCCGTTCCAAAAGTATTCCAATTATAAGAGTTTTCAACAAATATCTATAAACCGTAAGTCGACATTTCAAAACCACTCCAAACATAATATTCCGGCTCCTACTGATCAAATCCGTTCCGAGAATACTCAAACTGTAAAGGTTTTCAAAGAATATCAATAAACAGGGAGTCGCCATGTTGAATTTTTAAATGACCTCAAACATCGTTTTCCGATATCTACATATAAAATTTGTTCCGAAAATATCCATATTGTGAAGATTTTCAAAGAATATCAAAAATTCGGAATTGGATTTCCGAAATACCTCAATATCATTTTCTGGAATCTATTCTTTAAACCCGTTCCAAAAATACCCATATTGTAGTAGTTTCCATGAAACATAAATAAGCCGGAAGTCGTTTTCATTGTACGCAAAAACTTCTTTCTACGAGGTAGGTTGTAAAAAAGTACACTTTTTTGGTATTTGATTCGTAAAAAAGTTTACGCGCAAAAATTAGTCAACTTTAAATCGATGTATTTTTTTCAAAATGAACTAAAAACACTCTAAAATACTGCATTTGAAAGTTGAGTGTATACACAATGGTTGCTATGATAAGTTTTTACCATTTGTTCTCCAGTGTTTAAAGTGACGTTCAAGCAAGAGGAGCAGCGTGTCAAAATTTTGCTCGCGCAGCATAAGAATCCGACGCTCTCGCACCCCAAGTTAGCAAAATTGCTGGATGGGGCCAAATCGACCATGACCAACGTTTTAAAAGTGTTCGGGGAGCGTCTGTCGATCGCCAGAAAGCTTGAAAGTGGCGGCAATCGTAATCCGGACGTGACAGCGTGCCGCGACGTGGTAGCGGCGAAATATAAGCAGGATCCTAACTTCTCCATCCGGGACGTCACTGGTAAGCTCAAAGTGTCCCATACTACTGTGCAGCGGACCAAGAAACGAGCAGGGTTATCAACTTTTAAGAAGGTGAAGGTGACAAACCGATATTATAGACAAAACACGTCGGCAAAGCAGCGAAAAGTTGAATACGAACTTTGTGAGCAGTCCGACTGTGTCGTCATGGACGACGAAACTTATGTGAAGTCGGATTTCAAGCAGCTTCCGAGGCAGGAGTTTTATACCGCATCAGAAAAAGGGAAGGTCAAACTATCGAAGTTCCGGAAAAATACCTCGTCTGGCAGGCCATATGCACGTGTGGTCTAAAAAGCAGCATACTCATCACAACGGGAACCATCAACCAAGAGATCTACGTTCCTGAAGAAACATAATAGACCTGTGCTGTGCTAGTCGGACTTGGCGAGCTGCCACTATAGGAAAAAGGCAATCGAGTGGTACGATGCGAACAACGTGGCTGTGGTACCCAAAGACCACAACCCTCTCAACAACCCAGAACTCCGCCCTATCGAACGGTATTAGGCCTTGGTCAAACAGATTCTCAAAAAAAAAAACTGGTAAATCCATGGAAAACGAGCAGCAGTTTAAATCTAACTGGCGTTCGGTGGCGAATAAGGTCGATGAGACTACTGTCCAAAATTTAATGGAAGGGGTTAAGCACGGCAGTTCGGATTTAACAAATCAAATGAATAAACGAACATTTTTTCCTCAAAAATATATGAATTGAATTACCTAAAGAAAAATAAGAAAATTTTTTATTATGAATTTTGACTGAAAAAAAACGATTTTTTGTCAACCAATTTTTGCGCGTTCCGGTCTTTATTTAGGATTTGGTTCGTAAATAGAGTTACATAAAAAGAGGTAACGTAAAAAATATGTTTGTAAACGTAAGATTGGGTGTACTGTTGGGTTAACGCCAAACTTGTACTAAAAGTCGGATAGGGTGAAATTTGCTGTCTATTATTATCAAACCAGTTTTTTACGCGCCAAAACATCGCGTTGACCGAGCGTTGTCGGTATGTAAAATCATGATTTTTTTTTATTTAAAAGATTATTTTTTCAGGCCTATTTGCGTACACGCTTCACGTGGCCGATTGAGCCGATTTTTTAAATATTTTTTTTTAAGTTGTCACCCTTTTTCTAGGGGGAGAGGAGCTTTCATTGCGAGGATTGAGGGGCACTCCGTTCGTGGATCGTCTCGTCATCCATTGCCGCATCGATGGTATTGTTGCCGATTTCCGTCTTCTTTTCGTTGCTAGTTGCTGTAGATGCACCTTGTTGTATATTGGTTGCAATTGCTGGTTGGTTGGAGGGTAAGTTGTTAACTGCAGCCGGTGTACTTTGTTTTGGTTTCGTTGAAGGGGATGCTTCATTGTTGTTGGCGGCTGTCACAGTGTACTGGGGTTGCTTGGGGTTTGTGTGAAGGAAGCACCGTTGCCCTTTGGTGTAGTTGTCTCCTTGTCCAGTTTATCACTTGGCTTACCGTAGTGAACAGCTTTTTGGCCATATTGACATGTGGCCATCTGATTGTCATAGGTAACAAGTGATTTGCACGGAATTCTTGTATCTTGACCGAAAATCACATAAGAAGGTATAGCCCTCTTCAAGTGTATGCGTAACAAACGTACGCCGTTTAGAATACTGGGGAAAAATTCTTCCACTTTTCTTTTTCGATAGAGAGAATCTCTCCGTATTGGGACATAGTTTTGCGACGCTTGAGGGAAGATCATGCACACGCACTTCTATAGCACTATCATCCATATATACTGGAATGTTGTACTTAATGTTCTCGTGCTCCACATAGTGCATATTGTTATTGTCTTTTGCGAATTGAATTGCATCCAACTCTTTATAAAACTTAATGTAAACAACATTATTCGTCTTATTGCATTGAAGTAAATGCACACGTTTAATGTCATGATGCATTTGCTCCTTAAGAAAACCTTCAAGTTCTCGTATCGAAGGTCGAATTTTGTACTGCCTGAAGTCAACAACAATTGTATTCTTTCGTGTCGGCGGTAGCTTTTGTTCGTTTGCTTCACTCATTTTAAGGTCGTTCTATTGTTCACTACACAATACTGTACTTGGATTCTTCTGTCCCGAATGTAAGCGGTTTTGTTTTATCGACTGACTTGGATGAGATGCAAAACCGAACTGTAAAATTATGATCATTTATTCTGATCATTTTTTTTTAAATGCTAAAATGCATGCTCTTATCGGATTAGTTTGATTACTTGGAAGAAGTTCGTAGCTTACGAGAATCTTTTGGTACTTCTGAATGCAGAGCATGACATTATCTAGTTGAATATTTTGCTTACTGGTCGATTTGGTTGGCTTCCTGGTTTTGGAGTTGTTAATAAATTCTCATTTAGTCACCCGTAAAGCTAAATCGACCATTTTTCATGCTGTTTCATCTCTCAACAATCCTTGCGTTAAATACCAATGCTTTAGGATGTTGAATAAAAATTGTTGTCTAGACGTAACTTCTTTCTTCAGTGTTCATGGGATTTCGGTCCAACCAACCCAACGTAATCTGGGTGCCTCTAATAGTTTTCATTTTCACCAACATTCAAATACACTAGTTCTCCCTGAATAAATCACAAAACGTTACTTAAATGAAAACTTATTACTTCCTGTTTCTGGCAATACACAAAGTGCATAAAACATACCAAATAAACGTGATCAGCCGGTCTTTATGTGGGCTTGCCTCCTTTTTCCTTTCCTTTCCTTGAGATTGCACATCTATTGCAGTAGTTTTGTTTGAACTGTACCTTTTCTTTCATCCCCCCGAGAGAGAGAGAGAAACGGGGAGAAACCGACCGACAGACATAAAAGTGTCTGGAGGCGTTCTAATAGAGACAAATGTGGCTCATCCTCTTCCGATTTCTTTCTTATCTTCGAGTCGACTAAAGCCGGTGGTTAGACAGTTTTCCTTGCCGTGTTACGATGTTCTACTATGCCGACTGACATGATGAAGGATGTAACCTAATCACAAACGTCGTCGGAGGAGTGGAGATTTTTAGGCTTGAGCGTTGTTATTGCGATTTGTTGGTAGCCGTGTGCATGGCAATAGTTAACGGAGTAGGCCAGGCATCACCAATCAACGGGAAAGGTGTCCAAAAGAGAGGGTAGGATCCAAGGGACAGAAAAGTTATGTGTCACCGTCGGCACTACACCACTAACCATGAGTCTCGGAACTTGCTAGCAGCCGTGTTGTTGTGATACTTAGGAAACGTTTACCCACCACACTACACCATGATACTTTGCGGTTAACTCTTTGGAACACAACAGTGTGGTGTCGGAGTACAATAGCTTCCTGTTTCTGGTGGAAACATTGTCTCTTGAATAGTGGGTAAAACAGGAGAATATTTCAATGATTTTTCGACAAAGTTTTACTAATCTTTCAACTGAGTATTAGAATCACAATAAGTATTCATAAGTTAATGTTAAAAATTTGAAATTTAAGACTCAAGCCTTCCAGTTGGCTTATTTTGTTGAAGCATATTCTGTCCACTAGGACTCCTGTGTGCCATACAAAGTGGATTTTTCTTCGATGGTTTCATTAAGAAGTTTAGTTCGGAAACAAATAAGGATTGTATAACTATGAAAACTGCACTGTGCATTCAAAATGTGAAAGGGTGAAACAAAAGTCTGCGTTATCTGCGTCTTTCATATCGCAAATCGAAAACCGCACACTTTGTACCTCATGCAGGCTTCATAGAAGTCTTACTGCTACTTGTAAGAGGAGTAGTTTGTTGATATATTAATCCTATTCAAATCTATGAAGCGGAGTGAGTCTCCGGGGGTTTACGATTAATTTTTGTTTTATTTGTTCACGTTAGAATTTTGCCTTGGAGGTCAAAAATGTAGACAGAAACCCATACGTTTGAAAGTCTCAGTCAACAGAGTTGCCGTTCTGAGAAATTATCCTCCGGGAAAGTGGCGACGATGAAGCATTAATTATGCATAGCTTCATTAAGTGCACTGAAAACGATAGTCATGCGGTTGTTGATCCTCTCGATTAGTCTGACGCTATGTACTGTAGAGGATAGTAGTTCCGAAAGAATATGAACGAAGGCAGTCGGCTTCCACATTTGTAACGTAACGAAGAGGAAAAAATCTGAACTTGATAACTTTCAATAGACACCAGTCGTCTGGAGAAGCTGAATCAACACGATTGTTAGTTGTGTAATCCGCGATTTGAGTGAGAGCAAAAAAAAACATTCTTTGATTGATGACTTAATTTCCTTGCTTTGCTGCGCACACACACGCGGATCACACGGATTCATCTTTCATTGATTCCAAATGGCCCATGTCTACCAAGAGATCCGGCCATGGAACGAGTTGGTCGTTTTTTTAGCGACTATTTGCATTATGTGTACTCGACAGTGGTAAGGTCATTTGTAATATTGCTACTCTGTTCAATTGGAGAGCATTGAACCCGCAACGCTTGATTATATTCGGATCCGGTAATTTGACGGAGAAATCGCCAAGAACTTACGATTTGAACACATTTTAGTTGTATATTTCCATACGATCTTACCGTGCGGGAGCTGCTCTGTTTGAAGTCATTCTTAAAACGCGCGAACCGGACATGACATATTTTACTTCAAAGTTTTATGAAACGATTTATCAGAAGTTTTTTTTTTTTGTTAGCACGAAATAATTAATAAACGTTAGGGAGTAATACAATGCATACATTATTTTGATGGTCTCAAATAATGATAATTCTGTATTTCTACATTTCATTGGTTTGGTCACCCCGACAGAACAATACCGCTCGATAGGTCGCAACTCCGGGCAGTTACGTGGATTTGTCACTTTCGGTACAATGTGGACTCCATTCGCTTTATATCATTCCAAAACATCTTTGGCGCAGTGACAAGATGCCTAATCAGACCAAAATAGCGAGGGAGCGTCAGGGCTGCGTAGCAATGGTAGCAATCGCTTCTTTAGGGATAGACTGGTAGTGATGAAGCTTTGGAGTTGCTCGACCACAGCTACTTATTGCCTGCCAAACTAAATATTTTTTTGGGAAACTTGGCCTTTTTCTTTGTCCTGAAATGCTCCTCTGTGCCGTTCCGTTGCATGGGAGTAGAAAAAGGTATTCCAGAAAATTGCACACACAAAAAACTTGTTCAGTACCACGAATGGTAAAAACACGTTGTTGGAGATATTCCCAGACTTGTAAATTTCATCATTGGTGGTGCCCATCTTGACATGAATTTCACTTTGTTTTCTACAGGTACATATAGCCTACCAAATGAGGTATTTCATAATCATTTGCTTCCTCTCATCTATTCTATCAACATAGTTAAAATATTCTATCATGAATCGGTTCTTTCTGGGAGCAATAAATCGATCCCAAAGAACTAATATACAATATTAGCTATCATTTCAAAAAATAAATTCAAATGTTTTGCATATTAAAAAGCATCATTCGAACAACATTTAGTCCTTTTTTCGTATTTTGATAAATAAGGCAGTGAAGGAGTATTTCTGAGGACGCTTCTTAGAAATCATGATTTGCGGTGTCCACTGTATCTCAGTGGAGCTAGTTGCAGTAGATGTTTTTCTAGACCCCAACGGTTTTTGCTCAATTTAAAAAAAAAAATTGCATTTTTTGGTTGTTGGTAAAACTACGATTTTCCACATCGAAATCCGCCATTTTGTATCTGTAAAACCTCTCCAAAGTAACAAAAAACAAAAAGGAAAATGTTGGGGTCTAGTATTTTGCATGTAGAAAGTGTGTGCGAAATTTGAAAATAATTAGTGAAGTAGTTTTCGAATGACAATGGACACGGACTTTCAAAACCTGTTTTCGAGGAAAACGTGTTTAAAATTAATTGTCTATAAAATCGAAGAAAATAATTTATTGCTCTATGGGACCCGTAGGGTTTAACACTTTCTACAATTTTTGTTTGTTATTTTGTATTTTGTTATAATAAAACATTTCATGAACGTTATGTCAAGTTTTTAAGTCAATCGAAGTAGAAATATTAGGACTGTGCGCCGAGCTTTTGCTTCTTTGCAAAATAGGATAAGCATAGATGAAGGCCCACAAGTTCCAGAGTTTCGTTCCAATAGACTTGAAAATTTCGCGGAATATTCTTGAAATGTTTTACTATAAGAAAATGTAATAGAAAAACTGATTTTTCAAAAGTGTTAGACCCTACTATTTTTGAGAAGAATTTAGGTTATTGGTTATCGAGAATGTATATCAAACTTTAACTCAAAGATTTATCAAACCAAAAAAAAATATTTTTTTTTCGATTTCCCAAAGTTGATTTTTTTCAAACAGATTTTGATCGAGATACACCAGACTTGTATGTTTTATGAATTTTTTGAAGACAGTTGGCAACAAATGCAAATTTCCAAAGTTACGCGGTTTTTTCTTGCGCGGATTTTTTTTGTGCGGTACGTATTCTCGCGTAAAAAAAAAAAAGATTTCCGTGTGTTTAAGCGAAAAGTTTCAGTAAATGCAGGATCAAGGTCATATACTAAGTGTGCCAGTAAATAATGCTGAATTTTTTTCAAAACTGATAAATGAAAATTTTGCTCATCATTTTTCGAAATATCTATATTCAACTCATGAGGAACCTGTTTTTTTCACCTTCTGAATGCCTGAATTCTCGATTGCCCACGTGTATACGATCAGAAATTGCTTGGTGACTAACGTTTAACCTCTCCGTCGATTGTTTTGAAAATTCTGTTATTGTCTTCGTTCATAAATCCTCGCAATTCGGACTCGGCTTTGTTTTTAGTTGACCTGTGGGTTCTTCGTCTTTTTTTAAATCGCCTAAACCAACACTGACAAGTCGGGACCGATGGAAAACGTTCCCCGTGAGCTTCAATTAGAATTCGGTGGGACTTAGCACGTTTATTTTTAAAGAATGTAATGAATCACTTCTTCACTTGGTAGGAATTTTGACATGTTAACGTCAATAAATGTATATGACACTAACTTGCATTTGACAAAACAGCATTGGTTTTTAGAAACTTGATGTTACAGTAAAACAAGTAACGCAATACATTGAAGTCTTTTTCTACGCGGTTTTTATGCGATTTTTTGACGCGATTTTTTCGTTGGGCGGCTTTTTTACGCGGATTTCCGAAGTTACGTGATTTTTCAACGTAAATTTTCAAAGCTATCCGGTTTTCTTGGTTTGTCTTAGACCCGGATAGCTTTAAACATTTTCTTGTTTGGTGGTGTTATCCCGAATTTTTTTAAGTCAACTCTGAACAAATTTTCGGTTTGAAAAAAATCAATTCAGGACATTCAGGAATGTTATTGCGGATTACGCCAGATCTCGACGTTTCATGCATTTCTGGGAAATTCGGTATTAAAAAAAATTCGATTTCGGAAATCTCAAAACTCAATCCCAGAGTCAATTTTTTTAAATTTGTTTTTCTGGGATTAGACCACATCTCAACGTTTCATGCATTAAGACATTTGGCATCAGAAAAAAAATTGATTTGTTTTGCGTTTCTTTTTCTACGCGGATTTCCAAAGTTGCGCGGTATCAAATTCTTCAAGTCCCAAAGTCGTTTTATTTTTCCAAAAAAAAATTTTTTTTTCTAGATTGCACAACATCTCTACGTTTCATGCATTTCTAAGACATTTGGCATAAAGAAAATCTTCACTTATGCAGTTTTTTTTCTCTACGCGGATTTCCGAAGTTATGCGGTCTCAAATTCTTCCAAAGTCTATTTTTTCAGATTTTTTTGTGATTACATAAAATTATTACGTTTCATGTAATAAAAAAAATCGATTTAGGAAGTCTTTCTCAAAGTTGATTTGAAAAAAATTAATTTTCTTGAGCTTATAGCAGATTTGGACGCTTCACGCGTTTCTAAGATATCTGGCATAGAAAAAAATGTCTTTAGTATTGCGGTTTTTTTATGCGGATTTCCGAAATTACGCGGTACGTATTTTAGTTGTTTTTGTAGCACAAATGCCAAATTCCAAAATTGAAAATTAATTTTTATAAGAGACTCCATGGAGTAGTCTCGGCATCATCTTTTAACTGCATTATTGGTAAACGGTCACTTTCGGAATTTTTGAACAGAAACTGAAAACAATAAACTTGATCTTCAACTTTCAACAAACATTTTTCGTCTCCCGATGAATCTTCAACAATGTCTGTATAGCATTTCAGTAAAATTTCGGTACGCATTCCAGTTTTCATATAACATGATCATATTATTTCTATTAGAAAAAATTAAAAACGAAGCTTGATTCAAATACCTCGGATAGCAAAAACAATCCGAAATACCAGTAGCAAAAAAACCCTTCCTAATCCATCTGAGGGTGCGATAATGCCTTTCAGATCTTTTAAATAGTCTTAATAAAACATTTGTGAGATTCTATCCTAAGTCTTGTGAGCTTATCAAATAACCTAATAGTAGGTTTCAAACGATATGATATGATTCTCGAACAGAAGATTTTTAGGAAATGAATTTTAATAGTCGTTGTATCTGAATACTTTTCAGAATACATGATGAATAAAATCGCAGATGAACAAAAACTGGACCTTTCTGAAAGTGTTCAGTGTGCGTAGGGTGGTTCATAAGTGAATCAATAGTGGTGATGTATTTGAAATTTACTCGGCACTACCGTGGTGGTGGAGTAATATCATTAATGAAATCAGCAAGTACTGTGATTAATAATAGTTAGAATGATAATAAAAACATTAATAAAAACAATCAAAAATAATGTTATGCAGCTGATTAAAAAATATTAGCAAATTTAGTAACTTGAATAATGTACGCAAAAGTAACAGGAGCGCAGACTACCGCTATGCCAATTCAAACGGGCCATTCTAACACTGCGCATACTGTGCTGTACTTCTATGAATCAAATTCATACTGAATAGCGTTTTATTATGTTTAATCTGAATAATTACTGTTTGGAATGTGGAAAAAATATTATTATTCATATTACCCACCCTAGGTGCACGAATCATTTCGGTATCGAACAGAAGCGTAGTGGAAATTTAGCATCGAAGTATTATCGGAGGCTCTTCGCCCCTTTCGATTATCTCTTTAGCGATATTTTTGTGGGTGAAAGCTCGTCATCGAAAAATCACTTGCGAACTTCAAGGTTCAGTTTTATGGATGCCTGTTTCATGGATGAAAATTTTAGAAAATTTCGTGAACTTATTTTTTCTTTAGCATTCGTTCTTTTATCGAAGCAAAATTTATTTTAATGATTTCCTGAGAAAAAGAATAGGGATTTAAAGCTACTTAACCAGTGCATAGTTGCCCGAGTATGGATTTCGTTTTCACATTTTAGAGGCAAAGTTGAGAGTAACATTATTATTTTTGCCTTTCTTATATAGAAAGGTTGTGCAATCACTGTGAAAACCGACTTTTGAATCGAGACCCGGAGGGCCGAGTGTAATATACCATGCGACTCAGTTCATCGAGTACGCAAAATGTCTGTATGTGTGTATGTGTGTGTATGTATGTATGTCATATGTTTTTGCACTCACTTTTCTCGAAGATGGCTGAAACGATTTTCACAAAATGAGATTTAAATGAAAGGTTTTGTAACCCCACACAAAGTTCCTGAATTTTATTCAAAAAACAAATTGAAAATGCACTTTTCTAAGAGACAGCTAAACCGATTCTCACTAATATGAATTCAAATGAAAGGTACAATTGTCCTATACAAAGTTTCTGAATTTTATTTGAATCAAATTGATTTCAAATTATTTTGATTCTTATTTCAAATTACTTCCTCCTTTTTCTCAGAGATGGCGTGACCGAACTTAGATTCAAATGAAAGGTATCATGGTCCAATACAAAACTGTCAAATTTCATCCGGTTCTGACTTCCGGTTCCGGAATTATATGGTGAAGTGTGTTAAAAAATGGATACCCTAACTTGAAGCGGCGAAACAAAACTCGTAAAAAAAATTCTTACCTTGCCTCGAAACTATTCCAATCGGTAGTCATTGTCAATGGACAATCAAGTAACTCGATTCCGGCTATGCTGGTTCTCGTTTTCTGATTCCGGAAGCATCGAAAATAAAAAGTCAAATAAATGCTAGCCTCAAAACTATTCAAATCGGTAGTCAAAAATGGATCCCAGTCACTTTTCACTACATTAAACGTTTCCTACACTGGTTCAATTGACAATGCTTAATACATCAGATTTACCACCTAAATATTATCAAATCAACAAGCATCGTTTAAGTTACTTTGATTACTTAATATGGCGCTACCATAGTATTTGTAGCCTTGTATAACAAATTAAAACATGTTTTTATAATATAGTCCAGATTTTCGTAAACATACATCTGAGATTGCAAGTATTGCACTCACACTTCACTTCTTTTTGTTTTTTTTAAGTTCCCTTCATTTCGAAAGCATTTCCTCCAAGAAAATATTGAAAAGTTCTAATTATTATGGAAACATCTCCAATAAATATGGAATTATGATGTTCTTATGTTCATTACCAGAGTTGAATTTAATTTAAGCTCACTGTATTCTGACAATCGATTCGAACGATCTTATTTTACTGAAACAACTTGTGGCCATACTCGAAAAAATATTTGGTATTGAAAAAACAAACAAACCTCGTTTTTTCAGAGCTACCGTCTAACGCTTTAAATACTCACTTTAATATACGTAGATATTTCTGGAATTTCACAATTATTATCGATAGCTATAATTGGTTTATATTTAGTTCCATCGTCGTGACAAACATAAACCAATTGTATTTCATGTTGGAGGTTAATCATGATCGATTCACTGAGTAAACTCGTGGTTGGCCGATTCGTCCGTACCCTTTTTAGTTATTTAAAAATAGAATAATTCAAACCTGCTCTTCCACCGTACCACCGCCAGCACATCGGTACGGCCTTGACAGTGGCAATTAAATACCACTTTAGTTATCAATACATTTTCCCTCTGGATAATCGCTATAAATAAGTTTATATTTCGATTTCTTTTCACTGCCCCTTTTAGGAGCGGCACGGCGTTTGCCCAAATTGTATCCCACTTAAAACACAGGAAGAGTGTAATTTCGATCTACGAAAACCACCTACTTTTTGATTTTTCTCTGACTTACATTAGTTTAAATAAAGAAGCTTCTTCGAATTCCTTTTGGACATGCTTATTATCCAGAATGATATGCATGTTAGAATTGAATCTTTCGGATTGAACTCATAGATCTGTTACCATGGCAAACGCTATGATTTTGATTTTGTTTCAACGTTCTAGTTGTGGGAGGAGAACATTTTCATAACGTGTGAAAATTAGTTGTGGTAAGCGAATCTAGTCAGAATCCCCTTTGATACAGACCTGTTTACTCTCATAACGAAAGCAAAGTTAAACTGTGCGTCGTTTCCCATCAGGCGTTGATGGTTCATAAATATTAAATTTACTTATATCGTTTTCTTTACCGAGTCAAATCTTGCAAGAAGACGACGGGCAAGATCGCTCACTAATGTAATTACTTTTTGACCCTACGCATTAATATTGTGACATAAAACTTGCCAACCAATTTATTTACGAAGCCAGTCACCCACCTATCCCAGTAATAAATTATGCAACTCTATCGAAGTGGAGTTTTGAATTGAGCTTGAGACTAACCTAGCGTAGAAGGAAACCCACTCATTATAAAATTGATCTAATTTTCGATGTGATAAAATAGTTGAACGAGTCCTAATAGAAATAAACAGATTTTTGGCTACAAAATATTCCGTTTTGTGCTAAAAGTAAATGTTGCATTTAATCTTTCTTTCCGTTTCGTCTTCGACTCACCTCATCGGTGCTTCAACAGTTTAAATTAAACTGCCATTGCCACCTAGCGGTACAGCTTAAACCGAAAATCAGACCCAAAGCTCACTCTGCATAAGTAGTACTTGAGAATGAATTTGAAATATCATTTCTGATTGCTCGCATGTAAACGAGTAACGAAATGCTGGATGCCGCAGTTAGTGAACATTAAGGGTTTTTCAGTTACAGCGTGAACGTTTTGCGCAAAAAGCACATATTTTGATTCTTTTTTCTTCACTTTTTGCTGTCGATTTTTCAGTGCAATAACAGTTCACTTCCGAGCCATAGAAAAGAACATTGCGTTTAGTGCTTTATTCGTAGTGTTAATTATGTAGAATTTGAGTCTAGTCAACGGGTTTGAATTGCTAGATAGTAATAGCAGTTCGATTTGAACTGCTAATGCATTGACGAGTCGAAGATGAAACTTGGAAAAATATTGAATATCGTTTTGAATCATGTTTTTATAAATATTGCTAAGGGGTTCTTGGAGAAACTTTTCTTTGAATCTTTAATAAAAACAAAATAAGTTTGTTTGAGTATAAACTAGCATAACTTTTCGAATTCATAAATAGTTTTGAGCCAAATTTTTAAAAATTCTCCTTTTGTTTCAGTTCGCTTGAAATTTTATTTCAGTTCGGTTTGAAATTTTAAACACACTTCACCCTGTTATTCCGCAACCGGGAGTCGAATTTGACCAAAAGTCAATAGCAAATCGTAAAACCTTTCATTTGAGTCTAAGTTTTTGAAAATCTACTCAGCCGTCTTTGTGAAAATGAAGTGGGTTCCTTTTTTTGAGTTTTTGACTACTATTTCCGGTACTTTCGGAATCGGGAACTGAGAACTGGTCTAGTGGAAATCGGTTCGTTTGACCAGCAACTAGCATAACCTACAAATTGAAACAATTTTTAGCCAAAGTTAGAAGGATTTTCTCGTCTTTTCATCATGAATAAAAACACGCTATTAAAAATAAAATTTGTATACTTATCAGACAGTAACTCCAGAACAGGAAGTCGTATCCAGATCAAAATCGATGAGATTTTATGGGATTGTAAAACATTTCATTTGAACCGATGCTCATGAAAATTGGTCGAACGGTCTGTGAGAAAATCATCTTGTTTTTTATTTTGTTATGCACTTTTTATTTGGTAATTCCGAAATCGGAAGTCGGATCCGGAAGAAATTCAATAGCAGGCTATTGACTTATAAGGCCTTTCATTTGAATCTGAGTCCTAGAAAATCTAATAGCCTAAGAGGCCTATGAGAAAATCGTATGTATTTTGCCTTTCTCATTTAGAAGAGGTTATGTTATCACAGTGAAAACCAATTTTCGAGGCCGAGTGTCATATAATATTCGACTCAGTTCGTATAGTAAGGAGTGTTTCGAAAATAAGCTATCCACATACATTTGTGTTGTACGCATGTGTTTGTGATGGTTTTTTATGCTCAGATCACAGTATGCTGTGCGTTTTGCTGTCAGCTTTCGTTTGTTTACTTGTTTGTGCGGTTGAAATGTCGCGTATTAAAAAGTAAGTGAAAATTAAGGTTCTGGACACATGGCTAAGTGAGAAGGGTATTACTATGCGAAAATTGGCGAAGCGGTTTGGAATTCATCATGCCAGTGTTAATAAGTTTGGGGAACACTATTCTTTGGATGAGCTACCCGCAGAAAACCCGGTTCTCCCAACCTGAAACTGAACCAGAAAGTGGTATCTTTAATCATGAAGAACAAATCAATGTCAATACGTTATTTGGCCAAAAAAGCAGGAACGAGTGTCGGAATGATCCAGTGTATCAAGAAGCGAAATCACCGGAAGATCTACAAGAAGCAGAAAATCTCGAAATAAAGTGTAGAACAGAAAGAGCGAGCTGCAACAAGGGGCCGGAAATTGTATTCGCGTCTTTTGCAGTGTCCGGATGCATGCGTTTTGATGAACGATGAGACTTATGTAAAGGAGGACTCAAAACCCCTTCCAGATCCACAATACTTTACTGTCGTCGTTAAGGAGGATGTGAGTGATGCGGACAGGTCGATTCAAGTGGAGAAGGTCGGTCAAAAGGTACTGCTATGGCAAGCAATATGTTCCTGTGGTTTGAAGTCAACCATTTTTTACACTACCGGAACTGTAAATGCAGAAATCTATCGATCTGAGTGTCTCCAGAAGAGATTGCTGCCTTTAGCCTTTAGCTTATTTTCGATACACTCCTTACAGGAAATGTTCGTGTATGTATGTAACGCTTTTTTGCACTAACTTTTCTCGGAGATGGTTGAACCGATTTTCACAAACTTAGACTCAAATGAAAGGTCTTGTGGTTCAATACAAAATTTCTGAATATTGTTTGTATCCGACTTCCGGTTCCGGAATTATGGAGTAAAACGTGCAAAACAAATGAAAATGTATGTTTTAACTTTTCTAAACAATGGCTGACTTAATTTTACAAAATTATATTAAAATTTCATGGTCTTATGATTCCATAGAAAATTCCTGAATTTCATCTTGAGCCGACTTCTGGATTTACGGGGTGATTAGTGTAAAAATTCCAATTCCAAGTTATTTACTCATTTTTCTCAGAGATGGCGTTACCGATTTTAACAAACTAAAATTCAAATGAATGGTCTTATGGTCCTGTACAAAATTTCTGTATTTCATCAGAATCCGATTTCCGGTACCGGAATTACAGGATAAAGAGTGTTGAACATTTCAAGCAGTTATACAGAGCAGTGATGCAAAACACGGAAAATGGTGGCCCAAAGTATCAATTCCGGCTATACCAGCCCATGGCTTCCGATTTCGGAAGCACCGGAAATAGCATACTTTTGCATACTTTGTTTTCCAAAAATGATCTAGACTGTCTTTTGAAAAGGGCCAAACTTTTTTACCATTTTTTTTAAATGGCTGTAATCGAAAACTAACAAATCTTACAAAAAAGTGTTGTAAAAGGTGATTTTTTTGAGGTTAGGATTTTCATGCATTAGTATTTGCTCAGATTTTTTGAGGTTATGATTTTCATGCATTATTATTTGCTCAGTATGCTCTGACATTTCATCATGAATAGACTTACTAACGAGCAACGCTTGCAAATCAGTGAATGGGCCCTAGAAAAGTTGGCAGAAAATCCGCTTTTTTATCGACAAATTTTGTTCAGCGATGAGGCTCATTTCTGGTTGAATGGCTACGTAAATAAGCAAAATTGCCGCATTTGGAGTGAAGAGCAACCAGAAGCCGTTCAAGAACTACCCATGCATCCCGAAAAATGCACTGTTTGGTGTGGTTTGTACGCTGGTGGAATCATTGGACCGTATTTTTTCAAAGATGCTGTTGGACGCAACGTTACAGTGAATGGCGATCGCTATCGTTCGATGCTAACAAACTTTTTGTTGCCAAAAATGGAAGAACTGAACTTGGTTGACATGTGGTTTCAACAAGATGGCGCTACATGCCACACAGCTCGCGATTCTATGGCCATTTTGAGGGAAAACTTCGGAGAACAATTCATCTCAAGAAATGGACCGGTAAGTTGGCCACCAAGATCATGCGATTTGACGCCTTTAGACTATTTTTTGTGGGGCTACGTCAAGTCTAAAGTCTACAGAAATAAGCCAGTAACTATTCCAGCTTTGGAAGACAACATTTCCGAAGAAATTCGGGCTATTCCGGCCGAAATGCTCGAAAAGTTGCCCAAAATTGGACTTTCCGAATGGACCACCTAAGACGCAGCCGCGGTCAACATTTAAATGAAATTATCTTCAAAAAGTAAATGTCATGTACCAATCTAACGTTTAAAATAAAGAACCGATGAGATTTTGCAAATTTTATGCGTTTTATTGTTTAAAAAAGTTCTCAAGCTCTTAAAAAATCACCCTGTATAAGTAATATTTACAAAACGAATGAAGTGTTCGAATGAAAACATGGAGAATATACTAGTCGACTCCTACACTGAAAAAAAATCGATTTAAAAAATTTAAAGCCGATTTGCAAAAAAAAAACATTTTTGATTTGGGTGAAATTTCGTTACAAGATAGGTGATTATGTTCCCTGCCTACAATAAAAAAATCAACTTGGGACTTTTAATGAAAAAAAGTTATTTAAAACAAATTTGCTTGTCCAAACTGATTTTTTTCAGTGTGATTTAATCGAATACTAATTCAATTAAAGGCATTTCCGAATGCAATGAAACTCAGTTTGTGATAAGATATTGTCTAATATAGCAACTAAGTACATTTTTATGATTCAAAAATTCCATTCAAAAAAGTTTGTCATTTTACAAATGTTGCATTATTACTTCTTCATTTCCTTGTTTAGTTCTGAGGCAAAATCGGGGAAAGAAATAATCACTTTTCCAGTGTAGGATCGATTAGGATTTTTTTTCAATATTTTTATTCATAAATTTGACTAATTTTGTAAAAACACTTTTTTGTAGGGTTTGTCATTTTTTAACTACAGCCATTTGAAAAAAAAAATGGTGAAAAAAATTGGGCCTTTTTCAAAAGTCTAGATCATTTCTGAAAAAAAAAAAACAAAGTATGCAAAGTGGTTTATTGAGCAAGTTCCATTCAAATCTTTTCTTATAAACTGCACCGGTACGCACATGCGGTAGTACGGAAGAAGAAAACACAACACGGCCTCTACGAACGCTGTGTATGGTGTTCGATTTTGTGCACACGATAAAGAAAGTGAAAACCAACACCGAAGCTTGATTTTGAAAACACAAGCGAGTCTATCGACCCCGAGTACAACGAGTTTTCAACCGCTTTGAAGAAAACAGAATCACGGCACATGTACGAATGTCTGTTACCGGTGTGTGATTTTTGTTGAATCTTGTGCTCAGGTAAATACATGATAATGAAAGATAAACCTTTCTTACCTTCATATAGTTGACGACACAAAAAAGAACGAAATTTCCAAAACAGATTGTAAAACTAATCGAACCTGTAGGCCTGGCTATTTAATAAACCTAAAAATTTACTGCAACTTCGACAGTCTTCCGATTCCGGTTCCGGAATTCAAAATCAATGCCACATGTGAAACTTGGCTCAATTTCTCGTGAAATGTTAATGAGAAAGGCACCATTACACCTTTTTTTCCTTTTGCATATTTTACTCCGTTACTTCTGAATCGGATTCGAAGAAAATTCCAACGCAAATATTGGCAATTCAACCAAAAGAATAAATTCTTTAAAAAATTCAATTACAAAAAGAATTACGGAACGAGAATTATTGAAGAATAAAATAACAAAAATGTGAATCCGTAAACAAATTTCTCCTAATCCTGGACTCGAACCAACAATATTCTCTGATTATCCGAATTGCTCTAAAATCGAGTCTGAGCTGGTGGTTCAATGCATCTCATGCATCAATGACACTTAGCTTACAAGTTGACGTGGTCGTATATTCAAACCCTGATATGACCCCGATTCTCAGTGCTAATAGGATCGTAGGTTCTGTATCTTAAGAATGGCCTGCAAAGCCTATTGAAACTGTCTGGTCAAATCCCACAAAAGGTATCTAATGCCTTTGCCTTTTGACATCGAGTCATGCTGGAGTGTGGAAGAATTAAGAAGATAAAATAAAAGCAAATTCAAGGTACCTACATCCTGAATCCTGGTCCTTGTATGACACGAGTCTTATGCTTTGAACCGTCAACGCAGACTCGATGTTAGAACAATTCCAATAATCATACAATATTGTAGGTTCGAGTCCTGGCTCAGGGGAATTTGTATTACCGTTGTATGGGACATTAGCATGGCTAGTGCTACAATTTTTTTGATACTAAGAATGCCTCCAGATTTGGATTTGAAAATACGGCAACTAGCTTACCAAACCAGTACATCAACATATCGTTCCAAAACTCCCGGGACTAATTGACTAACTAGAGAAAAAATAATTATTGTGTAAAATTCTTTTTCATTCATCATAATGTAGAATGATTTGTTTCAAAATGGGTATCAATTTCAGTTTTAAGTCAAAGATTAAATTTTTGTTCTAGATAGCACAGGATCTCGACGTTTCATGCATTTCTAAGACATCTGACATAAAAATAAATCCATTTCAGACATTTTAAGGGCTGAAGACAGTACCGTAAAGTGGTAGGTTTTTTGCTATTTTCCCGTTTCAAATTAAATTTTCTTGGAAACTGTGCAGAATATAGAAAAATTCACCTGACAATGTCTTCGAAATTTAGTTGTGAATATTCTGTGAAATTTTCAGAATGATTCATTGAGTTTAGCGGTCGTGTTGTATTTTTTTCTGACTGAAGAACTGCTGAAAATTGGAACGCTCGGAAATGCATACCTCTACTTGTTCATCGAATATCTCGGCTTTGAAGGCTTGTATCATAAATCTACCGTGACAAAGTCTAGATAATTTAGTTTAGATGCGAGTAGTACATAAAAACACATATGTTATCGCGATAAAAACAAAGTTTTATATTTTTCTGTGAAACAAAGTCAGTTTCAATGCATCCGCCATTTTTTTTTTTGCTTTGGTTTCCTGATGGCATTCTGAAAAAGGAGAGAAAAATAAAATTGGCTCGACAAGGCTTCCAAACAAACAGACATTCAATCTTTGTGAAAGTTGAATATTTTTTCCTTGTTCATTGGAATCATGTAATGTCCAACCCATACGATAGATTAATGTGATAAAACTTCTCATCAAAATAATAAAATGTATGCTGGCAACCTGGTACAGTTTGCTCATCTACGAAATAGTACAAGAGAAATACGATGCGCAAAGGGAATTGAGCGAGCCACGTGGTCGATTTAAAACTCAACACGCGACCCTCTGTCCTCAGACCTTGAGCGTTGATGCGCACTCGTTTTTGTTCGACTTTTGTTTTACGGAATATTTTCGATTTATTTTGTCTTTTTCATCATCGAAAGAGTATTTTTCCTGTCCTAATAAAAGTGTGTTTTCTTTATTCATCCACAGGTTATCCACAACCCATGTATCGATGGCTGAAAAATGGCGTCCCGGTGGGAGATTTCGACAACAGTCAATACCTGAAAATTCTAAGTACAACGAAGGACGACGCCGGTTCGTATCAATGTTTGGCGAAAAATGACGCGGGTACGATATTCAGCGAAAAGATTGACGTTGTAGTCGCTTGTAAGTGTTCCTGTTTTGTAAAGAGCAGTTTTTTCCCTTACTAAAAAAAATTCCTTATTATTTTTCATATCCTAGATATGAGCGTCTTCGAAGATCTTACCGAACGAGTTGTATCGGTACAATCGGGCTACCCGGCCATACTGAACCTATCGCGGATAGAATCTGTCCCGGAACCGTCGGTTACCTGGCAGACCGAGGAGGGACCGCTGAACTACGACATTAAGTACGCAACGACGGCCGACAATCAGTTGATCATTCTGAGCGTCGACGAAAATGACATGAAGTCCTATCGAGCCCGTGCCATCAATACGCAAATCGGCAAGGAGGAAATCAGTGCATTCATTCGGGTTAATATAACGGGCAGTTCGTACGGGGAGGTGGCCCCGGAAATTATAGTGGAACCGAAAAGCATGAAAGTTGTTCGCGGGGAGCAGACTGTGCAGCTGGAGTGTATTGCCAATGCCAGACCGCTGCATGAGTTAGAAACTATTTGGTTGAAGGATGGGATTGCCATTGAAAATGCCGGGATTCAGTATGCCCACACGGATCCGTGGAACCGAACGCTTGCGTTGCTGTATGTAAATTTGACACACACCGGCCAATACACGTGTCAAGTGCAGATGCGAACTGGTGGCCATCCAACGGTTTACTCGGTAGCTACGGTGACCGTACAAGAGCCTCCATCGTTTTTTACACCCTTCCGGACGGAAACTTTGGGGGATTATGGTTCGAAAACGGTACTCCCTTGTGATGTGATCGGAGAACCCATTCCGTACGTTACGTGGTTTAGAAACGCAGAGGGACTTGATTTGTCAACGGATCGATACACGGTTTTGGACGATCATTCACTTGTAATCAAGAAGCTCAGCATGGAGGATTCGGCATTGTTCCAGTGTTTGGCCAGCAACGAAGCCGGAGAAAAATCCGGTTACACTTGGCTCAAAGTTAAAAGTAAGTAATCAAACAATAATCTTTTTTATTATCTAATAAATTGATTGCTAATAACGTATCATTGCTAAATGTTCATTTAACCACGAACCCTTTCTGCATTGTTCAACCCTTGCCGCGTATAATCTCGGAAATAACCACCATTCATTAGATAACACCGACCATCCAGCCGTGCTCAAGCACCTAATCCTATACAATCAGTTCATTCGTAACAAACGTCTGGCCCAGCCCAGAATCATTCGTGTACGCAATTCTGCAACGGCAGCAAACTCGACGGCATCCACCACCATCACCAGCATCAGCGGAGGCACCACCGGAGCCACTGGTACCAATAACTCGACTCGTGGTCGCAAAAAATCGGTGACCAGCAGTCCGTCTTCTGTTTCGGTCCCATCCACAACGTCAAGCATCACGGCACGTGCCGAGAATATTTCCTCTGACGTTGGACGTAAGATTTGTTATTGGTCTGTGTTTTGCACCACCCCCCCTCTCTGGTATTCTTGATAGAAAAAAAAACAAGCACCCATTTAGAGTTAGTATTCCAAGCTTACGTTTCACACCACAGCAAGCCTAGATAGAAGATTTTGCACTCCGGGACCATTTCTCAACGAATCAGTTTTCTGCGAAATTATTCGCGGATCCTACATCACTTATAGAGTATAACGCAACCGACAAAAACACAAAAACAAAAATGCACCCATTACCATTCGATCGAAACCGTATCTAGCATTGTATTATATTAGCATGCGATTTACTAATAATAACCCATTGTTTTTACCTCGTTTCGTTACGTTTTGATTTGTCTGTTTCGTTTGTTCCGAATCTGTAACAGTAATCAACCCAAATCATGTAAGTGTATCGTCATCATCACTGACTGACGTCGGTTGTGATTAGTACAATGTTGTTGAACTTTCGATTGCGGAAAACAAATTAGCTGCAATGGAATTAGGTTCATGTTTAGGCACTACTGAATTGTTCCTAATTGCTCTTGAACCCAGCAAAACATCGGCCTGTAAGTGATGTCTTCTCTAATTGGTCAATTTCGAATATTGTGGTTTTACTAAAATATCACAGTCTAAATATATCGTGATACATACGTTATTCGACATACCCTCAATTACTGCGCAACCGTACCCATATTCATCTTAGCTTCACTATTAATCCAATAACTCATACATATTGGATGCCAGTTACAGTGCAATCAACTTCGAAGTGACGCATTTTTCTTCATCGTGCATTAAAAAAAATCTGCACATCTCTCATTTTAGAGATGTCCTAGTTAACATCCGATTTTTTCCGATAGTATTCTATATTTTGACAGCGTAACTATGGTGACGTATAGCTAAAGTGTTCTTTTGAATCAGTTTTCATCGCACATTTTAGACGTAGACGCATTGTACATACCAAATTTTGAGCAAATCCATCATTCATTGTTTTGCATATTCAACCATGTAAAAAAGGGTCTGAGAACCAGCGTTCGCTTGTTTATTACGATCGTGTTCTAACATTTCGAATATGTGAAACGCGGCAGGATGTGTAGAAAGTGATGAAAAATAACTATAATAGTTCTTTTGCAATCAACGTGTTTCATTAGAAAAAATCGGAAACTAATTAGTCATCGTCTCGTAACAGTCAATTTTGTCTCGTAACAGATCGGCTGAAAAGTTCGTATCGTTTCTATGAGAGGGCGCCACTAGAATTAAATCCATACCATTTTCAGTTGGTACCAACCTTCAAAAGATACGTGTATAAATTTGACAGCTGTCTGATTATTAGTTTGTGAGATATTGCATTTTGAGTGAAGCTACTTTTGTTATTGTGAAAAAATGGAAAAAAAAGAATTTCGTGTGTTGATGAAACACTACTTTTTGATGAAAAACAGTGCCGCCGATACCAAAAAATGGCTTGATGAGTGTTATCCAGACTCTGCACCGGGCGAAGCAACAATTCGTAAGTGGTTTGCAAAATTTCGTACTGGTCATATGAGCACCGAAGACGATGAACGCAGTGGACGTCCAAAAGAGGCTGTTACCGATGAAAACGTGAAAAAATCCACAAAATGATTTTCAATGACCGTAAAGTGAAGTTGATCGAGATAGCTGACACCCTAAAGATATCAAAGGAACGTGTTGGACATATTATTCACGAATATTTGGATATGAGAAAGCTTTGTGCAAAATGGGTGCCGCGTAAGCTCACAATCGATCAAAAACAACAACGAATTGATGATTCTGAGCAGTGTTTGGAGCTGTTATATCGAAATAAAACCGATTTTTTTCGTCGATATATAACAATGGACGAAACATGGCTCCATCACTTCACTCCGGAGTCCAATCGACAGTCAGCTGAGTGGACTGCACGCGATGAACCAAACTCAAAGCGTGGAAAGACTCAACAATCGGCCGGTAAGGTTATGGCGTCTGTATTTTGGGATTCGCATGGTATAATTTTCATCGACTACCTTGAATCGACTACCTTGAAAACAGTGACTATTATATAGCGTTATTAGAGCGTTTGAAGGACGAAATTTCAAAAAAAAAAGCCTCATTTGAAGAAGAAAAAAGTTTTGTTTCATCAAGACAATGCACCGTGTCACAAGTCGATGAAAACCATGCTGAAATTGAACGAATTGGGCTTCGAATTGCTCCCTCATCCACCGTATTCTCCAGATTTGGCCCCCAGTGACTTTTTCCTGTTCTCAGACCTCAAGAGAACGCTCGCTGGTAAAAAATTAAGAAGCAATGAAAAGGTAATCGCTGAAACTGAGGCCTATTTTGAGGCAAAGGACAAATCGTACTTCAAAAATGGTATCGAAAAGTTGGAAGATCGCTCTAATCGCTGTATCACCTCTGATGGCAATTATGTTGAATAATAAAAACGAATTTTGGCAAAAAAATGTGTGTTTCTATTAAACGATACGAACTTTTCAGCCGAACTGTTATGTGTATAGCATCACGTCCCTACTATTTGATGTTGAAATGCGCTCTTCTGGTGTAAAATTGACAATGAAACGAGTGAAGCATTGCTTAACGCTGTTATTTTTCTCGAGTATCGTGAAAATCCGAGCTACACGCACGTCAAATTGGCAAAATTATTGAATATAACCGTTCCGTATTCGGAAAATATTTGTCAACAGCAAAGCAGACAAGATCGGAAGGAAATCGAAAGCCTGAGGTTCCGCCTGAGGGAGCGGAATCCCAATTTCTTCGACCGAAATGTCGCAAGCAATTTGGAAGTCTGGAAGGAGATCGACCAGAGTGCGACCACAGAAATTGCACATGAAGTTACTAAAGAGGTTTGATTGTGTGATACTGAATAATGAAACCTAAATGAAGATCGATTTTCCCGGACAGAAATATTATAATAGGAAAAACCGAACATCATGTCAAAAACAGCTTTGAGTTCGCGGAACAGATATCAGGAGTACATGTAGCAGAGGATGAGGTTTTGTTCTCGCTGGATGTCACGTCACTATACACAAACGTACCGATCGATTTTGCGCTAGAGTGTCTAAGTAACAGAAGGAGTAAAATAGAAAAGCACACAACCAACAATTTCAAAATCGACAAACGACAAGGCGTTTGAACTATATGTGCACTATTTCAGATGTTGTTTTAAATCAGTATTCATTTGGCCGTCTGTGCGTACAGTAAACATTGTCCGCGTTAATGTTTGCCCCCGCCAACTGCGAAGATCGCGCTGTAATAAAAATTATTTGTACTGAAAGATCTTCAGTTGCTGAAATTCATCAAGAGTCATGCCTAATGTATGGAATATGGGGTCGTGATCTCATGTTATATAACGGCTATCCTACACCACAATTCGCATCCTCATTCCTTGCATAATTTTTGTGGTATTGAAGCACTTCGTGTTGTGTACTGTATAGTGGATTTTGTCACTCCCAATCGTAGGAACTACATCTTCGAAACCCTGCTTCAGCCTAACTGATAAATTTAAACGAACAGCGTTTTTTATCCGATCCTTATGAACTGTACGCTATCGATACCGATGTGTTCACATTCTTCGGCAAAACCATGCATAATTTCCGTCGTATCCAATTGGTCGCGAGATGTCTGTAAACCAGACTGTACAGCTTTGGGAACTTCAAGGTATCAACTTCACTTAATATCATTTAAAATTGTACTCTACGTCCACGATCTAACGGATGATTTTATTCAAAATACTACATACGATTGCATGCTGGAGCATGAGCATGACCGAACACCTCTGGTTACCACTCCGTTACTGATCGGGATCAGCTGAAATTGTACAGAGAATTTCCAGATTGACAAATCATTCTTCTATTCAGAGATGTCCATCTTATCTGTGTGACGAAGAGCCAGCATAATTTCTCCCCTCGCACTGACAACATCAACGAGAGGTGTTCTCTTTCACACATACCTACACCACTGTTATATAAAGTGTGCACGCATCCTGAGAGCGCGTGTTTATTCTCTTTCAACCGACGACACGACCAGACACTCCAAAGAAAAATCAGTATTAAAAGTGTCTGTTAACAATTCACCTTCAGTTACCATAAATTGAGCAACCCCTTGGTTATGATAAAAATAATCTTCTGGAGCAACACTGCTCTGGTTGCTACGAGCTTGTTACCAAGGCTCTTCAAAAGTTCAAATAAACATAAACAACTTAAACAAGTAACGAGAAGAATTTTTCAATTTTCATTCAAATTCAACCGACTGCTCCCTCTATTGCGGAAGATTCAAATTCGATAGGGATCGTCATCCAGTCGGATAACTCAACAAATTAGCAGTTTCGATCCCATCGGTGACTATAGTGATATTTCATTAACGGCCTTTCGGGGACGTGCGTTACATCCAAAAAACCAGAATCCGGTACTTCAATTACCCGAAGGTAAAAGCTTCAAACATCAACATTATTCAAACGTATAATTTCTTTTTAAAACTTTCTAGGCAACTTCAGATGAATCTCGGATTTTAAAGTAATCCAAATTATCTGGTTTGCGTTATTTTTTTTCGCAAAATAAGCTTTAAAGGATCAATTAAAAAGATGGCAAAATTAAATACTGATTGTTGCTCTTCAAGAATTTCCGCATATCAGTTCGAAATGGATATTCGTCTAATACCGATTTTTCTTATGAGACGAGAGCTTTTCTCTTGACAACATGATATCACATTTAAATAATATTGGATGAAGATTAATGATATAAATTAAGATATTGAATTAAAATACTGTTATTACTGTTAATATTATAAATGTTTCATACAAAATTGTTTTTGATAAAACCAACAAATATGTGCAGTAATTGAGATATGGACACAAACTCCTTAACAATAAATTTTCTGGAACGGTTCTTTAATAAACGGAAGATGATTATCAGACATACAATAACGATCTGTAAATAATTTTTCATGCAATGTATTTTTTTAATACATATATTCACTCTGATTTCTGATTCGATCAAAATACTGGCTCGTGGTGAATGTATGTATTAGAAGAATTCCACATTTCATGAAACATCATGAGCAGATCGATATTTACACAATCTTCTCATTTTATTGGTTTACATACAGAAAAAACCGTGTTTTTTCTCACAAATTGTATTCTACAAATTTATACGAAATTTATTTATTTTTATTACCGAAACCGGTAGCCACGGTAAAGGTAACTGTTATTCGAAAACAACAGTTTAGTCTTGGTTGCCAGTAACATATATTTTTCGAACGACTTCATTTTGACATTACGAGTTACTGAGGGG
Organism: Malaya genurostris; assembly: GCF_030247185.1. Lineage (NCBI taxonomy): Eukaryota > Metazoa > Arthropoda > Insecta > Diptera > Culicidae > Malaya > Malaya genurostris. The sequence goes on from NC_080570.1 coordinate 130,634,925, forward strand.
TAATTAAATTTGTGATACAGTTTTAATAGACGAGTGGCAGGTCGTGTCGTCGTTTCAACTCTAGCTCTGAACTTCTCTGAGGTGGATGAAGATATTTTCTCTGAAGTGTGTACGCCGGTGAGGACTCTGGTGTACGGGTCGCAAAAAAGAAGCGTGGGGCACGCATATTCAGTAAAAGCGCAATTTATCGTTGAAATTTAGTTTTTCCTTGCTGCGAAAAAGATTGTCATAGAAAGGCCATCGTTACCTTCTATAAATTGAAAAATTAAATCACAGAAGTGTTCACGCACCAGTGGTCACTTGGGTGTATTTAAGCGAGAGCGCGTGAGAGCGATTCATGCGAAGAGAATGTGTTTCACTCGGACCAGCTGCTTTAACCACAAGCACACACTCAAATTCTGTCTATTCGACACTGAGAAGAAGTGCGTTTTCATTGTGATGTTCCCTTCTTGTATCCCCTGTGTAGACATATATCTTACACCAGCGTGTATTACACCCAAACCTCCATTTACGTAACTTATATATGTATATATATATATATATATATATATATATATATATATATATATATATATATATATATATATATATATATATATATATATATATATATATATATATATATATATATATATATATATATATATATATATATATATATATATATATATATATATATATATATATATATATATATATATATATATATATATATATATATATATATATATATATATATTAATATACCTACGCATGTGTGCAAATATTTGTATTTCTTAATGCATATAAATATTGGTGAAGTAAAAGCGATCATTCATATGTATAAATATATACACATATATGCAGACATGTGAGTGTGTAAGCATACATACATACATATATAAGGTACGTAAATGGAGGTTTGGGTGTACACTGAAGTCTTTTTTTATGCGAATTTACGTACCGCATAAAAAAACCGCATAACTCTGAAAATTCGCATAAAAAAAAACCGCATAACTCTGAAAATTCGCATAAAAAAAACCGCATAACTCTGAAACTTCGCATAAAAAAAGACCGCAGAAGGGCAAACCGCATAACTTTGAAAATCGCATTAAAAAAAACCGCATAACTCTGAAAATTCGCATAAAAAAAACCGCATAACTCTGAAAATTCGCATAAAAAAGTCGCGTAAAAAAACCGCATAAAAAAGACCGCATAAAAAAAGACCTCAGTGTACTCTGTTGAAATGCCATCACTGCTTCACATCTTCTTGTAACCCCAGAATTCAATGATCGGCACCGGCGCCGACCAGGTCCAAATGCAGATAGGATACGGAATAGGACGGGTTGTTAGTCCCACACTTACTGTTACTAGAGGCCGTAACTACTACGCCCCGCTCCACGAGTGTCACGGGAGGAGGGTACTTGTTAGTATAAATTTCAGTGATGCTAGAATTCGTTCACGATTTAGCATGTTTCAGACTGACGGTGTCTATGTATCAAAACTGATGTCATAGGTCGGAACGTAGGCTTAAAAAAAAAATGTAAAATGCGGTCGCAGATCGAACAAGAACTACCAAAAATTTTCCTACAGAAGAAACGTGTGGATATGAATCATGCCAATTATAGTCTTAAAACGAATTTTACAAGATCAACTAATAGAAGAAAAGATTGTTGGTTGAACGAAAAGACAGTTTAGTAACAATAATTTCCATACTTAAATCAAATAAAGAATCTGGTAATCGAAAGTAATTTCTACGACGTGGAAACAGGAACCCATCAATTCTTTTACCACCGAATTCCCATTGGTCTCTAGGCTAGTCCTGTTCTGAGAAAGATAATAGGCACTATCAATCTCCTCGTGAACCCCAGCCCCTTCGCCAACGACTTCATGCTAATGAAAACGTCATGAAAACAGACAAGTTTTTTTGCAAAAGCCTGTATTTATCAAAGAATTGATATCATGTCAACAATTGATTGCTAAGGCCTTGAAGCTTTCTGGTATCATTTTTCACGTTGCTCTGCAGCTTTTGTTAGGTTACCTCACTAAACATTGCCGCAGTAGTTAGTAGGGGAAGGTGTTCGGTTGCCGGCACCCCACTGTAACTTTTGACAGAAAGCAGATAGCGTCATTCCGACAAATGTCATGTGCGTGTGTAATAGCAGCACGTTCTTTTTGTGCCGAATACTAAAGCGAACAGACGCTTGTTCTTTTGTTGCGCTCAAAACAAATTTTAATTGTGTGAAAATCAACACAAAAGTTTTTTCTGACTTTTTTTTTATAGTATCATAAATTGAAAAGCATCAATCGAAAAGGTGGGTGGATTGAATATTTATGAGGTGAAATCGATCTATTTCTTAATTTAACACCGGATGCTATCAAAAATTTCGCAACCGAAGTTTTTTTTCCGCAATTTTCAAAATGTCAACCGATTTCGGTTACCGGTTCGTCTGTAAATTATCAACTTTCGTAGTTAACCTGCAAACCTTCTTTCGTCTGAAGACTTTTCACAGACTTTTGAAACTTAGATTGTTTACCGACATTTGTCAGAATTTACAGACAATTGAAAATTGGCGCGATCTTTTTGTTTTTGTTAGCTAAACTTATTGTTTAGCTGGCATCTCTGGTGATATGCAACACGTGGACAACGGCTTCAATACATTTGTCATATCTCGGTAAATTTTTCAAAAGGCCGTATAAGCAAGTGACAGTTTCTCTTTGTTTACTTTTTCTTTTATTAATTACCAAGCAGTTTCCACGTTTATCACTCAACTCTTTGCATGAAATGATACCCGAAACTTTCGACTTTCAAACAGAATAGTGATATCAAAGAAAATCTTTTCAATCACATCACAGTAAGAGAGAGTGATTAAAGAGAAACTGTCACTTGCTTATACGCCCTTTTGAAAAATTAACCGAGATATAAGTAAAAACTTGGGTTCTCTGGATCTTAGTTAGCCATGGCGACTTCAAACAAATCGTCCAAGTCAAGGAAAATGAACTTTAATGCACTGATTAATGCCATTAAACGCTGCTTAGTGGATAAGAAACCAATTAATTCTACTGCAGTAACGTATTTAATGCCGCGAAGTCGTGGAAGACCGGCCAAATCAACCGAGGCGAAGTCACCATCAGGCAATGAAGACTTTTGTCCGAAACGCAAATAAATAAATTCCGTTTTTTTTTTGCTTATATTTTTCCATTTTTAGCGAAAACCTTTTTTGAAATGGCCAAAATTTATCACTTTACTAAATTGATAATGAAATTTTTACAATCAAATAAATCAACTTAGTTTCTTAATCATTTGTTAGCAATGGACTATAGCTTTCCATTGATGTATATGTCCGCGTAATGTGCACTTAGTCAGAAGTTATAAGCTTAAAATAAAAGGTGCCGATAACCGAACACTCTCCCCTAGATACATATTTGATAGAATTCGCTTATGATCTGTTGTTCGGTACTATAGTGCAAATATGTTCGAATTGTCTCAATTACCATGGAAAAATTCTTCTAACATAAATAGTTTTTAATGTCGTTTTTGCTTCACGTGAAGCCTAACCTTGTTTCAACAAAAGCAAAAGCTAGGTCGGATTTGGCTTTAAGCAAAAACGCCATAGGAATAATAGAAGCTTACCTACTTGGATCTACTATCTGTTGACAGGAATGTCTCGTGAGGAATATCGAAACGATCATAAGCCTTCCTTTGTTCATTGTTCATAGAATATAGTTCATGGCATGAAAAACATTAACACTAACAGCACCAGTAATCGATATGCTAGTTAACCGTGAAAATCGACATTCAACACATCTTACTGTAATCAATCATTCTCCCCGTAGCTGCCATTCCCATCATGGAACTACCGCCCACCAATCAAACAGTTCTGGACGGAAAGGACGCCACAATGCACTGTCGAGCAGTCGGAGCCCCTAGCCCGAACATCACCTGGATATTTAATGGTAAGTAGCTTCACTCGATAGAACTACGCTTTGAGCCCTTTTCATTAACACTGGTTTTTCTTTTTTTTTGTCCCACTTACAAACTGTGTGCCACAGAATCAGAAGGTATCGAACTATCCGGTCGAATTCAGATTCTCGATACGGGCGATCTACTGATTTCCAACGTACGAGAATCGGATGCCGGACTGTACACTTGTGTTCGTGCCAACGAAGCTGGAATTGTCACCGGGGAAGCATTCCTCAGTGTGATGGGTAAGTAATTTGAGTGTGAAAGCTTTCCACCCTTTTTGGGCTGCTTTTGTAAGGTATGTTTTTTTTCTGACGTTGACATTATTGTTCTCAGTGAGGACCCAGATCGTGCAGCCGCCGGCGGATACCACCGTACTGCTCGGTCACACCGCTGCGCTCCAGTGTCGAGTTTCGTCCGATCCGACGGTACCGTTCAACGTCGACTGGTACCGAGAGCCACAGTACGTTCCCCGTGTTAGCTTTTCTCTGTCTTCCTCCCAACCAAGAATGCTTTCTTCCCCTAGACGGCAGCCCATCAAGAATAGCCAACGTGTCGCTGTGAAAGCCGACGGAACGTTGGAGATCGTTGAGGTACGCCCGTCGGATGTCGGGCAGTATTCGTGCATTGTGACCTCTCCTGGCGGCAATGAAACACGCTCGGCCCGTCTAAGTGTGGTTGAGCTTCCGTTCGCACCAACGAATGTGAAAGCTGTACGTTTGAATACGGCAACCCATCGAGCGATTAACGTTTCCTGGACTCCTGGATTCGATGGGAATAGCGCTGTGCTAAAGTTCATTATTCAGAGGCGCGAGGTTCCCGAACTGGGTAGGTATCAAAGTAGGGGGAACAGAGAACCATCATAGTTACGTGTAGAAATTTCAGGACCACTGCCAGACCCTTTGCTGAATTGGGTTACCGAACTTAGCAATGTTTCCGCCGGATCTCGATGGATACTGTTGACAAATCTAAAGGCAGCCACGGCGTACCAGTTCCGCGTCAGTGCAGTCAATCGGGTTGGCGAGGGCTCACCGTCGGACCCGAGCAATGTCATTAAGCTCCCACAGGAAGGTAACTAAACATATTGAACAGTCCAACGTCGTTTGGGCTAGTAGACTCACGATCGCTAGTTTGTTAACTTCGTGATTTAATTTACTTTTTCTTATCTTGACGCGCGTTGAATGTTGAACGTATCAGATGAACTGAGGAGGAGAGTTCCTTCTCGTAAGTTAAGCATGACGTTTGAACGAGTGTATTCGCTTAGATTTCAGTTCTTGTTGCTTTCCTACCTACTCGCGAGTCGTCTAAACTCGTGAAGAATATGTTTTGTTAAGCCACCACACAGTTTAAGTAAACGAATTTCACGAGTTTAAGTCGTACTGCCGAACCAACTATTCACATGCCAACTAAACATTTTCTTCTTAGCTCCATCGGGACCACCGGTAGGCTTCGTTGGATCGGCACGGTCATCTTCCGAAATCATCACGCAGTGGCAACCACCTCTGGAAGAGCACAGGAACGGACAGATCCTTGGCTATATCATTCGGTATCGTCTTTATGGATACAACGCTAGCCCGTGGAACTACCGAAATATCACCAACGAAGCTCAACGAAACTACCTCATCCAGGAACTGATAACGTGGAAAGATTACATCGTCCAAATAGCTGCCTATAACAATATGGGCGTTGGAGTTTACACAGAAGGAGCCAAGATCAAAACGAAAGAGGGCATTCCGGAAGCACCGCCAACAAACGTTCGCGTTAAACCACTCAACTCGACGGCCATTCGAATATGGTGGAAACCTCCCAATCCCCAGCAGATCAACGGAATAAACCAGGGATATAAAATTCAAGCTTGGAGGTACGAAATAATTGACGGAGAAGAACACGAAACGGAATCCAAAATGATTACCGTTCCGCCGAGTCTGCTGGATCCGTTGGCCGAACAAAATACGATCATGTCTGGACTTGACAAATTTACGATCTACAACGTAACGGTACTGTGCTTCACCGATCCGGGAGATGGCGAACGCAGCTTCCCGATCGAAGTTAAAACCAAAGAAGATACCCCGGATGAGGTGAGCTCGCTACAGTTTGACGACGTATCCGATCGAGAGGTGAAGGTCATGTGGACTCCACCGAAACAGATAAACGGCGTTCTGACGGGTTATCGGGTCAAGTATCAGATCAAAGATAAACCGGCTACGCTGAAGGAGCTTAACACCAATGCCAACACGACAAGTCTCAAGGTGGTCAATCTGGTTGCAACTACACACTATTGGTTTGAAGTGACCGCCCTGACTGCAGTTGGGGCAGGTCTTTCGAGGTCGGCCATAATACAGTCCGGCGTTGAACCCGTCCTGCCTCACCCTCCGTATCAGCTAGCTCTGTCCAACATAGAGGCATTCTCTGTGGTGATTCAATTTACACCTGGATTTGACGGAAATTCCTCCATCACCAAGTGGACCGTCGAAGGACAAACTGCCCGAAACCTAACGTGGTTCACGATCTACGAAGTTCACGATCCGGATGCATCGACACTGACCGTAACGGGGTTGACTCCTTTCACGCCATATCGACTTAGGATAATCGCGTGGAATGTTGTTGGACCATCCGAACCTTCCGAACCAACCAAAGACTTCCAGACGATCCAGGCACGACCGATGCATCCACCGTTGAACGTCACCGTTCGAGCGATGAGTGCAACAGAGCTACGAGTTCGCTGGATTCCTCTGCAGCAAACGGAATGGTTCGGCAATCCACGCGGTTACAATGTCACTTACAGGAATGTTAACGAAAAAGCTCTGATTTCGGCGTTCAGCGTGATCATAGAAGATCCGACGGCAAACTCCCATGTACTGGATAGTTTGGAAGAATGGTCTGTCTACGAGATATTCATGAGTTCGGTCAACGAAGTAGGACAGTCCAACGAAAGCCCTCATGCCTTCGAAAGAACCAGGGAAGCGGTTCCATCATTTGGTCCACTCGGCGTGGAAGCTAACGCAACTTCATCGACGACGATCGTAGTAAAATGGGCTGAAGTACCGAAAGAACATCGGAATGGACAGATCGAAGGATTCAAAGTTTTCTACGGTTCGGCTGGTAGAACGCATGTTCTCCATAAAACCATAGCCAGTAACGCAACCTACACAACAACGTTAACTGAACTGAAGAAGTTTGTGCAGTACGATATTCAGGTACTTGCCTACACTCGGCTAGGGGATGGAATGTTGAGTTCACCTCCGGTTAGGGTTCAAACATTCGAAGATACTCCGGGGGCGCCATCGAATGTATCTTTCCCCGATGTTTCGTTCAGTATGGCACGCATAATCTGGGACGTTCCCGAAGAACCGAACGGTGAGATATTGGCCTACAAGGTTACGTATCTGCTGAATGGATCCGGAAGTTTGAACTTCAGTCGTGAGTTTCCTCCATCCGATAGAACTTTCCGTTCCACTCAGTTGCTCGCCGAACGGTACTATCTGTTTAGTGTAACTGCCCAAACCCGGCTTGGATGGGGCAAAACAGCAGCCGTGCTCGTTTATACTACCAATAATCGAGAGATTCCCCAAGCTCCTTCGTCACCTCAAATCTCGAGATCTCAAGTGCAAGCTCAACAGATAACGTTCAGTTGGACTCCAGGCCGAGATGGTTTTGCACCGCTTCGTTATTACACTGTGCAATTCCGGGAAAACGAAGGACCTTGGACGTTGATTCCGGAGCGAGTTGATCCAGCTGTTACGTCCTATACGGCAGTTGGATTGAAGCCGCACACTCTGTACCAATTCCGAATACAAGCCACGAATGACATTGGTCCTTCAGCTTTCAGCAAGGAAAGTATCGAGGTTCGAACGTTACCGGCAGCTCCATCGGAGGGTATTACCAATCTCAAGGTGGTTCCAATAACTACAACAAGTGTGAGGGTTCAATGGAACACTTTAAGAAAAGCTTTGTGGAATGGAGATGCAAGTACTGGCGGCTATCGCATACTCTATCAACCGATTTCCGATTTCCCATCGACGTTACAAAGTATCCCAAAACTGGATGTCATGGGTGTAGAGCAGGAGTCCGCTATTTTGAAGGACTTAACACAGGATCGGAATTACGAAATTATTGTGCAGCCATTTAACTCACAGGGTTCGGGACCTCCAACACCGCCGGTAGCCGTCTACGTTGGTGAAGCCGTACCCACTGGAGAACCTCGGGGTATCGAGGGAGCACCGGTTTCATCTACTGAAGTTCGCCTCCGCTGGAAAGCTCCTCAGCAGAGTATGCAAAATGGAGAGTTGCTGGGATACAAAATCTTCTATTTGGTAACCGATTCACCACAGGAGCTCGAGGAGGGCCGAAAACACGAAGAAGAAATAGAAGTCGTTCCTGCATCCTATACTTCGCATAGTTTGGTTTTCCTGGATAAGTACACCGAGTACCGGATTCAAATTCTGGCCTTCAATCCCGCTGGTGATGGACCACGGTCAACACCGATTACGGTGAAAACTCTGCAAGGACTTCCCGGTCCGCCAAGTAGTCTTTCATTTTCAGATATCACTATGAATAGTTTGAAGGTCGGCTGGAACCCACCGAAGAAGCGAAACGGAGAAATACTTGGTTACATCGTAACCTACGAAACGACCGAGGATAATGAAAGTAAGTGCTGGAAATTTCAATGCTTACCGAGTACCTTTTTTACACTTCTTTCGTGACGATTTCAGAATTCAGCAAACAGGTGAAACAAAAAGTGTCCGGAACCAGTTTGCTCATACAGAATCTGGAGGAAGAAGTCACCTACACCTTCACGGTTCGTGCGCAAACAATCGATTACGGTCCGGCGCTGAGTGGTAACGTGACGACCGGTCCGCAGGAAGGCTCCCCCGTATCACCGCGTGACCTTTTGCTATCCAAATCGCAAGCCAGCGTTGACATGTCTTGGCTTAACGGCCCTTCCGGGAAGGGACCCATACTGGGTTACTATATCGAAACGAAAAAACGAGGTGAGTGAATGTTTAAGCTTTACTCGTGTTGCTACTTCCTTTTTTTCCGCTACTATAAAGTGCAGGTGTTAGGGAAAACCATTGCATGCTGGCGAGGCGTATATTATAGTTGGTTTTATTCCTAGCAGGCTGGGCAGGGGTAGTGAGCGCAAGCGGGCAAATGTATTGTAATTCAATTTTTCTTTCTTTCTTTTTCTCCCCATTCCTATTGCGCCTAACAAATGTCGGCTATTTTCAAACGTAAACGTCGTCCTCGCACTACTCGGGGATATTGATTGGCACGACGGGGCGGGTGTTTATTTGCTTTATAAATTCCAAAACTTAAAATAAAAACATGAACCAATCAAAAGATATGGAACACTACTATAATTGTAAGTAAAAACAAAATGAAACAGCAAACAAATTCAGATTTTCCGATTTCATTTGTACTGTTGCTTGTTTTGTCCTGACACAATTTGATTATATGTTTAACCTGCTCGTTCCAGCTGAATCTATTTTACTAATAGCTCGTGTGATGAAACGATATGTGCCGTCGTATTTTCACTTCACATTTTCATTCGTTTGGCGCCGCATGTTGCATTTTCATTAACCCGCCAGGAATGGCTACCGGTTGGCACATGTATTGCATAAAGCCCGTTATGTGTTGGACCACGCTTGGGCACTCGAGTTTTAGCCTGATCCTACCAAGTAGATGGCAAAATGGATTTTATTTCTTTTTTTCGATCATGCTTATGTGAGAGACTGTCTAGGCTAGCTTTTTTATTCTAAGTTTTAATTTAAAACCTACTTGTATATCAATTTCTATAAGAATTTTTCCGATCAATCAAAAATCGATAAACATGTGTACTCACTTGTTGCATACGTTTCAAACGATGTCCACGACTGATTGCGGGAAGAAAAACACGATAGCGGATATTTTTTAATCGGATTTTTTATGTAAATTATTTATTGGATTATGATTTGATTACACATTGATAAGAATCATGTTGATTTTCAGTTACAAGCGTCCCTATTAATTGTATAATATGGTTATTACTATTGGGACATTAATTGCTTTTACAATTTAGTAATTTTTGTTGTAGGAAGAATTGAAAACTTGCCTGTCACGTGAAAGGCGGAAGAGGAATTTATAAACTAAGTTTCTAACTAATACAAACATCGAAATGATTTAATTGGAGATTGCATCGATTTTTGTTGGAATCTTCTTATGCTTCATAGGGTGGAGACATACAGAAACAAAAAAAAAACGTGGTTTAGGAAAAAACCAAAATCAAAAAAAAAATCGTGGTTTAGGGTAACCACTTTTTATTTGTTTTCGTATCTATTTTCTTTGGCAAAAATTTTGCATAAGCATTCTTCATGACCAAAAAAACCAATTTGTATCTTTTGATATTTTCACTCCAGCGTTCTTCTAGAAGGGTCTAAGCAAAAATCCCTCAAATATTCCAAAAGGCCCTGTCTTATAATCAGTTTTTTCGATTGATTTGGTGTTTTCGGCAATGTTTTTGGACTGTATTATAACGCATGTAAAAAAAGTGCTTTCATTTTATTCTGAAAATAAATCATAAAGATCAATTTTATCAAGAAAAGATTCATTTAGGGGTTAGCCTAATTTTGTGCTTAGGGCACATAACCGTTTTGAATTTGTTTACTTTTCGTCTTGCAGTCATCAGTGAATAGCAGTTCAAATAGAACTATTCAATGCAAAACTCGGCAGTTCAATTCGAACCGCTAAGCAGAGTGTCTGCTATTTGCAGAACACTTTTTGTTTTGCACCGAAGTGCCATGTCTAAACTGACGTGCCGAACGAAAGCGACCAGTTGAAGTCGAAAATCCGTTAACGTTCGGCACGTCAGTTTAGACATGGCACTTCGGTGTAAAACAAAAAGTGTTCCAGCCCACAGAAGACCGCTCCAGTCGAAAACCAGCATGCGGGCCACCCGCCGGGCCTTCGTAGCCTATGTCATCTCGAGATTCCGAGATGACATAGTCTAATGATACTATCCTAGTTTAAAGTTAGTCGTTAATTAAGATTAGAAAATACCCTTGGCATCTTAGATCTTAAGTAGTGTGCCTAAAAATGTATTATATTATTGAAAAAAATAGTGTTCTGCTAATGCTGCTAATTGCATTGAGCAAATCAATTTGAACTGCTATGCATTGATGAGTCTAAGACGAAACGTAAACAAATTCAAGAAAAAATATTTTTATATGTTGTTGTGGACAACTGATGAAGACTAGTGCACCATAATTCAAGGTGGTGAAGCTAATGGGCCGAAAAAATTGTTTTTTCAAATAATCAAATTTTTGACAATTTCATGCAACGTCGAAATTTAGTGTAATCACAATTTTTTTAGAACAAAAATCGACTGGGACTGGAAAAGCGAACATTTTTTTGATGTCAGACATTTGTCTTAGAATTGTCTGAAACGTCCAGATCCAGAAAATTACAGAGATGTGTTTTCGGACACGACCGGTCATAATGACATTAAAATGCAAATTTGAGACTTTCATCAACAGATTTAAATTTAAAAAATAGGCAAATATTTGTGAAACACTATCTAAGATTATTAAGTTAAAACCGTTCAGTTACTAATATATCATCGTCAAGTGCGTTCAAGAAGTATTTATAACGCTTTCGTTCGTAAATAGAGATTCCTGCTTACGACAACCGCCACCAGTGATTTGTTTGCTATGTTTGATCCATGTTATTGGGTGACGTTGAATAATGGTCGTTCGTGAAGTCCACAACAGATTGGTGTTTCCGAAAAGCCTATATGAAAATTTCCAAAACTGATTCACTGTCGTATATCCATCGAGCGAATGGATGTAACTTTCAGTTTCATCATCCACTCGCTAGACAAACTACTTGCTTCGTTGGCAGCTGGCTTCCGTCTAAATTGTAAGATAGTATAGTGAAGAGCAAGGCATTTTTACTACCAAAAAAAAAATTGAAAAGAATTGACACTCCTGGGATTTGAGATGACACAAGATCTCGACGTTTCAGGCAATTCTAAGACATTGGACTACAAAAAAAATATTGCAGACTTCTGAAACTTTACTGTTGAATGTCGTTGAAACTGTTAAATTTCGATTACAACGATTTCTGATTTAGGAAGTAACGCTGATTAAAAATTAAAGGTTTTACACGATGACGACACAAATGAACTGCCGATGAATCAAGTTCATCTTTGACAACTGCCGTGTGTTTGTTTTGTTTTGCGACTGCAAATTAGAAATTGAAAAACGACGAAAAAGTGCCTATTAGGTTTTGCACGATGACGACACAAATGAACTGCCGATGAATCAAGTTCATCTTTGACAGTTGCCGTGTACTTGTTTTGTTTTGCGACTGCAAGTTAAAATTTGAAAAAATGATGAAAAAGTGCCTGTTAAAAACGTATTCCACAGTGAAAATAACTAAAAAGATTGCGCTGTATGTGTTTCCAGCATCAAGGAGCGATTTATGTATGAATCTGTTGAGTGTGAGGCGACTTGCAATTTTTACATTCCAACGATGAACTTCTGATGAACTTTTAAACTGTAAACAAGTACACCTCGACTGTCAAAAAAAGTTCATTCTGTTCATTTTTGTGAGGTTATGTCATGTTCGTGCAAAACCTAATTAGGTTTTGCACGATGACCACTCGAATGAACCACCAATGAACTGCCGAAGAATCAAGTTCACCTTTTGACAGCTATCAGTGGTTTGTTTGCATATCTATTAACACGTATTCAAATTAGAATGAACGCAATGAACACATAAACAAACCACTGATAGCTGTCAAAATTGATTCATTTTGTTCATTTTTGTAAGGTTATGTTATATTCGTGCAAAACCTAATAAGATTTTTTATCGTGACGTCACAAATCAACAAGCATTCATCCTTGACAGTTCAGTGGAACTGATTACAACCAAGCATAAACAAAAATCGAAGAGGACATCTTAAACAATCATCTTTAAACTTTGCAACTAGTCACTTTTATTTTATAAATCTCAAAAACAAACCGTGAACAAATGTTTTAAAACTCTATTTAGGCGATATGGACCGTAAATTGTCTCATCAAATTTGTCAACAGACAAACAAAAGAATCTCTGTTTACAAACAGCACTGCTGAACTGTCAAAATGTGTTCATCCGATTGAGGTTAACAGTGACGGTAGAAATCCGGATTAAAAACGTGTTCCACAGTGAAAAGAACTAAAAATATTGCCCTGAGTGCGATTCCAGCATCAAGGAGCGATTTTTATATAAATCTGTTTAGTGTGAGGCGGCATGCAATTTTTCAAATTAAACGATGAACCTCTGATGATCTTTTAAACTGTAAACAAACCACCGGCGGCTGTCAAAAAAAAAGTTCATTTTGTGAGGATATGTTATGTTCGTGTAAAACCTAATTGTAAGTGTAAGTCTCTTCAAATCTTATTCAAAAGAAATCATATTAAATACGATTGGTAATACAGTTGAATTTCATTCACCAAACATTTAGAATTCAATTCGCTTGACACTTACAGTCGAATTTTCATATAATGTATATGAATTGGACGGTTTTGTTTTGTTAATCCTTAATTCCGTTAGCTAACATCTTATGAGTCATGCAAATAAAACAATTAGAACAATTTCGATGTGCCTTAAAATATGTTGTTAAATAAAAAAAAATAGAACAATTTCCGGTAAATGTTTGAAAGGCAAAAATGACGCTTTCTCTTTGCTTATTTTCTCCTTCAAGTTTAAGTATCAACTGATAGTTTATGTTTTTATGCTTAGTTTCATGCATGGTGAAAGAGATGAAAATAAACAAAAAGAATCTGTCATTTGCTGGTACGGTATTTCAAAAAGCACCGAAAATGTAATGAATATACATACTGTCTAGCGTTTCTAAGATATGTGATAGAAAACCAGATTCAATCACACCCATGAAGATTCTTGCAGCCATTTTATTCGAAATTTTTTTTTTATGCTTGACATTTAGCATTGTCGCAATTGTCAGCAAAAATAAGGAATATTGAGAAAACATATATAGATCAATACAGCAACACTTCAAACTGACATGTTATAAAATTTAATCTACGTCATAAATCTACACACTTTAGTCCTATGTTCGAAGCATTCGATAACAACATGTTCATACTTAAGATTAAAATGAGCTGAGATATGATTGAGCCATTTGCTGACACACTTAACACTTTTGAAGCACAGTTGAAGCTTACTTGATATCCTAGTGAATCTAGAACTTGAAACGTATTTCGAGAAACACATTTAAAAAAAGTGTCGATTTTTAGCAGTGTAGTTCATGTTAGTTAATAGTCACACAAACCGCTTTTGGCTACACTGGTCCCTGGGTTCCGGTTTCGGAAATACAGGAAATAATGATCAGGAGCTTTGAAACTAACATCTTATATGGTTATATGTGAATGATTTTTACAAATTTCGTGATTTTTCTTTGACCCGATGTTATATATAGAACATAATAAATAATATGAGAAATATTGTTGGCGCTTTCTGCTTCTACAGAGTGCTCCGTCCTTTTCTTGTTTTTGCTCGATCGGCGGTACTCTGGACGTTCCCAGCTTTTTGGCCTCATATTGTACGAAAGCTCCATTTTTACCTTTTTTTTGCGTCCTAGAGTCAGATTTGCGTCCATATTTTTCTTTGTCCTGAAAGGTATATTCCTCACAATACTTTCGAATTGAGCTACGAGCTTCTCAGATGTTCATATCTTCCATTTTTGCCAAATGATTTAGTGGAACTTGGAATTTTCTTATGTTTTGCCTTTCTCATATTGAAAGGTAATGCAATAACTTGAAAAATCGACTAGTCAAAATTGGCCCGTAGTGTCATATACCATTCGACTCAGTTCGTCGAACTGAGCAATGTCGGAGATGGCTGAACCGATTTTGACAAACTTAGATTCAAATGGAAGGTCTCGTGGTCCCATACGGAATTCTTGAATTTCATCCGGATCCGTCTTCCGGTTTCGGAGTTATAGGGTAAAGGGTGTTAAGATTTTATATCCTCACTTAGCGGCGAAACGAAGAACGTAAAAAAATTTAATTGGCCGCGGAACTTGGAGTAATCGGTCAAAAGGAAGTCAGGAAGTACCTACAATAATGAAACTCACTTTGTTTTTCATAGATGGCCTAACCTATCAGAGAACTGTTTCATTTTACAGGTTATACTAGTTAATGCACAAACAATCCTTTGATTTCTTTCAAGAAACGAAGAGAAATATTTTGAATAGAATGTCACAGTATTTTACATGAGAATATGAATGAAATGAGAAAGGCATCATTGCACCACTAGGCGGATTGAGACAGTTGTTATAGTGAAGAGCCGCTTACGATCATGTCCTTTGTGTTTGATGGTTCAAATTGAAAAGAGGTCGAGACTCTTTGTTATGTCGATTTCGTTTAATGTGAAACCTAACCTAAGTTTTTATCCTAACAGCTGTTTGAAGCCAGCTTCGAACCTAGTTTCAACGTTATTGAACTGCAATTCGAGTCCGTTTCAAACCTGATTCGTACATTAATATCGTTTTCGCTATAATTGCCATGTAAATTGTTAAGTTGTATTCATTTGGAGAAATTGAAACTGACCCAGGGTTGTTTCATCAAACAAAAACATCTCACAAAACTTTGTTTGGTTCGCACTTAGCAACGGGGGTTTGAGCAAACCTGATTTAAAAACTAGGTTCGAAACTGACTCGATTTTCAGTTCAACAACGTTGAAACTAGTTTCGAAACTCGCTTAAAAAAACGGTTTGACAGCTTTTAGGTTGGAAACTGGGTTAGGTTTGGCATCAAGCAAAAACAACAATCCCATCCTCTCTTTAGATTTAATTTTGGGTGTTCGCTTGTTAAATTTTCATGTGAACAATCACATCTTTGGCATTGTATTTCAGTACTGTTTAACTGTCAAAGCTTTATCTGTGTATCTTGGAAAATAACTCGATTGTTCTCGTAGAAAACAAATGCTGCACCATCTACAGTTTTGCATAGTACATTATTACTTTTTTCAAAGTATATGAAAGCATGTTAAATATTCAATTTTTGCTTGCGTATTTGGTTTCAATTTATTATAGTATTAGGAGTATTTATTTATTTATACAATAGAATTAAACTTCTTGCTGAAATATTTCTTCGCTTTTGTGCCATGAAATCACTAACATTATAGCATCCTTAAACTCTGAAAATTTGTCTGTTGAATGTTGTTTTTAATCCCATAACTTACCACGCTCTCCGCCAGACGACTCCCGATGGGAAACGGTCGCCCGCACAACCAACGGACCAATCCAGGAGTTCACGGTTAGCTTCCAAAGTTTGCTACCATCGACGGCATACAAATTCCGAGTGATAGCCTATAACCGGTACGGTATCAGTTGTCCGGTCTATTCGGATGATGCCATTCTAACTCCATCGAAGCTTTACCTCGAGTACGGCTATCTACAGCAGAAACCATTCTATCGGCAAACCTGGTTCATGGTGGCACTGGCGGCAACCTCGATCATCATTATCATCATGGTGATTGCGGTCTTGTGTGTGAAAAGTAAAAGCTACAAGTACAAACGTAAGTGTTTCGGTATTCCCACATTCCTAGGATTCGAAATGTGATAACATATTTGTTAATATCTTCACAGAAGAAGCACAGAAAACACTGGAAGAATCGATGGCTATGTCGATTGACGAGCGCCAAGAACTGGCGCTGGAATTGTATCGATCCCGTCATGGTGTGACAAGTGCCAATGGCACGCTCAACGGTACCGGAACCCTGGGACGACGTACGGGAACCATTATGGGTTCCCGGAAACCACAGACATCGGCTGCTGCGGCAGCTTCTCTGGGGAAATCTCCTCCAAGACCATCTCCGGCTTCGGTGGCTTATCACAGCGATGAGGAAAGTCTCAAGTGCTATGATGAGAATCCCGACGATAGTAGCGTTACGGAGAAGCCGTCTGAGGTCAGCTCTAGTGATTCGCAGGTAGGATTTTTTTTTGTCCCTAGCCGATACTACTTTTAATAACTCGATTTTTTTTGCTCAGGCCTCAGAAAGCGAAAACGAAAGCGTTCGCTCCGATCCGCACTCATTCGTGAACCACTACGCGAATGTGAACGACTCGCTGCGGCAATCCTGGAAGCGACAGAAACCGGTGCGCAACTATTCCAGCTACACGGATTCCGAACCCGAGGGATCGGCGGTGATGAGTTTGAACGGTGGTCAAATCATCGTCAATAACATGGCTCGATCGCGGGCTCCACTGCCCGGATTTAGCTCATTCGTATGACCTACGTCTTGCGAGGGGATCATCGACGAGCTGGACGCAAAGCTGAAGGCCAGAAGCAACGGGCACGCGAACGGAACCGTGGCTACCGGGTGTGGTGCCCATTCTGGTATCAGCGGTAGCAAAAGCGAAAATCAGCTGTCCTGACGTGAGCTGAAAATCGATGAATTTCATGCCAGAGCTAGCTGTAGGAAACTTGTTTGTGATACAAATGTTTTACATCTGAAAATTTAGAGTGAGTGAGGTGTTTGCGTGGGTCTGAATTTGGACGGAGGGATGAATGGTAATGCGAACCAGTTTTTCTTTTTAAATTATCATATAGGGATGATGAGATTCTATCAAAGAAACACACATGCCATTTTTGAGTGTGCGATAAGAGTTCGCATATAATCTGCTCCTTGAGAGAAAAGCATAATCAAAAATATGACTGATTTTTATTCTTTACTGTAGAATATTTGAATTTAAGTAAGGCAGTATCAAATGGCTACTTTTGTATCAGCTTAGCCGTCGATCGTTTCGATTTTAGTGAATATTATTTAATTGAAGAACTGATACAAACATTACACGCTGTTGTACAATACCGAACAGAAAACAAAAAAAAAAAAGAAAATAGATGGAATATGCTGAAAGTTAGTATAGGTTAAGGGAAACCAAATTATTGACGTTTCAAATGCACTAATTCATAAACAAACAAAAATGAAAATGAAAAAAAAAAGAAAAGTTCTAGGTGCAATACGCATAAGATAAAATGTCATTCGATCTCAAAAAGAATAGAAAAAAAGGCACAAATAAGCGTACGACCCAGTCTCGTTTTTTTTTGGTATTCTAATTTGTTCAGGATAAGCATTTATTCTTGTAACTTTCCTACTTCGCCTATTTCTGCCCCACAAATAGTTTTCGTAATGAGAGCAGTTCTAGGAAATAACCAGCAGCAAAATGTGGCAAAATCTAGATGGATTTGCTCCGATTTGGACAAAACTTTGTAGGTGTCTTCCGCATGGCTAATCATTAAATGTTTTACACGGTCGGAGAGAATAATTTTTAAATAGAGTAAATGTTTTTAGTATGAAATTTTTCAGACCCTCACAACTTAGAAACTGTTAATAGTAGAAAGAATGTGTCCAAAAAAGTGGTAGGAAATTTTTCGGTTACTCTAAAAAAACTGTACACTGATAAAAAAAAAATCAAACTCTGTTTCAAAAATTTCAAAAAAAAGTTTCCGAAATTGTTGATTCGATATTTTCAAGCCTGTCACGCTTAGCAGACATGAAGTAAATGACACTTATGTTTAAATAAGTGATTTGTAAAAAAGCATTTACTTTCCGTTTATTTAGCGGTTTATATTGAACCGCGAGGTGGCGTTAACAGTTCAACATAAGCTGCTAATGCACTGGTGAATAAAAGACGAAACGCAAAACAAACTTGAACATTATTGCACCGGTCAAAAGCAAGAAATTTGCTCATAGTATCTTTTCTCCTAAAAGTAGCTGTTCTGGGGATATTCAGACAAGAAATGCAAAAAAACTCAAATTCTTTTTGAATTGTGTTGTTTCTCGTCTCATCGTTGTAGCTCGGAAACTGTTGGTTTTTTAAAGGATGGTGTTGAAGAAGAAGCTGTAGGAAATCGTGTTATAATTAGCAATCGTAGTTCTTTGAATATATCTCTAAATATATATTGAAGATCTCTCTAAATATCTTGAAGATGGTCTATGGGTCAAAATTCGCAAAATCGCCCAGCAAAAATGACTACGACTATTTGAATTTTTTTGCTAAAAGTTATTGTAGAATAAAATTTTTGTGTTCAGCTTCCGACCATGATTAGGCAAAAGCCAGAATCAATAAAATAAAAATTGTAAAATGAAATTTTTCGTCACATTTTCTACAAAATCATACCATTCTTTAACAAATAAACAAATTCGAATGAAAGCTTTACAAATCGCAGATAATGCACTGAGGTCTTTTTTTACGCGAGACAGCAAAAAAACGCGTAACTTCGGAAATCCGCTTAAAAAACGCAAAACCAAAGAAAACTTTTTCCTAAGTCAAATATCTTAGAAATGAAAGTATCAAAAACAATTTTTTTTTAAAACAATTGAAAATTTTCTAAGTGTGAGAGTTGGCCTCAATAAAATTTCGGAATAATACCAGATGTCGATGTTTCATGGATTTCTAGGACAAAACAAGAAAATCGGAGAACTTTGAAAATTCATGTAAAAAACAGCGTAAATCCGCGTAAAAAATCGCATAGAAAACGGCGTAAAGTCTTCAGCGTACAACAAATTTAAACTTATTAAATAAAAATGAATCTTTTTCCTTGATTGTTTTATACAATTTTTGAAAACAATTGATTTTTTTTAATTTATTTGTTGAAAAATGGCATGATTTTGTTGAAAATGTGATAAAAACTTTCACGAAAACTTTTTAGAAAAAAATTTTTTCGTTGTCTTTTTGAGAATGTCAAAATTGGAGTGCCTATAACCAGAGTGGCGACAGCTGTTTGTTTGGAATGACAGCTTTGTTAGAAACGGGCAAACGACCTGTCAAATACAATGTAAAGCTCACGAATGAGATGTCGTCATTCTGTTTCTAAGCACTCTAGTCACTGTAAGGATCAAATAGAATCGAATTATACACACTTGAACATAATATAAAAACAGTAATGTTTTTCTGGGCGATTCACGAATTCTGACCGTATGAGCAAATTTATTGCATCTGATCTGCAGAATCACATTCTATTTGTTGTACAAAAGACTATTTTTCAACATGAGCTCAAAGTTAGATAAATACCTAAAAATTATTTCATCTGTAACTTCTTCACTTTATAATTCACACTAATCAAATGTGGATTTTTATATTGTGTTAAAATTAATTTAAAACAGATTTAAAGAGAGGTTATTTTTAATTCGTTTATTTCGGTTAATTATTCTAATTGTTGAAAAACCATTCGATTTTTTTTCTCAGTGTATATTTAGTAGAATAGCCTATCTGTATCCTACAACTTCTTCTCCGACACATTTTTTCCACAGTTTGCAGTTTCCTGGCTCAGCAGAGATGCCAGATCTCGTATATAGTGCTGCAGACTATTGAAAATCTATATGTTTGCAGATTTTTGTCAAAATTTACAGACTTTAGAAATGGCCGTTTTTTTTGTTAACCAAGTCAGTTTAGCGTATCATATTTTATAGAGAAATTGCTGGCTGCAAGAGATACTTTTAAAAGAAATTGCTCACTGTAGATATTTTTTCGGATTTACAGACTCTTGCCACCCTGTCTGAAGATATTTGAAATTTTTTACCAGGCATCTCTACTCTTCAGTCGAATTGGTGGTCTCTCCACTCAATAAAAAAAACGGCTTTGTCATATTGAAGACGTGTGCTAAGTTTTATTTGAATCGAAGTATAAGGAAATCTAATGACCTGCTACAAATTTCTGAAATTGCTCATGAACTGTAAAAGTATTAACAAAACAATCGATGGTTGGTAGCATAATAGAGCCATAATTTTGTGGCGATAATTTGAAAAAACTGCAAGTTTTAGTTATCGCCATACTCTTAAACTTAAAAGTAACGGAAGACGAAACACTGTAACAGAAAAAAAAATCCACTGCCACTTTCAATTCCATGCGTGTATTTTATTATAACCACAATTTACAACCCTCCAAGGCCATGGAACATTAACTGTTGCCGCGATGGATGCAGAACCAAATGATCCCTGTTCTGGGTAGGGTAACAGAAACAGTACGTTTACAGTACGAAGTAGTGCAACCGTTTTTTATTGTGAATATTTCCATCCTAAATTTATGGTTATGTTATCGGTTTCTGCAAGACTGTTGAAGCTCTGACGATACCTATTTCCAGTTGCCTTATCATACTAACATAACATTAACCACTATTAGCGTTCTTAGCGATTCTTCGATGAACATGTGCATTTTATGTTCCCACGCGATTAACAGAATAAAACTAACATATGTACATATAAAAAGGTGATCGTTATACGAACAAATCAAATCAACCAATTCTTAGTTGAGCATAGTTTAGTACTAGTTGGAAAGAGAATAAGGTACCATCTACGAAGCCATGCGGCTTTTCACGAGTCCGAAGAAATTATTTGTGTATAACAACTACTTACATTCAGTGATCAAACAAATTCAAGTGTGAATGTATTCCTTTGTACAAAATCTATAAAGTAGAACTGTAAATTATAATAAGACTTCTAAATATTTTATATAGCTAGAAAAAGAATAAGAAAATTTATTGTGGTATGAGAGATACTGAGATCCAACAAATTTGTACCTAGAAAGAACCAGAAGAAAATTCAAAACAGAAAATAAAATACTTGTTAAAGAAAAAAATAAATAAAGCTAGCACAATAGATGGAAAAATGAACACAAACACACCCACGAATCTACGAATATCAATACAATCGAATACACAATCGTTTTTACCCTGAATCACGCGCTGCTACTACTCTTAGTCACGATATAAAAACTGCCTTCACAGTACATTTGTGTAATCAGTAATGAACAGAGAAAAAAACTAGTAGTGAACTATGTCAGATCTACTTAATCCGTTGTTACTACTACATAGAACAATACAAATGATGCCACTGTAAGCATTCGTAAAAAAAATGTGTATCAGAAATATAATAGTGAAAAATAACATCGTTTTTACGGTATAGGAAAGAGAAAGAAAGCTTTTTAGAAAGTGTGTACTTTCAAAGGGTCTTTGTGCAGTGATATTTATGCATTTTGTAAATGAATTAAAACATGACACAATTCTTTTTCATCGAACTTATTAGCTAAATGCTTACCCTTCTGCACATTCTGCTGGTTACCAGTAGAATGTCGGCAACGCTTCTTAGTAGAGATGGTTGGGTAAGCATTTTTTCAAACCCTAACCCGACCCGTATCCGATAGAAAATATAAAAAAGTACCCGAACTTGAGATTAGTTTTTCTTCCTAACCCGAACCCGATAAAAAAATAAAAATCTACCCGAACCCGAAAAAAGTTCCGAAAAAAACCTCCAATCCCTCCGCCCTGCACACAGGCCTGAAACGGCCTTCAATTGAGGTTCATGTAAACATTCGAAGTGATCCGAGATAATAGATGAAAGATAAACTAGATAACTGAAATATCAATTACAGAACACACATACTAATAGTTTCCTCCTACAGTTTTCATTTTTAATACTTTACTCCATTTATGATTTTATTCATTCGAACTTGCTCACTACCAACAGTGAAGACAATGAAGCAACTAGATTACTTGACACTTGAAACTGACCAAACAAAACTTCAAATGATTAGGTACGATCATTCAACTGACGATGAATTCTAGGAGCTTCACTTGAAAATGGCATTTTCATCTGATATTATTCGATTGAAAATGAAATTTTACCGCACTGAATCGCGAAAATATGACCTACACTCAGCCAAAAAATATATGGAATTTCGTATGCGAAAATTGGAATTCCAATAAAAAGCCTTAAGAATTTCATACGAAATTTTTAGGAACATTGTGCGAAATTTCTATATTGTGGAATTCATAAGTTGTTCGTATGAAAACTATAATATATAACTATAATGATCTTATGAAATGGCGATTTTGATGATTCTTGATGCATCTCAGAATTTGCCTTATGATTTTCAGTACTCAATTGGCCTGAGTGTACTGCCCACAGAAAATTTTGTTTTCAGAGCACAGAATTTTGCTTCTGAAATTGATACCTGATGTCTGTTGAGCCGTTCGTTAAGGAACAAGACTCCTTGCAAGCGTATGAGTAATGTCAACAATGTGTGCGTAAAAACAAATTCCGGCACTTCTTTTCCTGATTTTGATCAATAAGTCTACCATATGGTTGAAAAATAAACCAATCAGTTCATTCTGTCTCAAATTGCAATTAGGTTTTTTACCGTCACTGCTAACCTCAATCGGATGAACACATTTTGACAGTTCAGCAGTACTGTTTGTAAACAGAAATTTCTTTTGTTTGTTTATTGACAAATTGGATCAGACCATTTACGGTCCGTATCGCCTAAATAAAGTTTTAAAACATTTGTTCACGATTGAATACGGTTCGTTTTTGATATTTATTAAATAAAAAAGACTAGTTGCAAAGTGTAAAGATGATTGTTTTAGATGTGCTCTTCGATTTTTGTTTAAGCTTGTTTGTAAACAGTACCGCTGAACTGTCAAGGATGAATACTTGTTCATTTGTGTCGTCACGATAAAAAACCTAATTAGGTTTTGCACGAACATGCCATAACCTCACAAAATAAACTTTTTTTGACAGTCGACGTGTACTTGTTTACAGTTCAAAAGTTCATCAGAAGTTCATCGTTCGAATGTAAAAATTAGGTTTTGCACGATGACGACACAAATGAACTGCCGATGAATCAATTTCATCTTTGACAGTTGCCGTGTACTTGGTTTGTTTTGCGACTGCAAGTTAAAAATTGAAAAATGACGAAAAAGTGCCTGTTAAAAACGTATTCCACAGTGAAAATAACTAAAAAGATTGCCCTGTATGTGTTCCCAGCATCAAGGAGCGATATGTGTATAAATCTGTTGAGTGTGAGGCGACTTGCGACTTAAGCAAAAAAGAATCGAACTTAAAACCACAATCGAAATATAACCTATAAAAATGAAAATGAACAATACATGTGAATAAAAACAACAATCGAAATTAAAACATAAAATAAAATAATAATCTAACAATACACGGGCAAGATGGGCCAACACTGGCCTTAGCCTGTCACGTTAGTGACACAACAAAGAAAAGAAAAGCAATAATCTTTACATTCTGCAACTAACTTTTATTCAATAAATCTCAAAAAACAAAACGTATCCAATCGTGAACAAATGTTTTAAAATTCTATTAATGCGATATGGACCGTAAATGGTGTCATCCAATTTTTCAACAGACAAACACAAAAATCTCTGTTTACAAACAGTACTGCTAAACTGTCCAATGTGAATGTGTTCATTCGATTGAGGTTAGCAGTACCGGTAAAAAAACCTAATATAAATATTTGGGTTTGTTCATTGACTATCCACGATATAATTTTATATTGCTTCTATTTTTATCGCTTATTTATTTAGTCGTGAAATCGAAACAAACCAATTGTGCCACAAGCACCCAGGTAATATAAGAACGAGATAAATAAGAACTTTCCAATTATTCTCAATTTGGTTGGGTTTCTTTTTAGCGACAAATCATTGGTATACCTTTTAGTTCAACACTTGTTCAGAATTGGATATGAATAATTGATTTATTAACAACATAGTACTATTATTTTTCAATCGGCTCATGACGGGGCAAGTTCACCATTTTGATATGGGGCAGATGTACCATAACCAATGATGAATAAACCTAACCTGAGCGGGGTCTAGTAAACGAAAACTGACTATATGGGGGTCGACGAGGTCTGGAAATCGACCCCCTATTGTTTGATATAAGTTGTTATTTGAAATATTCATGCTAAAAAAGTTGTGTTTATTTGACCATCCGTATTTGCATCAATATTACAAAAGCAAGAAATTGAATTTTCAAAGAAATTTGGGAGTCTGAGGCCAAAGTTAATTTTAGTAAAGTTTAATAATTGCACTTCATTGAAAAGCTCTTGTCTCCAAGTCTCAAATAAATCTAAATAAACCACAGAAAACAATTTGAATGTATACCCGAATTATAATGAAGAAAAATGTCTAACAAATTATTTTTTACTATATTAAAAGTCTAAAATAGACTTGAAACTATTAATTGTATTCAATAAAGCAGTAAGGGAGAGTGTTCGGTTACCGGCACCCTTTTCTTTAAAGCTTATAACTTCTGACTAAGTGCACATTATGCGGACATATAAGCATCAATGGAAAGCTAAAGTCCTTAGCTAACAACTGAATAAGAAACTAAGTTGATTCAATCGATTGAAAAAACTTTATTATCAATTTAGTACAGTGATAAATTTTGGCCATTTCAAAAAAGGTGTTCGATTACCGGCACCCCAAGAAAATTCGCTAAAAATGGAAAAATATAAGTAAAAACTGCAATTATTCAAAGAAAAAATAGAATTTATTCTTTTCGGAGGCGTTTTGAACAAAAGCCTTCATTGTCTGATTGTGACTTGGCCTTGGCTCTCTTGGCCAATGATTTGAATGGTAGCGCCTTTGGTGCTAATTAGGCCGGTCTTCCACCGGCTTCGCGGGATTGAATACGTTGCTGCAGTCGAATTTATTGACTTCTTATCACTAAGCAACGTTTAATGGCATTAATCAGTGCATTGAAGTTCATTTTGCTTGACTTGGACGATTTGTTTGAAGTCACCATGGCTAACAGAACTAGAAAACCAAAGTTTTTACTTATATGACGGATGTATTGAAGCCGTCAAGTTGTCCACGTGTTGCATATCAACCGAGTTGTCAGGTATTACAATGAGTTTAGCTAGCGAAAACGAAAAGATCGCGTCAATTTTCAAAAGTCTGTAATTTCTGACGAATGCCTGCAAACAATCGAACTTTCAAAAGTCTGTAAAATATCTTTAGACGAAAAAGGGTTTACATGTTAACTAAGAAATTTGATAATTTACAGACAAATTTGCAGATTTGGCATCTCGGCATATCACTGACAATTTTTCGCGATTTGTCGAAAAAAATGGGATGCCGGTAACCGATCACCTTGGGGTGCCGGTAACCGAAATCGGTAGACATTTAAAAAATGACGAAAAAAAACTCTGGTTGCAAAAATTTTAAAAGCATCCGGTATTAAACCACGAAATAGATCGATTTCACTTCATAAAAATTCAATCCACTCACCTTTCCGGTGTATGCTTTTCAATTTATGATACTATAAAAAAAGTCATAAAAAACTTTTGTGTTGATTTTCACGCAATTAAAATTTGTTTTAAGCGCAGCAAAAAGTACAAGCGTTTGTTAGCTTTGATATTCGGCACAAAAGAAACGTGCTGCTATTACACACACATGACATTTGTCGAAATGACGCTATCTGCTTTCTGTCAACAGTTACGGTGGAGTGCCGACAACCGAACACTGCCGGCAACCGAACATCTTCCCCTACTGCAGTGATTATTACTAAACTACGGAGACTTTATATATGGATCAATACTCAAAATCAAGTGTTCATTTATTGTACAAACACGAAAATTTTAAGTATGGTACATTCGCCCCACCATCCTCTACATTAAAGACCTAAAACATAATTATAAACTAAGCCTGAGGATTCACCCTTGTCTAAATTTAATAAAAATATTTACAGTGGCGTGTCTATCTAAGCGCTTTTATTAAACCAAGATATGTCGCCCTTCCCAAAAACGTTGCGCCCGAGATGACAGCCCCTTCGCAAACCCCCTCCCCCAACTAGATACGCCTAATACATCCTAATATAAAGCGTCTAGTTATTCAGTCGCCAAGTACATTGAATAGAAATATTTTCAAGAATTTCGAAGTCAATAAAATCGATATCGACGAGTCTCATCCAAGTTTTATTTACCAGCTACTAGTAGAAAGCGAACAAAGCCACGTACGCGTACCGTTTTTAAGTCTTCCTTCGTATACCCAAGTGTATTGTGTTAACGTGTCGATTCAGGTGGTACCTTTTTCTGAACAACTTTTCGCACAACTCACACTTATAGCTACCCAAACGGAGGGCACTATGAACGTGCAGGTGTTCGGAATATTGTTTCCTCTTCGCAAACGTTCGCATACAGCTTGCACAATGGAAGAGCCCATCTGGTCCCGGTACATAATGATTCTTTTTCCTTTTGGCTTGTGTGACTGTTGGTTTGATAAGAACGGAATCCGAGTCCGAAGACATTGGACTCTCTCCATCCGTGTCAGTCATTACAAACGGTTCCGCTTTAATGGTCACCTCTTCCGTCTGAAGCAACTGTTCGAAAGCATTTTCTTCGGAATTATCTTCGTGGGTTTCTTCACAGTTTTTGTCACTGGAATCTTTGGCGGATGCTACTTTTTCCGGCACAAAATTATGCACTCTTCGTTCATGCCGAGAAGCATCGAATTTCTTGCCGAAACTTTTGTTACAAAATTGGCATTTGTAGAGTCCCAATCGCAAAGCTTCATGACAGCCGTAGTGCTCTCTACAACTTTGTCTATCTTCGAACATTTGCGGACATACCATACATTGAAACAGACCGTCCGATCTGATTTCAAACGTTTGATCAATTTTGGCAGTTTCATCGTTAGACTGTAGTGGGTCATTGTTGTCCAATAGTTGCATCTGTTGGTCACTATTTTTTGCAGTACGCATTCGATTCGATGAAAGATCATCAGGTCGTGGTACCGATCGAAAGCTTTGATAGTGGATCAACCTATTGTATAATACATATTAAAAATAGCTGCTTCATACGAACACATTCACAATTACCCTTTGAGCACTGATCCATTGAAGTAGAATCGTTGCAGCATTGTTTCTTTCTCTTTGAACTCTCTGCAGATTCGGTATGCCACCTCCAGACGTTTTATGCATCGTTCGCAGATATGTTGGGGCAAGTGTTCCGAAAGATTGGACGGTAATCCATACACGTAAGTAAGCATATCAGGAAAAGACACCGTTTCACAGCCGAAATTTGTGGAATGGCCTTTCAACGGTTGCATCCGAGCTGATTCACATTGCCGCAGGCACAACCGGCAGAAGTCGTCCAGTTTTAATGTAGATGCTGTTTGAAACGATATAAAATTTTCAGTAATAAATTTGTGTGTTTTGGCGGGACAATGCCCAATTTAATTTTTAACGCATTGCTGAACGATTCATAAAATTTACAGGAAATTTGAATTACCATTTCCTTCAAATAGTCGGTCCGAGTTGATATCTGTTGGATCGCAGAATGTCTCAGTAAAATTTAACCGCTCTGACATAGTGAGGAAAAACGAAATCTTGTACCCGATAACTGCTTCTTCCAAACAATCTAGAAAATGTCCGAAATTTATCGAATAATTGCAACTCAAAACGAAATTCGGTTGAAATCAACACGAATTTATTTACCAGCACGTTTAATGACAGATGCAGAGATGCCAGGTAAAAGATTCAAACATATTTAGACAGGGTTGCAAAAATCTGTGAATCCGCGGCCATTGAAATCTGGCACACGAAAATAGCTTGGTTAGTAAAAAAAGCATCACGGCCGATTGAAAAGTATGTAAATGTTGATGAAAGTCGGCGAAAATCTCGATTTTCAAAAGTTTGCAACAAAAAATGTCTTTAGCACTCTATAATAAATCTGCAGAATTACAGCCAAATCTACAGACCTGGCATCTCTGCTTATATTAAATAAGACTATAGACACTTTACAGTATAGTTCGGCGAAATTGGCGGGGAAATGCAAACTGCACTGAGCGAAAATCTACGAAGTAATTTATAGTATTGCTGTAGAGAATTTTAATTGCGACCTGAGTTCATATTAGAGATCTTTTTGATTACTTTCATTTTCAATTATTACGGAATAGTCCTGTATTTTTCTATAATTTAGTCAGTGCAGATGAAAATTTTAGTTATTATTTTCTGCAAATATTTATGTCGTTTTTCTTTGAAAAACACTGGTTGCGTGGATTGCTCTGATTTTGCACTGTCGAGCAGAAATGCAATATTTTGATAGTGTTTCATTGCCGCAGTGTTTCATTGCCATTTCTGGTCGAAAGCGCAAAACCAGAGCAATCCACGCCACCAGTGTTTCTCAATGAAAAACGCCATTAGGGGCTGTCCATAAAAGACGTCACACTTTTTTTGACGATTTTTTACTCCCCCTCCCCCCTTTGTCACAAATTGTCACAGAAGCAAAGACCCCCCCACCCCCCCTATGTCTCATGTCACGAATTCTAAATAAACAAAATTTATCTCAATATGTATGACAAACCATTTAAACGACGACACGACCTGCCACTCGTCTATCAAAACTGTCTCGTAAATTTAACTACCCCTCAGTAACTGGAAATGTCAAATCGGAAACACTAGTGAATTTTTTTAAACTGGCAGCACAAGTTTATATATTTATTGATTTTGAATAACAGTCACCATAACCTTGGTTACTGCATATCGAAGGCAAGATGAATGTAAACAAAATAAATTTCAGATCGGTTATTATATTACGGAACATTTTAATGGATTTACCTGACTCGAGCGGAATGTAAAAATTGAGGAATATGATTTATGTCTTTTATAAAGCCAAGTTCAAAATTCAGGTCTTGACTTGAAACCGTTGTGTGAGAAAGAAGACATGGAAAAGACAGACAACGAGCTGAGCGAGGCTAGTGCTCTGCGGTGCCTGTATAACGTACGGTGAAATGATTTCTTTGTGGAATTCCACTAGTAATCCTCGAATATTGGCCAACAAGGTGAAATACTGTTTCCACTGCTGCGCAATCAACCGACACAAAACTATTTTGACACCGGCATATTACACCGAATCCTACTGCCCAGAAAAGCTAGCAGTTGAAGTGTACGGATGAATCGCTGGAAGCAGATCATTGTCCTCGTTCGTTGGTTTCATCCATAGTTTCGATTAAACTCCGAAAATAGAGTTCATTTAAATGCATTTCTGCTTAATTTGGACAAAGTTTACAATTTGGACAAAGTTTCGGAGTGCCTGGTCGACGACACGACCTGCCACTCGTCTATTAAAACTGTATCGCAAATCTGACTACCCCTCAGTAACTCGAAATGTCAGAACGAAATTACTTGAAAATTTGTTCAAACTGGCAACTCGATTTGATAAATTATTGATTTCGAATAACAGATACCTTGGATACTGTTATTCAAAAACATGTTTATGTAGATAAACAAAACTAACTCCGAATCATTATATACCAGTTGCGCATTTTACTACTGTGCCTAAAAAAAGAATCGGCCCTTAAAAGTTAAGTGAAGCGCTATGTTTTTGCGATACCGATATGTTATATTATTTTATTTGCACCACCAGTAATTGTATGCACCGGAAATTTGATACCAAAGCAGTTACCAATCAACTACATCAGCATCTCACACCATTAGAAAAAATCAAACATGAATTGAAACTTTAGCATAGTTTTCATAAAATCTTCAAATTGTGCGACTAAGAATTTCTTCTAAGATCGTATCATCAGCATTACTATTTTTTCGCGCCATTGAGACAAACTTTTGTTTTATGACTTCTGGTAACCGTAGAATAGTTTTAGTATGACATCTGGATAATTCTTGGAAAATTCTCTTGAAAAGACTTGAAACGCATCTCCAATAAAGATCTTCATGGAAAACAATCAAGCTTTTTAGCATGATTTAGCAGAGAAATAACATAAATAAATGCATTTTATTGTTGATGACTCAATGCATGAAGGATCTTTGAAAATAGCTTAAATTTAATACTGGTGTTTCAAATCGACATCACAGAACGCAGCAATTTCATTATCGTTCTTTTCCCATTGATTTTAACTTCTGTAAGGGTTCTTCTAGTGTTACGAAATAATGTTTTTGGCCTTAATTGAATGCATAATAAACGAAATAAACATCCTGCTCCACGCTTTTTTTTCGAGTTTTACAAAAAGGTAATTTTACTTGATTATTATTATAATAAATTCAGTTTCGTCTTGTGTCCATTTTATTGCAACAGATTTGGAAATATGTGGCTGCACACAAGAGAATAGCTCCCTGTATTCCGAAATTAATCCTTTTTTTTCTTGCATTTTCGTGGCAATGGAATGGGATAGTTTTCCAGTTTGTTTGTTTATTCCTATAATTGCGGTTTCTTGACAAATAACGCATAGCAACCAGAACAGTGTTGCCTAAAAAGAATAATTTTATCATTATCAAGGGGCCGCTATATTTGTGGTAACTGACGGAAAATCACTCACAGACACTTTTTATTTCGAGTTTTCTTCGGAGTGCCTGGTCGTGTCGTCGGCCTGGTCGTGTCGTCGATACAAATATGAGGGAAAAATCGATTTACTACATGCTGTCATAAGATTAAAAAATATCCCTAAAACTACAAAATCATCGGAATTATTTTATTAATATCAATTATATAAATTAACAAAAGTATTTGGTTGGAATTGATGAAACATTTAAATCATATGTTGTATTCCTCCTAAAGGTACACAGATGTATTATTGTTTTAGGTAAAGAATAATATTTCCTTAGTGTAGCGTACAGGGCTGAGAAAATAAAGGCCAAAACCTCATCAAAACGAGATCACTGACGGAGAATCTTTTCATTATCAGTTGATCAGTGAAATTTAAATCACATCGATCAATATCGGTACTGATCTTCCGTCACACAATGGGTAGTGATTTTGAGCTAAAATGATTCTTGGTTTATGTAAGTTCAATCATTGGATGATTCGATAAGCTTTGATGTTGGTGGAGGAAAATCACATATGATCAAGATCCCAAGTAGCAATCCGCAACTAGTTCTGATACGACAAAGTCCAAACTATGTTGCAACAAGAGCACGAATAAGTTTTTTATGTTATACTGGTTAAAACATGGTGACAGCAGTGTTTCTTTATAATGTAAACATTGAACTAGCTTTCATTTGTAAGTTATCGTTACTTGATTCTAACATATCTTTAGTCACAGCTATGCTTTTAGCTACTAGTTGAAAAAAGGTTTATTTTCCGTTGCGAAACCATTATAAATACGTTAGCGTATATATGTGAATCGTTACTGTGAATTGATATAGCAATAACATAGATATTATAAGATTATAACATATAATTTCTTCATTGATTCAGATAGTTATCGATAGGTTTTCCCAACGTTATGATAACGAAAATGCAAACAAAAAAACTTTTGTTGACTTGAATATGGCTAACACAATATGGAGTTTCAAGAAGTGTACGAAACATAAATAAAACCAGGATATTACATTTTTCCAAACTTCTTTTTACCGAAAATAGTGAAAGGCAGAGTAGTCATTTTTGTTCTATGCACTGTCATAAACACGAAGAAAATAATATAGGGATTGAACATCGATTGTGTTATTATAATTCTCATGATATATGAATTTAAAATGATGAGAAATCACGCTACTTGGAATAATTTTGAGCATTCTGAACATAGGGTTATTTTGTTGTTTATTTTTATATCTTTATGAACAGATTTTGATTTAACGCGCTTGAAAAAACAGTTAAGTAAAATTGAATTCTGCTCGACAGTTTTAGAATCGTTGTGAAATTTGTACCTTGTATCAAATTTGTGATTTAAAGTACTCTTCTGCTTTTTATTGATGATAGAAAAGTATTCTGTATTCATTCAATGTTTATAATGTCGATGGTGACTAAGTTTCAATTAGTTTGCTTGAAAACAAGTTATTTTCAAGTTATGAAAAGATAAATTATTTCAGTATGGCATTACAACGTAACGACAACTTATTTTTAGCCGACTTAACAACTAGTAGAAACTGCCCTTTTTGAGTCATGCAAGTGGTTAGATGTTAGTAACAATCACTCAAATATCTAGTTGCAAACTTGTCACAAATAAGCTAGCATAACATAAATTGTTACTTGGGATAAGACATGACATGATCTACGTCTGAAATCGTTGATCTCCCGCCCTTTTTCAAATGGAGTACAATTGAATAAACTGCATCAGAATCAGATAAGAGAAATTCTTATGATATACTATTATCAATGCTAGAAAAGCAAATTACTCAAAAAATTGTCAGTGCATAACTTAAGTTAAACCGTTTGAAAGCATCTTTTTTCTTTTTTACTCATATTTGGCAAAATTGAATTATTTCGCTAATTTACTCGCTCCTCCGTGCACTTTTGCTGATCACAACAGAAATAATTTCCTGCATCACTCATTTCCGAATTTACAAGAAGAAGCTTTCACATCAGCACGTTTTTCTATAGAATGTAAACGTTTATTGTGGAGATTTTTTCAGGAAATAGGGCAAAGCAGTAATATAATTAGGTAATTCAAAAATGCGCTCATTGAAAATATTGGACGTCACATTCCAAAAACCTCCCCCCCCCCCCCTCCCCCCTGTCACAAAAGGTCACGTTTTATGAAACACCCCCCTCCCCCTTGCGGCGTGACGTCTTTTATGGACAGCCCCTTAGAGAGAAGGATTGATACTCAGTGAATTTTATGGAACCGCATCGGCCCTATCATCGATCTGATTTGGACATCTGAATTCCGAATCAAACTGAAACTGAATTCCGAATCAAATTATAATTGACTGGGTTCAAGCTGTTTTTTTTTTAATTCCGGCTGACTCGAACTTGTATTTTGGCGACGGGTTTGACAAGTGAGTTATTGAAATTAATGTCAAAATAAAATTTAGAAATCCTCGATGGCTAAAAACGATTTGTTGTGGATTTTTCAATTTAATCGGACTTGTCCCCAACACAGCCCCTCAATTGTTTGTATTGCATTGAAAGTTTGGAAATTTCAAACAATCAATCCACTAGTACGTGCGATTATCGAAATTCGGTTGTGTGGAATAAGCATGTCAGTTTTATTCGAATTCACGTCATCCAGTTATGTCTCTAACATTACCCTTCCGTATTTTTATTTCTCCACTTTGAATCATTTTCAATTTTTAATGAGTTGTTTTCAGAGTAGAATTAATCAGAAATAATGACGAAAACGAAAAAATGACATCGAAAATACCCTTTAGTATATTCAGTGGAATTATTAACATATTTCATAAAGTTGTGGAGTATTTTCAGGTTCAATGAGAACAATTTTAATATAGCTGCTTGAGAAAAGGAATGTATATCGTTAGGCAATTCGCAATGCTGTGATGGATATCTGTTGGCAGGCTGTCGCATAATTTAAAACTGTCAAAAAACTCGAGTTTGATGATCTCAACGCAAAGATTTGAAATTTGTTCCGTATTTTTCGGTAAATTGATAGGTGTTGTGTCAACTCTCTATGATGTTTTAAATTAGAAACAAGAATTCTAGAAGAATTTCTGGATGATGGTGAGCTAGAGTTCTTCTAAATGAAACTGTATTATTCAGTTCAAAACGTCTACTACTTATATTGACAATTTCCGTCATTCGTTACACATGCAAGAGATTTAAAACAATGTTTATTCGTGTTTCAAATATTCATACGTTCTGTAAAATATGGTTTTAATTGACCGATACGTAAAAATTAGCCAACTTACCGTGATCTGTCAAAGAACTACTAAATATCGTCAAATCCTATGTAAAAGTGTCGAAACATTTACTGATACGATCTGTAAACTTTGAAATGTCATTTTATTTGTAAAGCGATAAATGTTTTATCGATTTTTAGTAAATGAATTATAAATAATGAAAAATTTTATTAACCATCATTGTACATTCAAATTTCGATATTTAGGAGAAACCGGGGCTGGTTGGCCTAAGGGGCAGGTAAGTTGAGTGACTTTTCTAAAAAGACTTTTATAGGCAGTGATGGCATGACGACAGTTCGGCAAAATTGGCGTAAATAAGCAACCTGCACCGATCGATTAGGTCACCAATAACCCTACGTAATTTCAGGTGGTATTGTGTTGTTTGTACAAGAGTTCCACCATTACTTAAAAGATCCACTTTCTTGCTGCTTAAAAGTACACACGGAACTTTTGAGAACTTGAAAATACAGAACAAGTTCCGCGTGAATTTTCTCGCTGCTAAAGAAAACAGAGATGTTTGTTTCAGCAACCTGGAGTTGCTCTAGATCGGACTCCAATCGCGTAGTTTCGCTCTGAAAATTTTCTCGGGTCGCACCACGACATCCATGCGAGTTTGTTTATTTTTACTTTTTTATGAGTTATTTAGGGCGCGTACCATGTGTTCGTTTTACTCGGAGTCAGAGTCGCTCGCGTGTAGGTTCAAAAACGGTATTAGAAGGTTGCGAAGCGCAAAACTGGATAATTAGTTAAAAAACGGGTTGCTTCGAATTCTATTCCAAAATTTCGCAGGCTGCTTAAGCCAAATCAGTTCCTATTATCGAAGCTTTTGGTTAGTCCCACTTGTACGCCGCGAGCAGATTTCCCCCCAGACGGCTGGTTATGTCTGCCAGCCATTTTAGACGGAATTCTGCCAGAATTCCGGCAAAAGTCCTACAACAATGCAACAACCGTTTTCGGCAGAGAATATCGCCTAGCTGTTATTAACGGTTTTTTTTTCTGTTGGATTCTTGCCATACAAGATTGGCGAAACCGTTTTGAATCGGTTCTACATTTTTAGCGTCTTGGTTCTATTTTTTTCAATAAAAAGTACATATGAAAGGCAAGTTCGAAATGACGGAATGCGCAATGAGTTCTTACTCGACTGCATGATTTTTCAGTGCTCGATCGGCTCGGTGCTAGAATTTTCGCCTGAGTTGGCTACTCGATCAACCCGATTGGTAGTGACATTATAAATGTCATTGAATATTTGCTCATTTTATGAATGTGTTAGTGTAAAATTTAGGCGACTTAAGCCATTTCACTTCACTCTAGCTAGAGGAATAAATGATGCTGACTAAGGTAGACCGTTTTATTACTTTCCAGCGAATTTCAACAGTTTATGTTGGAATTCTAAAAAGAACTGGTTATTTACTAGTTCTGTATATCCGAAAAACATGAAGATTTAAATTTGTATATTCAGTTATATAATTTAAAAATAAACTGAAATCAGAACGAAAACGTGAAAAATCGAGAAAGAAGAAGAAGAAGAAGACGAATTGACAATTCAGTACGCATCTTATCACTCAATTCCGACAGATTTCCGAATCAACCGGTTGTAGGCGAAATTCATTCGGAATCGGCTGTTGCACTGGAGTTGGAATTGATTCGGAATTCCACATGGAATTCCGAAAGAAAATTTCTCGCCGATTCGGAATTCATTCGGAATCCATTCGGATCTGATAATGTGGGTACCAGAATTCCTCACAAGCGGACCCGCTTGCATGTGCCTGTCAGAAGATTTAGCCGGAATGCTGGCAGAATTCCGGCAAGAGTGTGGCAACAATGTAACAACTGTTTATGACAGAGAATTTCGCCTAGCGGTTCTATTTCTGCCGGATTTTTGCCATACAAGAGGGGCAGAACCGTTTCGAATCGGTTCTTCATTTTTAGCGCCTTTGGTTTTATTTTTTTCCTTAAGAAATTCAAATGAGGAGCGTCAAGGTAATAAATTTCGGATTGATCCAAATTTTGATCGATTCCCCCATATGGAGGAGGAGAAAAATGAAACCAAACGAAGCGTACGCTGGTGGAAGAAAAGGAGCTGATAAAAGATCCGTTGTGTTGCCAAAACTAAGTCTAAAATAATTAAGACTAAAATGTAAGATGCTTTTAAGTCCCCACATAATAAAAAATGGTGTATGAACACTTTTTTGATGTAGGACTACATCTTTCTTTACTATGCTCACCTGGATGAATTTTCAAAATTTCATGACACGAAAGTGTAACGAAATTACTCCAGATTTGATTTCTTATTACTTGTTTACCTGATTGAGTATTTTCTATAACTCTTTCACGAAACGAAGATGTAATATTCGTGCTAATACCATGTTTATTACGAAAAAATTGTTTAAATAGTGAAAAATAGGAAAACACGAGACATTATAACTAACCGAATCTATAAATAGAATCTTTTGCACGTTTGCTACACCCGGCATTATTCAACTGGTGCTTCAGTCAACGGTGAGTATGAGGTTCCGTCCCTAAAGCCTCAACGCAGTAAAAACATCAACTAGTTCTTCTGTGAGCATATCTGTTGTTGGACATTCGCAGTGTGAGTTTCGCTTGAAACAAAAGTGATTGCATGGTCTTGCTGGTGGTCGTTTGCATTGGGGAGAAAACGAAAAGTGGAAAACAATGGAGAAAATTATACAACATCAGCCGTTCTGATGGCTCTAAATGTTATCTAAAGAACTATTAAGATTAATTCTCTGCAAATAAAAAGTAAAAATCATTAGTTTAGTGCAAATCTTGAATAGTTTGATTAGCTTTGTGCAATTTTCGTTATGCGAAATTTACACCAAACGAACGTTAGCTATCATTTTGCGCATCGCGTTCGAGAAAAATGTTCCGAACAGTGTGTAATATCGTAGAGAGTTCTACAGTGTGGTCCTTCTGAACGCTAGCAATGAAACCCGGCAGCATTTTGATAGTTTCTTGCACTGAAATATTGAGATAAATGAAATATTCGAATATATGAGCGATTGCGTCATCATCCAGCTGCTGGTCGTTCGCATTCGAGAAAAAAAAAACCGAAATGTGAGCGATGCAGAAAAATCAGTTATTCGGCCTTTCTAAGAGTTTCCCAAAGGACTATTGAAATTATTCTTCTTTGAAATAAGCAAATCGGAAGTAAAAATAATCCATTTAGAAAAAATCTAATGAAATAATCAGTTAAGAGCAAATTCAGCAGCTAGAAGTTCTATATGGAAGATATATAATAGAACAGAAACTGGAACAAACGTATCCCCAGCAAGCCGTTCTAGTTTTATTTATTCGACTAGTTCTTCTGTCAAATTTAAAATTGGTCTACGATGCCGTTCTATTTTTTGTATATTTGAAACACGAGTAAAACACTGCTGGAGCTGCCAGTTTTTCTTATTATAAAATCCAGATTTAAATTTTGTAACTGGTATAAATTATGCATCTAGAACTAAAGCACTACTGAATATGCCCTAAGTTAGCGTTAAGCGTCACAGAGAGAATAAAAAATAAAAATAAAGGGTGAATCAGGTATTATCAATAATATTAACAAAATTGATACTGTTGATTTTAATGTGGATTGTAATCTTTTTCTTTCAGTAGCGAGTGAAAACACACGGATTATGCGTGTGCCAGTGGCAATGGATGGCAACATATTCAACATTACGGTTACGTTCCAAGCTGATTCGGATGCCGCCCTATTTCCTAGAATACAAACGCTATCTTTTGAAACTGAATGGTCCCATCAATACTACAAACCCTAAACGGTCAAACGGTAACAAACCAAATGCTATATCTATACGCATCTTGAATGCAGTCCTACGTCAACCTCGCGGTTATGTCTCTGGCATTACCTAGTCTAAGTTTTCTCACTACATTTAATCGGCCAACTTGCCACAATTTGGAATGAGCCCCGGTCTCCCCTATAGAGCAAAAATTGTGGCGCAAATGAATTACAGTGGAAAAAGTAGATAACATTGATTCCTGATGGTAAGTTTTCTTTAGATGAATACATTCAAAAAGTCTTCAACAGCTTTTCAGTTCAGTATTCTAATAAAATGATTAATTATCCTATTTCCTACTGAAATTGGAACACTAACCATGATAACCGAAAGATATACGATCGTTATATTTGTGTAAATCATTTTTTGAACCATCATTCATCACATGTAAATAAATTAATGATTTAAATAAAATTACTCCTTCCTTTCACAGACTAATTATTTCTTCAATGTAATAACAATACAATTCCTTCTTTGATTCAAACAATTTTAGCTAATGTAATCACAAAAACCGTTCAAGTTTGAATTTACTGCATTCGAGTTGAACACAATCATATTTCGTCCGAACTCATAAACACAGAAGCGTCTTCAGAGCCTATTTAAATAAAAACTAACAAGAGCAAAAAAAACTGATTTCAGTTCGAAACCATCATATCCTGGCTGAAGTCGTTCTGCCTGTGTATCGCAGTCACATTAAGCGCACACCGTTCCGCATATCCTTTCAGCTGATTCGGCGCATACAAAATCATGCTCCCTACTTCTACACTACACCATATACAGAGTCTCAAACAAAGGAAAAACATAAATATAGCCGAAGATACAATGTCACATCAATACAATCATAGTATGCTACGCGCACTTGATCAGATGCAGACCGTTAAAGCCAGGCAACCAACCCTCTTTCACGTGAACAGACAATGCATTGCCTACTGCGAAGGGTGTGCTGACTGACGACGAGCAACATAACATGCACGTGTTCATTCGAGTTTAAATACCCCGGATGAATTGTTGTTGCATGTACGCCTATGTATGTCGGGTGCAGTCCGGTTTCGTGTGGTTGTATTTGTTTTATGTGCAACTGTAGCCCGAATTTCATGCGCGGGTGGATGTGGTGGTGATCCCCGTTTCGATCGAACATTAAACCAAAACAAGTGAATGGTGGAGATACAATCTGATGTATTGCGAAGTGAGAAGTGATGGAAACCATTCACGGCAAAGCAGGTTTGAGGTTCGCTGTTCTGCATCATAATTGCGGGCACAAGCTGCCTGTGCGTGGTGCATGAGAAATGAATCTGGACTCGCCATCTTGATTTTTTTCCAGCTCACTTGTGCAGCCACTAGCCACTAGCCAGTGGTTACGGTGTAGTCAATTAGAAGTAGGCTAGATGTGATCGCGAGTTTTTTGGGCCATTTTCCGGATCGAATGGCTTGAAATAGATTGATTTGTGTGCGGAACTGTGTTGAATGTCGATACAAATGTGAAGTGAATGAGTTTAACAAGGGTTTTCAGCGCTTTGAAGTGAACTAGCGATGGTCTTATCAACAAGTGGGAAGACAGGGCAATTATAGAAGACGGGTGGTTATTAAATGGTGGATTTGAGTTTTTTAATTGCTAACAGTGGTAATCGTGTTCATAAGTGCTCTCATTTTGTTGTTTCCTTCTCGCGAACAAACGAGAGGTTGAATGAACTCAACGATCTTTAGAAGAAGATCGATTCCGAAATTGAATATCCTGTGCTGTAAATGGGATCTGCTTTATTCTTATAATAAATCTTCGAGAAGCGCGATGCCAAAGCTAAACAGGCTAGCGATCTGAGCATACAAGCACCGAAATTCGAGAAAGAAAGTGTTGAATTGTGTGATTCGGATACAATCTGATCAGTCTAGATCGGGACGGTGTACGAGTGCAGTTGTGGCTATGACGGGTTCTGGCCATGCAGTCGTGGTATGGGAGGTTGAGTCTCACGGTGGCAAATGGCTACCATATAGTCCTGCCGTGTCGCAGCAGTTGGAGCGTGCCTACGGCAAAAAGTTGACGCGTGTCTTGCTTAGCGATGCTGATCCATCTATGGAACAGTATTATGTGAATGTGCGTACTATGACACAGTGCTGCGAGGATCAAGAATTCGCAGTGACCAACGTTCGCAGGCACTTTTATAAACCAAGCTCCCCGGCTGGCAAGGGAACCAAATGGGAGTGGTGCGGTTCGTCTGGAAACGATTGGCACAGCTACACGATGGAAGTTCAGTGCGTCATCGAGGAAGCTTGGGCCAGAGGTGATCAAACTATTGATCTCACCAAAACTCATCTCAACCTGCCCTACACGATCAATTTCCTTAATCTCACTCAAATTCGACACCAGAATGGGCCACTTCGTAGTATAAGACGGGTACAGCAGGCACCCTACCCGTTGGTGAAAGTTCCGAATCAACAGGTCATCAGTACAAACGTCGTCGCTAGCAACGGTGTGCCAAATCTTCCACCAAAACCCAATCACCTAGTAATGACACCATCGACGTCTTACTCGGCTTCCACAATCCATCATCAGCCACATCCCTTAATACAGCAGCAACAATCGCAACAACAATCGCTTTCGCAACTTCAGGTAAAATCGAAATCACAGCCCGTATTGTGTACAACAACATCGGCACATCCGAAGCGATCAACGAAGGCGTTAAAAATGAGTAAACAACTAGATGTGGCACCGGTTACACCATCCAATCTTGCTCGTCAGATTTTGCACAATTTAAACATATTCGGAACGAAACATACGCACCATTCGGTAGGCCAGGAGTTTCCAACTGGTCTCAGCCATACTGGCCCTGTCCAACAACAGCTGCAACATCAGCAACAACAACAACATCAACAACAGCAACAGTTTCAACACAACACTCTTCAGCAATCGTTGCGTGGTCATTCGAAGAATCGTTCAATGGCTTTTCAGCGACAGCGCAGTAAGTCCCGTAGTCGAGGTGAATCACTGATAGAAACTGATTCGTCCAGTATAAATTCCGGGCGTAGACCGAGCGTTGACACCGTTTCGACATATCTCAGTCACGAAAGCAAAGACAGTAACAGCCGCAGTCGAAGTAATAACTTAGGATCCGTTTCCGATTTGTTGAACTGTTCGATGGGCAGTGATGATGTGTTTACCTCATCACAACCGAACATTCCAGGAGCGATTGTTGGTAGGTTGACTGTTGATTGATCGGAGAAAAATCAGACTACTTATCTGTTTTTTTGTTTTGTTTTGTACGTTTGTAGGTATTGATCCAGCCAGCGATATGATATCCCGCTTCGTACGAGTCGTAGATCCACCGCAATGGCCCCACGCTCAGCCATGCCCGATGTGTATGGAGGAATTGCGTCATAACGGTCTTAATCCCACCGTTTCGTTGTCACGCTGCCAACACTTGATGCATCTCAACTGCCTGAACGAATTGATACTGGCCCAGAAAAAGGACACTCAAAAGGTAAGATGGTAGATTGCGGTGAAGACTTTAATGGAATGATAGTATTCATTCCATGCAATCGTATTGTATTGCATGCAATCAATCTTACACAGAAAGAAAAGATGAAACTTACACGACATGTAAACCGATAGTACTATGAAATAGACATCAGTTGAAACGAAAATCTGATTTAAAACCATGACTGATGTAAAATTACATTAAAATTCATTTAGTTTTTCATTGAACAAGACTGTATATTTACAAACCGCTTCGTTTTGTAATGTAAATTTCCATTCAATTGCCTGCTCCAAATATGTGCATGAAAATAAATGTAAAATCACAAAATATTTTTATCTGTGTACTATAATTATTCGACTAAAGTAAATTGTATAAAGAATACTTAATTACAAGTTACTGGTGAGGAAAATCGATAAATCGAATATAAAAAGTAGTTTTTTTCAGATCTCAAACAGTTTGCAATTAAATGATTTTGGTATTTCGATTAATGATACACTGTTATGATAAATGCAAATCGACAACAATGAGCATTGAAATTAATACGTTTTCAAAAAACAAAAAGTTCCAAACTTGTTGAGAATAAAATGTCATGGATTTTCAAGGATTTCAATTAAATCTAGACCTGCACTATAATTATTTGAATATTTCATCTTAGACCGTACGAATTTTGACGAAACGGCTCTGATTTCTTCCTAATTTTTGTCTTGATCCCGTGGTAGATGCCCGAAATGGACGGGCAAATTTTACAAAACAGATAACGTTAGTTGCCTTGAGCAGGGTAGCGAGTGACCGGGAAAACCGAGGAGAAGTCGGGAATTTGGTTTCACCGGGAAAAACTGGGGAAAATCCGGAAATTCTAGTGAAAACCCGGAAAAAATATTACTAGTCCAAATAAGAGTCACAATTATTAGCATAATGATTTTTTATTTTTAACAATTTATTGTTCCATATAGGTTCTATGTTGAACAATACATTGGAAATTGGATTTTAAGGGTTCAACAGCAGTTTTAAATCAATCAGAAAGCATCAGAACTTTCTTAGCTGTTCCCAAGAAAAGCACAATGGAAGCTCATCTTGAAAAATAAGCATAATTTGGATAATTCTGTTGGATTTGTTAAGTTTTAGCATAAATATTCAACACACTAGGCAAAGTATTAAGGTACCATCGAAAAAAATCACAAAATTATTCAAAATTCTTTGGAACCTTCATGTTTTTAAGTTTGCTAATGATGATCATCTTGAAAAAAACCTTGTGTTATGCTCATATTTGTGTGAGATTTCTACAGGACTCACAAAATTAGAAAATTTGCCGACTTGGATCTTATCCACCATGCAGAGAGTGTTCGATTTCCTTCTTTGAGACCTGAAACTGGTTTCTGACGACCAGTTTAGAATCTTAGAAGGATATGGTTTGATTTGTTCAGTGAATCTATGTTTAATTTTCTTTAAAAGGTACTCAACTATTCCATAGTAGGATCACAAGAACGTAGATATTGATATAGATGAAGGAGAATTGAATGAAGGTTGAGCTTTCGTAACTGAAAGACTCCTAACTTCAGTAATGTAATGATTTAAATAATGCACGGCTGTATCGATATTTCCCAAAACAATTTCATGGTTCACATTGCTTTCGATATAAGATCTGTATTCTAGCCAATTAGTTATATAACTAGTTGAATTAATCATTGCTTAATTTGAAATACTGAATGTTAGAATGGTAGCTGGTAGATAATCTGAATCAAAATCAGTTGGGCTATTAGGAAATAAAACTGGCTAAAACCCAGCGGAGAGTTTACGTGAAGAACTCGTACTTTCAGATTTTTTTTCGATTACTCCACAAGAGATGCTTAGCATTTAGAATCCTTTTAGAAAAAAATAGATCGATATCTTGTGCGTTTTTACAGCTTTCATCAAATCGTGAACATGTTGCATCTCCAAAAAGGGATGAAGTGAGGGATGTACTTATTGTTTATTGACTAACAGATACATTAAAAAAAAAAACAACAAGCCAGTTGTGGCAGCCGAAATTTTAGGTATAT
Source organism: Malaya genurostris (assembly GCF_030247185.1). Lineage (NCBI taxonomy): Eukaryota > Metazoa > Arthropoda > Insecta > Diptera > Culicidae > Malaya > Malaya genurostris. Next base: position 130,678,552 of record NC_080570.1, read on the forward strand.
GTAAATAAATTTTAGGTATATGTAAATAAATTCCGTTGCATGAAAATTTGAATTTATTCCTGGTAGGACATAGTTAATAATTGGTTTTATGGTTTCCATCACAATCAAAGCATGATAATTTATCTGGGGGGTAATGTTTATTGAACAAACGTGCTTGCAAGCGAATTATTATAATTTAAACAGCGTATGTCCATATAACAATTTGTTGTACTATGGTCGAAGCCCTGATATTGTGTTAGGTTCACTGTGCCATCATGCCGTTTATAATTTTACCGCCGCACTGACATTTCCACTTGCACATCCGGGAGGAACAAAGAAAGCTCTGTACAAATTGCTTTGAAATTGCAGGTATAGACTGTTATTGGTTTTTCAGAGTGGCAAGCGTCTATTTTAGGGATTGTTGTTCCTTATTGAATTATTTTCCTAGTTGGCACAACATATCCGCTGAGCAGACGTGAAGTAGACGTAGGTATGGCGTTAGCAGTTCAACATAAACTGTTGACGCACTGATCAGCTGAATGCGAAACGTAAAAATAAGAATGAGTCATGTGCACTTATATATCAGTATGGATCACTCTTGCGATTCACGAGGGACATCACAGTAAAGTGCGGTGGCAATAAAGGTTACTAATACACCACAAATTTTTTAATGCCCATGTGACAGTTTTCCCAATTAGAATACTGAACCAAACAACTCCATATATATGGAATATTTCTCGATATACACTGAACGAAAAAATAAGCTGTAAATACGGTTTAGAATCGCAATCTGATACTAATTCGGATGAGAACATTTTGTTTTTATAAAAATCCCTATTTATATTAATATGTGTGAAATGTGCACGCAGAACTAAACAAATTAATCTTAATGTTAGTTCCAGAATTTTACCAACATTTCCGAATTATGTACTACAATTTCTTGATTTGAAAAATTACGGTTACAATATTAGGTTGTTTGATGAATAAATGAATGCTTCAAAAAATACAATTCAGTATATGAATAAACCGTAATTCGCTTCAACGAGTGCTATCAATTGAAGTAAAAGTAATAAGTATAACTTGTTCTTTTGCTTGTTTTTCAGTGGTAAATAAACTTTCTATTTGTCGAATTTTGGAATAGTTCGTCTGTTGAATGAAATTCAATTACTTTTTAGAAAATAACTATCGAAATTTCAAATTTTGACTAAAAGTTTAAACTATTCGCAAAACAGTTCACAGCAAGAGATAGATCGCTTAGTATATACACTTTTAATTCATAGACAATTTATAAAAATGACAATTTTATTTTACGTTTTAACTTTCCCTGAGGGAAAAGAGAATGTGCATTAAATACAATGTCATGAACGCAATGAAAAAAATATTGCAATCAAGGTAACTTGTAATACATCGTTCATTTCATTTTGATTTTGTTCTATATATCAGAAGTGATCTGCCAAACATTTTCTTCACAGCCTATAGGTTTCGTCTTTTCAGCACTATTCATAACATTCATGAGCAAAGTTAAATACTACTTCATAACTCTTGAAAGTAAAGACGATAGGCCTAAAAAGCGTTTTAGCATAATGAAAGAAAGTCAAATCATATTACGACCACTGGTAGCAGTGGTGCTAGTTACATTAATAAATAAGCCATTGCTCTGATCTTGTGTCAGCTCTCCTTTAATAACTACAAATGTCGGATTGTTTTGCGGTCTTCGAGGGGTTTCTTCTTCGTTAAATTGGTTACGAAAATAATACATGTTCTGATTTTTGGAGTCTAGAGGTTGATCTCCAGTCGATTTTTTTTGAAAAAAGTTCGTTTTCCCACACTGTTTTAAAAAACAAAACATAGTAGGCGCAATGTTTGAATGGCGCGTTTGAATTAATGTAGCAAACCTGCACTCCTGTTACTTCTGTATATCATGGTAAATAGGGTGATCATGGTAAATAGGGTGAACCAATCAGCTGCATAACATCCTTTGTGATTGAACATGTTTTTCCTATCATTATAATGATTATTATTCATAGCATACTAAATGTGAGTATTATTTGCTGTTTATTGATGATATTACTTCGCCAACACGGTATTGCTGAATAAATGTCAAATACATAACGGAGCATGGAATTCCGATACTCATAATAATAATAAACTCATTGAAATTCTATCCTTCTTTCTGCCATACTTTCAGTAAAGTGGGTATGATTTTTTTCAATCGAATTTTCATATTTTTCCGCGATTGGATTGGACTAAAATGATTAAATAACTATAGTTCATCTATAATAAGGCTAAGATCATTTGTGGTGAAATCAGTAGTAATAAAAAGAGATTCCGATTCAACATTCATAGAAGTTTCTTAAAGAATCCTTGTAGTAATATTTATGAAAACATGACTTACATGAGAAAGGCATCATCGCTCCACAAGGTGGATTAAAACATATTTTTACAATGCCTGTCAAGTTTTACATATGATCGCCGCTAGATGTCAGCCATGAGTTCTCTCGTATCATCGCATTCGCACTCAGCAACGGGGGTTTGAGTAAACCTGATATAAAAACCAGGTTCGAAACTGACTCGATTTTCAGTTCAACGACGTTAAAACTAGGTTCAAAACTAGCTTCAAACAAACGGTTTGTCAGCAGTTAGGGTGGAAACTGGGTTAGGATTGGCATCAAGCGAAAACGGCATTAGAGTAACCGTTGAGTTTGCAACCATTTCTCGTGTGATTTTTCAGAAGGCCGTAAGAGCAAGTGACAGTTTCTCTTCGTTTACTTTCTCTTCTATCAATTACCAAGAGGTTTCCATGTTTATCACTCAACTCTTTGCATAAAATGAAAACCAAAACTTTCGAATTTCAAACAGAACTGTGAAACTCAAGAAAATTTTTGCAATCACATCACAATATTCGAAAGAGAAAGTAAACCCCACAGCGCCGCTGAACTGAAAAGCATTCACTAACCAATGTCTTACTTACATTTCAGTCCCTTTATATCGAATGTCCGATCTGCATGTCGGTCTACGGAGAGAAGAATGGCGACCAACCACCGGGAACCATGTCGTGGATCGTAATTCCAAAAAGCCTACCGGGACACGAAGGCCAGAACACCATTCAGATAACGTATAAGTAAGTTACGTCAAAACTGTATCACTGGGCGGTGAATAATTTCGAAACTTTTTTTTCTAGTATCGCTTCCGGCATTCAAAGCAAAGAGCATCCTCATCCGGGAAGGGCTTTCTTTGCAGTTGGGTTTCCACGAACGTGCTACCTGCCGGATGGGCTGCTGGGTCGGAAAATCCTGCGCTACCTGAAGATAGCGTTCGACCGCCGGTTGCTGTTCTCGATTGGCCGTTCGGCCACCACCGGCCGAGAGGATGTCGTACTGTGGAATAGTGTTGAGCACAAGACACAGTATTCAATGTTCCCGGATCCACAGTACATGCAGCGTTGTATGCAGCAGCTGGTTCATCTCGGGGTTACTGATTAGGTTTAAGTATTAAACATTCGTTCGAATTTTATCTTATTGGAAACGTACTGAAGTGATAAGACAGTGTATTATCGGCAGCTTCTTTTTGTGAAACTCGTAAATTAAGGTGATAACAAACAATTCTTCCGAATGAAACATGTCTTCCTGCGTGATATGACAGAAGTAAACTTTAATTAGCAACGACAAATAGATTCACGTCAATTATTAGAAAATAATAAGTGCCAATAAAATGCAACACTGATTATATAAATTTTACACGAAACTATCTCTTAGAGGTTATGATTTTATCAATTTAATAGTGAAAGGATAGATTGAATTAAATCTAATGATAATGAATAATACTTCTTCCATGTTGGTCCAGTAAAGTTAATGTTCCAAATGTACAAAGCTCCTTGCACAACTAGAATTCGTCTAGCAAAATGATGAAGTAAGTTTTTTTTATTTAGCATTTATGTTCCTTTGGAGTTCTTGACGTTGCTTAAAAAATTTTATCGTTTCTATGTGTAGAAAATATATTAAAATAGTTGAATAATAAATCAAATGAAACCTAGTTCAGTTTTATTTTTAAATGAGTTCAAATCACTATAGCCTTATGTTAAATCTCTACAAAGAAAAGCGTTTTTACGCGGCAAACTGCAACATTGCAGTTATGTTTGCTTGCTATGGTAAACTTAAAATTAAAATTTACTCTCATTTCCCCATAATCAGGGTTTTAATGAAATTATTTTTTCTCTGCAAGCAATCTATAAAAATAGCAAACCGAAAATTAAAAAAGTCGTTTCAAGTGACATATGGAGTCTCTGGCTGTTATTACTCAAAATGGAATCCTTTATCCATCCGTAAAACTATCGTTTCCAATCTTTCCAAATAATTGAATGAAAAAGTAAGTTTGATTTGTTTCGATAAACTAAAAGTTTGCAAAAATAATTCAAATTATAAAAACTTTGTTTAAGGGCTGAGGCCAGTTTGTTTTAGGGCGTTTTAAAGTGCTATTTTCACGCTTCAAATCTGATTTTCGCAAAAACGGTGACGAATATAAAAAAAAACCCATTTGACAATCTCTTAAAAATTTAGTTTAGATTATTCTGTGAAAATTTCAGAATGATTGTTTGACTTTAGCGGTCGGGAATTTTTTCTGAAGGAAGAATTGCATAGCCGAAAACGGCAACTTTCAACTTGTTCATTGAATATCTCGCCTTCAAAAGCATGGATCAAAAATCTATCCTGACAATGTCTAGATAATTTAATTTAGATGCGATTAGTGCATGAAAACATATATGTTGTCACGATGAAAATTAAGTGAAAGTTATTTTTGTGGAGGTAAGTCGATTTCTATGTCGGCGCCATTTTAGTGCCCTGGTAACGTAACGAAAAATGAGAGAGAAATAAAATCGGCTCAAAAAGGCTGCCAAACAAGCGGCAGCTTTCTTGGATTTTATGTGATGTAGTCAAACTTGTAACCGAAAATATCAAAACTTTATCGGCCACCCGGCCACATCGAGAGTCATTTTGCACATTTGCGAGAGAGCATGGAGAGAAATGTAATACGCACAGCGAGCCACGTGGTTTTACGCGACCTACTGGCCTGAGTCCTTTAATGTTGAATACAGAGGCATTCCATACGTCACGAGGATTCAATTTGTTCGACAATCTACGTCTGTTTACGAGAAGGAAGGAGGCGTTTTTCCCAAGTCTGTCTAGTCTTAAAATGAAACTTGGGGAAAAAATAGCTTCGAGGTTGGACTCGAACTCACAGCCTTCACCAATCCGAGAGAATCATTTTTACCAACTCTTCTGGATGTGATAAAACACAACTAATTAGGCAACTCGAAATAACAGTTTAAAGCAGAGGTGGAAATAAGCCCATTTTGAGCATGAAAATGTGACTAAATTTCTGTTTGAGCTGTTAGTAGAATGTTCTCACAAATAGTACTGTTGTTGTACCGTTGAATTCCACTATGTTATATCACGTCATTACACTCTCACAAAGTCACTATTTTCACAGTCACTATTTTTCCGAAAGTGTATCAAACGTTATAATACAGATACGTATTTCGAAATGCTATTTGCATCCTTCTTCAGTGTATCGGTTTTATAAGTCAAGGGCAATAAACTTAAAAAACCGATACACTGAAGAAGGATGCAGATAGCATTCCGAAATACGTATATGTATTATAACGTTTGATACACTTTCGGAAAACTAGTGACTGTGAAAATAGTAACTTTGTGAGAGTGTAATGACGTGATATAACATAGTGGAATTCAACGGTACAACAACAGTACTATTAATGAAAATGTGAATCACGATTTCCGATTGTGAATCAAAAAACCGAACAGCGTGAATTAAAAAATTGGGTAACACATTTTGCGATTATTTTTTAAATTGTATATTACATAGAGTAGCAGCAGACCTGATGCATACGCGCTCTTTTTATTGCGCTGAGACAAATTTTTATTCTCAGAAGACAACCATGCGCAGCAGAGTTACTATATTCACAGATTTTTCTGTAAAACCACAGATTTTGTTGCCTATTTTGCCACACAGATTCTGTGTTACTACAGATTTCTACAGATTTTTGTGAATGTTTCATAAAAATGGCAGATTTTCAAAATGTTTTTCACAGATTATGACCGAAAATATGTAACACAGATGGTGCACAGATTTTTCAAGATAATACACAGATTTTAAAATGGCAATTCTGAATTGCGCAGGCGATAAACTAGCTGCTCTCAGAAAAACTCGTTCGCGCATTTATGTACTGCGGTAGAAATGAATGTACAACGCTTCGTACGTACGAGGTTCGGGTGCTCCAGTCGCATTAGAATAGGCATTACAGCCTGTGCTAATTAACCCTTAAGTCCTCGTTCACAATATAACATTTATACAATTTTGTAAGAATAATAAAGGCTACATTTTTGTCAATTGTGTTTTCTGAGACTTGTTTAATTACTTTCTTGGCGTACGGCACAATTGTTAATAATTGGGTTTTCAAAACCGGGTAAAAGTATCTGTAGCTATTCAATCATTCTAATGTTTTTTTTTATCTGCTTGAATATCATGGTGCGATCTTGCTCAACACCACCTTAAAATTTATTTAAAATTGTTTGCGTGATCATACATGAAAAAATGATCTAGAATTAAATATAGTAATCACGTTAGTAATTTTATTTATATTAAACGCAAGTAATAAGTCCAAATGTATCTGTTGAATCATTGTAATCTGTTGATACAAATAATGAGAAGGTTTTATGCCTGCTGGAGAGAGATTACCAAATTTCATCTCCATCGGGCTTTTCCCTTGCTCCATAAATAAATAAACAAATAAATAAATAAATAAATAAATAAATAAATAAATAAATAAATAAATAAATAAATAAATAAATAAATAAACAAATAAATAAATAAATGAATAAATAAATAAATAAATAAATAAAAACCTGTTTTAATCCACCTAGTGGTGTGATGATGCCTTTCTCATGTATATATAATATTGTGGTATTCTATTCAAAAAATTTCTCTACGATTTTTGAAAGAAACCAAGTGATTGTTTATGCATAACATTCAGAATAAAACAGTGCTCTGATTGCATAAGCCATCCTTATGAAAACGAAATGGGTTCACTATTATATGCACTTCCGGCACCGGAACTCAAGAACCGGTATAATCGAAGTCGGTTCGTACGGCCACCAACTAACATGACACACAAACTCTTCTAATACGCACCCTATAACTCCGGATTCGGAAGTTTGTGGAAATCGGTCAAACCATCGCTGAGAAAAGTGAGTGAGATCCATTTTGGTATATATGACCACTATTTCCGGTACTTTCGGAACCGGATACCGGGAACCAGGATAGCCGGAATCGGTTTGTTTAGTTGCCTACTGATAATGACTATCGATTTGTGTAGTTTTGAGACCAGTTTAGAAAAATTTTCACGTTTTTTGTTTTGCCGGTTTAAGTGACGGTGTACAATATTGAACACACTTTACCCTATAATTCCGGAACCGGAAGTCGGATCCGGATGAAATTCAGGAATTCCGTATAGGACCGGAAGACCTTTCATTTGAATCTAAGTTTGTGGTAATCGGTCAAACCATCGCTGAGAAAAGTGAGTGAGATCCATTTTGGTACATATGACCATTATTTCTGGTACTTCCGGAACCGGATACCGGGAACCAGGATAGCCGGAATCGGTTTGTTTAGTTGCATACTGATAATGACTATCGATTTGTGTAGTTTTGAGACCAGTTTAGAAAAATTTTCACGTTTTTTGCTTCGCCGGTTTAAGTGACGGTGTACAATATTGAACACACTTTACCCTATAATTCCGGAACCGGAAGTCGGATCTGGATGAAATTCAGGAATTCCGTTTGGGACCACGGGACCTTTCATTTGAATCCTAGTTTGTCAAAATTGGTTCAGCCATCTCCGAGAAAACCTAGTGAGATTATTTGACACACACACACACACACACTCACAGACATTGCTCAGCTCGATGAACTGAGTCGAATGGTATATGACACTTGGCCCTCCGAGCCAATTTTCACTAGTCGGTTTTTCAAGTGATTGCATAACCTTTCTATATGAGAAAGGCAATAAATACTTTTCAAAGTTGATAATATCGGTAATTGGACTAATTCTTTACACTTTAATGAATTTGGATTCCGAAAAATATTCTAATAGACATATATTATCGAACTGAATTCGCCAAGATGAAAATATCTGATTTCTATACAATTAGATTAAATTCGTCATCAGTATTCTGTATTCAAAAATCTTTTAGATCTAAAACAACTTGTAGGTTAAATAGTAGGTTCCAAGCGCAAACGTTTAAATATAACAGCAAATGACTTTGAAAAATCGGTTAGATAAAATGCATAACATTCAATATGTGGAATAAATCCCGCAGCCGAGGGAAAAGCGTAGTAAGTTTTCATGCAAAAAACAATACATTTGCTTTGAAAGTACCGGTGAAGATGTTATCTGGTTATTCCAATTCAAAATTTTTTGTCCGGTTCTTGCACTAAAAATGGCTTTAAACGTTTTCTGCTCTGGAAAGTTCAAGTCCGGTTTTGGCATACCCAATGGAACGCTATTTGACTTGAATTTGATTTATAGAAGTAAAAAAAGCGCAGCATTGGGCGCAGCGTTTGAATGGTGCGTATGATTTGGCGCAGCAAAATCCTGCACTCCTGTTACTTCTGTGTATGATATTTAAGCTAAATAGGGTTATATTATTCAGCTGCGTAGCACGCTTTGTGATTGGACATGTTTTTCTTATCATTATAATTATTGTTCATCGCAGCATGTAGGGTAAGGGCTCTCTATTTAATCTCATTTGTAAGGACGTTACCTTAAAAACCTGATTTAGCCATCAAAATCACTACGATTTTTTCATATTTCTGCTTAATTCGCCTTGCTCTACATTGGGAATTGATTCACATTCTTTGAAAATTAAAATAATAATAAAAAAATCTGCTAAAAACACTTCTGACATCTTCACTACTGTGTTCCTAATTTCATCTCAAAGGTTTTGTATTCATCAAAATATTGCACTATTATACTCTCAGGTTTTAAAATGCTAGAATTTTCCTTGAAAAGGGCCTAATGCCAACTATGACACAACATACGATATTAAAAAAAACATTTTGGAATCATTTCGACGTTTAAAATTTTTATGATCGTTTTATTGTCTTTCGTTTCAAATATAAAATTTTACTCTGCAGATAATTTGGAGAACTTAAAAAAACAAAAAAAGAATTGTTAGTATTTAGGCATTAGCCCTTCTAAAAACAGAATGTAGAACCAGAGATGCCATTCATACAGATTTATCTGTATTGTATAGATTCTTGCGTTCGCGTTCGTTAAATCAGATTACAGATTTTCTAAATTTAATACAGATTTGTAAAGGTTCATAAAATATGAGAAGTAAAACGTTAGACTTTTCTCTCTGAGTATCTATTAGTATTTGATTACAGTACTTCTTTAAAAGTTTATTAATCAACGGACAAATTACATGTTAAAATGGAAATCTTTTGTGCAAATGTTTGGTGATGAGCACTGATAAACATTTATATTAAAATTTGAAATCAATTTGAATTTGAATTTGATTCATTTTATTAGTGAAGACAGATAGAGCAGATACATATTTTCTATGAAAATATCTGGCATTTCTGTTCACAGCCGATGAAACACACACATTTAACAGTGTTATGGTGACGTATAGCGGAAAGAAACCAGTGCTACTAGATTTGCCACAATGGATATTTGATTAGTATTTAACACGCTCTATTTGGTACTATTAGAATCCGAAACAGTTTTATTTATATATAAATATCAATGATATAATTAAACTAATGTCACGAATACCAAAAAATACTTGTTGATGATAATGTAAAGAAGAAAAAATAATTTTTTTATTTAACATTATGAGAAAACTCGGCAACCTTGCGATACGAAATGAGATGAAAACAAAGCGCAGTCAAGTGAATTAAGTTCAAATTTTCATCTCATATTTTTCATTGCTTTTATTGCTTATCAGGTAACTTCAGAAGTCTTTAATCGTTGAATAAACAAGTGGAAAGTGAACATTACTAACTATAAAGTCATCCAACATTGAATAGTGGTGTAATTATGTGAAATAGTGATCATGTTTTGAGACGAATCGATTAGTAAATGTTCAGAAACATGATGAATTGTAAAACTTCAGACGAAAGTGGTTCCTAAAACAAAATCTGAGTTTTTTTAAATGAAAAAAGCGATCGTTGAAGGTTTTTTAACTATTTTTTCCAATTGGAAAGTGTGTCAAAACCTAGAATAAATGTTTTAGAACGTTCCACAGTTTTGTTCAGGTACGTTTAAAGATATGATTAATGTTCAAAGTTATGAGGTGAAGGAATGAGTTGGAAATTGGAGCTGAGATGAAATAGGGAGCCCTTACCCTATGTTAATATTATTATCTGTTTTAATTGATAATATTACTCCACCACGACGGTATTACTGAATACATTTCGAATACATCACGCAGCATGAAATTCTGATGCGACCGATGAAATAAACTCACCTAACGAGCCTAAAATTATTGATATTCGGATAATCCATATCCGAGAAAGTTAAGCGGTAATCAGTTTTGACGTTTACATCACTTATACCATTATATCATCGGAACCGTAAGTGACAGCCATTTGAACTTCAAACCTGTTTAATGAACACAAAGTTGCATTAAAACGAGCCTAACTTTGTGGAAATGTTGATCCCGAATCAGACAGTGACACTGATAACGACGAAGACATTTTTAAATTCTAAGTAAAACTAAAGTTTATTCTATCAAAACCCATTCGTTTCAAAATTCATTCTAATATCTACAAAAAATATGTGATATGAAAAGATTATACTGACTATTTTTATTCACTGTGAATCAAAAAATTTGCTTATTTCCACCGCGGGTTTGAAGTTTAAAATCTAGTAAATATGGGTACTAAGTTACAATTCTCAATACATGGTATCGAAGTTTATGTTCTTTACTTTAGTTCAGTGAAATTACCAGAGGATAATAGATGTATTTTGATGGATTCGATAAACTTAAGGGTCTAATAACATTGAATTTTTAGTCAAGAAAATTTACAATCAAATTAATGATTTGGCAAGGCATATGCATTTGTGGAAAGAGAACATAGCTTCTCATCACTGAAGCGTCTCTATAAATGGGTCAATTTACAAGAAGGAGTGTTTGTTTTGCTTTTCAATCTATCGTGCAACGGTCCCGCGGTGTTCTAGCATAATTTAGCTAGCTGGCACTACAGTGGCGATGTCGTCGAATGGTAAAAGCGGAATAATACCGATTTTCTTGAGAAAAATTGTACAGATTTTCGTCCAATCTTAAAATTCTGGGAAATTTTCAAGCGTGCGATGAAAAATGGTAGAAAAACTTTAATTGTCTGACGTCGTACTTTGAGGAATTGTGAAAAAATAGCTGATGTCGTTGACATTGTGCAAAAAATTATGGGATGTATTCGCCGTATAGTTCGACAGTTCATCCGGAAAACAGACCAATAATTTGTTGGTATATTATTTTTAAATTGAATATAAACTCTGCATAATGATACAATTGGTGTACTTTTGTGTAGCTTTCCGATTGAGATATAACCCCATTTTGTGCGGCCAAATATTGAATGGAACAATTTTAAGGTTTACCGTAGTGAGCTTGTCATATGGCCAGTTGATGATTGTAACTGACAAGTAAATTCACACAAGAAGGTATAGGTTTTCCTCTATGTTATCAGAAATAAGATCAGCAATTTATGATAAAATTTTCAAAATTGTGAGATAACCAAAGTTTTCAACAGTGTAAGATAACTCAAAAATTACGTTTTTTTTAAACTTTTAGAAAAATGAGGAAAATTCATCACACTCGCTTTCCTAATGTTTAACTGGACTTGTGCTCTATACGGAGCTGGACGTCGTGGTGAGGACCTTCCATCAACAGCAGCAGCAACATAAGACTTTCTGCGTGGTGTAAATCCCTATTTGGATTGGATTCTGGAACTGAATTCTAAAACTGAGTTCAGAATCTGAATTCTTGTTGCACCCGAAATCTGAGTTTGATTTTAGATTTAGAATTCAGGTTTGAAAGTTAAACCTAAGACTCTGGAACTAAGTTTTAATCCTGGATTTTGAGAACTATTGTATAAATTTTGAAATTGAATTTCGTGCCTTAGCTTAAGTTCGGAATTCTAATACAGATTTTCGTTTCAGGAATTCAGCTTCAGAACTTCGGAACAAAAATCAAGTTATGAATTTTAAATCCGGTTTCTGGAACAAAACTTTAGATCTGAACTCTCAATCTGAATTTTGGTACAGACTGCCGAACCAGAATTTAATTCCTGAAATCAATTTCAGAATTTGCTTCCCAAATTCAGTTTCAAAATTTAATTCCAAAATTCAGTTTTAAAATTCCATTTCAGAGCCTGCATGCTGAAGTTGAATTCGAAAATTGGATTCTGGAAATAGATTTTCGGAACTGAGTTCAGTCCCTCAATATAGTTTCGGAATTCAAGTTCAGAATTCAGTTCTGAAATTAAATTCAGAAGCTGGATTCCAAAAATCAGTGCAATTCCAGAACTCTACAGTTAAATTCATGACAAGAGCTCTTGATCTGGATTCTTAACCGGAATTAGGCAACTGAATTCTGAGCCATTCCCAGTATCTGAATTTGTTTATTGAATTCAGTCCCAGTTCCTAAGCTCTGGTTCAGAATTTAGGTTCTGGTGTAGATAAATAAAAGACAGCAAAAATACTAAACATTTGTAAAAATCAGATAAATTTCATAAAACGCTTCTTTTTAGAACCATCAAAATATTCCGAAGGAACTATACGATGTATTTCTTCACTGAGTATATAAAACTAAAAAAACAACGTTGTTTTACCTTTTTTTATATATATAAAAAATAGGTATAGAATTCGCTCAAACTTTCGAAAAATTGTCCGAGGCCCGGAGGGCCGAATGTCATATACCAATCGATTCAGCTCGACGAACTGAGCAAATGTCTGTGTGTGTGTGTGTATGTGTGTGTGTCTGTATGTGTGTTGTCAACTAAGAGGTCGAGATCTCAAAGATGGCTGGACCGATTTTGATCAAACTAGTCGCAAATGAAAGGTCTCCCCGTCACCCAGAACGCTATTGAATGGTTTTAAGATCGGATGTTTACTTTTTGAGTTATACGAAGTTTTATGTCAAAATTTTCAGTTTTTTGACAGTATCTGTCACATTTGACCTTGAAAACAGAATATGTTTCCAGACTTAGATTTCGCTCGGTAATACCTATCCATCAAGCCATAGATTGTTAAAATCCGTCCATTTTTAACGGAGATATCGATATTTTTGTGTAAGCCTTATTCCAGTAGAAGAAATTTTGAGCGCTGTATGAAAAAGCAATGCTTGGGAGCAACATGAAACACGATTTTCTATACTGTTACATATAATTGTTTCTAAGTACCAAAAAGACTGTGTACAGCATCCTTTTTTATGACAATTTGTCTCAGACCAATTTTAGCACGGTTCATTTTTGGCAACATGATCTTTCGAATATGGCATATGTAAACCAGATGATACCAGCATTATCGAGTTGGAAGTAATTCCATAATTATATTGATTTAAACTATTTACAGCAATAAATGCTGGAAGAACATGACTTCCATATACCATACGACTCAGTTCGTCGAGATCAGCGAATGCGTGTGTGACAAATAATTTCACTCAATTTTCTCGGAGATGGTTAAACCGTTTTCTACAAACTCAGATTCATATGAAAAGTCGTATACACCCAAACAAGGTTCCTGAATTACGTTTGGATCCGACTTCTGATTGCGGAACCACAGGATGATATGTGAAACGAAATTAAAATAATGCAATTAATTTTTCTCGTAGATGGCTGAACCGATCTAAGATTCAAATGAAATCTAAGAATCATCTATGATTCAAATGAGAGGTCTTAAAATCCTATAAAACCTCTTACTTTTTAGTCAGATCCGACTTCTGGTTTAGAAAATGCAGGGTGATTAGTATAAAAATGTCCATTTCACATAAATTAATCAGGTTTGCAGATTTGGATAGTCGATTACCAAATAAATTTATTTCAGTTTGAGCGGTATTCTTTTTTGGATTCGGAATGTACCCCCAAATTTTAATTCGCACTACAATTTCTCAAAGATGTCTACACACTCCTCAGGTGAATTTATCTGATTTCGGCTACACCGATTTTAGAATTCCGGTTCCAGTATCCAGTCGTTTCTCAAAGCTCAATCATTTTCTCAAAAAAGACCAAATCGAACTTCAAAAACAAATATTACAGGACTTAAGGGCCCATACAAATTGGTGAATTTTATCCGATTCTGGAATTACAGATGATGAGTTTATAAATTTCATGTAAATTGTTTGGCGTAATAATGTATGGCCATTCGAATCATTTTGGGCTATGCTAATTCCTTAATACCGGCTCTGGAAGTACCATAAATAATGACGAAAAACTCTAAAGTGGAACTTACTTCGACATCTCATGGAATGTTCAATCGATTGTCGCACGCTAAGATTGAAATTCGATATGTTTTGCAGTTTCGACATTACAGGGTAATGAGTGATTAAAATCTCAATTTGCCGTTTAAAACGACGATAATTAAAATAATGTCATGAGAACTAAAACACCTAAGAATATCCAAGCAAAAACACATGCGTATTGATAAAAAAAGGTATCATCTCACTGCTAGGTGGATTAATCACGTTTTTTTACTCTAATTACTGTAAAATTGAAATATTTTTGACGCACATATATCTCGGTCTCAGAAGACGTAAATTTACACACTTTTTTTTGAGGTGTGTAATCACATCCTCCAGTTATGTCTGCCATATTACCCATCCACCCTTTTTCATGTTTTTTATGTCAAACGAAATATTGACGTTAAAAAAATTATTTTGATTACACCTTACAGAAACTTCATCGGAAAACGATTAAACTTTATTTATCATAGGTAAAATATGTATTCTAGATACATAACAACATTTACAGTCTCAAATTCTACAGCTACTGAACTTTTTGGATTTAACGATGTCCGTGTAATATGTAGCATCAAATACGGAGTTCCAAGTTTAACGTAATGGCATTCCTTTTCAAAGGCAGCCAAAATATGCGTAGGTTAATCCTCAATGCCTGAGGGAAGATGTTTGATCACAGTTTAAATATGTAAGTTTACGCTAAGTTAAATGCTCCACATGTTGCTTTCGTACTGATTTTTTTTCTATTTCTCACTGGTGTTAATTTCATCTGGAAAAAGGAAAAAAGAGACGTCAAAATTCAGTACACATAAAATAAATTTTTGTGCTTGTATGTATATTTACAGGCGGATCGATGGTACTGTTTGACAGCGAAGAAACCTTAAATGAAAGAGTTCTTGTGTATGATGGTAGCATGTATTTATAGAAGCTGTCGTTTATCGTGTCGTGTATGTGTCATCATCCTTCACGTTAATTTCCTACGATTCCTACCATTTTGGCGTTGATTCGGAAGGTTGGCAGTTTTTTTGTCTACCGATGTTTTTGGGGTAGTAGTAGTAGTAGTAGTAGTAGTAGTAGTAGTTTGATCAATGACACTTAGTGCAATTCCGAATTGGGCCACATAATATGTAATCATGATGGCAATCTGTGCGTTTTTCACTGGAGTATAGAATTTGTCGATCGCTATAATACTATCGGAAATAACGAACAGTGCGCTACCAACTCCACAGGACAGTCGTATTGTATTCTGCAATAAGAAAAAAAATGGGAAAGATTCGTCAATCACATCCCGAACATCTCATTCGTTTCGATGGCAGCCGTACTTTCACGGTATCAATCCGGGCCCATGATCGCCAGCACATCGTGAGAAGGAGAGCACCGTAAATTGGAAGACAAATTTTAATGATTAATGGCAGGTTGTCAAACATGAGAACGACTGCGGCAGCTCCCAAACCATACAGAGGTAGCCCCAGCCAGGGCCTCAGAGGCTTGAAGCCGAAAGCCAATATGTAGAATATTTGAGCCACTCCGAATGCAGCCATACCCGCTTCAAACAGATCATAGTTCAGCAGTAGGTCACCCAGACAGGAGAAGATTAGTCCAGTTAGAATCCAGTGCTTGTACCGGTAGCTAAAAATTCAAAAGCGAATTGTCATTTTGGAAAAATAAATGAATCATATAATTATGAATACCTTTTCTTTAGCTGGATTCCTGTCAAAATGACAAATATCCACAAGCTCACGATTGGTAAGCATTTGAGTATGGTAGATGAAACCGACTGTCGTTCGGTTTGTCCAATCAGCGCAAAGTACAGGACCACTGTAACGAAGAATAGAAACATCCGAGGGGCGGCTACTTTGACCTGCAAGGAGATAAATTTGAGGAAATTAAAAATCGTGTGTCAGAGACATAACCACGAGATTGACGTAGGACTGCTGTCGACAAGGGGCAGATCACTTTAAAAACGCACATTTTTTTGGTACATATAAATCATCCATTTCAAGTAAAATCTCATTAGTTCTTTGTAAAATGCTTTGGATTCTGAATAAAAAACCAAAAGTTAGTTCTCCAACTTTCAACACAGTTAACAATTTTTTTCCACAAGCAAAATTTCGAACAGATCAGTTGCCACTCATTTGGCGAACGGCGCACAAAGAAAATCTGCCACTTGCTGATGTGACCTTCCCTTCAGCGCTAACGTTCCGCACCGAGTCGTGGCACCCATAAAGTTGGACGTCGTATGTATTAGTAACGACAATTATTATGATTGCGAAACGATTTTTTTTTAAATCAAAATAATGTATATGAGGAAGTCCAACTAACTCTTTGCTTGATTCTATGTAGAGAAACTGAAAATAGTTGGGAACTAAATGATTTGAACGTAATTGCGGATTATAACAGTATCATTTATGGCCCTTAGAACTGTCAATTTGTATATGTATTCTCTCCGTTGTCTTCATACTTTGATGAATTCAAAAGAGTGGTTCTAACGGCTACAGAAATAACAACGTATAGAATTTTGAGGTTACAAACGACCAGCAACTGAATGATGTAACCGCGGGATCCATTTCAGAAGATGATATTTTCTACGATATTAAACACTTTTCGGTGCATTTTATTCGAATGCTAACTTTATTTGCACGCGTTTGGTGCGAATTTCGCACTGCGAAAAGTGCACAAAGCTTATCATATTATTCTAGATTTGCAATGATGATTTTACCTTCGACCTTCGAGTTCTTTAATTGATATTTAGAGCCATTTGAACGGCTGATCTTGTATAACGTTCCCCATCGTTGTCCACCTTTTGTTTTCTTTTCCTCCAATGCAAACGACCACCAGCTGGAAGACGCAATCGCTATTGCTTGAAGCAGGGGTGGAAATAAGCAATTTTTTTGATTCACAGTAAATAAAAATAGTCAGTATTATCTTTTCATATCACATATTTATTGTAGATATTATAATGAATTTTGAAACCAAATTATTATTTATAAATTTTGGTTTTACCTCAAATTTAAAACTGTCTTCATCGTTATCAGTATCACTGTCTGATTCGGAATCAACATTTCAACAAAGTTAGGCTCGTTTTAATGCTAAATTTAAATGGCTGTCACTCCGGTGATATAATGGTATAAGTGACGTAAAAGTCAAAGCTGATTATCACTCAACTTTATCGGATATCAATAATTTTGGGCTCGTTGGGTGAGTTTATTTCGTCGGTCGCATCGAAATTCCATGCGTTAGCAATACCGTCGTAGTGGAGCATTATCATCAATAAAAACAGCTAATACATGCTGCAATGAATAATAATTATAATCATAAGAAAAACATGTCCAATCTTTGTGCGATGCACCTTATTTAGCTTGAATATCATACACAGAAGTACCAGGAGTGCAGGATTTTTCTACACCAACTCAAACGCACCTTTCAAACTTTGAATCTAAGTTTGTGAAAATCGTTCGATACCAGTTCCATTTTGGAGGTATAGAAAACTATATTTTTAAATTTCTACATCGTGAATAAAATGTGCGACAACAACAAAAAAGTTTTCTGCGGCCTAATACACATATTCAAGTTAACATGAATAGACATGAATGAAATATCTACTTTAAAAGCTTTTTATCAACAAATCCCTGTGTGTGATACTGTTTGAAACATAGCAAATTTCAAAAAGTGATTGAGCGTTACAATTGAAACTCTTCAAGTTTTTTCATATCGTTCATTTATATCCTGCTTTTACCTAATTTTGGACGTTCGCAGAGTCGGCCTCTTTAAGTAGTTTTGAATACGAAAACTGAATTAATATTTTGTGTGCCAAAAACGGATTGGAGCTTTCCAGAGCAGAAAACGCTTGAAGTCATTTTAGTGCGACAACAGAAAAAAAAAAATTTGAATGGGATAAAATCTTAGCCGGTACTTTTAGAGCAAATGTGTTGATTTTAGCATGGAAACGTGTTTCCCTCGGCTGCGGGGCTCATTCCACATTTTGAATGTGATATATTTTATCTAACAGATTCAAAATCGTTTGCTGTATTAATTAAACGTGTCCAGTGCGCTTGCAACCCCCTATGTAACCTACAAGTTGTTTTAAATCTAAAAGATTTTTGAATACTGAATATTGATGACGAACCTTTCATTTTAATCTAATTGTATAGCAACTAAATATTTTCATCTTGACGAATTATGTTCGATAATATATGTCTATTAAAATATTTTTCGGAATAAAAAATCATTCAAGTGTAAAAAATTACACTAATTATTGATATCACCAGGTTCAAAAAGTATTTTTTTTATAATTGAAATTACTAACGATATGACTATATTTAATTCTTGATCGTATTTGAATAGTTTTTATGTATGATCACGCAAACAATTTTAAACAAATCTTAAGGTGATGTTGAGCAAAATTGCACAAGGATTTTCAAGAAGTAGATAAAAAAGCTTTAGAATGATTGAATAGTTACTAATACTTTTTCCCGCTTTTGAAAACCTAATTATTAACAATTGTGCCGTACGCCAAGGAAAGTAATTTAACAAGTCTCAGAAAACACTGCCAAAAAATGTAGGGTTTAATATTCTTACAAAACTGTGCAAATCTTATTAAAATGGAGCACTCGTACCTCGTTCTTGGCTAAATGCGCCGAGAGCGAACGAAGCACATAAATGCGCGAACGAGTTTTTGTGAGAGCAGCTAAAGCTCTTCGCCTGTGCATGGTTGTCTTCTGAGAATGGGAACAAATTTGTCTCAGCGCAATAAAAAGAGCGCATAAGTTCTGCTGCTACTCTGTGTAATATACAATTCTAACAATTAAAAAAAATCTCAATTTTAGTTTTGTTACCCAGTTTTGTTAATCACCGTGTTTGGTTTTTTGATTCATATTCAGAAATCTTGATTCACATTCTCGTGCGCAAAATGGGCTTATTTCCACCTCTGGTTTGAAGTAAAACTCACACTGCACATGTTCAACAGCAGCTATGAACCTCACATTCGCCAATGACTGAAGTATCATATGAATAATGCCAGATGTAGCTCAACTTCCTGGAAGTAGATGGTGGTCTGCGCACTTGATGTGTCGTCGTTCATAGATTTTCATAGACTGAAGCTAGCAAACGTGAAACAGGGTCTATTTATAGATTCGGTTGATTTTTATGTTTCGTGTTGGGACCTATTTTTCTCTATTTAAACAATGTTAACGTAGTTAACGTATTATTAACAACAATCTTACACCTTCTTCCATTCGTTCCGTGAAAGTTTTAGAGAAAATACTCAAAAAGAGAAAAAGTTGTTAAGAACTTAAATCTGAAATAATTTCATTATACTTCCGCGTTGTGAAAAGAAAGACGTAGTCCTTCGTCAAACAATATTTCAGCTTTCCCTAATGTTCCTAACAAAGTGAAGTCAAGATGAAGGGTGCCAAGATCAGAATTAGGTCGGCCTGAATACGATGTATTTTTCATAGTGTTTAGAAAAACAGTACACTACTCGTTCTAAGGATAAACTACCGCTTTGAAGAAAAAAAATTTTTTTAATGCTTTCTATTCAAGTTTGGGATTCCTTCCAATAACCTAATTTCAGATTAAGTGGATCTACGTAGATTCCAAAAAACTCTATATCTACTCATCTTGCCACTTGAGTTAATTTGTTCCGTTCATTAGCTACATATTTGTTCCTAGATTTTTGACATTTTAGATTCAGATTGATGGACAAAGAACTCTATCCTAATATACATTAAGAATATGCAATAAAAATTGTGTGGTTGATCACGATGTGCATGATGGACACGTGTTTTTGCACTCACTTTAAACTTGTACATGCTGAATCGTATACAAGTTTGTACACAAGCGCAGTGGACATGTTTGAATAACGTGTTTCAAATTCGGGCGTAAGTCTGAGTACAAACATGTAAACAAGTGGGTTTGAGCTTTGCTTTTTGCGAAACTATTTCAACTAAAATTCCAGAACATATTATTCTAGTGAACATCTAAGACCTTTCCAAAGTTAGTCACTGAATTATCAAATTTTCTGGTTTTGTATGTTGGTGCTTGAACAAACTTTGTTGTTTGATTCAAGAGAGGTGTTTTGAGGAATTCCACAGTAATATATTAGAGAATATGAGTAATATGAGATACACTGTTAGGTAATTTATTTAAAACAGGTTTTTCAATTATCATTCATTTGTTCTTGTTCACAAGTAGCAAATTTCGTCATTAGAACCTATCAGAACGCTTTTTTAGGCTTACCGTGCTAATTTGAAATCGACAAATGTATGTCATAGTCCCAGATTCCGTTCCTACGCATAGCATTGTTAGGGAGTCTTCTTCAAATGATGATTCCATTGATAGCCCCTTTTCAATGATGGAATTTTCCATAGCACTCATGTCTTGTAACAATAACGCTCCTGGATTGGACAGAATTAAATTCAACTTGGTGAAGAATCTGCCCGACCTCGCAAAAAGACGTTTGTTGGAATTGTTCAACAAGTTTCTTGAGCAAAATATTGTTCCACCTGACTGGAGACAAGTGAAAGTTATCGCCATTCAAAAGCCGGGGAAACCAGCTTCCAATCACAACTCATATAGACCCATTGCGATGTTGTCCTGCATCAGAAAATTGTTCGAAAAAATTATTCTACGACGTCTCGACACTTGGGTCGAGACGAACGGTTTGTTGTCAGATACTCAGTTTGGCTTCCGTAGAAATAAAGGGACGAATGATTGCCTTGCATTACTTTCGTCTGACATCCAAATTGCCTTCGCTCAGAAGCAACAAATGGCATCTGTATTTTTAGACATTAAAGGAGCATTTGATTCAGTTTCCATTGATGTTCTTTCAGACAAGCTCCACCAACATGGACTCCCAGCGGTTATAAATAATTATTTGCACAACCTTTTGTCAAAGAAACGCATGCATTTTTCACATGGCGATTTGGCAACAATCAGAATTAGCTACATGGGTCTCCCGCAAGGCTCATGCCTCAGTCCGCTCCTCTATAATTTTTACGTGAATGACATTGACAGCTGTCTAGTAACCCCATGTACACTAAGACAATTGGCAGATGATGGCGTGGTTTCAGTTACTGGATCCAAAGCTATTGATCTGCAAAAACCATTGCAAGATACCTTAGATAAATTGTCCGTTTGGGCTGTTCATCTTGGTATCGAATTCTCTGCGGAGAAAACAGAGCTGGTCGTCTTTTCAAAAAAGCATGATCCCGCGCAACTTCAGCTTCATATGATGGGAAGAATAATCGAACAGGTTTTGACTTTCAAATACCTCGGGGTGTGGTTTGATTCCAAATGCACGTGGGGAGGACACATTAGGTATCTGATAACGAAATGCCAACAAAGAGTAAATTTTCTTCGAACAATAACAGGGTCTTGGTGGGGTGCTCATCCGCAAGATCTAATAAAATTGTATCAGACAACGATACTTTCAGTGATGGAATATGGATGCGTTTGTTTTCGTTCCGCTGCAAATTCTCATATTATCAAACTTGAGCGAATTCAGTACCGTTGTTTGCGAATTGCTTTAGGCTGCATGCATTCGACACATACAATGAGTCTTGAAGTTCTGGCGGGAGTTCTTCCATTAAAAGATCGATTTTGGGAGCTTTCATCACGCCTGCTAATAAGATGTGATGTGCTGAATCCCATGGTAATTAATAATTTCGAACGACTAGTCGAGCTTCGATCTCAAACAAAATTCATGACAGTATATTTTAACCATATGTCACAGGAAATCAACCCTTCAAGATATATTCCTATCCGTGTCAGCCTCCTAAATGTACCTGACTCAACTTTATTTTTCGACACATCCATGCAGCGCGAAGTGCGTGGAATCCCGGACCACCTACGCTCTATGGAAATCCCAAAAATATTTTCAAGTAAGTTCAGGCATATTAACTCTGAGAAAATGTTTTACACGGACGGATCGCGAATGGAAGAAGCGACAGGGTTTGGTATGTTCAACAATAATGTTTCGGCCTCATTCAAGCTTCAAGAACCTGCATCTGTTTATATAGCAGAGTTAGCAGCAGTTCATTATAGCTTGAATGTAATCGTCACATTATCTCCAAACCATTATTTCCTCTTCACAGATAGTCTGAGTGCAATTGAAGCCATTCGCTCAAACGCTGCTGGCAAAAATGAACCGTTTTTCTTGGGTAAAATAAAACAGTGTCTGAACGACATATTGAATAATAATTATCTAATCACAATAGTTTGGGTTCCGGCTCATTGCTCCATTCCAGGCAATGAAAGAGCCGATATTTTAGCCAAACGTGGTGCTATTGAGGGTGAAATTTATGAGAGACCGATTGCTTTCAACGAATTCTATAGCGCGTCTCGCCAAAGAACACTTGCCAGCTGGCAAGCTTCTTGGGATAAAGATGATCTGGGTCGGTGGATGCACTCAATTATTCCTAAAATATCGACAAAGGCATGGTTCAGGGGACTGGATGTGAGTAGAGATTTCATTCGTGTGATGTCCAGACTCATGTCCAATCACTACACGTTAGATGCACATCTCCTTCGAATTGGACTTTCCGAGACTAATCATTGTGCTTGCGGCGAAGGTTACCGCGATATTGACCATGTTGTTTGGACATGCGTGGAGTTTCGTGATGTCAGATCTCAACTAATAAATTCCTTGCGTACCCAAGGTAGACTATCCAATGTCCCAGTTCGCGACATTCTTGCTTGTCGTGACCTTCCATACATGAAACTTCTTTATCATTTCATTAAATCCATTGGAGTTCCAATTTAAATTTTATTTTATGTTAAACTGTTTTCTCTTTCATGAGTTCAACCAATAGCCAACTATAGGATATTGAATATAAGTGGTGAACTGATACAAACAATCCTGAAATAGTTATAAGATCATGTACAAAATAAATGTATTTTATTTAATGTAATTTAAAATAGCAACTCGCTTGATAAAAACAGTGTTTAGATTAACTAATGAGTACCAACATACTAATATGATATTCGAAATGTATTAGGTTTAAACTACTATGTATTGTGGATGCCACGGCGAAGAAAAACTTATGTATATTGCCTATGAAATAAACGTATTTATGAAAAAAAAAAAAAAAAAAATGTATGTCATAGAACCAGGCCCGTGCGCAAAAATCGTTCAAGGGGGGGGGGGGGGTTGGTTTTTTCAAGAGAGGGTTGAAGGGATGGTTCAAAATGAGTGAGGGGAGTACAATGGGGGGCTGGTTCAAGGGAAGGAGAATGGGGATTCAAGGGAGGGAGGGGGTTTAAAAAGGGTGGGGAAGGCGCAAAAATTTTAAAAGGAATGTCAAGTTTTTTTGCATAATATTGCAAAATTTTCCATAGGAGGGGGGGTTAAAACAAATCAAAATGATGTACAGGATAATGAAACATATGTCATGACTTTAAACAGTTCCCTAAACAAGAATATTAAAGGACAAATGAAAGAGTAAAATTTTCAAACGCATTAGACATGCATAAAAATATCAAGTTTGGCAGACCATCTGTTCTTGTGGTACTTTGCAGTGGATAAGATAGTTGCAGGAACTACGATCTTCTTAAGCTAATAAATCATCCAGGAGATTAGAGTTATTTAGCCGAAGGCCGTTTCGCCGAGAACAATTTCGCTAAAAGCTCCGTTCTGTTGAATACTATTTCGATGAAAGGATCATACAGTGATCTTGATATCGTATTCAAATCGATAAATAAATCGATAAATCGATCAGATAAATAAAACTGAAAGATAATAAGGAGTGTATCGATAAGTAGTTAGCAACATTCAAACAGTTATTATTCTGAAATGGCTTAATTTTTTGCAGTGTGTTTTGCGGTGACATGTTTGTTTACATGTCAATAACAGCTGCGCAATCGATTGGTTTCGGTACGGTTTATCGTTTCAATGATGAGTCGAATTGATCTGGAAATGGGTAAGAAAATTCTGCACACTTGGTGCTCAGAAAGTGGTGTCACGTACAACTAAATTGCAAAAAGGGTGAAAGTGCACCACACCAGTGTCAAAAATATTATCGAGAAGTTCGGTAAGACCCTTTCAACGAAGGATTTGCCCCGATCCGGTAGAAAAACGGGCCCGGCCGGGACTTTAAAGTGGTTGAGTACATCAGGAAAAACCCATCGGCGTCGAGGCGGGATTTGGCCAAGCGGTACAGCAAGTTCAGGCCAAAACAAGAGCGCGAGAACTATATAACCGGATTCTACAGAATAAAGACGGATGCATCCTGATCGACGACGAAACCTACGCCAAGGAAGACTCTCGAGCGCTGCCCGGACCGCAATATTATACGGAATCGGTGTACCAGGACCTGGACGACGCTGACACAACGGTGGCGATGGAAAAGTTTGGGCAGAAGGTGTTGGTCTGGCAAGCAATTTGTACCTGTGGTTTGCGGTCGTCGATTTTCTTCACGAAGGGCACAATTAACGCCAAGGTGTACGAGGAAGAATGTTTGAAGAAGAGAATGCTGCCACTGTACCGAAAGCATAAGGCTCCTCCTCTCTTCTGGCCGGATTTGGCTTCAGCCCACTACGCCAACTCCGTTCTACAGTGGTTGTCAAAAAATAATGTACAATTCGTGGAAAAGGACATCAACCCACCGAACTGCCCGGATCTTCGACCAATTGAAAGGTATTGGGCAATTGTCAAGCGGCACTTTCAGAAGGAAGGTACAATGTCCCAAAACATACAGGAGTTAAAAAAACTGAACAGCTGCCACCAGGAAAGTCACAAAAGTAACTGTGCAGAATTTAATGAAGCATGTCAAGTCCAAAGTGCGAGCGTTTCACAGAAACTAGGATTTTCTTCAATATAATCAGTGAAATGCATAAAAATGTAATTTTTCTACAATATATCGAAAGCTGATGTCAAAATATGTTTTTTTTCGCTTTTTTATTTAATAATCAATGTTGCTAACTACTTTTCGATACATTCCTTACATCACGGTACTGTGAGCTCTCACACATCGCGTCAAACAAATATCTTTTTGTACGTTAGAAACATTGAACGTCTCCTGCCTTATAGCTCTGATTTAGCTCCCAATGACCTTTTGGCCACACTTCAAAAATAATTTGTGTAGTTAATGTTTTTCAACGCCTGAAAAAGCGGTTTTAAGATTCTCTTTCGAAGTTGGAAAAGTATTTCAGAAAATTGTTCGATGACCAACAAGAATAAATCGATATCCTGTAAGAATGATATGAAATACAATAAACCTTTTGTTTTCAATTGTTAATCTCATCCACGTTAGCAAGTTAAATAAAATACCATACTCATAATAAAGGTTATTCGGTTTAATCGGTCCTCCAAATTTAGAACAGATGTTTTATATTGCCCGACGTTTCGATCATTAGTTTTAGTCTTTTTCGAGGGAGATATCCTAATATGCTTCAAGTCTCTTATGCCTACGATTAGTTGTTGTGATAAATTAGGTTCAAAAATCACCACTTAATGCTTGAAAATATTTAATTTTGTTCAAGAAGAAGCCCACACTTTTCTCGCGTATTGTTATTAGTCGGTAGTTGTTATTTCCACTCTCACTACCCAATACGTTTCTATTGAGTGTCACTTCGGATAGTCCATTCCGATCCCCTGTTTCGGATATCGTTATTCGGTACTATTTTATTGGAAAACATTGATCATGAACTATTTAAACTGTTGGTAGCTTTATTCCACATCAATGACTGTCTCTTTGATTTGACATATTTAGACTGGCAAAAAATGCGTGGAATATATTTTTTTCAAGCGGTTAAAAGCGCAAGCGCAAAACTAATCGATTCGTTCACAATCAAATCGATTTAACGCAAGTGTAGTGTGCTACTCTTCACTGACCAACTGATTTTTTTGGACAATAATAAATTATGCGATTAGAGTTAGTTCTCCAACTTTCAACACAGTTAACAATTTTTTTCCACAAGCAAAATTTCGAACAGATCAGTTGCCACTCATTTGGCGAACGGCGCACAAAGAAAATCTGCCACTTGCTGATGTGACCTTCCCTTCAGCGCTAACGTTCCGCACCGAGTCGTGGCACCCATAAAGTTGGACGTCGTATGTATTAGTAACGACAATTATTATGATTGCGAAACGATTTTTTTTTAAATCAAAATAATGTATATGAGGAAGTCCAACTAACTCTTTGCTTGATTCTATGTAGAGAAACTGAAAATAGTTGGGAACTAAATGATTTGACCGTAATTGCGGATTATAACAGTATCATTTATGGCCCTTAGAACTGTCAATTTGTATATGTATTCTCTCCGTTGTCTTCATACTTTGATGAATTCAAAAGAGTGGTTCTAACGGCTACAGAAATAACAACGTATAGAATTTTGAGGTTACAAACGACCAGCAACTGAATGATGTAACCGCGGGATCCATTTCAGAAGATGATATTTTCTACGATATTAAACACTTTTCGGTGCATTTTATTCGAATGCTAACTTTATTTGCACGCGTTTGGTGCGAATTTCGCACTGCGAAAAGTGCACAAAGCTTATCATATTATTCTAGATTTGCAATGATGATTTTACCTTCGACCTTCGAGTTCTTTAATTGATATTTAGAGCCATTTGAACGGCTGATCTTGTATAACGTTCCCCATCGTTGTCCACCTTTTGTTTTCTTTTCCTCCAATGCAAACGACCACCAGCTGGAAGACGCAATCGCTATTGCTTGAAGCAGGGGTGGAAATAAGCAATTTTTTTGATTCACAGTAAATAAAAATAGTCAGTATTATCTTTTCATATCACATATTTATTGTAGATATTATAATGAATTTTGAAACCAAATTATTATTTATAAATTTTGGTTTTACCTCAAATTTAAAACTGTCTTCATCGTTATCAGTATCACTGTCTGATTCGGAATCAACATTTCAACAAAGTTAGGCTCGTTTTAATGCTAAATTTAAATGGCTGTCACTCCGGTGATATAATGGTATAAGTGACGTAAAAGTCAAAGCTGATTATCACTCAACTTTATCGGATATCAATAATTTTGGGCTCGTTGGGTGAGTTTATTTCGTCGGTCGCATCGAAATTCCATGCGTTAGCAATACCGTCGTAGTGGAGCATTATCATCAATAAAAACAGGTAATACATGCTGCAATGAATAATAATTATAATCATAAGAAAAACATGTCCAATCTTTGTGCGATGCACCTTATTTAGCTTGAATATCATACACAGAAGTACCAGGAGTGCAGGATTTTTCTACACCAACTCAAACGCACCTTTCAAACTTTGAATCTAAGTTTGTGAAAATCGTTCGATACCAGTTCCATTTTGGAGGTATAGAAAACTATATTTTTAAATTTCTACATCGTGAATAAAATGTGCGACAACAACAAAAAAGTTTTCTGCGGCCTAATACACATATTCAAGTTAACATGAATAGACATGAATGAAATATCTACTTTAAAAGCTTTTTATCAACAAATCCCTGTGTGTGATACTGTTTGAAACATAGCAAATTTCAAAAAGTGATTGAGCGTTACAATTGAAACTCTTCAAGTTTTTTCATATCGTTCATTTATATCCTGCTTTAACCTAATTTTGGACGTTCGCAGAGTCGGCCTCTTTAAGTAGTTTTGAATACGAAAACTGAATTAATATTTTGTGTGCCAAAAACGGATTGGAGCTTTCCAGAGCAGAAAACGCTTGAAGTCATTTTAGTGCGACAACAGAAAAAAAAAATTTGAATGGGATAAAATCTTAGCCGGTACTTTTAGAGCAAATGTGTTGATTTTAGCATGGAAACGTGTTTCCCTCGGCTGCGGGGCTCATTCCACATTTTGAATGTGATATATTTTATCTAACAGATTCAAAATCGTTTGCTGTATTAATTAAACGTGTCCAGTGCGCTTGCAACCCCCTATGTAACCTACAAGTTGTTTTAAATCTAAAAGATTTTTGAATACTGAATATTGATGACGAACCTTTCATTTTAATCTAATTGTATAGCAACTAAATATTTTCATCTTGACGAATTATGTTCGATAATATATGTCTATTAAAATATTTTTCGGAATAAAAAATCATTCAAGTGTAAAAAATTACACTAATTATTGATATCACCAGGTTCAAAAAGTATTTTTTTTATAATTGAAATTACTAACGATATGACTATATTTAATTCTTGATCGTATTTGAATAGTTTTTATGTATGATCACGCAAACAATTTTAAACAAATCTTAAGGTGATGTTGAGCAAAATTGCACAAGGATTTTCAAGAAGTAGATAAAAAAGCTTTAGAATGATTGAATAGTTACTAATACTTTTTCCCGCTTTTGAAAACCTAATTATTAACAATTGTGCCGTACGCCAAGGAAAGTAATTTAACAAGTCTCAGAAAACACTGCCAAAAAATGTAGGGTTTAATATTCTTACAAAACTGTGCAAATCTTATTAAAATGGAGCACTCGTACCTCGTTCTTGGCTAAATGCGCCGAGAGCGAACGAAGCACATAAATGCGCGAACGAGTTTTTGTGAGAGCAGCTAAAGCTCTTCGCCTGTGCATGGTTGTCTTCTGAGAATGGGAACAAATTTGTCTCAGCGCAATAAAAAGAGCGCATAAGTTCTGCTGCTACTCTGTGTAATATACAATTCTAACAATTAAAAAAAAATCTCAATTTTAGTTTTGTTACCCAGTTTTGTTAATCACCGTGTTTGGTTTTTTGATTCATATTCAGAAATCTTGATTCACATTCTCGTGCGCAAAATGGGCTTATTTCCACCTCTGGTTTGAAGTAAAACTCACACTGCACATGTTCAACAGCAGCTATGAACCTCACATTCGCCAATGACTGAAGTATCATATGAATAATGCCAGATGTAGCTCAACTTCCTGGAAGTAGATGGCGGTCTGCGCACTTGATGTGTCGTCGTTCATAGATTTTCATAGACTGAAGCTAGCAAACGTGAAACAGGGTCTATTTATAGATTCGGTTGATTTTTATGTTTCGTGTTGGGACCTATTTTTCTCTATTTAAACAATGTTAACGTAGTTAACGTATTATTAACAACAATCCTACACCTTCTTCCATTCGTTCCGTGAAAGTTTTAGAGAAAATACTCAAAAAGAGAAAAAGTTGTTAAGAACTTAAATCTGAAATAATTTCATTATACTTCCGCGTTGTGAAAAGAAAGACGTAGTCCTTCGTCAAACAATATTTCAGCTTTCCCTAATGTTCCTAACAAAGTGAAGTCAAGATGAAGGGTGCCAAGATCAGAATTAGGTCGGCCTGAATACGATGTATTTTTCATAGTGTTTAGAAAAACAGTACACTACTCGTTCTAAGGATAAACTACCGCTTTGAAGAAAAAAAATTTTTTTAATGCTTTCTATTCAAGTTTGGGATTCCTTCCAATAACCTAATTTCAGATTAAGTGGATCTACGTAGATTCCAAAAAACTCTATATCTACTCATCTTGCCACTTGAGTTAATTTGTTCCGTTCATTAGCTACATATTTGTTCCTAGATTTTTGACATTTTAGATTCAGATTGATGGACAAAGAACTCTATCCTAATATACATTAAGAATATGCAATAAAAATTGTGTGGTTGATCACGATGTGCATGATGGACACGTGTTTTTGCACTCACTTTAAACTTGTACATGCTGAATCGTATACAAGTTTGTACACAAGCGCAGTGGACATGTTTGAATAACGTGTTTCAAATTCGGGCGTAAGTCTGAGTACAAACATGTAAACAAGTGGGTTTGAGCTTTGCTTTTTGCGAAACTATTTCAACTAAAATTCCAGAACATATTATTCTAGTGAACATCTAAGACCTTTCCAAAGTTAGTCACTGAATTATCAAATTTTCTGGTTTTGTATGTTGGTGCTTGAACAAACTTTGTTGTTTGATTCAAGAGAGGTGTTTTGAGGAATTCCACAGTAATATATTAGAGAATATGAGTAATATGAGATACACTGTTAGGTAATTTATTTAAAACAGGTTTTTCAATTATCATTCATTTGTTCTTGTTCACAAGTAGCAAATTTCGTCATTAGAACCTATCAGAACGCTTTTTTAGGCTTACCGTGCTAATTTGAAATCGACAAATGTATGTCATAGAACCAGGCCCGTGCGCAAAAATCGTTCAAGGGGGGGGGGGTTGGTTTTTTCAAGAGAGGGTTGAAGGGATGGTTCAAAATGAGTGAGGGGAGTACAATGGGGGGCTGGTTCAAGGGAAGGAGAATGGGGATTCAAGGGAGGGAGGGGGTTTAAAAAGGGTGGGGAAGGCGCAAAAATTTTAAAAGGAATGTCAAGTTTTTTTGCATAATATTGCAAAATTTTCCATAGGAGGGGGGGTTAAAACAAATCAAAATGATGTACAGGATAATGAAACATATGTCATGACTTTAAACAGTTCCCTAAACAAGAATATTAAAGGACAAATGAAAGAGTAAAATTTTCAAACGCATTAGACATGCATAAAAATATCAAGTTTGGCAGACCATCTGTTCTTGTGGTACTTTGCAGTGGATAAGATAGTTGCAGGAACTACGATCTTCTTAAGCTAATAAATCATCCAGGAGATTAGAGTTATTTAGCCGAAGGCCGTTTCGCCGAGAACAATTTCGCTAAAAGCTCCGTTCTGTTGAATACTATTTCGATGAAAGGATCATACAGTGATCTTGATATCGTATTCAAATCGATAAATAAATCGATAAATCGATCAGATAAATAAAACTGAAAGATAATAAGGAGTGTATCGATAAGTAGTTAGCAACATTCAAACAGTTATTATTCTGAAATGGCTTAATTTTTTGCAGTGTGTTTTGCGGTGACATGTTTGTTTACATGTCAATAACAGCTGCGCAATCGATTGGTTTCGGTACGGTTTATCGTTTCAATGATGAGTCGAATTGATCTGGAAATGGGTAAGAAAATTCTGCACACTTGGTGCTCAGAAAGTGGTGTCACGTACAACTAAATTGCAAAAAGGGTGAAAGTGCACCACACCAGTGTCAAAAATATTATCGAGAAGTTCGGTAAGACCCTTTCAACGAAGGATTTGCCCCGATCCGGTAGAAAAACGGGCCCGGCCGGGACTTTAAAGTGGTTGAGTACATCAGGAAAAACCCATCGGCGTCGAGGCGGGATTTGGCCAAGCGGTACAGCAAG
The DNA here is from genome assembly GCF_030247185.1 of Malaya genurostris. Classification (NCBI taxonomy): domain Eukaryota; kingdom Metazoa; phylum Arthropoda; class Insecta; order Diptera; family Culicidae; genus Malaya; species Malaya genurostris. Next base: position 130,710,198 of record NC_080570.1, read on the forward strand.
TTCAGGCCAAAACAAGAGCGCGAGAACTATATAACCGGATTCTACAGAATAAAGACGGATGCATCCTGATCGACGACGAAACCTACGCCAAGGAAGACTCTCGAGCGCTGCCCGGGCCGCAATATTATACGGAATCGGTGTACCAGGACCTGGACGACGCTGACACAACGGTGGCGATGGAAAAGTTTGGGCAGAAGGTGTTGGTCTGGCAAGCAATTTGTACCTGTGGTTTGCGGTCGTCGATTTTCTTCACGAAGGGCACAATTAACGCCAAGGTGTACGAGGAAGAATGTTTGAAGAAGAGAATGCTGCCACTGTACCGAAAGCATAAGGCTCCTCCTCTCTTCTGGCCGGATTTGGCTTCAGCCCACTACGCCAACTCCGTTCTACAGTGGTTGTCAAAAAATAATGTACAATTCGTGGAAAAGGACATCAACCCACCGAACTGCCCGGATCTTCGACCAATTGAAAGGTATTGGGCAATTGTCAAGCGGCACTTTCAGAAGGAAGGTACAATGTCCCAAAACATACAGGAGTTAAAAAAACTGAACAGCTGCCACCAGGAAAGTCACAAAAGTAACTGTGCAGAATTTAATGAAGCATGTCAAGTCCAAAGTGCGAGCGTTTCACAGAAACTAGGATTTTCTTCAATATAATCAGTGAAATGCATAAAAATGTAATTTTTCTACAATATATCGAAAGCTGATGTCAAAATATGTTTTTTTTCGCTTTTTTATTTAATAATCAATGTTGCTAACTACTTTTCGATACATTCCTTACATCACGGTACTGTGAGCTCTCACACATCGCGTCAAACAAATATCTTTTTGTACGTTAGAAACATTGAACGTCTCCTGCCTTATAGCTCTGATTTAGCTCCCAATGACCTTTTGGTCACACTTCAAAAATAATTTGTGTAGTTAATGTTTTTCAACGCCTGAAAAAGCGGTTTTAAGATTCTCTTTCGAAGTTGGAAAAGTATTTCAGAAAATTGTTCGATGACCAACAAGAATAAATCGATATCCTGTAAGAATGATATGAAATACAATAAACCTTTTGTTTTCAATTGTTAATCTCATCCACGTTAGCAAGTTAAATAAAATACCATACTCATAATAAAGGTTATTCGGTTTAATCGGTCCTCCAAATTTAGAACAGATGTTTTATATTGCCCGACGTTTCGATCATTAGTTTTAGTCTTTTTCGAGGGAGATATCCTAATATGCTTCAAGTCTCTTATGCCTACGATTAGTTGTTGTGATAAATTAGGTTCAAAAATCACCACTTAATGCTTGAAAATATTTAATTTTGTTCAAGAAGAAGCCCACACTTTTCTCGCGTATTGTTATTAGTCGGTAGTTGTTATTTCCACTCTCACTACCCAATACGTTTCTATTGAGTGTCACTTCGGATAGTCCATTCCGATCCCCTGTTTCGGATATCGTTATTCGGTACTATTTTATTGGAAAACATTGATCATGAACTATTTAAACTGTTGGTAGCTTTATTCCACATCAATGACTGTCTCTTTGATTTGACATATTTAGACTGGCAAAAAATGCGTGGAATATATTTTTTTCAAGCGGTTAAAAATAGCAAGCGCAAAACTAATCGATTCGTTCACAATCAAATCGATTTAACGCAAGTGTAGTGTGCTACTCTTCACTGACCAACTGATTTTTTTGGACAATAATAAATTATGCGATTAGAGCCCACAGGTATAGAACCGACCTTCGACCACGATTTCTGTAAATTTATCTACAGCTAATAACTGAATTTCCCCTTCGCTTCGCTAACTCACCATCGAACCAATGTCTGGGCGCGCCATTATCAGTTTAGCATTCGTTTAGATTAGCCTGCTCTTGTTTTGAAGCTAAAGACGGTAACCTATTCTTGAGCGAATATCAAGCGCTGCTAACTGCTGATACCGTAGCTCTGCACCAAGTCGATTTTTAATTTCACGCTAGATTCGTCTATAAAGTGAGGTTTGCTTTTTAACACTGTTAGATCGTTTTTTTACGTTTTATAAAGATGAAAAACAAACACGACGCGAAGTTGATATGCTTTGATTCGTGGTTAGAGTGCGCGTCGAATAATAAATTCCCGTATTCTATTCTGATTTCAATAATTGAAAAACTCAAAGATCACTTGCACATTGCAGCTCATATTTACGCTTTTATCTTCAGCTGAATGAATGATTATGCACTTTACAGCTCATTCGCCGATGCATTTACACTGATTGGACGCGAGAATGAATGAACGGCATAGCGATGCGAGAAACGGTAACAAACTGACCCGACCGGCGCAACGTGTCTGAAGGTACTGACTGACTGACTGACTGACGAAGGTTGCGGCGTAGCGTAGTATGTATACATGGCTAACGCAACGAATCGTTGGACTTGATTTTTTTTCGCCAACGCAGAATGAACTTGGACTCCTGCAGTTGGCTTAAATTGGAAATGGTTCTCCAAATTTTGCGATTAATTTCTACTTCAACATAAAATTCGTAAGGTAGTTTTACAGTTATATTTCGCATGGTAAAATTATCAGAGTTTTCACTATTTCGGGAATGTAATAAAATAATTCGATAGTCCCACGACAAAAGGGCCTAACTGCAAATGAGAGCCTCTCTTTGTTTACCTTCTCTTTTGATTATTACGGAGCCATTATTGCAAATTCTCTAAAGTTTCCAATATAAGTCGAAAGCTTGTAGTTTTAACTTGAAAGTTTTGCGAATAGTAAAGTGTCAAATATGAAATCAGTTCGGTAAATCGTGAAAGAAAAAGTAAACAAAGAGGAACTGTCATTTGCAGTTAGGCCCTTTTGTCGTGGGACGGTCGAATTAACTGCGGTAGGACGAAAAAAAATTACCTACCATAAAATGTTTTTTTTTTCAGATTTGCTTGTAAAGCTAGTTAGTATAATTGTTTGAGTGAGGTTATTTGTTGGACAAGATAAAAAAGCAGTTCACTTTAATTGGGCGCATATTTGCTGCAAAATACCAGAACAAAAGCTTACTATCAAAAAAGAACTTCATGTTCGAATCCTAAAGATTGAATCTGTACTGGATCAGAGCCGGCAAAACTTTTAAGTCAAGGTGGGGTTTACCCACTATTTTGAAGCATTCCTCAGTACTAATGTAGATACTATTAAAACACGACATAATATAGTCTTGAACGATTTTATTTATTATTTCTTATTATTATATATATTAAAAGTATTCTTGATGTTTTCTGTTCCAAATTTATGGTGGATAGTTACAGTTAGCACCAATCTAGGAATATTGACCGTGAATGAGCGCAGTGGACTTACGACACTTTGTTATTTTGCTTATTATATTAAGTAACTAAATATTCCACTTTCTTCCCCATAACTTGTATAGACATTTTAGACATGCACTACTTACTTTACTATTAATTTTGTTACGAAGCGTTGCAGTTTTTGTATGTTATAGGCGTTACGAAGCGTTACATGCGTTACTTTTTGGTATGTTATAGGCGTTATGAAGTGTTACTTTTTTGAATGTTATAGGCGTTATGAAGTGTTACATGCGTTACTTTTTTGTATGAAATTGGCGTTAAGAAGCGTTACATGCGTTACTTTTTTGTATGCTATAGGCGTTACGAAGCGTTACATGCGTTATTTTTTTGTATGTAATTGGCATTAAGAATCGTTACATACGTTACCTTTTCGTAAGTTATAAGCGTTATGAAGCGTGTTACTTTTTTATATGTTATAGACGTTACGAAGCGTTTCTTTTTTGTAAGTTATAGGCGTTATGAAGCGTTACATGCGTTACTGTTTTGTATGTTATAGACGTTATGAAGCGTTACATGCGTTATTTTTTATATGTTATAAAAGTTGTGAAGCGTTACATGCGTTTCTTTTTTGTAAGTTATAGGCGTTATGAAGCGTTACATGCGTTACTTTTTTATATGTTGTAGACGTTACGAAGCGTTACATGCGTTACTTTTTTGTAAGTTACAGGCGTTGTGAAGCGTTACATGCGTTACTTTTTTGTATGTTTTAGACGTTATGAAGCGTCACATGCGTTTTTTTCGTATGTTATAGACGATGCGAAGCGTTACATGCGTTATTTTTTGTATGTTATTGGCGTTAGGGAATGTTAGATGCGTTACTTTTTTAAAACTTATAGACATTACGAAGTGTTACATATGTAACCTGTTTTTGTAAATTATAGGCATTTCGATGACATTGATGATTAAATTTTACGAATTATAATTCGAACTGCTTTCTCATCCATATTATAGTCCGTAATTGACCCTCAGTGCCTACTGACTATTCACTGATCTTAAGAAAAAGACCGAGGGAAAGAAATTCAACTGAAATGACAAAAATTTTTCTATATGCGATTTGTGTTTTAGTCTTTGTTAAGACGAAGAGCCGTCGTGAGCTAGTTTTAAATATGATCAGTATTTAACAGGTAAACAGATCGGAACATTGACATGCGAATGCAATTACGTAATTAAAAACCGCGAAAAAGGTACCGCAGAGACTAAATCCTAACCAGAGCAATTGCTTTACCAATCATATTTAGATTGCTAAATGTTAAGCCTATTTTGAGCCCAAATACAAATGCTTCTACAGCATCGAGAAGTTGGATAAACGTTGGAATGATTGTATTGCCTTTGAAGTAGATCACATTGATGAATAAAATAGACTTTCGTCCAAAACATTTGTTTTTCGTAGTTAGTCACACGACTTATTGAGTAATCTATCTAGTAGTTCTAATAAGATTTTTAAATCTCGCATATTTTCATTTTCATCCTTCTTTCATACAATGAACATGTAATCACTGTGGACGTTGATTTTTCAATCGAGTTACGAAAGGCCGAATATTATATACCATTCAATTCAGTTCGTTAAAAATTGAAAAAAAAAACCTAATTTTCTTGAAGATACCAAAGCCAGTTTTCACCAGCTTATATTCAAATCAGGGTTGAAAAAAAAAGCAAATTTTTTGATTCACAGTAAATAAAAATAGTCAGTATTACCTATTCATATCACATATTTATTGTAGATATTATAATGAATTTTGAAATCAATGATTGTTGAGAAGATAAATTTTGGTTTTACTTAGAATTTAAAAAGGTCTTCAATTTCATTTCCCGCAATTTAAAACATAATCGCAATTTTAGTTTTGTCACTTAATTTTTTAATTCACGGTGTTCGGTTTTTTGATTCACAATCGGAAATCTTGATTTACATTTTCATGCGCAAAATGGGCTTATTTCCACCTCTGATTCAAATGAAAGGTCTGAGGTCTCTTCTAAAACGTTATTCGGATTCAACTCCCGGTTCAGGAGATATTGAGTGTTAAAATTTACAAATCGTCATATAAGTGACGATGTAAACAATGTTCCAATTCTTCCAAGCTGGATACAAAATTGAATCTAAATGTTGGAACTAACATCGATTTCCCATGTAAATATCGACCAGTAAAGCTTTGTTACACAACTTGATGAACAAGGAAAGGTATTTAATTTTAAATTGTCATCTTGAAAGTGTTTGTGCTGTTGGAAATCTGTTCTTAGTTACTGCTCGATAATCGAACTGCATCATAATATTATGATTGGTCTGTTTTTCTCTCGAAGTTATAAAACAGAAATCCCACAAATGCAGAATAGAACAGCATTGCGACGGGCTTTGTAAGCAGTAAATTAACTTTGTGTTGATTATGCGTCGATTTAGTACTATCACAAAGTCAAGTGAAACTTACCATGAAACTCCATCCTAAGCTATCGAGGAAAAATGCCATACAAAGTTGCCGAGCTTATCAATAGTTTTATCGCTTTCGTTTATTGATTTGTGTAACTCACTAGGTAATGTAAAAACAACTAACTCTTAAATGTTGTTGACAGATGAAATGCTTTGGTTAGTTAGGCAATCCACCTAAATTCCTTGTTTTCGCCACTTGGTTGCACAATTATTCATTGGTTTTATTATGACAGCTCGTCGTAAACCGAGTATCATTTCATCGCGTTGGTTGTAGGTGGAAAACTGAATACCAAAACAAAACGAACGTCCTTTCACCTTCGCTTGCTCGGAAACCGTGAACCTGCCGAATGTACGGGAAAACTGCATCAGTAAGGATGTCGGGTTTCTCACCAAACTGTCTCTTTGCTCTCTTCAGTCGTACTACTGGGGATGGCGATTGACGCTTAGTCTGTGATTTAGAGCTATTCAATATCTAATAATTTGATTTTGATTCTGAGTTAATTGTCGGTGTCATAGACCAAGAATTATTTCTATATCCTGTGCATAGGAATTATTTATACTCGGTCAATTTATAACATTCCGATACATTTCGATAGTTTCACACAACAGCGCATGCTTGAGTTCCGTTTCGGGGTGGTTGTTTTACTGTTCTTATCGACATATCCGTTTATTATCATGGTAATGTAAAATAACATAAGTTCAAACATTACCAATCTGATGTTGGGTGGATCGATCTATAATTGTCTCCCGTTTTCCAATAACGATGACAATTTTCCAGTGCATTATAGTACGTGAACTGAACTAGGTCATTGAGTCGGAGTTCTGTCTAAAGTGAGTTTGTATGATGTTTGTATCTAAAATTTATATTGCAACAAACTATTATCTATAAATATGAGAAGTACTTAATCTATCAAAGAAGCTTGCAGAGCACTTATCAAAAGTTCAAAGAAATCGTATAAAAAAGCATTCTTCTCATCTCTTACCTTTAACCTAGTTTCCGAGCGATGGCATGTCCCTTTGCAAGGCACGCTCCTCCGGAAACGTTTCAGCGCCAGCCATCGATTGCGGATGGTCAAGGATGGAACCTGGACGAGGATCTTAGTGAGATTCCTGATGATGCTCTAACTTTAACTCATCTGAATGCTGCTATACAGCTGCTAACGGCCCCAAGCGTAAGTCCGTATACTCGTTTGCATAGTTTTCCAGGCGGCCATTTTTTTACCGTTTGACACATCCAATCGATGAACACTGTTTCGTTGTTCTGTTTGTTTCTCTTCCATTTGTTGCTGGTTTTTGTTTTCCCGACTGTCCATTCCGCTCTCCGGGGACATGCTGGCTGGATTGGACTGACGATAGAATGAGGACGTGTATGAAGCTTTGATGTCATTGATATCGAAGTACAGCAACAAGTGGCCGGGACTTGTAAAACTGTAAGTATGAGTGTATTGTTGTATTATCGTATTTGTTTTACACGGGAAGAGGCTCTTGATCCTGTCTGATGCTGGTTTTTAACAAGCTTTCTATATGAACATCAAAATAGTATTCTAAGGTTACTATCGAACAAACCTTTCTTTTCCAAAAATATATTAAAAATTTGGGTACTTCATTTCGACAAAAAAAAAAACAGAATTTAATTCCGGCACGTTTCAACAACTTCGTTTTGGAGTTCATAGAGACAATCATTTTTTTTACTCTAATGTTAAGTTGCGTCTAGAATTTTTCAATGCATTAGTAGTCGATTTTGAATTTTTAGCACAACTTAACAGTTTACAATAGATCACTAAGTAAACTACTTGTGATACACTTTATTAGTTTTATGCCAAATATGTTTGGCATTAAAAATGCATTCCATTTAATAACAGTATGCGAAAGTTTTCTTATTTGAATCTATCAGACTGTAAACCTTCACTAAACTTTCTCTTCCATTTGCATACCTCAACAGATGAGTAATTCAAATAGTCCTTCAGACAACATTTAGAGATTTAGAACCCTCAGAAGGGTTGATTTTGAAAAATGTTTCCCATCGTTGTTCACTTTGCGTTGTATTTTGCTCCAATTCAAACGACCAGCAGCTGGATGATGCAATCGCTTTTGCATGAAGCGAAGCTCGCATTGCGAACGTCCCGCAGCAGAACTCCTGCCTGTGCGGATTGATTCAATACTGAAGAAATTTTTGTTAAGGGATTGTTTTACATGCTTTACTGCATTTTGATGTTGATTATTTCATTTTGGATCTGCATATTTCAGTTCTAATGTCGTTTTCGCTTGATGCCAAACCAAACCACCCTAACAATTGTCAAACCGTTTGTTTGAAGCCAGTTTCGAGCCTAGTTTCAACGTCTTTGAACTGTAAATCGGTTCTGATTCTTATATCGGCTTCGTTCGCACCTCAGTTGCTAAGTGCGAGCCCAACAAAGTTAGATTAATTTTGTTTGTTGTTTTAAATAATCCAGCGAGCATATTGGAACTATAATTACAATTCATCCTTAATACAATGACATTTTTATGTAAATTTTCGCTCAAAAATTTATCTGCTTAACTCCAACGTTTATTCAATTGAACAAGAAGCCATCTTTGAATTCAAAATCAACGTTTTACATTCCATGATCGAATATTCTCACAACATATGGAGATGTTCTAAAAGATTTACGATTTTTCAGGAAAACAGACCGAAATTCCTTATCCGTTTATCCTCACTATGACTACTTGGCAGATGTTCATGATAATTTGAAGAAAATGGATGGTAAGTAGAAAGTTTACTGTATTTTTATTATTACAGCATTCGAAACCGATGAACTTTTAACATTAAAAAAACAGAGATCTATGGAGGTATTTTGTTAAGAAAAACACAGAGTTAAAAACGAATAAGTCCAACCGAGTATTCAGCCCTTAGGTTAGATAATTTGGTTTGGATAGAAAAAGGCAAATACGTTTTTTGTATGTCACCGATCTCTTCAAATTCCCTTCAAAGCTTCGATTCCGAAGTTACGGAAAGTTAAGGGTGATCGACTGTAAAGTTACTGTGCCGTCAGCATATCGATACAATTTTCTATGACTTTTGCTGCCATTTTCAAGTGAAGCTACCAGAATTCATCGTCAGTTGAATAATCGTGAATAATCATTTGAAGTTTTGCTTGCTCAGTTTCAAGTGCCAATTAGTCTAGTTGCTTCATTGCCTTCGCTCTTGGTAGTAAGCAAGTTCGAATGAATAGAATTATAAATGGAGTAACGTATTAAAAATGAAAACTGAAGGAGGAATTTATTAATTTATGTGTATTCTGTGATTGGTATTTCAGCTATCTGGTTTGTCTTTCATCTATTATCTTGAACCAATTCGAATGTGTACATGAACTTCATTTGAAGGCCGCTCTCACACTATTGAAAGAGATATTTTGTTACTTCAAGAGATCAACTGACGGTGGTTAAACTTAGCCTCGATTGAAGAGAAACGAGTGATGAACTGAATGCTGCCCGTTCGGGCCGTCAGCAAACATTGTAAGTGTCAGAGAGTGAAGTTTACCGCAGTAGAGAGATCGTCAATGTGTTCCACATTCAGTTTCAATTGAATTGAATGAAGTTTTACTGCACTGGTCATAATTAAGGGATTTAGGGATTTATTGTCCCCATTTATTTGTTAATTGTTGTCCTATGTGTTTGTTAAAGTCGCTAGATTAGTTAATAAGATAATGAGACTCTTTCCGTGCTTCGACAGGGATATTCGAATAAAATCTTTGCTAGCAGTTGGGTGCAGATCATGCACTGAAGTCTTTTTGATGAGGGGAATATATAACGAAGATAACTTCTAAAATTCGCATAAAAACCGCATAACGTTGAATATTAGCACAAAAAAAAACAGCTTAAGTTTGAAAGTTCACATAAAAAACAGCAATACAAAAAAAAAGAATTCCCGCGCCAGATGTCTCAAAAATTTATGAAAAATCGAGATCTGGTGTTATCTCGAAATGTTATTACAAATGTTCCGGAATTACAGGGTGATGTGCACCAAAAAAGTGAATATAATGTTACTCTATTTACTCGGAGACGGCTGAACCGATTTTCACAAACTTAGATTCAAATGAAAGGGATTGTGATCTTGTACAAAGTTCCATTAGGATTCGACTTCTGGTTCCAGAATTACAGGGTAAAAAAAAATATCAGTAGGTTTTTCCGAAGATAACTCAACTGATTTTTACCATCTTAGATTCAACTAAGAAGTCCTTAGATACCATAAGTATGTCCCAATTATTATTCAGATTCAACTACCGGTATCGGAGATAGGATGCATAGAGTAAAAATGTGATGATTGGCGAATTCCTTAAATTGGTTCATGAATTTCTCTAGTTGGCAGATCAAGATAGTCTAGGGCCAAATAAACTCATATGAGGTTTTCATAACATCAAACTCAAATTAATAAGTCCAAGTTCGACTTCCGGGATAAGTTTTCAAACCGTCATAAAATATCAAAAAAAAAAATCTTCTCAATTTTGCTCGAAACTGTTTCAATAGTTGTTTGAATTGATGGGGTAGCAAATTATAGAAATTCTTTTAAGTTGGGCTTAAAACTTTTCTAGTTTCCAGTTTTTGGTTCCGAGTATTGCGGAAACAATTGTAAAAATCTTTAAAATGGAGCTTACTTTATTTTGTTCAATATAATTGAATCGATTATTACTAACTTTTATTCAAATGTAGTGCAAAAGAAGTCTTCAAAACTTTTTTAATTTGTAAAATTTTGATGATTCTTGCTGTAATTCTATATATATATATATATATATATATAGGAGATAATGAATAATTAAGCAGCGGGTAAGGTCTAACAATTTTAAAAAATCATTTATGTATTTTCTTATACTAAAACATTTCAAGAATATTCTGTGAAGTTTTCAAGCCTATCGGAACAGAACTCTGGAATTTATGGGTCTTTACCTTTGCTTATCTCATACTGCGAATATGAGAGCTCGGCGCACAGGCCCAAGAGTTCTGCTTAGATTGACTTGAAATAATGGCAAATCATCTTTGAAATGTTCTATTATGACAAAATAGAAAGAAACAATAAGATTTTCCAGCCAATAAACTTTAAATGCGTTTTTCTCGAAAAGTAAGTTTTGAAAGCCCGTGTCCATCGTCATTCGAAAACTAATTCACCAAGTCTTTTTTCAAATTTTGCAAATTCTATTCGTTGTCGTTTTTGTTTTTTGTTACTTCGCGGAGGTTTTATAGCTACAAAATGGCGGATTTCTCAGTGAAAAATCGCAGTTTTGACTTTAAACAACCACCAAATATTTAAAAAAAAAATTTAAAGAAAATCAAACAAAAACGTAGGGGTCTAGAAAAACATCTGCTGTAACTATGCTGCTTTGATTTGTTGACCTCTGATTAGTCTACGCTGAGATACAGCGGACACCGCAAATCATGTTTTCTAAGAAGCGTCCTCAAGTCAAGAATACGTCGAATGTTTTAGAAATGCATGAAATGTCGAAAATAATCCCAGATAGCCGCTTCAAAAAAAATTTTTTTTAGATTACACCGGATCCTTGACGTTACGTTGTCATAAAAATCCGCTTTTGTTTGAAAATATATAGGAATAAAAAATGTGCTTAATCCACCTAGCAGTGAGATGATACGTCACATCAACTAAACGTCAATAGTAACTAAACAAAACTATCACACTGAAGAAGAATATAAATTGTATTCGAAATGCGCATATGTGATTTGACGTTTATTATATAAGATTTATAGTGTCGTGAGATTCATAGTGAATTTGTATAGTGACGTGATATACTTATAACAGAATTAAATGGTAATATTCAAAAAAATCCGTATGTGTTTTTTGCATGAATATTCTTTGGTGTTTCAGTTCTCATGACATTATTTTAATGACCGTCGTTTTAAGTGGCACACACACAAGAACATTTGCTCAGTTCGTCGAGCTGAATCGATTGGTATATGACATTCTCGGAAAAAAAATTAAAGTTTGAGCGAATTCTATACCTTATATATATATATATATATATATATATATATATATATATATATATATATATATATATATATATATATATATATATATATATATATATATATATATATATATATATATATATATATATATATATATATATATATATATATATATATATATATATATAAAAGGGTAAAAACGCATAACAAATTCATTTTATTTGCATACGGCACAGAAAACCTCATAAAAGGAGACTTGTGTGTGCATAACACTCTCATTGTTGTGATGTTGAAGTATAAGCACTTGCCTTAGATCGAGGTGCATTTTCCGTTTAAACAAACTTTTATGTTTTTTTACCGAAGGCCAAATAGGGTAACGGAGGTATTTTAGCCACTCCAACATATTTTGGTCCGGCGCTCCTATTTTCGGTTCCAATTAAAATGAAAAACAAATTCGTACCTAAAGTGTTAAGGAATGGAATAATCCTTATAATTCTGAGACACGATTCGATTAAAGAGGGATTTTGCGAATTGTTCGATTAGTTTAATAGATTTTAATAGTCGAATATTGGTTTCAAACTAATCGATTTAGTCAGGCCCGTACCCAGGATTTCGTTTCGGGAGGGGCCCAAAGATAAAAAATAATGTTACTGAAGATTGCTTATGTACCTAATTCTCGGTGTTCCCTTACAGGTGTTTTTAACAGGCACTTTAAACTTTTTCACTGGAACTGTTATTATATTACATTTCTATACTTTTACTGTCTCGTTATTTCTGTAACACATGTCTGAGATCTTCTAAATAATTACATATCTGTTTTTGATTTCGGGAGGGGCCAGGGCCCCTCGGGTCCCCACTCTGGGTACGTGACTGAATTTAGTTTATTGTTCTCTTAATTTCACAAATATTTTAGTAATCTTTATGGACTAATACTGGATATCTTCATGTTTTTCAATTCCATTCGATTTGGGTATAAATAAAAAAAATTTCGATTTAAGTATAAATAAATCTAAGCATCTAGGACCATCTGAGCACATTTTACGTTACGACTATAGAAATCCGTAAGAGATATTCCAAGATCCAAGAAATAGTTGGAATACTGTCCTTAGGGACTACACGGTGCCACAGCTAAAGTCTATTTTTTGTTTGCTGATCATATTTTTCGAGCTAAACATTACTCATTTGTTTATTTATAGCTGTTTCAGGTATGTTCTCAGTCATCCAGGAACTTCAGCGAAAACAGGTCTCAAGATCTACACGAGCGATCCGCACCTTATGTATAATTTTTCAATGCTGCTCATAGTCATGAAGCTACATATTGCTTACTTGTCTATTTTGACCTGTTTCAGTTTTTCTGTCATCCAAGTACTTCACTGAACCGCGAGTATGGAACGTGAAGATTAAGTTCGTTAGTGTATTTTGTTATTCTGGTAGATCTTAAGGTCTGAACTCCAGGTAGTTTTTGGATGGTGTAGATCATCCACAATAAGTTTATTAATTGCATGTGGTATCACGAGTACGGACTGAGGACCATAATTTTGTTAATGCCGATAGATCTTAAGGTCTGAATTCCAGGTAGTTTTTTGATGAACAAGCACTTTTGCACAATTCATCATAATAATCCAATGAGTTGAATGTGATACCACGAGTATGGACCACAAAAAACAAACTCACTATCGAGATCGGTTACGTTGGTAGACCTTAAGACCTATATTCCAAGTAGGTCTTTCAAATAAGAGCTTCCACAGACATTTTCACAGGATATGAATTTGCTGAATATAGTACTACGGGTATATGCCGCACTCAAAAGCCATGCAAAAGTCACCAGTCACGCGATTATACAATGATTTCTTTTTTCCAAAGAATTCTTGGATACCTACGACCTCAAGTAGATTATATGAAACCAAACAAATCCGTAATGTACATTTCATAATATTCAATTCACTGAAGTATGTTGAATTGTTTTGTATTCGTATAAAAATGTCCTTCATTATGCAGCATTCTTAAATAATTTAATAAGAAACTTGTAAAAATTTAGCTGTAGCAAAGGTATTCATCATATGTAACAGAATTTCAAGAAGAATTTAGACATTACGCGGCTTGAAATTCGACTGAACAAGAATCATCATCGACTGAGCCACACAAGCCTATATCCACTGTTAGAATTACTTGAGCCGCAGATCAACAACAATCAGTCATAGCGTTAAATACAGTTGGTATACGGGTGATAGAAAAAAAGTTTAATTCTAACATGAGGAATTCTCAGGAAGGAGTCAAATCGAAGTCTGGCGATGGATATAGAAATTTATTAATTGCAGAAGATGTGGACAACCGATTTGCGATTAAGCCTAGGAATGATGGTGGAATGTAATAATGTTTATTACTCAATTTTTCATCCACTAAAATTTCTTTCATACACCCATACATACATTGACAATTTATTGACAAATCCAGTCAATTTCAACCCATCTTTCTTCATTCCACAGAATCCTCGGCATGCAAAATCTTGGTTCTGCTCGGCGAAGAACTGATCCACACTTCGTGCGTGGGCCTGATCGAGCGTGCCTACAAATGCCTCGGTTCCAACTTGCAGGAATTCCTCGGATCGCTGGACGGAGTGTACGATGTCCTGAAGTTGCAGGAAGATGACGTTTCCGATACGGGATTCGTGTGTGCCGGTGAAGGTGAGCTGATCTTCACCTCCGAGCGTCCGGTGGTAGCTTGGTTATTGCTGGGATGTCTGCAAGCTTTGAGTCGTTTACTTTTCCGCCACGATCCGCAGATCGACATGGAACCTGTGGACGGTGACGTAACGCGTTACCGTTATCTGTTCAAAATGGACGACCTGGAGGAGCAGATCGTTCCGATGGTAGCCGAAAGCAAAGCAGCGGGAAAGTTGCGCGAGAGTGTTTCGTCGGACGCGAAGGATTTGAAAATGGATAATGATTTTTTCTGCAAAGCATTTCCATGGCATTTTATTATGGACGAAAATTTGAATCTAGTGCAAGTGGGTCAAGGATTCAGCCGCTTGTTTAAAAACTATATGGCTACAAGTGGTTTATCCGCGAGTACGTACTTTCGGTTCAAACGTCCTCGAGGATTGTCTTTGAAATTTCGTGAGATTGTCCGTCGCACGAATACTCCTTTCATGATATCGCTGCGTGCACCACCCGGTCGTCCAGATTTTTTCGCCAAAGGGCTAGAAATAAAAGGACAGATGGTGTTCTGCCCAGAATCAAACTCGCTGTTGTTTATGGGATCACCTTTCTTGGATGGATTAGAAGGACTTACTTGCAACGGCCTGTTCATTTCGGATATCCCATTGCATGATGCTACAAGAGAAGTCATTCTTGTTGGTGAACAGGCACGAGCTCAGGACGGTCTTCGTCGTCGAATGGATAAACTGAAGAGTTCGATCGAGGAGGCAAATGCTGCTGTTACAAAAGAACGGAAAAAGAATGTTAATCTGTTACAGTTAATGTTCCCAGCGGAGATTGCTGAGAAGCTTTGGTTGGGATCCCAGATCGATGCAAAAACCTATCCTGATGTCACTATGCTCTTCAGCGATATTGTTGGTTTCACAAGCATTTGTTCGAGAGCTACACCATTTATGGTGATCAGTATGTTGGAAAGTTTGTACAAACATTTCGACGAATTGTGCGGGTTTTTCGATGTCTATAAGGTTGAAACAATTGGAGATGCTTACTGTGTGGCCAGTGGTTTACATAGAGCCGGAATCTACGATGCTCATAAGGTAGCTTGGATGGCACTCAGAATGATCGAGACTTGTTCACTGTATAATACGCACGATGGTCAACATATTAGGGTATTGGGATATCAGTAGCCTATTTTGCTAGTTTCCATAAATTTCATTATTTCAGATGCGTATTGGATTACACACCGGTACGGTGTTGGCTGGGGTTGTGGGGCGCAAAATGCCACGATACTGTTTGTTCGGTCACAACGTAACGATTGCCAACAAGTTCGAATCGGGCAGTGAGGCCTGTAAGGTTAATATCAGTCCGACGACGAAGCAGTGGCTGACCAAACACCCGGGCTATGAATTTCAGCTTAACCCACGGGATCCATCGTGTATGCCGAAAGAGTTCACGGAGTCCAAGGGTCTCACCTGTTACTTCCTCGAAGGGTACCGACATCCAACGGTGGGTGATGATGCAACACTCCAAGAACACATTGAAGCGGCTATGAAGCAATCTCTACTGGATAGCAATGAGGTACTAATAGTGGAAGAGTAGTACACGTAGGATCATTTTAATCCCGAAGAGCCAAAATAACAAGTGTAGTGGATCAAATTGAATAAATGTTTCTTAAATGTAACATTCAAATATGAATAAAATTATTGAAAACAAAATTCACTGTTCACTGTAACTATTATTATTTTGATTGTATTGATAGTGTAATTTTATAGTTCGTTATAATTATCTAAAGGAACTGTGAAAAATGCACAAAGCTAATCAATTTTTTTTTGGAATTGCGCTAAACTGATGATTTTTACTTCCGATATGCAGAAAAGTAATCTTTTGAGTTCTTCAGTTAACATTTAGAGACCTAAGAAGGACCGATTTTATCGAATGTTCAATGTTCGAACGAAACGACCAGCAGCTGGATGATGATGCAATAACTCTTGTTTGAGCCGAAACTCGCAATGCGAACGTCCCGCAGCAGAACTGCTCACAGTGTGAATTAAATCTATAATAAAACAATTTTTGTGAAGAGCTTTCATTTTACGTGATTTCGATTGCACTTTTTGCAAAGGGGCGGTCCTAACGGCTACAAAAATAGCAAAATACAGAACTTTGATGCTTTGCATATTTCAACGAAAGAAACTATCATAATGTCACAGGGAACTCTTTCTGTCTTTCAAAAAGGACAAAATTGGGGAGTTTTCTTCGATATTGAACACTGTCCGATGCATTTTTGAGTAGCGCAAAGCTGCTGAAAGTTGATTTGTTTGGTGCGAAGCTCGCACTCCGAATTGTGCACTAAAATGGAGATATTCACCTCCAGTCCGAAAATTTTATGCGTTCAATGATTCTTATAGCTCTTTTGAAAACATTTATAGCCCTTAGAAGGACTGATTTGTGCAAATTCATCCGCCTTTGCTCACTTTGCGGTATATTTTGCTCCAATGCAAAAGACCAGCAGCTGGATGATGATGATGTAATCGCTTTGTTTGAAGCAATACTCACACACTTAAAACCAATTCTCGAGCACGGTAAAGTAAAATGCCGAAACAGATCGGCAACACACAATTTTGCTGAGTGTTCTTTAATCAATATTATGTTTTCCGAAATTCATTAAAAATATTTATTGATTTATTGGCCAAGTGCATCTTTGTGCCGAAATTTGGCATAACTTTTTGCTGAACTCATCAGTGAATGACGATTATGCCGGAATCAGCAAATACGTTTGCCGAACTTTCAAAACATGTGTTAGCTTTTGCCGAGAACTGTCATTTACGCTTTACATTTTCGCTTGGAAGGAAGCAGTTATTTTCTGACGCAATATTTTGAACAAGTTGCCTTTCTCATACAGAAAAGTTATGCAATCAATGTGAAAACCGACATTTTAACCGAGACCCAGAGGGCCGAATGCCATATACCATTCGACTCAGCTTGATAAACAGAGCAAATGTTTGTGTATGTGTGTGTGTATGTAACCAAAATGTACACTCGATTTTCTCGGAGATGGCTGGATCGATTTTCACAAACATAAATTCAAATTAAAGGTCTCTTGGACCCAAAGAGTACTATTGAATTTTACCCGGATCGAACTTCCGGTTCTGGAGTAACGGGGTAAAATGTGCAAAATGAACTAAAAACGTGCAATCGATTTTATCAGAGACCGCTCATTCAATTTTCACTAGCATAGATTCAAATGAAACATCTTACAACCCCATATAATTCTACCAAATTTTATCCGGATATGAATTCCGGTTTCGGAATTACAGGCTGAAAGGTATAAAAAATTCATTTTCAGGGATGTGTTTTTATACATGACACGGAACATTCAATCAAATACATTCAAAAAGCCGTAGATATCTTCAATTATTCAGGTATGATTCAATACGTTGACTGCAAGTATACCGGATCATCGTTACTGGTTCCGGATGTATCGGAAAAGTGCTCGTGTGCTCCAAACAGGAAATCACTCCAATATCTTAGTAATGGCTAAGCCGATCTTCGCAAGCTCAAATTTGAACGAAAAGTATTATGTTTTTATAATTTGATGTAGAATTGTATTTGTTTATGAAATTGCAACCTGACATAAAGCGCGATAATGTAAAAAAAGTTAGAATTTTTCAATATTTGATCCAAAACTGTTTCAACTTCTGCTTCTGCTTTAGCCGATCCTTTGTGCACTATATTTAACAAATCATTTGAGCAAGGTATTTTTCCGATGACTTGGAAGCAGTCTTCCATGTTTCCTGTATACAAGAGCGGTGATCGTACAAATGTTAGAAATTATCGAGGCATAACCAATTTATCAGCTGCATCTAAACTGTTCGAAATAATTGTGAGCACTGAGGTACTTTTTCGTACTAAAAATTACATCTCTACTGATCAGCATGGATTTATGCCAGGTCGTTCAGTCAGCACGAATCTCTTAGATTTCACTTCCAGTTGTTTTTCGAGTTTGGAGAATAAAGTACAAATTGATGCAGTATACACTGATCTGAAAGCAGCTTTCGACCGAATTGACCACCGAATACTCTTGTGCAAGATGTTGCGGCTGGGCGCCACACAAAAGTTTACTGACTGGCTACGCTCTTACTTATGTGGTAGAGTCCTGCGAATTAAGCTCGGCTCTTGTGTATCATCTTCGCTCTCAAATTTATCAGGAGTTCCTCAAGGCAGCAATATGGGTCCACTTTTGTTTTTGCTGTTCTTCAACGATGCTGTTTCGGTGCTCGGAGTTGGCTGCAGATTAGTATATGCCGATGATTTGAAATTATATCTTGAAGTTCGCTCTATTGACGACTGCATCCGGCTTCAAAAACTTCTAGATACATTTGTCGCCTGGTGTCGTAGAAACTGGTTGATTGTCAGCATTTCAAAATGCCAGGTCATAACGTTTCACCGAATACTGAACCCAATTCGATTCGACTATGCAATTGATGGACAAACGCTCCAGAGAGTTGACCATGTTAATGACCTTGGTGTTTTGTTAGATGCCAAACTTACCTTCAATCTGCATCGTTCATCTGTAATTTCAAAAGCGACCAGGCAACTAGGTTTTATTGCAAAGATCGGGCGGGACTTCAAAGATCCGTATTGTTTGAAGGCGTTATATTGTTTTTTGGTTCGTCCAATACTGGAAAATGCTAGCGTAATTTGGAGTCCTTATCAACTTACATGGAACTTACGGATTGAGCGCGTTCAGAAACGATTTGTTCGTCTTGCTCTAAGAAACCTTCCCTGGCAGAACCCGCTTGATCTTCCACCATACCACGATCGCTGTCGACTGATCGGACTCGACTCATTGGAACGACGCAGGAAAATTCAGCAAACTACTTTCGTGGCAAAACTGATCAACGGGGATATCGACTCACCGAAGATTTTGTCTCAACTCGATTTTCGTGCTTCACAACGATCACTGCGCTCTTCCAGTTTATTTCAGCCGAGATTTCATCGAACGACGTTCGGGTATTACGAACCGATAACATCATGCTTGAGGACATTTGGCACCGTTGAACACCTTTTTGAATTTGATGAACCATCACTCAAATTCGTGCAGAAAGTACAGCGATCTACAATTTTATGACTTGACTAAACCAATTCATTAAGATCATTTTATTGTCAGATGAATAAATTTAATAATAAATAAATAAATAAATAAACTTATAGTCCATGCTAGTTGCTGGCTAAACGAATCGATTTCAGCTATGTCGGTTCTCAGCTCCCGGTTCCGGAAATATTAGTCAAAATGTATGCCCAAACAAACTTTTTTGCTCCTATTTCATATTCAATTAAAAAAATCTTCGATGAATCCCTTAGTAATATCAATGAAAACTTGAGTTATATGAGAAAGGCATTATAGCACCACAAGGTGGATTCAAACAGGTTTTTTTCAACGATGTTTGCTTCGAAATAGAGACATTGAGTACTACCGGTAACAAATTCATTAATCTAACTGACGTATGTCAAACGTGAGATTGCCTAGACCACGCAATTTTATTTTTTGCCGAGATGATTGCCGAGTACTCGGCTGTGCAAATTTCGGCAATTATTTTACCGAGATTCAATGAAAAAAATAAAGCTCACGGAAGGACCAGTTGTTGTTTTTCTGCGTTTAGACTTGAGGAAAGTAGTCTCATATTCACCACCTTGACTAAAGTACCAGTTGTATTATGCTGAGTGTAGTTCTACTATCTCGACGTAGATGGCGGCCTGCGCACCCGATGTATCTCCGTTTATGGATTATCTTGTTATACTCACTATAATCGAGAAATTTTCTCTAGAAGTTTGTGCCAAAAGTTAATATCGTTTTCGAAATCATTTATTTTGTTTGGTTGTTTCTGTTTTGAAACATCACAGTGAGTTGGCATAACACCAATATTTTGACAGACAAATGTAGGACAGATTTTAAATCTTCGTGTTGAGATCATCAAGCTCGAGATTTATTTTTGACAGTTTTAAATTATACGACAGCCTGTCATTTCAGAACAGATATCCATAACAGTGTTGCGAATAGCCTAAGTGTGTATAAATAAAATCATTCAATAAACTTATATTATTGTGGAGAAACATTCCTTACTCTGCGGAGTTCATCTACGGGATAATTGATGACATTGACATTCAAATTATGATCCTTTGAAATTGCGATAAACACACCAAACAGTGTTAAACATCGGCGAAAATTCAACAAATCGATTGACTGACAATGGCTTGAACTGGCATCCCAATACAATACAAACGCATTCTTCTGGAATCTAATGTAGCACACTGTCCTTCATAAAACTAACTTAAAAATCTTCATCAGAACATTCAAAATATCAGCTGCTGGACCTTGAATAGTACAAATTCTCTGAGTCAAACTGTTTGTTTGAAGTCAGTTTGGAAACTAGTTCGGTTTTGCGAAAACTACTAACAGTAAAATCGACGACAAATGTTCAAGTTTCTCAAACGAAAACGACATTAACTACTAACCTGAGTAAACGGAACTAACATAACATTGGACTATTATGAAGAGAGCGTGTACGTTCCAGTTTGCCCGGCCTTCGCGTTGTGCTAAACTACGGGAAAATGTGTAAACAAAACGCTCGTACCACGCACACCAACGAAACATTCATTCATGACATACATTGATAAAATATTGCTGGCGGATTCAAAGCAAACTGTTTCAGAGAGTGGTGACATGCTCTCTTGCACCTTTGGTTCTCTGCCAGAGAATGTTTTCAGACGTGGTACGCAGTGTTGCTGAATTTTGAGATTCATGCCCCGTTTACACTTCTGCTGGCTGCCAGCATGCTGGTGTCAGTGTACTGCCCTCTTAGGAAAAAAACGTTCAACGGTGGTCCTTCGTTGGTCTAATACTTTGGATCATTGGACCACAGTTGAACGTTTTTTCCTAAGAGGGCAGTACACTGACACCAGCATGCTGGCAGCCAGCAGAAGTGTAAACGGGGCATCAATGGAATTTATATGTGCCTTTTGTACCATAAATTCTAGAATTTTCTTTCTGATAAAGGCAAAGAAAATGGAGCCGTAAGATAAAGAATGAAAGACAAAACTTATTTTTTGTCTATTTGTTTCGAATAAATCTAAGCGGTCATTGAAATACTTTATTAAGGTGGAAACTGACATATTCTTCGTGGTACTTCTGGTTAAAAACGATAACTTGCTGGCAAAATACTCTGCGAAGAGGAATTCGGAAAAATGTTGTACTCGTTGAGGGATAGTCATAACAGTAAACGACAAAGAGAAGTTTTCTCTTTCGAAAATTTACGCTATTAGTCAAATTTATACTCCGCAAAGTCCCGAAAAACGCGTGAATATCGCCTAACAAGAGCTTTCTTGATTGTCAAGTGCAATTAAATTATAACGGTTTTTCTTCGATTACCGACAAAGCGGCAGCCCTGGCACAGGGTTATTGTTCTCTTTCTCTCGCTCTTTCGCTAAAATCGTCCTTTCTTCGTACAATCTTCGTTCGTCGTTCCGTTCGAAATGTAGTTATCTTTGGGTGACCGAAGATTGCAGATGTGTGGATTTATTATTCCGAAAATATTTGATCTCAGTTCCGTTTGTGCAGCGTATGCAGAAAAAAATTTAAACCTGAAAATCGATTTCGGCTCCAAATCTTCCACTGAATTGTCGTAACTAATTACTTAAAACAATATTGATGCAATATTTAGTGACACACGGATAACACACTTTAGGCACCTGAGATCGCCAGAACGAAATATCGCAACCAAATTTTCTACAAACCTTGGATATTTTTTGCGACTGAATGTGAAGTATGTTGGCAATGGTGTTCGTGGAATTTTCTTCGCCGAATGATTTGCTGAGCTAGGCTGTTTCATGAAGTCGGCGCATTTCGTGGATATCTTGGCTCAACGGCCTACTGTGTGAAAAGAAACAAGTGAAAATGTTTGATTAAAAGATGCAGATAGGGTAATAATACAAAAAAAGCAATTGCAACCTAGTGCAGCTCGGTCAATGATTGGCGTTGGCAAGGTGAAAGTTTTCCCGATGAAGTTAGCATAACAAAGGATGTGCCAGTGTTGAAAGGATATACAAAAAAAAGTCACACGCAGATACGTCACAAACAAATTTACGCACTACTGGATAGAGTGGTTTTCGTTGGTGGACGGGGGTGAGGACGTAGAAAATTTTGGCTGACGTTTTTACGTCGCAACAATTGGATGTCTTTGAAATAGAGACACGTTACCGACAAATTTGCAGTATTTTCACCGGAATGGAATCGACCGCCAGCGTCGATAATGGACTCCGGAAACCGGAACCGACCGGTGCCAATGCAGACCCAGCTCCAGTGCCAGTACGAAATCGGTCACCGAAGCAGCCGAAGGAAATTCACTATGTGAATCCCTTTGTGCATAAGCTGATTTGGGACGATCCTGTTGATAAAATTAAGGTAGGTTAGGTTGGAGAAAGGTAGAATTATTTTATGTGATTGTTGGACGAACACGACTTTTACTATGGTCAAGCAAAATTTTCTTGTTCTACAAAGCATGCTACATATTATAAATAAACTTTTTATAACAACGTCATTTGCAATGTGTCTATTAAAGCATTTGCACGGATATATTACGTGGTTCAATCATAAGAAAATATGTATATGTTCTGTTAACATTAATCAATTTACTTGAGGAATAATCTTTGCAATTGTTACGATTGTAAATCCCTTGCTAGATCAGATGTTTTTTTTAAATAATATTCTGTTTTCGAGTGCATCCAACTTCAACCTAAACTTTGTTCATTTTTTTCTGAATTTTAAGATTTGTCCTAAATATTCGAATTATGGAACAAATGTTTGATTTCATCATAAAAACAACGAAAGTTTCGATGGTGTTGACTAACAAAAGATGCAATTTTGAATAGAATCATTATTCCCTGCACCGGCATCGACGGTCTTGTTTCATGCTTTGTGTCGATTGGAGAGCAACGTAACGGAACGCAATTCAATGGCGCGTTTGGTGAAAAAATATCATGTAAGACCGGAAGAGTTGCACTGACTGCTGCATGCTCTCAACGGGTGTACCCTCATTCATTGCGTAGTGAAATGCTGTGTCTGGAGGTAATTAATCTACCGTAGTTTCCCTATGTTTAACGTTTGTTAAGCCACGGGTACGGGTGTTCTAGTAATAAATAGACGATGGCGCATGCTCGTTTCATACACAAACTTGTGGTCTACAGTCATTGGGTTGTAATCATATTTATTGTTTTTTTTTTTTTTTTGCATAAATGCTCACTTCTTCCTGTTGTCGAAATATCTTCTAGAAGCTTCCGTTTTACATGCATACGTAGTATTTCCTACGATAAGAAGAGAAACAAACGAGTGGATAAATTTGGATTTCTCTAATTTCGATTCGTTTGAATTTGTGTAAAAATTAAAAATAATGGAAAACGTGGATAGCACTCACTCACTAAATCGTACGATACTGGCTCTGGTTTTGTTTTAAAATTAGGTTGGATATATGATCTTGACCTCTCATCAGTTTCCAAGTAACAGGTACGGTAACAGACGAGGCGCAAACGAGTGTTTATATAGCCTTTCACTTTGCAATTGCGTTTCGGTATTTCAATATACGAATGATTCTCGGCTAGGTCATTGTTGATGGAAAACTTATCCACGGTGTACTGGCAGCAGTCTGTTCGAGAGCTAGAGATGTTGTTGAAGTTTAGATGCAATTTATTGATTTTTCGTGCAATCTGTACAAAGGCTGTCAATTGAAAAGGTGAAACTGACAGATGTAGACTGTGCTGTTTTCAATTAGCAGCATCACGATTTTCATTAGTTCAGGTGCTGATATTTATGTACCTGTTATTACCAGATGAACAGTTTGATGCTTCCTTGAGGTTAACGAATTTCTAGTTTGATTTCATCGGATTGCATATGTTGTTTGTTGTTTCAGGAACATATACATCTGTAAAGTTTTGTAAAAACTGATCTTGAAAAGATGATTACGTATCTGTGTAGAATTTTTACTATGATCCAAGTGCAAATGACAGATCCTTTTTTCCAGTCTTTTTCGATTTTCGATACTCTTAGCAATCCTTCTAACTATTTGGCACTATTATCTTTTAATCTGAGCTGGAGAAATTATTAAAAAATACAGGGCCATTCTGTATTAATTGAAAGAGAAATAATCTGTCGTTTGCACATAGGTAGTGATGAAAATTCTATACTAGCTCTTTAGAAGATACAAGATTTCAAAGTTGATTAATGTGTATTCAAACGCCATTTAACGGAGGTGGTTTGAAAGCAGAAACCTCCTGTAAAACGGAGAAAAAATTTTCACTAAAATGTCCTACATTTTTGGTGGAATTTCCATAAAGGGTGCTATTAAAGAGTGTCCATAAAAGGGGTTTCGTTTAGCTGGATGTTTTTACACGACAAGTTTTCAATAAGAAATCTCTTATCAATATTCTTTAGAGCGATTCTACGCCAAATCGTCCAGAAATGGAAAAATTTCTGGCACGACTCTCTTTGATTTTCATGAAATCTTGCATATGTGATCGGTATGCAAATAAAGTATTTTGCACTGGTCTAGAGATTTTTTCACTTAAGACTAAATTATGAAAAGGACGTATGTGTTTTAAATCACGTTATGTTTAAACTATTAAAATTCGAAATCGAAGAAAATTGTGTCTAAGAAAAAAATGTAGGTGTCAATTGAACTTTTTTAAAATATATACGCTGAAAAAAAAATCTTCCGATTTATAACAAAATCAAAATTCTCGTTTCTTCCAACGTACGATTTTTTCTATGTTACACCACTTCAGGTTACAAAAATTAATGAATGTTTAAAAAAGTTTGAGAGATTGATAAAAAAGTTTCCAGAAGAAAAACTTTTTAACGATTTTCAAAACCCGATGTTTTCATAGGGACAAAATCGAGAAAATGGATATTTCATTAGAATACCCTTTTTATACATTAGTCTGGGTTCTCCATCCCCAAATTTATTATTTTGGTAATCCTCATGCAATTTTGTATAAACTATTCTTTGGCATCCAGACGAGACATAAAAGTTTGTAGAACTCGGAAAGTGACCAAAAACAATAGCGTATATACTTCCTGGGAGACCTTCCATCTGCAACTAGTTTAGTCGTAATCGATGCAGCCTGCTCAGAGATTCAAGACTCTTTATTTTGCACACACATACGTACCTATTTTTTATAGTTATAACAAAGGTAGAAGGATGAACAGATAAAACTACATTTCGGGGCCTCCGAAAAACAATGCTCTATATCTCGACACCAATCTATTTTGAAGAGTTCATGTGTTTGGCATGTTTACTTCTAATACTATGGTCTACAACTTCTTCGAAGAAATGAATTCTCTATCACGCAATATAGGCAAATTATTACTTCTACTTCGCTTCTAGGTGGATTACAGACAACAGGGGACAGTTCTGATCAAACATTCTTCTGCTGGTATTTAGGCTTTTATTTTCAACCAGTTTGGTCGAAATTGGTCCAGTCATCCCTAAGAAACACGGCTTTTAATTGCGCACACACATTTTTGCATACCCAGACATTTGCTTAGTTCGTCGAACTGAATCGATTGGTATATGACACTCGGTCCCCAGGGCATCGGAAAAGTTTTCCAAAGTTCAAGTGAAGGTTTAGGCAAAAAATCAGAATCCTGGAATTACCATGAAAATGGGTTCTGGACAACTTCCGTATCAAATATTTTACCTCGCTAAATCTAAGGCAGGTGCTCAACAAATTTATGATTTGGCAGGGTATTTGCAGTTGTCTACGAATAACTTCACAAGGAAGAGTGTCTCAAGAAGAGAATTTTGCCTTCCATCCTTCCCATAAAGTTCTGGCTTGATTTAGCTAGCTGCCACTAACAGTCGAGATGTTATCGAGAAGTATAAGCGGAATGATATCGATATTATTGAGACGAATATGAATCCATTGTATGGTACCTGTTTTCGCTCTATCGAAACAAAATGTCCATTGTTAAGCATAAATTGTTGCAAAACAATCAAAATATCGTCTGACTTGGAGAAATGATGGAACAAGATGGCTGATATCGTTGATAGTTTTGATCGGGTACAAATGAATCAAACACTGATTTGACTAATTGGCGAGTAAGACTAAAAATAAAATTTACTCCGGAATAAATTAGTAAAAGTATTTTCCGGTATTGTTGATTAAAATTGTTCACATTGATGTTTACTCAGTATTTTGCCGTGAGTAACTGCAATTGGATAATTGACGAAAATGTAATAAAATTAGTATGCGATGCACTGCTATGTGCGTAGTTACAGTTTCAGCTTTCGTTTTTGTTTTGTTTGTTATCCGTGATTAGCTTGTTTGCCCGAAAGGAATCTTTTTTTTGTATTGATTCATAACAAAGTTTCGTCGCTTGTTTTAGCAGTTTCGCAAAGTCAACTTCATGTGATGATCGTGTCAGGTATCGTTTATACCATGATATTAGTAGGATCGTTTAAGCACCGGGTTTGCACGATACACGAATTAGTCAAGTTCCTACACAATGAAAGCGAATCTACGAGTTGAATATGAATCAACCGACGATGGTTGAATAAGTTGATTGCATAACCGAATGGAGTTAATCGACTATTCGCTAAAATTTTTTTTTCGTTAAATCCAAATCGTTGCAGACCGCCTTCCTCACAGTATTCCTGCTGCCATTTAGAGTGATACTCATCCTAATCTGTCTGGTGATAGCGTGGACCCTAGCAAACATCGGCCTCTATGGACTTTCCCGGGATGAACTTCGGACAAAGCCACTATCGGGCTGGCGGCGGTGAGTAATTTTGTTTTTTTTTTCTCGATTAAATGCTTCTACTATTTGTTTTTTGATTGTATTTAAAAATTTCCACTCTAGTTTTTACTGATTAATTGAACCTAATTTTTTTTTTAACTTCGCTTTACTCGAATTGACCGTGAACTTGATTACTAACTAAGTTTTCTGAAGTCATTATTTTTTTGTTGTTGATGTGTAGCTCGAATATGCGTTTTTTTCTTAGTGACTTTTTTCCTATTAGAATATTAGCATCAAAACAAGCCCGATGTCATGTCCCCTATTGTAGCACTCTTCCACTCTCCCGCTAGACAGGGAATTCCCTACCAGTCAATGTAGTATAATGACAACATACGTATCAAATCACTGCGGCCGGTTATCGCAACTCACGCGAGCAAGTGTTTACTAACAAGCGAACCGAGATTTACCGTAATCGCTTACCGCCATTGGTTAATCCAATAGGAAGCGATAACAAACTGGTATTGGCTTGTCGTTAAACCGGCAATTTTTGACCTCGTGAAGCCTTTCCACCTACCAGCGGTTGACTGGGGTCAGTTCCAAGAAAGATAGAGTTCATCGATTGGCGCGGGATTTCGAATGGATTGAGGGTCAAGTTATCAAATCATGTTGGAACTGGAATTGGAATTTTTTCTGCATCGCAACACATTCGTTTTTGGGTGGTTTTCATTGCGAAATTTTCACATTCTGCGACGACCAGTCAATCGTCACTCGTTGCAATTATCAAAAATGTATTGTACGTAGCAAAAACTTTAAGTATGTTGGCGGTTTTTATCTTTTAAAATTAACGGTTAGCTTGCTACAACGATTCGAAGAAAGTGCGTACTAAAATACATCTACTCTTTTAGAAAATCAGACGAGTTGATGTTTCCATTCGTACAAAACAATTCAGATTGATTCGAGTAGTTCGAAATCGACACATAGCCCAATTTTAGTTTCGAACAAGCCTAGAATTGTTGTTATCGGTTCAACTTTTTTCCCCTTTAGGAACCTTTTTCCATGTTTGAAAATAGATAATAGTGGCTGAGGGCCAGGTCTAGAGAATACGGGGGATGGGGGAACTGATTAGCTAAATTTTAGGTATACGTCTAATAAATTTGAATTGTATTTGTTTGGATGAGAATTGAACATGTTTGTCATCACAACCAAAGGATGGAAATTCATCTGAGGGTTTCGGTCATTGTCGTGATCTTAAAGATTACCATACATTTTGTTAGATTTTGTTGCCTTTCTGTATAGAAAGGTATTAGAATTGCTGGAAAAACCAAGTTTCGAACACTTGTGTGTGCACTTTTCGAAGATATTGATATGCGCTCAATTTTCTCAGAGATGGCTGAACCGATTTTAAAAAACTTATGCTCGTTTGAAAGCTACTGTCTAGTTCGAAGACCGAATGGCTGTGACTTTTGGTTCAGGAGATATGATGGTATAAATTACGTAACCGACAAAACGCGTTGTATTTTTGCCGCGCAAGTTTCTCGGAGATGACCAAACAGATTTTATTAAGCTTAGGCCCGTTAGAAATCTATTGTTAGGCCATTGATCGGGTTCGAAGATCAAATGACTGTGACTTTTGGTTCCGGAGATTATAAATATTATAAGCGACGTAACCGACAAAACACGTTTTTTACCGTTCTAATGTATATAAAGATGCCAATATTTTGGGATCAACTCTAATTTCGTAAAGCGCTGTTGTTCAAAAGTTTAAGCACCTCGAAAAAAGTTCCCATGCAAAATTTGAGGGGTAAGGGGTGCTGCCCGGCGGTTTAGGTTTGAAAATTTTGGATCTAGAAAAATCACCATAGGGGGGAGTACATGAGATATCCGAAGTTGAAAAGTTATTTTTTATGTCAAACGTCTTAGAATTGCATGAAACGTCGAGATTTAGTGTCATCTCAAAAACATTTTTTTTTAGAAAATCGTCTTTCTGGAACTTTTTATTTTGTTATTTTGTAAGTCCCAGAAAGACGATTTTTTCAAATTTTTTTTTCAAGATGACACTAAATCTCGACGTTTCATGCAATTCTAAAACTAATCATTTGGTGCCAAAAATGAGCCCACATTAGTTTCACAAACTATTTAATAAGAAGATAAAAAATATTTTTAAGAGACTGTTTTGAAGAAAGAGAAAGGCTTTATCACACCACTACACAGTGGTTTGAATCGACAAAAACGTGAACTTAATTCTCTAGCTGCTAAACCGTTGATCCGATATACATAGTTCCTTTGGAGAACTCATTCAAAAAAATATACCTCGTGATTTGATCACAATAAAAAATGTGCAAAGCCTACTACGACAAAAGTTCATTTCAACAACTTTTTTCCCTTAACAGATATAAAAATTATGTCTTTTACAAAGTTTTAGAACTTCTAACGAGAAAAAACTTTGCCGAAGAAGCTATAGATCCAACGCAAAAAGTTTCGGATATATGAAGCATTTTCGCTTGAAACCACTTAAAATCAATTTTTTGTACATAACTTTTTTCGCAATTATTTTCAGTGTCTACTATGTTCAAGACAACTACTAAAAACGTAAAATTACATATTTTTGTTGTAAGACTGTGCACTGTTTGGCCTTTTCCTTAAACAGTTATTTAACATTTAAACTTTTATATACACTAACTTTAACTACTAATAGGAAGAAGAGTCACAGACCAAAAGGCTTAAATCAAGTAATATAAAGTAACGAAGTGTGTAGCGTGGCCCTTTTAAATTGTGTGAATGAGACAACAAAATATAGAGTGCTTTTTTGACCATTTTCTTAGGAAAAACGTACATTAAAGACTGTACCAGAAAGTATGGACGCACTTTGATTTCGCTGTAAATAATTCACGAGTGTTGAATATTCAAATTTTATTCGATATACCGATAATATTACACAACAACAACAGAATATTATTCTCAACATTTGCTACTTAGCCATTGTAGACTAGCTGGCGCACCTTCTTGAGATCGTTCCGTACAGACTTCTTGGCGACAAGTTTTGACACTTTTCCAATCTTTTTCGAACTGTTGAATGGTTTCGGCTGTCGAGACATGTTTCCTAAGATGTGCCTTCGTTAATGCCCAAAATTCCTCAATTGGTCGTAGTTGTGGGCAATTTGGTGGATTCATGTTTATTTCGCTGTTCATTGAAGCAGTGGTGATGAAGGGTTTCGAAATCTTACCGCAGCTACAAATTGCTTGCCAGACCATAGCTTTCTTACCAAATTCTTTGACTCCAATCGATGTCTCGAACTGGTTTAACACTTGCCCTTCTCGCACCGTATAATATTGTGGTCCCGGCAAGGATTTGTAATCGAGTTTCACGTAGGTTTCGTCGTCCATGATTATGCAGTTAAAATTTCCAGCAGGAATCGTATTGTACAGCTTTCGAACCCTCGGCCTGATCGATGCTTCTTGTTTCGGACTACGTTTTGGTTGTTTCTGCTTCTTATAGGTTCGAAGATTCAAACGTTCTTTAGCACGAAGAACGAATTTGACTTCGAAGTGCTCACTTTTTTGGCCACATCCCGAACTGAAACCTCCTTCTTTTGCTCGAACGCCTTCAGTATACGTTTATCCAACTGAGGGTTAGCAGGACCTTTTTTTCGATCCGTTTTCGGTTTATCCTCAAACGTGTTATCCTCACCGAAATTCCTGATTGCATTTCGCACGGCTTTTTCACTTACTCCTTAAATTTTTGCCATCTTTCTCAGTGACAGTCCGCGTTCTGTGCACCATTTGTACACAATTTTTCGACGTTGTTCTGCTGAAAGTCCACGCATTTCGAAACAAACTAATGAAAACGAACAAACAACTGCACACGCCATAAAAATTGACAAATTCTGAACCATTGCGAAATGGCAGCGATTTTTGTTGGCGTCCATACTTTCTGGGACAGTCTGTAATAAAATTGTTTATCTTCATATCACGCGTTTTTGTGATATCGATCGATAAGTTACCTTTTGCAATTTAGTTACAAATTCCCTGAAACCAAACAAACTTGTTTTTGTTGGTTATTAATTTTTATTGATAGTCTGTGCACGTTTTTATACTCAAGTTCAGGCATTTCTCTTTTTAAAAAAAATGTCTAGACTCATAATTTACATAATTTGATTTGATGCTTTACCGAGTACGCCTGTATGTAACGTTGAATTACTCACGCATTTTATTGTAATATTATCATCGACCAAATGCTCCAGCATTTGTATTATCAACCAACTCTTTTGTGTTCTTAAAAATAATATGCAGCGCTGCTCTCACCAACACCAACAGCGCATATTTGGAGCAGGAAATTTAATATAAAGCTATTTCACTGTGCTTCATATTTCAATATATTTTAAAAGTAAAACTAAGCGTCAATATAAATAAACGGTCATACTCATTGAAATTAATGTATTCCAATTTAGTTTTACATCGAGGATGATTTTGAATCGAATTTTTCATTCAACTGATGTCCATTTCATAGTACTATTTATTTAGAAATAGCGTGAATTTCATTATTTTTTTTTCAGTGTATGGTTTAATTCATAAGAACGTATTTGTTTTTAGGCGTACTGGTAATGGTGTAAGATATCATCCTTGATATGAATTGGATTGGAATTAAAAGAACGGATAAGGAATATTCTATTAAAAGAATAAGTAAAACTTGTCGAAATTTAAAGAGCACGTTAACATGCTTCTTTAGTTTGATCAATTGCATATAAGAATGCATCATGAAATTATATTCAATCATTACACCATTGCACCAAAGCTAACGACCGATTCCAATTTTTGAACATTTCCTACAAAGCTCCTTTTAATAAACCAAAAATAGTCGTTTTAGTAAATGTTTTTGCTAAGCAAATGGTCAAAAAAGCACTCTATATTTTATTGTCTCATTCACACAATTTAAAAGGGCCACGCTACACACTTCGTTACTTTATATTACTTGATTTAAGCTTTCCAAAAAGTATATGTATGTGCCTTTTGGTCTGTGACTCTGTTCCTATTAGTATTTAAAGTTAGTGTATATAAAAGTTTAAATGTTAAATAACTTTTTAAGGAAAAAGCCAAACCGTGCACAGTCTTCTAACAAAAATGTGTAACTTTGCGTTCTTAGTAATCGTCTCGAACATAGTAGACACTGAAAATAATTGTGAAAAAAGTTATGTACAAAAAATTGATTTTAAGTGGTTCCAAACGAAATCGCTTCATATATCCGAAACTTTTTGCGTTAGACCTATAGCTTCTTCGGCAAAGTTTTTTCTCGTTAAAAGTTATAAAACTTTGTAGAAGACATCGTTTTTCTATCTCTTAAGGGAAAAAAGTTGTTGAAATGAACTTTTATCGTATTAAGCTTTGCACATTTTTTATTGTGATCAAATCACGAGGTATATTTTTGTGAAAGAGTTCACCAAAGGAACTATGTACATCGGATCAACAGTTTAGCAGCTAGAGAATTAAGTTCACGTTTTTGTCGATTCAAACCACTGTGCACTAGGTGGATTAAGAAGGGTTTTTAACCATAAGTATGCTTTCTTTCTAGAATGGTTTACAAATTTTCGGAAGTACACACTTAAATTTTAGTGCTGAATCTCGGTTAAAAAATGCCGAGATTCGTACAGCCGAGTGCTCGGTAATCGTCTCGGAAAAATGTATAATCACTGAGAATCTCGGCAATACCTAATTTGTTGACTGTCAATTATTATTGCCGAACTTGTCAGCAGCAATTTTACTGCTAGCTCGGCAAAGGCGAAGAGGAATGAATCATGAATTGCCGAGTCATCAGCAATTGAACATACAAAGGATTTTTCTTTATTATTGTATGAAATGAATATTACAAAAGCTAAAGCTGGTTAGCGTTTATTAATGCTAATTTTAATTTAACATCACGGCTTAAGACAATTATTTCTAGCACTTATCAACGCATCTACCTGAAAATAGGCAGATATGGGCCAAACTTTGGCAAAACAGGTGTTTTATCGAGATATCAGAATGTTGCTTTAAAAAATTTCGGAGAGCATGTGGATTACTGAAGAATCAGTAAAATGTCGTGTTGCCTTCGGCATTTCAATATGCCGAGCTCGAGAATCTGTTTTAAGTTTGTATATGTACCAAGTATGTAACTAGGCTAAAACAGTCTTGGGATACACTCTTAGTTTTAATAAGTCTTATGAAGGACTGGTTTTCCAAATAGCCTTAAAACTGATTTAGTTGTAGTCTTGCGAAAGACTAAAGTGCGGAAAATGATTATTTGGGTAGTCTGTAAAAAGGCAGATTAATTAATAGGTTATAAAATGACTGATGGTATTTCTGCCTACTAAAAAATGCAGTTAAAATCTTACGATTATTTTCTATTTATAAATCGAGACTCCCGAAAAATATCTTAATTCGCTACTAGTAGACCCATAATAATGTCATTAAACTTTCACTAAAGCCCATACAAAAACGAAGAGTTAACTTAATTTTTTAGGTCCATGCAAAAATTGCAAAGCGGGACGTTACTGAAGTTAAGCCTAATGTGTCTTGGTCCCGTTGAAGAGTTTCTTTATTTTGATCGGAAAATAATTCATAATTGATTTGCTCTGCATTAAACTATTAGTCCTACCGGTGTTCAAAAAAGCAACAACAACGCCTTCTATTTCAGTTACTTTCAGTTGCGTTGATTCACGCAATACTCGAGTCTCCGAAAAAAAAATTATATACCATTCAAACGGTTTTCGGATGGTATAATCATCATTCGCTTTGGCATATTAAAATCTGCACACATACAACGTGCATTTCGCCGAAAACGCGCACAACTATGGCCGAAAAAAGAAAACAAATTCAGTCGATCTACGTGCCAACCAACAACAAAAATCGCGCAACACACGAGAATTTAGATACTAAACTGTATGGTCAGATCGTTGATCAAAGGTTGAACTTGAAATATACATATATTCCGCGTCTCTGGCAAAATTTACTGTTCGCTTAGTCACATATAGAAACATACACACATACGCACGAGTCGCATGTTTAGGAACCGGCTTGTTATTCGGTCGATCGGCTAAGCGGTTCACCGAGTCAAACCCCTGTCCTGTCCGTTGTTGTTTATGTGATGAGAGACCGTGAATGTTTCGTTGCGTAAACGTAACTAGCTTTTCGGGTTTGAAACTACAAGCCGTGGCACAGTTTGTGAAAGAACAAACTGCCATTGCCGATGTGAAAAGGGTATTGCAGTTATGTTCGACCTTCAGCCCCTAGAGTGAGATCTGCAATTTCCTGTCCGTTTTAGTTATGTTTGACCCAGAAATAATGACACCGGTTGAAGCACCGATTCAACCAATTTAAAAAAGAGGATGAATATAGGTACCATCACCCTCGCCGAAAATCACTGCTTGGCCAACAACGACAACTTGATCAAAGGTTGAATCAAGCAAGTCGTCGACCTGTACATCAGCTGTTCGCAGAAGGTATGACGTCGAACCGGCTGGTCTTTTTGCCAGGTGGAATGGAGATTACAAACGATTGAATTATTTGATTGCTTTTGAACAGTTTTGGATGATCGATGAAATAGCAATCAGTTACGTTTTCTCGGACAGCATTCTGCGTTATCTGCACTGTTGCAGTTTTACAAAATTTGTTCCTCAAAATAGCTTATCTTAGATCGGAGGATGAAATTCACAAGCTTTACTGAGAAGCGAATGTTGAACAGCGTGTTCGTCAGTAACTCGATACGTGCTACTAATTTTTTTTTAATTTGCTTATTCGCCACGGTATGGTGCGTTAGTTCCACCAAGTCTGTCGATAATTGGTCGGGTTTAGAGCACAGCATTTTGAATTTGAAATAGTAAGCTGCAAATCGAGTTCTCTGAACGGATGGAAGTTTATTTAGCTTTCTGTATGCTGGTTTGTTTAGACGAAATATTGTGGAATTTCGATAATCATTGGACTGATCAATCCTTTTCATTTTTATCAGAAACACTTAAATTTTCAAGCATTGCTAGAATTGTGTTCAAAATTGTTCAACTCTCGATTTTCATTCTGTCCACTCACCTACCTTAAACCACAACTCCTGAGACAAAAAAAAAACGAGAGTTTCATTTCCACACGATTCAGACGACTGGCTCCGAAAAATTACCACCTTTTTGAATTATTCACCGTGACGCCGCCCCGTTAGAAACACGTTTTCTAAGCTGCTGCCTTGAAGACAAACAAAATACATGCAATTACCAGAAAACAAATACTTGCTAGAAGCAAGGATAATTTGAGAGATTTATGAATAATTTGAAGGTTCTATTCAACGATGTTCATTATTATAAAATCAAACGTTTTGGAATTACTGGATTCCACGGTTTGGGTTATAGTTATTCTGTCGAAAGCATTCTATAAAAATCCGTTACGTAGAAAACTATTCCGTCAAAATAATTGTTTTCGTTGAATTAAATATTTAAAATTAAAAAACTTGTTTTATTCCACCTAGTGGTGTAATGTCTTTCTCGTTTCCACTTTTTCCTGTATATTACAGCAGAAATTCCTCGAAATACTACAATTTGAAAAGTTCAGAAAATACTTTTCAAGATTTCTGTTTTATAATACTACTACACTACATTCGAATTTAAGTTAGTGAATATGTGAGAAAGTAAAGTGAGCTCCATTTTGTCATATTTGATTAATATTGCCGGTACTTCCGGAACCGGAAGCTGGATATCGGCATAGTGACATTCGGTTCATTCAACCATACACTAACATGAACTAAAGAGTGTATCGAAAAGTAGTTAGCAACATTGATTATTGAATAAAAAAGCGAAAAAATACATATTTCGACATCAGTTTTCGATATATTGTAGAGAAATTACATTTTTATGCATTTCACTGATTATATTGAAGAAAATCCTAGTTTCTGTCGCACTTTGGATTTGACATTCTTCATTAAATTCTGCACAGTTACTTTTGTGACTTTCCTGGTGGCAGCTGTCCTGTTACACATTTATTTACACATTTATTTACGGTTCTCTATGACGTTTTGAATGTGGGAAAAAATGTACCGGTAGTCGGACTTGGATAAAATTTAGCAAATCATTTATTGGACTATCAATGGTTTATTTGGTTTCAGAGTCTCATGGTCTGCCAAGTAGAAAATCACTAGCCAATATAAAAAGGTAGCCTATGAACAAAGTATTTCTGAAATTGATGTTTTCATACTGAGCACCCTATCTCCGAAATCCGAATAAAAATAAGGATATTCTTATGACATCTTTAGAACTTCCATCTCCGACAAAAGTGAGTGACATTATTTTCACATTTTTATGCATATCACCCTGTAATTCTGGAACCGGAAGTTGGATCCAAATGAAATTCCGGAACTTTGTCCGTGACCATAAGACCTTTTGTATGAATCTGAGTTTGTGAAAATCGGTTCTGCCATCTCCGAGAAAAGTGAGTGAAATTATATTCACATTTTTAATGCACTATTTCCATATTTTCTATCAAGTTATACATATGAATACATGGATCCAATATGGATACATATGAAATTTCGGAACTTTGTTTGGAACCATGAAACCTTTAATTTGAATCTAAATTTGTGAAGCTCGGTTCTACCATCTTTGAGGAAATTAGGTGATATTAATTTCACATTTTTGGTGCATATCACCCTGTAATTCCGGAAGCTGAAGTCGGATCGAAATGATATTCAGGATCTTTATATGGGACCGTTAGACCTTTCATTTGAATCTAAGTTTGTGAAAATCGGTTCAGCCATCTCCGAGAAAAGTGAGTGACAATATTTGTCACACACGCACATACATACACACACAGAGACATTTGCTCAGCTCGTCGAGCTGAGTCGATTGGTATATGATGGTATTGGTATATCGGTTCAAAAGTCGGTTTTTGCAGTGATTGTATAGCTTTCTATTTGAGAAAGGCAAAAATAATGAAATCGATTTTTAAGTTACAAGTAATTAAACGGGGCACTTTTGTCGGCACAAAGTATATGAAATCTCCTTAAAACCCGACTTTTGGAGCGAGTCCCGGAGGATGGAGTTTCACATACCATTCCAATTAGTTCGTCGAAATCGCAAAATGTCTGTGTGGGTGTGTGTATGTCAAAAACAATGTGCTCTTGTTTTTCCCAAAGAACTCTATCCAATTTTATCCAGACAATTATAGGGTAATGAATAAAAAAATGAAGTTTCACAAGTTTTTTTCATATATTTTTTTTGTGCGTTTTTTGTTAGTTGATGGTCAAAAATACTGTTTTCCGTTATATCAATTCCGAGTTCCCGGTTCCGGAAATGATGAAAAAAGTCATCATTTTTGCGATTTTTTTAGGATTATTGTTTAAGAAAATAAATTCAAATGTTTTGCATGTTAAAAAGCATCATTCAAATAACATTTTGTGATTTTTTCGTGGAAAAATATTGAGAAATAAGTCGATGAAGAGGTATTTTTGAGGACGCTTCTTAAAAATCGTGATTTGCAGTGTCCACGGTGTGCGGTGTCGGTGTCTCAGCGCAGACTAAACAGAAGTGAACAAATCAAAGCAGCATAGTTAGAGTAGAAGTTTTTCGAGACCCCAACGTTTCTGGTTTTTTTAAATTTTCAAAAATTTTGGTGGTTTCTCAAAGTAAAAACTACGATTTTTCAGGAAAAAATTAGCCAATTTGTACCTCCCCCGAGTAATAAACAACGAAAAGAAAAACGTTGAGGTCTGATTCTTTACATGTAGAAAGTGTGTGCAAAATTTTAAAAATGGTGCAGTAGGTTTTGAATGACGATGGACACGGACTTTCAAAACCTGATTTCGAGAAAAACGCGTTTAAAGTTTTTTTTGTCTATAAAATCAATGTAAACATTTAACTACTCAAGGGAGCTCGTAGGGTCTAATATTTTCAAAAAATCATTTTTTCTTTTATAATTTGTTATAATAAAACATTTCAAGAATGTTTTGTTAAGTTTTGAAGTCAATCAAAGCAAAACTCTTGGGTTTATGCACCAAGCTCTTATTTCTTCGCAGTAGGAGTGTATCGAAAATAAGCTATCCACATACATTTGTGTTGTACGCATGTATTTGTGATGGTTTTTTATGCTCAGATCACAGTATGTGGTGCGTTTGGCTATCAGCTTTCGTTTGTTTACTTGTTTGTGCGGTTGACATTCTGCGTTTTCAAAATGTCGCTTATTGAAAAGGAAGTGAAAATTAAGGTTCTGGACACATGGTTAAGTGAGTTGGGTATTGCTATGCGAAAATTGGCGAAGTGGTTTGGAATTCATCATGCCAGTGTTAAAACCATCATTAATAAGTTTAGGGAACACTATTCTTTCGATGAGCTACCGGGAAGAAGCAGAAAAGCCGGTTCTTCCAACCCGAAACTGGACCAGAAAGTGGTATCTCTAATCATGAAGAACAAATCAATGTCAATACGTGATTTGGCCAAAAAAGCAGCAACGAGTATCGGAATACTCCAGCGTATCAAGAGGCGAAATCACGGATGCATGCGTTTTGATAGACGATGAGACATATGTAAAGGAGGATTCAAAAACCCTTCCAGGTCCACAATAACAGGTCGGCTGAAAAGTTCGTATCGTTTCTATGAGAGGGCGCCACTAGAATTAAATCCATACCATTTCCAGTTAGTACCAACCTTCAAAAGATACGTGTATAAATTTGACAGCTGTCTGATTATTAGTTTGTGAGATATTGCATTTTGAGTGAAGCTACTTTTGTTATTGTGAAAAAAGTGGAAGAAAAGGAATTTCGTGTGTTGATGAAACACTACTTTTCGATGAAAAAAAGTGCCGCCGATACCAAAAAAAGGCTTGATGAGTGTTATCCAGACTCTGCACCGGGCGAAGCAACAATTCGTAAGTGGTTTGCAAAATTTCGTACTGGTCATATGAGGACCGAAGACGATGAACGCAGTGGACGTCCAAAAGAGGCTGTTACCGATGAAAACGTGAAAAAAATCCACAAAATGATTTTCAATGACCGTAAAGTGAAGTTGATCGAGATAGCTGACACCCTAAAGATATCAAAGGAACGTGTTGGACATATTATTCACGAATATTTGGATATGAGAAAGCTTTGTGCAAAATGGGTGCCGCGTGAGCTCACAATCGATCAAAAACAACAACGAATTGATGATTCTGAGCAGTGTTTGGAGCTGTTATATCGAAATAAAACCGATTTTTTTCGTCGATATATAACAATGGACGAAACATGGCTCCATCACTTCACTCCGAAATTCCCACTTCACACACGAAATTCCTTTTTTTCCATTTTTTTCACAATAACAAAAGCTACACTTAAAATGCAATATCTCACAAACTAATAATCAGACAGCTGTCAAATTTATACACGTATCTTTTGAAAGTTGGTACTAACTGAAAATGGTATGGATTTAATTCTGGTGGCGCCCTCTCATAGAAACGATACGAACTTTTCAGCCGAACTGTTACTTTACTGTCGTCGTTGGGGAGGATGTGAGCGATGCGGACAGGCCGATTCAAGTGGAGAAATTCGGTCGAAAGGTACTGGTATGGCAAGCAATATGTTCCTGTGGTTTGAAGTCAACCATTTTTTACACTACCGGAACTATAAATGCAGAAATCTATCGATCTGAGTATCTCCAGAAGAGATTACTGCCTTTATATAAGAAGCATAGTACACCTCCACTGTTTTGGCCGGATTTAGCGTAGGCTCACTATGCCAAAACCACTCTCAATTGGCTTGTGGATAAAGGTATAAATTTCGTTGAGAAAAATATCAATCCACCAAATTGCTCTCAGCTTCGACCCATCAAACGTTACTGGGCAATCGTGAAGAGGGTTTTCAAGAAGACTGGTAAGGCAGCTGGGAACATACAGGAGTTCAAAAAAATTTGGGCTCAAGCGTCCAAAAAATGCGATGCAACACTTGTCCGGAACATGATGAAGAGCGTTCGATCAAAAGTTCGAAAATTCGTGAAGAAATAACATAAATTTAATCCGGTTTTTATTATGCTCAAGTTTAACCTCGTACAATAAAGGATCAATTTTTTAGTTTGAATAAAATATCGTTTTTTATCAAAATTTGATAGAAAAATTTGTGGATAGCTTATTTTCGGTACATTCCGTACATTCGGTACAAATTTGGCTATGGGACAATAGTACTTTGGTCATTTGAATCTTAGTATTCGAAAATTTCTCCATCGGTTTCTGAGAAAATCGAGTGAACTTTTTACAGTTTTTTTATAATAAATTTTACTCCGTGCATTTTTTTATACGTTTTACCCCGGCACCGGAAATTGAATCCAAATGAAATTCGATAGCCGATAGCGATATGGGATCATAAGACCTTTTGTTTGAATCTTAGTATGCAAAAATTACTCTATCGTTTACCGCGAACATACAGTGAACTTGTTTCCTTTTTTCGTGGTACTATGAGACCTTTCAGATCAATATAAGCTTAGATCTAATATTCCGGAACCAGTTATGGAAATAAAGTTCATAAACTAAAGTTTATGGAAATCGGCTTAGTGGAAAATCGAGGGCTTGAATTTTTTCAACTTTTGGCACATTTTGTTTCGTTACTCCTGGTTTTGTTTAATTTCGTACACGCTATAAAGAAAACCAAAACCTAAGTTGATTACTTACTCACTTTCCTCAGATATAGCGTAACCGATTTTCACAAACTTAGATTAAAGTTTAAGGTCTTATGATCCCATGCAAAGGTCTTTGAAATTAGGTTTCGAGAGTGTTGGAAATAGTGGCCAAAAGCTGCAAAAAAAGATCTACTTTACTTTTCGTCAAGATGACCAAATCGATTTTCACAAACTAATAAATTCAAAGGCAAAGTTTTCTGGTTTCATTCAGAATCACTGAATTCGTTTTTGATATTTGTTCCGGAACTATAGAGGGTTTTGATATGTTGATTTTGCTAGATTAAGTTCGAACAAACTATCCTGGTCTATTCAAAGAACAGTTGTTTTTAGAACTCCAAGTAA
Source organism: Malaya genurostris (assembly GCF_030247185.1). NCBI lineage: Eukaryota > Metazoa > Arthropoda > Insecta > Diptera > Culicidae > Malaya > Malaya genurostris. The sequence goes on from NC_080570.1 coordinate 130,751,324, forward strand.
TATGAGAAAGGCTTCATTACACCACTAGGTGGATTAAAACAGATTTCATTTCATCCAGACAGTGTGTGAAATACCTAATGGTTACACATGTTTCTTGTACAACATTTTAATTATAAAAAAGTCATATTCGAGCTACCATTAAACCGCATAAAAATAAATGAATGCAATGTTCCTATATTTTCTGTATAGTTTCCCTTTTCTACTTCCATTTAGGGTTGTTTGCATTTTCAGCGCTTTTTGCTTATACCTAGCATGTATAGAATTACTCTTTTGTTACTAACACGATGGCGACGTTTGAAGTGTGTAGTTTGAAGTAGCCCCGTAGAAGTGACGCTTTTTTACTTCTATTAGTCGAATAGTAACAGTTTCTAATGAATTATGTTCTATTATTATTATTATTATTATTATTATTATTATTATTATTATTATTATTATTATTATTATTATTATTATTATTATTATTATAATTATTATTATTATTATTATTATTATTATTGACCTTTTCATGAATCAGATATGAAAAAAATCCTCATCGTGAAAATTAAATTTCTAGCAACTTCTGCCACTGATGAAAACAGAATTTGTAGTTGAGAAGAATTGAGTTTAAAAATTCCGGCGTTATGGTCTTACGGCTACTGTAAGATTTTTTAGAGAGTATAGCAAGTTTTTAACTAACATGTAATTTCTTTCACTTGTGGCACTAATTTTCGCTTAGATGATTATGAAGCTTAGCTACTAAAAATTTTAGTTTCTTATATTACTTCAAAGGGAAGCAAATATTTTAACTACTGCAGGTACAGATGCTCTACTATACAGAGAAATGAATTTCCATTTGTTTTCCTGTAAGGACTAATTTTCCTCTAATTGGAGCGAATTATGAGTTTTAAAAACATTACAATTGTAAGCGTTCATGTAGACTTCGGTAGCTGAATGTGGAATCGTTCAGTTTTGTTTCCCTTTAGGTTTATCCTTCCATGTATTCAATTCGATTCGAATCAGTAATAGTTGACAGAATTGTTACCTGTATAATAATCAATGGACCTAAAAAAATACTCGGACCGAATTTTCATCCTTCATAGTGGACTAGAATATTTCTACGCATTGTCTTCCATGTTTCCCCTTCAATATCACCGTGTAGAGTGCCAGTGCTTAATGCCCCTCTCCCCTATCCTATCACTGTTCAATTCTAGACAGTTACGCGTTCTAACCGGACAAATGATGCGACTACTGTTCGTGTTTGGTTCATTCAACTGCATCCGGACCAAGGGTGAACGGGCCTCCCCGAAGGAGGCCCCGGTGATCTGCGTGGCGCCCCACACCGCTTTCTACGATTCGATCTGTGTTATTATGTTCGGACCATCAGCCGTGGTCGCCAAGTACGAGACCGCTTCGTTGCCGTTTTTCGGAAGTAGGTTTGGCTAGTAGCCCCCCCAGGGACGGTTATTTTGTTTGTTTGTTTTTTTTTTGCGAAACGGGCAATTTTAGTTGATAGCGTTCAGTGATGAGTGATGTGGAAAAACGCGTGGTAAACTCGTTATTCTGATAGAATCAAGAATCAGAGACGTCATCTACGGATGCACGAACCGCGTCGGATGCGGATGGTGCTTAATTTCTACTGCCTAGTATTTAACCGGTTTTAGCCGATGACGGTTAAATTGTTTTATATTTTGCGACTATGCACGTATGTAAATATATTAACAAAAGACTGAACAGACTAAAAACTTACCAATGGTAACTATAACTACTCATAACCATGATTCCAATAGTTATTAATGCTAACGTCTAAATTTAACGGTTTATCACACCATGACCATGAGGAGTTGGATGCAATGACTCACATGACCTATATCCTACCCACATCATCCATCTACACTATTTCGGAATGAAATTGTACGGTATTTGCGGCATCCTACCAAAAACATACAACATTATTGTGTCGATGACGATAAAAAGTAAATTAAACATGTTTCGTGGTATTTGGTAGTAACTATTTGTTGTCTGTTACCATGATATATTTCGTTTCATTCGGTTAACACTCATCCTGTAACATGTTTTGCCTTTGTTCGATTAGCTTCCGCTTCCATTCCGGTTCTTCCTATTTTGTTTCACAGTACATAATACCTCAACCTAATAATTCATTTATATGGGTCACACATTGAACAAACACGGTAAAAAGGTTGGAAAGATACTGATTGTTTGTATATAATTGGATTTTATTATTAAGAAACGAAATCGAAATTCTCTTTGTTTCTAACAATGAGGGCAGTGAAATACGCTTCCAAAGTATTGGAAAACATCGTTCCATGAAGAATGATGCTATAGCAGCAAAAATAATAATATAAATAATTAATAATGATTCCAAAATAATGTTACTGCTGTTTACGAAGCACACGTTGTATAAATTCCAGTTATTATGAAACTTCCAATTATCCGAAAGTGCAGAAAAGTCTTCAATTGGAACTTGGGAATCGTCAATTCAAACCTCTAAAAATGCTAAAATAAACCGTTCTAAAGCATAGCCCACTTGGCTGTGAACCATGTTGCGAATAATTTGAACGTTCGGTTGAAATTTTACATTTCGATAGATTTTTTTTCCATCCGGTAGTTAAATTTAACTAAAACCACGGCAAATTTCCAAATTTGACGGATGGAAAGTTATTAGGATTTATTTCTCACTGGAAATTAAATTGATAACAAGTAGTTTAACAACTCCAATACCGAAAATGGTAGACGAAACTTTGTGAAAAACTTACATCGATTGGCAACATACTAAAAATTTTTATAGGGTTATATTTTTTGGACTGATAGTACAAAATAGAAATTACACGGAAGTAATTTTTGCTAGAGATCTGTAGTTCGCACTTTTCTGCTAGTTTTTTTTTCAGTGTAGGAAAATAATCTTCGAACTGTCAAAAACAATCATGCTCTCGAGCAGAGATAATTTTGACAACGTATTGGTTAAAATTTGACGTATTCGACTGTCAAATTTCAACCAAAGTTCGCAAAATGGTTCACAACCAACTGTGAAGTTACTTATTTTGTAATTCGTCATGGTTGTATAAGAAATACAATTCCTTGTATTTCCAAACTTTTCCTTTATTACGACCCATCACAGCGACGCACAACGATCTCGTCCACTGTTATAGCGATTTTATCCTACCCATTTTTTGATTGAGCTTTTGCTTTAAAGACTGTACCGTTTTGCAGTTACCTTCCTCTTCATAATGACCCATCACTGGAAACAATTCGGAGCGGATGGAGGATTCTCGGAATAAACTGAACGAAGCGTTTGTTCTATTTTATTTTATGTTGTAGCAGGGAAAGGCACGATGGAGTTAGTTTCCCAAAAAACTTACTCTCCAACGGGCATAGAACCTCCTCTTCTTTTCCATCGACCTATTAAAATCATCCAAATGATACGTTTTAATTCTAATACAGGGTGATTTTTTAAGAGCTTGAGAATTTTTTTAAACAATAAAACGCATAAAATTTGCAAAATCTCATCGGTTCTTTATTTTAAACGTTAGATTGGTACATGACATTTAATTTTTGAAGATAATTTCATTTAAATGTTGACCGCGGCTGCGTCTTAGGTGGTCCATTCGGAAAGTCCGCTTTTTTATCGACAAATTTTGTTCAGCGATGAGGCTCATTTCTGGTTGAATGGCTACGTAAATAAGCAAAATTGCCGCATTTGGAGTGAAGAGCAACCAGAAGCCGTTCAAGAACTGCCCATGCATCCCGAAAAATGCACTGTTTGGTGTGGTTTGTACGCTGGTGGAATCATTGGACCGTATTTTTTCAAAGATGCTGTTGGACGCAACGTTACAGTGAATGGCGATCGCTATCGTTCGATGCTAACAAACTTTTTGTTGCCAAAAATGGAAGAACTGAACTTGGTTGACATGTGGTTTCAACAAGATGGCGCTACATGCCACACAGCTCGCGATTCTATGGCCATTTTGAGGGAAAACTTCGGAGAACAATTCATCTCAAGAAATGGACCGGTAAGTTGGCCACCAAGATCATGCGATTTGACGCCTTTAGACTATTTTTTGTGGGGCTACGTCAAGTCTAAAGTCTACAGAAATAAGCCAGTAACTACTCCAGCTTTGGAAGACAACATTTCCGAAGAAATTCGGGCTATTCCGGCCGAAATGCTCGAAAAAGTTGCCCAAAATTGGACTTTCCGAATGGACCACCTAAGACGCAGCCGCGGTCAACATTTAAATGAAATTATCTTCAAAAAGTAAATGTCATGTACCAATCTAACGTTTAAAATAAAGAACCGATGAGATTTTGCAAATTTTATGCGTTTTATTGTTTAAAAAAGTTCTCAAGCTCTTAAAAAATCACCCTATATTTCTAAAGTAACTGAAACTAATGTAATGACCTGATGAATAAATTCTTGTCAACATTTCGTGATAAATAAAATCAAATGCACTGGAAGAGGTGTTGAATACTACCTTGATCAAAAAGTTCCCGGATTCACCACTGTGTGGTGATCTCAGTCACTCGACAAGAATGTTTTCTTTATTTTAGGTTGCCACAGTTGTTATTGATTTTCTATCAAATTTTCAGCTTGATATCTGGACATCTGTAAAATTTACCCTGAACTGATAACCCCTGTGATTGTGCGTGTCCTCGATTTTGTACAATTTTTAAAATGGAATTGAATTTTCAACAACGAGTTTGCAATAAATTTTGCGTTAAAAATGTTTCAATGGTGCGACGACATTGCAAATGTTAGAAGAATGTTTCGGTATAATACTCTGAAGGAAACAGTCTTTTATCAGTGGCACGAACGTTTCAGAAGTTGCCGTGAGAATACCAAACGAAACGAATATCATTCAGTAACCACCAAATTCACCTGATTTGGCTCCCTGCGACTTTTTCCTATTCGGTAGACTCAAGAAACCATTCCGTGGAACGTGTTTCAGCACCCGAGATGAGATAAAGGAAAAAACGCAGATGGCTCTGATGGCCATACCCAAAACTGAATATAAAAAATGTTTCGAGGATTGGATCAAGTGCTGGCACAAGTTTGTTGCAGTCGATCGCGAGTACTTTGAGAGGGGACAATATCGATTTTGATGAATATTCTTGTTTTTTTTTATTTTCTGAATAAATTCCGGAAACTTTTTGATCAAGATAGTGCGCGACATATGTTGGTAAAAGGTTCGTTATACCCATAATTATTTCTAGCAAAAAGAATCTGAAGAAATAAATAGTTGCAAAGGTTACGGCGAAAAATATCCAATTGTTAATGCTGTAAGAGCTCGGAGCAATCGATTCGTGATTGAAGTGTTGTCATTATATCATAGTTGCACTTTTCGGTTGTAGTATCCGGCTGTAGTAGACTGCCTTCTGACCGCATCTGCAAATTCCCTGCTAGATCATATATTTGTGTATGAATTTATCAGCAAATACAAATTTGTATATTGAAGGGACATCTCATCGGGTTTTTCCTTTATAAAATTTTGATTTGCAGTTATTTGAAGATTTGTGCCTTGCCGTAGCTTCTCATCAATTTCCTGATGGGAAGGGAAGGATAAAAGAAACATGGAAGAAAAATGTGAAGTGGGTGAAATGAGAAAACAGCACAAAACAAAAACAAATAAATCCACGAAAGGATGCTGAACGATCTGCAGGTGCCAAAATTCACATTTCGAGAAACTTCCAACCCTCGAGAGGATTTAGAGATTTTACACCAGCGACCATTCTGATTTCCTGGAAGAATGCAAAACGATTGGCAATATGTAATACAGAAGTAGTAGAGTCGGCATCCCATAAGGGTTGCCAAATAATCTGCTAAAACCTTTTAGGGTAGAAGCCAAAGGGATTAACTTCAGGAAGAACGATGAACTCCTCTGACTATGCCTCCTAAATACATTGGGTGAGAAACGATAGAATATCTTTCAGATTCAACCATGTATGGAGAACCAAAAAACTAATAAAGATACGTAGTTATACTCAGCACACTGATTAGTAACCATGTGATGGTTAAGTTTGCCAAGTCCAGTCAGAGCTTTGATCAGAATTCTGCAATTATACTTGGAAAAATGCAATAGACATTCTAACATTTTCAGATTTAAATCTGGTAAAAAATTTGTTGTCTTAGCGCAAGTTTGCAAGCTGTGCCAGTACGAATCTAGTGCTTTACCTAACTAGTTGACAGTGATAAAGCTGGATCTTTCATTCTTGGTACTAGCTTTAGTCAACTCGCCCGAGATAGTTGATGGACAAATATGCCGAAAAATAGACCTATTTTCTGTCTTTGCCCTTCAATTAGTCAGTCTAACTGTGACACTGAGTTTTGAGCTCCGCAAGGGCAAAGCCCTCAAATGTTCCGTTTACGACTGCCTTTTTTAGGTTCCTGCAGTCATTCAGTCATCGGTACGGAAATACACTTTGACTTACGAGCTCTCGTTTTAGTGCAGTCCCTGTGCAGAATTCTAGTCTTAACACGCGGAAAAACCAGTGCACGTCTAGAAGCAGTTGTCACGCATAATAGGTGGAATTTCGTGGCGTCTGTCCCTTCATTACACAAAAAACTGGTTATGTGAGTTTATTATCAAAAATAAAGATGATTAAATGACCTGATACATATTTTGTAAGTCCTTTCATTAAATCAATAAAAATAATTTGTGTTTAAACTAAAAATGTCATACGTTTTCTTCTGATACATAATGTAAGACACTAACACAGAAAAAAATATAAATTTTACAGATGACGTTATCTCGTATCCAGAAACTTTAACTTGTCAAATGATAAAAAATTCCACTCGTAGTGACTTTATATAGGATTTGAATGAATTTCACAAGCTCCAACTGTAATTTTCATTCGACTAGCAATTGCGACTGTATGAGTTTATATGCACCATACTCTACCAAGCCAATTTCGTTAAATTTCAAGCCAAGTAATTTTCAAATTACACAAGTTTATCTGCTCTCGCAAGTATATTTGCGTAAACTGCGACGCTCTATTTATGTGCATCTTATAAGATGTAACATCGCAAGGTATTTTCGAACTGTGCGTAATTGTTAAATACGGTCATGTCATGTTTGTCGAATGCAGAAGTAAATACTAGTGATCCTAAGATCAGTGATCGAAGCAAAGATTCCTCTCGAAGATCGTTGATCTGGCAACGAGATAAATATAACAAAAACTCTGGCACCGCCTGCATTTGTATTTGCGGGCGAGTGACGTTTTGAATGGTCGAGTTTGTTCGTTGGCAAAGTATCACGCTAATAGCGGCCCTTACACGAGAATTATTTTTGTTATTTTTAATGATGATTAAGTAAGAATATTTTAAATTTGCATAGAAAACTTGTCAGTACTGCACCATACACGTTCATTTAAATGATACTATTTTTTAGTAATGACACATTTAATGATCCAAATAGCAAAAAAAATTTCTAGTGTATCAATCAGTTTTGTTCGAATTTAGTGATAAAAAAGTTTCGGGTCTTTCTAATATCATATACTTAATATTTGATATTGTTACTCCCCATTGATGGTGAACAACGTGCAACAAGACGATTGTAAACAGGCTGATTGGAACCGCTTTTGGCAGCTAAATTGGTATCATAACGCTGATCTCTGGTTATAGGATCACTAGTAAATACTACCATCTAGACTTGAGTGAAAAACAATTGAAAAGTTAACCGAATGTTTGAAAGACAGAGTAAATTTATTATCGACTTGTTTATTTTTACGGCACCTAATTTAATTCACCAATTCAAGCTGGAATGGTTGCATATATGGTTTGGGTAGAAACAAACATTGTAGGAAATCTATGTCATATATCTACAGATTCACAACGTATTGCTTACTGTTCCTAATCCATGTTACTCCATTTTCAGCTGACATTCAATCACCACATTTCCTATTTCACGTGTTCCCATTTTTCGTTTCGTTGTCTCTGCTAATCTTATTTGAAGTAGTGCTCTAGTGATTCTGCTAAAGAAAAACCTGTACAGTTTGGTACCAGAAGTTCTTATGTTTACTCTACCGAATCGAACGAACGTCATTCCATTCAGTGTGACCACTTGTGTACATACAATTCACGTCGCCTACTGCTCTGTGTGTTTTTTTTTGTTAATCTGGTTGGCTTCTTTTGTTCGCAATATGGTTTGCCTTACTGTCCAATGGTTGCTTTGATCAACATGCTCTGTTTTATTTGAATGAATTAAAAGTATTGAAACCACCATTTCATGATTTTCTACAAACCATTTTCTCTTTTCTTGTTCTTTTTGTCTTTATCTTATTTTCCGATCGGCGTGCTTAACTCATCTAAAAACATAATCACATTTGAATAATCTCATTTGCACACACACACATACATACAATCTTTCCACGGAAACCACCACCACACAAATCCAAATTTCACAACACAATCACTATCACATTTCCCGTGGACCTGACCTTCCACCATGGACTTGGACCATTTGAAACTGCCGGCAATATGGACATTGTACTACCGCGAACTACCACCGGACCATGACGCATACCGTTCCACGTACACAGACGAATGAAATGGCTGCTCAGCCAGTGTGCCATCGCCATGTACTCTTTCGCCGGCCTCGGTATCATGACACGAGGACGGAAGGCAAGCCGAGCCGAAGCGCCGGTCCTGGTGGTTTCGCCGCATAGTTCCTTCCTGGACGCGGTTATCATCTATCTGACCGGACTGACCAGCCCGTTGGTACGAAATGCGGACGCTAATCTCGGAAGTAAGTGAACATTGTGCGTAGGTCGTAGGCCAAATTGTTGGACTGTAAGAATAGCGTTGTCAAATTCTAACTGTTGTGTCATTTCCACATACTGTAGATTCATACATGCATAAGTTTTATTTGTCACGTTTCGAGTGACGTTTGACGGTAACAAAAATCTGATCACTCGTTATGTGTCTAATAGAATCAGTTTTGAGCAGCGAATCATAATACGTTACGCCTAATACTACCCGCTAGAATCAAATGTTTTTTTTCGCGGAAGTCATCCAGAAAACTAGCATCGTGTAAATTATTTATAGTTGCTAAAATTGCCCGCTCGACCTGTTGCTGTACTGAACGATAGAAATAGTAGAAAGCTACACACACTAACCTGTTTTTGCGTTCTTTCAATTGCACGGAACCAACCTGCCAGAGCTGATCGATTATGCGCAACCCATTTACGTATGTCGTGAGGATCCAAACTCTCGCCAAAACACAATCAAAGAGATAATCGAGCGTGCCAATTCGAAGGAGGATTGGCCGCAGATTTTGATCTTCCCGGAAGGTACCTGCACCAATCGGACTTCTCTGATACAGTTCAAACCGGGCGCGTTCTATCCGGCTGTGCCTATCCAACCGGTACTGGTTAGGTATCCGAACAAAGTGGATACCGTCACATGGACCTGGGAGGGACCGGATGCGTAAGTGACCATTTGCAATTGTAATCTTTTAGTGGCTAAAGCAAATATTCAAAATTTTCCAGATTTCATCTACTGTGGCGAACGCTAACCCAATTCCATACGTTTTGTGAAATCGAATTTCTACCGGTGTACATCCCGAACGAGGAGGAAAAGCGGGATCCAAAACTGTACGCTCGGAACGTGCGAAATTTGATGGCCCGTGAGTTGGGCATACCGATCTCCGATTACACTTTCGATGACTGTAAACTGATGACGTTCGTGAAAAATGTCAACATGCCATACGCTGCATTCAGTGCGGACATTGAGAAGCTGCGCAAGACGTTGGGGTGAGATTTTTATCTCTTGAGTACACAACGAGAACATGATTTTTTCTCTAACTTTTAGATTGGATAAGCTAACCATTGAAAAGCAGATTGTGACCACTGAAACCAGATTCTCAGATGATAACAGTTTCCTGACGATAGAAGAGTTTTCCAGTAAATTGCATATTCCAGCTGATGATGAATCGACTAAGAAGCTCTTCCGAATATTTGTAAAGGTATGTGGGGTCATTTACCTTTAGTTTACATTAGGAAGAGAAAGGTAACAGAAATGTCTTATATTTCAACAAAATGTTTTTTTTTGTGAACTGAGATACAGTAATCTGTATAAATGAAATTTTCATGAACAAAAAAGTCGGAGTAATCCCGAATATAAATCCTGATTGTTTCAATGAAGGGCCATATTTGCAAAAATGTTAGAGCTGCGGGTTCTCACAACACATGGGACTTGAGTTATTGGGACAGCAAACGACTATCTGACAACAGATAGCTTTATACTGTCCTCAGCATACTTGTAGTTACTTAGACCTACAATTTAGAGCTACTTCATATATAATTAATTGAGAAGTCCTTTCATTTGTCCTCAAAGTCTTTCAGTTGTCCTCGTTTTGTAAAGAGGAAAAAATGAGACGGATGGTGGCAAGATTTGCGATGTGTTACCATCTGCGTAGGCCTAAGGCCATACCAGTCTTGCAAAAAGTCTGTTGGGAAGCAGCACGACCATCAACTTTTAACGATTCATATCGGTTCAACAAGAAGCGATGAACTATCAATCAGCAGGGCTTGAATTGTGAAACCTCAAACGAACGAAGCAACAACAAAAAACACCCGCTGTGAAAACTTTGTTTGACATATCTGAATGAGAGACCTGTATTGGAGAGAAGCTGGATGCGTGAGAGTATACGCTACTGAGCAGACCAGTTCCCTTGCTAGATAAATTGCCTGTGCTCTCAGTCACAGTCAACACATGAACTAAGCAATCCATGACAATTCAATGAAATGAAGGGTTCACTCTCGTTAGTACTGTACGAGAATGAAGAACTTTGCTTCACGGCGTGCTACAAGATGCGAAGCACGGCCATATAGACAATATTCAAGGTGTTTTTTTTAGTGTAGGTTTACAGAAATCCTTTTTGAACATAACGTTTGTACTCCAAGACCCAATTTGATCACACTTCAAAAATATTTCAAACTGTGTTTAGCATAAAATTTGCATTTGAGCCCGTTTTCAAAACGATCAATTTGTTTCTTGGAAGTTTATAATGTGTATATACCCTAGAAATACAAAAAGTAATGTTTATTCAATTGATATTCATCGGACTAAAAGTTATGAATCTAGTTTTCTCATAGGCATCTTCAATATGAGAACCGTTCATCAAATGCTAACCTCATGAAGCATACCTCATCAGCTGGCGCACATCTTCATGAACTAATGAACGAACGAAGCAGCTCTCCTTGCTTGGATTGCGCTGTACATTCTACCTAACATACGAATGTGTGTGAATAGCACAGAGGGTAAAACTCTTTTGTTAATATTCGTTTGCTTCCATTTGCAAGCCCTGTCCATCAGTAGTCAACGAAATGAAAGAAATTTCCTCGGACATAGGGTTCGAACTTTCTAACTTTCTTCTCCCGGGTTTTCTAGAACTGTTCTTCCATATTTACTTGGTTGGTCTAAAATACGGCATTCAGTTTTATTGCACTCAGTCCGATCATTTGCTCACTAAGTCATCTTTTTCCAGAAATTAGTTCACAGTATGCTACTGATACTTTTTTGATAAACAGCCTTCGTCATTTTTACTCTTAATTAATTGTGCACAATTTTCACAAATTCTCATGAATTCGTCGAAATTTGTAAGACAGAAAGTTAGATCTAGTAATAATATCGCGATGTTTAAAAAAAGGAATAGAAATAGTTTTGTAGACACCGTTTGCTGTTCGAGAAGAGATCACAAATTTCTTCTTCTATACAAATTGCTTTTCAAATTAAAACTATGACTGTTTTGATGATATTCGACATTTAAACTTGCTAACACAGTTATACGCATAAAAATATGATACTTTGTTGACTTTACACCAATATTTGATGTATTTGTAATGTTTAACTCATCAAGTCGAGAGAAAGCATTTGATATAGATTGGGAGTTGGGACAAAACGATGAATTCGCATTTTAAAGCAATGTTAATTCACCGTGGTTTTATGTCATTTCAATTTAGTGTGCTGTTACGCAGGAGCTCTTTTGACCAGCGCTGCCAACTTTACCGATTTCTCGGTATTTATACCGATTTTTGGACTCGATACAGGAATACAGATATGCTCAGTCAAAATACCGATATTTCAATTTTCATACAGATAAATACCGATTTTCAGTTTTTGTGTTGGATTCCATAGGGGTAAACCAGGTCGAGCGGCCTTGTTGGACGCAAAATCAGTTTCCGCACTAAATCGATGTTTGATTCTTCGCAAAGACATCATATTAACAAGCTATCCAGCTCTCACATTTCCCGAACAAATCATTGGTAACATCCTTTTTTGAGAACATGGTGCCCTCAGGCAAGTCCGCATCGAATCTCGTACATAGAAGCAGGGGAGAGAAATGTCAAATTCGTGCGCGCCAAAATAGCACCACTGAACACCCATACAATTGACATGATATGTTGAATGTGATGCCGTGCGATGGCGTTGTTGAACTGAAGATTGATTTCGCTCCAAGCTGACAGGGTCTGTTCTTCGAGAAAGATAGATTTTTCCGGCAAATACAGATTTTTGGAAAAAACAGTTGACAGCACTGCTTTTGACACAGTTATAATTCGGTAGTAAGCAATGCCCAGGATTTTGCCGAATCGTTTTTCTGCTTATCGTTTTTACAGCTGGTACATTTTTTGGGTATAAGTCATGGAAGAATTTTTGTTAGCTTCTCTGAATCTGAAGATAAGAATCGAGTGGCATGAAGCCAACTCCATTCTCTATTACTGTTGAGGTAAATTTCCAAGGGGCTCGTTAACATGACAATCACAATTCATTATAAAACTTTTATCTAGCGAAAAAAGTGATGAATAGGCGAATGGCGATTAATCAAAAATAACATTTTCATTTCACTACTTTTTTTTACAAAAAAGTCGATGATTTACTGAAATTCCGTGAGATTTTTTTTTGCAATCAGTAAAGATTATATGACATTTCATGATTCAAGACTTGATCACAAGACTTATTCTGAATGTTGTCAGTTTGGCTTGAGTCAAACTTAATTTTGACCAAGACATTTTGATTTAAAAAAAAAACAAATTGAAATAAAGAGATATAGTTTTCGATTTGTTCTATCGAAATAAAGTGTAACATGCATTGTTGACATTTCTGCTATTCTTCTGGGTTGAAGCAAAGGATCAATATTTGCATAACATCCTGCATTTAGAAGCACAATTTGATCCACGTAATAAACTATTCCATGTATAATCCAAACCGTTTGATGATATCCTGTATAGTCAGTTCGCGGTATTCGTTTATGCAGGATTATATACTATATGGAATAAGAAGTCCCGGGTCTAACAAAAATTCAATTTTTTACCGTGAATTTTTTTTTACTTTTCATTATAATCTCCATCTAGAACGATACACTTGACCCATCAGTCCTCCAACGTTTTGATGTTCTTAAAAAAATTGTCAATGTCTAAAAAATAGGCTTCCGTTTCTGCAATGACTTAGGCATTCGACGAAAATTTCCTTACCTGAATAAACCTTTTCAGGTGTTGGAAATAGATAATAGTCGCTGGGGGCCATGTCTGGAGAATACAGGGGATGGTGGACCAACCCGTACCGCAAATCATTCAATTTCACCGTTGCTTTTATGCATGAATGCGCTGGTGCATCCTTGTCCAAAGCTTCATGAAAACTAGAACTCGTCTGACACGGTCAGCTGTTATTCAAACACTGGTGGATAGATTGTGGATAGTGGTGGATTTGGTGTTGGGCCATCTGCAGGCCATCTTTTTATTCCATGTGGTATTATTCCGTTCCAATTGAGCATTAAATCCCTCAATTCGAGCGCCATAAATCTTATTAGTGAAGATTCTTCATCGGTTGAAACATTACAACATCAAAAGATTCTTGAAAACATCAGAAGATCAGCTCACTTAGACAAAACAATGCGCATCTCTCACCCATTGTTAAATTTCTTGAAATTAGCTCTATAGTTAGCTATATACACTCCAATCAAAGTGAGAATATTAAGGTATTATTAGCACTCAGTTAAGTCTTCTGATAAGCCGGATAGTTGAATGCATAATTCTCTCTAAAATCAAGATCTTTTTTCCCGAAACTAAAACTGCATCCGACGGGGAATGCATTCAAGGTGGTAACGAGCTCTGTAATTTGTTCCAGAGGTGCTGAATTGTTAGAGTCTTTCTGGCGATCCATTTTCGCAAATTGTCATTTTTCCTGTTCCTTTTTTCATACTATCGTATACTGTGCAGTACGATATTCAAAGTAGAGATGGTCGGGTTAGCTTATTTCTCAAACCCAAACCCGGCCCGTACCCGACCGAAATTAAACTTTTCGAATACTCGAGATCCGATCCAATACACGTTAAAAATGTCACTCGAACCCGACAAACATGTTTTTTCATAGCCAAACTTTACAGATTTTCATTATATCGAAGAAATAATGAGAAATGTAAATTCGACTGATTCTCCCTGCAGACGTTATTTTGGTTTCGTCCTGTCGTAGGGGAACGAGTGGCGTAGGCATTGATACTCTCTTTTATTGCAGTGGGAGACGAACATGCTTTGTCTCTCTTCGTTTGTTTTGGATGTGATCATTTACGAATGAGACAGCAAAGATCGAATATGTGGCTGTTGGATTGGATTATTTTATTGAAAATACGTGACAATTCTAAACTCTGTTCCAGGGTTAACTAAACACCGATAACTGTCGTAGATGAATGGCAGTTAATTTATGCCGTGAACGTGTGTAACCTAATTAGGTTCTACACGAGCATGACATAACCTCACAAAATCTACTGAATGAACATCATTTGATAGCTGACGGTGGTTTGTTTACATATTCATTCGAATTTGAATACGTGTAAACCTTGTGTACAGTTCAACACAAGTATTGACAAGTGAAATAATCACAGAATGTATTTAAAGTTATAGTCTTTCAAATTTCATTTTGAGTTTTTGAGAATGCACCACTTTGTGTTCCAAATAGTGAAAAATTATGAATTTACAACAAGACTGAAAATCGCCACCGTTTGTAATTCTGGTTGGAATGATTTCTGTCATCGAGTTGCTTTTCATGATTAATCATTCGAACTGGATTGATTGGCTGCTCTATCGCTAGTCGTTATTAAAATAATATAACTTGAATAGTTTAATCATCATCCCTATATATAAGAGTGTTAATGGCAGTATACTGATTTGATTTCAGCCACCCCGCATGGACGTTATTGACTTTAGGGAGTACCTGCTTTTATCGCTGTTCTTGGTTACACTGTACTCACCAAAACTAAACTTCGTTAAAGTGTTGTTCCAGGTAATTAGTTTCGGCATGTTGAGTTAAGATTGGAGTAAAATATTCATCTCTGTTTGCAGCTGTATGGGGAAGATGGTAAAGTTTCTCGACAGTCATTTTTCGAAACACTTCAGTACCTTGTAAAAATAAACCAACAGGAAGTGGATTCCATTTTCGTGATGGCGGATAACGAAAACTTGGGCAGAATTTCCTTTGGTAAGTTGTTTCTGGCCTGTACAAGATAATCGATTGAATTTTGTTTTCTATATTTTTTAGAGCAATTCTCTGAGGTTGTGGACAAGTTCCCTGTCATCCACAAGAAACTGCAGAAAAATAACGACCCTAATAACTTGAGGCTTACTTAATTTGATCAGTCAACTCCGTACCACCACAACCACGAATGGTTTTTGTCCAAAAATGTATGGTAGTCAAGAAGGATGAAATATATCAATGTTTAGGATTGAGGTCAATCAATACCAGAAAACACCCAAGGTCCTCTAGAAGGGGGTTTTACAGGAAAAAAGTAGAATCATTCAGACTACTCAAAACTAATATTTATTTATCACGTTGGTCATACTATAGAAACTCCATCGTACTTCTCGAACGTGCGTAGCACAGTCATCAAACATATTGTGAAGAAGATTTGAATATCTTCCGTTAGTTTTAGTATTTTATTTCGCTCTGCAAAGACAATTTGCTTAGTAACAAAAAGAACTGAATTTAAGATTATCCTTGAGTTGTTAAATGATGGATGTGGGGCAAATAACGACTCTGCCTCGCGTTAAATTTGTAAATATATGTTTTTAAGTCGTAGTAAATGTTTGTAGTTTTGATTTTCTCTAGTGGCACCGTTGAATTGTCCATTGCTCGTACTAAAGGGTGATTTTTCAAGAGGTATACGACTCGATTTAAAAATGTTGGCCGCGACTCCACTTTAAATAGCCTATGCGCAGGGTGCAATTTTGACTCACTCTCTCCAACATATCGGCCCGTTTTCACGAATAATGCCATCGGCCCACAACCCACACCAAACAGTAACTGGCCCTTATTCCCGTTCTCACTTCCACTTTCACATTCACTTCACTTACATGTCACTTCACTTGATTTTACCTATTACCAGTATCACGCACAGTGAAGTGATGACTGCGATGGAAAAAATTATTATTTTCAACAAAATATTGGTGGCGTGGTGTTCTTAATGGCATCAAGTTCATCCAAGTAAATACTTTTGTCTTTAAAGCGACTTCCGTAATAAGGACCTACATTCACTTCACTTGATTTCCGCCGTGAAGTGATACTCATAATAAGGGTCACAGTCACTTCACTTGGTTTTCACCGTGTAGTGACACCGGTAATAAGGGCTACTATTTTGGGATGCATTGGTAGCTCGTACAATGCTTCTGGCTGGTCTTCATTCCAGATGCGGCAATTTTGTTTGTAGACGTTTTCATGATTAACACCCTTATTCTGAATAAAGACGTATCGTTTTTTCGATCGTATCTCATTCGCCTAATAACGCTAGCAAAATCAAAGGAAGCTAGGATTCGACCGAACCATATTCGATCGAAAAACCAATACATCGTTATTCAGAATAAGGGCGTAAATTATAGACCAAACTGACACAAGACACGATTCACGCGTGATCTTTCGAAAGAGTGTTGCCAAAAAGATAGCAGAAAAAAATTGCCCTTTAGTTTCCGCCTAAACTGTCTGAAACTGAATTAAGGAATTATATTATGGTTCAGATATTCTGGTTCGGAGCTCAGATCTAAAATTTTCTTCCAAAATCCAGATCTAGAACTCATATCTTGAATTTTGTTCCAGAATTCTGAAGATAAATTCCTGAATCAGAATTCTAGATACGAATTCCGAACTTAAATGAAGGCACTTAATTCAGTTTCAAAATTTCGTCAAGAAACCATTTTTAAAAATCTAGTTCCAGAATCCAGTATTAGGATTTAGCTTCAGTCTTTGATTTACCTTTTGAGCTAAATTCTGAAAATAAATTCAAAAATTTAAATTAAGTTCAGAATTCTGGTGAATCAGAATTAAGGCTCTGAAAACAGTTCCAAAATTCAGTTTTATTCATAATGGGTACTCGCCGCTATCGAGTATTTATTGTAGGCTATCGACGTTCGTCGGCGAAGAATATTCTTCGCCGAAAAACGTTGATAACCTACAATAAATAAAATTCACTTCTGGAATGCAGTTCCAGAATCCAATCCAAATGACGCTTCATACCACGTTTTGATGCTATTGGGGAAAGGTTCTCATCACCACGTCCAGTCCCGCCTAACGCACGAGAAAAAGTAATCCATTTTCGACCATGTTCGCCAAGAAAGTGTAAAAAGTTTTCCTCGTTGTTCCCAAACGTTTGAGAAAATAATTTTTGATTTATTTATGGTTATCTCTCACTGTTGAAAATTCAACCATAAATTGCTGATCATATTTCTGATGGCATAGAGAAAGAATTATATTGTTGCGTTTAGTACAACTCGAAATATTCACGATTAAGTTCTTCGCATTCTACCACAGAGCGAATTTTGAAAAGCATCCCCATAGTAAAGAAATACGTATTCCCGTAAAAAAATACCAACGTATTTCATTCTCAAGATTCAACTCATGATCAGGCAATAACTTCTGCAATCCGTGACTTCTCGCACGGTTGAACATTGTAGAAATTTCGTGACCTCTTGCACGGTATTTCAAAGTATCTTAATTCCGCAACTTCTCGCACGGTCATTAACTTTATTAATTTCGTATCCCCTTGAACGGAATCAAGCGAAAATCGTAACGTTAGTAAAAGCTCACTTCAGTTGTTTTGTGAGATTTGGAGTTAATAGCAGGTTGCTCTAATTTACTGGAGGATGCGTTCAGTTCATGTTTTATACACACGGTTCTATTGAAATAAGTATTCGAACGTTAGTTATATCCACTCAACAGTTGAATTTTATTAACTCAACTATTGGCTGAAAGTTTTATAATTCATGATTCGACCACTGCTATTTTTATCAGTTCATTTACTCTAGAGAAAGTATTACCACCTTTATATGTTACATCGTGCATAAATCGAATGTCAAAAAACAAAAAAAAAATCGTTCCAGAACGAAACGTCTTTCGGAAAGCGGTCGATTGACAGTTCAGTTGTATATTATTGTTGTGCGCGCAATTGTTTTGTGTTTTATTTTGGTTTTTGTCGTTATTCAGTTTGAAATTAAGGGATTTAACGGGACAGTAAAAATGGACCGAGAAGAAATTCAAACCAAAATGCAACGTTCTTTGCGTAAGCAAAAGTACAAACTGCTATTAGAGGAAGGCGCTCAACTCGGGTTGCGAGCAGAGACGGCCGATCCGGTGGATACGTTCCAGGCGGTCACAAACATCTTGGAAGCGTCGAACGCACTACAGAGCGAAGGCCGTATAAAAGATCGAGCCGAAAATGCTACCGAGGTCCTAATGGACGCCCAGGTACTCAAAATGAGTCACGATGTAGTACATGCCGCTATGCAGAAGATGGGCAATTCCGAGTTCTCTGACGATGAACTGGTGGCTGTTATTGTAAGTTTTGAATGATTGAAAACTAACAAGTTGAACATTGGTTTAATACTTTCTGTTTTCTTTCTTGTACATTCAAGTTGTCACAGTTTGATAGAGAACAAGGTATAGAGAATTGGGACAAAATAACACGTGAAGCAGCTTCCGTGTTTTATATGACCAAACATAGCCAGTCGTTATACGGTGCATTTGAGCCCGAACCGGCTGTTGTGACAAAAGTAGCCAAGCAGCGAGCTCAGCGTCAAAAGACTGACTTCGGACAAGCTAAGAAACCAGAAACCGTGGATAAACTACAGAAAAAGGAAAAAAGCGCACAGAAGCTGAATTTAATTTTCAATCAAATTGTTCAGATTTATGAGCAACGCTCGACGCCAATTCCGTACTATGAGCTTATTATTGATCCGGCGGATTTTATGAACACGGTCGACAACGCTTTTCAGATATCGTTTCTCATCCGGGATGGTCGTGTTGCGCTACTGAGTGACGAACAGCATGAGCCAATCGTAAGGCCTACCACTCAGAAAGAAAATGAACAGGCTCAGCGGATGAATGAAACTACTCAGGCCATTCTCGGTTTGAATCCTAAAAAATGGAGGGTATGCAAAGTGCAGGAATTTTTAAAACTATTTTTTATCGACAATTCTTTTTTTCAGGATATGATCGAGCGGTTTGGAGTAAATGAACCGATGCTGGTGCTGAACCGTGAGGAGCTCAATGCAACCCAATCGTGACTTTAGTAGAGAGATGTCAATCTAATGTAAATTATACTTGAGTTGTCTGGTGAATTTTCAACAATGAAAATGACTGCCCTATTTTTTCCGTTGATTTTTTTATACGACGTTGAATTCATAACTATTATTATTTTTGTTAATTTAACCCCGGATTGAAAAATTCATATTCACCAGAATGTCTATTTTATCAGTTAATAATAAATAATCAGTTAATTTTTTAGTCATTTGTTTTTTGCTATTTAATTTTCGAAGTTTCGAAGAAAACGTGTTTGTAATAGAAGACCTTTATGCGAAGTTCGGTTGTACGGTCACGAATATATACAGCGGATTTAATTGGCCCATAAGCTTTGTGATTTCATGGAGGTCGATACGTTCAGCATGCATTATTTTCATTTTCGACCTCACAAACAATTGAGTAAATCTTCTGGCGAGCCTTATTTTTGGGCCTTCTAAATTAGTAGTCCAATTTGGTTGGTTCGAATTCGTTTAGTATAAATAAATTTAATTCTTTATTATCTTAACACTTAAGCAGTATGTCGCAAAACATTCAAAATAGCTTGTCTAAATATCAATCGTTCAGATCCTTGGTCTGGTTGGAAGGATAGACGATGGTTTTATTGCTATTCTCGTTTATATCACGTGAATTTTCTTCTTCCGGACGCTCCTTCAGTGATGCACTGACGAGTTCTTTGGCATTACTCCGTGTTCTTTTGTTGTCGAAGAGGAGTTTCTTTATGTTGCTGAATGGAGTCTCGAAAAGAACCGTTAGAATGAAGGATGCTAGGAAAATTACTACGTATTCGTTGAGGTCCAGCTGGAAAGAAAATAAAATTTGAAATTATTATTGTGAGCTGATTTGAAATAACTTTGATTTATATAGAAAGAGCATATTTAGAAGTGTTTTAGTTCTAGATGGATAGTTTATGATTGGTTCAAGCTTTTAAAGAAACTGGCAGCAGTGATTTAGTCGTGTTTTAAATTTAGAGAAAACAGAGCCGCGCCAGATTTAAAATTGGCATTAGAACAATCACCAAAGGAGGGTTACTTAAAATTTCCGAAATCGATTTATTTTTATGTCAGATGTCTTAGAAATGCATGAAACGTCGAGATCTGTGACATAAAACGTTATTAAATAGTGATAAAACTAGAAATAATTCACAAAAAGATGATGTTTTGTTAAAAAAATATAAAAGAAAAAAATATATATAAAAAATAATACAAAAAATATAAAAAAAATATAACGATATTAAAAAATCTTGTACAGGGTGCATCATTTCTTATGTCGGTATTGTACTTTTATATAGTTTTGACATTTCTCGGTTGATTTTTCATTAGGACGTATAATCATGTTTTATTTAAAGTAAAGGCAAAGCAAATAATTGTGATTGAATTTAACTAATGTTGATATAAATATCGTCCCTGTTTTTGTGCCATCGTCCCATTTTATTACGGATACCCTGTATAGTCTCAAGCGTAACCCTGTTGATATAAAATACTGCGTGTACATGAGAATAAAGAGTGTAACTTACATTTACCTAAATTTTGAGGTCATCAGTCGTTACCTAAAATGGCGGAGATGCACTTTAGTTAATTTTGGGTAGGTTTTGACCCAAAATTAGGTAGCGGCTGGTAAGAGTAAATGTCATGAAGTGTAAGTTCGAGGGGTCGTTATATTGAAGTATAGATATCTTCTCAGTAATCTTTGTATTTTCTGCGAATTGCGGTAATGCTAAGTGTCAAGTATATACACAGGAAAAAATTATGAATTTTACAGGTGACATAATTCTACAACCGATACAATTTATAACTACTTAACGTGTCAAATGACGCAATATTCCATTCGTGCAGAGTTTTACAGGATCTGAGTGTTATTTGCAATTGCCGCTGTATGGATTTATATGTATCAATTATTCATCATGCAAATATATGCTTCTGTGGCTCAGTCAATTAACTGACGTGCTTCGTGATCTAATGTTTCTTAGTTCAAGTCGCACTGTTGCTAACGGTCTTTTGTTTTTTTAATTTCATTCGATTTCAAGCCGTGTAATTTTCAAATCACACAATTTTACATGTTCTTGAATTTAAATTTGTGTGAAATACGACGCTCCATTTATGCGCATTGTGAAATCACAAGACTTTTTCGATCTGTGTAGTTGAAAATGTTTTGAACAAAATGGCTGCAAGAATCTTCGTAAAACTGATCACGATTGACCACCATTTTAAATTTCATTAAACAATATTATTTGAATCCGACTTCCGGTTCCGGAGTTATGGGGTAAAATGTGCCAAAAAAATAAAATATGTGTTCTAACTTTTCTCAAAGATGGCGCGACCGATTTACACAAACTTAAGTTCAAATGAAAGGTCCTGTGGTCTCATACGTAATTCCTGAATTTCATCTGGATCCGACTTCCAGATCCGGAAATATACGATAAAGTGTGTTAAAATTTGTTTACCTTCACTGAAAAGGGTGAAAGACCTTAGAAAGTTTTCTAAATCGACCTCAAATCTTTTCCAATTGATAGTTTTTATCAGTAGACGGCCAAACAAACTGATTTCGGTTATTCTTTTAAGAATCGAAGAAAACTATTTTGAAGAATGCCACAGTATTATATATGATAGTATGATTGATATGAGACAGGCATCAATACACCACTAGGTGGATTAAAACAGGTTTTTTTATATCTTATACGTCGATCGTTGCCATCATTTTACTTACAGTATCATAAAAAATGCATTAAATTGGTATTTGTTGACGACAGACATATTCTACCATATAATTTAATAACAGAGAGTTTTTTTTTGAAGACTTAAACACTCAGTAGAGGTAAACTTCGAATAATCCATTAAGAATATTTTAATGGTTGTAAAAAAACTGATTTGTGGAATTCATCTGATGTTTGTAACTGTTCCATTATTTATTTATCTACACCAGAACTAAAATTATGGACCAGTACTGAATTTTGAAACTGGATTCAAGAACTAAATTCGAAACCTGGGGAAGGCTCAGAATGCAGCTGAGATTTAGGTTCGGTATTTAGACCCAACAATCAAATCATAAATTTAGTTCTAAAATTATGGAACTGAACTCATTTTCAGAACCCTGGTTCCAAATTTAGTTCTAGAACTGATTTTTAAACTTGAATTTGAACCTAAATAAAAGAACTGAATTCATTTACAAAATCTAGCTCCAGCTGAATTTAGTTCCAGACTGCAGGTTCTGAATTCTAGAAATGAATTCCGAAACTTAATTTAGGGAAAAAATATGAAACTGAATTCAGGAATTAAATTCTGATTCAGACATCATTAGGTGAGCATGGCGCCGTCAGGCGAGTCCGCATCGAATCTCGTACATAGAAGTAGGGGAGAAAAATGCTGAATTCGTGTGCTTCAAAATAACAGCTCTGTGCACCCATACAATTGGCATGATATCTGATGCCGTGAGATGGCGTTGCTGAAATGAAGATTGATTTCTGTCCAAGCTGAAAGGATCTGGTTTAACTTAGTTCAAAGTTTTTATCAGTGTATGAAACTTTACATATGTAAACAATACACTATGAATAAAATTTACTCAAATTTTCAAGTTTTTTTACTCACGAGGTTCAAAAGTGGCAGAAGATTTTCAGTGTGCCATTTTTATTGGATACACTCTTTAAACAATTATGAGATATTGATCATGTGATTTAGCTACGTACAACAAACGTTTCGCACAGACACGTTCTTCGAGCTATTACTCACAGTGATCAAATTTTTGAAACAAGTGGTGGGGTAGTAGAACTCAGATGTAAGTAGAAATGTATGATTGTACACTCAGGTTTCTTTTTACGCGGGAGAAACGTACCGCGTAAAAAACGCGTAACTTCGGAAATCCACGTAAAAAAACCTCAAAACTAAAGCAAATTTTTTAATGCAAAATATAATATATAAATGCATGAAACGTCCAGATCTGGTGTAATCTCAAAAAACAATTTTTTTTCAATAAAATCGACATGGACTTAAAATTTTTTTGATATTTCCGAAATCGATTTTTTTATGCCAAATGTCTTAGAAATTCATGAAGCGGACATCTGGTGTAATTTAAAAAAAAAAATTTTTTTTTCAAAACTTCGAATTTCGATAATTTGAGACCGCGTAACATCGGAAATCTGCGTAGAAAACTGCAAAATCGAAGAATTTTTTCTGATGCCAAATGTCTTAGAAATGCATAAAACGTCAAGATCTGATGTAATACAAAATTTTTTTTAATATCACTGTCAGAGAGTTGACTTAAAAAAAAAATTCGAATTTACACCAGATCTCGACGTTTAATGGATTTTTAAGACACAACAAGAGAACCGCATAACTTGGGATACCCGCGTAAAAAACGCGTAACTTCGGAAATCAGCGTAAAAACAAACGTATAAAAAAAACTGCGCGAAAAAAGACCTCAAATACATTATTCAAACAGCTCGAACTGTGGAGCTAATGAAGAAAAAATACAGTCGATTGTAGTACACAAATGTACAGTTCATTGCTTGAAAACTGGGGCGGACCATATGGAAAACTTTTTCGTTAAAAGTCTTTTACTTTACACCGATTTCTGAATGAGTAATTTTCTTTTGAAGTCATTCCGGTACCTGCTTGTGCTGTCAAATTGTTGCAGACAAAATTGCATCGTTCTCTCGCCACGTTACATCTTTCAGATCAGATAACTCTTCCTTCCCGTTCGACTTCATTTGATATATTGTATATTGATATTCATTTGATATATTGTATATTGAGAGAAGAAACTTTGTATATCATGTACTAAGTACTAAAAATTCAAGAACCGATTCAAAACGATCCTGCCAGTCTTGTATGACAAAAGTCCGGTAGAAACAGAACCGTTAATAACCGCTAGGCAAAATTCTCTACCGAAAACGATTGTTGCAAGACTCTTGCCGGAATTATGCTAGCATTTCGGCAAAAACCTTCTGGCAGACGCTACAAGGCGCCTGAGTGGAAATCTGCCAGGCACATGCAAACGGGTAGCAAAGAATTAAATAAATCATGTGAAATGAACAAAGATAAATTTATCATTGAAATGTATCTCTTTCCGCTTACCAAAACAGACGTAACGAAGTTGTAATGCTGCGCGTTGCGAATTCGCCCTACGTTGTAGAAAAAGATGGGAAATTGAGTCAGGTAGATGGCGTAGGAAATCTTCGTCGTCACTCGGAATCCTGACCAGGAGAACACATCGATTAATTTATCTGTAAGTGCAATGGAAAATTAGTGACTCGTCTATGCAAAGCGATGATGTGACCGATGGTACTTCTATATCCTAAATGCGAGGTGAAAACAGCCCACGCAAAGAAGATGCACCATGCGATTGGGGAAAAGGCGGCATAGTTAGCAGCGTGCAAAGGATCATACACGTAGTGCATTGAACCCATGGGGGCGGGACCAAAAAAGGCAAATGCTAGCAACAAACTGCAGGCGTACCATCCCAGACGCAGTTGATTCTGTGGATGAAGAAAAAAAAAGAAACACAAATATATGCACTCATTTGCTAATAACAATTACGATTTCTAATAGTAACACTAAAAGGCCAACAAACTCTGATGTCGGCCCATAACAATGGGTCATGTGGAACGGCACCACTCGTGAGCTGCGGCTAAAACGTGCTTTTCAACCGGGTGACGTCTTTTTGTCTGTTTTGCATAAAATTCCCATTGGAACTAACCATATGCAAATCACTTTGCGGGCTAAACCCCCACAAGCTCATTTCGCTGTGATCAATGTTCTACTTACCGGCGTTAGACTGATCGATTTGTAGACTCGACACGCGTAACCTAACATGACACCCATCAGATACACGGTGAGCCGGTAATACGGTAGAATGTACATGTTGTCCGCCGTGTCGAACAGTTGTTTGACTCTGGAAACGTGTGTAGAGAAAGAGAATTTCAATTGTTACTTATTGACCAAAGGAATACGATGTCCATGTGAACTTACGACGTGCCAAAATAAACGTAATTGGACAGCCGCAGCTTATAGGTTACGTAGAATCGGTGCACGGTTGAAATCAGCGCTAGGACAATCAGCGCCAATCCGCCTTTTTTCGGCCATTTCCAAATTAACCAGATGAACAACGGTGACACCAGGAACAGTTCCGTGTCGATGCCGATGTGATGCGTGTGGGTGAGGCACATGTTTTTGAATCCGAAGTAGTTGTGAATGAAGAGCATATTGCGCCACCAGTACTTTTTACAAATGTCCCCATGATTGGTAACCACAAGATTCCATTGAGGTCCGCTGCCCAGGAAGGGCAACACAAAAGTACAGAACAGAATCAACGCTCCCAGTGGTGGCGCTATCCGGAGAATACGTCCTATGTAATCCTGGTACAACTTGATGCGTTGATTTCGCATGAGCCGTCCGATGATCGAATATGTGGTCAGAAATCCACTGAACATGATAAACGGATCGGTGAAGATTGAAGCCGCGCGTCCGACTACCGTCCACGATTGGCCTAGGGTCTAAGAAGGATAACTGTAAAATCGGCTATCGAGTACAATATTGATCCAAACGGAACTCACCTCACTCATTGCCGTTCGATTAGCATATGGATTGAAAAATAGCGCCATCGATTTATGGGCAATGACTAGCAGAATAGCATTGAGAAATCGAATTCCGTGGACGCAAGCCACATCGTTAAGATCCTCCTTGACACAGAAGATCGTTCGAGTGTTTTTAATAAGCGAAAATGAAGTCAGCCATTTATCTAGGAAGGAAAGGAAACAGAAATTCATTAGAATTAATACTTCCAATGGGGTCGGTCCATTCAACATACTTTTGTTCTCTGATTTGTACTCGTACAGTGTTGAAAGCACTACTACCAGTAAGTAAACCAGAAAACAGATCCAAACTTTGACCGTGGCTGGCGTGAAGTAATTGTCCCAGATAGAGTTTTCAACAACACACAGCTCGGGTTCTACGCTCACTTTTAGCTGTAAACCGCTTCCTTCGACGGTGTCTTTGAGCATTTCGGTTAGGGAAAGTTGTACGTCCTGAGGAGTGCAATTGGCCGGCACGCATAATGCCCAGTTGATGGTGGAGAAGCGTGGTACTCGATGACCGGGCTGCAATGATGAATAATAATGGTGAAATTATTTTTTGTTACATTTGCTGTTGTGGTATAAGTATTGTGCTACAGTAGAAGGAAAATAAATAGATCACTAGCTTTGTCTGTTGAAAGTTCCATCGCTTCACAAAAGCTAGTGGAATGTAGAGAATTTCGAACCGTTAGTCTTATCTGTCATCTGTCATAGATCTAAAGCAGGGGTTCTCAAACTATTCTGGGTCATGGACCCCTTTACCAAAATTAACTTAGGCCTTCGACCCTCATTAACAAATTCCTTTCTTGCTTTTTTAATATTGATGTAAAATACTTACCAATTTTTGCGGATGGTCAAATAAACACAACTTTTTCAGCATGAATATTTCAAATAACAACATATTTCAAACAATAGGGGGTCGATTTCTATACCTCGTCGACCCCCATAGTCAATTTTCGTTTACTTCGATCCCCGCAAAAAGGATATCGACCCCAAGGGGTCTATATCGACCACTTTGGGAACCCCTGATCTAAAGGATCGCAAAAATAATGAAATTCACACGACATGTAAATCAATAGCACTATAAAAAAGACATCAGTAGAATCGAAAATTTTAATCGAAAACGTTCATAGATGTAAAACTGAATGAATTAGAATTATAAGACTATATATTAAAGTTAAAGAATTATAATGTAACTTAATATTCAATCTTTTGTCACAAATGCGTTAAAAAAAGATGTAAATTGACAAAACTTTTAATCTGTGTTTTATTTTAGCTTCATCTCATTTTGAACGTGGATGCGTCATTTTTATTTATACTAGAGTGCAAATATAAGTTTTGGCAATCGAAAGCGTAACAAAATTAATCCAGATTTTGATTTCAAATCACTTATTTTGTGTTCGATTGTATTTTACTATCATTACATCAATCTAACAAAACTGTTGTGAATACCACATTTACATCGTTATCATGTTTTTAATAGTAGTATGTGATTTTATTGAATTAAATTAAATTTATAGAAGTAGCAGGACTCGTATATTTGTTTTGTCGAATTACAATACATATTGCGTAAATATAAAAAATACAGTACATCGATTTTAATAAACTGTACACTTTACAGTACGCATATTATCTAACAATAGCACATAAACAAAAACAAGAACGAATAATTATCAGATAATTTCTTTTCGCAATCTCAATAGTTTTTCTTTTTATATCCCTTTTTAAAGGTATTTTTTAGTTCAATATGAATTGAAAACAGTACAGAATTGACGATGATTTTGATTTAGTGTACTCTTTCTTTTTGGCAGTGACAATTTCTACAAAATTCAGTGAAAGTTTTTTTTACGCGCTGTGAACATGAATGAGTAATGAATAAAACGCGATGAAAAGTGCTCGGGTTGACGATTCATTGCATAAGAGCGCTGGTCTTACAAGCCAGTTGTCGTATGTTCTAATCCCGACCTGTAAGGATTCTTAGTGTCAATACGATCGTAATACTAGCCATGCAACGATTCTGTGCGCTAAGAGAAGGCTGCGGAGTCTGTTGAAACAGAACGGCCAAATTCCACAAAAGGAATGTGATGCAGGAACTTTGCTTTATAATGAAAAGAAGATAAATAGCCAAATCCATTTATTGTTTGCATGTATTTATATTCGTTACGTATTGTCACTGTTCTTTCTAACATATTGCGGTATTGCGGCAAATCGAAATACGATGCGTTAAAAATTTAAAATTCTGTATTAAATTTTTGATTTGAAAAATGCAGCACATTTTAATGGGGAGATACAATACAAATCCAAATACAGTAAATTTAAGGGTAAAAATCAGTACGCAGTATTTGGGTCAAAATACAGTACAATACTGTAAAATACAGTACGGATACGAGCGTTACGCATATCTCTAGCACACAGTAGGCGCTGCATTTGCATGGCGCTTCTGATTTGCCGTAGCGATAACCTGCGCTCTTGTTACTTCTGCGTATGATATTCAAGCTAAATTGGCTAATATTTCTAATCAGCTGCATACCATGTTTTGTAATTATTTTTTATTAATGTTTTATTATCATTATAACAATTATTAATCACAGAACTTGCTGCTTCAATTGATGATATTACTTCACCACTTCATTAGTTCATCGGCGAATTTATTCAGCATGTATTTTGCAAATCTCCTTTTCGAAAATCATATCAGATATGTTCAATGGGCGAACTTTTATCTTAACACATGGATCAATAAGTCCCGAGACTAACAATGGAAACAACATTTTTTTTGCAAATTTTTTTTTTATTCATCAGCATAATCACTTTTTAGGGTGATACAATGGTTCCAACGTTTTTCCAATTTTTCAATACCATGTTTATAAAAAAAATTATCTTTCGCTTCAAAATAAGCTTCTGATTCAGCGATGATCTCCTCATTTGAGCCAAATCTTTTTCCCTGGGGAATTTTTTAAGATCAGCAAAGAGCCAGTAGTCACTGGGGGCTAAATCTGGCGAGTATGGGGGGGAAGCAGATCAAAGCCCAATTCGTTCAATTTCGCCATTGTTTTCATTGTTTTGTTCATTGTTGTTTTTGTTCCATCGAAAGCAATCGCGGCACCCACTTGGAAAAAACCTTTTTCATGCTCAATTTTTCATGAAGGATAGTAAATACCATTCCATATGATAGTGTGTCATCTCAGCAATCTCACGGAGCTTCACTTTACGATCTTTCATTATAATTTTTGTCACTTCACTCACATTTTCCGGTGTAACGGCTTCCACAGGTCTACCCGAGCGTTCCGCGTCATTTGTGTCGGTACGACCACGTTTAAATTCGGCGAACCACCGACAAATCGTTGCTTTTGATGGACAAGAGTTCGGATAACATTTTTCAATCCAAACAAACTACAAAACGACTTTACTCCAACCTCGATAACTCAGCTGTTTCTGGTCGGATCGACTTAAAATTTTGACCCGTTTCAAGCAAAGGTTAGTACTCTAGAAAGACGTGGTTACTGGTTTACTACGAGCGCCATCTCTGCTTTAGTCGCGGGACTTATTGATCCATGTGTTAAATATCATCGAGCAGAATGCTTGACAGTAAACTTTTCCCAACTGATTTTTCGCCAAGTAAAATCAGTTTCAGTGAGAATTGCGTTTGTAAAAACCAGTATTAAATTTTTCTGCAGTGAGCTTTCTGAACAATGATTGTCTGAGAATCACTTGTAAAAAATTTCAGTAACGATTCCTGAGAATTAGATTTTTACCCACCATATTGAACTCTAACTCTTAACCTTATGGAGCAATTCCATTCGAATTCGAAGAGATGATTTTTTTGGGTAGTTGTAGTCATAATTGTAAGTATAAAATTGATCTTCATTAGATTAACCTACACACAACTCTGTTACGAAAAGTACAGTTATTTGATAAGTTAATCAAATTTGGGATGAAATGCGAATACAATCTGGTACATGAGATCATAGTCGCTGTTGCTAGAAAGAAGGGCGAAACTTCTTTAAAATATTGTTTCATTGGATCGACTACTTTCAGATAAATTCACCTTCAGCACCAATAATGGCTTGACACCTTGAAAGCATGGTCTGGACGAGATTTTGGCGCATATTCTTCTCAAAACGACATCCAAATTTAGTGAAATGTTCAAGTTGAAAGTTTCCCAAATCATTTGAGCCCAAACGTTACCGATTGGCCTAGATACGATCGAAATCATGTCAATGTAATCAAGACGTTTTTAAGCATGTTTTTCTCACATTGTAAGGAACAGCTATAAGCAGTTCCTTACAATAAACTCTAACCAACACTTTTGCTTCTTTTCGGACATCATCGGTAAAACCGAGATTTAGGAACTCTCCGACATTTTTCATCACTTTGAAAAGATTCACCAGCTTGCTCATAAATTCTTTCGATTTTCGCTTGTATTTTGCTTGGGTCTTTTTAGGACCAGATCGAATCAAAAACAATTGCCGGTTGATTCATTATTTATTTATTTATTTATTATTTATTTTTTATGACGGAACATGCAGCACAATACTTCTCAATGTGCGAGAAAATCAAACTAATACCATTCTACTTCACCGATCACGAGCAATCATGACCACGCTCTTCTGAAACCGACTTTTACATAGGTTGTTTGATTATTCTGATTTTGTTCGAATAATTTGCATCCAACGATAATTTTTGAACGGTACAAAATTCGTTGGCTACAAGTACAGAAATAAGAGGAACAAGTACATAATGCACATGAACAAGTGTAGAAGGTACAGGAAGAGGTACAGAAAGTGACAAAAAACTGGAATAAAGTGCAGAAAGTACTAGAACAAGTCCAAAAATTAGAACAAATAAAGTTCAGATAGTACATGAAAAAGCACAGGAACAAATACAAAGTGCAGGAACAAATACAGAAAGTTGAGAAACTAGTACAGAAGATACATGTGCAGACAGTACAGGAACAGCTACAGCTACAGGAAGTACAGGAACAGGTACATAAATTTCAAAATCAAGTACAGGAAGTACAGAAACAAAAACAGAAAGTACAGGAACAAGCACAGAAAACACACAAACACAGGAACAGGTGCAGGACGTTCAGCAAACAATACAGAAAATACAAAAGCAAGAGCAGAAAACACAGGAAGAATTAAAGAAAAGAAACAAGCCATCACCGTGAGAACCGAATTTTGAACGGGGCCTTGGAGGGCCGAGTGCCATATACCATTCGATTCAGTTAGTCGAGATCACCTTCTTTATTCCTAGTGGCGGTAATGATGCCTTTCTCATATTACTTATATTCTCAAAAACGTCACTAGAAGATTCTGTGAAAGATTTTTTTTTCAAACTTGAGTAAAATCAAAAACTTCCTTTAAGTCTAAACTACCATAACCTCTTAAGTTGCAAACAGTTATGTCAAGTTAATATGAATTTAAATTTGGCACGCTATATAAATTGAACAAAGCACGCTGTGTGCTAGGTGGAGGTGTTTTCTTCTTCCGTATCAGCACGTACCGATTCGTACCGGGTTTGAATAATTTTGTATGACAGTTTGAAAGTTTTGACACTCATCCCCCTTTAATTTCGGAACCGGAAGTCGGATATGAATGAAACTGTGGAGTGTATCGAAAATAAGCTATACACATACATTTATGTTGTACGCATGTATTTGTGATGGTTTTTTATGCTCAGATCACAGCATGCTGTGCGTTGGGCTGTCAGCTTTCGTTTGTTTGCTTGTTTGTGCGGTTGAAATTCTGCGTTTTCAAAATGTCGCGTATTGAAAAGAAAGTGAGAATTAAGGTTCTGGACACATGGCTAAGTGATAAAGGTAACATATTACTATGCGAAAATTGGCGAAGCGGCTTGGAATTCATCATGCCAGTGTTAAAACCATCATTAATAAGCTTGGGGTACACTATTCTTTGGATAAGCTACCAGGAAAAGGCAGAAAACCCGGTTCTTACAACCCGAAACTGGACTAGAAAGCGGTATCTCTAATCATGAAGAAAAAATCAATATTAAAACGTGATTTGGCCAGAAAAGTGTGTCCGAGTGTCGGAACCCAAGTAGCAAATGTAACTTATTGAAATTTCAAGTGGTTCTACAATTGTTTTTTATGTTAGATATGTTCAAAAAATATTTTAAATATATTAAAATCGGTTGTGCAACTTATACCTGTTAAGTTTTACGATAATACCGAAAAAAATCGCTATAGAACAATTTTCAGTATATCTAAAACAATTGTGCAGCAAATCACCAACTTGCCCACGTTGCACCAGCAGTTATAGAAGCTCTGCAAAAATTTCCACATCGTCATGTAAAAACGAAGTAACTAAAACAATTGTTCAACCTACAAAAAATTTGTCTGTCATAATTGTATCGGACTCAATATTTGCCGAAATTGCTGTATATCTCTTGTGAAGAAAAAAATAGTAAAATTATGCTCTCCACAAAAGTAAAAAATGATAAGCCGTTGAAAACCCCGCAGTGAAAACTATTTTGCTGCCGAGTCCACATTATCTTAACTGCCTCATGAAATTTAAGGTCAGTGTGTGCAGTTTTCTTCATTTTTAGAAAAACAATTCGAAACTTGCAAATAAGTTGTACCAGATTTATCTGCTTGAAATGAACGCAAAACTTGCCGACATAAGAATATTGTCATAAAAGTTTCAGAAATACAGCATTACATACGCAATGAAAACAAAAATCAATCAAATCATTTGTATTCGGTTTTCAACTCGCGAAAAAAATGAACAGTCCTGGCATCACTGATCAAAGATATTGAACGAAAAGTTAAGTTTATCATAGTTACTCTCATAGTTATATATTACCGCTTGAGCAACTTGTTCTTGCAACTACAGCACATGGGATCAACAAAATAATACCTACAGTGCGTATCACAAATGTCGGGTTCACTAAAATGAATGACTAAACTGTATTGTTGTTTAAGTCAACTTGTTTGATAAAAATAAAACAGCTGTTTTGATAAAAATAAAAACAAAAATTTCTCTTTTCAATATAACCTCGTTTCCTTTTCAATATAACCATATTTCCTTTTATTTAGGTAAAATAAATCATTACGTTGGGTGAACCATTTTTTTCAACACACTGTTACCCTCGATGCCATATTGGAAAATATTGAAGAAAAATTCATTTCAAGATTTTTCAGATTAATTGAAACATCAATATGATTAAAATCGTCTGAAAAGGTGTATGAATGTTTGATAACTTTCTTATACATATTTTAAACACTCCCGTGATCATATTCATTGAAAATAATAGATTGTTATTTTCATAGAAATTGATGTGCAATCATCAAAACACGTGCATTAAAAGGCGCTTGAAATTTTCAGGCGTACAAAGACATGTTTCACCATAAAAATGCAGTTCGTTGTTGATTTTCTATTTACTAAAACATAAAAGATCAATTCTACAATATGCAGTATTACCATTTATTTATGTGCAGAATATTTTTAAAGTTCCATGTTTGAGTTACGGGCAGTTGTATTGAAAATCAAATGTGAAACTTATTCATTAAAAATTATGTTTGCTATGTTTTTGTAAACATCAATTCAATTCTTGTTTACATTTCGTTGTAGTTTCCTTGAGTTCACAATTGATTTTTCGCTGAATTAATTGCTGCATTTGTAATGGGATCGATGCATGAGTTTTTGTATCAGTTTAATTGTGAATAAATGTTCGTGACAACAGAAGAACTTAAAGATATGTTGCACAACACAGAAAAATTGCGCTTTTTCCATAACACAATAGTTACTACAATAGTAATATGAACTAATTTGATAAATTACACAATCAGTAGAAAAATACAGGACAGCAACATAACGTGCTACTTGGGAATGATCCAGCGTATCAAGAGGCGAAATCACCTGAAGACCTACAAGAAGCAGAATATCTCGAAACAAAGTGTAGAACAGAAGAAGCGAGCAGCAACAAGGGCCCGGAAATTGTATTCGCGTCTTTTGCATTGTCCGGATGCATGCGTTTTGATGGACGATGAGACTTATGTAAAGGAGGACTCAAAAACCCTTCCAGGTCCACAATACTTTACTGTCGTCGTTGGGGAGGATGTGAGCGATGCGGACACGTCGATTCAAGTGGAGGAATTCGGTCGAAAGGTACTGGTATGGCAAGCAATATGTTACTGTGGTTTTAAGTCAACCATTTTTCACACTACCGGAACTATAAATGCAGAAATCTATCGATCTGAGTGCCTCCAGAAGAGATTGCTGCCTTTATATAAGAAGCATAGTACACCTCCACGGTCTTAGGCGGATTTAGTGTCGACTCACTATGCCAATACCACTCTCAATTGGCTTGCGAAAAAGGATATAAATATAAATTCACCAAATTGCCCTCAGCTTTGACCCATCGAACGTTACTGGGTCTTCAAGAAGACTGGTAAGGCAGCTGGGAACATCCAGGAGTTCGAAAAAAATTGGGCTCAATTGTCCAAAAAATGCGATGCAACACTTGTCCAGAACTTGATGAAGAGCGTTCGATCAAAAGATCGAAAATTCGTGAAGGAATAACTTAAATCTCGTCCGGTTTTCATTATGCTCAAGATGAACCTCGTACAATAAAGGACCAATTTATAGTTTGAATAAAATATCGTTTTTATCATAATTTGAAAGAAAAATTTGTGGATAGCTTATTTTCGATACACTCCCTATTTGGGAGCATGGAAAAGCCCGCTGGAGATCGGTGCGTTCGGAAGCTGAAACCGAGGACTAGTAGTCCCAAAGTAGATTTATATAAACACTAACCAACAAGGTCTACCATTGAGTTGAATTTACCAGTGAGATTGATCAAAAATTGCACTTCGTTTCGCCATCACTTTTGAAAAAATACTCTTGAAATTGAAAAATTTTCACTTATTACTTCACCTATCGCGGAACCGAAAGTCGGATCGCGATCAAGTTCAATAGCGATCCATGGGACCATAAAACCCTTCATTTAAAAGGGAGTTTGTGGAAATCGGATCAGTCATCTCTGAGAAAATCAAGTGACATTTACTGACAGCCATACATATATACACACACTAACACACATACACACACAGACATTTTGTGATCTCCACGAACTGAGTTGAATGGTATATGGCACACGGCTCTCCGGGCCTCCGTTCAAAAGTCAGTTTTCACATGAATGAAAAAAGTCGCCAAGATATGCAATCTTCTTAATGATTAAAATTTTAGACATTCCACTCGATTAAGTCTGAACTAAATAACGAATCATTAATCCTCGAGCATATTAATATTATTTCCATGGCATCAAAAAACTCTAAATTGAAGCCACGAATGAAATAAAACTTCAAAAACGATTGTTTAAACAAATAGACAATCAATCAATCAGTCTATCAATCAATCAATCAATCGTTCAATAAATGATGAAATTAAACAGCATTTTATTTCAAAGTAGATGCAAATTCCCGGTTCACTGTTGAAGTTATTCATCCCCATAGTGTTATTAGCAAGACATACAGTTATTATCATTATTAATAGTGATTAATTAAACTTGATCCTCACTATCCGGCTTCGTATTATCCCTGTAGAATGTACGGTGGCGGGTGCTGGATTACGGTTAGTCATCTGTTGTGATTGCTACCAAAAACAGAAACAACGCGAAGCACCAAACCCCGAACGAGAAAACTAAACGGTGATAGAAACCCGGCTTTCATGCATATCTAGTTGCATAGCCGCAAATGACATGTTGAAGACAAGTTGTCTAACCAGTAATTTTGCACGTGGGCGAGGTGCCGCACACGAGCCTCCGAGGCTTGATTGATCTTGAAAATGTGCAACCTTCGACAGTTTCACGAGGCCGCTATTGCATCAATCTTATGTTATGACCAACAAGTACAAGTAGTAGCAGATGACAGATGTTTGGGGGATGATCAATACCGGATTAGAAAACGCCGGCCAAAGCCGTTGAAATATTGTTCTCATGATGTGTTTTCCTGTACCGTGGGAGGGTTGGACGAAACGTTCTGAAGTGATACTACAATACTTACATCGCCGAGATCGCTCGTCAGAATCCCGTGAGACTGCACCAAGTTGAATATGTGCCGGAGGAATGGCGTGCTCGAGACAACCTTCGGTTGTATGCCGGCCAGACAGTATCTACCGCGGAGATGAGCTGTTTGGCTTTTCGAGCCTCCACGAACGTTCAAGCATTGATCGTAATCACCGTACTGATTGATATTTCCATTGAGAACACCGGAGCTCAGTTTTCCCGTGGCGTCGTGCACTGCGGTGATTGTTGGTATTAAACAGTCGTACGTTTCGATAGTGGTTAGCTCATGTACTTACTTCGGAGGGCCCACAACTCCATGGCACGGAGAGCGGTAAGGTACGATTTGGCCGCGCGGCTGCATTCCGGTGACACCTGCTTGCTGTAGGCGGGATTGAACGGTGAATGAATCGAGAGAAACGGCTCGATCAGCTTGGAAATAGACTCTGTGACACAAAGAGAGAGAGAGAATGAGAACATTGATGAAAGAAATTATTATGAAAGTGTGTTTAGGGCAATCAGTTATGGCAAACGTGTTCTACTATCGCTTTTCTTGTAGGTTAAGGACAATCACAGTGTCTCGGTTAAGGTGATCTATTCGAGTCTAAATTTCCATAAAAAGTCATTTCGTTGCGTTATTTACATTTGGTGTCACGCATTTGCTCCACTTATTAGAGGTGACGATTTTACTCGAAAGGTTGCGATTAGAAGAGAATATGAGATTTATAGTTAAGATTTATGCATTTACTTTTTTCATACCGAAGCTTGGATTCTGGTTTCGAATTTGAATTAATCGCACTTAATCATGGTGTGTGAGATGGATTGCTTCTTGAAAGGAAACAAAAAAGTTTGTGCATCAACTAGTAACAGATCGGCTGAAAAGTTCGTATCGTTTCTATGAGAGGGCGCCACTAGAATTAAATCCATACCATTTTCAGTTAGTACCTACCTTCAAAAGATATGTGTATAAATTTGACAGCTGTCTGATTATTAGTTCGTGAGATATTGCATTTTGAGTGAAGCTACTTTTGTTATTGTGAAAAAAATGAAAAAAAAGGAATTTCGTGTGTTGATGAAACACTACTTTTTGATGAGAAAAAGTGCCGCCGATACCAAAAAATGGCTTGATGAGTGTTATCCAGACTCTGCACCGGGCGAAGCAACAATTCGTAAGTGGTTTACAAAATTTCGTACTGGTCATATGAGCACCGAAGACGATGTGCGCAGTGGACGTCCAAAAGAGGTTGTTACCGATGAAAACGTAAAAAAAATCCACAAAATGATTTTCAATGACCATAAATTGAAGTTGATCGAGATAGCTGACACCCTAAAGATATCAAAGGAACGTGTTGGACATATTATTCACGAATATTTGGATATGAGAAAGCTTTGTGCAAAATGGGTGCCGCGTGAGCTCACAATCGATCAAAAACAACAACGAAAAACCATGCTGAAATTGAACGAATTGGGCTTCGAATTGCTCCCTCATCCACCGTATTCTCCAGATTTGGCCCCCAGTGACTTTTTCCTGTTCTCAGACCTCAAGAGAATGCTCGCTGGTAAAAAATTTAGAAGCAATGAAGAGGTAATCGCTGAAACTGAGGCCTATTTTGAGGCAAAGGACAAATCGTACTACAAAAATGGTATCGAAAAGTTGGAAGATCGTTATAATCGCTGTATCGCCTCTGTTTGCAATTATGTTGAATAATAAAAACGAATTTTGGCAAAAAAATGTGTGTTTCTATTAAACGATACGAACTTTCCAGCCGAACTGTTATAACCTACAAAATGAAACAGATGTACTATTTTAGGTGCTTCTGGAATCGGATACCAGGATAGTCGGACTTATTTTGTTTGGTCTTTTACCTGAATTGACAATCACAATTGACAATTTATTTAAACATAGGTTTGTGAAAATCTGCCAAGCCATTTCCTAAAAAGTGAATGAGTTCCACTTTGTTATACATGAAAACTATTTTCTGTGCTTCTGGAACCGGAAATCGGTATACAGGATAGCCGGAATCGATTTATTTGACCTTCTTCAGCAAAAACTACCGATTAGAATAGTTTTAACCCCAGTATACAATTTGGTTTTGTTTTTTGCTTCGCAAAGAATTGAAAGTTGGATTTTATCTTAAAGTGCAAAAACATTCAATGAAAATAAGAACAATCTCACCGATTACTCCATTACTGTCAAATCGGGAGTCTAATCTCCATGACCACTAGTTCTACGTAATCACCAATATCGGTAATGATGAAAAGACTTATTAATCCAGTGTAGGCTAACGGCTCCCTATTTCATCTGAGCTCCTATTTCCATCTCATCCCTTTATCTCATAACTTTGAACATGAAACATATTTTTCAACGTACCTGAAGCAAACTGTAAAATGCTTTAAAATGTTAATTTCAGTTCAGGAGGAACTTTCTCGTTTAAATAAATGGTTTTAAATCCTTTAGTAATCGTTTTATCCATTTAGAACAAAGTCGCTTTCCAATCTTGAAAACATTTTCATCTCAAGTTTTGCTGTTCGTCATGTTTGTGAACCAATTGATTCGTTTCAAAACATGATCACTATTTCACATAATTACCTCACTTTTTAATGTTGGATGACTTCATAATTAGTAATGTTCACTTTTCAACGATGGAAAACTTCTAAAATTACCTGTTAAACAATAAACATCTTCAAAACTATGAGATGAGAATTTGCACTTGAAATATTGGATTACGATTTGTTTTCATCGCATTTGGCTGAGGTAAGGCTGACAGGTGTTCTCATAATGTTATGAAAAATTTTTTTTTCTTCCAATTACCATCAACATATTTATTTTTGCTATTCGTGACATTAGTTTAATTATACTTCAATAAAACTGTTTCTGCTTCTAATATTAATAGAAAGTACATATGTGTTGAATAGAGTGACTATAATCAGAGTGGCGACAGCTGTTCGTTTGGAATGACAGCTCCCAGTTCCAAACGAGCAAACGACCTGTCAATTCAATGTAAAGCTAATGGAATGTTTTGAATTGTTGCCAAAATTACGGATGAGATGTCGTCACTCTGGTTATAGGCACTCTAGTGTTGAATACTAATGAAATAATCATTATAGCAAATCTAGTAGCACTGGTGTCATTCCGTCAATATACACGCTTAAAAATAGTTACTCAAAAATGAGTAAGATCCCACTCATCTATAGAAAAAGTAGAACAACTCTAATTTAGTAACTCCTTAGTTACTCAAATTCGAGCTCTTCCGCTGGAAACGATTTTTGGGTAAAATCTACTCATTTACTGAGTAATGCTTTATTTGCCCATGTGCCAAAAATAGAGTAATTAGTTAAATTCTGAATGAAATTTTATTCCACATATACCAAATTCGCGTAAAATTGCTCCTCTTTTGATTGTATTGTATTAAAATATTAAGTAATTGACACGCAATACATAAAAAAAATCATACTGTGTTCATTTATTATTCCGTTTACAATTGATTTCTAACATCGAGATATCATATCAAGCGGCGATCGCTTGGAGTAGTGTGTTAATCGTAGCTTAACACACATGTCAGTACTGCTCAGACACCAATCAGACACTTGTTCCTCATAAATGACACACTTGAGCAT
Organism: Malaya genurostris; assembly: GCF_030247185.1. Taxonomy (NCBI): domain Eukaryota; kingdom Metazoa; phylum Arthropoda; class Insecta; order Diptera; family Culicidae; genus Malaya; species Malaya genurostris. The sequence goes on from NC_080570.1 coordinate 130,791,070, forward strand.
ATTTGTTTCCATTCTGAAGCACAGTACGGATCCCTTCTGGACACAATAACTGCGTCGATGGCACAACCAAGAGGACAGTCTAAAAATTGTGGTTTTTACAGACACAACACCGTTTGTGTTAAGCGACTCACTCTTGAAATACGCGATCTCACTAACAAAAAATAGAACCTGTTGCTACAAATGGTTATTACAACTTTTAGTCTGATCTTGCGAATAGTAACATAAAAACGAGTTTTTGCGTTAAACTCAAATTTAGAGTAAGAGTTACTCATTATTATTGATGGTAACTACTCAATTTTTGACGTTTCCATGTATCATTTGAAAATGAGTAACTAGTGTTCAAACTCTGAGTAACTTTTTCTAAGCGTGTAACGCTGTGAATGTGGCGTTGACATAATTACTGGTTGCCAGCATGCTGGTGTCAGTATGATGACATGCCAGTAGCTGGCAATGTTTACACTATTGCAGTTATTTATAATTTTTACCAATTTTACTAGCAAGAAATTGCTAGTAAAATTGGTAAAAATTATAAATAACAATGAAATATATCCTTTAATACTTAAACCATCATTCTCATGTTTTTTATTGACCCACTTTACGCGAACGAATGCTTTTAACTGAGAAAAACATAGAATACGTACAAGAAGTACAATATTTTTATTCTGTCGCCATCTTGAATTTCTACACTAGCATGAAATTCAGAACGATCAAAAACTTTCATGTTGGCAACAATCAGCAGCTGGCAAGCGTTTACATTATGCTGGTAGCGTGCTGGAGCCAGTATACTGGCCTCACACTGAAAATTATTTCTACCTATTTTTTGAGGAGAAATCACTCGTTGTCAAGCTCTTCTATAAGCTACTCAAAATTAGGTCGTTATATACTCAAACTTTGAGTTGATCGGTAAAAATGGGTAGCTTGCTACTAAACTTACATTTACCTAAATTTTGAGGTCATCACTCGTTACCCAAAATTGGGGAGATGCACTTTAGATGATTTTGGGTAGGATTTAACCCAAAATTAGGTGGCGGCTAGTAAGAGTGCAGCATGCTGACATCCAGCACAAGTGTAAACGGTGTGTGTGTTTCATCGGCTGTGTATCTGATATTTTCTTGACTTCCGGTGAAACCCTCAACGAGTGAACACGTCGTATCGTGTTAGTGCGGTGAAAATTCAAGTATTTCGCGAGAAAGAAAGGATTTTCATCCGTACTTCGGTGACTCCACGTTGTCACATAGCGAGGGTTTCACTTGTAGTCCAGTGAAAAGAAAGTCCATTGGACTATAAACGAAAGCTAACTGGCAATATAGCTAAATCGCTGTGCCATCAATCGGCGTCATCTCAAGTGAGGTGACGCCACCAGAAGTGAAGAAGAAGAAGAAGATATTTTCTTATTTTTGAAAGGGCTGATTAAGATTAACCCCTAGATGACTTACAGTAAAATTTTAAATGTAAAACGAAAGAAAACGAAAACAACCTAATAATTTGTTGAAGTCGAATTGATTCCAAACTGGTTCTAAATATATCGTGTGTTTTCTCACAGTTGACATTAGGACCATTTATTTTGTTTCGATTGTTATCGCATTTGCTAATTAATAGAATGCATATAGGACCTACGATAGGATGAATAAAAATCCAATGAGATGAAATTATAAACTGACATATCAGAAGTGCTTTTAGCTGTTTTTGGAATATTTAGTTTAATATACAAGAATGGAAATATGAAGTTTAGTTTGATTTCCAAGACTGGAAATAGCTTCGATGGGTCGAAGCTGAGAGCAATTTGGTGGATTGATATTTTCTCAACGAAATTCATACCCTTTTCCGCAAGCCAAATTGAGAGTGGTTTGGCATAGTGAGCCGACGCTAATTCCGGCCAATACAGTGGAGGTGTACTATGCTTCTTATATAAAGGCAGCAATCTCTTCTGGAGACACTCAGATCGATAGATTTTTGCATTTATATTTCCGGTAGTGTGAAAATGGTTGACTTCAAATCACAGGAACATATTGCTTGCCATACCAGTAAATTTCGACCGAATTTCTCCACTTGAATCGACCTGTCCGCATCACTCGCATCCTCCCCACCGACGACATACAATTTCCGGGCCCTTGTTGCTGCTCGCTTCTTCTGTTCTACACTTTGTTACGAGATTTTCTGCTTCTTGTAAATCTTCAGGTGATTTCGCCTCTTGATACGCTGGATCATTCCGACACTCGTTCCTGCTTTTTTGGCCAAACCACGTATTGACATTGATTTGATCTTCATGATTCGAGGTACCACTTACTGGTCCAGTATCGCGTTGAAAGAACCGGATTTTCTGCCTCTTCCTGGTAGCTCTTCCAAAGAATAGTGTTCTCCAAACTTATTAATAATGGTTTTAACACTGGCATGAAACCGCTTCGCCAATTTTCGCACAGTAATATCCTTCTCACTTAGCCATGTGCCCAGAACCTCAATTTTCACTTCCTTTTAAATACGCGACATTTTGAAAACGCAGAATTTTCAACCGCACAAACAAGTAAACAAACGAAAGCTGACAGCCAAACGCACAACATGCTGTGATCTGAGCATAAAAAACCATCACAAATACATGCGTACAACACAATTGTATGTGGATAGCTTATTTTCGATACACTTCTTATGGCCGGAATAACACAATTCTGTTCACGTTATTTTGAAAGGTTTCCATTTATAGATTGGAATTAAATTCATTTATTAATTGAAATTGAATTTTGAATTCTGTGTAATAGTCGGCTCGGAATAAACTCTGCTGCCAACGGATTGGTTCGAAATTCTGGCGGAATTGAGTGAGTTAATTTGAATTTGCTCGTATTTTCCTCTTGATTTGTTTGCATTTCACAATAAAAAATATACTGAATACTCATAATTGAACAGAACAATATCGTAAACTAATCTACAAAAAGTGCTTCAAACTCTGGTGCATCATATTCCTCCTCTGGGTAATCACAAGCAAACATGAGCGTGAACTCTCGCGGATGCAACTGTTGGCATTATTGGTGGTCCGGATCAAGGTACGCGTGTTCTCATAATTTACTGTGTTCAATGAAAAATAAGCAATCGTTCATCATGGTTTTCCGATGAGTAAGTGTTTATTATCGGTTCACAATATGAAACGCATATGGAAAGCTTCAAGTTCAAGCTTGTCATGAAATTTAGAATCAGATCCAAATACCCTTCAGCAGTCATGAGATTAGTAGTAGTTGCGCATAATTTGCATTCATTGTTCACTTGGTTTCAGCATGTTAAAATCATTATGAGTGTCAATGAAGATACATGTTCTTTAATCGTTCACAATTAATTTCCATGAACAAATAAGTGTTCTTTTCAATGAAAGCAAAAGCAAAGAGACGAATGCTTTCAGTTACAGTGAATATTAGATTTCGATAAAGCAGGGCTTCTGCTGTAACCAGCATTAAAATCTTTTTGTACCGCCAAACTTAAAAAGTAAAAATCAATTACAAAAGCTGACAAAGATGTTTTCAAATGCTTTGGACTAATTTTCAACTTAAGGTTAATATACCTATTAGTAAATGTTTTACTACTTACTTTGGTTACTCGAATTTTTGTACGTCGCGAAAATCAGAAGTTCAGCCGACCGGAAGTTTATGTTGCCCGGCAAAGGGTATCGAAAATGTACGTAATCATACATTTGTCTCATTGTGCAAACTGTCAAGTCATTCTTTTTGTTACACCCAAATGGGCACAAATGAAGTTCGATGAGTTGCATATTAATGTCGCGATACGTAGCTGATAGTGACGTTTCATTTCATTCGATTTCGTTTGCATTGAATGAAAATAATTTCGCAATTATATTTTTTCAGTGAATGCACCTGAATGAATGATTTAGGTCGTTGCCTCGTGCTATTTGGAATTTCCGTCTCTATTGAAAAATTTGGAACAAAACAAATCTTCGATTTCACAAGAATTTGATAAGATATTTATTTTCGTAAAAAAAATCATTTGAGTTATAAACATTATGGAAAATTTCAGCAGGCATCAAACTTCCTTAACTTTTGTGCCTGCTGCTATAAGGTGTATACAAACACATTTTTATTAATCGGAATTAAACCGATTATCGGGTTTTCGTCCAATCTTTTGAGATTAATAAACTACAATTGGGTTATGATTTACAATTTTTTTTTTTTTTCATTTTCGTCGTCTATCCCGGAAGCTCGACCTTTATTTTTTACCCTATCCATCAAATTATGTTCAATCAATTAATCAGAGTTTTTTTTTCTTTTATCTCAATTTTTCCAACTTCAGCTCAGTTCTGATAGTTTTGGAATATTAGCGTTTGAATTTGGATTCATATTTTGAATACAAAATTGATTCCGTTGATTCGGTACCGCTATAACACGTTTCGAGCGAAGTGGCTGGATGTTAAATCAGGCCAAAACGGAATTGATTCTTCATGCTTTCTTATGACTGGCGTCTCTTCCTTTCACTACATCCGTCAATCGTCTGTCTGGTCAGAAATTACTTTACATGTAGCAAATCTTTGGCGTTACATTCATTTTGTGAAATTTGGCTTTCGTTTCGTTTATTTCTACTTTCGAACATCCTCCTTACGATTCCGAAGTACGGTAAAATATTAAAATTTTTGGAAAACTTCAAAACCAACCGATTTTTCGGCGAATGCAGTTTATTTCACAGACTGTTTGTTCACTGAATTATCCGTTAGTTTAACTGATTGAACTTACCGAAGTGTTTAGTATTTTGTGTGTAACATCGCACTTAGACTTGAAAATTTTACTGTCCATTCGACCACTTCAAAATCACTTATTGCCTTTCTCCGAGCGTTTAGACATTAATTGAAGTTGTATTCGCAATTGCAAGTTTCAAAAGTTACATAATATTATCGGCTTGCCAACTTCATCGAACACATCGAATGGTTATTGGGGATGAACAATGGATAATCTATGATACTCCCAAGAAGAAAAAACATCATACTATGGTCGGTCAACTGTTGCATCAGTTCGCTTTCACATCTTGTCCAAGTCAGTCGATATAACAAAATCGCTTACGTTCGGGACGGAAGAAACCAAGTACAGTATTGTGTAGTGAACAATCGAACGACCTCGAACTGAGTGAACCAAACGAACAAAAGCTACCGCCGACACGAAAGAATACAATTCTCGGGTAATTTTTCAAAAGGGCGTATAAGCAAGTGACAGTTTCTCTTTAATCACTCTCTCTTTCGATTATTGTGATGTGAGTAAAAAGATTTTCTTTGGTATCATTATTCTGTTTGAAAGTCGAATGTTTCGGGTATCATTTCATGCAAAGAGTTGAGTGATAAACGTGGAAACCGCTTGGTAATTAATAGAAGAGAAAGTAAACAAAGAGAGAAACTGTCACTTGCTTATAATCCCTTTTGAAAAATTAACCGAGAATTGTTGTTGACTTCAGACAGTGCAAAATTCGACCTTCGATACGAGAACTTGAAAGTTTGCTTAAGGAGCAAATGCATCTTGACATTAAACGTGTGCATTTACTTAAATGCAATAAGACGAATAATGTTGTTTACATCCAGTTTTATAAAGAGGTGGATGCAATTCAATTCGTCAAAGACAATAACAATGTGCACTATGTGGAGCACGAGAACATTAAGTACAACATTCCAGTATACATGGATGATAGTTAATGCTATAGAAGTGCGTGTGCATGATCTTCACTCAAGTGTCACCGATTCTTATATTCGCAAAACTATGTCCCAATACGGAGAAATTCTCTCTATCGAAAAAGAAAAGTGGAAGAATTTTTTCCCCGGTATTCTTAATGGCGTACGTTTGTTACGCATGCGCTTGAGGAGGCCTACTTACATTGTTATGTGACTTTCGGTCAGGATACAAGAATTCCGTGCAAATCACTTGTTACCTATGGCAATCATTGCCAAAAAGCTGTTCACTACGATAAGACCCCCGATCCTCGTTGGATGGAAATGGAAACTCATCTTCCCCTAGAAAAAGGGTGACAACGAGATCCAATAGCAAAAAAAAAAATGGTAAGTTACAAAAATGTAAGCAAATCGGCCACGTAAAGCTTTTACGCAAAAAGGCAAGAATAAAAATTTTATTATAAAAAAACCTGTTGCCATCGAAATTGCTTCAAATTTGGATCACCTCAAAAGACAAGACATTTTTTCAAGACGAAATTGGAAAATTGTCTGAGAGATGGGGAAAAGTAGTAAGTTGCGATGGACGATACTTTGATTAATCGTAAAATTTTGTTTATTTTGAAATAAATGCATCTTTGACCTCAAAAAAAAAAAAAAAACGGATCGAATTAACTAGTACTCCCAATAATATACTGAAAAGTGAGGTTGAAGGTTGAATGTTCTATATCTAATGTTGGCTTATCGAACGTAGCTCTTTCTGAGTTTGCTTCTCGTATTTTGTATATATTGTAGATTATGGACATTTTTCGTATTTCGATAGAAGTGAATGAAAGCAAAAATTGAAGAGAGTGAATGAAAGCAAAAATTCAAAACAACCCAAAATTGTGTAAAGAGAAGTCACAGATAACAGCTCACATATGAACTGTGTGTTAAATTGGCTCAATCAGCGTGGCGAACATTTGCAGATGTCACCACGATCGACACGAGGTGCCACCACGATTTGGGTGCCACTTTCACTGAGCAACAATTTTGGGTGCAACATTCACTACACACTAGATTTCTGTTTTGCTGACAAGTTTAGTTTTGTTTTATTCCGATCGAATTCTCGTGGAATTTATGCGACATAGAAATAAAGTTGTCTTTAACACTTAAGGAAATCGCGTGATAAGTGTGAAAATTGTTGTAGTTGGAATATTTTCATAACATGCAGGAGGATTTTGTTATCGTTCCGGAACGTAGTGGGACGTTCTGAAAGATCTTTAATTTTTGGAAAAATCTTTTGTTATGACTTATATTCTCGAGGATGAAAGTAAAATCGTCATAATGAGAAAATAATTAACGAAGGATTGCTCACCTGCATCTTCGGGATCGATTTCCAACTCGCTTTCAACCGTTTTCGTATCCGTTTCAGCAAACTCTGTCCGAAACTTATGTCTAACACTGCTGAGTAAATACTCATCAATTTCACTCAAATTTCCACTTGGAACGGTTTTATTTCCCGCCAGTGGTGGGCTCAAGTTTTCCAATGTTTTCGTACTGACAGGTGTTCCGTTTCGTTTAGCAACATTTTCTAGCTTTGGCACTTGCGTTGAACACTGATTCGGTGAATTGTGACACTGTTCTCCAACGGACGAAGTGGCAAACGTGGCGAGTCCCAAAATGGTGCAAATTATGTTCACATACATTGTTAGATAATCTGCTAGACCATTCAATCACTCAATCTTTTCGGCTGAGAATTAGTACTGTCATTACAGCTATTCTAAAACTATACTCACTTCTCATTACTGATTGACACTTATGTTGCACCCTTTGAGGGTTTTGATCGTTTCATTCTTCCTAGAATGGTCTCACTATCACTATCACTTTTGATGGTCCTTTTTGTTGCTGTCAGTTGCACTGTGAACTCGTGGAAATCCTTTGGACAGTAACTGATTTCCCCCGACTCGACATGCGACCCACTCCGCGGCGGCTCAGAACGAACGTTATCCAATCAATAGTTGAGCAGAGACTGATGCGGGCTTGATAGCGTTCATGTGACTACATACTTCTCAGTGCCACCAACGCGCAACGCCTCATAGTGTAAAAGTACTGCAAGAAACCGAGGCCCAGGGCAATTCGCGCTTCTAGTTGGTATTCAATGCACACTGATAGCCGCTGCCGCCTCGTGCTCGCAGCTGCGTGATGCACAAAAACAAAAAAATAAAATAAAACATTCGAACTACGGCAGAATGATCATTTGTTTATATTGGAGCATAGATCGAAACTATTTCGGTTGCATTTCTGACAAACTGGTACCTGTTGCAATAAATTGTAGCACAATTTCACAATTTCGATAACAAATCTTTGAACGATTGATCTGCATGGTTTCAATAATAATCGCTTGACGGCAATATCGTTGCGTTGCGTTGTGACGATTATCTTGGCGGATTGCAGACTGTCAGCATCATTTTTTGCTGATTGATCAATAAGCGTTACTTAGGAAATTGTATTGGGAATTGATGCCATTCCAACTCAAATTGAACATTTCAATAGCATGATAGCTTCCCATCTTCTTCGTTCACAGGGAAGGGTGAAGGATAAAGTAGAGAGGACATGTTGATGCTTCACCTACTTTCCGGAAGAAAGACGACTCTTCATTCTCTTCCATAGGTAACGCGGAGTTGGAGTTATGGGTAGGTAAGAGGTATATGAGCTAGCTAGGGACCATATAAATATATTTACCATCTACTATATATTCTAACTTCTGGTTTAAATGTACAGTTTGTTAACAGATCGGCTGAAAAGTTTGTATCGTTTCTATGAGAGGGCGCCACTAGAATTAAATCCATTTTCAGTTAGTACCAACCTTCAAAAGATACGTGTATACATTTGACAGCTGTCTGATTATTAGTTTGTGAGATATTGCATTTTGAGTGAAGCTACTTTTGTTATTGTGAAAAAAATGGAAAAAAAGGAATTTCGTGTGTTGATGAAACACTACTTTTTGATGAAAAAAAGTGCCGCCGATACCAAAAAATGGCTTGATGAGTGTTATCCAGACTCTGCACCGGGTGAAGCAACAATTCGTAAGTGGTTTGCAAAATTTCGTACTGGTCATATGAGCACCGAAGACGATGAACGCAATGGACGTCCAAAAAAGGGTGTTACCGGTGAAAACGTGAAAAAAATCCACAAAATGATTTTCAATGACCGTAAAGTGAAGTTGATCGAGATAGCTGACACCCTAAAGATATCAAAGGAACGTGTTGGACATATTATTCACGAATATTTGGATATGAGAAAGCTTTGTGCAAAATGGGTGCCGCGTGAGCTCACAATCGATCAAAAACAACAACGAATTGATGATTCTGAGCAGTGTGAAATTGAACGAATTGGGCTTCGAATCGCTCCCTCATCCACCGTATTCTCCAGATTTGGCCCCCAGTGACTTTTTCCTGTTCTCAGACCTCAAGAGAATGCTCGCTGGTAAAAAATTTAGAAGCAATGAAGAGGTAATCGCTGAAACTGAGGCCTATTTTGAGGCAAAGGACAAATCGTACTACAAAAATGGTATCGAAAAGTTGGAAGATCGCTATATTCGCTGTATCGCCTCTGATGGCAATTATGTTGAATAATAAAAACGAATTTTGGCAAAAAAAAATGTGTGTTTCTATTAAACGATACGAACTTTTCAGCCGAACTGTTACATAAGAGCGTGGTCACGATTACTCGCGATCGGTAAAGTGGAATGGTGTGATATTTTTTAACACAGAGGGCAATAGTGTCCTTGATGCAATGCGAGAATAAATCAGCTGACTATTGTTGACAATTCGATTGCTGCATTTTTCCAAAATGAGTACCGCGTACGTTGCGCGCTTCGAAGCAGTTTTTTTGTGCTCGCACCCGAAAGGTCCCAAAATGACCCAAGCTGCCGCGGTGAAATACATGAAAAAGTCGAAACAGTTTGTGAGTAAGTGGGTGAATCGTTTTAAAGAGGTGAAGAATGTCGACAACTTTCCATCATTCGTCATCTAACACTCGATGTGGATAGACGAATAACCTACTACGACTAATTTCGATTTTGTTTTATTTTTTATTCGCAGTTGTCTACCTACCCAAGCTATGGGTAAAAACCGCCATAGATCCGAGAAGGATTCAAAGGATGCTAAGCGTCTGAAGCCAAGTGATGTACAGGTAAACGACCGTTTGCTGAGTAAAAACCAATATGCTGATCTGCCAGTTGATGTCGAAGAGGAACTGCAGAAGAAGGAAAAAATGCCGCCTTTCTACCCGAAGGGCTTCCCACCAGCTCTACGCTCGGATTTCAACACGCTGATCAGCAAAGGACTACAGGCAACAATCCGTTTATGTACTGAAGGCTACAAAATAACTGTTCCGGCTTTGAACCACTACAAAGGAGTGGAATTGTATCTGAAGCAGACAAAAGCGGAATACTTCACACACGATATTGCCGCCAACAAACCTATGAAGGATGTACTTCGAGGACTACCCGACATGATGGAAGTCGAACTAAAGCAGGCACTGTCGGAGGCTGGACTAAAGCCTTTGATGGTTTTTAAAATGAAGCGACATAATACGGACAAAAAGTTTAGAGATCAACTGTACCTGATTCATCTGGAGAAGGGCTCCATCACCATGAGTCAACTGAAAAAGATTAAATCGTTATTTCACATAATCATCGAATGGCAAAAGTATAAACCGGTACATCGGGATGTCACACAGTGCACGAACTGTTTGAACTACGGCCAAGGAGCGAGGAATTGCCACATGAAAAGTCGGTGCGGGAAATGTGCCGAACCACACAATACCAACGATTGCCTACTAGATGACATCGCTGTAAAATGTGTGAACTGTGATGGCGACCATCCATCTACTAGCAAATCGTGTCCCAAACGTGCTGAGTTCACAAAAATTCGACAACAGGCGTCCCGCAAACAATCGACGCGCAAGAATGTTCCACAGAAGGATGAAATTAATTTCCCACGGCTCCCACCGATGAGGGATATTCCGAATTTGCCGCCACTTCCTCGCAGCAATCCAAAAGATTCAGCCGCTGGATCACAAAAAGAATCTTCCTCAAAAATTCCTCCTGGATGTGGCAATAATCAACCACAAGCAAAGGATGACTCTGGTGATTTATTCTCTGCTGAACAACTGATCGTCATTTTTGAAACAATGACAACAAAACTACGAAACTGCAGAACGCGGTTAGAGCAAATCAACGCCTTAGGCAAATTCATCATCGAATATGCAATATAATGAGTTGGTTATAGTAAATTGGAATGCTTGCTCACTCAGGAGCAAAACTGCTGAATTGTCCGACTTTCTTCAAGAGAAGAATGCCGATATTGCTATTTTAACTGAAACTCATCTTAAACCTGAAATTTCTATTTTTATTTCCAATTACAGGATTCACAGGCTCGACAGGGCAACTACCAGAGGAGGGGGAGTTGCCATTGCCATTAAACGATCCATTCAGCATAGGCTTCTGTCAGCCTTTAAATTGCAACTCATAGAAGCCATCGGAATTGAGATTACAACGACGATGGGACCCATCATCATCATTGCAGCGTACTGCCCCAAACAAACAAATCTTCGAGATGGTACGTGTGCAACATTGAAGCGAGATCTGGCTATGCTCACTCGACGACAGAACAAATTCATCATTGCTGGCGACCTGAACACACGGCATGAGCTGTGGGGAAACAGAAGACAGAATCGAAACGGATTCGTACTTGCCGAAGATTACGAAGCTGGACAATACAACATCTTCGCTCCGGATCAACCAACGCGACTTTCCAGATCGGGAGTTCATTCCATTTTGGATATATTCATCGGCAACATCGCCATAGACAGCTCTCCGGTTGTCTTCTACGAGCTCTCTTCTGACCACTTTCCAGTACAATTGACGTTGGGATCTTCACCAGAAACAGTGCCTATTCAACCTCGGAGGAACTATTATCGCACCGATTGGGTCCAATTTCAACAAATCGCCGACCAACATATTAATATCGATCTGCCACTTGATTCCCCGATGGAAATCGATGCGGCCCTATCTTCCTTCCAGCATTCAATCACAGTCGCTCGTGATAGGACGGTTCCAGTACAACATATGCCGAGTTCCTCTCTTCAAATCGACAGTGTCACCAAGAAACTCATCCGACTTCGGAATATCTACCGGAGGCAGTATCAACGAACTGGCATTCTAGATAGGAAGACTACTTATAACAACTTAACTAGGATAATCCAGGAAAGGATATCTGAGCTTCGCAACAGGAACTTCCAGCAAAAGCTTCGAGAAATTCTCCCACATTCAAAGCCCTTCTGGTCCTTAACGAAGGTGCTTAAGAAAAAACCGAAGCCTATTCCTCCTCTGATGTCACCCCAGGACGCAGCTGAAGGAATACATTTAATCACACCAGTAGAGAAGGCAAATGCGCTAGGCCAGCAGTTTGTGTGTTCTCACAATTTAGGACTCAACATTGTTAGTCCACATGAAAGAGCCGTTGCTGATAGCGTAGCTGAGGTTGACCAATCAGACAGCTTGGTTCCTGAGGAAAGTAGAGTCACTGAGAATGAGTTGATGGCTTTTGTGAAAAAATCCAAAAATATGAAGGCCCCCGGTTTCGACAACACATTCAACATTGAGCTGAAACATTTGAGTATTCGCTCATTTGTCTTCTTAGCTAAACTTTTTAACAGGTGCTGGGAGCTTGGTTACTTCCCTTCAATGTGGAAGTTAGCTAAAGTTATCCCAGTTTTGAAACCGGGGAAAGATCCTTCCTTTTCCAAGAGCTATCGACCCATCAGCTTACTCTCTGCCCTATCCAAACTGTTTGAAAAGTCAATACAAAGGCGAATTCTTGCTTTTGCAGATGAACAGGATATATTTCTGGAAGAACAGTTTGGGTTCCGGAAAGGAAGATCCACCATCCACCAACTCACAAGGGTTAACAACGTCATCCAGCAAAACAAATCAGTGTCCAAAACGACTGCCATGGCAATATTGGATATTGAAAAGGCATTCGATAATGTGTGGCACGATGGCCTGGTGTTTAAACTGCATCGGTATAATTTTCCCATGTATCTTATTAAAATTATCAAAAATTATCTTGCAGATAGAGCATTCCAGGTTTCTCTGAATAATGCACTTTCAGAAAGATTTACTATTCCTGCTGGTGTACCCCAGGGAAGTATCCTAGGTCCCATTCTATACAACATTTTCACATCAGACATCCCACCTCTTCCAGGTGGTGGTGTTCTGTCACAATTTGCTGATGATACTGCCATTCTTTACAAAGGTCGTGTCATTAATGCTCTAAAGAATAAACTACAGACAGGTCTGGACGCTTTAACGGAATATTTTACAAGCTGGAAAATTGTGATCAATGCAGCAAAAACTCAGGTCATCTTGTTTCCACATTCAAGATCTCCAAAACTTGTTCCATCAGACGAATGCCGAATACGATTCGGTGATGAGGTCATCCAATGGTCCGACGAAGTTATCTATCTAGGACTCACCTTTGACAGACATCTGATATTCAGGTCACATGTTGACAAAATCGTTCAAAAATGCAGCATACTCATTAGGTCTCTGTATCCGCTGATTTGTAGAACATCTAAACTATGCCTGAAGAATCAGATGGCTGTCTATAAACAAATCATCTACCCCGCAATTGAATACGCAGTCCCTGTTTGGCGGGGCTGTGCACGAACACACAAACTTAGGCTTCAGCGCATTCAAAGTAAGATCTTAAAGATGATTCTAAATCTACCCCCTTGGACAAGAACTAGTGAAGTACATGAGATGGCCTCCCTGGATATACTAGAACAAAAATTCGAACAATACTGCACGAAATTTGAAGAGAGGTGCTCAAGCTCTGAAATACAAATAATTCAAAATTTGTACGTATTAGGTTAGGGATAGTTATAAGTGTGGACATATAGACAACACCGTTTTGTGTGCACCTTTAATTACATATCTTGAACTACTTATATTTCACTAGTTGTTTATCCCTTGATCTATTTCCTCTTGAAATGTCACTTGAAACTAAACCGTAATGAATAAAGGACGTGTAAAACTGTACCGCGTGTTCTTATAATTTATTTCGTGATAAATTTCGATTCCGTCAGTTCGCCAATCTGATTCCGCCAAAAGGTTATGGGCCCAGAACGCCGGAGTCGCGAGTAGTAAAGTGAGAAGAATTTTTTTTTTCGGATTCGCAATGAGTGACAGGCTGGCGTCGTTCGTCAAGTTGAATGCTTCCAACTACGACAATTGGAGCTTCAAAGTGAAGTTGCTGTTGATTAAAGAAAGCTGTTGGGAGGCTATCAGTGAGGATAGGCCAGAACCAGTTACCGCTCAATGGAAAACGAAAAATCAGCTTGCTATGGCAACGATTGGATTAGCGGTAGAAGATAACCAATTGATCCACATTAGGAAAGCTGAAACTGCCGCTGAAGCGTGGAAAAATCTGGAAAAAGTGTACGTGAAAAAGTCGCTTACTACGAAAGTGTCTCTGATGAGAAAAATCTGCCGTCTTCGTTTGGAACATGATGGCGATATGGAAGCACATATTGCGACGCTGACCGATTTAGTGGAAAAATTGAATGGGTTGCAGGCGAATGCAGTTTTAGATCACCAGTGGCTTATAGCAATTTTGTTCAGTAGCCTTCCGGAAGTGTATGAAACTCTGGTGACCGCCTTAGAAGCAAGGCCGGATGCCGATTTAACTTTTGATCTTGTGAAAGGCAAATTGATTGACGAATGGCAGAAGAAAATTAATCGCGCGGAGAGTGATAAAAATGGTGAATCTGCTTTGCATGCTCTGTCCAAAATAGAAGGTGACAAGTGTTATTTTTGTAAAAAGTCCGGTCATAAGAAAGCGAATTGCGAAAAATGGAAGAAATGGAAAGAGAACAAGAAGTATGTAACACGGGAAGAAAAAGTTGATAATAGCGCTCACAGTGCAGTTCAAAATGATGTTGAATCGATCGAATGGGCGTTTGCGACCGAAGGTTCGGGAATGTCGGATGTTTGGGTTCTAGATTCAGGCGCAACGTGTCATATTTCATATAATCGTAATTTTTTTGAATCGTTTGACGATACTGTCAAAGAAAATGTTTGTGTTGCCAACGGGATGAAAGTGCGATCCACTGGAAGAGGATCTGGAAAATTGATCGCTGTCGATAGTGCGGGCAAACGTCGTCTGATAACAGTGGACAACGTGTTGCTGGTACCAGAAATAAAATCAAATTTGCTATCGGTGAAGCGGTTAGTGAATAACGGGTTCGTGGTAACTTTCGATGAAAAAGGTGCTTCAATCAGCCGAAATGGAATTGTTGGTGCTGTGGCAGATCTCGTAAACAATTTGTTTATTATGAAACTTCACGTTGAAAGTGCATCATTAGTAGCTTCGCCCACTGAGTGCGTTCATGTTTGGCACCGCAGATTGGGACACAGAGACTGTGATGCCGTAGCAAAACTGCCTGATTTAGTAACCGGCATAACGTTTAAACAGTGCACCTGTTCTGAAAAATGTGAAGTGTGTATTCGGGGAAAGATGCATCGTATGCCATTCCCAAAAATGTCTAGCAGCAGGTCATTGGGCGTAATGGATATTGTCCACACGGATATTTGTGGTCCTATGAGAACAGCAACGTTGAGTGGCAGCCGTTACTTCCTAACGCTAATAGACGACTACAGCAAGTATACCGTCGTCTATATCATCAAGCAGAAATCGGAAACGCTGGATAAAGTGCGAGAGTACGTTGCAATGGTAAATACCAAGTTTGGTAAGAAGCCCAAAATTCTACGCTCGGATAATGGAGGTGAGTACATTGGGAGAGATTTCAAACGTTTTTTGAAGGAAAATGGCATTGTCGGTCAGTTCACCGCACCGTATTCGCCTCAACAAAATGGCACGGCGGAACGCAAAAACCGGTATTTAGTAGAAATGGCTCGATGTATGTTGATCGAGGCGGGGCTAGATGACCGATTTTGGGGTGAAGCCATAGCAACTGCGAACTATCTTCAAAACCGTCTACCTACCCGTGCGATTCCAGTGACACCATACGAACGCTGGAATGGAGTAAAGCCTAATCTAAGTCATGTTCATCCATTCGGCGTTGATGCGTATTGCTTCGTACCTGGCGAGAAGCGGGGCAAGCTTGATGATAAAGCAATAAAGTTGAAATTTATGGGCTACAGTGAAGTGTCAAAGGCTTACCGTTTAATAGATGTTGTTACTAGGAGAATAACGATTAGTCGCGATGTGGTATTCCTGGATTGCTATAGTTCTGTGCCGGATCCGGTAGGCCAACCCTCAGCCAGTGAAGTGGTTATTTCATTATCAAATGATAAACCAACGTTCAAGATGTGTGACGTTCCTTCTACAGACCAGGACGAAGATGTCTGGGAGGATGCAGAACCTGCATCGGATGAATTCATTTTACGACGGTCGATCAGGACAACAAAGGGACAACTTCCGAGTCGATATGTGTGCGCAGTGGAAGCTGAGATTCAGGAGGAGCCGAAGACAGTAAAGCAAGCTCTCGCTGGTCCTGATAGCGACAAATGGCGGAAGGCAATGCTTGAAGAACTCGAATCGATCAATAGCAACGATGCTTGGGAATTGGTAAATCCCCCATCGGGGAAGCGTGTGCTTGGGTGTAAATGGATTTTTAAGTTGAAGCGAAACACGGATGATACTGTACAACGGTTTAAAGCGAGACTTGTAGCGCAAGGCTACAATCAGCAATACGGAAACGAGTATGACGAGGTGTTTGCTCCTGTCGTCCGTCAGACTACTTTTAGAGTTTTGATGTCTGTCGCAGCTAAGCGGAGAATGGTCGTGAGGCAGTTTGATATTAAAACGGCATTCCTAAACGGTGACCTTGAGGAGGAGTTGTTCATGCGCCAGCCTCCAGGGTTCGTCATGAAAGGTGCTGAAAGCAAGGTATGTCGTTTAAAGCGGAGCCTATACGGACTCAAACAAAGTGCTCGTTCATGGAACAACAAGCTTCATCAGGTATTAGAGAACGATAATTTCAAAAGAAGCGAGGCCGATCCGTGTTTGTACAGTAAAGAAGTAAAAGGAAAGCGGTGTTACATCCTGGTTTATGTAGATGATCTAATCATTGCCAGTGACGATGGAAGCCTAGTTGTATCGATTGGACAGATGCTTGGACGGAATTTCGAAGTAATTAGTCTAGGAGAAGTTCGGAATTATGTTGGGATTGAAGTTGAACGTGACGCTGATGGTGATTATCACATTTCGCAGCGGAAGTACATTGCGGATATAGTACAGTCTGCCGGCTTACAAGAAGCTAAGCCATCTGCTATCCCCATCGATGTTGGATACTACAAGTTAAATACCGATGAAAAACCTCTTCCTGACAACACCGAGTACCAAAAGCTAATTGGAAAGCTATTGTTCGTTGCTGTGAACAGTAGACCTGATATAGCTGCTTCCGTGTCCATTTTGAGTAGGAAACTTTCTTGTCCGACACAGTGCGATTGGAATGAGCTGCGAAGAATTGTTCGTTATCTCAAAGGTTCGATAAATTTAAAACTTCGTTTGAGCAGTCGTGGTGATGGTTCTGGCTTAGTTGGGTACGCTGATGCGGATTGGGCCGAATGCCGCTCTGACCGCAAATCTAACAGCGGGTACGTATTTAAATTCTGTGGTGGTACTATATCGTGGGCATGTCGCAAGCAGACGAGTGTTTCACTGTCAACTGCGGAGGCCGAATTCATCGCTCTATCGGAAGCTTCTCAGGAAGCAATATGGCTGCAACGACTTCTGAGTGATCTCGGCGAGAACACTCGAACAGTGCAACTCAACGAAGATAATCAATCTTGCTTAAAAATGCTACAATCTGAAAAATTCAGCAACAGAACAAAGCACATCGATACAAAATACATGTTTGTCAAGCAGTTGTATAAAAATGAAGCAATTAAATTCGTATATTGTCCATCCGAGTCCATGGCTGCTGATCTGCTCACCAAACCAGTAGCACGAATAAGAGTTGAGCAACTACGACAGTTAATCGGGCTGAAGGAGTAAGTCTTCTGTGTTGAGGAGGAGTGTGGACATATAGACAACACCGTTTTGTGTGCACCTTTAATTACATATCTTGAACTACTTATATTTCACTAGTTGTTTATCCCTTGATCTATTTCCTCTTGAAATGTCACTTGAAACTAAACCGTAATGAATAAAGGACGTGTAAAACTGTACCGCGTGTTCTTATAATTTATTTCGTGATAAATTTCGATTCCGTCAGTTCGCCAATCTGATTCCGCCAAAAATAAGTAGGTAGATATTTTATTAATAATTAAAATAAATATTATGATTAAACATTAGTATGTAAAACAAGAGTAACTAAAACACCTAATATTAATAACGAATCGTATGAACAACAAAGATGAAAGGCCAAAGGGTCAAAACACTTGTACTGTAAAATGTTGATGTAATACACAAAAATAAGATTAATAAACAGATATTTATGCAAAAAAAAATATGACAACTTTCCAAATCACGGCTTTGTCGGTGTATTGTCGGAAAAAGACGAAAATGTGATTTGTTACCTGTTTTTGAAGAAGCCGACATTAACTGTTCGCAGACATTTGAGCGCAAATAATTTGAAACTTTGAAGTGCTTTGCAAAAACCGATATTGAGTAAAAAACATGTGTCAATCCAATTGAGAACATTTGGGTTCAAATGAAGATGAAGCTTCGGAAAACCCGACCACACAATTTGAAACAGCTTGTTCGCCGAATTCACACATTTGGAGGTAGTTTCCAGAAGGTTCAGAACTAAGTTCCAGATACAGAATGAAGTATTCAGTTCATTGCAGTGCACCGTTCGCAGTGTGAGTTTCGTTTCCAACAAGGGCAATTACGTCAGCATTCAGCTGCTGATCCTTTGCATTTGAGCAAAATACACCGAAATGTAAACAACGACCGTGAAATTTCCACAAATCAGCCCTTTTAAGAGCCATAAATGATTATAAAAGAATTATAAGAATTACTTATCTTATTGAAATATGCAAATCGGAAGTGCGAATAAACATTTTAGTGCACCGATCTTCGCACCAAACGAGTATAAATAAAATCAGCATTTGACTGCTTCGCGTTCGCGAACAATGCTCGGAACAATGTTTAATATCGTAGAGCATTTCACAATTCTGCCTTTCTGAAAGGTAGCAATGAATCCCGTACAGCATTTTATTAGTTTCTTTCACACAAAAAAATGCAAATCCGAAATGAAATAATTAACATAAAAATTCAGTACGTTGCTATTTTACGAGGACCGCCCATTTGTGAGAAAGCGTCAAACGAAATCACGTAAAAGAAAATTCCTTTCACAAAAATTACCACAGTATTGAATCAATACACACTGTTTCCTATTGCGGAACGTTTGCAGTGCTTCAAACAAGAGCGATTGCGTCACCCAGCTGCTGGTCGTTTGTATTGGAGCAAAATCCACCGAAAATATTTCTTTTCCTAGCAATGCAATGGTTTGACCGATTCTCACAAACTTAGCTTCAAGTGAAAGATCTTGTAGTCTCATAAGGAAATTCATTCGGATCCGACTTCCGGTTCCGGAATTATAGGGCAAAGTGTGTAAACAATTTCATACCATCACTTAAGGCTATCGTCCAAGTACCATGCGCGCGGGTGGTTTTAGGAAATGTTCGATAGAAATTTTGAAAAATTTGCCAAAACCAAAAACATATGGACCTTTGAAAAGCTTTTATCTATCTGCAGGGCAAAAATGGCTGAAATATTCGAAGGAATTTCCGAGTCTTATCAAAAATAGCATTGCAAAAATGACTTTTTTCTGTGATCTCTCACAATTATTTGAAAAAATAATTCGATGGTATGAATTTTTTTTCAAATAAACCTTATGATGCGTACAAAGATTACATTCGGACACATTTTTGGAAAACTTGTTCACGTTTTTCATAGAAAATCAACGAATTTCAAAAATTTCAACGAAATCGGTTATATGAAATTTGTTGATTTTCCATGAAAAGCATGGACACCGTAAATCATGATTTTTTAGAAACGTCCTCGAAAATACCTCTTCACCGACTTATTTCTCAATATTTTTCCACGAAAAATATACAAAATGTTGTTCGAATGATACTTTTTATCATGCAAAACATTTGAATTTATTTTGTTGAACGGTAATTCTGGAAAATACTCCCAAAAATGATGATTTTTTCATCGTTTAGACCCTACTTCCCCCTAAGAGAGTATATCTAGGATGGTAAATACTACAAATGGTCCCATGTGCTAATGTCAGTTCTTCTATATTCACTTTGCTAGCAGTTCTTCTTTTGTAATTATTTATGTTTTCTAAATCTAAATAAAAAGTAACTATAATTTTCAGGATCGATGCTATGACTTTTTTATTTCTGCTCTATTTTCTTATCATTTTCATATGCATACAGATTTTTCATTGAAAATTAAAGATTTCAATGTGGTAACCATGTACGCTATAGAAAATTGAACGAAGCACGCTGTGTGCATAGGTTTTGCATCGTCATTTTGTATGACGGTTTGAAAGTTTTAACACTCATCGCCATATAATTTCGAAACCGGAAGTCGTATCTGGATGAAATTGCACAATATCTATTAGGACAATGAGATCCGGAAGTTAGATCCGGAACGACGTTTCTGGAACTTTTCAAAGAATTTCAAGACCTTACATTTGCATCTTAGTTTGTGAAAATCGGTTTAGATATTTTTCTAGAAAATTTAATGCGTATTTTTTTCATAGATTTTTTACATATTGCCTTGTAATTCCGAAACCCAAAGTTGGATAAAATTCAATAGCAACCTATGGAACCATAACGACTTTCATTTGAATCTATGATTGTGAAATTTGGTTCAGCCATCTCTGAGAAAACTGAGTGACATTAATAATGAATAAATATACCTACGATTATGTCATAGATATTATCGCTAGGTTCACATAGTACTGCGCTAAAGTTATGTAAAAATTCTGTGGCTTTATACTACTCAAGCTACTGTAGCTAATATTTTCATGGGTTACATGCCTTCCAGCTCAAGAAAAGAAGCCCAATATTTTGATTACTCTTGGTAGTGCAGAAGTGAGTTGTTGCTCCTAATTGATATGCACGCTTAAATTGGATTGCCGATCTCAGCTGTTCAAACCTGGGTAGTTGATTTTTTCAGTGAAAATAACAATTCACCGCTGCGGATACTGCTGTCAACAAATGTTTATTTGTGCTGATATATCAGTAGAATGAGAATGTTCGTTAGTTCGGCTGTTTTAAACTCGACAAAAGATGAAAAAATTCCGAATGAAGTTTAGTGTGTAGCTAGTTCGTCAACAAAGGGTTTTGCGTAAAAAACACCTCAGTGTATAAATATTGATTTCTTCGTAAAATATCGCCAATCACGCACAAACTTTTGATCAAGTGCAATGTACCATTCGATTCATCTCGACGACATCGGAGATATTTTTTATAGACATTCAACGAAAAACAAACAGGGAAAAGACCGATGAATGGAAAGCAGAAAAAATATAGGAAAAGTAGCTTAGAGACCAGATTTGAACTCGTGAGTTTCTTCTATATGAGGAGACATTGTTTTTTTTACAATTGAACTACTCTAAATGTGATAAAACACAACTAAGGAAGCAACCCAATTGTAAAGAACTCCGTACATTCTCAGGACTTCCGCAAGAGAATGCTTCACACATTATCACCAACCTAATTGGTGCTTGATAGCCAATGCTGGCCATTGATTTTGTGGGTAGCATTTAATCAGATCAGAATATTTTTCTAGATCTTTATTCTTCCGCCTATTCTATTCAAATATTTTTAAAGAATCCAGGACCGTATTCAACCTTTTTCTGGTTAGTCCCGGAAGAAAACTGCTAAATATTTAGTGTTGATTTAAGAATATGCCGCCCTGCCGATGACGGATGGGGTTTCCACCGTCCACAATCAACAAAGTGTTCATGGGTAAGTACAAATGTAATAATTTCCCACGAAAAGAAAATGATCTCAACCTTAATCTGTTAATCAACTTAGACTTGAAATGTAATTGAGGACGTGTTCACACATTGTTAATCGCTTTTAAAATAAGAAATACGCATTGCTAATTGCAGTAGAGTATCGAAATTTGTAAAGTAATCTAAACAATCATAAATCTAACGCACAGCTACACTGTTATTGGATTGAAATGCTACTACTTTATTCTAGAATACAATACTACAAAACAATGAAAATACTTTAAGATTCACAGAACCTTTCACGGTTATTGAGAAGCATGGTGGAGTACTGATGTAAATACATAATTAGACTGAAAATTTACATAATTGTGATGCGAATATAAACTACGACCTTCTTATTACAACATAGAAAAACCACATCAATTCTGTTTCTTTGCTATATCTTAATTTGAAAGATAATTGTGAAAACAAATTACACGTTTCACCAAGTTCAAAGCATTGATCTTGACTTCTGCTATGGGCCTAGTTTTGCATGTTCGGTTTTGTGCGCTCGATGGTGATCGCACACCTACACACAATATAATCGGTCAGGTGCGATAGTGCAATGTCTAATCTCAATGAGTCAACGGGAGGGGGGTAGATTGGAGGTAATTGTCTATCAATTCAAACCAAGCCATTTGAAGGTAGAGAGTAACGGCACCAAAAGTAGAAATCGCATCTGGCGTGGAGTTATGGAATCGAAGGCGGCGACGATTGACTAACGAACGGAAGCCGGCTGGTGGTCATTTTGTGGCTTGTTCTGCCGCGATGAAACCGAATCTTTGTTATCGATCATTGGCTAATCTGATGAAGTATTTATTCCTGAGTGCTTGAGTAACAATGCTGGAAAGCAGCCATATTTTCGGAGATATTTTTTATGTATCATGGTGTCAGTTTTGTTCTTGAGTTTAATATGGCGTTCTTTGCATTGGACTAAAAATAAAAAAAGTCTTTATTTTACATCAACTGTTGATTTTTTTTTCAATTCTTAAAGACAAGAACGCTTTCCTTTCTTATTGTATCAAAACAGTGTTATATCTCTGATCCATGATCTATGCATAAATCCTGTAGATGAAGTTTTTTTTCATGCATGAAACCGCTTATTTTTGATCATCCACATAAAAAAACCGTATTATAAAACCACATTAGAAACGTAAACAATGTTTTCAGTTCTAACGGTTTTTTGACTTTCTCATGAAAAAATGCTATGCAATATATGAAAATCGACTTTTGATTCGAGGCACGGAGGACCGAGTGTCATATACCATTCGAATCAGTTCGTCGAGATCAGCAAATGACTGTGTGCGACAAATATAGTCACTCAGTTTTCTCGTGAATGGCTGAATCGGTTCTCACAAACTTAGATTCAAACCGCCATTTAAATGCATTGCAGAAAATTTAGAAATTCGTTCAAATTGACCTCAAAACTATAATTTGTCTTAGTTCATATTGGTCGTCAAAAGGTGATAAATAAATAAATAAATTAATTAATTAATTAATAAACAAATAAATAAGAACATATATATATATATATATATATATATATATATATATATATATATATATATATATATATATATATATATATATATATATATATATATATATATATATATATATATATATATATATATATATATATATATATATATATATATATATATATATATATATATATATATATATATATATATATATATATATATATATATATATATATATATATATATATATATATATATATATATATATATATATATATATATATATATATATATATATATATATATATATATATATTCGTTCGTAAATGACAGCATCCAACACAAACGAAGCATTTTCGTCTGTCGTTGCAAAAAAGCAGAGTATCAATGCCACTATCACTCGTTCCTCTATTGCAAAACAAAACTAACAGATTCATCAGAATTTCAATTCTCATTCTTTCATCGAAATATTGAAAATCTGTGACGTTTGGCTTTGAAGAGTGTCTAACATATGATAAGGTAAACCTCTTGTTATACTAAAACTATTATAAATTCGTGCACCAATAGTTAAAAATCATTGTCAATCGTTTTCTGTCATCATCGATTGTTAAAACTTCGGTTGAATATCGGCACTGCACAGCATACGATTTACAAATGAAAGAAAGAACACAATTTTGAAACTACTGTTCCGCATATGTTGTTGACTGAACATGGACCTCATTCTCATAATTTGCTAGCGAAGCTGAGAGTGATATCTATTTCTAGTCTTTTTCTTTATTTTCGAGACAATAAAAATGGCTTCTATTAGCTCTGCTTTAGTGTATGAAATCGCGAGAAAATGTAAAAAGTCTTCAACTCCAAAGCCTTTTCCATCAGTTCGTGCTCGCATCTCATACGATACAGTCGAAAATCATTCACAGTTGAAACAACAGAAACAAAGACAATACAGTACAGTGAACAATAGAGTGTACGGAATGGCCAAATACGATTTAACAAAGCCTGAATCTTGGCCAACAAGACCAAATTCAATTTGTATAGATTTCAAGTGTTGCAAAGTTAGACCAGCAGCAAATGAAATTTAAATCTTACTTAAAGTACGAATGCATCTAGACGCTAATAATGTAAGAGAGATTAAGTTTAACAAAGCGTCTAACTGTGTGTACATTATGTTTAAACGTGAAAGAGATGCAATTGCATTCGCTTCGGTTAATAATGAGGTGCACAGCGTTGAGTGTGATAACATTAAATACAAAATCCCTGTGCACATGGTGGACAATGCCATAGAAGTACGCGTGCATGACCTTCCCCCGCAGGCCAGCGATAAGTTCGTTCGGGATAATATGTCGCAGTACGGTGAAATCCTTTCCATCGAAAGAGAAGTATGGCGGAATTTTTTCCCCGGCATCCGGAATGGCATGCGAGTGGTACGTATGCAACTACGTAAGGCAATTCCATCGTACATCATTTGTGGTCAAGGTGGGACACATCCATGTAAAACGCTGATTACCTATGAAAATCAGCCGGTTACATGCCAGTTTTGTGAACTACCTGTACACTACGGTAAACCTTGCACTGAAACTGCGAAAAGGACATCTTCAACCAAAGACAAGGTCAACCGTTCAACAACGGAAACTAGTGAGCGCAGTACTCCTGTTTCACCATCAAACCAACCAGCAACTGCAATCAATGCACAACAAGGCGCATCTACAGCATCTAGCAACGAGCCCAAGACTGCGAACATCAAGGAAAACGAAAAAAAAGACGGAAATCAACAACAAAACCACCGATGCGGCAACGGATGACGAGACGAGCCACGAACAAAGTGCCCCTCAACCCTCACAGGAGGAAAATAGAAGCCTTTCTCCTCCTAGAAAAAGAGTGACAACGAG
Source organism: Malaya genurostris (assembly GCF_030247185.1). Lineage (NCBI taxonomy): Eukaryota > Metazoa > Arthropoda > Insecta > Diptera > Culicidae > Malaya > Malaya genurostris. The sequence continues at coordinate 130,816,119 of NC_080570.1, forward strand.
ATCCACTTCAAAAAATGCATTATTTAAAAAATCGGCTAATTCGGCCACGTAAAGCTTGTACGCAAATAGGCCTGAATAAAAATACCTTTTAAATAAAAAAAAGTCTTTTCCATGCCTTAATTTCACCAGAAATCGCTATTTTTTCTTAGTTTTTGTTTTCGTATTGTTAGATAAGGCTCGAATCGTGCAATCACATCCTACATGACTGGAAAGGACAGTTTGCGTTATCAGTTCACAATTTTGATTTGAGAAGAGCCTAAGTATTCCTTGTAAATTTCAAAAAGCATAGGTCTCACGATCGGTTGATATGATTGATTTGATGTCTTCGTCAATATCAGGTGTACATCTTTGCTTCCGCCGTTTTCCGATAGGTGGCAGTACCGGCTGAGGCTGGACAAAATACATAGATGATAATGCCTTTAAAGTGAGTGTAACTCGGTCAACGAGCGACGGTAAAGTTATGGCAATAATAGAAAACATCTACTATGTAATATTTAGGTACATTTAGTCCCTCAAAATAGACCTAAAATTAATCATGAATATATACTATTTGCAGAAAAAACGGCTTTCGTTTTGTAAACGTGACCGTAGATAATACTAAATGTTATGAAGTCTGACTCATTTTGTTACATTTTAAGATCGCCTGCTAGATGAGAAATTTCTTGGCGCATTAGGAAAATTTATTCTTCTAAAAGTTTTAAAATGAGAAACCTGATTTTGACGACAACGAAAAAGACACTTGCCTCGGCCCTGTGTTATTTCAGTCTCATCGTCTATAACAAGGCTCCTTTATTTAATATCCCACTGCCAGTGCCGGTTCTTTCTGTTGACTTTGGCGCCAAATTCTGCTTACGTGTAGTCGAACACGTTGAATTACATTTGACACAAAGCAGGTTGGTGCATTTCCCATTTGTCACCATCATTTTGTATGTTTGTTTGATGCTCTCTGGGTCGAATGACGGACCTCCGACAGTTTGTGAATATGTCCTTGTTCAGTCGTCATCATCTTAGAACACATTATAGTACGTCGCTGACATGACTAGATGATAAAAGTTTAATTGTCAGATTTACTCAGGTCTTTCCACAATTTAGTTGATTATATTCAAATCACGATAAATACAATTTTTAAGGTAATGTATATTTTATATCCGTTTGTAACAACGCATCACTAAAACATGTACAAAACGTAGTACGATTTATTTTTTTTTCGTGGTACGTCATTTTCAATTGAAAAGCATTATCGTGTTAACTTTACTTCTGTCGGAAATCGTAGAAGCATCTTATTCCTCTGGATCTATTCAATGTAAAACAGCAATATAATCCCCGGTTTGTCACAGGAAATTGCTGACTTTATTTTGTCCAACTAACGGGCGATAATATCATTTACTAGCTGGTATGCAAACGACAAATTGTTGCGGCTCATTAAAATTAATTTTACCTTTTGCTGATCAGCACAAAACCATCTCCGGCCGGTCACAAATAGAATTCTATCATATACTGCGTAAAGTTCCCCATTTTGAAGCGCTCTTCTGACGGCAGACGGATTATGTTCTCGGAATATCAATTAGATCAATACGTCATAGGTATCATCGAAGAGATGTGTTATAATGTACAATAAAAACGAAGACGAGGACAACTGTGGCAAATGACTTGAACAGAAGACATCAATCGATCGTTGAATGTTGTCGCCGAATTTGAAAGAGCGAAGGTTCGAAATACGATCATCGATGCCTTAGATTTTTTTGGGGATTTTGCAATACTGACGACGCAACGCTTACTTTCACATCGAAAACCGTTCAACTGGTTCAAGTTCCATGTTTTCTTGGTCATTCAAAATGGTGCAGAAAATAACAACCGCACACGTGAGCTTCTTCAGTAATCGAATCACGTGCTGTTAGGTGCTATATGAGTCTTCACTTTGAATAAATCAAATCAGTGACAAGTTAGCGGATCATAATCGCAAACCCGACTATGCTATTTATTTTCGTTTCGTACGGTTAAATATATGAGTTGAATAATTGATCGAAAACCGTAACGAATCTGTTTGATCCTATATTGGTTCAATCGTATTTGTTCAGAATATATATCAAATTTAAGGCCAATAGTTAGTTACAATCCGACAGATCGTTGTAACAATTTCGAAGCGATGTTCGCGACTATGAAACACGCGAATGACTTGCGGCTAGATCGAGTGCAAACACCTATCATTAAATGATTAATTACCGCTTGTTACAATCGTCTAGATGGCAAGGATAAGATCATTAACCTAAAAAAAATTAATTTACGCTTAATACTAAGTGCTGGTATTAAAGTTCTGATTGATATCCAACCGGTTCAAAGGCAGCAGGCTCATTTAATCTTTGAATGTTGACAACGAACGTGTTTATTTAGTTCTACTTAGTAGGCTTGCACGTTTTTATATTAGTCATATAAACATAAGAAATAACAGTAATCCTTTTTTTTTATCAAGTTTCGATTTAATTGGAAAGTTCAACCTTTCAATGATAGCATGACAGTTCTGAAATCTGATATGCAAAAGTTCTCTCGTTGATAGTGGAGCAGATCATCTCTCCGAAAGCCCATTTTCTGAATGTCATTTCACTGAAAACGTCATCCAATCAAATGACGATTTTCATCGGTTAAAATATTTTCTGAAAATGCACAGCAAAAGTTTGAAAATGATAACAATTTCTTCTCCTCAACAGAGCTTTCTATCTAAGGGGCGTATCCTCGATTGCTTAAAAATAGTTTAGGGCGTGATCACGTGTATCGTCGGGGCTACGTTTGATAAGTGTTTTGAAAGTTAGTATGATTTGTAGAATCCGGATCTGTGATCCAGAGTTAAAGACCCTAATCTCGCAAATGATCTTAAGGTTAAAACCTCTACAATGGATACCAAAAATGCCAGGTACTCTTTAGTATGCTATCGGGTTGGCGTTAACCCAACAATGCCTTATTTTGTCGTGAATACGACTGGCTTTACACTTCTTTTTATCGTAAATATCTCTTGTTGTATCCAACGTATCAACATAATTTTTGCTACATGCCATCGGCAATGTGATCATCAATTTATAATAACATTTCCAGTTGTATGACACAATCACAAGTAAACCAAAATTAAAGCTTTCTGAAATGTTTAATATCAACTAGTATTAAAGAAGAAAACTCAGGATGCCTTTCTCGTACCCTCTATTAGAAAAAATGAAATTTACGCTTGACGTAACACATGGATCAATAAGTCCCGAGACTAAAGCAGAGATGGCGCTCGTAGTAAACCAGTAACCACGTCTTTCTAGAGTACTAACCTTTGCTTGAAACGGGTCAAAATTTTAAGTCGATCCGACCAGAAACAGCTGAGTTATCGAGGTTGGAGTAAAGTTGTTTTGTAGTTTGTTTAAAAAATGGAAAAAACCGAGTTTCGTGTTTTGATAAAACATTGTTTTTTAATGGGTGAAAACACCGTGCAAGCGAAACAATGGATTGAAACATTTTATCCGGACTCTTGTCCATCAAAAGCAACGATTTGTTGGTGGTTCGCCGAGCTTAAACGTGGTCGTACCGACACAAATGACGCGGAATGCTCGGGTAGACCTGTGGAAGCCGTTACACCGGAAAATGTGAGTCAAGTGACAAAAATTATAATGAAAGATCGTAAAGTGAAGCTCCGTGAGATTGCTGAGATGACACAGATATCATATGGAAGTGTATTTACTATCCTTCATGAAAAATTGAGCATGAAAAAGGTTTTTTTCAAGTGGGTGCCGCGATTGCTTTCGACGGAACAAAAACAGCTACGAGTCGATCATTCAGAAAGCAGTTTATCGCTATTAACTCGCAACAAAAAAGATTTCTTGCGTCGTTACGTGACCATGGACGAAACATGGATACATCATTACACTCCAGAGTCGAAGCGGCAGTCATCTGAGTGGCGTACAGCTGGCGAAAGCCGTCCGATGCATCCGAAAACGCAGCAGTCAGCTGACAAAGTCATGGCGTCAGTTTTTTGGGATACGCATGGCGTGATTTTCATTGACTACCTCGAAAAAGGTAAATCGTTCAACAGAGATTATTATATTGACTTACTGGAGGGTTTGAAGGAGGAAATCGCAAAAAACGACCGCACATGCAGAGAAAAACATCCTTTTTTATCAAGACAATGCACCCTGCCACAAGTCGATGAAAACAATGGCAAAATTGAACGAATTGGGCTTTGATCTGCTACCCCACCCCCCATACTCGCCAGATTTAGCCCCCAGTGACTACTGGCTCTTTGCTGATCTTAAAAAAAATGCTCCAGGGAAAAAGATTTGGCTCAAATGAGGAGGTCATCGCTGAAACTGAAGCTTATTTTGAAGCGAAAGATAATTTTTTTTATAAACATGGTATTGAAAAATTGGAAAAACGTTGGAACCATTGTATCACCCTAAAAGGTGATTATGTTGATGAATAAACAAAACTTTGCAAAAAAAATGTTGTTTCCATTGTTAGTGTCGGGACTTATTGATCCATGTGTTATATCACAGAATGTTGGAAAATCTCAAAAGCAGAAATATGAGTTTTCCAATGGATTTCTTGTAAAATTTTTGGAGCAAAAGGTAGTAGCCAAATTAGCCCCATTAATCTATCTGATTTAACAGAACCTTCACATACGTTCAACTTTGTGCGGCCACTGCATAGCTAAATTCTTCCATCTCGAGGTATCATTCCGCTCTGAAACATCATATTGCAACGATTCTAATTGTACTTGTTTACCGAAAACAAAGTGGACGCGCAGATTAACGTCTAGGTTCTCCTCGGCGCCAGTGGAGAGCTACTCGTTGGGAACGACGCCACTCAAAAGTATTGGAAATTCTTTATCCGTTCCCAGATTCCATCGTGGCGATAAAGTTTTAATTTCATTTGCGATGGAAGGACTCCGGCTGTGAGTACTGCAGTGTCATCGTTCATTGAAATGTCAGCCACGTACGGGGGGACCAAAATTGGAATAGCCGGGCAGCGAGACAGTTCACAGGTACTGTTCCACGCGAAAATACGAATTTAGACGGCATAATGACAATTGCTGACCGATAAAGTGTGCTCGCAATGCGAAACGTTTCACATCGAATTGCTGTGGCTTTGGCTGAAAGTTTCAATTTCAATGTCAGCTGGCATATTATGAAACGAAAATGAAGATTATGTGGAGGAAAAAAACGTCGAACTACTAATACATCGATACTCCAATCAATTGCTGGGGTTCATCCACATGCGGTTAGTTCTATCGGTTTTATCAGTAAATTCATCGACTGTTTGAAAGCTTCCATTGCAAAAGTTATTTGACCGACTTACATGACGGCATGGGTTAGTGGTTCAATACATAAAACAAGGATCTTACGAGCTAATTGTCAATGATCGATCAAATAACTGTCCAGAACACAATGATGATGATGATGACAAATTGTGTTTTCAATAAATTTGTTAATATACACAAGGTTCATAACTTTACAGAAACTGCAAAGCTTATATTTAAAAAAAAAAAAAAAAACAAATGAAATTATATATCTTTTTCACAAACAAATTGGCAGAAACACTAAATTACCTTGATTAAAAAAAACGTAAGGCCTTCTATTATCACTAAAGTACCGTTGTTAATATCTCCTGCATTATTTTATAATTCGCCAATATTCGAGGCCATTTCGTCTGGTACGAATGATTTTCCTTATTGCTTTTTCGAGTCCATATCCGGCGTTAGTTAAACACACCATTAGTGCAACAATGTTTATACTTATCACAGCAACGGAACCCGGTAAGTTACGAAAACAAATGCATTAACTCAATTAGTCAATCGTTGTGGTTGGATTTTTCAAGCAGTGTTCAATTAAGTTATTGAAATTGGTTGAATCTTAGCATAATGAAATTTTTAAATCACATTACAAATTTTGGCCTCTACGCTCGTCTGGTCAAGAACTTATATACGCAATGGTTGCTATCTAAAAAACGACCTATGAATTGTAGGTAGTTCGGTAGAAATTTAGAAATTTTTATGCAAAACGATTACTATTTTTAGTATCGGAATAGAGAGCTACTGTCACTCAAGACAGCCAAAAACGCTTTTATCAATGTTATTTGCCAACAAATCTCCAAATATCGAGGGGAACGTGCCATTTGTGCCAATTCGTTCTGATTACCACAATGGGTAGGGCGTCGATGTCAATAATTATTATTTGAAATCATCTTCACATTTAATCGACTTCGGTTTATCGAAATTCATCACAAAATTTACCATATCGTGACTAGATATAATCATAAACAAGGATTTAAGGAGTAGAGACAATTGACCTCTTAGGATATTTAAAAATATATATGGCTTAGGATATTTAAAAATATAAATTCATTTATTTTCTTTTAATTTAAAATGTATTTATAAGCGAATTTAATGTCATCGTGATCGGTTGTGTCCTGTAATTTTTTGATGAGAACTCACAGTAATGATAAAAAACAACCTGTTTTCCGGCACATGAATTTCATTTTACAATAATTACGCGAAATGTTACAGAACAATTAGATACCGCGAGTCTTTTTTTTATTGAATTTTGTAAACGAAAATTTTATTTCTGCAGTAACTCTGTATAGTCACAGAGTACGGTAAAACCAACCCTTACACAACCTGGCAGAAATGAGCCTGTTTCATATGTGTTCCACTGAATTCAGGACGGCGCTAGTGTACCCAAACAATACGGGTGCAATGAATTACGAAACAAAAAGATTACAAGAGATACCAGTACTTCATTACGTCATTTACGGTTTCGTATATTTGAACCTGAAAACGAACCCCGCGAGATTTAGAAAAAAAATCGGGTTTTGATCAGAAACGTCTATTTTTATTTTCAATCAGGTTCTACCCGTACCTTTCATGATTCGCACCGAATTTATCAATTTGCATGCCCGACCATTTCTAGATCCCGGTTTTGGAACTGTAGAACTGTACTTCATTTTCTCAGAAATGGCTTAACCGATTTTTGCAAACCTTGATCCTTTAAAGTCATTGATTAAGTTCACAAAGGTCATGGCGAATACTTTTGGTTCTGGAGATTTCAAAAATCTGTGAAAATCTGTGATTTATTCCAGAATCTGTGAAAATCTGTGATCATTTTCAGAAATCTGTGAAAATCTTTGTCATTTTTAAAATCTGTGCAGAAAATTGAAAATCTGTGAAACACAGATTAATCTGTGAACCTGGCATTCCTGGGTTCAATCAACTTAGCAATCATGGTCCAATCCACGACGTAAAATACACTGGTGGCGTGATAAGACAGTTTTGGTTGTGTTGGTAATTTTCTCACGAAATTAAATATGGCGCGCCGGGATTCAAGCATGTAAACATAAACAAACGACCATTTCAGATCATTTCAGCGGTTGTGTGGCGAGCCCTAGTGTGAGTATTTCGAAATAACCCAGTGAATTTTGTCCAGCCGCATCGTGCCAATTATTGAAGACATATATGCAATAAAAAATACTGCAATGCCAAGAGAACAATTGAGCAAAGCATAAAACCGTTTCTAAAAGTCTATTACACGTAATCGAACTGTCTTCTACTTGGTTCATAAGTTCATAGCTTACGAAACTCTATATGCATTTTCCGCAGTGTATGATTATGAGTCAAAAATGTTTTTACCTCAGTGTAAGATTGAACCCGCAACCAGAGTTGCCATTTCAAAATCTGTGTTTCAACTTGAAAAATCTGTGTTGCATATTTTCAATCATAATCTGTGAAAATCTGTGAAAAACATTTTGAAAATCTGTGAAAAACATTTTTAAGGCAAATTCATAAAAATCTCTAGAAATCTGTGAATTTTGATAAAATCTGTGTTCTGTGTGGTAAAATAGGCAAAAAAAATCTGTGGTTTTACAGAAAAATCTATGAATATGGTAACTCTGCCCGCAACAAACTCTGACTTCGGTTCGCACACATCCTTATTTCGTATATGAATAGATCTGTGCACTCTGCATCGGTGTGAGTAACAGAGACGTCAAATTGCTCAATAGACCGAATAGGTGAAACGGCTCTCTTTTGTTTTCGAGTAATTTTCTCGAAGCATGCTGAACCAATTTCGAAATATTAGGGATCGATAGAAAGCTTCAAAGAGGCCAATAATCAAGTTCAAATGTGTTATTCTACAATTAAATAACATGGAATAAATATTTAGATGCACAGTACAGGTAAACTTCCTTTGGGAATATTTTAATGGATCTAGAAATCTTTTTGCCATCATTTATTTATCTACACCAAAACTAAAGTTCTGGGTCAGGAAAGGTTCAGATTTCAGTTGCAAATTCAGATTCAAAATCCAGATTAAGAAATCAGGTCATAAATTTAGTTCTAGAATTATGGAACTGAACTCATTTTTAGAACCCAGGTTCCGAATTTAGTTCTAGAAATGAATTCTAAACTTGTATTCCGAACTTTGATAAAGGAACTGAATTCAGTTCCAGCATGCAGGTTTTGAATTCTGGAATTAAATTTTGGTTCAGAAGTCAGTTCTTAAGTTCAGGTTTGGAATTCATATCCATATTCTAGTTTCTGAACCCAAATCTAAAATTGATATCTTTATTTTTGTTCATGAAATCTAAAATCCTAAATCAGAAGTTCTGGATTAAAATTCCGAACATAAATTAAGAAACGAAATTTAGTTTAAAAATCTTGTCCAGAAACCAGTTCCAGAATACAGAACTAGGATTCAGTTCCAAAATCATAGTTTGTAATTCTGAACCTGTAATCTGGAACTGAATTATGAAAGTGAAATCTGAAACTAAATTATAATTAAGTTCAAAATTTAGGTGAACCAGAATCCAGGTTCTGAATTTAGTTCTAGAATGAAACCCAAAATTCAGTTCCCTGCTGCTGCTGATTGAAGCACGACATGAGTGTTTGAGGTTCTATACCTCGCAGAAGTTATTGCTGCTGTTTGTAGAAAGTCCTCACCAAGACGTCCAGTTCCGTCCAAATCAAAAGGAGAAATGATCGATTTTCGACCATGGTTTGCCTTTGACACCCGTTCAGTTGAACATCGAGACTTATATGTGCCTGACAACCTCAAAACCTTTTCTCATTGTTTCCAAAAGTTTGAGAAAATTTATTTTTTCAGTTATTCTAAAATGTTGCAAAATTTCATCATAAATTCTGATGGCATGGAGAAAGAATAATGATTTTCAGTATTACTCGAGATATTCGCGATTAATTTTTATCCATTCGTGAATTTTGAAAACAGGGATTTTTTGGGAGAATTATGAAAAGGCGCCCTGTAGTAAAGGAATACGTTTTAATAAGGCTATTTGAATAAAATAAACTTCATCTTTATCGGACATTACCAGGCGACCAGAACCTACGAGGCATATTGAGAAATGAAGAACCGTTTTGTCATAAACATTATTATCATACGTAATGCTAATTTCCACACCATGGCCAATTATTTCCAGAATATTTTTTGTACCGTTGCGCCTGTTTCCTGAACTTCTATGCATAGAACCTCACCGCACATATATTGAACCTTGTGTTTAAAACGGTGTGTATTGATGATTATTGTGGAAATTGTTTACTGCTAGCACAGACAGACAAATGACTACCTCTTCAAAACAACACTTGAAATAGCGGTTCGGAGTAATGCAGCTTGGAAATATAAGCGAACGGGCCTTACATTTCGAATATGCCTCGTAATATCATGTAGTAGAACTGCAACGGATAAGTAATCCTCCCAATTTGCCAAAGACTGTTGTGATATATTTCAAAAATCAAACACACACACTAACACTTTTATCTGTTGGCATTCATTTATTTTCTTTCTAGCCATGCTGTGATTTGCTTCACTTTCTACCATAATTAAAGCATCAGTATGTTATGAAGGTCAGTTAAAACAACAATTACTGCACTTATCCTATCATCATTAAAGCACCTTCCATCGACAATAATAACGTAATGTTAATTTTAGTTTATCCTACCCATGGACATATTGCGATATGAGCTGCATTTGACATGCATGGCGAAGAACATACAGCTTTGGTCAGAACTACTCAATAGATTCAATGGGGGGAGCGGGACTAAATATTAACCCGAAGTTTGCGGTGATTAACATCGGAGGAACGTTCAGTTTCCTAAATAACATCTATAAGTTTGTCCATTGCATTTGAACGCACATCAATTCTGAAGAGAAACAATCTTTCAGGTTTCGTTTCGATTAATTGGTTCTTCTAGCTAAATATACTCTGTTTTGTTGCTGATTGATACGTTTATTTTTGTTTTCCTAGAGTGTCTACGTTTGTTTTGTTTTTTGTTTTTTTTTTTGGTAACATGATATCGAACAACTCTAAACTCTAGAATTCGTTTGTATGCATTGAGAATTTTCTCATTATTCATTAATATATGCATGATCGTTTGGCGGGGAGTAGTATTATTTCGACTGTGCGGGTAGAATCGCAATTGTCCAATTTTCTTTTTTCAAAAGTTTTCCAGTTTCTTTTTCGAAGGAGTACAAAATTGTTCTATTTATCTTGTTTATGTACAGTAAGATTATTGACTGCTTTTGGTTTTAGTTTCAATGTTCTTGAGCTCACTTATACAAACGATGAAAAATCTCGAATGACTATATTTTCGGATTTACTCTGTTAATCGAACTCATAATTATTAATAGGTAACGAACAATAGATTGAGCTAAATAAAAAAAATGTTAAAATTACAGTCAAGCTATTCCGAATTAAGACTGCAGAGTTTTTTTTTTGAAGATTTATCAATCAGTAGTGGAGAAAGCTGCTTTTGGAACTGTCATCAAAAATCCTAAATAGAATGATCACTTAAAAATATTTGGGTATTGAAGTCAAAAGGATGATTTCTCTGCTAGCGAAGTAAAAAAAAAATAACTCATAATTTCATAAATAAACTCAAGTTGCTTTAACATTGTAGATTCTTTTGTAAAGTGCATTTAAATTACACATCACCAAAATCTAGCTTATCTTTCTACAATAATCCTCGAGAACATATTACTCCTACTCGTATTCTTTCACGGCAAGCTAGTTGGCACAAGAAATGAATATTTCCACATGAACAATAAAATAATAAAATTCCAAATCGAATCCTGCACGACGTACTTTTTTGAGAGTCTGTTAAAATGCTATCAAACTTGTGCACGCCAAGTTTACAGCACTGCACTCTCACAAGTGAGTGATATTGTCGCTGCAGCACTAACCGGCAATGCGCAGGACAGTCCAGCGCAGCGAAGATTTCGAGCGACGTCAGTTGAACTGTCCCTTTCATCAATTGATAAAACCATGTTAAATCGTGTATATTTTGTTTCTTGATTTTGACCCATGTGCTTTTACCAAACCAGTTGTCGTATGTTCGAGTTCCGACCTGGAAGGAGTCTTAGTATCAATAGGATCAATGTTGAAACAGAAAGGCCAAATTCCACTACAGGAATGTAATACAGAAAGATATGCTACCTGAGCTCATAACAATAAAATATCTTTTTCTGTTCTTCAAGTTGATAGTGGATGCTCAGGAATCAATGGCTTTGAGACTGATGGTTGCATTTCATTTAGCATTTCACTTAATATTTCGCTGGAGGAACATGTTTTTCTGCAAGCACAATACATCTGACATAATATGTAAAATATTGTTGTACCCTTGCGTTGATAAATTAAGACTGATTTTGCTCTTCCTAGTCAGCCAATCAGCGATACACTTAGCATTCGATCGCAGCGACATCTATGAGTGCTGGCAAAGCTGTTTACATTGGATTTTACCCATGGTAAGGTTGTTCACACCGGATTTCACTCATAACCTCACATTGTCTCGCAGGCGGACTGAGTAATGAATTCCTACTCGACTGCTCGTTCTTTAGAGCTCATTTAACCGGATGGACATTATAAATGTTATTAAATTTTCGATCTCTAAGAATTTGAAGGCGACCTTTTTCATTTTATCTAGAGAAATGGACGTACGCCATACAGTTCAATTATTGTCATATATCTATGAAAACTTCTCCGCCAGCAATCATTACACGTCGCATCATCGCATTCCGCTACGGGAGCTTTGTTGCTGAACACAATTTTTCGAAAAATCTTCTTTCAGCTTTACCAACGTCCATTCATGAATAAATTTTAGACCTATACAAATTTGACAATGACACAAGACACGATTCACGCGTGATCTGTCAAAAACAGTGTTGCCAAAAAGATACCAGCAAAAAATCATCCTTTATTTTGTGTAGCTAGATTCTTAGTTTGAACTGCAATCAGCACGAAAACATGTTAAATTAACGTTGAAGAAGGAAATGAATTGAAAATTCAGCTCGCCTTTCCTCACTCGTTGCTTGGCGGTGAAATTCATTCGGAATAGCTTGTTGCCCAGGAGTTCGCTTTGATTGGAAATTCATGCATGGCATTCCGAAAGAAAAATTTTCGTCCATTTTATATTGATTTGAAGGTCATTCTGGTATGCACATGCTTGTAAAAAAATCCAAAACATTCTAGAAAAACAAACATCAAATCTAAAGTTTTTGATCCATTATTTCTCCAATTCTTATAATGACAACATGTAAATACATATCAATTATCTTAACACAACACAACCAATGTATTGTTTTGAGTGCTTCGAGCACTCTCGTAGTAATGTTTTATCTTGTTGTTTTAAACCCTACTCAAATTGTCAAAATGTGAATATCAAGTCTCAATAATAAAAGCCTTAAACAAATCGACAGTCACCCGACAAAAAGGCCTAACTGCAAACGACAGTTTCTCTTTGTTTACTTTCTTTTTCACGATTTACCGTACTGATTTTATATTTGACGCCTTACTCTTCGTAAAATTTTTAAGGTAAAACCACAAGCTTTCGAGAAAATGCAGTAATGGCTCCATAATAATCAAGAGAGAAAGTAAACAAAGAGAGGCTCTCATTTGCAGTTAGGCACTTTTGTCGTGGAACTATCGAAATATAAACCACCGGCAAAATCCGGTTAACGTTGACGAAAGTTGACTGATAGCTTAAATCGTACTTAAAACTTTTTGAGCGTAGGTGTTTTGTGATGAAAATAAATGCATTTCAAAATAGTAACTTAGGCTGTGAACCGTTTCGCGATCAATTTTAACTTTTGGTTAAAATCTGACACTTGAGTGGTTATTTTGTGTCGAGTAGTTAAATTTAACTAAAACTGCGGCCCATTCCAAAGTTTGACGGACGGAAAGTTATTTGGGTTTAGTTTGCACTGGAAATAATTTTGACTAAAGAATTGATATTAGAATTTTCTTCGCAAGATTTTTGTCAGAGTCGGAAAATAACGCTCGATCTGTCAAAAATAACCATGTTTTCGAGCAGGGTTATTTTTGACAACATCAAAATAACCACTTGAGTGTCAGATTTCAACCAATAGTTAAAATTAACCGCAAAATGGTTTACAGCCTTGGCATTTGAGGCTGTAAACGAGCTGTCAAAAGTCTAATATGGCTGCAGTCATTCCTAATCTTTTCAATCCTATCCAATCCCAGTTATATAAATTTCATTTCGAAAAGTTTATCCCTGATAGGTTCCAACAACATCAAATCACGAAATGTCGTCTCCGTCAGATTCGCCCGTTTTGAAGTTAAATTCTCATACATTTAAGCAAAATGAGCTAGTTTTGGCGATGAACTAAAATCTGTGTGTATTTTTATCGTCGTTTTTATTATTCTCAATAGTCTAAAATTCGGGAATCATTCGAAATTTTCAAAAAGAAAATGATTAGACTTTTTACTTAGCATTGAAGTATCGCCCAGTTTTTATGGCATGTATCATTAGGGATGAAACTTACGAAAGCAAATGGAATGATAGTTATGTCCTTCATGTTTTCGTAAAAACTAGGATCAAGAATGATTTCAGCATCGATTCTATCGTCACACGACAAAAGAGGCTCTCTTTAATTACTTTCGATTACTGCCATAACAGAAATTTTCTCGAATTGAAAGCTTTTGAATTTGATTAAAAAGTTATGCGAAGAGTCAAGCTTCAAACATAAGATCAATCTGATAATTCGCGAAAGAGAAAGTGAGATGCTGACACTTCTAGTTAGGCAATTTTGTCATGGAATGATCGGAATGGCTTTGTTTTGAAGTTTTTTTTTTTAAAGAAAACAAACGCTTGATCTATTTACTGTTATAAGTTTTGCCATTGGCGAGTTGGATCTACCATGGTCTTAGCTTAGCCAGTCTTGAAAGACAAGTACAATCCGACGTCTAAAATATATTCACGTTCCTGTCACCAAACAACTGACGTTCCGCTTAGGGATGTCGGAATGTCGATCGACCAAGCGAATAATCGATTAATAACCCAGATAATCGATTGAAATATTTTTGATTATTTTAAAATCATATTCAATTATTGAACTAATCAAATAAATCGAAAAATCCTATACTAATAAACGAATAATTAATAATAACAACACTGTTAATCGATTAAATTTAATCGGTTAGTTTCATAAATTATATTCTATTATAGAATAATCGAATAATTAAAAAAATCCGACATCCCTATTTTCTCTATTTTCGTTATTAGAAGGAAATACGGACTTATGCCCCGTTTACATTTCTGCTGGCTGCCAACATGCTGGTGTCAGTGTACTGCCCTCTTAGGAAAAAAACGTTCAACGGTGGTCCTTCGTTGGTCTAATACTTTGGATCATTGGACCACAGTTGAACGTTTTTTCCTAAGAGAGCAGTACACTGACACCAGCATGCTGGCAGCCAACAGAAGTGTAAACGGGGCATTAAAGTTGTACGGACTTAAATTGCATTACTTTCAAATGACTTTTTACCCATTGGGTGTTTTCAATTAGAATACAGAGGTAAGGACAGAAAGCAGACTTCCAGTAGTTTTCGCGACTCCTGTTTTTCACTGCCCATCAAAAGTTTGATGGCTCAGAAGACATTAGAAAGCAAAATAGGTCAACGCTTGTCAAAAAAAAAACATGATTTGGCAATCAATTTGTTCATGTGGAAAGAGGAATACTTCTTTTGTGACAACCGTATCGATCAATAGGCACATACACATAAAAGAATGCTTCCAAAAGCGTCTACTTCCACTTCAAAGGTCACGTAATGGTCCAACGCTTTCCTGGTCGGATTTAGCTTCGTTCCGCTACTCGTAAAATGTTTTGAAGTTGTACAAGACTAGTGAGTTCGTTTCGAAGGATTTCAATCCTCCAAGCGTATCGAAACCTTAATGAAGGCGCTTCGGAAACATTATGAGGAAGTAAAATCGGAAGAATGGATTTCCATGCTAAAAAAGCGAACATAATAGAACAATAATAAACCAGTTAGTGTTGGTTAAAGTCGTCGATAATCTGCAGAATATCTGAAAAACTACTCGGAAAATCCAGAGAAACCTGTAAGAAATTACAAATAAAAATCTACAAACCTGGCATCTCTGGTAATAAAAGTCTCATCCGTTATGTTGGTAACAATATAGTGGTTTTCAGCTGGACATAAGCAGCCCTTACACGTGACAATATTATTGTCAATCCAAAGTATTGTCAATACCGTCAATCCAATTGACTTGTTAACTTGAGTCCGCATTTTTCGAGAAAATCAAGCGTTTGGAGCTTCAAATATTGCAACTGAATATTGTAACATTGAGAGAAAAGGTCATTGTACATATTTAACTGTTTTCTCTCTGGAGAGAAAGTATTGTCGGATTGATGAGCAGTTTTGATTTTTTGACAATATTTTCGTCAATCCGATGGAGTTTCCATTACACGATCAAAAGTATTGTCAATACTCCTCGTATTGACAATAATATTGTCTCGTGTAAGGGTCGCTATAGAATGCGACGGAATCGTCGCAGGATATCGAAATAATGAGCGTCAGAACCACTGATGCCAGGTTTGCAGATTGATATGTAAATTTGCAATTTCGTTTGTTAGCAGATTTTGCAATTAACCCGACTTTTTTGCAGATTTTCAAAATTTTTATAAACAATCGTCCATTTTAATGACATTTGCTATTACTGTAGGGTTTTCGTTTAGTTTTTTCGTCATACTTCTAAATATTGAGGTCGCATAGGACCATTTCTGATACGCAGACGCCTAAAATTTCATCTGGCATCGCTGCCAGAAAATTGGACAGTTGTTTTAACCCGTTCGCTGTCTGTTGTATTAAAATTAACTAGCATTAGAGCCAAAAGAAAAATTAATCGGCTGTTGGATTGAGGCCAATTGCATTTTCAACTGGTAAAATTCCTTAGCGACAATTGTTATTTCATTATTCATCGAAAGCATCAACAAATGTATATCTGTCAAAGACGACCAACTTTTTGGAGTAAACAAATAGCGCAATCGAATAAAGCACGAGGTTTTGAAAACCAAGGTCGATTAATTTTATGCCTGCTGGAGAAGGAGAACAAAGATCTCAGCTCCAGCGGGCTTTTCCCTTGCTCCTAAAAAATAAAATAAAATAAAATAAAAATACAAAATATAAATGAAAAGGGAACATACTAAGCACAAAATAATCATTATGTATGATTCAGACGATCCGTCTTCTTTTGTCACAGTCAATCTCCGCCACCGGCACCGTCCACATTAATTACATGCATTCTTATGGAGTCATTCACTCGTAACGTCACCGTCACGGAACGTTTTGACGGACGGAGCGTGTGAACGTTCCGGTAAAGAAAGTATTAAATTAATTTTGACGGAAGCTGACGTTCCGGTGACGGTGACGAATCGCACATTATGTCAAATAAATAGCACACGCTTCAAAAATCCGTGCAAGTTGTAGCCGTAATCTGCCACATACGCATTATCAATATGAATTCATTATGACTGAAATTTCTTAATAAATAAAAAATAGTCATTGTAACGGTCAATTTAAAACATATTTTTTTCTGGCTTGTGGTTTCGAAGGGGTTGAATCGATGCGAATGACAGTTTCGCTATCAGCAGCCCTTACACGTGACAATATTATTGTCAATCCAAAGTATTGTCAATACCGTCAATCCAATTGACTTGGTAACTTGAGTCCGCATTTTTCGAACAAATCAAGCGTTTGAAGCTTCAAATATTGCAACTGAACATTGAAACATTGAGAGAAAAGTTCATTCCACATATTTGACAGTTCCTTCTCTGGAGAGAAAGTATTGTCGGATTGATGAGCAGTTTTGATTTTTTGACAATATTTTCGTCAATCCAATGAAGTTTCCATTACACGATCAAAAGTATTGTCAATACTCTTTGTATTGACAATAATATTGTCACGTGTAAGGGCCGCTATCTTTGCGGCATTTTGTCGCTATCTTATCGCGTCGCAACCTTTTCTAGCCGACTGTGAAAATCACTATAAAAAAAATCCTGAAAGTTGATAATTTCTTCTGAATTGTAATGATTTTGACATATCGTTTGTTCGTTTGGAATGTCACTTGTGAAGAGTGAAGTGGTTTGAATACATTTTCAATTATACGAATTTATATTGAAAAATGTTGTTTATCCAGCTGATTTGGTTAACGTTGATGTGAAGTTCATGGAAAACTTTTTTTGGTGTTTAAGTTGCGAGGTAGGTATACGTTGCAAAAACCGCAAATGAAACTCTTTCATCGCATTGTACCTTTAGTTAAACTAACCTAATCAAACCCAATTTCAATCCTATTAACGGTAGTGCTAAAGAAAGATGGCAGCTTTGAAAGAATTTCAAAGCACATTCATCAACATTTTTGATATCGTTTGCCTAAGTAATTAGGATTCACAAGATGACGACACAAATGAACACGTAATGAAAATGGTCGATGGTCAACTAGGTTTTCATCTTTGACAGTTGCCGTGTACTTGTTTTGTTTTGCGACTGCAAGTTAAAAATTGAAAAATGACGAAAAAGTGCCTGTTATAAACGTATTCCACAGTGAAAAGAACTAAAAAGATTGTCCTGTACGTGTTTCCAGCATCAAGGAGCCATATATGTATGAATATGTTTAGTGTGAGGCGACTTGCAATTTTTACATTCGAACGATGAACCTCTGATGAACTTTCAAACTGTAAACAAGTACACGTCGACTGTCAAAAAAAGTTCATTTTGTGAGGTTATGTTATGTTCGTGCAAAACCTAACAGCTACTGGAATGCACAAGTAAACAAATGACTGATAGTTGTCAAATGACATTCATCTGGTTCATTTAGCGAGTTCATGTCAGGATTATGTAAAAATTTGGTGTGAAAGCAATCATTCTCATGTACATCCAGAATACCGAGTAGGTTAGAAAAAACATTGAAACTTCAGTTTACCGTACAGTCAAAACAGAGAAGTCTACTTTTAATTCCTCCGAAAAACGTTGCCTGTTCCTTGGGTATCCGAACGTTGCGAACTGTGGCCAACTGCCGGTGGCGACTGATTCGGTGGAGGTGAGGCTGCCGAGGATTGTCGTTTCAGTTGTCTCAATGGATTGTTCGTCATTGAGGGAATTTGAACCGATCCAGATCGTTGTCCCAATCCGATTCGCGGCGGGATAGCTGGAGGAGGACCTCGGTTTGGGAGAGAAGATTGTTGTGGTAAGCGGCTTCCGGAGCTAGCAGAAGATGAGGGCAGCACAGGCGCTTTCATCTTCGGAGGTTCCGATGAACCGGTTGATGAACTGTTTGGGGGAGTTCCTGCGGAAGATGTAGATGCCGATAGTACTGGCCGCGCAGGAAGGGAAGGTGGGAGGTTTTTCAAAGGAGGAGCAGGACTCGTTGGAGGAGTATCGACAGAGGGTATTCTTGATTGTTGCACTATCTGAGGTGATGCCTTCTGCAGTGGTTGCGGCTGCGTTGGTGGCTGTTGAGGAACTGGTTTGCTAATAATTGTTTGAAGCTTGGGTGAACTTTGCGGTGGGAGATGCGTTTTTTGTACCCTCTGATTTGTTTGCGCTTGCGGTGGTTGAACAGGTTGTGTAGCAAGTTTAGCCACCGGAGGCGTTTGATGAGCGATTTGTTGCTGTTGATGACTGCCAGCTGCTGTTGTTGCTACCCTGCTCACCTGTGGTGCACCTGGCAACGTAGTTCCGGATGCAGCAATGGTTGGATATTTCTTTTGCCATTCTTGACCGGCGGCCACGTACGAGAAGACGCACAAAACCGAATAGCAGATGTCGTCGGCCTTCATGTGAGCCAATGGAAAGGTAAATTGTTAGATTATTTTCTCTAGTAATGCTATTGATTGTTAAAATGGGTCTTCGGTTTGTTTGATCTGGGATTGTAATTTACAATCGATACTCCCCGTTCACATTGCAATGATAGGAAGAGTCACATAATAAAGCAGGAAAGCACTTTATTCAAGCATCTACTTCTAACAACGCAAACCAATTCGTTTCCAAAAATCAAAATTTCTCAAAACATATGACGCTTATATAAAATAAAAACAAAGAAATAAAATTCGAAAATACATCAACGACTACTAAAATTCAAGAAAGCAAAGACAAAATTAAGATCTCGGAGGAAATATAAAAAAAGAACAAATCTAGAGACTACATAAACTTACTTTCTGCGCAATGGAACATAGAAACAGAAATCGGTTCACACTCAACTGAAACACACAGGCACATTGAACGATAGCAGATATCATGCGGGAGAAGCTTGAAGGGACATCCTCCAAAACGAACACATCATTCATTGGCTGTGGCTGTGTGTGTTTCAAGGCATGGGTCAAGATTGGTGAGATCTAGTTCTTGTTTGGGGATCCCCGCGGATCTGTGTTGGTCCCGTAGAAGCTTCCTCGCGTGGCACACGGAGAACACTCGATGCAAACAAAGTGCGGCCTCGTTTGCCTTGGGGCAGTGAAATCAGGTTCAGAACAATTGGGTTCATTTTTGGCAGAGTACGTGCGTGATTCGGTAGTTTTCATTTGTTAAGACGACACCGATCGGCGGGAAAGATTAGCGTGATTTGTCGGACACAATTATCAGTACGTCGCGCACGTCAAGGGAAGAAAAGAAAACAAAGTGAAACGAATCAACTGAAAAGTAACTTGTAATTGTAATTGTTGTAGAACCTGTTGGTTGCCTTCTGAAAATTTGTTCACAGTGCTGTAAAACAGGTCAGGTTCATTTAATTATGTTAGAGCCGATTCGATTAGGAACAGAGAAATGTATGTCATACTAGATGCTTACATATCGCAATCTTTGTAGTTTATAATTTTGAATGCTGGAAAACAGGAATGGTTTGTGCTTGAACCACATTCATAACATTAAGAGTAATTGGTTTTTAGAAATCATATGGAAGATGAAGCATAAATCTCAACAGGAATAAATTAAGTTTACTAGACAATCAATAAATCTGGACTTATGTCACATTATGACACCGTAGAACTGCTAATTAGTGTTTAGGTTGAAAAACTGTTTAAATGCCACTTTTGACTATTTCCAATTATTTAAACGGGCAGAAATTCAATTTTACAAATAATCGAAATGAATCACGATTTGGAGAAAATAGTGTTTTTACATGCTATGGAAATACACTATGATTAATAGTTTGGATATCACGCACTATTTTAGTAAATTTTGCTAGTATCAAAATCGTGCAAATAATTTTATTATAAAGTATCTAACAACTATTACATTTGATTCGTTAGAAAACCCGTTTTTTAACCTCTCATATGAATCGAACAAACTGGAAGCACAGATAACTGATATACAGGCTCGAACAAAATTTTTCAAAATCCTTTGTAAATTTGCTATACGTTGGAAACACTATTGGCACATTGTCGCAAAGCTGAATTACCGGTAGCGACACCTGCCAATGAAAAATGGAACCAAGAAAAAGAGGATTCTTTCGAAAACTTTCATATCGGCAGTAGTAATTTGCAACATTTTTATCGTTTATTCAATAGTACAAATAAATATCAGCAATAAAAGTACACGATTTCAAAGTGATTACTACACTTTTTTTTGGTGTAAACTACGATTAAACATGGAAAATCTTCAGAAATGTGGGAAATTGGGTAAGGTTAAGCAGGTAAGGAGTATTTTAAGCAGAAATCAGTGTAATGTTGATTTCTCGAGTACTAGAATGTATAGCGATAGAGTATTATTTATTTTGGATACTTTATTTGTTATTTCCAGGCATTTGAAAAAATGGTATAAAACCAAGTTTAATGCTCCATTCTGAATAAACGGTAGATTTCGCACAATGAACTAAGATCAACATTACCACCTCAGAGTAAAAACTTTTTCTTCAACTTCTACTATGATTTTTCAAATGAATTTGCCCGTTTTTATAAGAAATCGTTGAAAAGGTGGAGTAATTAAAAAATTTCCTACCGATTTGACAGCTCTTGCTGAAAGTATCACCTCTAAACAAGCAGTGCCTCTACATTTCAGTTTTGCGACAATATGCCAATATTAGTTCATTGTGCGAAATCTATAGTTTATTCAGAATGGAGCATTAAACTTGGTTTTATACCATTTTCCAAATGCCTGGAAATAACAAATAAAGTATCCAAAATAAATAATACTCTATCGCTATACATTCTAGTACTCGAGAAATCAGCATTACACTGGTTTTCTGTTTAAAAAAGTGTTGATCCGAAAAAAACCTAACCTTACCCAATATCACACATTTCTGAAGATTTTTCGTGTTTAATCGTAGTTTACACTAAAAAAAGTAGTAGTCATCACTTTGAAATCGATTTTCTTCTACTCCGAGTGTACTTTTATTGCTGATATCTATTTGTACTATTGAATAAACGATAAAAATGTTGCAAATCACTACTGCCGATATGAAAATTTTCGAAAGAATCCTCCTTTTCTTGGTTCCATTTTTCATTGGTAGGTGTCGGTACCGGTAAATCAGCTTTGCGACAATGTGCCAATTCACCAGCCGAAGAATTTTTCTTGTGGCTCTAATGCTAGTTAAACGAAGACAGTGAAGGGGTTAAAACAACTGTCCAATATTCTGGCAGAGATGCTGTTGCAAAATGCAGTTAAAATGCATCTGTAATTATGACGCTCATTATTTCGCTAGTCTGCGACGATTCCGTCGCATTCTATGTCCATCTGTAAACCACTATAATTAAACATTTTCCTACCGATTTGACAGCTCTTGCTGAAAGTATCATCTCTGAACAAGCAGCGCATCTACATTTCAGTTCTGCGACAATGTGCCAATAAGTAAAATTTTCTAAAGCGGATGTTGCTAAAACGTTTAGTTCCTCAGTTCCCTGTGCTCAATATCTAGGACAGGACCTGACAATTGTTAATCCTCTTCGAAGGCCAGTTTCGGACTAGCTTGTGATTGGTTGAAATTGGCATAGTTAAGTATAATATGCTGAAATTAATATTACTGCAGGGTGGTAGAAAAAGTGTTGTCAGTATCGTCGCAAATAATGTAGTTTGATATTGCATATTTTGTTTTTTTTATCATCTTTTTAAAATTAATAATTTCAATAGGATACAAGTTCAATTTATTTTTAAGTTCTGTCAATGTGGAACACATACGGGTACATTTAACAATCACTGGATAATAGGGAAACAGAGGTATTTTGGCCACTTCATATATTTTGGCCAACCTAACAAACTATATGAATTTAATCGTTGTTAAGTAACCCATGTTGCATCAATTTGAAGCTAATCACATTGAATTACCTATTGCGGAAGAGTTTTTCAAAGATATTACAACAATTGGTGGATATTTTTACAAAGAGGGCCAAAATAAAATCAATCCTAAAGTGGGCCAAAATACCTCTGTTACCCTACAAAGAGAAAGTCTGAAATCACGAAGTGTGATATGAGCGAAAATATTGATAATGTTGGTTGTACTTGAGAATAGCTCCAAATCTTTGGATACTTCAGTTTGTTAGTATTTTTCTTTGAATATTTTGGATACTTTAGTTAATAAAGGACTATTCACACATATCCGGTCCGGATCAGTGCCGGCACGACACCGTGCACGGATACTGATATTATTTCATTCGTTTTCTATGCGCGCATTCACACCTATCCGGCACCGTGCTGTTTCAGTGCAGCTCGCCGTCAGTGTAGCGTCCGTCCGGCAAACTCAAATTCGTCGTCACCGATATTTTTTATTTTCACTGAAGTCGGTATGTCATTGCATTGACTGTGCCGGAACGGAAACAGGACGGAAACTGAACGGAAGGGTTCCGATAAAAAAGAACACTGACGTCGCACTGAAGGCACTTTCACTGAACCGCCACGGAACTGAAATGTGTGAATAGTCCTTGAAACTGCAAGAATTAATTAACCAAAAATAAGGGTTTTAGATGTTTTTTTATTAAACTGTTTCAACTAAACGTTTTCTTTGAAATAAGCATCTGATCATAATTAATTCATAGCTATAGTTTTGATTCATATAAAATTTGTTTCAGTGTTCTCAAATCACATGTTATAAGGGGAGAAGCTTTTCAGAATGAATCATTAACTCTACTGGCAATAGTGATCGCGAGAAATGTATTATTTATAACAGGGACGAATCAGAATAGGAAGAGAAATATTTTTCTGGAAAAAGAAATCATTTATCTGGTCCTGTCCTAGCTAAATATGAGGAAATCGGACATGGGCAAGTAGTACCATCATCGTAGGTACAGTAAATTTTCATCGTAGGTACATTAATTTTTTTTAGTAATCATCATCGTAGGTACAGTAAATTTTACATCCAAAAATGAAAAACGAGCCTTGAGACCATGTAAATGAAATGAGAATACAGGTATATTGAGAGATGAAGCTTTGCTTATCATATTTGGTAGTTCAAAATCTATGTTATAACACTCCATTTGAACTTCAAATGGAACAAAATAAAACCAAAGGCACTAAAACACAAGAACCGATTCGAAACGGTTCTACCAGTCTTGTATGGCACAAATCCGACAGAAACAGAGCCGTTAATAATCGCTAGACAAAATTCTTTACCGGAAAGGGTGGTTGCATTGTTGCCAGACTCTTGCCAGAGTTCTGCCAACATTCTGGCAGACGCTGCCAGGCGTCTGAAAAGAAATCTGCCAGGTACATGCAAGCGGGATGATGTTCACGATCGAGTCTTTTCACTTCATTGCATGTAATTCGAATCTACCTGTGCGGCAAACTACTCACTCGGGCTAAAAATCAGCCAATCAGAAACTGATCCATTCTGACTTAAAACTGAAACAAAAGCAGACCCCCTCCAGTTGTCAGATATTGTCTTAAGCTACGGCCTTTTGAAAAATTAACCTATAATTGTCTAACATCATCGTTTTCTTGGTTCATAAGATAAAACATAGAAGGCTGAGCGCCAACTGAGCGTTGTTATGAGTTTTGCGTTTGCCAACCAATGGAGAACTGATGTGATTTTAGAAGCCATATGACACCGGTATGTCAGCATCAGCCATTTGAAAGTTTTTCGATTACGTTGAGCCTCTCGCTGTTTGAGTAACATAAATTTTCTTGATATTATACTCACCAGGACGCTCATTGATTGCCGATGCGATTGATGTTTTCTTCTTTTCTCCTTAATTACGATGTGACTAAATATTAATCAAGCAGCATAAACATTGAATTAAATTCATGTACACCAATAAACTTCGAAATTCGATAACTTTTTGCAAAGAACAATGAACTTTATCAATTTATGTTCATGTTAGTACTTTCATGGAATTTTTTTACTTCAACAGGAAAAAGGAGAATGAGAGAGAACAAAATGTGCCACCTGTCTTTGATTGAGTATACTTCTACTTGGTCATTGAACTATCGAGTATCTCATTTGACAGACACTTTGACCGTACCGATTACAGTTGACGATGATTTTAGTCAGTCTGTCAAGGTCATTTGACATGACTGACGATTTGCAACTCTGGTCCCAAAACACTTTTTAGGTAAACGGACAAGTTATTGTTAGAAAATCGACCCAAAATTCTCAAATTTTCGTGCAATAAACAAGGTAAATTGTAAAACAATTCCATTACTAAGTGCTTATTTACGATGCAATCAGCTGCTTTTGAAGTATCGATTTTGATCTCATCAAGAAGCCGCATTTTAATTATTAATTTTTAAATTTTAATTAATCATTCGAATTGATTTACTCAGATTCGAATGTTTGAAGGCAACCATTGAGGTATTCAGTAAGTGAGAGATTTACACAAAAAAAAGTACACTAAAATATATTTTGCCAATACAAAAACATGCGAATACTCGTTCTAAATATTGTAACACGCCACTAAGCAAAACTCGATTGTTCATCAAATCGAATTGATTGGCAGGCAAATAATAAGTGTAAAGATAATTACCAAGTTTGACATGAATTTCCTCTGGATCAACTGACGCGTTTTAGGATCTGAAAATTAATTGAAAGATTTAGTTTTCTCGGGCAGCGTGCTGGTAGACAGATTGGATGAAATCTGATTTTATACTCACTGTACTCTTCCAGGATGAACACTCCTCCCTTTTGAGTGAAACACTTCTTGATGTGCTCCAGCCGGATGAAAAACTGTGTTCGGCGAAAAAGTGAAGTGAAAATGAAAAAAAACAAGGAATAATACATTATGTCATTGCTTCATGTTTAGGCATTCAACTACATTCAAAAAAGTAATCTAGGGTTGTGTGTTTGTTTTGCTTGTAGGGTATTATTAAAATTGTGAATGCATTGTTTTTTTTCCTGTAGCGGCGTTATCAATGAAAGGTGAAAGGTATCGTTTTCGTGGATCATATTAATATCATACAGTTTGCATATTTGGATAGAAGCTCCGTTAGAGGGTGATATTTGTGCTTGACAAGTCCGAGGTGAACACATAATTCCGATTTTATTGTTATCTAGTGTCTACGCATAAAAGTATTAGGTGTCGTATCAAATGCAGAACTTCAAAAACTATGTACTTCTACGCTGCTACAGATAAAGCTCAGGCATAGGTAAGCATCTAGAGACTTGTGTCCCGTGGTACAAAATCGGCTGGAAGAAATGGAACCGAATAGAAAATACAAGCCAAAACGAAAACAAAATTTGTGAACACTAAAAAATTCAAATGAAAAGCACGTCATTAAATCAAGCATGTTACGCTTAAAGCTAGATGCAAGTTCAGTGTACTATGCAACGTTATTCATGTAATGAAGAAACCTGTACAGCGTATTCGGTAGGACATCAGTGTGGAGAATAGTTTAACAAACAATCAGATCAACTTGATTTCTGGAAACTCTATCTTCGGTTGTGTCCTTGGAGTTCTCATATCGATCACGGTCTTTGTGTATTCATTAAATTGAAACTCGATCAAATTAGCAATACAAAACAAGTACTTGTGAGATGGTCTCTAAACAAAAACTAAACTAAAATCAATCATTGGTAATTGTTTTCAGTTGAAAAATCAAAACGAGGGGTCTAACATAATCTTCTCTTCATAGTGTAATACTGGGGGGGTGACTCGTGGGTGTTACAAAGAATGTTAAATTGGACTGTCACAGGAGAGAACGAGGGGCGCTCTTGTAGCGGGAAAAATAGTGAGTTGAACTACGTGAGACGGCTAACATTACGAGTGCGGTTTTTTGTTTTGGATTGTTTTCTAAAGTATTCCTTTTTCCACCAAACATTTCCATTACCATCAAACTAGAACTATTCCTAGTGTTATTCGTGAGATTTACAAGCCGACAAATACATATCTAATTTTAAGTACTATTCACCCAAACGAGGGGGTGTGTGCAGGAATTTAATATTAAGTAGAAGAAGTCGATGTTGTTCCAATTTTAAGTTGAATGTGGTTTACCTAATTTTAACTTCTCGCATTCCACTGATGTGTGGTTTTGTTCTTTATTTTGAAAGGCGACATCTAAAAGAAACTCAAAAGTAGGTGAAAAAAACTCAACCGTTGCTTATTATTTCCTCTTCCGGAAGGTGAAATAATGTTTTTCAGTAAAAATTACGATTCTGCTGTCAAAAAATGTTTATTTGTGATGATATATCAGCAGAAAAAAAATGAAAATGTTCGATAGTTCGGCTGCTAAAAACTTGTCAAAGGATATAAAAATCACCGAACGAAGTTAAATGTGTACTAATAGTGTCATAACTTTGAACATGAATCAAATCTTTTATTGTAACGGAACCGAATTGTGAAATGTTTCAACATTGTATTTAAGCTATTGTGACACATTCCCATTGAAAAAGAAATTGTTTTAAATCCTTCAGTGATCGTTTTGTTTTTTCATTTAAAATAAACTCACTTTTCTATTTAGGAAACATTTTCGTCTCCAGTTTTACAGCTCGTCACGTTTCTGAATCGTTCAATCGATTCATCTCAAAACACGATCACTATTTCACATAATTACACCACTATTGAATGTTGAATGACTTCATAAATAGTTATGTTCATCTTGTTTAATTATCGATTAAAAGATTCTAAAATTTCTTGACAAGCAATATAAGTCTTCAAAAATATGTGATGAAATTTTTTCACTTAATTCACTTGATTGCGCTTTGTTTTCATCTCATTTAGTATTGCAAGGTTGCCAAATTTGCTCCTAATGTTATAAAACAGAATTTTTTTTTCTTTTCTAAATCGTCATCAACAATTTTTTTTGGTATTCGTGACACTAGTTTAGATATTTATATATCAATGAAACAATTTCGGTTTCGAATATTACCAGGAAGAGCGTGTGAAATACTAATCAAATAACCATTGTGGCAAATCTAGTAGCACTGGTTTCATTCAGATATATGTCAACAAAGTGCCACTATATATTAAGTGTGTGTGTTTTATCGGCTATCCATCTGAAATTTTCATATTTTTAAAAGGACCATTCCAGATTAACTGCTATTCAACGACGACCGTAACAATTATCTTTCATTACGGTTCTCTGTTGCATGGTCGTGCTGCTGCTGTCGTTTACTGTCGTGAAATGAGACTAGAGCAGTCTTATTCACGTGGTAGATACTGTACAGAGCAGAAATCTACGCGATTCTGTGTGGGGTACAATTTATTTTTGTTCCGACACACAGACAGCCTCAAAGGTTTTCAGTTCGAATTTCACGGTCGAATCTTGCGATCACATGATTCACGGTCGAATCTAGCGATCACATGTCGAAATGAATGGCGAAGCTTGCGAATTTGCACTCAGACAAGTGCATTTTTAAGCAGATTTGAATCTGAAAATGTCAAAATGTCTACTGCATTTTCCAAGCATCTTTGCAATATTCATAGTGGTGCTGAATATCATGTTGCTGTCCCGCATTGATGCAATCGCGTATCCGGGTTTTTGGTTCTCCATACATGGTTCAATCTGCGTATGGAGATCTTAAATTGAAGTATATTGTATCGTGTCTCATCCAATGTTATAAAGAGCTATAATCAGAGAGGCTCATTGTTCTTCCTTCTATATTGACTGTTAATCGTTCGAATGTTTCAAATCGTTCTGCTTCCCCGGAAGAATGGGAAGTAGTATGGTGTCGCTTTTGTAAAATCTCTAAACCCCCTTGGGGAGTTTTGACACCTGTAGATCGTTCAGCATTCCCTTCCCATCATGGTAATGATGAGTAGCAGCGGTAAGGAACAAATCTCCAAGTAACTAGAGAAACGTGCCCCTTGAACCAAAGATTCCTTATTCTGAAAACATGGTGGAGTTCGTGAAAATTTTGTTGTACAATTAGAATTTAAAATAGAGCACTGTTCGTAAAAATTACTTTGCTTGAGCAAAAGATGTCCCTTGGATGTACACTTGGACACTTGGAATTGGTTTTTCTTAAAGCAAAAAACTGATTTGAGCGTCCTCGACAGTGAGCATTTTCAAAGTTGAGCTTGGATAAAAACGACATCTTTCGTGAATGATTTGCTCATTGGTTTCCCTTTCACAAAAAAAAAAGCTCTTTGAAAAGGGATTTCCATTCCCGAAACTCCAAATTTAATCAAATACGCGTGTGCGTCGATTTTCGTACTACTATTCGCTACATTGATATCGCCCATTTTGATGTAGGACTACGTCTTTATATTCTATATAGAAGTGCGAATTCCAAATACGAAAACAAAGGTGGAAGCAGTGCTCAGGTAGGATCACTTCTAGTATGGGCCTACTGTGGATTTTTATGCGCCGTTCGAGAGCCAATGATTGTTGTCAAAGTTCTGCTGATTTTCCACAATTCGAATCAACTTGTCCGTACAAAAGCACGTACAAAAAGTTTTTCGTTTCGAGACGGTTTATACGAACCCAGCACCTCTCAACACCAACATAAACAAACTAAGAGAATTGTTCAGGAATTTAAAAATTCTGAAAAAATGTATTAAAAGTATATTTCGCTTGTGATATGAGGAATACAAAAAATGAAATGATATGAGGAATACAAAAGATACCCGCTGGTGAGAAATTCAGGCAACCGACAGAAGCATGGCAGGATTCTGGCAGCTGTAAAAATTTTGCAGGTGAAATTGCGTCATTTTCTCGCCACGTCACGTCTTGAGAGATCGCTCTTACTTCTTTATTTTCTTTTCGACCTCATTTGATATTTGGCAATCTTGCGTGTACATCCAAATATAAAAACGAGTTTTGAGACCAGGTAAATGAAATGAAAATACTGGTATATTGAGAGAAGATGCTTTGTATATCATGTTTGGTAGGGCAAAAGCCCTTCATTTAAATTTTATAAAGTAGTTAAATTAAAACCAAAGGCACTCAAAATGAAGACCCGATTCAAAATAATCCTACTAGTCTTGTATGGTCAAAATCCGACGGAAACAGAACCGTTAATAACCGCTAAACCAAATTCTCTGCTGAAAACGGTTATTGCATTGGTGCCAGGCTCTTGCCGGAATTCTGCCAGCATTCTGGCAAAAACCTTCTGGCGGACACTGCCAGGTGCCTGGGAGGAAATTTGCTAGGCACATGCAAGCGGCTAACTGCTACCAAAGACATCATATTAACAAGATATCCAGCTCTCACATTTCCCGAACAAATCATTGGCAACATCCTTTTTTGCGAGCATGTCGCCCCCAGACGAGCCCGCTTCGAATCTTATACATAGAAGTAGGGGAGAAAAATGTCAAATTCGTGCGCGCCAAAATAGCAGGGTTGCGCACCCATACAATTGACATGATATGTTGAATGTGATGCCGTGCGATGGCGTTGCTGAACTGAAGATTGACTTCGCTCCAAGCTGACAGGGTCTGCTGCTACCTAAATGTTCAACACAGAAATTAACAGTGATTTTGACAATAGTTGTGTAGCCCTACGTCAACAGTTCGATCAAACTCAAAGGACTACCCCTTGTAGTGTTTCATACTATGTGCATATTAAATATACGCAAGTAACAATACGAAAGCCTTTATTTTTTTTAAATCTTTTATTTATAAAGTTGTATTTAAAATTCACAAAAGCTAATACATTAATATGTTTGCTTAATACATTAATACGTTTGCTCGATAATAAGTTACAGTTACTGATAAGTCTCGTCATAGTGGTTATCGTCCAGTTTAGTATGTTAATCAACACAAGTTTTAACGCTACGAATCTGGAACTAAACAAATACGCTTCTTGCAAAAGTCTGCTTGATTTATAAAATTTAAAATGAATTTTTTTGTGTTGTTCATTTTCATTTTATATTAAAATTACGATGAAACACAAAACATATTTTTTAATAAATCTTGCAGACTTTTACTAAAAGCGCCTGGAATTTAGTTTAAGCGATTAGTTACAATTTCAATTTTTATCTATATATTTACGAGAAAAATGAGATAACTTTTTTCTAATTCGGTAAAAATGAAATCTTTTATTTCAAATTCAGAGAGTCGTAAATGAAATTTTTTCTATGGAATTCACCCGATCAAATTTTATGTTCAGTTTTTCAGTTTGCTTTAGAAAGCCTATGAATAATTGTTCGCTTGGCTGGAATACGATGGTTTTCAGTAGGCTTTTGTTGAGTTTACAGTTTCAATGTGAAAGTTCCTCCAATGCGTCGTCAGTGTTCTTTTTTTATCGGAATCCTTCCGTACTGTTTCCGTTCCGGCACAGCCAATGCAATAACATACCGACTTCAGTGAAAATAAAAAATATCGGTGACGACGAATTTGAGTTTGCCGGACGGACGCTACACTGACGGCGAGCTGCACTGAAACGGCACGGTGCCGGATAGGTGTAAATGCGTGCATAGAAAACGAATGATATAATATTAGTATCCGTGCACGGTGTCGTGCCGGCACTGAACCGGACCGGATATGTGTGAATAGTCCTTAAGGCTCTGTTTAGAATGTATGTTGAAGGTCATCCGTTTTTAACGTTATTCCTATATCGAGTTCGCATAAAAAACCGACGTTTTGTGCGATAAATAAACGACTGCACTGCTCTTACTTTGATATGATTCGGAATGGCTAGACGCAAAATTTGCACTAGATGTTATAGAGAATAAATTGTAATGTGTACTTTATTCCATACACTGAACGTTTATTAGTTGTTTTATCCAGAAAAATGTTCAGCTATGATTATTTCTAGTTCTACCGTTGCCAAAAAGCAAAGAATTTCGCTATGACGCTATGACAATCGCTATTTTCATAACTAGACAATGATATTATGGTGCTTCTATTTTGGTATAGTTTTTTTAATGTTGAAATTTCAATTTTGATTTCAAAATTACTAACGCATTTTTACAAGCTTCTAATCTATCATTTAAACGTGTGTGATTCGAACATTGAAACATATTGTATTATCATTAGAATTGAACACCCCTGATCTGGCATTTGGAGCGATGGTTGCTTTGATTCGTGAAATATTTCAATTGAGAACACTGTTCAGTTATGTTCGTCAGAACAAATTTAGATCGTTAGGGTTGGCAATTCATGCAAAAGATAATCCTAGGGAAAACAAGTGTTGCCGTGACTCCGCACATCACTACATCTCTCTAGTCCTAGAAGGCTAGAAAATCATGGTTACAGTGCTGTGACGTTAATGCTATCACCTACGTTATTCTAGTAGTGTCACTGAGAGCATTTAGTTTCTAATCATGAAAGACGCACTAGGTTATGTACAACGAAGAAAACTGATAATATTAAAACAAAACAAGGTGTACTAGTCCGGAGAAGCCTGCATCACTACAAAGGAAAACCACACTATTATTTATACGTAGTTTGTATTCCGACTCGGATGTTTTACTTTATACAATTCAACTGAAAAATCAACATCTAGCTTTAGGTACTGGGATAGATCTAAGTAGAGAGCACCAAACGCAACAAGATAAAAGTCTACAGTAAAATAAATCAGAATCGCTAGTGATCTACAAATAGCTACGGTAATTCTTGTGTGTAAATAAAGACTAAACACTTCAAACTAAGATTTCACTGGCAAGTATAACTACCACTGTCATTTTACAGAAAGAACGAAATATATTTAAAACATATTATCTAAAGATTCGAATGTGTGGAACTCATCTAAGAGTGTACCCCAGGAACAAAGAAAAACAATGGTATAAAAAAAAGCTTCGATCTGATACACAAAAGTTTTGCAACAATCATTACGCTAAAGATATCGATTTGCAATGTTTTATTTGCATCGGGTTCAACAGATTATTTTTGTGTAGATGTGTGGTGTAGTTCGAAGGTTACAGATTTTTGGGCTTAAAATAACTAGTGAGAAAAAAATCAATTAAACTGTACCTCAAAGTCCTTTCATCCGCAATTAAGGCAAATTTTTTGAAATGACGAGATATTTATGTGCCATTTTTGTTTTCATTTTGCAATCAATACGAGCCAAGTTTGGAAGCGTACAGTTTCATTATCCGTAAGATTGACGTTTTCGAGTTTGAGTTTAGTTTTTGCGACAATAGATGGCATTGTTTTCATTTATTCGACAGTAAACAGATGGAATAAAAGAGAAGTAGAAAAATAAAAATATGATTAGTATCTATCGGGACGACTTCACATTTCGGAATAGAGAAAGTTAGCAATAGTGTATCGGATAGACACAATTGGAAACGAAGAACAACATAAAAGAAGATTGCTCTAGAATCGCTCACCGAACGATTTCCAAACAGAAAATAAAGCAAACTAAATCGTAACTAAAACAGTAAAACTAAAACAATCACTCCAGGACCATCTCAAAAGTTCATTTGTTGCACGATTTTTACCCGGATTCGGGTCGATTAATTGTTTAGTGTTGCTAGAAATCGGATTACTTATTTTTCAATACAATAAAATAAAGGTTAATAGGAACAGAACAAACTGAACTGAATCGATATCGAATAAGAAACTTATTTTAAATTAAATCAGCGCGTAGGAATTTATTTTTATTTTTAAAAACGAGTTGTGTTTGCGGCTTATCATCATAAAAAGATTTTCAATCTGCATGAAAGAACTGTTTTTGACTTAGAACATGGTACAATGTCGGCAATAGTATTTGCGAGGTTAAAATAAAGCCTGTCCCAGAAAGTATGGACGCAACCAAAAACTGCTGCCATTTCGCAATGGTTCAGAATCTGTCAGTTTTTATAGCTGCGTCCTGTTGTTAACACTCTTCTCTAACCACTTGTGCAGTTGTTTGTTGAAGCAGAAACAACCAAAACTTAGTCCGAAACAAGAAGCATCGATTAGGCCGAGGGTTCGAAAGCTATACAATACGATTCTTACTGGAAATTTGAACTGCATAATCATGGACGACGAAACCTACGTGAAACTCGATTACAAATCCTTGCCGGGACCACAATATTATACGGTGCGAGAAGGGCAAGTGTTAAACCAGTCCGAGACATCGATTGGTAAGAAAGCTATGGTCTGGCAAGCAATTTGTAGCAGCGGTAAGATTTCGAAACCATTCATCACCACTGCTTCAATGAACAGCGAAATATACATCAAGGAATGTTTACAAAAACGACTTCTACCCATGATTCGAAGCCACAAGGATCCTGTTGTCTTCTGGCTAGATTTTGCTTCTTGCCACTACTCGAAATCAACGGTAGAATGGTATACTATCAAAAATGTCACTTTTGTTCCAAAAGACATGAATCCACCAAATTGCCCACAACTTCAACCAATTGAGGAATTTTGGCCATTAACGAAGGCACATCTTAGGAATCATGTCTCTGCAGACGAAACCATTCAACAGTTCGAAAAAGATTGGAAAAAAGTGTCAAAACTTGTCGCCAAGAAGTCTGTACGGAATTTAATGAGGAACCTTTACAAGAAGGTGCGCCAGCTAGTCTACAATGGTTAAGTAGCAAATGTTGAGAATAATATTCTGTTGTTGTAGTCTAATATTATCAGTATATCGAAAAAAAATTTGAATATCTAACACTTGTGAATTATTTACAGCGATATTAAAGTGCGTCCATACTTTCTGGGACAGTCTTTAATGTACACGATTTATAAGAAAAACGCCCGAAGTTTCAATTTTTAATATTTTTAAAGATATTTTTCGTAGATAGATAGATGCAAAGTCTGTTGAAGCAGAAGGTTAAATTCCACAGAATAAATACAGAACCAAGACTTTGCTTTGTAAAGGGTGATTTTTTAAGAGCTTGAGAACTTTTTTAAACAATAAAACGCATAAAATTTGCAAAATCTCATCGGTTCTTTATTTTAAACGTTAGATTGGTACATGACATTTACTTTTTGAAGATAATTTCATTTAAATGTTGACCGCGGCTGCGTCTTAGGTGGTCCATTCGGAAAGTCCAATTTTGGGCAACTTTTTCGAGCATTTCGGCCGGAATAGCCCGAATTTCTTCGGAAATGTTGTCTTCCAAAGCTGGAATAGTTACTGGCTTATTTCTGTAGACTTTAGACTTGACGTAGCCCCACAAAAAATAGTCTAAAGGCGTCAAATCGCATGATCTTGGTGGCCAACTTACCGGTCCATTTCTTGAGATGAATTGTTCTCCGAAGTTTTCCCTCAAAATGGCCATAGAATCGCGAGCTGTGTGGCATGTAGCGCCATCTTGTTGAAACCACATGTCAACCAAGTTCAGTTCTTCCATTTTTGGCAACAAAAAGTTTGTTAGCATCGAACGATAGCGATCGCCATTCACTGTAACGTTGCGTCCAACAGCATCTTTGAAAAAATACGGTCCAATGATTCCACCAGCGTACAAACCACACCAAACAGTGCATTTTTCGGGATGCATGGGCAGTTCTTGAACGGCTTCTGGTTGCTCTTCACTCCAAATGCGGCAATTTTGCTTATTTACGTAGCCATTCAACCAGAAATGAGCCTCATCGCTGAACAAAATTTGTCGATAAAAAAGCGGATTTTCCGAATGGACCACCTAAGACGCAGCCGCGGTCAACATTTAAATGAAATTATCTTCAAAAAGTAAATGTCATGTACCAATCTAACGTTTAAAATAAAGAACCGATGAGATTTTGCAAATTTTATGCGTTTTATTGTTTAAAAAAGTTCTCAAGCTCTTAAAAAATCACCCTTTATTACCGCAGTACCGTTTCATGTGATGAATTAACATTTAGTTCGGTTTCTATCGGGGCCTTTTCAATCAACTGCCATAAGCCTCCAACCGGAACGCGAAAGAAAGTTTACCCAAAGATGCAACTTATGGAATATGTTGGGGTAAACGGACTAGTACTGTCATTCCCATTGTGTATACTTGGATCACTGAAGTTTCCCACGTAATATGAACCAATATTGAGGAGTCATATTGGAGATCTGATTAGGGATTGTAAATCAGAATTCAACATAAAATTACGTGTGTCGGAAAATTGGGGCGAAACCTCAGAAAACAGATATACAGATTCACATATGAACTGTGTGTAAAATTTTCTCATTCAGCGTGGCAAACACTTGCAGATGTCACCACGATCGACACGAGATACCACCACGATTTGGGTGAAGCTTTCACATGAGCCACCATTTTGTTTTGCAGTTGGTTAAAATGACAGGTTTGTTTTTGTTTTGTTTCTATCGAATTCTCGTGTATTTTTGCGACATGGAAACAAAGTTGTCTCTAATACTTAGGGAAATCGCGTGATAAGTGTTAAAATTGTTGTAGTTGGAATATTTCTGTAACAGACAGGAGGTTTTTGGTATCGTTCTGGAACGTAGTGCAACGTTTTGAAAGATCGCGGCGAATAGTCGAGTAAGTGGCAGTAGTGTTTTCAACGTATAGGAAATTTGAAATTTATACAGGATTTTGAAAAGTTTGCTTCGAGCCTGTATATCTGTTATCTGTGGTAAAACGATGTAGCACGATTCATGCAATCATAGAAAGTATCTGTTAACTATTTTTTGGGGTTCTGTGCGAAACATAGAACTGTCTTGATTAACCATAATTGGCTCAAACACCGATCAGTAGAACAGTTAATCTTAGAAGCACAATAAGAAAAAAGATAAATTGGGGCAAAGGGGACGGGTATAGAGTGATGGGATAGTCGATGCCTTTCACGCAGCCCGCCTGGGTTCGATTCCCAACCCCGCATATAGGGTCAGAAAGATTTTCTGGTCCGAAGAGGCGAATGACCTAAGATGTTAAAGCCTCTATAATTAAAAAAAAAAAAAAAAAATTGGGGCAAGGCGGGCATGATAGTGAATTTTCAATCATCAATCGATTCTACGGTAGTTTTTGCATTAAAAATGGTAATTTTAAAAATATTCACTTAGTGAAACTATCGTAGTAAAGTCGCGATTTTGAGTGTTTTCCCCACTGTGCGATAGATTTTTCAATTTGGGCTTATGTGGAAGCACAAGTTTGCAAAGCATCCTACCCTAACGCGAAGATCCGAAAGTCTGTCATAACGCGCACATGGTAGGAAAGGCGAAATGTAACTTCCGGTGTCGTCTTGAGGATGTCATTGATAATGATGGAGAAGGCATCGACAAATTTGTTAAAAAAAAATAAAAATAACCGAACTCGAACAAATTTATATCTGAGAGCTTAATGCATTTATAATATGTTCGTTCGAGATTGAATTGAGTTTAACAGTAGGTATACGACCACTAGCTCGAAAACATACTAAAACCAAATATACTACCGATAAGCAGAGATGGCATTTCACCAGAGTGATACACGCTAGAGTCAGATTTTTGCCACACCGAGGATGAAAAAAACGAAGCACCGCACAAAGAGGAAAGCGCACTTCTTCTCAGTGTCGAATAGACAGCATTTGAGTGTGTGCTTGTGGTTAAAGCAGCTGGCGCGAGTGAAACACATTCTCTTCGCATGAATCGCTCACACGCGCTCTCGTCTAAATACACCCAAGTGACCACTGGCGCGTGATGGTGAGCGAATACTTCTGTGAACTTCAATTAATAGAGAGTAGATCTGGCCTTGCTATGAAAAATTTGCAAGGAAAACCGAAAATTTTACGATAAATTGTTTTATTTTGCTGATTTTGCGTGTCCACGCTTCATCTACAAAAACCATACAGCAGAGTGCTCACCGGCGTGTACACCTCTGTGAAAGTATCTGCATCCACCTCAGAGAATTTATTAGCTAATGCTCTAGCACTTTGGTGCGATTCAGTGGAAGAGGTAAAAGGAAATAAACCAACGCACTCATGATGCGTGCACACTTTACACAACAGTGGTGTATAAATGTGAAAAAGAAGAGCTCTCGTTGAAGTTGTCAGTGCGAGGGGAGAAATTTTGCTTGCTCTTCGAGGGGAGAAATTTTGCTTGCTGTCTTGAGTGACTGGTGAAAATTGGAGATGAATCGAGCAACATGGAGACGTTTGTTAGATACAGCAAAGAACACCACAGGAAATTTTGTTTCCTCTTTAATTAGAAACGATATAAACGATAATGGCTTTTTTGGCGAAATAAAGTTACAGTTCACATGAGTGTAGATTCAAAAATAGCTATCGAACTTCCACGAATTCTTCTCATTAGTTTAATCTCTGACAAGACAGAACATAGTTACTGCACTGTAACGTTTTATTCTATCACCTTCGAAGTATGAGCACGTTGTTTTATTACCAGTGCGAATAATTTCCGACCAAAGGTCGATTCATATCAACGAAAGCTATTTCGATAGTCTCACGACAAAAGGGCCTAACTGCTAGTGTGAGCAAATATATTATATATCAATATGGATCACTTTAACGATTACAATACAAATCGAAAAAGACATCACAGTAACACCATGTCGTGACGAAAAAGGCTATTAGTTCAGTCATGTTAAACAGTTTGCGTTTAGCGTGCACCTAGAAGTGAAATCTCGGTTAATTTTTCAAAAGGGCGTATAAGCAAGTGACAGTTTCTCTTTAATCACTCTCTCTCTCTCTCTCTTTCGATTATTGTGATGTGATTAAAAAGATTTTCTTTGATATCACTATTCTGTTTGAAAGTCGAAAGTTTCGGGTATCATTTCATGCAAAGAGTTGAGTGATAAACGTGGAAACCGCTTGGTAATTGATAGAAGAGAAAGTGAACAAAGAGAAACTGTCACTTGCTTATACGCCCTTTTCAAAAATTAATCGAGAAATGTCAAAAATAATTGAGCATGATGCACACATAGAGGTGTAAACTTTATTATATTTTCATATTTTTCTATAAATAATGTAGAATTACGCTTTTTTTAGACCTATCGTCTTCACTTTCAAGAGTTATAAAACAGTTGTCAACTTTGCTCTTGAATGTTATGAATAGTGCTGAAAAGACGAAGCCTATAGCCTATGAGGGCGATCTTTGGCAGATAACTTCTGATATATAGAATCAATCAACAATATTAAAATCAAATGAACGGTGTATTACAAGTTACTATGATTGCGATATTTTTTTCATTGCGTTCATGACATTGAATTTAAATTAACTGCACATTATCTTTTCTCTCAGGGAGAGCAAGAATGTAAAAGAAAATTACCTTTTTATATAAATTGTCTATGAATTAAAACTTCATATACTAAGCGATCTGACCCTTGCTGTAAACTTTTTTGCAAATAGTTTAAACTTTAAGTCAAAATTTGACATTTTTATATTTATTTTCTGATAAGTTGTTAAATTTCATTCAACAGACGAATCATTCCAAAATTCGACAAATAAAAAGTTTGCTCAGCATTGAAAAACTGTTATTAAATAATATGCTAAGTGCAATATAGTAAGCATTAGAAAATGTTATATATATTACTTTTACTATAATTGATAGCGAATTACAAGTTACATTATTTTATACTAAATTATCTTGTTTTGAAGCATTTATTTATTTGTTAAACAATCAGATATTGTGTATTTCTATCACTGGAACCGTTGTCATTATCACAGCAAACAGGAATACAAATGGAAATATTGTTCAAATCAAGAAATTGTAATACTTAATTCGGAAATGTTGGTAAAATTCTGGAATTAGCATTAAGATTAATTTGTTTAGTTCTCTGCGTGCACACCTCACACACATTTATATAAATAGGGATTTTCATAAAACAATGTGTTCTCTTCCGAGTTAGTATCAGATTGTAATTCTAAACCGTATTTACAGTTTATTTTTTCGTGCAGTGTATATCGCGAAATATTCCTTATATTTAGAGTTGTTGGTTCAGTGTACTGATTAAGAAAGCTGTCATATGTGCATTAAGAAATTTGTAGTGTATTAGTAACCTTTTTTGCCACCGCACTTTACTGTGATGTCCCTCGCGAATCGCAAGAGTGATCCATATTGATATATAGTATATTTCGTGAGAGCCTCTCTTTGTTCACTTTCTCTTTTGATTATTACGGAGCCATTACAGCAATTCCTTGAAAGTTTCCAATATAATTGGAATGCTTGAGGTAAGGCGTTGGATATAAAAGCACTCCGGTAAATATTGTAAGAAAAAGTAAACAAATAGAAATTAACACTTGCAATTAGACCATTTTGTAGTGGGTCTTTTTCAGGGTTGCGTACAATGGGTATAGTGGGTACAAAAAAAACTTCAAAAAATACCCACAAAAATCAACAACACAGCGAAATTATAACCGGCATCATCTCAAGTGAAGCTATGCTATCCAGGAGACGAAGAATTAGAAAAAAGTATTCCTTAGAAGTATCTGAATTTTTTATATTAAGTGTGGAATCCTTTATCGAAAGAGACTGGAAAGTACTATGATTTCTGCACCAAAAGTTGCAATATATTTTCAGATATGAAGAAATATTAAATTTGTAATTCGCGAATTCCGGAGGCTAATGATTTAGTTTGAAAATTGTAGTTTTCTTAGCTCAAAATTTTCAAAATTCACATTTTGGCTTGGAACACAGTTAGGAGTATTTCGATTGTTTATCGAATTTTTATGGACTTTAGAATAATATTCAGTAGATAAATGCCTTTTTTCTATGTAAATGTCTCTTAAATCGCAACGATGTTATGTTCAAAATTATGGTAAAAGATTGTTATTTCTATCGGAGTCTAATCGGTAATGATATTGGATGTAAATTCATACCTTAATTTATTCATGTTTTTTTTAATATGGTTTAATTTTCAGAAATAACAATCTCTTTGGTAATACTGTTGGTTATTATCAACTTATTTCCACGAAATTTGCTAGACACCAATAAGTTCAAAGATAAATTATTATCAATCTGAGTATCATTTGACACATTTACCATTGATGAGATACGTAAAGATTAAATAAGAATAGCGATAAAGAAGAAGATATAAAGAAGATATATATAAATGAAACAATATTACAGCATATAAGAGAAGTAGTAAACGAGTAGAGGAAAGCGTTGAGGTCGCTCATCTTACCTTGCTGTTGGCGAACAACAGTCCGACGCCTTCCAAACAAATTTGCATCAGTCCGCCCTCTCCTGTATTCAAATCCTGCACTGGAAACTCACCTCCTAGTTCCGGTCCTTGACCAGTGCAACCACCTCGTTCCATTGCCTCTTTAATAGCGTTATAGAGCTCTTTACACTAAAACCGACACTCCCGGTTATGAACATATGAGATATCAAACTTCAAAGAATTTACCTTCCTGGTGTAGTATTTATAAAGTTGGGTTTGACCCCCGTTCCGACGCCAAAGGCATAATACCCGTGTTTTTGGCGAATAGGTCATATTGACTAACCGCTCAAACCACCAACGCTCCACAATGGTTCCGTTGACTGATCGTAAAACCAGTCCGTCATCGCGAACTTCCATGAACCGTAGCGGACCGGATGCGTCCACACCCTGATGAACAGTAAAACTTTGCCGATGCAACAGTCGAGATCCAAGTGGTTTAAGGTCGATGTCATTCCCGTGCTGTTACAATCAAGCGTTAGGTTAGATACGATGTGAAATTTAGGTCAAAAAATCTTCACTTACTAAATTATTGATCTGATCCAGCAGAAGATTCACCTCCTGTGCGTATATAAGACCGATATGACTTTTGCCCAGAAGCCGCCGAATCTTCCGTTTAATCTCCAACTTGTTGCAGTTCAGCATGACCAGAATGGCCGTCAAGTTGTAGAGCATCGTAGACAACAGACGGTCCTCGTCATGTTCCAGCCGTTTACGCTCGGATTCCGAGAGCGATTTGTACCGTTCCATCATTTCTCCGGGACCTTGATCCATTCCGATCATGTCCCGTTCCTGACTAACTGCATCCAGGAATGCGTCCTCCCAAAATTGCATTTGATCCCACACGTTCGAACGCTCCCGACCCAGCAAACCTTCGAAGAGGTACACTCGTGGAGCATCGGGGGAGGGCGAATTCGAGGTCGGTATTAAGCTACCTCCGGTATAACGGAATCCAGCGCTCAGTGATGACTTCCCGGAAAACAAACCGCCGGCCATTTTTTTGGCATCTTTAAAAGTGGAAGATCCCTTCGGGTGCTAGTGAAATGAAGAAACGAAAATTACTATACCGTTGGAGAAATATCAACACATTCAGAACGGATGTTATCACAAAAGCCAGTTCACTAATCTTATATCGCTTGTTAGTAGTCTACAAACAAGAAAAGATCTTCCAGTCCAGTTCAGATTAACGCAGATAAATAAAAGTGCAGCAAGTGACAAACTCAGTTGAATGAAACTTACTTTCTCATACTCCGTATCGGACACAGTCGATCGGCAAGAGATCGATGGTATCAACGAACCACCGGAATGCTGCTGCGGCAGCACATCACTAGCTACCGACAGTGCCCCGGATGATCCGTGAACTCCGCCACCGGGCTACACGGGGGCATTCAGTGGTAGTGGTGTTGAAGAGCAAAAAAAAAGAACACAAACATTCAAGAAAACACACATTTACAACTAGAGATCACAGACTAGCCGTAGAGGGAAGATGTTAGCAAACGACAAATATGATAATACTACTAACGAAGAAAGAATGCTCAATTTTGGTTGTAGCAACTTAAACAACTAGTAACTTGATTGCAGGCATAATGGACAAACCGCACCGGCCATCCAACCTACCTCGGAATCGAACGATGTAAGCTTGCTGAGTAGAACGTTCCGCTTGAGTGACAACATATCCTTGAACATTTCCGTAGTAGATTGGTTCTCGTTGTCATTTTCGGAAGGTCGACGCGATATCACAGGTTCGTTCAATACGGAAGAGTTTTTCCGAGAGCCCACAGTCGAACTCCATTCGGCCGGTTCTGCCGGACTTTGTGGAGAGCGAAGATTCTCCCGACTTCCCAACGGACTGACTGACTACTCGAAGAACAGATATCAGAAACAGTGTTCCAAATACTTTTCAATAAGCAACCTACCCGACTCGACAGCAAACTTGTTGATATGTCGGTTGTATTGTCCGTCAAATCTTTACTCCAATAGTGTGTGTGAGCGATCTCCATCATCTGGAATACAGACGCCATTCCGCCTAGACCGAAATTCGAGAATGTGCTTTCAAGTCCGTGAGTGATTGCCAACATACACTTTAGTGTTCCCTTATAGATGGGTTTTGTAATACACTAGAAAGTAATAATTTAGAAATACCTTCCTACATCGATAACCTATCGAACAAACTTACAACATCATCTATATGATCATCTGGTCCGATCTTCCGTTCCAGTGTTTTATTCAGTTTGCCGAGTACTAACATGCGATAGGATTCATCTTCCATCAGTTTCTTCAGACGATTCAGTTTCAGCCAACCAACGCCCTCGCCCGCGAGTACTTGGTTAACCAAATCTTTCAGGAATGCTTGATTCTCCGAATTACTCGAGGAACGTTCTGCATTCTGTAACCGCTGCAATTCTTCCTGGGTTTGCTTGGGTCCTGAGTGTCGGATAAGCGGAGTACGCTCTACCAGTCCTTTCCGTCCGGGAAAAGGATCGAACGATAGTTTGTCCTTGATCTTATTCTGCGATTGGTTCTGACTAGCTTGTTGACTACCGGATGTGGAACGAACTTGCCCTGAATGTTGCCCAGTCTGCTTGTTCGGTTTGTTGCTAAACAAATCCGAGAACATACTCGAAGTAGACTGGGCGATCCCGTTGAAGTCACTCGTGATCGACGAAAACAGGGACTGATTAGTGGTTGCTATAGCACTTCCGGACGGTGAAACGTTCGGTGGATGGGGAAGGGTAATGCCTTTCTTGGCAGCTGCTTCCTTAGCCGTTTTCGTCAAATCATCCAGTGTTGATTTGCCCACGTAGGTTAAATCGTCCAAAGTGTTTTTACTGGCACCGGCGGCTTGCTTTGAAGCTTCCAACGCCTGCTTGGAAGCTTCCTCGGCTGCCTTCTTCGCTTGCAATGTAAGCTACAAAAGATTAGGAAAACTCTGCGTCAGTTTCCTTCAAAAATAAAAAGGGATATTGGTTCGGACACACTTCATGCATTGAACCACATTCAAATTATGATGTGTCGGTCGGTCTACAAACTAAATATGGAAATGAACTTCAACTGCTTACAAACCTGTTCCAAAGGAGCGAGAATTTTCATATCTTCGCCTGCTTGTTCTTTCAACTCTTTGGCCTGTTCTTTCAACTAAAGTTGTTTTTTTTTGTGTGATGTTACAGATGTTAGCGGAAAGGATGTTGTTTGTGTTCGTGGCAGGTGGTTCAGGTAATAAAACAATCAATACAGAACGGAAAGGACAACATCGACCGGTTGAATTGGTTAAAATTGTTAGGAAAAAAAAGAAAGAAACCAAATCGGCATTTTAAAAGGTAAGACAGATACATCAAATAGACAAAGAGGAAAACAGTTTGGTTACACATCCCGCACCGGAATGTGTTGATGTCTTACCTTATCCACATGGGCCAATAAACCGTCCTGACTACTTTGTCGTGTAGTTTCACGAACCAGCTCTTTCGCTTGTGAGGTCAACACTTCAAACA
This sequence comes from Malaya genurostris, assembly GCF_030247185.1. NCBI lineage: Eukaryota > Metazoa > Arthropoda > Insecta > Diptera > Culicidae > Malaya > Malaya genurostris. Next base: position 130,860,196 of record NC_080570.1, read on the forward strand.
ACGATCCTTGCGAACTTTGTCGTTGTGATCCTGCCGAACCCAACGAAGGAGGGTGGCTACTCGATCCGGTTGAACCAGAACTGGAGGTTCTAGCAAGGATATTGCTTCCACTGTGCTGTTTTGCTAAATTCGGAGACAACGGAGGAGGAATCTTTCCCAATCTACTTTTTTTCGTTTCCACATCCAAAGATCCTCCACTTTCCTTAGACACTATAGTTTTTGGCGTAGTCGTCGAGTTGGAGTCCGACTCGTTTTCGAAGCTGCCTTGCTGTTCTTTTATCGGTTGAGCAATTACCTGTGCCTCGTTCCGTGCCTTAGGATTAAACTCAAACTCCGAATCACGATTGAAACTAGGGCTACTGAGATCCGATCGGCTTGACGAAGTCGATGCTGGTGAATCTGGCCGATTGGCATCGTCAGCTTCTTGATTGATAGGTCTCATACCCTCCGGATAGCGTAGAGAACTCGGTGGTCGATAGACCAGCTTCGGATCTAGATTCGAGGACATCGTTTTCGGCGCTATGTGCACGTGATGCTGATTTCCATAGACATCGTGCAAACTTGGCGAGAGGTCCGAAGAGACCATCTCTGAAACGAAATCACTTAACGAAGAATACGAAGAGCTGGTGCTTTCGGCTGCTTCAGAATCAGATCCACTCTCATCGGTAGGTTGACTCTCGTGTTGCTGCAGGCTCTTGAGGGCTCCATTGAGCGAACCATTTTCGTTCCACACGGGGAACTTGATGGGCGTCAGAGTGTGTGAGTACCATTTTGGTTTATCGCCGACTTGCGCCGGATCCAGTACTCCTGTTTGAACTCTCAAGAAGGCTACGTTTGTTGGAGTTAACGACCACTCTGCTAGCCACTCCACCGCCTGTGTTCGTGCAAACTTGTTGAGAAAGTTGGAAGCCCTTGGCCGTGAGCGTAGGAAACTGTTTATTTGAAACGCCACTACAGGACGAGGGTACAGACGTAGCGTTCGGGTATGTTCCGTGAAGTTGGCTAGCGTATTTTGAGAGTTGAAAAATCGAACCATAGCAACCCGTGTCGCTACATCCACCGAATCAACATCGGTCCCGTAAAGGAACGGGTTGGGAGGCGGTTGTCCAACCGGACTCGGTTGACGGGGTGTTCCCGCCGCTCCGGAGAATGAACTCCGCTGACTATTGCTTGCAGATCCGGGCACTTGTAAAGGCTGTGAAAACCTAGTAAGAATAAAACATGCAAGTTAGTGCATAATCTTTTCAATAATTAAATCGTCTCAACATACGCTTGATGAGCGGCAGTCGGTCCACTGAAACTTTCACGATTTGATCCAGGCTGCGAGAGATTTGTCGGTTGCACTGGGGCACCTTGGTTACCGGTTGACATGGAACCCAGAGCCTGGAAGTGTTGATATCATTTTTACCGTATGTTCTCACATTCGCAAGTGATCTAAAAGTATTCTATTTCACACATGTTTTTTTCTACATTTCGCAATGAATCAGCAACTGAGCTACTTAATACGCTACCTCAAGTCTACGCAAACAAAAGAAAACTTTAGAATAAATGTTGAAAGAGGCAAAGAATGCCGTCATTCGGCAAAAATTAGGGTTAATCTAAGACTTTAAATAAGGCTAACGTAATCCGTTCTATAATTGTAATTTGTAAACGCGTTGAATATAACCAACTTACATTTCGAGGGCCAAAAAGTATTGAAAATAAAATCTTTTTATCTGATTCTTATGAAAAGGATTTAGTACATTAAAGTGACGGAATATACAATTGAAATGGTTTCTGTTCGATATTAATTTAGTTTAGTGTCTGATGCCTCGAATTAGTTGATGTCAAAGTTTAAAAATCTGATTAGAGTAAATAGACGTAAGAATAAACGAGTTATGTAGTGACAACAATCAGTAGGAATTCGTTCCTAGTCGTCTTGTTCATTGGAAAGCATCTACAGGGAAAAGTGTTTTGACGGTGTCATTGTTAACAAAAAGTTGAAGTTTCTTTCTATGGTTACTCTCTATTGCAACTGTTGGTTATTTCGCGAATGATTTTAACTTTTCTAAAAAACTGACATTTTTGTAGTTGTTTTCTAGCAACTGGTGAATTTTGACTTAAGCTGTCAACCATTTCGCCGATAATTAAAAGTCTTGGTTAAAATCTGACAGTTCAATAGAGCCGTTCGTGAGTTTGAATCAATGAAGTAGAAACAAATGGGTTTCCAACACCAGCAAGCTATGTGGTCGGACCCACCTGTTTATATCACATTGAGTTGGACCCTTGTTAGTTGTAATATAATGTTTGAAACAGTAAATAAAATGATAAAAAGTAGTACGATAATTGCAAAACTGAAACCATAACAAAAACTTTAAGAAAAGCTTGCTTTGATTTACAATATATTCTTACTAGAGTGACTATAATCAGAGTGGCGACAGCTGTTCGTTTGGAATGACAGCTACCAGTTCCAAACGAGCAAACGACCTGTCAATTCAATGTAAAGCTAATGGAATGTTTTGAATTGTTGCCAACATTACGGATGTCGTCACTCTGGTTATAGGCACTCTAATTTTTACTATTTGACGAGGTATTTGACGTTTTGTCAGATTTTTCCAATGCCAAAAATAACTATCGTACTAACAAAAATAGATGGGCGAGCTGACTTATTTTCGATAGAATTTTTTACAATGGTTGAGATTACTATTGAACTGTTACTCCGATTTTCACCAAAAGTTAAAAAATACGCGAAATGGCATTTAAGAAGTATATAAATTTGGTTTCAATTTTGTTAACATTATTACACCAGGAAATAAAAAAAAAATCTTCCAAAATTCATTCATAACCCAAACAAAATTTCGAAAAATGTTTTGCTACTTGAAATCCTACCACACGAACATAAACTGAACAAAAAATATGAAAGCCAGAGGAGGACTTCATGATGGCACGCCTGTTTCTTAGGTGACTATAGCCGAAGTTCGTGAATTGGAGTATTCGTTGCTTGGATAATCGTTAGTTGGAGCATGATCCTGAACTAAATATCACTGGTTTATCTAAATCTAATGTCCATTTGAACGTAATTTTAATAAAAAGGTCCAACAATCTGACATTTAGAAAATATCTGCAATAAAAATAATCAGCTGTCAACCACATCGGGCCGTATGAATAAAACGTAGCATGCTTGAAGTTCGGTAGTAAATGCTACATGTGGATCACGTTCCTGTCACAAGCAGAGACTTTACTGCACAACAACTTTCGAACATGTAGTATTTACTACAATTTTTCGGTAGGTAGCTCCAGAGGTTGCTACTCGTGTGTTTGCTGATAAAGTGAAGTAGAAAAATTTTATAAAGTGACATTTTTGCAGCAGTAAGTACGTTTCTTGCTTTGTTCATACTTATTACAGCTTTTCCGACTCCGATTCGATACGGCATGGAATAAATGCCCAAATTTGAAGGTAGCATTAACTACATGTTCGAACTTGATTTTTTTATTCATAAAATGTGGTAAAGTCGGTTGTTTGTAGTATCTTCTCAAAAACAAAGTCCACAGAGTATAACGCGGTTTGGTATTAATAAAATACTAGTTCGAACATGTAGTTAATGCTACTTCCGAATTTAAGCATTTACTGCATACCGTATCGACACAGAGCCGGAAAAGCGGGCATAAGGGGCTGTCCATAAAAGACGTCACGTTTTTTTTTCACGATTTTTGTATGACAAACCATACAAATATGAGGGAAAAATCGATTTATTACATGCTGTCATTAGATTAAAAAATATCCCGAATACTACAAAATGATTAGAATTATTTTATTAATATCAATTATATAAATTAACAAAAGTATTTTGTTGGAATTGATGAAACATTCAAATCATCTGTTTTATTCCTCCTAGGGGTACACAGATATATTATTGTTTTAGGTAAAGAATAATGTTTCCTTAGTGTAGCATATAGGGCTGAGAAAATAAAGACCAAAACCTCATCAAAACGAGATCACTGCCGGAGAATCTTTTCATGATCAGTTGATCAGTGAATTTTAAATCACATCGATCAATATCGGTACTGATCTTCCGTCACACAATAAGTAGTGATTTTGAGCTAAAATGATTCTTGATTTATGTAAGTTCAATCATTGGATGATTCGATAAGCTTTGATGTTGGTGGAGGAAAATCACATATGATCAAGATAAGACATGACATCTGAAATCGTTGATCTCCCGCCCTTTTTCAAATGGAGTACAATTGAATAAACTGCATCAGAATCAGATAAGAGAAATTCTTATGATATACTATTATCAATGCTAGAAAATCAAATTACTGAAAAAATTGTCAGTGCATAACTTAAGTTGAACCGTTTGAAGGCATCTTTTTCTTTATTACTCATATTAGGCAAAATTTATAAATTTCGCTTATTTACTCGCTCTTCCGTGCACTTTTGCTGATCACAACAGAAATGATTTCCTGCATCATTCATTTCCGAGTTTACAAGAAGAAGCTTTTACATCAACAAACACACGTTTTCCTATAGAATGTAAACGTTTATTGTGAAGATTTTTTCAGGAAATAGGGCAAAGCAGTAATATAATTAGGTATTTCAAAAATACGCTCATTGAAAATATTGGACGTCACATTCCAAAAACCTCCCCCCCTTCCCCCTGTCACAAAAGGTCACGTTTTATGAAACACCCCCCCTCCCCCTTGTGGCGTGACGTCTTTTATGGGCAGCCCCTAAGCATGCACAAAGCAAGAAACGTACTTACATTTGTAAAAATGCCACTTTTTTAATTTCTGTACTTCACTTTATCAGCAAACACACGAGTAGCTACCTCTAGAGCTACCTACCGAAAACTTGTAGTAAATACTACAGTTTGTAGCATCTTTTGACAGGAACGTGATCCACACGTAACATTTACTACCGAAATTCAAGCATGCTACGTTTAATTCATACGGCCCAATGTTTGTTGCAAACTGTTTTTGCAGATTTTTAAAATCGAGTTTTTCGCAGACTCTCGTCAATATTTACAGACGATTTTTTTGTTCGTCAAGTCAGTTTAGCGTATCATACTTTATAGAGAAACTTAAGCCTGCAGACATTTTTTCGAATTTACAGACTTTCGCAATCCTGTCTGAAAATATTCGAAATTTTTACCTGTCATCTTTGTTGGAAAGAGACTGAGAGACAATGGGCCGTATGAATAAAATGTAGTAAAGTCTGTTGTTTGTAGTATCTTCTCAAAAACATAGTCCACAGAGTAAAACACGTCAAGTTCAGTTTGATTTTAATTTTTCTACTTCACTTCATCAGCAAACACACGAGTAGCAACCTCTGGAGCTACCTACCAAAAAATTGTAGTAAATACTACATGTTCGAACGTTGTTGTGTAGTAAAGTCTCTGCTTTTGACAGTAACGTGATCCACATGTAGCATTTACTACCGAAATTCAAGCATGCTACGTTTTATTCATACGGCCCAATATCTGCAGCACTCGAAATACGAATCTGCAGATTTACACACAAACAAAAACGATTTTTTTCTATTTCTGTTCGTATCATGCTAATTTTTAATGCTTATCTGAAAATTTACTTACAATTGGTTCTTAAATATCTATATTGTTGTTGTTTTCGGATATGGAAAATATGTTTCCCAAAATATTATCATAAATAAAATACATATAGATTCCCTAGTGTGATAGTTATGTAATTAAGCAGCCCATAACATTAAAAGCGCCGTATGGTGAAAAATGGGTGCGTAAATGCTCCGAAAATGTATGGACTAAGTTGCCTTCGCATTTCATACATCCACAGTAACACAGGAAAAAAGTACATCCGTTTCTCACTAGAAACGCTGTCAGTGTCTCCGTATAGTGGGAAATCTATGTTTACTTGATTTAGGATGAAATGCATTAAGGTGTGATTTTTTTTATTTGATTTTCAAAAAAACACAAAAATTGATGAAATCTGCACTTTTAAATGGCACAGAAATGGATCCCACAGAGCGGTTCATTTCGGGGTCCCACAAATTATACGAAGAACTTATTCGGAAAATTCAAAATATCAACTGCAGAAATTTTATAAGCATAAAATAACGTACTTTTTACTTTTTTAGTCTTACGTCAATCTTGCGGTTATGTCTCTAATAAAATTTTGAGAGTTTTTAATTTGAAAGAAAATCAATCGTTATGGTGTAATACTATTGAGAAAATGATTCGTTGAAATCGTTTCCGATTTCGTTGTTACTAAATTGAGAATGTGCCTAAAGTCCTTTCTCTCTGGCTTTAAAATTCAAAAACAAACTAAAATGCAACGAAACATATTTTTTTCAATAATAACAAAATTAGTAATATTTACTCCAACTCCTGCTTGATCCATCAGTTGCATTGCCTGTATTCATTCGAACAGATGATAAAGATGGAAATCATATCCAGAACGGAAAGGCACGCGTAAAATTTGCGGTGACATACGTGGGTCCGTAATTTCGGTTTTTGGTTTTGGTCATTAAGAATTTTAAAATACCCGGAAAAGGAAAGCGACAGAAAAGGGATAGAAGAGAAGAATTTATTTGAATGAAGTTGACAGCAAGAAAGTTGAAAGTCGACAGATATTTAGTGCAGGTCGATGATCAAAAGTGCAGCCTGGATGCACTGACCGTTGGTCTTTTGTTGGCCATTTGGCTGGAAGAAATTGGATTACCTGTTTTAGGTGATTTTTTAAAATTGTTCCTTCCGGTTCCGGCAGTGCTGGAATTTGATCGGCATCGCCCGACGCTGGGGTTAGCCTATTCGAGTCCAAATCTACCAGCCAAACATCGTCGGGAAGCCTTTTGGATGATGAAGCAAAGCATGCGGTTATGTAAATTTTATTCGATCAATTTGAAATACGTACCTAAAATTCCGTTTATAAAGTAGAAAAGTTGCAGGAAGCCCAATAATGAACGGGGTAGGCGCTAACAGCAACTGCTCGGCACTTCCCATACAGGTCGGTAATAATGGAATCACAGGAAACATATACTCTAACGGATATATGAGCTTCACCAACGCCATCACGGACATCGACAGAGCATTATAATCTCGAGACTGAATAATAATTTTGTGTTCGAGCAGGATCAGAGTCAGCACTTTGAGGCACGTTTCGACACCGAGTAGTTCCAAGGGTAGATGAAGCGGAAAATCCACGAATGAGAACCGAGTGTGATCCGGTAGAGAAAATACCAGAGGGGGGTGAATCGAAGGTGACAATACCTCAACCTACAAAGAATGTTATTATTGTAATCATACTTTCTCACCATGAAGCTATTGTAATATACCTCTACTCTGGTAGAACCAGGCACAGGAACCGGTGCCGACAGCAGTCTCAAAATCCAAGTTTCAATTTCTTTTACATCATGGAGTACAACCGAAGGCGTTGAGTCCGTGACCTGACTCGTTAGAACATTCCACACGCTGTCACGCCCACTTTGCCGGGAAGCTCCTACACGCTTGGGACTAGACGCGTCATTGCACGCATCAATCAACTTCTTCAGGATATATAAGCACTCGCGGAACGTTGATAGGAATGGATGATGGGACAATATGCAGAGCGTAGTAAGTGACTGACTTCGGATTTTGGAGCGTTTACGGGAAGCACGAGGTGATGGCGAATGGCTTCCTCCGGATTCCGAATCGGCTGATGGTCCAGTCACTCCCAGTCGTATCTGTTGTTGAGGTCCTCCGTAGTAGGAAGTATTCGGTGGATCCGAATCCCTCCGGCTCGGACAATCCCGATCCGAAGAGTCACTAGGTCCAATATTGCTACTTCTGTAATCACTGCAATCAAATTAGTTTTGTATTTAAGTACAATAAAAAAAATCATTGCCTAAGATTTACCTTGAAAAGGCTGAATCCGAGCTTTTCTCCATACTTTTTCGCCAGGATTCGCGTCGAAATGTCGAGTTATGTCCCTTCCGACCCGATCCGGGCAGATTGCTCGCTCCGCCAACTCCAGGAACATGTTTTTCCATAGGACGATAGAAATTCACGCAAATACCGTAGCGCGTTTTACCGGAATCCTTGTCGGTTAACATGAACACGAACGAAGTCGCATCACGTACGGCTGATCCGGTTCTCCGAGGTCCCACACTGACACATCCTTCCGGCTGACAAAAATAAACCATATCCAGTGGCAGCGGAAAGTCCGCATGGTCCGTCGGGGGATATCGACGTAGCAGCTCCGGGATCTGGACAGTAGTGGAGAAGAATAAATCAATTAACAAGCAAAGCTGATCGGATTAAAAAGTTTGATTTTTGTTACGAGGGTCCCATGTATGTGACATATGATTTATTGCGGCCGAACAAAGCCGTAATAGCAAAGGCAATATTGTGTGCCTACTTTCTAAACGGGATCCCCACACGCTACCGCTATACAAAGGTTGAATGAAAATTTATGCCATTTGACCCGGCTTCACAAAATGAATGGATATTAAATGTCGCCGAAAGATAAATCCGTAATAATTATGATTTATGTGATAAGACACTGTTTTTAGTTAAGCGTTGGCCGGCTTCAAATATATGGCATCGTTATAATTGCTGTATGAAAACTTTAATCGATACTCAACAGGAAAATTGACTGCAAATTTAGTAGACATGAAATTTTGCGAAAGATTATCACGGAGCATTGTTGAGTCACAACTGTCCCCTATTTTTGACAATTAAATTGATAAATTAGATTGATAAGTGGAGTATTATTTTGCGGGAAGCAAACACTGGGCAATAATGATATATTCTATGTATATTCTATCTATACAATCTTGTTGATTTCTGTGTTATGTTTCACATTCATAGTATTTTAGTTACTAAATTCTGGAATACGAAAAAGTTGCGGTTTCAAGTATTTTTTGGAAATTTTCAGTTTATCTAATGGGTTGTTTTTAGGAGGTTTGTCTTTTTAATAGGGATTACTCTATTGTCTGAAAATTGTTTTGACAGTGTAAAGTGACGTCTCTACTCTGTATTGTTTGGCAAAATTAAAAAATGGATTTTGCAGTTTCTTTTACTGTATTTTCGCACACAGTTTCTTAGAATCGTTGTAAATTGTTCACCAATTATATCAAAGATGCAAGTGTAGGAATCCAACTGAGTACTCGAAGAAAAATATGCACTAAAAAAGCGTTCCAAAGGCTTAAAAATCAATCGATTTTTTCATTTATTCTGCGCTGTATTTATAATGGTTGTTGGTGAATTGCGGTGTTGTTATAAATATACATAAATCAGCAACTGTTCTGGATGCAACATACAATTCCCTATAACTTGTTAAATCTGTGCAATTCAACACACATGAGAGATCTTTTAATTTAATGTCAAAATTTCTAAAGTCTCGAGAACGCAAATTTTCTAAGAGAAATTTTCACGAAGGGAGTGCAAAATTATTGCTCTTGATCTGTAGAAACGTATTCAAATTTTTAAACGTTCTTTTTGTATTAAAAATATTGATGGGTAATGTGAGAGACTTAACCGGATTGATTATTCACATTGGCTCGCTACAACTAAATCTGTGGACTTTTAGTAAACAACATCGGCGATATGGGGCTAAAAAAAGCACACATAATAATAATAATAATAATAATAATAATAATAATAATAATAATAATAATAATAATAATAATAATAATAATAATAATAATAATAATAAGTAAAATATCAAATATGATTTCAAATAACCAAAGTATAGGAAATAATTCTATACAATAACATAGACGCTATCCAAAATAAAAATCTGTCCTAATCCGCCAGCTGCGCAATCGATTGGTTTCGGTACGGTTTATTGTTTCAATGATGAGTCGAATTGATCCGGAAACGCGAAAGAAAATTCTGCACACTTGGTGCTCAGAAAGTTGTGTCACGTACAACGAAATTGCAAAACGGGTGAAAGTGCACCACACCAGTGTCAAAAATATTATCGAGAAGTTCGGTAAGACCCTTTCCATGATGGATTTGCCCCGATCCGGTAGGAAAACGGGTCCCAGCCAGGCCGGCCGGGACAAAAAAGTGGTTGAGTACATCAGGAAAAACCCATCGGCGTCGACGCGGGATTTGGCCAAGCAGTTCAACACCAGCATCGGGATGATTCAACGGATCGAAGTTCGGAACTTCCTGAAAACGTACAACAAAAGGTGCCGAAAAAGTCCCTGGTACAGCAAGTTCAGGCCAAAACAAGAACGCGAAAACTGTATAACCGGAATCTACAGAATAAAGAGGGATGCATCCTGATCGATGACGAAACCTACGCCAAGGAAACCTCTCGAGCGCTGCTCGGACCGCAATATTATACGAAATCGGTGTACCAGGACCTTGACGACGATGACACCACGGTGGCGATGGGAAAGTTTGGGTAGAAGATGTTGGTCTGGTAAGCAATTTATACCTGTGGTTTGCGGTCGTCGATTTTATTCACGAAGGGTACATTTAACGCCAAGGTGTACGAGGAAGAATGTTTGAAGAAGAGAATGCTGCCACTGTACAGAAAGCATAAGGCTCCTCCTTTCTGGCCGGATTTGGCTTCAGCCCACTACGCCAACTTCGTTCTACAGTGGTCGTTAAAAATAATGTACAATTCGTGGAAAAGGACATCAACCCACCGAACTGCCCGAATCTTTGGCCAATTGAAAGGTATTGGGCAATTGTCAAGCGGCACTTTCGGAAGGAAGGTACAGTGTCCCAAAGCATGCAGGAGTTAAAAAAAAACTGGACAGCTGCCACCAGGAAAGTAACAAAAGTAACTGTGCAGAATTTAATGAAGTATGTCAAGTCCAAAGTGCGAGCGTTTCACAGAAACTAGGATTTTCTTCAATATAATCAGTGAAATGCATAAAAATGTAATTTTTCTACAATATATCGAAAACTGATGTCAAAATGTTTTTTTTGCTTTTTTATTCAATAATCAATGTTGCTAACTACTTTTCGATACACTCCTTATTTATATTTTTTCCGTGGATCGAAATAGTCGAAATTAGTTCGTATGGAAAACAACAAATTTACCTACAAATTGGATTCCAATTAAAAGGAATTTTTCCCTCTTTTCTTCACAGCTTTAAGTGACGATATAAAATTTTTAAAACTCTTCACCCTGCAATTCCAGTACCGACAATTGTATCCGGATGAAATTCTAAAGTTCTATATAGAACGATAAGACAAATTGATGAAAATCGGTCTTTCATTGACATTCTTTTATTGTTTTGGTCGCACTTATCGTACAAAATCTAAGACTTTTTTCAACCGAAGCACCGTGTTTTACCAAAATCACACACCAGTAATTCGCAACCACACTGTGATTTTGGATTATTCAACGTGGTTTTCACACCCAAGCTTCGCGGTTTTCAAATCCAAGGTTCGGTGTTGGTTTATATATAGCGTCTATGAAATTGAACAATGCACGCTGTGTACATCGTTCGTAAAGGTGTGTTGTGTTTTTTTCTTCCGTACCAGCGCGTACCGGTACACTCAACTGCCCTGTAACTGCGGAACCGGAAGTCGGATCCGGATGAAATTTTACAGTAGCTTTGAAGACAATATGAGCTTTAACCCAAATAGCACACGTTATTACACTTCAATGACAGTAACTAATATGAAACAAATTCATGGAACAAGTTGAAGACATTGCTACATGCATTATAATCCAGCGATCTAACGCGCACATCAGTCTCAATGAAACAGAAACAACAAGATTGTGTCATGTTATAATTTGTCGATGTTTTTCTTATTCAACATTTATGACCAAAGAGTGGCATCCCATGATCAGTACTAAAATATAGAATTCAATCTGGTTTAAACATACTATATCTACTCAAAATCTACGTGCTACTCGATATTTATGGTGAAGTTGATCATTATACTTATTGAATAGCCTTCGATATTTTGGGTTTCAGAACATCGACATACACAATAATATTCATATGTTTTTTCCCGTCATATGAAATTTAGTGCTAAAAAGTCGAAATGTGTTCAGATAATTTTTTTTTGTGATCTATATTAGTTTTTCATATACCAAAGTTAAAACAGTTGATCAAACGCAATGAAGAAAACCTGTTTAAATCCACCTAGTGGTGTAATGGTACCTTTCTCATATTACTCATAGCATCATAAATATTACTGTGGAATTCACTACAATAACTGTTCATTGAATAGAAATAGGAAAGTTTGTTCGGACCTAATCTAACAAACTCTACAAATCCTGTATGTCCTGTAGTTCCGGAACCGGTAGTAGTATCTACAACCAATTTAGGAATTCCGTACGGAACTGTAACACTTTTCCTTTGAACCTATAAGTTTGTGAAAATCGATGTGGCCATCTTGTAGGAAAGCGAGTGAGACCCTTTTGCAGTTTTTAATCACCATTTCTAATTCTTCCAAAACCGGATTCAGATGACCGAAATAGCCGAAGTTGGTTTGTTTACCAGCAACAAATATGACCTACAAATTGGAACAGTTTTGAACCTAGCTAAACCTAGACTTACTATCTCATGCTCTATTTCGATTAAATCAATTAAACGAAATCTAACAAACGAAGCGAACTTGCGTTTCTTTTACTTCTGCATATGTAAGTCAAGCTAAACAGCATGAATCAGCAGCATAAAACATGTAGTAGGATTATTACTTTTATTATTATTATTGACATCATTACATCACCGACACGGTATTACTGTACTATTGACTGTGAAAATTGTATATTTTTTCAAATAAATTTTAATTCAATGATATTCGTATATTCTTTCAAACGCACTTATCATAGAATAGCTAAAAATTTTATCAACCGCAGCACCGTCTTTTACCAATATCACACACCATTGGCAGACATCCGTAACCGTTTCGATTCCTTCATAGCGTGTATGAAATAGGAAAAAAGCACGCATCGTTTGTTTTGTGTTTTCTTCTTTTTTCGGTGTTGTACATATTGTCAATCTATATGGCGATTTAAAAACTTTGACACTCATCGCCCTGTAACTGCGGAACCGGAAGTCGGATCCGGATGAAATTTCACAGCATTTTTAAAGATAATATGAGCTTCAATTCAAATCATGATTTGTGAAAATCGATTCAAGCATCGCAGGGAAAACGAAGTGAGTTCTATTTTTGGAGTTTTTCTTCACCACTTTCGGTGCTTTCGGAACATGAAAAAGGGAGAGCAGTAGTACCGAATTAAGTTTTTATGCCCACAAACAAACAAGCTCTGCAAACTAGAATAATTTATCATACATTTGTATGGGATTTGAACCTGTTTTTGACCATTGTTTGTGAAAAACTGCTAATGAAATTGGTAATTTTCCACTTATCACGCTTTAGTTTCGGAACCGGAAGTCGGATCCAGTTTGTAAAAATCGGTTGAGCCGTTTCAAAGAAAAATGAGTGCACACTTCTTCTCTAATTTTCACATATTACCTTGTAATTCCGGAACCGGAAGTCGGATCCAAATAAAATTCAATAGCAGGTTATAGGACTGTTAGTCCTTTTATTCAACCATCTCTGAAAAAAGTGAGTGCATTTTTTCCATCTTTTGGTGCATGTCATCCTGTATCTCCGGAACCGAAAGTTGGATCGGGATAAAATTCAATAACAGGCTATGAGACTATGAGACCTTTCATTTGAATTTAAATTTGTGAAAACCGGTTTAGCCATCTCCGAGAAAAGTGATGTTTTTGTTACATACATACACGTATGTATGGGGGGGGGGGGGGGTACATAACAAAGTTAAAAAAGTCGATTTTGACAGTGATTGCATAGCCTTTCTATATGTAAAATATAAAAGAATATATAAAAAAATTATTCGATGAGAATCCTTAGAATACTTTTTGGTAAATACATATACTTCTTTCACATCAGAGAGGATTATAAGGATATTTTAAAAAAAAGAGCGTGTGTGTAGCAAGTATGCCAAACATGGGACAAATGAAGTCAAGTTGATCGAATTTGACGAACAACGGTACTTCTTGATGAATACAGCATATTTCTAGCAACTCAGTTATGCACGGAGAACCCGCAGATCACAAAATTACAATGTTGCAATTGTTGTTTCACGCCCTGGTTGTTTCAACTAAAATGTTGTTGATTTAACTAACATATCTGTTGATTTTGACATAACCATTCAGGTAACCGAAATTGTTGTATTCAAATGCTGTCACTTGGCGGAGAACGAAGACAGCAAAACTCAGAACAAAAAACCTCTTCATTTCACCAGAAGCGTTTCATATTGAATATTTTCAATGGTAAATGAACGCCATTTATGTTAGTTACATAGTGGTCGTTTTATGTAAGTGAAAGTATGCAGAAGAATATAACAGTTAATTGTGAAACAAGTTTTCCATGTGTTAAATAGATATTCCTACAGTATAAATGTTTTAATTTCATCTGAGAGTAATGTATTCTAGGATAGTTCATGTCAATGTTATTAAAACCGCTTAACGCTTAAAAATTTGCTGCTAAAGTGAAGTGGTACTATTTGTATTTTCTGAAAGTGTATCTGTAGCATTAGGTTTACCAGCGAGCCATTCTGCAAGTGAAGGAAAAATTTCCTAATGCCCTGTGACCATTTTTCTGGTGAGTTCCGTTTTGAGAATTGTAATCTTTTGGTTCATTTCCATATCCTTTGTGAGTTTAGTGATTAAGATATAAGCAATTAATTAGGTAAAATTTCGTTGTTCAAGCAGTGAACGATTAGCTGCCCCCGAAGAGGCTAACAGTAAAAAATATTTATTGCAATTGGCGTTTTAAGTTCAAATAACTGAATAATTGGTTGAAACAACTGAGACATTTTTTTGCTTTCATGCATACAAGTAACTTTGCTGGGATTGTGTCTTGGCTCAATTGCACGAGTGACATCTCATTGAAACGTTTCATTGTTCGCTCAGGGTATTTGGCATTGCTCAACTGAAACGTTTCATTACTTGTTGGGTGTCGTTGCTAAGCTGCCAGCACGATAAATCAAAAATGACAGATTAGTTAAAACAACAGCCGATTAGTTGTACCAAATTTTAACCAATCAAAATCAGAAAAACAACTAATATTTTAGTTGTTTTGCGATCGCTGGCTTTTCCGTGTGGTCATAAAATATTCAGAAGCGGGAGGGAGAATAAATACTCTTAACAAAGGTAACATTGATCTGAATGGACGAAGAAATCACACAATCAATGTGTATTTTTTTTGGGTAAGCTGAGCCAAGATAATGGAAATAAATTTACATCATTTGTATTTACTGAATCTGAAATTAAGGATAATAAGGATAAAGGTATTTAAAATGTTTCTAACAAAAGAGATGAATAATAAAATTATCCCGATAAGACGGGAATACGATGAAAATTAACTATTATGAGATCTAAGATGGCATATTGGCTGTGCGCACTCTTAGAATGCCCGGAGAATCGTTCAATCTTGACCTTCTAAGTTGTGATTCGCCATATTCAGACAGAACTATTTCCAACATCTTGCCTTGACGAAACATTTCCCAGCAACTTCATCTTTCAATGCGTTATGTAAAATCATGTAATTTCTTCGCAGTATGTCTCACGCATTGCATGTGATATATGTCGTATAACAAAAAAATTCCGACCGAAAACAAGTTTGACCCCACAATCGATACACCCCACTGAGGAAAGTCAAAGTGCTCGTATATTAGGCATAACAAACGTATTGAACGCAAAATTGATTGCTGATGGTAACTGGAGCATGCACGGTTTTTTCCCCCTACAACACCAGGACCCCTTGTGGCGATAATAGGATAACATAGGTTTCTCGATCTCGAACCCGCCCGTTAACGAACCT
Organism: Malaya genurostris; assembly: GCF_030247185.1. Classification (NCBI taxonomy): domain Eukaryota; kingdom Metazoa; phylum Arthropoda; class Insecta; order Diptera; family Culicidae; genus Malaya; species Malaya genurostris. Next base: position 130,875,960 of record NC_080570.1, read on the forward strand.
GCACCGGTGGGGGTGAGTGTGGTCCTGCAGCTTGCATTCCACCGATTCCGCCACCGGAGGCATTGCTTGGCCGGGTAACGACCGCCGACCGGGCGCCCACAATGGCCAGATAGTCGATCAATCTTGGACACAGTGAATCACGCTGCTGCTGTTCGGCCATCCTGTCAGTCTGTGGCTGATTCAATCACCGAACACCTCCACCGACACCCGAGTGCTTATCACTGGGAATGATAATTACTCCGTCCTTTTGTCACAGTAGTCGCCGCCGTCGACACTGTATCTACGATATCTACGTCGGTCGGATGTACATTTGGGTACTGCAATTAATGTACTGTAATTTAAGTGTGGTTTTCGTTGTTCGTTGGTGGGTGGTTTTTAGAACACACTCGTTGATGTACTGGTCGCATTTTTCCTGTGCCTGGGAAGAGAAATAGAAAACACAATAAAATTGGGTCAGTGGAATTGTGGTATTGTACATTTTAGGGTATATATGTATCATTTGATAGAAAATATTATTTTCGGTTGCTATGGAGTAGAATGAAAATATCAATTGCCATACTTTGAAACTTATACCTGCTTCATATTAAATCTTGCATTATTGAAATTTCCAAGACCTATTGCAAATGCCAAATAAGTACAGCATTCCATCACAGTGAAACCAATAATGGTGTTATTAATATGCACAGAGATGACGCAATAAGATGAATTCCTCAATTGAACGCTGCAGGAGAATGTCATAGGGCTTCTCTTGTTTCTTGTTTTGCGCACAGTACCCTGCGTCCATGATCATATGACGTCACGGTATTTTATAACGAACCCAAGGGGGAAAGGACCCTCACAGCAGTGCCCAGAATGAATTGTGTAATTGAGCGTTATAATAACGCCTTAACCAGAGATTGCTAAAATTAGACGCCCATAATCCACATTTGAAAAAAAAATTCCTTTCAAATGCAATCTACAGTTGGTCGTTCGATTAAGTGTTGTTATGCGGGTTTACTTACTCAGAAAGCAGAAAGATTTAACTGCATACTGGATTAAATAAATCGAGCAGAAAGTGCATTTATGTTCAGCTTTTGTGTTTTTTCAACAGATTGAACAACAGATTTTTTCTTTCTACTCGAAGTCTGAATGTTTTAAACTTAAATGGTCTTCATTTATAAATATAAATGAAGTTAAGTTTCCGAATTTGTTATGTACAGCTAGTCCAACGGCTGTCCGGTGTCGCATATTTAAATCAGTTCAACAATGGATTTTGGTCTGTCGAATCCGATGATCGAATCGAGTAGTCGAAAATTGTTCGACATCCAATAAATCTGTTCCAAAAACGGCGGGTGGGTAATGTCACAGACATAACTGGAGGACGAGAATACGAATAAAATTTTCATGATTCCTTCACTCTTCCTAAAATTGATTCGTATTAATTGTTTGTTTGTGTAAAAGTTGCAACATTTACTACTTCGCTTCCAGAATTATAACGAAGTAACAGATCGGCTGAAAAGTTCGTATCGTTTCTATGAGAGGGCGCCACTAGAATTAAATCCATACTATTTTCAGTTAGTACCAACCTTCAAAAGATACGTGTATAAATTTGACAGCTGTCTGATTATTAGTTTGTGAGATATTGCATTTTGAGTGAAGCTACTTTTGTTATTGTGAAAAAAATGGAAAAAAAGGAATTTCGTGTGTTGATGAAACACTACTTTTTGATGAAAAAAAGTGCCGCCGATACCAAAAAATGGATTGATGAGTGTTATCCAGACTCTGCACCGGGTGAAGCAACAATTCGTAAGTGGTTTGCAAAATTTCGTACTGGTCATATGAGCACCGAAGACGATGAACGCAATGGACGTCCAAAAAAGGGTGTTACCGGTGAAAACGTGAAAAAAATCCACAAAATGATTTTCAATGACCGTAAAGTGAAGTTGATCGAGATAGCTGACACCCTAAAGATATCAAAGGAACGTGTTGGACATATTATTCACGAATATTTGGATATGAGAAAGCTTTGTGCAAAATGGGTGCCGCGTGAGCTCACAATCGATCAAAAACAACAACGAAAAACCATGCTGAAATTGAACGAATTGGGCTTCGAATTGCTCCCTCATCCACCGTATTCTCCAGATTTGGCCCCCAGTGACTTTTTCCTGTTCTCAGACCTCAAGAGAATGCTCGCTGGTAAAAAATTTAGAAGCAATGAAGAGGTAATCGCTGAAACTGAGGCCTATTTTGAGGCGAAGGACAAATCGTACTACAAAAATGGTATCGAAAAGTTGGAAGATCGCTATAATCGCTGTATCGCCTCTGATGGCAATTATGTTGAATAATAAAAACGAATTTTGGCAAAAAAATGTGTGTTTCTATTAAACGATACGAACTTTTCAGCCGAACTGTTAGTTGTTTTTAGGCTGAAGTTTGACTTAATCACTAACATATTCTACTATGAAGAACAAATGAGTAAAACAACAAGGATATTCTTTTATAGATTTACAGGAAAGCATCGCAGTTTTTTGGGAATACTTTAATGGCTCTGAAAATAATCGATTTGGGGAATTTATCCGATGTTTACAATAGTTGAGTACTGTTTGTCATCATTTATTTATCTACATCAGAACCTAAATTCTAAACCAGGATTTTGGAACTGGAACTGAATTTAAGACCTGCACTCGGAGCCTGGTACATGCTGAGAACTACGTTGCAAAATTCAGGTTAGTAATTCAGATCAACAATTTAGTTGATGAATTTGGTTCTAGAATTCTGAAACTGAACTTTTTTCGAATTTAATTCTACACTCAAATAAAAATTCACGTTCGATTCACTTGAAAAATCACGTAAACTGGTTTCAAATGTCAAATTGAATATTTTACGTGACGAAAATGAATGTTATACGAACATCCCCTAAAATGAATAGAGCCATCACATAAGGTTTACGTGAATTGACCAAACGTCAAACAATCTACATGAATTTCCAGTGTGAACAACTCGATTTTGAAAATGGCGAACAGTGGCCCTCAAGTAGTGTAAATATTTGCGAGAAATGTTATTTAATTGCAATTTTTTACTACATCGATCGGTTCATTCCAGTATGAAAGTTTCCATGTGTTCGACTCGACTGAGTGCCTTCGTGAGTCCGGATGTGTGCACGCTCCTGCGAATGCTTCAAACAGGCCGTTGGTCCACCGAAAAACGAGTTCAAAATCAGTATGAAGTTAGAGACACTGGACCCATGTAATGGGACCTCAACCTGCATCGGTAGTGTTGTGGGGGTTCTCGGATCTCGCCACGGAAAAGCCAGCGATCGCAAAACAACTAAAATATTAGTTGTTTTTCTGATTTTGATTGGTTAAAATTTGGTACAACTAATCGGCTGTTGTTTTAACTAATCTGTCATTTTTGATTTATCGTGCTGGCAGCTTAGCAACGACACCCAACAAGTAATGAAACGTTTCAGTTGAGCAATGCCAAACACCCTGAGCGAACAATGAAACGTTTCAATGAGATGTCACTCGTGCAATTGAGCCAAGACACAATCCCAGCAAAGTTACTTGTATTCATGAAAGCAAAAAAATGTCTCAGTTGTTTCCACCAATTATTCAGTTATTTGAACTTAAAACGCCAATTGCAATAAATATTTTTCACTGTTAGCCTCTTCGGGGGGCAGCTAATCGTTCACTGCTTGAACAACGAAATTTTACCTAATTAACTGCTTATATCTTTTTCACTAAACTCACAAAGGATATGGAAATGAACTAAAAGATTACAATTCTCAAAAGGGAACTCACCAGAAAAATGGTCAAAGGGAATTAGGAAATTTTTCCTTCACTTGCAGAATGGCTCGCTGGTAAACCTAATGCTACAGATACACTTTCAGAAAATACAAATAGTACCACTTCGCTTTAGCAGCAAATTTTTAAGCGTTAAGCGGTTTTAATAACATTGACATGAACTATCCTAGAATACATTACTCTCAGATGAAATTAAAACATTTATACTGTAGGAATATCTATTTAACACATGGAAAACTTGATTGATTGAATTAACTGTTATATTCTTCTGCATACTTTCACTTACATAAAACGACCACTATGTAACTAACATAAATGGCGTTCATTTACCATTGAAAATTTTCAATATGAAACGCTTCTGGTGAAATGAAGAGGTTTTTTGTTCTGAGTTTTGCTGTCTTCGTTCTCCGCCAAGTGACAGCATTGGAATACAACAATTTCGGTTACCTGGATGGTTATGTCAAAATCAACAGATATGTTAGTTAAATCAACAACATTTTAGTTGAAACAACCAGGGCGTGAAACAACAATTGCAACATTGTAATTTTGTGATCTGCGGGTTCTCCGTGCGATTTCGGCTTCGGCTGGATGGCAGTGACAACATAACGATTTCTGGAGGCTTGTCGATTCGAGATCCCACGACGTTATTAGTTGCTTTTAATTTTTTTTTAAATTCTTTACTGATTTTCTAGAATAAATGTTTTATTTTTCATGGCATTTTTCATTTTTTAGATTTATAAAAAAATCTGAAATCTCCCTTTTGACTTCAATCAGTATATAAAATAGTGATTCTTTGGTATCTAAATTTGATATGAACTGATAGATAAATGTGATATGATAAATATGATATTACATTTTTCCTATGAAACACGTAACTTTTACTGGATTATGCATTAAACAGCTTTTAAATGCCAGTCTATTAAAACCTACGTGAAAAGTAGGATGGAAAATATTCACATAACTTTTCACGTAACTATAACATGATTATTATTTTGAGTGTAACCCATTCAGATCCAAATACTGCCAGATAAATTATAAATGTACACCTAAGACAAGACCTAACAACTCGACGTGAACATTTCATAAGGACACATAAACCAATAAGAGTTTCTCTTTGTTTAGTTTCTCTTCTGTTAATAATTCCTTAATTTGCAAGTTCATTTACAAAATTTTCATGTAGAATGAAAGACAATATTTTCAGTTTTCTAACAATTCTAAGTTCTTATTCATGTTCGTACGTACGTAACTGGGCTCTTATTCATCCTTCATTGTTCTTCTTTTCGTCACTTTAGCCATGCTGAAAATATTTCAACTTCACACGGAGCCGCAAAACAATCTAATGTAATAGTACTGTTACTGTACAGTACTATTAGTGAGAACATTCTACTAACAGCTCAAACAGAAATTTAGTGAATCTAATGTACTTAAACATTCCACCCAATTTGGGGGTTCCATTCAATAACCTAATTTTAGGTAAAGTGGCTCTAGGTAGTTTCCGTAAGGCACGTGCAAAAATATACTTAACGATTAGTTATACCTACTTAATGGTAAGTTTTACGACTAAACTCAATTTCAGGTTGATAAATTGTACTTTATTTTAGCTTATTGAACTAAACTCTGGCTGTTGGGCTGTTTTGCTCTTTGTATTTAGACAACAATGGAAGGAGCAAATGAAAGAAAAGATTCAAAAGAACTAACTTTCGGTACTTCAATAGAAAATTATGCAATTTTTTTCGGACGATCTGTTTTACGCGAATTTTCATTACTGAATTCTGTAATTAGATATACACTTCATAAGACAAATCTAAATAGTTGTCGAGTACGGTAAACACCATATCGTCCGTATGACAAAATTCTCTTCCAACAACCGAACTTCTGTAAATACTGATTGTTGTGAAAACGCTACTAAAACGTTAAACGAAAAAAAAACCTTGAGGGGTTCGTCGAATAGCTTGAGGTACAGGTGCACAAGTTGCTATATTATAACTACTCAAAGCTTTTTGTTTACTTATGGGCAAAAAATAATGTCATATCACTATGTTCACTTGCTGCCAAAACATATCGTTCGAGGGTAATTTCTGGTGGTCTCGACGGATTGTTCATTGTTCTGGAAGGCGTTCATAATTCCGGTCAACCGGGACCATAAGTCGCATTATTTCTTAACATTCCGTTAATTTTTCGTTTATATATAGTGCAATAAAACCGTAGCCATGATTGGTTCAAATTCGAATTTAATCATTTATGTGGGAAATATCCAAATCCGAAAAACCTAATCGTAAGATGAACTCTTCGTTCTCAATGCAAAATTTTTAATGGAACGATTCAATTTAACAGTCTTGCCATTTTTTTTCTGTCGCCCTATGTCGGTATATGATTACCAGTGCGGTAAAATTTCATGTTCAATCGAATAATCTAAAATAAAAATTAAATTTATGGCCGCTGACTGTCAGCGTATCCCTACTAAATCATTTGACTTTTGCTGCCATTTTCAAGTGAAGCTCCCAGAATTCATCGTCAGTTGAATAGTCGTACCTAGTCATTTGAAGTTTTGCTTGCTCAGTTTCAAGTGCCAAGTAGTATAGCTGCTTCATTGTCTTCGCTCTTAGTAGTAAGCAGATTCGAACGAATAGAATTATAAATTGAGAAAGTATTAAAAATGAAAACTGAAGGAGGAAACCATTAATTTATGTGTATTCTGTGATTGATATTTCAGTTATCTAGATTAGTTGAGCGTCCTGGTGAGTGTAATATCAACAGAATTTAAGTTATGACAGATCGGCTCTCAGACACTCAATATATGATGATTGGTAGAGCCTGGTTGGCAGCAGTCCAGTGACTTAAGCTTTCCAATCTTCGTCATGCAAAGTTGATAATTTATAGTGACATTTAGCAGCTCTGCTCTGAACTGCTCTACCAATTGCACCTCTCGTGAATGCAATTATTCATCAGAATAAGCCGATTGATTAAAGCGATGTACAGGTGCTTTGTGCCTAGTCCGTCAGATTCTATTTTAATCCTGTTCCTAGTGGGGCTTAATAAAGCTGGCTCAAGTACGTTGATTATGTATGACATCAACGTGGTAAACGATTCCCGCAACAAGTTATATAAACGGACAACCGAGCTTCCCTTTCAGTCTTCTTCGAACTAATTCTCAGGTCGTTAAAAGTCTGATTAACGCCATCCACCATCGTTATCAACACGGTCAAGGGATACGATCCGCCTCGAGTGTCCTCGGTTTCCCGTTTCAATATTCAGACTGCGTACCAACGACCTTGGAATTCGATCGATTTTTGCTCGTCCTGCTCACGAATCACAAATGCTCATATCGGCCGCATCGCATCGTCGTCGGGATCTAATGGGCTTAACATTGGTAGCAATATTGTTAGGTTCTCAGGGGAGATGCAGCTATAGCTAGGAAAAATCTGTGGTTCAAGGTCCTGTATACAACCTTGTTCGACACTATAGGATTAATCGCAAGTTTTATTGCTATTGTATACAACAGTAACTCAATTAAAACCCACCATTATGCGTCTCTTTTTATGAGCCTGGATGGTGTTCCTTGAGCAAACAGACAGATGAGCCCATCTCAGAACACATAACCGTAGAAAGTAACGGTTGTCCCGTAATAAATACCAACACTCCGATAACGATATTTGAGTGGAGCTAACGGGATGATGCTGAATGTGAAAGTTATGTAATTTAGAGACCCATTATAGCAGGGGAAAAACAATGGTCCTAGCTCGGCACGAACATGATGATGCTATAAATAGTTCACTAACTGTACTAAAACTCTGCGAGTGTGAATAGCTTAGAAAAAGCATTCACAGTGTGATTCTTCTATCAAATCCGTATTTGCCATTTCTGTGGAAACTATGTTGGCATAAAAGCATGTTCTTGTTGTGTGGATTTATTTTTCTTTTGCAGAACCAAGGACACACAAGAAGCAAAGTTAGGAAACTTCCATTCATTACTATCAATTGCTGAAGTTGACCATTCACGGCAGGGTGCTTTTGACAATGACTAACTTCTGGTAACGACTGTTACACAATCATAAAAAATGTATCATCACTTTATAATTCGTAAGAAAGTAAAGAAAATACATCCAATATGAGAACATCTTCTATGAAATGGAATGAAAAATAACCTTCTTGGCCGTAAATAAACGCTGTAATCGCCAAATAGATTATGGTGCTTTATATACATACCATCCTTATCTATATTATTTAAGCTGAAATTCCAAATTTCAATGCGATGCAGCCAGATTCTGCAGATAATAAATTTTTTTACCGCTGGATGCTGCGCATTCTTCCTCCGGACCAAAACTACGGACGCGAGCACACTTCGGAAGCGTGTTTGACCATACTGATGCGGATGCGAGAGGACTTTTGACACCGATTGGTGAGAATGTGATGCATCCTGTGTACAATATTTTACTCCATAGAACATAATGAACGCCTGGCAATGGACTGAAGTGATCCGAAGCGACTTAGGAAGGCTAAATGGATCAGAAAGCTCATTGCGTTTATTTTCTGGGGTTGTTATCATTGTCATGTTATCATGTAGCAACTCTCATTCGCTTTCCGGTCATCGAGGGAGTGACGCAGCGACGGAGAGTGCACCTTCTGAGTGGTTAAATCTCAAACGCTCATGTAGCAACTCTCATTCGCATTCTGAAACTGGACGCTGGAACTATATTCCGGAACTGATTTCAGTTTCGAAATAGTAGTTCTAGAAATGCAACTGAACTCTGAGTCTGTTCTAAGTTCTGAATCTAGTTCTTGAGCTCAGGTCCAGTTCCTAATTCCAGAATTCTTCAAATCGGTTCTTTTGTCCTGAATACGACTTACTTTATTATGGGGCGCTTTTTCAAAATATCTTTTGATGTACTTAACCCGGAAATATGAACAGGAATTCGTGATTAAATTTTCAACAGCGTAATAAAACCCTAAAAATAATTAAAACATTTTCTAAAACTTTTGGAAATAATGAGGAAAATTCATCACGCTTGCTTCCTTTTGTCGCATCCGGACGACGGTTTTGAGGTAGTCAGGCACATATCAGAATCTATTGGACAAATAGAAAAGGTAATCTTTGAATGAAAACTGTTCATTTCTCTTATTGCTACAGACGGAACTGGATGTCGAGGTGAGGTTCTCCCACCAACATCAGTAAGAACAAACCAAGTATAAAGCGTGAAACGCTCAGGTCGTCCTCTCATTTGGACTTCGGTCGTCAGGAGGAGCAGTCGGCAATGAAAGTAGACCTTTTGCGTGGTGAAAATCCTCAAACGCTCAGGTCACCGAGCCAGTTTTAATTTGATTAGCTTTGTGCAATTTTCGCAGTGCAAAATTCGCAACAGTTTTTAATATCTTAGAGAATTACACAATTTGGCCCTTCTGAATGCCAGAAATTTATCTCGTACGGCATTTTGATAACTTTTTTCACTGAAATATTTAAATCCGAAAATGAACGAAATGATTGACATCAAAATTCTGTATAGTTCTATTTAGAACAATAATTGTATACCCAAAGAATTATGCGAAATTTTCTTCACTATACTGTATACGGTCCATTTTTCAACCACTTGTAGTTTGTAGTAGAACTTCCTGCTGATTTGCTGTATAAAATGCATAGCACCGATTTAGAAGCCATTATTGAAAGGTTCCTTTCAGAACCACTATTATTTTATCGTGAAGAACTATACTGGTTATTTCGTAATATTTAATTGTGTGTCAGAGTGTTTAATGCAACTAATCTGTACTTTAGTTTAGGATTATCGTTTCAAATTCTAGAAAGAGGAAAGCTTGCACAATCGATGAACTAATTGATATTCGAAAGTATAAAGAAAGCGTGTCAGTTTTATTCGTATTCACGACATCCAGTTATGTCTCTGACATTACACACCCGTACTTTATTTTTTATTCGATTTCATTTGATATTCATCAATCCCGCATGTACATACAAAAAACGAATCTTGAGACTAGGTAAATGAGATTGAAATATGTGTATGTTTGGTAGTGAGAAAGCAATGTTAATGGCAATAACATTTTCCATAATTAGTATATAGGGACAATAACTTGTTGCCTTTCATATGTATTTTTTATTGAAAAAATGAAATCAAGACGCTAAAAATCTAGAACCGATTCAAAACGGTTTTGCCAATCTTGTATGGCAAGAATCTAACAGAAACAGAACCGTTCATAACCTCTAGGCGAAATTCTCTGCCGGAAACGGTTGTTGCATTGTTGCCAGACTTTTGCAGGAATTTTTGCAGAATTCCGGCAAAAATGACTGGCAGAAATAGCCAGCCGTCTGGGGGGAAATCTTCCCGTCGCGTACAAATGGGACAGTGCCAGTAGCTGGAGGACATTTGCAAGCTCGGATCCTGTCTCTGACGAAAACTATTTTCTGTTTTTGCAATCCGGTCTCATCATCTAGCGATTTCTACCGACATTGCCTCAAAGCGGACTTAGTAATGAATTCTCACTCGACTGATCACCTGACTGACTTGGCTGTTTATGAGTGCTCGATCAATCCGATTGACAGTAACATTATAAATGTCATTGAATTTTCACTCACTTCATGAATGTCAGACGACTTACGCCACTTTATCACACTTCAGCTATGGGAATGGACGATGTTGACCAAGGTAAGCCTTTTCGTTGATTCCAAGCAAATTTCAACAGCTCATGCTGGAATTCTAGAAAGAATTCTCATCTACTAGTTCTATGTATCCGAGGAACTTGATAAAAAAAATTATTTCTAATTCAATTAAAAATCACCACCAAAACGTGCAAAATCGAGGAAAAATAAAACGAATTTGCACTCGTTTTTTCTTACTCAATTTCGCCACATTTCCGAACCAATCGGTTGAAGGCGAAATTCTTTCGAAATCCATTGTTTCATTGATTCAGATTTCATACTGAATTCCACATGGAATCCTGAATGAAAGTTTTTCGCCCATTCGGATATGATTCGGAATTAATTCCGAACTGACAATGTCGGCATTCTTCCAACAATGTCAATTAACAAGGGACAATGCGACTTACAAATTTAGGTGCCCAAACAGGAATTTGGAAGTGGGTCGGCAGTGTACTAAATATTAATATATACACGGAACGACCGAAATTAGCTCTGCGCCTAATTCGTATTACTGTTTTTGAATTAGTTGATTTTAGCAACAAATTTTCCAAAATAACTATGAAATTAGTTAAAATTGAGAATTTACTTTGTTAAAAAAACTTTTATTTTTAGAGAATTTAGAGAATGTGTGAATATCCTGGACACAAACCAGCAATATTTCAATCCAACACGAAATTCTCATTGACTACTAATTTTGTAATTAAAATAAAAAAAAATGTTTCTATTTATCTATCACCATCATTACTGAAGGACAGTGCAAAGAAAACAAAAATGAAATTGGTTTTATTAACAAGTTTGTTAGCCAAAAACTCATGAGAAGTGTCAAAGCAAAACAATCCATTACAAAGCTAAAAAGGACAGCCTTGTTGAAACTGCTTGCAAATTGTTTTGATGTTTTTCGCATGTGTTACGATATATCCATATATAAATTTCTAAACCAATATGTAAAAATGACGTAAACTCTTAGTGGAAAGTGTATTTATTCAGAATTTGTGCACATTTGAAGCGATTGTGCGTAATACTGTTTTTACGTGGAACAGTGAAGTAAGTTTTGAATGTTACATGCTAAATGAAATTATTTTTTCTACCAACCTTCCGGGCTACGCCGTCCGGTGTACTACTTGTATTCGGTTTTTGTTTTTCGAGTGCTTAAAGTTTTCAGTAAAAGAGTCGATTTCGCGAAGTCGAATGAAGAAAACAGTGATTTAGAAGAAAAAATTTCAAAAAGATGTTTATGTCTCGTTTATGTCTTTTTCTCCAATACAACATCGTGTTTATACCTGCCAATATAGAAAAGACAACCGCGACATAAATTCTTTTCGGTAGTAGTGTGCCTTCTAGTGGCTAGTAGTCATTACGATGTTAACGTTTTTTTCGGTTACAGTGTGCCATATAGCTGCAAATTGCAGAAGCCAATTCAACTATTTATGTTGGTTGAAAACAACGTTTCATTTCTCTAATTCAATTAGTTGAATGGAAATGAAGTGTGCCTTAGCTAAGAAATGACAGCACGTTTAATTGGCGAATTCAACTAAAAAAATAGCCATTTTAACAAATATTTTTTTTATTATTAAGAGAATGAGAATTAAAAAATCTAAATTAGTAAAAGTAAGATTTTTTTAGTTATCTCAAAAAATAACTAACTAAAATCAAAAAATCAACTAATTCTTAAAAACTTAAAAGGTCCTTAAACAAAAAAAAACTAATTTTTCGCCAAAATGCTGATTTCAGTCTTTCCGTGTATTGTTACAAATACTATCGCCGGACTCAAATTGATATTATTAATACTTAAAATATTCAAACCGTTTCAAATAATGGTCTCAATATACTTCGCGGGCTCAAAATATAATACAGAATCGATCTCAGTGATAAATTTTATAAATGTATTGCCCTTTTCCTGTTAATGTCATTTTTACTACGGATAACGTTCTGACTCACAGTTAACGCGCTACTGTTGATGACCGGTGAGGTGCCGCGTAGCGTTATGTCCGATCAACGGGGAACCTAGTCATAACATCGACTATAGTTGCAAAACGCAAATTAGTTTTCAGAAAATCAAAAGAGAAATATAAGTTTGTTTAGTACGTTTTTCCAAACAAACGTATCTTTGTTTCTTAAAGATTTATTAAGCAATAGCGGAGAAAACTGCTTTTGTGTTTTTCAACATTGGCTGTTTTCTTAAGTTTGTAGGTAGAATCATAAGCTAAGTCCATGAGCATTTTGCGTCATAATGAACTAAATCATATTAATGCTCAGAAGTCATCGGTTGCACCCTCAGAATTAGTTATATGCAATTCTTATGGAGACATTCGCAACGCTACGATCGGGCCGATATTCGGGCTCAATCGACCCGATGCTGCTGGATAAAAATCACTGACAGACTCACAGTAACAGTTTGAAATTCCCAATCATATTCCAGTGATTAAGAAATCCTCATTCAGAATTCCATGTGGAATTCAGTATGAATTTCGAATCATTGCAGACTCTATAGTACGAAACTCGAATCTGAATGAATTTTACCGTCAACCGTTTGGGTCGGAAATCTGTCGGAATTGAGTAAGAGTATCAACGACGACACGACCTGCCACTCGTCTATCAAAACTGTATCGTAAATTTAACTACCCCTCAGTAACTGGAAATGTCAAATCGGAAACGCTAGTGAATTTTTTTTAAACTGGCAGCACAAGTTGATATATTTATTGATTTTGAATAACAGTCACCATAACCTTGGTTACTGCATATCGAAGGCAAGATGAATGTAAACAAAATAAATTTCAGATCGGTTATTATATTACGGAACATTTCAATGGATTTACCTGACTCGAGCGGAATGTAAAAATTGAGAAGTATGAGTTATGTCTTTTATGAAGCAAAATTCAGGTCTTGACTTGAAACCGTTGTGTGAGAAGGAAGACATGGAAATGACCGACAACGAGTTGAGCGAGGCTAGTGCTCTGCGGTACCTGCATAACGTACGGTAAAATGATTTCTTTGTGGAATTCCACTAGTTTTATTTTTTTTTTATTTATTTATTTAATCAACAGACAAATTTAAGTCCTAATGATTGTTTCTAAGTATATTTAAAAAAATTTCGCTTATTCGGCTGCGGGAAAAATGAAAATCGAATCCCGTCGAAACACTGTTAAAGGTTCGTTGCAATCCAATGACGGCACCGTTGATTCCGTAGTTAGTACGACGTAGAGGCAATCTGAGGAGGTTGTTGTTGCGGAGAGCTCTGGAACGAACGATGAGGTTGATTTGACTAAGAAGTGCTGGGCAATCGATATTGTTCGTCAAGACATCGGCAATCAGCATTGCACGGAACAGGTCACGACGCACTTGCAAAGTATCGAGCCCGATAAGCATTCCACGGCTTTCGTAGCTCGGCAGCTGATGAGGGTTGGTCCACGGCAATTTGCGAAGAGCGAAACGAACGAAACGTCGTTGGATTGACTCAATTCTGAGAACACCATTAACATAGTGAGGGTTCCATATCACCGAGCAGTATTCGAGTGTTGAGCGAACAAGTGAGCAGTAGAGCGACTTTAAACAGTATATATCTGTGAAGCGCTTAGCAATTCTCATAACAAATCCCAAACAACGAGAAGCCTTCGTAACTATGTAACCAATATGCTGCTTGTAATTCATTTGTTCGTCTAGATAAACTCCAAGATCCTTGACACAAGTAACTCTTTCAATCGCAGCATCATGGAGGCAATAATCAAACCGCAAAGGGTCTTTCTTACGAGTGAACGTGATAATGGAGCATTTGCTAATGTTTAAAGCCATTCGGTTGATCTCGCACCACCTTGAAAAAATGGTCAGTTGACGCTGAAGGTATGAAGTATCCTCTGCACTCTTGATTATTTGGTATAACTTTAAGTCATCAGCAAAAGATAGTCGTGGGCCTTCTAGTGAGTAATTTACATCGTTGAAATAAAGGAGGAAAATCAGTGGACCGAGATGGCTTCCTTGAGGTATTCCGGAAAAAGCAAAGAACTCCTGCGATAGGCTGTCATTGATTTTGACCGCCAGCCGTCGATTGCAGAGATACGATTGCATCCATCGAAGAATACTGGAACCGAAGCCCAGCCTATCCAGTTTGGCGATCGTGATAGCGTGATTGATTTTATCAAAAGCTGCGGAGAGATCCGTGTAAATAGCATCCGTTTGGAAGCCATTAGACATAGCATCCATTATGTACGTCGTAAAAGATAAGAGATTAGTAGCAGTGGAGCGTTTCGGCATGAATCCGTGTTGAGTTTCCGCGATGTATTGTTTCCAGTGGTCGAAAATTGGTTTAAGAACTACTAATTCGAACAATTTAGGTATTGCGCTTAGGGCAGTAATTCCACGATAATTGTCAATGTTCTTTTTGTCTCCTTTTTTGTGAACTGGAAACATGTAGGAAGATTTCCACCTAACGGGAAAGACTCCGGTCGTGAGTGATAGTTGAAACAGTTGGCATAAAAGAGTTACTATTGCACTTGAACATCTTTTCAAGACAACTGCCGGAATACCGTCGGGTCCAGGCGAGTGTGAAGGTTTAAGTTTTACGATTGCCGTTAGTACAGTGTCGATGTCGATATTGATTAAATTCAAAGACTGGCTCGATATGGGAACATTAAGAGCCGCCTGAGAGATTTGGTACGGGCTTAAGGAAAAAAAAAAACGCTGGAAAATTTTTTCCTAAACATATCGCTTATCTCTTGCGTGCAGGAACAAGTTTGTTGTTCGTAAAACATTGTCGAGGGTAGGTCCGATTCCTTTCTTAGCTCATTTACATGTTTCCAAAACGATTTTGGATCAGACTTTAGCCTCCTTTGCACATTACGCAAATAGTTAGAGTAGCAACGCTTGGCTGTCTTTTTGTATACTTTATTTATTTGCATGTAATTTTGTCGAAACACTAAGCCGCCATTCTTCGAGTATTTCTTCAATGCGGTCCTTTTTGAACTTTTCAAACGTATTAGCTCTGCGGTTTGCCACGGAGCCTGTTTGGAGGGCTGAATAATTCGCTTAGGAACGTATTGATCGATTGCATACGTCATAACGTTAGAAAAGGATTGAGTCGCAAGATTAACATCGTCGTTGTCAAGAATTTCACTCCAGGTCAAGTTAGAAAGAAAAACAATGATACTATTGTAGTCGGCTTTTTTGAAATTGTAGCTGACGATGCGAGAATTATATCGGTCGTGCGACGATCCATCTGATTCGAGTACAATGTGGAGCGGAGGGTGGTGTCTAACGGATTTCACCAGAGGAAAGGGTGCTGCAATAATTCTGGGTGCACAATCCGATTGGCTCGAGAAGCAGAGGTCGAGTATTCTGCCATTCTCATTTTGAACGTGATTCACTTGACGTAACAGGTTGAGACTGTATCGGTCAAGCAAGTTCGTGATACCAGTGTGGAAGGATGAATGTAACGGATCTACATACAGGAAACCGTCCGAAGCGGGGATCCATTTCAGGCCGGGAAAATTGAAATCACCGATAATAAAGATTTCATCACTAGGTCGCATATGAACGGAAGTAATTTCGTCTATCGATTGTATATGCGTATCGATCAGTGACAGGTCACGTATCCGGTCCGGTGGAAGATAAACCACACAGAGAAATAATGATGAGCTATCACTCAAACTGATCTTCACACATACCTGCTCAACGTTGTTTTCAGAAGCGTTCTGCAAAAGTTGTGCTTTCAAACGACGACGAATAGCAACAAGAACTCCACCACCGATGATTTTGTTACTATTGCGGGAGCTGCGATCGGTTCGAAATACTTCGTAGTTGCTATCGAATGCTTGTATGGACAGCGTATTTTCGGTCAGCCAAGTTTCTGTTAATGCGATGATATCAAAACAGTAATCCTCGAATAGTGGCAATAAGGTGAAATACTGTTTCCACTGCTGCGCAATCAACCGACACAAAACAATTTTGACACCAGCATATTACACTGAATCCTACTGCCCAGACAAGCTAGCAGTTGAAGTGTACGGATGAATCGCTGGAAGCAGATCATTGTCCTCGTTCGTTGGTTTCATCCATAGTTTCGATACAATTCCGAAAATCGAGTTCATTTAAATGCATTTCTGCTTAATTTGGACCAAGTTTAACACTAATAGTACGATTCCACTGCTTTCAAAACATGTTTATTTGTTTTGGGGTTCCTTGGTAACTAGTCCATAGCAACTTAAACAGTGTTGCTCGAGAAGATTATTTTTATCATTTACAAGGGGTCGCTAGATTTGTGGTAACTGGCGGTGAATCGTTAGCGAACAGTTTTAATGCTGATTTTTCTTCGGAGTGCCTGGTCGTGTCGTCGGTATCAATTTGTTTTCTTCTTCTGTCTCTTCAATTTTGCTTGCTTTCGTGCTGATTTTTATCTCAATTCGGAATGAAAAAAACAGAACTTTCCAAACTTGGACATATTGAACTTGCTAAAGACCAGTTCTTTCTTGAACTCCATTTCAAACATAAGCTATTGGGATTTGTTAAAAACCAATAAACTTCCTACTTTGGTAAGTATTGTCAATTCTTTCAGTTGAAGTCAATAAAATGGCTTTTGTCGCCTAATTTTTACACTAACCCATCCATACAGAAAAAGAAGATCACATTTAAAGGGTGATTTTTGAAGAGGTTTAGAATTTGATTTTCAAAAAAACAAAAAAAAAATTGAGAATACTGTTGAAATCTTTATTTTAATCGATAGAACGATCAATATAATTTTATGTTTGAAGATGTTTTCATGCAAATGTTGTTCGCGGCTCCGTTTTAGATGGCCCTTCCGCAAGGTCCAATTTTGGCACACTCTCTCCAATATTTCGGCCAGTATTTCACGAATAATGCCATCGGCCCATAATCCTCACCAAACAGTGACTTTTTTGGGTTGCATTGGTAGCCCTTGCAATGCTTCTGGCTGATCTTTACTCCAGATGCGGCAATTTTGTTTGTTGACGTATCCACGCGGAAATACCGAAATCCGCATTTTGGCGAAAACATTAGTTGATTTTTTGATTTTAGTTAGTTACTTTCTGAGACAACTAAAAAAGTCTTACTTTTGCTAATTTAGATTTTTTTAATTCTCATTCCCTTAATAATAATAAAATATTTGTTGAAATGGCTATTTTTTAGTTGAATTCACCAATTAAACGTGCTGTCATTTCTTAGCTAAGGCACACTTCATTTCCTTTCAACTAATTTTTAATTGAATTAGAGAAATAAAACGTAAATGGTTGAATTGGCTTCTGCAATTTGCAGCTATATGGCTCTCTGTCACCGAAAAAAACGTTAACACCGTAATGACTACTAGATGGCACACTACTACCGAAAAAAAATTCAGTCGCGGTGGTCTTTTCTATATTGGCAGGTATAAATACGATGTTGTATTGAAGAAAAAGACATAAACGAAACATAAACTTCTTTTTGAACATTTTTCTTCTAAATCGCTGTTTTCTTCATTCGAATTCGCGAAATCGACTCACTCACTGAAAACTTTGAGCACTCGGAAAACAAAAACCGAATACAAGTAGTACACCAGACGGCGTAGCCCGGAAGGTTGGAAGATACAAAAAACATCATTTGACATATACAATTAGAGCGCAACATTCGAAACTCACTTCACTGTTCCGCGTAAAAACATTATTACGCACAATCATAACATATGCGAAAAACATCAATACAATTTGCAAGCAGTTCAATACTGTCCTTTTTAGCTTTTTAATGAATTTCACAGTGGGAAAAAATCTATGAAAACTCGCAATGAATTCTGTAAACCATGAACTAATTGAGATAGGTCAACAAACTTAAGCGTTTCGTATGTAAAAATGTCCAAGGAATTCAATGGAATGGTTTACAATGGCCTGCTCGTTTTACCCCGAATGTACAGCAGTTTGTTACCTTTTTCCATGGTTCTCGATTTCTTTGCGGGTTTCCTGTTTTTTTCCCACTGTGGATTCTTTTGCTTTGACACTTCTCAAAAGTTTTTGGCTAATTAACTCGTTAATAAAATCAATTTCATTTTTGTTTTCTTTGTGCTGTCTTTAAGCAGTGATGATGACAGATAGATAGAGTCAAATTTTATGATTTTAATCACAAAATTAGTTGTCAATGAGAATTTTATGTAGGATTGAAATATTGCTGGTTTGTGTCCAGGATATTCGCCAACTAAACACGTTCTCTAAAAATAAGTGCTTTTTTCATCAAAGTAAATTCTCAATTTTAACTAAATTCATAGTTATTTTGGAAATTTTGTTGTTAAAATTAACTAATTCAAAAACAGTAATACGAATTAGGCACAAAGCTAATTTCGGTCGATCCGTGCATTTAAAAAATCTTCCTCCAACTCTGCCAGCGTCCATTTATTAAATTATATAGACCGAACGACGATTCATGATTAAATTATAGACCAAACTGAACAAGTTTGACAATGCCACAAGACACATTTCACGAGTGATCTAACAAAAACAGTGTTGCCAAAAAGATACCAGCAAAACAATCACCCTTCATAATGTAACTGTCAATCGGAATGACCGAGCACTCAAAAACGAACAGTCGAATAAGAATTCATGTGGGAGGTAATAAATTTCTACTCAACGCTACGCTTTTGAGTACTCGGTTAGACTGATTGGAATTGACGTTTAGATTTCATTGAATTTTCGCTCTCGTTATAAATATGTAAAGGTAAAAGTAAAACCACAGACATCCAAACGAATCGGGCGAATTTTCATTCAGAATCACCGGACGGACTGAGTAACAAATTCTGACTCGACTGCTCGTTTTTAGTGCTTATTCAACTCGATTGACAGTGAAATTATGAATGTCATGGAATTGTCTCAAAAAGAATGTGTTAGTGTCAATTACTTAGAGATTTCGGGGAAAGTCGTATTTGGAATTTTGTCCTGTGAGTTAATTAGTGACACATTTTGGTGAATTCAATCTATTTTGTGGGTTGATAATTTACGTTAAGAATGCATTGTTTTCTATCATTTATCATCCAAACTTATTCAAATATCTGTATGAGTTATGTTCCAATGTTTTCAATTATATGATGCAATAGTTACACGGATTTAATTGAACAAATATTACTGCTATGAAACATATAACATTTTCCACAGTGTGTGATAAGTAGCACAGTTGCTACTGGAAATATATTCAGAGACAGGAATCTTTTTGCCCTTTATACAATCAATGTGCGCTTTTCCCAGGGCCACCGAGAGGAAATTCGGGCCCGGGGCCGTCATCATGAGAAACTCTGTATGTATGGGAATATCATTGAATTAAGAGATTTTCAAATACATTAACTTAACAAAATAACTCACATAGTGCTACTAGGAAAATAGACTAGGTACTACACAGAAAAACTAATGACACCTACACGACATGTAAATCAATAGTAATATGAAGTAGATATCAGTTGAATCGGAAATTCGATTGATAACCATAATCGATGCACAACTAAATTGGGATGCATTGAATTTTCATAAAATAAGACTGTATTTTTGAATTACCGCTTAGTTTAGCTTTTAAAAAATATAGAAAAAATGTACTGTAAAATAACTTAAAATTCCATTTCCTGCTCCAAATATGTGCATGAAAAAAGATGTTAATTCAAAAAATATCTGTGTTTAAAATTGCACTTATTGTTATTATTGGAAATATTCATTTTTTTTTAAATCGTATTACAATTTAATATTATTTGAATAATAATTGAATTCACGAATGCTAAAAGTTCTATATACAATCTTAGGGAAACATTCAATGATAAAAAATGCAAAGGCAGTTTTCTTCGTAACGCTTGATAAATAATCATAATTTTTTTTTGACCAAAATGTATTGAATGAAATGATTTTCTAATTTTGAATTTACGCCCAACAACAGCGGAGAAACTCTTTTGCATTTTGCAACATTGAATGTTTTCCTAAGATTGTAAATTTCCTCCTAGTGAAGCAAATTCAACTACAAACTAAAATTACAGCAAGGATGCGATTCAATGAGCCTTTCGAAAATTTCGTATCCCTAGCTGCCATCTCAATTTTACTAATCAAAACAGACACGTAAAAGTCAGCTGTGAATCCGACTGTTTTTTCTCATTCAAAGCTCTCCAACACCAATGAAGAATTCACTTCCACCACTTGTAAGAGATACTACTGCTGACGGACCAGTGAAAATATCGATTTTTCCTGTGAACCGAAGCTCGGCCATGATGGAAGTCTCTGCGTTTCGGTAGTTTGCTTTTGTTCAATGGAAATAATGGAAATGGACTCACCCACGCAGTTGTAAACCAGTTCTAGTAGCACGTGTTAACCGTAACAAATAAGCTACAAACTGATAAGCGTCGGAAGCGTTGCATAGAGTGCTTTTTTTAACGATACTCTCTAAATCGAACACTCACTGAATCACTTTTTGTCACACCTTGGCATTGCTTGTAGGTCAAATAAAACAACGTTCTTCTAGTTTTACTGTTAAAAAAATAACGACTTCCAACATATACCACGATTTTGATACAAATTTAATGACTTTTACACTACTCACTGATACGTTACTAAAATTCTAATTTTATTTGCACCATCACCATTATGTAAGGCTGCAAGCTTAGTCACGGATTGGAGCTTTCCAGTTTTCCAGCTTGTCTAGTCGAAGTCCTGTAGAAGACTGAAATTTCCGAACGATGCTGGCAGGAAAATTATGATTTTCCCCCCCAGACAGCCACCCACAGTAAATTCCTATCCCCTTGAATACCATCGCACGGACTGATAAGGAGAGTCACGTGCTTTGATACGCCTGCGCTTATGCTTTGTTGTGAACTTTCTTGAGTTGCCCTAGTGTCTGGGTGGTGGCAGCGCGATCGCATAAATGATAGAATCGCACACGCTACTAGAAAACTATCTAGTTTTAAGAAATTGCCATCACTTTCGACGATTTTTGTTAAGTAGCTCGGAAATGAATCAACGAAGCATTTAATCAGCGTGTTTTTCACGACGTATTCCATACTTTTTTAAAAGCTTTGGATAGAATTCTTAATTCACACTTAATTCACATTTGAACGATTGCTGATGATAGATTATTTACGTATCTCGGATGGTATTTGAAATAATTTATACGCATATATATTTGATTTGGATGGTAAAACATGTGCAAACACACAAAAAAAAATCTATTTTGAAAATTATTTATCAATTAATCCTTTGGTCCAACCATACAAATTAGGAATTTCCCAGATTTGTAAACAGCACCCAAGTTCATTTTCGAATTTGTTTTTTGACCCTAGAAACCGCTATCAAACTCAAACTCAAATATTATTACAGAAGCTTCTTTGCAAACGGGTTTGGAATGAAACAATACCGTTTATTAAGAAATACATTTAAATTATTTTTAGAGATTTCAATTCTATAAAAAAAAAATTAAAAAAAATTATTTTTAGAGATTTCAATTCTGGGATACAAATGTACCCTACAAAAGCGTTTAAATATAGAAAAAGTCACGAGATCTTTCTAGGGTGTATTTTACGATTCATTCGTGAATAATAATCAAAATTACCGCAAAATTCGAGTTTTTTTATCCAATATTCACTTGTTTTTGTATGTTATAGTATTTGATTCTTGACAGAACAAAACGGACAACTTTTTCAGGTCTTCAAACAATCATTGAAAAAAATTTATTAGGTTTTGGGCAGCGCAAAAATCGCTAAAAAGTTGGCTAGATTCGTCAATATGAAGATTGGTTTTTTCTTTATGTATTGAGTGCACGAATAAAAAGTTTTTCTCGAAGTCATTTCTTTTTTCAACTGGATGTCGATCGTATTCTAAAACTATTGCACGTATCAACGTGAACCAAACGGCATTTTACTCTCAATGGTCGGAGCAACAACCAAAAAACAGTCATTGTTGTATAAGAAAGTTTTTAACTATTAAAGGTGTAAAAAAGAGTCGAAAATCGACCATTTTGTTTATTTTTCATTTTGGAATTTTTAAATACTAGTTTCGACCATGGCTAATTCGATAAAGAATGGAAAACTGTTTTGCGTTTTGATTTCCGATGATTGGCTACCAAGAAAAGATGTCTCCCACCAACCACAAAAAACCCACCGCAATTTTAAAAATCTATAAATTGGACGATTATCTATGAAAACTTCGGAAATAGATAGAAAATCTACAAAACTGCAAATTCTGCTTACAAGAGAAACGGCAAACTTACATTCAAATGTGAACAATGAAAATCATTATTTAGCTTTAACTGATTAATACTGCTATGACGATGAATCACAAAAAATGGTTTTTATACATCATGCAGACTTCTGCGAAACCCGTATTTATTTCTTATATTCATATATATTCACGACCAAAATGGAAACGCAAAGGAAGCCTCAAAGTCGTAAATAAAATCTAAGATATTCTTACAAAGGAATCATCTTTCAAGATCGAAATGCACACACATATTTAGGAAAAATATTATCAAAGTGAAAGTTTATTCATTACAGAATTATTTCTTTCGATAAATTTAATATTGATCGTGAAGCTGATTTGGAAACTTTCTTGAATTCTGAATCATTTTGAAATAGGTTTAAAGCAGGTTTATGCTGATTCGTTATTTTGTTCAATTAACCTTATGCGGCATGATCCACTTGGCTGGAATATGATTTTATAGTAATTTTCAGTAGGCTTTTGTAGGCTTTAATATTTTAATACTAGATTTATGATGTAACACTAAAGACTGTTACAGGTATTTATTGAATTTAAAAATGTACTCCCAAGTAACATTTTTAATAGAAAGTGTAGCAGAATGAGAGGGTGCGAGTGAGCAAGGGTGCGAAAAACCTTTCATATATCATTAGACAGATACGTCTATCGCAACATAACTGGAACAGAAAATATTTCAATTACACTTTGTTAATGAAAGTTATAATCAAAAACGTAATCAAAAGTCCAAGTATAAATTATCGAAAGCTTCGTATTCTCAACATATCTTTAAATTCAATCTTCAAAATGCGATATTTACACAGAAATTTTAGAATATTAGAAGTATTTGAAGAATACTAAATACAGCTAGGCAATTTTGTACACCAATCGATTGAATTTGATACCAGCTATAATGTACGGCAAAAATAGTTTCAAATTTACTAAAGAAAATCCAAAAATTAGATATTTCACAGAAATTTTTCAAATTAAAATAAAATTAAACCTGTTTGACACTTAGCTTGAAATTCATATCGAATATTTAGGCATTGTTGATCATCAATCGATTGAATATTGCTTCAATTGAAATTTTTAACAGGAAAATCTATCATATTTACTAAAAACCTTAAGAAATTTTGTATTTTTACAGAAATTAGAGTTTTTGGTGACTCAGCTAAGGACGCATTCAAGAATGTTCGTGTACCAACCGACTAAATATACTTTCAGCTAAAATTTCAAGAATTTATGTTTTATATTTACCACAAATCTCAAAAAAAATCGATACTTTCACAGAAGTTTTCAAAATTGAAGAAGGCACTTACATGGATTTGCCGTAAGTGGCTTACCAACTCAATGAACTTAGCAACGTGTAAAATTTTAGGAGTAAAAGCTTATATTTCCACCAAAATCTCAAAAAATCTAAATTTTCGTGTAATTTTTCGAATTTAATATATTAAGAAATGTAAAACAAACATCTATGATCTTTTATGTACATTGAAATTGGTATCCAAACATATAGCTGATGTCAAATGCAAATTTTATATACCAATGTATATAAAAATGCATATGTCGTCGCTTTGAATTTAAAGATATGTCGAAAATACCAAAATTTATACTTGGACTTTTGATTACGTTTTTGATTATAACTTTCATTAACAAAGTGTAATTGAAATATTTTCTATTCCAGTTATGTTGCGATAGACGTATCGGTCTAATGATAAACAAATTTTCAAAATCGGACTTCTAACAACTGAGATATCCCTAGACAAAGTAAGCGTTCCCACTTTTTTTCAACGGACTTTAGTTGATTTTTTTATTTGAAAGATATTTTTATTAAGGTCTATTTGCGTACAAGCTTTACGTGGCCGATTGAGCCGATTTTTTAAATATTTTTTTTTGGGTTGGATCTCGTTGTCACCCTTTTTCTAGGGGAAGAGGAGCTTCCATTTCCCTGCTGCGAGGATTAAGGGGCACTTCGTTCGTGGTTCGTCTCGTCATCCATTGCCGCATCGATGGTATTGTTGTCGATTTCCGTCTTCTTTTCGTTGCTAGTTGCTGTAGATGCACCTTGCTGTACATTGGTGGCAATTGCTGGTTGGTTGGAGGGTAAGTTGTTAACTGCAGCTGGTGTACTTTGTTCTATAGGGGATGGTGATGGATTCGTTGAAGGGGATGCTTCATTGTTGTTGGTGGCTGTCACAGGTGTACTGGGGTTGCTTGGGGTTGGTGTGAAAGAAGCACCGTTGTCCTTTGGTGTGGTTGTCTCCTTGTCCAGTTTATCACATAGCTTACCGTAGTGAACAGCTTTTTGGCAATATTGACATGCGGCCATCTGATTATCATAGGTAACAAGTGATTTGCATGGAATTCTTGTATCTTGACCGAAAATCACATAAGAAGGTATAGCCTTCTTCAAGTGTATGCGTAATGAACGTACGCCATTTAGAATACCGGGGAAAAAATTCTTCCACTTTTCTTTTTCGATAGAGAGAATCTCTCCGTATTGCACACTTAAAACAGATTCTTGAGCTCGGCAAAATGAAATATCGAATTAGATCGGCAACACGACATTTTACTGATTGTTCAGTATTGCATATGCTATTTTCCGAAATTCGTTAATGTAATATTCTGATATCTCGGTAAAGTGCGTTCTTTTGCCGAAGTGTGGAAAAATATAATGCTGAGATTGTCAGTAAACAACAAATATACCGAAATCAGCAAATCTGTTTGCCGAGATTTCGAACAGTGTGTTAGCTTTTACTGAAACTCGGTGAAACATTTGTCATTTAATGTCTCTTGTCGAATGTGCAAAATACCACGTAGCCATTGCAGGTGGAGCGGGAAAATAATATACATTGGATGAAGGTAAGAGATTCTTATATTTCTTGAAAAGATAAGTGAAATAAAAAAACTCTGCTGTTAATATATTCTTAAAAAAGTCTTCTTATTTACAAGTTGATGCATTGAGGAGCACTGGGAATAATTGTCTTTAACCGTGATGTTTTCTTTTGAGGTTTGTTTTTTTTTTGTATACCGCATTAAAGTGGACATCAATAAAACACCCCCTTTCCCTAGCCTTAGATTTTGTGATATTTATTTCGTACAATAGTAACGAAAAATCCTTTCTACGTTAGATTACTGATGACTCGGCAATTCATTATTCGATCGTAATCGCTTTTGCCGAGGTAACAGCAAAAATGCTGCTGACAAGTTCGGTAATAATTGACAGTTAACAAATTTGGTATTGCCGAGATTCTCAGTAATTATTATTTTGCCGAGATGATTACCGATCTCTCGGCTGTGCAAATCTCGGCATTTTTTTTGCCGAGATTCAGCAATAAAATTTAAGTGTGTGGGACATAGTTTTGCGAATAAATGAATCGGTGACGCTTGAGGGAAGATCATGCACACGCACTTCTATAGCACTATCTTCCATATATACTGGAATGTTGTACTTAATGTTCTCGTGCTCAACATAGTGCACATTGTTATTGTCTTTTGCGAATTGAATTGCATCCAACTCTTTATAAAACTGGATGTAAATAACATTAATTGTCTTATTGCATTGAAGTAAATGCACACGTTTAATGTCAAGATGCATTTGCTCCTTAAGCTAACCTTCAAGTTCTCGTATCGAAGGTCGAATTTTGCACTGCCTGAAGTTAACAACAATTGTATTCGTTCGTGTCGGCGGTAGCTTTTGCTCGTTTGGTTCACCATTTCGAGGTCGTTCTATTGTTCACTACACAATACTGTATACTTGGTTTCTTCTGTCCCGAACGTAAGCGGTTTTGTTTTATCGACTGACTTGGATGAGATGTGAAACCGAACTGACTTTAGTTGAAACTTTTTATAATAACATTGAATAGAATCTTCGGTTTTCCATCGTTTCAAATGGATTTTATTCCGAATGAATTTATCTTTCTAATGGTAAAAAAAGTTTAGAAATCGGTCCAAAAATGGCTAAGATGTAGTTAGTCATAATTAGCGTTCCCACTTTCCATGGT
Organism: Malaya genurostris; assembly: GCF_030247185.1. NCBI lineage: Eukaryota > Metazoa > Arthropoda > Insecta > Diptera > Culicidae > Malaya > Malaya genurostris. The sequence continues at coordinate 130,902,564 of NC_080570.1, forward strand.
ACGCTTGGTAGTCCGCGTAACTTTTTACCCCCTTGGTATTCGGAGTGTTAAGTAAGAACTGTGTAAGATTTGCTAATTCAGCGTGGCGAATAGTTGCAGATGTCACCGCGATCAACACTATTTTGGGTGCCACATTCACTTCAAGCAAAAGATTTGTTTTGTCGTTGATTAAAATGATAGGTTTATTTTTGTTCTATTCCGATATAATTCACGCGTAAACGACATGGAAAAACATAGTTTTTTACACTTAGGAAAATCATGGTTGAACTTTATCATCGAGAAGGTGACAGTAGCAGGCTTCCCAAATGTACCGCCGCGCGACATTATTATTGAGGCTGTCTTGCTACTCTTTCCATGACAGCCTTGTGATAGGTTTCATCACGACAGCCCTTAGACAAATAGTTCTGTACAGCCAACGTTGCCGTCATTCCCTTCGTTCGACAGTTCATTCCATCTCAAAACATTTTGTCATGGTCCACGACAGCCGAAGAAGCATGAAGTTCTCGCTGTTGCGACAGTAAACTTCGGGTATCAGTCACTGCGTTGTTTCTGTCGAGAGCAAAATATTACTCTCCCTTGACCAGGTCTGCGACAGTAGCCGGTGCGGTTCAAATTTGTTGCTCTTGGTTTGCTATGAAGATTCGAGGCAAGCATGTGGGTTTTAGTTTTGCCTTTGGTGATTGCTTTGCGCAGCGGTTGATCATTACGCATAGCAATCACCGTTGTTAAGGCATTGATAACAATATTATTGATAATTAATAATATACGAAACTACTAATACGAAATGGATTGAAGAACGGACTTTGGTTTAAATGAATAGTCAATTTTTTTATTTTGGTCGATCTTCTATGAATCGATCGATCAATGAAATTCTATAGAAAGAAAAGTTTGTTTTCAAGAAATTATATTCATAATTAAAGAGCTGAGACAGTTCGGCGTGCTCGTTTCAGGCAGTTTACGTTCGGTTTGTGGGCTGTAACATTCATAGTGTAGGCGCGTACTGATGTGCTTGGAGCATTATTTCCATCCTCTTTATCTCTTCCTTCAGAATATCAAAGGCGCGATCGTTTCTTATACAAGAGTGTGTAAGTCAATTGAATCAGATTTTGGATGTAAATGGTGAATGAATGTTTGTAGCAAAAGATATATTCAAATTAAAGATTCTGTATTCGATACTAGTTAGCGTGATTCTGAATAGCATTCAACTTTGCGGTCGACTTGTATGTCTACGGGACTATTGCATGGTCAGTGTTGCAATACTACGGACACTAAGAATCTTTCCAAGTCAGAACTGAAACATACAAAATCTGACTCGTTAAGTTCGTTATATGTACATTGACCAATTGAATAAAAACCTTGAGTGCAAAATTTGGAGTCGGAATTAGAATCATTTAGAAACTTATTTGCAGGTACCGTACAACAAAGCTTTGAATGCAAAAACTGAATGAAAAATTCCGGTTCTTCCAAAAAACATGTTCCCAAGCGTGGAATGCAGCATGGTTGCCCGTAACAGATTCGAATGTTTATTTCGTTTTATTTAGAAAAAAGTTTTAGTTCACCAAGTTATTTAATAATGTCTTTCTTGGGTAATATGGTCTCAAGCCTTCCAGACATATCCAGTTTTCTTCTATATATGAATAGTATAGTGTTTCTATTAACCTGGAATATATTCCAAAATACATATGTGCTGATAATCTGGAATTTATTTTCTTCCTGTTATGCATTGAATTATCTTATCTCTAGAAACGGCATATTAACTATTATATTATTTTGGTCATAGCTACCAGAAGCTCGCGACTTTTACACACATTAAAACTGTCACTTTACATTGTAAAATTTAAAACTCGGTTAAAGCGCATCTTTCATCAAGTAGAAGATTGTGTTCAGTATATTTTGAATTCTTTAGCTCAATGTCGTTGTTTACCACAAAACTTGATATAAAAGTAACTGAGGCCCAAATTTATAGCTGCAGTTAAAAGGACAATTTCATGTAAACTTTGAGAAGTATCTTAATCATTTCCTCTATGTGCTTTTACGCTCAATCCAATTTTGGAAATGTAGATGTTGCAATCACGAGCGCACGCAGAAGAAGATGCGGTGCCTTGAAATTTCAAACAGCACATCCAGTTTCTATGCGCTTGCTACAATTCTCGTACACATTTTTGGTTCTCTGTTTCAGTCGGCCCTCACGCCCTCACATTTCGATGCACTATAGATTCATCGTATTGAATTTCATTGCCGGTTCTGGTTAGGAAATTTGGGGATAAGTACGGTTACCTATAAAGTACACTTATATTTCCAAAAATGGTAAGTAACAAAAACTACCTAAACATGAATTCAAGCTCAATTTGGTTTTGAAGAATCTTATATCTGCCATTGGAATTATAAAAATTTCATAGTGTGTATACATAGATTTTGATTTTGTTATAAAAAAAGGTTTTGAAATTACTCGAAAATTCGACTAGTGAAAGTTGACATTCGACTAGGATAAGTTAAGCAATTCCTCCGTGTGTATGTATGTGTATTGTATGTGTCAAACAACGTCACTCAATTTCTCAGGCATGGCTGCACCTATTTTCCCAAATCAGGCTGAAATGAAAAGGCTGCATAGGTTACTATTGAATTTAATTCGAATCCGACTTCCGCAGTTACAAGTCTAAGAATGTCGAAAATTTTCTACTCTAATTGGCTAAGTAGCTTGTCCGCATTAAAAAAAATCAAACGTTTGGAACTTTAAATATTGTAAATGAATAGTAAATCATTCTGAGAGCCGAGTTCATTGCATATATTTAACAGTTTTCTTTCTGAAAAGAAATTATGTTAAAAAAATGAAAAATGATATATTGAAAAATGTAGGTGTGATTCCCCGGTGAACGACCACAATTAAGTTTGAAAGCGGGAATAAATAAATATAATAATAATAATAATAATATTAATAATATTAATAATAATAATAATAATAATAATAATAATAATAATAATAATAATAATAATAATAATAATAATAATAATAATAATAATAATAATAATAATAATACTCAGCACGTTGAATAGTAGCCATGTGATCATTGAGTTTGCTATGTCCAGTCAGAGCTCTGACCAGAATACTGCAATGATACTTGGAAAAATACAGTAGACACTTTGACATTTTCAGATTTAAATCTGGTAGACATGCTTTTGTCTGAGCGCAAGTTTGCAAGCTGCGCCAGTAGCTGGCATGTTTGGATGCAGCCCAAGAACGAATCTTGTGCTTTATCCAACTAGTTGAAAGTGGTAAAGCTGGTTCAGGACCAACGAAATCATTCGTTTCACCAGCTCTAGCCAACTCATCAAATAATTATAATAATAATAATATTATGGCTGTCATTTCTGACCCTAAAAAAATCATTGGTTTAGTTATCCTAGGAGAAACAGAAAAATCAAAACGTCGTTATTCAGAATAAGGGTGCATAAGATATTTTCGGAGTATTATCAATGAATGCTAGTGTATCTGTTTCTTTAGGAATAAGAAGGAAGCATTAAGGATGAATACTTCAGTAATTCAGATATATGAGCCGTTACACAAAACTCTGTGTTTATCTTTTAATATTCGTTAGTTATTAAAATTCATTGCCTTCGCCGACAGTATATATAAATCTAAAACAATTTCTTTATTTCACAATGGTAATGTAATGAAACCCTAAAATTTCCTGCAAAGGTAATCGCAACAACGCAATCGTATGTACTAGTACCATTTCATTGAGGCAACCGAAATAGTGCGAGCGCACTATGAACCACAGCTCGTCTCCAGAAACAGCCGGTTTATTGCTTCAAGAGACATTGATGAGACAGCCGGCTTGCGACAGCCCTTCGTAACAGTAATTCCCTAAAAATCAAAGGATGTCTTCGATTTTCTAAGGCTGTCCCCGTAACATTTTATGCGAATGAGCGAACAGAAAGAAACAGGATACAAACAGCCCGTTCGGTTTGACTACTCTCCGGATAGAATACTCTCATCAAACTGGTGCGTAGAAACTGTCTCAGTGACAGCATTCATTTAGGCATGCGAGCGCTGTTGCCATTACAGTTCGGCATATGCTTGCACACATATTGTAGACTGGGCTTTCGACTTTGCGCTCCGACAGTTCATGCTATCTCGTGGCGGATGTCATTGAAAAGCAGTACTGCTGGGAAGCCTGGACAGTAGTGAGCTCCGTTTCCAACGTATAGCAAATTTGAAATTTACACAGGATTTTTGTTGTTTGCCTGTATATTTACCTATGCTATTGATTTTCACGAAAAATATTTCGAAAAACTATAAAGCCATTGTGATAACAGTCTTTGGTTTTAAATTGTTTATCTCAAAACGTTGTTTGTTTTTATTAGCGACTTTAACCGTTTATGGTCATTCGCCGATCTCAAAATGTTGTTTGTAGCAAATATGGAATATTATTGAGGAGCTTATTCAAGAAACAAAAACTATTTCTATAATGAAATTGTTTGTGATAGGATTTTTATTTAGAAACGATACAACAAACAATGATATAATACTATCATAAAAATTTTTAACACACTACACACATTTCATTATCAGAAACGTTTCATCCGAACGCCCTCACCGCCCAAATCGTCAATTGCTGAAAGGTATGGAACTGATGAATCTCATCGCTTTTGCTGTTACAAATCAACAAAACTTACGTCGATATCCAGCTCCGTTTGGATTTTTGTCGTTCTCGGTTGTCACCGAATATTCACTCATTTTCCTGGGACTTTCGGCATATCGCCAGGTTCCACTTCGATCGCTAGAATACTTATCGGTGTTGCTCTTTTGCCCATTCAACAGGTCTTTGTCAAAGTGCCAACCCTTCCCGCGGGTGATTTTACTTATATTGGCCAGAAGAAACTCTTTGTCTTTGGCTTCCATGCGGAGCATTTCCTTCAACAGCTTGACCTTTGCTATTTGTGCCTTTGACTTTGCTCGCAGATAGTATGCCACCACGGCCATTGCGAGCAGCAGTCCTCCAATGATGGCCGGTTTCGTGATGCAGATGAAAATCTTCCAAAACAAATGCTCTTCCTTTAGTTTGAGAATTCCTTGCATGAACAGCTGGTACATGTAGTTGTTATCGCGGAATGGACCGCATTCGTCACTTACGGCGACCTGAGTCATTATGTAACCGTGAGTGACGATTACTCCGAACAGTGACACAAATACCAGTACCAAGAACAGTGTTTGTGTTTGATTTGAACGCCATAATTTAACTGGCGGCTTGCAGAAGTAAATCAAACTAAACTTTTTTACATAGAAAATCATTATCAACTTAACGGTAACGACAATGCACAACAGTGGCGAGAACAACAAACCGAACCACAACAAGGTTTGATTGTACACTAGACCAAGACTATTGTTGGTTAAACAGAACTCGGGAAGCGATATTGTACGGCAGTACATCCGATTCAAGGCGTAACGAGTAGCCTGCAGGAAAGCCAAGAAAAGGACCGATATTATGAAGTCGGTTGTCACTAGCCGATAGATTTCTTGACCGATCGAGGTTTCCCAGCAACTCTCGTACGATCGGGTCAACCAATAAAACATGAGAACACTGACGATGCACAACTGGAGTAGGAAGTTCCGCATCAGGTTGATGTTTAATGCTGTTGCTGATCGAGTGTAGTCTTCTTTCCTAAAATGTTAACGGGAACGATAAATTATTTTTAAAAGAGTTCAAAAATTCCTAATCACTTACTTGGAAATAAACTTGAATACGTATTGAAACACCAGCATCGTTAAATTGGTTGCAATGGACACGTACAGAGCCGACCAGGTAGTGAAGTGTTCTGTTTCGCCAAACTGCTGCAGGAGCATCCATATGCCGTACCCAACCGCCGTGATCATCATCAACACGGTCAGATGAGCCGTTAGATGAAAGGCGGTACTTCGAAGTTTATGCCATTTTTCCGTCGGTTCGTCCGGACGGTTCAGCACCGTCAAATGCTCCCGGAGATCGAGATATATGCTGGAATGTTTCAGCTGAGCTGCTTTCTCATTCGCAATTCCAAAATCCCACGAGCAAAAGATTTTGTGGGTTAACAAATTGTGAACCGTGCCACTGGTCTCGATAAAACTTATCCGATACGACCGGGCCATGCTGAGAGAAACGAAGACGAACGTTGCCACGTACATTATAATGATAGTGAGAAAATAAGCGTGCGGCAGACTGTATTCCGATGTTCCCGGAAGCAGCGTGAACGATGCATTGCTGTAGAATCCGTAGAATAGGATGGAATCGGTGAAGTAACCCTGAAAAATATTCACAACTCTTCAGTAAATCCGATTTGAAACTAAAGAAAATTTTACCAACCAAGATCATTCAACCGTGAAAGCTTGTAAAATACAGAAAAAGCATTTGCTTGAAACTGTTTATTTTGGGGCTTTTAGTGAAACCTACCTCTCCAGTAAATACATCAGTGAAGTGAAAGTCCGCTCGGGTGTTCCTAAGTACTCTTGCTTGACTTTCGCTTTCAGCCGTTAGGTTTAGCAATCGTTCACCGGAATGTTGCACTCCGGCATAAAGAATCTGCGGAAATGTAACAAACCCAAACACAAAAATCACAACGGGTAAATTAAGCACCAACAGCCATCGAAGGAATTTGAAGTAGGCACTGATTCGACTGCCGAAATGTCCCTCGATCTCTTTCATGCTGCCATAGAACAACTCGAAGTTTGTGATGACATGTTTGACGAATTTGATGAAACGACTAGCGTATATTTTGCTGCTATATTTGCATTTTCGCAGGAAACTGACTGATTTTGAACGGCTAACCGAACGGCGTGTCACCGTTCGAGCTAGATTGGCTCGAATCTGACGTTTGATGGATAATGTTTGTGCCATTGATTTGATTGCTTCTATGCGAAGTTGCTCCGACAGTGGATTGTCCTCCATCAGCTGCTCCCGTTGTTCCAGTTCCATGGTAATGTGCTCCACATCGGAGGTAGTACTTGTGATAAGGTCCCCATCGATAGACAAAGCTAAAATCATAAAACAGTCGAATTTGTGACAAACCAAGTCGATTTAATTTACGCAACATTTTCAACTGTTGCTCCTTATTTATATAAACATAACACAACCAACATTTTCAACCAATGAAATATATTCAACCTAATCACTCACTTTTCTGCAATCGCGATGGCATGAACCGAATCGTCTTGTTGTACATGCTTCGTTTATTATTTTTGATACTTTTGCCGAAATTCACCGACCATCTTCGAAAGCTCTGCAACGAAACAACAGATTGTTTCAACAACAAAAGTACACGACAAATAATTGCAGTTTAACTATATAAGGAAGTAAACACTTACATCGACTGCCACTCGACTCGCTTTGCTATAATCGGCAGCACTTGTTTCAAACCTGCTGTCTTCTGTTCTCTCGAACTCCTGTATTTCATCCTCATTCTCCTCGTCGTAGTCGCACTTTATGATATCTGCTGCTTCGTCGACAACTGCATTTGGACTGCATTGCTTATCGATGCTACCGTAACAGCATTGCCGTTTATGTACCACATCCGTTCGCAGCAGATAGTTACTGTCACTAGTATTTTGGAAGTCACTGGACGACGATGAAGGCGAACATTTGGAAATATCCGCAAAGTTTATATTTTGTCGTTGTTGATCTGGTTCCTCTTGCTGTAAACACGACCCTTTCACCATTTCGATATTGAAAACATCACTCACTGTACGTCGATGACGGGCCATTGAGAATAAACTGCTCAATTGTAAATCGAAAACAACTTGTAATCAAAAATTATTTAGAATTGAAATTAAAGTCTGTAGAGCCATAGTTGTTTTCGCATTCCATTGTATGAAATGTTTTGACATTAAACAAGTCGATAAAAAAGGATAAAATCAAAGAGATGACAGGTAACTTTTTTTAATATCTACAGACAGGGTTGCAATAGTCTGTGAATTCGGAAAAATGTCTGCGGGTTTTTATGTCTCTATATGGTTGAATGAAGTACCCGTAAATGAGTATTATACCAAATACAAAGTAGGTATTTGTATTTGTACAAAACTGGAAAAACTCATTTGATGGGTAAAAGACTTTTATTCAAAAGTACTTTCTATACACACAAAAAAATATTATTGTGCCTATAAAAATGTCCAACTTTGCTTTTAAAAGACATCAAAAATCATCATTTCAACCAGAAAAACTTTTAAAACAAGTGTAAAAATTTACGATAGAATTTTTTTTTTGATTCCGAAACAATTGAATTTAAGAACATAAACTTTTGAAATAACTGCGATAATATTTTTGAACTACCAAACTAGAGTGCCTATAACCAGAGTGACGACATCTCATCCGTAATTTTGGCAACAATTCAAAACATTCCATTAGCTTTACATTGAATTGACAGGTCGTTTGCTCGTTTGGAACTGGGAGCTGTCATTCCAAACGAACAGCTGTCGCCACTCTGATTATAGTCACTCTATACCAAACAACACTGAATCGGTACAGTGTATTTTTAAGCAGAAGTGACTAAATGCATTTCAGGGTTCATTTCAATTAACTTCTAGTTTTGATATAAACATTGGGCACCACGGCGATATCGCTTCTCGGAAATTTACTGATGAGATTGGTCGATTTATCTCTGGTGAGTGCTTTGTGATTTCTTGTAGTTTAATAATAATTGATACATTATTGTTTTTAGTTTCTCATTGAACTCAATTCATGTGACTTGCTACCAGAATGTAAACAAGCGAATGCAATAGAAGTGCTTATTTTCAAATGTACCGCTTCATATTATTTTAACTTGGCTGTATTAAATTGTAAGTACAAACTTTTCGAATAATCTTTAAAGATGCTAATTTAGTCGATAAATCAAAATTAATTTGTTCGAACGATGTCTTGATTACAAAGAAAAAAAACTGATCGTTATCAGAAAAAAGTAATGTTTTTAAAGTAAAATCATGAATGAAAATCTATTACTATGTTGAAAATATCATTGGCATGTTGAATAACTGTATACTCCCTGTTTATAATGAACGTTTTTACCTGAAAGTGTATGACTTTATTATCATTATTATCGCCGAGTGGTGTAAAGTAAACCGTATGAAATTGAATCCTGACAAATGCTCGACCATCACATTCTCGAAGAAGAAAGAGCCATTTCATTTTGATTACTTTCTGGAAGGATCCCCGATAGTCAGAACGACGTGCGTTAAAGACCTTGGTGTCTTTCTCGATGAGCAACTGACATTCAAGCAACACATCAGCTATATCGTTTCTAAAGCTTCTCGCAACCTAGGATTTGTTATGAGGATGGCTAAACATTTTACAGATGTGCACTGTTTAAAATCTCTGTTTTGCTCGCTTGTTCGTTCATCCTTGGAGTACTGTTCTGTCGTTTGGAACCCTCACTACATAAACGGAGCTCATAGAATCGAATCGATACAACGCAGATTCATTCGCTTCGCCCTACGGCGCTTACCGTGGAACAATCCTCACCAACTACCAAGCTACGAAAGTCGCGGGTTATTAATCGGTCTCGATACACTACAAGTTCGTCGAGATGTGGCACGTGCTTCACTGATAGCGGATGTTTTGACCGATAGGATTGACTGCCCTGCTTTGCTCCGCGAAATTAATATCAACGTCCGACCCCGGGCTCTTCGCAACAGTGCATTTCTTCGACTTCCTTTACGACGAACTAACTACGGTGCTAACAATGCTATTATTGGCTTGCAGAGATCATTCAACCGCGTTTCATCAGGATTTGACTTCAATCTATCACGCAGTAGGATACTTGGAAATTTTTTATATATTACTAGAAATTATCATTAGGACCATATTGTGTCTGTTGATTATACCTAAATAAATAAATTAGAGATAAATTAGAGAAATCATTAAATAATGCTTTTAAATTATACCACCAGGACCTGTCGATTCGAGAAAATGATTCGTGTAGTGTGTACTGGTGGGCTTATCGGATGTATCACGTTTCGGTGCCGGAGGATGCAGTTTGATAGTCGAAGGAGAAAGAGTGTTCAGGACTGAACATTTGAAATACAGGATGATGGGTTCAACGTATTTTCTATTCGCTAACAGTTATCCTCTTCATGCTCTGAAAAAACAATAAAAAGTCGCACTGCAAAATTTAATTTTAATAAAACTGTAATATTTTATTATAAACGACATTACCTTGAAAGATTTTACAATAGTGGCAGATGTCAAAAATCGTTATTTAATGTTCGGCTATTTCATATTCGGCGAATGTTCAATGATAACAGCGGAAGGCCCCAGAATTTGTTGATAATTCGCACAGTATAGTCGTCTGAGAACAAAAAAAGTTGCAATTATCTTTATCGCAGTGATTTGTAAAGTTCTTACTTTGTGAAATTTTTACCGCTGTGATTTGTAAACTGCACTCACGAAAAGTTTTTGTTAGTTCAATATGGATCCCGAGTCGTTGAATCAAATTCATAAACGTTTTTGTCCGATATTTTCGACAAGGAATGAGACGATATTCCAGGTCGTAAATTTTGTTTGAATTCAGTAGCAAAGTACATCATTCGATACCAAAAATTGATTTCGTCGTAAATAGTTTAAAAGCCTAAATATGACGTGTTTTAACTTTTCGATTCACAGAAATACACGATAACAATTGAATTTAAATGAAGAGAAAAAGTACCATCCTTTGTTTACATTAACTTCACACACAGATTAAACTTTTAGATATGGCAGCATCATTCCTTCTATGTCGTGAATTTGTAGCGCATTGGCAACATAGACACACACGTATATATTCAAATACATACATATATATATATATATATATATATATATATATATATATATATATATATATATATATATATATATATATATATATATATATATATATATATATATATATATATATATATATATATATATATATATATATATATATATATATATATATATATGCAGATAGCTTTTAGGTTATTATGAGCATACTATCATTCTAAAACGTGATCTTAATTGAAAAGAATCGATTTTTTTACTCAGTGCAGAACCACATTTGAAATACTAAAGCCTTGGTATAACATTCCTGTTGTGGAATTTGACCTTCTGTTTCAACAGACTTCACAGCCGATTCAGAGTGTACAGAACCATTGCATGGCTGGTGCTACGATTCTACTGACACTGCGAATCCTTCCAGGTCGGGGCTCGAACATACGACAACTGGTTTGTAAGACCAGTGCCCTGTGCATTGAGCCGCCAACCCGGGACTAAATACAAACGATTTTCTTAATTAACCAACGTTATTTTTTGTGTGTATATGTCAAAATATCAAAAGGAACTGGGTGAAAAAGTACTCGTGCTGGAAACTCGGAAAATGGAAAAAGCAATAATTCAGAATATTTCTGTATGATTGTAGGCAAACACCCCAATTAACCATATGCATTATATTGCTGCACATTTACAATTCTATTTTCACATTGTTAGTGCTTAATTACACTAATCCTGCATACTTTAAAGTTTATAACAACCTTCCGCCGTGCTATATATCGACATTTAATGCTATATTTTGGAGCAACGAAACTTCAATAATAACTATAAGAGTAACAATCCTATAAGAGCCTAATAATCGCCCTTTTCAGCTTTATAATAGCATTGTAAAAAAATGTGTAACCCCGCTGCATTTGATCAAATTTTAAGCGAATTTTTAAAGCTGAATTTATGTAAAGTTATAATGCGTCGTGGTTGGTTGGGACGTCCAGCAAATCTGCATTTTTTAATAAATTTACCGGAATTAGCAAACTAAACAAACAATTTAAGGGACGGTATCGATAGCGCTGACTCCTTTCCAAAGGAAACAATTGTGCTAGGAGATTTTTTAATTCCTTATTTTCAATTATATCTGCTTACCATCAGACCCCGTCAGCTTGGAGCGAAATCAATCTTCACTTCAGCAACGCCATCGCATGGCATCATATTCAACATACCATGTCAATTGTATGGGTGCGCAGTACTGCTTTGTATGGGTGCGCGCACGAATTTGACATTTCTCTCACCTACTTCTATGTGCGAGATTCGTTTCGGACTCGAATTAGGGCGCCGTGCTCGCGAAAAAGGATGTTGCCAATGATTTGTTCGGGAAATGTGAGAGCTGGATATCTTGTTAATATGATGTCTTTGTTACCATCAAACTTGTTTAAAAGCATGCTGATTGTGCATGAGACCTTTGGTGAATACTTTTTTTTAAGTCTACTTCAGTGTTGCAGTTGGATTAGTATTAGTAATAGACATTAGTACACATTTCAATGTTCTCTATGAACTACACTGATAATAATGAAGATATACACATAACGACACGCGAGATTGACGTAGGACTGCATTCGAGATGCGTATAGATAACAATTGATTTGATACCGTTCAAAATTTGTAGTATTGAAAAGGACTATTCGGTTTCAATAGATTGCGTTTGTATTTTATTTTCTTTGTGGCGCTTAACGCGTTCCGCAATTGACATGGTGGGCTTCGACGAATTAGGCGAACTTTCGTTATCGCGCTTCTTATTGGCCTTTGTCGGGTAGTATTTTGACTACATGTATCGAGACATGTTCAAGCTTTCGCCAATATTTCACTAAGATAAAATTAAACGATTGGTAACATTTCTTCTATATCTTCAAAATAACTGCAAAAATAGATTTTTTCTTAACGAATTATTTTTACTTTCAATTTGCATATTTCAAAGAAGAATAACACTAATAGTTCTTTGAGAAACCCTTAGAATGGCCGATTAATCGATTTTTCTGCGTCACTCAAATTCCGGTGTATTTTTCTCAAAATTATTTCAATATTTCATTTATCGCAATACTTCAAACTATCATCAAAACTATCAAATTGCTGTACGGGATTCATTTCAGGCATCCAGCAGGCTTAAATTGTATAATTCTCAACGATATTGAACACTGTTCGGGACATTTTTCTCGAACGCGATACAGCAAAATGATAGTTTGGTGCAAATTTCGCACAGCGAAAAGAGCACACAGCTATACAAATTATTCAAGATTAGCACTAAACTAAGCAATCTTAATAGTTCTTTAGATAACATTTGTATAATGTTCTCCATCGTTATCCACTTTTCGTTTTCTCATATGCAAACGACTACCAGCAAGATGATGCAATCACTTTTGATTGAAGCGAAACTCATACTGTGAATGACCAACAGCAGATATGCTCACAGAAGAACACAGAATTGTTTTTTCTGCGTTTAGGCTTGAGGAACGGAACCTCATTATCGCCATCGACTGAAGCACCAGTTGAATAATGCCGGGTGTAGTTCCACTGTATTGCCGTAGATGACAGTCTGCGCACCCGATGCGTCTCCGTTCATGGATTTTCATAGACTGAAGCTAGCAAACGTGCAACAGGGTCTATTTATAGATTCGGTTGATTTTAACGTTTCGTGTTTGGACCTATTTGTTCACTATTTCGTAATAAACGTGGTATTAAAAATAATCTTACCCAGAAAAAATTATGAATTTTACAAGTGACATAGTTCTACAAACGATACAATTCATAACTACTTAACGCGTCAGATAACGCAATATTCCATTCGTACAGAATTTTACTGGCTCCGAGTGTAATTTGCGCGTGGCTACCAATTGCGCTGTATTAATTTATATGTATCAATTATTCATCAAGCAGATATGTGCTTCGGTGGCTCAGTCGATTAACGGGCGTGCTTTGTGATCTAATGTTTCACGGTTCAAATCGCGCTGCCGCTACCAATCTTTTGATTTTTATTTTATTTGATTCCCAGCTATGTAATTTTCAGATCACACAATTTTACATGTTCTTGAATATAAATTTGTATGAATTACGACGCTCCATTTATGTGCATCGTATAAGACGTAAAATCGCAAGATTTTTTCTAACTGTGTACATCTTTTCCATTCGTTTCGTGAAAAAACTAGAGATAATACTCAAACAGGGAAAAAGTTGTTAAGAAATCAAATCTGGAGTAATTTCGTTACATTTTCTTGTCGTAAAATTTAGAAAATGCACCCAGGTGAGCATAGTAAAGAAACACCACAGATAACAGATATACAGGCTCACATACGAACTGTGTGTAAAATTTGCTCAATCAGCGTGGCAAACACTTGCAGATATCACCACAATCGACACGAGGTGTCACCACTAATTGGGTGCCGCTTTCGCATGAGCCACAATTTTGGGTGCAACATTCACTTCACGCTAGATTTTTGTTTTGCTGTTGGTTGAAATGGCAATTTTATTATTATTTTATTCCGATCGAATTCTCGTGTGATTTATGCGACATGGAAATAAATTTGTCTCTAACACTTTGGGAAATCGTGCAATAAGTGTTAAATTTGTTGTAGTTTCAATATTTCTATACCAGGCAGGAGGATTTTGTTATCGTTCCGGAACGTAGTGGAACGATCTGTGGAAACACGTAGTCCTACAAAAAAAAAAATGTAAAAATAAATACTAAGAAAATAATTCTAATTATTTTGAAAGAGAGAACATTGACGCCCTTGTTGACACCCCTATTCTAGACAACTGTATGTGTGCTGTATCGCGTTCGAGAAAAATGTCCCGAACAGTGTTCAATATCGTAGAGAATTATACAATTTAAGCCTGCTGGATGCCTGAAATGAATCCCGTACAGCAATTTGATAGTTTTGATGATAGTTTGAAGTATTGCGATAAATGAAATATTGAAATATATTTGAGAAAAATACACCGGAATTTGAGTGACGCAGAAAAATCGATTAATCGGCCATTCTAAGGGTTTCTCAAAGAACTATTAGTGTTATTCTTCTTTGAAATATGCAAATTGAAAGTAAAAATAATTCGTTAAGAAAAAATCTATTCGCGCTCACTCTGAATTCGGCCCAATAGCGCAATCTGCTTACGTCAAAATCGACCATCGACTCTCGGACTCAAATAGATGTTAATTAAAATGTTTATTGATTGCCTGTTCAGTATACAGATCAAATCACGCGTATTTTTTTTAGAACGGCCAATAAGCAACCTGTCAACTTCCACTTACGAAAGAAATTGCAAGCGAGCTATAATAGATAGAGTATTAAATTCAAGACCAGACGAAAGAGAAAACTTTTTCCTGCCGTTTACTACTTTGACTTACTCTCAGCGAGTGCCGAGTCATTCGAAATTACTCTTCAAAGTGAATGTTGATGGATGGCTTATTGGCCGTTATAAAAAACGCGTGAAATAATGTTCCGAGACTAACGTTGTTATTGCAAGTTCCCAAATCAATACAATGTTTGCATCAAATTGATTTGAACATCGCAGAACATATTTCAATATTTGTCATATTTGTGTCTTATCCAAATATGTTCTTTCGTGGTCTCAATTATGTTAATATTCGAAAGAAAAATTCGATTAAACATCGACGGAAGAAATGGTGTCGTTGGCTCTCGATGAGTCATGAGTTAGGAACTTATGAGCAGATTTTTTCTCGAAAATTTTTCGAAAAACAATTTTTCATATAAAATGAATGTAGCGCCAATGTTTTAATCGAGCATATGGAAATTCTCAAGCAAAAGCAAGCAGAGCTCCGCTTCTACTTTACGGCGAGGAGCAACACTATCTATTCCGACGAACTCTGTAGCAGATTCTTGGCATACAAAATTATTATAGTATTATTTGAAATAACCGTATTATTTTTTTAAGCTACACAAAATGTACGTGAACTGAAATAACCAACCATGTCTCCTTTTACAAACCATCAATTTTGTAAAATCAAAGCGCTACATATCTAAACTTGAGTTGAATTCAATCTTATCGTCAATTGAATTTATTGTGAAATTTCTTGTCGAGGAAATTAGCAGATATGTACAAACAAAATACTGGTTATGTCAAAGAAAACGTTTGTTGAAGTAACTAAATCTAGACATAGAACACAATAATTTGTTTCTATTGCTTGTAGATATTACTCAAGCACTTTCATTTAACCAAATAGTTACGTTATATCTATGGAAATCTCTCAGCAGTGTCCAAAAAGTATGAAATAATTCTTATTATTTTTATTAAAATTTGAATTTAATTTTTTAATTTTGTTTTCATTAAAATTTAATTCTACGTTTTTTCGATGACTATTTTTCTAAAACTGCAACCTTTCTTTTCATTTGCGCCTCCCTATTTCAAGATTTTGCGGAATAACACGCAACGTTCCCCAACACAAATAAAGAGTCTGAGCGTGATAAGTAAACACCGTAAACACCAAAATAAATTTCTTCTTCATTCATGAACACCGGGTGTTACACAAGAGTGTTTTGAATTGGTAACTGCTTCAGTAAAAAAAAATTCAGTAAGTATAAGTGGGAACTTATTGATAGCAGTGGTCATATCAATGAACTGCTAAAAATAGATATCAACCCAGTATTTTCATTGACTTAACCTTCATTCCAGTCACCCTGCTTAAAATGAACTTTCTTCGAAGTCGCTATTCGGTGCTGGCACACACTTTCAGTCAGTATTCAAATACACTGCTGTTGAAGATCGTCGTCTCTGGAGGTACCGAAAACGCGTATCATTTTGTTGATAACAAATCATTACTTTTCAGTATTAGTTCAAGAAGGCATGTAAAAAATATATATAGCCATTTCAAAAAAGTCACTACTATCAAAAATTCTTTCAGACATTTTTCTAAATCAACCAAACGGAATATGAGGTTCGTTCAGTTCACGGCGGGTTCCGATGGCATCCAGCGTCTTGGAGTCATGTCGGCTAATGGTAGTAACATTTCCGACATTTCCGATAGCGCTGCAAGTGACTTGATCAGCTTAATTAAATCTGGTGTATCGTTGGATTCGATTGAACAGAAAGCCGCTAAAGCTAAAATATTTCCAATTGGTGAGGTCAAATTGTTAGCTCCAGTATCAAACCCACAGAAAATTCTCTGCATTGGTTTGAACTATCGGGGACACTGTGAAGAACAAAACAAACCGATTCCGAAAGAACCGATGTTTTTTAGCAAATATGCATCGACCATTGTTGGACCTTATGATGCAGTTGTGGCCCATAAAATATCGAATGTAAGTGAAATCTATAGTGTATTTTGCATATAAATATCATTCATCCTTTTATAGCAAATTGATTGGGAAGTTGAACTGGCAGTCATCATTGGGAAGGAGGCGAAACATGTGACAAAAGCTAACGCTTTGAACTACGTGTTTGGTTACACAGTGGCACAGGATATTTCAGCTCGTGATTGGCAAAAAAGTCGCAACGGAGGTCAATTCTTAATTGGTAAATCTATGGACACCTTCTGCCCTCTGGGGCCGGCTGTGGTACACAAATCGTTAATCAAAGATCCAGAAAATCTGGCCATCAAATGCTTCGTCAATGGGGTGGAAAAGCAGAATGGTAACACAAGTGAGCTGGTCTTCAAAATAGACGATATCATCGAACAAGTTACGCAGTAAGTTCATTTGCAATCTCTTGACTTACACATATTGAAAACCATTCCTCTAATAGATCAATAACATTGTTACCTGGAGATGTGATTCTAACAGGAACACCGGCCGGTGTAGGAATGCACCGTAATCCTCCGGAATTTCTACATCCTGGAGACGTCATCGAAAGCGAAATCGAGAAAATTGGACGAATTAAAAACAGTGTAGTCACTGACCAATGAGATTATAAAAAGGGTGGTCTGTTTCTTTTTAAATAGTTATTTACCAAGAATTTTTCTAATTTCAATAAAGAATATTTTTACTGCCCCACTGAAAACTCTCATATTGTATTGGTTGGTTTTCTTCTAGTCTCGCGTAACTCCTCTCTTGTGTGGTATGGAGCATACGGATCGTTGATGTAGTAACGAGGTCGTTTCCAAAACTTGGTAACCATTTTATCTAACAACGTTGCCTGCTGAGAATTAACGAACACGTGTTGTCTGAGCCTTCGTTTGCGTGCCGCCGATTTCTTCCACATGTGCTTATGGCGTCCAGCCAGTGTGCGGATCCAACCACCCCAATCGAGTCGCTTGAAACGTTTAACTACCGGCTTCACGCTCTTCCTTTTACCTTTGCGCATTGAAAATTTTATAACTGTTCTGCATGGTTGTTGCTGTAGATTCGCTACGATTAGCGAATTCGTTACACTAAGAATGCCTGGATTGATGGATAAACTGTTGCTTTTTAGTGATACGAAAGGTGTTGATGGAACAAATTTGGATGCACTAATTAGGGAAAAATTTCGGGTCACTGAAGGAAAACCATTTGCTGATTTTGATATTATGTTGTTATACTGGCAAGCCCATGTTGCTTGACGAACTGCTAGAACATAATATATGTTAAATACCGAATTATTTAATTGATAATGAAGTTACCAAAAGATGTAATTGTACGAAGCATGCTGAAATCAATCAATTATTTCCCTCAAGTGCAATTGAAAACACATTTCGATGTTAAAAAACAATCCCCAATCGTATACTGATCACATAACAAAATTCGTGGTCAGAGATGCCAGATGAAATTTTCAAATATCTTCCGACAGGCTTGCAAAAGCCTGTTAATCCTGCCGGCTTCAATTTCTCTATAAAGTATGATACACAAAACTGATTGATGAAAATCTGCGAAAAACTCGATTTACAAATGTCTGCAAAACAAGTCTGCAACAAACAATGTCTTCAGCACTATCATCCCGATTCTGTATTTCGTTCGAATCGAATTGTTTCGAATACGAATAGGGAATTTTTGAATTCTGTAACTCGATCGAGTTCGAGTTTTCCATACAAAAGCATTACTCGATCGAATTACAGAAAGCATCTTTTTACATTTGTTCAAAAAAATCTGATTCGATTGAAATACAGAATAGGGGCTGTATATACAAAATCTGGCATCTCTGTTTTAGAGAGAGGCACAGAACCAGCGATGCCAGACCAAATTTTCAAATGTTTGCAGAATGAGAAAGCGCTTTGAAGCAAGGGTTTTACAATTAAGAAGTAAAGAGAAAAAAACCCTGCCGAGTCAATTTCAAAAGTTGGCAACTCATTTTAATTGGAAAAACGGGAAAAACACTAATGCCCCGTTTACACTTCTGCTGGCTGCCAGCATGCTGGTGTCAGTGTACTGCCCTCTTAGGAAAAAAACGTTCAACGGTGGTCCTTCGTTGGTCTAATACTTTGGATCATTGGACCACAGTTGAATGTTTTTTCCTAAGAGGGCAGTACACTGACACCAGCATGCTGGCAGCCAGCAGAAGTGTAAACGGGACATAAACGATCTGCAGACGAAAATTTATCTGCAGCATTTTAGTAGATATCAAACACACATAGACAAACCTGCAGACTTGGCATCACTGCTCAAAATCAAAGAACGAAGTACACGCTTCCCAAAATTTACTTGATATTTGAAGCAACCATAAATCAGATAAACCTTACTTCAGCAGTTTTTAAAAGGATGGCGAATATAACATGGATAGGAAATGCAGAAAAGCATCGATGAATGTTTCGAATTTGGTTTCCATTCCAATTTAGAAATTATCGTATATTCTCAGGTCAATTTTTTATAAGTCGATGAATTCTACAGTCTAATGACAAAAGGGTCAAACTGCAAATGACATGTCTTTTTCCAATAAATCATCTTTTCTGTTAGTTTTTCACTCACAAAACTTGGATTATATCAAAGACATCATATTAACAAGATATCTAGTTCTCACGAAGAAATCATTGGCAACGGTGAATCCGCATCGAATCTCGCACATAGAAGTAGGGGAGAGAAATAACAAATTTGATATATAGCATGACGGAAGATTATTTTAAATAATGCTCAGTTACATTTTGAATGCAAATTTAATGCACATTGCTATAAAGTATGTAGGATTAGGTTAATTATATAGGGTGATTTTTTAAGAGCTTGAGAACTTTTTTAAACAATAAAACGCATAAAATTTGCAAAATCTCATCGGTTCTTTATTTTAAACGTTAGATTGGTACATGACATTTACTTTTTGAAGATAATTTCATTTAAATGTTGACCGCGGCTGCGTCTTAGGTGGTCCATTCGGAAAGTCCAATTTTGGGCAACTTTTTCGAGCATTTCGGCCGGAATAGCCCGAATTTCTTCGGAAATGTTGTCTTCCAAAGCTGGAATAGTTACTGGCTTATTTCTGTAGACTTTAGACTTGACGTAGCCCCACAAAAAATAGTCTAAAGGCGTCAAATCGCATGATCTTGGTGGCCAACTTACCGGTCCATTTCTTGAGATGAATTGTTCTCCGAAGTTTTCCCTCAAAATGGCCATAGAATCGCGAGCTGTGTGGCATGTAGCGCCATCTTGTTGAAACCACATGTCAACCAAGTTCAGTTCTTCCATTTTTGGCAACAAAAAGTTTGTTAGCATCGAACGATAGCGATCGCCATTCACTGTAACGTTGCGTCCAACAGCATCTTTGAAAAAATACGGTCCAATGATTCCACCAGCGTACAAACCACACCAAACAGTGCATTTTTCGGGATGCATGGGCAGTTCTTGAACGGCTTCTGGTTGCTCTTCACTCCAAATGCGGCAATTTTGCTTATTTACGTAGCCATTCAACCAGAAATGAGCCTCATCGCTGAACAAAATTTGTCGATAAAAAAGCGGATTTTCCGAATGGACCACCTAAGACGCAGCCGCGGTCAACATTTAAATGAAATTATCTTCAAAAAGTAAATGTCATGTACCAATCTAACGTTTAAAATAAAGAACCGATGAGATTTTGCAAATTTTATGCGTTTTATTGTTTAAAAAAGTTCTCAAGCTCTTAAAAAATCACCCTTTACATTAACAGTGTAAAAATAGAGTTGTAAATGTGCAGTGATATAATGCATATCGACCGTCCCACGACAAAAGGGCCTAACTGCAAATGAGAGCCTCTCTTTGTTTACTTTCTTTTTTGATTATTACGAAGCCATTATTGCAAATTCTCTAAAGTTTCCAATATAAATCAAAAGCTTGTAGTTTTACCTTGAAAGTTTTGCGAAAAGTAAAGCGTCAACTATAAAATCAGTTCGGTAAATAGCGAAAGAAAAAGTGAACAAAGAGAAACTGTCATTTGCAGTTAGGCCCTCTTGTCGTGGGACGATCGATATGGTTACTTGGGAGACGAGTGTTGAATGTTCTTAAATTGATAAATTCTTAGGTTGTTCGCAACACTGTTTTATTACGTATGGGTTGATCTATTTTAGATCCAAGACTAAACCATGTCAATCACAACGCTGAGATCTAGTTTTATTTTTCGAGCACAAATTTGAAACTGATTTAAAACAGCTCGACGATCGAAAATTTGAAACACGAATAGAACACTGTTTTAAATTTTTTACGTGAGTAGCGAGATCTGATAGGTGAAATTTCAAAGCGTCGAATGACATATCAGAAATTGTCAATACAAGCAGGAAATGTTTTGCACTGAATAATACAGTATCATTTAAAAGCATTGTAGCTCACTATCATCGAGAAATTTTCTCTAGGAACTATTTGTTTCTGATTTTAAACATCACAGTGAGTTGACATATCATCAACACATTAACAGACAAATGTAGTACAAATTTTAAATCTTCGCGTTGAGATAATTAAGGTCGAATTTTATTTTCGACAGTTTTAAATTATACGACAGCCTGTCATTTTGGTACAGATATCCATCACAGCGTTGCGAATAGACTTATACAAACAAAAATCATTTAAATGCTTGTGAAAGTTAAATATTTTCACCCAATATTAACTATTTTCATTTTGCCATATACGAGGTGTGTTTCTCCGCTATCGAATTGAATGTCGATGTCGACTACAAATGTGAGGGGTACACATCGCGATAAATGTTATTCTTTTTCACACAGCTAACATTTAGGCGCAAGAAACGTACTGGTATACAGGGATGTCAGGTTCACAGATTAATCTGTGTTTCACAGATTTAGAGTTTTCTGCACAGATTTTAAAACTGACACAGATTTTCACAGATTTCTGAAAATGATCACAGATTTTCACAGATTCTTGAATAAATCACAGATTTTCACAGATTTTGGATATCGAGTATAGTTTAGCACCAAAAAGTACAGAGCGTGGTGGTAGTGAGACCTTTTTTTTTGTGCTCACTAAATTGAATTCGATCAGCTGAAATGGTACGGAAAATGGGGTGGTGAGACCATTTTTTTTTTGGTCATAAAATTTGATTTTGAACTGCTATAGGGGTACGGAAAACGGTCACAGATTTTCACAGGCAGGTTTTGGGTTTTATCACAGATTTTTGAAAAAATGACCTGGCATCTCTGCTGGTATACCATCAAGTTAATAAGTGTTAATTAAATATAATTTTTGTAGTCCAATAAGGGCGGATAAGAACGATGTTTTTTCCTCTTGCCAAGCTATTTTATTTCTTTATTATTCTTTATTATTTATTATTCATCAAGAATACATTTTGTAACCATAACAGCTGTATTAATTCTCACCAATGGCGTCAAAATGTTGGTTTAGCAGATGAGAATGAAATCCGCTCAATTTTGTACGTGAATAAACAACAAATAAAAACACAAAATTATTGTCGATAAGAGTTTTACTTTTATAATTATATTATTAATTAAATTCAGATTTAAGGATTAAGGTTTAATTTAAAACAGATTTTGATATGAATCCATAATATATTACATCAAACAAACAGTTCAAATCTTTGGGAAACAGACTTCTAAACTGATACACTGAGGATAAATGCAAATAGCTCTCGAAATACTATTATCTGGCTGTCACTATTACGTCAGTATTATACGAAATAGTTAAAATTCTTCATAGTGGAATTTGAGGGAACTTTCATTTTATTTTTCAAAAACGGTTCAAACAAACAGTTTTTGAACTCGATGAACTGATTTTGAGCGCCTAAATTTCAATTTCGATGCTATCTCAGCAAAACACTCCAGCTAATTTGTGGTTGGTCTTGCAAACGAGGGTGTTATCGAACAAATTTTACTCAATAGATAATATTGTGTATCTTTAAAATCGATTAAGGCATTTCACGCCCCTAACTTGAGCGTACGCTAGCATGGAAAACAAATTCATCACTCACTTTCACTCATGTCAAACAACAATTGTGTAAATATTCACCCTCATTCTGTATTTCGATCGAATCGGATTTTTTCGAACGAATGTAAAAATTTGCATTCTATAATTCGACCCAGCTATGCTTTTGTATGGACTCGATCGAGTTACAGAATGAAAAATTTCGTATTCGTTCGAATCAATCCGATTCGAATGAAATACACAATCGGGGTGATTAGTGACAAATTGGCTTTACAGCATCACAAAAAATATAAAAAATTACATAACAAAGGGATTTTTTAGGAGGTAAGGATTTGATTTTCAGAAAGAAAACACAAAATTTGAGAAAATTTATGAAAGTTTTATTGGAATCGATAGAACGATCAATACAATTTAATATTTGAAGATGATTTCATGCAAATGTTAGCCGCGGCTCTGCTTTATATGGGCCATGCACAAGGTCCAATTTTGACGTATCGTTTTAACCAGAAATGAGTTTTGTCGCTGAACTCAATTTTTTGATTAAAAAGTTGAATCTTCCTTCAATTTTGCTAGCGCAAATTCATTATTAAATTATAGACCAAACTAAACTAGTTTGACAGTGACACGATTCACGCGTGTTGAAAAAACCTGTTTTAATCCACCTAGTGGTGTAATGATGCCTTTCTCATGTACATATAATATTGTGGCATTCTATTCAAAATTTTTCTCTTCGATTTTTGAAAGAAACCAAGAGATTGTTTGTGCATAACATACAGAATAAAACAGTGCTTTGATTGCGTAAGTCATCCTTAAGAAAACGAAGTGGGTTCACTATTATATGCACTTCCGGCACCGGAACCCGAGAACCGGTATAATCAAAGTCGGTTCGTACGGCCACCAACTAACATGACATACAAACTCTACTAGTACGCACTCTAAAATACGATTTAAATGTTTATTGCATCCGAAAATATTTTAAGTGACGGTGTACAATATTGAACACACTTCACCCTATAACTCCGGAACCGGAAGTCGGATCCGGACGAAATTCAGGAATTCCGTATGGGACCACGAGACCTTTCATTTGAATCTAAGTTTGTCAAAATCGGTTCAGCCATCTCCGAGAAAACATAGTGTGATTATTTGACACATACACACACACACACAGACATTGCTCAGCTCGATGAACTGAGTCGAATGGTTCATGACACTTGGCCCTCCGGCCCAATTTTCACTAGTCGGTTTTTCAAGTGATTGCATAACCTTTCTATACGAGAAAGGCAAAACAAAGCAATGGTTAGCAATCTCAAAGTTCTATACTATTCTGTCATGAATGTCGAGGTGTTTTGTATGTTTAATTTAGTTTTCTTGCACGTAGACATGGTGTCCCAGTCCGTAATATGCAATCGGCGTGGAGATAAATTGATGTACTGGTGGCGAGATAAGCCATTTATGATTGTACATTATTTCCTCACGAAATCAATCAATGGGGAGAGATGAAGAACAAAAGCCATCTCCGAGAAAAACGAGTGACATTATTTTCACATTTCTGGTATATATCACCCTGTAATTACTGAACCGGAAGTCGGATCGGCATGATATTTCGGAACTTTGTATGGGACCATAAGGCCTTTCATTTGAATCTAAGTTTGTTAAAATTGGTTTAACCATACCAGAGTAATGTGAGTGACATTATTATCACATTTTTGATGTATTACTTTCACATTTTTTATGCATATCACTCTGTATTTCCGGAATCAGAATTTAGATCTAAATGATATTCAGGAACTTTGTATAGAACCGTGAGACCTTTCATTTAAATCTGAGTTTGAGAAAATCGGTTTAGCCATCTCCGAGAAAAGTGACTGACGTTATTTTCACATTTTTAATGCATTATTTTCCCATTTTTGGTGCATATCACCCTGCAATTCCGGAAGCGAAAGTCGGATCCAAATCATATTCAGGAATTTTGTGTGCGACTATGAGACCTTTCATTTAAATCTTTGATTGTGAAAATCGGTTTAGTAATCTCCGAGAAAAGTGAGTGACATTATTTTCACATATTTGGTGCATATCACCTTGTAATTCCGGAACCGGAAGTCGGATTCAAATGAGATTTAGGAACTTTGTATGGAACCGCGACCATGAATCCTTTCATTTAAATCTGAGTTTGAGAAAATCGGTTTAGCCATCTACGAGAAAACCTCCGGGCCTCGGTTCAAAAGTCGGTTTTTGCAGTGATTGTATAGCCTTTCTATATGAGAAAGGCAAAAAGATACCAGTAAAAAATTACTCTTTTATAAAGACTTTTATAAAGACACAACTGGCAAAATCAGAGGAGTTGAGAAATTTACTTAAGAGCAAATCACAATTTCTAAACTACTTACACTTGAATAATTCACTGTTCGCTTACATAACCGATCAAATTACGTGAGAAGTCGATCTTTGATATGTATAATAAATTTAAAATGATTGTGTTGCAACAGTGTTAGGAAAATCATGATCAGAAAAAGTTCATTTCATTACCATTCGTGAAGAAATCAGTTCAAAACTCAGTGACTGAAAAAAAATCACTTCCGAGATTTTCATTCATTAAACAAGCATCTACAAAACTCTGAACCTCGAAGTTCACAAGAGATTTTTGTATTCAGTGGTAAACGAATTTATTTTTGTTTCGATAGTCAAGAAGCTTTAAAGTCTCTCAGTTAGAATGATTCATGGTCGAATCTAGTGATCGCATGTCGGCCTCAAATTGAAGACCTCAGCTTTATAACTGTCAACTTGTTTACGAAATTTAGATTTTTTCCAAACACTGGTTATAACCGCGGAACATTAAAAAGCTACTTAAGAGTTATTATAGTTATTATTTATAAAGCCGTTCTAAGCAATAAGCAGGTTCACCTCTGAGGGAGCAATGTTAATGTCATTCAACTTAAAAGTTTTTCGAACTCAACCCATTCGAAACATTTCTACCAAGCAGTTTGTTGTGCGTTTCTTCTAGCGCTGAAAAATTTATAGCGGATTAGCTGAATGGCTAATCGGTTGATTGAATTGAGACTTACGATGACTGTGCGATAATCACTTCATAGAGGGTTCGCGATAAACTGGTGATACTGATTCTACAGCAGGTGTTCAAATCGAGACACTACTTCGGACATGGGTTCGTATCATTGGAAGTGTTTCCTATTTGTATACTGGTGTGATATCAGCTAATTGTTGATATTGCGTGCAACTATGAAACTTGACCTGTCTGACAGGCTTCGTAGTCAACTTTTAACGGGATAATTTTGGGATTATATCTAAGATTATACCGTACGTATTGAATGGTTTGTAAGCACAATTCTCTATTTCTGTAACCTCAAAATGCTTCAGTTTGATTCACTAATACATGTTTTGGTTCCCTGCCGGTTTCCCGTGACCGCCGGGCCTGGATTGTATCGTTTATCTCACGCGATGAACGCCGAAAGAAAATGTATTACATTGTAATCTTATCGCTAGAAGACAAAGTTGCTATCTACGATTGGGTAGTCGGCTTAGACGGCATTCGATGGCCTTTCAGACAATCATCGATTAGTATTGTGCGGACCGTTCTTCGCGTCGGACGCTTTCCGGATAACGAGCTCTCTAGATAGTCAACAAATTGGAAGATACTGTTACTAGTTCAGTAGTTGGTAAATGAAATTTCCGTAAATAATCATGAGTGGCGGAGAAACGAAGTTTTCAAGTGGTACGTTCTAGCTTTTTTTTATTTCAATTCGTCATTCTTGACGATAGGATCTAATCTCTTGAATTGTATATTGTGAATCGTTTTGCTTAAACAGGTGTTTTCAAATAACACCTGGATGATCAATTGAAGCTCTGAAGTCTGTTTATCTGATTAATCTACCTTTCAGTGTACATCCCGATTGTACTGTTATTGGTCGCAGTGCTTAATCTAGCGACCGCTCAGAATGGCGAACATCACTGTGTAGCGTACGGAATTTGTCACACGATCGGCATGCACTCTCAGAACTGTCCGACAAGTGATCCTCCGAAGCCCTTGGACAATCTGGCAGCGGTAGAGATCATGCGAAGACGTTGTGGGTTTATGTTCGAATCCGAGGATACTCCCGTTTGCTGTGACTTCAATCAGTTGGTAGAGTTGGATAATAACTTCAAAAATGGTGAGATGATTTTCGGTCGGTGCGATACCTGCATCAAGAATATGCTGTTTAGTATATGCAGCATGGCGTGTAGTCCAGAGCAGAGTCGTTTTCTGACAGCCTTTCCCAGTGAAGATGGAACTTACGTAGAGAAGGTGGAATATCGTATCGATCGGGAACACGTGAAAGGGGTGTATGATTCGTGCAAGGGTATCATCGTTCCGTCGAGTGGAAAATATGCAATGGACATGGCTTGTGGAGGCTGGGAGGCAAGTCGGTGTACCGCAGAGCGATGGTACGAATTTCTGGGAGATTCCATTAACAATGAGTACGTACCGTTTCTGATAGAGTACCAGTATCCGGAAGAACCAGAGGTGCGCTACAACCAGGATGTTCTGCCTTGTAACGAGTCATACGATAACTCGGTAAGCTGTTCGTGTGTGGATTGTTTCGATAGCTGTCCCGTTACGAACCCCCCGGAGGCAGAAGATCCCGGCTTTTTGATTGGAGACCTGAACGGAATAACTTTTGTGATTGCAGTAGGAGTCGGAGGCTTTGGGTTATTGTGGATTTTGTTGACATCTCTGTTCTGGAAGGGCTACGGCAAGTCAAAAGATGTTCCGGAATTCTGCGGAGGATTCCAGTCCGTCAATGGTGCCCTGATGAGTTTTTTCTCTGCTTGGGGAACTTGTGCGTAATGTGTAATGGTTAGTGTCAATGACTAGTTACTAAATTCATTGTACCCTGTTGTAGTTTGTGCCGCACATCCGATTCTGGTTCTGGCAATTTGCTCCTGGTTGATTGCCGGTCTATGCTATGGAATCATTTTCCTTCAGATTACAACTGATCCCGTTGAGTTGTGGGCTGCTCCGCAGAGTCGTTCACGTTTGGAGAAAGATTATTTTGATGAACGATTTTCGCCATTTTTCCGCACCGCACAGATTTTTATCAAACCGATCAAGCAGGACTACGTGAGGCAGTGAAATGCTTTCCCTTCTACTTGCATTCACTAATCCGCGAACAATTTTTTTTTCAGATCATCCATCCAACCGCTACGGGCAACATCACTTTTGGTCCAGCATTTGACAAAGAGCTCTTGCTGGAAGTGTTTGCATTACAGGAAAACATTGAACAGATTGGTCAGGAAGAAGGAGCAGGTCTGGAGAAGATCTGCTACGCTCCGATGACGGCTGCCGGAAAGGAGACCGAATTAAGCGAATGTACTGTTCAGTCGGTGTTTGGATACTTTCAGAATAGTTACGACAAATTCAATGATGTTTACACGGATATCGAAGGTTACGAAATGACATACCTAAACATCATCAACGATTGTACAAAAAACGCGTATCTGCCGGCTTGTTTCGGTCCTTACGGTGGTCCAGTAGAGCCGGGAGTTGCAGTCGGTGGCTTTCCAAAATCAGAAGATGGCGGAAGTCCAAATTTTAGACTGGCCACCGGATTGGTGATGACATTTTTGATCAAGAACAAAGCCGACAAGGATAAGCTGGGGCCAATGATGGAGTGGGAGAAGAAGTTTATCAAATTTATCGAGAAGTTCGAGAGTCCTCTGATGGACATTGCATATACGGCGGAACGTTCGATTGAAGACGGAATCGATGCAATGTCCGAAGGGGAGATGATAACCGTTATCATCAGTTACGTGGTTATGTTTGTGTACATCACGGTTTCGTTAGGGAAAATATCCGGTTTCAGGACTTTCTTCAACGAATCCAAAATCACTTTGGCTGTTGGAGGAATTACGGTCGTGTTAGTGTCAGTAGCTTGCAGTTTGGGATTCTTTGGCTACCTTCAACTGGCCACCACTATGTTAACCATTGAAGTGATACCGTTTCTGGTGCTAGCGATTGGAGTGGACAATATCTTCATGTTGGTTCACGCGTACCAGCGAATCGATCGGGTGGAAACTCCCGAAACGTCCCAAGCGATCGGTAAGGCTCTGGGACAAATTGGCCCATCGATTCTTCTGACCTCGGCAAGCGAGTGCTGCTGCTTTGCTATCGGAGGTCTGTCTCCAATGCCCGCCGTAAATACCTTTGCTTGGTATGCCACGGTGGCACTGTTAGTGGATTTCATCCTGCAGATAACGGCATTTGTAGCATTGATGGCACTGGATGAGCGCCGGGCTGCCAGCAAACGTCTGGACTTGCTATGCTGTATCAAGAGTAAACAAGAATCAAACAAGACGCAAGGTACTGGTTTTCTGGAGAAAATCTTCGGCAATTACTACGCTCCGTTTCTTATGCAAAATAGTGTGAGACGGATAGTTTTGGTCGTATTTCTAATTCTGTCGTCGCTATCGCTTATGATTGTGCCAAATATCGAGCCTGGATTGGACCAGCAGCTGTCCATGCCTAAGGAATCACATCTGGTCAAGTATTTCCAGTTCATGGCCGACCTGCTCTGGATGGGACCGCCGGTATATTTTGTGCTCAAGCCAGGGTTGAACTATTCGGACACGTCGGATCAGAACGTTGTTTGCGGAGGAGTGCTGTGCGATCCGGACTCGATTCAAACGATGTTGTATTTGGCCTCCTTGTACCCGGAAATGTGAGTATTCTTATAATTTTACTGACTACCTAGAGTTACCTTGATATTTACGATCTGTTTCAACGCTACCTGAAACGCTAGCAGTTTTTTAAAGACTAATGATTAAGGCTGTTTAGCTAAAGAATTTCATTCCGATCAAGACTAAAACTGAATCATCTATTTAATGGCTTACTATCCCAAACATTATTTCACGAAAAAAAATCAATATCGGTATTTTTGTATATAGTCTCAAAATCAATCTTTCTCTAGACTTACTCAAACAAACTTGTCTAGCCTAGCCTATACTTAAATAAATACGCTCTCCTGCTTTCGGAATCGAACTGTATGAACATAGAATAAAATTCTTCTAAAATTTTCAAAATGGAGGCTTGTCGTTCTAAAAAAAATATACTGAGCTTTCTACGTTTCTTCCAGACGTGAAGGTCTCATATCAAATCTGTCGAAGAAAATAATGTTGATTCTGGGTAGATGGATTGGATGGTCCGCACACTTTCCACAGTATTTGTTTGAGAAGCATTGAAAGTTTTTTTTTCGAACGACGTAAAATCCAACTGACTATTCAATAAGGTAAACAATTTGAAAACATTAGAAAATGTACGTCAGTCTCGGGTTAGCGGTTCAATGCATAGAGCGTTGGTCTTACAAGTCAGTTGTCGTATGTTCGAGCCGACCTGGTAGGATTCTTATTGTCAGTAGGATCCATAGTACTAGCCCTGCAATGATTCTGTACACTAAGAATCGGCTGCGAAGTCTGTTGAAACAGAAAGGCCAAATTCCACGAAAGGATTGTAATGCCAAGACTTTGCTTTAGAAAATGTACGTTTTATGATCCACGTTCAAATCCGTTGGAAATATTATAAATGGCATAATGGCATAAGTTACCAACGGTTCGGTAATTGTGCAATGGTTAAATAAATATATTCGGTTGCTCGATCACCAATGGAAATTGATCTTCAATGTCAACATCTTTTTCTGAGCAGCCTGTTGAAGCGAATAGAACAAAATAAAGCAGAGTACTTCACTTCAGGTTAAATTGAGGTAACTTTATTTACAAGCTTAGCCTAGTTCTTAATATAATACATATTACTCAAGCGATGTTTAACTATACTACAATGATCGGCCACTGCCGATCATATGGTATTGTTCAGCAGCAGTGCGTATCGTATCCACACAAAGAGAGATAGCTACTATTGTCTTGTTGTTTATTGTGCGCAGAAAGCTTGCGTTCCCCGCTTGCTTTCTGCGTCACTTCTAACTTCTTGTGGTGAGATATCCTCTCGCCGTATTTTGTTTGTGCTGATAGCGATTCACAAGCACATATTGCCAAGAATGACAAATTGACCGCTACCACGGATGAAATGTATATTTCAACACTTCCCCACAATTTGTACATTCAGCACTTTGAATAACCTTCTGTGCGTACTTTTTGGTAACACCTTGGTGAACGCATCGGCTGGTTGATCGGTGCTTGGGATGTATTGAAGATGAACTCTTCCTTCATTGATCAGCTCCCTGATGAAAAAATATTTAATGTCTAAATGGTTTTTTCTCTGATGTGATCTTGGTTCCGTTGCAATATGCATGCAAGGGATGCTGTCGTCCATGATGACAAATGTTACCACTATGCCCAATTCGTTCAGAAGCTTTGTTAACCACATTCCTTCTGTTGCCGCTGAGCATAATGCAATTAATTCAGCTTCTGTCGTTGATAAGCTAATCGTTGCTTGCCGTTTCGTTGACCACGGAACCAAGTTTCCATATAACAGGAAAGCAAAACCTGATACAGATTTTCTATCATCAGTATCATTTGCAAAATCAGCGTCAGCATATCCTACTAACGGTGATTGATCATTTCCATGTGTATACACTATTTTGGTATGCATGGTTCCTTGCAAGTACCTTAATATACGTTTCAATCCTGACCAGTGCTCGTCTGTTGCACAGTTGTTATATCTGCTAAGTTTGCTAACTGCAGTGCATATATCCGGCCTTGAAGTTAAAGAGAGATATTGTAAACACCCTACTAGTTCTCTGTAAGGATGCTCAGTTGGCTTGCCACCATTATTTGACCATTTTGCATTTGCATCCAGCGGTGTCCCCACTGGTTTACAGTCAATCATTCCAAACTTTTTCAGGACCTTTTTCACATATTCTGCTTGTGAAATTTCCAACGTTTGTTTTTCAATATCGCGAATTATTTCCATACCAAGGAAATGTTTCACTTCTTTTAAATCTTTCATTTGGAATATCCTTCCAAGCTCGATTTTTATCCAGTCAATTTTACCAATATCCTTGGAAATCAACAGTATGTCATCTACATATAAAATCAGAAATATTTCTTTTGATTTTTCCATGTAGATGCAGCAGTCACTTTTTAATGCGATGAATCCAAGTTGCTTAATTTTATCGTCAAACCGTTTATTCCATGATCTGCTTGCTTGCTTCAATCCATATATACTTCTGTGTAGACGGACAGCAATAATTTTTCCGATTTCATTCGCAGGTAATTTCATGTAAATTTCCTCTTCCAATTCTCCATTGAGAAATGCTGTTTTTACATCCATCTGATGAACATGCATTTTATGTTCGTTGGCAAGTGCTAGGATTACACGAACACTTTCCAATTTGGCCACAGGTGCAAATGTTTCACTGAAATCAAATCCTGGACGTTGCGAACACCCTTTGGCGACTAATCGTGCTTTATATCTGCCGTCTTCCTTAATTGAGAAAATCCACTTTGAATGAATTGCTCTAAAACCTTCTGGCACACAGTTAACCACTGTCCATGCCTTGTTTTGATGCAAAGATTTGAGTTCTTCTTTGATTGCTGCTTTCCAATTTAGCCAATCATCCCGCTTTTTCAAATGTTCAATGTTTTGTGGAATTTCATCATCATAGGCTAATGTCAATTTAGCAACGTATTCTGAAAATCTTTCAGGCTTTCTTCTGTTTCTAGCGCTTCTTCGCAATTCCTGCTGTTCCCCAGCAGTGCCTTCTTCTGCTGTTTCATAATCTATATTGTCCTCATACGTACTTTCGTAGTCAGTTTCTTCTGTCGAATCAGCATTGTGTAGATTTTCTATTATAGTTGTATCATTTCCATTTTCCGATTCCAGTTCTTCGTAGATACCCTCTGTCTGGCTTCTCTCGGATTGGATTACAACATCAATGGGGCACATTGTAACCTTTCCTTCGTCATTTGATGTTTCTTTATGATTACCCATCGATTTCTCATCAAATGTGACGTTTCTGGCAATTACAATTGAACGTGTTTCTATGCTCCACAATCTATAACCATTATTTGCGTATCCCACAAAAATTAACGGTTGTGTTTTTGAGTCCAGTTTATGACGTTTTTCTTTGGGTATTTGTCTGTAAGCTTTACAACCAAATATTTTAAGGTGGTTAACTTTTGGCTTCTTTCCAAACCACATTTCAAATGGTGTCTTAGCTTCTGTTAGAGCACTCGTAGGTGAACGATTTAATAGATATGTTGCAGCATACAATGCTTCACCCCACATATCTTTAGATAAACCACTAGCATACAACATTGCTCTAACCTTTTCCATCAAAGATCTGTTTAATCTTTCGCTTACACCGTTTTGCTGTGGCGTGTATGGTACTGTGTACATTATTCGAATTCCCTTTTCTTTACAGAAATTCTGAAACTCAGTACTCGTATATTCGCCGCCATTATCACAACGTAGCATCGACATTTTTTGACCAAAACATGCCGTTGCCATTGCTTCATATTCTTTCATTTTTTCGAGGACTTCTGATTTATTTTTCATGAGGTAAACTACCGCAAAATGCGTGAAATCATCGGTAAATGTTACAAAGTAGCGAAAACCATCATATGTGTCCTTTTCCATACTTCCACAAACATCCGTATGAACTATCTCTAACGGTCTTCTAGACCTTGGTAGTTCCATGTTAATAAACTTCATCGTTTGCTGTTTCCCAGCTAAACATCCATCACAAACTTCCCGTTCGTGAAAATCTCTAGGGATCACATTGATACCCTCAACCATTTGCTTTTTAAAAAGCATTTCGATTCTTGACCAACTCAAATGTCCAAGTCTTTCATGCCATGTTTTAAGACTGACTTGTTTCCCGACATACGCTGCTGGATTCTTATCCACCAATGACGACTCATCGCCAATCAAATCAAGGTAGTATAAGTTCTCAATGAGACTTCCGACTGCAATGATTTCTTCATTAGATTCAAAGATGACCTCTTTATCCATAAAAGTAACCCTTTTTCCACAATGACTTGCTTTTCTAACCGAAAATAAGTTTTCTTCCAAATTTGGAACGAAAAGAACGTTGTACAATTCTAAATAATTTACTTTATTTTTACCAATAACTGAACAGAGTTTCATGTTTCCTTTCTTCGTAGCCCGAAGAGTTTGGCCAGACTTTGCGGTGGTAACGGATACATTTAATGTTTCCACATCCTCCAGCAAGGATTCATCATTCACCATGTGATCAGAAGCGCCGGAATCAACCACGAATCTCACCTTCTTGTTTTTCGGAAACCCAGCCATCATAGCGTGTACTCTTTTCTTCTGCGGTATCTTAGATTTCTCCTTCTCTGCAGCAATGAACTTCTTCATTAACGGACACTTGTTTTTATAGTGACCGGTTTCGTTACACCCGAAACATCTAACGTCCTTTTTCCTGCTAGCTAATGCTACATTTTTAATCTCTTTCCTTTCAGCTTCCCCAGCAGCAGCATCATAGAACATCCGTTTAATTTCCAATATCGGCTTCGCACATAACTCCTCATTGGATAACACCATCAGAGCACCTTTCACATGCCTATACCTTTCCGGTATGGCAATGAGCAATGCATGAACCTTTTCTGCCACTGTTAGTGTCGATCCCATGCGTTCTAGTTCACGAATGATGAGATCGTATTCATCAAATATTCTTGACAAGCTGCCAAGATTTCGCTGTTTGATGGAATACAAACGATCCCGCATGTTCACCATCGCGGATGTACCGGCTTTTTGGTACGTCCTCACTAGTGTGTCCATCGCCTCCTTCGCGTATTGCAGTCCGATCAGTTTGTTCAGCACAGTGTTGTCTACCATCGTTACAATGGCATCGATGGCGTCGACGTCTTCATCTATTCTATGCTTTAGCTTCAATTTTCGTTGTTCGGCTTCGGCTGCAGTTTCCCCAGGGACTTCCTTCGCGAAATTTTCCTCCTCCGGTGTACGAAGAAGTGTGTGAGAGAGCTTCATCTTTGCCAGATGATGCTCTATACGCCATTTCCAGGCTGTGAAATTGGCTTCGTCATCATCAAAGACGTTTAAATGCCTCTGCGAGGAGAATACTGCATGGATTGGTATAGTGCGCTCGAGAGTTCCCCTCTCGTAGGCACCAGTTCTCCGCGATCCACCTTCTCCTGCATCACTGCCGTTGTCAGTCATGGTTGACGAATCAGGTTATCCTTGTCAGCTGTGTAGCTTCCGCGCTGGATTATGCAAACTATCCGTTTGCACAGTAAACAAACTGTCCGTTTGCTTCAATCGATCTCTACGATTGTACTGTCCCGTAGGTTAACCACCTACTAGAAATGATCAAATAACCTTTGATCGAATAATCGAATAACTTTCGATTTTGGTTGTCAAGATGTAAGGAACCGAATAACCTTCGAACCTTATAATCCTGGGCCCATAACCTTGTTGAAGTGAATAGAACAAAATAAAGCAGAGTACTTCACTTCAGATTAAATTGAGGTAACTTTATTTACAAGCTTAGCCTAGTTCTTAATATAATACATATTACTCAAGCGATGTTTAACTATACTACAATGATCGGCCACTGCCGATCATATGGTATTGTTCAGCAGCAGTGCGTATCGTATCCACACAAAGAGAGATAGCTACTATTGTCTTGTTGTTTATTGTGCGCAGAAAGCTTGCGTTCCCCGCTTGCTTTCTGCGTCACTTCTAACTTCTTGTGGTGAGATATCCTCTCGCCGTATTTTGTTTGTGCTGATAGCGATTCACAAGCACATATTGCCAAGAATGACAAATTGACCGCTACCACGGATGAAATGTATATTTCAACACAGCCTAGATAGCCGTGTAGTGTCGGTAGCGGACCTCAACTGGCCAAGAATGATCACCTGTCCCGGTGGTAGAAGTCCACCAAACAGATAAGCCGTGTGGTATCTGACGGAATTATTTCAACTTCATACACTGGTTTCCTGATCCATGTCGTAAAAGGCCACTAAAACGGGAGCTAACAAGTCAAGGTGTATTGCCGAGCCAATTACTGAACGACTGCAGGAGCCTAAAAAAGGCAGTTGTAAACGGAACATTTGTGGGCTTTGCTCTTGCGCAGCTCAAAACTCAGTGTCACAGTTAGACTGACTAATTGAAGGCATGGACCGAAAATATGTCTATTTTTCGGCATATTTGTCGTATAACCGGTCTTCGCCGAGCGATGATTTCATATTCTTTATTTTATATGAATTCCAGTGGAGCTAAAACCATTACAAGTAAACTCTATTCATTTGCTCTCATAAATTAGCACATGGGCTGAAAAGTCCCGGCCCTAACAAAAAGAACACGTGATCTTCATTAAAAAAAGTTCTTCAAGAAGCAATGTAAAATTAAAACACGAGATTGTTTTTTTATCCGTCCCGCATTAACGTAACTACTTATCCGGGTTTTTGGTTCTCCATACATGGTTGAATCTGTGTATGGGGAGCTAAAATTGAAGGATATTCTATCATTTCTCACCCAATGTGGTAAGAAGCAATAGTCTGAAGGGTTCATCGTTCTTCCTGGAGTGAATGAATCTATTCTGTATTGACCTTAAAATATATATTGCGAATCGTTCTGCATTCCTCCGGGAATGTAGAATGGTGTCGCTTTTGTAAAATCTCTAAATTCTCTCGGGGGTTGGAGGTTTTATTAACTGTGTATTTTGGCACCGGCAAAACAATGTTCATTTGAAACAACCAACAATTCTTTGGAACAATTATATTCTGAGTTTAAGATAACAAATTTTGTTTGACTTATTGATATCTCGGTTTGAAACAACTATTTTTTGGTTTGATTGCCAACTAATCGTTTTGTAATTTTACAACCACGTCTTTGACGTATCATAAATCTAACATTATGAGGTCTAGATAATTTAGTTGACGCGATGAAAATTAAGTCTTATATTTTCTTATGAAACACAATCATGTGCTTTAATGCGTCTGCCATTTTTCCTATTTTTATCATGCAAAGCCGACACAGAAATACGGAATATTTTCAATGATTGAGCGCAGTGGGCTTATGATACGTTTTATTCGCTTATAATACAGGCACTAACAATGGTCACATTTATAACCAAAATATCCTTATGATAGATATCTCGCCAATAGCGAAATTGTCCATTCTTTTTTTACATAGAGGTTTTAGCCTTAAGGTCACAATCAATCAATCAAATTGTAGGTACCATTATCTATATTCGGAACTGTGGAAAAAGCACGTCCGTTTTATTCGTATTCACTTCATCAAGTTATGCATCTGCAAAGACCTCATATTACAAAGATATCCAGCTCTCACATTTCTCGAAGAAATCATTGGCAACATCCTTTTTTGCTAACATGGCGCCCTCATGCGACTCTGCATCGAATCTCGTACATAGAAGTAGTGGAGATAAATGTCAAATTCGTGCGCGCCAAAATAGCAGGACTGCGCACCCATACAATTGACATGATAGGTTGAATGTGATGCCGTGCGATGGCGTTGTTGAGCTGAAGATTGATTTCGCTCCAAGCTGACAGGGCCTGGTATCTGACATTCAAAAATTGAAAGAAATATCTTAATACGAATGATGTTCGTAAAAATTCAATTTTTCTACCGGAGCAGTTCAATTTTCGAAAAAGCTTGACGTTTACACACCAAATTATTTTGACGGATGTCGATAAAATTTTTCTGACATTCAAACAGCTGAACATTTAGTAATCAGTTCAGCACAAGTTTCATTTGCTGAATGATCGGTAGAGTTTCGCGATCTTCGATCTGCAAAAATTTTTCGATCTGCAAAAAATGATTGTTTTACAAGTATGGATTATGACAATAATAACCCAGTCATTTGTTGATGGATTTATATTATTTAACTATCAATCGATTGGGAAACATATAACTTAAATATGTATGACAACATCGTATTTCAATAGCATACCGTTGAAAAATTGGCTGGAATCGACCTAAAACCTAAGCGAACCAATCACAGTAGGTCACAAAGGCTGTAATACCTTTGATTTCTCTTGCACGGCCGATGGTTTTGATTGTTGCGCATTTAGTTCAGTAGCAGTTCTGCTTCAGTCGGCATAGGGAGGCTTTTCGTCACGCATAAAAAATACCGCACCGTTCTGAGCAGTACGAACTTACGCACGAAGAGGAATCTAGAAATATATGCAACAACACATTTTTAACACAAGTTGTCTATCTACTCATCTATCTATTGATCGAGTTACGTAGAGCTTATTTTCATAAACCATGCAATAATTGCGTTACCAAATTTAATGGTTTGAAAAAAAAACATGGTGAAAATATTTACATCTAACAAGCAGAATCCACCAAGAAGGAACACAATGACGATGTGCAATGAAGACTGTCCCAGAAAGTATGGACGCACTTTGATTTCACTGTAAATAATTCACAAGTGTTAGATATTCAAATTTTATACGATATACTGATAATATTCATTCAGTAATAGCCGTTCAACCGAGAAGGTTGTGTATAGAAGCGTACAGTTTAATAACGCTGGTTAGTTTACACGCGTTAAATACGACAACGGTTGAACTACAGGTAGAGACCTGTTGGCAGCAGCCGTTAAAACGTAAAATCGTGCTGCATAAGAGAGCCCTAGTGCTGGGCCAAGCTGGTGAAGGAAACAACAAAGGGCGTTTCCCAAGCTCTACCCAGGCCACAATATACAGCCACAAGTGCTGAGCAGGAGAGTGCAAAGGCACATTGAAGAAGAAGAGTGCAAAGGCACACAGAAGCAGGAGAGTGCAAAGGCACACCGGTGCGAAGGCACTTCGGTGCAGAAGCATATCGGTGCGGAGCACAAGGAAGAAGGAGACAAGACAACTCGGTCTTTCCACTGCCATACAACACGCAGGTATACACCGGTGACCTGCGCTGGTTGCAGCTGGCGAAGACAAAAGTAAATCGGAAATCGAGTGGTGCTGGATGTCAGGTAGCAGTAGCATCACATCCAACAAGAACATCTACACTGAAATGAAAATCTTATTTATATGCATTAGATTTGTCATATGAATCATATGCAGAATATAATTCATAGAAATTATATGGAAACTTATAATCTTTATTTAATGTGTACGTCAAATCTAAATGGACGTTATCATAATGAAAGTTATGAAAATATCCCATATAATTTATATGGAAATCCAATGAAAGTCGTGAATAGTTGTGTCCTCGATATTCATCAACTGCTCCAGACCATTTCTTCAGGAGGTTCCGCATCTCAATGTAATTTTAAATTGCTGACAAGACAGCTCATCCAACTTCGTTCAAGGATATGCGTTAACGGACCATGAAATATATATCCGGTACATTTCATAACTCTATCTGTCTAGTAAGATTCATTTTTTTATTTTCAGTCTCGGGATCTCACTTCTCTTTCGCAACTATCATGAGGTGCTCCCTCACCGAATGGAATATTAGTAAAGCTTGAATCCTCAACGAAAAGTAGTTCTGCTATTATCTGCTTATCTTATCTGCTTATCAATTATCTGCTATTCGTATGACCTCCATTGAAAGTTATATATATATATATATATATATATATATATATATATATATATATATATATATATATATATATATATATATATATATATATATATATATATATATATATATATATATATATAATAAATTTTATAAAACTAGTCATATGGTATATATGAACCTATCTAAATAAATTCGAAGTGAATATAATATGCGCTTCATAAATTGTTCCAATGTATGTTGTACGGATATCTAGTTTTTTCTTTTCCTTTAGATTGAGTACTGTGTAGTGTTGGTTTCATTTTTTACTTTAAAGTTTGATTAAAAATTTTAATGTGATGGATGAATCCAAGGACGTAAATCCTAGCATGAATCCTATACCCCCACGAACGAAAAAATATCAGGAGAGCTCTTCTGGGCCTTGGATAGTCTTTTTTAGACGTATATCAAAGCCATTAAACATTTACCAAATTTCTAAAGGTTTGACATCACGATTCTCTTCAATCAAAGAGATCATAAAAGTAAATAACGATAAAATTTGTGTTGTGGTAAATAATTTGAAACACGCGAATGATATTGTCTCTTCGGAACATTTCAATAAAGAGTATAAAGTTTACATACCCTCCAAAGATGTCGAAATTGACGGTGTTGTTACCGAAGCGAGTCTTTCGGTAGATGATTTACTCAAGCATGGTGTTGGTCGTTTCAAGAACTCTATGCTTGAGGGTGTGAAAATACTGGAGTGCAAACAACTGTACTCAGTAGTTTATGAAGAGGGAAAAAAAGTTTATCGCCCATCAGACTCGTTTCGAGTGACATTTGCCGGATCTGCGTTGCCGTCCCATGTCTATGTCGATAAAATTCGCCTCCCTGTTCGGCTTTTTGTTCCAAATGTAATGAATTGTACGAACTGCAAAAAATTCGGACACACAGCTACTTACTGTAGCAATAAACCAAAATGTATTAAGTGTGAAGGACCTCATAAAGATAATGATTGCAACAAGGAAATTGAAAAATGTATTTATTGTGGGGAAAGTCCTCATGAGGATATTTCAGTATGCACTGCATTTAAAGTGCACAAAGACAAAATTAAGCTTTCTTTAAAAGCACGGTCTAAGCGCACATATGCAGAAATGCTTAAAACGGTCATTGATGTCCCCCCTTTGGAAACCGAAAACGGGTTTTCAAATCTAGAGGAAACAGAGGACTCTGACTCTGACGAAAATAGTGAAGGTAATTCGTTTATCACTACCCAAGGGTCAGTTAAGAGAAAGAAGTCTTCTTCCAAATTACCAAAAAAGACACCTAAAGTTTCATCATCAAAAAAAGATCCCCGTGTTAAACAAAAAAAGTCAAAACCAAAGACTGTGCCTCCTGGTTTGTCAAATTCACAAACCAATCCAGGATCTAGCACAGAAAAAGGTAATAATCCTGTGGGCTCCATTTCACAGCCACCAACAGGATTACTGAAGTTTTCGGAAATTGTTGAATGGATTTTCTCAGTATTCAATATATCTGAACCCTTAAAGACCCTCATAATGGCATTCCTTCCAATAGCTAGAAATTTTTTGAAGCAGTTATCAGCTCAATGGCCAATTGTCTCAGGTTTTGTATCTTTTGATGGATAATTTATCACCCGCCGCAAATGATACAATCACTGTCCTGCAGTGGAATTGTCGAAGCATCATGCCAAAACTTGATTCATTTAAAATTTTATTGCATAGTCAAAAATGTGATGTATTTGCTTTATGCGAAACATGGCTTACTTCAAACATAGCTTTAAATTTTAATGATTTTAACATTATACGTCTCGATAGAGACTCTCCGTATGGTGGAGTGCTTTTGGGAATTAAGAAATGCTGTTCCTTTTATAGATTAAACATCCCTTCAACTTCTAGTATAGAAGTTGTTGCTTGCCAAATAAACATTAAAGGCAAAGATATTTGCATAGCTTCGGTTTATATTCCTCCAAAAGCACAAGTTGGACAGCGACAGCTTAATGAAATGGTTGAAGCCCTTCCTGCTCCACGATTGATTCTGGGGGATTTAAATTCGCACGGAATGATGTGGGGTTCCGTTTACAATGATAGCAGATCATCTTTAATACAAAACATTTGTGACAATTTTAGCATGACGGTATTAAATATGGGTAGCATGACACGGATCCCAAGACCTCCTGCACGCCCAAGTGCATTAGATCTATCTCTTTGCTCAACATCAATTCGACTAGATTGCACCTGGAAAATATTGCCTGATTTACACGGTAGCGATCATTTACCAATCATCATCTCAATTAGCTGTAACAAATGTATTGCTAATTCAGCTAGTATTCCATATGATTTGACAAAAAATATCGACTGGATTAAATACCAAAGTAGAATCTCTAGTATTTTGAATTCAATGGAAGAGCTCCCTCCACTTGAAGAATATGACTTCCTCGTTTGTTCGATTCTGGAGGCCGCAGAACAATCCCAAACTAAACGCTTTCCTGGGCCAACGACTAACAGAAGGCCTCCCAACCCCTGGTGGGACAAAGAGTGCTCAGAGGCTAAACTCGCAAAACAAAATGCTTGCAAGACGTTTCTAAAACGGGGAGGAGGAACTCCTCAGAATTTTGAAAAACTTATGGTTTTAGAAACCAAGTACAAGAGCATACTTCGAGCCAAAAAATGTAGCTATTGGAGACATTTTGTCGAAGGTTTGTCAAGAGAAACCTCAATGAGCACTCTTTGGAATACGGCCAGACGAATGAGGAATCGTAACTTGGGCAATGAGAGTGATGAATACTCGAACCGATGGATATTTGACTTTGCTAGGAAAGTTTGCCCAGATTCTGTTCCTACGCAGAGCATTATACGGGAATCTCCTCCAAATAATGGTTTTATTAATAACCCATTTTCAATGATGGAATTTTCTATAGCACTCTTGTCTTGTAACAATAACGCCCCTGGGTTGGACAGAATTAAATTCAACTTGGTGAAGAATCTGCCCGACCTCGCAAAAAGACGTTTGTTGGAATTGTTCAACAAGTTTCTTGAGCAAAATATTGTTCCACCTGACTGGAGACAAGTGAAAGTTATCGCCATTCAAAAGCCGGGGAAACCAGCTTCCAATCACAACTCATATAGACCCATTGCGATGTTGTCCTGCATCAGAAAATTGTTCGAAAAAATTATTCTACGACGTCTCGACACTTGGGTCGAGACGAACGGTTTGTTGTCAGATACTCAGTTTGGCTTCCGTAGAAATAAAGGGACGAATGATTGCCTTGCATTACTTTCGTCTGACATCCAAATTGCCTTCTCTCAAAAGCAACAAATGGCATCTGTATTTTTAGACATTAAAGGAGCATTTGATTCAGTTTCCATTGATGTTCTTTCAGACAAGCTCCACCAACATGGACTTCCAGCGGTTATAAATAATTATTTGCACAACCTTTTGTCAGAGAAGTGCATGTATTTTTCACATGGCGATTTGGCAACATTCAGAATTAGCTACATGGGTCTCCCGCAAGGCTCATGCCTCAGTCCGCTCCTCTATAATTTTTACGTGAATGACATTGACAGCTGTCTAGTAACCCCATGTACACTAAGACAATTGGCAGATGATGGCGTAGTTTCAGTTACTGGACCCAAAGCTATTGATCTGCAAAAACCATTGCAAGATACCTTAGATAACTTGTCCGTTTGGGCTGTCCATCTGGGTATCGAATTCTCTGCGGAGAAAACAGAGCTGGTCGTCTTTTCAAGAAAGCATGATCCCGCGCAGCTTCAGCTTCATATGATGGGAAGAATGATCCAACAGGTTTTAACTTTTAAATACCTCGGGGTGTGGTTCGATTCCAAATGCACGTGGGGAGGACACATTAGGTTTCTGATAACAAAATGCCAACAAAGAGTAAATTTTCTTCGAACAATAACAGGATCTTGGTGGGGTGCTCATCCGGAAGATCTAATAAAATTGTATCAAACAACGATACTTTCAGTGATGGAATATGGATGCGTTTGTTTTCGTTCCGCTGCAAACTCTCATTTTATCAAACTTGAGCGAATTCAGTACCGTTGTTTGCGAATTGCCTTAGGCTGCATGCACTCGACACATACAATGAGT
This sequence comes from Malaya genurostris, assembly GCF_030247185.1. Lineage (NCBI taxonomy): Eukaryota > Metazoa > Arthropoda > Insecta > Diptera > Culicidae > Malaya > Malaya genurostris. Next base: position 130,946,165 of record NC_080570.1, read on the forward strand.
CTTGAAGTTCTGGCGGGAGTTCTTCCATTAAAAGATCGATTTTGGGAGCTTTCATCACGCCTGCTAATAAGATGTGAGGTGCTGAATCCCATGGTAATTAATAATTTCGAACGACTAGTCGAGCTTCGATCTCAAACAAAATTTATGACAGTATATTTTAACCATATGTCACAGGAAATCAACCCTTCAAGATATATTCCTATCCGTGTCAGCATCCTAAGTGCCCCTGACTCAACTTTATTTTTCGATACATCCATGCAGCGTGAAGTGCGTGGAATCCCGGATCATCTACGCTCGACGGAAATGCCAAAAATATTTTCAAGTAAGTTCAGGCATATTGACTCTGAGAAAATGTTTTATACGGACGGATCGCGAATTGAAGAAGCGACAGGGTTTGGTATGTTCAACAATAATGTTTCGGCCTCATTTAGGCTTCAAGAACCTGCATCTGTTTATATAGCAGAGCTAGCAGCAGTTCATTATAGTTTGAGTGTAATCGTCACATTATCTCCAAACCATTATTTCCTCTTCACAGATAGTCTGAGTGCAATTGAAGCCATTCGCTCAAACGCTGCTGGCAAAAATGAACCTTTTTTCCTGGGCAAAATAAAACAGTGCCTGAACGACTTATTGAACAATAATTATCTAATCACTATAGTCTGGGTCCCGGCTCATTGCTCCATTCCTGGCAATGAAAGAGCCGATATTTTAGCCAAACGTGGTGCTATTGAGGGTGAAATTTATGAGCGACCGATTGCTTTCAACGAATTCTATAGCTCGTCTCGCCAAAGAACACTTGCCAGCTGGCAAGCATCTTGGGATAGAGATGATCTGGGTCGGTGGATGCACTCAATTATTCCGAAAATATCGACAAAGGCATGGTTCAGGGGACTGGAGTTGAGTAGGGATTTCATTCGTGTGATGTCCAGACTCATGTCCAATCACTACACGTTAGATGCACATCTCCTTCGAATTGGGCTCTCCGAGACTAATCATTGTGCTTGCGGAGAAGGTTATCGGGATATTGATCATGTCGTTTGGACATGCGTGGAGTATCGTGATGTCAGATCTCAACTAATAAATTCTTTGCGTACCCAAGGTAGACTATCCAATATCCCAGTTCGAGACATTCTTGCTTGTCGTGACCTTTCATACATGAAACTTATTTATCATTTCATAAAGAAAATTGGAGTTTCAATTTAATAAAGGCCCCTTTTAAGACTTAGTTCTGATCCCAGCTGCGTCCATGAGTTCAACCAATAGCTAAATTAGAATAAAAATTATGTAATGATACAAACAAACTCGAAACAGTTTATGAAATTATCAACAAAATGTCTGAAAATAACAGCTTATTTTATAATTTATAGAAGTTAATCGTTTGGTTCAAATAATATTTCCGAGTAGATTTCATAATTAATGACGAGTTACCTAAGATGATATTTAAGCTATAAGAGAATATGTTTTATTAAATTCAAAACGTTGTGACTATGTTAGAATTAAATTAGGATAAGAATATTATGTAAAAGTGATGCTACGGCGAAGAAAAACTTATGTAAACTGCCTTAAGAAATAAACGTATTTATGGAAAAAAAATACTGATAATATTAGACTACAACACCAGAATATTATTCTCAACATTCGCTAATTAGCCATTGTAGACTAGTTGGCGCACCTTCTTGCGAACGTTCCTCATTAAATTCCGCACAGACTTCTTGGCGACAAGTTTTGTAAACTTTTTCCAATATTTTTCGAACTGTTGAATGGTTTCGTCTGCCGAGACATGTTTCCTAAGATGTGCCTTCGTTAATGCCCAAAATCCCTCAATTGGTCGAAGTTGTGGGCAATTTGGTGGATTCATGTTTTTTGGGACGAAAGTGACATTTGTGGTAGTATACCATTCTACTGTTGATTTCGAGTAGTGGCAAGAAGCAAGATCTGGCCAGAAGACAACAGGATGCTTGTGGCTTCGAATCATGGGTAGAAGTCGTTTTTGTAAACATTCCTTGATGTATATTTCGCTGTTCATTGAAGCAGTGGTGATGAAGGGTTTCGAAATCTAACCGCCGCTACAAATTGCTTGCAGGCCAGAGCTTTCTTACCAAATTTTTAGACTTCAATCGATGTCTCGGACTGGTTTAACACTTGCCTTTCTCGCACCGTATAATATTGTGGTCCCGGAAAAGATTTGTAATCGAGTTTCACGTAGGTTTCGTCGTCCATGATTATGCAGTTCAAATTTCCAGCAAAAATCGTATTGTACAGCTTTCGAACCGTCGGCCTGATCGATGCTTCTTGTTTCCGACTACGTTATTAATTGTTTCAGCTTCTCATAGGTTTGAAGATTCAAAAGTTCTTTAGCACGAAGAACGAATTTGACTTCGATGTGCCCACTTTTTTGGCCACATCCCGAACTGAATCCTCCTTCTTTTGCTCGAACACCTTCAGTATACGTTTATCCAACTGAGGGTTAGCAGGACCTTTTTTTCGACCCGTTTTCGGTTTAACCTCAAATGTGTTATCCTCACCGAATTTCCTGATTGCATTTCGCACGGCTTTTTCACTTACTCCTTCCATTTTTGCTATCTTTTATCTTTCTCAGTGACAGTCTGCGTTATGTGCACCATTTGTACACAATTTTCCGCTGCTGAAAGTCCACGCATTTCGAAACAAACTAATGAAAACGAATAAACAACTGCACAAGTGGTTAGAGAAGAGTGTAAACAACAGGACGCAGCCATGAAAATTGACAGATTCTGAACCATTGTGAAATGGTAGCGGTTTTTGGTTGCGCCCATACTTTCTGGGACAGTCTTTAAACATATTAAATGATTGTATCGTTTTATTAACAGAAATTATAAGCTCTGTCTTAAGAACAAATCATTAATTTATAGATAAATATTCCCATGCTTTATGCAGTACCAATTTAGTTAAGAATTCAGAAATGATATTATGAAAATGATCTTGAAGCGTAATTCTTGTTTTAGTACAAATAAATTGCACAATCTCATATGTACAGACTCATCCAATGTTATTGCTCAAAGTATTATAAATAAATTTGTATAAGAAACCAAGTCAACCTTCATTTTTACTGGTTCGCTATTTGTATTTGTTCGTAAATTAGTTTCTCTTCTCATCTCATCCATATGACAGGTAGATTCAGAATTTTTCCTGCCACAAAAATTAATTATTTTTTTTATTTATAATATACACACAAAAAATAATGATTTCAGAACCCGAATAGCTAGACCGGCTTCGTCCTGGCTGGACGATTACATTGACTGGCTGAGTATCGACACTTGTTGCCGTTACAATGAGGAAGACGGTTCGTTCTGTTTGAGCAGTAGTAAGTGTAGTCTTGTGAGTTTGTGACGTGGGGTTTTGTTTGAATTCATGAGTTTTTTTTTTATTTGACAGATACCAGCTGCAGCGTATGTCCCAAGGAGTTCGACGAAACCGGCATTCGTCCGACAGTGGCACAGTTCGAGCGCTACATGGAGTTCTTCCTTTCGGATATACCGGATGATCGATGCGCGAAGGCGGGTCGGGCTGCATACCTAACGGCGTTGAACTACGTGACGGATGCGTTCGGACATTTGAACGTCCATGATTCGTACTTTATGACCTATCATACGACTGTTATAACTTCCAGAGACTTCTACGAAGCTCTGCAGTGGGCCCGGAAGGTATCCGACGATATCCAGCGAACACTGGATGTGAAAAACACCGGAGTGGAAATATTTCCGTACAGTGTGTTCTACGTGTTTTACGAGCAGTATTTGACAATCTGGGAAGATGCACTGCTATCACTTGGGCTATCGTTGGCCGCAGTGTTTGTGGTGACATTTTTAGTAACTGGACTGGATATAGTTTTTTCGCTGATTGTAGTGCTGATGGTGTTTTTGATACTGCTGAATATGGGAGGTTTCATGTGGCTTTGGAACATAACCTTAAACGCGGTATCGTTGGTGAATTTGGTTATGGTAAGAACAATAGAGTTGTCATTTTATACATGAATTGAACCATGTTTTTTTTCAGTGTGTCGGAATTGGAGTCGAGTTCATTTCGCACATTGTCAGATCGTACAAAAACGAAACAGGAAGCAAAAATCAAAGAGCTAGATTGGCTCTAGCTAAAACAGGAAGCAGTGTGTTCTCCGGAATAACACTAACCAAATTTGCGGGGATCGTGGTTCTAGCGTTTGCGAAATCACAAATTTTCCAAATCTTCTACTTCCGGATGTACCTGGGAATCGTGCTGATCGGAGCGATTCATGGTCTGATACTTCTTCCCGTTGTACTGAGCTATGTTGGACCTCGACCAGTAGACCCTGTGAGACACAAGACTGAAGTTTTTTATGCACCGATGGCAGGATCAGCACCGGAGTTGTCTCATTCGGAGCACAGACAACGCGATTCGATGGCTCAGAAACGTACCTAATTTATTCACTCATTTACGATTGAAGCACAAATCAATAAAAAGATAAACTGTCATTTTTCAACTGGGAAGTTTGAACGGAACTCCGGTGAACCGTGGTCGTTGTGTTATCTTGTCTGCATTAATCTTTTCTCCGACGATGGTAATTTCATGACGTTTTTTCGGATGATAGTGAAGATGACATGATTCCGGATCTAGTAGGTAGAAGGGTTCCGAGTGCCAACCATAGCTGTGGAATGTTGTATCAGTTTTTGAGCTCATCATTAAAGTTATTATCTAACCTACCATTGGTTTTCCGTTCTCGGTTCCTGGTATTTCTCCCTCGGTCCTTCGGTTATGCTTTTCTCCAGCAGCTGAAAGTACTTGTCGATATTTTCCAGCTTACTCTGCGCATCGGCCGTCGTTGAGTCGTACTTGGACCAGAACTTTATCGCAATCGGAACCCGTTTGACGTTGGGCATAAAATGATCCGTCACTTTGACATGGGTGTTCTGTTTGTTGATGGTTTCCTTCTGGAATGCGTAGGACACAATGGACGGCGGTTTCGGTAGTTCTTCCTCTTTGACGGATGTCATTTCCTTGGACTCAAAATTTTCCCGCACAAAAGCGGCGGACTGCTTTGATTTAGCCGCACGACGTCGACGCCCCATCGCTGCTAGTCCTGACGAACTTAGCGAAATAACTGACTATCGGTGCGATTCGAGCTGCCGGAAAACAGTGCCGAAAATTCACAGCCCCAGAAATTACCCACCAGCGAAGTTTGGCCCATCCGGGTGATGGCTGTTTGGCATTTCGAATGAAAAGCTGCTGAAAAACAGCGGCGGTTAAATGGGGCCAACAAATTGCAACATAATTCATAACGACTAATCGGTAGTGAGCTGGGTGTGGAGGGGGCCTACCCTTTAACTAGAACTGGGTGAAAAACAAGAGAGATTTAGAGTATGAGCGAATGTTTGTGAGGTATTGCATTTTTTTTAAATTTCTGGTAGGAATTTATGATATAAAATAACTTCACTACCCAACATAACCCATCACGAATCGCGTGAGTAGACTGGAATTTAGATTCACTCTAAATCCAAAGAATTTTCGGGTAAGTAGGTCTGCCATACAGAGAGCCCACTTTCTCACGAACTAGTGTATTTCAGAGCATAATGTCTATTTCAACGTAACACATTTTACCCCATATCACTCAACCAGTAAAAATCAAGGTTATGAACTTTGTCATTGTATATTCTGTTATTCTTTTGTCGTTTGGCTGTTTTAGTTATCGAGAATCACGCACTTTTCAATCATGAAAAGAAGTTCGGGGCGGGGCAAGCCGGTGTCATAATCGCGTGGCTCGTGGCCTTTAGCGATGACAAATTTTGAATGTTGTAATGCGGGAAGCAAACCACGAACGGAGCAGGTTCAAATGACAAAGGTCAATTGTATCAACCGCAACCACGATGCAGCATGGCACAGGTTATCACATTTGCCGCGTTGTGGAGTGTGCAGGTGATTTCCGCTTATGGCACATAATATCAACAAGCTGTCAAAGCGTGAAATTATCCGAAATGGGGGAGTTACTGCATGGTGTTTCCCATTATATCGTTCAATTCAATGCAGTAGGAGTCGAAAAAATTTTGGTATGATTTATGTAAACTGAAATTGAGGCAATGAAGAAGCGCACGGCATCATTGGAGTATGTTTTACTTGTTAAATTTTTGACAGCTACACTCACGCATATAGAAATGTAGTCGTATAATATTCTAACAAGCGCCCATATCGATATGAAATCGGACGAACAAACGGAGTATTTCGACGGATGCCGTTTCGCCGGAAGAGATATTTCGTCGAATCATACAAGCAAAGTCTGGGTATTACATTCCTTTTGTGGAATTTGGTCTTTCTGTTTCAACAGACTTCGCAGCCGATTCATAGCGTACAGAATCATTGAAATCAAATCATTCATAGCGTGCCGAGTCGGGGTTCGACCATACGACAATTGGCTTGTGAGACCAGCGCCCTATCCATTGTACCGCCATTCCGGGCAATCATACAAGAAAGTCCAATGGATTGGATTGGATTGCTATAATGGCTGGTGTCACGAATGTGATGGCAGGTCGTGCTATCATTTATTCTGTAAGCAAAAAAGGGTTTTTTTAAGTTCATAATAAAATTCAGCTAGAGTAAAGTGTTATCATATGCCCCCTTAAGAAAACATTGAGATATTTCTAAATGTACTGACATATTTTCTTCGAGAATGTAGATATTTCTTTTCAATACGCCTGAGGAACAAAATTTTCAATGATTTCGGTAGAAGTGATGAGAATTGATCGATACAAACACATTTTCCAAAACGACTCGAATCTCAGTTTTTTTTTCGCTTTCCGTAGGCATAATGCCCCAGCAACCGTATAATATGCCTCAGTAACAAAATCAGTGGTATGCCCCACTACAAGAGACATTACGCCCTACAACAATGATGCAATATGTCTCTTGAAATGTCGATACAGAAGAAAAGCAGATAAAGTAGATATTCTTTGCATCAGAAATCAACAGCATAATCTAAAAATTACAATTGGAAACCAACATTTTTGATCCACCCAACGCTACATTTTGTTTTAATAACCATTATAAATCTTCAAAACAATATTTTAACTCGAAGCATACTGTTGAATCAAAGGTGGGGCATAATGTCCGTTGAGTGACTGTTATGAGAAAATTCCTATATCAAAGAAATGGCTTTGTTAATTACTAAGTAGCAACCGACCATTAGACGTTCTATACGGTTAAAATGCTTGTATAGTCGAAGCAGAACCTTACATCGAAATGCTGCCTAATGTTTTTTTTTCAGTTTTTTTCATATTTTTCAGCAAACGACAACTGCCAAACTTGCATAGCAGAAAGATCTTACGTTGGTGATAAAACCTTTGCTTAGAAAAGTCTTGAATACTGAAAAATGGAAGAGGCGCGTTTTGGTCAGCAGGGGCACTGTGGGGGAAATATGTAGCAAGTGTATCTCACAAGGGGGCAAGGAGGTCAAAGGTTTAACTGATCTGTTTTTCTAGGAAACGAGCCCCTTACGAATACAGATAATGCTTGGTCAGGGTGTTCTCGTCACAAGGATGAGGTGGGATGTTTCTAATCCTACATAAGTAGAAAAGAAAAATAAATATTGTAACAGTTTGACAAAATGTTAGCCTATTGCTTTTGGTGTGAATTCAATACGTTTCGATGGCATGTTTTGAAGGACAATTTTTGAAGGACGGATGCGGGTTGAAGAAATATGGGTTTTTACCGGTATTGAGATTTTTTACTTTCGTAACATTGAGTTCGGAAGCAGATTTTAAAATCTGCTTTATTTAATTTCAAGCTAGCATATGATTGTTTCAAACCATTTTCTACCTTCAACATCAACAATGGTCTCTGTTTAATGTATATAAAAATGTTGGTCTAGCCAAACGAAAATATAATTGTTCCAGCTGATTTTATTGATGAAATAAATTTTATTGCGTATCGACAAAAGTAGATTTTATTGGGAATATCTATGTAGATTCAATTCTGGTTTACCATTATATTGAGAAAAAATTGATTCATTTTATCTATGGTCTTATTTGTGTAATGATACAACAATGTGTATTGTTCAAATGAACCCTATCAGTTTTATATCTTATAAACCAGAGCTGTGTTTTCAACAGTGAATGAACAGAAAAGAAAAGTTTTTACACGAATCAGGAGTGAAACTTTATCTGCTTATTTCTATTTCTTGGGGCTTTTGAACAATCCCAGCGATTGATATTTAATATTATTAGAAACTGCATAACACGTTTTCTTCAAAACAAAAATTTGATGCAGGTTATCTCTGTCTTGACCGGACTGAAAGGACATCAAATTACTGGATACTACAGAAAGTAATATACCTACGCTTGATTGTGGTATGTAAATATTTGCAATGTTATAAATGTAATTGAAAGTGATTACAAATATATTAATCAAAGAAAAATGTACCAAACACAAGCTTTCAAATTATTTCGAAAGAAATACTTTTACTCTTAAGAACAAAACAACAAGAATGATTTTACCAAACAGAAGCTTAAGTTGAAATATTAATCTTTTCCAGTTAACATCTTATCATTTATTTCAAGTGCCAAGCTTATAAATTCAAAGCACTACAAGTACTACCTTTATCTAAATTTAGCTAATTTAAAATTGATTTTTCATGTTGAATTTACTATGAAATTGTTTGTCGCGAAATTGACAGGAACGCACAAGTAAAATGTTTGTTAGTTTTATCAAAATATAGATCAATGTGTTAGTGACGGGGCAATCTTTTTCAACTTCCAGTTTGATGAATCTTATGCTTTTGGTTGGAAATGGGGAATATCCAATTATTTCCTAATCATGATCTGTGGGACTGAAAAGTGCCTTGAATTGTCACGACCAACAGGATCTGCATTTAGACAGAATTGGCTCTTGGCGTGTACAATCGGTAAACTCGTCCGAAATTTGACTAGGAATTCATTGTGATATCCAATTAGATTCCAAATAAGATGAAACAAATCATTTCGGGCGGAATCAATTGGTGCATTTGGAACGCGCAATGGAATCTGGCTCTAATTCAGAACAAATTAACTGAGCTTCGGAACTATGACGACTGACAACTTGCACTGGTAGGTTTCAGGGTCACTTTTTCAAAAATCTGTGATCAAGCCGAAAACCTCTCTGTGAAAATCTGTTCCCGTTTTCCCGTACCATAATAGCAGATCAAAATCACTTTGGTGAGCAAAAAAAAAAAGGTGGTGCTAAACTGTGCTCGATTTCAAAAATCTGATACTTTTTTCCAAAATCTGTGATCATTTTCAGAAATCTGTGAAAATCTGTGTCATTTTTAAAATATGTACAGAAAAATGAAAATCTGTGAACCTGGCATCCCTGGTGTGGTTTTGCCGGCTCGCTTCATTCCAAAAGCACGATCATTAAAAGTGTCATTACTAAGTAATGACAATTCTGTTCAAACGCTCGTGATTACTGCATTACTTTACATAATTACTTTTTAGCATTACACGTTCATTATTAATGATGAGTATTTGTAGTTACTCCAGCACGGGGATTGTAAACAGAATAACTTTCCCTCAGCAATTAAAGAATATTAGCAATATTCTTTATCTTCGTTTAGCTGAAAATAAATTTGCTTTGCCATTGAAACATTAAGGTTGAAGAAACATTAACAATTTAAATCTACACTTTGTCATTTCCAGATTTTTTTTCACGTATAGTTCTGAAGAGAATGTTTACTTCATGGTTGTCAAATTTTCTCATCTAATACAACTGACGATATTCAGCACTTCCACAAAAAAAATGAGAAGAAGAAATAATGTTGGTAATGATGAAAAATTCGGAATTCCATCGTTACTCGTGTCATTACTGAACTCGTAGACCTTACACGATCATTAAAAGTGTCATTACTTTTTAATAATGACACTTTTAATCGTGTAGGGGCCTCTAAAATCGTGAGATCTTTGAGCAGCGAACCCACCCGAAATTCATAGACGTATTTTGGCAGGGAATCGTGCGTACTTTGGACTCAGAAAAACCCTCCGATCGAGAATAGTACGCAACCGCACGAAACTGACCATCTACTCATTAGACCGGTTGTTCTCTATGGCCACGAGACCTGGACTATGCTGGCAGAGGTCCAACGCGCCCTCAGTGTTTTCGAATGAAAGGTACTGAGGATCATCTATGGCCGAATGCAGATGGAAGACGGAACGTAGAGACGGCGTATGAATCACGAATTGCAACAGCTGCTAGGAGAACCACCTATCGTACGGACAGCTAAATTCGGACGTCTACGATGGGCTGGGCATGTCATAAGGATGTCGGACGACAGCCCAGTGAAAATGGTTCTTCACGGAACGACCGAAATTAGCTCTGCGCCTATTTCGTATTACTGTTTTTGAATTAGTTGATTTTAACAACAAAATTTCCAAAATAACTATCAAATTAGTTAAAATTGAGAATTTACTTTGCTGAAAAAAACTCTTATTTTTAGAGAATGTGTTTAGTTGGCGAATATCCTGGACACAAACTAGCACTATTTCAATCCAACACGAAATTCTCATTGAAAACTAATTTTGTTGTTAAAATCAGAAAATTTGTTTCTATTTATTTATCACCATGATTACTGAAGGGCAGCACAAAGAAGAACAAAAATAAAATGGGTTTTATTAACAAGTTTATTAGCCTAAAACTCATGCGAAGTGTCAAAGCAAAACACTCCATTAAAAATCTAAAAAGGACAGTCTTGTTGAAACTGCTTGCAAATTGTTTAGATGTTTTTCGCATGTGTTACAATATATCCATATATAAATTTCTAAACCGATTTCTAAAAATGACGTAAACTCTTAGTGGGAAGTGTATTTATTTAGAATTTGTGCGCATTTGAAGCAATTGTGCGTAATAATGTGAAGTAAAGTGAGTTTCGAATGTTGCACTCTAATTGTATATGTCAAATGATTTGTATCTTCCAACCTTCCGGGCTACGCCGTCAAATGTGCTACTTGTATTCGGTTTTTGTTTTCCGAGTGCTCAAAGTTTTCAGTGAGAGAGTCGATTTCGCGAAGTTGAATGAAGGAAATAGCGATTTAGGAGAAAAGTTTTCAAAAAGAAGTTTATGTTTCGTTTATGTCTTTTTCTCCAATACAACATCTTATTTATACCCGCCAATATAGAAAAGACAACCGCGACTGAATTTGTTTTTTCGGTAGTAGTGTGCCATCTAGTGGCTAGTAGTCATTACGGTGTTAACATTTTCTCGGTGACAGAGCGCCATATAGCTGCAAATTGCAGAAGCCAATTCAACCATTCTCGTTGGTTGAAAACAACGGTTTATTTCTCTAATTCAACTAAAAAAATAGTTGAATGGAAATAAAGTGTACCTTAGCTAAGAAATGACAGCACGTTTAATTGGTGAATTCAACTAAAAAAATAGCCATTTTAACAAATATTTTATTATTATTAAGGGAATTAGAATTAAAAAATCTAAATTGGCAAAAGTAAGATTTTTTTAGTTGTCTCAAAAAATAACTAACTAAAATCAGAAAATCAACTAGTTTTTTTGCCAATATTTTGATTTCGGTCTTTCCGTGTTGAATCTAATTCGACTGGTACAAGAAGAAGAGGAGCACAGCGAGCAAGGTGGATCGATCAAGTGGAGGGTGATCTCAGAAGCATCCGTGCCTTGAGTGGCTGGCGACGAGCAGCCATGGACCGAGTTATGTGGAGACGTATGCTTGATACAGCAAAGGACACCCCAGGCTTATAGCTGTTAGGTAAGGTAAGTCCCACCCGCTTGCTTGTTCCTGGCAGGTTTTGCCGGAATGTTGGCAGAATTCCGGCAACAGTCTGGCAACAAATTTCGTTTCAGCAACCGTATCCGGCAGAGAATTTCGCCTAGCGGTTGTTAACGGTTTTGTTTCTGCCGGTAGAACCGTTTTAAATCGGTTCTTCATTTATAGCGCCTTTGGTTTTTTTTCCATTAGACTCGTTTTCATATTTGGATGTACATGCAGTATTGATGAATATCAATTGTAGTCGAACAGAAAAAGAGGGAAGAGCGATCTCGCAAGACGTCACGTGGCGAGAGAATGACCCAATTTCGTCTGCAAAATTTTGACAGTTGCCGGAATTTTGCCAGGCTTCTGCCAACTGACAGAATTTCCCACAAGCGGGCGAAAAATAAGGCGAGTTCCACTGGCAGGCATTTGGTGTGTTCCCGACTGCGGCACAATTCCGCTGTTCGGTGTTCGCTTCATTCCTGGCGTGAGGTGGTGAAATGATGGGTGCTGAACATCTTTCTCGTGAGGAAATTGATGACATCATCGCTGATAAATTGATTACGGCAGAAGAAATTGTCGCTGATGTTAGGCAGATACAGATGATATAGACGATATTATTATTCCACAACCAAGCGCTGAAGAAATCAACTCAAAAATTTTGCTACCCAACGAATTGGAGAATTTTTGTGCTTTGTATAACAACATCGAACGACGAGAACAAATGCAACACATCCTTAGACAATCTAATACACAACTAAAGAACTTATTGATTGAATGGAAGAACGATTAGAGTGAACAAAACTAACCACAAATATAACTTACTGTACGAATAATAATTTGAATAATATCTTCATTTTCGACTATTTTGATACTATTTGTTATTTAAATAAATTCAACCTTCCACAACAATTCCTAATAACATTAGCCAATGATTTTTAAATTAATTAATCCTTTCAAAGATCTGGGTAATACCACATTCCCGCAGAAACAGTTCAATATTTTTCTCCAATTGATGCGGTCTCAATAGAATGGTTTTGTATGCATCAAAATAATTCGTAAATTCTTTCTATCGCAAACGCTCAACAGTCGTATTCGACCATATCGTATCCCGAAATGTTTTCAAACGGAATTCGACCGTAGAGGATTTGGGAGTCCTGTTGTAAACAAAACTTAATTTTGAGGATAACATCAAATACATAACTTTCGAAGTACTAGGGTTAACATTTAGTATCACAAAGACCTTCAAAAACATGTATTGCCTAAAGGCACTATTTAGTGAATTATTTTGCGATACTTGAAAATGGTACTGTCTTTTTGGCTTTTTATTATTAACTCGACATCCACCGCGTCGAAGCCATTCAGAATAAACTTCTTCGGTTCCGCCATGACTAAGTTCAGTTTTTGCAATGACTGAGCAGAAATATATATTGGAGAAGCCAAGTGAAAGAAAAACTAACAGAAAAGATGAATTTTTGGAAAAAGATACGCTCAGAGACAGGACTCGAACCTGCGTTCTTTTGCATTCCGTGCATACGCGCTACCATTTCGCCACTCTGATCTTGTTTTTAGTCACTCTAAAACGCGAAACAGACATAGTAGCAACGTACATCGAACATGGTCTACATCCTGGCCGTCACCCGACCGATACCTTACATCCAAACATCTTCTCTGTCCATCAAACACTAGTCCTCTCGCTTTATACCTATTTCTCCGATCAAGCATTGAGTAGGAGAGTGCATTTATAATCGCTTGTCACCTTCTTTAATGGTGCCAGTCGCTGACTGGACATCGTCAGCGACAGACCTCTATGAAGGTTGTATTGATTGTCTGCCCTTTCCTACCAGAAGCAGTTTGTAACGGAAAATCAAACCTCAATTGTTTTTAACGATTTATTAATTTTAGTTTTACGTAAAGCCGCCATGACTAAGTTCCAAAAACCCTAAAAACTTTCCAGCTATCAGGAGTGTTATAAATTTATCGATTTTGGCTTTTTGTCAGTTCACCGAAATAGTCGTTTACGTAGCAGCTTTTGTTACAATCTCGAATTGGTTATCCACACTTGTTACAAAATCTGAATTTAGAGATCTACTGCTCGATGAAGAGTGTGACTATGAAATTTTCGCTCCATTGGACTTTTCCCTGTTCAATAAAAAGGTTTAATTCAAATAAAAAATAAAATGAAATTATATTAGCAATATATGTCACATTTTATGTACTTAACATTATATATAATTGTATAAATAATCAAAGCATTAAGTATGAAATTCAAGTTTTCACTCTATCAAGTTCCTCAGATTTCAGATGTCGATAGCTTATTAATCTTAATACTTTAGCAACTTACTAACGCCTTCTAGAAAAAAAAAGTTTAAAATCTGTCTCTCCTTCATCAACTTATTCAAAAACTGATCGATAAGATCACTCTCATAAACAAGTATGGTATTCAGTTACAGAAGATCACACTGTAGATACAAAAAGAACTATTTCATCAATCATTCAATAGGTATTGGAAACTTAAAACACCTTCTCGAAGAAACCATTTTAATAAGTCAACATGATTTTGAGTTCCAGGAATTTCGAACGCTGAATTGTACACTAGAGTCAGCCATGCGAGAAATTTCAATTACTTTTTACACCATTTGATCTGTTTTGATCTCCGGAACATTCTTTCCGAAAACACCGAAAACACACCACCGGAAGTAAATTATTCGCGATATTTCATGTTCAAACTGTTTTTCTATTGTGAACATATGAATTATTTCATGCTCTTTTCAAAGCGCCCCTGGCGGAGCAGTTCTCAACAAATTGTCGGTCAAACTACACTAAATTGTTGGTCTAAGTATCTACAACAAGTTTGCCGAAGATTGTATAGCTCTATCTGTCGACCGAAGCGAGATAACCGTTCACAGCCCCAATCATCCGAAATCCCATATGCTCTGGGTCCCGTTTATCGCGGATTCGCTTTTCACGCCCCCAGTGTACCGCGTTATACGAGACCCCTCTGTACAATGAACCTTATCATTGCAAGTGTCAAGGACAAGGATATTTGAATAGAGCATATCTCTTCTGCAGACGATCGCAGACGAGTAATTCAACGACGGTATGAAAGCTCTTTTGAAGTAGATTTATGTGTAAGTGGTCTCATCTGCACCTTTCTGCGCCTTTTGATGACAGACAAGTTAGAATTTTGTAAAAAAACATGAAAAATTGCTCTATTTCATTAAACTGAAACGATCGCAGCATAGTATGTTTGAGAAAGTTGTGTAGTTTTTAATGATGAATACCTTGCAAAACTTGAGAAACTCATATAAATTGAAAATATATATGTTTTCTTTGAAAAATTGGTTTTAGGACGCCCTTTTCAGAAAATACATTATATCATGAATTACATTCAAGTTACGGGAATAGTACCTTCTAAAAATTTGTTTGAAAAACCTACTGCACAACTTTGTCGAAGTAACTTAGCCCCTATGTTGGTACTGAGCTGAAATAATATATTTATCTCACATTTAGGGGGATTAGTCATCTAAATTTTTTTTTCCAAAAGATGGCGTTTATCATTCTAATCCACTTTGCTGAAGATACTGTATCTTGAAAACCACGTTTTTAATGAGTTATCAATTAAGAGCGATTGGGTTTTTGAACCACTGTGCAATGTCAAAGATTTCAAAGGCAACTTGTAAGTTTGTGAGATCCACGAAATTCTTCAGGAATTAGTGTCCGATCTAACTGTTTGTCGCCGTCTCGTTCCAGTTTGAATATGAAAGATACCCGAGAGCATCCTACGGAACAATCTAGATGCTTCACTGATCCATTGATTGACATTGATCTCCATTCTGGTATATTCCGTCGGATGAAAGCTGCATAATCAATTAAATATCGTGGTTCTTCAATTTTTATGACCCTAATAACCGTTTTCATTGCTCGAATGTTGATTGGAACGGATCCGAGTGTTCATATCGAAAATCTATAGTAACAAATTGATAGCCTTTTTTGTGTCGCCTTGTTATTTCGTTGCGATAAGTGGTATTGTGTCGGTGGCCCCCGAATTTGTTTTTCACCTTCACAGCGCTTCAACTCCCGGATGAGGCTCACCGTTGTTGGTGTGTGGCGGACACGGGCGAACAACAAAACACCACACGTTGGACGGAGGAAAACCAACCAAGCGACCGACGGCGAACCGAATCAATAACGCCGTCTGGTCGTTGTCCTTTTCTGTCTTCGTTTCACGGGAACGTCACCCTCTTCTTCAAACCGAAAGGCCGTCAGGTTTTTCGGCAGTCAAAGTTGCCAAAAAATGGCTACAAACTGTTACATATTTTTGCACCGATTTTGTTTGCCCATTTCGTTAATGTTTTTGCTTGCTTTGCTGGGGGCTTAGGAAAATGAAATGGAATTGCTTGTAAATTTAGTAACTTTTTAGAAAGAGATCAATTCCAGTTGAAAGGGTGTGATTCGGCACGCTAAAATCATTACGAGCTAAATAGAGTACAAATCTGCATACAATGAAAAAAAGGTTCAAAGGGCATTAAAGAACCAATTAGTTCCGACAATTTGTAGATCATCTTCAACTCGTGATAACCACGGATGTTTTATGGGGTTGCATGCCTAATTGGTCTGTTGTAGTCAGGCATAATTCCTGGCTGCAGCAAGCGCTTGATCAATTTCGGACCGGAGGCAGAAAAAAAAACATAAACGCGTGCAATTTGTTAACCACCAACCGAGAAACACTTGCTATTCTTGCTGCTTCCTTCGGCACCAATAAAACCTACGAAAAGTGCATTCCTCTAATTAATTAATTGCATTCTTTTTGTGCTGTTACAACTGTTACCATTGTCTCAGGAGCGCACCAACGGCCGAGGTTTTATTTCTGCACGTTTCTTATATGTTCTTATATTGTGATAATTCTTTCTGCTTTGCTTTTCTTCTTCTAGAATTTTTTCCGGATTACCAGGTGACGACCGCGGTTAGTAAACGTGTGTGCAGTAAAAGTGATCATTATCAAATTAGTCGAGCAACGTGCTGACTTTGGAGACAATTGAGAAGGTCAGGGATGACGAATATTGCCGATTGGAGTGTCTTTCCATGCACAGTATTGTTTGGAAAATGTAGTAGCTTGATATCAAAAGCGAATCCTTGGTGAATTTCGTTGTTCTGCGTAATTCTTTCGAACAAAAATTTCACCCTGTAGCCACCCTCAACGACGAGTACACGACGTCAAACGCAATGGTATGAATGCTAATTGTTTTTCATTCAAACTGATTTATTACCAGCTAATGTTTCAAAGAGTATTTATATTTAATTAAGTCATCATGAACCAATTCAGACTAGCCTTCTCTACAAGTACGAGACGAGATGGGGCAGGGAACAGCGACGGTGTGTCACGCAATTTAATGTTCTTTTTCGCACTGCATCGTGCACATGGCGGTGAGTGTACCGGAAGAGGAGTAGACAATTAAAGTCAAACTGCAATAAAAAAAAAGCTCTGAGTGTTGAATTATAGTTGCACCACTTGATTATTAATTATGGTTGAAACTGCATGGTATGAATCTGACAGAAAAGACACGAATCTATCGGTTTTGGTTTAATGTGCGTGCTCTTCCCATAATAACTGACTCGGGAGGGAGCTTGCATAGGCGCCAATTAAATACTATTGAGCTTGATAACGAATCTGCCTTCTTTTATGTATATATTATTCTAATACTAGCTGAATTACCCGGCGTTGCTCGGAAATGTTTCGTGAAGGGAAGGCCGAAAAAAATTCTCGAAGTTGTCCTGCTTAGTGAAATACTCTGATTGTAGTGAAACATAACTTAGACGGAAACCCGATTGAACAATACTCATGTTTAGATTGCGAATGATCAATGTCCCATTTCAGATCTCACAATGATCATAATTTTCATGGTACTCTCGACACAGTTTTATATTTGAACCCGTTTGTTAGAAACATTTAAAACACCTTTCTCTCTATAAATACCTTCTTAGTAACCTCCGAGTTTCATCTGTATATGTGCTTGTAACGTACTTCCGTACTTCCTCGTCACAATCGATCTACAATACCTTTGGCTTCCATGGATATAATCACTTGCTACTCCCTCCTCTTTATAAATTTTTTTAAGACATCAGTAATTGCTCAAAATGTTCCATCTGATAATGATTATTTTATGACGAAAGGCTGTTTAACATCATAACTACATTCGTACTATAGAATAACGTTTTTATATAATTTAATTTACCAAAGCTTTAACCATTTTGGCTGTTCATCGGGGAGGAAAATTTATGGAATAACGGTTCAGTTAATACTAATGTTGTTGTAAACTTTTTTCCATCACCTTGAGTCGACAATTTTCTCAATCTACATAATGAAATGCACATTGTATGATCGTCAATTCAGATCAATGTTTAGAATACTTATTCCCCCTCCCTCTTGTGAATATTTTTGTGAACCTCACTTAGTTCCTAGAAACATAGTGTACTCGTAAAGAAGTACCAATTTTTCGTAAAACCCGGTCAATTTTTCCTTACACTTTCCATGTTCGGGGCACTTACTCCACTCTCTCACCCTCAAAATAACCTTATAATCTATTTTGATTTAACTTCCTTGTTGTCAGTGAACTTACTACAGATCTCCTCCATGATTACCCGGAGTAGTGTATCTGTGCTTTTTAAAAAATATCGATTCCCACCTTTGGTTCTCGCCACCAAACTTGGTGGCGATTGGTTTAGTTGTTTCGTAGTTATGCTGAAACTTAAGCACACTCGCGTTCATAGACAGATAAAGATTATTTTCCCGTAGCTCTTTAAATTCCCCGGTAAAATGAAACCAGATCCTTTGAAATTATTCAAAGACAAATACGACCTTGAAATTTTTGCCACTCTTGTTTTATAAAAAATGGGAGATCAAAATTTATTTTCAAAAACCCCTCCTTCAAGTCTAAATGTCGCTTCTATTCAAATTTCGTCATTGACCCTCTCCTCCCATATTAAGGACACTTCCTACACACTTTCCTCCCTGAAAATGTCCTAATGATCATTTCTGAAGAGCAAGAAGTATCTGTGCCAAATTTGATAGCAATCCGTTCAGTAGTTCCGGAGTTGCGCCGTTACAAACATTACATCCCCTTTTTAGAGGGACGTACTACATCCACCACACACGAATACCCTAAGTTGCACAAAAAGTATCTATGGTCTCCAAAAAGTTTCGATTCTTGTCAAATTAAATAAATTTTTTCATTACCCCTGTTAAGGATAGTTGCTACGCTCTCTCCCCCATAAAAATACCCTTACAACTATCTCTGAAGAGCAAAAAGCAGCTATGCCAAGTGTGATAGCAATCCGTTCAGTAGTGTCGGAGTTATGCCGTT
Organism: Malaya genurostris; assembly: GCF_030247185.1. Taxonomy (NCBI): domain Eukaryota; kingdom Metazoa; phylum Arthropoda; class Insecta; order Diptera; family Culicidae; genus Malaya; species Malaya genurostris. The sequence goes on from NC_080570.1 coordinate 130,965,279, forward strand.
ACACCCCTCTTTTTAAATGCACTTGCCATATCCACTCCCCATATATATCATATCTAAGGTATGGAAAATGTTGCATGATCTTCAAAACTCATCGATTCTTGTCAAATTTTATGAATATTTTTTCATGACGCCTCCTGTTAATGATACTTTCTACGCTTCCTCCCCTATAAAAATATCTTTATGACTATTTCTGAAGAGCAAGAAATAACTGAACTAAATTTTATAGCAATTCGTGCAATAGTTCCGGAGTTATGCCGTTACAAACATTACAGTTCCTTTTTTAGATGCACTTACTACACCCTCTCTCCACAGAATATCCTTATAATCATATCTAAGCTGTGCAAAAAGTGTCTTCAAAAAGTACCGATTCTCGTCAAATTAGATAGTTTTAATGACCACCTTTGTTAAGGACACTTGTTACGCTCCCTCCCCTCATGGAAATATCTCTGAAGAGCAAAAAGTACATGTATCAGGTTTGATAGCAATCCGTTAAGTAGTTTCGAAGTTATGCCATTACAAATATTACACCCCCTTTTCAAAAGCACTTGCTGCATCCATCCCCCATTAAATTATATCTACGGTATGCAAAATGTTTCTAAGATATCGGTTATCATCAGTTAACATGAATTTTTTCATGACCCCTCCTTGTTAATGACATTTGCTACGTTCCCTCCTCCTATAAAAATACGCTTATGACCATCTCTGAAGAGCAAGAAGCATATGTGCCAAGTTTGATAGCAATCCGCTCAGTACTTCCGGAGTTATGCCATGACAAACATTACACCCCCCTTTTTAAAGGCACTTGCTACATCCACCCCCCATATAATCATATCTTATATTCGCAAAATGTTTCTATGGTCTTAAAAAAGTATCGATTCTCGTCAAATTAGACAAATTTATTCATGACCTCCCCTGTTAAGAACACTTACTACGCTCCCTCCCCCATTAAAATATCCTTATGACCATCTCTGAAGAGCAAGAAGTACATGTGCCAAGTTTGATAGCAATCCGCTCAGTACTTCCAGAGTTATGCCGTTTTAAACATTACACCCCCCTATTTAAAGGCACTTGCTACATCCACCCCCAATAAAGTCATATCTAAGGTATGCAAAATGGTTCTACGGTCTTCAAAACGTATCGATTCTTGTCAAGTTATATGAATTTTTCCATGACCCCCCCTTGTTTATGACACTTGCTACGATCCCTCCCATATAAAAATACTCCCTAAACCATCTCTGAAATACAAGAAGTACCTGTGCCAAGTTTGGTGGCAATCCGTTCAGTAGTTCCGAAGTTATGGCGTTACAAACATACAAACTTACATCCATTTTTATATATATAGATTTTGTGTAGGTAGATGAAATACAGTCAGTCAGCGAACAAGAAGCTCAATTTAATTCAGTTTTAGTTTATTTTATGCTTCAACACACAGAAAAATATATATATGGAATTTGCAAGTGTAACAAATCTATCTTCTATAAATTAAAAAAAGAAAAACAAAGTGTTCTCTCACTAGCACGCACAAGTGATCACTTGGTTGTATTTAGGCTAGAGCGCGTGAGAGCGATTCATGCGAAGAGGATGTGGTTCACTCGCGCCAGCTATCTTTAAACACATGCACCCATTAAAAGTCTGTCTATTCGACCCTGAGAAGAAGTGCGCTTTACTTTTTGTGTGGTGTTTGCTTGCTGCATTCCCAGTGTAGACATAAAACTGTGTATCACTCTAGTGAACCGCTATCACTGGTTCTAAACTACACTAGCATTACTTTTTCAATTTGAGTTTTGACCGAAGTTGATAGGAATTATTCGTTTTTTGCAGTTTCGCTCTAAATGACGGCTTAAAATTTCAAACACACCCCATCCTGTTGTTTCGAAATCGGAAGTCAGATCCGGTAAAAGTCAAAAGTGAACGTTCATAGACGTAACCCCTTTTATTTGAGTCTAGGTTTGTGAAAATCGACTCAGCTGTTTCTGAGATAGTGAAGAGATTTCCTTCTTGAAGTTTTCGACCACAATTTCCGGTATTTCCGGAACCGGGATCTGAGAATCGATACAGCTGAAATCGATTCGTTTGGTCAGCAACTAACATAACTTATAAATCCAAACAGTTTTGAACGAAATTTAGTGAAATTTTAACGTTTTTTTCGTTATCGCTCCATATAACATGTTTCAATTTCATACACACAACCCTGTATTTTCGGAACCGAATGCCAGATGTGGATATAATTCTACATCAACTTATGAAAACATAATGCTCCTCATTTGAATCTGAGTTTGCGAACATCAGTCTGGCCGTTTCTGAGAAATTGAAGTGATTTCGAGTTTGAATTCCATGCTACTTCCGGAACCAGGAACGATGATCCGGTATACCCAAAATCAACGTGTTTTGTCATCAACCAGTCATACCTACATAATTGAAGAATTATACGGCAATTTAAATGCGTTTACTTGATTTTTCGTGTCATGTATAAAAACACGCCCCTGACAATGAAATTGTCAAATTTATCTGTCTGTAATTCCGGAACCGGAAATCGTATCCGGATGAAACTTGGTAGGGCATGGGGTTATAAGACCTTTCATTTGAACCTTTGTAAAAATTAACATAGAGATGCGGTCTTTGAGAAAATCAAGTGCACTTCTTAGTTGAGTACGCAAAATGTCTGTGCGACTGATCCGCAAAATGTCTGTGCGGTTGATCCGATTTTCACAAACTTATATTCAAATAAAAGGTCTCTTGGTTATTGAATTTTACCCGTATATTATTTCATCTGGATCCGACTTCCGGTTCCGGAGTTACGGAGTAAAATAAGCAGAAAAAAATTGAATGTGAAATTCAATAGCAGACAATGGGACTATGAGGCCTTATATTCGAATCTAAGATGAAGAAAATCGGTTGAGCGGTCTCTGAGAAAATCAAGTGCACTTATTCTTCATTTGTTTTACACATTTTGCCTTGTTACTCCCGTACCGGAAGTTCGATACGGGTAAAATTGAAAAGCCCAGAGACCTTTTATTGGAATATAAGTTTGTGAAAATCGGATCAGCCATTTCCGGGAAAATCTAGTGCACAGTGCATACACACAGACACACAGTCGCACAGACATTTTGCGTACTCGACGAGCTGAGTCGAATAGTATATGACACTCGGTCCTCGTGAATAGGATTACGTTACTTGTACGATTTTATCTTTGAAACTTGAAGTGTCAGCCCTATGATCTTCTCAATTGATTCATAGCCTAATGTTAGTCTCGAACGAGTTTAAAACTACTGATATCGGTTATTCCATATCCGAAAAATTTGAGCGGTTATAAGTTTTGACGTTTATGTCACAGGCATTTGCTCTTTAAGCTTGATCTATAGCCCAATAGTAGCTATCAAACGAGCGTAACTTTGTTGAAATCGTTTCAGTATTCTTCGAGATCTGTTGAAAAATTCGTCAAAAGGTGCACATCCATGCATACACATATACACACACCGACATTTTCCGATCTCGTCGAGCTGATTATCTTTCTATAGAGAAAGGCGAAAACGGTTCATACAGTGTAATGATAAATGTTCTCTTAATATCAGAGAACACGATTAAGTGAATATTTCTAGAGAATTACATTTGTAGTAAGAAATGTCTTACTGTATGAATTGAACTACGTTGCACTTATCCTACCTGGCCAAATTTTTGTGATACGCACTGTGGGTATTACCCGTAAAAAAAACCATTGATTTTACAGCTTTAACAATTGATTCACAATTTAATCTATTGGTTACAATACATTTTATTGTATCTTGACAATTTTTTTTTCGTTTCCAACGATTCAATATATAGTTTCTTCGATTCTACAATTGAATTTATTGTACACGTGGTGTTTCAAACAATATGCAAACTGTACATTTAATTGTTTTCTAAGAAAACATGTATGATAAAATTTTATGATTCTAATTGTTACGATACTTAACAACCTATACATTCTATTGTAAAAAGCATGTTCACAATTAATTGAATAGTGTATAACAATAAGCCCATGCGCTGGAGTTTAACAAATAAGTTGCTCAAGCGGTAATTAGTTCCTACGAAATTTTAACTTAACTTTTCGTTTGATTTATTTCAAAAGTGATGCCAGGTTTGCTTATATTTCTGTTTACTTATGTTTGCCAGTTTTGTGCTTATTGCTATTATTATTTTAAATTGCTAGCTTATAATTTTTTGCCCAACTTCTTTTTAAATTGCTAATTTATAACTTCATGGCATTTTTTAAAAAATAAGGAAAACTACCCAAATGCGTGTGTGTGTGTCAAATAATCTCACTAGATTTTCTCGGAGATGGCTAACCGATTTTGATAGATTTAGGTTGAAATGAAAGTTCTTGTGATAACGGAACTCCTGAATTTCATCCGAATTGACTTATAGGGTAAAGTGTGTTTAAAGTGACGGTGGTTAAAATTATTCGAATATGTGCTTAAAAGCTATTCCAATTTGTAGGTCTCAGTTCTCGCTTCCTTGAACTAACCAGCTCAGTTTTCTCCGTTAGCTTAGTTTTCTTGTAATGGTCCTTGGAAATCGGAAGCCCTGGATCTAGTAATAGACACAACGCTCTTGTCGGCAAGTTATCTTAGCGTGCAAGATGAGTTAATATATTCATCGAAATCATTAACGTTAGTAATAAATTAGTAAGCACCTTTTGGCAGAGTCAGGCAGATTTTTCAACAAGTGGAATCTGATTCTGTATGTCCCCAGGACTTTATTGTTACATGACAAGAGCGCAAGTAACAACTCCACATTGAAAACGGTGTTGCGCTTATATTCGACGTCACGACGCTCCGGAGCAGAGAGAGGGTAAAGCCTGATGGAGATAAAATTTTGTAATCTCTCTCTCCATAGGCATAAAACCTTCTCATTAATCGTATCAACAGATTACAATGATCCAACATTTGAACTTATCACTAACAATTGAAACTAACAATTAAAACTAACAATTAAAACCAACAATTAAAACTAAATCTATAACCCTATAACTAATTGATGACGCCAAGCTTTACATGGCAGTAATAGTACTCTTGCTTAAAAAGTGAGTGAGAAGAAAAGAGTGGGAATAGTATACAAGGGTTGGTGGAGAAGGTGGTAGACGAGCGTGGGCTAGCAACTGTGTTAGAATCGGCATGAAGATCTAATTAGTGGCCAAAAAGATGGTGGAAGGCAAAGAAAACGACGGGTTTAGAATCAGCATGTAGATCTAATTAGTGATCGAAGAATGCATGGTGGAAGACAGAGAGAAAGAAGAAAAGACGACCGGGTTCATTTCGGCGAGCGAATCAAGTTAGTTTCCATAGGAGAATAGTGGAAAGGAGTGGGGGTTGAACGAAAATACAATAATGTATGTATGCATGTATGTGGAGTAGGGAAAAGCCCACTGGAGTTGAGAATTTTTAAACCTCTGCCTCCAGTAGGCATAAAACCTCCTCATCTTTATACCAATCTTTGATTCTGAAACTAACATGATAAGTGACTAAGAAACAATCGTTTGATTACATTTCGAGATACATGAAAATCGAAGACATTATATAAGTTAACGAATAAACGATACATACTAGTAAATGGTTCATTGAATCCATAGTTTATTCTGGCGGAAGGTAATCTTAAAAAGGGGTGATCACGCAGACTACGACGATGAATGTCGAAATTAATTAATTGTAAGAGTTCGGGACAATCGATACGTGATTGTAACAAATCGGCTATGAAAACTGCTTTTGAGACATTCCTACGAACAGATAATAGATCCAAGCCTATAAGTTTACAGCGATCTTGGTAATTAGGTAGATTTGCAGGATCGTTCCATGGTCGATTGCGTAGAGCAAACCGGAAAAATTTTCGCTGGATAGTTTCGACGCGCTCATCGTCGATTTGATAGTAAGGTGACCAAATAATAGCATAATATAATGCCTTAAGGCAGTGTACAATGACAAAGTTTTTGGTTACGCGAAAAATAAATCCTAGAAGCTTTGAAGCTTTGGAAATTATATAAGCAATGTGGTTTTTGAAGTTTAACTTGGCATCAAGAATAATTCCTAATTCCTTTACAAATGATTCGCGTTCCAGCACTTTTCCCGTAATGTTGTATTCGTATTTTATAAACGAGTGTTTGCGAGAGAAGGAAATAACAGAGCATTTTGAGGCGTTTAATGCCCTTCTGTTTATTTGACACCAATAAGCGAATGAATCAGGCTGTGATTGTAGAAATATTGTGTCTTCTTGAGATTTAACCTGGTGATATAGCTTGAAATCGTTAGTAAAGGACAGCTTACAGCATTTCAGCAAAAAATTGAGATCATTAAGGTATAGTAAAAATATGAATGGTCCCAAATGACTGCCCTGGGGTACTCCCTGGCATAAAACCATGCTGAGTTTCGAAGATGTAGTTACTGCAATTGTGAGTGATAAAATCCAGGACAATAATTTCGAGTAACTTGGAAACTTCGCATAATGCCGCAATCCCACGATAATTGGAAGCGTCAGACTTATTTCCTTTCTTGAATACTGGAAAGATATATGAACTCTTCCTAATATCAGAAAACGTTCCTGAGGTGAGTGATGAGTTGAATAGCAGTGAGAGTGGGACTAAAAGGCTTCTCGAACACTTTTTTAGCACTATTGAAGGAATACCATCTGGTCCAGCGTTCGAAGATGACTATAAAACTATAAGACTATAAGACTATAAGACTATAAGACTATAAGACTATAAGACTATAAGACTATAAGACTATAAGACTATAAGACTATAAGACTATAAGACTATAAGACTATAAGACTATAAGACTATAAGACTATAAGACTATAAGACTATAAGACTATAAGACTATAAGACTATAAGACTATAAGACTATAAGACTATAAGACTATAAGACTATAAGACTATAAGACTATAAGACTATAAGACTATAAGACTATAAGACTATAAGACTATAAGACTATAAGACTATAAGACTATAAGACTATAAGACTATAAGACTATAAGACTATAAGACTATAAGACTATAAGACTATAAGACTATAAGACTATAAGACTATAAGACTATAAGACTATAAGACTATAAGACTATAAGACTATAAGACTATAAGACTATAAGACTATAAGACTATAAGACTATAAGACTATAAGACTATAAGACTATAAGACTATAAGACTATAAGACTATAAGACTATAAGACTATAAGACTATAAGACTATAAGACTATAAGACTATAAGACTATAAGACTATAAGACTATAAGACTATAAGACTATAAGACTATAAGACTATAAGACTATAAGACTATAAGACTATAAGACTATAAGACTATAAGACTATAAGACTATAAGACTATAAGACTATAAGACTATAAGACTATAAGACTATAAGACTATAAGACTATAAGACTATAAGACTATAAGACTATAAGACTATAAGACTATAAGACTATAAGACTATAAGACTATAAGACTATAAGACTATAAGACTATAAGACTATAAGACTATAAGACTATAAGACTATAAGACTATAAGACTATAAGACTATAAGACTATAAGACTATAAGACTATAAGACTATAAGACTATAAGAATATAAGACTATAAGACTATAAGACTATAAGACTATAAGACTATAAGACTATAAGACTATAAAACTATAAGACTATAAGACTATAAGACTAGAAGACTAGAAGACTATAAGACTATAAGACTATAAGACTATAAGACTATAAGACTATAAGACTATAAGACTATAAGACTATAAGACTATAAGACTATAAGACTATAAGACTATAAGACTGTAAGACTATAAGACTATAAGACTATAAGACTATAAGACTATTAGACTATAAGACTATAAGACTATAAGACTATAAGACTATAAGACTATAAGACTATAAGACTGTAAGACTATAAGACTATAAGACTATAAGACTATGTGACTATAAGACTATAAGACTATAAGACTATAAGACTATAAGACTATAAGACTATAAGACTATAAGACTAAAAGACTAGAAGACTAGAAGACTAGAAGACTAGAAGACTAGAAGACTAGAAGACTAGAAGACTAGAAGACTAGAAGACTAGAAGACTAGAAGACTAGAAGACTAGAAGACTAGAAGACTAGAAGACTAGAAGACTAGAAGACTAGAAGACTAGAAGACTAGAAGACTAGAAGACTAGAAGACTAGAAGACTAGAAGACTAGAAGACTAGAAGACTAGAAGACTAGAAGACTAGAAGACTAGAAGACTAGAAGACTAGAAGACTAGAAGACTAGAAGACTAGAAGACTAGAAGACTAGAAGACTAGAAGACTAGAAGACTAGAAGACTAGAAGACTAGAAGACTAGAAGACTAGAAGACTAGAAGACTAGAAGACTAGAAGACTAGAAGACTAGAAGACTAGAAGACTAGAAGACTAGAAGACTAGAAGACTAGAAGACTAGAAGACTAGAAGACTAGAAGACTAGAAGACTAGAAGACTAGAAGACTAGAAGACTAGAAGACTAGAAGACTAGAAGACTAGAAGACTAGAAGACTAGAAGACTAGAAGACTAAAAGACTAGAAGACTATAAGACTATCAATTTGAAATGAAGTTGGTGAAAGTCAGCCCTAACATCAACGAGAAAATCATGTGAACACGATTTCATAGTGATTTCTTGAAGAATTTTTTGGTCTTTGTTAAAAATTCTGTTTAAACTAATTCAACTGGCGTGGGTAGCGATTTTAAAAGACAAATTAGAACTGATTTCGATTTTTCTGAGATGATTAGGGTGTTTTTTTCAAATTCAGATTCAAATGTCTAAAGGTTCTATACGTCACTATTGAGCTTTGTCCGGATCCGATAATCAAATTTAACATAATAATGCAAAAAAACATAAGAAATCTTTGAAAACCATATCTCAATTAGGTCTTGCTCGTTGAACGCCGAAATAACCGACTTTGGCTATCCTGATCCTAGCTTTTCGGTTCCAGAAGTATCCCAAATAGTGCCCACAATTGTTTTTAAGCAAATTTACATCGATTTCTTATATAAAAAACAAAGCCTTGATATTACATTCCTGTTGTGGAATTTGACCTTCTGGTTTAACAGACCTCGCAGCCGATCCAGAGTGTACAGAACCAATGCATTGCTACGGTGCTACGATCCTACTGCCACTACGAATCCTCCCAGGTTGGGGCTGGAACATACCGCAACTGGCTTGTAAGACTAGTGCCCTATGCATTGAACCACCAACCCGGGATATTTCTCATATAAACGATAATGATACAAAATTAGTTGCCGCAATAAGTGTATTAAAACTAGTTTTATTGATTTTTTTATACAGGACTTTTAGTCTGTTCCGTATCAGACGCACTTGTGAGCCGCCCCTGACATGGAAAACATTCACTAATGGATTTCCACTTCCTTTGTCGTACTACGACCAAAGATTCTATAGAGACGTTACCCAAACTTCACTCAGTCGAAGGAAGAGTGCGGAGTTCTGGTTGGCCAGTCACACATATGAACACCATTCATCTTCTTCTCTACGAAGCGTTAAGTAAAAAAGCAGAGCTGCTTCTAAAACTGTCTAATTGTTCACCCTTTTTTTGTTCAGTTTTACAAGGCTTAAATGCGTTTTATTCTTGATAAATCTTTACTAATTCTTACCGGATCTCTTCGGCCCTCCGTCGTTCGAAAGCCTGCTGCTGCAAACCTGCTCGGCTGCAGTCAGTTACGGACCCGTATCAATCATCTGCAATCTACATTTCTGCGAATTAAGTCAGTAATTAAAACTTACACACCGCATCGTTTGCTCTACCGGTAATGCAAACACACTGCCCACACTCAGGAACAAGTGGATGGCCGGGATGGTCGATGCATTTTCTGGTTGCTTCATGTTTTTCCTCTACGGAACTGGTCTGCTCGGAAAGCGCACGTATTCATTAGCCTTCGACCGAAGAGTAGGTACACTTTATGATGCGTTTTGCTAGCGGTTATCTTTGCTATAATTTTTTTTATTGATTGTAACAAATCTACGTCGAAAGCCTAATTGAAAGTTACAAGCGTTGGTACTTCGAATGGGGGAACAAAGGTGCAAATCAAGGTGCTAATATACCAATTAAAATGCAATGTGCAGTAAACGAAGTGACTTTAACGATTAGTAATGTGGGATTGCGGACTAAGAGTCAGCAGGGGAAAAAAATGGGATTATGTGAGATACATAAAAATAACCTACACAAAATGTCACCACACGCCAGCTGGCTGGCTATCAAAATTGAGGTTATTTCGCTTTGTTCCGAAAATGCTGCAAACGTTGTATTATCGATCGATCTTCTCACCCACATTTTTCCCAGCTCGCCCACCACCCACCGAAAAAAAAGGTTAGCTTCTTATTTCTCTTCATCCCAAGCGTGGGCGTATTTATTTTTATGACACCACGGTAAAAAGGGAACGACAAGTGGTGAGTGCCCTGCTCGCCGACGGCGAAGAGAGAAATGCGCAACGAAACAACATTTTGGGTAGGTCATGTAATCTGATTATCGCCGCTCGTTCTACCCACGTCCATGCCCATTTTCGGGCAAATCAATTTCTTTTGGGGTATGCCGGAGTCGTCTTCCCTTATTATATGTTCATGTTCATGTACCGCCACCACCACCACCACCGAACGTGCGAAAAATATCTCACAGCCGCTGTGTCGTTTGGTTCGTGGAGGAAATGATTCTGTTTCATTTGTGAGGATTCCTTGGATTCCTTATCGATCCGATGAGTCGTGGTTCCACGCTTTTGTAGTTGTCAAATACGAAGGGATGATGATGATCTTCATGTTCAAACCTTAATAATCTGAAGAAAAAGTAAACAAAGAAGAACTGTCACTTGTCGATGAAGCCTTGTGGTTAATGTACGATTCAGACGATCCGGCTTTTTCCGTCACAGTCACCGGTGACCATTCACACGATCCAGCAGAGAACGTCAACGGCAAGCTCCGTCAACATTTCTCCGAAAGAATATTTGACGGACTGTGATTATCGCACACATGCACGATTCATATGATTACGGTATTGAGCTGACGTTTGTTATGTATATATTCGGTGTCAAGATCCCATTCTTAAACGAAATATACCACATATAAGTAACTAAACTTATCAGTAGATTTGCAAAGTACGTTACGTTGTTGAGTAGAACTGATTGTTTTGTGTTTTCCTCTTTTTAGTTAATTTTGAAAGTTATTTATTCGATTAAAAGGTAGGAAAACAACAGATCGATTGGCTTCAAAAGCTCCCAGATTTTGTATTAGTGGAATAAAATTTTGCGAAACTAAGTTCTTCAAATTCTGCGTGTAAGAAAATTACATGACGGACACGGATAGGAAACCGGATCGTGTGAATCAGAATGACGGTGACGGACGTTGACGTTCCGGTGACGGTGACGGAAGAAGCCGGACCGTCTGAATCGTACTTAATTCACCTAGAATTCTGTATGAAATGTTCAAAACGACGAATGTAACAATGAGAGATTCTCTTTGTTTACTTTTTCCTTCGATTATTACGGTACTCTTAGCAATCCTTCACTCCAATTAATTACCGATAATAATAACTAAAGCTATCATCTTTTAATCTGCACTGAAGAAATTACCGAAAAGAGCAGGAATGCTTCGCAATAATCGAAAGAGAAAGTAAACAAAGAGAATCTCTCATTGTTACATTCGTCGTTTTGAACATTTTATACAGAATTGTATCTCTTTTTAATCGTATGCCTCATGAGATGATTGTTTGTTCATGCTATGGAGTTGTGGATCATCAAAAAATACTGCTTGAAAACAACACTTTTTTTATATATGTTTCTTTAATTACATTCAAAATTTCCTTACTCACTAAAAATCAAGTTCGCTTTATTTGATGTTTTAAGACTAGAATAAATTACACGTAATTTCAATCTTAATTAGCGTAAAAAAACCGTGCAAAAAAAAATCAAACCGCGCAACTACGGAAATCCGCGTAAAAAAAACCGCAAAACTAAAAGATTTTTTTTTATGCCAAATGTTTTAGAAATGCATGAAACGTCCAGATCTGGTGCAATCCAATTTTTTTTTAATTGACTTCGGGACTTACAGAATTTTAGACCGCGTAACTTTTGGTGTAATTTGAAAAACAAATTTGAAAAAAGACTGGGATTTGACATGTTCGAAATCTAAAATTTGGTGCCAAATGTCTTAGAAATGCATGTAAAGTCGGGATCTGGTGTAATATACAAAAAATTTTACTTCAACATTTTGATTCTTCAAATCATCCGCTAGATCACTGTGTTGGGAGAATGCTGAGAAGAATTGGAGCTGCTAGTGGTATTTCTTCCAAATCATATCTCGATGCAACTAGCGGAAGTTCTTCTAAATTATTTTCCACTGTCGCTAGCAAAACTGTCGTATAATCTGGCATCTCGTTGTAGCTGGGAGCTAGTTGCTGTGCACTTTCAACAGACACAGGTCGATATGAATCTATTCGGCATGAGTCCATGAGTCGCAAATTCGCATTGTAGTATTCGCAGTAATTGCGCACTGCTTGTAAGCAAAGTGTTCAATCATACAATCTGTTACTTCACGACACTTAGACGACACAGAAAGAAAAGGTGAAACTTACACGACATGTAAACCAATAGTACTATTAAACAGACCTCAGTTAAAACGAAAATCTGATTTAAAACCAAGATTGATGTAAAATTACATTGAAGTGCATTTACTTTTTCATTTAACAAGGCTGTATATTTACAATTCGCTTAGTTTTGTAATGTAACTTTCCATTCAATTACCTGCTCTAAATATGTGCATGAAAATAAATGTAAAATCACAAAATATTTTTATCTGTGGAACAAGGTTTTTCATTATCACGAAAAGGTCTACAACAATTACATTTTCCGACCATTATATCACACTCACTGAACACTATAGTTTGTTGATTTATTTCAAAAATGTGCTTTTATAGTTGGATATAGGTAATCTTTTATATCAGGAGTTCCCAAACTATTTTGGGTCATTGGCCATCAACAAATTCTTTTGAAAGTTCAATTATTTGCTTTTTATATATTGATGTAAAATACTTTCCAATTTCTGCGGATGGTAAAATAAGCACAACTTTTTCTCGTAAATATTTCAAATATTAATTTATATCAAACAATAGGGAGTCGATTTCTAGACCTCGTTGACCCCCATAGTCAGTTTTCGTTTACGTCGACCCCCGCAAAAAAGGATATCGACCCTAAGGGGTCTACAGGGTCCGGCACTCGAAGTGTAACCAATTAAAAAGGCCATAAATTCAGTTTGGAAAATTACTTTTACTTAATTCAAAGTACAAAATGTGTAAAAATAATACAAAATTCAGAATCTATTCACTTTTGCTCGATATGACCACCTTTTGCCTTGACTATGGCCTTGAGACGGTCAAAAAACGAATCGCAAGTTGCCGAATGTGACTTGCAGGTATTTTGGCCCACTCGCGGACAATAACTTTTTTCAGCGCCTCGAGACTGGTGTATGTTTTAGTTCGGACTTTGCTCTCCAAAATGGCCCAAAGAGAATAATCCATTGGATTCGCATCTGGTGAATTCGAGAGCCATTGTGTGGACGTGATGAAGTTCGGAACGTTGTTTTTCAGCCATTCTTGGTTCACTCGAGTTTGTGAGACAGTGCCGAGTCCTACTGAAACGTCCATGGTCTGCCACCGAAATGTTTGTCTGCCCACGGCTTCAAAGCAACCTCCAGAATACTTTCCCGATAATATGTCGCATTTACCTTGACGCCAGGCTCGAAGGTTTGAAGTTAGTTACACTTCGAGTGCCGGACCCTGTATATCGACCACTTTGTGAACCCCTGTTTTATATCATACACTCCGAAAAAAATCAATTTTACAGGTGACTTAATCCCTCATACGATGTAATTCATACAGACCTAATTTGTCAAATGACTGAAGACTTTATTTGGAATGACTTAATGTTAGATGAGCTTGAATTTTACTGGTTTCGATTGTAACTTGCGTTCTGCTAGCAGGTGCGACTTTATGAATTTAAATGCACCTTTTACCAGCCAAGTAGATGCATGCTTCTGTGGCTCAGTCGATTAACAGACGTACCTTCGATCCAATGATTCTCGGTTCAAGTCGCGGCGGTTGCTATCAGTATTCTTTTTTTTTTATTTAAATGAACTTCATGTCATGGAGTCTTAGACACAATATTAAATGTTCTTCGACGTAAATTTGCGTGAGCTGCGACGCTCCATTTATGTGCATCTAATAAAATGTAAAATCATAGGATTTTTTTTAAGTGTGAGTTTTATAACAGTGACTTTTGTTTTCAAAATTTCTCAAAAACAGCTACTCGCATCATCTTGATGTCAACGAAATAATTTATTCAAAATTTGATGAGAATTTCAAAAATACTAATTTTGGCAATGGAGAAGCCAGACTAATTAAAAAAACGGCTGATACATTTATTCCTATAAAAACATCGTTATTCGAAAATTGTTCAACAGTTTTTCCCCGGGAAACTTTTTTGTTTATCATCTCTCCAACTTTCTAAAACATTCATTGGATTCCTTGTTATTTGACGTTTTTTGTGATAGAAAACTTAAAAAAAATCTTGCGGTGAAATAACTGAGAATTTCGAAAAAAAAAATTTTCCAATGTATATTTGATTATCTACAACTTCTTTTTAGACATTTTTTGGTAAATTTCTAGTTATAATTGTTTAAAGATAATGTGGCTAAATACGATAGAAATTAAACCCTAAAATTACACACACAAACCATTCGACACGAATCTTTTATTTTTTATTAGATACTATACAGAGAAGTTCACAAACGTCTAATATATGTAAACAATGGTTTTAATATTTTATTTTGAATAAAAACAACAAGAAAACACCTTGTTTTTCTCGCATATATGCTCTGTTGTTCATACAACACTCTCAATTTCTTTGATGCTTTATTAGGATGTACCAGAGTTCAACTTCGTGAAATATTGTGTGAACAAAAAACGGATAACTCGGGAGATGCGCGATATGTTCGCCATTTTGAATATTTTTAATCTATAAAAATGGTTTTTAGCCTTTCTCATATAAAAAGGTTATGCAATCACTGTAAAAACTGACTTTTCAACCGAAGCCCGGTGGGCCGAATGTCATATACCATTCCACTCAGCTCGACGAACTGAGCAAATGTCTTTGTGTGTATGTCTGTATGTGTGTATGTAATTCTCGGAGATAGCTGGACCGATTTTCACAAACTAAGATTCAAATGAAAGGTCTCGTGGTCCCATAGGTTGCTTTTGAATTTCACCCGGATTGGATTTCCGGATCGGGAATAATGGGGTAAAATGCTATTGAATGTCATCTGAATCCGACTTTTGGTTCAGGAGTTACGGGGTAAAATGTGTAAAATGAGCTAAAAACGTGACATCGATTTTTTCAGCGACTGTTCATCCAATTTTCACAAGCGTTGGTTCATATAAAAACTATTACAACCCCATACAATCCTACTAAATTTCATCCGGATACGACTTCCGGCTCCGGAATTACAAACTGATAGGTTTAAAATTTTAATTTCATACATAACACGAAAAAAATCAATCAAATATATTCAAATAGTCGTATAATTCTTGAATTAGACAGATTTGGTTAGTTTTATGCAATGATTTTTGGGTAAACAGGATCTTCGTTTCAAATTCCGGAACTATCGAAAAATTGAAAAAAGTGTTCTTGTACTCCGAACCAGAAATCACTCCAATTTCTTAGAAGCGGATAAACCGATTTTCACAAGCTTAGAGCAATTAAAGGTCTTGTGATTTCATTCAAAATTCCTGAATATTATTTGGATCCGACATCCGGTTCCGGAAATATGGAGTGAAATGTGCGAAAAATTGTTAAAATGAATGCACCAACTTTTCTCATAGATGGCCGAACCGATTTTCACAAGCTTAAATTCAAATTCAAAGGTCTTGTGATCCCATACAAAATTCCTGAATTTTGTTTGTATAGGACTTCCGGTTTCGGAGTTATGGGGTAAAATGTGAAAAAAAATGAAAATAAGCGTACTAATTTTTCTCAAAGATGGCGTAACCGATTTTTACAAACTAAAATTTAAATGAATGGTCTTATGATTCTATACAAAAATTCTGAATTTCATCTGAAACCGACTTCCGGTTTCGGAATTAAAAATGTAATACCATCACTTGAAGAGACGACGACTTTAAAAAATTCTAAATCGACATCAAAACTGCTAAAATCCTTATCAGTAGACGTCCAAACAAAGCGATTCCGGTTATTCCTTCAAGAATTGAAGAAAATTATTTTGAAGAATACCACAGTAAGGGAGAGTGTTCGGTTTCCGCTACCCTTTTATTTTAAAATCGTAACTTCTGACTTAGTGCACATTATGCGGACATCTATAAATCAATGGAAAGCTAAAGTCCCTGGCTAACAACTGATTAAGAAACTAAGTTGATGCATTATATTGAAAAAAAAAATGTTATCAATTTTGTAAACCGATAAATTTTGTTATCAATTTTTTAAACCGATAAATCATAATTTGTCGAAAAAAATGGGATGCCAGTAACCGAACATCTAGAGGTGTCGGTAACCGAAATCGGTAGACGTTTTGAAAATGACAATAAAAAATCTTTGGTTGCGAAAATTTTGATAGCATCCGGTATTAAATCACGAAATAGATCGATTTCACCTCATTGATTGATGCTCTTCAATTCATGATACTATAAAAAATGTCAGAAAAAACTTTTGTGTTGATTTTCACGCAATTAAAGTTTATTTTGAACGCCGCAAAAAGTACAAGCGACTGATTGCTTCGCAATTCGGCACAAGCAGATCGTGCTGCTATTACACACACATGACATTTGTCGGAATGATGCTAACTGCTTTCTATGAAAAGTTACGGTGGGGTGCCGGCAACCGAACACCTTCCCCTATTATATATGAAAGAATGATTTATATGAGAATGACATCATTTCACTACTAGGTGGATTGGAACAGGTTTTTTTTATCCTCAAACGTGCATCTACAGATGTCCCAAAAGAAATTTTTGAAGAAAGTTTCAATATTTAGTTTCGGATTTAACATTTAGTTCCAAAACCCTGATCTACACTCCAAAAAATTTTGAATTTTACAGGTGACTTAATCCCTCATACGATGTAATTCAATAAGACCTAATTTGTCAAATGACGGGAAATTTTATTTGTAATGACTTAATGTTAGATGAGCTTGAATTTTACTGGTTTCGACTGTAACTTGCGTTCTGCTAGCAGGTTCGACTGTATAAATTTAAATGCACCTTTTACTAGCCAAGCAAATGCATGCTTCTGTAGCTCAGTCGATTAACAGACATACATGCGATCCAATGATTCTCGGTTCAAGTCGCGGTAGTTGCTATCAGTATTTTTTTTATTTTAATAAATTTCATGTCATAGAGTTTTGTTCTTCGACGTAAATTTAGGTGAACTGCGACGCTCCATTTATGTGCATCTAATAAGATGTAAAATCACAGGGATTTTTTTAAGTGTGTAAAATTCAGAGTTTTGTTCCGGAATTCTGACGTTGAGCACCACAATTCCGAATTTGGATTCAAATTCCGAAATTAATTCAAGACGAGTTGGTTCGTAAATAGCAAAATCCGAAAAATTGAATAGAAAACGAATTTCTAGTTTTTAATCACGAAGAAGTTTGACATAAAATCATGATTGAAACAAAGATGTGCAGAAAATATTGGATAAGCGAGGGTGGGAATTTTTTTAAATTCGTATTCGTAATTTGTAGAACTGGCATCACTGCTTACTTTACAGCTTGTTTATGGAAGGTTCCACGTTTTCTGGCAGCCTAATGTATGGATAGCATTTTCATGAAAAATTAATGACTTCTTAGTTTTACTATCCATCTCGGGACGCACTTCAAATAAGTCTACTTCCGCTGGCACGTTGACAAATTCCCCGCACTCGGACAGTCAGCTGACCTATATTTTCGGCAATCAATTTGTCCTTCCGTTGACAAAACAGCCTTGCGTTGCAGTTGGGTGGCGTCCAAAAAGGCGATAAACAAACAAGAAATGACCATTATGTGAAGAAGAACACAATTTCCCCGGTGTGTTTGGTGCGGCACTGCAAGGCATAAGACTTCTCATCTCGGTTGGTTGAAGGGTTGGGAGTTTAACCTACATAATACCGAACGGGACGAGATGTTGACCAAATGGGCTACAGTCTGGTGCAAGCTCGAAGGAAGCAGCTGCCCGGAGGATGAACGCTTTTTCGTCGTAACCACAAAGACGCATCGCTGCACTCAAGTGTAAAGGAAATTCGGTCACCGAAGGATGGGATGCCTGCCATGGTCGACGAAGAACTCTTTCGCGTGCTGTTGAAAGCTTCATCAATCTGGATCGTCCGGTGTTTTGTTCGGTCCGGTGGGGCGGATATATCTTGATGTGACATTTTCTAAGATTACACGACAAAAAGCTACTACTACTGATGAATGTGGATGTTCCAAATCTTGACGACTAGCAAAAAAAAAAAAATAAATGACTTCGTACACTTTTCTATCCGAACGGAGATCAACCGAAGACTCTGCACAATAATTAATAACCATCAGTAATTCAAACATCCGCCACGAAACACCGTTTCCATCAATAGGTTCGCATTTCATTCAACTTCAAAATCAAGAACCGCATTCCCAATTAACACTGCGTATTTTGATTAACATAAATTAATAAGCAATAAATAAGCAACCATCAGTGCGATCCAATTAAGAAGCAGGTTGCACTGGACCGAAGAGAACCCGGTAGTTTATCAGCACATGCCCTGCAGAAAAAATAATAATAAACGGACGACGTGAGCTGATGTGAAGAATGGGAGGTAAAATGGCTAAAATTGATGCTCACTGATTTGCGACATGCGTCTGACAGATAGCCACAACAGCACCGAGCGGTGTCGATGCGGTCATTATGGTGTCGATGCGTATCCCCATTATACCTACATCGATCGCTGCATTTTTCAATGCCCGCATATGCGGGGCATCCGTCACGAAGGTGACCAGACAGCTTTTGATGCATTGCCAAACATTGTATGAAAAATTCCAAACGCGATCGTCGTCTTTGAAGAATACTTGAGGAGAAAAAAAAACACACTACGCCAGCACCTATTATCATCATTATTCGCTGAAGCCGTTGTATAATTACGTTGTTAAGTTAATTGAAACATTTAATATACATATACAACACGCCGGAGTAGTGTTTTCGATCCATTTTGCGGGCGAAACCGGCTCATAGACGGTGGTGGAGGTGACGGATCTGATGCCAGGAACTGTTCAAACACGGCGTTCAGTGTTCATAATTTTGCACCTGTGCTAATGGAGGTCCTGGGCAATTTTCATCAACCCAATCGAGCACGGACCGAAACGCGTGAGCCGAAAAATTGGGCAATCGCTACGCATATCATTATTTGCGAGGATGATATGTTTATGCTATCAGTCTTCGTTGTGTGCGGGGTCACGAGTCCGGGTTTGCAGCACTGCTTAACAACTTAAATCGAGGTTACTGGCCGGGCGAAACAATGCGTTCTTGGTAATCAGTAATTGGACAGTACTTAAGAAGAAAAATAAACTGTTTCAAACTTTGTATTCTCCATTTTCATTAATTGGAACGTTGTATTTATCCATGGAAATTATATTGTTGAACAGACCTAAATTTATGCGTTCATCGATCAAAAAAAAAAGAAAAAAAAAGTACGGGTGTGTAATGTCAGAGACATAACTGGATGTCGTGAATACGAATATGACACGCTTTATTAATGCTTCCGAATTCGAATTGGTAATTGATCGATTGTTTGAATTGTGCAACTTTCCCCTCTTTCATTACTAGAAATTTAAACGATGCGCCTGAACTAAATTACACATTAGTTACATTAAACATTCTGAAACGCAATTAAATATTATGAAATAAGCAGTATAGTTCATTATAATAAAAAATGGTGGCTCTGAAAAGAACTTTTTATGAAAGCGTTCGTGATGAAGAGTGACGAGTTAAGTTAGTTCAGCACGCAGACTCTGAGTTCTAAACCCATATTCCGGAACTAAGCTCTGAAACTTGAAGACCGCCATGACTACCAGAATGAGTTGTATAGAGTACAGTAAAGCAAATTTCCGCATAATTCTTTACGAGTATTATTATGGTTCTAAAAAGAACCGAATAGAAGAAGTCTGAAATAAAGAACTGGACCCTGAGTTCAAGAACTAAATTTAGAACCAATAACAGACTCAGAATCCAGTTTGAATTCCAGAACTGCAATTTCGAAACTGAAATTAGTTCCGGAATACAGTTTCAGCACGCAGGCTCTGAATACTAAACCTATATTGCGGAACTAATATCTGAAATTTGAACTTCTCGTTACGACTACCGAAAAGAAAATGAGAGTTGTTACCTGAGCGTTTGAGGTTTTAACCACGCAAAAGGTGCACTCTCCGTCGCTGCTGGTTGGTGGTTTAACTCTCGCGGTGGCAGTCTTCTCGCCTTGATGGCCAGCAAGCGAATAAGAGTTGCTACCTGAGCGTTTGAGGTTTTAACCATGCAAAAGGTGCACTCTCCGTCGCTGCTGGTTGGTGGTTTAACTCCCACGACGTCTGCTTCCACCGAACGCACGAAAAGAAATGATCGATTTTCGACCACGGTTTCCCTTTTATACGCATTCAGTTGAAGATATGTGCCTGACTGCCTCAAAATCGTCGTCCTTGCGTGAAAAATCCAAGCGAAAGTAAAGAGTTTTCCGCATTATTTTCAAATTTTGAGAAAACCTAATTTTTGAGTTGTTTGTAGTTATCTCACATTGTTCAAAATATTATCCTAAATTCCTGATCATATTTTTGATGAAATGGTGAAAGAATTATGTTGCTACCATTAATACAAGTCGAGATATTCACGATTAAGTTCTGCCCATTCTTCCATATGGCTAATTTTGAAAAGGCGCCCCATAGTAAAGCAAGTCGTATTCACGACAAAAACTACAAGGATCAGCCCCATGGGGTTGTTCGAGCCTTTGATGTGGAACAAGGCAACCAAAATTTCTAATGATCTACAATCAAACAGTTCAATCAATTGTTACATTTTTGAATCCGCAACTGCACGACAGTTTGCTTTGATTGATCTTGATTAGGAACCAACACCGAACATCGTTTGTCTTGATTTGTATTTGTTTTGTAGTCGACGAAATTATATCCCAAAGGTATGCAATTATATCTTTGTACATACTTGCGATACGGATTTCAATATTTCAGCTTCTCTTCGCCAAGCTTGTGTTCAAGTTTTGTATGCAAGCAGTTGTTTTTATAGCGTTAAGTTTCAGTATAATTATTACCATTCTGCGATTTTGGTTGAAGCGATAAACTTTTTCTCATTATTAATCGAGTTTATCTAATATAAATTAGAATTTAGTCTTAACACTTCCAATACCAAGCCTGGAAAAAAGTTGGAACGGTAACTTTTAGCAATCATAGTTCAGTTGTTACTTGACCAATTGCGAGAAATTTTACACCCTCGAATTTTGTGAAGTTTGTATATTATTTTAAGCAAATCATTATTGACGATTGTTTAGGAAAAACTAATGAAAACCTGATTTCCCGTTTCAAGTTTTTTTTCAAGCTCAAAATGTGCCCTATCTGCATTCATGCGGCACCTGCATCGCGAATAGCCAATTGAGAACTTCAACTTTACCGAGTCATAGCATTGTTGTTAGTCAACCGATTTTCGAAATTTGTTCACCATTGGAAAGGTACTAATTCCAGAAATAAAATGCACTTAAACGAGAGAGAAAAATAGAGTTTCCTACCCAAAGTTATAATGTAAATGGTAGATTGATGACCTCAGAAAAGGTGAGACTTTTTATAATGATCGTAAATATCTCGTAATTCAAAGCGATGAGCTATATATTTTTACACATCATTCGATTGCTAGTGATACCAGCTTAAATTTTCGCCAAACTACCATTCTTGCACTATCAAAAGAAAACCTTAAAATATCGATGAATTTATAAATACCTTATGATCAAAAAAGAACCGGAATTTTCATTTTAAAATTCCCGCGCTTGTCCAATCGGTAAAACTTTATTCTCTCAACGTTGGCAACACTTTTATACACATTCTGTCAAATTTGACGCATATCGTACGATTAGTTTTTGTTTGGCGTCTATACAAAGAAGTTGAAAAATTTTCGTGTGGCGATTTTTATAATGGATGAAAATTTAGAACAACGTGCGTGCATCAAGTTTTGTGTTGCAAATGGATTTAAGTGTTCCGAAACGTTGAAAATGTTAGGAAAGGCCTTTGGTGTCTAGGAGGCATACGAGTGGTATAAACGCTTCAAAGGTTTATGCAAATGTCCGTGTGTGTATGTGTGTGTCTGTATGCGTGTTGTCAATAAAGAGGTCGAGATCTCAGAGATGGCTGGACCGATTTTGATCAAACTAGTCGCAAATAAAAGGTCTTCCCGTTACCCAGAACGCTATTAAATGGTTTTAAGATCGGATGTTTACTTTTTGAGTAGTACAAAGTTTTATGTCAAAATTTTCAGTTTTTTGACAGTATCTGTCACATTTGACCTTGAAAACAGAATATGTTTTCAGACTTAGATTCCGCACGGTAATAGCTATCCAACAAGCCATAGATTGTTAAAATCCATCCATTTTTAACGGAGATATCAAAATTTTTGTGTAAGCGACTTTTTCCCCTATTCAAGCAGTAGAAGTTTGGAGCGCTGTATGGCAAATAAATGCTTGGGATCAACGTAAAACACGATTTTTATACTGTTACATACAATTGTTTCTAAGTACCAAAAAGACTGTGTACAGCATCCTTTTTCATGACAATTTGCCTCGGACCGATTTTAGCACGGTTCGTTTTTGGCAACATAATCGTTCGAATATGACGTATATAAATCAGATGATGGCATCATTTTCGAGTTGAAAACAATTCCATAATTATATTGTTTTAAACTACTTAGAGCTATAAATGCTGGAAGAACATAACACCCATATACCATTCGAATCAGTTCGTCGAGATCAGCTAATACGTGTGTGATAATAATATCAAAATAAATAATTTCACTCATTTTTTTTCGGAGATGACTCAACCGTTTTCTACAAACTCAGATCCATATGAAAAGTCGTATGCTTCCAAACAAGGTTCCTGAATTATGTTTGGTTCCAACCTCTGGTTCCGGAACTACAGGATGATATGTGAAACGAAATTAAAATTGTGTAAATCATTTTTCTCGTAAATGGCTGAACCGTTCTAAGATTCAAATGAAGTCTAAGAATTATCTAAGATTCAAATGAAAAGTCTTTAGATTCTATAAGACATCTTGCTTTTCAGTCAGATCCAACTTCCGGTTTCGGGGATACAGGGTGATTAGTATAGAAATGTCTATTTCACATAAGTTAATCAGATTTATCGGGTTAGCAGATTTGGATAGTTGATAACCAAATAAACTTATTTCAGTTTTAGTGATATTCAGTTTTTGATTCGGAAGGCACTCAAAGATTTAATTGGTACTACAATTTCTCAAAGATGTTTACACTGATTTTCAAACATTTTGAAACAAATGTGAACTATACAGCTACTCATGTGAATTTATCTGACTTCAGCTACACCGATTTTCGAATTCCGATTTCAGTATCGAATTGGTTCTCAAAGTTCAATCCTTTTTTTTTAAAAAGCCAAATCGAATTTCAGAATCAAAAATTAAATATTAAATAAACTTATAGTCCCATACAAAATAAATGAATTTTATCCAATTCTGACTTTCGATTCTGGAATTACAGGATGATGAATTTTCAAAATTCAAACCGATATGGAAGATGACAATCCCGAAAAGCTTCAAGGTTGGACTCAAAACTATTGCAATTTATTCGTCAAGTCAATTCATGGCCATACGAATCGGTTTGGGTTATGCTGGTTCCTGAATACCGGCTCTGGAAGTACCTTAAATTACCGTAAACTCTAAAGTGGAACTTACTTCGACATATCATGGAATGTTTAATCGATTGTCCCACTTTTAGATTCAAATTCGATACGATTTGCAGTTTCGACATTACAGAGTAAAGAGTGATTAAAATCTCAAATTGTCGCTTAAAACGACGGTCATTAAAATAATGTCATGAAAACTGAAAAACCGAAGAATATTCATGCAAACAACACATGCGGATTGATAAAAATCATCTCACTGCTAGGTGGATTAAGTACGTTTTTTAATAAAATTCTGGTTCTTTTTTTATCATAAGGTATATATGAATTTTTCATTTTTTTCACATGTTACATGGATGTAACTCAAAAATTAGAGCGATGTCATGTACCTGAAAAATATTGGAATCATTACCAGAAACAATGTATTGATGAACGAAATTATATATCCGTTCAAAGAATCTCAAGAAACTTGGTACAAATACATACTATACTAACCAATGGCAAAAGAAAACAAATACAATTTAAAAATAATTTATTGCTTGATTTTTGTGTCACAAGCAATTAAGAGCAAAAACATATATCTTGAATTTTCCGCTATCCTAAACGACATCAGTTTTAATCGATAGAATATTAAAATTTAAATTTCACAAACTTAGAATTATTTCGGAATGATAGAATGCGAAAATTATTTGAATTTGCTATTACTAAATTCCACTCGAAAACCTATCGTATAGTTGTTTACCAATTCAGAAAAAGTAGAGTTACGAATTTAGCACAAAACATCTCACGAAATTAAGTAAAACCTGTTTTTATCCACCTAATGGTGTAATGAATCCTTTCTCAAATCTCTCTTATTCTCATATAAAAAACAATTTTGTTTGATTTTTGAAAAACATGAAAGCCAGTACATGAACTAGTGTAACCTACAGAATGGAACAGTTCTCAGATCGGATAGTCCATCTTCATCTTTTCTTTTCTAAAGTAAGTTTCACTATTCCAGGTACTTTTGTAACTGGAATCGTCCCGAATATTGGCTTTGCAGCAGCCTTTGAGATTAGCACCAACAGATTATCTACCAGCAGGTTACAGTTACCTTCGTCTCGAGAAACAACCTCTCAGTTTGAATACTTTTTAACTGAATGAAACCCTGCACTTATGTTTCTTTTGCATATGAAATTCATACTATATAAGGCGATACTTTTTA
Organism: Malaya genurostris; assembly: GCF_030247185.1. NCBI lineage: Eukaryota > Metazoa > Arthropoda > Insecta > Diptera > Culicidae > Malaya > Malaya genurostris. Next base: position 130,990,459 of record NC_080570.1, read on the forward strand.
AACGGAAACATGAAATATTTTTTGTGATTGAATTTTTATCATTAGTACAACCATTAGAATTGAATAGTAGGGTGCCAATATTTTGGAATCATCTTTAATTTCGTAAAGCTGTGGGTGAGTGGTGCCGGCTGTCATTGGAAGTTATTTAGAAATTAACCTTGTCTGTGCTAGGACACGTAACCAATTTCATTATGTTCACGTTTCGTTTTAGCCTCGACAGTTTATGTTGAACTGCAGGTGGCATAACAGTCCAACATAAACTGCTATGCACTGACGAGTCTAAGACGAAACGTAAAGAAAATGGTGAAAGTTTGATAATTTTCCATTTTGAAAAATCATCACACTTTTTTTTCAATTCCAAATATCTTAAAATGGGCTTAAACTTTAAGATCAAGTATTGCGAAATTTAATCGTTTAGTGAATCAGGAGGAGGTATTCAAACGATTGCTTTTGAAGTCAGATAATCTCTGTAATAATATTATCAAATAGAGTAACAACCAACGTGAATGAACCTCATCTTCCCGAATATGCATCTGAATTAGTTTCAACACTCCAGAAGATAAAACTACCTTAATTTCATGTAGAGCTAATAAATGGCTTACATGATAGAGTATTTTTCAATGAAAAAATGCACACTGGGTTTAAAACTTAAAAACACAATTTAAAAAATTTAAAGAACTATCTCCTCCGCCTTTTTTTATAAACATGCTCGAAAGTAATTTCTGTCAAATGCAAGAAACGGATTTTTTTGTCATTTGCCTCAATGTTAGATATAGCAGTTTAAAAGTAACTTGTTTTTCAACTAATTTTGCTCATAACTTCGGTTCCGAAAACGCTACCTGAATGCGACAGTTATAAAAAATTGGTTTTAACAATATTCAAAAATACCTGATACGAAAAGTGAAAAATAAAAATGCTACAGTAAAAATCTGATTTTTTTAGAAACACCCTAAGTTGCTCTTTAAAAATACCTGTAATACCGATTACTCTGCTTTCAATCAACAAATTGTAAAAAAAAATCGAGATAGATGGGAAAAGGGAGATTTTCGCATTCATCAATTTCAAGAAATGCTTCAACGATTCCGAAACTTTACAATATCAGAACTTATTTGCGTTACATATTACTCCAATCCATTCAATTTACGGTTGCTTTCCTCAAAAAAGGGAAACTAAAAAAATTGTTTCACACTCATAAATTGAGCTATGTATTGGTATAATAACTAGTTATTAATTTTCTATCTATGCGTTTTCGTCACTACTTTCAATCTGAGAATGGTAAAATGTGCAATTCGAGTCATGTTATCAAGATATTTATCTCTCACACTTTACGAAAAAATCGTAAGCTTCACACATTTTTACAAGCATGGTGCTCTCAGGCATAAAACGTCGAGATCAAGAGCAATCTCTAATTTTTTTTTGAAAAAAATCGACTCTGGGACTTTGAATTTTGAGATACCCGAAATCTAGCGTCGAGATCTGGTGTTTTTTTTACGTTTCAGGCAATTCTAAGATATTTGGCATAAAAAATAAGTTTCCGATTTCGGTGGATTTAAAAAAAAATCTCCTAGATGACACTAAATCTTGACGTTTTGACCAATTCTAAGATATTTGGAATTGAAAAAAAAATCGATTTTGGAAATTTCATGTAAATCGCTCCTAAATCGATAATTATCAAACTTTCACCATTGGGGACGGGTATAGCGTGATGGGTAAGTCGATTCCTTTCATGTAGCCCGCCTGGGTTCGATACCCAACCCCGCACATAGGGTCTGAAAGCTTTTCTGGCCCGAAGAGATGAATAATCTTAAGGTTAAAACCTCTATAATTGAAACTAAAAAAACTTTCACCAGTACCTTTCCGTCTCGTCTTAGACTCATTAGTGTATAGCAGTTTATGTTGAACTATTATACCACCTGCAATTCAACATAAACCGCCAAGGCTAAGACGAAACGTAAACGTAATGAAATTGGTTATGTGCCCTAGCATAAACAAGGTTAATTCCTAAATTCCAATCACACTATTTTATGTTGTTGGTTGAAAATAATTCATAAATAATATGAATTTTATATACGAAAGAAACATAAGTGCAGAATTCCATTCAGTAAAAAGCATTCAAACGAAAAGGCTGTGTTTCGAGACGAAGACAACTGTAAGATGCAGGTAGATAACCTGTTGGTGCTAATCGCAAAGGCTGCTGCAGGTACCTGGAACCGATCTGGGAATTGTTTCATTCTGTAGGTTACACTAGTTCATGTACTAGCTATCATGTTTCTCAAAAATCAATCAAAATTGTTTGAAGAATACCATTCCTTTTTTATATGAGAATAAGAGAGATATGAGAAAGGCATCATTACACCACTAGGTGGATAGAAACAGGTTTTACTTAATTTCGTGAGATTTTTTGTGCTAAATTCGTAATTCTGAATTGTAAAACAAGTATATGATAGATTTTCGAGTGGAATTTACTAATAGAAAATTAAAAAAAAATTCGAAAAAAAATTAAGTTTGTGAAATTTAAATTTTAATATTCTATCGACTATGATTGATGTCGTTTAGGATAGCGGAAAAATTAATATATATGTTTTTGCTCTTAATTGCTAGTAAAACAAAAATCAAGTTTTGTAATATTATTAAATTGAAGTTGGTTTCTTTTACCATGGGTTAGTATATATAATTCTTATGTTCCATTTCTTATTGTACAGGGCCAATGAAATTATTTTAAATTATTGTGTTGTCACAAAACATATTTTATTAGTAAAATTCAAAGTCTCTATGAAATAGATGAAACCAAAGATTGCAATATATTCACCTTGATTTGCAGAAACGATGCGAAATTTTAAATTTTCTGTTTCTAGCGACAAAGAAACAATATTTCGAAACTATCTGAAATAGATGATTGTCATTCTGGGAAAAAGCTACAATCTGAAGTGGGAGTTTTATATTTTATCAGACGAAGAAGGGAATATCGAGTCAGCCGTTGTTGTTTTAGAAAAAATCCTCCTTTTTCCATTTTTTTTTTCATTTGCAGATGTCGCTACCGGTAATTAAGTTTAACGGCAATGTGCCAATAGCAGCCTGTGTAAAATTCAAGTGTCCTAAGAAAGGTTCAAATGATGTAACTTAGATGGCGCGTTAGGCAAAATTAGTCCTGTGTTAGATTGCCAACTAAAATCAGTATCGAACCGACTTTAACTCGATGCGGTTCGATTGTGCCGTAGATGAGGTTGCTCACGCATTTTTAATGTCATCGTGATCGGTTAGGTCTCGTACAAAATCCTGTTAGTTTTTCTAAGATAATTTCTAACACTAATTTTTTTACCAATTGATTCAGATTGATTCACTCTGAAAAAGTTATGCGGATGGAAAATAATGGATTTGTAGATTACGTCACTTGAACGATTATATTTCCGAGACAAGAAGTTTCAGCAAAATGGTCTTCGAACTCGATCCACAACCCAATTTTAGTCTCGAACGAGTCTCACATTATTGAAATCGGTTCATCCATATCCGAGATTGATTGATTGAGCGGTAATGAGATGGGTCGCTTAGGTCACTTTCACCATTTATATTATCGGAACCCAATTGCTGAAATTCATTAATTTTAATTTTAAACCTGTTTAATGAGATCGTTTGTTGCGATCGGTTCAGTTCTCATAATTTATTGGTAGTACAAGCTAATTTGATCCGTTTTGGAAGGTTCTAAAATACATCTTTTTCAAAAAAAAAAATTTAAAGATTAATCAAAGTGTCGTCCATTGTTAGTTAATCTCAGGAAATTTTCGAATTTCATCTCGAAACAATGTCTCGTCTTTTGATGTGATCCAAATTTGAAGCCAATTATCGATTTTTGCGAAAGAAGTTAACCGATGACCAGCCAGATCGTGCTGCATCCGTCAACCAGTAATCAGAAGGAGCAATGTCAGTAGAACAGAGCGGGTGCGGCAAAATGTCCCACTTGAGCGTTTCGAAGCATTTGTTCACGCCTTTTGCTACATGATGCCGAGTGTTGTCATGCAGGACAATAACTTTATCATGTCTTTGCCTGTATTCTGGCAGTTCTTCTGGTAATGTACGGTTCAAACGCATCAATTGCAACGTATTCCGGTCGCCCGTTCTAGTATCGCCTGGTTGTAGCACCAGTCTTCAACGTTGAAATCTGCATTTTTGAACCGTCAAAACCATTCCTTACATGTTTTATCACTTGGAACATGATTACCATAAAAATCCACAAATATTTGATGAGCTTCAGCTGCACTTTTCTTCCAATTAAAATCGAAAACTGAATCTTCCGCGAATAACACATGGATCAATAAGTCCCAAGACTAAAGCAGAGATGGCGCTCGTAGTAAACCAGTAACCACGTCTTTCTAGAGTACTAACCTTTGCTTGAAACGGGTCAAAATTTTAAGTCGATCCGAACAGAAACAGCTGAGTTATCGAGGTTGGAGTAAAGTCGTTTTGTAGTTTGTTTAAAAAATGAAAAAAACCGAGTTTCGTGTTTTGATAAAACATTGGTTTTTAAATGGGGAAAAAAACCGTGCAAGCGAAACAATGGATTGAAAAATGTTATCCGGACTCTTGTCCATCAAAAGCAACGATTTGTCGGTGGTTCGCCGAGTTTGAACGTGGTCGTACCGACACAAATGACGCGGAACGCTCGGGTAGACCTGTGGAAGCCGTTACACCGGAAAATGTGAGTGAAGTGACAAAAATTATAATGACAGATCGTAAAGTGAAGCTCCATGAGATTGCTGAGATGACACAGATATCATATGGAAGTGTATTTACTATCCTTCATGAAAAATTGAGCATGAAAAAGGTGTCGCGATTGCTTTCGATGGAACAAAAACAGCAACGAGTCGATGATTCAGAAAACAGTTTATCGCTATTAACTCGCAACAAAAATGATTTCTTGCGTCGTTACGTGACCATGGACGAAACATGGATACATCACTACACTCCAGAGTCGAAGCGGCAGTCATCTGAGTGGCGTACAGCTGGCGAAAGCCGTCCGAAGCGTCCGAAAACGCAGCAGTCAGCTGGCAAAGTCATGGCGTCAGTTTTTTGGGATACGCATGGCGTGATTTTCATTGACTACCTCGAAAAAGGTAAATCGATCAACAGTGATTATTATATCGACTTACTGGTGCGTTTGAAGGAGGAAATCGCAAAAAAACGACCGCACATGCAGAGAAAAAAAAATCCCTTTTCATCAAGACAATGCACCCTGCCACAAGTCGATGAAAACAATGGCGAAATTGAACGAAACGAAAGCTTTGATCTGCTTCCCCACCCTCCATACTCGTCAGATTTAGCCCCAGTGACTACTGGCTCTTTGCTGATCTTAAAAAAATGCTCCAGGGAAAAAGATTTGGCTCAAATGAGGAGGTCATCGCTGAAACTGAAGCTTATTTTGAAGCGAAAGATAATTTTTTTTAAAAACATGGTATTGAAAAATTGGAAAAACGTTGGAACCATTGTATCACCCTAAAAGGTGATTATGTTGATGATTAAAAAAAATTTTTGCAAAAAAAATGTTGTTTCCATTGTTAGTCTCGGGACTTATTGATCCATGTGTTACTGCTTGGTTAACACAAAATTGCTCATAATTAACACAGTGAAAACAATTTCTTTTTTAAACTCGAAGCAATATGAACTGAATATTAATGACTGACAATTGTTTAACCTATTGAAACTATCGACATCAGCTGTTACTGTTCAATATTCTTAACAGCCAGAGCCATCTTTTGAAAACGGACCGAAACTAATTTGTACTCCCAATTATTATCACCAAAGTCTAATCATGAACATGATAATGTTAAATGGGTTTAATAATATGACCTGGAGCTGAAATACACTCAAGTCATTTTTTAAGTGAAAAAGTGACAAGATAACTCTAAATAGTCATAATTCAGCCACATAACTTTGAAAGTTCGCACAAAAAAACTCATTACTTTTTTCTCACGAAAAACGCAAAGCTAAGGAAAAAACGTTTTCGGAATTTCGCATAAAAGAAACCGCATAAAAATCGTTTAAACTTAGAAATACGCATAGAAAAGCCCCGTAAAAGATACTTGAGTGTAGTTCGCGAACCTTGCTTCTTACGTTATTAAACTATGTAAACAACCCGAAAAAGTGCTGAGCGTGTATTTTATATTGCTTGAAAATAATTAGTTCTTGAATTATTGTTAAAAATATTGAAAAAAAAAACAATAAGTCCAAAATCTACTCTCTGATCGCCTTATTCCAGTGTTCAAGTGGGCAGCAGAGCGTACATCGTTTGGTATGGAATGTGTGTCGCTGTCATATTAGATTACGAGGAAATTTAAAAAAACGCTTAAAATCTATGGATTACGATAATTTGGCCTCGCTGTTTGTAAGTAAGCGAAAATAAAGAGAATTATTACCAATGATTTTCAACAAATTTTAAGCGGAAGCTGATTTCCCAAACTACCGGGAGGTGCATCAAATCGAGAGGCGTCACGTTAATGTACAGCATATGTAAATTAATTAGGATTGGAAAAGCAGCATGAAACAAAAAAAATACGCCGGCGATGGTAAATGTATGTTTTCAAACAATAATTGAAACATACATTTTTGATGAGCCAACCAAAATATGCTGACTTTCTGTGCATAAATATACTTCAATATCGAAGTACGAAGTGGTCGAATCGCGTGGTTCGACGACGGTTTGGCTGGCATGGCGGAGGAAGAGAAACTTACCGAGCATGAAGCTGCTTCCGAGTTCGGATACAGGAACGGATGCAAGTCCACCGCCGTGCAACGGACTATCGGGCACCGCTCTCTTCGTCGGCAGCAGGAGCATCGTGAGTATTATGTGTGATGGCTATAATTCATGAACGATAAAATTATAGGATAGTGCAGGGGAACAGTTTTGGACCGTCGGAAGCAAAGTTGAAATGCGTTTTAATAAATGTATAAGTTAAGTAACGATCAAAACATAAAACAATATTTTGCTGAGTACACAACGCGGCACGTGCTACAGGCGTCTTGAAATTTAATTTATCAAATCATATTTACTCTGTTAAGAAACAATTTATGAACCCTTGTTTGTTTGGTTCCTCAAGTTTCTTCGAACAAGTGGTAATGACCAAACCCAATAGAAGTTTTTTTTTTTTTTTTTTTTTTTGTTTCAATTATAGAGGCTTTAACATTAATGTCATTCGCCTCTTCGGGACAGAAAAACTTTCTGACCCTATGTGCGGGGTTGGGAATCGAACCCAGGCGGGCGGCGTGAAAGGCATCGACTTACCCATCACGCTATACCCGTCCCCCTACCAATAGAAGTTAATCAAAATTCGCTTCCAAATCTAAACCCTGCAATAATTGCATTAAACTCTTGATCCGTGTTTTCCAGTTTGTTCCAGCGGATAAGGGTTCGTTCATAGTTGCATGTCTTATGTCATCAACCTTCCATTGAATCATGATGGTATGTTTAGTGCAGTGCACATTTCTGCATTTGTACAATTCTTAATGTTCTTTTCGGCTAGTCAGTATGGAGCAGCCTTCGAAATTTTCTTCCAAACCATACTGAAAATGGAATCGAATATGATCTTCGTGCGAGCTCTTTAGTAAGTAGAGATAAAATTGCTGTGAACATTTTACAGATGTCATTCCATCAAGGGAATTATAATCTAGCCTTGCATTTGTACATCATCAGTGAGTTTTGTGTTAAAATTAAAAGCAGCTGCCTGGGTCAAATAGCTTTCTTAAAACAGCGTCATTGTATTGCCTTTCTGAAACCAACATTGTCTTGAATCAATGAATCATTCCGAATATGAAAAATATCTACATGTTTTATTTTATTGATACACCATGGCAACCATTAAACATGTTATCTCATGAGATCATACCAATTATTAATGATATTATGAGAAAAATTATTATAGCACAAACGGAAATGAGTTATAGCACAAACGAATTTCCAGACATGACAGTCACGATCTTTTTCTGGCGCACATCTACGGTCCTCCGTGAAACTGGCACCAATGGTGATACATTGGTTGCACTGCTGAGCTCCTATCATACATTCATAATGCAAATGTCAAACCGTGAGATTCCCTTCGATTCGGTAGCTCATTTGTATGTATTGAGATTTTATGGAACACTTTGGTTGAAATGATAACAATGCAATTAATCTCGCGCTCCACCAAGCGGTGAGTGCGGTCATTTCAGAAGGTACCGGGAATCAACCACATTTCTAAAAAAATATTTTTAAGCACCTACATGTCTTTATTATTTATCTTTGGTTATAGCTCATGATATGAATCATTTTTCTCATAAAATCAGCAGGAATAGGCAAGATTTTATGAGAAGATATATTTCATTAGCTTCATGATTTCTTAATCGTCATACCGGCAATGGATTTGTATTCGCGTGGCCTTCCAAATGTAAATTACATTTCATCGTGACCAGAGCTGCTAAATGTCACTATCAACTAGTAACTTTGCACGACGAAGTTTGGAAAGCTTAGGTCACTGGACTGCTGCCAACCAGGCTCTATCAATCATCATATATTGAGTGTCTAAGAGCCGATCTGTCATAACTTAAATTCTCTTGATATTACACTCACCAGGACGCTCATTGATTGCCGATGCGATTGAAACTATTTTTATTTATCCTGTCAGCAGGGATGCCAGATTCACAGATTAATCTGTGTTTCACAGATTTTCAATTTTCTGCACAGATTTTAAAAATGACACAGATTTTCACAGATTTCTGAAAATGATCACAGATTTTCCCAGATCACAGTAAAAAATCACAGATTACAGATTTTCACAAATTTTTGAAATCGAGCACAGTTTAACACCAAAAAGTACAGAACGGTTGAGCACGGAGAACCCGCAGATCACAAAATTACAATATTGCAACGCCCTGGTTGTTTCAACTAAAATAGTGTTGATTTAACTAATATATTGGTTGATTTTGACATAACTATTCAGGTAACCGAAATTGTTATATTCAAATGCTGTCACTTGGCGGAGAACGACGACAGCAAAACGCAGAACAAAAAACCTCTTCATTTCACCAGAAGCGTTTCATATTGAAAATTTTCAATGGTAAATGAACACCATTTATGTTAGTTACGTAGTGGTCGTTTCATGTAAGTGAAAATATGCAGTAGAATATATCAGTTAATTGTAAAACAAGTTTTCCATGTGCTAAATAGATACAGTATAAATGATTTTATTTCATCTGAGAGTAATGTATTCTAGGACAGTTCATGTCAATGTTATCAAAACCGCTTAACGCTTAAAAATTTGATGCTAAAGTGAAGTGGTACTATTTGTATGTTCTTGAAAGCGTATCTGTAGCATTAGGTTTACCAGCGAGCCATTCTGAAATTGAAGGAAAAATTTCCAAAATCCCTGTGACCATTTTTCTGGTGAGTTCCCTTTTGAGAATTGTAATCTTTTGGTTCATTTCTATATCCTTTGTGAGTTTAGTGATAAAGATATAAGCAGTTAATTAGGTAAAATTTCGTTGTTCAAGCAGTGAACGATTAGCTGCCCCCAGAAGAGACTAACAGTAAAAAATATTTAATGCAATTGGCGTCTTAATTTAAAATAACTGAATAATTGGTTGAAACAACTGAGACATCTTTTTGCTTTCATCATACAAGTAACTTTGCTGGGATTGTGTCTTTGCTCAATTGCACGAGTGACACCTCATTGAAACGTTTCATTGTTCGCTCATGGTGTTTGGCATTGCTCAACTGAAACGTTTCATTGCTTGATTGTGGTGCGATTCTTTGTTGGGTATCGTTGCTAAGCTGCTAGCACGATAAATAAAAAATGACAGATTAGTTAAAACAATGGTCGATTAGTTGTACCAAATTTTAACCAATCAAAATCAGAAAAACAACTAATATTTTAGTTGTTTTACGATCGCTGGCTTTTCCGTGAGGAAAATGGTACAGAGAGTGTTGGTAGTGAGACCTTTTTTTTTGCTCACCAAATTAATTTTGACCATAATAGCATTATGGTACGGAAAACGGGCACAGATTTTCACAGACAGGTTTTTGGCTTGATCACAGATTTTTGAAAAAATGACCTGGCATCCTTGCCTGTCACTGCTTGATTACGATGTGACTAAATATTAAGCAGCATAAACATTGAATTAAATTCATTTACATCAATAAACTCCGAAGTCCAATGACTTTTTGCAAAGAACAATGAACTTTATCAATTTATGTTTATGTTAGTACTCTCATGGAATTTTTGTACTTCAACAGGGAATAGGAGAATGAGAGAGAAAACAAAAAAGTCGTCTGTCTTTGACTGAGTATACTTCTATGTTACTTGGTCATAGAACTATCGAGTATATCATTTGACAGACACTTTGACCGTACCGATTACAGTTGACGATGATTTTAGTCAGTCTGTCAAGGTCATTTGACATGAGTGACAATTTGCAGCTCTGATCGTGACATACTTGACGAGAGACAAACTATATTTGTGAAATTTTTGTATTGCGATCGCGAGAATTTTCGTGAACAAAATGAACGGATCAGAGTCGTAGTTTTGATGAGTTTAGCGGGAGATCGGTTTCGGTTTCGGTTTGCGAGCCACATGCGGCTTATTGAATGTGAATTTGTGTTTCTTTAGTATTTATTTTTTTGTTCTTAATCCACCAAATGGATTAAACCTCTATTTTGCCATTTAAACAGTCTCAGGATAATTTATGATTCGAATTTTGGCCACGAACCCATTCCGATTGTTTCGGTAAGCTTTCAAAAGTGTGATTCAAAGCTTATGTCGCAAATTCCCTAAACCAAAAATATCATACATTTGAGCTCGATCGTTATTCACATTCTGAAAAAATTGTGTGGGTAGAAAAAATATTCTAATCTGATCTTCAAACTTGATCAACGATTCAATAGTAGCTTTCAAATAATCCCGATCCGACTTCCGGTTCCGGAATTCGCACCAAAAAATGAAAAAATAAAATGTTATTCAGAGAAGGCGTGACTGATTTTCACAAACTTAGACTCAAACGAAAGGTCTTATGGTCCCATAGATCACCATTGATTTTAATCTTTATCTGACTTGCGGTTCCAGAAGTACAAGGTAAAATGTGCAAATCTATAGCAGCCCTTACACGTGACAATATTATTGTCAAGTATTATCAATACCGTCAATCCAATTGACTTGGTAACTTGAGTCCGCATTTTTCGAGAAAATCAACCGTTTGGAGCTTCAAATATTGCAAATGAATATTAAAATATAGAGAGAAGAGATTATTGCTCATATTTAACAGTTTCTCTCTGGAGAGAAAGTATTGTTGGATTGATGAGCAGTTTTGATTTTCTTGACAATATTTTCGTCAATCCAATGAAGTTTCCATTACACGATCAAAAGTATTGTCAATACTCCTTATATTGACAATAATATTGTCTCGTGTAAGGGTCACTTATAAGAAAATTGCGCACTAAATTTGCTTAGAAATTTCAAAACCGTTTTTCACAAACTAGGTTGCAAATGAATGGTCTTGAAATTCTTTAAAAAGTCCCCGAAAAATTAATTTAGGTCTGACTTCCGGTTCCGGTATTACAGTGCGATTAGTGAAATTTTTCAATTTCATGATTTTTTTTACAAGAGATGGCGAAACGAGGTGCACATTTTTATAAAACTTAGTGGTAAATTCATCTACTTGTTGGTTGGTGGATATCTAAATCTACTTTGGGACTACTAGTGCCCAGTTTCCGTTCCCGAACACACCGGTAATAGTGAAGAAAACCTTCAAAAACGGAACTCACATCGATTTTCCATCAACGGTTAAACCGATTTACACAAATCATAATTCAAATTAAGACTCTCAGTGTCTTAAAAAATACTTTACAATTTTGTCCAGATCCTACTTCCGGTTCTGAAATTGTAGAGCAATGAGTATCGAAACTTTCAAACTGTCATACAAAATGATGCAAAATCGGTACGGAAGAAGAAGAAAACGCATCCGCCTAGCACACAGCTTGCTTTGATCAATTTTGTATAGCGTGCAGGGTTGCCACATTTAAATCTATATTAACTTGATATAACTGTTTACAAAGGTGATGGTAGTTTATACCCAAGAAAGTTATTGATTTTATACAAGTATGAAAAAAAATCTTAATAGAATCTTCTAGTGATGTTTTTGAAAACATAAGTAATGCTTGCTTCATTTAGAATTGGAAAAAAACGTTTGCTCATATTGTGGCGCTCCTGGTGGACGGATTTGGAAGTTCTTGGCGCCCACGTGTCAGCTTCACGTATGATTTTTGACATTCCGCAAATCGACTGTACTTTGTAAACAATCAACATGGAAGCCGAAAGAAGGGAAAAAATTGTGCACAGTTATTTGGAAAATCCATTGTGGTCTGCATCTAGGCTAGCTAAACAGCTGAAATTGCCCAGAAATACCGTACGGCGCGTTATCAAACGGTATAAGGAAACATTGACGACGATTCGGAAGCCTCAAGCCAATCGTCGGAGTGGAACTGTCGACCGGAAACTGCGTGGTAAGGTTTTGAAGACGATTAAGAGGAATCCTAATCTGTCGGATCGTGATTGGGCCAGAAAATTCGTGCTGCCCATAGTACCGTGAGGAGAACTCGACTCCGGGAAGGAATCAAGTCGTATCGAGCTAGCAAACAGCCGAATCGGACCTTAAAACAGAATAGTGTGGTCAAAATTCGTGCTCGGAAACTATATGACCAGGTGCTGACCAAGTTCGACGGGTGTCTTCTGATGGACGATGAATCCTATGTCAAGGGTGACTGCGGGCAAATCCCAGTTCAAAAATTTTACTTGGCAACGGCTCGGGGGGATGTTCCAGCCAAATTTAAATTTGTTTTTGCCGTCAAATTTGCCAGAAAATTTATGATTTGGCAGGGCATTTGCAGCTGTGGCAAAAAAACGAATATTTTCGTTACAAATAAGACAATGACATCGGAACTACACCAAAAAGAGTGTCTCCAAAAATTGAATTTTGCCGTTCATTCGATCCCACGAAAATCCCGTAATATTTTGGCCAGATTTGGCAAGCTGTCATTACAGTAAAGTCGTTCAAGAATGGTATGCAGAGAAAGAGGTCCAATTTGTTCCGAAAAACCTTAACACATTCAACTGCCCTCAGTTCCGCCCTATTGAGAAATACTGGGCAATCATGAAGATGAGACTCATGGTAAAAGGGAAAGGTTGTCAAAGACATCAATCAGACGACAACCTGGTGGAATAAGATAGCTAAAACGATGGACGAAGAAGGTGTGCGCCGCCTAATGAGCCGTGTTACAGGAAAAATTCGAGAATTCCTTCGAAACCGTGACGAATAATTTTATCCGTATTTTTTCTTAAAAGTATGAAGAAAACGCTACATTTGTATAAAGAAAGATCAATAATAAAAAACTGAAATACAGGCAATTGTCTTTGTTCCAATTCTATCTGGAGCAAGCTTTATGAGCGTAAATGTTGAAATTGAAGCAATCATTACTTGAAAAACCACAAGAAATGAGAAAGTCAACGCAACCGCACATACTTTTGTCCCACCCGTCATACATGACCTTTCCTTCCGACTATCGTTTGTTTTCGTTAATGTCTCAGACATTTATAGAGCTCACTAGTTATGAAGAGGTTAAAAAATTACTTCTCTATGCAATCAAGAATTGGATTGTTTCGAATAAACATTCAGCCCGGTAAATTGTTTTATTTTTTTTTAATTTCTGTAGCAGTTTTACGATACAGCCAGCGCAACTGTTGACACGAACTGCTTCAGCACTGTTATAGATTATAGTGAAGATGAATTTACTAACAGGTTTTAGTAATTTGAAGCCAACAGAACCACAACAACATTTCGTCGTCAAAAGGTAAGATAACTAAGTGCTCACAAGTTCCTCTCTCATGCCGCTCCGTGTGTATATGATGACATTTGGTCAATAGAACGGCGTCGACTGGGTGTTGTAGCCTTCTGCGTTAGTGGCAGAATGAGAGGATGCGAATTGGTTTGTATGTAATAAATAATTAGAAACGCGAAAATTATTGAAAACCCTTTAAATAGGTAAAGTATTTCGCTTTGATGTCCTATTGCTGAAGTGTGTTTAAACACTTATTGTGACTTTAAATTGTTAACTTATTTTCATGAAAAACAATCTGCTGCATTCCTTGCGATTCATAAATTAGTACTTTGCATATCATCCTTATATAATTTGATACATAAAGCAGAGGTGGAAATAAGCCCATTTTGCGCACGAAAATGTGAATCAAGTTTTCCTATTGTGAATCAAAAAACCGAACACCGTGAATTAAAAAATTGGGCAACAAAACTAAAATTGAAATTATTTTCTAAATTGTGGAAACTGTTTCCATGCAAAAATCAACACATTTGCTCTAACAGTACCGGCTAAGATTGTATGCTGTCATCCTGTTCAAAGTTTTTGGCCCGGTTCCTACACTAAAAATGATTTTAAATGTTTTCTGCTCTGGAAAGTTCAAGTTCCGGTTTTGGCACACAAAATATTACTTCGGTTTTCGTATTCAAAACTACCAGAAGAGGGTTTCAACGATAAGTTGCACTTATCAGCCGTTCATATAACGTTCAATCACTTTTTGAAATCTGCTATGTTTTAAACAGTATTATACATAGATTTTTTGATAAAAAGCTTTGTAAATTAATGTTTCTTTCATGTTAATCAAACTTTTTTGTTGTTGTCGCTCATTTATTCACGATGTAAAAGTCTAAAATTGAATAAATCCAAAATGGAACTGGTATCGATCAATTTTCACGAACTTACAACGGCTCAAAACGAAGTTATTATGAATTGAATTTCATTTAGATCCAACCTCCTATTCTGTAATTCCAGAATTATGAGACTTTACCTGTCTGGAATTCGAGTTTGATTTTTCTGCTCATTTGATGGATCTTTTTGCTGAGAATCTACGAATAGTTTAGGCATCATTTATCACATTTTTGCTACTAATTAGAAAAAGATACCCATATGTAAAAGATCCTGCCGTAGAATTCTCGAACTTTACAGGCAGTGAAACTGTTAATTTCGAAGATAGTTTGAATCTGGGCTGGAAAAATCAAGATAGAAAAATGAAGATGATCGCTTGTGACCTTTCCCAATAAAGATCACTCCTGATCTAATCTTTTCAAGATCAGTTGATAAGTGATCCTTGAATCACATGGATCAAAATCAATTCTGATATTTCGTCTCACAAAATCGGTAGTGATTTTGAGCTACTATTATCAGTGATTCCTGTAAGATTAAATTACTGGACGATTCGATCAGCTTTGAACATTGCGGAAGAAAATATGAGCAAGATCAGACTGATTTACTTTTAAAATCGTAGATCCCCATGAGGGGTGTGAAAACTAGTGACAACAGTAATCATACAGGAATTTTTAACTAAGGATAATGCGTGTCAATGAGACTTTTTAAATCGTGGAAATTTGCCAATTTTGTAACTTTGGGATGTTTAGTGATGGGTGATAAGGAATTTTGAAGGAGCATGTACATCAATGATTTTCGTCAATTTATATGCATGAAGGTGCTCAAATTGGAGAAAATTGTGAATTTGTAATGCTCCTTCAACAGTCCTTATCACTAGAGTTGGGAAAAAATCGGTTTCTTTACGGCACGGTTTACGAAGTTTCAACACATTTTCTCGTTAGTTCCACACCGTGTTTGATTTCGCAACCTGTTGTTGAGTTCACAATAAAATGAACAATAGATGAAGGGAAATGAATGCTAGACGATGAATGCAGGAAATAATCAGTTTGGATCGTAATCACATTGATAATGTTAAATTATCTGTTTTCACTGTGCAATAGCAATACGCAATGCAACATTAGTAAAAAATATACGATTAAAGACTTTGTTTTATTTCCAGCTGATTGATCATGATGATAATGTTCATGCACTATTTAGTTTAAACCCAATAAAACCCCATTTTTACATGAATTTGATTTATAGAAGTGCGTATCAATTGGCGTAGCAAAATGCTGCACTCCTGTTACTTCTGTGTATGATATTCAAGTTAAATAGGGTAATATTATTCAGTTGCATAACATGCTTCGTGATTGGGCATGTTTTTCTTATCAATATAATTATTATTCATCGCAGCATGTATGTTAATATTATTAGCTGTTTTCATTGATGATATTACTCCACCACGACGGTATTGCTGAATAAATTTCAAATACATCATGAAGCATGGAATTCAGATGCGATCGACGGAATGAACTCACCTAACGAGCCTAAAATTGTTGATATCGGACAATCCATATCCGAGAAAATAGAGCGGTAATCAGTTTTGACGTTAACGTCACTTATACCATTACATCACCGGAACTGTAAACGACAACCATCTGAACTTAAAACCTGTTTAATGAACACAGAGTAGCATTAAAACGAACCGAACTTTGTTGAAATGTTGATTCCGAGTCAGATAGTAATACTGATAACGATGAAAACATTTATAAATTCTAAGTAAAATCAAAATTTATTTTATCGAAAATCATTCGTTTCAAAATTCATTATAATATCTACAATAAATATGTGATATGAAAAATAATACTGACTATTTTGATTTACTATGAATAAAAAAATTTGCCTATTTCCACCCCTGGCATAAAGCACAAGTTGATGCATAAAACACCCCCCCGAGTCTTGGGCTAAAGTTATTTGCATGTATAAATAAAACACATGGAAATATATTTTCACTACATACACACATATGTTACAACAAAACCACTCCATCATTTGTAGTAAACTCTGTAAACACAAATAGTAACAACTTTCACTTCAAGCCATTATTTGGTAATAAATTTTCGTTAAAATAAACTTAATTTATTCTATTACTATTTATTGTTAGTCAGAAAATATTTTTGCGCTATTTAAAAAAAACACAAACCTTTAGAAAACAGTGTTTTGGCTCTAACGACTCAAAAGGTTGCCAACCCTTCAGCTTAGCGGATTTGCTTGTTTCGGCACAAAACTAACATCGTAGGGTTCGTACTATTTCATAATCAGTTTCACGTAACGGCACAATGCCAGATCCAGCCAAAACAGAGTGTTATCTTCGTGGGACCGAAGGAAAGACAACAGGCACTTCTGGACGCATTACTTTTTTTCTATAAATTCCGTCTTCTGTTGATTGTGCTGGTCATTGCGTACGGTTTGCTGAATTTATCGCGCTTACAGATCGCTTGCCACACTAAGTACTCCTTGCCAAATTTGCCAAAATCTTCTTCTTTCGGAAGGTCTTCGGAACAATATACGTACTGTCGTTCATTAGGATGCATTTTGGTTGTACCATATTCTGTTAATTGGTTCGGTTAGACGCCTTTCTCACTTTGATGGCCCGAAGTCCGATCCGGTTCATTGTCTGCTGGACGAACCAAAAACAAAAGCCGACCTTCCTGGCTACGTCTTGAACTGAAAGGTTCGAATTATTCTTGAAGTAACCCCTGATGGGGTCGCATTTCATCATTTTTTTCCGCTCACCACCTCTGGTTTGAATGGTCGATTCCGCAATTGTTTCGCGATCCGCTTGTGGGCTGGACTGAATTAAAACAGGTTGCTCAGTATTCCATAAGTAAAATTATTAAAAGTATAAAAAATGAGACATCGCAAGTAAAACAACAATGTATTTACTTAATTTTGAGCCCACTAAATGAGAGAAATTTAGAAATCGGTAAGATGAGCACTTTATTCCAATTAACAGTGTATTTTACAGCTCACCTCGACCATGGAATGGAATCGAAACTTGCAGATTGTTTCCTTCGTTTCGTCGCCATTTTAGCAAAACGAACGCACAGCTCATTCGCTAATCTGCCGCATTGAAGTGTAACTATGCATGTGTCTAATTTCACGCCTTCGTGATCATTTCGATACCGTCCGCCTTCAAGCGCTTCGCTTTGATCCTTGGAATTGTAAAGCTGCAGCGGGTGAGAGAGCGCAACAAAAAAAAAAGAAATATTAAACCCTCAAATAGCGTCCCATCCCCATGCAACACTGGCCGCGTAGAATAGTGATCATTTTCACGCCGGACAGTCACCAATCGAGCAGGATTTTATGGATAATTAAGCTGCAAATAAATTGAAAGCCCACGACGACGGCACCGGCAGGAGAGAGAGAGAGAGAGTAAAAAAAAGTGCATCCTCGACAACAGCTCAGCAAAGAAGCGATGGTCTCACTCGCGGAAAGCACTTTTCAAAGGCCTCGCAAAATATAGATATATCCAAGTCGGCGCTGTCCGGCGGGGTGGCTGTCCGCGATGGATGGTGAAAAAGAAATTAAAACAGCATATAATCGCCCTTTGGTGAAAACCGAAATAAAAAAATGCGGTCATTCCGCGAAAACGGTTACCCCCCGATGTATTTTCACTGTAGGTGCACCTCGGTGTTAGCGGATTATGGCGGATGATGAATACCTACAGCAGTAGCAACAACTACGGCGAGAAAAGTGAACGAATAAAAAAAAAATATATGATCAAAATGTGCAATGTTCGCTTATGTTGTAGGATACAGTGGGTGAAGTTTGCCAGCGACCAAAGGATGCATCCACCGCAAATTATTAATGAATAACAATAATAATAATATTCGTAGGCGAGTGCTGCTTGCGAACATGTTGCTGGTGGAGGTTTTTTTTTCGGCAGGACTCGGGATGTTGGAGGATAAAAAGGTGGAAAATTGAGAGGAAATGATTGAAGCTAGTTTTCATTTTTTTGTTACTATTGCTCATATAAGCCTTTGAAGATAAAACCACCGGTTAGTTGAGATGGATCTTTTGATGATTCTTTTTTTTAAATTTTTTATTGATGTTGTTGTTGTTGTTGTTATTCAGCGCATTCGGCACTGCACAAGGCTGCCGGTAAACGAGTGGTGCTTTTAGGTACTGGCTTTAATAAGTCCTAGCACGTTGAAAAATGAGTTTTTGAAATGTTAGGAAATTTATTTTACAGTTGTAATTATTACGAAGATTTTCTTCATGGTTTCATAGAATGAGCTAAATCCTTTTGCAAAATAAATGTTGTCCTTACCTTAAAAAGATGTTTTGTGAATACATGCGATAGAGCTGTCGTGGGGACTGGATTACACAAGGCAAGTCAATTGAAAGAGCTGAAAACTCGCCTTGAAACTTCAAAGTGTACTCAGTACTGAGGTCACAACTTAACTTTTTCACTCGGCAAAAAGCATAATTACTGAAAAATTCATATCTTGTATAAATTCTATGACGAATAATTGAATACCTCTTACAGTTAAATGCATTTTTTTGGAACCTAATTTGCAATGAGAATCTTTAAATATAAAATAATACCAATTCCGTACAGACTTCTTGGCGACAAGTTTTGACACTTTTTTCCAATTTTTTTCGAACTGTTGAATGGTTTCGGCTGGCGAGACATGTTTCCTAAGATGTGTCTTCGTTAATGCCCACAATTCCTCAATTGGTCGAAGTTGTGGGCAATTTGGTGGATTCATGTCTTTTGGGACGAAAGTGACATTTTTGGTAGTATACCATTCTACCGTTGATTTCGAGTAGTGGCAAGAAGCAAGATCTGCCCAGAAGACAACAGGATCCTTGTGGCTTCGAATCATGGGTAGAAGTCGTTTTTGTAAACATTCCTTGATGTATATTTCGCTGTTCATTGAAGCAGTGGTGATGAAGGGTTTCGAAATCTTACCGCTGCTACAAATTGCTTGCCAGACCATAGCTTTCTTATCAAATTTTTCGACTTCAATCGATGTCTCGGACTGGTTTAACACTTGCCCTTCTCGAACCGTATAATATTGTGGTTCCGGTAAGGATTTGTAATCGAGTTTCACGTAGGTTTCGTCGTCCAGTCGTGCAGTTCAAATTTCCAGCAAGAATCGTATTGTACAGCTTTCGAACCCTCGGCCTGATCGTTGCTTCTTGTTTCGGACTACGTTTTGATTGTTTCTGCTTCTTATAGGTTCGAAGAACCTCCTTCTTTTGCTCGAACGCCTTCAGTATTCGGTGTATCCAACTGAGGGTTAGCAGGACCTTTTTTTTCGACCCGTTTTCGGTTTATCCTCAAAGGTGTTATCCTCACCGAACTTCCTGATTGCATTTCGCACGGCTTTTTCACTTACTCCTTCCATTTTTGCTATCTTTCTCAGTGACAGTCCGCGTTCTGTGCACCATTTGTACACAATTTTTCGAGGTTGTTCTGCTGATAGGACAGAACACGCATTTCGAAACAAACTAATGAAAACGAATAAACAACAGCACAAGTGGTTAAAGAAGAGTGTAAGCAACAGGACGCAGCCATAAAAATTGACAGATTCTGAACCATTGCGAAAGGGCAGCGGTTTTTGGTTGCGTCCATACTTTCTGGGACAGTCTTTATACTATAAAATCTAATAAAGATACAAAAATTCGTCCAAGACATGCAATGTGCGTCTATTCTTTAGATTTCGAATAAGCGATTCCATAAAACAATCTTTACAGTTTAATTAATGAACAAAAGCAACGATTTTTGAATTAATTTTTACACTGCGATCTTAACTGTAACGTTGCTAACAATAAAATGTCAAAGTTAGGATTCGATCAGTGGCGCGACATGTGTCATGTCCGAGCGAGTTGCGTGCGGGTCGTAATTAAAAAATCACTGCTCGAAAATATTGATCTTTCCACTCTGAAACTTTGCCAAGATTAAAGTAGAATTGCTGCAATCCATTTAACTTTAAGACTCGTGTTAGTAAAAATCAAAAACTTTTGTTGCGTCGGATTTCTTTTTCCTTTCTTGAGAAATACTATTTTTTGCAAGCAAATGATGTTTTGTGTGCACTGTGTAGGCAGAAAATGAGTAAAATTGCGAGTAAAAAGTCAAACAATTTTGCACGGTGCATCCAAAACATCATTTGCTTGCAAAAAATCGAACTTCTCAAAACATTTTTACACCGCGATCTTAACTGAAACGTTGCTAACAATAAACTGTCAAAGTCAGTGGCGCGACATGTGTCGACAAGTTAAGCCAGTATCCGAGCGAATTGCGCTGCGGTACGCTCCGCGCGTGCGGGTCGTAATTGAAAAATTTACTGCTCCGAAAGTATTAATCTGAAACTTTTCCAAGATTGAGTTGAACCCCTAAGGTTTCTTTTTTCAACAAAAAAAAAGAAAAAAAAATAAAGGCCAAGTTTGATTTTTTTTTTATTTGTTCATAAATTTTTTATTTTTTTCATTAATTAAACAATAAAGGTTGTTTTATGGAATCGGTTATTTGAAACCTAAGGAGAAGATGCACATTTCATGTCTTGGATGAATTTTTGTATCTTTATTAGATTTTACAGTATAGCCTGTTGAAAAAGGCTCTTTTTTGAAAACGCAAAACTTCAAAAAATCATGTCTCGAAAATTTCACGTACCGTATTGAAATAAAAAATACGTGTCGAATATTTTCGAGATCTTTACTGAAAAAAAAATAGTTAGAAGGAAAAAAATTTTTGGTGGCTGATTTTGCGTGCAATACTTCTGTTATAGCCTTCGAGCAAATGCATTAAACAGGGACAGTAGATCTCACAACTAGCCATTTTAAGATATTGTTTTTTCTTTATTTTCTTAATTTCTGGAAAGTGATGGGCGAGCGCTCCCGATCCGTTCATTTAAACCGACTCTTAACAATGAGTGAACAAACCACGGCTCTTCAATATTGAACCGCGGCTTTCAAGAAGAATCTTGGCTCTCAGCATTAAAATATAACCAGGCTACGAACCGTGATTCATCCGTGTTGACGCTCAAATTTGACAACCGAGGTTCGCAGTGATGTCACATTAACCTGAGGTCAAATCCCTAGATTTGGTTTCAAGTGTACTTGCAGTCGTATATTTACATAAAACTAATAGCTAGGCTCCCAGAACAAAGTGATGGGTGGCGAATAGATTTGCTTTTCTAAATGGCTATCCCTAAAATTTATGAAGATAATGTTACAATATTTAATTATTTTCCATTGATATTTAAAAAAATAACGAGACACCTGGAGATTTCTGGAGAAACAATGTAAAATCCGTATATGTCGAGAATTTCATTCGTAGATCCCTAGAGAAGACATGAATCCGTAGATCAACGCATAAACCCGTAGGGTTGGCATCGCTGGTGGTTTGTATAGTCTGAGCTAGTGATGGTCGTGCTCTCACGAGTCGTTTAATGGAACCGCGGCTCTCAAAAAGATCCATATCTCTTAGCATTAAAATACAGCTCAACCTATGAACTGTGGATCATCCGAGCCGTTACCCAAATTTGACATGTATGGTTAGCAGAGATGCCAGGTCTGCTGATTTGTTTGTAAATCTGCAGATTTCTAAAACGCTGGCTAGTCTAGTCTTCAGTCTCGGCTCCTCGTGATAAGCCAGAACTGTCAACTTTAAACACACATCGAGATGTAAGTGGAAAATGGGCTGACTGAATAAGTTTGTGCTTCGTGTGTATACTTTTAATTATCATATCTAATGCTCGTATCCGTACTGTATTTTACAGTATTGTACTGTATTTTCGACCCACTGTTTTATCCTCAATTGTACTGTATTTTAATTTGTTCTGTATTTTTACAAGGAAATGTACTGTATTTTTTACAATAAAAATAAAAATAATACAGAATTTTGAATCTTTAACGCATCAAATTTCGATTTGTGGTAGTACAAAACGTCAGAAAGGACAGTGACAATATGTAGCGAATGTGAATGTTACTATAAGTACATGCAAACAACAATGTTTTTATTAATCATTCTTCAGCGAAATTTTGATGATTAAAAAGAAAAGAAAAATGTCTCAACCAAGAAGAATCATACGCTTCTCAAAAAAAATGTTTGATGAATAATTCGTGCGTTTGTTTATTTTTGTCGAGCTTAAAATTGCTCTGAAAAGGAAATAAAAAGAATGAGATTATGAAAATTAATCAGTTGATCGTTCTGCCAATTAATAAACTACCCTGCATGTGAAAAACACGAAAAAAAACAGACTAATTGAGAGCTGAAACAACTGGCGGATAGGTTGCTATAGAGAAATGACTACAAATGAACGCCGTGGCATCCGAGCACAGCTAAACATGCTCGGTTTTTTTGTTCAGTTAGTCTGTTTCTTCGTGTGTTTTACATGCGGGATAGTTTAATT
The DNA here is from genome assembly GCF_030247185.1 of Malaya genurostris. Lineage (NCBI taxonomy): Eukaryota > Metazoa > Arthropoda > Insecta > Diptera > Culicidae > Malaya > Malaya genurostris. The sequence continues at coordinate 131,013,589 of NC_080570.1, forward strand.
GGCAAAACGATTTACCCGGATAGAAACTAACTACACGTTCGAGTCCCGTCTCTGCGGTGGCTTTTTCGTGGTTTTTAGTTGTGTTTGCATGTCATTTTTTCGATCTGTTTTCCTCGTAAGATGCAGATCAAATTTATTTGCTTTTGTTTTTTATTCACTGTTTTTAGAAAAATGCGTAGTGTAAAATGTACTGTTTTCTCAAAGCGGATGTACTGTGTTTTCTTGATTTTTACGCCAAATGTACTGTTTCTTGGCAAAAAATATACGAACGTAAATCGTATCCTTATTATTTATATTCGCTTTATATAACGACGAGAAATACCGTGGTTCATTCTAACCAGTACTGAAATCTGACAATTTAACGCAGAACTAGTTTTACCTAACGCGCCATCTAAGTTTCATTGTTTGAACATTTCTTAGTATGACGATTGAATTTTACACAGACTGTTATGGGGTACTCGTATAATTTTACCTATTTTGTAGAAGCTTAGGAACTGTTACTAGAACTGCTCATCCGAAAATGTAAGAAAATTAATTTTCTGTTATTCTGTATGATCATTTTTGATTTTATATGATGATATGTTGACCAATGTCGAGATCCGGAATTTGTTTCGGTTCGGTTGAGGTTATTTTGAACGCTAGAGGAATAAATCTAATTGCAGTACAAAAATATGTTTCATTATATCAGGTGTACAACTTTGCTTCCGTCGTTTTCCGATAGGTGGCTGTACCGGCTGAGGCTGGTCAAAATACATAGATGATAATGCCTTTAAAGTGAGTGGGTACAGTGCCTAACAAATTGCCATCGCCATTTCAGTGACAGTTGTTCTTTTTTTTTTTTTTTTATAAAAAAATTTTTTATTCAGGCCAATTTGCGTACAAGCTTTACGTGGCCGAATGAGCCATGTTTTTATTAGATAAAATAATTTTTTTACCGTTGGATCTCGTTGTCACCCTTTTTCTAGGGGGAGAGGAGCTTCCATTTTTATCTTGCGATGAGTGAGGGGCACTTTGTTCGTGGCTCGTCTCGTCCTCCATTGCCGCATCGGTGGTATCGTTGTTGGTTTCCGTTTTTTCTTCGTTTTCCTTGTAATTCGCATTCTTGGGTTGGTTGTTAGTTGCTGTAGACGCGCCTTGTTGTGCATTAATTGCAGTTGTTGGTGGGTTTGATGGTACAACAGGAGTACTGCGCTCACTAGTTTCCGTTGTTGGGCGGTTGTCCTTTTTTTTGTTTAAAGATGTCCTTTTTGCAGTTTCAGTGCAAGGTTTGCCGTAGTGTGCAGGTTGTTCACAAAACTGACATGTAACCAGTTGATTTTCATACGTAATCAGCGTTTTACACGGATGTATCCCGTCTTGATCACAAATGATGTAAGATGGAATTGCTTTACGTAGTTGCATACGTACTACTCGCACGCCATTCCGGATACCCGGAAAAAAATTCCGCCATACTTCCCTTTCGATGGAAAGAACTTCACCGTACTGCGACATACATTCCCGAACATACCCCTCGCTGGTCTGCGGGGGAAGGTCATGCACGCGTACTTCTATGGCATTATCCACCATGTACACAGGGATTTTATATTTAACATTGTCATGATCAATACTGTGCACCCCGTTATTAACCGAAGCAAATGCAATTGCATCTTTTTCACGTTTGAACATAATGTACACACAGTTAGACGCCTTGTTGAATTGAATCTCACTTACATCAGTAACGTTTAGATGCATTCGTTCCTTAAGCAAGATTTCAATTTCGGTTGCTGCTGGTCTAACTTTGCAGAGCTTGAAATCAATACAAATTGAATTTGGCCTTGTAGGCCAAGTTTCAGGCTTTGTTAAATCGTATTTGCCCATTTCGTACACTCTATTGTTCACTACACTGTATTGTCTTTGTTTCTATCGTCTCGACCGTAAGCAATTGTCGACTGTGTCTGATGAGATGCCAGCACGAACTGACAGTTGTTCTTGTTTTCGTATTATTCACGCTCGAAAATGTCTGTTTATGTGGCCAATTCTTGCCATTTGCGGGAAGTTTTACGTTTCTGTTACCATTCGAAAAAAAATGCAGTTGAAGCGCATAGAATGCTCTCAGAAACTTACGGTGATGCTGCTCTGAGTAAAAGAAGGTGTCGGGAGTGGTTTCAACGTTTTAAAAATGGTGATTTCGATGGCGAAGACAAACATGGCGGTGGAAGAGAACAAACCTTCAGAGATAAACAACTAGAAGCATTTCTTGATGAAGATTCGTGCCAAACCCAAGAAGAGCTTGCCGAATCGTTGGGAGTGAGTCAGCCAGCCATTTCAAAACTTCTCAAGGCCCTGGGCATGATTCAGAAAGAAGGAAACTGGGTGCCGTACGAGTTGAAACCGAGGGACATCGAGCGCCGTCTATTTGTATGTGAGCAACTGCTTCAAAGACAAAATCGTAAGGGGTTTTTACATCGAATCGTAACCGGTGATGAAAAGTGGGTTCGATACGATAATCCTAAACGCAGAAAATCATGGGGAAAGCCCGGGCATGCTACTTCGTCGAGGCAAAAACGGAAAATTCACGGCGCCAAGGTTATGATTTGTATTTGGTGGGATCAGCTCTGTGTGATTTACTACGAGCTCTTTAAACCGGATGAAACCATCACAGGAGATCGCTACCGAACGCAACTGATGCGCCTTAGTCGCGCGCTAAAAGAAAAGTGGCCACAATATCAAGAGCGACATGACAAAGTCATCCTCCAACACGACAATGCTCGGCCTCACGTCGCAAAAGTGGTCAAAAAGTACCTGAAAATGCTGAAATGGGAAGTCTTGCCCCACCCGCCGTATTCCCCAGATGTCGCCCTTCTAACTTCCACCTATTCGTATTGGAGTTGGAAAAATGGATTGCTTCATGGATAGCGTCAAAAGAGGGCTCCTTTTTTCGAGCCGGGATCTGAAAATTGCCGGAAAGATGAGAGCAAGTTGTCACTAGCGACGGACAATGCTTTGAATAATACATCTGTAAGCACTTTTTCGCAATAAAGCTTTAAATTTTGGAAAAAAAAACGGCGGAAGCAAAGTTACACGTGATACTATATTTGATTAGGTTTGCGCATCTGTATGTTTCTTCGAGTGACATTTCATAATATATGGAACAAATAAAATCATTTGAAAATTATTAACATAACATTTCTCTCAAATGGTGAAATCGGAACAGAAAATTTTCATTGTATGAACCTTGGGTACTGCAAAAATAACAAAGGTAGAAAATAATTTTTCTCGCACAAAAATTGACTTTTCGCATAAACAAATGATGTAGTAAATAATGTATAAATAATTTTACAAGTGGAAATTTTGACAAATCAACTTGCAATCTTCATCCTCTCACACAAGTACGCCTCTAGTTGTGAAACAAAACGTTAGATCCCCCATATCAACGAGCCGGTCAATTGAACCGGCTCTTACGAAAGAGCGTTTGGAATAGAGTCGCTCATTGAAATGAGCCGTATTGTCCATCACTAGTTTACAGTCAAGCGTTTACTGAACTAACTATGTGTCGGCGCATATATTTAAATATTCATTTTTGTGCGATATTTAGTGCTGTCGGTCGGGAATAACATCATTATGGCAAGCTGTGATTGGTTCGTGAAAACATAGGTCAATTGAAACCAATTTTTCAATTGTATACTATTGAAATAATGAAACGACGTTACCCCATATGATTACGTTAAATGTTTCCAAATCGATTGGTAGATAAATTATACAAATCCATCAACAAATGACTGAGTCATAAGCGTTCAAAATTATGTCAGAAAAAGTTTACGCGGTTAATTTTTACACTTTTCAACCCATTATAGCCCGCGCGTTTTCCTGACCTTGATCCAAACGAAATGATATGTACTAATTGTAGTAGCATAAAATGTCAATAATTCATAGCTGCGATGACACACAAAGAATTTGGTGGTGCGTTTTTTAGCTGGTGTTTAGATTGTTATTTTTATGCAAGAAAATTACCATTACCGATTTTATAGATAAAAGAAAGTATATGTGGCACTTGCAACACCGTCGGCACTGATAATAACCGCCTCATCGTTCAGTAGTCTCAAAATTTGCTGGATTAATAAGCATTTCGCTTACTACTTCTGGTTTTTCGTTATAGTAGATAAAATTTGTAGATGTTCCGAAAGAGTATTTTGAATTTTTGCGTAATCGAATCATTTTGTTTAGATTTCCCGCCGCCACTCTTGTGACAGGTTTCCTTAGTTTGTTTATAACACTAAAACGTTTTTGTTTTGTTTCACTAACTAGTACATTTGAATGTAAATAATATAATTATTTGGGTTAAACTTTTTGACGTAGGATCACATTCAGATGAACTAGAAACCCCCATTTCAACTTTTTCCTTATTCAACACTCACGTAAGTCGCCACCGTATAAAAAGCATACCATAAAAATAGTGCCACATTAAAGTACCGCTCCATTTTCGTTTGAATTTAATCACATTCAAGGATATATTTATATACTCGTGAAACGGGTGCTTAAGTTGCTATTCACCCAGAAATTAAAGTGATAACTTTCCCAACTGGTACAACTGCCAACCCAGCAGTGGTCGAAAATGGGCTGCCGGAGGGAGGGTTGTCGGGTGGGGAATTCCGCCGTCTGCCAACCGCTCGCAGCATCGAGAGAAGGTCATAAATGCATAATCGTAACAGACGAACAAAGAGGCACCGCGCGCACAGTCGCAGCACGAGGAATGGAAAACTTTCTCGAAGTGAAGACGACTTTGAACCGCGTCCTCTCGGCCGGCCACCACCGGTGTTCCCACACGGGGCACACCGGGAACAATGGCGTCTGCTTTCGGTTGCACTTTTTCAAGACAAGAACGCTTGAAACAGGAACAAAAATTCCATGGTCTGCTCCTCCGGTGGGTTCCCCTTTGGGGAAACTTTGGCTTCTCCCGTGAGTTCTACTGGATTTTCCTGCGGAGAATCGAAGCTTTTTACCGAGTGATAGAGTCTCTTAGGCATCCCGAGGGAATCGCTTTCTTCGGGTGCATCATCTTCGGGCATCTTATTCGGGAGTGAGAGATGCATTTGCTCCTTGAGAAACCACATTTTCTTCCGCGTTTACATAGGAGAAGAAATCACACCAACACCGAGGTGACATAATATTCCTGCAAGTGCTATTTCAATGATATTTCAAAGTACGAGCGAACTCGTACACGGATACCGAGAAACCTGAATCCGGCAACGGTGCGGGGGTGTACTTGAAAAGAAAGTTTTTCCTAGCGCACTATCGGATTAAGTGATGAGGTCAAACTCTCGCTCCAACAAACTTGAGTCTTGGCGGGGGTGTTTAGGTGTGCTCTTATATGCTGCTGTAACTATTTTCGTACTGCTGCTAGTTCATGTGTTTAGTAGTGTTTTTTTGCTTGTATGTGTATGTGTGTGGGTGTGGGTGTAGGTGGTTGCAATGTGAAAATCAGTTCGCACGAAAAATCCTAGTTTTTTTTGGCAACCGGATCTATTTATGTACTTTGGACAGAAACATTTTGCGACCATTTACAAACAGCCTGCATCGAACAAAGAGAAGCTTGAATGTTTCCTAAATAGGTAATGGGGAGAACCTCGCAGAGGATTTTGTTGTTGGGAAGTTAGCAAAACTGATGATATTTTAAATGATGGCAACGTTTGAAAATCGTTGATAATTTTTCAAACATGTGCGTCAAATTTTTGCGCTATCCAATAGCGTGGTGTTAAAACTTGATTCTTTTGACTGACACTGATGAAAACGAGTGATTTTTCAAGGACTTGATTTTTGCAATGACTGAATGGAAACATATATTGGAGAAGCCAAATGAATGAAAAAATTAACAGAAAAGATGATTTTTTGGAAAAAGATACGCTCAGAGACAGGAATCGAATCTGCGTTCTTATGCATTCCATGCATACGCGCTACCATTTCGCCACTCTAAACCTTGTGATAGAAACAGCTCTAAAACACGGTTAGACACGAACATGGTCTACATCCTGACAGTCTCCGACCGACTCCGAAACAAAAGAGCCTAAGTTTGTTGAAATCGGCTCAGCTATCTTTGGGAAAATTGAGCCGTTAAAATGTTCGTTGAAAGGTGCACACACACATACATACATAGACATTTCCCTCGCCTCGTCGAGCTGAGTAACATTGTGGGTCTCCGTTCGAAAGTTTTATTTTGCCGAAATAACACTACATTTTTATGGAGCAAGTCAAAAAACACTGTGCATAATTTGTTTTTTCCATAATTGATCCAGAGTGTCTTTTGAAAAAGACCGAACTTTTGAAACACTTTTTCCAAATGGTTTCAGTCGAAAAATTACGAATCTTATGAAGAATGTGTTGTACTGGTGATTTTCTCTACATCAGTTAAATTTTCGAATGAAAATACTGAAAAAAAAATTCAAATTGGGTCAGGTCTACACTAAAAAAAAAACAATTTTAAGAATTGATTGCCGATTTACAAAAAAAAAATCAATATTGAAAAAACTTTATCCTAACATATTGTCCATACATTGCAAGATGTATGGATTTCTCAAGCACAAAAAGTTTTGCTAACTGAAACTTTTTCTTGTCCGATTTGATACTTTTTGTTTCAAGTATCAAGCAACTAGCTTATACCGGAAACTAGACGAATTGCAACACCAAAATTCTAATATGTTGATTTCTTATGTCATTAAAATAATAATGTCATTAATGTTTATGAAAGGCTTTTATTGAAATAGAATGAAAAAATCATGCTGAACAAATTAGTGAAACATGTACTCAAAGCCAGAACTGATATTAGTCACTATCAACTAGCAACGTTGTACGATGAAGATTGAATAGCTTATGCCACTTATGCCTACCATGTGAACGACTGAATGCAAAAGTCGGATAAGTGCAAATTTGTTTGGAAAACACGTATAATATTTTTGAATGCAAAAACCGGATAAAAACATTGAGCACAAAAACCGGACATGGAAAACACGTTTAAGTATTTTTGAATGCAAAAACCGGACATGGATTTTGCAATGCAAGAATCGTTTAAAGACATCTTTTTTGCAAGAACCGGACAGAAAAACTTTGAATGCAATAATCCAAAGTTTTTACCGACTGTCGCAGGGGACGAAGCATGGTTTACTTGTTTGTTACGGGCAACTTGATCTATGCTGCGTTCCAACAGCGGCAGTTTGTAAAAACTTCAAATGCAAAAACCGGATAAATACATTTGTTTTGGAAGAATCGGTTATGTTTTTGTCCGGTTTTTGCATTCAAAGTTTTTCTATCCGGTTCTTGCAAAAAAGATGTCTTTAAACGATTCTTGCATTGCAAAATCCATGTCCGGTTTTTGCTCTCAATGGTTTTATCCGGTTTTTGCATTTAGAAATACTTAAACGGGTTTTCCAAACTAAGTTGCACTTATCCGATTTTTGCTTTCCGCCGTTCATGTATTGAGTGACTGAGAGCCGGTATGTCAAACCTAAAATTCTCTTGATATTTCACTTATCAGAACGCTCATAGTTTGGCGATGCAATTAATATTATCTTCATTTCTTCGGTCACTGCTTGATTACAATGTGACTAAATCAAATCGAACAGCATAAATATTGAAATATTTCCATTTAGTACAATAAACTTCAATTCCGATGAGTTTTTGTAATTAATAATGAACTTTAGCGATATATATATATATATATATATATATATATATATATATATATATATATATATATATATATATATATATATATATATATATATATATATATATATATATATATATATATATATATATACATATATATATTTATGTTAGTACTCTCTTTGTTGTATCTACTTCAACAGGAAATGAGAGAAAAAACAAAAAGAGTCTAGAGTATCTCATTTGTCAGCCGCTTTCACAGTACAGATTATAGTTGACTGTTCATGTGGTGCCCATACTTAATTAAGCATCTGGTTCGAAATAGTGGAGCACATGGATCAAGTAGGCTTAGTTAAATTTCCACACACCACAGCACAGCGTTGCGTGCCAAACGACTTTATTATTAATCGAGTATTCATATTTTGCTCTTCATCTGGCATTCCATTGCACAACTCGATACGCGCCGAACAGTCATCGAAGGTCTAGCATGTGTTGAGTGGAAAATTTCCACTTCCGTACAATACAATTTTCTAAAGGGTGTAGCCGGGTTTGCATATAAAAGTCCCTCAAGCTGAAAAAAATTGACATACGCTGTTTGAAAGGGTTTATATTATAGATGATTTTCTCAAAATTTTAACCCTTTAACTGCCATATTGGTGGAGTTAGGGTGGTTCGTCTGATTTTCTTTTTTATTGAAAATTTTCAAAAACCTCTGTAGCAAAAAAATCGAAAAAAATCAGGAATATTTTAGGAATTATAGAAAGCCTTTCTTTTTTTCAAAATTTTCTAAAATCTATTTTTTCATGTGAAATTGCAATTTTGGTACCACTCTAGATTTTATATCAAAAATAAATCATTTATGAGTACATTACACTGCATTTTTTTCATATTCTTAAAAAAATGTGGTCGGATAGAATATCAGACTTAAAATAAAATCATTCGGAAATCCATGCGTCTCCATCAAATGGTCATCATCCGATGGAGACGCATGGTATTTAGTTCTAAAATCATTTATCACATGCCCTTAGAACTAGATAGAATGCGTTTTCATTTGCAACTTGAGTTCAGGGCTTAAGAAAGAATTTTCATAAGGAAAGACCAGTGGGAGAAACATGAATCAGAAAAAAGTCTGATATTATACCCGTCCACATTTTTAAAAAATATGAAAAAAAAATGCAGCGATGATTTATTTTTGATATAAAATCTAGAGTGGTACCAAAATTGTAAGTGCAATTTCCACATGAAATACATTTTGAAACATTCTGAAAAAAATCAGAAAGGCTTCCCATAATTCCTAAAAAATTCCTAATTTTTTTCAATTTTTTTGCTTAAGAGATTTTTGAAAAAATTTAAATAGAATGGAATTCAGAAGAACCACTCTAACTCCACCAATATGGCAGTTAAAGGGTTAAATTTTTGGGAAAATCATCTCCAATATATACGCTTTCAAACAGCGTAAATAAATTTTTTTCTGTTTGGGGTCAGTTTTTATATGCAAACCCGGCTACACTCTTTTCTTCACTTTCACGATCGATTTTTCGTTTTATTTATAAAAATTTTAAAACATATAAAAAGAGTTATGTAAATCCGTGCAGCCATTCTTGATTGATTGATTATTTCTTTAAAAACAAGGAAGGACGACGCGTAAACCGTGGATGGAAATCGATACAGAACCATGATCAATGAATTTCCTTTACCAAATCTACAAGATATGGATGTGGACGAAATGTGGTTTCAGCAGGATGGTACCACTGGTCTTACAGCGGCCTAAACAATCGACTTAATGAAAGAATATTTCAACGAAAACATTGCTTCGAGAAATATACCGGTGAATTTTCATCCGTGTTCGAGTGATTTGACGCCACTCGATTATTTTTTGTGGGGATACGTGAAGCCATTGGTTTATGTGGATAAACAAGCAACGATTGATGCTTTGGAACCAGTATTCAACCAATTCAATTGCTGATATACCCCCTCAACTGCTTGTAAAAGTGGACGAAAATTGGCCCACTACCAAATAAAACAAACTTTGGCCATTTCATATGTTAACCCCTTATATAGATTTTAAGGCATAACTCGGCACTATGCAAAATACCCATCAATCCGTGTAAAATAAAGAATGCATGAAATATTTTGCTTGAGTTTTTGAAAATCATGAGATTATTAATCGAAACAGGATAGATTTTAAATGAGCTAAGCTGAAGTAGATCGCCCGTAGTTGCACTTTGTGATTGACCGAATGAGTGGAAATGTACAATGAACCAAAAAAATGAAGCTTGGGAGAAGCAAATCATTTTCACTGCAAATACCCACTCACTCCTAACTTTTTATTAAAATATCAATAACGACACTGGCTACGACCAAAGGCTGTGCTACTAAGGGAAACGAAGGAATGTTAGTACGATACTCGTTGTTTCTAGAGACCGCGGGTACCACTGTATCTCAACGAGCATCACGGGATAGGAGAATTGTTAGTAGGGAGGGAAAGAGATTCGGATATGTTTTGGTAAACAATGTGATCTTACAAAACCTGATTTTAGATACTCAGGAGCAATATAATAAGAAAAATATAAAATATCTCCAAGGAACGATTTCACCAGTATCCCTGGTCTGGAGAATCAATTAGAAGAACCCACACTGGCCGCACGAAACGTTTCGGTGGCTATTTTACCCCAATTCCTCAATTTCATGAGATCCTTACTGTAAATCGTCCTTAAATCTTGGTAAAACTTCTTGCAAGTTTGCTAAATCCAGCTTATCTTATGTAAAAAAGTCTGGAGAATCGAATGGAAGAACCTACACTGGCCGCACGAAACGTTTTGATGACTAGTTTACCCCATTTCCTCCATTTTATGGTATTTTATTGTAAATCGGTTCTAAATCATGGAAAAACTTATTGGAAGTTTAATAAATCTAGCTTATCTTATGTAAAAAAGTCTGTAGAATCGAATGCCACAACTTATACTGGCAGCACGAAACGTTTCGGTGGCTATTTTACCCCAATTCCTCAATTTCATGAGATCCTTACTGTAAATCGTCCTTAAATCTTGGTAAAACTTCTTGCAAGTTTGCTAAATCCAGCTTATCTTATGTAAAAAAGTCTGGAGAATCGAATGGAAGAACCTACACTGGCCGCACGAAACGTTTTGATGACTAGTTTACCCCATTTCCTCCATTTTATGGTATTTTATTGCAAATCGGTCCTAAATCATGGAAAAACTTATTGGAAGTTTAATAAATCTAGCTTATCTTATGTAAAAAAGTCTGTAGAATCGAATGCCAGAACTTATACTGGCAGCACGAAACGTTTCGGTGGCTATTTTACCCCAATTCCTCAATTTCATGAGATCCTTACTGTAAATCGTCCTTAAATCTTGGTAAAACTTCTTGCAAGTTTGCTAAATCCAGCTTATCTTATGTAAAAAAGTCTGGAGAATCGAATGGAAGAACCTACACTGGCCGCACGAAACGTTTTGATGACTAGTTTACCCCATTTCCTCCATTTTATGGTATTTTATTGTAAATCGGTCCTAAATCATGGAAAAACTTATTGGAAGTTTAATAAATCTAGCTTATCTTATGTAAAAAAGTCTGTAGATTCGAATGCCACAACTTATACTGGCAGCACGAAACGTTTCGGTGGCTATTTTACCCCAATTCCTCAATTTCATGAGATCCTTACTGTAAATCGTCCTTAAATCTTGGTAAAACTTCTTGCAAGTTTGCTAAATCCAGCTTATCTTATGTAAAAAAGTCTGGAGAATCGAATGGAAGAACCTACACTGGCCGCACGAAACGTTTTGATGACTAGTTTACCCCATTTCCTCCATTTTATGGTATTTTATTGCAAATCGGTCCTAAATCATGGAAAAACTTATTGGAAGTTTAATAAATCTAGCTTATCTTATGTAAAAAAGTCTGTAGAATCGAATGCCAGAACTTATACTGGCAGCACGAAACGTTTCGGTGGCTATTTTACCCCAATTCCTCCAATATGTGAAATTTTCATCTAAATCACCCTTCCATTCGATTCTCCAGACTTTTTTTTACATAATATAAGATAGTTTTCGTATGCTTTCAACGTGGTTCGCTTAAGACTTAAGGGTGATTTAGATGAAAATTTCACATATTGGAGAAATTGGGGTAAAATAACCACCAAAACGTTTCGTGCGGCTAGTGTAGGTTCTTCCATTCGGTTCTACAGATTTTTTACATAAAATCAAGCTACTTCGGTAGACCGCACTTGATTTCTTTTCAAGTTACAGAACAAATACTACAGAAAACACTAAAACTGCTGGGCATTTGGGAGCAGGATGGCGATTCGTGAGGCCATTAAAAACCATTCCATTGAATTTCTTGGATTTTTTTCACATAAGAAACACTCTTGTTTGTTGCCTTTTTCCATGGTTCCCGATTTCTTTGCGGGTTTCCTGGATTTTTTTTCCCACTGTGCATTGCTTTGAAGCACATAAACTTTGAAGCGCGTTTTCTCGAAATTGTGAAGCAGGACGTCTGACCAGACCAGTGCAGTAAAACTTCATTCAATTCAATTGAAACCAAATGTGAAACACACTGACAATCTCTCTACTGCAGTAAACTTTACACTATGACACACACAACGTTTGCTGACATACCGAACGGGCAGCATTCAGTTCTTCAATCGTTCAATCAAAGCTCAGTTTAACCATCGTCAGTTGATCTCTTGAAGTAACAAAATATCTTTTTCAAAATAGTGTGAGAGCGGCCTTCAAAAGAGGTTCATGTAAACATTTGAATTGGTTCAAGAAAATAGATGAAAGACAAACCAGATAGCTGAAATATCAATCACAGAATACACATAAATTAATTGTTTCCTCCTTCAGTTTTCATTTTTAATACTTTACTCCATTTATAATTCTATTCGTTCGAACTTGCTTACTACCAAGAGCGAAGGCAATGAAGGAGCTACACTATTTGGCACTCGAAGCTGAGCAAGCAAAACTTCAAATGACTAGGTACGATTATTCAACTGACAATGAACTCCGGGAGCTTCACTTGAAAATATTGGCAAAAGTTAAATGAATTAGTAGGGATATGCAGACGGTCAGCGGCCATAAATTTCATTTCCATCTTATATTATTCGATTGTAATTGAAATTTTACCGCACTACACCAAACACAAGCTCACTTTCGAGATTATTAATCGAAACAGGGTAGATTTCAAATGGCATTAAAATTGCAACATCCCTGTAGACTGATATGAGCTTAATTCATATGGATTCAATTTCTGGTTCCAGAGCTAGATATCAGTTAGCTCGGTAATTTATGAATTTTTGTAATTTTCTTAAATTAGTTTAACCTTATTATAGTTTTATCTTATGCACCTTGCAGTAAGTCAATTCAAATGTTTTTGTTCTTGATAGTTTCTTAAAGTTGGTGGCCCAATCATTTTTTAATCAAATACATGAAATATAGTTTTAGGTATCGTTAGGCAATGAAGAAGCATCGTCCTGGTGCAATGCTTAAATTGGACAAATGTTTCGAAAGATTTGTTTTTTTATTCAATAATATAATATAATTTTTAGGCACGCTGCTTAAGATGCCAAGGCCATTTAATTTAATTTTAATTGACGACTAATTTAAAACTAGGATTGTATCATTAGGCAATGCCATATCGGGGGAAAGATTTGTTGTTACGACGCTATAAAAAACCGCGTTATTCAAGTGCTTCGCCGCATTCAACGAATATGCCAACATTTTTAAACATCGAAGGAATTTTACAATACGATGAATCTATAAATCGCTAATGATCTGTTCACGATATTTTCATCCATTATGATTAAACTAATTTGTAAAATACAATGTGCATCTCACAAATGTCGACTTTTTGTACCGTAAAGACAATATTTTCATCAATAGATGGTGGTGAGCTCACTTCGTCCGTGTCCCTTGTCGCTTTTTCCAAAGTAGCGATTGGTCAGCAATTTTTCATTTTTTCATCAGTTTATATTTCATTGAGAACTTAAATTGTGTGTGTGTGTGTATGTATGTGTATGTGTGTATGTGTGTGTATGTATGTGTGTGTGTGTGTAACAAAAATATGCACTCACTTTTCTCGGAGATTTATGAACCGATTTTCACAAACTAATATTCAAATGAAAGGTCTTATGGTCCCATGGTCTGCTATTGAATTTCATGTGTAATAATTCGGCACTACTGGACCTCCCTTTTCCTGTTCCGGAAGCATCGAAAGTGGTGCAGAAAAACTTAAAAAATAGAACTCACTTCGATTTCTCTGCGATGCTTGAACCGATTTTCACATATCTTGATTTGAATTAAAGCTCATATTATCTTTAAAAATATGAAATATGAAATTTCATCCGGATCCGACATTTTGTTCCGCAGTTACAAGGCGATGAGTGTCATAGTTTTCAGATCGCTATATAGAATGACAATGTGTACCACACCGAAAGAAGAAGAAAACTCAAAACAAACGATGCGTGCTTTGTTTTATTTCGTAAACGCTATGAAGAAAACGAAACGGTTACGGATGTCTGCTGCTAGTGTGTAATATTATTAAAAGACGGTGCTTCGGTTGATAATAATATTATAGCTATTTTATGATTAGTACGACCGAAAGAATAAGCAAATGTCAATGAATTCATTTTTTTCAATATGAAATTTTTTCACATCCGGTAGTGCAGTAATACCGTGCCGGTGATGTAGTGATGTCAATAATAATAATAATAATAAAAATAAAAATAATCCTACTACATGTTTTATGCTGCTGAATAATGCTGTTTAGCTTGAGTTACATATGCAGAAGTAACAGAAACGCAGGTTCGCTTCGTTTGTTAGATTTCGTTTAATTGATTTAATCGAAATAGAGCATAAGATAGTAAGTCTAGGTTTAACTAGGTTCAAAACTGTTCCAATTTTTAGGTCATAATCGTTGCTGGCAAACAAACTAATTTAGGCTATACCGGTCATCTGAATCCGGTTTCGGAAGAATGGTGATTAAAAACTGCAGAAGGATCTCACTTTCCTTCAAGATGGCCTAATCGATTTTCACAAACTTATAGGTTCAAATGAAAAGTCTTTCAGTTTCATACGGAGTTCCTAAATTTGTTGTGGATACTACTTCCGTTTCCGGAACTACAGGTAAACAGAATTTGTAGAGTTTGTTAGATTAAGTCCGAACAAACTTTCCTATTTCTATTCAATGAACAGTTGTTTTTGCGAATTCCACAGTAATATTTTTGATGTTATAAATAATATGAGGAAGGCATCAGGTTTTTTTTACTAAACTATCTCTTCGTTCGATATACATATTTTAAAATACTTATTCCTAATTTTTCGAGGGAGCTTTTTCTCATCGATTTCTTTCAGCTTCTGTGAATACCTTTGGGACCACAATTGGATTGATAAAACTCATCCCACGTGAAAATCCCTTAAAATTCCTACATTAACAATGTAGATAAGTTTGCCTCACTGCTTTTGTGATATGAGGAATATTTAAGACGAAAATATTTAATATTATTATCTCCCTGCTGATAATCGACAGTAGATCTTTAGTTAGAAAACGTGTCACACTTCCAACTATCACAAGAAAGCTCATGAATTTTCTCGACAGCTGACTGGTAAATTTACTTGAATATATTGGTTTGAAATCGGGTTTCAAAATAGTTTTTCGAAGCGCTGTGCTATCAACTATCATTTTTTTGCTGTAATATGTCGATATATTATGAAATATTTATTCAAAAGCGGAATAAATGACAAATGAATGATGTGACAGATTCCCTGACAGACGGCTCCGTCTGGAGTTTTACGGATTCCAAAAGCTTATCGTTTCGTACACCGTCGTTATTGACTATTTATGAAAAGTTTTGAGTGAGTCTTGCGGTCCCAAGGAACGTTATAAAAAATCAGGTTTTGTATAGATTATGATACTAAAAAGATATTTTAATCTTGATTAAGAATTAACAACAAAAACTCCTTCTTGTTGTATTATATGGAAGAAAACATTTTGTTTTACATTAGAATCGAATGCGATGACAATGAGATGATCTAATATTCGAGAAAAGCATCAGCATAGAAAACATTTGATAAACATTACATAATATTTGAAATTAAAAATAAGACGTGCTCAATTTTTAAACAAAAATTAAAAATGGTAAGGTTGTATTTTAGTAAATTTCTCGCCCAACCTAGCCGTTCAAGACGTCTCAACCTTTCCAAGTTTGGAGTCGAGTTCAATCGTCTCAACACCATGTAGATATCACTTCTAAAATAATCGGTAATTGGCAACAAATTGGTCTGAATCAACTTCCTTCCATCCAGTGCAAACACCGGCAGCGACGAAAAGTAGCGTGTTTAATTTTCGAGTTTCAGATAAGACACGAATGGTGCACTTGGTTTGAGCATCCACGACTCTGGGACCCGAAAGCGCATATTTTCCAACATATCAACTCGTATCACTGTGTATCGCGTGCAATATCCTTTCTCATCTTACTGTGCACATGTTCTATTCAACGTGAACAATCCTCCCGGACCTCCGGACTCTTCCCGGACCGCCAAACCGGGCCCTGATGCCCGAGTGAAACGGGGAAAAGCCGTAGAATTTAAGTGATCGTAATTTGTTCTTGTAGAGAAAGACTGTACGGACCTGGAGTCACAAACAACAGAAGGCATCCTGATGCAGCACATTGAACGACACATTCACAAACACACAAACACACACACACACATAGCGATACACTTCCCAGGACGTTTTTTGTCGCCCTATTCACCAAAAGGTACGATGTAGCCCGGGATCAATATTTCGAAGCAGATTAGACGAGCTCTGAGCCGGACTTGAGCCTCGAGAGTCATTTCGTTGCAGCGCCAGCATCACATACATAGAATGGCTTTTGTCAGCCTGAGCAGGAGCTAGCTGGATGGCAGGCAGGATGCTAGCACAGCTTCTAGATAGGTAAAAAGGTGCAGAAAACCGGACGGTTCGGTTCGGTACATGAGAGCCACCAACAACCAACCTAATGGTAGTCATGGTAGCCAAGCACACACAGGATATCACATTCTGCTGTCGGGTATCGTTCGATGCACACAAGAGGAAAATAACCATCAATTGGACCACCCCGATTCATTCACCCGACCTGGAGCGCCCGAGTGGGTGGGGAACAAGGATTTTCGATTTTCTTTCCGATATCAAAGAACAAACCGGACGGAGTCAGTGAGCAATTGGCGGTGAAACAAATGGCCGATTTTTGTCTGAAAGCAGAAATGTTGGTGTTTGAAGTGACTTGGGTTGAATTTTCGAAATTATTTAACATTTTTTATGATTCTTTGTCTCGAATAATTTCTTACCGCACCATCTTCTGTTTGGTTTTAGAATTAAACTTTTCATTATAGTTCGCACTAATGTATGTGAAAATACTTTTAGTCGCTCTACAATGGAACATCGAAACATTTTTGGCGTTGTGACAAGGTGCCAAATCAGGCCGGCAGAGCGAGGGAGCATCATGGCTGCGTAGGAATGGTAACAATCGCATCTTTAAACATTCTTCTTGGTATATTTCACTGTTTACCGTTCCGGTAGCGATGAAGCTTTGGCTTACTCGACCACAGCTGCACATTGCCTGCCAAGTCAAATATTTTTTGTGGGAACTTAGTCTTTTTATTCATGCTTGAAATGTTGCACGGCAGTATGAAAAGACATTCCGGGAAGCTGCTAAAAAGCCTTCAATTCAATTTTCATCGTTAAATATTTGCGACACGACTTGCAAGTCCAGGTTTTAGACAACACATTCTGTTTATCATTACGGTTCGGTACAGTTTTCACATTAAGGGCTGAGGACACTACCGTAAAGTGGTAAGTTTTTTGCTATTTTCCCGTTTCAAATTAAATTTTCTTGGAAATGGTGCAGAATATAGAAAAACCCACCTGACGCAATGTCTTCGAAATTAAGTTGAGAATATTCTGTGAAATTTTCAGAATGATTCATTGAGTTCGTGTTGCATTTTTTTCTGACTGACGAACTGCTGAAAATTGGAACGCTCGGAAATGCATACCTCTACTTGTTCATCGAATATCTCGGCTTTGAAGGCTTGTATCATAAATCTACCGTGACAAAGTCTAGATAATTTAGTTTAGATGCGATTAGTACATAAAAACATATATGTTATCGCGATAAAAATAAAGTCTTGTATTTTTCTGTGAAACAAAATCAGTTTCAATGCTTCCGCCATTTTTTTCGCTTTGGTTTCCTGATAGCATTCTGAAAAAGGAGAGAGAAATAAAATTAGCTCGACAAGGCTGCCAAACACACAGACGTTCCATTGTATATAAATAAAATTTTGTTTCGCATTCAATCTTTGTGAAAGTTGAATATTTTTTCATTGTTTATTGGAATTCCTGTAATGTCCAACCCACAAGATAGATTTATGTGATAAAACTTCTTATCAAAATAATAAAATGTATGCTGGCAACCCGGTACAGTTTGCTCATATACGAGAGAGTACAAGAGAAATACGATGCTCAAAGGGAATTGAGCGAGTCACGTGGTCGATTTAAAACTCGACAAGTGGCCCTCTGTCCTCAGACCTTAAATGACATTTTTATTTTTCTAGCCACAGTACGTACCGAGAGATCTGATCTCTTCTGTAATACTTGCTTCATCTTCACGTCCTTCTGGTGGATCTCGAGATCCGTTTTCCATTCGCTCCGAACCAATCTGGCTGTTGTCGAACATGTGTCGAAAGATTTAAGAACGTTGCGGACAGTGTTTACAGGAGCACCGTACTTTTCTGCTAGTTTTCTTACTGCCAAATCCGGATTTTCATTGCGACCGCACACAATTACTTTTCGCACTTGCTCTTCTTTCGACGCCATCTTCGATCCAGATGCTTGTATTTTACACCAAGAACAGACATACGTCCATCAATTTGCGACATATTTCACGCGTTGATTAAGTATTTGCATAGTTATAGGGTAAGGGCTCCCTATTTCATCTCAGCTCCAGTTTCCATCTCATTCCTTCACCTCATAACTTTGAACATTATTCATATCTTTAAACGTACCTGAACAAAACTATGGAACGTTTTAAAACATTTATTCTAGGTTTTGCCACACTTTCCAATTGAAAAAGATAGTTTAAAAACCTTCAACGATCGCTTTTTTAATTTAAAATAGAGTCACTCTTTGATCTAGGAACCACTTTCGTCTGAAGTTTTACAATCCATCATGTTTCTGAATATTTACTAATAGATTCGTCTCAAAACATGATCACTATTTCACATAATTACACAACTATTCAATGTTGGATGACTTTATAATTATTGATGTTCACTTTCCACTTGTTTATTCAACGATTAAAGACTTCTGAAATTACCTGATAAGCAATGAAAGCAATGAAAAATATGAGATGAAAATTTGCACTTAATTCACTTGATTGCGCTTTGTTTTCATCTCATTTCGTATCGCAAGGTTGCCAAGTTTTCTCATAGTGTTAAATAAAAAAAAATATTTTGTCTTCTTTAAATTAGCAAGTATTTTTTTGGTATCCGTGACATTAGTTTAATTATGTCATTGATATTTATAACCATTGTGGCAAATCTAGTAGCACTGGTTTCTTTCCGCTATACGTCACCATAACACTGTTAAATGTGTGTGTTTCATCCAGAGATGCCAGATATTTTCATAGAAAATCTGTATTTATCTGTATTCACTAATGAAATTAAATTTCTGCAATGAAATTATGTTTAAAGATGTTATTCCAATAGATTATTCACACAGAGAAATTTAGTATGTTTAAAATAACAAAACAGTTAGTAGATTTTCGAACTTGATTTCTCTTCATTTCATGCTAGATCATGATTGTTACAAACCAATTTCTCCCTTCAACATCAACAATAATCTCTGTTTAATTTGAATCAAAATTTTGGTATAATCAAACGAAAAATATGTTTGCTTCGGCTGAGTTTATTGTTGAAATGAACTAACTATTTATTACATGTCAATCAAAGTTGAGTTAATGTTATCAGCCATGTCCTTGTTGATTCAATCCAGCTATATCTTCAAAACAAGAAAAAAATTGAACCTATTTATCTATAATCTTAGTTGTGTTAAGATACAACTAACTTTACTGTTCAAATGAACCGCAATAGTTTTATTTCTCGTGAACCAGAGCATTTTTCCCGCGCGAATAAACCGGGGCATTTTTTTTTCTCCCGCGGAAAAAGTTTGTACGCGTTTCGTAAGTAAAATTTTATCTGTTTTTTCCATTTCATCGAGAGTTCAACAATTTCAAGAGGGTAAACAATTCAAGTGTATGTATTGATAATTAAGAATATTTTTGAAAATTGCATAAAATACATAACACATTTTCTTCACAAAAAAAAAATGATGCAGGATCTCTATCTTGACCGGACGGATGTTATGAAAATTGAAAAACCTTGATTATGGTATGTGAATAATTCGATCGTTCATCGACAAAACTCCTGAATATTTTGAAAAATTCATAATTAAAAGTAATTGTTTTTTTCAGAAAATTTAATAACGAAATAAAAGTAGTATCCAAATTTCCTTGTAAATTAGTTTGATAGAAATCATTTTATTCTTGAAAACGAACAAAAATGTATGATTTCAACAAACAGAAGCGTTAGTTGAAATAGCTATATTTAAGGTAATTTATTTCAACTAAAAAGTTTGTTAATTTAAAGCGCAATAATTCTTAACTTTATCGAAAGTTCGTTCATTCATAACAAATTTTTCAAATTGAATTCACTGGGAAATTGTTTATTAAGAAATTGACAGTAACGCAGAAGAAAAATATTTATTATTTTTATCAAAATGTTGTTTGAAGCAAACTAACCCACTGAGTAAAATTGATTATCATATTTTGTAGTTTCAAGCAGCAATGTTTTCTATATCAAACCAGATTTTATTTTGTTACTATTTTACCAAAAAAAATCGTTGCGAGAAACCCAAACTTGTTTATATTTACCATTTTTTTCGCTACGTGTTGTTATAAAATTGCAGAATCAATGAGCATTTTTTTTATATCGTAAGTCATTGCCGCACTGACAGGAACATTTAACGATGAAATTTTATAGTTTTTGTTATCAACCACAATTGAATTGTATTTTCACATACTTTTTTCGTTTGAAAATGTTGACTTGGAATTCAAACATGGAATTCAACCGCCCAAAACGCAACGTCAAGTCATGTCATACTTCTCAGTCTGACAATAAAGTTTCACGATGCCATGACTTCCTTGAACATCAGTTCAAATTGGTTTCAAATTATAATATATATGTATTACAGCGTTCATCATCAAACAGCTGCAAGAAACATTTCCATTTTAATATGGGAATTCAAACACCAATAGCTAGTTCAGACGTAAAAGATTCATTATTCCTTTCTTACTTTTTGTGGTATCTGCATAAATCTGTTTTAAATTATGGAAATCTGTATAAAATCTGTACTCTGTATTGAATCTGTATGCACATGTAAGAATCTGTATAAATGGCATCTCTGGTTTCATCGGCTGTGCACAGAGATGCTAGATATTTTCATAGAAAATATGTATCTGCTCTATCTGTTTTCACTAATAAAATGAATCAAATTCAAATTAATTTTAAATTTTAATATAAATGCTTATCAGTATTTATCATCAAATATTTGCACAAGAGATTTCCATTTTTAACATGTGATTTGTCCGTTGATTTACTTTTAAACTTTTAAAAAAGTACTGCAATCAAATACTAATAGATACTCAGAGAGAAAAGTCTAACGTTGTACTTCTCACTTTTTATGAACCTTTACAAATCTGTATTAAACTTAGAAAATCTGTAATCTGATTTAACGAACGCGAACGCAAAAATCTATACAATACAGATAAATCTGTATGAATGGCATCTCTGATTCTGGGTTTTGTTTTATGAAGGGCTAATGCCTAAATAGTAACAATTCATGTTTTGTTTTTCAAAAAAGTTCTCCAAATTAACTGCAGAGTAAAATTTTAAATTTGAAACGAAAGGTAATAAAAACGATCCAAAAAATTTTAAACGTCGAAATGATTCCTAACTGGTTTTTTAAATATCGTGTGTTGTGTCGTAGTTGGAATTAGGCCCTTTTTAACGGAAATTCTGACATTTTGAACCCGAGAGTGTAATAGCAAATACAAATAATAATACCCCTAAATCCCATACAAACGAACCGCCAATGTTTGGTTCACAGCCTGAACAAGTAAGCCTAGTAAATTACTCCCTTTCATTGCGATAGTTTGAAAATGTGGAAGGAGATCGTTTCTGGCAACGCTTTATGCTAGTTGCTACGGTGCGAAACAAACTTGTTTGTTTATGTTTATCGTTGCTGTATTAAACTGCAACAATCAGTCTAAATATCACAGCACAAAAGATGAAAAATGAACACAAACACCCAGGAATCTACAAGTATCAATACAGCTAGTAGTATATTCATGGTGGCTTAATCATTCTAGATTATTGTTTAACTTACATTTCGCTTGTGATCTATAATAAACAGTAACTATGGTGAACTTGTTCTTACCCTTCAGTGTTGCTAGTTTTACAGAAAACTCGTTAAAGTACATTGTCACTCTGACAGTGTATCATGACAGTGTACCGCACGATGCAAAATGTGTCCTTGAAAATTTATCGAAGTATTCCGTATTATAATTTGTATTTGGTAATAGTGCAATATTTTGGTTTTGATTGCTGTCGCTATTGCTAATTTATGGGATGAGTAAAGGACCAACGATAGGATGAATATAAAACCTTCGAGATGAAATTAGGAGCACGGTAGTGAACATATAAGAAGTGTTTTTAGCTGATTTTTCAATTATTATTTTAATTTCCAAATAATGTCAATCAATTCCCAATGTGGAGCAAGGCGAATTAAGCAGAAATATGAAAAAAATCGTAGTGATTTTGGTGGCTGAATCAGGTTTTTAAGGTAACGTCCTTACAAATGAGATGAAATAGGCAGTCCTTACCCTACGTATTTGGGGGTGTCCAGATTTTGTCGCAACCAAGCCTTAGATCCCAAATTCAAAAGAGCACGAGCACGAAATCTATTGTTGTCAGCGATACCTTCTTATCCATTTCCTTTGCTGACCTGAATCATACACGAAAATGTTTCATCTTTTGATCCAAGTGATCTAAGTTTGAAGCCAATTTTTGATTTTTGCAACATTCGCAATGTCAGGAGAATACAGCGGGTTCGGTAAATGTCCCACTTGAACGTTTCCAAATATTTTTTTCACAACGTCTACGCTAAGAGGCCGAGCGTTGACATGCAGGAGAATAACTTTAACCCAACTGCCTTGCTTTTGAATCTACCCCATAGATTTTTATCGTACAGAAACTACTAGTTGAATCACTTGCAATGATTGTTCATGCTTTCCTTGTATTTGACTCGGATCTTATTTGTCTTCGTTGGTGTTCTAGTTGTTCAGAGCGTGGTCTGTCTTCAATACTTGAATTTCTATTAATGAAATTCAGCTTAAAAGTTGTTTTCGTCATATTCGATTGCTCATGCAACACTGTGAATACACCTCATTTGAATATTTTTACGTTGTCAGCTATTTCCTGCCACTTTTCTTTTCGATTTTCCATAACGATGAATCAAACTTTTGAGACGATTTCCGGAACACATAGCATGGTGCATACACCGATGAACTCCTCGCGAATACACTTTATTGCCCTCGAAATTCGACACTTTGCAACGCATATCCAAATGCGGAACTTGATTTTCTGTTCCAGCAAACTTCGCAGCTATGTAAACCGAAGGTATAACAACAGCTATGGTTATAGTGACTCTAAAAATCATGCCAGGTTGGGATTCGAACACACGAACATGCAAAAATACAATGTTTCACATTTTGAACCGCCGTCCCGGGCTAACAAATCATAAATTATTATTGATATTATTGATTTCGGGAATACTTTATAACTATCCGAGTCCTCAAAATGTCCCACCTCGAGCATGCCGTGTGTGTGTGCGATAAAGCTTGAAAACTGGTCCAGGAAAAGCATTAGCGATACGACACACCCAGAGGACCGTAATTTGTTATCTCCTCTTTCGGTCCGAAATGAAATGTTCGTCGGTGGGTGGTGGTGGTGGTGGTGGTGGGACCAAAGCGGATCGGACTCTGGAACTTTTCTTTTTGCTAGAGCTTACATATATGCGTCCAAAGCGGCTCATCTAACATCGGATTGGTTTTGGTCCGTTTTCTTTTGTTTGCCAGTCTTGTCGTTCTGTGAAAGTCTATAAGCTCGACATTTCCGGATTCACATGCACTGGGATGACTTAAATATTTATCGAGCATTTTAGTCAAATTAAGATTGTCAGCTAATAAATATTTTGATGGAAAATTTATGTTCAATACTAGCTGGCCAGTCCCATTTTCCCATGACACGACAAGGTGAAATATAGAAGAACCAAGTAATCCTAATTGGTTTTACTCTCTTTCGAAAATAATTGGAACTGATATTGCCTTTTTAGATGCATCCCTTATGTAATCGTACTGCAATTTTTATACACGGTCAGTCTTTCTTCATTAAGTTCGAAGTAAATTTTTCAACGGGTTCCATTTAACCATTTGCTCGCATTGAATCAAGTAGGGCAAACTAACCCGTTGCATAGCTGTAGGCTTTTTACTGTTCTGGAAACTCCATCAGGATTATGTTTAGCATTAGTGTTCCACCCATATTTGATCAAATTGTGAAGACCCGGTTTTTTGTTTGTACGTTACCAACTTGACAATAATATGCAGAACAGGCTAAGCAGAGCATTCGAAAATGTTTCGAATTCAAACCAACCAATTCTCGCTCATTCCATGCCAAGGCTCACCATCTCCTGCAGCAGCATCATCATCATCGAGTGTTGCCCGGCTCCAGACTCGTTTAGCATAGTCACTGGAAGCTCAGATCCGGTTAATCCATCCAAAATAGTGGGAGGAGAGCTTGCTTTTGATGGGTTGAGTCTACTCTGCCCGTTAGACTAGCATCACTCAAGCAGCTAGCGTAGCTATTGGAGATTTTATAAACATTTATTCCCTGGACTTTCCATCCCCTGATGGCGCTTCATTTCGCATCGTACGAAGTCCGGTCAGAAGAACCGGTCGGGGACTTGACTTTTAGTTTTTTGAACGTCTGCTGCCGGCGGTGGCTCCCCGAATCCTGGCATGCATCCGTTCTTCAAACGAACGCGCCCCAGTGCACACAGTGCCGTACAGTTGCCGAGACAAGCAAGAAACCAAGCGAACAAACAAACAATCATCCTGAAACGTAGTAACTCCCGGGTCCGGGTCCGGGTCCGTACACATATCTGGAATGAAAGGCTCCACCGGAGGCAGCTAGGAACGAGTAGGAACCAGTGTGCGTTGTTTTTCTGCTTCGACGAATCCTAGTCCTACAGGACTCCCGTTTTTCGATATCTGACTCCTGCCAGGAACACACACTATATAAGCTGATGACCTCTCCGCGATCTTCATCCATACTACCGCGGTCTCCTCCGAAGGGTTGCCGGTCCCGCTTTTGTGGATCGATATGGAAACGACAAAATGGGGTTTTCGTCTGTATTTTGCCGTTGCTGGTGTTGATGATAATGATGATGATGATGTTGATGATGATGATGTTGCTCCTTTCCAAAATAGGGAAAAAGCCGGCAAACGAAACGAATAAACGTTTTCGGATGGGATTATACCATTCTCGGCTTGCTGGTTGGGTGATGCGAAACTCCCAACCCACGCAATTTAGGGGTGGTGGGGAGGAATGACAAATGGGATTCACTTCAGTTCGATGATTCTGCAGGTCCTTCCAATCTTGGACGTTGGATCACCTTCGGACGTAGAAAAATGGATGGAGAATTTTAGCAATTCGAGTGAGATTAGAGCTCTGACTAGATCCGCACTTGAAGATGATGATGATAGGAAGAGTTGAGTTATGACCTAATATTCCTGTAACCAGTCTCTCAGTTCTTCGGTCC
This sequence comes from Malaya genurostris, assembly GCF_030247185.1. Classification (NCBI taxonomy): domain Eukaryota; kingdom Metazoa; phylum Arthropoda; class Insecta; order Diptera; family Culicidae; genus Malaya; species Malaya genurostris. Next base: position 131,039,209 of record NC_080570.1, read on the forward strand.
TGTAATGCAACAAAACTTGTCAGCCCACAGCTCCGAAACAGGCAATCCTCCAATGCAGTTACGAATAAAGAAGGAAGGAAGAAATTGCCACTTGATGTTAGTGAATTTTACATGGCATTTGCTCCCGGGCAGAAAGCTCCTGGAGCAATTTTGCGACAGAATGACTAAACAAAAGCGTCGTTGACTGTCGCTGTGCAAAAAACAGAAACTGTCGAAGTGCATTTCGGTCCCCGGGGTTTCGTGTCCAAAATGAATATTTTATGTTTCGTTTTGTCGACAAATAGCCCGAAGTACGGGGATTTTAGGAGGAAAATTTTAGTTACAAGCCCGAGCACGGCAAAACACACGAAAGTTTGCACTGTTGATACTATTTGATTTGATTATGGGTGTTATCTGGAAAATTGTCTGATCTTATGTGCCAGAATTTGGAATTCAGGTACGATACCAACAAGCTCAGGTAGCATACATTCTTCGCTAAAACAAAATTTTTCATTTTACAATACAACACCAACAAATAATATAAGTGAATATTGACCTTAAACCAGGATGGAAATAAGAAAATTTTTTGATTCACAGTGAATATAAATAGTTAGTATTACCTTTTCATATCACCTATTTATTGTAGATATTTCAATAATAAATTTTGGTTTTACTCCGAATTTAAAAATGTCTTCCTCGTTATCAGTATCCCTGTCTAATTCGGAATCCACATTTCAACAAAGTTAGGCTCGTTTTAATGCTATTCGGTGTTCATTAAACTGGTTTGAAGTTCAAATGACTGTCACTTACGGTTCCGATTATATAATGGGATACACGCTTAAAAATAGTTACTCAAAAATGAGTAAGATCTCACTCATCTACAGAAAAAGTGGAACAACTCTAATTTAGAGTAACTCCGAAGTTACTCAAATTTGAGTTCTTCCACTGGAAACGATATTTGGGTAAAATATACTCATTTACTGAGTAATACTTTATTTGTACATGTACCAAAAATAGAGTAACTATCATTTTATTTCACATATACCAAATTTGCAAAAAAAATGCTCATTTTCTGAGTGTATTGTATTAAAATATTAAGTAATTGAACTCAAAACTATTTCAAGTGGTGGTCGCTTGGAGTAGTGTGTCAATCGCAAATTAACATACATGTCAGTTATGCTCAGGCACCAATCATACACTTATTCCTCATAAATGACATTTGAGCATATTCGGTTCCATTCTAAAGCACAACACGGAGTTTATCATTCCGGTTTTTGCAGACACAACACCGTTTGTGTTGAGCGACTCACCCTCGAAATATGCGATCTCACTAACAAAATATACATCCTGTTGCTACAAATGGTTATTACAACTTTTAGACTGATCTTGCGAATAGTAACAAAAAAAAACGAGTCATTACGTTAAACTCAAATCTAGAGTAGGAGTTACTCAATATCATTGATGATAACTACTCAATTTTTGACGTTTCCATGTATCATTTGAAAATGAGTATCTAGTACTCAAACTCTGAGTAACTTTTTCTAAGCGTGTAAGTGATGTAAACGTCAAAACTGATTACCGCTCAATTTTCTCGGATTTGGATTATTCGATATCAATAATTTTAGGCTCGTTAGGTGAGTTTATTTCGTCCGTCGTATTGAATTTCCACACTTCGTTATGTTTTTGAAATTTATTCACCAATACCGTCGTGCTGGAGTGATATAATCAATATAAACAGCTAATAATATTAACATACATGCTGCGATAAATAATAATTATAATGATAAGAAAAACACGTAAAATCGCAAAGCGTGCCATGGAGCTGATTAATATCACCCTATTTAGCTTGAATATCCTACACAAAAGTAACAGGAGTGCAGGACTTTGCTACGTCAATTCAAATTCACCATTATAACGCTGCTCTAAATGTTGCGCTCCTGTTAATGCTATAAATAAAATTCAAGTCAAATAGCGTTTGATTGGGTTTAATCTAAATAGTGCACGAACATCATCGGTAGAAGTAAAACAACGTCTTTTGTCGCTATAATCACTATTTGGTGTGGTATATTTTTCTACTAATTTTGCATTGCGAATTGCTCTTGCGCAGTAAAAATGGTTAAACTAACATTATCAATGTGATTACGATCCAAACTGATTATTTTCATTAAACCTTCATCTAGTGTTCATTTTATAACGAATTAAACACGGTTTTTATCAAACGAGAACATAAGTTGAAACTTCATAAACCGTGCCGTAACGAAACCGGTGTTTTTCCCCACTCTGGTGATAAGGGCTGTTAAAAGAGCATTCCGGAACGTTACAGATTGACAATTTTTCCCCAATTTGAGTACCCCCATTGACAAAAATCATTGATGCACATGTTCCTTTAATATTCCTCACTAAACTTTCCAAAGATACAAAATTGACACATTTTCTTTTTTAAAATTATCATTGATACGCGTTATCCTTAGTTAAAAATTCCTGTAGGACTACTGTTGTCACTAATTTTCATACTCATCGGGATGGATCAACGATTTTAGACGTAAATCAATCGGCACTCATGTCTGATCTTGTTCGCCGATTTTGTGTGACGGAAGATCAGTATTAAATTTGATCGATGTGATTCAAAGATCACTGATCAACTATTCTTAAAAGGATTAAATCAGTGGTGATCTTTATTGGGAAAGATCACAGGCGATCATCTTCGCTAATGATTATGATTTGATGATTTTTTGATCTTGATTTTTCCAGCCCTGATTTCATGAAACCTGCGAAGTTGACAGTTTCACTGCCTGTAAAGTTCAAGAATTCAACTGCAGGATATTTTACATGTTAGTAGAGCTTTTTAATTAGATGTAAATATGCCTAGAATATTCGTAGAAGCATTCTATCAAATGTGATGTGATGTGATGTGAAGTGAAGCCACCATCAGTTCAAGGACTTGCCAGTGGATGCGGGTAGACTTACAGTAGCCCCGATATGACTCATCCATTCACCTTCTTACTATAGCTGTTACCGAAAAGCGAACAAAAAGGTTTGGGCGGATATGTAAGTAGAGTCACTTACTCGCATTCCGCGGGAATAAAAGATGCTCTTCCAACCATCATATCCAGTGCATGTATGAAGCATATCGCTATACATACTTGAACCCGCCTGATGGTTTGTTTGAGAAGGGCTCGTCAGACTCATTTCAAACCTTCAGAAGGAAACAAGTTTCCTTCAAGTGACTTGGGCTGGCTATCCACAATCCCGCGTCTAGTCATCAATTCGTCCGATGCCCTGATGCTCCCTCCCCTTTACGCCACCGTGCAAAATGTTTTATATTGATAAATACAATGAAACATAGTGTAATGAAATTAATATAACATAAAATGATATAATAGATTACAAAATAATATAATATAACATAATATAATATAATATATTTTAATTTAATATAATATAATACAATATTATACAATATAATATAATATATTATAAAACAATATATAAAATAACAGTTAATGTAGTGTCAGTTATGCTCTTCTATCTTCGCAATAATGCAGGAAGTAGAATATTTCTCTTCTAATAACAATTATTATCCACATCTATAAAAATGATATATGTTATTATTATTGATGACAAGCTATTAATAATAACAATAAATATAATAATGAAAATAATAATAAAAACAATATAATATAGTACAATGAATTATATAATAAATAATAGAATGAATAAAATGATATGTTGCGATATGCTATGATATTATATTACTTGAATTTATGTCATTTCTCATCCTCTCATTCTGCCATCAACGCATTCCATCGACCAATTGTCACCACAGACACACGTGTAGGCATGAAACAGGAACCAGTGAGGACCAAGCTCACCGACCTTGATATTCAGTTAAAAGTTACTTTAAAAATGATAACTTATAAGGAAAAAAAAATTATATTTTGCGCAGAGGTACGTAGTACTACTCATAATAAACCCTATAATATAATATAATATAATATATTATAATATAATATAATATAATATAACAGTATCGGATCGCGAAACGAGAATAAGCGACCGTTTGTTGCTTCAGAGAGAATCCCCACAGCAGCGAGCTAACCTTTGATTCTCGGACAGGTCATCGAGAGAAATTCGCTCTCGCACTGGTGTCTATTCTATGTTCAATGAGCCATGCCGTGTTTTTGTTGTTGCGATGATATCCGTCTCTCTTTGATGGCACTGATTCAATCGTGTGAAGAGTTGCAGTGAACGTTCTTTGATACGATAACAGCCATCCTTGTTGCAGGCTATAGAACACTGACAACTAGTCCTTCTGTGACCATATCTGCTGTACAGATCTGCTGTGGACATTCACAGTGTCATTTTTGCTTCAAACAAGAGAGATTGCATCATCTAGTTGCTGATCGTTTGCATATTTAAGAAATAGGAAACGAAAAGTGGACAACAATGAGGAACATTATACAAAATCAGCCGTTCTAATGGATCTAAATGTTATCTGAAGATATGACCAAACGAGGGCAAATAAAGCTACTAGCATTTGACTGCTTCAAGGTCGAGAAAAATGTTCGAAGGAAATATCGTAGAGAATTCCACAATTTGGTCCTTCTGAAAGCCGAAAATGAATCCCGTACAGCATTTTGATAGTTTCTTTCACTCAAATATTCAGATGTATGAAATATTGAAATATATGAGAGATTGTACGACCTTTATTACGAGTATATTTGTGTAATGATTTCTTCTAGGTCAAGGCTCAAACTTACAGATGACTTTAACTAACGCCCCCCTTCCTGGAATACGAACGTAATAATCCGTAACCAAATAGTCATTTGCGAGACTCCGAAGCCACTAACGGTCCTTTTCAGGATACCAAAAGTAACGTAAAAAACTTATTTAGAAAACTGTCTTAAGCTACCGTTCTAATTCCTAGAATACAAACGCAATCTTCCGAAACCGAATTATCCTTTTCAGCATCTATCTTTACACATCTCGAATGTAGTCCTACATCAATCTCGTGGCTATGTCTCTGACATTAACTACTCCAAGGTTTCTTTGTGGAATAATATGATCATATTTCACATTTTCGCACGTGACAAGACACCTGAAAGCAAACGAATAAAATTATCATGTATCCCCCATATTTCCTGGGGAAAATACGGGAACATTTGAGAACTTTATCTGAACGGTCTTATTTAATATCGTTAGTCTGGGTCCCTTCGCATTGTTCCATTCCGGGCAATGAAAAGGCAGACTTATTGGCTAAAGTGGGCGCATTGGAAGGTGATATTTATGAAAGACCAATCTGCTTCAATGAATTTTTCAGTATTTCTCGTCAGAAAACTCTCGAAAGTTGGCAAACTTCATGGACGAATGACGAACTGGGACGATGGCTACACTCCATTATCCCTAAGGTATCGACGAAACCTTGGTTCAAGGGGATGAACATGAGTCGTGATTTCATTCGCGTTATGTCACGGCTCATGTCAAATCACTATACATTCAACGCACATCTCCGGCGTATCGGGATCGTGGAGAACGGGCTCTGCACCTGTGGCGACGTTTATCAGGACATCGAGCATGTCGTGTGGTCGTGCGTAGAGTATCGTGACGCCAGGTCGAAGCTACTGGAATCCCTCAGGGCCCGAGGTAGACCGCCTGAGGTGCCGGTTCGGGATGTGTTGGCGAGTCGGGATAGTTCATATATGCTTCTCATATACCAGTACCTCAAACACATTGATATACAAGTGTAATGTGTTATTCCTCGCTCAGAAAATATAATCTCCACCTACAGGTTCGACACTAACATCCGCCCGATTCTCTCGATCCCCGTCCCTGTTCACCATCTTCATTGGAATTAACAAGATCTTTTTTTTTGTCACTAACTTTTTCGTTCCCCTTTCCCTGTTTTTTCACCATCTCGATGGCAACTAATTAGATCTCTGTCGTTTTCAAACATTTTGTTCCCACACCCCTTTTTTACCCCGTTTCCCACAATATTTACTTCTTTTTTTCATTCTCTTCCGTAACATCACCATCACCGGAAGACCGCTCCAGTCAATGACCAGCATGCGGGCCACCCGCCGGGCCTTCGTAGCCTGGGGGTGTTTCCCGCGGACCCTCACGGACCGAAGAATGCGGCCAACATAGAAAATTACCATCGCCATCTGGAATCATCTCATCCTAAATTCAATTCACCGGCCACTACCGATCGCCAGATACTATATTACATAATGATACTACTCTAGTTTTAAGTTAGACGATAATTAAGATTAGTAAATACCCTTGGCATCTTAGAGCTTAAGCAGTGTGCCTTAATATTATATTATATTATTGAATAAAAAAAAAAAAAAAACCTCGATCATGATTTATCAATCTCTACATCGAACCATAAAAGCTAAGCATTTTCCAGATTAGTAAACAGAACCCAATCTCACTTCCTCGAATTTGATATTTGCGATTTCTTCATTGATATATATTAAACATGCATCAGATTACATTATGCAAATTTCATATATATGTTAGAATTTGATTCATGAGAAAAAATATGAAAATAAAGCTAAGTTGAATTCGTCAATTGCATGATAAAAGTTATCAAAAACTTTAGTGCCATAGTACTTAAGTACAAGTAAGTAGCTGAAAAGGAGTTAAATCCGTTAAATAATAATAATAATAATAATAATAATAATAATAATAATAATAATAATAATAATAATAATAATAATAATAATAATAATAATAATAATAATAATAATAATAATAATAATAATAATCTATCTATATATATAAAAATGCAGAGATCATTCTTTGTAATCGCATCACGTAAGAACGGATGGACGGATTGAGATGCTTTTTTTTTTGTTTGATCAGTTTTTACCCCCACCGGGTTCGTACATCAAAAAAATTAGGAAAACTTACCGGAAAAGTGGGAATCAGGAATCAGGAATCAGAACAAATTGGCTCAAATGGCACGTTCCCCTTGATATTTGGAGATTTGTGCCTTGCCATCAATTTGTTTTTAGCATCATTTTCCCGATATATAAGAGGGAAGGATTGAAAGGAAATGGTAAGGGTTGGACTAGGAGGATGGGAAAAATTGACGACACAAAAACACATAAAAGCAGAAGTAAATTCTGCACCCCTAAGGGATGCTGAACAATCTGCTGAGTATCACATTTAGTGGAAGCAGAAGGAAATTCTGAACCTCTACGAGGTCCCGAACAGTCTGCTGTTAATAAAACCTCCAACCCCCGAGAGGATTTAGAGATCTTACAAAAGCGACACCATTCTGCACTCCCGGAAGAATGCAGAACGACTCGCAGTATGTACGAGCAGAAGTAAATTCGGTACCCCCCAAAGGATGCCAAACAATCTGCTAAACCCTATTTAAGGTGAATACAGAAGGGATTCATTCACTCCAGGAAAAACGATGAACCCTTCTGACTGTAGCTCCTTACCACATTGGGTGAGAAACGAGAGAATATCCTTCAATTTTAGCTCCGCATACACAGACTCAACCATGTATGGAGAACCAAAAACCCGGATACGTAGCTGCGTCAATGCGGGACAGTTACATATCAGATGATATGAAGTACCATAATCGCATTCACACAAATCACACGAATAATACTCAGCACGTTGAATAGTAGCCATGTGATAATTGAGTTTGCAATGTCCAGTCAGAGCTCTGACCAGAATACTTCAATGATACTTGGAGAAATGCAGTAGACACTTTGACATTTTCAGATTTAAATCTGGTAGAAATGCTTTTGTCTGAGCGCAAGTTTGCAAGCTGCGCCAGTAGCTGGCATGTTTGGATGCAGCCCAAGAACGTATCTTGTGCTTTATCCAACTAGTTGAAAGTGGTAAAGCTGGTTCAGGACCAACGAAATCATTCGTTGCACCAGCTCTAGCCAACTCATCAGCCCATTTATTTCCAGTAATACCAGAATGGCCGGGTACCCATATGAAGTAAACAGCATTTGAAATGCTGAGGTCTTCAATTTGAGTTCGACATGCGATCACTAGATTCGACCGTGAGTCATTCGAACTGAGTGCTTTTAAGGCTGCCTGACTGTCGGAACAAAAATAAATACGTTTACCACAGATCCTCTGCTGAAGTGCCGATTGTACTCCACACAGAATTGCGTAGATTTCTGCTTGGAACACAGTACAGTATCTACCAAGTGAATGAGACTGCTCCAGCCTATTTCACGACAGTAGATACCAGCACCAGCACGACCATTCAACAGAGAACCGTCCGTAAAACAAACTATGTGTTCATCAAGTTGTCGTTCCAGACAACCAGACAATCATTCCTAACGAAGAGGATAGCTCACATTGAATGTTTTAAAAGGAAAACTGCATGTGAGAGTTAGGTCACTAGGAGCGAGTAAATACTCATCCCACGGAACCATTTGAGACCACAAGCGAGTGTGACTGGTAGCATATTCTAATGGGTTACTGTTCCAAAGCCCTGTAACCCTAAGACGGTATGCACAAGATAATGCTTCTTGTTTTAGGAACACATGTAGTGGTTTAATGCACAGTAGCGCCTCTAGAGCAGCAGTAGGAGTTGTCGTGAATGCTCCTGTCATCGCCATTAGGACCATCCTTTGGAGATGATTTAGCTTTGACTGAACTGTCGCGACTTCTCCTTTCTGCCACCATACAAGACATCCATATGCTAAAATTGGTCTAACGATAGTTGTGTAGATCCAATGAATATATCTGGGTTTGAGTCCCCATGATTTTCCAAAAGCTCGTCTGCATTGGCCGAAAGCCATGCAAGCTCTTTTAATCCTGAAATCAATGTGAGCAGACCAATTCAGTTTTGAGTCAAGAATAACCCCGACGTATTTAACTTGATCGACCACAGTGACCCCTGAACCAAAGAACTGCAACGGACGAGCTCCTGTAATTATCCTACGATGAGTGAAAAGCACCATTGATGTTTTGCCCGGATTTACAGATAATCCAAACCTGACAACACCATTGTTCAACAGATCGCAGGGCTTGCTGCATTAAATCAAAGAGAGTGTTAATGCTTATACCGGTCATCAATATATGATAATCGTCGGCAAAACCATAAGTCGGAATTCCGAGGTTATTAAGTTTCCTTAACAAACTATCAGCGACTAGGTTCCATAAAAGTGGGGATAGTACACCACCTTGAGGACACCCACAGACACTCAGCTTTCTAATCTCTGGCCTGCCGAAGCGATGATCAAAGAAGTTGATTGCTAAGCATTGCGTGTATCCAGTAAGGGAAAAACCCAAGATATTCCGTTCACGACTGCAATGTTTAACCTCCTGCAGCCATTCAGCCATCGGCACGGAAATACACCTTGACTTAGGAGTTCCTATTTTTGTGGCCTTTTACGACATGGAATAGGAAACCAGTGGATCAATTCTTGGTAAAAAATAATTCCGCCGGATGCCACACGGCTTACCTGTTTGGTGGACTTATACCACCGGTACAGGTGGACCGTAGCGTTATTCTTAGCAGTTGGGAAACCGCTACCGACACTACACGGCTATCTAGGCTGCTCAGAGAGGGAAGTTAACATTGATGGTCAACTTCCATGGATGACCGACCAACCACAAAATTAGGAAAACTTACCGGAAAAGTGGGAAAAACCAATAAAGTTATTTTGTATGGACAATGGAATTTTCCACTGCAAAAGTCGCCAATGATTGCTAGATCATTGATAGGTGTTTGGCGCATAACGAGTTGCATAAGTGTTTGGCCGTCGAAGGAACGGAATACTAGATCGTTGAAAGAATCTTTTGGCGCGCAACGAGTAGATTTGGGTGGAGATTTTACATGCATGATTGATTCGTCATTTGGAAACACGTGCTTAATAGGGTATCAAAATCATTACTTGCCAAATGACTGTTTTAGCTATACCGTAAACAGAAGCACAAGTTCTAATATCATTTACCACTACATGTAGTTAGATGAATAATGTTGGCCATCGTGGGCGTGAGTTAAACAAATCAAATAATGTAATGATTTTTTTACGTATCAATGATAGGATTCTGCTGTTTAAATAATGAGTTCAGATGAAAATATTTTCCTTCCTTTAGCATGCTGAAGTTTGTTCAGCCGATTCGGGTGAGTTTTCAAGAGTGGTTTACTTCAAAACGGATGGTATTCATGACATTTGTAAGCTGCTTAAGCCAAATCATTTCATTTTCCGAACTTTGGATTACTTGACGAATTACCATATGCGAATCGTGAATATCATATCTGAAGGAGAAATCGTGGCATGTAAGAACCATTAGTTGTGAGATCTGCTGTTTTATACATTGGCTTTAACGATAAGAAGAATACTGGTATAATCACTCCTCATGTTCACTCCGCTAGAACAGAATATTGATTCTCAGGACTGAATACTAAGCAAACCGATGTGGTGGCCCGACGAATGAGAGGCCTTTTGATACAATTCTTGAACGAATATAGCGTTCATGTCAAAGTTAGTGGACACAATATTTAATAAAAGGGTAATTTGAACTTTCGAATGTCCAAGTATTTTTCATTTTATCGCTAATTCGTTAATCGAAAATTGATCCTGTCATTATCCTGCTACGAACATTCATCAAACACGACTAAGTAATATCAGTAGCGGTGAAGTAGGTTATGGACAACCGTTCAAAATTAGTTTATTACTTTCGATAATCCCTAAGGATTTGCTACTAAATTTTAAATGTCTTCAGTACAAATAAGTCTTAATATTCAATGATAAACAACAATCCCCGAGGGCTGCTTTTGGAAATTTGTGGGGTCAATTTAAAGTATTTATCTTGGTCCATCTGTTAATTTATTCATTTGTTTATTTAGGAGCAAGGGAAAAGCCTGCTGGAGCTGAGATTTTGGTTCTCCTTCTCCAGCAGGCATAAAACATTCTCATCTTTTGTATCAACAAATAACATTTGACCAAATGATACATAACGAAATCTTTAATTACCCTTATTTAAACTACAAAGCTAATTAACAACTATTCATATTGACTAATTATCCTAATAAAACTAGCGGGAAAAGATTTGGAGAAAACGGGTTTTAATGGCGTTACGAGATAAATTGAAATTAAATCCATCAGAGCAAGTATTTAATACGCGACATATACTCGAAAACGGTTCAATGAACCCATAGTTAGTTCTAGCACGAGGAATTCTGAGAAAGGGATTAAACCGCAAATTACGCCGAAGAACGATTTTCGTAGCTTGGAAGATTAAATGGATCTCTCCAGGGTAGGCGACGCAAAGCAAAACGAATGAACTTGCGCTGAACAGCTTATCAGTTTGATAACATGGTGCTCAAACAACAACAGCATACTCGCGAACTAGAGCGCAATATAACGATTTCAGGCAGTATATGTTATTGAAATTTTTTGAGATGCGAAAGATGAATCCTAGCATCTTTAATGCTTTCGAGGGGGTATATTCTATGTGATCTTTGAAACTAAGTTTTGAATCCAATAACACTCCTAGATCATTAATTGATGTCTCCCGTTTTAGTACAGCTTGCGAAATAGTGTAATCATACATGATCGTGGTTCGTTTACGAGAGAAGGAGATAACGAAGCATTTGAAGGCGTTAATAACCATTCTGTTGACGTTGCTCCAGTTAGAAAATACATCCAACTGTGACTGCAAGAAGTTTGAGTCTTTCAGATATTTGATGAGATGAAACAGTTTGAAATCGTCGGCGAATGATAGCTTCATGCATTGCAATGCGAAATTCAGATCATTTAGATATAGCAGAAATATGATTGGTCCTAGATGGCTTCCCTGAGGAACGCCAGAGCTCACGATGAATGATGGAGTAACGCAGTCGCCAATTCTCACGGTCATACTACGACCAGTCAGATATGATTCAATCCAATCCATCATCCCACATGTCAAATCTTTAGTTTGAGAGAGATCTACAATCTCTGTTCAATACACTGACTCGAAGGATGAGATGGCAAACGGTGCATTCGTTTAGTTTTTGCGTAACAAAAGCATTGAACATATCCACAATAATTCTTGATGCTATTTCTTCTTCGAGACGAAGTTATTGTGTTGGATATGAATTTGTCGTAATTCGTTTATTGTAAGCCAAGTAATCAGTAAAATAATGGAAAGAAACATTAACGTTTCGCAACTCTGCTGTTCGAAAACACAAATTTAAAAAAATAATTTCAGGCGAGACGAAGTTCGACGGGTCAGCTAGTAATAATAATAATAATAATAATAATAATAATAATAATAATAATAATAATAATAATATTAATAATAATAATAATAATAATATTAATAATAATAATAATAATAATAATAATAATAATAATAATAATAATTATAATAATAATAATAATAATAATAATAATAAAAATAATAATAATCTCTCTAGGAAAAGAAATTTTCGTCGAATGCTGCTTTTTTCAAAGGGCATCAACATGTTAGAGAACCGATGGGTGAGGTGTATCACTCCAGATGGAGATTATACTGAAGAACAAAAAAGTTTTCACGGTAAAAAATCGACTTTTTTTGTTAGATCCGGGACTCCATGTAGAACTAGCCCTAAATAAAAAGAAACGTATTTTTCCAATTTTTTTATTTGAAAGATATTTTTATTCAGGCCTATTTGCGTACAAGCTTTACGTGGCCGATTGAGCCAATTTTTTAAATAATTTTTTTTTGAGTTGGATCTCGCTGTCCCCCTTTTTGTAGGGGGAGAGGAGCTTCCATTTTCCTCCTGCGAGGATTGAGAGGCACTTCGTTCGTGGTTCGTCTCGTCATCCATTGCCGCATCGGTGGTATTGTTGTTGATTTCGTTGCTGGAGATGCGCTTTGTTGTACATTGTTTGCAGTTACTGGTTGGTTGGGTGGTAAGTTGTTAACTGCAGCTGGTGTACTTTGTTCTATAGGAGATACTGATGGTTACGTTGAGCGGAATGCTTCACTGTTGTTGGTGGCTGTCACAGGTGTACTGGGGTTTCTTGGGGTTGATGTGAAGGAAGCACCGTTGTCCTTTGGTGTAGTTGTCTCCTTGTCCAGTTTATCACATGGCTTACCGTAGTGAACAGCTTTTTGGCAATATTGACATGTGGCCATCTGATTGTCATAGGTAACAAGTGATTTGCACGGAATTCTTGTATCTTGACCGAAAATCACATAAGAAGGTATAGGCCTCTTCAAGTGTATGCGTAACAAACGTACGCCATTTAGAATACTGGGGAAAATATCTTCCACTTTTCTTTTTCGATAGAGAGAATCTCTCCGTATTGGGACATAGTTTTGCGAATATATGAATCGGTGACGTTTGAGGGAAGATCATGCACACGCACTTCTATAGCACCATCTTCCATATATACTGGAATGTTGTACTTAATGTTCTCGTGCTCCACATTATGCACATTATTATTGTCTTTTTCGAATTGAATTGCATTCAACTCTTTATAGAACTGGATGTAAATAACATTATTTGTCTTAGTGCATTGAAGTAAATGTACACCTTTAATGTCAAGATGCATTTGCTCCTTAAGCAAACCTTCAAGTTCTCGTATCGAAGGTCGAATTTTGCTCTGCCTAAAGTCAACAACAATTGTATTCTTTCGTGTTGGCGGTAGCTTTTGTTCGTTTGGTTCACTCATTTCAAGGTCGTTCTATTGTTCACTACACAATACTGTACTTGGTTTCTTCTGTCCCGAACGTAAGCGGTTTTGTTTTATCGACTGACTTGGATGAGATGTGAAAGCGAACTGATTTTTGTTTTTCTAAATTTGATGTCGATAGCGTATGCAATTATTGTGAGATCAATAAGAAAGAAAATAAAAATAAGCTGATAAAAACTTAAAGGGTGTTACGATCAACAATTGGTGAAATAGTTTATAGGTTTTATCAAAAATTCAAATGCAGTCTATATATCAAGTTCATTTCTTACAGAATACGGAACAAATATTCGCTCATCCTTTTTCGCAAACGTCAGTTTGTCTTGAACTGCATCTCACTGACAACAGTCTGTTGCTTCTTCTTAAAGTTGCGCGTGACAATGTCCCAATATATTTTTATTTTGCGGAGCTATGACGTCTTGGAAGATTTCATGTCTTAGAATACCTGTACTGCTTGAAATACAGAAACAGAAGTTTTGGTTGATGATTACGGTCGCGATTTGAATATCGCTTTCAAGTCATTGTAAGCGATGATGAGTGTTAGTTTAAACATAACTTTAAGCTCATGCCGATGTCTTGCATATTTTAAATGTCAATTGATTTCATAGCAGGACAGCCTCAGAAAGAATAAGATTTTTTTCATACTTCACACAAATTCAACACAAACCTTCAAAAGTTAGTACCGATCTCAGTGCTCACCTCATCAAGTTAAATTAAAATATCTTCCCCCTTTCAACGCGTTCGGCACGATCATCGTCCAGAGAAAATCGGCGTCAGAGCCACCATGAAAAGCAACCCCCCAAAGTTACGCTATCAGTCAAATCAATCACCGCCGTGCCTCGGCATGCATGTGGGTCTCACAGAAAAAAAAGAGAAAAAAAAACCGAACGATCGCAGTCGAGAGCTACAAGATTGACGACCGTGATGATAATGATGACGATCGATCGCGTCGTTGGTTGTCGTCGACATCGTGACCGCAACTCGCAACTCGCAAACCCGCAACCCACGACACTGGGAAAGAGCAGTTGCGAGTTGAGGCGACGACGCTGGGCTCCGAATCGAACTGTGCGATCGATAAAGCAATATCAATATTACTGAATTGATAATAAGATGTCACATTTCAGATCGTACAAGAATGATCAATGGAGTACCCAGGGAGGGTGGCGGAAGGAAAGGGAGGCGGGAGCGGATACCGGTTGCATTCAAGGAGATGAAAAGCGTGACGTCAACCCGGTGGAGATTGTTTGACAAGTGAAGGATGGCCATCGGAGGTAAAGAGAATAACGACGAATAACATTACTTCGACAGTGATACTGCTTGTTACCGGTTGCGAACAGTTGTGGTACGAACGAACGAACGAACGAACGAGAATCAAAACAAAACCAGCGATAATAGGATGCGGTTGGGTTGGTTCGGGGGGGACGGAAGGAAGACACTGCGAAACAAGTTCCTTTCGTATTCACGATCGTACGGACTGCCGTTCACGAGAAATGATTGATTTGTGATTGTTAAAAAAGACATAATGGTCCAATTATGTTATCACTGATCGCACTCATTTTTCCGGATTTTTTTCTTTCTAAATTATCCGGGCTCTTTTTTCTCGTTCGTCGGTCGTCGGTAGGGTGGACTATGCAGCCCATTGCCGATGAAGTCAAGCAGATATGATTTGATTTAACGTTAACACAAAATGTACGGACGGCTAGATGTGACCGACTGCACACTTGAATTTTCACTTCAAAAACTAAATCCTGAAGGAATAGTGAAGTTTGTGAATACACCACGTTTAAAGCACCATAATTCGAATTTTCTCAACTTTATTCGGGACTGTCGACTTTATATATTACATTAAGAAACTACGAATAATACAGTGTAGTGAGCTGTTAAACTATTTTGAGATGGACAAACCTAATGAAAATTCGGGACCGACATTGCCAATGAAAACTTCCATTCTCGGTTCAAAAATTTAGTTCATTGTTTTTTGTTCATATCACCCTGTAAGCCCGGAACCAAATTCCGGATCCGGATAAATTTCATTAGCATGCTACGGGACTACAAGACCTATGAATATATGAACCTTTTTTTCATAAGTCACTCCGGGAAAATTGCGTGCCCATTTTTGTCCCATGACTACGCCTTTCTTTAGTATACCTACTGACCTGGATGTTATTACGTTAATTTCATACATCGAGCACATCACAATATTTCTAAAGCTACATAGAAAAAAAAAATTATTTCACACGTGATTTAATTCTACAAACGATACAATTCATAACTACTTAACTTATGACGCAAAATTCCACTCGCACAGAATTTCACAGCTTCCGTGTGTAAATTGCACTCGGCTTACTAAGTGCCGTAGTATGAATTTATATGGATCAATTTCAAGCCATGTAATTCTCAAATCACACAATTTAACATGTTCTTGAATATAAAAGTACTAGCGGACCCCTGCACACTTCGTAGCGCAATAATATTAGATTAGATGTAGAAAATCAAAACTACTTATCAATTTTAATGATTGTTGAAGAAAAATATCATTATAATGCTCTATGATAGTAGCCTCAACCTTTTTATATCGCGGACAAAAGGACAAAATATATACAACCGATGTTTTACCGAAACGCAAACAGGCAGCGTACAATTTGCCATCCGAAAAAAACTCCAAATTCACGCTACAGACTCATAACGATTATTGACGGTAATAGAAAAGTTAAACGGATGAGAAAATTACGTTCAAAATGAAATGGCATAGCAGTGGGCATCGGTTGGAATGCGTGAAATGAAAACTTTTTTCTTCTAATTTACCATTCAAAAATGTTGTCTTGCGATTAACTTTTGAACTTTTAATTTTTTTTCTGTACTTGTTCCTCTATTGTCTGAACTTTATTTTGTACTTTGTGTGCTTGTTTCTTTAATTTGTGTGTTTTTTCCTGTACTTTCTGTGCTTGTTTCAGAATTTGTTCTTGTACATTCTATACCTGCTCCAGTATTTTCTGTGTTTGGTCCTGTAACTTTTGTACTTATATCTGTACCATCTGCTCATTCTGTACCTTTTTCTGCACTCAATTGTGCCAGTACTTCCTCTACTTGTTTCCCTCATTTCTGTACTTGGTGTTGTTCTTTCTGCACTTGTTCCTGTACCTTCTTTATTTTTTCCTGAACTTAGCTTCTGTAACAGTTCGGCTGAAAAGTTCGTATCGTTTAATAGAAACACACATTTTTTTGGCAAAATTCGTTTTTATTATTCAACATAATTGCCAACAGAGGCGATACAGTGATTATAGCGATCTTCCAACTTTTCGATACCATTTTTGTAGTACGATTTGTCCTTTGCCTCAAAATAGGCCTCCGTTTCAGCGATAACCTCTTCATTGCTTCTAAATTTTTTTACCAGCGAGCATTCTTTTGAGGTCTGAGAACAGGAAAAGGTCACTGGGGGCCAAATCTGGAGAATACGGTGGATGAGGGAGCAATTCGAAGCCCAATTCGTTCAATTTCAGCATGGTTTTCATCGACTTGTGACACGGTGCATTGTCTTGATGAAACAAAACATTTTTCTTCTTCAAATGAGGCCGTTTTTTTGAAATTTCGTCCTTCAAACGCTCTAATAACGCTATATAATAGTCACTGTTGATGGTTTTTCCCTTTTCAAGGTAGTCGATGAAAATTATACCATGCGAATCCCAAAATACAGACGCCATAACCTTACCGGCCGATTGTTGAGTCTTTCCACGCTTTGGGTTCGGTTCATCGCGTGCAGTCCACTCAGCTGACTGTCGATTGGACTCCGGAGTGAAGTGATGGAGCCATGTTTCATCCATTGTTATATATCGACGAAAAAAATCGGTTTTATTTCGATATAACAGCTCCAAACACTGCTCAGAATCATCAATTCATTGTTGTTTTTGAACGATTGTGAGCTCACGCGGCACCCATTTTGCACAAAGCTTTCTCATATCGAAATATACCTGAATAATATGTCCAACACGTTCCTTTGATGTCTTTAGGGTGTCAGCTATCTCGATCAACTTCACTTTACGGTAATTGAAAATCATTTTGTGGATTTTTTTCACGTTTTCATCGGTAACAGCCTCTTTTGGACGTCCACTGCGTTCATCGTCTTCGGTGCTCATATGACCAGTACGAAATTTTGCAAACCACTTACGAATTGTTGCTTCGCCCGGTGCAGAGTCTGGATAACACTCATCAAGCCATTTTATGGTATCGGCGGCACTTTTTTTCATCAAAAAGTAGTGTTTCATCAACACACGAAATTCCTTTTTTTCCATTTTGTTCACAATACCAAAAGTAGCTTCACTCAAAATGCAATATCTCACAAACTAATAATCAGACAGCTGTCAAATTTATACACGTATCTTTTGAAGGTTGGTACTAACTGAAAATGGTATGGATTTAATTCTAGTAGCGCCCTCTAATAGAAACGATACGAACTTTTCAGTCGATCTGTTACATGTTCCTAGGTCGTCAAATGGTGAGATAATTATGTCCTCACAAGTTCCTATCTAATGCCTCCCCGAGCGTCTATGATGACATTTGGTCAATAGAACGGCGTCGACTGGATGCTATCGCCTTCTGCGTTAGTAGCAGAATGAGAGGGTGCGAAATAGCTGGTAGTTTGGAGCTCATCCTTAAGTGCAATATTTATGGTAGTATATTGCCACATGTGGTGCTGTTATTTGTTGCATTATTTGTTATTTGAATTATATTACATTGTATTATATATTGTTGTTGTTATTATTATTAATATTATTATTATTATTAATATTGTTATTATTATTAACATTATTATTATTATTATTATTATTATTATTATATTTCCTGCAGTACTGCGACGAAAGAAGAGCATAACTTACACTGCGGCATCAACTGTTATACATTGTATCATAGCATATTATTTCATATGGTATCTTCTGTTATGTTATATTATGTTGTATGGTATTATACTGCATTGCGTTATATCATATTATATTGTAATATATTATATTATAAGTATATGTATTGTGTTATATTGTGTAATGTTATATTAAATTGTGCTTTATTATATTATATTATACTGTGTTATATTATGTTATATTTTATTACATTACATTATACACTAGGTCTCTTTTTACACGGTTTTTTTCGCACGGTTTTTTTATACACAGTTTTTTTTACACGGATTCCGGAATTAACACGGTTTTTATTTACACGGTTTTCGCAATTAACACGGTTTCTGATGAGAGTTTAAAAAGCACTGTCATTTGTTTTTTGAGAAAAAATTTAAAAAAGGGAACAGGTTGTCGGTAAGAAAACGATTGCGAGAATTAATTTAAAGTTTGAAAGTTAACTATAAGCATTCATTCAACGTTCACGTCGTTTCATAAAATGATTAATCAGTCTTCAGATTTTAAATCCCTGTCGTAAATTACACGACAACGTCTCTTCCGCTCAGTTGTGGTGTATGATGTCAACATCGTCATTGATATCATCGAGAATTTCGTAGCGTTGAAGAACTAGTCGAATTTGCTAATCTCTTCAACTCTATATCATATCGAGCAGTACAGTATTTTATACCCATTTGACTAATATAACTACAGTACTATTATGATTTACGTCGATGAAATGAGTTGCTTCAGCATGACACATAGTAATACCTTTTCTAATTTGATCTATATTCATCTCTATGAATTCTTCCCCTTTGATTCTGTCGCTGTGTGCATAGATTTTCATCCAATACCCATGTCTTCCCACTCAGTTTAGTTGAGAATTACAGTTAAGATCGTTAATGTTTACTACACATCGTACCTTCGGAATCGAAAAGAACTTATTCTCAAGCTTTTTTGTAGTGAAAGTGTTTATGGGTTCTAATTGTACGTATTATCGTTCTTTTGAAAACTGAATGCATTATACAGAAGGCATGAGCCATTTAGAATAATTTGCTTATCGTACAAGGCGTTTCCTAAGTGTTCTAATTTTAATTTGTCATCCAATGTGTTTTATCATGTATGACTGGACCCTTCTCGTAACCTCTGGCTGTTTTTTAGATTTCCGTTGTTATTGTGAAACAACAGTTACTTTTTCACATTTATGTGCACCTTGCATAATTTTAGGGGTTAAAAAATAGGCTTTTTCCCCTTCAAATTATCAAGAGTTACATTTTATCCAAAATAAAACAAACAAATAATCAAATCTACGGTTTTTGGAATTATTATGTCAAATTTTCCACGCGGTCTTTTTTTGCACGGTTTCCGCAATTAACACGGTTTTCTTTTACACGGATTTTTTTAACACGGTACGTAACCCCCGTGTAAAAAGAGACCTTAGTGTATTATATTATGTTATATCACAGAGAACAGATATCCAACAGACATTCATAGGTGCAGTCGTGTGCAACGGTAATTGTTAACGGATTTTCACTTGTATGCTTTACACAGCTTTTAAAAAAAGTTTGTACTAGCTTGGTAGTATGCTGTATTGTATTAAATTATGTTATATTATATTATATTATGATATATTGTGTTATGTTTAATGAATTATATCATAATATATTTTTTTATATAAATTTATATTATATTATATTATATTATATTATATTATATTGAATTATGCTCAAGTATATCGATAACGGGGAGAGGCAGGGAGTGCATCAGGGTATCTTACAAGCGAATGACTGGATGATGGAGTGGATTGCCAACCTGAGTCACGCGGGGGAAGCTTTGTGTTTTTCCCTGAAGGTCTGAAATGAGTAAGACGCACCCTTCTAACAAACAAACCATCAGGCGGGTTTAAGCTGGTACAGCGAAATTCTTTATTAATATGGCCGGATGTTCTTGCTGGAAGGCGCCGGGTCCTCAAAACCTATTTTGGCCTTCTTAACAGCAATTATATGAAAGCTATCTGATAATCAAATTCGGATCTACTGTAAGTCTACCCGCATACATTGGTAATGCCTTGAACTGATGGTGGCTTCAAACATACATACATACATACATACTTAGCTTCTGTACATGTTCCTATTATTTCTGTACCTGTAGCTGTCCCTGTGAATTTCTCACAGCTCAAGAATTATCTTTGGATGGAAATTATTTCGAATACTCTTAAATTAGAATAATCGAACGACCCTCATGATTGCTCGAGATTAGTGAAGTAGAATGGTAGAGTGTTCTGTAAAAATGAATCATCTGACAATTGTTTTTGATTCGATCTCAACATTTTTCCCCAATTCAGGTACACACGTACACTTCGCACTTTAAAACAGTTTTTTCCTGCTCTTAAAAGTCCCAAATGATTCAAACAAAATACAATCAAAATCAGTTTGACGGTTTATGAGCAAGAGAGTGAATCGTTCGAATAGGTAAAACATGTCGATGAGTTCCCAAATCTCGGTTCAATCGGTGTAATTTAAAAACAGAAGCAAACGGGATGGTTCGAGTACATTGGACGAGACTGTTCATAGTTACTCAAATGCAAATAATTTGAAGTGTCGGAATACTCTGGGTTGATATAATTTGAATCGCGTTCGGGCCAATTGAAAACGTTTGGACTCAAATAAATAACCGAACTTGCAGTTTGAAGCAATTGACGAAATTTTCGAGAAACATTTACACAAAATCACGTCCAAAAAATCCTTCAAAGGTATAGCACGGGAAATGCTGATGAAAAATTTAAGCCGGAAAAAAAGGAAACATCCTTCTAATTCGAATAGAATCGTTCCAAAAAATAGAGAACCGAACAGTTTTGGTGTATGAGTTAACGGTCTTAATTTGAAGTGGCAGCTGAGGTGTGCTGATCCTGTTGTCTCAGTGCATTGTGAAAGCAATAATTATATCTATCAAGAAGATACAATTAACATTTCTGGAATTTTAGGAAAACAACGAATCATAAAAAAACGTTAATCACTTTCTTTTCTTATAGTCGTTTTATAATTTGACTTCACGGTATTGAACCCAAATTTATATATCGGAAAATGGAAACCTGTATGCTGTTCATTTGGCACCCTTTACTTAATCGAACATGTGATTCGAAATGAAGACACACGTGAATCAAGTAGGCTCAGTGAAATTTTTGCATAAATCAGCTCGTTTGGCGCCAAATGGTTTTATTAATAATCTAGTATTCATATTTTGCCCTCCAGCGGGCAGCAGCATTGCATAGCATAGCATTGAAGCTACTTTTGTTATTGTGAAAAAAATGGAAAAAAAGGAATTTCGTGTGTTGATGAAACACTACTTTTTGATGAAAAAAAGTGCCGCCGATACAAAAAAATGGCTTGATGAGTGTTATCCAGACTCTGCACCGGGCGAAGCAACAATTCGTAAGTGGTTTGCAAAATTTCGTACTGGTCATATGAGCACCGAAGACGATGAACGCAGTGGACGTCCAAAAGAGGCTGATACCGATGAAAACGTGAAAAAAATCCACAAAATGATTTTCAATGACCGTAAAGTGAAGTTGATCGAGATAGCTGACACCCTAAAGATATCAAAGGAACGTGTGGGACATATTATTCACGAATATTTGGATATGAGAAAGCTTTGTGCCAAATGGGTGCCGCGTGAGCTCACAATCGATCAAAAACAACAACGAATTGATGATTCTGAGCAGTGTTTGGAGCTGTTATATCGAAATAAAACCGATTTTTTTCGTCGATATATAACAATGGACGAAACATGGCTCCATCACTTCACTCCGGAGTCCAATCGACAGTCAGCTGAGTGGACTGCACGCGATGAACCGAACCCAAAGCGTGGAAAGACTCAACAATCGGCCAGTAAGATTATGGCGTCTGTATTTTAAGATTCACATGGTATAATTTTCATCGACTACCTTGAAAAGGGAAAAACCATCAACAGTGACTATTTTATAGCGTTATTAGAGCTTTTGAAGGACGAAATTTCAAAAAACGGCCTCATTTGAAGAAGAAAAAAGTTTTGTTTCATCAAGACAATGCACCGTGTCGATGAAAACCATGCTGAAATTGAACGAATTGGGCTTCGAATTGCTCCCTCATCCACCGTATTCTCCAGATTTGGCCCCCAGTGACCTTTTCCTGTTCTCAGACCTCAAGAAAATGCTCGCTGGTAAAAAATTTAGAAGCAATGAAGAGGTAATCGCTGAAACTGAGGCCTATTTTGAGGCAAAGGACAAATCGTACTACAAAAATGGTATCGAAAAGTTGGAAGATCGCTATAATCGCTGTATCGCCTCTGATGGCAATTATGTTGAATAATAGAAACGATTTTTGGCAAAAAATGTGTGTTTCTATTAAACGATACGAACTTTTCAGCCGAACTGTTATATAGATGTTAGAATGCATTGAACTTGTGTTCAACTGTAAGAATGATTTTTTTTTTATGCTCAAATATGTCGGCCCTTAAGTACATAAGTTTACATGATTTTTTCTAGGTATGTACTGATAAGTTGGAAATTAAACTGTTTAGAAAATAATTGTCAAGAGCGCATAGCTAACTTATACGCTCTTGACAATTATTATTTTATGCTCAAAAATTTTAAAGAACTTTTGCATTAGCATTAGAGACCGCCCGTGTGTTTCTGTTCCTGTTGTTGTTTTTTTTCTGAAAAAATTTGCTTGGAAATAACACGTAGTTTCACATTGTGTAAGCCGCATTGATTCCTACATGCTGATCAAAACCTGATGCCGGCCACGTCCGAATGCAGATCTACTTGGGAAGGAAGGATTGTTAGCTCAATCCATGTTGCTACTAGAAACCGAGGAATCCTCTGCATTTCCACGTACATCACAGGAAGGGGTTGTTTGTTAGTTAATTTTCGAATAATATTATCATACCATGTTTGCAGGCAACCAAAAATACGTTGAAATTTTATCGTGTTTTGTATTAATTCGTGCTTCCTACTAAAATATGAAATTCCTTTCGAAACTCGTGAATCCCGGACAGCTTGGCTGTCGGCTTAAGCACGGTCGCAAGAAATATCTGCACGGTTTAAAACTTAACGCGTGCATCTTAAACTTAGCGTTTAACCCAAAGAAAAATAGATCCATTGATCAAACGTTCCCCGAATAGTAAAGACTGTCCTAGAAAGTATGGACGCATTTTGATTTCTCTGTAAATAATTTAACGTTTCTCATTAAATTCCGTACAGACTTCTTGGCGACAAGTTTTGACACTTTTTTCCAATCTTTTTAGAACTGTTGAATGGTTTCGGCTACTGAGACATGTTTCCTAAGATGTGACTTCGTTAATGCACAAAATTCCTCAATTGGTCGAAGTTGCGGGCAATTTGGTGGATTCATGTCTTTTGGGACGAACGTGACATTTTTGGTAGTATACCATTCTACCGTTGATTTCGAGTAGTGGCAAGAAGCAAGATCTGGCCAGAAGACAACAGGATCCTTGTGGCTTCGAATCATGGGTAGAAGTCGTTTTTGTAAGCATTCCTTGATGTATATTTCGCTGTTCATTGAAGCAGTGGTGATGAAGGGTTTCGAAATCTTACCGCAGCTACAAATTGCTTGCCAGAACATAGCTTTCTTACCAAATTTTTCGACTTCTATCGATGTCTCGGACTGGTTTAACACTTGCTCTTCTCGCACCGTATAATATTGTGGTCCCGGCAAGGATTCGTATTCGAGTTTCACGTAGGTTTCGTCGTCTATGATTATGCAGTTCAAATTTCCAGCGAGAATCGTATTGTACAGCTTTCGAACCCTCAGCCTGATCGGTGCTTCTTATTTTGGTCTACGTTTTGGTTGTTTCTGCTTCTTATAGGTTCGAAGATTCAAACGTTCTTTAGCACGAGAACATTTGACTTTGAAGTGCCCACTTTTTTGCCACATCCCGAACTGAAACCTTCTTCTTTTGCTCGAACGCCTTCAGTATACGTTTATCCAACTGAGGGTTAGCAGGACCTTTTGTCGTGAATACGACTTACTTTACTATGGGGCGCCTTTTCAAAATTAGCAATATGGAAGAATGGACAGAACTTAATCGTGAATATCTCGACTTGTATTAATGGTAGCAACATAATTCATTCACTATTTCATAAAAAATATGATCAGGAATTTAGAATAATATTTTGAACAGTGTGGGATAACCGCAAAAAGCTCAAATATTACTTTTTCTCAAAATTTGAAAACAACGCGGAAAACTCTTCACTTTCGTCTGGGTTTTTCGCACAGGGACGACGATTATATGGTAGTTAGGCACATATCTTCAACTGAACGTTATAAAAGGGGAACCGCGGTCGAAAATCGATCATTTCTTCTTGTGCGTTGGATGGAAGCAGACGTCGGGGTGAAAAGATGCATTCAAGCAGCGGCAACGGTCGTTGTAGTTCTCATTTGCCTTCCGGTCGTCAAGACGAGAAGACGCATTAAACCAGTTTCTCATCATTTATCACTGCGAGCGGATGTTGCGGTTTGTACGCAAAGCTAGTTTCAACTCAAACAAGAGTGATTACATCATACAACAGAGCTGGTGGTCGTTTGCATTGGAGAGAAAGAAAACAAGAAACGAAAAGTGGACAACATTATATAAAATCAGCCGTTCTAATAGCTCTAAATGTTATCTAAAGAACTATAAGGATTACTTCTTTGCAAATCATCAGTTTGATGAAAATCCAAAATAATTTGATTTGCTTCGTGCACTTTTAGCTGTGCGAAAATCGTTCGAGAAAAATGTTCCGAACTGTGCTAAATAACATAGAGAATTCCACAATTAGGTCCTTCTAAAAGACAGAAATGAATCCTGTACAGCATCTTGATAGCTGATCTTTATCTTGAAATATGCAAATCCGAAATGGGATAATCGACATCAAAAGTCGTTTAAAATTCTAGTAGTGAAAAGGGGAAAAGTTTCACAATTCACACAATCGATCAACTATCAATTCGAATTCGAAAGTATACAGAAATCGTGTCAGTTTTATTCGTATTCCCGACATCCAGTTATGTCTCCGACGTTACACACCCGTACTTTTTTTTTACCCGTTTTCGGTTTATCCTCAAAAATGTTATCCTCACCGTAAAATAATATAGCGAATACGATTGATAGCGAAGAGAGAAATCCCTATTTCTGCGTAGGTGCTGGGAAGTTTCACTTCTGGTGTGTCCAACTGTTATACACAGTATGCAATTTCGGCGTATGATTTGTATTTTCGGGACGGATATATCAACTAAGTTTGTAAAATTAATTCCTAATATCGATTAGGAATCTTAGATCGAAGTCTGTTGAAACAGAAAGGCCAAATTCCACAAAAGGAATGTAATGCCAGGACTTTGCTTTTAATTTTGTGGTAGAATATGGTTGTCGTCATATTACCGTTTATTCGGAAGTGTGAAAGAAGCATACTAGTTACCCAGCCTTCCCAGTTTTGTCTCTGACACTACCCACCCGCTTTTTTCATCTGTGTTTTGGAATATTTTTGTCTTTCGTTAGTATAGCTGCATCGTTAAAATTAGAGAAGCGAAAAAGTGAAAACTTGCTAATTCAAACAATCAATCAACTAATGAGAACGATTTTCCATGTTCAGGAGTGCAACGGAAGTATGTCCGGTTTGTTTGTATTCAGGTCATTCGGTTATGCCTTTGACATTAGCCACTCATCACTTTTTTCAGAAAGATTATTTTCTTTATAAAATTTCCGAGATCGGCCTCCAGAATGAAATTTTTTGGAAAGTTAGTTGAGTTTATTGATTATGAAGCATTTTAGCATAGGTTGTGTTGGTAGTCAAATTCGTAGGGTTCAACTGAAAATTTGGGATTTCATCTAAGAATCTGAATATCCGTAAAATTTTCCGAAAGATGTAGATCTAAGCAGTTTTCCGTAGATCAGTCATCGCTACCCCACCAGTCACCATTGCCACTGCAGAACGATCATATTCAAAGTTAAAAGTGATCAAAACTTATTTGAAAAATTGTACGAGTCAAGGAAGTCTGAAAGAATTTCAGTATAGTTTACGATATGGAATGAACTTCTACGAAAGCAAAAATCAGATATGAAGTTTTTTAAAAGATATTTTAATAATCTATTTGTTTAATAATTAGTCAATGCATACCACTTTTGCAGATCTCTTTCTTAGCTGGTTAGAAGACGTAAATCCACATGATTTAGTTTATAATCCTCACTTCAAATTTGAGTTTTTTTTTTCGATATCTCAATTATCCACTATCGCACCTGGAAGAGAAAATGGCGTCCATTAGTTCACAAAAGGTACCCATCAATACGTTCGGCAGCTTCTCATTAATCATGCTACAGTTCGAATCACAAAGGAACAAGAAAAAACAATGCTTCTCATCCTTCCAAAGGCAAGTGATCATCCACCGAAAAAAAAAACGCCACCCACCGAAAGCCAGTGGCTACTTGGTGGCGGCCATTATCGTAATCCATTTGCCCTTCCCATCCGATTTTGGCAGCTACGATATGGATGGATATGGAAGCCTACAACAGCCAGCCCGTCGTCGTCGTCGTCGTCGTCGTCGTCAGCGTCAGCGTCATCGTCGTACATATATCTCTATATATATATATATGCACACATAGAGCCCCATCCTGAAATCCACCCTCGCACCGAAAATGCATTCTCACATGAGTGTTCTCTCGCTCGCACGCATATATGCCATCGAGTGCCTAGCCTGGCCTGGCCTGTCCTAGTGCCTAGTGCCTAGGCAATAGTCGAGAAATGCCCTGCAGTCCGAAAGGGGGTGTAGGAAAGATAAACAAAAACAACCCCTTATTTTTCTACACATGTTTTCTTCCACCGACTGTTGGTGTAAAGTGCACATACAGTCAGGGTATAGCTGGCGATGGGCAAAATGGCGCATCGAAATCGCTGCCTATGCTGTTTGGTGCAGCGCAGCATTCCGAGGCCTATACCTAAGGCCGGGACGGTCATCGATGACCGACCGGGACCGCCCAAACCACCCGCATTCGGTGCCAAAATTCAGAAAAAAAAAAACAATTGATTGCACACAGCACAGTCCGGTGCCTAGAGTTCATTTCACTTCGGAAAGCCGAAAAATTGGGTGCGCAAACGCTGCTGCAGTCCTACATGCGGATGAGAATGCGTGGGTGGTCAGCAAGCGTGCACTGGGTGGGGGTGCGAATGTACAAAAACGCATCCTTTTGAAGCTGTGAGTCGGTCTTCGTATGCTGCAACAGCATCGACGTGTAGAGTGCCGTACCGAGCTGGCCTTGTATTGGTGCATCCTTCACCGATGTGCAGCATAACTGTGTTGGAGTTTCCCGATATATGCGTACGCCGGGGGTTCCACCTCCTGCATCCTGCAAACCATCGATTCGGACGGTGTGCAACGAGTGCGGGAAACTGATGCGACTGGTACTGCTGCTGCTGCCGTTGATCCTTCTGCTCCTGATGCTGCTACTGCTGCTGCAAGTATGTGTCAGTAGTTCTTCTTGCTCTTGTTTTACTGCGACTTGGATTTGCACTTGTGAAAAAGTTTGTTCGTCCTTTCGCCTACTGTTCCACACAAGAGCATGATGAGAAAAATAGAAGAGGTGGGTGGACGAGTGCGGTCGGGACGGAAAAGTTTGTCCGATTCGAGAGAGAAAAAAAAACAATGTTATATTTGCCTGTTTGTGGGGATTTGGAAGGACATGAACGTTTTCATCAGAAATCATTAGAATTAATCCTGTATCATTTATTTTTAATAAGAAATATTTGAGCTGTGGATCCTCAACACATTTTGCTGTATCGGTCGTTAACGAACGAGATGTCATGCTACTCTTGCATTCCTTCCTACTGTGTTTTCATTGACTTTTTTTAATCCATAATCTGATATCGATTCTTTGCGCTGAAAAGGATCAATTCAATGAATTTTGTCCATGGTAAACAATTTCTACTTGAACGTCAAGATTCTACTACCGAATAAGGAAATAAGGACTGTTCTCGAAAAAAAAAATGCTACAGACAAAAATGATCATCAAAAATGTCGAATATTTTTGAAACTTTTAAGGAACAACTAAACATATTAAATATTTCTTTATTTAACTAATATACAAAATCAACAGACAAAATATGGTCCTAATGATTATTTCTAAGTATATTTAAAAAACTAGTTTTAATTCGACTGCGCGGGACAATCCAATGCAATCCAATGATTGCGCCATTGCACAGTGGTTTGAATCGACAGAAACGTGAACTTAATTCTCTAGCTGCTAAACCGTTGATCCGATGTACATAGTTCCTTTGGAGAACTCATTCACAAAAATATACCTCATGATTTGATCACAATAGAAAATGTGCAAAGCCTACTACGATAAAAGTTCATTTCAACAACTTTTTTCCCTTAAGAGATAGAAAAACGATGTCTTTTACAAAGTTGAAGAACTTCTAACGAGAAAAAAACTTTGCCGAAGAAGCTATAGGTCTAACGCAAAAAGTTTCGGATATATGAAGCAATTTCGTTTGAAATCACCTAAAATCAATTTTTTGTACATAACTTTTTTCACAATTATTTTCAATGTCTACTATGTTCGAGACAATTATTAAAAACGTAATATTACACATTTTTGTTGAAGACTGTGCACGGTTTGGCCTTTTCCTTGAAAAGTTGTTTAACATTTAAACTTTTATATGCACTAACTTTAACTACCAATAGGAGGCAAGGTCGCAGACCAAAAGGCACATACATATACTTTTTGGAAAGCTTAAATCAAGTAATATAAAGTTACGAAATGTGTAGCGTGGCCCTTTTAAATTGTGTGAATGAGACAACAAAATACAGAGTGCTTTTTTGACCATTTTCTTAGCAAAAACATTTGCTAAAACGACTATTTTTAGTTTATTAAAAGGAGCTTTGTAGGAAATGTTCAAAAATTGGAATCGGTCGTTAGAGTAGCTTTGGTGCAATGGTATAATGAAGCATGTTAACGTTCTCATTAAATTCGAAAAGTTTTACTTATTCTTTTAATAGAATATTCCTTATCCGTTCTTTTAATTCCAATCCAATTCATTTCAAGGATGATATCTCACACCATTACCAGTACGCCTAAAAACAAATACGTTCTTATGAATTAAAACATACACTGAGAAAAATAATGAAATTCACACTATTTCTGAATAAATAATACCATGGACATCAGTTGAATAAAAAATTCGATTCAAAACCATCCTCGATGTAATTTCAATTAATATGACCGTTTATTTATTTTGACGCTTAGTTTTACTTTTAAAGTATATTGAAATATGAAGCACAGTGAAATAACTTTATATTAAATTAACTGCTCCAAATATGCACTGTTGGTGTTGGTGAGAGCAGCGCTGAATATAATTTTTTAGATCACAAAAGAGTTAGTTAATAATACAAATGCTGGAGCATTTGGTCAGTGATAATATTACAATAAAATGCATGAGTGGTTCAACGTTACATACAGGTGTACTCGGTAAAGTATCAAATCAAATTATGTAAATTATGAGTCTAGACATTTTTTAAAAGAGAAATGTCTGAACTTGAATATAAAAACGTGCACAGACTAAGAATAAAGAATAATAACCAACGAAAACAAGTTTGTTTGGTTTCAGGGAATTTGTAACTAATCTGTTTCTTAACTGCAATTCCATTACATTTTCTACTGAAGTCGGTAATGTCTCGCGATTTTTTTGTGATAACAATCACCTATCAACATTCACTTTGAAGAGGAATCCCGAAAGACTCGGTACTCGCTGAGAGTAAGTCATAATAGTAAGCTACAGTGAAAAGTTTTCTCTTTCGTCTGGTGTTAAAACTAATGCTCTATTTTTTATACCTCGACTGCAATTTCTTGCAAAAGTTGTTGACTGAAGGTAACTTATCGATCGATATCACAAAAATCGCGTGATATGAAGATAAACAATTTTATTAATGTACGTTTTTCCTAAGAAAATAGTCAAAAAAGCACTCTGTATTTTGTTGTCTCATTCACACAATTTAAAAGGGCCACGCTACACATTTCGTAACTTTATATTACTTGGTTTAAGCTTTCCAAAAAGTATATGTATGTGCCTTGCTCCCTATTGGTAGTTAAAGTTAGTGCATATAAAAGTTTAAATGTTAAATAACTTTTCAAGGAAAAGGCCAAACCGTGCACAGTCTTCAACAAAAATGTGTAATATTACGTTTTTAATAATTGTCTCGAACATAGTAGACATTGAAAATAATTGTGAAAAAAGTTATGTACAAAAAATTGATTTTAGGTGATTTCAAACGAAATTGCTTCATATATCCGAAACTTTTTGCGTTAGACCTATAGCTTCTTCGGCAAAGTTTTTTTCTCGTTAGAAGTTCTTCAACTTTGTAAAAGACATCGTTTTTCTATCTCTTAAGGGAAACAAGTTGTTGAAATGAACTTTTATCGTAGTAGGCTTTGCACATTTTCTATTGTGATCAAATCATGAGGTATATTTTTGTGAATGAGTTCTCCAAAGGAACTATGTATATCGGATCAACGGTTTAACAGCTAGAGAATTAAGTTCAGGTTTTTGTCGATTCAAACCACTGTGCATTGTTTCCATAATTAGTGCGGCGTAGAGGCATTCTGAGGAGGTTGTTGTTGCGAAGAGCTCGTGCGCGAACATTTATGTTTATTTGACTAAGAAGAGCTGGACAATCGACATTGTTCAACAAAACGTCGGCGATTATCAATGCACGGGACAGATCACGTCGCACCTTCAGTGTATCGAGTCCGATAAGCAGTCCGCGGCTTTCATAACTCGGCAACTGATGAGGGTTATTCCATGGTAACTGGCGAAGAGTGAAGCGAACAAATCTGCGCTGTAATGATTCGATTCTGAGATTTCCATTATGGTAAAGCGGGTTCCATACCGCCGAACAATATTCGAGCGTTGAACGTACAAGCGAGCCGTAGAGAGACTTCAAACAGTAGATATCTGTGAAGTGCTTAGCAGTTCTCATTACAAATCCCAGGCAACGTGAAGCTTTTGCAACAATGTACGAAATATGTTGCTTGTAGTTCAGTTGTTCGTCAAGAAAAACCTCAAGATCCTTGGCACATGTGACTCTATCTATCGTAGATCCTCGGAGACCATAGTCGAAACGTATAGATGTTCTTTTCCGTGTGAACGTGATAATCGAGCATTTACTGATACTTAATGTCTTTCGATTAATCTCGCACTACTCCGAAAAAATTTCTAGTTGACTCTGGAGGGAAATGACATCCTCTGGTGTCTTAATAATTTTGAATAACTTAAGGTCGTCGGCAAATGATAATCGTGGGACACTCAGTAAAAAGTTCACGTCATTGAAGTACAGGAGGAAAATCAGTGGTCCGAGATGACTGCCTTGTGGAATGCCAGAAAAAGCAAAAAATTCATTAGATACATTATCACCGATCTTAACCGCCAACCGTCGATTGCAGAGGTACGATTCAATCCACTGAAGAATACAGGAACCGAAACCCAGTCGGTCCAGTTTGTCGATAGTAATAGCGTGATTTATTTTGTCAAAAGCAGCGGAGAGGTCCGTATATAAAACATCTGTTTGAATACCGTTCGATATAGCATCTGTTATAAACGTCGTAAAGCTTTAGATTAGTAGCAGTTGAGCGTTTCGGCATGAATCTGTGCTGAGTTTCTACGATATACTGCTTAAAGTGATTGAAAACGGGTTCCAGAACAACCAGTTCGAACAACTTAGGAATTGCACTAAGTAAGGTAATGCCGCGATAGTTGTCGATATTCTTCCTGTCTCCTTTTTTGTGCACTGAGAACATATAAGAAGATTTCCAAACAACAGGAAATACTCCAGTCGTGAGTGACTATTGAAACTGTTGACATAAGGGTGTTGCAATGCCACTGGAACATTTCTTCAAGACGACAGCGGGGATGCCATCGGGTCTAGGAGAATATGAAGACTTCATTTTAACGATAGCCTTTTTTACAGAGCTAAAATCAACGTTGATGAAATTCATCGACTGACTCAAAACAGGAACGTTCCGTGCTGCCTGGGAGATTTGATCCGTTGTTAAAATATCTCTAGAAAAAACTACAAGGATCAGCCCCATGGGGTTGTTCGAGCCATTGATGTGGAACAAGGAAACCAAAATTTCTAGTAATCTACAATCAAACAGTTCAATCAATCGTCACACTTTTGAATTCGCAAATGCACGAGAGTCTGCTTAGATTGAACTTTATTAGGAACCAAAACCGAACACGCGAACCCAGAATATAGACTTTATTTGTCGTGATTTGTATTTGTTTTGTAGCCGACGAAATTACACCAATAGCCCAAATGTATGCAATTATATGTTTGTACACGACGATACGGATATCGATATTTAAACTTGCGATACGGATATCGATATTTAAGCTTCTCTTCACCAGCTTGTGGTCAAGTTTTGTATGCAAGCAGTTATTTTTATAGCGTTTCTGTACCATTACTACCATTTTGCTATTTCGGCTGAAGCGATAAAATATTTCTCATTATCAATCGAGTTCATCTTATTTAGATTAGAAATTAGTCTTATGCACTCAAAATTTACCCTGGGGTAGTTGTCAATTTCTCAGGCGAAACGACATAACATGGGATTTCATCCAATCTTGCATGACACAAGATCAGAGCATACCAATAAAAGCTTCAAATCGTTTATGGCACTTTTTGTCTTGCTGTGTAGCAACAACCTACCTCTAGCAAGCTACGCATAAGACTGAAACTAGGGATGTCGTAATATTGATCGATTAATCGATTAATCGATTAATAACTCAGATAATCGAGTAATATTTAATCGAACAGCTTAAAACTAATATTCGATTATTGAGCTAATCGAATAATTAAAAATATCCCATAGTAATAATCGAATGAATAATCGAGTAATCGATTAATAACCCAGATAATCGAATAAATTTCAATCGATTAGTTTCAAAATTATACTCGATTATTGAATAATCGAGTAATTCGAAATTTCCGACATCCCTAACTGAAACGTTAGCTATAATTTCGCTTCTATTTGTAGATTCGCGTGCTTCCAACAGCTTTGCTTTTGCTTCAATTGACCAATCAGAGCACTGCTTTCCCTTTGATATGTCGCTTACTCCTTCAAAACCGTCGACTATGGCAGGGAAATCCGGTATGCCGGAGATTTTTTGCAGCCAAAATAGGACACTGCTAGCTATTAATAAACATTTAAATGATATAAAATTAAAAATACATGGCTATAAACATTCAAATCGATACGTAGAAATATTTCTAATCAAATGGTGACATAATATTAATAATTGATACAAAATTGACTGAGCTGTAATTGTTCAAAACCTGACCACATTTCTACGTGTATTTTTCTTGAGTTTCTAGTTTGCACCGCTATATAGAAAACAAAAATGTGTTCCACATTAAAAACCCCAGAGAATGTTGCAGATTTCTTGCAAGATAGAAGTTGGTTGATCTTTGTAGTACATAGACGAAGGAAGATCTGGCTCTTTCCTTTGCTCATATGTTTTTGAAAAGTTGGTTAGTTCAACCTTTTCTCTTAGGAGTAATTTCCCGCACCTTGGGCTTAACCTGCCTTAACCTTGCCTGTTGGATGAACCAGACGGACGAATTGATTTGCTTGCTCCCGAATCAAATGATTCGGATTGTGCTTAAAGTAATCGCTCTTCTTCCTCGCGTTCACAGGGTTGTATTTCTTCGCTTTTGTTACGCTTTTAGCTTGTCGCTGGGTCTATTTGAACGATTTTACCACACGCGATATGGTCGAATTATCGACCTGAAATGTTTCGCGATCCTCATGTGGACTGGGCCTGTATTTTTGCCTTTCTCTATAGAAAGGTATTAGAAATTCCGTTTCGAGTGATGCAATGTTATATGTGACGTAACCAACAAATCCCAGCGTTTTTCATTGCAACAAAATATCTCGGAAATAAAAGAATCGATTACGAAAGACTTAGACTCGTTCGAAAGCTACCCGATCAACAAAGAGAACAAAATTGTATCTGGGGTTGTTTTGTTTTTTCTGTCTAAATTAGTCATAACCTTGGCCTCGTTAATAGTTAAAATATCAAAAATTATAACTCAATTTCACCTAGGTGATTGTTACAAACCTTGATATGTAAATATCAATATTATATCTAAATTTGTTACAAATTTAGCACGACTTTTCAGCTGTTATTTCCCATTTTTTGGGGGGAAAAGCTTTACCGTGCAAATCTAAACATAGTCTTCGCGGAGTAAGATGAAATTGCATACCTTTAGGCGATTTGATTTGCCATAAAAAAGTCATTCCCAGTTAAGGCCATCGTCCAAGTACAATGCGCGCGGGTGGTTTTAGGAAATTTTCGATGGAAATTTTGAAAAATTTGACAAAACCAAAAACATATAGACCTTTGAAATACTTTTATCTATCTACAGGGTGAAAATGGCTGGAAAATTCGGAGGATTTTCCGAGTGTTATCAAAAATAGCACTGAAAAACTGAGCTTTTTTTTTGTAATTTTTCACAATTATTTGAAAAAAAAATTCGATGGAATGAAATTTTTTTTTTTCAAAAAAACCTTATGCTGGCAACAAGGATCACATTCGGAAACATTTTTGGAAAACCTTTTCACGCTTTTCATGGAAAATCAACGAATTTCATATAACCGATTTCGTGGAAATTTTTGAAATTCGTGAATTTTCTATGAAAAGCGTGAAAAGGTTTTCCAAAAATGTATCCAAATGTAAAAATTATGTAATCGCATTATTTTTCAGAGCTATTTTTTATAAGACTCGGAAAATCCTCCGAATTTTCCAGCCATTTTCACCCTGTAGATAGATAAAAGTATTTCAAAGGTCTGTATGTTTTTGGTTTTCCCATTTTTTTCGAAATTTCCTAAAACTTCTTTCGTCGTTTCCTTCCAACCGGCATATGAATGACAAAGGGGCTTTTTTTGGAAGTAAGAGTAAGCATTTGGTAGTGAAGAATAGTTGTAAATGAACGGAGATTACTAAACTACACACTTAAAATTTTTTTCATCTTATTAGATGCACATAAATGGAGCGTCGCAATTCACGCAAATTTACGTGGAAGAACATTTAATATTGTGTCTAAAACTTCATGACATGAAATTCATTGAAATAAAAGAAAAAGGATTTTGTAAATTTAGATTAGAATAAAAATTCGTTTAAAAGACAGTGAAAAATCAGAAGAAGTGCATATAACATCGATTCGAATAGCAAGCTTTTATGATTGATGATCAACCAATTGCCTATTAGTCATATAAGTTTGCGATTTCCGCAGCCAGAATCCCCGCAAGTGATGTTTAAAAACCATCAAAATTGATCTTTCATTTCGGTTTGATTGTTTGATATCTACCTAGATTGACTCACAGAGAATCCGAGCTCATGGCTGGAAGTAATCAAAATACTACGAAATGAGACTATCATAAATTCATCAGATATGGATAGATTGAACTTTTCAAATCGAAGGTATTATGGCGCGATAAATTGTTTTTGTCTGATTCATGAATGTAAAAATGTTCATGCAATGATATAGATGACAACGGGCAAAATGCGATATCTGCAATTTGTAGATTTTATCAATTGAAGACCAAACCAACTTATTTCTATTTTGCTGATTTTGGATCTATTTCCAGTACATCCGGGGTCCGGCGAAACTAAAGTCGCTATTTTCAGTCTGCAACTAAAAGACCTATAAATCGAAAAAGTATTAAGCTGAGTTTAAATTTTGGTTTTGAGCCCTGTCTAGATTTTGTTTTTCGTTTATTGCAGCGTCACTTTTGAAAACGTTTTGAAGTTTTGAACACTTATCACTCTGTGTTTTCGGAAACAAAAATCGATCACCGATAAAATTGAAGATTTCAAGCATTCATTTGACTTCAAACTTGTGAAAATCATATCCGAGGAAACATTTCTGAATTCAATTAATTGTGTCGAATGCTATATCACTTTTTCCAATATTTATTTCTCGAGTTTTAAAGCTTTTGCCTTACCTTTCTTTGTTCGAAAGAGAAAAAGCGCAGTCATCTTGAAAAATATTCAGTTAGTTAGTAAAATGTTTATTTTAGCCCGGTTTTAACCTATCGGTCATTCACCGGGGGGTTGAAAAATATTTATTTTCAATTTAAAATTAATATTTGAATATAAACTTTACACAATTTAAGTAGGAATTACTTAGGAACGTTCTCAAATGTAAAATTTAGACCGCCATTTCGAATTCAAATGTCAAATTATAGTTTTCAAAAGCATCTTCATGTATGTGAAATTGGAAAATATGTTTTTACTGCTGATTGAATTGAAGCATAGCATTTTTCGGGTTGAAAGTCAAAAACATGATCGACAAAAGTGTTTGAACTCTTTTTTTCTCAATTCTCTAGTATAGTTTTTTCCTGAAATATAACAGCCCTTAATATAATATCTGGACTTGCTATAATCTTAATCAAATCGGAATGTTTGCTTCTGATTTGGAATCATATTTATAACATAATGAGATATAAATATTAAGATCATAAATAATGTTGATAGAATCCTGTACCTGTACTGTGTAATAGTACCCGATCAACAGAGCATAGATCGGGTACTATTCGGTTTTTTTATATGCTCACAATACTAAAGACCGTGGATAAATCTCATAAATATTTTATTGAGACTATTTAAATGGCAAGAGAAAGGCAACTTTACAATTGGCGCATAACTTTTTGTCGAATTACTTCTGGACTTCTGGCCATCTCGATAAACACATGACCTATTTGTAACGAAATTTTTTCTCCAACACCCAACAACTGCAACCCAATGGACTCAAGGAAGGTGAGGGATTATTTCAAGTGCAATTTGAACCATTCGATTCGAGACGTGGCCAAGAAGATCAAAGCAAACTGATTATTAAATCAAAAGTCTTATGATCCCGGAAAGTTTCTATAGTTTCAATTTTCTTCCAAAAAAACAGTGTTCAGCGTTGAAACTCAACTTCAGGAGTATTTGTTATGTACGTGGTTTTGTAAAGAAAAGCGTATACCTAAAGAAAAACATACAAATAAAGTCTGTCATTCAGTAAGCTATAGTTGGTTTTGCAATACAATTAATAAGATGTCCAGTCTTCTCTAACATAGAGACGCATACTTCTGACAAGATTTTCGGTGTGTTACTGTAGGCCTCAGCTCTCTTGTGTTTTTTAGCATTAAAAATGCCTTTTTCTTCACTATACGGGGCCGGGGGTCAATTGAAAGTTTCAAAAATAGCCGCGTAACCATTTTGCGTCATAATTTTGAACGTTAATAACTCAGTCATTTGTTGATGGATTGACATAATTTAACAACCAATCGATTCGGAAACTTTTAACTTTAACATGTACGAAAACGTCGATTCAGTATTTCAATAGCATATTATTGAAAAAATGGTTAGAATTAAGCTATGTTTTCATCCACCAATCCCAGCTGACCAAATTGACGTCATTTTCTTGCTCGGCATAGGTGGCTTTGCGTCATGCATAATAACACCGCATCATTCTGCGCAGCGACACCAGATAGCAGTAGTGTCATTTCCGTAGATTGGAATTTTTCCCGGAAGCTCTCGCGGTTAAAAACTTTTTTTTTTTGCTCGTCAGACAAGACTAGTTTCCGCAGTTCTCCGTTGATAAATTTAAATTTCCGTAGATTTCCGTAGAAAAAAATCCGTAGATCCGTTGAAGATGTTCGAATCCGTAGATCTACGGAGATTTCCGTAGATCTGACATTGCTGATTCTGCGTAGTGTGAAGAAGAATCTCCAATTATATGCTGCAAATCATTTTTTGATTTCAGTTGATGCTTGACTGTGAATGAAACAAGTAGCTCGTCCAGTGAGGTGATGACTAGATTGTATATGCGTTCGCTCGTTGGATTGTCGCTTTTGCTAACTCTTCACTGTACAAGGCTGGGTGTTAATTTAAAAACAATGCAAAACTAACCGCGTAACCTTTTTTCTGTCATAATTTTGAACGCTTATAACTCAGTCATTTGTTGATGACTTTTATATAATTTAACTACCAATCGATTCGAAAACATTTAACTTAAACTTATGCGGTAACGTGATTCAAGTATTTCAATTGCATACCATTGAAAGATTAGATTGAATTGACCTATGTTTTCACGAGCCAATGACAGTCGCAGTGAATGATATCAAACTCTCGTCCGATTTGCGCAGTATGAACTATAAGCACAAAAGGGAATCTATAAATATATGCCCGAATACATTTCTGTTTTAGTTTACCCATGGTTTATCTTGATTCTCCGGTAACTAGCAAGCAAACTTAGAACTATCGGCGATAGATTTTTCGAACCTAATTTGAAGCGCGTGTATCTCGGTGATTTGTTGATGGATTTTTCTCATTTAACTTTATTCGAAAAAGTTTGAAAATGTTTTAATTTGTCAACCGGTAGTGTACATACAGAAATCTCCATTTACATACGAAAACGCGGTGGTGCGCAAATAGATTCAGTATACAGTTGTGTTATGATAATAATCATAACACTTTTTTTTCATTAAATGTTCCTAAACACAATGAACTATCTCTCAGCATAATTTCTTAAGCTCTATTATTGAACTAAACAATAATCGTGTAACCTAATTGCATAAAAAATCTTAAAATTGCATGAAACGTCGAGATTTAGTGTTATCTCAAAAAAAAAGTCCCAGAAAGTCGATATTTTCAAAAAAAATTTTTCGAGTTGACACTAAATCTCGACGTTTCATGCAATTCTAAGTCTTTTGGCATTAACATTTTTTTTTCGATTTCGAAAATTTCATTTAAAATTTCATTTCATTGATTTTTCAAGATATATGAAAATTCCACTAAGTGGACTAAGAAGGGTTTTTTTAGATTAGCATCACTCTTGTCATACAAATAGGCAACGCAAATCTCAAGCACTAGGTTGGAAAAATGATGCCGACTGTGTGACATAAACACAGAAGCATGCTTTTGTGAACCATTAATCAATCTGAATCAATTGGTGTCAAAATTAGTATCCAAAATTATTTAATAAAAGTATGAAATATATTTTCATGAGACTGTTATGAAAGAAGAGAAAGGTATTATCACACCACTTTTGATGTTTTCAACCGTTCAATCCGGCATATACATTGTCAGCATGTTAGTTAATACATATACGTATAACCTCATGTTAGTCAATCATAAATACTATTGGTTCATAGTTCTAGTGTAATAGTAACCAATAACAATTAAGATTAATTCAAGTTGTGAAATATTTACAAACCAGCAAAACGTGTTGTAAGCCCACTGCAATCAATCACTGGAAATATTCCCAGTTTCAATGTGTTGGTGGGATCAGGGTCATTTCGCCGAAAGGGTTATTTCGTCGAATGTCATTTCGCCGAATGCTATTTCACCGAATTCTTCAATAGTCTTCATATTGTGATAGGCATTGATTTGAAATAAAGACAAATTTATTCGTCAAGTGGAAAAAAAATTTGTTGTTATTTTTGCCCTGAAGATGAAGGGATATTCCTTCGAAACGTCGGCTTTTAACGCAAAATAAATATTTTATAAAGCAACACTTGACCAAAAAGCCATCTCTCAAATAAATAACAACAAAGTGGTCATACCAGTTCGATTTCACATCTCATCCAAGTCAGTCGATAAAACAAAACCGCTTACGTTCGGGACGAAAGAAATCAAGTACGGTATTGTGTAGTGAACATAGAACGACCTCGAAAACGAGTGAACCAAACGAACAAAAGCTACCGCCGGTACGAAAGAATACAATTATTGTTGACTTCAGGCAGTGCAAAATTCGACCTTCGATACGAGAACTTGAAGGTTTGCTTAAGGAGCAAATGCATCTTGACATTAAATGTGTACATTTACTTCAATGCAATAAGACAAATAATGTTGTTTACATCCAGTTTTATAAAGAGTTGGATGCAATTCAATTCGCTAAAGACAATAACAATGTGCACTACGTGAAGCATGCAAATAACAAGTACAACATTCCAGTATATATGGAAGATAGTGCTATAGAAGTGCGTGTGCATGATCTTCCCTCAAGCGTCATCGATCCTTATATTCGTAAAACTATGTCCCAATACGGAGAGATTGTCTCTATCGAAGAAGAAAAGTTGAAGTTTTTTCCCCGGTATTCTAAATGGCATACATTTGTTACACATGCGCTTGAAAAGGCCTATACCTTCTTATGTGACTTTCGGTCAGGATACAAGAATCCCGTGCAAATCACTTGTTACCTATGACAATCAGATGGCCACATGTTAATATTACCAAAAAGCTGTTCGTTACGGTAAGCCATGTGATAAACTGGACAAGGAGACAACTACACCAAAGGACAACCACACCAACCCCAAGCAACCCCAGTACACCTGGGACAGTCATTAACAACAGTGAAGCATCCCCTTCAACGAAACCATCCAACGTATCCCCTATAGAACAAAGTACACAAGCTGCTGTTAACAGCTTACCATTCAACCAACCAGCAACTGCAAACAATGTACAACAAGACGCATTTACAGCAACTAGCAACGAAATCAACAACAATACCACCGATGCGGCAATGAATGACGAGACGAACCGCGAACAAACTGCCCCTCAACCCTCGCAGGAGGAAAATGGAAGCTCCTGTCCCCCTAGAAAAAGGGTGACAACGAAATCCAATACAAAAAAAATTATCTAAAAACTCAGCTTAAGCTTGTACGCAAATAGACCAAAATAAAATATCTTTTAAATAAAAAAAATATGCTTACCCGATGTTTATAATTGATATGCCTGGTTCAAGAACAGGCACTAACTGAACTAAAAAAATCAACCGAGCATTTATTTATGGGCGATCTTACGTTGGGTTTCAGAACTAAAGGCGCACATGTACGAGGATTCTGGCAAGTTTATCTGTCAAAAAACAAACAAAATTTCACTCAAATAATCATGTATAAATTAAATACATTATTTCCATTTCTGTTATTTTCGCTGCACCCAAAATTTTGATCATTTTCAAATGATGTTATTCATTGCGTACATTATGAAAAGTCACTTATAGATGCCTTATAAAGCTAAGTCCATTTAGAATCCGGAATAATAAAATAATCTCTATCTTCGAAACGAATTGACGTACAAATAAGGTTAACACATAAAAAAGGTAATTCACTGTACTTTAAGTAAAACAATATCAATACAAATCATTTCTCTTCGTTTCTAATGAAAACTTGTTCTTCTACTTCTTGATTCCTCCCATCAAACGCTGCACACTTCCGAAGTCAACTTCCTTGGCACATTTGTTCCACATTTTGGTCATCTGAGTAGCGTCCCAAGCCGTCATTCCACTTTTTTAAGTTTCTGCTTCATTATTGCCCAAAATCTCTCGATGGGCTGGAACTGCGGGCAATTGGGTGGATTTATATTTTTATTGATGAAATCTACGTTATTATCGCAGTACTACTGGATGACTTCCCGGCTGTAGTGGCAGCTCGTCAAATCTGACCAAAACTTCACTGGACCTTTATGGACTTTAATGAAAGGTAGTACGCGGTTTTTGAAGTATTCTACCTTGCAAACCTCCGAGTCCATCGTCTTATTCGTCACGAACACTTTGGTAGTTGCTCCGCAGCTGCATATCCCGAATGCATATCAGAATCTGTCGATTTTTATGGCTGCGTTCTGTTGTTTACACTCTTCTCTAACCACTTTATTGCAGTTATTTATTCATTTGCATTAGTTTGTTTCGAAATGCGTGGACTTTCAGCAGAACAACGTCGAAAAATTGTATACAAATGAAGCACAGAACGCGGACTGTCACTGAGAAAGATAGTAAAAATGGAAGGAGTAAGTGAAAAATGCAATCGTGCGAAATGCAATCAGAAAGTTCGGTGAGGATAACATCTTTGAGGTTAAACCGAAAACGGGTAAAAAAAGGTCCTGCTAATCCTCAGTTGGACAAACGTATACTGAAGGCGTTAGAGCAAAAGAAGGAGGTTTCAGTTCGGGATATGGCCAAAAAAGTGGGCACTTCGAAGTCAAGTGTTCTTCGTGCTAAAGAACGTTTGAATCCTCGAACCTATAAGAAGCAGAAACAACCAAAACGTAGTCCAAAACAAGAAGCATCGATCAGGCCGAGGCTTCAAAAGCTGTACAATACGATTCTTGCTGGAAATTTGAACTGCATAATCATGGACGACGAAAACTACGTGAAACTCGATTACAAATCCTTGCCGGGACCACAATATTATACGGTGCGAGAAGTTAAAGTAGCGTTAAACCAGTCCGAGACATCGATTGAAGTCGAAAAATTTAATAAGAAAGCTATGGTTTGGGAAGAAATTTATAGCTGCGGTAAGATTTCGAAACCCTTCATCACCACTGCTTCAATGAACAGCGAAATATACATCAAGGAATGTTTACAAAAACGACTTCTACCCATGATTCGAAGCCACAAGGATCCTGTTGTCTTCTGGCAAGATCTTGCTTCTTGCCACTACTCGAAATCAACGGTAGAATGGTATACTACCAAAAATGTCACTTTCGTCACAAAAGACATGAATTCACCAAATTGCCCACAACATCGACCAATTGAGGAATTTTGGGCATTAACGAAGACACATCTTAGGAAACATGTCTCGGCAGTCGAAACCATTCAACAGTTCGAAAAAGATAGGAAAACAGTGTCAAAACTTGTCACCAAGAAGTCTATACGGAATTGAATGAGGAACGTTCGCAAGAAGGTGCGCCAGCTAGTCTACAATGGTTAAGTAGCAAATGTTGAGAATAATATTCTGTTGTTGTAGTCTAATATTTTCAGTATATCGAATGCAATTTGAATATCTAACACTTGTGAATTGTTTACAACGAAATCAAAGTGCGT
The DNA here is from genome assembly GCF_030247185.1 of Malaya genurostris. Lineage (NCBI taxonomy): Eukaryota > Metazoa > Arthropoda > Insecta > Diptera > Culicidae > Malaya > Malaya genurostris. Next base: position 131,082,613 of record NC_080570.1, read on the forward strand.
CCATACTTTCTGGGACAGTCTTTAATCAAATATGCGAAATTATGATGCGAAATCGCCTTTTGATTCTTTCCTCTAGCTTTCAAAATAATCTCAACTGAACCGAAAGAATCAAAAATAATTATACGAAACATAGGATAATAAATTGTCTTACATTTTCATATGCACAGGTTTTGTAACAGATCCTAAAATTCTACAAAATAATTTAAATTATTGTGACTTTTTTATAGCAATGTAAAATTGAATCATGGTTTAAATAATGAAACTAAGATGGCGCTTCAGGTCAAATTAGTTTTTCGTTAGATTGCCAATAGGCACTTATGGATTACTTTTCAAAATGGGCTGTTAATTTCTGTTCCTCACATTGAAACCATTACTTGGAGGTCTGTTCTCTGTGGTGAGATTAAAACAGTACGGACAGTGCTGTCAAACTGAATATTCCTTTGTCGAAGTTGATTAAGAGTTTACACAAACCAGCAGTTCAAACAAATCCAAAATTGGAGGACACTCTAATTCAGTTATGAGCCCGCAGAACCTTGACGCCACAAAATCAACAAGGTAAAACTACGGGGGAACCCATAGATAAACAAACTAAAGCAGGAAGAAACAACGCAATGGTCCGGTAATGGCAAAGTAAAACGGTCATTTCTAGCGTTTATGTCGCATAACAAACGTACGAACAGCATATGAGTGCGTTTGCAAGCAATGTGGAGCTTTCTGGTGATATTTACAAGTTTTGTTCTACTCTTTTTTGACGCTGGAAACTGAAACCAGCGAAAAGAAAAAAATAAAACAGGGCTCGCGATAGGGATCTGCAATACCGGTTGGATGGTTGGTTGGTTGGTTGGTACTGTACGGACAGTGCATTTTCCACTTCTACATAGTCCTGTATCTAACATAAGAGGCATTATGGAAAACACTAGGGAGAAGGTCGTTCTGGTGAATTCATGTAGATGCACGTACGTGACGTACGCATTGTCAAAGAGTGGGTAGGCAAACTGCAGGCCAGAATAGTCACCGAATTATGTGTGAGTGTGTGTATGTGTGCTTATAGTATGTGCGAGTACATGGAAATGGTGCAACCGAACCTAATCACATCACACCACAGCGCATAGATATGGTAGACACGCGGCTGGAAACTGCCAGTAGTTGTTATATGCATGCCCTCCCGTACCTGGTGGACTTTGTTTAAGGCTAGAAGCCTAGAATCCACTCTGCTCCTCACTCTGCTCCCAGTGTTTTTCTTTGGAAACGGAACGGATTCACTGTGTGCTACTTCTGTTTGTCGATGCTAGGGAAGCGTGTCCGTGAATCGGTGACTGGCAGGCAAGCAAGAACTTGGATGTCCTCTGTGTGTCGTAAGGAGAAAGGAGGAAAAGCGTGTGTCTTTGTGTGTGAGACGAAGTGCCCGAGCGTAAGAGAGAAAGGACTTGCAGAGTGAGAACGGAACGCTGGAGTATGAGTGAGAGTGTGAACCCGAGTGGACCAAAGGGTCCACAGCTAAACAAAAACTCCGATGGCGATGGCGTTGGAGGATAATCGGGGATAGCGAAAGACAGAGCAACAGCGTCAGTCAGTCAGTCAGGCCTTGCAACGCAGCAGCATTTGGGCTTCCCCCGACCTTCGAATCGTCCTGCGAGCACAGCGAGAGGGATGGATGGATGGATCGAAGGAATGGAAAGTTCTAGTTCCGGTGCAGTGCTGCTGTTGTTCCTTCTGATGCGGGTGCTAGCGTTTTTCCCTGCTACCGGACTGGACTGGTATGGCAGGGGAAAGGGGGTGAAAAACGATAGCCAGTTGTTCGTTTCCTCTCTCTCTCTCTACCACGGCGACCAATCAGAGCTGCAAGAGGGTGTGGTCTGCAATTGCAACCCCATAGCTCAAACCCCCCTTCGCGTGTTTGCTTGTGTAAAATGGAGAAGAGTTGCATATAATATTTTTCACCGCATCACCAGCGGCACCAGCAAACGTATGCGGAGTGTAGAATTGCATCCCTTTTTTTATCGCCTGGCTCGAGGTTTTGTTGTTGACAGTGGCATGGGGCGCCCTACTGGCTATGTATATGTAGTGAATCAAACCGGGTACACATCATGGTTGTTTATATACATTTTCTAGATCTCCCACGGGGGATGGGAGGGGTTGGCAGCAGGTGAGGGTTGCAGCAAGACAAAACACCGTGGTCCTACGCGGTGGCAAGTTGCTCGAGAACAAGAGAACGAACGGCTGAGGGTCGGCAATTGAATCCCACGCGTGAGTGCATGGCCGCTCGTCGATAAGTTTACGCGGCGGAAACTAGAACTTAGCAGATCCGATGGATGGATGGGTGGTGGTGGTGGTGGTGGGGTGCACCTTGGGCGGGACCGGGAATGGTGGCATCGATCACGATAGCGATAATGCACGTTTTGCTATTGTTTGTGTGTGTTTGTGTGTACTTTAGTTTAGCAAAACTGCTCGATAGTTATATGTTTTAAACTCGGTGCTTTGCAGTCGCTGCAGTATGGACAAAAATGCATTTATTGTTTTGCTAATTGAAACGCGAGCAGCTCCGGTATTCCACTCTCTCGAGCGACGACCATTGCGCTACGACCGAGGGACCTGGCGATGGAGTCTTTCGGTGCATTAAGGATTTTTCATTTGTCTTCTTAGAAAGTGAAATCGTCATCTGGAATTCACACTATTAACGTTCTGATTTATAAACCGGATTTCGGTAACTAGCTGTGTCTTTTTTAAAGTAAATGAATAGAGGGTAACCACACTCTAAGAAATTTTGAATTTTACAGGTGACTTAATCCCTCATACGATGTAAATCATAAAGACCTAATTTGTCAAATAACGGAAGATTTTATTTGTAATGACTTAATGTTAGATGTGCTTGAATTTTACTGGTTTCGACTGTAACTTGCGTTCTGCAAGCAGGTGCGACTGTATGAATTTAAATGCACCTTTTACCAGCCAAGCAGATGCATGCTTCTGTGGCTCAGTCGATTAACAGACGTACTTGCGATCCAATGATTCTTGGTTCAAGTCGTGGCGGTTGCTATCAGTATTCTTTTTTATTTCAGCGAATTTCATGCGTCGAGTTTGTGACACAATATTAAATGTTCTTCGACGTAAATTTGCGTGAACTGCGACGCTCCATTTATGTGCATCTACTAAGATGTAAAATCACAGGGTTTTTTTAAGTGTGTAATTTTGTATTATATTTTTTATAATTATATGATGCTACTCTTAACGAATTCAGTTTGACACTTGAATAGTCTTATCGTTCTTTACCAGATTATTAAAAAGTGATTGTTGCTAGAATGTGGGACTTATTTTATTTTTCTATTTTTGTGGTACGAAAGGTTTCGGAGTCCGGACTAGAAATGATAATGCACGGCCGTGGTAAGATTTTGAACGGTAATAGCAATCAATTTTCAACAGCCGTTTGACTATAAATTATAGTCATATAAAAGAGTTTTGTAGGTATGCAGTTTCCTGCTATGAGAGGCCGTCAAATGGTGAGATAACTCACAGTCCTCACAAGTTCCTATCTCATGCCTTTCCGTGTGTCTATGATGACATTTGGTCAATAGAACGGCACCGATTGGGTGCTATCGCCTTCTGCGTTAGTAGCAGAATGAGAGGGTGCGAAATGACTTATAAGTTAAAGCCCATCCTAAAGTGAAATTTTTATCATAGTATATTACAACATATAATTCTGTTTATTATTATTATTATTATTATTATTATTGTTATTATTATTATTATTATTATTATTATTATTATTATTATTATTATTATTATTATTATTATTATTATTTCGTACATAAAAAAAATTAGGAAAATTTGCCGGAAAAGTGGGAAAAATCCATAGAGTTGTTTTGTATGGACAATGGAATTTTCCGTTGAAATAGTCGTCATTGATTGCTAGATCTACGATTGATGTTTGGGGCGCAAAAAGATACTCAGTATTTCGCCGTCGAAGAAACGAATACTAGATCGTTGGAAAATTGTTTGGCGCGCAACGAGTAGTTTTGGGTGGAGATAATTGTTCAATAATTTTTTATTTCATCGCTAAATTGTTAATCGGAAAGTGATCCAGTGATTGTCATGCTACGAACATTCATCAAACAATGGACAACCGCTCAAAACATGTTTATTCAATCCGATAATCAGTTATTATTTACCATTAAATTTTTTAACGTCTTCAGTCTACAATTAAGCCTTACAATGACGAACAACGAGTTGCTTTTGGAAATTTGCGGAATCAATTTCAAGCATCAAGTATTCAAGTCATCTCTGCTCCACCGTTCATCTCATATGCCGAACCAATTAGTTTAAGGGTCTACAAACAATCTCCGGGAAACAGCCATTGTTTTTTTTTTTTTTTCAATAGTATAATATATATTTTCAGGCACACTGCTTAAGCTCTAAGATGCCAAGGGTATTTCCTAATCTTAATTAACGACTAACTTAAAACTAGAATAGTATCATTAGATTATGTCGTCTAGAATTTTTGAAAAAAGCTTTTAGCTGGTATTCGGCAGGTGTCGGTGAATTGAATATTGCATGAATTCCAAATGGTGCTATATATGGCCGCTTCCTTTCGGTTCGTGTGGGTCCGCGGGAAACACCCCCAGGCTACGAAGGCCCGGCGGGTGGCCCGCATGCTGGTCATCGTCTGGAGCGTAGGACCGTAGGCGGTGATGGTGATGTTACGAAGAGATGAGAAAATAAAAAAAGTAAATATTGTGAAAACCGAGGTAAATAGGGGGTATGGAAACAAAATGTCTGAAAACTACAGAGATCTAATTAGTTGCCATCGAGATGGTGAAGAGACATGGAAGGGGGGAACGAAAAGTTAGTGACAAAAAAAGATCTTGTTAGTTCCAATGAAGATGGTGGACAGGGACGGTGATCGAGAGAATCGAGCGGATGTTAGTGTCGAACCTGTAGGTGGAGATTATACTTTCTGAGCGAGGTATAACAGATTACACTTGGATATTAATGTGTTTGAGGTACTGGTATATAAGAAGCATATAAGAGATATCCCGACTAGCCAACACATCTCGGACCGGAACTTCAGGTGGTCTACCTCGGGCCCTTAGGGAGTCCTTTAATAAAGACCTGGCGTCACGATACTCCGTACACGTCCATACGACATGCTCGATGTCCTGATAACCGTCACCACAAGCGCAGAGACCGCTCTCCACGATTCCAATACGCCGGAGGTGCGCGTTGAAGGTGTAATGGTTTGACATGAGCCGAGACATCACACGAATGAAGTCACGACTCACGTTCATCCCCCTGAACCAAGGTTTCGTCGATACCCTAGGGATAATGGAATGCAGCCATCGTCCCAGTTCGCCATTGCTCCATGAAGTTTGCCAACTTTCGAGAGTTTTCTGACGAGAGATACTGAAAAATTCATTGAAGCAGATTGGTCTTTCATAAATATCACCTTCTAATGCGCCCACCTTAGCCAATGAGTCTGCCTTTTCATTGCCCGGAATGGAACAATGCGAAGGGACCCAGACTAACGATATTAAATAAGACCGTTCAGATAAAGTTCTCAAATGTTCCCGTATTTTCCCCAGGAAATATGGGGGATACTTTCCTGACTTCATTGCCCGGAGAGCTTCTATTGAGCTTAGACTGTCCGTGACAATGAAGTAATGGTCTTTGGGCAAGGTTTCAATGATCTCGAGGGTGTACTGAATAGCAGCTAATTCTGCGACGTAGACTGAAGCCGGATCACTGAGTTTGTACGAAGCGGTGATGTTCTGATGGAAGATTCCGAAGCCTGTGGACCTGTTGATGTTTGATCCGTCAGTGTAAAACATCTTTTCACAGTTGACTGTTCTAAATTTATTATAAAAAATATTTGGGGCCACTTGAGGGCGCACGTGGTCCGGAATTCCACGAATTTCTTCTCTCATGGATGTGTCGAAAAACACAGTAGAATTAGTAGTATCCAAGAAATGAGCACGGTTGGAAACAAACGAAGAAGGATTAATATTCTGAGCCATGTAATCAAAATACAAGGACATAAAACGGGTCTGAGAATTGAGCTCGACAAGCCTTTCGTAGTTTTCAATCACCATCGGATTTAAGATATCGCATCGGATTAGCAATCGATATGAGAGATCCCAGAATCGGTTTTTCAACGGTAAGACGCCCGCGAGCACTTCGAGACTCATCGTATGAGTCGACTGCATGCAACCTAAGGCAATACGCAAACAACGATACTGAATTCTTTCCAGTTTAATGAAATGGGTGTTCGCGGCAGATCGGAAGCAGAAGCATCCATATTCCATTACGGACAATATCGTTGTTTGGTACAGCCTGATCAGGTCTCCTGGGTTTGCACCCCACCAAGTTCCGGTTATTGTGCGAAGAAAATTGATTCTCTGCTGGCATTTTTGTTTCAGATACCTAATGTGACATCCCCAGTTGCCTTTGGAATCGAACCAGACCCCGAGATATTTAAATGTGAAGACCTGAGCTATGGTTTCACCCCCTAGTTGAAGCTGTAGTTGTGCTGGTTCTCGCTTTCTTGAAAATACGACCAGCTCAGTTTTCTCCGTAGAGAACTCGATACCCATTTGAAGAGCCCATGTCGACAAGTTGTCGAGGGTATCTTGTAATGGTCCTTGGAGATCGGCAGCTTTGGGTCCTATGATGGACACAACGCTGTCGTCGGCAAGTTGTCTTAGCGTGCAAGATGTGTTGATACATTCATCAATGTTGTTTACGTAAAAGTTGTATAAAAGGGGGCTTAAGCATGAGCCCTGAGGAAGACCCATGTAACTGAATCGTATTGTCGACAAATCACCATGTGCAAAATACATGTGTTTCTCGGACAATAGATTATGTAAAAAGGTATTCAAAACCGGCGAAAGACCATGCTGGTGCAGCTTCTTAGATAGGATATTTATAGAAACTGAATCAAAAGCCCCCTTGATATCTAGAAATACTGATGCCATTTGTTCTTTACGAGCAAATGCCATTTGAATTTCGGTTGAGAGCAACGCAAGACAATCGTTCGTTCCTTTACCCCTGCGGAAGCCGAATTGTGTATCTGAAAGTAAACCATTAGTCTCGACCCAATTGTCTAGACGGAAGAGAATCATTTTTTCGAACAACTTCCGGATACAGGAAAGCATAGCAATCGGCCGATACGAATTGTGATCGGAGGCTGGTTTCCCAGGTTTTTGAATGGCGATAACTCTCACTTGTCTCCAGTCGTGTGGAACAATATTACCCTCGAGGAACTTGTTAAACAAATTCAGCAAGCGCCTTTTGGCAGAGTCAGGAAGCTTTTTCAACAAGTTGAATTTAATTCTGTCTAACCCCGGGGCCTTATTGTTACACGACAAGAGCGCAAGTGAGAACTCTACCATCGAAAACGGTGTTTCGTTTGTATTCGAAGTCGCGGCGCGGGATATCTTCTGTTCCGGAACAGAATCAGGACATACTTTTTTAGCGAAATCGAATATCCAGCGGTTAGAATATTCCTCGCTTTCGTTCGTTGTGTTTTGGTTGCACATTCGTCGGGCTGTGTTCCAAAGAGTGCTCATCGATGTTTCTTTTGTTAATCCGTCAACAAACCGTCGCCAGTAACCTAGTTTCTTTGCTTTAACTAAGTTCTTCATTTGCTTATCTAGCGCTGCGTAATTTCTATAATTATCAGGTGTTCCATATTTTCTGAACTTTTTGAATGCTAAAGATCTTTCCGCGTTCAGTGATGAGCACTCTTTGTCCCACCACGGGTTGGGAGGACGAATGTTAGTATTCGCGCCGGGTATACGTTTCGTCTGAGCTTGAATCGCAGTGTCGAGAATCAAGCCAGCCATAAACGTATACTCTTCCTCCGGAGGAAGTTCTTGTGTTGTTTCTAGTTTCTCAGATATCGATATTGCGTAGCATTTCCAATCAATATTTCGTGTGAGGTCATACAAAACATTAATTGTTTCCGATGGTCTTAATCCGCTGGCGATTGAAATTACGATAGGCAGATGATCGCTACCGTGGGGATCAGGGATTACCTTCCACGTGCAATCCAACCGTAGCGATGTCGAGCAGAGGGATAAGTCCAGCGCACTTGGTCTTGCTGGTGGTGCGGGAATTCGTGTCATTTCTCCCGTATTCAAGATTGTCATATTGAAGTTGTCGCAAATATCATGGATCATAGCTGATCTGTTATCATCATGCAGACAACCCCATCCCGCACCGTGAGAGTTAAAGTCTCCTAAAACTAACGTCGGTGCGGGAAGAAGTTGCATGATACTGCTGAGCCAGTGGTATCCAACTGAGGCTCTAGGGGGAATATAGATGGAAGCAATACAAAGGTCCTTGCCTTTAATTGTGACATGACATGCGACAACTTCAATACCTGATATCGAGGGGAGGTTAATTCGAAAGAAGGAATAGCACTTTTTGATCCCCAAAAGTACTCCTCCGTAGGGATTATCTCGATCCAGGCGAATAATGTTAAAATCGTGGAAGTTTAGTGATACATCAGAAGTTAACCAAGTTTCGCACAATGCAAATGCGTCACATTTCAGATTATTTACTAAGTATTTAAAAGGATCTATTTTCGGGATGATACTTCTACAGTTCCACTGTAAAACAGTGATCGAATCCTTGACCTCGTTCGAAAAATTAGCCATCGAAGGAAACGATTGCTGAGAGGAGGGGCCATTTTGCAGTCAGCTGCATCAAAAACATTTTAACTTTTGGCAGGAAAGTCATCAAAATACCTTTTAGGGGGTCAGAAATGTTGAAGACGGAAAATATAAAGTCCACAATGTCACTGAATTTTACAAGTCCAGCACTTGATGTGTTTTCTGGTTCCTTGGGGACTTTCGGGGTTTTGGGTGTCCCCGGAAGTGTTGGATATTCTTTCTCCGATTTCAAGTCTCCGGAACTAGGAGCTTTTGGCTTCTTCTTTTCGTTTTTTTTACCAACACTTCCTTCTGCTGTTACTTTTGGAGGGCCTTCAAGAGATATCTTCGAACCCTTTCTAGGGAGTTTAGGAGATGATATATTTTTCCTCTTCCTAAAACTACGAGGGACAGTTGAAGATGTACCTTCTTGAGGATCGTCAGAGTCGCAATCGTCCGCAGACAAACAGGTGTAGGGGTTCTGTTCAGGTGGTGTGGCGATTTTCAGCATTTCTGCGAACGAGCGGTTTGATCGTTGCTTGAGAGATCGTTTCAAATGATCTCCACGCAATTTATACGCAGAACATGCTGTGAGGTCATGCGGGGCCGCCCCACAGTAAAGACACTTTTCAATGTCTCTGTCGCAAACGCCATCCGCATGACTCTCTCCACACTTCGAGCAGCGGGGCCGATTTCCACAATGGGAAGCTGTGTGTCCTAGTTGTTGACAACTAGTGCAATTCATTACCCGTGGTACGAAAAGTCGTACAGGTAGACGAACCCTGGCCAGGAGAACGAATTTCGGCAAAGCCGAGCCGGAGAAGGTCACCCGATACGAGTCCGAGTGGGGATAAGACTTTGTCCCATCCGCGGCGATCGATACTGAATGCAAACGTTTGCAGTCCAGTATCTTGACATTCTTAAGCAAGGGATCTTTAAAACATCCGACCCCATGTTTGAGAATGTCCTCGCATGTCAGACTTGGATCCGTGATCACTCCGTCTATCTCGACTTCGCGAGCTGGTATATAAACGCGGTAGTCCCGCGTAAAGTGATCGTTTCGAGCGATCTCATTAGCATGTTTCAGACTGGTCAACGAGACCCTGAGCTTATCGGGACGAATTTTTGAAATAAATTTCAATGTTGTATATTTCGACTCCAAGTCTTTAGATATTTTCAAAATATTAAGCGGTTTATTCTTCTCTTTGGTCCGAAAATAAACCACATAAAGGCCGGCCGAGGGTGAAGGCTCTTCGGGATACTGTTTAACCCGGTGAGTCTTACTATTTGGGGCAGATTTAAAATCTGTTTCCATTTTATCTTCGGGGGGCAGGGGAGAATTTAATGGACTTGCCATAGCGCGGTTGAGGTTCCGCGCAAATTATAGGGGGAGTCAAAATATAAGACGATAAAGGGACACGAAGGGAAAAAATATTATACTTAGCTAATGATCCGTAGCAACTCGGCCGCTGAGGCCAAGCGTTAGTTACAACGACCTCCGAGAATAAATATGCACACAGCACCGGTTCACGGCACCACACTAAACGTCGGTTCACTGTTCTTATTGTTTTAACACAATAGCACCCGGCACTGTCTAACGGTATTTATTGTTTATACTGTATTGATCTACTGCACAAGCTCACGAACAAAAGATCTGATATTAAATGACCTTGAAACGGATTAGAATGGATTAACGCACAGCTGCTCTAATGCAAACTACCATCCGATCGATACGACGGTCACGAAAGGAATGAAATGAATCAACTTAGCTTCTTAATTAGTTGTTAGCTAGAGACTTTAGCTTTGAACAGCCATTGTTGAAAAACGCAATGGCAGTTTTATTCACTATTGCTTGATGAATCGAAGAAAACATCAGAAAAAAATGTGTCAAACAAATTGATATTTCTGTTTTAAATTTCTACTCGAAGACAGCTAAGAAAACTACTTTTGCGTTTTGCAACAATGGCTGTTTTCCTGAAATGGTAAATTGCCCCATAAGAGAGATCTACAATCTCTGTTCAATTCACTGACTCAAATGATAAGATGGCGATCGGTGCATTCACTTAATTTCTCCGTAACAAAATCTTTGAACATGTTCACAATAATTTTGTATGATATTTCTTTTGCGGGCCGAAGTTAATGTGTTGGATACGAATTCGTCGTAATTCGTTTATTTTTAGGCTAAATAATCAGTGAAATAATGGAAAGAAGAATTACCGTTTGACAATTCTGCTGTCAGGAAACATAAATTTAAAAAATAATTTCAAGCGAGACGAAGTTCGACGGGTCAGCTAGTATATTATTATGCGTCCTGTTGTTTACACTCTCCTCTAACCACTGGTGCACTTGTTTATTCGTTTTCTTTAGTTTGTTTCGAAATGCGTGGACTTTCAGCAGAACAACGTCGAAAAATTGTGTACAAGTACAGAAAGATATCAAAAATTGAGTAAGGAGTAAGTGAAAAAGCCGTGCGAAATGCAATCAGGAAGTTCGGTGAGGATAAACCGAAAATGGGTCTAAAAAAATGTCCTGCTAACCCTCAGTTGGATAAACGCATACTGAAGGCGTTCGAGCAAAAGAAGGAGGTTTCAGTTCGATATGTGGCCCAAAAAGTGGGCATTTCGAAGTCAAATGTTCTTCGTGCTAAAGAACGTTTGAATCTTTGAACCTTTAAGAAGAAGAAACAACCAAAATGTAGTCCGAAACAAGAAGCATCGATCAGGCCGAGGATACGAAAGCTGTACAATACGATTCTTGCTGGAAATTTGAACTGCATAATCATGGACGACGAAACCTACGTGAAACTCGATTACAAATCCTTGCCGGGACCACAATATTATACGGTTCGAGAAGGGCAAGTGTTGAACCAGTCCGAGACATCCATTGAAGTCGAAAAATTTGGTAAGAAAGCTATAGTCTAGCAAGCAATTTGTAGCTGCGGTAAGATTTCGAAACCCTTCATCACCACTACTTCAATGAGCAGCGAAATATACATCAAGGAATGTTTACAAAAACGACTTCTACCCATGATTCGAAGCCACAAGGATCCTGTTGTCTTCTGGCTAGATCTTGCTTCTTGCCACTATTCGAAATCAACGGTAGAATAGTATACTACCAAAAATGTCACTTTCATCCCAAAAGACATGAATCCACCAAATTGCCCACAACTTCGACCAAATGAGGAATTTTGGGCATTAACGAAGGCACATCTAAGGAAACATGTCTCGGCAGCCGAAACCATTCAACAGTTCGAAAAAGATTGGAAAAAAGTGTCAAAACTTGTCACCAAGAATTCTGTGCGGAATTTAATGAGGAACGTTCGCAAGAAGGTGCGCCAGCTAGTCTACAATGGCTTAGTAGCAAATGTTGAGAATAATATTCTATTGTCATCTATATATATATATAAATGGATGTAAGTTTGTATGTTTGTAACGCGATAACTTCGGAACTACTGAACGGATTGCCACCAAACTTGGCACAGATACTTCTTGCTCTTCTGAAATGGTCGTAAGGATATTTTAATGAAGGAGGGAGCGTAGTAAGTGTTCTTAATAGGGGGAGTTCATGAAAAAATTTATCTAATTTGACGAGAATCGATACTTTTTTAAGACCATAGAAACATTTTGCATATATTAGATAAGATTATATGGGGGTTGTATGTAGCAAGTGCCTTTAAAAAGGAGGGGTGTAATGTTTGTAATGGCATAACTCCGGAATCACTGAACGGATTGCTATCAAACTTGGCACATGTACTTCTTGCTCTTCAGAGATGGTCATGAGCGTATTTTTATGGGGGGAGAGAGCGTAGCAAGTGTCATAACCAAGGAGGGGTCATGAAAAAATCCACATAACTTGATGAAAACCGATATTTGTTAAAGATCTTAGAAACATTTTTCATACCGTAGATATAATTTAATGGGAGATAGATGCAGCAAATGCCTTTAAAAAGGGGGGTGTAATGTTTGTAATGGCATAACTTCAAAACTACTTAACGGATTGCTATCAAACCTGGTACATGCACATCGTGCTCTTCAGATATGGTTATATGAATATTTCCATGGGGGGAGGGAGCGTGGGAAGTGTCCTTAACAAAGGTGGTTATTAAAAATATTATCTGATTTGACGAGAATCGGTACTTTTTGAAGACACTTTTTGCACAACTTAGATAAGATTATAAAGATATTCTGTGGGGAGAGGGCGTAGTAAGTGCCTCTTAAAAAGGAGTGTAATGTTTGTAACGGCATAACTCCGGAACTATTGCACGAATTGCTATAAAATTTGGAACAGTTATTTCTTGCTCTTCAGAAATTGTCATAAAGGTGTTTTTATAGGGGAGGAAGCGTAGCAAGTATCATTAACAGGAGGGACCATGAAAAAAATCATAAAATTTGACAAAAATCGATTATTTTTGAACATCATGCAAACATTTTCCATACCTTAGATGTGATAGATATAGGGAGTGGATGTAGCAAGTGCATTTAAAAAGGGGGATGTAACGGCATAGCTCCGACACTACTGAACGGATTGCTATCACACTTGGCATAGCTGCTTTTTGCTCTTCAGAGATAGTTGTAAGGGTATTTTTATGGGGGAGAGAGCGTAGCAACTATCCTTAACAGCGGTCATGGAAAAATTTATTCAATTTGACGAGAATCGATACTTTTTGAAGACCATAGATACTTTTTGTGCAACTTAAGGTATTCGTGTGGGGTGGATGTAGTACGTCCCTCTAAAAAGGAGATGTAAAGTTTGTAACGGCGCAACTCCGGAACTACTGAAATTTGGCACAAAGAAGCTCTTCAGAAATGATCATTAGGACATTTTCAGAGGGGAAAGAGTGTAGGAAGTGTCCTTAACATGGGGGGAGAGGGTCAATGACGAAATTTGAAGAGAATCGATATTTAGACTAGAAGGAGGGGTTTTTGAAAATAAATTTTTATCTCGCATTTTTTATAAAACAAGAGTGGCAAGAATTTCAAGGTCGAATTTTTCTTTAAATAATTTCAAAAGATCTGGTTCCATTTTGCCGGGGAATTCAAAGAACTAAGGGAAAATAATCTTTGTCTGCCTATGAAAGTGAGTGTATTCAAGTCTCAGCATGTACCAAAGGTGGGAATCGATATTTTTTGAAAAGCACAGATACTCTCTATACTACTCAGGGTAATCATGAAGAAGATCTGTAGTAAGTTCACTGACAAAAAGGAAGTTAAATAAAAATAGATTATATGGTTATTTAGAGTGTGAGAGAGTGGAATAAGTGCCCCGACTTGGAAAGTGAAAGGGAAAATTGATCGGGTTTTACGAAAAATTGGTACTTCTTTACGAGTACAGTATATTTCTAGCGATTAAGTGAGGTTCACAAAAATATTCACAAGAGGGAGGGGGAATAAGTATTATTAACATTGATCTGAATTGACGAAATCATACAAACAATGTGCATCTTATTATGTAAATTGAAAAAACTGTCGACTCAAGGTAATGAAAATAAGTTTACAACAACATTTGTATTAACTGAATCGTTATTCCATAAGTTTCCCTCGCCGATGCTTAAAGCTTTGGTAAAAAATTATATAAAAATGTTATTCTATAGTACGAATGTATTTATGATGTTAAACAACCTTTCGTTATAAAATAATCATCAGATGGAAAATTTTGAACAATTCATGATGTCATAAAATTTTTATAAAGAGGAGGGAGTAGCAAGTGATAACAAAAGGGTTCAAATATAAAACTTACCCGGTTTGTCGAGAATACCATGAAAATTATGATTATTGTGAGTTCTGAGATGGGACACTGATCATTCGCAATCTGAACATGAACGGAGTATTGTTCAATCGAGTTGCCTAAGTTATGTTTCACTACAAGAGTATTTCACTAAGCAGGACAACTTCGAGAATTTTTTTCGGCCTTCCCTTTACGAAACAGCAACGCCGGGTAATTCAGCTAGTAGTCTAATATTATCAGTATATCGAATAAAATTTGAATATCTAACTAATTGTTTCATTCGCAATAAAATAAAACGATTTTGGCATGAATTTAATTTATGGAAGTAACAGGAGTACAGGATTTGATCACACAGCAGGCGCTGCGTTTGAAAGGCGCGTTTGAATTGCTCTAGCAAAACTTGCACTCCTCCCGAGTAAGCGAAAATCAAAATAATAACAAATATTACCATCATATCTTGTCTTGATGTTCCTGTGCTGTCATAGCAATACTTCCTATTTTCTTGATATTTAATCGAAGGAACCTTCTTGATAGATTAGACAAAATCTATTTAGTATCAAGATTTGTTATTATACCTTATGATCAAAAAAGAACCGGAATTTTCATTTTAAAATTCCCGCGCTTGTCCAATCGGTAAACTTTTATTCTCTCAACGTTGCCAACACTTTTATACACATTCTGTCAAGTTTTGACGCATATCGTACGATTAGTTTTTGTTTGGCGTGAAAGAAGGTGAAACATTTTCGTGTGGCGATTTTTATAATGGATGAAAATTTAGAACAACTGCTCGCCTTCGAAGCACCATTCGGTCGATTGTTGTGCGGTTTCGACGTCATATTCATAGATCCACACCTCATCACCAGTTATGATGCATTCGACGAATGTGGGGTCACTATCTGCGTTGGAAATCATCTCTTTGGCCACATCAACACGACGCTGTTTTTGAATGAAATTCAGCTTTTTTGGCACCAGCCGAGAAGCGACGCGTTTCAAACCCAAAACATCAGTTAAAATGTGTTCGGCTGATCCATAAGAGATGCCCAACAACACAGCAATCTCTCTAATCGGTACAGAACGATTTTGCAACACGATTTGCTTCACTGATTCAATGTTGTCTTCAGTAACAGATGTTGTTGGGCGGCCAGGGATCTCATCATGATCCAAGCTTGTACGACCACCTTTGAAGCGTTTATACCACTCGTATGCCTATGTTTTTCCTAGACACGATTCACCAAAGGCCTTTTCTGACTTTTTCAACGTTTCGGAACACTTAAATCCATTTGCAACACAAAATTTGATGCACGCAAGTTATTCTAAATTTTCATCCATTATAAAAATCGCCACACGAAAATTTGTCAACTTCTTTGTATAGACGCCAAACAAAAACTAATCGTACGATATGCGTCAAATTTGACAGAATGTGTATAAAAGTGTTGCCAAAGTTGAGAGAATAAAAGTTTACCGATTGAACAAGCGCGGGAATTTTAAAATGAAAATTCCGGTTCTTTTTTTATCATAAGGTATGAATTTAAAATGATGAGAAATCACTCTACTTGGAATAATTTTGAGCATTCTGAACATAGGGTTATTTTGTTGTTCATTTTTTATATCTTTATAGACAGATTTTGATTGAAGGCGTATAAAAAGAAACAGTTAAGTAAAATTGAATTCCGCTCGACAGTTTTAAAATCGTTGTGAAATTTGTACCTTGTATCAAGTTTGTGATTTAAAGTACTCTTCTGGCTTTTTTTATGATAGAAAAGTATTCTGGATTCATTCAATGTTTATTATGTCGATGGTGACTAAATTTCAACTAGTTTACTTGAAAACAAGTTATTTTCAAGTTATCGAAAGATAAGTTATTTATGTATGGCATTACAACGTAACGACCACTTATTTTTAGCCGACTTAGCAACTAGTAGAAACTGCGCTTTTTAAGTCACGCAAGTGGTCCGATGTTAGTAACAATCACTCAAATTTCTGGTTGCAAACTAGTCACAAATAAGCTAGCGTAACAAACATTATTACTTGGGTTAACATACTGTTGACAACAACGCCACCAAAACAAAATGCATTGGTTTCAGGAAGCTTTCTTAGCAGGAGGGTGGTTACGTGTCGGTTACAGTGATGTCAGATTTATTGATGTAGATATGTTCATATGTAACTATAACAAAATTATTTGAAATTAAATTCAATTATTTTTGCCTTTCTCATATAGAAAGGTTATGCAATCACTGTGAAAACCGACGTTTGAACCGAGGCCCGGAGGGCCGAGTGTCATATACCATTCGACTCAGTTCGTCGAGTACGCAAAATGTCTGTGTGTGTGTATGTGTGTGTGTATGTAACGTTTTTTTGCACTAACTTTTCTCGGAGATGTGTTCTAACTTTTCTCATAGATGGCGCGACCGATTTTTACAAACTTAGATTCAAATGAAAGGTACTGTGGTCCCATACGTAATTCCTGAATTTCATGCGGATCCGACTTCCGGATCCAGAAATATAGGGTAAAGTGGGTTAAAAATTGTATACCATCACTGAAAATCCAATTCTTTTCCAATTGATAGTTTTTATCAGTAGATGGTCAAACAAACCAAACCGATTTCGGAATCGCAACGAATTATTTTGAAGAATACCACAGTATTATATATGATAGTATGATTGATATGAGAAAGGCATCATTACACCACTAGGTGGATTAAAACAGGTTTTTTTACCTTGGAACGCAAGCATCTTATGACATATTGAATATATGTATTTCATTCAACACGACTTCGATGTCTCTTGTACTTAGCAATACTGTTCATACACGGAAAAGCCAGCGATCGCAAAACAACCAAAATATTAGTTGTTTTTCTGATTTTGATTGGTTAAAATTTGGTACAACTAATCGACTGTTGTTTTAAATAATCTGTCATTTTTTATTTATCGTGCTGGCAGCTTAGCAACGACACCCAACAAAGACACGCACCACAAACATGTAATGAAACGTTTCAGTTGAGCCATGCTAAACACCCTGAGCGAACAATGAAACGTTTCAATGAGATGTCACTCGTGCAATTGAGCAAAGACACAATCCCAGCAAAGTTACTTGTATGCATGAAAGCAAAAAATGTCTCAGTTGTTTGAACCTATTATTCAGTTATTTGAACTTAAGACGCCAATTGCAATAAATATTTTTCACTGTTAGCCTCTTCGGGGGCAGCTAATCGTTCACTGCTTGAACAACGAAATTTTACCTAATTAACTGCTTATATCTTCATCACTAAACTCACAAAGGATATAGAAATGAACCAAACGATTACAATTCTCAAAAGGGAACTAACCAGAAAAATGGTCACAGGGAATTAGGAAATTTTTCCTTCACTTGCAGAATGGCTCGCTGGTAAACCTAATGCTACAGATACACTTTCAAGAAAATACAAATAGAACCACTTCACTTTAGCAGCAAGTTTTCAAGCGTTAAGCGGTTTTAATAACATTGACATGAACTGTCCTAGAATACATTACTCTCAGATGAAATTAAAACATTTATACTGTAAGAATATCTATTTAACACATGGAAAACTTGTTTACAATTAACTGTTATATTCTTCTGCATACTTTCACTTACATAAAACGACCACTACGTAACTAACATAAATGGTGTTCATTTACCATTGAAAATTTTCAATATGAAACGCTTCTGGTGAAATGAAGAGGATTTTTGTTCTGCGTTTTGCTGTCTTCGTTCTCCGCCAAGTGACAGCATTTGAATACAACAATTTCGGTTACCTGAATGGTTATGCCAAAATCAACAGATATGTTAGTTAAATCAATAACATTTCAGTTTAAACAACCAGGGCGTGAAACAATAATTGCAATATTGTAATTTTGTGATCTGTGGGTTCTCCGTGTAAGCATGGCAGGAACTTTTATTTTCAGAAACTGGAACATTCTGCCATAAAATTCAAACAAAACCAGCCCTTCCAGTTTTCATGTCTTGTCTTGATATGTGGCCAGGCACATTGGCAGTGATGCCAATTTGCTTAGCATTTTCTTATACTATTCTAATGCTTAATACAATTTGTTGTACCGGTCCCACCGACGGACGGCACGCGTGAATGTTCCGGAAAGAAAGTATTAAACTCATTTTAACGGATACTGACGTGCCGGTTACGGTGACGGAGGAGGACGGAACGTCTGAATTGTACTTTAAGCCTATTGTTATTTTGTAATTACCTATAAAATCTCCGAAGATTGAAGCGTTCGGTTAAAATTTAGGTGTTTTAGTCCGCTGAATATAATATTGACGGCGATTTCAACCACATTCGTTTATTTCGGGCTGAGTAAACAATGAAAAACTATTGTGCTTCAATAAATAAGATGAATATGTGATAGAGTTTATATTACCAAGCTCCATACAAAAGAATTTTCCACATTAAATCGAGCGGCAGATGGTGACGAAGAAAACCGGTGAATTCAACAGGAACTGCATTAATAATTTGGATATGTTCCATCCGCGTTCCCGTTTGAAAGGTGCAACGAAAAAGAGCAGTTGTTTACAGTTCAAGTGACAGTCCCAGCCAAGGAACGAAGACAACACACATCACGTACCGGAAATAATTCTTTTATAGCCTGCAGTGCCGAACGAAATTCATGGATTTTTTTTTGTCGACAACAACCGAGCTAGCAACGTCTCGCAAACACCAAAATGTATTCTGGCTGTGTCCAAACTAATCCTGAAATAGCAAAAACATATATATCAAACATGTATGGCTGCCCTGGCCGGGATGCATTCGAACTGGAGAGTGGAGAGCTAAGGCCGGCTGTCTTTTCTTCCGGTGCCGCCACCGAGTCCTGGCTAACGCTGGCAATCTCCGGCTCTGTGGTTTATACCCGAACCGGCCCCGGAGATCTGCCATCTCGCTGTGGAAAAATTGATGACTTGAAATTTCGTCTTTCCTCTCGCTGCATTCTGGAAAATTCTACATCAACGACACGAAGCACCATAAAGAAAAAAAAAACCCTAGACTGCCACGGCGCCATTCGCCTTTCGGTCGTCACCGTAGCGGCCAGGCAACCCTAACCTTACCCAATGGAAAATTTATTACAACCTTCTTTCGTCGTGACTTTTCTGATGGCTGTTTCGGCTGTTGTGCTCCAGCTCCGCTCACCATCTTCGGCAGGGCGAAAGATCGATCAGACGGCGATGACGCTGCTGGCAACGTCTTTCTAGACCATCTATACTAAAGGCGAATGGAGAAAGAAAACAAAGAATCCTTCCATCCTGCGGCGGCGAAACGTGGGTGGGGGGGTGGTTCAAGAAACGCATTTTCGGTTATTCCGAGAAAACGGAAGCTTTGGATTATAGATGAAGGAAGATGTGCTCCGAGGAATTCTTTTGGGCACTGTGAAAAGGAGACACTGAAAAAAATATGATGATAAATTTGACAAAAAAGTAATAATCGTTTGAATAAAACAAACGCATGGTTCCCAGTGTTTTCAACTTAAATTCTTTAGTATTTTTACAGTGCATCACCGTCTTTTGTGCGATATTTGCTGGCAGTATTATCTGCTTCTTTCTTATTATGGTAGTTCGATCCTGATCGCCAAAGTTAACGTCCACGGGCCGTTGTTGTTCCGTTGAAAGATGCCCGGATCCGAGCGTATTTTTTGTTGCCTACTTCTACTGTGAACGGGAACCAAAAACTGCACTTTCCACTGGTTTACACCGAGCTATCCCTGGATGGCAGCAAATATACACACATATAAAAATTTAAGATTCAGCCTCCCGAGGACCACGGTGCACATCTTCGTTAGTGTGCAGCGCCGGGGTGAGAGGTTCTTCTTCGTGCTCGACGCCGGCACCGGTTTAGTGGGAGTGAAAATTTTTATTTTCATTCATAAATTTTGGAAAATGGGAAACCGGGCAGGTTTTATGTGGGAACGTGTTCGTCCTATCCGAAATAACAGCTTCCAGGTTGGGACTCGGGTGATGCTGGTGCAATATTTGGCCCGGGGGCAGCACCAGGCAGGCAGAAGAGCGGGGAATGAAGCCGTTCGGTTTTGGTTTTACTGCACCGGTCGTAGCTGCATATCCCGGCTACGGAAGGAGCCCGGCTTGGTGGACTCATCCCGGGAGGAATGAATAGGTAATATTGTTTTCAATTTATATTTCTTGTCAAATATTGTGCACAGTTTACGATCGTGTATTCTTCGGTTAGTCGGGGGAGTGCAGTTGATACTGTTCTGCTAGTTGCGGATGCATTGTGTGCCTCCTGTTGGTCGTTTGCTTTTGAAAACTTACTTTGCACTTTTCCAGAAGTTTGATGCTTAGAAATATTTGCTCTGATTTTATCGATTCGCAGTTATCGGAAGGATTTGGAAAGTTTCGTAAGCTGTTTAGTGAATGTAGGGTGATAGGAGTATTTCGAACAAGTTTTGAAAATCATGAAGTCCAAAAAGCGCATTAGAAATAAGATCCTAACATCATTCAACTGATCATAGAACTGAGCTGAAACTAACCAGTTATACTTTCGTTTTAAGAGCCATTTCCACCATGCACAATACTGACGCCAGCCACGACCAAGGCATCAGTGCTACCAAAAAAAAAAGGAATCAAGGTTAGCTCGAAACTCGTTGATTTTAGAAACCACAAGAATCACAGCATATCCAAAAGATTCACGGAAAATGAATAGTTTTACAAGGGAGAGAACAAGATTCGAATCTGAACAGAAATTTAACAAATCTGAAGCCTCTATTGGGAATTTATAAAAAAAAATCTATGAAGAACACATAATTCTTTTGCAATTATAATTCATTCTGCAAAACAGGTTTAACATTTGGCTCACTTAGTAATGGAACTAGCAACTTTGTCTCTTTGCTGTTTTTACAGTGCATGTTTTTAGATTCTTTTAAAGTGTATTCGTTGACAATAACACTAAAGTTATTTCAGAACAATTGAGTTATATGCAGCGCTTGGTGGATTGGTTGTTTTTTCTAACCTATTTGGCCTCTAATACCTTGTACCATTCCAGGACGGATTAGTCATAGATAGTGACAAGAGACCAAATCAGTCACCAACAGAGTTCGTGGCTTTTGATAAAAGTTAGAGACCGGTTTCGCAGATATTCTTTTTCGTACGCATGCTTATTGATGGTACCAATAGAAACGAAACTTTTAGATTTTCGACCACAACTACATATGGCCTGTCAAATCTAACACTTCTTTGGGTAATAGGAAATGCTCAAATGCTATAGAAGTGCTTCAGAGTGGGCGTCAATGTGAATTCACGTTGTAAGAGGACGATCAAAAAGGTAAGTAAAAGTAGCCAATTATATTTTATCTTATAAACGATTGCATATTGTCAGTTCCGTTGCAGTGACCGAAATATTTATTTCATGCAGCGTAAAAGATGTCGAAGATATTTTTACAATAATAGGCAAAGATTTTTTTCATCTTCATTTAGAATTAATCGGCGCCTATATCTCCTAATCGGTAGCGACGCCGCACAAAAACTATGGGAAAGCAGCCTCCATTTCAATTTGAAATGTATAATGTAAAATGCGCCTATTTTTTTATCGAAGAATGTTTTGTTTGGATCAGGATCATTTCGCCGAAAGCCGTTTCGCCGAAAGCCATTTCGCCGAATGACATTTCACCGAATGGGCCAATTCGCCGAATGTCATTTCGCTGAAAAGGTCATTTCGCCGAATCCTGAAGTCGTCTTAAACTTGTAATTAGAATCGATTTAAAATAAAGACAAATGAAAGATAATAGCGTTAACGCCCGTTTTGTTGACCTACAATTGTACTTCTTGAATAAAGACTGATTCATGATCCTCAGAAACCCTATAACGAGAATGTAACCATGTTGTACCACGAAATCAAATCGAGAGCTTCAGTTGTCATACACTGATGGACAAAAGTATTCGTCATTCGTATGTAACGTTGTTTTTGTTGTTCCTCTATGTAATGCGTTATTTTTTTATGCCGATTTCAAACGTCTGTAAATTTGGACGAAAGTCTGCGCAAAAACCTCGATTTTCAAAAGTCTGAACAACAAAAAATGTCTGCAGCATAAGTATTTGTCTAATTTTTGTAACAAATAATTATGTCCCGCCTGAAATGTGAAGCTGATATGGATTTTATTCAGTGATAATAAATAAGGATCAGGGTCATTTCGCCGAAAACCATTTCCCCGAAAGCCGTTTCGCCGAAAGCCATTTCGCCGAAAGGGTTATTTTGCCGAATGACATTTCGCCGAATGGGTCACTTCGCCGAATGCCATTTCGCCGAAAGCCATTTCGCCGAAAGCCATTTCGCCGAAAGCCATTTCGCCGAAAATGTCATTTCGCCGAATCCTGACAACGTCTTGAAATCGTCATTAGAATTGACTTAAATTAAAGACAAACGAAAAGATGATAGCGTTAACGCCCGTTTTGTTGACCTACCATTGTAGTTCCCAAGAAAAACTTGTTGACTATTAGCTACTAAGCATCAAAGCAATTGCATAGGTGTAACTACCAGGCAAATGTAGGTGGTATTTTCCGTTTGTTAAGTGAAAATGAAAAAATATCTAATGCGGCTACGCCACATCGTTTTGGTTCATGTGCTGTCCGACCTCGCTCTCGCTCGTTCGGACCTAACTAAAGCAAAGAAACCTAGCTTTGACTTTCGGCGAAATGGCGTTCGGCGAAACGACTTTCGGTGAAATGGCTTTCGGCGATATGACCCGCTCCCATAAATAATGTCTATTTGTAAAAAAAAAGAAATGCCTATTCATGTGAAGCAGTATTTGAAGAATCAGTTACACTTGAACTATTATATCTATAAGAAACATAATTTAAGCGAAGTGATTAATGTCGTTTTTGCTTGAGAAAACTGAAACTGACCCAGGGTAGTTCCTCGAACAAACACTTTTCACGAAACTGTGTTGGTTACGCACTTAGCAACGGCGATTTGAGCAAACCTGATATAAAAATCAGGCTCGAAACTGACTCGATTTTCAGGTCAACAACGTTGAAACTATGTTCGAAACTAGCTTCAAACAAACGGTTTGACAGCAGTTAGAGTTGAAGTTGAGTTAGGTTTGGCATCAAGCGAAAGCGATCTGCCCCTTGCTGTGAACTGTCGAAACTTTTAGTCAAAATTTAAAATTTCGATATTTATTTTCTAAAAAGTAATTGAATTTCATTCAACCACAGATAACAGATATACAGACTGGAACAAAATTTTTCAAAATCCTGTGTAAATTTCAAGTTTGCTATACGTTGGAAACACTACTGCCACTTACTCGACTGTTCGCCGCGATCTTTCAAAACGTTCCACTACGTTCCGGAACGATAACAAAATCCTCCTGCCTGTTAGAAATATTCCAACTACAACAAAATTAATACCAACCACACGATTTCCCTAAGTGTTAAAGATAATTTTTTTACAATATCGCATAAATCACACGAGAATCCGATCGAAATAAAACAGAAGTAAGCTTGCAATTTTTACCAACAGCAAAACAAACATCTAGCGTGAAGTGAAAGCGGCACCCAAATCGTGGTGACACCTCGTGTCGAGCGTGGTGACATCTGCAAATGTTCGCCACGCTGATTGAGCAAATTTTACTCACAGTTCATATGTAAGCCTGTAAATCTGTTATCTGTTATTCAACAGACGAACCATTCCAAAATTCGACAAATAGAAGGCTTTTTAGCACTGAAAAAGTGTCAATAAATAGTATGATAAGTGAAATACAGTAAGCAAAAGAACAAGTTATACTTATTACTTTTACTTCAATTGATAGCTCTCGTTGAGGCGAATTACGGTTTATTAATATAATAAATTGTTTGGTTTTGAAGCATTTATTTATTTATTTAACACCCTGATATTGTATATTTCTATCACCGTAACCGTTATTTTTTAAATCAAGAAATTGTAGTACATAATTCGGAAATGTTGGTAAAATTCTGGAACTAATATTCGGAATAATTTGTTCAGTTCTGCGTGCACATTTCACACATATTCATATAAATAGGGATTATTATAAAAACAAAATGTTCTCATCCGAGTTAGTATCAGATTACGATTCTAAACCGTATTTACAGCTAATTTTTTCGTGCAGTGTATATCGATAAATATTCCACACATTTGAAGTTGTTTGGTTCAGTGTATTGATTGGGAAAACTGTCATATGTGCATTAAAAAAATTGTAGTGTATTAGTAACCTTTTTTGCCACCGCACTTTACTGTGATGGCCCTCGTGAATCGCAAGAGTGATTCATATTGATATATAGTATATTTGGTAATTCTCTACGACATTAAACTCTGGAACATTTTTCGCAAAAACAAAGAAGGCTTCACTTGATCTCGATTACTGTGAGTTTCACACAGCGAAAAGTGCACAAATCTAATCAAACTGTTCTAGATTTGCACTAAATTGAGGATATTTACTTTCGATTTGCGAAGAAGAAATTCTAATAGTTCTTTAGAAAATTTTTAGAGCCATTAGAACGGCTGATTTTGTGTGATGCTCCCCACCGTTGTCCTCTTTTCGTTGTTTTCTCACCAATGCAAACGACTGGCAGCTGTGACGTAATAGCTCTTGTCGGAAGCGAAACTAGCTTTGCAAACGACACACAATACATCTGTTCGCAGTGGCGATAGAATCCCAACTGATCAAATTTTTGTTAGGAGGTTTCTATTTACGTGATTTCGTTTGTAGCTTTTTCACTAATGGGCGGTCCTAACGGCTATAAAAATAGCCGGATACAGAATTTTTATGTCAATTATTTCACTTCGGATTGGCATAATTTATTGAAAGAAACTATCAATATGCTGTAGGGATTCGTTTCTAGCATTCAGAAGGACCAAATTGAGGAACTCACTACGATATTCACCACTTTTCGGATCATTTTTATCGAACGATTTGTTGTACAGCAGCAGATATTTTGTTCTCTTCCTCAGAACGCGTTCTGATTGGCTGGTGTTGACATGGGTCAAATGAGACAGGTTTTTCAATAGTGTACTATTGAAATACTTCAATGCTGTTGCTATACACGTTTAAGTTGAAAAATTTCGATTCTATTGGTAGTTAGATTATATAAATCCTTCCACAGATCACTGAGCTATGAGCTTTAAAAATACGAACAAGGCAAACGCGCCTTATGGATTATCCCCTTTGATACTCGTTTATACCAAACATTTCAAAAAAGTTTAATTTTGAATTATTTGAGATTATGTCACACATCTGAAAATTTTATCATAAAATTGTGATCATATTACCGATGGCATGTAGCAAAAATTATGTTGATTCGTTAGATACAACAAGAGATACTTACGATCAACAACTTATCACTCTCTCAGAGGGTAAATTTTGAAAAGGCACCCCATAGTAAAGTAAGTCGTATTCACGACAAAAAAAGTAAACTTATGAATTTAATCCATATTCGTGATTCACTGATCTTAAGACCTGTTTTCACTGAAGTTCTTGGATTACTTAGAACATACCAGGACCAGCTATCAATAGACAAGTAAGCAATATATAGCTCTAAGAATATCATCAGCAAACAAAAAATAGATATTAGCCATTGTAGTTCTTGTTGTGGCACACTGTAATCTCTAAGGACAATATTGCAAGTAGTTCTCTGAATATCTCTTAGAGATTTCCGTAGTCTCAGAATATGCTCCGTAGGTCCTAGATGTTTTTGCGTGTGAGCGTAGTTAGATTTTTTTAGTTATTTACTAATGAAATGAAAAAAACTTTTTATTACGCGAACAGTTTGAAATAACGCGGTGTTTTATTTAATTGACGCGAAATTTAATTCTCGCACCCCCAACTTTGCGTGAGGGCCCAGTTTACGAATCAGTACATTACAGATATTTCTGTGTGGATGTCACCCTGAGCTGAAACATATTCGCTCATTTGTCTTCTTAGCTAAACTTTTCGCTCATTTGTCTTCTTAGCTAAACTTTTTAACAGGTGCTGGGAGCTTGGTTACTTCCCTTCAATGTGGAAGTTAGCTAAAGTTATCCCAGTTTTGAAACCGGGGAAAGATCCTTCCTTTTCCAAGAGCTATCGGCCCATCAGCTTACTCTCTGCCCTACCCAAGCTGTTTGAAAAGTCAATACAAAGGCGAATTCTTGCTTTTGCAGATGAACAGGATATATTTCTGGAAGAACAGTTTGGGTTCCGGAAAGGAAGATCCACCATCCACCAACTCACAAGGGTTAACAACGTCATCCAGCAAAACAAATCAGTGTCCAAAACGACTGCCATGGCAATATTGGATATTGAAAAGGCATTCGATAATGTGTGGCACGATGGACTGGTGTTCAAACTGCATCGGTATAATTTTCCCATGTATCTTATTAAAATTATCAAAAATTATCTTGCAGATAGAGCATTCCAGGTTTCTCTGAATAATGCACTTTCAGAAAGATTTACTATTCCTGCTGGTGTACCCCAAGGAAGTATCCTAGGTCCCATTCTATACAAAATTTTCACATCAGACATCCCACCTCTTCCAGGTGGTGGTATTCTGTCACAATTTGCTGATGATACTGCCATTCTTTACAAAGGTCGTGTCATTAATGCTCTGAAAAATAAACTACAGACAGGTCTGGCCGCTTTAACGGAATATTTTACAAGCTGGAAAATTGTGATCAATGCAGCAAAAACTCAGGTCATCTTGTTTCCACATTCAAGGTCTCCAAAACTTGTTCCATCAGACGAATGCAGAATACGATTCGGTGATGAGGTCATTCAATGGTCCGATGAAGTTATCTATCTAGGACTTACCTTTGACAGACATCTGATATTCAGGTCACATGTTGACAAAATCGTTCAAAAATGCAGCATACTCATTAGGTCTCTGTATCCGCTGATTTGTAGAACATCTAAACTATGCCTGAAGAATCAGATGGCTGTCTATAAACAAATCATCTACCCCGCAATTGAATACGCAGTCCCTGTTTGGCGGGGTTGTGCACGAACACACAAACTTAGGCTTCAGCGCATTCAAAGTAAGATCTTAAAGATGATTCTAAATCTACCCCCTTGGACAAGGACTAGTGAAGTACATGAGATGGCTTCCCTGGATATACTAGAACAAAAATTCGAACAATACTGCACGAAATTTGAAGAGAGGTGCTCAATCTCTGAAATACAAATAATTCAAAATTTGTACGTATTAGGTTAGGGATAGTTATAAGTAGGTAGACATTTTATAAATAATTAAAATAAATATTATGATTAAACATTAGTATGTAAAACAAGAGTAACTAAAACACCTATTATTAATAACGAATCGTATGAACAACAAAGATGAAAGGCCAAAGGGTCAAAACACTTGTACTGTAAAATGTTGATGTAATACACAAAAATAAGATTAATAAACAGATATTTATGCAAAAAAAAAAATGTGGATGTCACCTCTGTAGATAAATGAAAAAAAGAAATTTACACGGTCTAGGTGACAGATTGTAGTATTGCGAGTATTGTCCCGAATAAAGGAATATTCGAAATGACCGTCAAAAAGGTTAAAGAATCCAATTTGATGTCCTGTCTGTTAGCCTGCGATTGCATGACAAGTGGCTAAAATTCGAGATACACTGCACAAAATCTCACCAAAGATTTTTCAAAAATCGTCAGTTTCATCCTTCATTTTCGGAATGCGTTTCTGCATGAGTTGTGGGTTTTTAGACAAAATGTTACTTTCAGTTCCTTTGCATGTTACGTATGTTGTCTTACGAGATCGATAATAAAATCCATTAGATGCATCTTTTAATTTTAGAGGAAAAATAATGTGACAACCGGCGGAAACTTAGCATATATGTTGGTTCAAACAAATTAACCTAACTACAATCTAACTGAAAACTTCTGAACATTTCGAGCAAAACTAGATTCAACTACGTCTACAGTCGAAATAAACCATTCCTTCTCACACTTGTGGTAATCCGGTGACCAATACTAAAACCCACCGCAGCCACTCAATCAGCCAAGACTTTATTTGGTCCAAGAAAACAACTCCCGGATCGACCCGTTCCGGGAACGCAATCAGCAGATCAAATGAATCGCTAATGAACACGATAATGGGACAGAGTGAAAGGGACGACTCGACGGAGAGAAGGTAACGAAATTAAGTGGTATCTACAAGACATGGTCGCCAGCATCATCGCGGAAGACCGGTCCCGGCGAAGTTTTCCCAGCCAGCCGGACTACGGATCGCACTGGCTAAATGGTGAATGAAAATTAAGGCGAGAATGAATGCCGGAGAAAAAGTAAAAAATAAATATGTGCGAACGAGTGATTTCGATGGTATCGAGGCTTCCCCATACCGAAGGTAACCAATTCTTGAGAAGTTCGACCACCAGCAATAAAAACAGCAACAACAAACTATACTGAGTCAAACTGCACGGCGGCAGTGGTGGACAGAGGTAGGGTGATTCCTGATGCTGGCGGGTACGACTAAGGCCGGACAATTCGTGAATCGTGCCTGATGACGATATGCAAAGTAGGTTCCTGTTTTGCTACTACCCAAGCGTCGTCCCATGCGAGGCTGTTGATGATGCTGTGCGGAACTGGGGATTTATGTGCTTCGATTGACGTTCCTTCCCGTTGACAGACTCGCACATGTAGCGTTGGGATGATATTTACGATTCGAACCAGCAGCAGTACGGTTCAATTCCATCGCACAGAGGGATTACATTTTTGACGTCGGATTGACAACAATATTTGTATCGAAGGTACTAACAATTCCGTAATGTCAGTTAGATTTGGAATGTAATATTGAGTCTTTTTTGAGTCTGATTAAATGAGACTGGTGCAAATACAAATTCATTTTGGACCTGAAGTAGCTGAGATCTAGCTGCACCATTGTGACCAACTTTTGGCTGGCATCGGCCCACCGTGGGCCAACGTAAACTCGGAAGCAAGACGTGAAACGGAGGACAATCGCACGGATTCATCTCAATTATATTTGCGTCATTATGTCTGTCTGCTACCGTATTGCCACCCTGGGCAGCGGGGACAGCCGTCGTTCCAGCCGAAACCATGTTTCGTGGATTTTTTTTTCTTCCCTCGGATCAAATGTGCAGCCACAGCCAGATTGACTGTAGCCTTCGTGCTTCGGAGTGGGTGGGTTCCAGAAGTAATACGAAATATTTGAACGAATGAAATGCGTGAATTCCCTACCTCCAGGGCAGAATTAGTCGGCTGTGTAGTGTCCTTGATTCCGGGAAACAGGTACGAGCACGGTAACGATGTGAGACGGGCCAATAGCGTGGCAGTGATGTTTTTTTTGGGTAGAAGCAAAAATTGTTGGGATTGTGTTTGATTTATTCATTTTAACTGGTCAAAAATAACTTGGTAACAGGTTTGATAGAAAATAATCAATATTCAGTGCTAAAAAGTGGTTTTGTCTTTCTCTATGCAAAGGATTCAGTCGAATGTCAATTCAAAAATGCAGAACGAGACTCGCTGCCTATTCTGTCATAGTTTTCAACGCTTATACTTCTGTAATTTATAGTTATGTCCATTCAGGATCCGAAATTATAAAATCGTTTATATCGTGGTAATGAATTGACGAACAAATGAGGTTAATACATCAAAACAAATGTAATTTACTGTACTTTAAGGAAAAAATATCATTTCATTCCGTTTCTAATGAAAATTTGCACCTCCGGAGTCAACTTCTTTGGCACATTTGTTCACTGTTTTTGTTCTCTATGTCACGTCCCGAGCAGTTTTTACAATTTTCTTAAGCTTCCATTTCATCATTGCCCAAATTCTCTCGATAGGCCGAAACTGCAGTTGGGTGGATTTATGTTTTTATCGATGAAAGCTATGTTATTATCGCGGTGCTACCTCATGGCTTCCCGGCTGTAGTGGCAAATCGTCAAATTTAACCAAAACTTCACGGGACCTTTATGGGCATTAATAAGTGGTAGCGGTTTTCGAGGCATTCTTCCTTGTACAACTTCGAGTTTTATTCGTCACGAACACTTAGGTCTTTGCTCTGCAGCTGCATATCCCTTGCCAAATCATCAGTTTTTTTTGACAAATTTGTCTATAAAAGCTTAAGCATCGCTGGAACATCTCCTCGTGACAACGTCATGTAAAATTTTTGGCTGGGAACTTGTACACTTTGACGTAGGTTTCATCGTCGACAAGCCGCCATCCTTGATACTTCGTCAAATGCGGCTGGTACAATTTCCGAGCTAGAATTTTTGTAACGAAACTTTGCTTCAACGTTCTGTTTGGTTACTTGCCATTGCAATAAGAGCGATATCCTGTGCGATATCTTTTTGTGCGATTTCATTATCTGCAAGTCCTGAGTTTGCTCTGACGGTTCTTAACACCTCCTGGTTCTGCTCACGGTCGGATGTCCCACTGCGACGCTTATCTTGAGGCACTCGATTCACGCTCTTACGCTCCCTGAAACGTTTGAGCACATCATACACGGTTGATTTGGTGATTTTCAACGGTTTTGCGATTTTTTTTACGGACCACGATGGATTAACAAAGAGGATGTACAGAACTTCGTTTGCTGCACGCCGTGTTCTTTTATGTGCATGTTCACTGCACTGAAGTTCGTTATTAATTTTGATTCACCGTTGAGCAATAGGATTGCAGACAATGCTGCAATAACAGAGTAGGCTAAGAATTACCGTAATTTTACTGCTAGGTGATTTACCTTTTAGAATATTTCAAAACTATATTTGAATTTGAATTTGGTATTTTGAAATGGGTTCGACGAGTGAGTTTCAAACAATGATGTTTCAAGTCACTGTTAAAGCCAAAATGGCGATCTCAATTTTATCGACGATATTGCAATCTTACAATCTTTAAAATAATAGAATAGAGAAAAGTCACCGTTCTTAACTGGCCGAGAGATTCCAGACATGAATTTTCTAGAGATTGTTTGGGGCTTATTGCAATGTGAAGATTCTAACCTCCTAGCAGGTCAAATTCCTGCACGCAAATGGCATTCTAACGACAGTTCAACATGTAGATGGCGCTATGGTTCAAACGATGATTTTTTTTAATGGAACTGTCAAAATACATCGGAATGTTTATTCTCCAGTGAACTTTTATTTGTTTGTAGTTGAAACTCGAATAATCAAAGAATAACATTGGAATTGTGGAAAAACACTGATTTCTATCAAATAGAATTCCAACCATTTTTGTTTAAAATTTCGCTTGATAATAAAACTAAAGTTTTGTCGTGAATACGACTTACTTTACTATGGGGTGCCTTTTCAAAATTTAACCTCTGAGAGAGTGATAAGTTTTTGATCGTGAATACCTCCTGTTGTATCTAATGAATCAACAAATTACTTGCGACATACTATCGGAAATATGATCACAATTTTATGATAAAAATTTCAGTTGTGTGACATAATCTCAAACAGTTCAAAATTAAACTTTTCTTAAATGTTTGGTACAAACGAGTGTCAAAGAGGATAATTCATTAGGCGCGTTTGCCTTTCTCGTATTTTGAAAGCTCATAGCTCAGTGATCTGTGGAAGGATTTATATAATCTAACTACCAATAGAATCGAAAATTTTCAACTTGAACGTGTATTGCAACAAAATTGAACGCATGAAATAACATTACAGAATAAACTGTATATATGGCAACCTTGTTTCGCATGGCATATATTAATAATAATAATAATAGTAATAATAATAAAAAAAAAAAAAAAAAATAATAATAATAATAATAATAATAATAATAATAATAATAATAATAATAATAATTATTATTATTATTATTATTATTATTATCATTATTATTATTAAAATGACTCTTGCATACCGAAGATCGTCGATACATTTCAGACCAGGCCATTGCAATTGTCTCGTACTGAAATTTCGAGAAGAATATCAGATATCTTCGAACTTCATAGCTTCAATAAAAATAAACTAAAAATTGTTCGTACCTAGCCTCCTATATTGGAAAATTGAAAAGGAATTGTTTCAAGTTTGGAATATATAGTTGTAGAATAGTAGCTGTTTTATGTAACTAATCTGTACTTTAATGTAGGTGCATCGCTTCAAACTCTATTAGTGAAAAATGGGGAAGCTTGCACAATTCATACAATCAATCAACTAACTGATATTCGGAAAAGTGATGGGAGCGTGCCAGTTTTTCCGTATTTACGACATCCAGTTATGTCTCTGACATTACCCACCCAGTTCAGTATTGAAGGAATTAAAGATAAAGGAAAATATTGAGAATGGAATTGTCAATACGCCTTGTCGTATGTTGTCTGCTAATGGTGGCCATACAAAGTTCTGAAAGTTCAGTGAAATATCGTTCATTTTATTGTCATTTAGGTTTTGATAATTCGTGGGTACCGGTTTGTGCTAGAGTGCACATAACTGTTTTGATTGTTTTATGTTTCGCATCAGTGTGAAACGTAAAACAATCAAAACAGTCATGTGCACTGTAACACAAACCGGTACCCACGAGGTACCAAAACCTAAATGACTACCAAATGTTTGCGACCATAAAGTCGTAAATTCGTTTTCGCCTGAGACGTCAGAATAGACATTGCATTTCGAAGCAAAAAGTGCGTTGTAAATAGCAGGTGTACAACTTGGCTCCCGCCGTTTTCCGATTGATGGCTGTACCGGCTGAGGCTGGTCAAAATACATAGATGATAATGCCTTTGAAGTGAGTGTGTACAGTGCCTAACGAATTGTCATCGCCGTTTCGGTGACAGTTGTTCTTGTTTTCGTATTATTCACGCTCGAAAATGTCTGTTTATGTGCCCAATTCTCGCCATTTGCGGGAAGTTTTGTTTTTCTCTTATAATTCGAAAAAAATGCAGCTGAAGCGCATCAAATGCTCTCAGAAACTTACGGCGATGCTGCTCTGAGTAAAAGAACGTGTCGGGAGTGGTTTCAACGTTTTAAAAATGGTGATTTCGATGTCGAAGACAAACATGGTGGTGGAAGAGAAAAAACCTTCAAAGATGAACAGCTAGAAGCATTGCTTGATGAAGATTCGTGCCAAACCCAAAAGAGCTTGCCCAATCGGTAGTGGTTCAGCAAGCCATTTCAAAACGTCTCAAAGCCCTGGGCATAATTCAGAGAGAAGGAAACTGGGTGCCGTACGAGTTGAAACCGAAGGATATCGAGCGCCGTCTATTTGTATGTGAGCAACTGCTTCAAAGACAAAATCGTAAGGGGTTTTTACATCGAATCGTAACCGGTGATGAAAAGTGGGTTCGATACGATAATCCTAAATGCAGGAAATCATGGGGAAAATCATGGACAATACTTTGAATAATACATCTGTAAGCACTTTTTCGCAATAAAGCTTTTAATTTTGGAAAAAACGGCGGAAGCAAAGTTGTACACCTGATAGCAATCACTTCACGTCTGCTTAGCGGAATATGTTGTTCCGCGATTTGGTATTAGCAGTCCAACATAATCTGCTAATGCACTGATAAGCTGAATGCGAAGCGTAAAACAATCAGTTCATTTTATTATTTTCATAAAATAATGCTTTAATCTTTTGTAAATAATTCTTTTAAAAGAATAACTAATATGGGGTTTCTCATAATTTAACTAACGTTGTTCACTAACATGATGTATCAACACTGGAGAAAGGATGGTTTTTACCATGGGTCTAATAATATGCTCAAGGACTGTGGAGCATCAAACCGAAATATTTGATCTATTTGAAGTATTTTGAATAATTTTTGCATATCAAAAGAGGTATTACAAACAAACCAATTTGCAGAAGGCGAGAGCACCCAGTCGACGCCATGCACGAGATGAGGCATGATATAGGAACTTGTAAGCACCTAGTTATCTCACCTGTTAACGACCTCCGCGATTATGTAATTTATTGTTTTTGTAAAAATTGTAAAACTTATTGTCCTGTAGTCGATAAGAATAGAACACGGAAACTAACTTATTAATTTTATGAACAGTTCAATGAAAAATTACATAGATTTCGATAGTATTGATCTTATAAGTGACTTTAAAATTATGTTTTAAAGAATTATTGTTAGGGACTATTTACCATTTTAATATAAAAGGGACAAGAGTAAAATCAATTAAAATCAAGGAATTAAGTTGTAAGTTTTTTAACTTAATCATGAAATAGTTTTCATATATGAAGCAACGGATTGTTTTGTTTGTAGTGTTATACTTGGTCATGTCTATGTTTTTTGTTTAACACAATCAGCAGTTATTGGCAGACGTGTTAGTATTCACATTTAAAACTTTTTGCGTGATTATTACTAATATTTGAGAAAAAAAAACTATTTCCGCCTTCAGCGAATGTTTTCTGGTTTGACTGTTAGATGTCGCTGATAATATGACAACATTGCTATGATGTAGCATATGTGTCATTTTATCCTTGCTCATCGAGAAAGGTTATGCAATCACCGACTTTTGAAAAGGGCCCGGAGGACCGAGTGTCATATACAATTCGAATTAGTTCGACGAGATCGCAAAATGTCTGTGTATGTATGTGTTTGTGACAAACACACTCTGTTTTTCTAGTGATGTTAGCCTTTAAAAATACACGGGTCGCAAAAATACGATTGTGTCGAGTTGCAGTAATTATCAATGTAAAAATTGCGTTGCTTTAAAAACAATCAAGCTATACAAAGGCCCGAATACATGACTACATGAAAACCCTGCGTCTCAAACGATAAACTGGTAAAGTCACATTGAACGAACTTAATTGCAAAATTCTATTGCACTCGCCGTATTGTCCAGACCCTACCCCATCCGACTGGCATATTTTCTCCATATAAAGGTGCGAACTCAAAATGCGGAAAATAAAGCCGTACAAACGGTGTCGATATTTATCAGTCCAGTCCTCTGGTTTTGTTTGCTGTATCTAGCAAACGTAGCTCGATCCATGGCCGCCCTTCGCCATTCACTCAAGACCCGGATACTTCGCAAATCCCCCTCCACTAGATCGATTCGCATTACTCGCTTAGCTTCTCTTTCCTCTGTGCCTACCGGATCAGATTCAAGAACAATTTTCCTTTTTTTCATTCCTGAAAGACATCTCATGAATTGATCTCAATTCATTGTAACATTCCCAATCATGGTTCCTATGAACAAGGTCTCAATTTGTTTTTTTGAAGCAGGATAAAGCCCACAGGAGCTAAGGTATTATCAAAATTTCAACTTTATCTCCAGCAGGCATAAAACATCTCATCTTTCGTACCCAAGAGCAAAGTCTTGGCTTTAATTTCTTTTTGTGGAATTCGGCCTTTCTGTTTCAACAGACTTTGCAGCCGATTCATAGCGTACAGGATCATTGCATGGCTAGTACACTAAGGTCTCTTTTTGCACGGGGGTTACGTGCCGTGCTAAAAAAAACCGTGTTAAAAAAACCGTGTTAATTGCGGAAATCGTGTTAAAAAAAAACCGCGTTAATTCCGAAAACCGTGTAAAAAAAGCCGTGTATAATAAAACCGTGGGAAAAAAAACCGTGCAAAAAGAGACCTTAGTGTACTACGATCCTACTGAAACTAAGAATCTTTCCAGGTCGGGTTCGAACATACGACCATTGGCTTGTAAGACCGTCAACCCGGGTTCACTTTTATGACTAATACTAATACTAATACTAATACTAATACTAATACTAATACTAATATTAATACTAATACTAATACTAATACTAATACTAATACTAATACTAATACTAATACTAATACTAATACTAATACTAATACTAATACTAATTCTAATACTAATACTAATACTAATACTAATACTAATACTAATACTAATACTAATACTAATACTAATACTAATACTAATACTAATACTAATACTAATACTAATACTAATACTACTTAACACATCTCTTTGTTGAGCTTTTTAACGAAAACGTAACATAAGCCTATCTTCTATTATTTGCCATGATGAAAGTTTCAGGGCAGAATAGTAGTTAACAGGTAGTAACTGTGACATGGAATATATAATACATATAAATGAGCATTGGTATTTGTAGTATATTTGAGCATGTTCTAAAATCGACCAGACAACGTATCGTTAGACATTTTGACCATGAACGAAAGACTAGTCAGTTTCACTTTATATAACTTGTTCAACGCTCAATGTTTTGTTATGAAAGTCATTACATAATTCTTCAAGGGGAGTTTCAGAATTCGTGACTGATTGTGACAAGGGGGAAACGGGGGTTAAATTTTGTTGGAGTTTGGCGGGACGTAATTTGTGCATGACGCCTAACTTTGAAATAAATACTTTTTTTCTGAATTCTACGTATCCTTAAACGTGACATTGGGTTTCTAGTTTAACGTTCATTTCACTAATTTACAAAAATCACGATATTCGGGTGAGTTTTCAGTCAGGATCACAGTGCGCTTCGAAATTGATCCACTTTCCCTTACGAAAAATCAAGACCCTTGCAACGCTTCTGGAGCAAACGGGGTTTCACATGGTAAGCAGTATTACCACCGTAAGTCGTGCCTCATTCAAAACGACGACGGGGCACACAAAAATGTGTGAGTCCTGCGAACGGGATGGGAACAGCGGACAGCACACGTGTGTTCGCGGAAAGCGTGAATCTTTTTTTATATATTTTTTTTTCGTTCTCGCATGTAACTCTGCTAGCAGGAAATTTGAATATCACTCATCTGTTTTCGCTGGAAAATGTGTGTCCGAACGCGAGCCCGGTCGAGAGATAATTCATTAATTGACTTTCTGTTTCTGTTGCTGCTCCTGCTGGCATCCTGCTGCTGGACCCAACCGTCCCAAGTACACGAATAGTGTGTAGATTTTTCGAGATTGGTCATCAGACGACGGCTGTCCGGAAACGGAATATGATACGGTCTGGCAGGTTTTGGCATTCCCGTGAAACACCGTCCGGAACGGAGTACAATGGCAGCATATTTTCTATGATTGATGCTTTGAAACTTTGTTTGCATCGCGTGCGTGATGAAAAAGTTATACCCAAAATTAAAAGCTTTCAAGGACTTCGGTTGGAACGGTGATAGCTCATAGGCTAGGCTAGGGTTGAAATTGAAAATTGATTAACATGTGAAAGAACGGTATCCTCATGAAACTGAAGTTCACCCAAACATGCAGTCATTGATTTCTAGTTTCCAGCACAATTCTTTCTTTCCCCCCTTTTCTGTTACCTCTAATTACGTTTATTTGTTTTTTTCCTGTTTTTTTTTTCATTTTTCGTTCTCCCTCGCAAGTAAATCGTTGTCGCCCAGTTTGCCGAAGACTGTATGATTACCGGCAATAACTGCAAGTAAGTTTCTACATTTTCCCATGCGTTCCCCGTGACCAATTACCTAGCTAAGTGAAAAATAATACCTTTCGGCGGGTGAAACGATCCGATCCCACCAATAGAGCTGAGCCGTGCGGGATCGGGCAGCATCAGTTAGGAAAACTGCTGTTTAGGCGGTTCGGTCGTTCTTGAAATAGTTCAGCGCACTAATTAGAACTTGGGCTGAACGATTGGGCCCTTGGTGGAGGCTGCCTTCGTTCCTGTTGCTGTTGGTGCTGCTGCCGCCGATCCAGGATGATGCTGCTGCTGATGATGATGATGATGATGATGGTGTAGGGCACAAAACACATGTAGTGCGAGGGGAGTGCATGTGGCATCGCGGGATCGAAATCACGTTTTCTTCGGGGAACACGTTCTTCTCCGATGACGATGGCGACCGCGCGATGACTAGGACGGCTGACTCGGCTGGTTAGCGCGGAAACCTTTCGAAGTTCATTGTTGTAGCATTACGTTATTTTGCTTCGTGCGGGTTCATATTTTTATCCCCGTTCTTCGGCTGCTCCTGCTGCTCCCCAATCGTCCTCGAAGCCCAATCTGATGCAGGGCGGCTATGCACGTTGCCGTACGTAGCCAAGCGCTCAATGTGCTGGACTTTATAAAATTTTTATTATTATATCTTGTCTTGTTAATCATGTCTCACGCAGAATAATCGTGCGCAAACTAATGTTTTTCGTCGTGAAACCAGAATCAGCCAGGCATACTCAAACACACACACACTCACACGCTCAATTGGATGACTAAAAGATACTGAAAATGTTGCAGCTGAATCTGTTTCCTTGCTTCGTTAGATTGGTGTTTTCGAGTAACCAGTTTGAAAATGTTTTAGCAACGATGCGTAACACAAAAATTGAAGGCACTTTGAAATATTTTTTCTTTAAAATATAGGAACATTTCACCTAGTTTTCGAGTATTAGTACAAACGTCGTTTGTTGAGTGTTATCCGTTTTCAACAGCATTGCGCACAGACGCAGATGCGTAGGATTAAATCGAAAGTCTACAGAGATTTTGCTTGGCAAAACTAATTTCATCATGTGGTCGATCTAACCTTCATTTTTTGAACCAGTAGAATGTTTACGATTATGTTTTTCTACACGCTAGAAAATAGTTACTTCAAATTATGAATAAATCGTTTTCGAACGTCAAAATTTGAATGCAGACCCAGTTATAACCAGAAATGCGCAAAGAGAAAATCTGTCAAACTGGAACCCCGGCTATATTTTTGTTATTTGGTGAACTTCAAATGATGTTTTGACTTCGAATTTAAAAACCCCGAATTTATGTTAGTATTACTAAATATAGTAAATTAAAATTAAGTGTGCTGCTATATTTTACAAAAAAAAAAACGTTTTAATTGAAGGATTTCTTTAAAATACAAACTTAAGAGATAAATGGATGAAATAATGTTAATTTTATTCCGGCGAAGAGAGAAATTTTCAGGCTGCACTTCAATTATTAATTTGATTTATATATTGTTTCCGGAATAGAAAAAGAAGTAATGCTGCTAGATGTTAGGGTAACGGCTCCTAAAGACGGTCACAGAAAGTATGGACGCACTTTGATGTCGCTGTAAATAAATCACAAGTGTTAGATATTCAAATTTTATTCGATATACTGATAATATTAGATTATAACAACAGAATAATATTCTCAACATTTGCTACTTAGTCATTGTAGACTAGCTGGCGCACCTTCTTGCGAACGTTCCTCATTAAATTCCGTACAGACTTCTTGCGGACAAGTTTTGACACTTTTTCCAATCTTTTTAGAACTGTTGAATGGTTTCGGCTGCCGAGACATGATTCCTAAGATGTGCCTTCGTTAATGTCCAAAATTCCTCAATTGGTCGAAGTTGTGGGCAATTTGGTGGATTCATGTCTTTTGGGACGAAAGTGACATTTTTGGTAGTATACCATTCTTACGTTGATTTCGAGTAGTGGCAAGAAGCAAGATCTGGTCAGAAGACAACAGGATCCTTGTGGCTTCGAATCATGGGTAGAAGTCGTTTTTGTAAACATTCCTTGATGTATATTTCGCTGTTCATTGAAGCAGTGGTGATGAAGGGTTTCGAAATCTTACCGCAGCTACAAATTGCTTGCCAGACCATAGCTTTCTTACCAAATTTTTTGACTTCAATCGATGTCTCGGACTGGTTTAAGACTTACCCTTCTCGCACCGTATAATATTGTGGTCCCGGCAAGGATTTGTAATCGAGTTTCACGTAGGTTTCGTCGTCCATGATTATGAAGTTCAAATTTCAAGCAAGAATCGCATTGTACAGTTTTCGAACCGTCGGCCTGATCGATGCTTCTTGTTTCGGACTACGTTTTGGTTGTTTCTGCTTCTTATAGGTTCGGAGATTCAAACGTTTTTTATCACGAAAAACATTTGGCTTCGAAGTGCCCACTTTTTTGGAAACATCCCGAACTGAAACCTCCTTCTTTTGCTCGAACGCCTTCAGTATACGCTTATCCAACTGAGGGTTAGGAGGACCTTTTTTTCGACCCGTTTTCGGTTTATCCTCAAATGTGTTATCCTCACCGAACTTCCTGATTGCATTTCGCACGGCTTTTTCACTTATTCCTTACTCCATTTTTGCTATCCTTTTCAGTGACAGTCCGCGTTCTGTGCACCATTTGTACACAATTTTTCGACGTTGTTCTGCTGAAAGTACACGCATGTCGCTACAAACTAATGAAAACGAATAAACAACAGCACAAGTGGTTAGAGAAGAGTGTAAACAACAGGACGCAACCATAAAAATTGACAGATTCTGAACCATTGCGAAATGGCAGCGGTTTTTGGTTGCGTCCATACTTTCTGGGGCAGACTTTATGTCCATATAATCCCTTCATCTCATTACTTTGAATATGAATAATATCTTACAACGTACCTGCACTAAACTGTGGAATGTTTAAAAATGATTATTTAAGCTATTGTCACACTTTCCCATTGAAAGAAATGGTTTTAAATTATTCTGTGATCGTTTTACCTTTTTTTATATATATGTATAAAAAATAGGTATAGAATTCGCTCAAACTTTCGAAAAATTTTCCGAGGCCCGGAGGGCCGAATGACATATACCAATCGATTCAGCTCGACGAACTGAGAAAATGTCTGTGTGTGTGTGTGTGTGTATGTGTGTGTGTCTGTATGTGTGTTGTCAACTAAGAGGTCGAGATCTCAGAGATGGCTGGACCGATTTTGATCAAACTAGTCGCAAATGAAAGGTCTCCCCGTCACCCAAAACGCTATTGAATGGTTTTGAGATAGGATGTTTACTTTTTCAGTTTTTTGACAGTATCTGTCACAATTGACCTTGAAAACAGAATATGTTTCCAGACTTAGATTTCGCTCGGTAATACCTATCCAACAAGCCATAGATTGTTAAAATCCGTCCATTTTTAACGGAGATATCGGAATTTTTGTGTAAGCGACTTTTCCCCTATATTCCAGCAGTAGGAGTTTTGAGCGCTGTCTGGCAAAGAAATGCTTGGGAGCAACGGAAAACACGATTTTTTATACTGTTACATACAATTGTTTCTAAGTACCAAAAAGACTGTGTACAGCATCCTTTTTCATGACAATTTGCCTCGGACCGATTTTAGCACGGCTCGTTTTTGGCAACATAATCGTTCGAATATGACATATATAAACCAGATGATGGCAGATTTTTTTTTAATTATATTGTTTTAAACTACTTACAGCAATAAATGCTGGAAGAACATAACATCCATATACCATTCGAATCAGTTCGTCGAGATCAGCAAATGCGTGTGTGACAAATAATTTCACTCAATTTTCTCGGAAAATTTCTACAAATTCAGATTCATACGAAAAGTCGTATGCTCCCAAACAAAGTTCCTGAATTATGTACAGGATGATATCTGAAACGAAATCAAAATTGTGTAACTCATTCTTCTCGTAGATGGCTGAACCGATCTAAAATTCAAATGAAATCTAAGAATCATCTAAGATGCAAATGAAAAGTTTCAAGATTCTTTAAAACATCTTGCTCTTCAGTCAGATCCAACTTCCGGTTTCGGGGATACAGGGTGATTAGTATAAAAATGTCTATTTCACATAAATTAATCAGGTTTATCGGGTTAGCAGATTTGGATAGTCGATAAATAAAATTAACTTTTTTCAGTTTTAGTGGTATTCAGTTGTCGATTCAGAAGGCACCTAAAAATTTAATTCGTGCTATGATTTCTCAAAGATGTCTTCACTGATTTTCAAATATTTTGAAACAAATGTAAACTATACAGCTATTCAGGTGAATTTATCTGACTTCGGCCATACCGATTTTAGAATTCCGGTTCCAGTATAAAATCGTTTCTCAAAGCTCAATCGTTTTCTCTAAAAAAGCCTAATCAAATTTCAGAAACAAAAATTCAAATTAAAATAAACTTTTTTACAAAATCAATTATTTTTATAAATACATACAAAAATTAATGAATTTTATCCAATTAAGCTTCAAAGTTGTACTCAAAACTGTAATTTATTCGTCATATGGCCATACGAATCGGTTTGGGTTATGCTGGTTCCTGAATACCGGCTCTTGAAGTACCTTAAATTACCGTAAACTCTAAAGTGGAACTTACATATCATGGCATGTTCAATCGATTATCACACTTCTAGATTTAAATTCGATTGTATTTTCAGTTTCGACATTACAGAGTAATGAGCGATTACAATCTCAAATTGTCGCTTAAAACGACGGTCATTAAAATAATGTAATGAAAACTTAAACACCGAAGAATATTCATGCAAAAAACACATGCGGATTGATAAAAAAAAAGGTATCATCTCACTGCTAGGTGGATTAATCATGTTTTTTCGTTTAAAACAAACTCACTTTTCAATTTAGGACACATTTTCGTCTCAGGGTTTCCAGTTCGTCATGTTTCTGAATATCTACTAATCGATTCGTCTCAAAACATGATCACTATTTCGCGCAATGACATTACCATTGAATGCTGGATGACTTCATAATTAGTAATGTTCACTTGCCACTTGTTTAATTAACGATTAAAAACTTCAAAAATTACCCGACAAGCAATAAAAGTCTTCAAAAACATGAGATGAAAGTTGTTCACCTAGTTCACCTGGTAGTGCTATGTTTTCATCTCAATACAATTCGCACTTGGCTGTGACTTTTGGTTCCGGAGATATGATTGTATAAGTGACGTAACCGATAAAACGCGTTGTTTTTTTACGCGTTCAATTTTCTCGAAGATGGCCGAACCTATTTTAACAAGCTTAGGCCCGTTTGAAAGCTTTTGTTAGGCCATTGATCAAGTTCGAAGATCAAATGGCTGTGGTATAAGAGACATAACCGACAAAACACGTTGGTTTTTACCTTTTTTGTTTAATGTATATAAGGGTGCCAATATTTTGGGATCAGCTCTAATTTCGTGAAGCGCTATTGTTGAAAAGTTTAAGCACCTTGGAAAAAGTTCCCAAGCAAATTTGAGCTAAATCGGTAAGGTAAGGGTAAGGTAATAGGTAAGGTAAGGGTTGCAACCCGGCGGTTAAGGTTTGAAAATTTTCTATCTTGAAAAAGCACCATATCACTAAAATTTTTAAAAATATCATTAGAAACGGCTGACATGAAATTTCTTTTTTCCAACATGAATAAAATTAGAAACTTTCTTTTGGTATAAACTAACATAACCTTTTCGATTTGTAAACAGTTATGTAAAGTTGATAAGAATTTTTCTTTATTTCGCATCCTCGCACTAAACGACGGTTTAATAATTTAAACACACGGAACCGAATGTTGGACCCGGATGAAATTAAACTGCAACCTATGAGACTATAGCACCTTTCATTGGAGCCTAAGTTTGCGAGTATTGATCAAATCATCTCTTATAAGCTCAGTGTGTTTCGTTATGGAGTTTTTGATCACTATTTCCGGTACTTCCGAAACAGGGAACTGGGAATCAAGTCAAACGAAGTCGATTCGTTTAGTAAATAACTTATATATAGCCTACTAATTAAATCATCTAGAAGAATTTTATCCCGTGTCGAATGGCACAAGAGTCAATTGTTTAAGTGATTGCATAGAATCGTTATCATGGTTTTGTGATAAAAGCAAAGCCTTGGTATTACATTCCTGTAGCGGAATTTGACCTTCTGTTTTAACAGACTTCGCAGCCGATTCAGAGTGTACAGAATCATTGCATGGCTAGTGCTACGATTCTACTGACACTACGAATCCTTCCAGGTCGGGGCTCGAACATACGACAACTGGTTTGAAAGACCAGCGCCCTATGCATTGAACCGCCAACCCGGGTTTTGTGCTAAGTGGGTACAAATTAAATAAAAGAGATTAGCAAGGATGGTCAAAACTAGAAATGGTTCCATCTGCTAATGACGGTTTATCTATATTATCTTTTCTTGCAATTATTTTAGTGTGATTCATTTCATCTGATAAGACGGAAAGATGGTGGCCTTGGTCATAATGTAATAAAGTAAAACGAAATGATTGCCAATTAAGTTAGAATAAACACCACCTCTCAACAAAAAGTAGC
Source organism: Malaya genurostris (assembly GCF_030247185.1). NCBI lineage: Eukaryota > Metazoa > Arthropoda > Insecta > Diptera > Culicidae > Malaya > Malaya genurostris. Next base: position 131,126,792 of record NC_080570.1, read on the forward strand.
TGTCATTTTCAGATTCGATTTAATAACTTTTTTATTTCTATGCGCCCTAATTTCTTATCATTTTCATATACAGATTTTCAATACAGAATTTTGAGCCCTCGAAGCAGACTTACAGATTGTTCCCCTGAAAAATATAGATTTAAATGTGGCAACGTTGCACGCCATACGAAATTCGAACCATAGCACCGTTGTGTAGAATAACATGATCGGTGTGATATGAATGTTTCTGTTGGACTTTTTTTCGTAGATATAGGACTATAAAGTTGAATGCCGTAGTGGCCAAGTACAGCGAAGCATGCCTGGTTTCCGTCTAGTGAATTGGACTTTCTCTTCATGTGCCTGATTTTCATTACATAATTGTGCAGATTTTCATTACATAATGGCATTCGCATGTTAATTTTCCAATCTGCTTCCCAGCTAGATACTGATCATATTTAGTTTAACCGTTGCTGAGAAATCGAGATGAGTTCCGTTTTTGAAACATTTCTTCACTAATATCGGTGCTTTCGGAACCGGGGACTGGTAGTGCCAAAGTAGTTTATGTATCCACTAACTAACAAGGTCTGCCAAATAGATGAGTTTACCAGTAATTTTTCTAAAAATTTGCACCTCGTTTCGCCTTGTGAAAAACTACTCATGCAATCGAAAAATTTTCACTTATCGCCCTGTAATACTGGAAGTCGGATTCGAATTAACTTTTCTGGGACTTATTCTAAGAATTTAAGGCCTTATATTTTTTTGTTTTAAATTATAGAGGTTTTAACCTTAAGGTCATTCGCCTCTTCGGGTCAGAAAAATTTTCTGACCCTATGTGAGGAGTTGGGAATCGATCCCAGGTGGGCTGCATGTAAGCCAAGATATAACAAGATATCCAGATAGCATAGATGTGTGTATTCAATCCTAGAGAATTTAGAAAATATTCGATATAAAATATTGTTAGTCTTCATATTTGTCTGTTGCATTTTTTTCGAACACAGCCCTCAAATACAAATGTGAGTGTGTTTGAGTACTTGCTGGGCATCAGTTGATGTGAACATTTTTAGCGGAAAAATGGAAAACAATTCATTATTAAATATCAATTCATGAACTATAAACTGTTCTGATATTTCCACAATCCACAAGCTGTGAAATATACGGAGTTTGACAAAGTTGAGTTCAAGAATTGGACCCCCAACAGTTTTGATTACGGACTCACATCTGCGTGCGTTATAGCGATGTCAAATTACTCAACATGCAAGAATAAGGAGTGAGCACGGAACGCGGACCGAAGCGAAGCGATTCAATGCGACGGACTGTTTTCGCATCGCATTCACTCTGACAGGTTTGCTTTGATCAAATGTAACTAGCTCGCACGCGCGCTTCGACGCTTCGCGTGACGCTTTCACTCTGGCAGTAGCCTAAGGTTGATGTCAGAGTGAACGCGATTTGAGAAGCGTCCACACGCGCGTGCAAGTTTGTTACATTCAATCAAAGCAAGCATGTCACAGTGAACGCGGTGCGATAACAGTGCATCGTATCATAACGCTTCGCTTTCCGCGTTCACTCCGACAGCAACTTAAGGGTGAAGCCAGAGTGTGCGCGACACGCGACGCGAAGCGATACGATGCGAACATTAAAGTGCTGTATTTCGTTCTTTGGTTTACAGCAAGAAATTAACATGTATTTCAGAGTAAACACAAGGCGTTGCGTAGTGACAAGCGATTTTCGGTGCAACAAACAACAAAGCAGGATGTGTACAGTTTTTCATGCGATGAACGAGCGAAGAAAGGTTTCCTAAATTATTTTTGGTTATGAGGGAAGAGTATAATTTTTTTGATGCTCTAATCGGAGCAGTTTTTCAACGGAATGCGCAAATGTTGGGAAGAGGTTTTGAAAATATTAGAAGTTACTGGTATGTGCACTCAATGAAAGTGCAATGACTTTTTAGAATAGTTCGAGTTATCTCGATGGAAAAAGTTTATACATTTTCTATAAATGTTTAGTTGAAAATGCTAAGAAGGCGGCTTTATTTCAACAGGCATTTTACGCCATCAAACATGTCTATAAAAAACTTCGAGGAATATAAAGTCTCCTGTATATTACAACGACAAAGACATGATTGATACCGTGGAAGAAGGGTCATTTGAAATGGCATTCAGCCAGATTGAAATATTCGAACTAGCCAAGTTGTTCTTCTATTCCGCCACTCAGCAAGAAAGTGGAAGAGAACTCCGAATAGAATATCAGCACTACTTCTTGAAATAGAACTTTGAAACTACTGGAGAAAAAAAAACACTGTCGCATGAGAAATATTTGCATTCTGCAAAAAAGCTACAACTTCGGATAGAGCTGCAGTGATTGATCAGAATGTTCCTTTCAATTGATAGGAATATAATTTTAAATTATATTGTTTTGTTACTACTGTTACTTTGACACTCGCTATTATTTCTCATCGGAAAACTTCCGCATTACGCATCGCGTCGCGTGTCGCGCTCATTCTTGCGTCACCCTAAGGCTTGCTCGCGACAATTATCTCTGAAAATACGTCAGCAACGCATGAAATATTTCGCAAACAGATAAACTGTTCATTGTGTAAAACCAATTTTTTTTATAGAACAAGCTTTCAGATCGGAGACGACGTCGAAAAAAGAGCAAGTGCGAAAGACGATTGTGCGTGGTCTCAATGAAAATTTAGATCTTTCAGTAAGAAAACTTTCAAAAATGCTTAGTTTTCCTGCAAGCACTTTTGCTACACGTTCGACAATAGTCAGGAAGGCAGAGAATGGAACAAAAACAGATCTCAGGAATCACCAGAAGGTTAAAACTGTATCGAACCGTATAAATGATATACATAATGTGATGGCTAAAAGCCGAGCTCGCCAGTTGTATCGACAATATTTGACGAATTTTTTCTGCGTGACAATGGATGATGAAATTTTTTTATACTGCAATCCAACGGAACGGCGTAAAAAAGGCTAAAAAATTGTTTGGCGGGCAATATGCAGCTGTGGTAGAGCAAGCCAAAACTACCAGAACGGTAAACGAGAAAATATTAAAGAAGCGATTGTTACCATTCCTACGCAGCCATGACGCTCACTCGCTATTCTGGCCCGATTTGGCATCTTGTCACTAAGCCAAAGTTGTTTTGGAATGGTTTAAAGCGAAAAGAGTCCATGTTATATCGAAAGAGGCGGATAGTAAAATTTCGAAAATCTTAAACAAAAGCAGCTAAATCCTCAATGCCTGGAGTAAACTCTAAGGTTCGAAGTTTCTTCAAGCAGCCTACAAAACAGACAAATACGCACATACAGACATTTGCCGATCTCGTCGAGCCGAGTCGAATGTTATATAACGCTAGGGTCTCCGGATGTCTAAGAAAATGGTTGCATCATCATTTCACTGACGTTTTCATAGAGAAAGACAAAAAGGTAAAATTCAATCAAAATCACACATTTTTCAGGATTCGTTGAATCCCAGCACGCTATGGTTTGCGCCTTTAGCCATAGCGACAGCGGTGATAATTGATACAATTGAAACCTAGACCGGATGGATGAAAAGAATTAAGCTCCACAATGCAATTATTCCTAGCTATTTAGAGTACGGCGTGCTGGCGAACAAAACAAAATCTCCGCACTGGAATCGATTCCAGGCGAAGAAGGTCTTACCTGTGGAAATGCTGCACAAAAGCCATCCCTCCGTACGTACGTTATCTCGGTCACGGTTCACGACCTGTCAGCATGAACTTTTCAATTTACATCCCTCGGTTCTGAGCTGGTCGACGGGCAGACGTCCACCGCATCCGAGAAACGTTTCGCAAAATTGCATTGTTAGGCAGTCTCCGGTTTGACAGTCAATCGCCAGCGACGATGACAATTTCTCGTCAAATTAAAGCATCCAAAATTGATTTCTCAAGACCGATAAAGGGACGGGAGTTCCAGCTCCAGGTGACAGATTTTCCCGTTTCCACCGCCGGCCCGGACACCTCGCTGTCTCTCCGGTACGGATGCTGCATCGGATGAGGTTCCGCGAAGTGAGCTTAAAGTTAAGTCATTTTAAATGATGCTGATTGAATTTCGCACCGTAAAATTGCGCCTCGTCAAGAAATTTGCCATGGATGCAAGCGAACGGAGCGAAGCAGAAAAAATCGGAATGCTTCCTCAGAGGATGAATGACAGTAGATGCAAAGCAGCAGAAGGCATCTCTCGGTGCTGCTGATGTGTGCTGGAGAGAACTCTGCAGCAAAACGCTTACGGTGCGGTGGTGAACGGAACGTCAGCGTTTCTGGAAGCGGTGGCAGGTGGGGTCATATGTTGCTAAAACGAAGAAACCGAAGAGAAAGAGTGAAGAAAAAAAAAAGTGAAAAACATTATATTAGCATACAAACATACGCGACACATTTGGCGAATGAGCGGCGGTACGGGAACTGCTCCAGAAAATAGCGTAGCATTTTTGGGAGGTGCAAAAAATGGGCGCTTAATGAAGTGGTGCCAGACGGAGGTGGAAGTTCTAGTGAGCTGCACCGACAGCAGTAAGTTGAACGTTAAGTGAGCTTGAGAGACTGTTCAAAATTTTTCCTGACTTCGGATAGATAACACAAGTACTTATTTTCAGCTCTAATGTGGGTGTGTTTTTTTTTCAACTACATGATCAATATTCATTAGGACTAATAAATTTAAATAGATTTTTAATTTCTCATTGCTACGGGAATCGAAATCTAGTTTGACGCTCAGCTTTCATTGTTTGTAAATATTATATAGTACAGTAGGAATCTTTTGAGTCCGGACGTTTTTCGTCGTGATTTTGAAGTCGCGGGTCGAAGAAGAATAAAGAAGAAATGAAAGTTTCATGCGTGCCTATTTTCCGTCACCATCTTTTCCAATATTTACGAACAAATACTCGGGGAAAAACTCACCCTCATAAACCTTCTTTTTTTTCTTCATATTGAAAGAAACGCTTGCAAGATGAAAGATTGTTCGCTGTTATTAATTAAATTGATTGTACATAATTTTTATAAGCGAATCCTTAAGCACAAATACGGGTTATTTGCCTTTACAAACATGAGACGATTGTCATTTAGTCGGATTAGGATGGAACGCAACAGTAATTTATGAGACCGTAGGAGCTTTCATTTGAGTATTAATTTGTGGAAATCGGTTCAGACATCTCTGAGAGAGTGATCTCTGTTTTAGAGTTTTTGAACACAGTTTCTGGTACTTTCGGAACTGGAAAACGATAAATTCGAAATCAACTGTTTGACCATCAGCAGATAACCCGTAAAAAATAAACCATTGATTTTACACACGGAACGACCGAAATTAGCTCTGCGCCTAATTCGTATTACTGTTTTTGAATTAGTTGATTTTAACAAAAAAAATTTACAAAATAACTATGAAATTAGTTAAAATTGAGAATTTAATTTGCTGAAAAAAACTCATATTTTTAGAGAACGTGTTTAGTTGACGAATATTCTGGACACAAACCAGCAATATTTCAATCCAACACGAAATTCTCATTAACAACTAATTTTGTTATTAAAATCAGAAAATTTGTTTCTATTTATCTATCACCATCATTACGGAAGAACAGCACAAAGAAAACAAAAAAAAAATTGATTTTATTAGCAAGTTTATTAGCCAAAAACTCATGAGAAGTGTCAAAGCAAAACAGTCTATCAAAAAGCTAAAAAGGACAGTCTTGTTGAAACTGCTTGCAAATTGTTTAGATGTTTTTCGCAAGTGTTACGATATATCCATATATAAATTTCTAAATCGATATGTAAAAATGACGTAAACTGTTAGTGGAAAGTGTATTTATTCAGAATTTGTGCGCATTTCAAGCGATTGTGCGTAATAATGTTTTTACGCGGAACGATGAAGTGAGTCTCGAATGTTGCACTCTAATTGTATATGTATTCGGTTTAAGTTTTCCGAGTGCTCAAAGTTTTCAGTGAGAGAATCGATTTCGCGAAGTCGAATGAAGAAAACAGCGACTTAGAAGAAAAATTTTCAAGAAGAAGTGGATGTTTTGTTTATGTCTTTTTCTCCAATACAACATCGTATTTATACCTGCCAATATAGAAAAGATAACCGCGACGACTTTTTCGGTGGTAGTGTGCCATCTAGTGGCTAGTAGTCATTACGGTGTTAGCGTTTTGTCGGTGACAGAGCGCCATATAGCTGCAAATTGCAGAAACCAATTCAACCATTTATATTGATTGAAAACAACGTTTTATTTCTCTAATTCAACTAAAAAATTAGTTGAATGGATATGAAGTGTGCCTTAGCTAAGAAATGACAGCACGTTTAATTGGTGAATTCAACTAATTAAGGGAATTAGAATTAAAAAATCTAAATTAGCAAAAGTAAGATTTTTTTAGTTGTCTCAAAAAATAACTAACCGAAATCAGAAAATCAACTAATTTTTTCGCCAAAATGCTGATTTTGGCTTTCCGTGCAGCATAAACAATTAATTCACAATTAGATCTATGGCTTTTTTTCATTTCCAACGGTTCAATTTATTGTTTCTAAGATTCACTATGGAATTTATTGTACACGTGGTGTTTCAAACAATACGCAAACTGTACATTTGATTGTTTTCCAAGAAAACATGTATGAGAAAATTTTCTGATTTGAATTGTTACGAAACGAACCTATACATTCTATTGTAAAAAGCATGTTCACAATTACACCCGAACCTCCATTTACGTAACAATCGAGACTACGTAAATCGAATTATGACGTTAAAAAAGTTTACGTTATTTGGAATTTTCAATGTAAAAAAACTTTTCCTTATGTATATGTATTATTAGATATGTATAATATATTGGATAGTTATGGAACGAAAATTATGAGTATTTACAGGAAAATGATGTTCTAAGCAGCATCAATTTCCAAGATGGCGACTTCCGGTTTATTGATATTCCTTGAAAACCCTTACAACGTGGGTATTTTCGGAACGGATTTGATGAGTAGATGTCGGAAAATGATGTATAAAGTCATTTCAAAATCCAAGATGGTTTTTCTCGAGCAAAACGAATGTTTTCGGAACGGGTTTGAAGAACAGTTCTTAGTAAACGTTGTTTGAGTAATTATGACTTACTGTCGAATACTTCATAATATTGTTACTTTCGGAATGGATTTTACGAGTCAACATTAGGAAGAAAGTTGTTTCAAATAAACTTCAGGAACTTTATTCCAAATTCAACATAATATTAGCTTGACACTTACAATCGAATGATCAAATAAATACATAAATTGATGAAAATGCTTCGATATAAATATTTTCACTTTCATTCTTTGGTAAAAGAAATGTTAATATTTAATTTTCAGTATTGTGGTAAATATGATTTATTTGAATAGATTCAAGTTTTGAACTGCTGTTAAAATTGTTATTTTCGTTTTCGTTGACTGATTTCAATCCCTGAACTGTTTCCCCATAATTTCATTCCGGTAAATCACAAAAAAACTAATGAGTCAAACAATTAGATTTTAAAATGATTTTAGTGACTTTTTCACGGACCTGAATTAGCAACTAACAGTTCCTCTTCATATCTTTACACTCAAACATCGTTTTCCAACATGTACTCATCAAACCTGTTCCGAAAATACCCATATTGTAGTAATTTCCATGGAATAAAAACTATTGTAGAAAAACAATACGATTTGTTGTTACAAAACCTTCCACAATTTTGCATTGACCATTGACCATTGACAAATATTTTGATGTATTGTTATACACTATTCAATTACACCTTTGTTTACGTAAACTTTTTGTACGTTACTTCTTTTTACGTAACTCTTTTTACGACAAAAATCCCAAATAACGCAATCATTTTTTACGTTTACTTCGTAAAAAGAGGTTTTGCATACAATGAAAATCGTTTCCAATGAGCCGAAAACGATTTCCATTGTATGCAAAACCTCTTCGTAAAAAAAGTTTACGTTGTTTGAAATTTTCAACGTAAAAAAATATTGCGTTATTTGGAATTTTTGTCGTAAAAAGAGTTACGTAAAAAGAGGTAACGTACAAAAAGTTTACGTAAACGGAGGTGTAATTGAATAGTGTATATCAATACATCAAAATATTTGTCAATGGTCAATGGTCAGTGCAAAATCGTGGAAGGTTCTGTAACAACAAATCGTATTGTTTTTCTCCAATAGTTTTTATTCTGGAAGACACGAACAAAAAAAATTACATGGCAAGTTAAAAGTTCGTTTTTACATCGCCATGTACTAAAATATGCTCTTGAAATTGAATTTCTTTACTATAAAAAAAAATTCCCTATAATTCCGGAACCGGATGCCGTACCATGGTAAAATTCAATAACGTTATTTGGCATTGTAATTTTTTGAAATTCGATCGAAAGATTCGTGTCTGAGAAAATTGAATTCTTTTTTTTTTTTGTAAAAATTACCCTGCAATTCCGGAACCGGAAGTCGGATCAGAATAAAACTCAATTCTATGAGAAAGTAAGTCCTTTCATATAAATAAACTAGGCTCTTCGGTGCAAAAGTCGGTTTTTACGGTGACTGGTAAAATCATTTCTATTTTGTTACCGCTGCAAGTGATTGGACGAAAAGAATTATAAATTGTTTTGACAGTCATGTGATGATTTATAACGTTTCCATTGAATTATATACATTCCGAATTGTTTGTTCGGATGGAGTAACTCTAATTGTCAAAAAACTCGAACGTGGTTATTCTAATTTTAGTTTTTCGAGTATGTAGTTGATGGATTTGATACTGAAGTTTTGGTTTCGATAAACTGAAGTCCACCAGAATTAAAACAAAAAAAACAACCTTCGTTTGTTTGTTTATTATCAACTGTTTACGTAAAAAGCGAACCAATAGCAAAATCTGATTTTGATTGATTCTCTTCTCTTCAATTTTGTCTGTTTTTAGTGCAAACTAGCGTGCCAAAATCTGCCCCAGTTACCGAATAGCACCGATAGAATAGGTTTTTTTTTGTATAAATTTTTCATCTCCGCTGAAAATATTCCGCTTGAAAATCATCAATCTCACATTACAGTTCCTTCCCGGCTTAGGAGGCCAGGACCTATACCAAGTCGTACCCATCATCAATCTCTTTCAGCTTGCGAAAAGAAGAACTGTGTAGGGCATCCATACTTTATCTTGCCAGCGTTCGACATTCGGAAGCTAGAGAGAGAAAGAGACAGAAGCAGTGGGTGGCGAACGTGTCTCAGCCGGTGAACTTCCTTCTTGTCACGGACTTTCTGGGGAGCGCATTGCAGCGGCTAACGCTTTTTTGTGCATGTGGCCTCTGCTGTCCCGCAGTGTGATTCGGTTGCATTCGGTAGCTAAGTCAGAGGAGTGTATTTTGGGCAGCTTTCTTGCGAAAAGGATACATCATCATTACTGGTTTTTTTCTCTCGTATACTGAGAAACGGGAAGTTTGATGAATCGATTCTGGAATATGTATGGGAATAAAAACAACGATCCTTTCATTCCGGGTGATCGAGTGAGAATTATGTCAAATTACACGATTTAAAAGTTTCGTCCGAAAGGAGAGCAAAATGAATAAAGTAAATCTTTTGAGATTTGAGTTGAAAGAATTTTCCTTGGCTTAGTTTGAACAACGAGGGGTTTAAAAACTGAAATGAGCGCAAGCTAATTTTCACAGTAAAATTAACAAATTCATAGTATTGGAGAAATATTCATTGTTTTTATTACTAAGCATTTTTGTGATAATAAAATATACACAGTTCTAAAAAGTCTTGTTATTTTACATCTTTCAAGATGCACACAAATGGAGCATCATATTTCACACAAACTTATGTTCAAGAACATGTAAAATTGTAGGAGTTTGAAATTTAATGAAATTAGAAACAAAATATCGATAACCAGGCCCGTACCCAGAATTTTGTTTCGGGAGAATGAAGAATACTTATGTACCTAATTCTCGGTGTGCCTTTCACCGGCGTTTTTAACAGACACTTTAAACTTTTCCACTGGAACTGTCATTATGGAGTATTCAAACACAATTTGTGACTGTCTCCGAGAGAAGATTATTGTATTAGATTTTGTTTACGTTTACTGTCATGTTATTTTTGTAACACATGTCTAAGACCTTCTAACAATTTATGCAGCACAGCAATCCACAAGACTTGTGATGATGCCATATATTTTGAGATCATTTACATTCCTACTTTAAATGATGACAATTCACTGCAAAGAGTAGCACAGTTGATTCGCGTAGAACGGAAAACATCTTCTAAATTTATAGGTCATATCAGTAGATAGTCATACAAATTTACTGGTTCCAGATTTCGGTTCCGGAAGTAGTGGTCTAAAATTCCTAAACGAAAGTCACATAAGTTTCTCAGAGATAAATTAACGTTTGAGCTCAGATAATAGAACGAGGAAGCCAAATCAGATGAACGAGGGTGATGCCCAAGTAATTGAAACCTAAACCATTGATTTTTACCATGTTCGTGCTGACTTCAGTCTATTGTCGGGTAATCATTCCGTTCTCTGGCGTATAATAATGGATTCAGCCAAACATGTACTCGAAGTACGCTTGTGTTCGTCTTTCTAACCCTAAATAAATAAGTATGTATCCAGCGGCAGGACATCTTTCTCACCTGCAGAATCTTTCTTAACTAAGGCATTATTATTATCCTTTATTTTAACCCGATTTCATCCTCCACTTTATGTGGTTTTGACTCTTTTCTGCTTCGTAGAACCTGCCGCTGCGTGCTTTATCGGCAGTGGAGTTTTGACCATCACGAAACTCTTAAAACCTCAATCTCACGCTGTAATCAACAGCCCCATAATATTTCTCAAACTGTTTTTTCGTTTCTATTTTTGATTTCGGGAGGGACCTGGGAATATCTGGGTACGTGGCTAACATTTATAATATTGAAACCGTTGAATCATGTGAAATAACATTTCAATTTACTTCATATCAAGAAAAGACCTAATGATTCCTTCATTAGAACAATTAATTCACTTGAATAATATTTATGTTCATTTGTGGATTCCGTGTCGTTGAAGGATCATTTCGCATCATTTCATAATTTTAATATTTCTAGTAGATTCTGCTATAAAGTGACTCTTCGATATGCTGCAATGTGATGCTTAAACTCTTGTAACGCTCTTTAATATAAATAACTTACAAAAAATAACACAACGCTTTGTAACACACAAAACTAACAAAAGAGTAACGGATGTAACACATCGAAACGTTAAAACCTTCTAAAAATGTAACATGTAACATGTAACGTTTTGTAATACAAAAAACCTTCAAAATAGTTACGCTTGTTAAGATTTGTAACACCTATAAATTACAGAAGAAGAGCGCATATTATGCTTCCTAACGTCTTTAACTTACAAAAAAGTAACGCATATTACGCTATGTAACGTCTATAATTTACTAAAAGTAACACATGTAATGCTTCGTAACGCATACGCTTCACAAAAAACGTGATTAATCCACCTAGCAGTGAGATGATACCTTTTTTTTTTATCAATCCGCATGTGTTTTTGCATGGATATTCTTAGGTGTTTTAGTTCCCATGACATTATTTTAATTATCGTCGTTTTAAACGGCAAATTGAGATTTTAATCACTCATTACCCTGTAATGCCGAAACTGCAAAACATATCGAATTTCAATCTTAGCGTGTGACAATCGATTGAACATTCCATGAGATGTCGAAGTAAGTTCCACTTTAGAGTTTTTCGTCATTATTTATGGTACTTCCAGAGCCGGTATTAAGGAACTAGCATAACTCAAAATGATTCGAATGGCCATAAATTATTACGCCAAACAATTTACATGAAATTTATAAACTCATCATCTCTAATTCCAGAATCGGATGAAATTCACCAATTTTGCATGGGACCTTGAGTCCTGTAATATTTGTTTTTGAAGTTCGATTTGGTCTTTTTTGAGAAAATGATTGAGCTTTGAGAATCGATTCGATACTGGAACCGGAATTCTAATATCGGTGTAGCCGAAATCAGTTAAATTCACCTAAGCAGTGTGTAGACATTTTTGAGAAATTGTAGTGCGAATTAAAATTTGGGGGTACATTCTGAATCCAAAAACGAAAACCGCTCAAACTGGAATAAATTTATTTGGTAATCGACTATCCAAATCTGCAAACCCGATAAACCTGATTAATTTATGTGAAATGGACAATTTTATACTAATCACCCTGTATCTCCTAAACCAGAAATCGGATCTGACTAAATTTTATAGGATTTTAAGACCTCTCATTTTAATCATAGATGATTCTTAGATTTCATTTGAATCTTAGATCGGTTCAGCCATCTACGAGAAAACTTAGTTGCATTATTTTAATTTCGTTTCACATATCATTAGCAATTAAAAGTCGGATCCAAACGTAATTCAGGAACCTTGTCTGGGAGTATACTACTTTTCATATGAATCTGAGTTTGTAGAAAACGGTTTAACCATCTCCGAGAAAATTGAGTGAAATTATTTGTCACACACGCATTTGCTGATCTCGACGAACTGAGTCGTATGGTATATGGAAGTCATGTTCTTCCAGCATTCATTGCTGTAAATAGTTTAAATCAATATAATTATGGAATTACTTCCAACTCGATAATGCTGGTATCATCTGGTTTACATATGCCATATTCGAAAGATTATGTTGCCAAAAATGAACCGTGCTAAAATTGGTCCGAGGCAAATTGTCATCAAAAAGGATGCTGTACACAGTCTTTTTTGGTACTTAGAAACAATTATATGTAACAGTATAAAAAATCGTGTTTCATGTTGCTCCCAAGCATTGCTTTTTCATACAGCGCTCAAAACTCCTACTGCTGGAATAGGGGGAAAAGTCGTTTACACAAAAATTTCGATATCTCCGTTAAAAATGGACGGATTTTAACAATCTATGGCTTGTTGGATAGGTATTACCGAGCGAAATCTAAGTCTGGAAACATATTCTGTTTTCAAGGTCAAATGTGACAGATACTGTCAAAAAACTGAAAATTTTGACATAAAACTTCGCATAACTCAAAAAGTAAACATCCGATCTCAAAACCATTCAATAGCGTTTTGGGTGACGGGGAGACCTTTCATTTGCGACTAGTTTGATCAAAATCGGTCCAGCCATCTCTGAGATCTCGACCTCTTAGTTGACAACACACATACACACACACACACACACACACAGACATTTGCTCAGTTCGTCGAGCTGAATCGATTGGTATATGTCATTCGGCCCTCCGGGCCTCGGAAAAATTTTCGAAAGTTTGAGCGAATTCTATACCTATTTTTTATATATATAAAAAAAGGTAAAAACGCATGTAGAGATTCGTAACGTTTATAACTCACTAAAACGTAACTCATGTAAATGGAGCGCATATTACTTACAAAAACGTAATGCATGTAACGTTTCGTAACGCTTATGACTGTAACTACAAAAAAGTAAGGCATGTAACGCTTCGTAACGACAATATAATTCACAAAAAAGTGACACATGTAACGCTTCGTAACGTCTATAACTTACCAAAAATAACGCATGTAACGGTTCGTAACGTCTATAACTTACCAAAAAGTAACCTAAAAAAGTAATGTAACATAGCAATGTAACGCTTCGTAACGCCTATGATTCATAAAAAAGTACCACGTGTAACGCTTGGTAGCGTCTATAACTTACAAAAGGAAACGCATGTAACATTTCGTAACGTCTATAACTTACCAAAGAGCAACGCATATGGCACTTCGTAACGCCTATAACTTACAAATAAGAAACGCATGTAACGCATCGTAACGTTTGTAACTTACAAAAAAGTAACGTCTAGAACTTACCAAAAGGTAACATATGTAACGCTTCGTAACGCCTATGATTCACAAAAAAATAACGCATGCAACTCTTCGTAACGTCTATAAGTTACTAAAAAGTAACGCATGTAATGCTTCGTAACGTCTATAACTTACAAGTAAGAAATGCATGCAAGGCTTCGTAATGCTTTTGATTCACATAAAACTAACGCATGTAATGCTTCGTAACGTCGATAACTCACAAAAAAGTAACGCATGTAACGCTTCATAGCGCCTATAACTTACAAAAATGTAACGCATGTAACGTTTCGTAATGCCTGTGATTCACAACAAAGAAACGTCTGTTACGTTTCGTAACGTCTATAACTTACAAAATTGTAATGCATGTAACGCTTCGCAACGTTTATAACTTGCAAAAAAGTAATGCATGTATCGCCTCGTAACACTTATAAAATACAAAAAAAGTAACACATGTAACGCTTCCTAACACCTATGATTCACAAAAAAGTACAACACTTTGTAACGTCTATAACTTACAAAAGGAAACGCATGTAACATTTCGTAACGTATATAACTTACAAAAAAGTAACGTACGTAACGCTTCATAATGCCTATGACTCACATGAAAGTAACGCATGTCACGATTAGTAAAGTCTATAACTTAGGAAAAAGTAACGCACGTAACACTTCGTAACGCTTTTTGCTTATAAAACAGTAGCGCATGTAATGCTTCGTAACGCCTATAATCTACAGAAAGTAACATATATGAGGCTTCGTAACACATCAAACTTACAAAAGAGTAACGGATGTAACGTCTCGTAGCGCTGGTACCTTTCAAAAATGTAACACATGTAACGTTTTGTAACGCATGAAATTTACAAAAAAAAGTTACGCTTGTAACGATTCGTAACGCCTTAAGCTTAGAGAAGAATAACGCATGTAACGCTTCGTAACACCTTGAATTTACAAAAAAGTAACGCTTCGTAATGCTTCACAATGCCAATAACTTCCTAAAAAACGTATGTAACACTTTGTAACGTCTACAATTTATAACTAAGTAACGCATGCAACGCTTCGTAATGTCTATAACTTACAAAAAAGTAACACATGTAACGCTTCGTAACGCCTTTGATACACAAAAAAGTAAAGCATGTAACACTTCTTAACGCCTATGATTCACAAAAAAGCAACGCATGTAATGCGTATAACTTACAACAAAGTAACGCATGTAACGCTTCGTAACGTCTATAACTTTCCGAAAAGCAACGCATGTAACACTTCGTATATAACTTAATCAAACTAATAACCTAAAAAAAAGTAACGCACGCAACGCTTCATAACGCTTATGATTCACAAAGAAGTAACGCATGTAACACTTCGTAACGCCTATACCTTAGAGAAGAGTAACGCTTCGAAATACTCCGCAACGCCTATAACTCACTAAAAAACGCATGTAACGCTTCGTAACGCCTATAACTTACCAAAAAGTAACGCATGTAACGCTTCGTAACGCCTATGATTTACAAAACGACTACCATTTTTCTTTACGTTTCGTCTTACACTTGTCAGTGCAGAGCAGTTAAAATTGAACTGTTTAGTGCAAACTTAAACAGTTCAACTCGAACCGCTTAGAGGACGTAAAGTTAATGCTATATTTGCAAAACACATTTTAATCGGCTCAAGTTGAACTGTTTAAGTTTGCACTAAGCAGTTCAATTTGAACTGCTCTGTGCACTGACGAGTCTTAGTCGAAACGTAAAAAAAGTATAAACGTTTATGTGCACAAACTTAGATTAAACCCAAAATTTTTCTATAACTTACTTAAAAGTAACGCATGTAACGCTTCGTAACACCTATAACTTCCTTAAAAGTAACGCATCCTAATTCGTTTACCGCAAGAATTGTTTGCTTTCATAATTTCATTCATATTTTCTCATATCGTTTGTAACCCTTAATTTAGAAAAAATTATCGTTTGCAACGCTCACCCGTCGTTTTTCCAACCCCGGCAGCATTTTTGATTAACTGTTTTGATTTCGATTGGTTGTTCAACTGATTTCATATTTTGACAACATTAGCCTGAGCGTGAATCATCGTTTGCCTTAAACCGCTCGAAGTGGAAAGTTGAGAATTCTTCAGAAAATGGCCCTTGCAAGGAACACTCAAACCACAATGCAAGTCACTATTGATGATATTAGAAACGGTAACAAAAGCAAACTGGATGTATAATTATTAATAGCTGAATAGTACAATATTATGTAAGGGTTATTAAAAAAGAGCTTTAAAACGTACAGGGTCCGGCACTCGAAGTGTAACCAATTAAAAAGGCCATAAATTCAGTTTGGAAAATTACTTTTACTTAATTCAAAGTACAAAATGTGTAAAAATAATACAAAATTCAGAATCAATTCACTTTTGCTCAATATGACCACCTTTTGCCTTGACTTGATGACTTGAGAGAGCGAAGGAGTTGCTTCGTTTGGCCGAATGTGATTTGCAGGTATTTTGGCCCACTCGCGGACAATAACTTTTTTCAGCGCCTCGAGACTGGCGTATCTTTTAGTTCGGAGTTTGCTCTCCAAAATGGCCCAAAGAGAATGATCCATTGGATTCGCATCTGGTGAATTCGAGAGCCATTGTGTGGACGTGATGAAGTTCGGAACGTTGTTTTTCAGCCATTCTTGGTTCACTCGAGCTTTGTGAGACGGTGCCGAATCCTGCTGAAACGTCCATGGTCTGCCACCGAGATGTTTGTCTGCCCACGGCTTCAAAGCAACCTCCAGGATACTTTCCCGATAATATGTCGCATTTACCTTGACGCCAGGCTCGATGAAAACGATTGGAGAGCGCCCATCTGCGGTTACAGCGGCCCAAACCATTATCTGTTGCGGGTGCTGCCTCCTGGTGGCCAATCGATAACTCAAATTCTCGTATGAACGGTCGGTCAAGTAAACCCTATCGTTTTGAGAGTTTACGAATTGCTCAATTGGAAAAATTTTCTCGTCAGAAAATACAATGTTCGGAAATTGACCTCTTTCGGCCAAACGAAGCAACTCCTTCGCTCTCTCAAGTCATCAAGTCAAGGCAAAAAGTGGTCATATCGAGCAAAAGTGAATTGATTCTGAATTTTGTATTATTTTTACACATTTTGTACTTTGAATTAAGTAAAAGTAATTTTCCAAACTGAATTTATGGCCTTTTTAATTGGTTACACTTCGAGTGCCGGACCCTGTAATAGCGAAGGATATTTCTATTGAACATCGAAAACAAATCGCTCTTACCGGTTTTGATTCAAGTCATTAAAAACAATGAAACTTGTCTGATTCAAAATATGAGTGAAATAATAAATTATAAAAATTGAAATACAAAACATTGTATGAACAATAGCAGAAGATTTGTTTACGATGATAACAATACTTTTCTTCAGAGTAAGAAGAAATAGTGTGTTTGAGTTCACAACAATTTATTTGGGATTAGTTTTTATTAACTTTCTAATCATCTCCGCTTACATACATTATCATGCAGATTACAAGATTGACTACGGCTTATGAAAGGTAAATTGCCTCGTAATGAAGACGGATGTTTGTAATGGTCAGATTAAGATAAGGCTGCGGTTTCAAGTTCTGCCTCTGAGGATCCTTTTCGAAAATTTCCGTTATCTCGCAATTCTCATTTATCTGTCTTCCTTCACGGTCTGTTTCTTATCAGCAGCCATCTAAAATATTAAGGTTTTAGTTTTCGTGAAAATATTTGACGAACATCGAACATGCGAATTTAAAAAAAATTGATTGCACCGGATGAAATTAGCCCAAATGTATGAAATCTTTTTCACAGTGCTAGAATTTGCAATGTGTTCCCTGTCTCGGCATTTAACTACACTACTTTTCTACTGGAAGAGAAATTAAATTAAACTCAGGAAAGATAATTATTCTGAGCTTTCCTTATGCTAACCATAACTCATTTTCATGAATAGCCTCAGCTTAATTAGCAGTCGATACTAGAGATATAACTGATAAACTCTGCTTCGACAATAGTCGCAGTATCCCAAATCAATTCCTTGCTGTGACAATGAAATAATCTCCTGTATAAGTTGAACTACTATGGAATATTTATTCAGAAAGAATCAAGCAAATTCGATTTACGGATTAAAATCGTCTAAGTGAATTCCACTAAATTCCACTCTTCACATTCGCCACTGAGAAATCTAAAGCCTTCTTTACTTCGTGAAACCCATAGCCAAGTTCAAAAGCCTTCCGAAAATTAGCTACAGGAAAACTTATCAAACGGCGTCCTTCTTAAGGGGTAGTCCGTGTTCCAACTTCTTCGTTTCCGCCCGAGAGACCAGTTTCATCCGTAGCATGTTTTCGCATGGCTGAGATTCATCCTGGTTTTGTATCGTGAAGCTTTCGCCTACCCTGCGACTCTCGACGTATTACGATACATACGTATTCTTCATCAGCCAATGACGCCACCTTAGTCATCGCAGCCACTGCCACCACCGACGCCGCCGTCGCTTAAGGTAGGTCAAGTAGGTTTTTGAACGCTTCTACATTATGTATGACTTCGTTTGCTGCGTCGCATTTTCTGCCGCCGCCGTCGTCGTTGTTGTTATCCTCATCGTCGGGCCTGTGCTGGTCCTTACCCAAAAAAAAAATCCTATCTCGACTCATTCTCTCACGCGCGCATTTATATGTTTTATGCTTCTTTGCTTCCATAAAACCGGGCAGCTCAAGCTGCTGCTGTACTTATGACGGCGCGATCGATAAATTTTGTCTGAGAGCTTTTTTTTCGTGCTCTTCTGCTTCGGTAGGACCTTCACAACAGCAATACCAACAACGTACCGAAACCATCGTACCACCCCAACCGCCGGCGACGCCAGTTTAGTCAACCCAACCCCCATTCAGACTTCCGACCAACTTATCCAACGAAAATTCCCAAACACAAAAGGAATGGGTGGCGAGGGTGGCTTCTCATTTCGGTTCGTTCATTCACTCAACCACTGAACCGATGCGTAAGGCTGACTGCTACCTACCTACCTACCTACGGCATGCGTCTCTCGGGCCCATCCGGCCAACAAGGCTACCGGCAGGCGTCACTCTCGCCGTTTCCTGCACCATCATCCCATCCTGCCACCACCAACCTTCGCCGAGATATGGTTGTATTATTTTTCTCATTTATTATTATCGCTTTTCTTCGTTTTTGGCACTGGGATAGGACTCGCACCTTACCGTACGATTGCATCTCGAGTGTCCTTCCAGGCTTCTCTGCTCGCAGCAGACACACACAGGATGAAGGTCCTTTTGGGAGCAGTGTTGCCAGTGCATGTTTTTTTTATTACGATTATATTGTGAGTAAGTTTGGAATTGTGCAGTATGTGATATTCAATATACACAGACAATGGTTTCAAATTGGAATCTTTGTATCACAGAGCGAACCCAGAGATGGGTATAAAGTCAGATTAATATATTTATACACATCAAAAAAATTTTAATAATACAGGTGACTTAATTCCTCATACGATGTAATTCATAAAGACCTAATTTGTCAATTGACGGAAAATTTCATTTGTAATGACTTAATGTTATATTAGCTTGAATTTTACTGGTTTCGACTGTAACTTGCATTCTGCAAGCAGGTGCGACTGTATGAATTTAAATGCACCTTCTACCAACCAAGCAGATGCATGCTTCTGCGGCTCAGTCGATTAACTGACGTACTTGCGATCCAATGATTCTCGGTTCAAGTCGCGGCGGTTGTTATCAGTATTCTTTTTTTATTTCAATGAATTTCATGTCGTGGAGTTTTAGACACAATAATAAATGTTCTTCCACGTGAATTTACGTGGGCTACGACGCTCCATTTATGTGCATATAGTAAAATGTAAATTCACAGGGTTTTTAAAGTGTATAGAAATACATCAATTTGAATGTATCACACTCGTTCAGTATGACAAACTGTTTATTGTGAACGGATACAAAAACCGATTCAATCTCATAATTGATTTTTAAGCTGGTCGAATCCAGCTTTTCATACACTTTCCTACAATCGTTGTTGATGTTCAAGAAAAAAACACTTTGGGAAATTGATTGGAGCCCATTGATGGACAGAAATGAATTAGAAAATTAACGATAGAAGTAAAATAGATAAACTTTGGAGTAGGTGATGTCTGAGACGGTTTCAGAAGATTGCGTTATTTCATGCATCTAAATATTTGAGTGAAAGAAACTATCAAAATGCAGTTCTGGGGACAAATTTTCTACGATTTTAAACACTGTTCGAAACATTTTTTCTGGGACGCGAAGCAGCCAAATGCTAGCTTTATTTGCGCTCGTTTGGTGCGAATTTCGCACTGCGCAAAGTGCACAAAGCTCATAAAATCATTCTAGATTTGCACTAAATTGATGATTTTCACCGTCGATTTGTGAAGAAACAATCTTAATAGTTCTTTTGATAACATTTAGGGCCATTAGAACGGCTGATTTTGTAAAATGTTCCCCATCGTTGTCCACTTTTCGTTTTCTTTTTCTACAATGCAAACGACCACCAGCTGGATGACTGACAGCAGATATGCTGACAGAAGAACTAGTTGCTATTTTTCTGCATTTAGGCTTGAGGAACGGAACTTCACATTCAACCCTGACCTAAGCACAAATTGAATAATGTCGGGTGTAGTTCCACTTTCTTGATATAGATGGAGGTTTGCGTTCTCGATGTATCTCCCAGAGATGCCAGATCTGCAGATTTGTCTGTAAATTTGCAGATTTCGGAGTGCTGCAGACATTTTTTGTTATGCAGACTTTTGCAGACTTTAGAAAATCGAGTTTTTCACAGACTTTCGGTCACAATTTACAGACTTTTGAAGTTGTCGCGACCTTTTTTTTTTTGCTCATCAAGTCAGTTTAGCGTACACCGAAACCTCCATTTAAGAACTAAACGGGGGTTCGTAAATGGAGGTAGTTCGTAGAAAAAAATTTAACGTTATTTGGGATTTGGTTCGTAAAAAAGTTTTTACGTTATTTGGGATTTAGTTCGTAAAAAGAGTTTTGTGTAATGAATGTGGAAATCCCCAATCACATGGCCATTTTCGGAACGGATGTGATAAGTGGGTGCAAGAAAATGATGTTTGGGGTCGGTTCAAAATCCAAGATTACGACTTCCGGTTTATAATTTCTAAAAACCCTTACAATGTGGGTATTTTCGAACCGGAATTGATAAGTAGATGACGGAAAACGATGTTTGAAGTGGTTTGAAAATCCAAGATGGCGACTTCCGGTTTGTCGATATTTCTTGAAAACCCTTACAATGTGGGTATTTTCCTCATTGTAAAGGTAGATGACGGAAAACGATGTTTGAAGTGGATTGGAAATCCAAGATGGCGACTTCCGGTTTGTCGATATTCCTTAAAAACCTTTACAATGTGGGTATTTTCGAAACGGAATTGATGAGTAGTTGACGGAAAATAATGTTTGAAGTGGTTTGGAAATTCAAGATGGCGACTTCCGGTTTGTCGATATTCCTTAAAAGCCTTTACAATGTGGGTATTTTCGGAACGGGATTGATGAGTAGTTGACGGAAAATGATGTTTGAAGTGGTTTGGAAATCCAAGATGGCGACTTCCGGTTTATCAATATTTCTAAAAACCCTTACAATGTGAGTATTTTCAAAACGGGATTGATGAGTAGTTGACGGATAATGATGTTTGAAGTGGTTTGGAAATCCAAGATGGCGACCTCCGGTTGGTCGATATTCCTTAAAAACCTTTACAATATGGGTATTTTCGGAACGGGATTGATGGGTAGATGACATTCAGATTTTTTTATGATTATAGGGCCGTTATATTCCAGGTAAAACTATACTAGAGAATTGAGAAAAAAAAACTTTTGTCGATCATGTTTTTTACTTTCAACTCGAAAAATGCTATGCTTCGATAAAAAGCAGTAGCAAACATTTTTTTCCAGTTTCACACACCTGAAGATGCTTTTGAAAACAACAATTTGATATTTGATTTTGAAATGATGGACTAAATTTAAAAATTGAGAACGTTCCTAAATGATCCCTACTTAAATTGTGTAAAGTTTTTATTCAAATATTAATTTTACATTGAAAATAAATATTTTTTAAGATGATTTTGCGCTTTTTCTCTTACGAACAAAGAAAGGTAAGGCAAAAGCTTTAAATCTCGACTAATAAAAATTGGAAAAAGATATATAGCATTCGACTCAGTTTATTGAATTCTGCAATGTTTCCTCAGATATGATTTCCGCAAGCTTGGAGTCAAATGAATGCTTAAATTCTTCAGTTTTATCGATGACCGATTTTTGTTTCCGAAAACACAGAGTGATAAGTGTTAAAAATTTCAAAACGTCTTCAAAAGTGACGCTGCAATAAACGAAACACAAAATCTAAACTGGGCTCAAAACCATCTAAATCTAAATTCAGCTCAACACTTTTTCGATTGATAGGTCTTTTAGTTGCAGATTGAAAATAGCGACTTTAGTTTAACCAAACCCCGGATGTACTTTTTTTTTTCTCCGGATGTACTGGAAATGGAGAAAAAAATTTGAATCGATTTATCTATAGTTCTTGCTGTACTTTATAGTATGTTGATCTGATGATCTTTTACGTAGTTCTAAATAAAAACTTTGTTGATATTACATTGAAGTAAGGAGTGTATCGAAAAGTAGTTAGCAACATTGATTACTGAATAAAAAAAAACTACAAGGATCAGCCCCATGGGGTTGTTCGAGCCGTTGATGTGGAACAAGGCAACCAAAATTTCTAATGATCTACAATCAAAAAGTTCAATCGATCCGAACCAACACCGAACATCATTTGTCTTGATTTGGATTTGTTTTATGACCGACGAAATTACACCATTATCCCAAATATATGCAATTACATCTTTGTACATACTTGCGATTTCGATAATTAAGCTTCTCTTCGCCAAGCGTGTGTTCAAGTTTTGTATGCAAGCAGTTATTTTTATAGCGTTAAGTTTCTCTACCATTCTGCGATTTCGGTTGAAGCGATAAACTATTTCTCATTATCAATCGAGTTCATCTAATATAAATTAGAAATTCATCTTAAGCACTCAAAATTTATCCAGAGGTAGTCAATTTCTCATGGGGAAACGACATAACATGGAACTCCGAGCTTGCATGACACAAGATCAGAGTATACCAATTAAGGGCTGAGGCCAGTGTGTTTTAGGGCGTTTTAAAGGGCTATTTTCACGCTTCAAATCTGATTTTCTCAGAAACGGCGACGAATATCAAAAAACCCAACAGACAATCTCTTAGAAATTTAGTTTAGATTATTCTGTGAAAATTTCAGAATGATTGTTTGACTTTAGCGGTTGAGAAAGTCTTTTTTTCTGAAGGAAGAATTGCTTAGCTGAAAACGCCGTCATTCAACTTGTTCATTGAATATTTCGTCTTCAAAAGCATGGATCAAAAATCTATCCTGACAATGTCTAGATAATTTAGTTTAGATGCGATTAGTGCATAAAACATATATGTTGTCGCGATAAAAATTAAGTGAATATTTTTTTTTGTAATGGTAAGTACGTTTCTATGGCGGCATCAGTTCTGCCTGGTAACGTAACGAAACATGAGAGAGAAATAAAATCGGCTCATCAAGGCTGCCAAACAAGCGGTAGCTTTATTGGATTTTATGTGGTGTAGTCAAACTTGTAACCGAAAATATCAAAACTTTCTTGGCCACCCGGCCACATCGAGAGTCATTTTATACATTTACGAGAGAGCATGAAGAGAAATGTATTACGCACAGCGAGCGACACGGTTTTACGCTAACAACTGGCATCAGCTCTTAAAGCTTCAAATTGCTTTATGGCACGTTTTTGTCTTGCTGTCTAGCAACAACCTATCTCTAGCATGCTAGGAATAGGACTGAAACGTTAGCTTTAATTTCGCTTCTATTTATGGATTCGCGTGCTTCCAACAGCTTCGCTTTTGCATCGATTGACCAATCAGAGCGATGCTCTCTCTTTCATACATCGCTTACTCCTTCAAAACCGTCGACTATGGCAGGGAAATCCGGTATGCTGGAGATTTTTTGCAGACAAAATAGGACACTGCTACCTAATAATCAACATTTTAATAATATACAATTAAAAATACATGCCTATGAACATTCAAATCAATACGTAGACATATTTCCAATCAAATGGTGACATAATATTAATAATTGATACAAAATTGACTGAGCTGTAATTGTTCAAAACCTGACCACATTTCTACGTGTATTTTTCTTGAGTTTCTAGTTTGCACCACTATATAGAAAACAAGAATGTGTTCCACATTAATAAATAACAAAAAATAAATAATTTTTTTATGCGAATTTTTAATACGAATTTTCAAAGTTATGCGCCTTTCTTAGTTTGTCTTAAAGTTTCACGAAACTGGAACTTAAAAAAAAAACAATTTTTTATCAAAAAAAAAAAAAATATTTTCGAGATAATACTAGATCTTGACGTTCCATGATATTTTTAAATCTCTGGCGGCAAAAGCGTTTTTCCATAGTATTGCGGTTAAATATGTGAATTTCCAATATTATACGTTTCTTTCTGCAAATTCTCCGCATAAAACAATCTTGAGTATATTTACTCAACATTCCCATATTATTTATCCTACTTTTTTTTGGTTTCCTTTACCGTTTTGTCTCCCAAATGATACATCTTACAATGTCTAATGGCATTCACATGCGAATTTCGGTTTAGTTTCATTCTTATTTAATATTGGAAACAATTTGGCAACGCCATCCCTATCCCGAGCTCACAAATACATCCATCCATCCGTTATCCAGCAGCAAACCGCTGCGAGTTGCTTTGTTTTTAGTGCGTTCCCATTATGATAATGATATCCTGAACCCTCTCGTTTCGTCCTCATAAATTCCTTTTTCATCCCTGACTTCGACCGGTCGCACTCCTTCCCAAGCTTGTGCCTTAAATATTTCCATGCGGTGGAAAAGAGCTGGAAATTTCGGATCGTTTAACTGTTTTCGACTGCTGAAGCCAGTAGACTGACTCAACGGTCCCTTCGTTCGCCTTTCTTCACCCGTTCGCCGGGGCCTTTCCTCCTGGAGATTCCTCTTACCCCCAAAAAAAAAACAACAAAAATAAAACCTGGTAAAACAAGACGGTTTTTGACGTGCGTCTAATGATTGCGGAGAGCGTTCAGTCGCTTTGCGCTTCGATGCTCCCGATGATGACGGCAGCAAAAAAAAAAACAAAAAAAAGTTATGCTGTTGTAATACACACCGGAATGCGACTTTCGTTCCTGCCGACCATCTTCGCCCTGCTGCCTATATAAACTATAGTTATATAGTTTTCCTTAGGTCTTTGCGCGTCGTTTTGTATTTTCGCAACGTTCCTGTCCTCCGTAGTAACCCAGGGGGTGGGCGGATGTTTGGGTCCTGCTATCACCGATTGCGTCTAGCGACGGGATTGGGTGGCCTGCGCGGGTTGCAGTGGGCAAAAAAAGGTAAACCGGCTCGGGTCGGCCCGAAATCTGCCGGGGCATGGGGGGATATTTTTCGGTGAATTCAATTAGATTTTACGAGTTCGTTGACTCTGGCTGGGTCTGGCCGCAGAGACGTTTGTCGTAGGATGTGCGATAATGGCCCAAACAGAAGGGGGTTCATGCTCAGACAGGCGTGTGATGCGATATAGACAGATACTTATTTACTCACTCACTCACTCACTCACTCACTCGTTCACGGTGAGGATGACAAGTGAGGCGACCGTTGGTGTTTCCCAGTCCGATTGCACCCGAAAAATATCTTACGATCCTTTGTCTGACGGGGCTCTAGAGGCACTGAGTATTACGTGCCATTGACACTGACATCGCTGGGATCGGAGCCTGTGGGACAGTATTGGGTCCGGGAGTGAAAATATTTGCTTTGGGAAGCTTCTGGACGGTTCATTTGATAATATTTATTCTATATTGGATGTATCGAAAATTTTACTGCGAATGAATTGGACGTGGAAATTGAATAAAAACCTGCGTTCAATTATATTACACACTAGCTGATCCGTCGAACTTCGTCTCTCCCAAAATTTTTTTGTTCGAATTTATATTTGCGGACAGCAGAATTGTCGAAGTACGAAGTTAACGTTTATCTCCATTATTTTTCTGATTACTTATCCTACAATCAACGGAATTCGACACACATTCGCTTTTGCTCAAAAAAGCAATATCACCAAAAATTAATATGAAAATGTGAAATACTTCTGTTAAGAAAAACCATCCTTTGAGTCAATAAAAAATCTCTCTAATGGCTTCGACATAATGGATATAAGGTGCCACGCTTTCTCTTCCAGATGTGATTCTTGCTTTTGGTAATGGATAAAAAAGCTCACTAACCAGAATTTTGTATTGATAAAATTAACTTAGTTTTTTAGGGGTTTAACAACTACAACCCCCCCCCCCCCCTCCACTCTTCGACCAATGGAATATTTTTCAACATTAGGTTCCATGAGTACCTATTTTATAAAAGTGCAAATAACTTGCTTTTCCTTCAAATTTGTGCGCCTTCCCCACCCTTGAATCTCCACCCTCCTTGAACC
The DNA here is from genome assembly GCF_030247185.1 of Malaya genurostris. NCBI lineage: Eukaryota > Metazoa > Arthropoda > Insecta > Diptera > Culicidae > Malaya > Malaya genurostris. Next base: position 131,153,134 of record NC_080570.1, read on the forward strand.
TCCCAACCCCCCCCCCCCCCCCTTAAACACCTGCTACCCTTCTTCTGAACCCTCCCTTGAGCCCTCTCTTGAAACCCCATACAAGCCTGTCAGGTACTGTGGAACTTTTGGTTGCTTAGAGACACGTCGCTTAAATTTAATTTGATGATTTAATATGATCTTTGAAATTTGAACATTCTCCTCAGAATATGAAATATAAAATGGCAGTATAAATCCATTAAGATAATCATATTGAACATTGATATCTAATGGCCACTTATTGTGTGCGCTAAATCATTATTAGTTTGACATTAGCGCTTTTACAGAACAATCTTTTTATTGATCCAATCAAAAATTTTCTGATTTGTTAAACTTGCGTTCACGATGACCAATATCATTTATCTAACTCCATTACACACAATCCATCAACTGGTAAACGATATCAGAACTTTTTCTCCTGCCTACAGTGGTTTTCCAGAACAGTCATATGCATTCCGTTATTGAGTCATTTGGCAAGCAATAATTGTGATATCGAATTAGGCATGTGATTCGATATGACAAATAAAATGAATCAAGTATGCATTTGGAATCTCCACACAAAACTATTCGTTGCGCGCCAAACGATTTTTTCTACGATCTAGTATTCTTTTCTTCGGCGACCAAACACTTATACAACTCGTTGCGCGCCAAACATCAATCGTAGATCTAGCAATCATTGACGACATTTTCAGTGGAAAAATCCATTATCCATACAAAACAACTTTATGGATTTTTCCAACTTTTCCGGCAAGTTTTCCATTTTTTTTTGTGTACGTACCCGGTGGGGGTAAAAATTGATCAAACAAAAAAGAATCATGTAAATCCGTCCATCCGTTATTACGTGATGCGATTACAAAGAATGATCTCTTTGTTTATATATATATATATATATATATATATATATATATATATATATATATATATATATATATATATATATATATATATATATATATATATATATAAATACATAAATTTTGACATAATAATATAAATTTTTATATGGATAAAAATTCAAAGTATTAAAAATACAAATTTAGAGTTATTTATTGCTTCCTCATAGTACTCAAAATACGAATATCATCATAAATTACTGAGAATATTTCTAATTTCATAGATTATTACACAATATGTTTTTACGTGCAATGCAACATGGGAAATTTAAAACAGTTCGTAGCTTCATGGTGAGACACCAGAAACTACGGTATAATATCATCTATTTATTCGCAATAAATACGATACTCACTTTCCAATTTCAGTTCGCATATTGTTCACAACATTTCATATCTGCTTCTAGTAAATTCCCTGGCTCGGTCTAATTATTTATCTATTATTTATTATCTATTTCCCTTGGCGTTCGGGCCTACCCCAAACTGAGCAACGCTTTCTACCTGTATTAATTTATACTTTCTGTCTTGACACAAATGTCCAAGTATCTAAGGTTGATTACGTTTTTACCCCATTCGCACAAGGAGATTCATTCTGAACTGTTAGAGTATAAACTCTCCTGTTGATGACTGACAAAAAGTTAAATTTGATACCTGAAATCAGCTGACTGAATTAAATTGTATGTATTACGTGGTGGGAAAAGTTGTTTTTTATAATCGAAAATAACAGCTTTGGGAAAAGTCGTTCTGAGTTATTTACAATGTACATTGATACATTGATTCTTTAATTACTTGATTCGTACCACCACTTGTATTTGGTTTAGGTAATTTTGTTTGTTATTGATGTCCGGATTTAGTATTTTTACATACAGAGATAAAAATATTTACATCTATTTTCATGCACATATTTGGAGCAGGCAATTGAATACAAAGTTACTCCTCAGATCTTCACTTTTCAATATACTTTAAAGGCTAAACTAAACGTAATTAAAAAAAGGTTGTATAATTCTTTGAAAAATTATGGCAATCTTATTTTATTTTTACATCGGTAATGGTTTTCAATCAAATTTTTGATTCAATTGATGTCTATTTCAAAGTATTTTTTTTATTTAAAAGATATTTTATTCAGGCCTATTTGCGTACAAGCTTTGCGTGGCCGATTTAGCTGAGTTTTTAGAAAAATTTTATTTTTGTATTGGATCTCGTGGTCACCCTTTTTCTAAGGGGAGAGGAGCTTCCATTTTTCTCCTGCGAGGGTTGAGGGGCAGTTTGTTCGTGGTTCGTCGCGTCATCCATTGCCGCATCGGTGGTATTGTTGTTGATTTCGTTGCTAGTTGCTGTAGATGCGCTTTGTTGTCCATTGTTTGCAGTTGCTGGTTGGTTGGATGGTAAGCTGTTAACTGCAGATGTTGTACTTTGTTCTATAGGGGATACGTTGGATGGTTTCGTTGAAGAGGATGCTTCACTATTGTTGGTGACTGTCACAGGTGTACTGGGGTTGCTTGGGGTTGATGTGAAGGAAGCACCGTTGTCCTTTGGTATAGTTGTCTCCTTGTCCGGTTTATCACATGGCTTACCGTAGTGAACAGCTTTTTGGCAATATTGACATGTGGCCATCTGATTGTCATAGGTAACAAGTGATTTGCACGGTATTCTTGTATCCTGACCGAATGTCACATAAGAAGGTATAGGCCTCCTCAAGCACATGCGTAACAAATGTACGCCATTTAGAATACAGGGTAAAAAATTCTTCCACTTTTCTTTTTCGATAGAGAGAATCTCCCCGTATTGGGACATGGTATGGCGAATATAAGGATCGATGACGCTTGATAGAAGATCATGCACACGCACTTCTATAGCACTATCTTCCATATATACTGGAATGTTGTACTTGATATTTTCATGCTCCACATAGTGCACATTATTATTGTCTTTAGCGAATTGAATTGCATCCAACTCTTTATAGAACTGGATATAAACAACATTATTGGTCTTATTGCATTGAAATAAATGCACACGTTTAATGTCAAGATGCATTGGCTCCTTAAGCAAACCTTCAAGTTCTCGTATCGAAGGTCGAATTTTGCACTGTCTGAAGTCAACAAAAATTGTATTCTTTCGTACCGGCGGTTCGTTTGGTTCACTCATTTTCGAGGTCTATTGTTCACTACACAATACTGTACTTGGTTTCTTCTGTCCCCAACGTAAGCGGTTTTGTTTTATCGACTGACTTGGATGAGATGTAAACCCGAACTGTGATTTCAAAGTATTATTGAATTACATGTTGGGTGAATTTCATTATTTTTTTCTGTGTATGTTCAATCTCGGCTCTCATAAGCGGCGTGGAAATTTTGTTTTTAAAATACCAATTGGTATATAACGATCTATGATTGCTGGAAGATGCTTTGATAAGAATTGAAATTTAAACTACCTTGAGGTAAAATTAAGGGCGTTGCATGCCCCCGTTGCTTATTATATCTTAACTCTAATCTCCATTGAGCCGTGTACTCTATGAAACGGTAGAAAACATTGTCCGTTTTCTTTACTTTATTGTGCAGAAGCAGAAAATTGCAGGAAAATTCCTTCTGGAATATCTGTAGATGAACGTTTAACGATAAGAAAAAACATATCAATCATATTCATACCTTGCCGTGGCTGCTCACCATTTTCCTGATGGGAAACCTGCTGGTGCCAAAATGCACATTTAATAAAATCTCCAACTCCCGAGAGTATTAAGAGATTTCACAAAAGCGACACCATTTTGCATTCCTGGGAAAATGCAGAACGATTGGTAATATTCATGAGCAGAAGTAATTTGCCAAACAATCTGCTACAACTTTTTAAGGCCAACACGTAGAGGACTCATTCACTCCAGGAAGAACGACGAACCTCTCTGACTTTAGCTCCGTACAACATTGGGTGAGAAAATATGGAATATCCTTTAATTTTAGTTCCGCATACACAGACTCAACCATCTATGGAGAACTAAAAACCCGGATACGAAGTTGCGTCAATGCGGGACAGTTACATATCAGATGATAAGAAGTACAGTAATCGCATTCACACGCACAGAATAGTAGCCATTTGATAGGTAAGTTGTCTCGGGTTGGCGGTTCAATGCATGGGACGCTGGTCTTACAAGCCAGTTGTCGTATGTTCGAGCCCCGACCTGGAAGGATTCTTAGTGTCAGTAGGATCCATAGTACTAGCCATGCAATGATTCTGTACGCTAAGAATCGGCTGCGAAGTTTGTTGAAACAGAAAGGTCAAATTCCACAAAAGGAATGTAATGCCAAGACTTTGCTTTGCTTGATAGATAATTTTGCAATGTCCAGCCAGGGCTCTGACTAGAATACTGCCATGATGCTTGAAAAAATGCAGTAGACTCATCAGCCCATTCATTTCCAGTAATACCAGAATGGCCGTGTACCCATAAGAAGTAAACAACATTTGAAATGGTAAGGTTTCGAATTTGTGTTCGACATGCGATCAATAGATTCGACCGTGAATCACTCGAACTGAGTGCCTTTAAAGCTGCCTGACTGTCGGAACAAAAATAAATTCGTTTACCACAGATTCTCTGCTGAAGTGCCGATTGTATTCCACACAAAATCGCGTAGATTTCTGCTTGGAACACAGTGCAGTACCAAGTGAGTGAGACTGATCTAGCCTCATTTCACGACAGTAGACACCAGCACCAGCACGACCATTCAACAAAGAACCGTCCGTATAACAAACTATGTGTTCATGAAGTTGTCGTTCCGAATAACCAGGCAACCATTCCTCACGAAGAGGATAGCTCACATTGAATGGTTTGAAAGGAAAACTGCATGTGAGAGTTAGGTCACTAGGAGTGAGTAAATACTCATCCCTCGTGACCATTTGAGACCACAAGCGAGTGTGGCTAGTAGCATAGTCTATAGGGTTACTGTTCTAAAGCCCTGTAACCTTAAGACGGTATGCACAAGACAATGCTTCTTGTTTTAGGAACACGCGTAGTGGTTTAATGCACACTAGCGCCTCTAGATCAGCAGTAGAAGTTGTCGTGAATGCTCCTGTCATCGTAAATTGACTAATTTCGCGCTAAATCGTATACAGTGTTGATTGCACCCTCTCAGATTTTAATAAAATATATATTTTGTTTTTGCCAAAGTGACATGGACTATCTTTTGAAAAGGGCCAAACTTTCTTCACCGATTCTTTTCAAAGTGCTGTAGTAGAAAAATGACAAATCCTACAAAAAAGAGTTGTTTGAGTGGTTTTTACAAAATTAGTCAAGTTTTTGAATAAAAATAATGAAAAAAATTCTTATCGACTCCTACACTGAAAAAAAATCGAACAATTAAAGGCGATTTGCAAAAATGAAACCATTTTCGATTTGGATGAAATTCTGTTACAAGATAGGTGATTATGTTCTCTACCTACAGTCAGAAATTCAAAGTTGGGCCCTTTTAAGGAAAAAAAAGTTATTAGAACAAAAATTTTCCTTGTCCGAACTGGTTTTGTTTTTCAGTACAATTTGTGCAAATTTAATTCAATGAAACTCAGTTTGTGAGAAGATCTTGTGTAATATAGCAACTAAGTTTTTTTTATTAAAGAAGAATTCCATTGAAAAGAGGTTATGCCATTAAGCAAACATTCCATTATTACTTCTTTGTTTTCTTGTTTAGTTTTGAGGAACAATCGAGGATAGAAATAACCACCACAACATTATTCATTAAGTGTTCTACAAATATTAATTTATTTTTATATAAAACATTTGTGTTTTTGCTAACTTCACTCGGGTAGATGTGAATAGCAAACAAAGAACAAAATAATGAGAAACTTTACCATCATATCTTGTCTTGATGTTTATGTGTTGTCATAGCGATATTTGACATTTTCTTGTTATTTCATCAAAAAATCAAGAAAGAGTACAATATCTGTTGAGCATCAAAATTAGTTATTACATCTTATTTAGTAATTAATGAGATATTTCAATTTAATTAAGTACAATTGATCCGGTAGTTGTATCTTCAAGTAAAATACAATTGAATACGCTGGATCGGAATCAGATAAGAGAAATGCGTATGATATTATTCTTTTTGGGGGTGCTAGAATATCCAATAACTGAAGAATTCGTTTTTTATAAATCTTTTGTTTTTACTTTAATATTAGAATGACTTTAATATTGAATTATTCTGTTGCTATTTTCACTTTTTTCGGTTTTTTAACGATATCAAACTAACTAGAGATTATTAGAGAAGAAAGAATATGAAATCATATAGCCATAGTACTCAAGGAAGAGCAAAGATGTGAAGAATAAAGTGCGGAAAAGTGAGACGTGACAAGGGTCATTTAAGTAAGCAGAAGGTTATTTTCTCATGCAGATTCCGTTATAATTTTTGATATTTTAACACTTATTTCAAACTAAATAATGTTAATTTCTGTCGCTGAAACGTTCGGTTTTTTATAATAAAATTTGCTATTGATTTACCAATCACTTCCATCCGGGGTGCATCTGCGTGCTATATTTTTTTTGTTTCTATACAAGGAAAATATTTTTGGTTCATCTTCTGAATTTTTTTTCACGATCCGTATACAATTAAAACATTATACATTGCCTATGTTCGGTCAGTACTAGAATACTGTGGCTTAGTTTGGTCACCTTGCTTAATCACATGGGAAGATCGAATTGAATACATTTTCGCCTAGTAATATGCACCAAACTGTGGAATTTCTGAGTGTCAGATATTGTTTTGGTGGGCTTTTTTTTACCATTCGTTTGAAAGTGCCACCAATAGCATCACAGCGACCTTTTCCATGGGATGTTGCAAAAAAATCCCATTTTGCGCATAATTGCTACTTTGACTGGAATCTACACAAACTTGTAATTTTTTTTTAATTTTTATATAGTGCTGCTGCTCCATCAGACATAAAACAATTTTAGAAAAGTTTGTCAACTGTTTCATAAAATCGATCCTTTTTTAGATGAATAACTGAACTGCAATTGTATCGTGAGTCATTACTTTTTTAAATTGTCTTTTTTCAGTGTAGGAGTTGACTAAGATTTATTCCTTGTTTTACCTTTTTATGTATACAAAAAATAGGTATAGAATTCGTTCAAACTTTAGAAAAATTTTCAGAGGCCCGGAGGGCCGAGTGTCATAGGTAAGGGCTCCGTATTTCATCTCATTTTAAGGACGTTACCTTAAAAACCTGATTAAGCCACTAAAATCACCACGATTTTTTCATATTTCTGCTTAGTTCGCCTTGCTCCACATTGGGAATTGATTCACATTCCTTGAAAATTAGAATATTATTTAAAAAATCAGCTAAAACCACTTATGATATGTTCACTACTGTGCTCCTAATATCATCTCAAAAGATTTTCATTCATCTTATCGTTGGTCCTCTATTCATCCCGTAAATTAGCAATGGCGTCAGCAATCAAAACCTACACTCTCAGGTTCAAAATGTCAGAATTTTCCTTAAAAAGAGCCTAATGCCAACTATGAGTCAACACACGATATTTTCAGAAACAGTTTGGAATCATTTCGACGTTTAAAATTTTTTGGATCGTTTTCGTTACCTTTCGTTTTAAATTTTAAATTTTACTGTGCAGTTAATTTGGAGAACTTTAAAAAAAACAAAAAAAAATATTTGTTACTATTCAGGCATTAGTTCTTCTAAAAACAAAATGCAGAATTAGAGATGCCATTTATACAGATTTATCTGTATTGTATAGTTTTTTGCGTTTGCATACTGATTTAAATCAGATTACAGATTTTCTTTATTTAATACAGATTTGTAAAGGTTCATAAAAAGTGAGAAGTAAAAAGTTAGACTTTTCTCTTTGAGTATCGGTTAGTATTTGAAATCACATGTTAAAATGAAAATCTTTTGTGCAAATATTTGATGATGAACACTGATAAACATGTATATTAAAATTTTAAACCAATTTGAACTGATTCATTTTATTAGTTCATTACTAGCTGAATTACCCGGCGTTGCTCGGAAATTTTTCGTGAAAGGAAGACCGAAAAAACTTCTCGAAGTTGTCCTGCTTAGTGAAATACTCTTGTAGTGAAACAGAACTTAGGCGAAAACCCGATCGAACAATACTCCGTTCATGTTCAGATTGCGAATGATCAGTGCCCCATCTCAGATCTCACAATAATCATAATCTTCATGGTATTCTCGACAAACCTCACTTAGTTGCTAGAAATATACTGTACTCGTAAAGCAGTACCAATTTTTCGTAAAACCCGATCAATTTTCCCTTTCACTTTTCATGTTCGGGGCTTTTACTCCTCTCTCTCACTCTCTAAATAATCTTATAATCTATTTTGAATTAACTTCCTTTTTGTCAGTGAACTTACTACAGATCTCCTTCATGATTACCCTGAGTAGTGTAGAAAGTATCTGTGTTTTTCAAAAAATATCGATTCCCACCTTTGGTACATGTGCCAAACTTGATGGCGATTCGTTTAGTTGTTTTGTAGTTATGCTGAGACTTGAATACACTCGCGTTCATAGACGAATAAATATTATTTTCCCTTAGTCCTTTGAATTCCCCGGCAAAATGGAACCAGATCTTTTGAAATTATTTAAAGAAAAATACGACCTTGAAATTCTTGCCATTCTCTTGTTTTATAAAAAATGGGAGATTAAAATTTATTTTCAAAAACCCCTCCTTCTAGTCTAAATGTCGATTCTCTTCAAATTTCGTCATCGACCCTCTCCCCCCACGTTAAGGACACTTCCTACACACTTTCCCCCCTGAACATATCTTAATGATTATTTCTGAAGAGCTTCTTTGAGCTAAATTTGATAGCAATCCGTTCATTAGTTCCGGAGTTGCGCCGTCACAATCATTACATCCCCTTTTTAGGGGGACGAACTACATCCACCCTACACGAATACCCTAAATTGCGCAAGAAGTATCGATTCTCGTCAAATTAAATAAATTGTTTGATGACCCCTGTTAAGGATAGTTGCTACGCTCTCTCCCCCATAAAAATATCCTTACAACTATATCTGAAGAGCAATAAGCAGCTATGCCAAGTGTGATAGCAATCCGTTTAGTGGTGTCGGAGCTATGCCGTTACATCCCCATTTTTAAATGCACTCGCTATATTCACCCCCCATATGTATCACATCTAAGGTATGAAAAATGTTTGCATGATCTTCAAAAATTATCGATTCTTGTCAAATTTTATGAATTTTTTTTCATGGCCCCTCCTGTTAATGATACTTGCTACGCTTCCTCCCCTATAAAAATACCTTTATGGCTATTTCTGAAGAGCAATAAAGAACTGTACCAAATATTATAGCAATTCGTTCAATAGCTCCTGAGTTATGCAGTTACAAACATTACACTTTTTTTTTAGAGGCTCTTACTACATCCTCTCCTCACAGAATATCCTTATAATCTTATCTAAGTTGTGCAAAAAGTGTCTTCAAAAAGTACCGATTCTCGTCAAATTATATAATATTTTTAATGACCACCTTTGTTGAGGACGCTTGCTACGCTCCCTCCCCCCATGGAAATATTCTTATAACCATCTATGATACATGTACCAGGTTTGATAGCAATCCGTTAAGTAGTTTTGATGTTATGCCATTACAAACATTACACCCCCCTTTTTAAAAGCCCTTGCTGCATCCATCCCCCATTAAATTATGTCTACGGTATGCAAAATGTTTCTAAGATCTTCAAAAAATATCGGGTTTCGTCAAGTTATATGAATTTTTTCATGACCCCTCCTTGGTTATGACACTTGCTACGCTCCCTCCCATATAAATATACTCCCTAAACCATCTCTGAAATACAAGAAGTACCTGTGCCAAGTTTGGTGGCAAACCGTTCAGTAGTTCCGAAGTTATCGCATTACAAACATACAAACTTACATCCATTTTTATATATATAGATTACTTTATTTATTATTATTTTATTATTTTTTATTACAGAAAGAGCAGATACATATTTTCTATGAAAATATCTGGCATCGCTGTGCACAGCCGATGAAACACACACACTTAACAGTGTTATGTTGACATATAGCGGGAAGAAACCAGTGCTACTAGATGTGCCACAATGGTTATTTGATTAGTATTTAACACATTCTTTCTGGTAATATTCGAAGCCGAAACAATTTCATTGAAATATAAATATCAACAATATAATTAAACTAATGTCATGGATACCAAAAAAAAACTTGTTGATGATAATATGAAGAAGGAAAACAATTTTTTTTGTAACATTATGAGAAAACTTGGCAACTTTGCGAAACAAAATGAGATGAAAACGAAGCGCAAATCAAGTGAACTGAGTGAAAAACTTTCATCTCTCATTCTTGAAGACTTTTATTGCTTGTCGGGAAATTTTAGAAGTTTTTAATCGTTAATTAAACAAGTGGCAAGTGAACATTACTAATTATGAAGTCATCCAGTATTCAATAGAAGTGCAATTATGCGAAATAGTGATCATGATTGCTGATTGAGCCGTAATACTCGAAAGAGAAAGTAAACAAAGAGAAACTCTCATTTGCACTTAGGACCTTTTCTCGTGTTTGTCTTAAACTGTTGAGACGAAAATGTGTCCTAATTGAAAAGTGAGTTTCTTTTTAAAGGACAAAAACGATCACCGTAGAATTTAAAACCTTGAATAATTAGAGATGAACCAGCCACCGGCTGAAAGTCTCTTTAATAAAGAAAACTAAACCAAACTAAACCTTGAATAATTGAATAATAATTTTAAAACATTCTACAGTTTGGTTCAGGTACGTTGTAAGATATTATTCATGTTCAAAGTAATGAGGTAAAGGGATGAGATGGAAATAGGAGCTCAGATATAATAGGAATCCGTTACCCCATACCAATCGATTCAGCTCGACGAACTGAGTAAATGTCCGTGTGTATGTGTATGTGTGTATGTCTGTATGTGTGTTGTCAACAAAGAGGTCGAGATCTCAGAGGTGGCTGGATCGATTTTGATCAAATTAGTCGCAAATGAATGGTCTCCCCGTCACCCTGAACGCTATGGAATGGTTTTGAAATCAGATGTTTCCTTTTTTAGTCATACAAAGTTTCACAAAGTTTAGTCAAATCCGTTCATTTTTAACGGAGATATCGATATTTTTGTGTAAGGCTCATTCCAGTAGTAGGAGTTTTGAGTGCTGTATGAAAAAGCAATTCTTGGGAACAACGTGAAATACGATTATTTATACTGTTGCATACAATTATTTCTAAATACCAAAAAGGCTGTATAGGTATAGCATCTTTTTTATAACATTTTGCCTCGGACCGATTTTAGCACGGTTCGTTTTTGGCAACATAATCGTTCGAATATGGCATATGTAAACCAGATGATGGCAGCATTTTCCAGTTGAAAGCAATTCCATAATTATATTGATTTAAACTACTTACAGCAATAAATGCTGGAAGAACACCCATGTACCATTCGAATCAGTTCGTCGAGATCACCAAATGCGTGTGTGGAAAATAATTTTACTCAATTTTCTCGGAGATGGTTGACCCATTTTCTACAAACTCAGATTCATATGAAAAGTCGTATGCTCCCAAACAAGGTTCCTAAATTACGTTTGGATCCGACTTCTGATTGCGGAACCACAGGATGATATGTGAAACGAAATTAATATAATGTAACTCATTTTTCTCGTAGATGGTTGAACCGATTTAAGAACCATCTAAGATTCAAATCAAAGGTTTTAAGATCCTATAAAACATCTTGCTTTTTAGTCACATCCAACTTCTGGTTTGGGGGGATACAGGGCGATTAGTTTAAAAATGTCCATTCCACATAAATTAATCGGGTTTATCGGGTTTGCAGATTTGGATAGTCGATAACCAAATATACTTATTTCAGTTTTAACGGTATACAGTTTTCGATTCGGAAGGTACCCAAAAATTAATTTCGCACTACGATTTCTCAAAGATGTCTACACTATTTTACAAACATTTTGAATCAAATGTAAATACAGCTCCTCAGGTGAATTTTTTTGTGACAAAGTCTTCAAGTTCCATTAAAATCTGAGAGGGTGCTGCCAACATTTACTCGAGTTAGCTTGAAATTCGTCAAGTGGTAAGCATTTTCTATTTCCCATCCACTTTGAAGAGAAATTTTTGGGTACGCGTTTGACTTAACGTAACGAATATTTAATATAAAAATAGTTACTGAAGACAATGCGCATTTTTTTACGAAATAAATATCTCATTAAAAAAGTGAAAACAATCATTAAATCAAAATGTCCTCGCTTGGCCCTTCTCCTCTTCTCTTGAAATCATTACGTGACCGGTTTTCGAGACATCACGGTAAAAATAGCGATATATCACTACCATTCCGGTATCACGTTTCGAATAATCCACACTCATTGAGCTCCAATTTCACTCAACCGTACATTATGCTTAGATTGCGTGTCGCGCCTCGTATGGCAAACTTCTTTCAGCAGTTTAGACGCGAAAACGCACCTGGTTGAGTGTGCATTCGGTGTAATTCGGTGCCGCACCAACCCAGTGCTATCACTCAACTAACTAACGGTGATCCGGCACGCGTTTCCAAGAATTCTCCAGCGACCGAATTACGCCCGTTCATCATGGTGTCGCGACCGATCGCGGCCGAGCCTGCTTGTAAATGGATCGGATTTCTTTGGAAACTCAGTCGCTGGTCGGGCGGCATTGGATTACCAACATTTTTATGGCTAATTTGTATCATTGTTGTTTTTGTTTTCGTTACTGTGCAGAGCATCAGAAAGCGCAGCAAAGGCAACTCGAATTGCCGAACCGTTTCGGGGAAACCGAAGGTGATTGATTTGTTTTCGATCAATTTGCAACGAGTTAGCATTCATGGGAATTCGGTGGAAATTATACGGGCTGTCGTTAATTAATTATTATAAAGTGCACTACTGCTCCTAAAGGGAAATTGATTTTCTTCGAAAGCAAATGTTATCTACCCAAACCTTGAGCCAGTTCGCGGGAAGTAAGATCAAAAGAGCTTGAACTAAAGTTTGCCATTTCCACGAAGACAAAAATCGGTTCGTTATCTTTCCGAACCAGGAGATTTGAGATTACCGTAGCTTGCACCGCACCATGCAGTTAACATACCAACATCGTACCATCGAGAAATAATGCTCGTTCGTTGTTAAGCTCCCTCATGCGTCATAATCAGGTGTTCGCAGACGATTTGCTTCTAATTCATCAAAATTTCCAGGCTTTTAATCACGCTCCCGGCAGCAACCTGGGGAGCAACCAACAATTTGTAAGTCGCCACCGCCCCGTCACCGTTGGGATGTAAATTGAACGTAGTCACATAATTCCGGCGGGCTGTGTCGGAGTACCTGAGCAACTGCAATTTCCCGTTCGCATTGATGCGTTGATTTCCGAGTACTTTCCTCCCACTTTCAAGTTTCGCCCCCTCCCCCTCAAGGAGATGTGCTATCAAAACGCAAGTAGTTCTACCATCACCACCACCCAAAAAGAGACGCTGCTATCTTCGCCAACCCACCGAGATTAACAACTCACACACATACACACATTTCTAAATTGCCCTGCTGCTTGTGCGCCGCCAGTTGTCTGTATAATTAAAATCCACGCGCCTCATTAACACCTTTACTAAACGATCGAGTTCGACTTTGCGCGCTTTTTCAGCTGGGCAATTGAACACCGACCGACGCGAGAGCGCCAACCGACCACGGATTCGATCAAACGCATTGCGAATACGAACGGGACGGACCAACGCCAACAACAAAATGCATCGAGGCGCACACTACACACATGCTGCATTTCCGCCCGGGGCCACTATTCATCATCATTAATTGTTAATTACAGATTTATGACGGGTAAAACATAGGATTTATGCAAATTGGAGCATATGCATCCCATGGCGACATGATGCGTGTGGGTTTGCGAAAGGGTTTGCTTTGGATAACCATGTTGGCTAAACTGAGTAGTGTGTATGTTACACAGGTTTGTTTTTATTAATTGAAGGCTTTGTTGGTGGGGGGGGATGCGATGGGCGATGGGAGAGGAAAGATGGATTGGTCTGACTATAAGGCTCAGGGGGATTAATCACAACAGTTAAGGTAGGTTGGCTTTGGAGTGCTAACATCGATTGAGACCATTAGTGAACAGTGCGAGGGTTTTTGTTTTGCCCTCAAGAATTGTGTTTCTGAGAGATTGGCTTCTGTATTCGACACTTTTTTTTCGTATTGTGATGTAAATTTTTATTAACACTGCTGGCTATATGTGTAAGTCGATAATGTTTTTATTATGCCGTTATACCTCAGACGAGATTTTCGGAGTTTAATTTCATAAATATCTATATCAGTGGTCACATGTGTAACAAGACCGCAACCGTATCCTATCATTTTTGCGGAATGCGAGGTCATGACTATCGGCTATGAAATTGATGGACAACCGTTTCAGAGAGTTGATCATGCTATAAGATTTAGGATAGTGTGACAGGCGTTTTCAAAGCCTATTTTAGTGAATTTATTTCTGGAAAATCGTTAAAACAAAATAATTGATATACACTAAGGTCTCTTTTTACACGGATCGCAAGGTTTTTTTACACACGGTTTTTTTACTCAGCTTCCGGAATTATGGTAGCGCTTCGCCGTGGTCAGGTGGAGTTCGCTGCCTATCCCGGGGTTTCACGCACTTTACCCAAAATTGTGAGAAAACGGGGAAGAAAACGGAAATTCCAAGAACATACGATTCTAGATAATAAATTTTTCTATCGATTCGTATATAAATTGTGCCTGATTAACGTTTTTATCGAAAGATTTCGTGCGAGTTGTAAAAATAAATTAATTTTTTTCTTCTGCTTTCGCACGCACACAATGTCAACGCATGCATTGGGGTGTGCAAAATGCCACATGCGGTAGACGCTAGAGATGGCCAAAACAGTTCATTTCAAAGAACCGTTCAGTGATGCAGAGTTCTATTAAAAGAACTAGTTCTCGAGAGCCGTTCGTTCGTTCTTTTCATAGTTAGTTTGCTTGATGAATGACTAAACGAGACACCGTTCTCTTAGGAGTAAAAAAAGAACAACGTCTTTGAACCGTTCTCAAACAAAGAACTATGGGTCATTCATTCTTTCAACTAGTTCTTTTGAATCCTTCGCGAACGAATTGCCCGTCTCTAGTAGACGCTTACAACGTTTCTTTTGTTTTCGTTTTCCGTTCTCTCTGCGTAAACGTTGAATATATAACATATGAGTAGAAAATGTAAAAAAATATTACTAGTTTGTAAAATAATGTCTATCCATGTTTTAGTCGAATTAGGAGTTAGTAACGATTTTTATCGGCACAAATAATGTTTGCATACAATGTGTATCATGAGAAAATGAAGGATCTTTTTATTAGCTAATTCGTAAGTTCAACTCGAATCTATCAAACTGCCATGATGTGGTTATTGTTATGTGTGCTATGGTTGAATTTTAATGGAAACTGAAAACATTGTATGACTGTAGGGGAAAGCAAGTTAGCATAACTTTTCTAAACATATATTTTATCACTAACACTATCATTTCTTAGGATTTTTCTGCTATGAAAGTTTGGGAGTTGTTTGCTGGAAAATAAATAAACTGAAAATATCAATAGGCAGCCTTTCGATGTAAGGTTCTGCTTCGACTAAATAAGCATTTCATCCGCCATTTCTTCGACATACTAAGGCAAAGGGAACATTGTTGAGAGACATAAGGTCTCTCGTTGTGTGGCATACCACTGATTTGTTGTGAGACTTATTATACGGCTGCTGGGGTATTATGGCTAAGGTAAGCAAAAAAACTGAGAATGTGATCGTTTTGTAAAATGTGTTTATATCAATCAATTTGCATCACTTCTACCGGAATCAATGAAAACTATGTTCCTCAGCTGTATTGCAATGAAATACTCACAAAGGAAACTCACTCTAGGAAATTTTTTGAAACGGAAAGGTAAAAATTCACGAACGGAATATAGTATCAATATTTTGTTTTGATTTAGTTCGATCAACTAAGAAATTTACATTTTAGTCACAATGCGAAAAGAGTAAAATCAAAAACAATGTACTTCAAGATGCATACAATACCTTTTACATGTTAGTTCATAATAGTTGATGCAGCTAAAAAAATGTAAAGCAAGTTTGATTTATTTGAAAATATTCACAGCATCATAAAACGAAACAGCCCTGTTCTTTTCGAACATTGAATAAATTAAAATATATAACTATGGTCATGAAATACAAAAATTTTCCAAATATGTGAAGAATGTTAAAGATTTACCAATTTATCGAAGCTTCTGATTCTATGTTTTATCAAGGAATGTAAAGCATTCATCTAAAACATTTCGGACATCATCGATATTTTTCTTTTCCAGAAATATGTTCATGAAACAAGTAAATCGTTTGCTTTTTACAAAGGATCACATGCTTGTTCTGCTTTCATCGACAAGCTCCAAGTACTCCACAAATTTTAATACTGCTGTACAAATGAATTTGGAATATTATATTATACACTGCCTTGCAAAAGTTTGGACTCACTTGAGTAAATCGTTTCGTTTTCTAATCGTTACTTAATCATCATTCTAGTTTTCTATGTACGTATTTGTACGGCATTTGTATCGAAAAAAAAACGAAAACCGAGCTAGATAGTGATTTTGAATAAAACCAATAAGTAACACAACAAAAAATATCCCAAATAGTTTATATGTTTGCACTCGTTTCATAAATGGCATTATCAAATTTGTAACAACTGTCCGAGGATGTCGATTCAAAATTCTTTCTAAGTGATGGATTTTTAATATTTCTTCATTTCTACACTTTTCACTAAGGCCCCAATGCATCCAAGGATCCATTCCAAAATTTCTGAGACTCAAATATTACTAACATTGTAAACAAAAAAGTTCTAAGAAGCTTGCATTCAGATTGCTTGCATTGCACTAGAAATATATAGAAAAATCTGTGAAAACGCTGTTATTTTGAAGATCTTGTAGAAATAATAAAGTTTTTCATCATAAAAAATTAAGTAATATAAAATTCAATCGGTTGGTAAGCAATAATGCAATAACTAAAAACATTTTTTTCTAATAACTGTAGCTATTACCCAATGTAGTTTCTTGGTACATAGAAAAACATACATATGTCATCACTTTGAACATAAAGAAACATGTCAAGAAAATATTTAAAAGTTCTGACCAAGCTTGAACATGTGAAAAAGGGTTTGATCAAAATTACTACTTGATACTTGCAATTGGAAAATCTTTCAATCTGTTTTTTTGTTATTACATTTATCTTTATAATCATTATAACATCCAAAATCAAAATTCCAACCATTGAGATAGCGTTAGTCAAAGAGAGTTTATTTACTTGTTATGATAACTTTGAAACAACAAGACATTATCCATAACAGATTTTATTCTGAAGGAATGTACCTTTCTAAAGATTCAATAGATTCAACTTTCAATATCGGTCACAAATAAGCTAAGATACAGCTAGTCGACACGTTTTCACTTTCATCATCCCCCGCAGCGTAAAAACATTTCTCATTATACGCTTAGACGATTTGTTGAAAACGTAGCACATCCCTACACATGCGAGTTGTTTATAGCGAGAAAAAAAAAAGAAAACAAATTTTTTAACAAAACTCGAACGAAATCTCGCGAAAGAAACGCTTTCTAACTGATCTTTTTCGCCAAATGCATAGTAAAATAATCTATCTACAATCGTATGTTTTTGATTTTTCGTGAATCGGGTTAGTATTGGAGAAATTTGCAATTTAGGGTGAATTTTCGGCGACAAAGCAAGAGGAAGCAGTGAGTTGTCTCGCTTCGACCTGACCACGGCGAAGCGCTACCTTAACGCGGTTTTTATTTGCACATACGGAAAGACCGAAATAAGCATTTTGGCGAAAAAATTAGTGGATTTTCTGATTTTAGTTAGTTATTTTATTTTTTTTCTCATTCCCTTAATAATGATAAAATATTAGTTGAAATGGCTACTTTTTATTCGAATTCGTTCTTAGTAAGGGCGCACTCCGTTTCCCATTCCACTATTTTTTTAACTGAATTAGAAAAAGAAAATTTTGTTTTCAACCTACATGAATGGTTGGATTGGATCTACAACTATATGGCGCACTATCACCGAAAAAACGTTAACACTGTAATGATTACTAGCCACTAGATCGCCGCTATTGTCTTTTCTATATTGACCGGTACAAATACGATAGCGACTTCCCGTGTTGCATTTATGGAAAAAGACATAAATGAAACATCAACTTCTTTTCCGTAATGTTTTTCTTCTAAATCTCTGTTTTCTTCATTCGACTCAGCGAAATCAACTCTCTCACTAAAAACTTCGAGTACTCGGAAAGCAAAACCGAACACAAGTAGTACTCCGGACGGCGTAGCCCGAGCGAAACATACCATGAGATAACAAGAGATCACAGAGAAGAGCAACCGCCTACTACAAGTATTCCACAGAAACCGTTAAGAATCTTGTTTTCTTGATCCAAAACAATGTTTTGAACAAATATAAACCTACTTTTCTTTTTCCTTTGATATAGCCTTCAGCTAAAAAATTAAGGGTTGTATGCAAGACACGACCGAGCACGATTACATTAAAAATGAAATCATTCTAAGGTATCCATAATAAATACAAAAAACAAAAATGATGGTGGATGCACTAAACAACGACAAATTACAAACTTACTCTAATTCTTCATTTCAAAATTTTTGAAAATGTCCTTTAAATGAAAGTCAATTATGATGATTTCAAAGCTATTTAACAGACCAATTTTGGATACGAACAACCTCAAGAACAACCTGGACTAAAGAAACGATTTTATATCAGAATAATTTTCAGACAGGGAAGTACAAACTTATTCATTTTATAAACAGCGATTTGAGAAAATTTTATATATTTTATGATAAGACACTTGTTGTTTTGATGTAAACGATAATTTAACTGAAACTGGCGGTGACCCGAGTTTAGGGAGGATTCAAATGATACATGTAAAATCGCAGATCAGCTTATCTTGAGTTTATCTCTAATACTACATTTTAATGCATCTGATAATTTTATATATGTGAGTCTGTGCAACTCATTTGTGCTAAGTTCCTAATCTTTTGAAGCGTTTTATTCCTGGTCGGACAACAGCTTGTTCAAATCGATACTCCATAACGATTTGCATTGCATTATTTTTGTTACACTTAGTCTGGATCCCTTCTACAAGATTCTAAATCAATTTCTAACTATGCAATTAGGTTACACGATTATTGTTTAGTTCATTAACACTCCAAATACCAAGCCTCAAAAAAAGTTGGAACGGTAACTTTGAGCTGTCATAGCTCAGCTGTTTTTCAACGGATCTCAATAAATTTTACACCCTCGAATTTTGTACAGTTCGCAGATTATTTTAAGTATGTCATTATTGACAATCGGTTAGGAAAAATCAATGAAAATGTGATTTTTTCCGTTCCAGGTTTTTTTTTCCGGCGCAAAAAATGCCCTATCTGCTATCTAATTTTGTTTCCTTTGGCATCAACGTCGCGACTGAATATTGAGAGCTCCAACTTTATCGAGTCATAACTTTGTTGATAGTCAACCGATTTTCAAAATTTGTTCACCATTGGAATGGTAATAGTTTCAGAAATAAAATGCACTAAAACATACGTAAAATAGAGTTGTCTACCTAAAGTTATAGAGAAAACTATTAACAGAAGACCACAAAAAAGATGGGATTTTTTACAATGGTCGTAAATATCTCTGAATCCATAGCGATGACCTATATGTTTTTATACATCATTGGATTGCTAACAAAACCAGTTACAAATAGGGCTAAACTAGCAGTTTTTTTTATGATCAAAAACATCTAAAAATAAATGACAAACACTAAAAAATTACAAGTTTTAGTTATTTTTACAAAATATACAAATTATACACATAATTATTGTTATTAATGCTCACGATTATTTATAACAAATTAAACTCAATGTGCTTAAAGAGAACCTAAAAACAAACGGCATAAGTACAGAAATTTTCAAAACTTGTTGCCATTCTCATATGTAAAGGTTATGCAATCACTGTGAAAACCGACTTTTGTACCGAGACCCGGAGGGCCGAGTGTCATATTCCATTCGACTCAGTTCCTCGAGTACGCAAAATGTCTGTATGTGTGTGTGTATGTATATATGTATGTATGTAACATTTTTTTGTACTCACTTTTCTCAGAGATGGCTGAACCGATTTTCAAAAACTTAGATTCAAATGGAAGGTCTTGTAACCCCGTATAAAGTTCCTGAATTCTATTCGAATCCGACTTCCGGTTCCGAAATCACAGGATGATATGCGCAAAAAAATGAAAATAAGTGCACTAACTTTTTTCAGAGATAGCTGAACCGATTCTCACAAACTTAAATTCAAATGAAAGGTATAAATGTCTTATACAAAGTTCCTTAATTTTATTTCGATTCAACTTCCGGTTCCGGAATTACAAGGTGACTAGTATAAAAATTACAATTTCAAATTATTTCATCACTTTGCTCAGAGATGGCGTGGCAGATTTGACCAAAATTAGGTTCAAATGAAAGGTCTCATAGTCCTATATAAAACTCCAAAGTTCCATCTGAATGCGACTTCCGGTTCCGGAATTATAGGGTGAAGTCTGTTGAAAATTAATACAGTCACTTAAAGTGGCAAAACAAAAATACATAAATCAAATTCTAGACTAACCGCGTGACTATTCCAATCGGTAGTAATTATCAGTGGACAAATAAAATAAACCGGTTCTGGCTATCTCAACTGCTTTCATGAAGAGCGAAATATAAATCAAGCAATGTTTACAACAACGGCTAGAACCAATGATGCGAAGCCATGGGAATCTGACTGCTTTCTGATTATGCGAAATAAACAGCAGAATAGTGTACCACCAAAACTGTTACATTTGTGCCTAACCAATCAATGAACCAATCAATTTATTTTTTTTTCGTTGACGAAAACTCTCAGGCATCATAGTAAACTTTTATGAAATTTCACTCAATTTCTTAAGATCTTTTTGAAACAAAATCAAACAATATTTTTTCCTAAATTGTAATTGATTTTTTTTGCGATGGGTTAGTATGTAAAATACTCAGTTCAAGTTCTACTTTCTTATTGTACAAAGCCATCGCAAGAATTAAGAATTTCCGTTTTATCTAAAAACTAAAAATCTATTGGTGAAATACAAATTATGAGTCTCTAAGAATTATAGTTTCTATTGATTGCAAACGATAGAAGTATGAAAACATATTTTGATACAATAAAATTTCAATTTACGCGAAATTCAATTTAGGGGCTGTCCATAAAAGACGTCACGCTTTTTTTTGACGATTTTTGACTCCCCATCCCCCCTTTGTCACAAATTGTCACAGAAGTAAAGACCCCCCACCCCCCGTATGTCACATGTCACGAATTCAAAATAAATAAAATTCATCTCAATACACACTCAATATGTATGACAAACCATAGAAATATGAGGGAAAAATCGATTTATTACATGCTGTCATTAGATTAAAAAATATCCCTTAAACTACAAAATCATCGGAATTATTTTATTAATATCAATTATATAAATTAACAAAAGTATTTGGTAGGAATTGATGAAACATTTAAATCATCTGTTTTATTCCTCCTAGGGGTAAACAGATATATCGTTGTTTTAGGTAAAGAATAATATTTCCTCAGTGTAGCATACAGGGTTAAGAAAATAAAGACCAAAACCTCATCAAAACGAGATCACTGCCGGAGAATCTTTTCATGATCAGTTGATCAGTGAATTTTAAATCACATCGATCAAAATCGGTACGGATCTTCCGTCACACAAAATCGGTAGTGATTTTGAGCTAAAATGATTCTTGATTTATGTAAGTTCAATCATTGGATGATTCGATAAGCTTTGATGTTGGTGGAGGAAAATCACATATGATCAAGATAAGACATGACATGATCTACGTCTGAAATTGTTGATCTCCCGCCCTTTTTCAAATGGAGTACAATTGAATAAACTGCGTCAGAATCAGATAAGAGAAATTCTTATGATATACTATTATCAATGCACAGTGGTCCGGATCCACAACTTAGGGGGACAAAAACATTTGTGGCTTAACCTTATACTTTAGAGCTATGATGTCTTCAGAACAAATGATCAGTGAAAGATAAACCATATTTTAAAGCATATGATATTAGGGTGGTTCTAATTATTAGGGTGATCCAAAAATTATTTTCCGTATGTGTTGAGATTGAGCACTGCATCCTTCGGCAAAATTGTAGGAAAACTTATATCAAGCAACTTTGCCGAAAACACTATTGTAGTATCTCTAACGGTTTTAGTGTTACAGCTATTTTAATAGAGCAACTTAGAGTGTTCCTAAAAAATCAGATTTTTGCTCTAGCTCTCTTAATTTTCACTTCTCGATTTTGGTGTCTTTGAATATCTTTTAGAATCTGTTGAAACCAATTTTTTTCATGACTACCGCATTCAGGTAGCGTTTTCAGAACCGAAGTTATGAACAAAACTAGTTCAAGAACAGGTCATTCTTAAACTGCTATATCTAACATTGGAGCAAATGAAAAAAAAATCGGTTTCTTTCATTTGATAGAAAATACTTCCGAGCATGTTTATAAAAAAAATGGCGGAGGAGATATTTTTTTAAATTGTGTTCAAACATTGGGTTTTTTTAATTCAAAAATGCTCTTTCATGTAAGACATTTATTAGCTATATATATATATATATATATATATATATATATATATATATATATATATATATATATATATATATATATATATATATATATATATATATATATATATATATATATATATATATATATATATATATATATATATATATATATATATATATATATATATATATATATATATATATATATATATATATATATATATTAAAATAAGGTATTGCTGTCTTCTAGCGTGTTAAAACTAATTCAGCTGCATAATCGGGAAGATGGAGTACACTCACGTTGGTTGTTACTCTATTCGATAATGCTATTACAGGATCAGACGTTAGAAGAAATCGTTTGAATACATCCTCTAGATTCACTAAACGATTGAAGTTCTGCGGATGGAACTGCCTATACTTCCGAATTGATTTATTTCGACTCTCTTGCGCTTACTTACTGTACTTTATTTACAATCTGTTTGGTTTCCTTGCGATTGATTGTTGAGCAAGAAGGCTGGATAATCTGGAACAACAATTATCCTTCATCTGTTTCCCTTTGTCACCCAAAAAGATCATATTTGAAAAGGAAAACACGGTACTAACAAAGCAGGCAGTGGACAAAGTAAATGCAGAAATTGCGGTACTTGGGAAAGTATTTGTATCAACGAAGCTAGTATTCTGCTTGAACGATACGAAAGTGCTAAACGACATAACAGGCACACACTCCCAAGCTTGGTACATATGCAAGCGCTCAGGAAAAGCTCTGAATTTTTCAAGAGCTTCAGCTGAATGAGAAGGATCCAAACAAATATCAATTTGGAACTTCGCCTCTCCACGTAATGATTCGATCTATGAAACTTTTGCTAAAAGTGAGTTATTGTTTGCACATTGTGAAGCCGACATGGCGCGTGTCCCGACAAAATCAGCATGTCAAGGAACAAGAGACAAACATACTAACGGCATTAAAAGAGCAGCTAGGGTTACATATTGGCAAAGATATCATATTAACAAGATATTCAGCTCCCATATTTCCAGAATAAATCATTGACAACATCCTTTTTTGCGAGCATGGTGCCCTCAGGTGAGTCCGCATCGAATCTCGTACATAGAAGTAGGGAAGAGAAATGTCAAATTCTTGCGCGCAAAAATAGCAGCACTGCACACCCACACAATTGACATGATATGTTGAATGTGATGCCGTGCGATGGCGCTGCTAAACTGAAGATTGATTTCGCTCCAAACTGACAGGGTCTGGCATTGGTGAACCATTACCTGGAGGCGGCAACTCGAATGATGGTATCTGGGCCCGTAGATTTTTACCTGGAGGCGGCAACTCGAATGATGGTATCTGGGCCCGTAGATTTTTCAAAGAATATAACACAGTAGCGCAAATCATCGAGTTAAATGGAAATATACTTGAATGGTTTTTTATAATCTTAACGTTGATAAACAGCAATGTGAAGATTTCGGTACCTGCTTTCCAGGAGTTTGCTGAACAAACAAGAATTCGTTTTGTGGAGCTGTATGAATGGTATGCTCTGTCGCCAACCGTGCATAAACTTCTGGTGCATGGGACTGCAATTATAAAACATGCTTTGCTTTCTATTGGTATGTACAGTAAGGAAGCGCAAGAGAGTCGAAATAAATCAACTCGCAAGTATAGGCAGTTCCATCCGCAGAACTTCAATCGTTTAGTGAATCTAGAGGATGTATTCAAACGATTTCTTTTAACGTCTGATCCTGTAATAGCATTATCGAATAGAGTAACAACCAACGTGAGTGTACTCCATATTCCCGATTATGCAGCTGAATTAGTTTTAACACGATAGAAGACAGCAATACCTTATTTTAATATATATAGCTAATAAATGTCTTACATGAAAGAGCATTTTTCAATGAAAAACCCAATGTTTGAACACAATTTAAAAAACTTAAAAAAATATCTCCTCCGCCATTTTTTTTTTATAAACATGCTCGGAAGTATTTTCTATCAAATGAAAGAAACCTATTTTTTTCATTAGCTCCAATGTTAGATATAGCAGTTTAAAAATGACCTGTTTTTGAACTAGTTTTGCTCATAACTTCGGTTCTGAAAACGATACCTGAATGCAGTAGTCATGAAAAAAATTTGTTTTAACAAACTCTAAAAGATATTCAAAGATACCAAAATCGAGAAGTGACAATTAAGAAAGCTAGAGCAAAAAATCTGATTTTTTTAGGAACACCCTAAGTTGCTCTATTAAAATAGCTGTAACACTAAAACCGTTAGAGATACTACAATAGTGTTTTCGGCAAAGTTGCTTGATATAAGTTTTCCTACAATTTTGCCGAAGGATGCAGTGCTCAATCTCAACACATACGGAAAATAATTTTTAGATCATCCTAATAATTAGAACCACCCTAATATCATATGCTTCAAAATATGGCTTATCTTTCACTGATCATTTGTTCTGAAGACATCATAGCTCTAAAGTATAAGGTCAAGCCACAAATGTTTTTGTCCCCCTAAATTGTGGATCCGGACCACTGTGCAATGCTAGAAAAGCAAATCACTGAAAAAATTGTCAGTGCATAACTTAAGTTAAACCGTTTGAAGGCATCTTTTTCTTATTCACTCATATTAGGCAAAATTTATTAATTTCGCTAATTTACTCACTCCTCCGTGCACTTTTGCTGATCACAACAGAAATGATTTCCTGCATCACTCATTTCCGAATTTACAAGAAGTAGCTTTTACATCAACAAATACACGTTTTCCTATAGAATGTAAACGTTTATTGCGGAAATTTTTTCAGGAAATAGGGCAAAGCAGTAATATAATTAGGTATTTCTGAAATGCGCTCATTGAAAATATTGGACGTTACATTCCAAAAACCTCCCCCCCCCTGTCACAAAAGGTCACGTTTTATGAAGCACCCCCCTCCCCCTTGCGGCGTGACGTCTTTTATGGACAATCTATTTATTTATTTATTTATTTCGTCAAGCAAATGTAGACTACATATAAATTGTTTACAATGTTCACTTACATACTACGCATTATTTCTACGACAAAGCTGAGATTTGATTTGAATTTTTGACATAGTAAGGTCAAGATGTTCGCAGTATTGATTGTAATGGCGCATTATTCGATTGACTGGACTGTATTTTGCATAATTTGTTCTAGTGTTTCTTTCTAAAAATAATTTCCTGGTTCGTAATTGACGGCTAGGTGTATAAAAATTTAGTTGCGATAATAAAGAAGGTGATTGAATGCGTTGAGAAATAATGTCGCTGATGAAATAAAGCATTGCAAGGTCGCGGCGTTCTTTAAGTGTTTGTATATTGATGAGCATGCAGCGTGCTTCATATGATGGTAGAGGAAATGCTGTCCAGTTTAATTTACGAAGTGCATATAAAAGAAATTGTTTTTGAATAGATTCGATGCGTTCTTCGTGAATAATATTATATGGATTCCATACTAGGCTGCAATATTCCAAAATAGGTCTGACATATGTAGTGTATAATAATTTTATTGTGTATGGGTCCTGAAAGTTATGACTGAAGCGTTTAATAAAGCCCAGCATGCTATTTGCTTTATTGATTATGGTATTGTAGTGTTCCACAAAAGTGAGCTTGGAGTCTAAGATTACGCCTAAATCTCTTACAATTTTACATTTTTCTACAAGTTGATTTCCTAGATGTATGTTTGTGGGTATAGTTTCATTTTTCCTACTGAAAGTTATTGAGTTACATTTTTTTACATTAAGTTGGAGTAGACTTTTGCAGCACCAAATGTAGAATAGATTGATTTCGTTCTTGAATATTACAGCGTCGTTGATATTTTTTATTTCCATGAAGAGTTTCATGTCGTCTGCATATATAAGCACTTTCAAATTTTTGAGTATGAAGGAAATGTCGTTTATATGTAAAATGAAAAGGAGAGGCCCTAAGTGAGAACCCTGAGGTACGCCAGATGTTACATTAATTGGTTCAGACAGAATGTTTTGGAAGCGGACTACCTGTACACGATTCGTTAAGTATGATTTGAGCCATTCAAGAAGAGTATGTTTTATGCCATATTTTTGTAGTTTGTGTAGAAGTAAAGGTATGTCAATACGGTCGAAGGCTTTGCTAAAGTCAGTGTAAAGAGTTTCTACGTAGTTGCCGGCGTCCATTGCATTCAGTGTGAATGTCATAAATTCTAAGAGATTTGTTGTAGTTGAGCGGCCTTTAAAAAAGCCATGTTGTTTGTTTGTTATTACATTTTTAAGTTGATGAAAAAGTTTTTCGTTTACAATTTTTTCAAATAATTTTGGAATGCATGAGATAATGGCTATTCCACGGTAGTTCCGAATGTTAGATTTTGCACCAGATTTAAATATTGGTACAAGAAAGGAAGATTTCCATGCTTTGGGAAAAGTACATTTATTAAGCGATAAGTTAAAAAGTAGTTGTAGTGGTAGTGTAAGTTCTTCAGCAAGATTTTTTAAAAATATTGGTGGTATACTGTCAGGTCCAGGCCCTTTTGAGGCGTCTAAGTTTTTCAGTGCTGTCGAAATGTCATGTTCTGATAGATAGTTTACAGAGATGGAGCTAGAAAATGCAGGTATGAAAGAGAAGTATTCACGGTCACGGTCAGTTTCTGAATAAGATGTATATACTTCTTGGAAAAAATTTGCAAATTGATTGCAGATTTCTGTACTATTTTTCCCTACATGTTCGTCGAGGTGCATTTGAGATGGAAAATTGTTGCTTTTTAGTTTAGTTTTTGTGTAGTTAAAAAAGTTCTTAGGGCAAGTCTTTATTTCGTTTTCAATTTTGTGGTTGTATTCTTCGTGTGCTGTGTTAATGGCTATTTTGAGTTGATTGCATAGATTTAAGTAATTTTGAAGATGAGCGTCACTTTTTTCTTGTTTGTAAGTTTTGTGTGCTTTTTGTTTCCTATTTTTCAAATGTTTTAGTTGTGAATTGAACCATACAGGTAACTTGCTGTTATGATTTTTTCTTCTTCTTTTCATGGGCAAAGTTTCGGATAATATTTTGTTTATAATGTGATAGAATTTGTTTACTTCGACGTCGACATTTCCTTCTGTACTCAGTATGTTCCGCCAATTTATTATACTTAGTCTACACTTGACTTCTTCAAAGTCAATTTTATTGTATTCCGGCACTTCCTCATATTCCAAGTCGTAGGGAAGGGATGCATTGTGTGTAAATAATGAATATTCAATTGCGGTGTGAAATGCTTCATTTTTCCATAATGGCAGGTTTGATGCGTTCACACAAAAGTCTTCTGTGCAATTTGTGAAAAGAAGGTCTAAATATGCATTTTGTTGATTTTTTACGGAGTTTACTTGATGTAGGCCAAAATTAGAAATTTTGTCGAAAAAGTAGTGCAATGTTTCGTTTTCTCCAACGACTGGGAGTAAGATTGATTCATTTTCAATGTCAGAAATGAAGTCCGCATTACGTTGATTGAAGTCGCCAAAAATATGTAGCTTTACTTCGGGTTCCATATTCGAAATAATTGTGTCTAAAGATTGAAAGAATAATTCAAAAGAGAATTTGTTCGCATTTTCGGGTGGGAAGTAGACAGAGCAGTAAATATGTTCTTCTCCCAATATTGAGACTTTGGCCCATACATGCTCAAATTCTTTATATTTAGGAGTAATAATTTCTTCAGAAGTAAAGCAAGAGTTTATGGCTATGAGGACTCCACCTCCAGATTTTTTCTGACAGAGAGATAAATTTCGGTCGTGCCGGAATACGTTAAAATTATTTCCAAATACTTCTTCGCTTCTTACACTTTCATCCCAGCTGCTTTCAGTTCCAAGGATTACGTCGAAAGAGGAGGTTATTAAATTTTGGTGAATTTCTTTCATTTTGGCCGGGCTTTTCATGCGGTTGAAATTTTGGCAATAGACCAAAATTTCAGTCACATTTTGTTTGTGAAGCGAAGAAGTTTTTGAGAATTCTGGAATACTTACATTACTAATTCTTGTTTCTATTCCTTCGTCAAAGGGCGTCGTTATTTCCGAAAATTCGGCCTTGTAAAATTGTGTTCGGCTTCCCGGATTAGTTGGAGTCGGCGGATGTGTTCACTTGTCAAAAATTTCCCATAAGAGTCCAGGTCGGCCAGCGCTTCCTTAGGTTTCATTCCATATTCCTGATGCACT
This sequence comes from Malaya genurostris, assembly GCF_030247185.1. Taxonomy (NCBI): domain Eukaryota; kingdom Metazoa; phylum Arthropoda; class Insecta; order Diptera; family Culicidae; genus Malaya; species Malaya genurostris. The sequence continues at coordinate 131,181,895 of NC_080570.1, forward strand.
TCGATGAAGATTCGTAGGAGGTGGTCAGGTGTTGTTGGAAGGCCTTCTGATGCTAATAGCATTTTTATACTAGTTGGTGTCATACCCTCGATGCATACTGTAGGTTGTTGATTTTTCATGTATGACAAATACAGACGGACGACGTGCATTATTTTCGGGTCACGAAGTCTTGCTTTCAAGAAGCGTTCGTCGCCATTTGCAGATTGTGAAGTAAGACGTACAATTGGAGGACGCATTTAGATGTATTTACGTTCTGTGGTATTGAAGATGTGTTCACATTGTTAGTGGATTGTGTAGCTTCGGTGTCATTACTTCCTAAGACCGAAGTAGTGTTGTTTTGAATACTTCTTGTTCCTTTGTAAGGGTTGATGGTTTCACCTTTTTGAAAATTTATGAATTTTGAGGCAATATCTGCACCTGGATTCCCGGAGAATTGAACCCGTGCTGCTGCTAGTAGGTCTTTGTCCAAGGGTAAGGTATATTGTAATGACATATTATTGTTATTGTTGTGGCAGGTATTGTTACTATTAGTGTTCAAGTTGCTGTTGTAGTGCACATTATAGTCGTTGTTGTTGTTGTTGCTGCTGCTGTTGTTGTTGCTGTTGTTGTTGTTGTTGTTGTTGTCGTGTTTGCTGTTGTTGGTGTAGTTGTTGTTTTTACTGCGTATACTGTAATTTGTATTCTTTTGTTGTTTCCGCTTCCGATGTTTTCGTCTGAGGTTTGCTTTTTCAGCTTGTTTTTCTTGCAGCCGTCGAGTGCGCTGTTTCTTGTCATACTCACTCCAGTCTCGTTTCCAGATTTTTTTACTTCCAATTAAGCGCCAGCCACTGTCGCATGTTTGAATTTCCTTCTCTTTGAGTTCTTCAGCTAGAGACTTAGGTTTGGTATTTTGGTCTTTGGTTCCGATACTGGAGATTGAAGTCGATATTGCTTTGACTTCATCTCTCAATTCTTCCAGAATAGTGTTAGGTATTATTGCAGGGACTTCAGATTTCGTAGGTAGTAAGAATTTTTCTTCGAGGCGAAGAAGCCGTTTGCTCATTTCCTTGATGTGCTGGTCATTGACTTTACTAAAATCGCTAACGTTTTTTATGGCACTGTGTAACGAGGCCTCGAATGACTGCATGCGCTGACCTACTTTACCGCAAATGTTGTGGTCGTTTCTGCTGATACTGGACAATGACTGCTTCACGTCGATGAGCAAGCGCTCGACACTGTCGAATATTTCCAGGTAATGGGTTTTCATGTCTGCAGTGGTCCGGTGATACGTTTCCGTTTGATTTTTTGTGTGCTTTAGAAGTTGCTCCTGTAGATGAAGTAGTTTTAGAGTTTCAGCTCCTGTCCTTATTAAATGTTGACAGTCGGCACACACTGGTACCATAAATGCCAGAATAAAATTTTCTTGATGCCGCTGCACGCCGATGCAGGCTGAATGGTACGATTTTTCACAGAATTCGCATTTCCAAAGGAAGCGATCGTCAATATTAACACACGATTTTACACCGCACTTCATTATTCTAGATAAAATTTGTCCGAAAGGCTATGAAAAAAGCCCGCGCGCGACGTAGACTACGCGTCAAAGAATAAATAAATATAAATTACTTGCGGAGCGCTCGAAAAAGCGAACCGCGCCCGATGACTGTTCGAGGCGAAAAAAACACCCTTACACACCCACGACTTTGCGCGTAAATTGAGGTTAGAGTGTATTCTGAAACGTTGAAGGCATAACAGAAATTTTAAAATTTTCGATCCTGCATCGATTTTTTAGATTCTACGGAAATGTTGGACAAATTCAAAATTGTAGTAGATATCAATTGAGTTTGTTCTATATGTACATAAACATTATTTGGATCTACGTGTTCATTTTTTAGTACAGCACAAAAATCGAAAAAAAATCGAAGCCACCATTTTTGAGTAAATTGTAAATAAATTGATTTCAAAATATAAAAAAATATAACTGCTCTGGCTTAAAATTTTTAGGCAATATATTTCCGCTGATAGAAATTGAATGTATTTCTACCAATTTTTTTTAGTTATTTTGAGAGAATATATAATTCTATTCATCAAAACAATCTTTACAATATTTACATTTACACTGTATATTTTCAGATTGTTTTTGATGGTGCAAAAACGTAAGCTTAGCATAAATTGTAGCTGGGTTGACTAGCAATCGAATAATGTATAAAAACATATAGGTCATCGTTTTGAATTCAGAGATATTTACGACCATTGTAAAAAATCCCATCTTTTTTGTGATCTTCTATTTACAGTTTTCTCTGTAACTTTAGGTAGACAACTCTATTTTACGTATGTTTTAGTGCATTTTATTTCTAAAACTATTACCATTTCAATGGTGAACAAATTTCGAAGATTGGTTGACTGACAACAAAGTTATGACGCGAGAAAGTTGAAGTTCTCAAAATTCTATTCACAATGCTGGTGCCGCATAAGTGCAGATAGGGCATATTTTGTGCGCGAAAAAAAACTTGGAACGAGAAAAATCACATTTTCATTGATTTTTCCTAACCGATTGTCAATAATGACATACTTAAAATAATCTGCGAACTGTACAAAATTCGAGGATGTAAAATTTGTTGAGATAAGTTGAAAAACAGCTGAGCTATGACAGCTCAAAGTTATCGTTCCAACTTTTTTTGAGGCTTGGTGCTTCGCGTAACTTTTTGAGGCTTGGTATTAGGAGTGTTAATAGGGCTAAAATAATTATGCTTAGAGATAGTTCGTTATGTTCAGAAACATTTATTGAAAAACAAGTACCTATGATTATCATCATAACACAGCCTCATACTGAATCTATTTGCGCGCTACCGCGTTGTTCGTATGTAAATGGAGATTTCTTTATGCACACTACCCGTAGACAAATTGAAACATTTTTAAACTTTTTCAAATCAAGTTAAATAAGAAAAATCCATCAACAAATCACCAAGATACAAGCGCTTCAAATTAGGTTCGAAAAATCTATCGCCGATAATTCTAAGTTGGCCTGCTAGTTACCGGAGAATCAATATAAGTCATGGGTAAACTAAAGCAGAAATGTATTCGGGCATATGTTTATAGATTCCCTTTTGTGCTTATAGTTCATACTGCGCAAATCGGACGAGAGTTTGACATCATTCACTGCGACTGTCATTGGCTCGTGAACACATAAGTCAACTCAATCCAATTTTTCAATGGTATGCAATTGAAATACTTAAATGGCGTTACCGCATAAGTTTAAGTTAAATGTTCTCGAATCGATTGGTAGTTAAATTATATAAAATCATCAACAAATGACTGAGTTATAAGCGTTCAAAATTATGACAGAAAAAAGGTTACGCGGTTATTTTTGCATTTTTTTAAATTGACACCCAGCCTCGTACAGTGAAGAGTTAGCAAATGCGACAATCCAACGAGCCAACGTATATAAAATCTAGTCATCACCTTACTGGATAAGCTACTGGTTTCATTCGCAGTCAAACATCAACTGAAATCAAGAAATGATTTGCAGCATATATTTATAGATTCCTCTTTGAACTACGCAGAATGATTTTTATGAATGACGCAAAGCCTCCTATGCCGAACAAGAAAATGACATCAATTTGGTCAGCTGTGATTGGTGGATGCAAACATAGGTCAATTCTAACCATTTTTTCAATAGTATGCTATTGAAATACTGAAACGACGTTGTCATACATATTTAAGTTAAAAGTTTCCGAATCTATTGGTTGTTAAATTATTTCAATCCATCAACAAATGACTGAGTTATTAACGTTTAAAATTATGACGCAAAAAGGTTACGCGGCTATTTTTGAAACTTTTCATTGACACCCGGCCCCGTATAGTGAAGAGTAAGGCATTTTTAATGCCAGAAAAAGTTATTCACTTTTTGCCTTTCTTATATAAAAAGGTTATGCAATCACTGTGAAAACCGACTTTTAAATCGAGGCCCGGAGGGCCGAGTGTCATATACCATTCGACTCAGTTCGTCGAGATCACAAAATGTCTGTGTGTGTGTGTGTGTGTGACAAATAATGTCACTCAATTTTCTCAGAGATGGCTGAATCGATTTTCACAAACTTAGATTTAAATGAAAGGTCTTATAGCCTTATGCAATTTTTCTGAGTTTTATTTGGATCACACTTCCGGTTCCGGAATTACAAGGAAATATGTGAAAATGTATGAAAAAATATGCAATATTATGGCTGTCAGCTTTCGTTTGTTTAATTGTTTGTGCGGTTGAAATTCTGCGTTTTCAAAATGTCGCATATTGAGAAGACAGTGAAAATTAAGGTTCTGGACACATGGCAAAGTGGGATCAAAAGTTCGGAAATTCGTGAAGGAATAACATAAATTTCATCCGGTTTTCATTATGCTCAAGTTCAACCTCGTACTATAAAGGATTAATTTTTAGTTTGAATAAAATATCGATTTTTATCATAATTTGAAAGAAAAATTTGTGGATAGCTTATTTTCGATACACTCCTTACAGATTGGGAGATATCAGCTTCAATGAGTTTTTTTGTTCCTAAATGAATTAATTTAAAATGAAACACGTTAAAAAAATATGAAGACGTTATATTACATATGAGCTGGTTGTTGCAGTATTTACTCACTTTAGTTACTTTACTCACGCATGAAGTGCAAAATTTCTGATTGAATCAAACTTTGCTTCAAAAATCTCCTCAACACTATCGTTGGTGAATCATAATTCCGTAGCGTCCTTCTGCACGTATCAGAACCTCTAACCTTCGCAGTTATGACAAACGATGAACTCTGCTTGTGACACCGGGCGGTTGATTTCCCATAAATTGGAACTGAAGATCATGGCGGCTCACGCAGAATAGTCGTGTCTGTGGTTTGCCGCCACGAGGGATGTCTCGTAAGTCTCGTACTTTGCTCGCAGAACCCACAGCTTCATCCTAGTGGAAGGGAAGGGGGAAGCTAGAAGATCGATAATTCTGCACTGTGTCTCGTTCACTACGGAAACCGAAACGTCCGGGCTCAGGTCTCAAAACGTGTCTCGCCGGATTCGTGACACTGCGAACAAAGAATCCAACGTCCACAGCGAAGCTGAAATCGATTTAAGTTTTCCTTTAATCAACAAATGCGGCTTTGTTGAAATAATATCGTGACAGTTGTAAGCGTATCGTTAATTATTGATTTCTTAATATTGTTTTCTTTCTCTCAGATGGAAATGAATACAACTTTCCCGAAAAGTAGTTTACACTTTTTCAAGCCTGGAAAAGGCATTCAACTTATTTTTCTTGGGCTATCGCCACGTCACGGAACGCGATTCAAACTGAGATCCCTTTGAAGGATCGCCGCCTTGTAATTATTGCTCTCATTAATCTCCATAAAAGCGCCAGCATTTTTTTCCCCCAAGTTTAGCTCGCTGGAATTTTTTGCATACTCTCCCTCCTCTCCCTTCGCCGGTACATTTGAAACCCAACTCATTTCTACAATTTCAATTTCATGACTTGGTTTTTGCATGCGAATTATTTTTCGTATTAAGAAAGCAATAACCGCTACTGTTTGCTGGTGCTACTGTTGAAAAAAAAACACACACACACACCTTCGTCTCCGCTCCGACGTCTTCCGCTGTCAGCGACGTCGGGAGCTTATAAATTCATTTCGTCACTATCTGCCGCCAGGAATCTCCACGGATCGTGCGGCGAGTTCGCCGAGAACTGTACGGCGGCGGCGGCGGCGGCTACCGGCGCGACATGAAGCATGATAGCATGTTACAGCATCGATCTTGATAAAAAGCACCCTGATAAGAGCAGCCTTCGGACCCGCGGAAGGTGGTCGCGGTGATATCTGGTACCTACCTACTAATTTCCTACCCAGTTGATGAAAGCTGCTGAAGGATCTTAGCGTGTAATCACGATCATTTGCGCGATAATGATGATGAATTGGTTTCTGGTGCGCGTTGAAATCTCCCCTGTGCCTATGCAGCCTATGGATGGAATCGAACTCTTTGGCTGTGGCGAACCTTTCGACTACAACTCGGTGTATGGTTTTTATTAATTGTAGATGAAAACTGATTTATGGAAACGAATTTATGTCTTCAACCTTAAATTTGAACTTGTTTTTAGCTTCATCGTCGACTCATCAATGCGTTAGCAGTTTATGTTGAACTGCTAGAGCCACCATGTCTTGATGACTTGGACAAAACAACCTAGATTTGAACTTTTGAGTTTAATTAAGGTTAATGTTTGGTATCGTTAGCAGGTAATGCAATGTGACAGAAAGAAATTGGTAATCAAAAACATTTTGATATTTTAAATAGCACCTAAAACAAAACACTGGGGAATTCCATTCACAGCTCACCTACTGCAAATAATTCGATTCTTAATTCATTTTGGCATCGAATGACGGGACCACGCTATGTTTCAAAAGGACACCGTGCACTGAAAATTCTGCTTTACCCCCTACTCCCTTGTGCAACGCTGTCACCATCCTTCAACGTAAATGATGACCTTCTAGTTAGAACAACCGAAATATTTATACTGTTGTTCAGGCCCGTGCGCAGGAATCATTCATGGGGGGGGGTTTATGGGGAGAGGGGGGTGTCCAACTATATTGACAATGAAAGCATGACAGAAATCATTAAAGAGGGGGGGGGGGGGGGGGGGAGGGTTGAGGGAGTGTTCGAATTATTTCAGTTTATAAATTGATAAAAAAATATCAATTGTCAAGTTATTTGCACTTTAATATAATAAGTACTCCATTGTTCATGAAACTTTTTTTTAAAAAAATTCTTCATGGGGGGGGTTAAAACCCCCAAAACCCCCCCCTGCGCACGGGCCTGCTATTGTTGTTGTTGTTGTTTTGCAAACTAATAACAAAATAATAATAACTGCTATCAGGCTATAGAGGCGAGGTAGAAGTTTGTTTGAAATATACTTTTCCTGATTCCCAACGTTCCACTAATGACGATCCTAAAAAAAGAATAGAACTGAGATGACTTGAGAAAATCAAATGGAAAACAAATGCAAAATCGCATTTCATCAGCATTCAGGGCGTTCGTGGGATGCAGAACGGGTTAAATATTTATTTGAAAACAATTGCATACAACGGTTGCATGTATCTGGAGCAACGTTCAAGTGGTCGAAATCGAGAGGGCGGATGGGGAGGGTGGATGGCCTTCTCTACTGTGCATAGTACATAGTGGAGGTGTATTTCATGTCATAAAACACCGTTGCAGTTCCGTGGAAACTGTCTTGTTTCAATATTGTGACGTCGTGCGACGAATTATTGATCAATAGCAAGTCGTTGAATTTAATGTATCGAACGGATTCAATACTCGAAAGAGGGCATAGCTCGGAATCATTTTGGAGGGCAGAGTTGAAATTGATTTTGTCTGCTATTCGTGTGAATGGCGTTTGAACCCGGGATCGTAGAATTTATTCAAGAATTGCAGGAAATGTCGAGATCTGGTGTAACCTGGTGGATTTTACCCTTCTATATATTGTAAGATTGGCTCTTTGGAAGGAAACAATTTTTTTCTAACAAAAACTGTTTTCTTATCCAGCACTGATACTTTCTGCAAATATCGAGCCGCTAGCAACAGGGTATTCGTTGAAATACTCTCACAAATTAAGATTCATTGGAATCTTGCATGATTATTACTTCCAGTTTTGTTTAGTTTTTAATTAAAAGATACTGGATAGAACATTTATCTCATACATTCCAAAATTATTTGAAAAAATTGTAAACGAAAAACTTTTTCATCAACTTAAAAATGTAATAACAAACAAACAACATGGCTTTTTTAAAGGCCGCTCAACTACAACAAATCTCTTAGAATTTATGGCATTCACACTGAATGCAATGGACGCCGGCAACTACGTAGAAACTCTTTACACTGACTTTAGCAAAGCCTTCGACCGTATTGACATACCAACTACAAAAATATGGCATAAAACATACTCTTCTGGAATGGCTCAAATCATACTTAACGAATCGTGTACAGGTAGTCCGCTTCCAAAACATTCTGTCTGAACCAATTAATGTAACTTCTGGCGTACCTCAGGGTTCTCACTTAGGGCCTCTCCTTTTCATTTTACATATAAACGACATTTCCTTCATACTCAAAAATCTGAAAGTGCTTATATATGCAGACGACATGAAACTCTTCATGGAAATTAAAAATATCAACGACGCTGTAATATTCCAGAACGAAATCAATCTATTCCACATTTGGTGCTGCAAAAGTCTACTCCAACTCAATGTAAAAAAATGTAACTCAATAACTTTCAGTAGGAAAAATGAAACTATACCCACAAACATACATCTAGGAAATCAACTTGTAGAAAAATGTAAAATTGTAAGAGATTCAGGCGTAATCTTAGACTCCAAACTAATATTTGTGGAACATTACAACACAATTATCAATGAAACAAATAGTATGCTGGGCTTTATCAAACGCTTCAGTCATAATTTCCAAGACCCATATACTATAAAATTGCTATATAGTACATATGTCAGACCCATTTTGGAATATTGCAGCCTAGTATGGAATCCATGTAACATTATTCACGAAGAACGCATCGAATCTATTCAAAAACAATTTCTTTTATATGCACTTCGTAAATTAAACTGGACAGCATTTCCTCTACCATCATATGAAGCACGCTGCATGCTTATCAATATACAAAAACACAAAAAGAACGCCGCGACTTTGCAATGCTTTATTTTATCAGCGACATTATTTCTCAACGCATTCAATCAGCTCCATTATTATCGCAATTAAACTTTTGTATACCTAGCCGTCAACTACGTTCCAGGAAATTATTTTTAGAAAAACAAGCTAGAACAAATTATGCAAAATACAGTCCAGTCAATCGAATAATGCGCCATTACAATCAATACTGCGAACATCTTGACCTTTGTATGTCCAAAAATGAAATGAAATTCCAGCTTAGTCGTAGAAATAATGCGTAGTATCTAAGTAAACATTGTAAACCATTTATATGTAGTCTACATTTGCTTGACGAAATAAAAAAAATAAAAACTGAGTTTGAACAAGTTTGTAAGTTTATATAAGGATACCAAAATGATTCCAGGCACACAGAAATACCATTATTTCGTTCCGATTTCAGAAACCACAAGACTGTATTCGAATGGCGATGCACGTAGTACTCATACAATTTTCAAAAACTTAAAACCTTAAATATAATTAAGAATTATTCATGTACATGTAATAATTGTAGATATAGCAAGCAAATAAACAATTCATGGAAATAAAAAAAAATGGTGTTATAAATCAATATCCAAGTATCTCAAGAACAGCTACTTTTAGAAGAACGGATATCATGAACAAATTTATTGTCTTTAAGCTGTAGAATAATATTCTACTGTTTAAATGATTACCTTTCAACGAGAACTTGAAATTTCGAATATATCTGTAAATTGTTTTAGCTGTAACTTCTTCATTTTTCAAAAGGGAAGGATGGGATAGCCATCAATCTATAGGTTTTAATGAGAGCTTTAAAATAAAATAATTAAAAAAAATAAATACCCTATATTTTTAATTCAATTTTTTTGGTTCATTGTAATTTTTGTGAAATGCAAAAATACATACACCCTTTTTAAAAATCAGTCGTGAGTCGGATTGACCTATCCATCGGTTCAAAACTTATGGTTTGCCATTCTGAAGTTTCATCCAAATCGGAGAAGGTCGAGTCTGATGATCTGCTAAGCATTTCTGGAATTGCTCATAGGTAACAAGTGATTTGCACGGGATTCTTGTATCCTGACCGAAAGTTACATAAGAAGGTCATAGCCCTCTTCAAGCGCATGCGTAACAAATGTACGCCATTTAGAATACCGGGGAAAAAGTTCTTTTTCGATAGAGAGAATCTCTTCGTATTGGGACATAGTTTTGCGAATATAAGGAATATCATTATTTTTACGTTTCGTCTTTGACTCATCAGTGCAGAGCAGTTCAAATTGAACTGCTTAGTGCTAAACTCGGCAGTTCAATTTGAACCGCTAAGCAGACGTAAAGTTTCTGCTACTTACAGAACACTTTTTGTTTTGCAACGAAGTGCAATGTCTTTTCTGACATGCCGAACGAAAACGTGTTTTCGACTATTTCTGGCCGATGCAGGTATGGTCATTTAGGGGTTAGCCAAATTTTGTGCTAGGACACATAACCGTTTGCCTAACCCCTAAATGACCATACCTGCATCGGCCAGAAATAGTCGAAAACACGTTTTCGTTCGGCATGTCAGAAAAGACATTGCACTTCGTTGCAAAACAAAAAGTGTTCTGTAAGTAGCAGAAATTTCAAATTGAACTGCCGAGTTTAGCACTAAGCAGTTCAATTTGAACTGCTCTGCACTGATGAGTCAAAGACGAAACGTAAAAATAATGAAAACGGTTATGTGCCCTAGCACAAAATTTGGCTAACCCCTAAATGATAAGGAATATGTTATTGTCTTTTGCGAATTGAATTGCATCCAACTCTTTATAAAAATGGATGTAAACAACATTATTTGTCTTATTGCACACGTTTAATGTCAAGATGCATTTGCTCCTTAAGCAAACCTTCAAGTTCTCGTATCGAAGGTCGAATTTTGCACTGCCTGAGGTCAACAACAATAGTATTCGTTCGTGTCGGCGGTAGCTTTTGTTCGTTTGGTTCACTCATTTCGAGGTCGTTCTATTGTTCACTACACAATACTGTACTTGGTTTCTTCCGCCCCGAACGTAAGCGGTCTTGTTTTATCGACTGACTTGGATAAGATGAGAAAGTGAACTGATGAGTATACGTAATTGACATTTATGCAAGTGGTTTAAAACGGCCAATTTAGTCAGACAATTTTTAACCAAACTAAGGATTGATACTCTCGCAGACCAAAATCTTGACAACTCTTCACCTAACTGATTCCAAGTATACAAGGATTTATGAAGGAACTGAATAACATTCGAGCAAGAATATCAGAATATATGGACATACAACTGGGATGTAAGATATTCACTAATTGTGAAGTGTATATCATAACAGTATACAAATGAATAATATGTTATTATTTCTCATGAATTTCGGAAGGAATCATAAATAAATTTCATTCAAGCTTGATCAATAATTTACAGTTTTTTTATTGTAGTTCGTTGACGTTCTTCGCCGAAAAACGTCGATTACCTACAATAAATACTCGTTGGCGGCGATTACCCATTGTCAACCATTTATAGTTTTAGAATTCGTAAAATCGATGACGACGGCTGTCCGTTTGTGGATATTTGTGATATTTGTGGATTGCTATACAATTTGTTTCTTCGAGACGGGTTTGACAAGCAATTTATTGAAATTAATGTCATATCAGTTCCTGACAAATAAGGCACAAATCTCCAAATATCAAGGGGAACGTGCCATTTGAGCAAATTTGTTCTGATTCCTGATGCCTGGCTGAAATCGATTTGTTATGGAATTTTCAATTCATGAATTAATTTTTACATTGCATTTTTTATTCAATCGGTCTTTTCCCATACACAGCCCCGTAATTTTTTGCTCTCATGCGTTCCACCTTACTGTATCGTTAAATTTATTCAAGTAAAGTATTACACTAGTACGTGCGATTATCGATATCCGGATGTCTGGAAAAAGCATGTCAGTTTTATTTTTATTCACGCCATCCACTAATGAATATTCTTCCACGTAAATTTGTGTAAACTGCGACGCTCCATTTATGTGCATATAATGAGATGTAAAATCACAGTTTTTTTTCGAAGTGTGTATTACTGATTATTGATTATTGTATTAATATATTTTCTATTAGGGTAAAGTGTTATAATATGCCCCCCTTAAGAAAACATTGAGATATTTCCAAGTGTATTGATATATTTTCCTCAAAAATGTAAGTATTTCATTGGAATACGGATGAGGAACATAATTTTCAATGACTCCAATAGAAAAGATGATAACTGATTGATACAAACACATTTTTCAAAACGGCCACATTCTTAGTTTTTTTCGCTCGCATCAGACATAATGCCCCAGCAGCCGTAAAATATGTCTCACAACAAATCAGTGGTATGACACACAACAAAAGACATTTTATCCCACAACAATGATGCATTATGCTTCTTGAAATGTCCATAAAGTTACTGTTTTGAGATAATCAGTATGTCAAAGAAATGACGGATAAAACATCTATTTAGTCGAAGCAAAACCTTACATCGAAAAGCTGCCAAATGAAATTTTTAGTTTTTTCATACTGTCCTGCAAACGACAACCACCAATTTTGCATAGCAGAAAGATCCTACGAAAAGATAGTGTTAGTGATAAAACTTTGGTTCAGAAAAGTCTTCAACGCTTAAGAAAGGAAAGGGGGCATTTTGGCTAGCAGGGGCGCTTTATAAGACTTTCCCCTACAACAAAAAGACATTATGTTCCTCAACAATTATCCATTGTACACTCTTAGAAAAGATGAAATTTACGTTTGTCGTAAGTTCAAGCCTATGCCTGAGGTTAGGCATATTCATACCTAATATGGAAAATAATGGAATAATCAGCCAAATTCTGAGACACTATGTACTTCATTTTGATTACATCTAGAAATAGGTACTCCGGGCTAAAATACCTAAAAATAAAATCAGCATTTTGGCGAAAAAATTAGTTGATTTTCTGATTTTAGTTAGTTATTTTTTGAGACAACTAAAAAAATCTTACTTTTGCTAATTTAGATTTTTTAATTCTAATTCCCTTAATAATAGTAATAAAATATTTGTTGAAATGGCTATTTTTTTTAGTTGAATTCACCAATTAAACGTGCTTAGCTAAGGCACGCTTCATATCCTAATTTTTTTTTAGTTGAATTAGAGAAATGAAACGTTGTTTTCAACCAACATAAATGGTTGAATTGGTTTCTGCCATTTGCAGCTATATGGCGCTCTGTCACCGAAAAAACGTTAACACCGTAATGACTACTAGCCACTAGATGGCACACGACTACCGAAAAAAATTTCAGTCACGATAGATAAATAGAAACAAATTTTCTGATTTTAATAACAAAATTTGTTGTCAATGAGAATTTCGTACTGGATTGAAATATTGCTGGTTTGTCTCCCGAATATTCGCCAACTAAACACATTCTCTAAAAATAAGAGTTTTTTCAGCAAAGTAAATTCTCAATTTTAACTAATTTTATAGTTATTTTGGAAATTTTGTTGTTAGAATCAACTAATTCAAAAACAGTAATACGAATTAGGCGCAGAGCTAATTTCGGTCGTTCCGTGTACGTAACCCTAATATTTCAAATCGAAGCATACTGCTGACTCAAGAATGGGAAGTTGTGTCCATAGAGTGACTGTTCTGAAAAATATGACAGTCAAGCAGTAATTTTTTTTATCAAGTAGTTAAACTTAACTAAAACCGCGGTCCATTCCAAAGTTTGACGGATGAAAAGTGATTTGGGTTTTAATATTTCTCCAATTTAGATTCAAATGAAAGATTTTACGGTCCCATACAAAGTTCCTGAAGTTCATTTAAATCCGCATTCCGATCGCACTAGAACTTTTCCCGAGGAACTGGAAGGTCTTAAGAATATTTCGGTTAAGAAAATTCAGGATACTTAATGTAGAATGCCAAATTCAAGAGTGACAGGCGCGTACACAGGGGGGGGGGGGTTTAGGGGTTCAAACCCCCCCCCCCCCCCGAAACAAAAAATTATAACCCATGGGAAACATTGTGATATAAATTGTACATGTGTTGATTTATCACCATGTTCTAAAACCCCCCCCGAAAATTTTCTCTGGCTACGCGCCTGAAGAGTGATGATGATTTTATCATGTGTCCATGTGATGAGTAGTGAATTTGAAATTGCCTGGTACATTTATTTTCTTTCATTAAATCATATTTAAATATCATCATCAGATTTTCATAAAATCAAATTCAAATAAAAGAACCCCAAAAATTGTTGAATTATATCCAAGTCCGACCTCCGTTTCTAGAATTATAAAAACGTACAAAAATTTGTTGCTCCAATTTGTAGGTCATGTGAGTTTTGGGGCATGCAAACTGTTTTTGGTTATACTGGAATCGTTATTCATTTAGAGCCGTCATTTAAATCAAAAAAGTAGGAAATTCAGAAATCATGCTCAAAACTGTTTCAATTTGTGGTTCACATTAGTTGATGGTTGAATGAATATCGGGATTAGAGATGGTCGGATAAGCATACCCGATCGAATTTTTACCCGTATCCGACCCGAACCCGAACCCGAACCGTACCCGTTGAAAATGAAAAAATAACCCCCTAACCCGAAACGAATCCGACAAACATTACTTGCTATGCTCTATAGACTTAGACTTTACGCGCGTCTTCAATTCTACGTTTAATTGAAAAAAATATTGCTTTGATGAATAGGATACAATAAATAAACAATTTGACACTCGCTGTTCATCGTCCCGAGTCGCAAAAGGGCGCTGGTCTTACAAGCCAATTGTCGCAAGTACGAGACCCGCCCTGAAAGGATTCTTGATGTCAGTAGGGTCGTAGTACCAGCCATGCAGTGATTCGGTACGCTACCCGGGTAGGTGTAAATAGCAAACAAAGATCAAAATAATAACAACTTTTACCATCATATCTTGGCTTGATTTCTGTGTTATCACAGCGATACTTGATATTTTCATGACATTGCATCCAAGGAATCAAGAAATTATACAATATCTGTTTAACATCAAAATTAGTTATAATATCTTATTTCGTTATTGATGAGCTATTCCAATTTCATTAAGTAAATTGATCCAGTAGTTCTATCTTCAAATAAAATACTATTGAATAAACTGCATCAGAATCAGATAAGAGAAATACTTATGATATTACTCTATTCTGAATGCTAGAATATAAAATAAATGAGATATTCGTCTTCTATAATTATTTTGTTCTTGGTTTCATATTACAATGACAGAATTTAATATTTTGTAGCTATTTTCTCATGCAAGTTTTGTTATGATTTTTGATATTTTAACTCTTATTTCAAACTAAATAATGTTGATTTCTACCATTGAGATGTTTGGTTTTAATAACAGAATTTCTTATTGGTTTGCAAATCACTTCTACCCGGGTAAGGATCGACTGCAAAGTCTGTTGAAACCGAAGGTCAAATTCCACATAAGGAATGTAACACCTCAAGACTTTGCTTTTGTTCGTCTAACAACGAGAATAAAAAGGTGAACGAACCTAGAGTCAGCCATTTATTGTAGCACATGGATCAATAAGTCCCGAGACTAAAGCAGAGATGGTGCTCGTATTAAACCAGTAATCACGTCTTTCTAGAGTACTAACCTTTGCTTGACTAACCTGGGTCAAAATTTTAAGTCGATCCGACCAGAAACAGCTGAGTTATCGAGGTTGGAGTAAAGTCGTTTTGTAGTTTGTTTAAAAAATGGAAAAAACCGAGTTTCGTGTTTTGATAAAACATAGTTTTTTAATGGGTAAAAAGGCGGGTGGGTAATGTCAGAGACATAACTGGATGTCGTGAATACGAAACCAACTGACATGTTCCTTAACACTTCCGAATATCAATTAGTTGATCAATTGTATGAATTATGCAAGCACTCCCCTTTCCACATTTTTCGCAAAAACAAAGAAGGCGTCACCTGATCTAGATTACTGTGAATTTCACACAGCGAAAAGTGCACAAATCTAACTAAACTGTTCCAGATTTGCACTAAACTGAGGATATTTTTCTTCGATTTGCGAACAACAAATCCTAATAGTTCTTCAGCAAATTTTCAGAGCCATTAGAACGGCTGATTTTGTGTAATGCTCTCCACCGTTGCTTTTTCACCAATGCAAATGACTGGCAACTGTGATGTAATCGCTCTTGTCGGAAGCGAAGCTAGTTTTGCAAGCGACACAAAATACATCTACTCGCAGTGGCGATAGAATCCAAACTTATCCAATTTTTGCTGAGAGGTTTGTTTTTACCTGATTTCGTTTGTAGCTTTTTCACTAATGGGCGGTCCTAACGGTTATAAAAAAAGCAGCATATAGAATTTTAATTTCGATTATTTCATTTCGGATTTGCATTTCGTTGAAAGAAACTATCCGGATGCTGTACGGGATTCATTCCTGCCTTTCAGAAGGACCAAATTGTGGAACTCACTACGATATTAAACACTGTTCGGAACATTTTCTCGAACGATTCGTTGTACAGCAACAGATATTTTGTTCTCTTCCTCAGAACGATTTCCGATTGGCTGGTGTTCACATGGGTCAAATGACACAGGTTTTTCAATAGTGTACTTGTTTATACCAAACATTTCAGAAAAGTTTAATTTTGAATTATTTGAGATTATGTCACACAACTGAATATTTTATCATAAAATTGTGATCATATTTCCGATGGCATGTAGCAAAAATTATGTTGATTCGTTGGATACAACAAGAGATATTCACGATCATAAACTTATCACTCTCTCAGAGGGTAAATTTTGAAAAGGCACCCCGTAGTAAAGTAAGTCGTATTCACGACAAAACACCGTGCAAGCGAAACAATGGCTTGAAAAATGTTATCCGGACTCTTGTCCATCAAAAGCAACGATTTGTCGGTGGTTCGCCGAGTTTGAACGTGGTCGTACCGACACAAATGACGCGGAACGCTCGAGTAGACCTGTGGAAGCCGTTACACCGGAAAATGTGAGTGAAGTGACAAAAATTATAATGAAAGATCGTAAAGTGAAGCTCCGTGAGATTGCTGAAATGACACAGATATCATATGGAAGTGTATTTATTATCCTTCATGAAAAATTGAGCATGAAAAAGGTTGTTTCCAAGTGGGTGCCGCGATTGCTTTCGATGGAACAAAAACAGCAATGAGTCGATGATGGCGAAATTGAACGAATTGGGCTTTGATCTGCTTCCCCACCCCCCATCCTCGCCAGATTTAGCCCCCAGTGACTACTGGCTCTTTGCTGATCTTAAAAAAATGCTCCAGCGAAAAAGATTTGGCTCAAATGAGGAGGTCATCGCTGAAACTGAAGCTTATTTTGAAGCGAAAGATAAATTTTTTTATAAACATGGTATTGAAAAATTGGAAAAACGTTGGAACCATTGTATCACCCTAAAAGGTGATTATGTTGATGAATAAAAAAAAATTTTGCAAAAAAAATGTTGTTTCCATTGTTAGTCTCGGGACTTATTGATCCATGTGTTAGACAAAACTTTCGCTATTTGCCGTGTGATGACGCACTGCTACTAAAAAAGTTTAAACACTCGCAATTGGATTTGCAGTATTCTTCAAGCATCCAAAACAGATTTGAATTTTCAACCAAAACTTAATGAGAAGAACTGTTCATGTTCAATCATCGGCATAAAGACTGTCCCAGAAAGTATGGACGCAACCAAAAACCGCTGTCATTTCGCAATAGGCTAACTGCATATCTCGAAATAGCGATTAAAGCGACACCTTGTGAGGGCTGGCGTCGTCAGCGCTAATATCCTCTTTAATATCCTTAGCCATGGTTTTACAATATAATATTATTTGCATAATCAGATGAAGTATGAGCACGGCTATTGAAAATCTCTTTCAAACCGTAAAATTTTCTAGTTTTCGTCATAAATCGTTGAAGAAGGGAATAAACTAAGGAAGAGCGAAATGACAAAAGGTTTCTCCAGGGAACTGTTTTGCGCACCAATAGCTCGCTAAAACGCGAAAATTTGTATCATCCCGTTTTTTAGGTATTTTTACTTCTTGTCGATTAAGAAAACTCGCGTACAAAAACGATTAATCACATTTAATCTCACTTCATACATTTGAATTTTCTTGTATCAATGTTTCTGCCTTCTTCTATGAAGGGTAATAGAATTGCTGAAAAAAACGACTTTTGATCGAGCTCGATCATACGACCAGCTCGACGAGATCGGAAGATGTTTCTCTGTGTGTGTATGTGTATTAGATGCGTTTGAAAGCTACTATTGAGTTATTGGTGAAGTTTGAAGATCAGGTGGCTATCCTTACCAGTTCCAGAGATATGATGATATAAGTGACGTAAACGATGAGTCAGTTTTTATCTACCAGTGATTGTTTTATTTTAGACTCGTTCGTTATCATTTGTTTCAGATAGAAATTATGAAGGAACATTTTTACACCTCCCAACAGGTTTTGGGAACAACTAAGGAACAACTAACGCTTATTAGAGTGCTACGTTTAGTAACGAATCTTAAGAAACTCATTTCTGAAAGTGTATTTTCATATTTATTTAAGTCCTGAGCACAGTGGGTCGCGCATAAATTGTGAATCGACAACGTGATTCCCTCAATTCCCTTTTTCGTCTGTGTGTTTAAGAAAGTTATGATGGAAAAACTACATTTTGGGAGCCTCATATCAATTATGCTCCTTATATCGACACCGATGCATTTTAAAGGGCCCATGTGTTCGACATATTTTTTTGTAGTAACATGTTCTATAATTCTTCAAAAGGCTTGAATTCACTACCAATGTATGCAAATTAAAACTTATAACTCACTTCTAAGTGAATTAATGACATCTTTGATTATATTCAAAGAAGAAGACAGTTCCAAACAAAAGTTTTTCTGAATGCAATGAAGTCCTAAAATCAACCTCTGAAACTCAAACAGAAAACGTATTTTGATGTGGTTGGGACCACTGAGCACTCTGTTAAAAGTGAATGGATTTTTGGTTTTGAAACTATGCAATCCAATTATTGCAATTACAAAAAAACTGAAAATTTTGACATCTAACTATGTATAACTTAAAAAATAAACATCAAATCGCAAAACGAATCAGTTGCGTATTGGCTGACAAGAAGACCTCTCATTTGCGACTAGTCACGCCATCTCTGAGATCTTGACCTCTTTGTGAACAACACATAACTAACCACACACACACGATCATGTGCTCAGTTCGTCAAGCTGAGCCGGTTGGCCCTCCGGGCATTGGGCAATTTTCCCAAAATTCGAGCAAATCCTATTCTTAATTTTTTATATTTACAAAAATATTGTGAAAACTCAGACGCTATGCGCCACTTGGTGGCGCTTCCGGAGCTGCGCAGGTAGCCTATGGTTCAGAATCTGTCAATTTTTATGGTTGCGTCCTGTTGTTTATACTCTTCTCTAACCACTTGTGCAGTTGTTTATTAGTTTTAATTAGTTTTTTTCTTCGAAATGCGTGGACTTTCAGCAGAACAACGTCGAAAGTATTGTGTACAAATGGTGCACAGAACGAGGACTGTCACTGAGAAAGATAGCAAAAATGGGACCTTTGAGGTTAAACCGAAAACGGGTCGAAAAAAAGGTCCTGCTAACCCTCAGTTCGATAAACGTATACTGAAGGCGTTCGAGCAAAATAAGGAGGTTTCAGTTCGGGATGTGGCCAAAAAAGTGGGCACTTCGAAGTCAAATGTTCTTCGTGCTAAAAAACGTTTGAATCTTCGAACCTATAAGAAGCAAAAACAACCAAAACGTAGTCCGAAACAAGAAGCATCGATCAGGCCGAGAGTTCGAAAGCTGTACAATACGATTCTTGCTGGAAATTTGAACTGCATAATCATGCACAACGAAACCTACGTGGAACTCGATTACAAATCCTTGCCGGGACCACAATATTATACGGTGCGAGAAGGGCAAGTGTTAAACCAGTCCGAGGCATCGATTTAGGTCGAAAATTTAGTAAGAGAGCTATGGTCTGGAAAGCAGTTTGTAGCTGCGGTAAGATTTCGAAACCCTTCATCACCACTGCTTCAATGAACAGCGAAATTTACATCAAGGAATGTTTACAAAAACGATTTCTACCCATGATTCGAAGCCACAAGGATCCTGTTGTGTTCTGGCCAGATCTTGCTTCTTGCCACTACTCGAAATCAACGGTATACTACCAAAAATGTCACTTTCGTCCCAAAAGACATGAATCCACCAAGTTGCCCACAACTTCGACCAATTGAGGAAACATGTCTCGGCAGACGAAACCATTCAACAGTTCGAAAAATATTGGAAAAAAGTGTCAAAACTTGTCGCCAAGAAGTCTGTACGGAATTTAATGAGGAACGTTCGCAAGAAGGTGCGCCAGCTAGTCTACAATGGTTAAGTAGCAAATGTTGAGAATAATATTCTCTTGTTGTAGTCTAATATTATTAGTATATCGAATAAAATTTGAATATCTAACACTTGTGCATTATTTACAGCGTCCATACTTTCTGCGACAGTCTTTACCTACTACATGGTTGCAAAAACTCAAACATTCGCTGTCATCGTCTACGAGTTTGACTGTCTTAGCACAATGATCTCCATAATGCTTGAATTAGAGAACGCCGACAATGATATGCAGATGGCACTTTGTTCGATAAAAATCATTTACTTATGGAGTAGTATATTATCAACAGCGTACACTATTTTACCTCATTAGTTCAAATGAAGGCATGACGTTTTCAGAGCTTTCATCCTATGTTTCCGAAATCAGAAGTTTGATCGGTCTAGAATTTCTATTTGTAGTTTTTGACCAACCAAAACCGTATCGTTTGGACATACATACTAGGAAAATATATATAGTTTTTACGTTTTGTGTATCATCAGTTCGCTTGATTTTCAATTAACATGCAAACTAGAAGATTTTACTAATCAATTTCGAGGATGAGGTCGCTCATTAAAATACTCTTTTCTCGATAATGGCTGGGCCGATTATGCGAACAAACAGATTCAAATGAAAAGTCTCATGAATCTATACAAAATTCATTATTTTATCCAAATACAGAGTGATAAGTACAAAAAAAAACATAAATGAGTTCTCTCAAATATGGCAGGTCCGATTTTTAGGAACTTAGATTCAAATAAAGGGGCTTGGTATCACAAAGCAAATTTAGGCATTTTATTTAGAACTGTGGAAATTAACATGTGGCCCGGGTTGGCGGTTCAATGCATAGGGTGCTGGTCTTACAAACCAGTTGTCGTATGTTCAAGCCCCGACCTGGAAGGATTCGTAGTTTCAGTAGAATCGTAGCACCAGCCATGCAATGGTTCTGTACACTCTGAATCGGCTGCGAAGTCTGTTGAAACAGAAGGTCAAATTCCGCTACAGGAATGTAATACCAAGGCTAGGAAATTGACATGGCACCAGAACCATTCGAGTCATTTCGGCGAGATCGTCAATTGTCTCTGCATGTCTGTATGTATATATGTATGTATGTAACGGAAATGTGCATTCGATTCACTTGGAGATGGCTCGACCGATTTTGGTGTTAGATTCAAATGTAAGGTTTTGTAGTTCCATAGTCTGCTATTGACAGTTATCCAGACTCGTCTTCCGGTTCCAGTTCCAATTTTCTTAGAGACCATCAAACCGAAATTTAACAGTTCGGCTGAAAAGTTCGTATCGTTTAATAGAAACACACATTCGTTTTTATTATTCAACATAATTGCCATCAGAGGCGATACAGCGATTATAGCGATCTTCCAACTTTTCGATACCATTTTTGTAGTACGATTTGTCCTTTGCCTCAAAATAGGCCTCAGTTTCAGCGAAAACCTCTTCATTGCTTCTAAATTTTTTACCAGCGAGCATTCTCTTGTGGTCTGAGAACAGGAAAAAGTCACTGGGGGCCAAATCTGGAGAATACGGTGGATGAGGGAGCAATTCGAAGCCCAATTCGTTCAATTTCAGCATGGTTTTTCGTTGTTGTTTTTGATCGATTGTGAGCTCACGCGGCACCCATTTTGCACAAAGCTTTCTCATATGCAAATATGCGTGAATAATATGTCCAACACGTTCCTTTGATATCGTTAGGGTGTCAGCTATCTCGATCAACTTCACTTTACGGTCATTGAAAATCATTTCGTGGATTTTTTTCACGTTTTCATCGATAACAGCCTCTTTTGGACGTCCACTGCGTTCATCGTCTTCGGTGCTCATATGACCAGTACGAAATTTTGCAAACCTCTTACGAATTGTGGCTTTGTCCGGTGCAGAGTCTGGATAACACTCATCAAGCCATTTTTTGGTATCGGCGGCACTTTTTTTCATCAAAAAGTAGTGTTTCATCAACACACGAAATTCCTCTTTTTCCATTTTTTTCACAATAACAAAAGTAGCTTCTTATTAAAGTTAAAGTTCTTATTAAAGATTTATTAATTTTTGTTAGTTTGACGTAAAGCCGCCATAACTATGTTCAGTATTGCAATGACTGAGCGGAAACATATATTGGAGAAGCCAAATGAATGAAAAACTAACCGAAAAGATGATTTATTGGAAAAAGATACGCTCAGAGACAGGACTCGAATCTGCGTTCTTATGCATTCCGTGCATACGCGCTACCATTTCGCCACTCTGAATCTTGTTTTATACCACTCTAAAACGCCAGTCAGACACAGTAGAACGTACATCGAACATGGTCTACATCCTGGCCGTCACCCACATAGACTGCTATGAAATTTTATCCGGATCCTATCTCCGGTTCCGAAGTAAGGATGTGTAAAATAAATATGAAAAAGTGCACCTAATTACCTCGGAAATTGCTTAAGCAGTTTTGGTATACTTAGATTCGATTGAACTATAATCCTTTGGTAACGAATATATTCCTTAACGAAGAAAGATGCTGATTGTGATTTTCTATCTCTTCATGATCGAAGACAGAATATGATTCGAAAACTCTGTTGGTCACGAAAAATGACGATGTACTATCTGAATTATTAGACTTATCTATTAACATATTTCTTGGTGTTCTGAATCAAACAGTCGTCTCCGAATAACTTATCCTAAGTCTTCCTTTAAATTTCGACATTAACCAATTTTAAATAAATAATTCCACTAAAACGACTCTTTGAAATAGTTCACTATTGTTTGGTTTCCCATCCATACCTGTCAATTTATTGTTCCAAATGAATCCGAAAGGCACTTGAACTACAGTTGATAACTCGCTATGAAATGCAGTTTATTCTACGAACTGAAAGGATGTTGCTCGCGCCGAAAACCACCAACTGGTTACTGGAGAAAAAAAAACGAAAAACTTTCCCGAGACGGGTATCAATTACTTCCTTTCTCATAGCACGCAACAACAGAACAACCCATTTACAACCAGCAATTTCAAACTACTTTCAAGCTTGAGCTACCACCATTTATGACCGTAAAGATGGATATCCGTTTCGGATTAACTTGATCCGACTATCCCTCGCTGGCGCTGCCGGTGCTGTTGCTGTTGCTATTGTTGGGTTATGGCCTTCAGCGGGTCTTAATCCCTCAATTCGCCTCTTTGCGGCTATTACCGATGTTGGCCGGTAGGCTTATCTGGCGCTAACTATCATCATCTACATATCGCGGGTTGCATTCCGTTTCAGGTGCAGCCCCTTCGTAGTAAGTGTGTGTGTGTGTGTGTGTGTGGGACTTCCGATGATAAATTGAAACAGACCGGCCAATTATTTGAGACACCCGGTTGGAACCGAGACAAGACCTACAACACTGCCGCTCGGGCCCCCCCAAAAACCAATTTGCCCTCCATTACTGCCGAGCAGCAATTCATCATTTATTTTAATGAATGAAATTTTCGACGTGCCATTCTTCCCACTCCTGCAGGAAGCTGACTTCGTCTTCCTATTGACGCAACCGAGCGGGGTTTGTTGTATGCATTTCTGATCCGTTTCCGAACGAAGATGATGGCGACGACGACGATGATGATGATGATGATGAATCAAGCGCCGCCCTGTCGTTCTCCTCCTCCTCATCCTCGAAGCTACCGGGAGCAGAAAAGTGGGGGCACCTGTGAAATGTAATTAATTTGATCGCTCGCGATGGCGTCAAGTACAAAGAACCCGAACCCGAACCTGGGGTCCGTCGTTGTAATCCAGGAATCAAGTGCATTTCGCGAAAAGTGAATGCCTTCTGTAAGAAACTGCAATCCAAGCGGAGAGCGAAAGTGCAACGTAACTTGCAAACGGTGAAAAATGGAAAAATGAAAAACGAAAAAAAAATTCTGCTGCACAAGAAGCTAATAATTTCGATATGTATGCAAATTTGCTGCACCCTTAGAACAGTGGACAGGGACGAGTTGGGAATTTCGCTGGAAACTGCTGAATCGAATGATTCGGAAATGGGAACCTCGCCGGCAAACTGAAAGGGCTGTTGGGATGTAATTAATGCGATTTTAACTAGTCGGCAATTTGTTCTGGCGGTGGGATTCCATCGCCATATCGCGTTTTCCGTTCATAGGATGCATGATTATAGTCCTAGGCCCGACGGCAGTCACGTGAGAAAGTTGAAACCGGATTTCTTCCGACCGGCAATCGATCTTGTGGAATATTGTATAGAAATGGTGCACAGCAGAAAAAAAACCAACGATTCAGAATTTGGATATTCCGAACAAAATGTTAGTTTGTTTTCCACATGAATGATGATTTGTCAAAACATGAGTTCAGCTAAAGTTTTCCGTCGGAATTTCAGATTTAGGATGCAGCTTATATAATGAAACATTTAGTTAAAGCTTTTATTTTGTCATTAAGATTGCTACCGATAGTCTGTAGAGAAGCCACTGACAATTTTGCTTTTTTCTCAAATAAAGACAGTAGTGTTTACGTAATATTATTAAAAAATATTTGCTAAAACAATGAGCTCATAGTAAACGTTTCGAAAAAAAAATGTCTCTAGAAATATAAGGAAATCCTTTAGGTAGCATTAGCAGTTCAAAATAGACTGCTAATGCACTGACGAGTCTAAGACGAAGCGTAGAAATAAGAAAATAGTCATATGTACTTAGCACACTGCGGTAGTTATACCAAAACCCCTAAAATACTACTGTCTGTTGACGTCCAGAAGGACGTCACCAAGTTTCTTTCTTTTGGAACTTCAGTAAAGACAGGGCACCTCGGTGCAAATAGCATTCAGAAGCAACATCGTAATTGTGGTTTATGTTGAAACGTTTTGGTGGCGTTCGAAGTAAAAATGTAAAACAAAACTTGTATCGTTATTCAAGGGTTCGTATGTTGATAAGAACGTAGAGTTCTTCATATGTTGAACGTGGAAGCGCGATGAGTTAAGTTTGAGAGTTCTTGGTTTGAAATAACTTTTTATTCGTGTGTATAAAACACGTGCAAACACAGCTCTGTTTAGCAAACATGTTCAGTTCGAAAGAAACTCAGAAAAACTTATTTCGCCAACAGTGTCAATATACTGAAAATCGTTTTACCGAATCGAGCATTAATCATACAATATTCTTCGATGTATTAACCAGATAAAATATTGTTATCCTATCTCACAACCGTTTCTTCGGGACTGTTTTAAAGAAACCAATTTTTGGTAGACCAAGAAAACAAATAAACTTAGATAGATGTGTTTCCTCGGATTGCCAACTGACTCGTCATTTTCGATAGCTCCCATTTTATGAAGAAAGATAAATACTAAATACTAAATACTAAATACTAAATACTAAATACTAAATACTAAATACTAAATACTAAATACTAAATACTAAATACTAAATACTAAATACTAAATACTAAATACTAAATACTAAATACTAAATACTAAATACTAAATACTAAATACTAAATACTAAATACTAAATACTAAATACTAAATACTAAATACTAAATACTAAATACTAAATACTAAATACTAAATACTAAATACTAAATACTAAATACTAAATACTAAATACTAAATACTAAATACTAAATACTAAATACTAAATACTAAATACTAAATACTAAATACTAAATACTAAATACTAAACACTAAATACTAAATACTAAATACTAAATACTAAATACTAAATACTAAATACTAAATACTAAATACTAAATACTAAATACTAAATACTAAATACTAAATACTAAATACTAAATACTAAATACTAAATACTAAATACTAAATACTAAATACTAAATACTAAATACTAAATACTAAATACTAAATACTAAATACTAAATACTAAATACTAAATACTAAATACTAAATACTAAATACTAAATACTAAATACTAAATACTAAATACTAAATACTAAATACTAAATACTAAATACTAAATACTAAATACTAAATACTAAATACTAAATACTAAATACTAAATACTAAATACTAAATACTAAATACTAAATACTAAATACTAAATACTAAATACTAAACACTAAATACTAAATACTAAATACTAAATACTAAATACTAAATACTAAATACTAAATACTAAATACTAAATACTAAATACTAAATACTAAATACTAAATACTAAATACTAAATACTAAATACTAAATACTAAATACTAAATACTAAATACTAAATACTAAATACTAAATACTAAATACTAAATACTAAATACTAAATACTAAATACTAAATACTAAATACTAAATACTAAATACTAAATACTAAATACTAAATACTAAATACTAAATACTAAATACTAAATACTAAATACTAAATACTAAATACTAAATACTAAATACTAAATACTAAATACTAAATACTAAATACTAAATACTAAATACTAAATACTAAATACTAAATACTAAATACTAAATACTAAATACTAAATACTAAATACTAAATACTAAATACTAAATACTAAATACTAAATACTAAATACTAAATACTAAATACTAAATACTAAATACTAAATACTAAATACTAAATACTAAATACTAAATACTAAATACTAAATACTAAATACTAAATACTAAATACTAAATACTAAATACTAAATACTAAATACTAAATACTAAATACTAAATACTAAATACTAAATACTAAATACTAAATACTAAATACTAAATACTAAATACTAAATACTAAATACTAAATACTAAATACTAAATACTAAATACTAAATACTAAATACTAAATACTAAATACTAAATACTAAATACTAAATACTAAATACTAAATACTAAATACTAAATACTAAATACTAAATACTAAATACTAAATACTAAATACTAAATACTAAATACTAAATACTAAATACTAAATACTCAATACTAAATACTAAATACTAAATACTAAATACTAAATACTAAATACTAAATACTAAATACTAAATACTGAATTTTGGAACTAGAACTGGATCTGAATTATGGTTCCGACCAACACGCAGTACCATAATTTAGATCTAAAGTTCTGTTCTTGAAATCAAGACCTGGAGAACTGAATGATTTAACTGAGTCTTTGATCTGAATTCTGGAACTGAGATTTGAAACTCAATTCTTGATCTGGATGTGGGTCTGAATCTAAGTTTTAGTTACAGAATTCCGGTCGAGGATTCAGGTAAAGAGTTTAAGGTCAAAATTCAATTGCAGGTGCAGAAATAAGATCAATAATCCAGTTGAATAGCTCAGTTCAAGAGCTCAGTTCAGAAACCCAGTTCATGAATTCAGTTAAAAAATTCAGGTCCAATTCGAAACCTGAGTTTCAGAATTCAGATTCAGTATTCAGGTCTAGTTGCAGAATTCAGGAACTGAATGTTGATATGAACCTGAAGTTTAGTTTTAGAAATCCGTTTCAGAATTCAGATTCAGAGTTCAGTTTGAAATTTCATATTCAAGTTCCGTATTCCAGGTTCAGACTTTGAGTTTTAAGTCCGGTTGCAAAATGCCGGTTCAGAATTCTATGTCTACAGTTCAGGTTCTGGTCCAGGTCCCGTATTGGTATTGGTCCCGGATCTATACTTATTAAGTCCGTATTTGTATTTAACTCGGCCCTTCTCTGTTGCTGATCCAGCTCCTGGGTCTGGAAGTTCCAGTCTCAGATCGTAAACCTGAAACTAGAACAGGATCTGGACAAACCATATTACCGGCCCAAATTCACTATTATGTACTCAGCAGGGTTTAACATCAATGAACATAATCAATCCTTCTATTTTATTCATGTCATCCGGTCATGTCTGTGACATCATCCACCCGCTTTTTAAGGATTTTACCGATTAGGGTGTCATTGTAGTTTGGTTTGATTTAATGCACAATTTTTTGAGTGTTTCTTTTCCCAAAATCAATGCAAACAATGAAAATCTGAAGGTGAAAGGTTTTTTCAGCTCCAACAGTTTTTGTGATCAAAGATCTACGAGACCGAACGTTGTCATGATGGAAAGGGACTCCGTTGCTATTCATCAGTCCTGGGTGCCTCTTTTAAAGTTTCTTGGCTGTGCTGCGTAGCCAACCAAATTTTTAGCAGATAAAATAAGACTCTGTTCGATATTACTTAAAATTTATATTATATAAAATTTCAAATAAATTATATATCACACTACTTAAACAAGGCACAATGTTTTCGGAGAAAAATTACAATTTAAAAACAATTCATACTTCTAAAGAACCACGAATATTGTCTTGTCGGCTCAAACCTTTAATTCCACTTCCTAAAATATATAAAATTTACATTTGGGACTGTTCTTTGCCGTAGTTTCACATTAAAAAAAACTGCGTTTGGTTCGTGAGCTGCAGGTTGCTCACCCCCTGGATTACACTGACAATCAAATAACATGCTTTTTAACAGATCTCTAATCTCTGATATCAAAACTAACCCCTATCCAAGATCCAGAATGTGGGTTGTTAGTTTCCAGAAAGCTCAATCGTGTATGAATATCTGTTTTTCATCCGCCCCATTCGAAACGCTCAAGATAAGACAAAATTAGGCAACCTTCTTTGGCCCGAAACCTGACTAAACCGTCACCGCTGCCGGAGAGGCAGTGTGGCAGTGCGAGTGAGAGGCAACGATAAATAAAATCAATAATTCCGTCTGGTCGTTGTCCCGACAAACGTATTTTGCCAGCTTTCCCACTATACCTACACACAATTTTCTTGTCCTCATTCGGGAAAGTTTCACTGCCTTTCCTTTGTCGTCACATCATCGCACCGGCCGGGCGTTGCAGCCAGTCTCCGCTTGTTCGCTCCGATTGCTCTCACGTTTGAGCCCCGGTGACGGCGACCGACCAACACGCATGCAAAATGTGAACATTTTTAGTGCGAAATTTTTGCTTTGACTTTTGGAAACGGGTAGACATTTCGTATATAGAGACCTGGACTTGTCCAGAGAAAATGGTGTTGCATTTCACATCAGTCACTACTTGTTACACGAGCCTTCCAGTCTCAACCTATCCAGTTTCTAAAGTCCTTTAATGCTGCCGGCACATTACGAAATTCCCACTCAGTCCATTCGTTAGACATCATGGGAAGGGATTACACACCACGGCTAAGTAGTGTTTGCTTGAATCTGTGTGTGTGTGTGTGTGTGCCAGACAGAAATCACACAATAACTATAAAGACGGTCTTTATAGGCCTTATTTTCACTTTTACTTTCGTATCCAACCGGCACTGGCTGGCTGTTTGGTATCCTGCCTGGGGCAGAGGAGCCTGTCCACAACCGTCAAGGTCAACGCTCGGATGGCGCTGAAAGGAAAGCGATATCACACATAAGCATTATATAATGGTTTCTTCAATCGATTTAAATAGCAAAAACTCGGTTGTCTTTTAAGTTGCAGTTAATCATCCTGAAACTAAAAGCAGTGGATAAAGCAACCGTTTTATAAACGGATATCGTTTTGTCTACTTTGACCTGTTATGTTGCAATGTGGCGTTCAATTTTCCGGTTTCATGAAAGAGTAAATGAGAGGCACTCCTTATATTTATTTTAAGTCTTGTCTCATTTCGTTCTGCTCAGCTGATGAAGATCAGAATACTTAAATTTACTTTATTCAGAGTTCGGAATCGAGCAACTTATTACTGATTCACTTTCTTTACTGTAGTGGTACACATCCTGACTTTGGAAGAGGATCGAAAAAAAATCTTGTGCCGCCTTTCTACAGTCTCTCTTTATTCCTTTTGTTCACGCACCCTCCTCGATTGCACACACCAAGCAAGTGCGAGGTTGGTCCTGATAGTTCTCTGTTGAACCCTCAAAGTTCCCCCATTTAGCTATTTATGGTTCTCTACAGAGCATCACATCTTCCGGCATTCTTGCTACATGTTCAGCCCACTGTAGTCTACCGTGTTACTAATTACTTACTTTACTTCAAATTTCAAATCGAATTACTAAGATACGGATCCTATAAAGGGGTATGCGGTTCTTTCATGCAAAATTTGTAATTGTATAAAAAATGCATGTATCTTCATAATTTAGAAAACAAAACGGTCCTTTTGACACTAAGAATCCTTCCAGATCGGGGCTCGAACAAACGGCAACTGGCTTGTGAGACCAGAATCCTATGCATTGAACCGCCAAGCCGAGACATCCAGAAGAAACTTACTTCACTTCATGAAAAGGCATGTTTAATGATTTTATGATTTCGTAATCATGGTACCGGCAATGCATTTTTCTCCTTGCACCAACTGAGGCTCAAATGAAACCTGTTATGATCACATTAAAATCAATTTAAATTTTTTGTTTTCCAAAAAAGTTTCTTGTTTATATACAAGGGACAACGAACCTTACAGTAATATTAATTAGGGATTAAAACTGGTTTATTATTATGTATTTTATGCGATACCGTTCAAGATTCCAAGGGCTTAACGCAACCAGTCTATCAAAATGCTTTGTATGTGAAATAAATCAATAATATTTGTAATTAATCCCACTTAATCCCAGATCCACAATGTGTGGTATCCTGAGTTACTCAATCGCTACCATAAGTTTGAGTGTAATGAGGTGAGTGCATAAGCGGTGAGAAGTACACTCAAATAAAAGTTCACGTTCAGTTCACTTTCACATCTCATCCAAGTTCGTCGATAAAACAAAACCACTCACATCGGGACGAAAGAAACCAAGTACAGTAGGGTCTCGTACAACGCGGATTCGGTTTTGCCGGTATTCGTTGTTGCCGGATTCGTTATTGCCGGATAACCGCGATAAACAGGACCCAGAGCATATGGGATTTCGACTGATTGGGGCTGTGAACGGTTATCTCGCTTCGGTCGACAGATAGAGCCACACAATCTTCGGCAAACTTGTTGTAGATACTTAGACCAACAATTTAGTTTAGTTTGACAGACAATTTGTTGAGAACTGCTCCGCTAGGAGCGCTTTGAAAATGCATGATATAAATCATTCGCTTAACACAGACAAAAGGATTTGAGCTTCGAGTAACTCGCAAATTGTAGTATTTTGAAGGATGCGGGAATTCAAAGTTTGTCAAACAGCAAAAGTATTAACTCGGACTTACTCCATCAGGTGTAGCTAGTGTGCTTGAATACAAATATCAATTATCCGAATTATGTTCTTATAACAAACTAAAAGATATAGAGCGGTTTTGTTCGTTGGAAAGTTCTTAGGAATGTTATAGTTTACATTCTGAAAACTATGTTAGTTGAGAACTTGCCCACAGAATGGGGCTTGTGTGATCACAATCTTACGATATAAAATTTATTATGTGATATCTCTAAAACCTGATGATATAGATTGACGGTGTTTTCGGAAAGAAAGTAGAGGAGGTAAAAACAGATTAAATAGTATTTTAATGTGAGTTAAGTGCTGAAATTACACGAATTAACTGGGAGGAGATACTGGCGCATGGCACTTTGGATGAAGCAATAGAGAAGTTGTATTATGTATTAGATGCAATTTGTCGATATCTCGTGCCCAGAAGAAAACGCAGATATCAATCTAATAACAAACAACCTTGGTGGAATGGAGAGCTGCGTAACCTCAGGAATCGTCTAAGGAAAGCTCGCAAACGATTTTTCCGGACAAAAAATCTAGATGATAAATTGCTCGTTCGTGATTTGGAACACAAGTTTGAATTATTGAACGCATCGTGTTTTCGGCTGTACGTTTCACGGATGGAGATCAATTTGAAGGCTGACCCGAAACAATTTTGGTCTCATCTGCGAAATAAAACTTCTTCCCGTGGAATTCCTGTCAGTGTCCACTATCGTCACCAATCTTCGTCGACAGTTTCGGATTCAGCCAACCTATTCTCGTCATTCTTTCAAAGCGTGCTAAGTAATAACTCACCGCCTTTGTCAGAATCGTACCTGAGTAGTTTGCCGACGTATTCTTTGAGTATACCTGCTACTGCTTTTACTGAACGCGAGGTGTACAACAATCTACGACAAGTCGATGGATCGAAAGGGCCAGGATCTGACGGGTTACCTCCGACGCTCGTGAAGGAATGTTCTTCTGCTTTGGCTTTACCTGCATCTCTGCTTTTCAACCGCTCGCTTGCCGAGCACTATTTTCCAGCGAAGTGGAAAGAAGCTGTAATTGTTCCTGTTCACAAAACTGGAAACGTGAACGATGTCACCAATTATAGAGGAATTTCTATCCTAAGCTGTTTACCAAAAGTATTCGAACGCATGGTGTTGGATGTTATTTACCCATCAGTAAAGCACATTATCTCCACTGATCAGCATGGGTTTGTCAAAAAGCGGTCTACTACCACCAATTTAATGAGCTACGTTTCTTTATTGATAGACAAACTTGAAAAACGACAACAAATCGATGCGGTGTATTTTGATTTTTCAAAAGCATTCGACCGTGTTCCTCATCAGTTCGCTGTGGAAAAATTGAGGCGTAGTGGATTCCCTGTTTGGTTAACCAATTGGATTCTATCATATCTCACGGATCGTAATACTTCCGTACGAATCGGATCTGCACTCTCGGATTCATTTCACGTTACTTCGGGTGTACCGCAAGGGAGCCATCTCGGACCACTTCTTTTCGTGTTATTCATGAACGATCTTTACAGTGAATTGTCGTCATTTAAAGTAACGTATGCTGACGACCTCAAAATTTATCGCATCATTACAAGCCTTGTGGATTGCTGTGCTCTACAAATGGATATTGACCGAATCCTTGATTGGTGTGACAGAAACGGCATGACAGTAAACGTTAAGAAATGTAATGTGATCACTTTCTCACGGGCACAGTCTCCAATTATTTTCGAATACTCCACGATGATGGCTTCAGTTGAACGAGTTTCGTCTATTAAAGACTTGGGCATTATTCTGGATTGCAAGCTCCGTTTCATCGAACAGTTTTCATTCGTTACTGCGAAGGCCTATGCAGTTTTGGGACTAATCAAACGAAACACTCAAAACTTCAACGACGTGTACTACCTCAAAACAGTTTACACCGCACTAGTACGCAGTATTCTGGAGTATGGAGTTACAATTTGGGCTCCGTATCACGGTGTTCACATCGATCGGATCGAAAGGGTGCAGAAGTGCTTCGTCCGATTCGCACTCCGAACCGACTACCTTGGATAAATCATCCTCCACTACCTCGTTACGAGAATCTCTGTGCTCTCATCAACCTACCTACTTTACAAAACAGACGAATACTCCTTCAACAACTCTTCGTGTTCGACCTACTAAATGACAACATTGATTGCCCCATACTACTGGAAAGAATTAATTTTAACGTTCCGGGAAGATCATTGCGAAGAACGGATTTTCTTCGTCACTCACTTCATCGCACACACTATGGCCAAAACAACCCAATGGATGTCTATTGTCATCGTTTCAATACCGTGTATCATTTATTTGATTTTAATATGAGCAAAGACACATTCAAATCGAAAATAATATTTTTAAGTTAACATAAGTGTGTAGCAATAAAGTAAAAGTCTGTGCGATAGGTCACCTCTAGTCGAAGACAATAAAGAAATAAAAAATAAAAAAAAGATTAAATAGTGTGAACAGTTGTAAAAATTTTTCTCACTTGGTGACGCTGGTGTGCAATTCTGGGTTGGAAATTCCTGTAATCTTGATTTATTTGGATTTATTAAGATCGTTTTTTCGAGGGTTTACAAACTGGTTAGAAGATTGATAAAAGCTAAAGATTGATAAAAAAGATTCCTCAACGTTGCTTGGGATATCAAAAAGTATTCGATAATGTGAACAGTAGTTCAGTATTCGAAAAAAAGGTTGCGCTATTGTGATCATGATGACTTAGAAAGCTATTTTTTTGGGAAAATTATATTTGTTTGTTTCGAGATTTATACTAGTTGACGGTAGAAATTTCTTCTACAATGCTTGTGTAGGAATTAATAGCGGTCTGGTCGCGGACAAACTTGATGAGAAATATGATTACTTTTATGGGATTTCTCGAGTTTCGAAATATGTGGTTTCTATATAGTTTTCTGAATTTTTCGGTTTGCTAAAATAGCTGTTATTTTAGAGGATTCGCAAAATGATGCGAACTCATGTGCTTCCCTCCGTCATAAAATGATTTTGTGTCATGCGATTCTCTAACAAATCTACTAAGCATACATCCTACGCGACGTTATCGTAATTGTGTTAGTGTGTTTCTGCAGAATTACTTTCTCGCATACATACTACTATATACTAGTTGAGTCGCGTTGAAAGCTAGAATATAAAAACAACTACAGTGCAACAGAGAGGGCGATCATAGATTCTTTCTTTAGTTTCATTTGGTTGTGTTAGAGACGTGAATATATAATTGATTCCTATAAATACGTTGTAGCTAACTTTCTGATCATCCAGTAGAAATTAAGCAGATAGGGCATTTTGGGCTCGTGAACAAAACCTGGAACGGGAAAAATCAAATTTTCATTGGTTTTCCTTTACCAATCGTCTGCTACAAAGTTTTTGAATCAACTTACGAACTTCACAAAATTCGAGGGTGTAAAATTTATTGAGATTCGTTGAAAAACAGCTGAGCAATGACAGCTCGAAGTTACAAATCTCCCAGTACACTACCGGAGCAATAAAAAAGGCTGGATGACTCGAGAAATTTTCCAAGATTGGGTGCAAAACTGTTTCATTCCC
This sequence comes from Malaya genurostris, assembly GCF_030247185.1. Taxonomy (NCBI): domain Eukaryota; kingdom Metazoa; phylum Arthropoda; class Insecta; order Diptera; family Culicidae; genus Malaya; species Malaya genurostris. The sequence goes on from NC_080570.1 coordinate 131,216,553, forward strand.
GAGTTAGAACAATTTTGCTTAAATCGCAACATCGGAATTGCTTTTATTGCATTCAATCAGTTTTAGTTCAAATTAAGTTATCAACATTGAAAAATTGCTGGAAAAAACTACTTCCATCTTTTTTTTGAGCCTGGTACACAAATCGATGATATTGATAACGAAATAATAATTTTTGAAATTAAGGATTTCGGTGAAAAGATGGGTGCTAAACATCTTTGTCGTGAGGAAATTGATGACATCATCGCTGATAAATTGATTACGACAGAAGAAATTGTCGCTGATGTTACGCAGATACAGATGATATAGACGATATTATTATTTCACAACCAAGCGTTGAAGAAATCAACTTAAAAATTTTGCTACTCAACGAATTGGAGAGCTTTTGTTCTTTGGATAACAACATCGAACGACAAATGCAACACATCCTTAGACAATCTAATACACAACTAAAGAACTTATTGATTCAATGGAAGAACGATCAGAGTGAACAAAACTAACCACAAATATAACTTACTGTACGATTAATAATTTGAATAATATCTTCATTTACGACTATTTTTGATACTATTTGTTATTTAAATAAATTCAACCTTCCACAACAATCCCCAAAACTAACATTAGCCATTGATTTTAAATTAATTAATCCTTTCAAAGATCTGAGTAATACCTCATTCCCGCAGAAACAGTTCGATATTTTTCTCCAATTGATACGGTCTCAATAGAATGGTTTTGTATGCATCAAAATAATTCGTAAATTCTTTCTATCGCAAACTCTCAACAGTCGTATTCGACCATATCGTTTACCGAAAAACAGTTTAAAATCTGTCTCTCCTACATCAACTTATTCAAAAACTGATTGATAAGATCACTCTCATAAACAAGTATGATATTCAGTTACAGAAGATCACATTGTAGATAGAATAAGAACTGTTTCATCAATCATTCAATAGGTATTGGAACCTTAAAACACCTTCTCGAAGAAACCACCTTAATCAACAGTCAACATGATTTTGAGTTGCAGGAATTTCGAACGCTGAATTGCACACTAGAGTCAGCCATGCGAGAAATTTCAATTACTGTTTACACCATTTGATCTGTTTTGACCTCCGGAATATTCTTTCCGAAAACACCAACACCACCGAAAGTAAAATATTTGCGATATTTCATGTTCAAACTGTTTTTCTATTGTGAACATATGAATTATTTCATGATCTTTTCAACGCGCCCCTGGCGGAGCAGTTCTCAACCAATTGTCGGTCAAACTATATTAAATTGTTGGTCTAAGTATCTACAACAAGTTTGCCGAAGATTGTATAGTTCTATCTGTCGGCCGAAGTGAGATAATCGTTCACAGCCCCAATCAGTCGAAATCCCATATGCTCTGGGTCCCGTTTATCGCGGATTCGCTTTTCACGCCCTCGGTGTACCGCGTTATACGAGACCCCTCTGTACAGTATTGTGTAGTGAACAATAGAACGACCTCGAAAATGAGTGAACCAAACGAACAAAAGCTACCGCCGGTACGAAAGAATACAATTGTTGTTGACTTCAGACAGTGCAAAATTCGACCTTCGATACGGGAACTTGAAGGTAGGCTTAAGGAGCAAATGCATCTTGACATTAAACGTGTGCATTTACTTCAATGCAATAAGACAAATAATGTTGTTTATATCCAGTTTTATAAAGAGTTGGGTGCAATTCAATTCGCAAAAGACAATAACAATGTGTACTATGTGGAGCACGAGAACATTAAGTACAACATTCCAGTATACATGGATGATAGTGCTATAGAAGTGCGTGTGCATGATCTTCCCTCAAGCGTCATCGATCCTTATATTCGTGAAACTATGTCCCAATACGGAGAGATTCTCTCTATTGAAAAAGAAAAGTGGAAGAACTTTTTCCCCGGTATTCTAAATGGCGTACGTTTGTTACGCATGCGCTTGAAAAGGCTTATACCATCGTATGTAACTTTCGGTCAGGATACAAGAATCCCGTGCAAATCACTTGTTACCTATGACAATCAGATGGCTACATGTCAATATTTCCAAAAAGCTGTTCATCACGGTAAACCATGTGATAAACTGGGCAAGGAGACAACCACACCAAAGGACAACGATGCTTCCTTCAAACCAACCCCAAGCAACCCCAGTGCACCTGTGACAGTCACCAACAACAATGAAGCATCCCCTTCAACAAACTGTTTTTCGATCAACAGAAACGATGGTTGAAATAGCAAAATTTTTGGTTGAAAAAAAGATGGTGTCAGTTAGTCAAGACAAACACGTTTCAATTTCAATAAAGATTTTAGTTACAACAACCGACCTTGCTTTTGATTTAACAGTTATGTGAGTTGAAAAACAATTCGGTTTTAGTTACTATTTCTTCGCGTTTCGCCTTCGGGTCGTCAGTGCTTAAAGCAATTCAAACTGAACTGCCATCTCGTGCCTAGCAGTTCAGCTTAAACCGCCAAACAGACGCAAAGTTGATCGGTTTTAGTTGTTTTAGATTTGTTTCAGATATTACGATTAGTTATTTCAACTTAAGCAAAATTATTGATTTTAAATGACAATAAAATATTCCTTATTGATATACGTTCTGATTTTTTAAATGAAAATTCGGTATGTTAGGACATATAAAAAATATGTAATATTTAATATAAATAATATACTGTCTTTTAGTAGTGCTGGTGTCAACGAAACTTTCTAATTGTGACCACTATATTACTTACGAACAAAAAGTCGAACCGAATGCACTGATTTTTATTTTTTGAGCCATTGCAACTTACAGTTTCAACAGATGTTTCAACAGAACAGATGACATTTTCAATTTAATCACTTTGTTCATACAATTTTTCTACATGACTTGAAGATAACATGATGCTTATTCATTAACATGCATTTCACGATGGAGAATCAAGTTGATTGTAAGACCAAAATTCAAACGCATGCAGTTCACTGGGTTCTAGTTTTGGTTAAACACGTTTTGTTAATTGCAATATCTCTAACGGCTATCAATTCTGTGCATAGCAGCACTACTTTATATCAATCGTTTCTTCTTGTAACACCAGAGCAGAAAAGATGTAGATAATTTATCATCACATTAATATTCTGACAACTAATGTTATGATAAACATTAATTGACTATCATTCAAAAGTTACTCTTCACGAGTTTTACAAACGTATAATAAGCGAATTCCGTTTGTATGAAAATGTTTAAGAAACGCGTTTGAATTTCAGCTTAAGTGATGGTTGATTTTCCATTGCGATTTTTGTTTTGCTTTGTGCTGTTTTTGACATTAGACAGCATTAAAAACAACATATTTTTCAACTACTTCAATATGTGCAAATCAAATAGCAAATTGGTTGAATCAACAAATTATTAGTTAAAAAAACAACTGCAAAAATCAAACATTGCGAGATCGTAATTATTTGATTGGAGTGTTTTCCGTGTGATTGAAAATTCAAACCTGTTCTGGATGTTTGATGAATTCTGCAAACCCAATTGCGAGTGCTTTTGAGTAGTGGTGCGTCATCACACGGCAAATAGTGAAAGTTTTGTCTACAATAAATGGCTGTCTCTAGGTTCGTTCGTTTTTTTTATTCACATTGTTCGACGAACAAAAGCAAAGTCTTGAGGTATTACATTACTTTTTATGGAATTTGACCTTTGGGTTCAACAGACTTTGCAGTCAATCCATAGCGTACAGAATCACTGCATGGCTGGCAGAGATAGCATTTCACCAGAGTGATACACGCTGGCGTCAGATTCTTGTCCACACCGAGGATGCAAAAAACGAAGCATCGCACAAAGAGGAAAGCGCACTTCTTCTCAGTGTCGAATAGACAGCATTTGAGTGTGTGCTTGTGGTTAAAGCAGCTGGCGCGAGTGAAAAACATTCTCTTCGCATGAATCGCTCTCACGCGCTCTCGTCTAAATACACCCAAGTGACCACTGGCGCGTGATGGTGAGCGAACACTTCTGTGAACTTCAATTAATAGAGAGTAGATCTGGCCTTGCTATGAAAACTTTGCAAGGAAAACCGAAAATTTTACGATAAATTCTTTTATTTTGCTGATTTTGCGTGTCCACGCTTCTTCTACGCAAACCATACAGTAGAGTGCTCACCGGCGTGTACACCTCTGTGAAAGTATCTGCATCCACCTCAGAGAATTTATTAGCTAATGCTCTAGCACTTTGGTGCGATTCAGTGGAAGAGGTAAAAGGAAATAAACGAACGCACTCATAATGCGTGCACACTTTATACAACAGTGGTGTATATATGTGAAAGAGAAGAGCTCTCGTTGAAGTTGTCAGTGCGAGGGGAGAAATTTTTCTTGCTCTTCGTCACACAGAGGAGATGGACATCTCTGATGGCTGGTACTACGATCCTACTGACAACAAAAATCCTTTCAGGTCGGGTCTCGTACATGCGACTACTGGCTTGTAAGACCAGCGCCATTTTGCGATGAACCGCCAACTCGGGACGACGAACAGCGAGTGGGAAATACATAACACTGTTGAGATAGTCAAAAAATCAAATTCTTTATTCATTGTATCCTATTAATCATACTAATACTTTTTTTCAATTAACTGCAGAATTGAAAACGCGCGTAAAGTCTAAAGTCAAAGTCTAAGCACTAATGCATTCCATAGTCTTTTACAGAAAAAGAAATGTTTTTCGGATTCGAGTCGGGTACGGTTACCATTTTTTTTTTCATTTTCAACGGGTACGGGTCGGGTTCGAGTTACAAAAATTGGTTGGGTTTAGTTTTTGTTCCAGTTTCGGGACTTTCTTCGGGTTCGGGTAGGGTAAGGATGAAGACTTTTTTCTTTTATCGGGTACGGGTCGGGTTCAGGTTTGGAAGAAAACGTAATCTCGGGTTCGGGTCGGGTACGGGTAAAAGTTTTTTTTATTTTCGATCGGGTACGGATCTGGTTCGGGTTTGAAAAAATGTTTACCCGACCATCTCTAATCCCGGTAAAGAAAAATTCGGTTCATTCAACCATCAACTAATGTGAACCACAAATTTAAGCACAATTTAAAATGATTTCTGAATTTTCTACTTCTTCGATTTAAATGACGATTCAAAATGAATAACGGGTCCAGTAAAACCAAAAACAGTTCGCATGCCCCAACACTCACATGACCTACAAATTGAAGTAGCAAATTTTTGTACGTTTTCATAATTCTAGGAACGGATATAATTTACCAATTTTTTGCGGGGTTTTTAGAGTTTTTTTTTAAATTTGATTTTATGAAAATCAGAAATGATATTCGAATATGATTTAATGAAAGAAAATAAATGTAATAGGTAATTTCTAATTAGCTACTCATCACATGGTAACATGGTAAAATCATCATCACTCTTGAATTTGGCATTCTACACTAAGCATCCTGAATCTCCCGAACCGGCAGTTGGATTTGAAAGAAAATCGAAATATTCTTATATCATGATGATTGGTCTAATTTAAAGTTTGTCAGAGAGTATTTTATGAAAATCGAGGTTTTATTAATGAAAACTTGATGCTAAATATGCAACGGACTAGTGCAAAAATATATAATAGTCATACAGTTTTCGAACGTAACACAAATCTCCCAGAGTGTCAATTTTCCTACAAATCACTCAGAAGTCCTTGCCAAGAATCTAAACACAGGAAAACGAACTCTTCCTCGGAAGCGACTCTTCACTACATCGTGTCAAAAGTAGAACAAAGAACAGCGATGACATCGAGTTTAACGTTTTGTAATATACTGGGAAATCTTGACTCATGCCGATTCGAACAGAAGAACTGGCGTTCCGTGAATCATTGCGATGATTTCGAAAAGCGATTCGTTAAAATCGAAAACAACGCTCGCTCGCAGTTAGCACAGTACTGGGTAATTTATTGTGCATCGTTCGTTTACAGAACTTCAGTTTAGCAACCATCGGAAGGCAACGCCAGTCTCACAGCACACAGTGGTCGGAACTTGTTGTTCCGAAATTGTTGAGCTAATCTAAAATAGCACCCTTTTTTCTCACTCCGCCCCGATGCGGCCCCGTTCTCATCCGTCGCTTTCACAATTAATTCGAAATCTGTACTCCGCGTCGCAGCGCATTCGGTTGAACCCCTGTCGAAGGCCGGTGCTTCTTGGAAAAGTGTAAACAAATCATCAAATTTCACCGTTTACCGAAGAACCAAGGGCTGGTACCGACTTCCTTCTGTTGGGTTGGTTGGTTGGTTGGTTGGCTGGCCCCGGACCGCGGTGTAGGTTTTCAGCTCGTGTCATCAGTTCCCCGCGTCGGTTGGGGTTCGGTAGAATATGTTGCAATGCGCGTTTGATATGTCGTTTGGCACTGTGGATTGAATCCAGTTGATTGAGTTGTGATGCTTCGAGTGTCAGGTTTCATAAATGATTTAGCTAACGTACTTATATCTTTCGATAGATTTATTTGGTGTAAAGTGCTATTGGGTATGTTACGGGAAAACATAATACGATGACGGCGATTAGTCAGTTATCGTTTACCTCAAATATAAACATTTCATAGCAACTGTTTTTTCATTGTCCTGGATAATTGAACTAAAATTTTTTGATTCAACTAGCATTTCTTTTCATTCTTCAAAATCTAGTTTAGAGAAACAAATAATATTTTATTTTTATGGAAATTGCCCTCTAATTTTGGACCACTTGCACACACAGAGTTCGATTCATATTCCTAAGTCATTAGGTCCGAATAAACAACAGTCCATTTCTGATTAAGGAGCTTGTGTTTCGATGAAAATGGCCCGTATCGATAAAGATAGATGAAATTTTTATGATACAAACGCATCACGAGTGTGTGCCTTGTGGACAAATTTTCAAAAAATAAAAAACTGTTTACAAAATTACTAAGAAGTTTAATGAGGAGAACGCTGTCGTTAGTTGCCGAAAGCCGCAATCTAGATTGATATGCCAAAAATGATCGTAGAAGATTATTATTTTTGATAAAAAAAAACATCTAAATTACAGAGGTAACTAAATAGTTTCTATACAATGGTGAATTACCTGTCACCTTTGAATTCTAAACATTTAGTCCACCTTTCTGGCAAATTATTGATACCATAAAAAAAAAAATTTTTTTTCCTACTAACGCGTGATCATTTTTTCATTCATCCAAGGAAGATCAAGTTTTTTAATGCATTTTGTTATTCTTACGGTCTAAACTGCAGGTAGTTTTTGGATGATGTAAATTCACAAAATATTTTTATCTGTGTGAGTTCATTTCTGCAGTTCCTTGTGCTGGTAGGTCTTAAAGCCTGAGTTCTAGGTAGTTTTTGGATGTTTTTAAGGCTTATACTCTAAGAAGTATTTAAGAAGAACAAGCACTACCTCATAACTCATCACAATGATCATCAGTTTCGTTGGTAAACCTCGAGGGCTATATTCCAAGGAGGTTTTCGATGGACAAGAACTTCCTCAGACATTACCACAGTATGTCAATTTGCTGAATATAAATAATACTACCACGGATGGCTTTTATCGTATCAAAGAACGCTCAATGGCAACTCTTCACACAATTGAATCAGTGCCATCAAAGAGAGACGGAAATCATCGCAACAACAAAAACCCGACATGGCTCATTTAACATAGAATCGACACCAGTGCGAGAGCGAATTTCTCTCGATGACATTTCTGAGAATCAAAGGTTACGGTCGCTTACTCTCGTTTCGCGATCCGATTCTGTATGGGCAGTAGATAATTGCGATAGAATTATTCTAACTATGTGCATTTAACCTTTGTAAAAGGTGATTTTTTTGAGGTTAGGATTTTCATGCATTAGTATTTGCTCAGATTTTTTGAGGTTATGATTTTCATGCATTATTATTTGCTCAGTATGCTCTGACATTTCATCATGAATAGACTTACTAACGAGCAACGCTTGCAAATCAGTGAATGGGCCCTAGAAAAGTTGGCAGAAAATCCGCTTTTTTATCGACAAATTTTGTTCAGCGATGAGGCTCATTTCTGGTTGAATGGCTACGTAAATAAGCAAAATTGCCGCATTTGGAGTGAAGAGCAACCAGAAGCCGTTCAAGAACTGCCCATGCATCCCGAAAAATGCACTGTTTGGTGTGGTTTGTACGCTGGTGGAATCATTGGACCGTATTTTTTCAAAGATGCTGTTGGACGCAACGTTACAGTGAATGGCGATCGCTATCGTTCGATGCTAACAAACTTTTTGTTGCCAAAAATGGAAGAACTGAACTTGGTTGACATGTGGTTTCAACAAGATGGCGCTACATGCCACACAGCTCGCGATTCTATGGCCATTTTGAGGGAAAACTTCGGAGAACAATTCATCTCAAGAAATGGACCGGTAAGTTGGCCACCAAGATCATGCGATTTGACGCCTTTAGACTATTTTTTGTGGGGCTACGTCAAGTCTAAAGTCTACAGAAATAAGCCAGTAACTATTACAGCTTTGGAAGACAACATTTCCGAAGAAATTCGGGCTATTCCGGCCGAAATGCTCGAAAAAGTTGCCCAAAATTGGACTTTCCGAATGGACCACCTAAGACGCAGCCGCGGTCAACATTTAAATGAAATTATCTTCAAAAAGTAAATGTCATGTACCAATCTAACGTTTAAAATAAAGAACCGATGAGATTTTGCAAATTTTATGCGTTTTATTGTTTAAAAAAGTTCTCAAGCTCTTAAAAAATCACCCTGTATAAGTTGTGTCTATGAAAATGTATGTGAATGCTCCACACAAGGGTTTTAAAATATTGCAACCTAGTATGAGAATCATCAAGCTGAATTATCGATTCGATTTTCTGCGATAATTCTCAACTTATTTTATTTTACTTTATTTTATTTGGGAGCAGGGAAAAGCCCGCTGGAGCTGAATTTTGCAATCTCTCTCTCCAGCAGGCATAAAACCTCCTCATCTTTTTATATCAACAGATTACTAAGATCCAACAGATATACTGCTTAATACTAAGGGCTTAAAGTAAAATTACTCCCGGCGAGGGCCAAGAGTGACTGGACGGTGACGTTGAAGGCCGCATCCTGCTGTCCGTGAGGGTCCGCGGGAAAACCTCCAAGTCACAAACACTCGGCGGATGTCCGGCATGCCCTCGGAGAGCGGTGAATAATAGCAATGGAGGAAAAAAGGAGAGAAAAAGTGAGAAGTGAATGTTGTAGTAGATGGAATTACGAAGGGGTTCGAAATAGTGGGAGGGGGGTGTTTCGAAGGAAGTTGAAAAGCGGCAAAAGATCAAGTTAATTGTCTCAAAAGATGGCGAAAAGATGAAGAAGGGGGGATGCAAAAAGTATTAGTAACATAATAAAGATATAGTTAGTTCCGAAGAAGATGGTGGACAGCCGGGGAATCGAGAGAGTCGAGCGGATGTTAGAAACAAACCTAATGGTGAATATTATTCTTGGTTGCATAATCGATAGAGAATGGAAGCAGACTTACTAAGGGAGCACTAAACTAAATTTGTGGATTAGATACTAAATTAACCCTAAAGCTAAATCTAGAATTTAAGTATTGGAGTTGGATGGACTGTTTAAGATTGTGTTTAAAAAAAATGTTTTATGGTATTGCGAGGCAGGGTAAAATCAAATACATGAGAACATCGATTGAATAGACGACACATACTGAAGAAAGGTTCATTATAGCCATAATTAGTGCGAGCGGTTTGAATTTTTCAGGAATTGATGAGATCGAAGATTTCGAGAATGAATATTTAAATTTAGTTTGCCTAACAATTCGGGGCAATCAATTTGAGATTGCAACAGATCTGACACGAATATTGCCCTGGAGAGATCTCGGCGAACAGATAACAGGTGTAGATCGATTAGTTTACAGCGTTCCTGATAGTTTGGTAGGTTGTTGGGATCTATCCCAGAAAGACGACGAAGAGCAAGAGTGAAGAAATTTACGCTGAATAGCTTCGATGCGTTGGGTGTCCAGTTGATAATAAGGGGTCCAGACGACAGAAGCGTATTCTAGAATAGAACGAACCAAATTTTTTTTTAAAAGTACTTTGTGACTCGAAAAATAAAACCAAGTGTCTTGGAAGCCTTAGAGATAATATACTCGACGTGATGTTTGAAACTATGTTTAGAATCCAAAAGGACTCCCAGGTCCTTTACAGTCGATTCTCGCTTGAGGAAAGTTCCGGAAATAGTATAGTTAAATACTACGGTTGTGCGTTTGCGAGTAAAGGAGATCACAGAACATTTAGATGGGTTTAGTACCATTCTATTAAGGTCGCACCAGTGTGAGAAAATATCCAACTGTTTTTGTAGGAATCTAGCATCTTCGTGATCTTTAATAAGATGGAACAATTCAAAATTGTCGGCGAAATATAATTTCAAGCATTGCATCGAATGGTTCAAATCGTTCAGATAACATAAGAATAAAAAGGGTCCAAGATGACTGCCTTGAGGTACACCCGAGTTAGCTCGAAAAGGTGCAGCTGTGCAGTCTCCGATTTTAGTTATCATACTACGACCAATCAAGTGCGAATGCAGCCAATTCAAAAATGATCCATTGAATCCAAGCCTGTCAAGTTTAGCAATAGCTATTTGGTGATTTATTTTATCAAAAGCAGCGGAGAAGTCTGTATATATGGCGTCAACCTGCTGTCGCACCTGTAGCGACTGAATTACGTAGGATGTATAACATACCAGGTTTATAGATGTGGATCGTTTTGGCATAAGACCGTGTTGAGTTGAAGATATGATACTAGAGCAGTTGTGGGTAATAAAGTCCAAAACGATTATTTCAAAAAACTTAGATACAGCACATAATGCAGCAATTCCGCGGTAATTTGATATATTGCGCAAGGATATATTGAATAACTAGCTGACCCGTCGAACTTCGTCTCATCTGAAATAATTTTTTTTTTAATTTTTGTTTTCGGACAGTAAAATTGTCTAACGTTAATGTTTTATTCTATTATTTTAACGATTATTTGGCCTACAATAAACGAATTTAAACAAATTCATATTCAAAACATTGAACTCGGCCTACAGAAGAAATATCATCAAAGATTATTGTGAACGTGTTAAAAATTTTTGTAACGAAAAAAATAAACAAATGTACCATCTCATCTTTCGAGCCAGTGCATTGAACAGAGATTGTAGATCTCTCTCAAACTAATGGATGGAGTTGAACCCCATTTTCAAACTTGAAGGGTAGAGTAGAGATGACCAAATGAATACTTTATATTGATTCCGCAAATTCACAAAAGCTGCCCTCGCAACTTGTTATTTGTAATTGCATACTAAAGCTTAATTGTAGACTGAAGACGTTTAAAAATTTAAAGGCAAATCCTCGGGATTATCAGAGGTAACCAAATTGTTTTGAGCAGTTTTCCATAAATTGGTTCACCGCTGGTCTGGTGATAATACTTAGTTGTGTTTTATAAATGTTCGTAGAATGGCAATCACAGGATCAATTTTCGATTCACAATTTAGCAACAAAATGAGACATTCATCTTGGACACTCGAAAGTTCAAATTTCCATTTTATTAAATATAGTGTCCATTAACTTTTACAGGAACGCTGAATTCGTTTAATAATTGTATCAATAGCCGTCTCACCACCACATAATTTTGCTTAGTATTCGATCTAAAATTAACGAATGGCGTTTAGTTCGGTCTTGAGAATCAATATCAGAATGAATTATTTTGAAAAATGAGCAATTCTTCTGTTCTAGCGGAGTCAACATGATGAGTGATTCTACCATTATTCTTCTTATCGTTCAAGCTAATGCATAAAACAATAGATCACACAACTAATGGTTTTTACATACCACAATTTCTCCTTCATGTATGATATTCACGATTAGCATTTGGTAATTGGTCGTAAGGAGAACGGTATGATTTGGCTCAAGCAGCTTACAAATGTCATGAATAGCATTCCTAAGAAGTTTTTTAGTAATCCATCCTTGAAAATTTACCCGAAATGGCTAAACGAACTTCAGCAAGCTAAATGCAAGGAAAATCTCTTTTTTTTGTTTCGATTATAGAGGTTTCGCCTCTTCGAGCCAGGAAAATTGTATGACCCTATGTTCGGGGTTGGGAAACGAACCCAGATGGACTGCGTGAAAGGTATCGACTTACCAATCACGCTATACCCGTCCCTGTATCTGACCTCATTATTTCAACAGCAGAATTCATTTATTGATTTATACAACTCACGCCCATCATGGTTAACATTATTCATCTAACTGATTACATTGCACACAATGGTATCTATTGCTAAACGATATCAGAACTTTTGATCCTGCTTACGGTATAGCTATAGAACAACCATATGCGTTCCACTATGTCATTTGGCATAAGCTATGAAGCACTTGTTTCAAAATGACGAATATTAAGGATCAAGCATGCATGTACAGTTTCCACCCAAAACTACTCGTTGCGCGCAAAACGATTTTCCAACGATCTAGTATTCTTTTCTTCAACGGCGAAATACTGAGCATCTCGTTGCGCACCAAACATCATCTAGTAATCATTGACGACTTTTTCAACGGAAAATTCCATTGTCCATACAAAACAAAAATATGGATTTTTCCCACTTTGCCGGCAAGTTTTCCTAATTTTTTTGATGTACGAACCCGGTGGGGATAAAAACTGATTATACAAAAAAAGAATCATGTAAATCCGTCCATCCGTTCTTACGTGATGCGATTACAACTACAGACTTTCCGAGTATTTCTTAAGAATAATGGAGGGTATTCCATCAGGTCCAGCGCTTGATGATCTTTTCGGTTTAGTTAAGGAAGCTTTCGCCATACCTACTTGCGATTCTCTCTCGGGAAATTCCACATAGCAACGATCATTATCAGACTGTAAATTTTATTTAAGGGCGTGAAATACTCAGAGTATGAAGTGGAGCGAAGAAATGTAGCAAAATTCTCTCACGGTTCATGCATTGAGAGACTCGAGTTCTTGTAGCATCTTCTACCGGATTGAAAATGTTGTATACAATATAGATAGCAATATAGCAGCTTCTGTCAAATTTTCGGCAATCACCAACACTGAGTACTACGAGAACATACCGCACTCAAAAGTTATGCAAAACTCACCAGTCCACGCGTTTATCTATTGATTTCTCTTTTTCCATTGAAATGAAAATTTCTTTCATGCAAAAACTCATTTTACGAGATCGTCGCGTAAATTAAGGTTTTAGTGTATTTAACTAACTGAAATGAAACAACTACAGAAGTAGACGTGGAGACAGTATATACCTTATGATCAAAAAAGAACCGGAATTTTATTAAAAAACGCAAAATTTCAATTTTTAATAAATTTCTTTATTATCGCCTTCAAAGTACTCTCCTCCTGTGGCAATACATGCATGCCAACGCTTGATCCAATTTTCCATACAAGTTTTATAGGCCGCCGAAGGTATGGCCTTTAGTTCACGCAGCGAATTCTCTTTTATGGTCTCTATGGTCTCAAAACGTGTTCCCCGCAATGGCAATTTGAGTCTGGGGATGAGGAAAAAGTCACACGGGGCCATATCTAGAGAGTACGGTGCTTGGTTGATGATATGATCGCCACACGAAAATTTTTCAACTTCTTTGTATAGACGCCAAACAAAAACTAATCGTACGATATGCGTCACAATTTGACAGAATGTGTATAAAAGTGTTGCCAACGTTGAGAGAATAAAAGTTTACCGATTGGACAAGCGCGGGAATTTTAAAATGAAAATTCCGGTTCTGTTTTGATCATAAGGTAAATGGATGACTCTTTGGAGGGAAATGAAAATTGGTTCACCAATCTCATGAAAAATTGGATTTTTTACAAAGCTGTATTATTATATGATTCTGTTCCCTTTATCCGATAATAGCCTCATGAATAAATATTTATTAGATCACTGTTTAAATTATCGATACTCTTGATTTTGCTTTACAATGCTAGATGTTATTAGTCTAATTTACCTATTGGCTATATTTAAAATGACAGAATAATTGAGCAAATGTTGCTCACACATTAGAACAAAGCCTTGCTTGTTTGCTTGAAATATATCCGGATTCTTGTACGTACAACTGTGAGACGACAGAAACAACGAAAAAAAAAAACACTTTCTCTTCGAATGTAGCGGAATAGTAAACTATTTGTGAATCGAACAAATATCGTTAACCATCTATTGAATAGTGCCAATTTAATCCAACGATCGCGGATAACATAACACAACGACCGGCTCACATTCCGGTGCGCTTCAATGCACTTCACTCTATCCCACACCTGCATCTAATTTGCATCGCACGGGAGCATAATTTCTCAACCGATTTCCAGCACCCTTTAGCTTGGGCTTCCTGCGGCTTCCCTTCCCTTCCCTTCCGATACGTCGAATTCCATCTGATCTTCGGTTGCACTTGGCGGTTTCAGGGCGGGATTCCCATTAAAGAAAGTGTCGCGCGAAGAATACCGAAACCTGCCTGTAGGAGCACAGTCAAACAAAAATATACGAGTGGAAAATAAACATAAATTCCTTCCTTCCTTGCTGCCCTGACATCCCCGGTCCAGTGCTCATTCAATCTTCGCCCCTTCAATGCGATGGGGGGCTGCGAGCACGTTCCAGGCAGAAAACAAGCAACAGCGGTTCCCACAGGTTCTACCAGTTATTCAGTACTCTACAACACTGCCGCGATGTTGCAACATGTATTCTTTTCCGAATCGCCTCGCCACATTGAGATAGTGGAACAAATTATCAATATTTTATCCTATCCCAAACGAAAAGGGTATTCCTGGCCTATTCAATCGCAATTTTTTTTTATTTGGTTCTTTATTCCGAACTTTGATCCACTGTGCAGCAGCAGCAGCAGGGCACCATCCACAGTGTCACACATTGTGTGCTGCTATTGCGTATATATTATTTCGCGCATCTGTCCCCTCTCCCTCCTCCCACGGGCCCATTGGTGCCGTCTTTGCCGCGATCGAATAGATCGCCCCCACATCGGACAGCTGTATCGGATTGTCTCGCGCTTCGCCGGCGAAATGATTTAGTAAGATTGCCGATTGGTTTATGAACGCGCAAAACACTCATTATTACAAACATAATAGACCAATTATCGACGATTCGACGGTGGCACCATCGCGGTTGTTGGCCACCCGGAGTCCTCTTCCCGTGAACCGATCCTTGGCCGGTTTTGAGAGAAGGTGAAGCGATGCGGGTGAGTGAGTGAGTGAGCGAGCAGATCTTCTCAAAGGCAGCCGCAACCGACCTGCCCCGGGATAGGACGGCGTTGCCCGAACGCGGGACGTGGAAACAAAGGGGACAATCATTTATCAACGATTTAACTCCGGTGCTCCGGAATCTGCCGGGGCCGGTGCCGTCCTCTGATGCGGATGGTGGAAGATCGGATACCCGGAGGACGGGTCGAGATCTCTTATCGAACCTTTTGGATCTTTCGGTTGCAGTTTTGCGCATCGATCTGGATGCGGTTGGGTACTTCGTGGAGTTATTGAAGTTTGGGCCCGCCAGTCCCTCTTATTCTCAATTGGGATAATTTATATTTATTTCTGGTTCCAGTTGACACAAAAGAGCGCTCGGGAAGTTTTACGGTGGCTAGTGTTTCTAAAGTGAAGGTTTCGGTCTCAGACGGAGGAGCACAGTCAGTTCGCATATGATTTTGGAATTCTATACTGGTCTGGTCGTCGATTTTTGGGATGTCAATGATACCCGTTGAAGACTCTTTTTTTTTTCAGTATGTAAATTGTGTTTTACATTTCAAAGGATGTTTGCTATGACAAGGTTAATACTCAATTGATTTGTTCGATTTTTAGAAGCCGGGTTCCCATGCGTGATTTTTGTATAATTAAGTTAATGACAGCGTAATCTCTAATACCAGTATTATAAAATAAATTATCGATATTGGTTCAGTGATGTGCTTTTTTCTCTAAAGTTTCTAAAGTTAACAGTTGCTAACTATCTAAACTATTACTTTTCAATTACGTTTAACAACACGATTGAGCATCTGCACTCGTCCGATTTTCTAAAACCTGCATTCGAAAATTAGTGTTTTTGAAAACTTCTTCTCATAATGTTTGGTCTTAGCAGATTGCACACTCAAAACTATAATCGTTTTGTGTGTATTACCGCTAGTAAAATGATGATGATATTTTCATCAGAAACTCTCGATGGCAACATATGTATAACACAGAGAATTTTCAACAGGATGAAGACGACTTTTGGTTTAGTTTCGTTTTCAATAAAAAGATACCGGAGAAAATCAGTTTCTACAAGATATACTTTTTGTTGGAAAAACTTATTTTTCTTAAAGGTGCCCTTATTGCAATGTATAAACGGTTGGTAGGGAATGTATTCACTTATCTTGGGACAAAATTTTGTCAAAATCAAAAATAGTGGTTTTTCAGGGTTTGGAATATTCATTCACCGGTGAATGAATATATAGTTCCATTGCATTATGAACGAACAATTCCACCGCTCACAATGAGGACGTCTTTTCAGCCAAAAAGAACCACACAAACAAAACACTAGTGGAAGCAAATATATTCCACATATGCACAGATGGTACAGTGTGGTGGTATTAGAGTCTTCATGAAGCACAGAAACCGTGAACAGAATTTTCTCTCTCGTGGTCTAAACGTCGTTCTTCTCACAAAACTGGTCCAGTTTCGGGTTGGAAGAACCAGGTTATCTGCCTCTTCCTGGTAGCTCATCCAAAGAATAGTGTTCCCCAAACTTATTAATGATGGTTTTAACACTGGCATGATGAATTCCAAACCGCGTCGCCAATTTTCGCTTAGTTATACCCTTCTTACTTAGGCATGTGTCCAGAACCTTAATTTTCACGTACTTTTCAAAACCAATTATAACTTATTCTAGTGAACTTTGCGTTGAACTGATAGGTGGTAATGGCCAGGGCTTGTATTGTGAATCCTCAAACGAACGAAGTAACAAAAAACACCCGCTGTGAAAACTTTGCTTGACATAACTGAATGAGAGACCTATATTAGAGAGAAAATGGATGCGTGAGAGTATATGATACTGAGCAGACCAGTTTCTCTGCTTGGTAAATTTCCTGTGCTGTCAGTCTCAGTTAACACATGAACTAAGCAATCCATGGCAATGCAATGAAATGAAGGATTCGTTCTCCTTAGTGCTGTACGAGAATGAAGAACTTTGCTTCACGGCATGCTACAAAATGTGAAGCAAGGTCATACAGGCAATATTTCCGGTGTTTTTTTAGTTTAGAATTACAGGAATCATTTTTGAACATAACGTTTGTACCCCAAGACCCAATTTGATCACATTTCAAAAATATTTCAAACATTGTATAGCAGAAATTTCGCATTTGAACCCGTTTTCGAAACGATCAATTTGTTTCTTGTAAGTTTATACTGTGCATATATCCTAGAAACACAAAAAGCAATGTTTATTCAATTAATATTCATTGGAACTAAAAGTTATGAAGCTAGTTTTCTCATAGGCATCTTCAAGCTGCCGCACATCTTCATGAACTAATGAACGAACGAGGCAGCTCTCCTTGCTTGCGTTGCGCTGTGAATTCTACCTAACATACGAATGTGTTTGAATAGCACAGAGGGTGAAACTCTTTTGTTAATATTCGTTGCTTCAATTTGCAAGCCCAGGTAATGGCAGTTAAAATTGATGAGTCGAAAGCTAGACTAGATTGAAAATGAATAGAATGATTTTTTATAACCAATCAGTTAGGTTTACTCATAGGACGTGATTTTTGTTATTTTCGGATATTGAATTCTTCAAGAATCAACTCGAGATATTCACCATTGGCCCATAAGATAGTTAGACGTATTCACGTCACAAAAAGTGGGTGGGTAATGTCAGAGACATAACTGGATGACGTGAATGCGAACCAAACTGGCATGCTTCCTTCACACCTTCGAATATCAGTTAGTTGATCGATTGTGTGAATTGTGCAAGCTTTCCTCTACTTCACTACTAGAATTTGAAACGACGCACCTACACTAAAGTACGGATTAGTTACATCAAACATTCTGACAAACAATTAAATATTACGGAATAATTTGCACAGTTCTTTATAATGAAATAATGGTAGTTCTGAAAAGAACTTTTTATGAAGGTGTTCGTGTTGACGAGTGACGAATTGAATTCGAATTTCGATGGATTTCCAGGATGACCTGTTGTCGGTAAAGCCCTTAGAAGGGCTAATTTTGTAGAATGTTCCCGCTCTATCGTTGTTCACATTTCGTTGTATTTTGCTCAAATAACAGATCGGCTGAAAAGTTCGTATCGTTTTCTATGAGAGGGCGTCACTAGAATTAAATCCATACCATTTTCAGTTAGTACCAACCTTCAAAAGATACGTGTATAAATTTGACAGCTGTCTGATTATTAGTTTGTGAGATATTGCATTTTGAGTGAAGCTACTTTTGTTATTGTGAAAAAAAAATGGAAAAAAAGGAATTTCGTGTGTTGATGAAACACTACTTTTTGATGAAAAAAAGTGCCGCCGATACCAAAAAATGGCTTGATGAGTGTTATCCAGACTCTGCACCGGGCGAAGCAACAATTCGTAAGTGGTTTGCAAAATTTCGTGCTGGTCATATGAGCACCGAGGACGATGAACGCAGTGGACGTCCAAAAGAGGCTGTTACCGATGAAAACGTGAAAAAAATCCACAAAATGATTTTCAATGACCGTCAAGTGAAGTTGATCGAGATAGCTGACACCCTAAAGATATCAAAGGAACGTGTTGGACATATTATTCACGAATATTTGGATATGAGAAAGATTTGTGCAAAATGGGTGCCGCGTGAGCTCACAATCGATCAAAAACAACAACGAAAAACCATGCTGAAATTGAACGAATTGGGCTTCGAATTGCTCCCTCATCCACCGTATTCTCCAGATTTGGCCCCAGTGACTTTTTCCTGTTCTCAGACCTCAAGAGAATGCTCGCTGGTAAAAAATTTAGAAGCAATGAAGAGGTAATCACTGAAACTGAGGCCTATTTTGAGGCAAAGGACAAATCGTACTACAAAAATGGCATCGAAAAGTTGAAAGATCGCTATAATCGCTGTATCGCGTCTGATGGCAATTATGTTGAATAATAAAAACGAATTTTGGCAAAAAAATGTGTGTTTCTATTAAACGATACGAACTTTTCAGCCGAACTGTTACAAACGACCAGCAGCTGTATCGCTCTTGTTTGAAGCAAAACTCGCACTGCAAACGTCCCGCAGCAGAACTGCTTCCGGATTGATTCAATACTGAAGCAATTTTTGGGAAGGTCCCTAACTGCTCACAAAATAGCAAATGGACAAATTTCGCGCTAACTCGAACAAATATTAAAACTACACTGGAAAAAAAATCAGTTGACAAGGAAAAGTTTCTTTCACATAATTTTTTTTGCCTTAAAAGTGCCCAACTTAAATTTTTGACTGGTGGTAGAGAACATAATCACCTATCTGGTAATAAAATTTTATCTAAATGGAAAATGTTTTTTTTGCAAATTTTTCAAAATCGATTTTTTTTCTGTGTGCGACTCGATTGTGATTTTTTTCAAAATTTTTATTCAAAAACTAATTCTGTAAAAACTACTACACATTTTTGTAGGATTTGTCATTCGACTACAGCCGCTTGAAAAAAAAATGGTAAAAATGTTTGGCCCATTTCAAAATACAGTCTGTATGGTTTTTGGAAAACAAAGTATGAAAAGTGACTGTTCTTGACAAATACCGTTTCCGTTTAATGATCAGAGCAGCCCGAGAGCTCACCCAGAGTCGCCAAAACAACTTTTGATGAGTTTGTTTTAGCTCTAGATCGGACTCCAATCGCGTAGTTTCTTTTTTCTTTTTATTTGAGTTGTTGTTTTGGGTGCGTACCACGTGTTCGTTTTAGTCGGAGTCAGAGTCACCCGCATGTAGGTTCAAAAAAGTCTTCATGTACAGCAAGTTTCATTAAAATCTGAGAGCGTGCTGCCAACACTGAATACGATTTAGCGCGAAGTTCGTCCATACTAAATTTTGATGTTGAATATTTCACTTCGGATTTGCATTTTTCAACAAATGAAACTATCAAAATGCTTCACGGGATTCATTTCTGACATTCAGAAGGGCCAAAATTTGAACAAAGCTAAGCAAATTATTCTAGAATCCCAAGTCCTAACCAAAGTTCAGTCTGCTGTAGTGTAACACAACTATCTTACGATCATCACTAAGCGGTACGCGAAAGTTTTTTTTATTTAAAAAACATTTTTATTCAGGCCAGCTTGCGTACAAGCTTTACGTGGCCGATTGAGCCGATTCTTTAAATATTTTTTTTTTTTGTATTCGATCTCGTCGTCACCCTTTTTCTAGGGGGAGAGGAGCTTCCATTTCCCTCCTGCGAGAGTTGAGGGGCACTTTGTTCGTGGCTTGTCTCGTCGTCCATTGATGCATCGGTGGTACTGTTGGTTTCCGTCTTCTTTTCGTTTTCCTTGTTATTCGCAGTTTTGAGCTCGTTGCTAGTTACTGTAGAAGCGCCTTGTTGTACATTGGTTGCAGTTGCTGGTTGGTTAGATGGTGAAGGTGTTTTTGAAACAGGAGCACTGCATTCACTAGTGTCCGTTGTTGAGCGGTTGTCCTTGTTTTTGTTTGTTTTCGCAGTTTCAGTGCAAGGTTTGCCGTAGTGTGCAGGTTGTTCACAAAACTGACATGTAACCAGTTGATTTTCATACGTAATCAGCGTTTTACACGGATGTATTCCTTCTTGACCACAAACGATGTAAGATGGAATTGCTTTACGTAGTTGCATTCGTTCCACTTTCGATGGAATGAACTTCACAATTCATTGCAAGCGAACTCTCTTCACGGGGCTAAGAAGTGATCAAGATTATATATTCAGTTTTCGCTAACAGACTGATGACTGGCTCTACGAACGCGAACGGCTGTTAGTGATGACTTTATGCCACTGAAACTGTTGCATATCACTTATTTTATTCTTGTCAAATTAGTAGAGGGTAAGAATTCTTAATTATACTTGAATATCATAAACATAACTAGCAGGAGAGAAGGATTGGCGATAGCAATCTGGCGATCTCAGTAAATACTGCAAACAAACAAACGCTTCGTTTGCTAGCTGCTAGAAAGAAACTAGCTCCTGCACTCTTTCTACTTCTGTAAATCAAATTCCTGCTGAATAGCGTTTAATTGGGTTTAATCGAAATAGTGCATGATAGTTAATCAACCAGTAGGATAAAAAATAAGTATTTTAATCAGTATTGCGCATTAAACATTTTTTTATTGAATTTTCATTGTATATTGCTATGAGTTGTGAGAGTTGTGATAAACATATGTCCCCATTACAGCAAAACCAATAGAAAGAGCAATAAATTGTGTATAAACAAATGTGAATCGCGTTCGGACCTCGAAGAAACATGCGACAGTTAAGAGCCTGAATATATATCTTGAATAGAGTTTGCTTGCAATGAGTCATAGGGCTAGACCTTGTCACTTACCGAGAGAAGAAGAAACAGTAGTATGGGTGAATATTGTTTGCTCTCTTCCATTCTCTTGCATGGACAGCCATTTCAATAAAGCAACAAGGCTCACGCTTCCTCAAAAGCGACATGGTTCATAATGTTTATTCATGAATGTCATACGCCGTGAAGCATGTATACTCATCTTCACTGCTTCGTTCATCCAAGCCCTGTGGTTTTCTGTTAATCGGTTAGAAATTTTAAAAGTCAATTTTATTCAGTATTTTTATTCGAAAATTTTACTTATTTTGTGAAAGTCACTAGTACTACACTTTTTCGTAGGATTTGTAATTTTTCTACTATAGCTATTTAAAAAAAAATGAATCAACAAGTTTAGCTCTTTTCAAAAGACAGAAAGTTCTTCCAATCTGGGAGGGTGCTTCAAACATTTGTTCGATTTAGCGCGAAATTTGTTAATGGGGCAAAGATTTTTCTGGAACCGGTTCTAGCATCTTTGAGAAAGTTTGGTGCACAAAAAAAAACAGTGTTTTTCCCGGTTACGCCATTTGTGTTCGGCGCTGCTCTCACCAACTAGGAGCAGGTAATTTAATATAAAGTTATTTCACTATGCTTCATATTTCAAAATACTTTAAAAGTAAAACTAAGCGTCAATATAAATAAACGGTCATATTCATTGAAATTAATGTATTCCAATTTAGTTTTACATCGAGGATGGTTTTGAATCGAATTTTTTATTCAACTGATGTCCATTTCATAGTATTATTTATTTAGAAATAGTGTGAATTTCATCACTTTTCTCAGTGTATGTTTTAATTCATAAGAACGTATTTGTTTTTAGGCGTACTGGTAATGGTGTGCGATATCATCTTTGAAATGAATTGGATTGGAATTAAAAGAACGGTCAAGGAACATTCTATTAAAAGAATAAGTAAAACTTTTCGAAATTTAATGAGCGGGTTAACATGCTTCTTTAGTTTGTTCAATTGCATACAAGAATGCATCATGAAATTATATTCACTCATTACACTATTGCACCAAAGCTACCTTAACAACCGATTCCAATTTTTGAACATTTCCTACAAAGCTCCTTTCAATAAACCAAAAATAGTCGTTTTAGTAAATGTTTTTGCTAAGAAAATGGTTAAAAAACCATTCTATATTTCTTTGTCTTATTTATACAAATTAAAAGGGCCACGCTACACACTTCGTAACTTTATATTACTTGGTTTAAGCTTTCCAAAAAGTATATGTATGTGCCGTTTGGTCTGCGACCCTGCTTCCTATTAATAGTTAAAGTTAGTGTATATAAAAGTTTAAATGTTAAATAACTTTTTAAGGAAAAGGCCAAACCGTGCACAGTCTTCAACAAAAATGTGTAATTTTACGATTTTAGTAATTGTCTCGAACATAGTAGACACTGAAAATACTTGTGAAAAAAGTTATGTACAAAAAATAGATTTTAAGTGATTTCAAACGAAATTGCTTCATATATCCGAAATTTTTTGCGTTAGACCTATAGCTTCTTCGGCAAAGTTTTTTCTCGTTAAGAGTTCTAAAATTTTGTAGAAGACATCGTTTTTCTATCTCTTAAGGGAAAAAAGTTGTTGAAATGAACTTTTATCGTAGTAGGCTTTGCACATTTTTTATTGTGATCAAATTACGAGGTATATTTTTGTGAATGAGTTCTCCAAACGAGCTATGTATGTCGGATCAACGGTGCGATGGCACCGAAAACCGGTAGAAAGGCAGCCAAAACGTCCAGCAAGGCCCATTCAAAGCACTTTTTAGTGCTAAAGAACTAGTTAAATTTTGTCGCTTTCCTACCATTTTCCGAGCAACTGTTGCCGAAACAAGACACACACGAGAAGTTTAAATGATTTGCACCGTCACTAACAATGCAATTGTCTCGTACTGAAATTTTGAGAAGAATCTGATATCTTCGAACTTCATAGCTTCAATAAAAATAAACTACAGTAAATTAAAAAGGAATTGTTTCAAGTTTGGAATATATAGTTGTAGAATAGTAACTGTTTAATGTAACTAATCTGTACTTTAATGTAGGTGCATCGCTTCAAACTCTATTAGTGAAAAAGGGGAAAGCTTGCACAATTCATACAATTCAATTCAATTCACGACATCTATTTATGTCTCTGACATTACCCACCCGCCTTTTTTATAAGATTCGACTTCCGATTCAGGAGATACAAGTTGATTATTGTAAAAATGTCAATTTCACATCAATTATTCTGGTTTATCGGGTTTGCAGATTTTGATAGTCGATGACCAAATGAACTTATTTTAGTTTTATCGATTTTTGATCTCGAAAAGTACCCAAAAATTTTATCTGGATCGCACTGTGATTTTACAAAGATGGCTACACTGATTTTCAAAAATGTCGAATTGAATTCAAAATGGTTTACAACTCCAGTTTCGACTACACCGATTTTCGGATTCCGGTTCCGAAAGTATCAGGAATAGAGAAGCTCAATTATTTTCTCTAAGAATCCCAAAACGAATTTCATAAACAAAAATTCGAACTAAAAGGCTTATGGTCCCATGCAAAGTTGGTGAGTTTTATCCGATTTTTGCTTCCTTTTTTGGAATTACAGGGGGATGAGTTTGTAAAATACAACCCGTCGTAGAAGATGACAATATCAAAAATATAATAAAAGTTGGGCTCAAAACTATAACAATTTATTCGTCATGTTAATTCATGGCCATACAAACCGTTTTGGGTTAAGCTGAATACCGCTTCTGGAAGTAACATACCTTAAATAATGACCGAACAATGACCGAAAACTGTTAAGTCACTTCGTCATCTCATTGAATTCTTAGAATGTTTCTTTTAGATCCGACTTGCAGTTCCGAATTTACAGAGTAATGAGTGATTGAAAAATTCAAACTATCACTTCAAATTACGGCCATTTAAATAATATCATGAAAACTACAAACACCGAAAAATATTCAAATTCGGATTGTTAAAAAAAGTACCACCTAGGTTAGATGGATAGGAACGTTTTTTACTCAGCCAAATAGTATCCGAAGTTTTTCCCAAAAATTGGAATTTTCACTGGTTGACGACCAATGCACCTTGAAAATAATAAATTTTGACGATTTTTAAACACTATTGGTTTTCTTCCCCGGCCAATCAATATAAGATTTTTTCATTTTTTTTTTATTTTCGTTTATCGACAACCGTAGGAAACTAGAGAATGGGACCAGTGGCGTACGTAGGAAAATGAGCGCTTGGGGATAAGAAATATTTGCTGCTCCTTCTTCGTTTAGCACGCACTTTATACAAACCCATACGAACGTACCTTGACAAACACCGATATAAAAGATATGAACAAATTAAACGATAAAGACTGTCCCAGAAAGTATGGACGCACTTTGATTTCGCTGTGTTAGATATTCAAATTTTATTCGATATACTGATAATATTAGACTACAACAACAGAATATTATTCTCAACATTTGCTTAATTCTAGATTTCTATACTCTAAATTGTTAACTTCCACTCGTGAAGCATTTACAAAAAGTATCTATAATTCTTTCAATAGTCATGAGAAATGGCGAAATTTTATTCACTTATTAACTGATGTGATATGCACTTCAAAAACAAATCTTTCAAATCAGTTGTAATCATGTAAAAAATATTAGTTCTTTAAAAATATGATACGTAGTTGGAATCAGCTAGATGATGTATTGTCATCATGCCAAAGGTTTTGATTTGACACAACAAACAATTTCACAATAGGCGAGAAGATCAATTTTGATTTTGGTTTGGCATTTTGGTTATAAGTTGAACATAGTTAGTGTCTGTCTTACTGTCGGTTTTGCAAGATACGCTTTGCGCAGTGATTCGTTAAATTCATGTGGTTGAAATTTTGTGCTTCTTACTTGGGCACTGAGTTTCACCTTAATGCTTGCTCATACCAAACATATTAGAAAACTTCTATTTTGAGTCATTTGCTGTTGTCTCATACTACTGAAAATTTTATAATAAATTGCTGTTCATATTTTCGATGATGTGTAGAAAAAAATGTGTTGCTGCGTTAAGGGGCGGGTAGGGTCTAACACTTTTGAAAAATCCTTTATTTATTTCGTAGTATTTTATTATAGTAAAATATTTCAAGAATATTCTGTAAAATTTTCAAGCCTATCGTAACAAAACTCAGCAAGTTATGGGGCTTTAGCTTTGCTTATCTTATACTGCGAAGAAGTAAGAGCTCGGCGCACAGTCCCAAGATTTCTGTTTCGATTGACTTAAAAACTTGATAAAACATCCATGAAATGTTTCATTATAACAAAATACAAAAATAATATGATTTGGAAATGTTAGAACCTACGGGATCGCTAAAGTAATAAATTGTTTCCTTCGATTTTATAGACAAAAAACTTTAAACGTGATTTTCTCGAAAGCACATTTTAAAAGTCCAATTAGTTTTTTTTTTAATTATGTGTCCATCGTAATTTAAAAACTACTGTCTCCATTTTTTTTTCAAATTTTTCACATACTTTCTACATATAAAAAAACAGACCCCGAAGTTTTCCGTTTTCGTTGTTAGATACTTTGGGGAGGTTTAACAGCTACAAAATGGTGGATTTTTTCGTGAAAAATCGTAGCTTTTACTTTAAACAACCACCTAAAATTCAAAAAATATAATTGAAAAACCAAACAGAAACGTTAAGGTCTAAAAAAACATCTACTCTATCTTTGATTTGTTATTTTATGATAAGTCTGCGCTGAGATACAGTGGACACCGCAAATCATGATTTTTAAGAAGCGTTCTCAAAAATCCCTCTTCACCGACTTATTTATCAATATTTTTCCACGAAAAAAATACAAAATGTTGTTCGAATGATATTTTGTATTATGCAAAACGTTCGAGTTTATTTGTTTAAACGATTGTTCTGAAAAAAAAATAGCAAAAGTGATGTTTTGCCTTGCGACTTTACAACCGAGACCCGGAGGGATCAGTTCATCGAGACCACAAAATGTCTGTGTGTGTATGTGGCAAATGATGTCACTCAATTTTCTCAGAGATGGCTGAACTGATTTCCATAAACTTAGAATCAAATGAAGGTTGAAAACATAAACTTAGAATCAAATGAAGGTCTGAAAGTCCCATACAAAGTTTCTGAGTTTCATTTGGATCCGATTCCGGTTTCGGAATTACAAGGAAATATTGGCAAGTTTATTAAAAAATGCGCACTCGATTTTCTCGGAAATTCTTCAACCGATTTTCACAAACTAAGAAGCAAATGAAAGGTCCTGAAATTCATTAAAAAGTCCCCAAAAAGTTCATCCAGATCCGACTTCCGGTTCCGGTATTACAGTGCGGAACCGGACAGTACAAAGTACAAATTTTCAATTTCATGAGTATATTTTTCACAAGCGATGGCGAAACGAGGTGCACATTTTTATAAAACTTACTGATAAATTAATCTTGTTGGCAGACCTTGTTAGTTAGTGAATATATAAAATTACTTTGGGACTACTAGTCCCCGGTTTACGCTTCCGAAAGCACCGATTATAGTGAATAAAATCTCCAAAAACGAAACTCATCTCGATTTCTCAGCAACGGTTTTATTCAAATTAAAGCTCTTATTGTCTTGAAGGATACTGTGCAATTTCATCCAGATCCGACTTCCGGTTCCGAAATTATTGGGCAATGTGTGTCAAAATATTCAAATCGTCATTCAAAATGACGATGCAAAACTAGTACGCGTCGGTACGTGCGGCTTTGCTCCGTTCGCAGCGTGCTTTGTTCAATTTCGTATAGCGTGCAAGGTTGCCACATTAAAATCTATATTTTCAGGTGAAAAAATGTATATTACTAATTCTTTCATTCAATTTGCACCTACTTGTAAGTGTTATTAGAACATCATGATAACGATGCTTTTCTATAGAAGTACACTTATTGCCTTTCTCACGAAGAAAGCTTATGCAATCACTTGAAAAATTTGCCCAGAGGGCTAAGTGTTCTATATCATTCGACACAGTTCATCGAGATAAGCAATGTAAGTGTCTGTGCGTGTATGTGTGTGAGTATGTGTCAAATAAGGTCACTCATAAAATAAAAAATCTCGTGGTTCCATAAGTTGCTGAATTTCACACCGTCATTTAGAGCGACAATGCAAAAAAGGGTAAAATTCTTCTAGACATGGTTTAAAACTGATTCAATTTGTACGTTACGAACCAACTTCGACTATAATGGTTCCCAATTCCCGGTTCCAGAAGTACCGGAAAAAGGTTGTCAAAAAAGTTTAAAACGAGACTCACTCAATTTTCTCATATTTGATTTGATCGATTTCCACAACCAGGCTCAAATAAAAGTTCCTATAGTCTCATAGGTTGCTGTTTAATTTTATCCGGGTCCGACTTCCGGTTCCAGAACTATTGCGTGTTTAATCATTTAGTGAGACGATGCAAAATAAAGAAAAATTCTTATTAACTTGACATAGCTGAATACAAAAATAAAAAAGTTAAAAGTTAAAAAGGTTATGTTAGTTAGTTAGTTTCTTATTTTATTCAAGATCGAAAAAAATATTCTTCACAGAATCTTCTAGTGATATTTTTGAAAATATAAGTAATACGAGAAAGACTTCATTACACCACTAGGTTAACACCCCTCCCTTAAATACAACAAGAGATATTCTCGATTAGTGAAGTATTCAAGACCAAAAATTGCACACAAATTAGTACGTATTAGTCAGGAGTAAAACCCCAATTATCTGCAAAGGACTCACCATTGTAGACTAGCTGGCGCACCTTCTTGCGAACATTCCTCATTAAATTCCGTACAGACTTCTTGGCGACAAGTTTTGACACTTTCTTCCAATCTTTTTCGAACTGTTGAATGGTTTCGGCTGTCGAGACATGTTTCCTAAGATGTGCCTTCGTTAATGCCTAAAATTCCTCAATTGGTCGAAGTTGTGAGTAATTTGGTGGATTCATGTCTTTTGGGACGAAAGTGACATTTGTGGTAGTATACCATTCTACCGTTGATTTCGAGTAGTGGCAAGAAGCAAGATCGGGCCAGAAGACAACAGGATCCTTGTGGCTTCGAATCATGGGTAGAAGTCGTTTTTGTAAACAGTCCTTGGTGTATATTTTGCTGTTCATTGAAGCAGTGGTGATGTAGGGTTTCGAAATCTTACCGCAGCTACAAATTGCTTGAAAGACCATAGCTTTCTTACCAAAATTTTTCGAATTCAATCGATGTCTCGGACTGGTTTAACACTTCTTTAACTTCTCGCACCGTATAATATTGTGGTCCCGGCAAGGATTTGTAATCGAGTTTCACGTAGGTTTCATCGTCCATGATTATGCAGTTCAAATTTCCAGCTAGAATCGTATTGTACAGCTTTCGAACCCTCGGCCTGATCGATGCTTCTTGTTTTAGACTACGTTTTGGTTGTTTCTGCTTCTTATAGGGTCGAAGATTCAAACGTTCTTTAGTACGAAGAACATTTGACTTCGAAGTGCCCACTTTTTTGGTCACATCCCGAACTGAAACCTCCTTCTTTTGCTCGAACAACAGGACGCAGCCATAAAGTTTGACAGATTCTGAACCATTGCAAAATGGCAGCGGTTTTTGGTTGCGTCCATACTTTCTGGAACAGTCTTTAGGATATAATCAAAGTGTGAAATATTTTAAAATCTATTACGCACCAATAAGAGTCTCTTTTACAAGCCAACAAAACGTGTGGTAAGCCCACTGCACTCAAACGTTGTAAACATTTCTGGTTTCTTTGTGTCGGTTTTGCTTGTTATGCTTTGTGCGACGATTCGTTCAATTCCAGCGGCATAAATTTGCGCGCATTTTTTTGACATCATTTCACCTTAAGAAATATTTTCAGTTCTCTTATATTTATTAGTTATATTTCTCGCCTATAGCGAAATTGTCAATTGTTTGTTACATATCAAAATGTTTGGCATTATATCTTATCTAATCGAAAAAAGTTAAATGATCAACATTTAGGTCTACGTAATTTATGAACGGTCCCAGTATTTTAAGTTTTTGCTTTTCCACTAGTAAAAATAGATCCGGACGACCAAGTGAAATACACTATTCGACTCAATTCGTCGAGCTGACCAATGTCTGCATACATGTGTGTGTATGTGTCAAATAATCTCACTAAGTTTTCTCGGAGACGACTGAACCGATTTTGACAAACTAGGATTCAAATGTAAATAAAAGGTCTTGTGGTCATACTGAATTCATAAATTATATTCGGATCCGACTTCCGGGTCCAGAGTTATAGGGTAAAGTGTGTTAAATTTTGTTAGATATTGTCGCCAGTTGAAGCGGCGAAACAACAACCGTATAACCGTACAGTAGCGATATAAAATCATGACAGCAGTTTTCAGCACTGCTTCGTATGCTCTGAGATTCCTTTTTGTAAGTTATCCGGGAACAACATTTTGAACAGATATAGTAGATCTCAGCTCTGATAAAAGCTGAAAAATCTCAGCGCTAGCAGAAATGATCTGCACATCTGCTGACAGAACGCATGGTTTTTTAAACTACGAACCGTGTTTTCTCTTTCCTTCAGAATGTGATTCATTGATAGTTTTTGTAAACATGTTGCTATTAGCATGTTTGCACATTACATTGTTATTGCAACCAATTCACAAGCGCACTCATGCCACTCACCAGTGTTGGTACCTTTGAATGACTGTTGGAAGGAAGGAGTTTAGCTAATCAGAATTATAACATAAATTAATGGGTGCACAGAACCCCCTTCTGCAACGTGCAGCGCCGAGTCACTTGGTTTTTCAAGAAGCCAACCCTCCATCCATTGGTGAAATACGTAGGGATGCATGGCAAGTCTGTTTATGCAAAGGATAAAAATATCCCCGATGAAAAGGTCTACGTCGGGTTTACTTCGTTGGGGATCATTTCCACGGCAAGTATTGCTCCGGGTTTTCCCTTCTTCTGGCATTATTTTCCTGCACACATTTTTCCAACCACTTGTTCTTAGCTGGGCCGAATGTGGGCCAATGGGATATTCTGATGAGACTTGGCGAATGCACATATCTTCTGCATATTTTATTTTTACTTTTCCTACCGCACAGGACCTACCCCACGCGCCGTCCGGATGGGGGAGGTCCAAAGTTCTTTCAACCCCCCGTGGCAGGTAAGTGGATGTGGCTTCTGCAAAATAACGAAAGTACAGAACACGCGTACAGTCATGCTTCAAACTCAGCCGGTGAGGAAACGGGCACTGGAAGGGTTTTTATTTTCGATCATAGACGAATTCGAACAATCGTACAATGTTGAGTCCGACTGTTTAGTTACCTATCTTCTACCGGTTGCTGACAGCAAATGTTTGATTGCGTAGAAAGTTACCTTGGCGGATTCTTACGTGGCAAGCCAACGAGAAGGAAGTACCACAGTTTTTCGTCGCAATGAGCGAACACAGGGGGGTAGGTATCTAACTTGGCAATTTCATGCTGGAGAAGTGAGCAGTTATCATCATTTATTACTACAAACCAGAATGGAAGTATGATTTCGAAGGCTGTCGGAGCAGTTATTACCAAAGCGAAAGAAAAATCAATTGAAAAGAGTGAATGAAATTATTTCGTTAACGAATGCCAAACCTGTCTTAAATCCCGCGAGTTAACGATTTACTTTTACTAATTTGACATTATCCTGGTCCACTTGGAACCATTCGTTTCTTTCATTAACCAACTAATTTCTATTTGAACAGCACTTTACTTACGTTCCCAGAATCAACCCGATTCGCTAATTATTTCCATCTTCTAATTGAAGACCACAATTCAGCAAAGTTCAAATAGATCATACCACCCCTCCAGGTTTAGAGTTGGACGTCTTCCTCGGTCTTCCGGAAGAACGGTGCAGCAAACTTCGAAGGCAAACATAAAGCGCACCGAACGAACGGACGGTTGTCGTGATTCCCCGGCGGTTTTTTCTATTGTTTGGATTCAGTTTTACCCTTCCAGATCCGGGTCCCAATTATGTGTATCATCGCGTTAAGCCCTCTCCGCCGAGTTTTGTGGAGCTGCTCCAGTTATCTTAATGCACCGGGGCTGCCACCACCACCAGTCATGCCACCCTGTCCCGATTGGTGGCGCTCGCTGTGCGCTTTGGTCACCCGGCCAAATTGATCGGTTCACTCACGGAAGATCAAACAGGTCGTCGACGAATAGGCTCAATTATCCTATCGTCTTTATTTCATTACATGTTCGAAGGGTAAGACGATTCGATTCTCTCTATTGGCGCACCGCGAATTCATGGTTGTATTTAGGATTGATGCTCAATTCATTCCATCCGTTAGTAAGATAATCACCCTTATTCTGAATAACGACGTATTGATTTTTCGATCGAATGGGGGTCGATCGAATCCTAGCTACCTTTGATTTTGCTAGCGTTACTGGGAATACAAATGAAATACGATCGTAAAATCGATACGACGTTATTCAGAATAAGGGCGAATGTGAACTCTGTTATAGTAACATTAATAACTATTGTGGCGTAGCGAAATTTTGTTTCTGATCTGAATTCGACATCGACCACCAAAGTATAAAGAAAAGGAGAATTGAAATATTTGCAGCGAATCGGACATTTATCTGTGCAAAAAAGGCGGGTGGGTAATGTCAGAGACATAACTGGATGTCGTGAATACGAACACAACTGTTGATCAATTGTATGAATTATGCAAGCATTCCCTTTTTTCACATTTTTCACTTGATCTCGATTACTGTGAATTTCACACAGCGAAAAGTGCACAAATCTAATCAAACTGTTCTTGATGTACACTAAACTGAGGATATTTACCTTCGATTTGCGAAGAAGAAATCCTAATAGTTCTTTAGAAAACTTTTAGAGCCATTAAATGACTGCTTTTGAATGATGCTCCCCATCGTTGTCCTCTGTTCGTTGTTTTTTCACCAATGCAAACGACTAACAGCTGTAACGTAATCGCTCTTGTCTGAAGCGAAACTAGCTTTGCAAACGACACACAATACATCTGCTCGCAGTGGTGATAGAATCCTAACTGATCCAATTTTTGTTAAGAGGTTTCTTTTTACGTGATCTCGTTTGTAGCTTTTTCACTAATGGGCGGTCCTAACGGCTATAAAAATAGCCGCATACAGAATTTTAATTTCGATTATTTCATTTCGGACTTGCATTTCATTGAAAGAAACTATCAGGATACTATGCGGGATTCATTCTTGCCTTTCCGAAGGACCAAATTGTTGAACTCACTACGATTTTAAGCACTGTTCGGAACATTTTTCTAGAAAGATTTGTTGTACAGCAGCAGATATTTTGTTCTCTTCCTTAGAACGCGTTCTGATTGGCTGGTGTTGACATGGAGCAAATTAGACAGGTTTTTCAATAGTGTACTATTGAAATACTTCAATGGTTTTGCTATACATGTTTAAGTTGAAAAATTTCGATTCTATTGGTAGTTAAATTATATAAATTCTTTCACAGATCACTGAGCTATGAGCTTTAAAACTACGAGGAAGGCAAACGCGACTTATGAATTATCCTCTTTGATATTCGTTTATACCAAACATTTCAAAAAAAAATTAATTTTGAATTATTTGAGATTATGGCACGCAACTGAAAATTTTATCATAAAATTGTGATCATATTTCCGCTGACATACCGCAAGAACTATGTTGATTCGTTAGATACAACAGGAGATATTCACGATCAAAAACTTATCACTCTTTCAGAGGGTAAATTTTGAAGAGGCGCCCATAGTAAAGAAAGTCGTGTTCACGACAAAAAAAAAATCAAACATTTTTTATGAGGTTAAGGTTTACAAATAGTTTTATTTTTTGATTATTTAACTTTTATTGAGTTTACATAAAGTGCATGCTAAAGTACATCCGTCCTTGCAAAAAGCCAGCCTTGAGTAGAAATGATCTCACCGACGTTGTAAAACAAATGATTTGCTATGCGGAATACTTTACCTTATGCAATTTCATCCATATATAAAATCTGATAACTTTTTTTATTTAATAATGTTAGGTTTAAAGGCACACTGCTTAAGCTCTAAGACGCCAAGATGGTTTGATAAATTACTACCTATATCTGGAAATACACTAAAAAGCGCTCCAAAACCTCAAAACATTCGCCATGGCGGACGAAAACATGCGTGTAGACTTCTTTCTTCGTTTTATTAATTAATTCCTTCTCAGTTTTCGCGACAAAATCGTAGAAGTAGATCTTACGCTTCAGGTTGGCCTAGAAATTTTCGATGGGAAGCAGCTGGGAGACGTTGGGTGGGTTCGCCGACTTGGGTACCACATCGATACTCAGCCGCTTCATCGCCTCCAACGATCGCATCGAGTAGTGGGTCGAAGCCAGATCCGACTAAAACACAGCGTCTTCGCCCTTATGGTATTTCTTGATGAATGACACAACTTCCGGCAGCTATTTCGTAGAGCTGTCAAATTTTGTCGGCTGACTCATGGGTTACTATGTTTGATGCTGCATAAGTAGTTTCGTCAGTGCTGGTGAAAAATCAGCAATTTTTATAACTAGTGAATAAAACTTACAATAATTTTTAAAGAGATGTTCGAGAAAACGATTTCTTGCTAGTATCACGGGTTACATGAAAGTCGAACTGCTTTGAACAACGATTAAACATTCAGTACAAAACTGACGAAATACTCGTTGTAGCTTGTAGACGAATTGGTTCTAGCAGAATGGAATGCGTAGAAAAGGATGAGCTGGGAGACAACGATGACGAATATCAAAATCTACCAAACATAGTAACTCCAATCACGAATCGAATACTCAAATTCGATTCGTGATTGGAGAAGATCAGCAATAAAAACTGTCATGAGCACGTCTCTGCAAACATATAGATCTATGAGCTTGCAAAGATCTTGGTAACTCGGAAGATTGATCACAACGACCAAACAGCAGCTACATATTTTAGTGTAGAACGGAGCAGAGCACAATAAAGTACCTTTAGGCAATATACATTTTCAAAGACTTTCGTCACACGACAGACAAACCATAACAGCTTAGAAGCTTTAGTTAGTGGAATGCAATAAGCACTACAAAAACCTGCGTCCGGAAATTTTACACGAAGTTACGTCGAAGTCAACTTTCGTCAACCTTTCTGAGTAAATATATTTCATTTCCTAGTTCAATTTTCCGAAAGTTTGAAAGATTAAATTATTCAAATTTGCAAAGAGTTCCTGATCTAACTGGGTGTAGCGCTATAACCGCTCCTTTTATCGCTTCCTGCACAAACAACAGTGAGAATTACTCGAAAAAGTGATTTAAGAATGAAGCACAAAGATTCAACTCTATTTTGGCCTGTTTCGGCATCCTACCATTACATTGCTATCGTACCAAACCAACAGAATTATTCACGACCCCCTAATTAATCCCAGAGCAATAAAAACAGAGTTGTATTTGAAAAAAAGTCAAATACGACAAAACTGTGAAAACCGGTGATACATAATTTTATGGGTGGAGTTAATGATGTATTTTTAACTCAATTAATCAGATTAATCGATTAAAATTTGCAAGTAATCGAGTATTTGTAATCGATTAACCACAGTGCCACTAATCGAGCTATTCGATTAAAAGCAATTAATAATTAGAGATCTGTGTATATCAGTTTGTGGCTAACGCTTCCATTCTAGTTTAAACTTAGGCCGCAGACAGAGTGAGCATGTACGTTCTACCCTGTCTGACTGGCGTTT
Organism: Malaya genurostris; assembly: GCF_030247185.1. Classification (NCBI taxonomy): domain Eukaryota; kingdom Metazoa; phylum Arthropoda; class Insecta; order Diptera; family Culicidae; genus Malaya; species Malaya genurostris. The sequence goes on from NC_080570.1 coordinate 131,251,701, forward strand.
TAGAGTGTCTATAACAAGATTCAGAGTGGCGAAATGGTAGCGCGTATGCACGGAATGCATAAGAACGCAGGTTCGAGTCCTGTCTCTGAGCGTATCTTTATCCAATAAATCAACTTTAAACTTTGTTTGAATACCACACAAGACTTGGCGGGGTTAGAAAAGTTTAGGAGCCATTTCACGGGACTAAAAATGTTTACGAGGGATCACGCACGATTAGAAAGTTTAGCAAAGTTTAACAGGAATTACAATGTTTAAAGATTAGACGAGTTTATTCGCTTGAATAATTACAGAGTTTTGAATGATTCGTCCTTTGGACTTGGACTAGAGCGAAAATTTACTCACAGCAAATCAAATGAACCCTGTCAGAGTGAAAGCTGAGCAGATCTCCCGCAGGGTATCATTGATTTGTTGCGAGCGTGTATCTCGCTTTTGGTTTGTTAATGCCAGTCACCAACTCGGTTCAGCTTCTGGCACTGTCTGTGTCTCCGAGTGAAATAAACTTAGTTCTATTGAATTGTATTATCTATCTGCTATAGTGTGAATGGCATGAGTAGTTATCTAAACAAAAAATGAATTAAAATAATATTTTTAAGAATTTTAACTGCAGATCGCAAGTGTTCATACAGTAATGAATTAAAGATTTAAGCCTAACCTTCAAACTACGGTACTAACTGGAAGCAGCTGACACTACAGATTTATTCTAACTAACCTAACAAATACAATTATCTACAGGATTCTTAGAAAATTAAGCTGAATCAACAAAATCTAGCAACAACCTTCGTTGTACTTGCCTGTATTGTTCATTCAGATATGTTAAATGACAAGAATATTACAATTTCCTTATTGATACACGCATTGTTTTTATTGCTCTGCTGTGGCTGGAGATTAAATTCTCGGAAAAATTAATTAGTTGTTCGACAACGAACGACACTACTGATAGAGAATGGTGGAATTGAATCAAATATTGCTCAGAATATAACCAAAATGCTCCACAAAACATGATAAATGTCGAGGACAACGCTCCCAAACACACATAGTGAAAGCGGACTTAAATTACATTTCCTAAGCCAAATGGGAACTCTTGTCTCACTAGCAATACTCCCCAGACTTGACCCCATCTGACTATTCTGGGAGCACTATTCTTTGGATGAGCTACCAGGAAGAGGCAGAAAACCCGGTTCTTCCAACCCGAAACTGGACCAGAAAGTGGTATCTCTAACTATGAGGAACAAATCAATTTCAATACGTGATTTGGCCAAAAAAACAGGAACTAGTGTCGAAATGATCCAGCGTATCAAGAGGCGAAATCACCTGAAGACCTACAAGAAGCAGAAAATCTCGAAACAAAGTGTCGAACAGAAGATGCGAGCAGCAACAAGGGCCCAGAAATAGTATTCGCGTCTTTTGCAGTGTCCGGATGCATGCGTTTTGATGGACGATGAGACTTATGTAAAGGAGATCTCAAAAACCCTTCTAAGTCCACAATACTTTACTGTCGTCGTTGGGGAGGATGTGAGCGATGCGGACAGGTCGATTCAAATGGAGAAATTCGTTCGAAAGATACTAGTATGGCAAGCAATATGTTCCTGTGCTTTGAAGTCAGCCATTTTTTACACTACCGGAATTATGAATGCAGAAATCTTTCGATCTGATTGTCTCCAGAAGAGATTGCTGCCTTTATATAAGAAGCATAGTACACCAATACTGTTTTGGCCAGATTTAGCGTCGGCTCACTATGCCAAAACCACTCCCGATTGGCTTGTGGAAACGGGTATAAAATTCTTTGAAAAAAATATCAATCCACCAAATTGCCCTCAGCTTCGACCCATCGAACGTTACTGGGCAATTGTGAAGAGGGTCTTCAAGAAGACTGGTAAGGCAGCTGGGAACATGCAGGAGTTCAAGAAAATTTGGGCTCAAGCGTCCAAAAAATGCGATGCAACACTTGTCCGGAACTTGATGAAGAGCGTTCGATCAAAAGCTCGAAAATTCGTGAAGGAATAACTAAAATTTCGTCCGGTTTTCCTTATGCTCAAGTTTAACCTCGTACAATAGAGGAAGAAAAATTTGTGGATAGCTTATTTTCGATACACTCCTTAGTTCGTCTCTTTTTGCAATCTTCTGACATACTGAGCCTTCACCAGATCCGGCTAAAAGACCTCATTAATTATTTATAACCGGTGAAAGTCCATGTTGGTGGAGCTTGTCTGAAAGAACATCAATGCAGCGCATACAGAAAGATCATCATGAGGACTCTCCCACAATAAACACATTTTTCAATATCTTTATCGCAAAGATTATCCTTATGAGGCCCTTGACATTTGATACATTTGGACTTATTACTACAATAAGTAGCTGTATGCCCGAATTAAATATAGAAGATGAACCTTGGGTATTACATACCTATTTTTGGAACATGACCTCCCGTTTCAACAAATTTCGGAGTCCAATCATGGCGTACAGAACCATTGCATGACTGGTGCTGCGATCCTAAAACTCATTTAAAGTTCTTCCGAAAACTCGGGCTACTTTTGAAATATAGAGATATTAAAAGATATCTAATCAATTGAACGGTATAATAACGGCATTCTTTGTTAAAAATACCGAATCGCATGGTAAGTTTAAGGGGTAAAAGATAATGTAATGTACCAATACTACGAATCACTCAAGTTAATTGAAAAGTTGACTGAAAGAAAAGTCCAATGGTTCATCCCTGTTGAATCTTTCCAATCCGTTTCTTTTAACTACAAATCCATAACCGATAGAACAAACGAAGGGCAAGGTAGAGGCAACTACTTTGAAGTTAAACTTGTGATCATCGTTTTCTCATACTTCACGTTTTGCTCTAGTTTTTTTGTTTGCTTTCTTATTCCGCGAATAATTCCTTTCTTTCTTTCTTGACAGCAGTTAAATTCCCATCCATTACAATACACCGCTGTCGAAAAAGCATTACGGCGACCACCGGGAGCAGGATCCTGAACTTGAACTGCATCGGAATGAAATTTAGTTCGTACTTGTTTCTTCTTCTGCCGATTTCGGGGCAATTGCAAACGAACCTAATTGATTTGCATTTTCCGTATTATTTTCGTGCAGCTCCATTGCATTTGTAGAACAGAAGACAGTTTTATCTCTAAATCTAGCATAGAATCATAGCATCTACTTCGTTTCTGTTTTCCCGTCCCGCACAAACCTGCCGACTCGACTCGTCTACGAAGCAGAGCTTAAGCTTTTGCTTGTCAAGTTGATTTCAGCATTTTAGGCACCTGTCACGTTAGTTGGACTCATGCTACGTGAATAGCGATCCATGGTAGGTTGAATCTCTCACACAACGTGTCAGTTGTCATAATTTCAAAACGACTGACAACGGGTTTATTCCAGTATGACTGGAAGGATTACTGCTCCAAGTATTCATTAATTAATTTCTTAGTAGTCACGCCTGATGGAACGAATCCTCGAGCAAAAATCACCCTTAGAAACCTCCCATCCGTAACCGACGTACGTTTCCATGGGAAATCCATACCTACTTCGTATCCGTCGATTGAACCGCAGCAAAAACTATTTGCATCATCCTTCCAGGAAGGTAAACACAGTGTGCTGCCACTGGTTCCGCTCTTATCCAAGAGGTGAAAATATGCATACCACGTGAGCTCACGAAAGTTCGCATCATCTCATCCCAGTGGCCATCGTTGGTATTGCAATAGCAGCACCTTACCGTCTCCGTCGTCGTCGTCGTCCTTGTCCTCGTCGTTGTCGTCCTCGTCGTCCTCATCATCATCATCATCACATCGCAGTCGGCCGGGCTACCAGGCGACCAAAACCACACCTCTTCTAGTTGATTGGTTTACACTGCAAATGGCTAAGGTCCAAAAAGTTGCCGTTGATTATTCTTTTTTTTCATCCTTCCCAATATGTACTGCGCCGGCAGGCTGCGATGCTATCGCTGTCTGCATAACTCGCAAACGGGGGCTTCGCTGGTTGTTGTGCAGCGCATCAGCAAAAGGATCCCGTGGAAGGTGCAAAAAAAAAGTACACTGCCTTTGCTGTACTCTAGTACAAGACTAAAACAAAATCTTTCTATGCACGCTAGGCTGAAATATTGACGAAAAACTAGTGGGCGGTGGGTGGTGAGCTGTAGCGTCCCACCGACCGCAGCGAAACGCAGCACCGTAAAACTCTGCGGCCTCGGTGCGGCAAAGCACATAAGTGCACGGGTGGGTGCACTGCCGAGCGCACCGGGAACCGGATGATGCACACATCAGCGAATGCCAAGTCGCAGTCGATCGGGCACGTGTATGTGCCATACATGTGTCCCTAGTATGCTTACGTACATCCCACACATACACTCGCACCCGAGCGGTCGTTTTTTCTTTTTCTTCGAAGGACGCACCAGCATTCGATGCAGCCTGGAACTGGACATTAGGAATCGAAAGCCGGACGGTGTTTGAATGTGAACATTTTAATCGCCAAGAGAAGGTGGATGTCGACGTATAGATAATCTACTCAAATAAGGCACATGTTGGCGTTTTGAGCAGTTTTAATCATAAAAATTTGGGTTTCATTTGAATATACTATGCAGTTTAAATATAACTTCATTCATGATTCTTTTGATCATTTTTTGTCACTTAGAAAAAATGATTCGAAACTGCATAAGATAGCTGAAGCCGTAAAGATATCAAAAGGCCCTGTGTTTACAATTATACATGAACATTTGACACTGAGAAAGCTTTTTTCAAAGTGGGTGCCGCGCTCACTCACAGTTGATCAAAAACATCAACGTATTGATAATACAGAGCAGTGTTTGGCCATATTTACAAAACATAAATCTAATTTCTTTTCCCTTGATATGTGACAATGGATGAAACTGGGATCCATCATTCTACTACGAGATCAAACCGATCATCATCTAAGTGGAATCTAGCCGATGAACCACACCCGAAGCGGCACAACAATCAGCTGGAAAGGTTATGGCATCAGTATTTTGGAATTGGCTTAGGAAAATCTTCATTGACTATCTTATCAAAGTGAAAACAATTAATAACGAATACTTAACAGCGTTGTTAGTTCGTTTGATTGCAAAAATAAAAAGAAAATCAACTCATATTTCGAAGAAAAAACACTGTTTCACCAAGATAATGCATCGATTTACAAGTTAATAGTAACGATGGTTAAATTGAACGAAGAATAGTTACTTTTACATCCAGTCCAGATCTGGCCCACAGTGACTGCTGGATTTTTTTTTAAAAAAAGCTCGCCGATAAGAAATTTAAAAATCGAATGAAGAGCAATCGCCGAATGTAATGCCTATTTTGAGGCAAAAGACAAAAGACAAATCTTTTTACAAGTACGGTATCGAGAAGTTGTATTATTCTTAAAGAAGATAATATTGATCAATAAAATCATTTTTTGGAAAAAAAGTGTTTTTCTTAGTTTTTCTGTGTAGTGTATTGAGTGATGGGTTATTCGAATATTGCCTTACACTGAAAGTCTATATACAGATTCCTAGTATCAGAAGTTACAATTCAGAAGAGTACAAAACTAGAAACACAAAAGATAAGAAATTGGAATAAGAAGGTATACAAAAACTAGAAAAAATTACAGATCCTCGCTCAGAAATCAGAAATCCGAAATTAAATATCACAAATCAAAAATCTGGAATCAAATATCACAAATCAGAAATCAGAAATCAGAAATCAGAAATCAGAAATCAGAAATCAGAAATCAGAAATCAGAAATCAGAAATCAGAAATCAGAAATCAGAAATCAGAAATCAGAAATCAGAAATCAGAAATCAGAAATCAGAAATCAGAAATCAGAAATCAGAAATCAGAAATCAGAAATCAGAAATCAGAAATCAGAAATCAGAAATCAGAAATCAGAAATCAGAAATCAGAAATCAGAAATCAGAAATCAGAAATCAGAAATCAGAAATCAGAAATCAGAAATCAGAAATCAGAAATCAGAAATCAGAAATCAGAAATCAGAAATCAGAAATCAGAAATCAGAAATCAGAAATCAGAAATCAGAAATCAGAAATCAGAAATCAGAAATCAGAAATCAGAAATCAGAAATCAGAAATCAGAAATCAGAAATCAGAAATCAGAAATCAGAAATCAAAAAACAGAAATCAGAAAATCAGAAAATCAGAAAATCAGACAATCAGAAAATGAGAAAATCAGAAAATCAGAAAATCAGAAAATCAGAAAATCAGAAAATCAGAAAATCAGAAAATCAGAAAATCAGAAAATCAGAAAATCAGAAAATCAGAAAATCAGAAAATCAGAAAATCAGAAAATCAGAAAATCAGAAAATCAGAAAATCAGAAAATCAGAAAATCAGAAAATCAGAAAATCAGAAAATCAGAAAATCAGAAAATCAGAAAATCAGAAAATCAGAAAATCAGAAAATCAGAAAATCAGAAAATCAGAAAATCAGAAAATCAGAAAATCAGAAAATCAGAAAATCAGAAAATCAGAAAATCAGAAAGTGACAAGTCACAAGTGACAAGTCACAAGTGACAAGTCACAAGTGACAAGTCACAAGTGACAAGTCACAAGTGACAAGTCACAAGTGACAAGTCACAAGTGACAAGTCACAAGTGACAAGTCACAAGTGACAAGTCACAAGTGACAAGTCACAAGTGACAAGTCACAAGTGACAAGTCACAAGTGACAAGTCACAAGTGACAAGTCACAAGTGACAAGTCACAAGTGACAAGTCACAAGTGACAAGTCACAAGTGACAAGTCACAAGTGACAAGTCACAAGTGACAAGTCACAAGTGACAAGTCACAAGTGACAAGTCACAAGTGACAAGTCACAAGTGACAAGTCACAAGTGACAAGTCACAAGTGACAAGTCACAAGTGACAAGTCACAAGTGACAAGTCACAAGTGACAAATCACAAGTGACAAGTCACAAGTGACAAGTCACAAGTGACAAGTCACAAGTGACAAGTCACAAGTGACAAGTCACAAGTGACAAGTCACAAGTGACAAGTCACAAGTGACAAGTCACAAGTGACAAGCCACAAGTGACAAGCCACAAGTGACAAGTCACAAGTGACAAGTCACAAGTGACAAGTCACAAGTGACAAGTCACAAGTGACAAGTCACAAGTGACCGATCATCATCTAAGTGGAATCTAGCCGATGAACCACACCCGAAGCGGCACAACAATCAGCTGGAAAGGTTATGGCATCAGTATTTTGGAATTGGCTTAGGAAAATCTTCATTGACTATCTTATCAAAGTGAAAACAATTAATAACGAATACTTAACAGCGTTGTTAGTTCGTTTGATTGCAAAAATAAAAAGAAAATCAACTCATATTTCGAAGAAAAAACACTGTTTCACCAAGATAATGCATCGATTTACAAGTTAATAGTAACGATGGTTAAATTGAACGAAGAATAGTTACTTTTACATCCAGTCCAGATCTGGCCCACAGTGACTGCTGGATTTTTTTTTAAAAAAAGCTCGCCGATAAGAAATTTAAAAATCGAATGAAGAGCAATCGCCGAATGTAATGCCTATTTTGAGGCAAAAGACAAAAGACAAATCTTTTTACAAGTACGGTATCGAGAAGTTGTATTATTCTTAAAGAAGATAATATTGATCAATAAAATCATTTTTTGGAAAAAAAGTGTTTTTCTTAGTTTTTCTGTGTAGTGTATTGAGTGATGGGTTATTCGAATATTGCCTTACACTGAAAGTCTATATACAGATTCCTAGTATCAGAAGTTACAATTCAGAAGAGTACAAAACTAGAAACACAAAAGATAAGAAATTGGAATAAGAAGGTATACAAAAACTAGAAAAAATTACAGATCCTCGCTCAGAAATCAGAAATCCGAAATTAAATATCACAAATCAAAAATCTGGAATCAAATATCACAAATCAGAAATCAGAAATCAGAAATCAGAAATCAGAAATCAGAAATCAGAAATCAGAAATCAGAAATCAGAAATCAGAAATCAGAAATCAGAAATCAGAAATCAGAAATCAGAAATCAGAAATCAGAAATCAGAAATCAGAAATCAGAAATCAGAAATCAGAAATCAGAAATCAGAAATCAGAAATCAGAAATCAGAAATCAGAAATCAGAAATCAGAAATCAGAAATCAGAAATCAGAAATCAGAAATCAGAAATCAGAAATCAGAAATCAGAAATCAGAAATCAGAAATCAGAAATCAGAAATCAGAAATCAGAAATCAGAAATCAGAAATCAGAAATCAGAAATCAGAAATCAGAAATCAGAAATCAGAAATCAGAAATCAGAAATCAGAAATCAGAAATCAGAAATCAGAAATCAGAAATCAGAAATCAAAAAACAGAAATCAGAAAATCAGAAAATCAGAAAATCAGACAATCAGAAAATGAGAAAATCAGAAAATCAGAAAATCAGAAAATCAGAAAATCAGAAAATCAGAAAATCAGAAAATCAGAAAATCAGAAAATCAGAAAATCAGAAAATCAGAAAATCAGAAAATCAGAAAATCAGAAAATCAGAAAATCAGAAAATCAGAAAATCAGAAAATCAGAAAATCAGAAAATCAGAAAATCAGAAAATCAGAAAATCAGAAAATCAGAAAATCAGAAAATCAGAAAATCAGAAAATCAGAAAATCAGAAAATCAGAAAATCAGAAAATCAGAAAATCAGAAAATCAGAAAATCAGAAAGTGACAAGTCACAAGTGACAAGTCACAAGTGACAAGTCACAAGTGACAAGTCACAAGTGACAAGTCACAAGTGACAAGTCACAAGTGACAAGTCACAAGTGACAAGTCACAAGTGACAAGTCACAAGTGACAAGTCACAAGTGACAAGTCACAAGTGACAAGTCACAAGTGACAAGTCACAAGTGACAAGTCACAAGTGACAAGTCACAAGTGACAAGTCACAAGTGACAAGTCACAAGTGACAAGTCACAAGTGACAAGTCACAAGTGACAAGTCACAAGTGACAAGTCACAAGTGACAAGTCACAAGTGACAAGTCACAAGTGACAAGTCACAAGTGACAAGTCACAAGTGACAAGTCACAAGTGACAAGTCACAAGTGACAAGTCACAAGTGACAAGTCACAAGTGACAAGTCACAAGTGACAAGTCACAAGTGACAAATCACAAGTGACAAGTCACAAGTGACAAGTCACAAGTGACAAGTCACAAGTGACAAGTCACAAGTGACAAGTCACAAGTGACAAGTCACAAGTGACAAGTCACAAGTGACAAGTCACAAGTGACAAGCCACAAGTGACAAGCCACAAGTGACAAGTGACAAGTGACAAGTGACAAGTCACAAGTGACAAGTCACAAGTGACAAGTCACAAGTTAAAAATCATTTGTGGAAAGTTGGAAATCGTGTGCACGCAGCTATAGCTTGGATAGCAGGGTGAAATCTTTCTTTAATAAACTTTCAACATATTGTATTTAGCAGAAAACTTGCTATTGGAAATTTAAGTTGGATTTCTTGCACTTTGCAAACATTGAGAAGCATTGACTGTATTAGCGGAAATCTTCTCTCAGATCTTATACACATACTCTCATATTTACTCACAATTTGATTTAGCTTTTATTCGTGATTGGGTTATGACTGTATTGAACAAGACAAGAAAGCGAACTGATCTACAAATTGTCAATTACTAATAATATTCGTTTTCGATTTGGAATGAAAATCGTAGATTGTATTTTAGTTCCGGTTTCGAAACACCGTTTCGGAAAAAAAACTTCGATGCAGTGCACCATCGCAATCAGTGCCGTCGTTCTTTGCTTTCTTTTCTAATCCTGTCTTCTAGCGCAGCTTTTTTCAGCTATAGAAGAATGAAAATGCGCCTGCTACTGGAGAAACGGCAGCGATGCGAATGAGGGTTTTTTTTTTGCTCCATATTTCGTCCTTCTTTTGTTTTCCAGTTAGTGCACATGTACGCTTCATACGTTCGGTCTGGACATATCGAGTGGATGCGATTCGCGCATCCATTCATTTTCACTCCGGGCCCGGAACGATAAAAAATCATTGGTTAGTCGTTCCCTTCCTTCCCCAACTGCCCGGTGGGTGGCGGAGATTCACGATGCACGAGCAAATTATTCGTTTGTAGGAACATTGCATGCTAACGCAAATCGACGGTCGGGAGAATTAGTTTCTGGTCGTTGTTTTATTATTTTTTCAATGCTTAGTTAAAATTTCGGGTTGTAAGGTTATAGTTTTGCCCATCCTTGTCCAACTTTTGGCTGATTTCCGACTATTTTGCGGTTAAATTCGAAAACTGTTTGGGGGAAATATTTGTGAAAAATTCAACGCCAAATATCTTCAAGCTCAGACCACTCAAAAAATCATCCTGCAGCACACTGACCGAGAGTCCTGAACTCAACTCATACCTCGATGTCGCTCCGGATATCTTCTATCTGTGCAAACGATGAATTTCGAACACAACATAGCAAAAAGAACCAAATGCTTAGCTGAAGATAGTTGACCGCCAGGACAACCGGGGACCGGTAGCAGGACCAGATTCGCATCCTTTCCTGCAACACATTCATCATAGCGAGTACACTATGGCACCAGTACACAAGTAGGACATGCAGGACGGATAGCTGGAGGGAAACACTCGCTATCCAGGATTCAACCTTTCTGGTGACGTGCACAGGCGGAAGGCGACGGGGACGAAGGCGGGGATTGAGTAACCGTGTTCATCAATATCAGTCAGTGCGCTTTGACTATCCACTTTCCGGGTCGCCTGTTTCACTTGTTTGTGCCAACGCTTTTCCCCTCTTACACAAAAAGTAAGATCCAGGAACGAGGTGGCTTGTCAAAACAGGACGAATCTTCCATTGCATCTATAGATTATCTGGTGGCCGGAAGCACCCCCGAAAAGCGAAGCGTTCGATTTTTTTTATTTCCACCCGTAGTTTCAGCAACTCGTTCGTTTCGCATGTGCACCGGCGATGGTTCTTGTACTTCGTTTGATGTATTTATTATGTGAATGATTCTGCTCTTGGTTTCCTGATACGGGTGGCCTCCGATAGGATGGATATACAAGTACACATCGGAAACCGCTTGGTCAGTGGCCCCGCATTCGAAACAAGACGTTTGATTCTGCCATCAGACAGAAGCAGTGATTGAGATAGTGCCTTTGCTTGCTCGGAGAACATAGATCAAATGTATGCTGTACAGGGGCGTACTTCTACCTTTATATTGATTGGTGACCCTTTTTTTGTCATTGACTTTTTTGCTTTGTTTTATTAGGATAATTTCTGACGAGAATTTGGGCTCATTTTATGATACAAATTCGTTCAAATTGTTTTGGGTAGTTCTCAAATGCCGTTCATCCAGGTTGGCGGTTCAATGCATAAGACGCTGGTCTTACAAGCCAGTTATCGTATGTTCGAGATCCCACATGGAAGGATTCTTAGTGCCCAGCAGAAGGAAAAATTCTTCCGTTCCAAAAAATTGTTGCAGGTCTTATGGAACATCGTCTTACCTTCAGTCATCTGGTCGGGAAAGAAGTAGGCTATGGTGCATCTTCACTGATTTACGCTGATCCGGCTCTGTGCTTTTTAGCCAACTCTTGCTTGTAAAGATAACCATGGGATCGTGAAGACGACTACTTCCGACTGGTTCGACTTGGTTTGACATAGCCTTAAGGTAGACCCAATTGCAATGAATACACTAAAATCTGCAAGAAGGAATTTGAGGAGGTCTCCACACGGTATAACGAAGGTGTGAAGGAAGAGAAAACAGTAGACCAATCGGGGCCTGGCGAAGCTCTATCGATGGCAGCTCGATGCGATCATCGCTTTCACTAGCGAAAAGATTAGTATCAGCAAGGACCTCAAGCTGAACTTGCTGAAGCTACGGAAAACTGTGAACGTGGCTTAGAATGATCAAGAGGCGTTAACAACCCAAAGCCTTTCTACTTCCAAAGTAGCTCGAGTCAGGCGACGATTGAATATGCGCTCCGCCCAAGAGCGTAAAAAACGTGCCAGGGATTTATCGGGTCATAAACGCACGGCCAAAAAGCGTAAGGTTCTGGTCACAGCCGTCGGGGGGAAGGATTGTGGAAGAGGTCTCAAACCAAAATGGGATACTTGTTCTCCGGGCCCTAGTAATGGGACAGAAGGGTCAACCTGCTAAGGAGCAACTCGATATGGTGCGGCCATGGCTCAAGATCGCCAGGAATCAAAAGAAGAAAGTCCAAATAGAACATGTATTACTGTAGCTGCTACGCTCCACCGAGATGGTCAATAGACCAGTTCACCCGGATGGTCGACCGGTTGACCGCAGAGGACAGACGTTACTGGAGGCCCTCGCAGAGTTAGACGTCGTGTTAGCGAATGATGGACTGAAAAGTATTTTCCAGCGGAACGGAGTCGAGTCGTTCATCGACCTGACTTTCTGTAGTCCCGGCCTAGCCGGAGATCTTAATTGGAGAGTTGATGGTAGCTACACCCATAGCGACCAGCTAGCCATTCGCTACACGATCGGTCAATTGGCGAGAAGCACAAGGAGGAGTAATACTCCCAAAACTCTGTCGTGGAAGGTAGCCAACTTCGACCGCGAAACGTTTTGCGCTGCCCTTTAATTGGAGGAGCACAACGCGAACCTGAGAGGGGACGAGTTGGTCGCTATCTTGTCACGGACGTGTGACGCGACCATGCCTAGAAAGGCCCAACCGAGGACCAACAGACCACCGGTCTACTGATGGAACGAGCAAATTGCACGCCTTCGCGCATCCTGCCTCAGGGCTAGAAGAAGGATGCAAAGAGCTCGATCAGCGGAGATGAGGATGGAGAGGCACACGGCATTCAAAACGGCGAAGTTAGCACTAAACAAGGCCATCAGCGCAGGCAAAAGAGCCTGTTTCGACCAGCTATGTGAGGGAGCCAACTCCAACCCATGGGGCGATGCCTACAGGATGGTAATGGCCAAAACAAGAGGGGCGCTAGCACCCCCTGAACGTAGTCCGGCGAGGTTGAAGGAAATCATAACGGTTCTCCTTCTCCACCACGACACGTCCTCCTGGCAGCCAGCCCCGCTACCAGCGAACGAAGTTGAAAAGGTAACGAACGAGGAGTTGCTCACTGCGGCGAGATCGCTCGATACAAAGAAAGCCCCGGGGCCAGACGGTATCCCGAACCTGGCACTAAAGGCGGCTATAATGACAAAACCGGACATGTTCAGGAAGGTCATGCAGAGATGTCTGGATGAGCGTTTGTTCCCAGACATTTGGAAAAGGCAGAGGTTGGTACTATTACCGAAACCTGGGAGACCCCCAGGGGACCCATCGGCGTATAGACACTGTGGGAAAGCTCCTTGAGACAATCATCCTCAACAGGCTATCTCCCTTCATAGAGGAGGCAGGAGGACTGTCCAGCAAACAGTACGTGTTTCGCAGAGGCAGGTCGACGGCGGACGCCATAACATCGGTGGTAACCACGGCGGAGGTAGCTATCCAGCGCAAACGACGAGGAATCCGCTACTGTGCGGTAGTAACGCTAGACGTTAAGAACGCGTTCAATAGTGCTTGTTGGGCAGACATTGCTAATTGCTTACTTCGACTGGGAGTACCGGAAGGGCTGTACAAGATTCTGTAAAGCTACTTCCAGAACCGAGACCGACGATGGCACACGTAACACTCCAATCACGGCTGGAGTACCACAGGGATCTATCTTGGGCCCGATCCTGTGGAATATAATGTACGATGGAGTACTGAGGTTGAGGCTCCCTCCGGGTGTCAAGATAGTCGGGTTCGCGGACGACGTCACACTGACAGTCTACGGCGAATCCATCGAAGAGGTCGAACTGAATGCATCACACTCAATCTGCTTGGTAGAGGACTGGCTGCGTAGCAGGAAACTGCAACTCGCGCACCACAAAACAGAGGTGATGGTGGTAAACAACCGCAAATCGCAACAGGAGGCGTTGGTACATGCCGGAGATTGCGTGATCCCCTCCAAGAGATCACTGAAGGAATTGGGTGTGATGCTTGACGACAAACTCAGCTTCAGCAAGCACGTTGAATACACCTGCAAGCGCGCATCAAAAGCGATCGCGGCGCTCTCACGATTGATGGCCAACAGCTCGCCTGTGCGCTCCAGTAAACGTAGGTTACTGGCAGGAGTGGCAGTTTCGATCCTCAGGTACGGCAGCCCGGGTACGGCAGCCCGGTATGGGCGTCGGCACTGAATGTGGAACGCAACGCACAGATGCTGGAGAGTACGCATAGACTGATGTGTCTTCGCGTGATCAGTGCATACCGCACTGTATCGAGGGATGCGGCCTGCGTGGTTGCAAGTATGATGCCTATCGGTCCGGAAGACGCGGAGTGCTACAGCATGCTAGGAGACAGGAACGCCCGTAGGGCCTCCAAAGCCGCTTCTCTACGCAGATGGCAACAAGAGTGGGACAGCTCAACCAAGGGTAGGTGGACACATCGGCTCATACCTAGGGTCTCGAGGTGGTTAGATAGACCTCACGGAGAAGTGAACTTCGGCCTGACGCAATTCCTCACAGGCCACGGGTGCTTCAGATGGTACCTCCACAGGTTAAGCCACGCGACATCCCCTGTATGTCCTGGCTGCCCAGACGAGATCGAGACGGCAGAACACGTCTTGTTTCGCGGCTCAAAGGAGTGAACTACTGGAGGCATGCGGCATTGACACCACACCGGAGAACCTGATCCAGAGAATGTGCCACTGCGTAGAGAACTGGAACGCAGTGTCGACCGCGGCATCCCAAATTGCGGGCATATTGCAGCGGAAATGGAGTGCGGAACAACAACAGGCAGCCGCGTGCAACCGTAGTAGGCTCAAGAGGGATCAGCGAATAAACGTCGGTCCGGGAGAACTTCTTTCGCCGGGAAGCTCTACGTCGGAGTAGCCTAGATCCATCGTCGGGGACTAGACGAGTAGTACGTAAAACTGCTAGGATCGTCGGGGCGCCAGTGAACCGGAAGCTATCCTTCAACCGGAATCACTGGATCGACCCAGGCATCCTCTCGGTCGGGCGTTGACGGGTATCGAAAGCGTCGATTTCGGGAGAGCCTCCTTCGTTGGGGAACTCTTCGTCGGTGTAGGCTAGATCCTTCGGCGGGGGCTAGTCGAGTAGTCGCCACAACACCGTCGTCGAGGCGCCAGCGAACCGGAAGCCATGCTCCAACCGAAATCGCGGGACCGACCTCGGCACTCCATCGGGTGTCCCGTGTGGTGTAAGAGACTCGGTGTCGGGAGATTCTCCTTCGCCGGGGAACTCTCCGTCGGAGTAGTCTAGATCCTTTGTCGGGGACTAGATGAGTAGATCGTCGCGTGGTACCGATAGGATCGTCTGAGCGCCAGTGAACCGGAAGTCACGCTCCAACCGGAATCATTGGATCGACTTAGGCATCCTTTCGGTCGGGTCGTAGACGCGTACCGTAAGCGTCGGTTCGGGAGGACTTCCCTCGTCGGGGAACCCTCCGTCGGTGTAGACTAGATCTTTTGGCGGAGACTAGTCGAGTAGTTCCGCGACGTAGCATCAGTTTTGGGTCGTCGAGGCGCCAGTGAACCGGAAGTTACCCTCCAGCCGGCATCACTGGACCGACCTCGTCATCCAACTGGTCGATCCCTCGAGAGCAGGATGCTGATCCCCATTCTGCATAAATCTGAGGAGGGTGCTATGAGCACCAATAGCCTTCCACCCCGAAGTAATACCTAGCGGTGGTGCCGGGGAGGTAGGGTTGGAGATCCAAGGTGTTTTAGTGGGTAGTTCCAATCAACAGTTGGGTAATCCTGTGGAGAGTCCCGCACTCTGTGCTGTAAATTGCATTTCACCTTGTAAAAAAAAGAGGGTTCCTAGTGATATACGGGTAGAGCTTTGAAAGAAATACATTCCTCAAGTAACGCATTTTTGAACCAAGATTAATTTTCATGCGAGAAGAGTTATTACTCTAGGTTTCATGAGAAGTCAAAATGATTGGTTTCATGATTTTCTAATCATGACAGCAGTAACGGATTTCTTTCCGTGTACAAGAATTACCAAAAGAAGCTGAAGAGGAAGACCGAGGGAAAAGTGGCTACAAATCGAGCGCTTGTCCAGGTAGTCTGGTTTCGAGGCTGCAGGCAATGACGCAGTGGCAGCGAGTGAATAAGATGGTCAGCTCAATTTTCCCGGTGAAGCGCGACGTGGTGGTAGTGATGGACGAAGAACCCTGTCTCACCATGGATGGCAACGACTGGCAGGACACTACCAGTATTCTACTTCCTCCACGAAGCAAGCGAGCTCTGAGGTGAAATTCATTTGACACATCAATTTTCCCAATAAAGTGCTACTGTGGCTGACAATTGGCAAGAAGCCTATGCCAAAGCCCCTATTCTTTTGCTCCCAAGTCGTTCATCAAGAAGTACCACTAGGGCGAAGATGCGGTGTTGTGGCGGGGTCTAGCATCGGCCCACTACTTGAAGCGATCGTTAGAGGCGATCATTGGACGCATGTTTTCGTCCGCCATGGCGAATGTTCTGGTTTACTGTCGAAAGGCCACTCACAAAAGCGAAGATTTTTTTTGGCAAGTAAGCTTAAATAATAACCTTCCATGGGAAGTTTATCAAAAGCAATTATATGTTTTAGTTTCTGTTTGATCCCTATCAGAAAACAGTTCCTTGTTAATGCAAACGCTTGTTGCATTTGTTTTGTCCTGGTTTTCCTAGTTCTTGTGACTTAGAAAAAAATCTTTTGCCCTAAACCAAACGTGTGAGAGCGAGGACGGAATAAAGCTAGTTATAATTCAAAATATGACCCAAACCTATTCGTATGCACAATCATCGAAGAAACTATTCGCTATATTGTCTTTTGTATGTCAACCAGCTCTGCCTCGAAGTTACTAATCGTAAAAACTCTGCTTGGAAAAGTCTATAACCTTCGATGTTCTCTCCATGATCCTCGAAAAATCAAGATGAATTCTAGTTTGATTGTTCATATCTTATGTTTTAAAAATATTCAGATTAAATTAAACAAGTCTAGTTTAGAACATGCGAACAAAAAGCAAGTTCCCAGCACGCTGCTAGTAGGACTAGTCATCTGTGACTTTAGGTTATGGCATGACTTCGATGTTGATTAAAACATGCCATTTCTTTGTTCCGACATTATTTAGTACCCACGTTGTTTTCAACTTTTAACCAGATACCATCGGGATCTCCGAACACCGTGTGATTCCGACGACTATTTTAACTTAATCCATCTCTGAACATATTTTTGACGTACGCCTCTTCTTTCGGCTTCATCCACACACTGACCGACGGTCAACGACGCTGGCCACGTCCTGTGCATTTTGCTTTTCTGCTTTCGATATGGGAAGGAACATCCGACCGACCGGGGGCCATTAGGGAAAAAGGACATGTGCATCGCAGAACTAAGCGCCAGCATGTTCCCGTGACGCGTATGGGTGCGATGACGTTGGGGATAAACGGGGGCGTCATTCTTGGGATGCATTGGAATGGAGATGGGATGGATCGCGTTGCGATTGTGATTTGATTATTCTCTGTGTCCACCATTCTTGCCATCGGAAACATCTCGTCTCACCCCGTTCCGTGTTCGCATAGATTGGGGATGGATGCGAGATTCGAGGACGAGAATGAATATGTGTGCAGCGTGCATGTCATGGCTATTTGCCTGGAACCGACCGACCGAACGTGAGGATGCAACGTTTGGTCCAATTTGGCGAGTGCGCTTTCTCCTAGGCTAGGCCGAGACGCCATTTTAACTCAACGCGCGAGGAACGGCAGCGATGTCCTCTAGTTGGATGCTTCGTTTTTTTTTTGTTCCTGTGTGCTTCAAAAAGTATTGGTGACGGAGGTGGGAGCTGGGGGTGCTAGATTCAAATCCGTAACGAGTGCAGAACGTCATGCATTTCCCATCGGTACCATCAGTACCGGACCTCGGTTCGGTTCGGCTCGGACGAACGGAGCTAAGATTGGGATTGGCATTCGCCTGGCTGACTGGTTTCTAATTAAGATAATTGGAAACGAAATGGATGTGTCTTGTTCGATGATTAAAATTTTTGCATGTTGCTCAGATGCGCCGCCTTTCGGAAGAGAAATTGATCGAAATCAGAATGTGTGTATCCGCTGGTGTGGGTATTCGGTATGTGTGTGTGGGAAAAAAATCCTGACATCCTGGACCGATTGTGCAGCAGAAAACCCTCAATCAGGCGAGATGCACATGAAGGAGCACGAAACGGAGATGGTTTTTCCTTTTGATGATTTTCTAATTTGAGTTTCGGATGGCCAATTCTTCCCGAATGCAATGCTCGCTCGAATGGACCGGCAAAATCGTGACAAACAGGGATGCTATCTCCGCTCGGATGCATTAATTAAAACGTAGTTCTAGTCAGGAAGCGTCGACCAGTTTCGAGATGTGAGAAATTCTACTTTTATCGTTTTTATTTAGCTCGAAATACGACCTGCACAACTTCAAAAGATGTTGCATAAGTCGAAACCACGTGACTAATTTTTCCAGAAGAACTTGTATGGCATCGATGAAAGTTTACGTTAGTCATTATTATAATTGCTGAATGGCACTGTAAATACCCATGTATCAAATATCAAATCTCTCTCAATGAAAAAGTTGCACGTTACATTCAGCTTTCCAATCTTGCATTCTTTGATATGTTAGCAAACAGTTTTAATATATCCTAATTTAGTTATTATATCTAATGATTCTCAACTAAAGTTGTAATAAATCCTGAAGCTTCCTAAAAAAGCGCGTTAAAGCAACTTTAAAGTCATCGATTGGCTATTGGTGAAACTATCTATTTCGATATCGTTAAGTTGCGAATTCTCGTGATTTTGGGTTTGTGTTTATTTTTTTTTGAAAAACCTTTTTTTCTTTACGCATGAGAAAAGTATTTTTAACGTAGGACTACGTCTTTGTTTTCTATACAAGGGTGCGAATTCCGCATACGAAAACTAAAACCTGACAAAATGTGATCAGGTTTTAAACATCTACAATTTTAAACAGATTTACAATACACATACTGCTTGGAAATAGTTTTACGCATCGATTCGAGTAGATAATTGAGGGAGGAGATTTTAATTGATAACGAACAATGTCTAATTTACCTTGTTTTTCAAGCCAAGAATTGATCTTGATTAGGAACCAACACCGAACATTGTTTGTTTTATAGCCGACGAAATTACATTAATATCCCAAATGCATGCAATTATAACTTTCAATCTCTCTCTTCGCCAAGCTTGTGTTCAAGCAGTTATTTTTGTAGCGTTAAGTTTCTCTACAATTCTGCGATTTCGTGAAAAATAATCAATCGAGTTCATCTTAAATAAATTAGAAATTAAGCACTCAAAATTTACCCACAATCTCAGGCGA
Source organism: Malaya genurostris (assembly GCF_030247185.1). Classification (NCBI taxonomy): domain Eukaryota; kingdom Metazoa; phylum Arthropoda; class Insecta; order Diptera; family Culicidae; genus Malaya; species Malaya genurostris. Next base: position 131,271,049 of record NC_080570.1, read on the forward strand.
AACGACATAACATGGAATTTCATCCGAGTTTACATGACACAAGATCAGAGCATACCAATCGAAGCTTCAAATCGTTTTATGGCACTTTTTGTCGCGCTGTCTAGCAACAACCTACCTCTAGCATGCTACGCGTAGGACTGAAACGTTAGCTATAATTTTGCTTCTATTTATAGATTCGCGTGCTTCCAACAGCTTCGCTTTTGCAATGCTCGCTCGAATGGACCGGCAAAATCGTGACAAACAGGGATGCTATCTCCGCTCGGATGCATTAATTAAAACGTAGTTCTAGTCAGGAAGCGTCGACCAGTTTCGAGATGTGAGAAATTCTACTTTTATCGTTTTTATTTAGCTCGAAATACGACCTGCACAACTTCAAAAGATGTTGCATAAGTCGAAACCACGTGACTAATTTTTCCAGAAGAACTTGTATGGCATCGATGAAAGTTTACGTTAGTCATTATTATAATTGCTGAATGGCACTGTAAATACCCATGTATCAAATATCAAATCTCTCTCAATGAAAAAGTTGCACGTTACATTCAGCTTTCCAATCTTGCATTCTTTGATATGTTAGCAAACAGTTTTAATATATCCTAATTTAGTTATTATATCTAATGATTCTCAACTAAAGTTGTAATAAATCCTGAAGCTTCCTAAAAAAGCGCGTTAAAGCAACTTTAAAGTCATCGATTGGCTATTGGTGAAACTATCTATTTCGATATCGTTAAGTTGCGAATTCTCGTGATTTTGGGTTTGTGTTTATTTTTTTTTGAAAAACCTTTTTTTCTTTACGCATGAGAAAAGTATTTTTAACGTAGGACTACGTCTTTGTTTTCTATACAAGGGTGCGAATTCCGCATACGAAAACTAAAACCTGACAAAATGTGATCAGGTTTTAAACATCTACAATTTTAAACAGATTTACAATACACATACTGCTTGGAAATAGTTTTACGCATCGATTCGAGTAGATAATTGAGGGAGGAGATTTTAATTGATAACGAACAATGTCTAATTTACCTTGTTTTTCAAGCCAAGAATTGATCTTGATTAGGAACCAACACCGAACATTGTTTGTTTTATAGCCGACGAAATTACATTAATATCCCAAATGCATGCAATTATAACTTTCAATCTCTCTCTTCGCCAAGCTTGTGTTCAAGCAGTTATTTTTGTAGCGTTAAGTTTCTCTACAATTCTGCGATTTCGTGAAAAATAATCAATCGAGTTCATCTTAAATAAATTAGAAATTAAGCACTCAAAATTTACCCACAATCTCAGGCGAAACGACATAACATGGAATTTCATCCGAGTTTACATGACACAAGATCAGAGCATACCAATCGAAGCTTCAAATCGTTTTATGGCACTTTTTGTCGCGCTGTCTAGCAACAACCTACCTCTAGCATGCTACGCGTAGGACTGAAACGTTAGCTATAATTTTGCTTCTATTTATAGATTCGCGTGCTTCCAACAGCTTCGCTTTTGCATCCATACTAATAAAAGTTTCAATAATTTGTAATTGAAAATACGTGGCTTGATACATTCAAATCGAAACTTAGAAATATTTCCAATCAAATAATGAAATAATATTAATAATTGATACAAAATATACTGAGCTGCAAGTGTTTAAAACCTGACCCCATTTCTACGTGTATTTTTCCTTGAGTTTCTGATTTGCACCCGTATATAGAAAATAAAGATTTGTTCCACAACAAAAATTGCACGCACAAAACAAGAATCAGTACCGAAGCGATAATGCCGTAGAGAAAAGGTTACTGTGCACATCAGCAATTATGGATTTGTATTGTGCATAGTTCGCTGCGAATTCCCCTGTTTAATTTGCATTCAAGGAAAACACAGGATGACTTCGATCATGGAAAGCCGGATGAACGTGATCAGTACCTTGCACCATCAACACCAAAGCTCAACTAAACGGTGCTATTCAAGGCATCCGAAATTCTCAAACAAATGTCTTCGAAAAAAAGTTTCGCATAGCTATAAATGAGTTTGTATGGAACACAATAAAGCTTCTGGCTAGATACATTCAATCCAAAGGATAGGACTGTCGCTAGTTCTTCTCTAAAAATTTTTACTGGAATCCATGTAAAAATATAAATCATTGAAGGGAATTAAAAAAACTAAGTAACAAAAGGTGGGTGGGTAATGTCAAAGACATAACTGGATGACGTTAATAGGAATACAACCAACACGTTGCTTTACACTTCTCTGTGGATTGTGCAAGGTTTCATTTTCTCACTTTTTTCAGAATTGTAAAAAAGTACGTCGAATTAACGACACACTTTTTCTAACACACGAATAATGCGACAGCGCAAGAGAGTAAAAAATTATTGGCCTGCCGAAGGTACGCACGGTACGAATTACAATAATTTCAATGGAAGAAAATATCAAAAAGTTCATTAATAACTAATTTACTGATACTTAAAAATCAACTGCGCAGGCTAAACTGAATGAAACGTGTCAATTTTTACATTTTAACCTACCCAGTAGGTAACACTAGAACAATGTCGTCCATTGAACCAAAGCCGGAGTCCGAGTACGAGAAAGGCAAGCAAATGTCATGAGCTTTTCTGCAATTTTGAGTTGTTTGGGGATATTTCGTACTACTGAATTTTTTTTTCATAAATTGCTGATCATATTTTCGATAGCATGGAGCAAAAATGATGTTTTTACGTTAAGTACAACAAAAGACATTAACGATTAAGTTCTACCCATTCTTTAACATGGTAAATTTTGAAAAGGTGGCCCATAGTAAAGTAGGTAGTATTCACGACAATAAAAAAATATGAACAGTTTCAACATGGTTTTAATAAAGGCGACACGAGAATGACTTTGAAATTGTAGGCATTGCTATATGTTGACATGGTTTGTTTTATTTTTGAATAGTTATAAAACCAAGAATGAGACTAAAATCAGGCAAAGAAAATGGCCTTTGGAAAAGATTTTTTTAAAGGCGGATGGGTAGTGTCGTAGGCATTACCGGATGACTTAGATACAGAAAAAATCCTGACATACATTTTCTACACTTCCCCATAATCGCATGTTCTAGTTGATGGATTGTGTGAATTTTGCAAACTTTCAACGTCTCGAAAATACAAATTATGCAGCGATTTGAAAAAAAAAACATCCCCAAACGGAAAACCGCCAATTTGGATTTTAAGAATTCTGAAGCTATAGATTATAGCTTACCCGCATACGCACTCGCACAAACACACATGGGCAAACACACTTTCGTCGAGTTGAATTGATTGGTACATGACATTCGGACTTACGGATTATTTTCTCAAGTTTAAACGAATTCTGTACTATTTTTATTAAAAAATTAAATATTAGCAATACATTTATGTTAAAATTAATTTAAAATTTTAATTAATTATATTAAAATTAATAGCAATACATTTATGTTGAATTTTATGAAATATTTGGAATAATTGATTATGAAAATGAAAGCATTTTACAAAATTCATGATAACTGATCGAATTCATCAGCTCCCATAGACAACACGAATAGTACAAATTTGCTATTCATAACAACACAACCAAATATCGAACTCTTCTATGAACTACCCAAAATTAGGTTGTTATCTACTCAAACTTGGACTCGTAAAAAATAGGTAGTAAGCTTGGCCAAAGTTGCCATGGCAAAACATACAATCTTACATTTACCTAAATATTGAAGTCATAGCTCGTTACCTAAAATGCGGAGATGCATTTTAGTTGATTTTGGGTAGTTTTCGACACAAAATTAGGTATTAAGCTAAAAAAAACCCACTTGGTCTAGTTGTCAATGAATCAAAATATGTTTATTTCGCACGTGTGTCATCATACTATCATAGCACTTCTTAATTATCAGAAAAGTTTCGGTTACAAACACTAGTTAACCACGTACTCCGAATGTTGTAAAATAATATATTGTATATATTATATCTTTTATAATATGACACAGAGTTAGAATTAACCAGGTGAAGTAATGTCATCATGTCAAAGATTTCGCTATAGGCGAGAAATTCAATTATAAGATCAATTTGTTTATAAATTGAACGACAAAATTGACCATTTCAAACAACATGCACAAATGTGTCTCCTTCAATTTAGTCAATGAAAAATACTCTTTGTATATAAGATTAGAAAAATTGAGCCTGTTTTAATAGCAAACAAAACGTATCGATAGCTAACTGCGCTAAGTCTCTGAAAAAAGGGTGACGGCTCCCTATTTCATCTCATTTGTTAAGACGTTATCTCAAGATCCTAATTAGGCCACTGAAATCACTGAAATCATTTCATTTTTCTGCTTAATTCGCCTTACACCACATTGAGAATCGATTCATATTTCAACACCTAAACACTTATGATATTTTCACCACTCTGTTCCTTATTTGATCTCAATGGATTGGTTGGTCCTATTTCCATCCTATTGATTGTCAATTGCAACAGCAATCAAAACAAAATATTGCACTATTACACTCTTAGGTAGAAATAGTCACAATTTTTCGTAAAAACGCCTAATTTCAACTGTAAGACAACACACGATATTTGTAGAACCAGTTTTGAATCATATAATCTTTTAAAAATTCATTGCTCGTCTTCTTGAAGGCCCTCTTCACGATTGCCCAGTAACGTTCGGTGGGTCGAAGCTGAGGATAATTTGGTGGATTAGTATTTTTCTCAACAAAATTTATACCCTTTTCCACAAGCCAATTGAGAGTTGTTTTGGCATAGTGAGCCGACGCTAAATCCGCCCAAAACAGTGAAGGTGTACTATGCTTCTTAAATAAAGGCAGCAATCTCTTCTGGAGACACTCAGATCGATAGATTTCTGCATTTATAGTTCCGGTAGTGTAGAAAATGGTTGACTTCAAACCACAGGAATATATTGCTTGCCATTTTTAAGTCCTCCTTTACATAAGTCGATGAGTCCATCAAAACGCATACATCCGGACACTGCAAAAAAAAAAAACGCGAATGCAATTTCCGGGCCCTTTTTGCTGCTCGATTCTTCTGTTCTACACTTTGTTTCGAGATTTTCTGCTTCTTGTAGGTCTTCAGGTGATTTCGCCTCTTGATACGCTGGATCATTCCGACACTCGTTCCTGCTTTTTTTTGTAAAATCACGTATTGACATTAATTTGTTCTTCATGATTAGAAATACCACTTTCTGGTCTAGTTTCGGGTTTGAAGCACCGGATTTTCTGCCCCTTCCTGGCATCCAAAGAATAGTGTTCCCCAAACTTATTAATGATGGTTTTAACACTGGCATGATGAATTCCAAACCGCTTCGCCAATTTTCGCATAGTAATACCCTTTTTACTTTGCCAGAACCTTAATTTTCACTTCCTTTTCAATACGCGACATTTTGAAAACGCAAAATTTCATCCGCACAAACAAGTAAACAAACGAAAGCTGACAGCCAAACGCACAGCATGCTGTGATCTGACCATCACAAATACATGCGTACAACACAAATGTATGTGGATAGCTTATTTTCGACACACTCCTTAATGTCGCGGTACAAAAAAAAATTTATGTTAATTTAAAGAAAAAAAAATTCGGAGCGTCATGTAACATCTTGGCAACCTTGCGATATGAAATGAGATGAAAACCAAGCACAATCGAGGGAATTATGTGCAAATTTTCATCTCAAATTTTTGAAGATTTTTTCAGATTAAAAGGTAATTTTAGAAGTTTCGATTGTTGATTGAACAAGTGAAAAGTGAACATTATTAATTGTGGAGTCATCCAACTTAGAATAGTGGTGGAATTATGTGAAATAGTAATCATGTTTTGAAACGAAAAAAAAAATTAAAACCGAACGAGAGCTGGCATCACTGAGAGTACGATCCGGAGTTTCACGAGTTTCGGAAGAAATTTCGTATTCTAGTAGGAGGCACACATTAATACAAAACGAGAAAAAATTGCAGCTAATTCTCGGTAGCCGGCTACTCAGATCAATAAACACGTAAAAATATTATAAGTCATAAGTAGATCACATTATCTACCAAGATAAATCCTGAACATTTCCTCACCCCACTAATACCACTCCTTTCCTGTGACACTTGTGATGATGCAAAGAGTTCCTCGGTCATTAGTAGCAACTGGTGTTGAACTAACGTTCATTCCTTTCTCATATTGACCAGCATGGGCGTGACCGTTCTAGGTTAGTTTAGGTTTCACGTTGAGCATGATCTACGACACCCCAAGTATCATGCATTTGGTTCAATATGCAATTTCAACTGGTTTCTGATCAATCACGGGAAATTCACGGGCGGTCAACTCAGCTAAGCTTAGATGGAAACAATTTTAAATCAGTTTGTTTCAATGAGAAAGTTTGACAAAAACCTAAATTAACATTCTAAAGCATTTCATCAGCAGTTTGGTTCAGATACGTTGAAAGATATGATTCATGTTAAAAGTTATGAGTTGAAGAGATGAGATGGAAATAGAAGCTCAGATGAAATAGGGAACCGTAATTCTATGTCGGTTTTGCACGATACGCTTTGTGCGATGATTCGTTCAATCTTTTTGGTTGAACTTTGACGCACCTTGCTTTGGCACTGAATCTTACACTCATGCTGTTTCATACAAAATATTTTATGAAATTTCAATTTTGAATTATTTGTGATTATCTCATACTACCGAGATTTTTTTTATAAATTGCTGATCCCATTTCCGATGGTATGGAGAGAAAATTATGTTACTGCGTTTTAATGCAACAAAAGATATTTACAATTAAGTTCTGCTCATTCTTGTTCATAAGTAAGACGTATGCACGTTAAAAAAACAATTCGAGAAAAGAACTACTCTATTGATAACTCATCTCAGGAATCAGGAATCGGAACAAATTGGCTCAAATGGCACGTTCCCCTTGATATTTGGAGATTTGATATGAAGTACCGTAATCGCATTCACACAAATCACATGAATAATACTCAGCACGTTGAATAGTAGCCATGTGATAATTGAGTTTGCAATGTCCAGTCAGAGCTCTGACCAGAATACTGCAATGATGCTTGGAAAAATGCAGTAGACACTTTGACATTTTACAGATTTAAATCTGGTAAAAATGCTTTTGTCTGAGCGCAAGTTTGCAAGCTGCGCCAGTAGCTGGCATGTTTTGATGCAGCCAAAGAACGAATCTTGTGCTTTATCCAACTAGTTGAAAGTGGTAAAGCTGGTTCAGGAAGAACGAAATCATTCGTTGCACCAGCTCTAGCCAACTCATCAGCCCATTCATTTCCAGTAATACCAGAATGGCCGGGTACCCATAAGAAGTAAACAGCATTTGAAATGCTGAGGTTTTCAATTTGAGTTCGACATGCGATCCCTAGATTCGACCGTGAATCATTCGAACTGAGTGCTTTTAAAGCTGCCTGACTGTCGGAACAAAAACAAATTCATTTACCACATTTTCTCTGCTGAAGTGCCGATTGTATTCCACACAGAATCGCGTAGATTTCTGCTTGGAACACAGTACAGTATCTATCCAGTGAATGAGACTGCATCAGCCTCATTTCACGACAGTAGACACCAGCACCAGCACGACCATTCAACAGAGATCCGTCCGTATAACAAACTATGTGTTCATCAAGTTGTCGTTCCAGACAACCAGACAACCATTCCTCACGAAGAGGATAGCTCACATTGAATGTTTTGAAAGGAAAACTGCATGTGAGAGTTAGGTCACTAGGAGCGAGTAAATACTCATCCCATGTAACCATTTGAGACCACAAGCGAGTGTGGCTGGTAGCATAATCTAATGGGTTACTGTTCCAAAGCTTGTAACCTTAAGACGGTATGCACAAGATAATGCTTCTTGTTTTAGGAACACATGTAGTGGTTTAATGCACAGTAGCGCCTCTAGAGCAGCAGTAGGAGTTGTCATGAATGCTCCTGTCATCGCCATTAGGGCCATCCTTTGGAGATGATTTAGCTTTGACTGAACTGTCGCGACTTCTTCTTTCTGCCACCATACAAGACATCCATATGCTAAAATTGGTCTAACAATAGTTGTGTAGATCCAATGAATGTATCTGGGTTTGAGTCCCCATGATTTCCCAAAAGCTCGTCTGCATTGGCCGAAAGTCATGCAAGCTCTTTTAATCCTGAAGTCAATGTGAGCAGACCAATTCAGTTTTGAATCAAGAATAACCCCGACGTATTTAACTTGATCAACCACAGTAACCTCTGAACCGAAGAACCGTAACGGACGAGCTCCTGTGATTATCCTACGATGAGTGAAAAGCACCATTGATGTTTTGCCCGAATTAACAGATAATCCAACCTGACAACACCATTGCTTAACAGATCGCAGGGCTTGCTGCATTAAATCAAAGAGAGTGTTAATGCTTATACCGGTCATCAATATATGATAATCGTCGGCAAAACCATAAGTCGGAAATCCAAGGTTATTAAGTTTCCTTAACAAACCATCAGCGACTAGGTTCCATAAAAGTGGGGATAGTACACCACCTTGAGGACACCCACAGACACTCAGCTTTCTAATCTCTGCTTGCCGAAGCGATGAACAAAGAAGTCGATTGCTAAGCATTGCGTGTATCCAATTTGTGATACTTGAAGGTATGCCATGACCACGGGCTGCTTTCAGAATTGAATTGAAAGACACGTTATCAAAGGCACCTTCAATATCTAGGAAAACTCCCAAGCAAGATTGCTGATATAGTGATCGACTATGCGTTCCACTGTTTTAAGAAGAAATGAGCTAAGACGATAGGCCTGAAACTCTTCGCTTCCTCATAAGTGTCGCGACCGCCTTTGGGAATAAATTTGACAATTATTTCCTGCCAAGCTCTTGGAATATATCCTGTCGCAAGACTATAAGTAAGTATTTTCTTCAAAACATGTTTGAAATGTTCATACTCTTTCTGCAGTAACGCTGGGAAAACTCCATCCTTTCCAGGAGACTTGTACGGAGCAAAACTCTGAACTGCCCATTTGACCGATTTAATCGCCACGACGCTTCGAGCAAGGGCCCAAGAATCGTAACTACCTGAAAAAGTGTCGGGAAGAGCTGTCGGTGATGGATCCATACATCTTGGAAAGCGAGTGTTAAAAAGATAGTGAAGTACATCACCTTTATCAGACAAGTGTTCACCATCTAAAGTTCTTAAGAAGCTGACATAAAAGTCCTTAGACTTCGAAAGTAACTTATTTCATCTGCTAGCCTCGTTGAGACTAGAGACATTTGTGCAGAGGCTTTTCCAACCACTTCGCTCAGACGATCGAAGAGCATTTTTGTAAGCCCTTCGAGCCGACACGAATGTCTCCGACCCATCTCTGCGTCGGTGGTTCCAAGCTCTTCTGCATAGTTTCCTTAGTCCAGCAAGTTCAGCATTCCACCAAGGAGTTCCTCTAGTAGCTCGCACAATCCGAAGTGGACAAGCCTCTTCATATGCTGCAACTATGAGTGAGTTTGTCTCGTCGACAACATTTCCAAATCAATTGGGGTTACAAGTGCCAAGTCATCACATTTCATAGGATTTCATCTCCAGTCATATTTGACTATAACATTGATGGTACAATTATCTCTAGAGTGGATCAAGTGTGTGATCTTGGTGTACAGTTGGATGCTAAACTGACGTTCGATGCTCATCGTTCTCAAACCGTTTCGAAAGCAACACGTCAATTGGGTTTCATCGCTAAGATTGCAAAGGACTTTAAAGACCCGCATTGCCTTAAGGCTTTGTATTGCTCACTTGTTCGCCCAATTCTCGAAAACGCGTCGGTAATCTGGACTCCGTATCAAGTATCGTGGAGCCTTCGAATTGAACGAGTGCAGAAACGATTTGTTCGTATGGCATTACGAAATTTACCGTGGAGAGATCCAGTAAACTTGCCACCATATTCAAACAGATGCCAATTGTTAGGAATCGACACGTTACAGCGACGTAGAAAAATTCAACAGGCGTTAATAATTGCTAAGTTGATCAACGGAGAGATTGATGCTCCTGAACTGCTTTATGACCTTAATTTTCGAATACCGAATAGATCACTGCGTAACACAAACCTGCTTCAGAACAGATTCCATAGGACTGTATTCGGATACAACGAGCCAATTACTGCATCCATAAGAACATTCACTACAGTAGAAGAGTTGTTTGAGTTTGGAGAGCCTTCCCGCCGCTTCGTTGAAAAAATCAAGCATTCGGAAATAATCTGACTATGGATAATTTAATTTGTTATTAGTTGTTTGTAATAGCTTTTAAGTAGTTGTGTAGTTGTCATGTAATTTTTGTGATTGTTTTAAAAGATAGTGGTTTTTATGCCTATCTGAGAATGATATACATTTTTTCAACTCAGATGGGCTTTTTCCCACTCTGTTAGTCCATTTAGACATCAGTCCGATGGATTTTGTTTAATAAATAAATAAATAAATAAATTGTTGGATGGTAATTGTAAAATCTAGTCGCCAAGCCCTCTTCATGGAGGTCCCAGTTTGTAGATTATAAGCGGTAAATCACTTTTGCAGCAGTATGATACAACCTTTTTGAAGTCATCGCTTGGCGAAGGTTGGTTATGCGGCAAATATGCCGAACAATAGACACAAATATCCCGAGTTGTGAGCTCCGATATGAGAGAAACATCGAGAGCACTATGTGCAAGTATGCATGCTCGAGGTATTTCACGTGGATTAGTCATACCGGTCTTGTTGAAGGCAACAAAGACTGGGTTTAACAATTTTCCAACGTAGAAGTTTTCCTTTTGGAAATATGGTTCTTGAACCAAAGCTATAGAAGCTTTACCTTCTTGCAGAAGTCTGGATAGATTCATAGTTGCTGTACGTTTATGCTGAAGATTGATTTGTGCCACTCTAACCATTATCAATCAGAGTAACGAACATTCCACCTTCAGCACTTATCGTACAACAACTACAAGAAACCAAATATATTGGCTTATAATCGCCTATAGCGAACCATGTAAGGATTTTTTACCTTTTTTAAATGTTTTAATCATTTAAATCCCACGAGTTGCGAAGAAAGAAGTCGTCCACTGTGCCAGAGCTTCGCTTAACACAGTAAGGGAAAACCCTAAGATATTCCGTTCACGACTGCATTATTTAACCATTCAGTTTAGCCATTCAGTCATCGGCACGGAAATACACCTTGACTTAGGAGTTCCTATTTTTGTGGCCTTTTACGACATGGAACAGGAATCCAGTGGATCAATTCTTGGTAAAAAATAATTTCGCCGGATGCCACACGGCTTACCTGTTTGGTGGACTTATACCACCGGTACAGGTGGACCGTAGCGTTATTCTTAGCCAGTTGGGAAACCGCTACCGACACTACACGGCTATCTAGGCTGCTCAGAAAGGGATGTTGACATTGATGGCCAACTTCCATGGATGGCCGAGCAGCCAATAAAAAATATATATCTATCGATAACTCATCTCAGGGCGATTTCAAATTGTCATGCCCTCTTGCTAAAATCGTTGACTATAAAATAGTCAAGTAGAGATAAAATACTTTGTTGATCTCAAAACTGACGATTCAACAAAAGAATTTGAATGTTTTCAAAGAACCTCATTGTTTTATGTATATATCATTTTGATATGGGCTCTGTTCGTCTGATAAATAAATAAGGATCTTTAATGATTTAACATTGAATGGATTATCAATTTTAAAATTCAATTTTGTAACTAATCACTATAATCAGTGTAGATAACGCCCTCGGTACGTAAAGTTTTTTTCGCAGTTTAAACCCCAAATCTGTTTTGTGATAATCCGGTAATAAAAACCGAGATGGAACTCCGAAGCGCACCGAAAAACAACCCAAGCTACCGATCCCTCCGTTCGGAACAAAGAATCGATGAGGCACCGAAAGCAAACACGAAACCTAAACCCCCCCACCCCCCTCCCCTCACCTAAAACTGCCTGCGAGCGAAACGATTTCGGTGCAGTGCCTCTTCTTTGTTGTTGGCAATGATGCGCGTCTCAACAAATTTTACGACCGACCGAAACAGCAAAGCTAGGATCCTATGCGAACTGCGCCTTGAACGTGCGATAACCGAGCAGACATCCTGCGGAGAATTCGCCTCGTGTGTGCTGGTGCAAGAAGAACATGATTTTCTTTTCGTTATCTTACTTCAGCCCAATTCTGCCGCCCCCCCGTTTTCCACCACCACCACCAACAGAACGCTCTTCGAAACCATTCCGACATGACTGCTATTCTGATACCGTTGGCGGGGCACGGATCGAATTTCAAGTTTCCGTGAAACGGTAGGTGCCCCCGGAGCATTTTTGCTGGTATGCCGTTTTCAGCCGAACCTGACAAGAAAAGATATTGAACCAACGCCAGCCGAGGCCATCCACCCGTTGGGGTAGGTCCGGTGCGAGACTGTCTGGCCTGTTCCAACGGGGGCCGTTAATCGCCAGCCCAGCCAACCCCCGAAAATCGTGTAAACATAACGGGCAAGCAAAAAAAAAAGAAAAAATAATACAACTCACGCACACCAGAGAGCCAGGGAAATTTTCGACCCCACATGAAAAAAAAAGTTGTAATAGTACTATACTAAGAAGAAGGCACTCGGAGTGGAGCGAGGCGTATTTTCGGTGGGAATCTTGAGAAATGACTCCGTTTTTTTTTTGTTTGGAGTTGCACAAGATGGCAGAACGAGAGGCTGGGAAATTCATTGAACCCGTCGTCGTCGGCGGCGGCGGCGGCGGCCTGTTGGTAGGTCGGTAGCGTCACATCCATGAAGCCGGACCAAATGCTTTGAAGAACGTCGACCCGCATTTTTTTTTTCTTCTTTTTTCTGATTTTCGGCAGTGACGATGACGTTCATGATGGGTTGCTGACGGTCGTAAATGATTTTGCCTTTCAACTTTCTCAGCAAACAACAACTACGACGACTACAAAACTCTTCCAAATAGGGCGACGTTGGCCAATTTTGTTTCGAGGACGCCTCCAAGGGATGACGGGGTTTTGGGCTTTGGGTTTGAGCGATGGATCAATACCCGAACGACTGTCGGTTTTTATGTGTTTCGTCTGGCTGGTTGATGACCTATCTCTGCGAGGAGTGGCTTTTGCGTGCGAAGGGACTCACATTTTTATCAGCAGACTTTATTATTCATAATATAGCAAACAGAAGGGTTTCATTCGCCACGTTAATCCTCCATGCCAATTAAATCCGAAACTCAGAAGGCATCAGGTCCCGGAAGAACGAGTTCCCATTAATCGAGTTAGGAAATGGCGCTTGTCAGACAGAACCTCCAACGTCCGGCTTCACAGTTCATTTCTCATGTCAATCTCCGCGACTAGATTTCTTTGTGCCGTCATATGCCACTCTTTCACACACACACACCCACCTACCTTCAGACCTTCTACTCCCCGGGGGGCCCCTTTCCTCCTCCCACACAAGCGACTGTGACTGTGACTGTTTGATATTTGCTAGCGAGCCTCCATGGAGTGTTGCATGGGAAATCAACTGGCCGAAAAATTAAAATGAGAATTTCGACTTTTCTGGTTTTTGCTTGTTTTCCAGACGAACAAATTCATACTATTCATCCACTCACCAATCCACTAGTCACAAGTTTCTTCCGACAACACACGGCGTTGTTCGGGTTAGGTTAGGGGAGGGTGGCGGTCGATGCTGAATTTTTGGCAAACAGCAAAAGCCTTGTCGGGAAATTTAAGGTAAAACGTGAAGGCAAGGACTGCTACCGGAATGTAGCTGCAGCGGTTTCGTCCGGCGATGAGTTATCAGATGGAAATGGGGGGGAAAAAATGTTATAGAGGACTTTTTCTCATTTTTTTTCCGTGTGCACAAATGATTTATTCCAAACTGCAAACTTGTGTATCCACATTTCACATCAGCGGAAGTCGAGCGGGTGCCGAGTGCAACGAAACGTACTCTCCGTAATGGAAAAGTTTAATTGATGGAAGTGTGACGTATTTAAATGCTAGAACTGGCGATGAAATGAGTCGTTACAGAACGAAAAAAAACTAACACATTTCCAGTTCAAAATGATTCAATATAAGCAGCCAGTTTGCTTGGAGATAGTCTCCCGACTTTTATTAGTTGACTTTTAATGTATTTTACGCATTCAAATCGATGACCACTTATTCTCGAATATCTTTCGTCACAATGTTTTACTAGTACTTCTTCCTGATTTTCAATGAGAAGCGAGATTAAATTTAAACTCACTTGGGTGCATTTTCAAAATTTCACAACACGAGAATGTAATGAAATTCCTCCAAATTGGATTTCCTAATAACTGGACATCGTTCATTAATACAACGATATAAAAACTTCAAATTGTCGGATTCCGAAAAGACAGAGAGCAAAATAACAGTTCGGCTGTAAAGTTCGTATCGTTTAATAGAAACACACATTTTTTTTGCCAAAATACGTTTTTATTATTCAACATAAATGCCATCAGAGGCGATACAGCGATTATAGCGATCTTCCAACTTTTCGATACCATTTTTGTAGTACGATTTGTCCTTTGCCTCAAAATAGGCCTCAGTTTCAGCGATTACCTCTTCATTGCTTCTAAATGTTTTACCAGCGAGCATTCTCTTGAGGTCTGAGAACAGGAAAAAGTCACTGGGGGCCAAATCTGGAGAATACGGTGGATGAGGGAGCAATTCGAAGCCCAATTCGTTCAATTTCAGCATGGTTTTCATCGACTTGTGACACGGTGCATTGTCTTGATGAAACAAAATTTTTTTTTTCTTCAAATGAGACCGTTTTTTTTTAAATTTCGTCCTTCAAACGCTCTAATAACGCTATATAATAGCCAATGTTGATGGTTTTCCCCTTTTCAAGGTAGTCGATGAAAATTATACCATGCGAATCCCAAAATACAGACGCCATAACCTTACCGGCCTATTGTTGAGTCTTTCCACGCTTTGGGTTCGTTTCATCGCGTGCAGTCCACTCAGCTGACTGTCGATTGGACTCCGGAGTGAAGTGATGGAGCCATGTTCCGTCCATTGTTATATATCGACAAAAAAAATCGGTTTTATTTCGATATAACAGCTCCAAACACTGCTCAGAATCATCAATTCGTTGTTGTTTTTGATCGATTGTGAGCTCACGCGGCACCCATTTTGCACAAAGCTTTCTCATATCCAAATATTCGTGAATAATATGTCCAACACGTTCCTTTGATATCTTTAGGGTGTCAGCTATCTCGATCAACTTCACTTTACGGTCATTGAAAATCATTTTGTGGATTTTTTCACGTTTTCATCGGTAACAGCCTTTTTTTTACGTCCACTGCGTTCATCGTCTTCGATGCTCATATGACCAGTACGAAATTTTGCAAACCACTTACGAATTGTTGCTTCGCCCGGTGCAGAGTCTGGATAACACTCATCAAGCCATTTTTTGGTATCGGCGGCACTTTTTCTCATCAAAAAGTAGTGTTTCATCAACACACGAAATTCCTTTTTTTCCATTTTTTTCACAATAACAAAAGTAGCTTCACTCAAAATGCAATATCTCACAAACTAATAATCAGACAGCTGTCAAATTTATACACGTATCTTTTGAAGGTTGGTTCTAACTGAAAATGGTATGGATTTAATTCTAGTGGCGCCCTCTCATAGAAACGATACGAACTTTTCAGCCGATCTGTTACGCGTGCATGATCTTCCCCCGCAGACCAGTGATGGGTATGTTCGGGAAAACATGTCGCAGTACGGTGAAGTTCTTTCCATCGAAAGGGAAGTATGGCGGAATTTTTTTCCGGTATCCGGAATGGCGTGCGAGTGGTACGTATGCAACTACGTAAAGCAATTCCATCTTGCATCGTTTGTGGTCAAGATGGAATACATCCGTGTAAAACGCTGATTACGTATGGAAACCAACTGGTTACATGTCAGTTTTGTGAACAACCTGCACACTACGGCAAACCTTGTACTGAAACTGCGAAAACAAACAAAACAAACAAAAACAAGGACAACCGCTCAACAACGGAAACTAGTGAATGCAGTGCTCCTGTTTCAAAAACACCTTCACCATCTAACCAAACAGCAACTGCAACCAATGTACAACAAGGCGCTTCTACAGTAACTAGCAATGAGATCAAGACTGCGAATAACAAGGAAAACGAAAAGAAGACGGAAATCAACAATGCCACCGATGCGTCAATGGGCGAAGAGACGAATGGAAATGGAAGCCGCTCTCCCCCTAGAAAAAGGGTGACAACGAGATCAAATACAAAAAAAATTTATTTAAAAAATCGGCTCAATCGGCCACGTAAAGCTTGTACACAAATAGGCCTGAATAAAAATGTCTTTTAAATAAAAAAAAGTAGTGTTTCTTTTTTGAATATCGTTTAAACTGCGCATTAAAAACATTTCTGAAACTATTGACAACGGAACTTACACCATTGTATAACATCTTTACCTTATCTCTAGAAACAGGAACACTTCTGGATATATGGAAACCCGAGCAGTGTCTGAGATCAAGTAGAAAACTGATTTTGATGTTGTGATATTCACATTTTTTTTTTTTTTATTTCAATTATAGAGGCTTTAACATCTTAGGTCATTCGCCTCTTCGGACCAGAAAATCTTTCTGACCCTATGTGCGGGGTTGGGAATCGAACCCAGGCGGGCTGCGTGAAAGGCATCGACTATCCCATCACGCTACACCCGTCCCCATATTCACATTTATCGATTACTCAATTTTCTGTTGTTTTGGTCGTGTTGAGTGTTAAAAAATCAAAATCGAAAGCAAAACCTGTTTTAATCCACCTAGTGGTGTAGTGATGCCTTTCTCATGTACATATAATATTGTGGTATTCTATTCAAAAAAATTCTCTTCGAGTTTTGAAAGAAACCAAGAGATTCTTTATGCATAACATACAGAATAAAAGAGTGCTTTGATTGCGTAAGCCATCCTTAAGAAAACGGAATGGGATCACTATTATATGCACTTTCCGGAATCCGGAACCGGATACCGGAAACCAGGATAGCCGGAATCGGTTTGTTTAGTTGCCTACTGATAATGACTATCGATTTGTGTAGTTTTGAGACCAGTTTAGAAATTTTTTTACGTATTTTGTTTCGCCGGTTTAAGTGACGGTGTACAATATTGAACACACTTTACCCTATAACTCCGGAACCGGAAGTCGGATCCGGATGAAATTCAGGAATTCCGTATGGGACCGGAAGACCTTTCATTTGAATCTAAGTTTGTGGAAATCGGTCAAACCATCGCTGAGAAAAGTGAGTGAGATCAATTTTTATATATATGACCACTATTTCCGGTACTTCCGGAACCGGATACCGGGAACCAGAATAGCTGGAATCGGTTTGTTTAGTTGCCTACTGATAATGACTATCGATTTGTGTAGTTTTGAGACCAGTTTAGAAAATTTTTTACGTTTTTTGTTTGGCCGGTTTAACTGACGGTGTACAATATTGAACACACTTTACCCTATAACTCCGGAACCGGAAGTCGGATCCGGATGAAATTCAGGAATTCCGTATGGGACCGGAAGACCTTTCATTTGAATCTAAGTTTTTGGAAATCGGTCAAACCATCGCTGAGAAAAGTGAGTGAGATCCATTTTTATATATATGACCACTATTTCCGGTACATCCGGAACCGGATACCGGGAACCAGGATAGCCGGAATCTGTTTGTTTAGTTGCCTACTGATAATGACTATCGATTTGTGTAGTTTTGAGACCAGTTTAGAAAATTTTTTACGTTTTTTGTTTCGCCGGTTTAAGTGACGGTGTACAATATTGAACACACTTTACCCTATAATTCCGGAACCGGAAGTCTGATCCGGATGAAATTCAGGAATTCCGTATGGGACCACGAGACCTTTCATTTGAATCCTAGTTTGTCAAAATCGGTTCAGCCATCTCCGAGAAAACCTAGTGAGATTATTTGACACATACACACACACATACATACACACACACAGACATTGCTCAGCTCGATGAACTGAGTCGAATGGTATATGACACTCGGCCCTCCGGGCCAATTTTCACTGGTCGGTTTTTCAAGTGATTGCATAACCTTTCTATATGAGAAAGGCAAAAATATTCCGATGATATCAAACAGAAACCTATATCTGCTATCAGCGAATGCAAACTGAAATCTTAATAAGATATAAAATTTCTCAGCTTGACAACAAAACTTGTTCTCAATTTAAAATTATTATCGAACAACAAAAACAAAACTGGAATGCATAATCAGTTTCTGATTTGCTTTAAAAAGACATTACTGAAAACAAACAAATCGCGAGCACAGACTAAAAATAAACTGAGCAAGATAACCTTGAGATAGCATACGTTTAGGCGATATTACTTGCAACAATAAAAAACGCACTTTGGTGGTGTACAGAGTGAGCGACTGGGTTTCGAACCTAGGTGATTTGGATTCCGAGCTCGTTTCGAATGCTATGGACTGTGACACAAAATTTTCGATCATATGACAAGCAGTGTTGATTCACAAAGCTGTATGTAGGTAGTTTCAGTCCATGTGCAAAGTGAAAATGCGCTCAGTGCCTTTTTCGTATTCGTAAGCTGTATCATGTGCCCATCATAACATCAAATTGAGTTGTCTATTTGATCTTACTCTACTCAAATATGTAATAACTTAAAAATGCGCTTTAGAGGGAAGTCTTCCATAATACTGCTCACAGGGAATCTGAGTTAGGAATCTGACAATAAGGAGATCCAGATCATAAGTTATTTCGACTAATTGAGACAATGAATGTCCGCAGATAGTACTAAACTGTTTTTAGAAAAATTTTACTTCTTGTTGAGACTTAAAATTTAGGATCATTCAATGAACTCGAAATGAAGATTAAGTAATTCATTTACTTCCTCAAGATAAAATGGGTTTAACATGGATAATTCGAAAAAATCAGACTATTTAAAAGAATTTTAAAAACTAGTTTTCAAGTCTTTCATATATTAATGCAAAATCGTTGTACTATATGGGCTTCTGTACTAAAATATGATTTAGCTCAAAACCTGACATCTTCAAAGCTTTCTTGTATGGAAAAGTGTTTGGGATGTCAAGGTCTACATTACGGGGAATATGTTAGTCAAGAACTCATTCACCAAGCGGTGCCAGAGAGCTCGAATGTCATGTAGAAGATAGATTACGATATATCTCTGAAACACGATGATTCAGAACGTCGATGATTTATGAAATAAGGTGCGGGAGCTCTAAACTGATCATTTAATGGAAGCATTTGTTGATAATTCTCTCACTTGGTGGCGGTAAAGTGCAGTCAAATATTCTAAATTTCTGTGATTTAGTAAAATGATTTTTGTCGTGAATCCGACTTACTTTACTATGGGGGACCTTTTCAAAATTTACCCTGGTTTTTGATCGTGAATATCTCTTGTTGTATCTAACGTATCAAAATAATTTTTGCTACATGTCATCGGAAATATGATCACCATTTTAGGATAAAATTTTCAGTTGTATGACATAACCATAAATAATTCAAAATTAAAGTTTCCTGAGTCGTACATTTGAGGGAAATGGTTTCAAAGAGACATGATTAATCAGTTGTTTAGAGATCTACCAGTTTCGCAAAAAATTTCTACGATCTCTAATTTTTTCTTTTAGTATTAGAAAATCGGAATTTTACTTAGGAACTTTTCACGCACTTCTATCGAAGTTTTTATTAGAATCTATTGTTTATTTAATTGAATGTGTTTCGCTGACTTCAGGATATACAAGTGGTGTCAGATATTTTTTTGTATTTGTTAACATATCATATTAATTCCTTTTCCACACCATCGGATATATGATAAGCAATTTGTGATAGAATTTTCTGTAGTATAAGATAACCACAAATATTAAAAAAATAAAGTTTGATTTGGAAATCAAATTCTGGAACTGAGATCTGGATTGTGATTCTAGACCTAGACACAGGAGCAAAATTTCCGAATAGAATTCTGGGCTTGAATCTGTATTTTGAAACTGAATTCAAGAGCTGAAATTGAGGTTCGTACCAGAAATTGGTTCAAAAATACTTGTCCGTTCTGAAACTGAGTTCTGAGTTTGAAGTTCTGGAACTTCGGACCAAAATATAAAAACTTGGTTTCACAATTCTAGAAGTGTAATTGAATTCAGGAACTAGGATCTAAAGATTTTTCGACTAAGATCCAGATCTGGATTAAAAGCTGAATTTCGGAGCTCACTTCCTGATCCAAATTGGAAAACTGAATCCTGAATGCATAGCTCAGTTCCCAAATTCACTTGCAAAATACAGGGTCAGTGATCCGTTGAACCCCCCCTAGGGAATCAGAATTGTTCTGGAGAGTGATGTCATCGATACATTTGGTGAACTGTTTAAGGATAGACAAATTGAAATATTTTTTTCGTCAGTAAAGAATTATTATGAATAGACTCTAGGTTCTGAAATCCGAGACAATCTAGTAATAGATCCAATTTTGTAAACAGCTTTGCTCGGGAACCCTACTTCTTAGAACCTGTTTTCACTATTAAAAATTAAAAACATGGCATTAATAAAAAAAACGGTCGAGTGCCACCGATTCTAATATTTTGGATCGGCACACAGCTCTCGATTTAAACAGAGTTTAAATTTTATCTCCCGTTACATTGCGCAAATTATCTGTTAATTAGAAATCTCAAAAGTTATAGCAATTATTTGCATTCAAATGCAAAGGTATCAAAAGATAACTTGACAGCAAAAGGTTTACACAAAATTGCATTTGAAATAGTCTAAGGACCCTTCACGATTAATTGAATTGGATGCAACGGTAATTAAACTTCTCAGTTACCATGATAGTGTTATAAGGTACAATTTCTTCAATTAAGGAAATAATCGAATTTAAAATAATTCATAGTGATCAATACAGCCTTTCAATTCCTATCTATCGCATATGAATGTAGCTTCTAATAAAATTGATGCAAACTATAGCACCACCCAAATAACCAGCAAGCACTAATAATGGCATTAAAATAGCCTTTAATGAGCACCAAAAATGCTTATAGCTCTATATCTGCAATCTGAATGCTCCTCTGTTGTAAATCAATCATAATTCAGCTTTCAGAATGCACACCAGTCATAAATAAGCAGTATATATGATTAGCCGTATATTTGGCTAAAATCGGTCTGAATTTAGTCCCAAGTGCGATTGAAATGCCAATTGGCGATTATTTGCTGTCATAATGTGGCATTGGTATGTGTTTATTGGTTACCGGGGCAGTGCACATCCAGTTACAGTTTTCTGTGACCAGATATGCTTCAGTAATGATTTTCAATAGAGCAACGCAACCAATTGATAATTGAGATCATCATTAGGGTGGCAAACAACCGCACGATTGAGCTACGTTCCCGAGAAGACCAAACACAAATCAAACACATTCCGAAACATCCTTCATGCTTCAATCATAATCATTCTCAACAACGTTCAGTCAAGAATCTCATAACCGGCAGGACCCCATTTCCAACGACAGGACCTCTCGCCTCGTTTTGGATGAAAAGTGGTTTTGGTCGTTCGGTCGGTTCGGATTGTTTATCGGCCCGGTTTTGTCACTGCTGCCACTGAGCAGACTGACAGTTCTTCCGAAAATATGTGCACACACAAAAATAGAAAAATCAGTGTTCCTGCGAAGGCGGGAAAGCTTGTTTCTTTCTCCCCTGCGTTGGTCTCTCGGTTCGGATGCGTCGGGGTAGCGTCGCACCACAGTCAAAATCACACAGGCAGGAGTCCAGTTTTCGCTGTGTTTGTTCGTACTTTTCACTCTTCACTGCTAAGCTTTTCTCCGTACGTGATTCGTATGTGTTTACACACCCTGCCACCTCTTTGGGGTCGGAGGACGAGTCCAGCAGGAACTTTGAGGGAGGCTTTTGGAATTGGAAGACACGAACGTGACCGCCCTTCCCCCCTCGGCCTCGGTGTTCATCACTCCCATCGTTCGTTTCGTCCCGTTTCGTGCTAGCTGCTAGCTGGCAAATAGGTCCGCACCTTGGAGCGGAAGGTGGAACAGTGCATTCCGCCCTACGAAAAGGTGTGGGTGGCTGTTGCCCCACCTCGACGATGGATGGGAAGTTGAAAAGGGCCAGACGAAATTATTGATTTGTGCGTTTCGGAAAGAGAATTTGTGTGACGTCGAGTCGGAGAAAAGTTCGGAATTTTCGGGTGTAATTTTTGCGATTACAATGAAACAAATTCGTGACTGTTTGCTTTCATGCGAACGCGTGGTGCCTGATGATGGACAGCTCATCAAGCCGGCACACGATTCGACCTGAGCAACGTTCCGATGGGAACGCTTTTTTGTTGAGTAACTTTCCCTAGGTTGCCTTTCGAAAAAAAAAAACAAAAATGCAAACATTCCAGGATTTCGGGGAATGTTGGGAAAACTTTGCAAACTAATTTGCTACTTACCCAGCGCCAGCCTGGTATTGCATCTTGGCCCGACTGAACGGTACTGTGACTACGCCACAGTGGAAAACTTTTGCGCCCTAGTTTCCGAACACGTGACTTACCAACTAGATGGCGCAGACAGTGGGTTCGACATTTGAGGTTTTCGTCGCAGGGGTTCAGGTTAATTGGCACTGTTAATGAAGTTCGTTCCATCCCGGTCGCTTGCGTTGGCTTGTGTAATGATTAAGTCATCCGACTTAGTAGTAGACGTAATCGTTGCAGATTACCTGCAGTTAGATGCAGTGTCTAACAAAAAATATTCGTAATACCTCAATAAAATCAAACCTGAAACTGTTTAATAAACTATAACTTGTTCACTCTGGATTAATTCAGTTAGTAACAAGTGGTTTGTTTTTAAATATGAAGTTTTATAGCTGACATAAAAAATACAAGGGGCAGCCCAACGGTTGTTGTTCGGTAGTTCGAACTGTTTACGTAAGACTACATAACCAATATCGAAATCATGGTGATTTGTTTTTCAGACATTCCACACAGCACCAATCATTATCCGACTGTAATTTTTTAAGGGCTGTGGAATACTCAGAGTATGAAGTAGAGCGAAGAAATGTAGAAAAATTCTCTCGCAGTTCATGCATTGAGAGACACGAGTTCTCGTAGCATCTTCTACTGGATTGAAAATGTTTCATACAGTATAGATAAATATCGAGCAGCTTCTGTTAAATTTTCGTCAATCACCAACACTGCTTGCAGTAATACATGAAAAACACAGAGTATATTTTATTATAACTTCAATAGTTTATCGATAGATTGTTTACAAGCTCGCACGTATAAAATTCTTTACTCTTTCAAATAGAATTGAAAGCGTATTGGAATCTCAATTGAAAAAATAGAAGAAATGTTGTCATATTATTCCAATATCCAAACAATAATTCATAGTTTCATTTTTAGTGTTTATTTTTATTTGACAATTTGAACCACGCCAGTCGAAATCTAGTACCACATTGTTCAGATCTCGATCAAGAAGTCGAACGCGATACGTAATGCCACGATTCAGTCAAATCGACTTCAAAAATAATCGTTTCGAGAAACTCAATTCGAGATGCATAATGTCAGCCCTGGTTTGATACCGTTAGACCATTTATGATTTAGTAGTCCTGAAAAAAGGACCATTTGGTTTCGGAAGATTGCGTTTGTATTCTAGGAATTAGAGCGGTAGATTCGGACAGTTTTCTAAATAAGCTCTTTACGTTACTTTTCGGATCCTGAAAAGAACCGTTAGTGGCTTTGGAGTCCTGGAAAAGACTATTTGGTTATGGATGATTACGTTTGTATTTCTGGAAGAAGGACACCATTTCAAGTCATTCGTAAGTTTGAACCTTGTCCTGGAACAAACCATTTCATAAATATAATTGTAACACAAGTCGTACAATCACTCATATATTTCAATATTTCATATATCTCAATATTTGAGTGAAAGAAACCATCAAAACGCTGTACGGGATTTCAGAGTGGCCAAATTGTGGAATTCTCTACGATATTAAAAACTTTTCGAACATTTGTCTCGAACTCGAAGCAGTCAAATGCTAGCATTATTTGCGTTCGTTTGGTACGAATTTCGCACTGCAAAACTAGCACAAAGCTAATCAAATTGTTCTAGATTTGCACTGGACTGATGATTTTTACTTTCGATTTTCAAAGAAGCAATCTTAATAGTTTTTCACTATTTAAACCATGTTTACGTAATAAACATGATATTAACAACAGTCTTACACCTTCTTCCATTGGTTTCGTGGAGGAATTAGGGGAAATACTCAAACAGGGAAATAGTGAAATTTTGAAAATGCACCCATATGAGCATAGTAAAGAAAGACATAGTTCTACGTCAAAATTTGAATATCTTCAAAGGAACGATCTCACCAGTATCCGATATTTTCCCACGCAGTTCGTACAGTACAACGATTACACCAAGCTTAGATCGAAGAACGCCGACAATGATGTTCTGATGTCGCTTTGACTGGTCATAATTGGGTTGGGTGGCAAATTCTCAGTAACGAACGCTTAAATTATGCAAAGTACCACTTGTCACCTTTGCTTCAAAACATTATCGTACTGATTTCGATTGAAAATCCTGTTCACCTTCTCATATAACTTTAATAAAGGTTACTAAGGGTTTTCTTCAAAAACATTTTTCTTTAAATATTAAATAAGAACAAAAAAGTGTGTATGTACATACACTAGCAAAACCTTTTCAATTTTTGATAGTTTTTGCTAAAGTTAATAGGAATTCTTCGTTTGTATTATTGTATTTGTATTTTCGTTCTAAATGACAGTTTAAAATTTCAAACACTTTCCGCTCTGTTGTTCCTAAATTGGAAGTGAGATCCGAGCAAAGGTCAGAAGCAGTCTATTTTTCTAGACGTTGTCTTCTTTATTTGAGTTTACGTTTGAGAAAATAATTCAGCTGTCTCTTAGGAAATGAAAAGAGTTCAATTTTTGAGTACTCGAACACGATTTCCGGTACTTCCGGAACCAGTGTAGCCGAAATCGGTCCGTTGGCCAGTAACTTGCATAACCTACAATTTGAAACAGTTTTGAATCAAATTTAGAAGAATTTTGACTCATTTATGTTTTTATCTCAAGGGTACCGGTTTGTGCTAGAGTACACATGACTGTATTTAATTGTTTTACGTTTCGAATTCAACTCATCAGATTATATCAGACTGCTAATACCACCTCGCGGGTCAATATAATCCGCTAAGCAGTGCGTAAATATTCTAACATTGAATGAATCTGACTGTTAGAATATTTACGTGTTTTGCAACATCGCTCTATATAACCGGTTACAATTTCATACACACTGTATCTCAGGAACCGGAAGCCAGAGCTGAATAAAATTCTACATCAACCTACATCTCAGAAAATCGATTGCACTTATTTAGTTCGTTTTACACATTTTACTCCGAAGCTCCTGAACCGGAAGTCGTATCCAGATGAAATTTAATTGAAACGCTATGGGACCAGTGTTGGGAAGAAGTCAAAATTTAGTAATTTTTAGACAAAAAAATCATCGATCAGAAAACTCACTGCAGAAAAGTTCAGTTCTGATTTTTTGAGAACACGATTCTCACTGAAACTGATTTCACATGGCAAAAAAACAGTTGCGAAAAGTCCACTGGCAAACATTCTACTCAATGATATTCAAGAAAAA
Organism: Malaya genurostris; assembly: GCF_030247185.1. Lineage (NCBI taxonomy): Eukaryota > Metazoa > Arthropoda > Insecta > Diptera > Culicidae > Malaya > Malaya genurostris. The sequence continues at coordinate 131,296,639 of NC_080570.1, forward strand.
AGTTCGCAGAAGATTTTTTGGAAATGAATTTTCATAGCCTCAACTCATTGCAGAATACATGATGATTAAATTCGCCGATGAACAAAAACTGAACCATTCTGAAAATGTTCAGTGTGCGTAGGGTGGTTGATCAGTGAATCAATGATGGTGAGGTATTTGATATTTATTCGGCACTATCGTGGCGGTGGAGTAATATCAATAATAAGAACAGCAAGGGCTGTGATTAATAATAGTTAGAATGATAATGAAAACATTGATAAAAGCAATCACAAATAATGTTATGCAACTGATGAAAAAATAATAGCCAATTTGGCTTCAATAACGTACGCAGAAGCAACAGGAGCGCAGACTACCGCTATACCAATTCAAACGCGTCATTCAAACACTGCTCCTTCTGTGTGCCAACTGGAATTAAAGCAGCCTTTTGTCGCTATAATCACTGTTTGGAATGTGAAAAAAATATTATTGTTCATATCCACCCTACATGCATCGAGAATATCGTTGTTATTTCTCAGTTGCGGTTCAGTGGCGAATTTATTCAGTAGAGATTTTTTATTGTTGAAAATGTAATAATTAAATCTTGTACGAAGCATTTCGGTATCGAACTGAAGTGTAGTGAAATTCTGCATCGAAATATCATCGGAGGCTCTTATACCTGTCGATTAAATATTTGTGGGTGGAAGTTCGTCATCAAATTTTGCTGACACTAAAAATCGCTTGTGACCTTCGAGGTTCAGAGTTTTGTGGATGCTTGTTTCATGAATGAAAATATCGGAAGTGATTTTTTTCAGTCACTGAGTTTTTTTTAGAAAATCTCTTGAACTGATTTTTCACGAGCGATAGTGAAATGAACTTTTTCTGATCATGATTTACCAATACTGTATGGCACTATAAAACCTTTAATTTTGATCTAAATTGAAGAAAATCGGTTGAGCGGTCTCTGAGAAAATCTACTGCACTTATTATTCGTTTTGTTTTGCACATTTTACTTCGTTACACCCAAACCAAAAGTTCGAATCCTGTGAAACTCAATAGCAAGACCAGGACTCTTGGTCCTTTCATTAAAATCTAAGTTTGGGAGAATCGGCTCAGTAATCTCCGAGAAAACCGAGTGTACATTTTTGGTACATACATTTTCACGATTGTCACAAACTTAGATTCGAACGAAAAGTGTTATGCTCCCATAACTTGCTATTAAATTTCATCTTTATCCGACAAGCACAAGGGAATATGTGCAAACGTCATTAATGTCCGCACTTGCCGCAGTGCCAATATTGATTCTGACGACTGACCACTGTATCTGTATGTGTGACAGCTGTATCGCGCAAATGACACACAGAAGTTCTATGAGAAGGTGAACCGCTCACGTAGAGGCTACACGCCACAGGCCGAAGAGTGCAGAGATACCAGTGGTAACCTTCTCACGAACGAACGTGAGGTGATCGACAGGTGGAAGCAGTACTATGACGAGCATCTGAATGGCGAAGCACAAGATACAGAGAACGAAACAGGAATCAATCATCAGTGCACGCTCAGCCAACGACAGATTCCCAGCCCCTGATCTTTCGGAGATAAGTGAGGAGATCGGCAAGCTGAGGAACAACAAAGCCGCGGGCAATGATCAGGCGAGCTGCTCAAACATGGAGGAGAGGCACTGGCTAGAGCGCTGCACTGGATGAATTCTAGGATTTGGGAGGAGGAGATTCTACCGTAGGAATGGATGGATGGAGTGGTATGTCCCGTCTACAAAAAGGGCGATAAGCTAGACTGTTGCAATTATCGCGCAATCACATTGCTGAACGCCGCCTACAAGGTACTCTCCCAAATTCTTTGCCGTCGTCTATCACCAATAGCTAAGGAATTCGTAGGGCCGTATCAAGCGGAATTTACTGGAGCCCGCGCCACTACGGATCACATATTCGCGATAAGACAAGTACTCCAGAAGTGTCGTGAATACAACGTACCCACGCATCACCTATTCATTAACTTCAAAGCGGCATACGACACAATCGATCGAGAACAGCTATGGCAGATCATGCACGAATACGGTTTCCCGGATAAACTGACGCGATTGGTCAAAGCAACGATGGATAGAGTGATGTGCTACGTCCGAGTATCTGGGACGCTCTCGAATCCCTTCGAATCTCGGAGAGGGCTACGGCAAGGTGATGGACTCTCTTGTATCTTGTTCAATATTGCCTTGGAAGATGTGATTCGAAAAGAGAGGATCGAAACGAGTTGCACGATCTTCCGAAAGTCCGTACAACTTTTTGGCTTCGCTGACGATATTGATATTGTGACACGTAACCTTGAGAAGATGACGGAAACCTACATCGGACTGGAAGCTGAAGCTAGGCGTATCGGACTGGCCATAAATGCGTCGAAAACAGAATACATGAGAGGAAGAGGCTCTAGAGAACAAACACTACGCCTTCCACCACGAATATTGATAGACGGTGACGATATCGAGGTGGTTGACGAGTTCGTGTGTTTGGGCTCACTGGTGACCGCCGATAATGACACCAGCAGAGAAATTCATAGACGTATTTTGGCAGGCAATCGTGCGTACTTTGGACTCAGAAAAACCCTTCGATCGAGAAAAGTACGTCAACGCACAAAATTGACCATCTACAAAACGCTCATTAGACCGATTGTTCTCTATGGCCACGAGACCTGGACTATGTTGGCAGAGGACCAACGCGCCCTCAGTGTTTTCGAAAGAAAGGTACTGAGGACCATCTATGGCGGAGAACCACCCATCGTACGGGCAGCTAAAATCGGACGTCTACGGTGGGCTGAGCATGTCCTAAGAATGTCGGACGACAGCCCAGTGAAAATGGTTCTAGAATCTAATCCGACTGGTACAAGAAGAAGAGGAGCGCAGCGAGCAAGTTGGATCGATCAAGAGGAGGGTGATCTCAGAAGAATCCGTCCCTTGAGTGGCTGGCGACGAGCAGCCATGGACCGAGTTATGTGGAGACGTATGCTTGATACAGCAAAGGACACCCCAGGCCTATAACTGTTAGGTAAGGTAAGTTGTAATCGGTATTTCAGTTATCATGACTGGTTTACCTTTTATCCGTTATCTTGAATCATTTCGAATGTTTACTAGAATCTCACTTGAATTGTAAGAGATATTTTGTTACTTCAAGTGATAAATGATAAAATGGTGGTTAAACTGAGCTTCGGTAGAAAGAGAAGCGAATGAAGGACGGAATGATGCCCATTCGGTGCGACAGCGAAGGGTGTGTGTATTAGAATGTGGAGTTTACTGCAGTAGAGTGAAGTCGTCAGTGTGTGCACATATTCGATTTCAATTGAATTCAATGAAGTTTTACAGCACTGAACATGAGCATGAAAAAAAAATATTGGGACTAATTTCCTCAAAGCGCAGTTTTTCATTCATTAAACAGCGACGAATGAATTACTTCGGTTGTATCTTAGAATAGATTGGATTGGTGAAAAACAATACTTTAGGCAACAAATAAAAGCTTATTCGAACTCCTTATTTTCATTTCCTTTGTTTATTCGACTAACTCTACTCATTTCAAATCGAATGTAAAGGGTGATTTTTTTGCTGGTATCTGTTTGGCAACACTGGTTTTGACAGATCACGCGTGAATCGTGTCTTGTGTCATTGTCAAACCTGTTCAGTTTGGTCTATAATTTTTTTTATCTTTATTGTCTTCGACTAGAGGTGACTTTTACTTTATAACTACAAACTTATGCTATCTTAAGTATAATATTTTCAACTTGAAAGTGCCAAAATCAAATAAGCGATACACGCTATTGAAATGAAGACAACAAACATTCATTGGGTTGTTCTGGCCGTACTGTGTGCGATGAAGTGAGCGACAAAGAATTTCCGTTCTTCGCAATGATCTTTCCGGAAAATTTAAATATTTTTTTCCAGAAGTATGGGGTAATCGGTTATATCATTTAGTAGGTCAAAAACGAAAAGTTTGTTGAAGGAGTATTCGTCTGTTTTGTAGAGTAGATAGGTTGATGAAAGCACAGAGATTCTCGTCACGAAGTAATTTATCCAAGGTAGTCTTTGAAGTGAGAATCGGACGAAACACTTCAGCACCCTTTCGATCCAAATCGTAACTCCATACTCCAGAATATTTACTGCGTACTAATACGATATAAACTGTTTCGAGGCAATACACGTCTTGGAAGTTTTGAGTGTTTGTCCCAAAACTGCATTGGCTTTCGCAGTAACGAATGAAAGCTTGCAATCGAGCAATTAATAGACGAAGCACGCTCAACTGAAGCCACCATCATTGAGTATTGAGGTCAAGGATATGTTTTTGCAACTACTGAAAAGGCAAAATGAATAGGCAAATAGTCTGAGAGAAGTGATAGATATCTTACAAAAATATAAATGTATAAGAAGGCTTGTTCCAGAGTTAGTGCGTTTCGTTCATCTACTTGTTACAGTACCAAGATCATTTTGTTCGAATGAACGAAGTTTTTCCGTTCTTCGTAGGTTAAAAACGTACTCAGGATCAATAATGTTGCAAGTTCGACTCAATAAAGTTTTTATATTACGAGTCTATCGCGACATAACCGACAATCTCGATTTAGGAAAATTCATAAATTTAATGAAACTGTAAATCATAACTGGTTTGAGCAGTTTCTCATTACTTGAAAATTTCTAAAATATCCCCTAATCGATTGAATGTTGGTGAGTAGGATACAACAGGAATAGAAGTTTTGTCTCTATGACAGGTTTATTTTCCCCATCTTTGTTGTGATATGATTTCTCATGTCCTAAGCATTCATGTGCCGAGAACAGCTCAAACTGAAGGTCAAGAATGTTAACCGTACATACCTCATCCAGCAGACGCATTTATGTTCAGTATGATACAGGTAGTTGTGCAGATAATAAAAAAAACGTCATCGGATGCGTTGACAAAAATAAATTATACAAAAGTCAAAATTTTGATGATGCTTTCAACGAAAATAAATAACGAATCACATAACCGTTTGTTTTTGTGCACTGTAAGCACACAAAAAGCTGTTCGCATTTTCAACGGTGAAAATTGTCAGTATTTAAATCTAATTACTAGCGCATTGTATTGTACGTCAATTCACGAAAACTTGAACACATCAAGCCGGGCCAATTTCAATGACATTTGAAAAATAAAGAAAGAAAAACATTTCCCCATTTCCAAAAAGCAGCTCATTTCTACGTATGCCCTCATGCGGAGTATTTTCTCTTTCAGAAGAGAAATAACCCTCAAAAATAAAAATTGTACAGACAACGAACCGTGTTGTGCCAGGCTCGTGAGGTGAACAAACTCCGGTAACCCTTGTTCCGTTGTACCGCTCTCTTGTGCGCGCCTAGCCGTACCTGCTGGTGACGACGCTGATGCAGTACCGCCGAAAATTTCAAGAGCCCCTAACCCTTGACGCCACTCGGTTTCAGTTTTGGCCCAGCCCAGGATGATGAGGAGGAGTAGGAGGAGGAGAAGGAGGGTCAGGTCCCCGGTTCCATCGGTGTGTGCTGTTTCTTTTTTCTTTTTTTTTTGTTGCCCATCCGCCCGCTCACTACTGTGGAAAGGAAGCGAATTTTTTCGGGTGCACACATTAACTTGTCTCTAATGCTGAACACTTTTATCCACCTTCCTCCTCCTCCTCCTCCTCCTGCGCTAAGCCTTTGGGCTGAAATACGTGTGTGCGAATTGCACAACCTCCAACCGTACTGCTGTTTGTTAGAAGAACGATTCGAGTTCTCGACTGTAGGTGTGCGAGTCGGTCTGCTACTTTAGACATGTGCTAAATAATATGCTTTTTACAACTTTTTTTTACATCCATCAGCCCATTAAGAAGGCTCTCTGAACTGTACACTCGGCAGGAACTGCGTCGATTTCCTTTTTTTTTGTTCCTGGATCGGTTTCTCGCCGGAAAGGACACCACACGGCAGCGATGTATTAGAATATGACGGAATGTGTTCGCCGGGAGGGAGGGGTGGGGGGCTTAATTGTTCGATTTGTTCCGAAGTACCCGGAGGGCTTGCAACAGCGAGGACACACCTGGGAAAAAAATGCTTAATTGTAATTCCATCCGAGCTACATATCGTCGAGCCGTCCCGTATCATGCATAAAATTTTCCATTCAGTTCGGGCAGCTCCAGACATTTGCTTCCAATTTTTTTCTTCCGCTCGTTCAGTTTGAGACGTCAGACGAGTTGGAGTATAGGTACTAAATGGAGCACTTTTTTTTTTACCAAACCGTGAGTTGTTTTTTTCTTTCGATTTGTGCTCGCGCATAGACGAGTTGGAAAATTTTCCTATTCGCTGGGTCGGTATCAGGAGATTCGATCAGGCAAGCTTCCAGCGAAACATTTTTCTCCTTTTTTTTCGCCCATACGTAACGGACTTAATTCTTGCAGGAGGATGGATTCGAACATTACGACATTGCGGAGCTTGTTACCCGTTGTTCGAACACATCCGGGAGATTAATTCAACCTGGTGGAATTTGATCGATATTAGGAACTATTTTTTTTAATTGGTATTCAGTGGAAAAGTTGTCTTATTAAGAAGGATTCTTTTTATCGGCTGTATAATTTGTTCGCTTTTCTCACTCGAAAACAATTTTAAATTATCTCTGTATCCCAAAAGATTATCATATCGAATAGTCCATCTGATTTAAATCCATATCATAAACCTACAGGGTCCGGCACTCGAAGTGTAACCAATTAAAAAGGCCATGAATTCAGTTTGGAAAATTACTTTTACTTAATTCAAAGTACAAAATGTGTAAAAATAATACAAAATTCAGAATCAATTCACTTTTGCTCGATATGACCACCTTTTGCCTTGACTTGATGACTTGAGAGAGCGAAGGAGTTGCTTCGTTTGGCCGAAAGCGGTTAATTTCCGAACATTGTATTTTCTGACGAGAAAATTTTTCCAATTGAGCAATTCGTAAACTCTCAAAACGATAGGGTTTACTTGACCGACCGTTCATACGAGAATTTGAGTTATCGATTGGCCACCAGGAGGCAGCACCCGCAACAGATAATGGTTTGGGCCGCTGTAACCGCAGATGGGCGCTCTCCAATCGTTTTCATCGAGCCTGGCGTCAAGGTAAATGCGACATATTATCGGGAAAGTATTCTGGAGGTTGCTTTGAAGCCGTGGGCAGACAAACATCTCGGTGGCAGACCATGGACGTTTCAGCAGGATTCGGCACCGTCTCACAAAGCTCGAGTGAACCAAGAATGGCTGAAAAACAACGTTCCGAACTTCATCACGTTCACACAATGGCTCTCGAATTCACCAGATGCGAATCCAATGGATTATTCTCTTTGGGCCATTTTGGAGAGCAAAGTCCGAACTAAAAGATACACCAGTCTCGAGGCGCTGAAAAAAGTTATTGTCCGCGAGTGGGCCAAAATACCTGCAAGTCACATTCGGCCAAACGAAGCAACTCCTTCGCTCTCTCAAGTCATCAAGTCAAGGCAAAAGGTGGTCATATCGAGCAAAAGTGAATTGATTCTGAATTTTGTATTAGTTTTACACATTTTGTACTTTGAATTAAGTAAAAGTAATTTTCCAAACTGAATTTATGGCCTTTTTAATTGGTTACACTTCGAGTGCCGGACCCTGTATAAAATAATTTTGACGTGAATATGTCTTACTTTACTATAAGTTGCCTTCTAAGAAACTTAGCATGTAGGAAAGCGATAAGTTGATAAATGTAGGGGAGACCGAAGCTAAACCGGACAGCTTAAATATCTCAAGAATTAGCAATTATTTCGATTCATGGATTAATTTTATAAACGCGCCTTCATTTTACAAGCAGACATCAGTTAGCTGGGTGGCGCTGTGTCAATTCAGTTTGGTGTCGTGTTCATGTCAAAACGTGCTTTTAAAAGTCCAGTGATTATTGAGTGTTTTCGATAATGTGGAAAATAAAACAATCGTTTCGTACCTCAATATTAGGGAGCGGGTCATTTCGCCAAAAGCCATTCCGCCGAAAGTCGTTTCGCCAAATGCCATTTCGTGAAAGTCGTTTCGCCGAAAGGGACATTTCGACGAAAGGGGCCCGCCGTCGGAAGCGGCGGCCTCTTGCATACAAATCTGTAACCGCCTCGATTGCCCGGTCCACTCGAAGCTAGGTTTTTTTGCTTTAGTTTGGGCCTTATCGTAGCGAGGTCGGACAGCACACGAATCAAATCGATGTGACGACGCCACATTAGATATTTTTTCACTTAGTAAGCGGAAAATACCACATACAGATACACCTATGAAAAGGCCTTGATGTTTAGTGGCTAATAGTCAACAAGTTTTCTTGGGAACTCCGCTCTGAAGTTCATGAATCAATCTTTATTCAAGAGTACAAGAATCAACATTTATTCATCAAGTAGAATTGTAGGTCAACAAAATGGGCGTTAACGTATTATCATTCATTTGTGTTTATTTTATATCAATTATAATTATAATATTAAGACTATTGCAGGAGTCGGCGAAATGACTCTTTCCGCGAAATGGCTTTCGGTGAAATGACCCTGATCCGAATATTGATATTAGCATTTCTTTTCTCTTTGTATCTCTTATTAAAACTAGATTTAGTACAGATTTAAGTAAAACGTTCATTAACGCAAAAACGATCAACTAGTCTTCAATAAAGACTCTAAAGTCAGTTTCTGCATACATTACAGTACCCATATATTCGGCGAGCAGGATTATGCCTCAAGAAAAGTTGACCCCAACAGACCAAACATTCGAACATGGTTTCATTTTCTCCGCGCTCATTTAGGTATTTGAGATTTGACGCCCTACTGTGTTTGTTTTTTTTTTGGTGAAACTTTGGGTCTGGTTTATCCCCGCGCTTTCTTAAATTATGGATTTTGGGTTGGTCATTTCACTACAACTTGGAACGAAAACTAATGCAATTTTTTTCAAATCACAAATTGGGAATCGTAGCTGAAGGGTGAAACAAGACAACGGTATATAATAACATGGTTGAAAACCTAGTGGCGAAAGGTGTTTGTTTTTCAATATCAACAAAGTGTCCGATTTTTCTCCGGTCTCTCCTACCAATTCGGGTAAACAAAACGGGTGTCAGTTGAACAGTGTGTCGAGACCGATAAATAATCCCCGGCTTTCAAAACTCGGTAGTTGATGAGGATCGTTTCTCGGTAATCGGCAATAAGCAAATCGAACAAATCTGCGATGTATCGCCTCGATTCTATGAACACCGTTCAGGTAGCAGCGGTTCCAAACTGCAGAGCAATATTCGAGAGCTCAACGAACAGTAAAGGGTACAACTGTAAACTGCTTAGTCATCCTCATTGAAAATTATAAGCTACACAGTTCGAAAAAATCTTGTGATTTCACATCTTTTATGATGCTCATAAATGGAGCCTCGTATTTCACACGGATTCATATTGAGGAACATGTAAAATTGTGTGATTTGAAAATTGCAGTAGTTTCAAATCGAATGAATTAAAAAACAAAAGATCGATAGCAACAGCACGATTTGAACCAAGAAACATTAGATCACAAAGCACGTCAGTAAATCGAATGACCACAAAAGCCCATATCCCTTTGATGAATAATTGATCCATAATGAATTCATACAGCGATACTTGGTAGCCGACTTACACTCGGAGCCTGTAAAATTCTATGCTAGTGAAATTTTGCGTCATTTGAAAAGTTAAGTAGTTATGAATTGTATCGTATGTAGAATTATGTTACCTGTAAAATTTCAAAAATTTCAACGCTGGTTGATCTTCCAACCAAGAAGTATTCGAAATGGAACGCCAATTTTTTCCTCGTGAACGTCATGGCCGAGCACTTGTCGGGGTTAACTGGCAGTCATTCTGGTGATCGACTGTCTCACCGCTGCCAGACATACACCTCAAACGATACAACCGTATCCACCAGGATTTTTCCACATCGAAATTTTTGACATTTTCAACGTAGGTGAAAAGATAAAATCGCTCTGTGAACTAAGATACAGGCGACAATGTTTTGCCAAATTAGATTTGGCAACCGTGCGTGATTCAATTTTGGTTGCCGTCTGGTGACCATGGCTGCCCAGGTAGCCAAAAGGCCAATCGGGTACTTATCGCGCTTGCTTTTCGTTCGACGCCATCTTCGATCTAAATGCTTGTAGTACCACCAGAAAATTAATTTTACTCAATGAACAAACATGCACGCTAAACTCCAGACTGAAACGAATTATTGAAAAACAGCGCAATTTTGATTTAAAATAAAATACTGGGAACGCTTCAAACTTGAATTTACACATTTTAAGGGATAAATAACATTTCCAACCTAGGTTTCACACGTTTTACCGGCCAATGTCATCTACCAAAAATTTCTTTTCCTTTTCTCAAACAGTACAAGTGCTTGGAACATTGTCATACGCAAACTATAGAAAAAGGCAAACGACTGTTGTCAGTGAGGTGAAATTCAAGACAAACTGGCATTCTCTGTCTTTGATGGCACAAAACCACAAGGCCCATGCACAGTGGTTTGAATCGACAAAAACCTGAACTTAATTCTCTAGCTGTTAAACCGTTGATCCGATATACATAATTCCTTCGGAGAACTCATACACAACAATATACCGCGTGATTTCATCACAACAAAAAAATATGCAAAGCCTACTACGATAAAAGTTCAGCTCCTTTTAATAAACCAAAAATAGTCGTTTTAGTAAATGTTTTTGCTAAGAAAATGGTCAAAAAAGTTCTCAATTTTTTGTTGCCTCATTCACACAATTTAAAAAGGCCATCCTACACACTTCGTAACTTTATATTACTTGATTTAAGTTTTCCAAAAAGTATATGTATGTGCCTTTTGGTCTGCGACTCTGCTTCCTATTAGTAGTTAAAGTTAGTGTATATAAAAGTTTAAATGTTAAATAACTATTCATAGAAAAGGCCAATCCGTGCACAATCTTTAACAAAATTGTGTAATTTTACGTTTTTAGTAATTGTCTCGAACACAGCAGACACTAAAAATAATTGCGAAAAAAGTTATGTACAAAAAATTGATTTTAAGTGGTTTCAAACGAAAATGCTTCATATATCCGAAACTTTTTGCGTTAGACCCATAGCTTCTTCGGCAAAGTTTTTTCTCGTTAGAAGTTCTAAAACTTTGTAGAAGACATCGTTTTTCTATCTCTTAAGGGAAAAAAGTTGTTGAAATGAACTTTTATCGTAGTAGGTTTTGCATATTTTTTATTGTGATGAAATCACGCAGTATATTGTTGTGAATGAGTTCTCCGAAGGAACTATGTATATCGGATCAACGGTTTAACAGCTAGAGAATTAAGTTCAGGTTTTTGTCGATTCAAACCACTGTGCCATGTATGAGCCGTTGCTAAAAAAGAAGCACGTGTGAAAATTTTTTGTTTTACTAATTTTGGGCCGTTACACCCTGTACACTTTTATCTTTTTACCTTTTTTTATAAATATAAAAAATAGGTATAGAATTCGCTCGAACTTTAGAAAAATTTTCCGAGGCCCGCGGGGCCGAATGTCATATACCAATCGATTCAGCTCGACGAGCTGAACAAATGTCCGTGTGTGTGTTGTCAACTAAGAGGTCGAGATCTCAGAGATGGCTGGACCGATTTTGATTAAACTAGTAGCAAATTAAAGGTCTCCCGTTCACCCAGAACGCTATTGAATGGTTTTGAGATCGGATGTTTACTTTTTAAGTACGAAGTTTTGTGTCAAAATTTTTAGTTTTTTGACCGTATCTATCACACTTGACCTTGAAAACAGAATATGTCTTTATACTTAGATTCCACACGGTAATAGCTATCCAACATGCCATAGATTGTCGAAATCCGTTCATGTTCAACGGAGAGATCGAGATTTTTGCGACTTTTCCCCCAATTCCGGCAGTAGGAGTTTTGAGCGCTGTATGACAAAGCAATGCTTGGGAGCAACGTGAAACACGATTTTTTATACTGTAGCATACAATTGTTTCTAAGTACCTAAAAGACTGTGTACAGCATTTTTTTCATGACAATTTGCCCTGGACCGATTTTAGCACGGTTCGTTTTTGGCAACATAATCGTTCGAATATGACATATGTAAACCAGATGATGGTATCATTTTCGAGTTGAAAGTAATTCCATAATTATATTGATTTAAACTACTTACTCACTTACTGAAAAAAACATAACTTCCATATACCATACGACTCAGTTCGTCGAGATCAGCAAATGCGTGCGTGACAAATAATTTCACTGAATTTTCTCGGAGATGGCTAAACCGATTTCTACAAACTCAGATTCATATGAAAAGTAGTATACTCCCAAACAAGGTTCCTGAATTTCGTTTGGATCCGACTACTGATTGCGGAACCACCGGATGATATGTGAAACGAAATTAATATAATGCAACTCCTTTTTCTCGTAGATGACTGAACCGATCTAAGATTCAAATGAAATCCAAGAATCATCTAAGATTCAAATGAAAAGTTTTAAGATTCTATAAAACATCTTGATCCAACTTCCGGTTTCGGAGATACAGGGTGATTAGTATAAAAATGTCTATTTCACATAAATTAATCAGGTTTATCGGGTTAGCAGATTTGGATAGTCGATAGCCAAATAAACTTATTTCATTTTTGGTTGTATTCTGTTTTCGTTTCGGAAGGCACCCAAAAATTTAATTCGCACTACGATTCCTCAAAGATGTCTTCATGGATTTTCAAACATTTTGAAACAAATGTAAACTATACAGCTACTCAGGTGAATTTGTCTGACTTCGGCTACACAGAATTTCGAATTTTCTCGAAAAAAGCCAAATCGAATTTCAGAAACAAAAGTTCAAATTAAAATAAATCCAATTGTATCCAATTCTGACTCCCGATTATGATGATGAATTTTTAAAATTCAAAGCGATATAGAAGATGATAATCCCGAAAAGCTTTAAAGTTGAACTCAAAAATATCGCAATTGATTCATCATATGGCCATACGAATCAGTTTTGGTTATGCTGGTTCCTAAATACCGGCTCTGGAAGTACCTTAAATTACCCTAAACTCTAAAGTTGTTACACATTTAGATTCGAATTCGATCCGATTTGTAGTTCCGACATTACAGAGTAATGAGTGATTAAAATCTCAAATTGCCACTTAAAACGACGGACATTAGAATAATGTCATGAAAACTGAAACACCGAAGAATATTCATGCAAAAAACACATGCGGATTGATAAAAAAAGGTATCATCTCACTGCTAGGTGGATTAAGTACGTTTTTCTTATAAAACTCACAAAAAGATCTCGGTTTTCACGTCATATTTGCAACTAATAGATTGGCTTGATTTCTGGATTGGATTGAGCAATGATTTATTTTTTCAAAAATTACTTTTCATTGACTTGATTGATTTGATAACTTTGATTCAGTGAATAGTTTCCCATATGTATTCATACATAAACTTGTTATGAATGTAGATTATGATATATTTCTGTTAGTGGGTGCGGCTTGTTGCCACCTGTTGAAAATTTTGAGTTTAGTGCCCACTGGTGGGCAGCAGGAACAAGTTTGGGAATTACTGTGCCTAAATCATCGTCTCATGCTAATAACAATTGAGAGGGTTAGTGTCAAAATATGTATTTATTGTTGAAATAAACAAAACACCGAAGTGAAAGTAAAAGGTGATTTTTTTGAGGTTAGGATTTTCATGCATTAGTATTTGCTCAGATTTTTTGAGGTTATGATTTTCATGCATTATTATTTGCTCAGTATGCTCTGACATTTCATCATGAATAGACTTACTAACGAGCAACGCTTGCAAATCAGTGAATGGGCCCTAGAAAAGTTGGCAGAAAATCCGCTTTTTTATCGACAAATTTTGTTCAGCGATGAGGCTCATTTCTGGTTGAATGGCTACGTAAATAAGCAAAATTGCCGCATTTGGAGTGAAGAGCAACCAGAAGCCGTTCAAGAACTGCCCATGCATCCCGAAAAATGCACTGTTTGGTGTGGTTTGTACGCTGGTGGAATCATTGGACCGTATTTTTTCAAAGATGCTGTTGGACGCAACGTTACAGTGAATGGCGATCGCTATCGTTCGATGCTAACAAACTTTTTGTTGCCAAAAATGGAAGAACTGAACTTGGTTGACATGTGGTTTCAACAAGATGGCGCTACATGCCACACAGCTCGCGATTCTATGGCCATTTTGAGGGAAAACTTCGGAGAACAATTCATCTCAAGAAATGGACCGGTAAGTTGGCCACCAAGATCATGCGATTTGACGCCTTTAGACTATTTTTTGTGGGGCTACGTCAAGTCTAAAGTCTACAGAAATAAGCCAGTAACTATTCCAGCTTTGGAAGACAACATTTCCGAAGAAATTCGGGCTATTCCTGCCGAAATGCTCGAAAAAGTTGCCCAAAATTGGACTTTCCGAATGGACCACCTAAGACGCAGCCGCGGTCAACATTTAAATGAAATTATCTTCAAAAAGTAAATGTCATGTACCAATCTAACGTTTAAAATAAAGAACCGATGAGATTTTGCAAATTTTATGCGTTTTATTGTTTAAAAAAGTTCTCAAGCTCTTAAAAAATCACCCTGTATTAGTATGCAATGTATTTTTCAGTGTTTTCGGGTGGAACATTCCCGATGGATATTTAAACAAATAACTGTTTTTGCAAATCAAAGTATAAATCATACTTATTCAAACAGAAACTACGATTACCGTGAACCGCATGTATTTTTTTCCAGGGCAAGCATACGGTTCGAAGGCGTACCGATTGAATATTTATTTTTCATCTATTTCATCGTCGGAGAAGCAATAAAAAAATGGTCATAATTGATTTCCGAGGTACATCCTCACGAAAATCTTCAATCACGTTCAAAATCCGAACACACAGACAGTCACTAACGCAACTGAAACGCCCAGGGCTTCTGCTGCGATGCACGATTCTGGTCCGGACTAGCCTGGCCTGGCCTGGCATGGCATGGCCTGGTCTGGTCTGGGCTGGTCTGGGCTGGCCTGGATCTAGCGATAGTCTAGGAGCATTAAACGAAACATGTCGTGGCAAATATCGACAGTCGAGGAAATATATGAAAAAAAAATCGCGATTCCCGCAGAAACACGATGAAAACATAATCGCGTCAGATATGTTTTAATAACGACCTGCGAGAGTAGCGTGAGCATATCGAGACCGGCAGGACGGCCGGGTTTAGAATGTCTGTATAGCATAGGATTCGAGCCCGGAGAGCTGGAGGCTGCTTGAAATTGGAGTCAGGTACCAACCGGCGTGAAAGGCGTGTAAGCAACCTATCTTGATCTTAATCAAAAATCGAAAGCGACGATGTCGACGACGAACCGAGCGAAGCATCAGTGCAGGAGCCGTCGTTCTTCCTCCTTACGGTCGGATGGGGGGCCGGTAGGCAGGCGGGAGACAGGCAACTATATTGGCCGGGGAAAATCGAACCATAAGCATATCGTCGTCGTCATACATGACCTGACCAACCAGAACGTAACCGGGCGTCGTGACGCGTTCCTGTTGTTGATGTTGTTGCCTCTCTGCACGAGGTTAAATCCAAATGCATAAAACGACGGTGCGGGTGGTTTTCGCGGATGAATTCGACAGAGTGGGAATCAGCAGAGAGCCCTCGTTACACAACCCAATTGCTGACGGTTGCCGAATATGAATTTTAACTCTGTCCTGTGGTACCGCTCATAGTTTCGAAAGGGAAGGTACAACCATGTTGTAAAGGTTGCATCGATTTGATCCTGGACCGAAACGATCACTGCTGTGGTAAATAGATAGACATACTGGTTCGATGCGAATGAAGATTTACTTCCTACAAACAACCAATTGGTGCGTTCCTAAATTTCCCAATGACTGTGAAGGACGTAATGAGTATGAGTAGAATCTGTGATCGACATAAGCAACAATTCGTACGGCAAGGACTACCTCGTAAAACAGCGCTCGGAAAAGGTCGATGACCGGAGACCGATCTTGACCATATGCATATCGATTCACCCTCGGTAGCAGATTGCATCACTTGCATTTGTTGTTTGTTGCGCATTTTTTTTTTGTCCATTCATTTCCACCTTCCGAATTCAACGATCAACAGTTGTTGTTTTGGCAAGAACAAACGTGCCTCGTGCCAACTCGTGCCCTCCGGGTGGATTGATTGAGCGAACGCGCGATCGTTTGGGATGTTTTATTATTTTCGCTGACGGAAAACCGAAGGAGCTGAGTTCAATGAACTTTAAGCAGAAGCCTTCCCATATATTTATTTTTGTTTATTTTTTGTGTTGTTGTTTTTTTCGGCCGCAGAGGCGCTAATATGGCCGGCAGGGGCCAACTGATTCATGACGTCGTCGAAAAAAAAACAGAGACCCATTTGGAGGAAAATATTCGAAAAGAAACAGGAGAAATTGGTTCTGTCTGGTCGATCGTCTTCATTCATTCAGTTTCTGGAGGGTTATTCCGAACTGCAAACGAACTACGCGTGCTTCTTCGATGCACCTTTTGCTGGATATTTTCCTGTTACGGTTCTTATGACTAACTTTCGAACGGATATATTTGTATATATTGTTAGGTTTCGTTTACGATTTTTCTATACAGAACTGATCAAATTGAAGTGCTAAGGTAACTTAGGCATTACTCACTAATAATGTCAGGTAAAATTTCCAAATTAACAGCCCCCGGTCCTGCACATCCCTCACCAATACACCACAATTAGTCACAAATTTTGAATGCATCCTAAATAATTACGTAACCTTTTTCATCATATCACACCACCCTTCAACCCCCTTCGATCAATTTTTTAAAGATTCTATCAGGATAATTGAAAGATGGCATTTTTGGTCATATGTTGCTTTTAAATTATTTATTTCACGTTAACGGCCAACGTTTCGAAGGTTTATGCTTTTATCTTCAGGGTGAATGATGGAGCAATAAACCATCGAAACGTTGGCCGCTGACGTGAAATAATTTAAAAGCAACAAATGACCAAAAAAGCCATATTTCAATTTAATCAACAAAAGTGGTCGCACCCGTTTCTCAGTTATATCAGGATAACGATGCCTGTAAAGTTTGATAGCATTCGATTCAAATTATAAAATCACACATCTGCACTTTTCTAGATGACGAATTGTTTCGTATTGTTCTGGAAGAAAAATTTGTTTTAGGGCCAGGTTCCCCCGAACAACTTCGAAAAAATGTTCTTCCCATAAATTGCTAAAACAAGGAGAACCCGCAGATCACAAAATACAATATTGTAATTGTTGTTTCACGCCCTGGTTGTTTCAACTAAAATGTTGTTGATTTAATTAGCATATCAGTTGGTTTTGTCATAAAGATTCAGGTTAACGAAATTACTCTATTCAAATGCTGTCACTTGGCGGAGAACGAAGATAGCAAAACGCACAACAAAAATTCTCTTCATTTCACTAGAAACGTTTTATATTGAGAATTTTTAATTGCAAATGAACGTCATTTATGTCAGTTACGTAGTGACCATTTCATGTATGTATTATTATTATAAATTTATCGTTTATTTATACCTGGTTTTAACCAAAGTGCGTTCTTTTGCAGGATTTAATGAACGTAAAAGTATGCAGAAGAACATAAGAGTTAATTGTAAAACAAGTTTCCCATGTACTGAATAAGTATTCCTACAGTATAAATGTTTTAATTTCATTTTCGTACAGTTTATGTCAATGAAATTAAAAACGATTAACGCCTAAAAATTAAGGAGTGTATCGAAAATAAGCTATCCACAAATTTTTCTTTCAAATTATGATAGAATCGATATTTCATTCAAACTAAAAACTGATCCTTTATTGTACGAAGTTAAACTTGAGCATAATGAAAACCGGATGAAATTTAAGTTTTTCCTTTACGAATTTTCGAACTTTTTATCGAACGCTCTTCTCCAAGTTCCGGACAAGTGTTGCATCGTATTTTTTGGACGCTTGAGCCGAATTTTTTTGAACTCCCACTTGTTCCCAGCTGCCTTACCAGTCTTCTTTAAGACCCTCTTCACGATTGCCAGTAAAGTTCGATGGGTCGAAGCTGAGGGTAATTTGATGGATTGATA
This sequence comes from Malaya genurostris, assembly GCF_030247185.1. Taxonomy (NCBI): domain Eukaryota; kingdom Metazoa; phylum Arthropoda; class Insecta; order Diptera; family Culicidae; genus Malaya; species Malaya genurostris. Next base: position 131,314,691 of record NC_080570.1, read on the forward strand.
TTTTTCTCAACGAAATTGATACCCTTTTCCGCAAGCCAATTGAGAGTAGAGCTGTGCGCCGATCAAAATTGTCAACATCGGCGGCTGAAACGTTTTTTTTGACCAGCGGCGGCGGCGAATCGGCGTGACGCTATTTCCTGAAAACATCGGCGGCGGAGGCGGCGCGATTCGGCGTAATCAATTATAAACATATTAAAAATTTTAATATTGATTCACACAGGACAATTTCTCTATCTTATTGTTTTGTCGACCTACAATCAAAGATCCTAATGTTTATGTGATCCATTAAAGCTAACGTAGTGAATAGAGATGGTAAATGGTTTCGAATGCATCGAATTAGAAGAGAAATTGAGATGAGTATAAGTGCGATTATTTGGAGATGGTTGACTATTGTTTAAATAAATATTTCATTCATATACAAAGGGTTTTTCTTTTATTATGAGCAAGAAATATAAAGTTTTATTCGGAACTATTTTTCAAATCGCTTTTTACATAGTTGATAATTATCATGTATAAAAATCGTTTTATCAACTCAAAAAATAAGTATATCTTTTTCGTACGTATGTAATTAACATAAAATCGATTTGGCACTCAAATTCATTCAGATATCAAAAATAATATCAAATTAACAAATTCAAATTTCAATTACTTCACATTTGTAACGATTTCTTATAAAAACGGGTAAATTCATTTGAAGAGTCATAGTAGAAGTAGAAGAAAATGTTTTTACTTTGAGTTGGTAACGTTGATCTTAATTTATTGTGCGAAAACTAACGTTTATTTAGAATGGAGCATGAAACTTTGTTCAATACCATTTTTCAAATGCCCGGAAATAACAAATAAAGTATCCAAAATAAATGGTACTCGATCGCTAAACATTCTAGTACCCGAGAAATCAACACTACACTGGTTTCTAAAAAAGATGTTAATCCGAAAAAACCTAACATTACTTTTTTCGGAAGAACCCTCCTTTTCTTGGTTCCATTTTTCATTTTCAGATGTCGCGACCGATAATGTTGCGATAATGTGCCAATAGCTCAAAACCTTTTAAATAAAGACAGAAAATAGACTTTGAATCAAATGACATTGGCTTCGGTTGACAACGGTAGTACTGAGTTTCAGTATAAGTAGGAGGAAAGTGACTGTACTGTAATTTTCAATGAATTTTCATGAAAACTGTAAACAATTTTCCACATTGATAAAATCATTTTTTCGGCTGATGTAATATTATGGATAACCGGCGCGCTGATCATCTTTTTCTTAAATTGGCGGCGTGTCGAAATTATCGGCGGCGGCGGCGTGGCGCGGCGGCGCACAGCTCTAATTGAGAGTGGTTTTGGCATAGTGAGCCGACGCTAAATCCGGCCAAAACAGTGAAGATGTACTATGCATCTTATATAAAGGCAGCAATCTCTTCTGGAGACACTCAGATCGATAGATTTCTGCATTTATAGTTCCGGTAGGTTGACTTCAAACCACAGGAACATATTGCTTGCCATATCAGTACCTTTCGCCGGATTTCTTCACTTGAATCGACCTGTCCGCATCGCTCACATCCTCCCCAACGACGACAGTAAAGAATTGTGGATCTGGAAGGGTTTTTGAGTCCTCCTTTACATGAGTCTCATCATCCATCAAAACGCATGCATCCGAACACTGCTAAAGACGCGAATACAATTTCCAGACCTTTGTTGCTGCTCGCTCCTTCTGTTATACATTTTGTTTCGAGATTTTCTACTTCTTGTAGGTTTTCAGGTGATTTCGCTTCTTAATACGCTGGATCATTTCGACACTCGTTCCTGCTTTTTTGACCAAATCACGTATTGACATTGATTTGTTCTTCATGATTAGAGATACCACTTTCTGGTCCAGTTTCGGGTTGGAAGTACCGGGTTTTCTGCCTTTTCCAGGTAACTCATCCATTTTCACTTCCTTTTCAATACGCGTCATTTGGTCAGTTCGAGCTCGCATCTCAGCCAACACAGTCGAAAATCGTTTGCGGTCGAAGCAAAAGAAACAAAGACAATACAGTGCAGTGAACAATAGAGTGTACGTAGTGGTCAAATACGATTTAACAAAGCCTGAAACTTGGCCAACAAGGCCAAATTCAATTTGTATAGATTTCAAGCGTTGCAAAGTTAGACCAGCAGCAAATGAAATTGAAATCTTACTTAAAGAACGAATGCATCTAGACGCTTATAATGTAAGTGAGATTCAATTCAACAAGGCGTCTAACTGTGTGTACATTATATTTAAACGTGAAAGCGATGCAATTGCATTCGCTTCGGTTAACAACGAGATGCACAGCGTTGAGTGTGACAACATTAAATACAAAATTCCTGTGCACATGGTGGACAATGCCATACAAGTACGCGTGCATGACCTTCACCCGCAGTCCACCGATGAGTATGTTCGGGAAAGTATGTCGCAGTACGGTGAAGTTCTTTCCATCGAAAGGGAAGTATGGCGGAATTTTTTTCCGGGTATCAAGAATGGCGTGCGAGTGGTACGTATGCAACTACGTAAAGCAATTCCATCTTACATCATTTGTAATCAAGACGGGAAACATCCGTGTAAAACGCTGATTACGTATGAAAATCAACTGGTTACATGTCAGTTTTGTGAACAACCTGCACACTACGGTAAACCTTGCACTGAAACTGCGAAAAGCACATCTTCAACAAAAGACAAGGTCAACCGTTCAACAACGAAAACTAGTGAGCGTAGTACTCCTGTTTCACCATCAAACCAACCAACAACTGCAACCAATGTACAACAAGGCGCTCCTACAGCAACTAGCAACGAGCTCAAGACTGCGAACAACAAGGAAAACGAAAAGAAGACTGAAATCAACAACAAAACCATCGATGCGGCAATGGAGGACGAGACGAGCCACGAACAAAGTGCCCCTCAACCCTCGCAGGAGGAAAATGGAAGCTCTTCTCCTCCTAGAAAAAGAGTGACAACGAGATCCACTTCGAAAAATTATTTATTTAAAAAATCGGCTAATTCGGCCACGTAAAGCTTGTACGCAAATAGGCCTGAATAAAAAACATATTTTAAATAAAAAAAAAATACGCGTCATTTGGAAAACGCCGAATTTCAACCGCACAAACAAGTAAACAAACGAAAGCTGACATCCAAACGCACAGCATGCTGTGATCTGAGCATAAAAACCATCACAAATACATGCGTACAACACAAATGTATGTGGATAACTTATTTTCGATACACTCTTTACTGTTAAAGTAAAGTGATAGTATTTGGTTTCTCTTGAAGGTCTGTAGTATGTCTTGTCAGCAACATTTTTGAAAACGGAATCAAAAAAGCTCTTCCAGCGAAAAATTCTGCAAGTGGAGGAAACATTTCTCAATACCCTGTGAACATTTTGCAGGTGAATTCCCTCTTGGGAATTATAATCTTTTGTTGCATTTCTATATCATCTGTGAGTTTAGTGATAAAGCTATAAGTAGCTACTTAGGCAAAATTTCGTTGTTCAAGCGGTGAATAGACGTCTTAAGTTCAAATACCGGAAGAATTGGTTAAAACAACTTATTTGTTGCATTCATGCATACACCTAACTTTGCTGGGAGTGTGTCATTGCTCAGTTGCACGAATGACACCTCATTGAAATGCTTCATTTTTCGTTTAAGGTGTGTGTCCTTGCTCAACTGCAACCTCTCATTGCTCGTTTGTGGTGCGTGTCTTTGCTGGGAATCATTGCTATACTGCCAGCAATATCCTGTAAAGGACCGTTAGTGGCTTTGGAGTCCTGGAAAGGACTATTTGGTTACGGATGATTTCGTTTGTATTCTAGGAAGCAGGGCGCCATTCCAAGTAATTTGTAAGCTTGAGCATTGGCCTAGAAGAAATCATTACATAAATATAATTGTAACACAAGTCGTACAATCGCTCATATATTTCAATATTTCATACATCTCAATATTTGAGTGAAAGATACAGTACGATATTAAACACTGTTCGGAACATTTTTCTCGAATGCGTTTTTTTTTGCGCTCGTTTCGTGCGAATTTCGCACTACGAAAAGTGCACAAAGCTAATCAAATAATAGGGCTGAAAAGTCTTAAAGTCTCAAATCTTAATAATTCAATATGAACTCATATTCCAATAAATAGTTATTAAAAAAATTCATTAAAAAAAAGCTTATCATCATTAATTAAATCTCTGCCACCTGCTGGCACAAAACCACCTCATCTTTTGTACCAACAGATAGTTCACATCCCAATCATACATTTATAATTAATACTATAGTAAACATCACAAAGACTACAAAATAACTTACAAACTACCATTGATTCTAAAACTAATATGATAAGCGACTCAGGAACAATCATTTGATTACATTTCGAGATAAATGGAAATCGGAGACGTTAGACAAGCTATAGAATAAACAGCACACACTAGGTCATTTTAAGGGTTAACCTATTTTTGTGCATAGGGCGCATAACCATCTTCACATACTTTATGGTTCGTCTTCGTCTCATCAGTACATAACAGTTTATGTTGAGCTGCTACGTGACCCAGCAATTCAACATAAACCGCTAGACAAGACGTAAGACGTTACTTTTCGGTGGAAATATAATAAGTGTTCTGCAAGTAGCAGAAACTTTATGCCAGCCTAGCGGTTTATGTTGAACTGGTAGGTCACATAACAGCTCAACATAAACTGTTAGGTACTGACTTTCTCTTCTGAAAAGGTCATAAGTGTATTTTAATAGAGGAGGGAGCGTAGTATGTGTTTTTAAAAGGGAGAGGGGTTGGTTTGTCATGAAAAAATTGGTCTAATTTGACGAGAACCGATACTTTTTTAAGACTGTAGAAACATTTTGCATATATTAGATATGATTATATGGGAAGTGGATGCAGCAAGTTCCTTTAAAAAGGGGGGTGTAATGTTTGTAAAGGCATAACTCGGAATTACTGATCGAATTGCTATCAAACTTTGCACATGTACTTCTTACTCTTCAGAGATGGTCATAGGCGTATTATAATGGAGGAGGGAGCGTAGCAAGTGTCATTAACAAGGAGGGGTCATGAAAAATTACATATAACTATACGAGAAATTGTTTCGTATTTTTCTGTCTTAAAATAAATTTTGTTTTAAAGCCAGTTTGCTTCAAACAACTTCGAAAAAAATATTTTCCCATGAATTGCAAGAAAATTCTGAAATGATATAGTATTCTATACGTGCGACCGAGACGTTGGCAGAGAAGTACTTGGCTCTAGTTAAGTGTAAACTCGTCGAAACTAGGAAGAATGCAAATTGTACCGATTGGTTCATAAGAAGATCGAGAATCGTCGCCACAGGCGTGTCAGAGGACAACGCATTGTTGTACGAGACTGGAAAACCTTTTTTAATGCAGCTAGTGGTGTGAGGTTGTCTTTTTCATATTACTTATATTTTCAAAAACATTACTAGAAGATTCTGTCAAGATTTTTTTTCAAACTTGAATTAAGTAAAAAACATTTTTTGGTATAAACTACCATCAACTACTTTTCAATTTGTAAACAGTTTTGTCAAGTTAATATAGATTTAAATATCGTAACCCCTATAAGCTATACAAAATTGAACAAAGCACGCTGCGTGCTAGGCGGTGGTGTTTTCTTCTTCCGTACCAGCACGTACAGATGCGTATCGGTTTTGAATCATTTTGTATGACAGCTTGCAAGTTTTGATACTCATCGCCCTATACTTTCGGAACCAGAAGTCAGATCTGGATGAAATGGCACAGTATCGTTTAAGAAACTGAGAGCTTTAATTAGAATCATGGTTTGTGAACCATGGTTGAACCGAAGCAACCGTTGCTGAGAAATCGAAGTGAGTTCCGTTGTTGTAGCTTTTCTTCACTGTTACCGGTGCATTCGGCAGCGGAAACCGGGGACTAGTAGTCCCAAAGTGGATTTATATATCCACTAACTAAAAAGGCCTGCCAAATAGATGAATTTACCAGTAAGTTTCATAAAAATTTGCACCTCGTTCCGTCATCAGTTTTGAAGAAATACTCATGACATTGAAATTTTTTCACTTATCGCGCTGTAATACCGGATTCAAAAGTCGGACCTGGATCAACTTTTCGGGGACTTTTTGAAGAATGTCAAACCCTTTTATTTGAATTTTAGTTAGCAAAAACCGGGTAAGGAATTTTCGAGAAAATTAGGCACGCATTTTCTCATAGATTTGCACATATTGCCTTGTAATTCCGGAAGCAGAAGTCGGCTAAACATGAAATTCAATAGCGAGCTATGGAACTATAAGACCTTTCGTTTGAGTCAGTGAGTAAAAATTTGTCTCATGTTTTTGGTAATTTCGGAACCGAAAATCGATTCGGGAAAAAATTCAATAGCGATCTATGAGACCATTAGACTATTCATTTGCATCTGAGTTTGTGAAAATCGGTTTAGCCAACTCGGAGAAAATCGAGTGACATTATTTACCACATACACACATACATACATACATACGCATGCATAGACACATACATTTGTTCAGTTCGTCAAGCTGAGTCGAATGGTATATGACATTCGGCTCTCCGGGCCACGGTTCAACAGTTGGTTTTCACTGTGATTGTCTAGCCTTCCTATAGGCAAAGGCAAAAAGACGGCAATATTCTGCACTGACTTTCACTGATTTTTAAGAACAAGAAGTTTCATAAAATTATATAACGCAACTTTTGAAAGTGGCTTCCAAATCTTTATCAAGTTACCCCACCTATTTCGAATAAAAAAAAAATTTTTTCCTATTTTATTTTCATGAAAGAAACATTTCAAGTATTTTTTGTTGAATATACAAATTATGTAAGAGCTGTATTTTTTAGACATATTCGCTTTATTTTAAAAACAATTTTCTGGATTTATCTAAGCAGAATCTATCTTTATTACTTGAATTCACTGCAAAGTTTTAGATCACATTTAAATAAGTAATATTTCCGAATACACCAAGTTGATATGACGTCTCTGTCAGGACAAAAAAATATATGCAAAAAATTAGCCGTTTTCAAATTCGTCAAGTAATAATGTATATAGATTATTACTATACATGTTATATTATGAAAAACGATAGTATGCCAATATATGAAAGATATTTCTAGCTGGTTTCCAACCAAAAGTACCCAAAATTTGCTAAATATGTACAAACGTATCATTTTCTTCAAAACTAACTAGATCTTTATGATATTACTAGTTTTTTTTTGCTTGCCCCCTTCTCCATCCTTTCACCATCTGTGGAGTCCATTAACATAATTTTTTGTTATTTTCAACTTCTTTCGCACAATCTCTCATCCTCCGCCCCACTCCTTCGAGCCCCTTCGCAACTCAATTTACTGCAGCATTTACTTCTATGTTTTTCTCTTCTTTTTTCCTGCATTACTATTAATCACCGCTCTCCGAGGGCCACTCTGCCATCCGCCGAGTTTTCGTAACTCGGAGGTGTTTCCTGTGGACCCACACGGACACAGGTTGTGGCCTTCAACGACACATACCAACGTCACCGTCCAACCAACTAGCTACTCTTGACCCTCGCCAGGAGACATAATTTTACTTAGTATTAAGCAATATATCTGTGGTTTTTTTGTAATCTGTTGATATAGAAAGATGAGGAGGTTTTATGCCTGCTGGAGAGAGCGATTGTAAATTTTAGCTCCAGCGGACTTTTCCCAAATAAATAAATGAATAAATAAATAAATAAATATAGGAATGTAAATATATACAATAGGCCGCGAAGGGGGAGTGGAACCAGCGACTACGCATGAACAAGCACATGCACTATACTAGAAAAAATAATATAAGTGCATCTCGATGGAACGTTTTTTATGTCTTTTCAAAATTAGTTTTCATTATTGCCATATTTCATCAAATATTTGGTATATACTTTTGTCACTCATTTTTCTTGGAGATGGCTAAACCGATTTTCGCAAACTTCGATTCAAATGAAAGGTCTTATGGCTCCATACAAAATTCCAGAATATCAGATTTTTTTCCAAGGCCGACTACTGATAAGAAGTGTATCGATAATAAGCTATCCACAAATTTTTCTTTCAAATTATGATAAAAAACGATATTTTATTCAAACTAAAGATTGATCCTTTATTGTACGAGGTTAAACTTGAGCATAATGAAAACTGGAAGAAATTTAAGTTATTCCTTCACGAATTTTCGAACTTTTGATCGAATGCTCTTCATCAAGTTCCGGACAAATGTTGCATCGCATGTTTTGGACGCTTCAGCCCAAATTTTTTTGAGCTCCTACATGTTCCCAGCTGCCTTACCACTCTTCTTGAAGACCTTCTTCACGATTGCCCAGTAACGTTTGATGGGTCGAAGCTGAGCACAATTTGGTAAATTCCGTAGATTTGACTACAAACCACGGGAACATATCGCTTGCCATACCAGTAATTTTCACCCAATTTCTTCACTTGAATCGACCTGTCCGCATCGCTTACGCATTACTTACATCCCCAACGACGACAATAAAGTATTGGGGACCTGGAAGGGTTTTTGAGTCCTCTTTTACATAAGTATCATCGTCCATCAAAACGCATGCATCGGGATACTGTAAAAGACGCGAATACAATTTCCGGGCCCTTGTTGCTGCTCGCTTCTTCCGTTCTACACTTTGATTCCAGATTTTCTGCTTCTTGTAGGTCTTCAGGTGATTTCACCTCTTGATACACTGGATCATTCCGACAATCGTTCCTGATCTTTTGGCCAAATCACGTATTGACATTGATTTCTATTTCATGATTAGAGATACCACTTTCTGGTTCAATTTCGAGTTGAAAGAACCCGGTTTTCTGTCTCTTCCTGGTAGCTCATCCAAAGAATAGAATAAAATAGTTCCCCAAACCTTAATTTTACCTTCCTTTTCAATACGTGACATTTTGAAAACGCAGAATTTCAACTGCAGAAACTAGTAAACTAACGAAAGCTGACAGCCTAACGCACAGCATGCTGTGATCTGAGCATAAGAAACTACCGCAAACACATGCGTACATCACAAATGTATGTGGATAACTTATTTTCGATACACTCCTTACATTTTATTCCAAAATTCAAATCGACATACAGAATCTTAGAAACAATTGGGGTTTTATTAGTGTATGGTTGAATGAACTGAATATCCAGCTTTCTGTTCCGGAAGTACCGACAAAAGTAATCAAATGTGATAAAATGAAGCTCACATATGATTGAATAGATTTTCACTAACTTAAATTCAAATGTAGTATCGATGTAGTATTGATTATGCAACAGAAATCTTCAGACCTCTTTTCTAAACATTAAATTGTAGTCTTTTGGTAAATTCGTGCTGTAATATATAGGAGAAAATGAATTCTGCAATTGCACGAGAGTCTGTTTAAATTCATCTTTATTAGGAACCAACACCGAACATTGTTTGTCTTGATTTGTATTTGTTTTTTAGCCGATGAAATTACACCAATATCCCAAATGTTTGCAATTATATCTTTGTACATACTTGCGTTACGGATTTCGATATTTAAGCTTCTCTTCGCCAAGCTTGTGTTCAAGTTTTGTATGCAAGCAGTTGTTTTTATAATTGAAGATACGTGGCTTGATACATTAAAATCGAAACTTAGAAATATTTTCAATGAAATGAAGAAATAATATTAATAATTGATACAGTAACTGTAACTGAGCTGTAAGTGTTTAAAACCTGACCACATTTCTACGTGTATTTTTCCTTGCGTTTTTGATTTGCATCCCTATATAGAAACTAAAGATATGTTCCACATCAAAAAGCGATCTGAATGTTTGAAGCTTTAAACGAACCAGAAGGTCTATTGTTGCTCCTGTTAGAGGAAGACCACAACAGCGTCTAAGGCACACGATTCGATTTCGACCAGGGTTTACTTTTTATATACGTCCAGCTGAACATCGGGACTGACATGTGCCTGACTTTCTCGCGAACGTCGCCCGAGTGCGAAAAGGGCGAACAAGCGCGATGGGTTTCATTCATAGTTTCCAAAAGTTAACGAAAACTTATTTTTGTGTTGTTTATGATTATCTCACACCGTTGAAAATTGAATCATATATTGCAGATTGTTTTGTTGATAGTATAGTGAAAGAATTATGTTGTTACGCTTAGTACAGCTCAAGATATTCCTGATTAAGTTCTGCCACTTCTTCTGCAGGGCCAATTTTTTAAAAGCGCACCATAATAAAGTAAGACGTATTCGTGTCAAAAAAATACATCTATTAAACGGAAAATGAGTGATTTCAAGAAAAATTTTCGTTGCGTTTAATCTCAGTACAAGCACGGTGTACTCGTGGGAAAGTTCACACTGCGCAGAACGGTGCGCTCTTTTTTTTTCATGCATGACGCACTGCCAGATAGTTAGTAGTGTCAATTACGTAGATTGACATTTTCCCTGGGAACTAAAGCGGTGTCGAGCACGAAACGTTCAAGAGAAGGTTTTTTTTACTAACCAAGCAAAATATTTTCTTTATAAAAAATCTAATTTCCGCAGAATTTTTCTACGACTCCGCAGACCCCTAGAAATGTCCAAATCCATAGAGCTAGGAAGATTTCTGTAGATCTGACATCGCTGATACGAGGTGTGTTGCCAACGGTCAATGCCGTGTTAGAGGAATCAAAAGGATGACAAAATAGTGGCATGTTGTGATTGGGCTTCGAAAACCTGAGTCAACTCAAACAGATTTTTCAATGATGTACCATAGAAATACTAAAACGACGTATCAATATGTGTTCAAGATGAATGTTTTGGAATCGATTGGTTTTTTTAAATAACATAAATCCGTAAACAAATAACGCAATTATTGGCGCTCAAGATTATGACAGAAAAACGCAAAAAAGTTTTGAATTTTGTAAATTTTGTAAAGGCACCCAAAAGTAAAGTAAGTCGTATTTACGACAAAATCTTCAAATCAATATTATTTGGCATTTTGTTAATATCCTTCAGGAACAAATATCTCTTGTAGGTAGATTACTTGCTAGCCCACCAACCCTTTTGCTGAATGTCTGATGATTATTTTCACTATCCCCTTGCTCGGCAGTAGGCTCAGCAACAATTACATCATACGGACAAAGGCCGCAAAAAAAAATAATACGCACGAGCCAATTTCCGACTCACCACCTGTTGAGCGCACCACTACACCGGATCGGACGAACGAACGGGACAGGGGAAAACTATGCTCACACAACAAAAAAAAAAAAACAAAAACGCATTTCGACAACGCACTCTACTGACGGGCTGATACACTTTCGGGCGGGGGGGGGGGGGGGGGTACGGCATGACCAACCAACCGAGCGAACGAACGAGCGAGACGCGAAGCATAAATGCAAGGAAATTCACACGCACATATTTCCCTTGTTTTCGGGACTTGTGCTCTGTCCAAGGAGACGAACCGAAGACTGAACCAGCTGATGGGCGAATATTTGGCACGTGTTTATTTCTTTTTTTTTTGTTTTGTTTGTCCTCTTTGGTCCTGCACACACCCGCGGTAATGCGATTACACAACCGGACCTGAGCCCCGAGTGGTGGCACCGCGCATGGCCAACGAGGCATATCCTTGTAGGTGCGAGCATTGAACCTGGCTCATCAGGATTGACGGGTTAATTGCGATCAAGATTGTTGACCTTCATTTACTGCAGCCGCCTGCAAATGGCGCACGGCACGGAGGGGGAACAGGCTCCGAAAACTGAAACGGAACAAACGGTCACCGGTGAGTGCAGTGACCGGCTTTCCTAAACCGAACCATCGTCGGTTTGCCTGCCGTCTTTGTGAGAAATTGGCGTTTCCCAAGAAGGGGCCTCACAATTGGCGTTCCTCCATCAGTTGTTCGGTATCGGGAATGGGCCATTCGGAGGAAGAAAGAGTTAAGATTTTCTCTAAATCTAGCCCCTGGGGTCACACCGGCTCACACACGCCGACGCTGCCGCTGTCTTTCGACCGCTCTAGATTGTGCGCTTTGGGTCTGGGTCTGGGTTTGACCACAGTCAGATTGCGACCGAAGCCTCGATTTCTACGCTTCGAGAAAAGATTATACTTTATTATCTCGTCAGTAATCTTCTTTTCGCACAACGTTGACCCTTGGCTGAGCCTTTAATTCGTGTGGTCGTCTTTAACTATTCAAGTGCACAGGAACGGTAAACGAGTATCGAGGGAGAGAGAGCGAGGAGGCTGCAATGAAATTGATCCCCTTTGGTTGTCCGCGGGTCCACACGGCCACAGCAGTTACCTCTGTCGACCCCGGCCATATCTAAGCCGATCCTTGTACAACAGCTTCGAGGAGGAATCGTGTGGTGGCAGCCGGATCGGACGGGGCATGGGTATCACGTTCCTATCCGAACGCGCGCGCTTTCGCGATGGACCCTAGCGAAAATCGTGCGTTAAATTTTATCTCACGACTCGACTGTAGTTTTTCGCGTATTTTTCCTGCCTAACCTCTCCGCTGGTCGGATGGGTCGCGCGGGTGGATGAAATCGATTTTGTACCATATTTTTGCGCTTGCTGGCTGCAACTCTCCGGCTCCGGTAAGATAGGAAGTGCCCCCTGGGAAATGAGCTGGTTGATGGGTTTGAAATAGTTCTGTTTTTTTTTCTGTTGTTGTTGTTGTTGTTGTCTTCGATGCCGGAGTATGCGTTCGGCATTCAGCAGATATCGCACACAGTCGTCAGCTCACGACTGTGACTGACTTGGACGGTCGAAGAAGGAAGATCGGTTGCTCTTTGCCTTCTGCTAGAGTTCCTGCACAGCGAACCAGATGAAAGTCCGCCAGTCTAGACTGACTGCAGAGATGAGCTTAATTCGATAATGTGTAATATCAGCTGTCAATGAGTGTGATTGGAAAAGCTGTTTATGCCCAACGTTGTTGGCATTTTGTCGTTGATGGGTTCGTCGTCAACTGATCGAAAGATTGTAAGGCTCTTCATTAGGCATTAGTGAGGATGATATCAAGCTTGCGTTTGGTAACTGACAAAGTGAGAAAATTATGCATTTTGTGTCGAGGAATTCAAATTGGATGTTACTTTGTATATATTTTGTATTTGGCATTAAAATTTTGGGTGAGACTTGCCCAATGCGTTTTGCAATCATTGCGCGAAGATGGAGTCGGAAGAACAGCAATGGCTTGAAATAATTTTGCGCACGTACTTTGAAAGTCCGGATTTCTCTTATCGTACCCTCGGCTGGGCGCTGGAAATTGTACAATCTGTGATATCTCGTGTATAAAATCGTTACAACGAACTGTACATCGGAACCAAAGAAAACTGTAAATGTAAATTGAATAGTGCAAGCTTCCAAGAAGAATGCAAACAGTTCTGCAAAATATGTGGTGAAATGACCGCATTTGAGTAAAACTTTCGTGCACGATACTAAATAAACAAGGCTCCCTAATCCATCTGAGCTTCTTTTTGTATTTTATTCCTTCATTCCATAACTTTGAACATGAATCATACCTAACAAACTGTGAAATGTTCTAAAATGTTTGTGTTTTTGTCACACTTTCCCACTATAAAAATGATTTTAAATCCTTCAGCAATATGGGTATTTTTGGAAAGTATTTAATAAACAGATGCCGCAAAACTATGTTTGGTGTCGTCTCGAAATCCAATATAACATCCTGCGATTCATTGATACGCCTTATAAACCCTTAAAACAAAGAAATTTCCGAAACATATTGGATACCAATAAACGATGTTTGAGCTTGTTTTTAAAATTCAATGAGGTGACTTCCGGTATAGTGTTTTAAAGGAATACCAAGCTCAAGGAAAATAGCAAAAACTTTCAAAAGATACTAATAAACCGGAAGTCACTGTTTTGCATTTCAAAACCACCTCAAATATCATTTTCCGACGTCTACTTTCAAATCTTTTTCCGAAAGTACCTATATTGTAAGGGGTTTCAAGGAATATCAAGAAACCGGAAGTTACCATCTTGGATTTCAGAACCACCTCAAACATCATTTTCTGACATCTACTCATCAATCCCGTTCCGAAAATCCCCATATTGTATAGGTTTTCAAGAAATATCAAGAAACCGGAAGTCGCCATCTTGAATTTCAAAACTACTTCAAACATCGTTTTCCGACATCTACTCATCAATTCCGTTCCGAAGAAACCCATATTGTTAGGGGTTTTAGGCAATCTCAATAAACCGGAAGCCGCCATCTTGGATTTTGAAACGAGCCCAAACATCATTTTCTTGCACTTACTCTTCACATCCGTTCCAAAAATAACCATATGATGCGCGGTTTCCACATTAATCACACAAAACTTTTTTTACGAACTACCTCTTTTTACGAACCCCCGTTTAGTTCGTAAATGGAGGTTTCGGTGTATTTCGTTTCAAAAATCCCAACGTTGCATATGCTTTAGCCGTAGTTGGTTTCATTCCGGTATATCAGCTGTCGTTAAATGAAGGTAGAATCTAACATTGACAACAAATGGAGAAAACCATCGTTGAATGTTTTGAATTCGGTTTCAATTCCTATAGTTAAAGTTTACTTCTATGCCCTTCCCTGTAAATAATGAAGTTACGCCCTTGTGCATTTTTTGTGAAATTGGCTGATTCTCGCGATTAAGATATGCATCGCCTCATTTATTATTTCTAGCAATGAAAAGTTCAGAAACCATCTGAAAAGTTGAAAAGGAAATAGTTTCGCCCTTCCTCTCTAGCAATTGAAGTATCGCTCTGTTTGCTGGCATGAAGCATGGAAGGCGAATATTACGAAAACAATGACAGTCTCGCCCTTTATAGTTCGTTGTATTACTAAAATTGAGATTTTGTAGAATCGAAATTACTAGACAAAATTGTATGATTTTGAAGCATTTATTCGTATGAAAGAGACACTCGACTTGTTTATTTTTGTAAGATTCGCCCTTCTTTGAAAATCAGCTGATATGTTAACATAACGCTGTTAAGTGTGTGCGTGTTTCATCGGCTTGCATCTTCTCTTAGAAAAAAAAGTTCAACGGTGGCCTTTCGTTGGTCCTATCAACGTCCAATTATTCGTTCAACGGGAAGCCAACACGGGACAAACAAACTGTTGAACTCAGTGCCTTTTTTTCGTTCAACAATCCCGGTTGACAGAGGTCCATTTTTGAGTTATTTTTAATATGAGGAGTTGGTGCCCCGTAGGAGTTGTCCCGGGTTGGCGGTTCAATGCATAGGGCGCTGGTCTTACAAACCAGTTGTCGTATGTTCGAGCCCCGACCTGGGAGGATTCTTAGTGTCAGTAGAATCGTAGCACTAGCCATGCAATGGTTCTGTACACTCTGAATCGGCTGCGAAGTCTGTTGAAACAGAAGGTCAAATTCCACAGTTGGCATTCGTCCATTTCAAAATAATTCCGACATTTTGAACCTGAGAATATAAATGAATGCCTCTTACAGCGTCTACTTTTACTTCTAAGGTCACACAATATTCCATCGCTTTTCTGGTTAAATTTGGCCTCGTGCCATTATCCAAGGCTAATGTGGTCAACTTCGTGTCGAAAGACTTCAATCTATCGAACGCACCGCTACTGAGGCCAATTAAAAAGCACTGGGCCATCATGAAGCAGGCGCTTCGGAAACATCCTACGGAGGCTTGGCTAAAAGCTGTTTTTGTGCTATGGGCAAATAGTCGTTTTCTTTACGTTTCGTCGTCGAATCGTTAGTGCAAAGCAGTTTAAATTGAACTGCTTAGTGCAAACTCAGGCAGTTCCACCTGAGCTGTGCAAAACTTAATGGACGGAGTCAAATGATAGACCCGACAAATAGCATTCGTTAAAAAATAAGTTTGCGAGAAAATTTTTTTCTTAATTACGTGAGAATCGAACTGGACAACGAATCATGATTTATTTTTTATTGAAAATTTTGGCTGAATCACACACTTCTTTTGCCGTTATTTTTTAATGTTTCGTGGCCTTGATAAGCTTTCTATCTACTTTTCCGCTTAATCACAAAAATATTAGCAGTATAATTCTACATACCTTTCCCAGTTTTTATGAAGCTCTCTAGTATTGATCTAAGATCTTCACCTGGGTACAGGCATAGCGTGATAGCTTTTCTTTGTTTTTTGTCCTCGACTCGTTAGTTCATAACATGTCATGTCGAACTGTTATGCCACCTAGCAGTTCAATATAAACTGCTTCAGTTGCAACTTTAGTATACTGCACAGAAGTAGAAGTTAAGCTTTACATCAGCTTGGCGGTTTATGTTGAGCTGCTAGGTGGCATAACACTTCATCATAAACTGTGATGCACTGAAGAGTCGAAGACGAAACGTAAAGAAGAACAAAATATAATGAAACCTCATTAACGAGCACAGAAATATACCGTACCAGAATCACCGACTTTTCCGTAGCAGAAATATTAGGTTGCCGGTTTTAAGGAAAGAGAATACGGTCAACTAATCAGATAATCAATTTTTGGGCCATCTGCGAATGTTAAAATGTAAGTCAATCGTGAATAATGACTGGTATGGTCAACGGGCAAATATGCTCTAACTCATGTCTTTAAAATGCGATGGGAAGAGATTAGAGATCTATAACGAAGTGGCGAGCATCGTTATTTTAAGCTGTATTGTCAATATAACGCATGTTGTATTTATTTCAATTGTTGTTGGTTATCTCGAAATCTTCATTATTGAAATACTACTGTTTGGGGGGCAGTACTGAAGAAAAAGGTCACTCATGTATCTAGATTACTATTTTCCATTTTCGGCATTAGCCATCAGAGTGAGCTCGCAGGATGTTGCCATATCGAACCAAATTCATTTATGTACGTATTCCGTTCTCGGGACACTACACATCCTGTCATTCGGAGTAGTGCACCTTCCAGTCGTCAGCCTATTAGTCCGGAACATGCAAGCTTGGCAAACCTGGTTTGAAGGCATCCCCAACAAAAATAACAACATCAGCAAACTAGCATCGAACATTTTACTTTTTGTTTGATATGGCAAAACTAACAATGCTGGAAGACAAGTATCAGCTAGTTTTTTCCTTCCATGCACAGGATAAATTGAATTTTTTTGCAACTAGGATGTGCTTGATGCTTTTAGTTCCAGTGTGAAAGCAAAGAATAAAAAAGTCCAAAACCGGCGTTCATCAGAGAAACATTCAAAGATGAACGACCACGTGAATGTTTTCTCATGTGAGCGCTTACTGGTCAACATGAAAAAAAAAGATAGTTTTGTTGCAAGAAAAAGGCAACATACGTTTGAAGATGTAAAATAAACTTGAAATCATTTGTTCTAATTTCGCCTTAAGTAATGCTTCCAGAAAAATAGATTGATTTCTGTTCATTTCTCGATGCTTTTTGATATCATCTTACAATTTTCCGCTGAATTTTCGAGTATTTCGCAAAATTTTATTTTAATGGTGAACACCTCGTCATTGAGATTTGACTGGTGTATAAATTATTAGCCGGAAATTTACAGAAAGGATGATTTTTTTTTGAAAAAAAAAAAAAATACGCTCAAAGGCAGGACTCAAACCTGCGTTCTTATGCAATCCTTGCATAAAAATTTGTTCGATGTACGCTCACCAAGCCTTTTGCAGAACAAAACGGAGTTCCACAAGGGTCTGTTCCAGCCGTCATCTTATTTCTAATAGGAATCCACTCCATTTTCAAAACACGTCCCCAAAAAGGTGCGGATTTACATGTATGCCGATTACATTATCATACTAGTCACCGGTAGATCGAGGGAAAAAAATAAAACCCAACAAATTAAGAAGACTGCGAGTCCAAACCGAACCTTATTCGGTCCATCTGCTCGGGTTATCCGAAATGGAATCGCTAGCAGGGAATTAACATGGCCAAGGCCCTAATATGGAGCAGGATATTTGACGGCATAGAGGCATCGGCCATAGGCATAGCTAACCTCACAAAACTTCTGAGCCCAACCTACAACAGGGCCGTTAGACTAGCATCAAACCTTCTCCCAAATACCCCAGCAAGAGAAGAGAACATCGGGAAACAACTGCACGTTATTGGAAATAGCCAAGCCTTTGTACCAAGAATTCACCAGACAAAGATTTCCTAAGCTGGCTCATCTAAACCAAGTTGTGAAAAATCCCTGCTCCCAGCTGGATCTCCCCAGTTTCGATACTTCACTGGCACTCTCCCTCGGAGCCAAACCAATACCAGCAGCTGAGAAACGATGCTTAAATCGAATCACTGCCTACAAGTTCAAAGGTTCAGCCTTATTCTTCACTGACGGCTCACGGACAAACTCTGGCACCAGGGACCCAATACCTTAATTCACCGTGGCCTTCTTCCCATCACCTCGGTGTTCTCGGCGGAAGCCGCTGTTCTCGATTGTATAAAACCAATTCTCCCGGGATCCGACGCCGTGATCTTCTCGGACTGCCTAGAAGTAATCAATGCTTTGGAGCTACATCATTAATAAAATCAGCAGGTGCTGTGATTAATAATAGTTGTAATGATAATAAAAACAATCACAAAGCATATTAACCATGCCATTTATCTTAAATCACGTACGCAGAAGAAACAGGAACGCAGACTACCGCTACGCCAATTCAAACGGGCCATTCAAACACCGCGCCTACTGTGTGATGCTGCGCTCCTGTTACTTCTACGAATAAAATTCATGCTGAGCAGCGTTTTATTGGGTGTAATCTGAATTAGAGCTGTGCGCCGCCGCGCCACGCCGCCGCCGCCGATAATTTCGACACGCCGCCAATTTAAGAAAAAGATGATCAGCGCGCCGGTTATCCCATTTTAATCGTGCCGTCGATAATATTACATCAGCCGAAAAAATGATTTTATCAATGTGGAAAATTGTTTACAGTTTTCATGAAAATTCATTGAAAATTACAGTACAGTCACTTTCCTCCTACTTATACTGAAAATCAGTACTACCGTTGTCATCCGAAGCCAATGTCATTTGATTCAAAGTCTATTTTCTGTCTTTATTTAAAAGGTTTTGAGCTATTGGCACATTATCGCAACATTATCGGTCGCGACATCTGAAAATGAAAAATGGAACCAAGAAAAGGAGGGTTCTTCCGAAAAAAATAAATAATGTTAGGTTTTTTCGGATTAACATTTTTTTTAGAAACCAGTGTAGTGTTGATTTCTCGGGTACTAGAATGTTTAGCGATCCAGTACCATTTATTTTGGATACTTTATTTGTTATTTCCGGGCATTTGAAAAATGGTATTGAACAAAGTTTCATGCTCCATTCTAAATAAACGTTAGTTTTCGCACAATAAATTAAGATCAACGTTACCAACCCAAAGTAAAAACATTTTCTTCTACTTTTACTATGACTTTTCAAATGAATTTACCCGTTTTTATAAGAAATCGTTACAAATGTGAAGTAATTAAAATTTGAATTTGTTAATTTGATATTATTTTTGATATCTGAATGAATTTGAGCGCCAAATCGATTTTATGTTAATTACATATTACGAAAAAGATATACTTATTTTTTGAGTTGATAAAACGATTTTTATACATGATAATTATCAACTATGTAAAAAGCGATTTGATAAATAGTTATGAATAAAACTTCATATTTCTTGCTCATAATAAAAAAACCCTTTGTATATGAATGAAATATTTATTTAAACAATAGTCAACCATCTCCAAATAATCGCACTTATACTCATCTCAATTTCTCTTCTAATTCGATGCATTCGAAACCATTTACCATCTCTATTCACTACGTTGGCTTTAATGGATCACATAAACATTAGGATCTTTGATTGTAGGTCGACAAAACAATAAGATAGAGAAATTGTCCTGTGTGAATCAATATTAAAATTTTTAATATGTTTATAATTGATTACGCCGAATCGCGCCGCCTCCGCCGCCGATGTTTTCAGGAAATAGCGTCACGCCGATTCGCCGCCGCCGCTGGTCAAAAAGACGTTTCAGCCGCCGATGTTGACAATTTTGATCGGCGCACAGCTCTAACTGAATAATGCAGTGTAATCAGCCAGCTGCAATTAAAACAGCCTTTCGTCGCTGTATTCACCATTTGGAATGTGGCGAAAATATGTTTGTTCATATTAACCACCCCACGTGCATCGAAAATATTGCAGTCATTATTGCTCAGTAGCGGTTCAGTTCCGAATTTATTCAGTAGAGATTTTTTTATTGATGAAAATAAAGTAACTAAATTTTTCCCGAATCACTTCGGTATCGAACTGAAACTCAGTGGAAATTTAGCATTGAAGTATCATCGGAGACTCTTCTCCCTTTCGGTTATCTCTTTAGCGATAATTCTTTTGGTGAAAATTCTGACACAAAAAATCACTTGTGAACTACGTGGCTCAAATTGTGGATGCTTGTTTCATGATTTACCCAACACTGCTTGTAATATCACAAAAAGTTGATTCTACACAATGAACAGACATACGTTCATCAGTCTGCGGAATATTTCACGCATTGATGAAGAATTTAAGTTATTCCGTAATGTGGAGTTTTCCGAAAAAAATTTTAATTGTGATATCAGAGGATTGCTTACTATCAAGAGAAAATTTATTACATATTCATAATAATCCTCAAAAAGTAACAGGTTCTCTGTTTTTCTTTTGGTTGAGCTAGAAGTGGAAACGGATGGTTGCAGTCTAATCTGAATCCAGATGTTGACAAATAACTCTCTGTGACAGTGACAGGTTTTTGTTGTGAAAAGGACTAACTTTACTATGGGGTGCGTTTTCGAAACTTACCCTCTGAGCAATGATGGCCCAGCACACGAGTCAGCTCTCATACAGTTCGTGTGCTGTACCTTTTAAAAAACACGCACACGAAGGCTGAAGCACACGTACGTGTACCATGTTGCTACTAGATCGAGAGTCGTATGCTTCGAAGAAACAGTTCGCGATGCTGGCTCATCTTCTGGCTCATGAGCTGGAATGGGGAGCTAGCTCGTGAGCTTACTCATGTGCTAGCTCACGAGCTGAGTTGAGTGTCCGTTTTTTTGTTATTTAATAATATAATATAATTTTTAGGCACACAGTGTCCGCTCTTGTATTGTCTCTTGTCAGTAGGTGGACTACACAAATAGCACACGTTCATGAGTCTGGTTTGAAAAGCACAGCACACAAGTTTAATAGGCACACACTGCAGGTATAGAGCAGCTCGTATGCTGAGCTCGGTCATCACTTCCTCTAAGACAGTGTGAAGTTTTTTTCTTCCAGCTATCTCTCTGGTATTACCCACCCACCTTTCCTGTTGGGATAGATGACCGTGAGTAATTCTTAATTTTTCAGGTTTCAGGTTCAATCCAAATTCTCTACTTTCATATAAAATATCGGGCCTGGAAGCTGAACAAACTCTGATCTTAGAAAATTTGGAATCTGTTAAAAAAACTATCTGCTTTCTGTCAGTCGTAATTTGCTGAATTGTCTTCGAGGAAAAGTTGTCTTCAAATATATTATCCATTTTGTCTAATACTGGAAAACATGTCAATCACTCGGAAATCGTTGAGGCGAAAACTTAAACTGAGATAAAAATTAGGTATTTTTTTTAAAACCTAGTGTTAAATTTCGTTGCATTTTATTTTGCTGCCCAGTGCAACCGTATGTCCAGGTCCGGAAGTAGAGGCAAATATCTTCGTTATATCACAGCAAGCAACCGTAACCCCATCACTTCTGAGGGAGACTAGCCCCCCCCCCCCCCCCCCCCAGTAGAACCATCTCCGAGGTCCCGGGCAAATGTCCAATCGAACATCATCGCTCGGTACCGCGGCCAGTCTCAGTTTTTCCTGTGTTTCCATATTTTTAATTACAAATTCTTCATCAATATCAATACAAAGCGATGGCATACTCGTTCGCTTGGTCGTTTGTTCGTTCGTTCGTTCACCGAAGGTACCACCACCCCCACTAGCATCGTCTCTCGACCGCCAGAGAGGTACGTAAAAAAAAGGATCCTTCAGCATATGTGCAGAACCTGATGGACTTTCGGACGATGGATATCCTGTTCTCGGTACTGTCAGTGCCCGGTAATGGCCTTTCTTTTTTCTGTTTGATTCGATCCTTCGAATGTTCGTTCCTGTTCAAAAGCAGCACTTCTATGACGACGACGACCACCACCACCACCACGTACGGCCTCTGCCTTCGGCGGGATGAACTCCCGAACTAAGCTTCCGACGCGCTAAACAGGAACCCTCCCACAGTTGGGTATTTCTTTCCCAGAAACCCAGTTCGCCGGTTTGGGTTTGGAGTTTCCACCATCAGTCATTCGGCGCCCAAAGCCGAGTGAGATGGAAAACGATGAGCGATTTTTGCTTTTGCGGGTTCAAGTGCCGCAGTGGCTTGCGTTGTTTGCCCTGTTCCTAACAAAATCAAGTGAATCAAACTGAGCACGTTATGCTTTTCTTACGTGTGGATTCCCATGTCTGTTTGCATTTTTATGGAAGCCTATTTTTGGTGTTTCCCGAGTGTGCAATTTTTCCAGCTCAATGGTTTCGTTTGTGATTTGCTGTTTTTTTTTATTTCGGAGCATACGAGAAAAAATTTTTTCTATGATTACAGTCTGCTGTGGTGTAATGGGTGGCAATAATAAATGGTACTCGATGTTAGCCTTTCGATGGGTATTTGCGGTCTTCTTTAGCGTTTGAATTTTAGGGATCGGTAGCGAGGTAGTGGAAGGATTCATGGAAATATTGATGTACTTATGTTAAAAAAAGACACAGACTGATTCGAAAGGAAACGATTTTGTTGTTGAAAGTGTCAATATAATAAAAGTTGCAGAATTTCTGACGTCTTACTTTACTGGAGAAAGTGGGGGGCCTCTGCGATCATGGCGCAACTAAATCCGCCACCCATGTCAAGTAACTAAAAAATTGCTGTAGTATTTTTCAACTATTTCGTTTTATCAAACGAAAATGTGTGACAATCTATTTAATGGCGATTGCGAATTATTATTAGTCGATCGGCTTGAGGGTTTTACCCTAAAAGATTCTATCTTGCAGTGTATGGACACTATGGTATGGTAAGAAACATTATTACCTATCTTGAGACCAAACTTCATCCGAATCAAAAATGGCGTTTTTTGTAAAAATTTTTTAAAGCTTTCAAATCGATTTTTTTCCAGTGTAGAGCTCAATTAGCAATTTTTTCAATATTTTTCTTATAAAATTGGACTAACTTTGTGAAAACTCCTCATTCAACACTTATTTGTAGGACCTGCCATTTTTCGACTACAGCCATTGGACAAAAATTGATTGCGTTTTTCAATGAAAGAAACGCAATGTTTGATTAAAATTTTAGTTTTTTAAAATATCTCCTCCGTAATCATTTTGATAAACATTCTTGAGAGCAAGAAAATCTATAAAATGCAATTAAACGGAAAATTTTTCTTTTGTCTCAACTTTAGTTATAACAGTATAAAAATCATCTATTTTTGAACTAGTTTTGCCAATTACTTCATTTCAAAAAGCGCTTCTGAATGCATCAGTCACGAAAAAAAATTGTTTCAGTTTGCTCTATAAATGAGAAGGGCAAAATAAAAATTCTTAAGCGAAAAGATTGGTTTTCTCTGAAACACCTTAAGTTGCTTGAATTAAATAGCTTAACTATTGAAAGCACTAGAGATAACACAACGGCGTCTTCAGCATGGTTGTTTAATATAAGCTGTTCTTTAGTTTTGCCGAAAAATGTAAGTCTCAACACGTTCAGAAAATAATTTTCAGATCCCTCTAATAATAAGAGCCACCCTAATACCGTATATATTCAAAGTTCAATATGCAAGAAATTCAACAATTCTGTTCTTCTAAGAAACCTGAATCCAGCGAACAATTTGAGATTTTCTTTTTTATATATAAATGCTAAGCTCAGTATAAATGTAATTCACATCGTGTGTACTCCAGCGGTTGGGCAATGTTTTTGGTTTCATTAGTCCTGCCTTATTGACATATGGAGTGTAGATTTGCGGCCAAGCAATTGTTTAATCGCTTTGAGATGATGATACGTACCGTACAAGAAAAAATCCCGTACTTCGGAAATCCGCGAAAAAACAATCACAAAAACAAACATTCAGAAAACTTAAAAAACTTCATAATAACACCAGATATCAACGCTTCGTGCATTTCTAAGATAAAACAAGAATACTGCACAACTTCCTCCGTGTAATTGAAAGTGTACTCACGCCGTTCAGTTCGGTCTCCAACATTTTCCTGTTATATCACACAGTCCTAGGTCAAAATATCTATAAGGTATTAAGGAAAATGAATTAACATTATCTTAGGATACGTAACAACATTCGTTATCTTCCGAAGAATATTGGCAGAATCAGCGTCTTCAAAAGAGTCGCTTTTAGTCTATTTCGAAAATATGAGGGATCTCAAAGAATATCGATAAATCGCCAGCCGCCATCTTGGATTTCCAAATGCACTCTAATCAAGGACAACCCGTTTCGAAAACATTAATTTTGTAGGAGCTTTTAAAGAACATCGGTTAACCGAAGGTCACCATCTTGGATTTAAAAACGACTTCAAATGTCGCATCCGTTACGGAAAAAAAACCAAAACGACTTCCAACATTGTCTTCCGAAGTCTAATAAAGACTGTCCCAGAGAGTATGGACGCAACCAAAAACCGCTGCTATTTCGCAATGGTTCAGAATCTGTCAATTTTTATGGCTGCGTACTGTTGTTTACACTCTTCTTTAACCACTTGTGCAGTTGTTTATTCGTTTTCATTAGTTTGTTTCGAAATGCGTGGACTTTCAGCAGAACAACGAAAGACAGACAGAGAAAGACAGCAAAAATGGAAGGAGTAAGTGAAAAGCCGTGCGAAATGCAATCAAGACAGTGAAGCAACTAGACTACTTGGCGATTTTTCAACTGACGATGAATTCTGATAGTTTCACTTGAAAATTGCGGCAAAAGCCATATGAATTTGTATCGATATGCTAACGGTCAGTGGCCATTGATTTCATTTTCATCTGATATCATTCGATTGTAAATAAAATTTTACCGCACTGTAAACGAGTATAATTTTCTGCTTTAATTCGAATTCGGGTTCGTAGTAAGAATTCTGATTCAGTAATTCAACTCCAGAACTCACGATATGATGAATGCTAGATCTGGATTCTGGAACAAGATTTTGGATCTGAACTCCGTGAATGTTAACATGAACTTCGTGAATGTTAAGAATTCAGGTTCTGTTATAGATAAATAAATGGTGGCAAAAAGTATTGATCAGTTCTGAAAATCGGAAAAAAATTCACAAAGTTTCGGTTCTTTTTAGAGCCATTAAAGCTAAGGGGACGGGTATAGCGTGATGGGATAGTCGATGCCTTTCACGCAGCCCGCCTGGGTTCGATTCTCAACCCCGCACATAGGGTCAGAAAGATTTTCTGGTTCGAAGAGGCGAATGACCTAAGATGTTACAGCCTCTATAATTGAAACAAAAAAAAATGTGAACTATGTGAACTTTTCTTCTACTGAGTATGAAAATCAACAAAACAACTGTAACATTGTTTCAATCTCATTTTTCAGCATTATTTGAGTGTTGTGGAATAGAATATGTTTGTCGTCAGTTAAGTCGTGCTTTAGTATAGATGCACTGTTGAAATTCTGGAAGCGAAGCAGTGAATGATGAAAAATTCACACAATCAATTAACTAATATGAACGCTTATTCTTGGGAAGAAGCATGTCAGTTTTATTAATTTTCACGTCCTCCAGTTATGTCTTTGATATAACCCACCCACCTTTTTTTAGAATTTAGAGTTTCCAAATTCAAACAGCAAAAACCGAGCAGTCTCTAAAAGTTTTTGTTTAATTGTATTCTCTTCCATTTTTGCTCCGCGTTTCGCCTTCGGCTAATCAGTCTACATTGCACCGCTAAGCAGACGCAAAGTTCACACAATTTATGGGACACTAAATGCCATATTCTATTCGACGTCTCGGACGAAAAACGTGTGTCGACCGACTACTGGCCGCCGCAGAATTTGAACATTTAGTGGTTTTTGGTTTGAGCAAAAAGTATATATTTCGATGACGATGGCAAGCTCAATTTGAACTGTTCTAGGCACTGATGAGCCGAAGGCGAAACGCGAAGAAATCGAAACGAAATATGTACTTTTTGTACAAACCAAAAACCACTAAATGTTGTATCCTCTTATTTTTAACTTGACATATACGTTGCTAATTCCAAAAATACGAACATTTTTTTCGTAGTATTCAGTTCACCCAGTTTTGTCTTTGAGATTATCCACCCGTCTTTTTTTCTAGGGCTGATAAATTTATTCAGGCAGGGTTCAAGATTTTCCTCAGTATGCGAACTGGGAGCGGGTCATTTCGCCGAAAGCCATTTTGCCGAAAGTCGTTTCGCCGAATGCCATTTCGCCGAAAGTCGGTTCGCCGAAAGGGTTATTTCGCCGAAAGGGTCATTTCTCCGAAGGAGTCATTTCGCCGAAAGAGTCATTTTGCCGGAAGAGTCATTTCGCCGAAAAATTCATGTCTCCTGCATGTTATGTCTCCTGTATAACTGGTGTGGCGCAGCCGACGCTCTTGCATACAAACTTGTAACCGCCTCATTTGCCCAATGTACTCAAAGCTAGGTTCCTTTGCTTTAGTTTGGTCCGAACGAGCGGTAGCGAGATCGGACAGTACATGAACTAAAACGATGTGACGTAGCCGCATCAGATATTTTTTCATTTTCACTTAATAAACGGAAAATACACCTGGTATATACACCAATGCAATTGCTTTGATGCTTAGTAGCAAATAGTCAACAAGTTTTCTTGGGGACTCCGTTCTGAGATTCATAAATCAATTTTTATTCAAGAAGTACAATTGTAGGTCAACAAAACGAGCGTTAACTTCTAATTGCGATTTTAAAACGATTTCAGGATTCGGCGAAATGGCTTTCGGCGAAATGGCATTCGGCGAAGTGGACCTTTCGGCGAAATGGCTTTCGGCGAAACGGCTTTCGGCGAAATAACCCTACCAAGCGTATACCACTCGACTCAGTTCGTCGTGATCGCAAAACCGTCTGTGTATGTAACGCAAATGTTTTTCAATTCTCAATTCAATTTTCTCGGAGTTATCAGTGCCGATTTATGATCTTGTTTCAGAAAATCGGTAGGCGGTTTTATTGCGTTTTTTTACGCGGATTTCCGAAGTTACGAGGGTTTTTAGGCGAATTTTCAAAGTTATCAGGTTTTCTGTTTTGTCTTAGAAATACATGAATCGTCGAGATCTGGTGCTGTCACGATTTTTTTATGTCAATCCTTTGACACTTGAAACATTTTCGATTCTTTTCAAAAACTTATTGTTGAATATTGCACCAGATCTCGCCGTTTCATGCATTTCTAAGACATTTCGCATAAAAATTCCATGATCAATAAGTCCCGAGACAACATTTTTTTTGCAATTTTTTTTTTATTCATCAACATAATTACCTATTAGGGTGATACAATGGTTCCAACGTTTTTCCAATTTCCAATACCATGTTTATAAAAAAATTATCTTTCGCTTCAAAATAAGCTTCAGTTTCAGCGATGACCTCCTCATTTGAGCCAAATCTTTTTCCCTGGAGCATTTTTTTAAGATCAGCAAAAACCAGTAGTCACTGGGGGCTAAATCTGGCGAGTCCCCATGGTGGGGAAGCAGATCAAAGCCCAATTCGTCCAATTTCGCCATTGTTTTCATTGTTTTGTTCATTGCTGTTTTTGTTCCATTTTATGCTCAATTTTTCATGAAGGAGAGTAAATACACTTCCATATGATATTTTTGTCATCTCAGCAATCTCACGGAGCTTCACTTTACGATCTCTCATTATAATTTTTGTCACTTCACTCACATTTTCCGGTGTAACGGCTTGCACAGGTCTACCCGAGCGTTCCGCGTCATTTGTGTCGGTACGACCACGTTTAAACTCGGCGAACCACCGACAAATCGTTGCTTTTGATGGACAAGAGTCCGGATAACATTTTTCAATCCATTGTTTTACTTTCACGGTGCTTTTACCCATTAAAAAATAATGTTTTATTAAAACACGAAACTCGGTTTTTTCCATTTTTTTAAACAAACTACAAAACGACTTTACTCCAACCTCGATAACTCAGCTGTTTCTGGTCGGATGGAATTAAAATTTTGACCCGTTTCAGGCAAAGGTTAGTACTCTAGAAAAACGTGGTTACTGGTTTACTACGAGCGCCATCTCTGCTTTAGTCTGGGGACTTATTGATCCATGTGTTATATCCCCCTCATAAAAGAGACCTTAGTGTATATGTATTTATTTGTGTAACGTTTTTGTGCTCTTATTTCACTCAAAGCTAGCTCACAAACTTAAATTCAAATAAATAAAAATCATACAAGATTATTGAATTTTGTCAGGATCAGACTTACGGTTTTGGAATTACTGAACGATAAGTACAAAACCATGGAAAAATGTATCCCTGATTTTCTCAGATATGACTGGACCGATTTTCATAACCATAGATTAAAATGAAAAAGCTTAGGATCCCAAAAAAGATAATTCATATAAAAAATTCAGTTACAAGAGTGTTTTGTCAAAAGTGACGATTTAAAATGAAGCTAGTTGTGAAACTTGTTCATTGAATTAATCGCCGTGCTCAGCTCAAAAGGACAGGCATTGCACACGCATAGCATCGACAAAATTGTATTCCCTGCAAATGCATCTCGATGGATCCCCCAAGGCAAGAATCAGTTTTCGACCAGTTCGCAAGTTCTAGACAAAACGCAGCAGAACGCTTGGCAATGACGCCGTTCGACTCGGGTCGGCACCCACAAACCAAACTAAATGCCAAGTGTAGCTCCGTATGATTACAGTCTTTAGTCGATAGATGCTAAATTACTGACGTAATATAAATATTTATGCTTATTATGGACCTTCGCCGTTGAGCTGTTGGGCATAATAAGATCCTCCTAGGGAAGAGGAGATGCAACGCATTGACTTAAATTACGTTACTGTATAATGTGGAAAAAAAATCGTTATCTATATCTTATTCTATGACTTCCACCAACTCAGTTCTTCATGTTTTAGGGAAAGAATCAGCTGTCGTAGACTTATGACCAACGTACAATACTTTCAACTACTTTCGTTTAGTTATTTTGACAACATGTTTCCCCAATATTTCCTCTGGCAAAATCCAAAAGTCCTCGAAGGGGAAAATATCACTCACTGCAATTTGGGAGCTTGTAGTTTATGGTTTTAACCTACAGCAAAACGAAAACATTTGCGTGGTGGAAATGCGACACCCAAAGTTTTGGCGATCGCGGCAACATCCACAAACGTTCGCCATGCTGCTCATTCAAAATTATCCAAGGAGAACATGAAGCGATAAGTAAATCCATACTGTCAGCTTCAATAATCGTGGTCGAACTGCTTTTTTTCTCAGTGAAGAAGTATTTCTCGCTATAGTTCACCACTATGGTCCGTAAGCCAATGCAGTTTTTTTTTGTGTGCCATCTTCGCTACATTCCAGCACCTGACAATCAGCCACTGCATTGTTCTTCACAATCAATTCCTTTAATTTGTCAACTGGTATTTTTTTTCCATTTCATGTTTTGTCACCGATTTTTTTTTTCGTTTTTGTTTGGTTAGCGGGAAAAGCATTGCTTATCTGACACCGTGCTCCGTGCAGTACATCGTTGCAATGGATTTTCTTGATTGCATGCACTGAAGAAAAAAGAAGCTCTTTTGTGGGACACCTACCAGTTCCGGCGGAAGCCAGCTGCTGGCTCTGCTGGCTTGTGTTCGTCGCTTGATGAGAGTCAACCACCACCGCGCGCGGATGTTTCGAAACGAAAGCAATAAGATTCGGATTCTGGCGGAATTTCCGGTGCACGGGGTTGATTATCGTTATTTTGATTACTATTGTTTTTTAATTTGCCCTGGTTGGTTGGTTTCCAGCTGATTAGGGGATTTGTTGTTGGTGTCTGATGCATCGCGAAACCAAAAAGACAGTTGGACGGAAAAATGTACAGCAAAAGATGCTTGGTGTTGAATATTGGATGACATACTTCAAACGATATTGATTATAGAACTGATTATATCCACATTATTCACAGACGTAACAACGTCAGTGAACAATGTTTAAAAACAAGTTGGAATTAAAAAAAATTGCCTATGCCTAAAAATATTGCCGATCTCGTCGAACTGAGTCGAATGGTATATAACACTATGGGTCTACGAGGCTCCGTTCGAAAGTCGGTTTTTCCAGCAATGCTAATACCTTTCTATAGAGAAAGGCAAAATGGAAGGAAGGTTGTATGTTTGTAACGCCATAACTCTGGAACTACTAACCGGATTGCCACCAAACTTGGCACAGGTACTTCTTACATTTCAGAGATGGTTATAAGAATATTTTTATGGGAGGAGGGAGCGTAGCAAGTGTTCATAACAAAGGAGGTCATTAAAAAATATCTAATTTGACGAGAATCGGTACTTTTTGAAGACCATATAAACTTTTTGCACAACTTAGATATGATTATAAAGATAAGTGCCTCTAAAAACAAGGAGTGTAATGATTGTAACGCCATAACTCCGGAACTACTGCACGAATATCTATAACATAAAGCTTGGCACAGGTATTTCTAGCTCTTCAGTAATAGTCATAAAGGTATTGTTATAGGGGGAAGGGTAGCAAGTATCATTAACACTCCGAATACCAAGCCTAAAAAAGTTACGCGAAGCACCAAGCCTCAAAAAAAGTTCGAACGGTAACTTTGAGCTATCATAGCTCAGTTGTTACTTGACCAATTTCGATAAATTTTACACCCTGGAATTTTGTTAAGTTTGTAGATTATTTTAAGTATATCATTATTGACGATCGTTTAGGAAAAACTAATGAAAATCTGATTTTTCCCGTTCCAAGTTTTTTTTCAAGCTCAAAATGTGCCCTATCTGCATTCATGCGGCACCTGCATCGCGAATCGGATATTGAGAACCTCAACTTTACCGAGTCATAACTTTGTTGTTAGTCAACCGATCTTCAAAATTTTTTCACCATTGGAAAGGTACTACTTCCTCAAATATAATGCACTGAAAAAAAAAACTAAAAATAGGGTTGTCTACCCAAAGTTATAATGAAAACTGTAGATAGATGACCTAAGAAAAGATGAGACTTTTTACAACGATCGTAAATATCTCGAAATTCAAAGCGATGACCTGTATATTTTTACACATCATTCGATTGCTAGTGATACCAGCTACAATTTTCGCTCAACTACCATTCCTGCGCAATCAAAAGAAAACATTAAACAATCGATAAATTTATAAATATATATGAATTTTTCATTTTTTTCACATGTTTGTATATAGCTCATAAATTGAAGCGATGACATGTACATTTTTTGATTCAAAATATTAAAATCATTACCAGAAACAATGTATTGATGACCAAAATTATATATCCGCTCAAAGAATCTCAAGAAATTTTGTACAAATACAGAGAATTTCTATTATTGGGAAAATTTTGCAAAACAAAATCAAATCCAAACTTTTAAATTATATGACATATATTTTTTTATTATTTTAGTTGGAAATTTATTATAAACAAAATTTACAAAAAAAAAACTGAAACTTGGATTTCACAGAAAATTTTAAAAATTTTAATAAATAACCTAAAACTCTAAAAATAGTTATATTTTTGTATTTAACAAACGATATAAACAATTTTTATGCACAACCCAAACGCAATTGATAACTACTAAAATTCTGATTTTGTTGTAGGTTTGCCGTAGAACCTCAAAAAATAGGTAGAAGAACGGTAAATTTTAAAATTTTCGAGTTAAATTGCATTGCACAGTGGTCCGGATCCACAATTTAGGGGGACAAAAACATTTGTGGCTTAGCCTTATACTTTAGAGCTATGATGTCTTCAAAACAAATGATCAGTGAAGATAAGCCATATGTCGATGTACATGGTATTAGGGTGGCTCTTATTATTAAGGTCATCCAAAACTCATCTTCCGGATGTATTGAGATAGAGGACTGCATTCTTCGGCAAAATTGTAGATAAACTTATATCGAGCAGTTTTGCACCATAGTAGTATCTGCAACGGTTTTAGTGTTACAGCTAGTTTTAAAGAGCAACTTAGGGTGTTCCTAAAAAAATCAGATTTTTTGCTCTAGCATTTATATTTTTCTCTTTTCGTATAGGTATCTTTGAACATCTTTTAGAGTTTGTTAAAACCAATTTTGTAATGACTGGCGTATTCAGGTAGCGTATTTGACAGAAAATATTTTCGAGCAATTTCTTCCAAAGTGTCAAATTAATTCAAGTGCATATTCGGAAAGAAATCGTTCTGCATTCTTCGGGGGCCTCTCTGTGGTTAAAGGTTTTATCAACCGTGCATTTTGGCACCTGCAGATCGTTCAGCATCCTTTCGGGGATGCAGGACGATTCATTCTTTTCTACTTTTTCTGAATTGTTTACAAATAGAAAATTCAAACAATTTTCGAATTCTATACATTCCGAAATAATTCTAAGTTTGTGATATTTAAATTTTAACATTCTATCGATTATAATTGATGTCGTTTAGGATAGCGGAAAATTTAAGATATATGTTTTTGTTTATAATTGCTTGTAAAACAAAAATCAAGCAATAATTTTTTGCTAAATTATAGTTAGTTTCTTTTGCCATGGGTTAGTATACGAAATTCATATAATTTTACGTTCTATTTTTAATTGTACAAAGCCATTGAAATAATTTAAAATTTTTGTGTTGTCACAAAATTTATTTTATAATTAAAAAATCAAATTCTACGTCTCTTTGAAACAGATGAAATCAAAACGGATTCCAATATTTTCACTTTGATTTGCAGAAACGTTGGAACGCAATATATATCAGAAATTTTGAAATTTCCTATCTTCTACCGATTTTTTGAGATTTTACGGAAAACCTAAAACAAAAAAACCTAATTTTAGTAGTTATCAATTCAGTTTGGGTTGTGCATAAAAATTGGTTAGATCTTTTGTCCAATAAAAAAACATAATTATTTTTAGAGTTTAGGTATATTTACCAACATTTTTAAGATTTTCAGTGAATTCCAAGTCTCAGTTTTTTTTGTAAATTTTGTTCATAATAAATTTCCAACGAAAATAATAAAAAAATATATGTCATAAAATGTAAAAGTTTTGATTTGATTTTTTTTGGCAAAATTTTCCCAAAAATAGAAATTTTCTGTATTCGTACCAAATTTCTTGAGATTCTTTGAACGGATATATAATATTGATCATCAATACATTGATTCTGGTAATGATTCCAATATTTTGAATCAAAAAAATGTACATGTCATCGCTTTAATTTTTGAGTTATATACAAACATGTCAAAAAAATGAAAAATTCATATATATTTATAAATTCATCGATTGTTTAATGTTTTCTTTTGATTGCGCAGGAATGGTAGTTGAGCGAAAATTGTAGCTGGTATCACTAGCAATCGAATGATGTGTAAACATATATAGGTCATCGCTTTGAATTTCAAGATATTTACGATCATTGTGAAAAGTCTCATCTTTTCTTAGGTCATCTATCTACAGTTTTCATTATAACGTTATGTAGATAACCCTATTTTTATTTTTTTCAGAGCATTTTATTTCTGGAAGTAGTACCTATCCAATGGTGCAAAAATTTTGAAGATCGGTTGACTAACAACAAAGTTATGACTCGGTAAATTTGAAGTATTCAATATTTTCTATGCGACGTGTATGACAAAGGAAAGAAAATTGGAAAGCAGATAGGGCATATTGGGCGCGTGAAAAAAACTTGGGACGGTAAAAATCAAATTTTTATTGGTTTTCCTTTACCAATCGTCTGCTACAAAGTTTTGGAATCAATCTACGAACTTCACAAAATTCGAGTGTGTAAAATTTATTGAGATTCGTTGAGAAACAGCCGAGCTATGACAGCTCAAAGTTACCGTTCTAACTTTTTTTGAGGCTTGGTATTTGGAGTGTTAACATTAAAAAATTCCTGAAATTTGACAAGAATAGATAATTTTTGAAGGCCATGCAAATATTTTCCATACCTTAGATATGATATATATGTAACATGTGCCTTTAAAAAAGGGGGATGTAACGGCATAACTCCGGAACTACTGAACGGATTGCTATCTAGTTTGGGACAGATACTTCTTGCTCTTCAGAAATGATCATTAGGACATGATCAGGGGGAAGAGTGTGTAGCAAGTGTCCTTAACGTTTGAAAAGAAACGAAATTCAGACTAGAAAGAGAGGTTTATGAAAATTAATTCCAAGGTCGTAATAGATAATTATTGCTGTTGTTAATTTTAATGCAACGCAATTTTCTTTAAATAATTTCAAAAGACCTGGTTCCATTTTGCGTGGAATTCAAAGAACTAAGTACAAATCGCCACCAAGTTTGGCACATGTACCAAAGGTGGGAATCGACATTTTTTGAAAGGCACAGATACTTCCCAAGTAGCAATATGCAACTAGTTCTGATACAACTAAGTTCAAACTATGTTGCAACAAGAGCACGAATATGTTTTTTTATGTTACACTGTTTAAATCAAGGTGACATCAGTTTTTCTTTTAACGTAAACATAGAACTAACTATTATTTGTAAGTTAACGTTACTTAATTCTAACATGTCTTTAATCACAGCTATGCGTTTAGCTACTAGTTGAAAAAAGGTTTATTTTCCGTTGCGAAACCATTATAAATACGTTAGCGTATATGTGAATCGTTACTGTGAATTGATATAGCAATAACATATATATTATAAGATTATAACATATAATTTCTTCATTGATTCTGATAGTTATCGGTAGGTTTTCGCAACGTTATGATAACGAAAATGCAACCAACAAAACTTTTATTGGCTTGAATATGGCGAACACAATATGGAGTCTCAAGAAGTGTATGAAACATAAATAAAACCAGGATATTACTTTTTTCAAAACCACTTTTTGCCGAAAATAGTGAAAGGCAGAATAGTCATTTTTGTTCTATGCACTGTCACAAACACGAAGAAAATAATGTATGGATCGAACATCAATTGTGAAAATATGATAATTCTCATAAAATGTGAATTTAAAATGATGAGAAATCACTCTACTTGGAATAATTTTGAGCATTCTGAACATAGGGTTATTTTGTTGTTTATTTCTTATATCTTTATAAACAGATTTTGATTGAAGGCGCATAAAAAAACAGTTAAGTAAGTTGAATTTCGCTAGAAAGTTTTCAAATCGTTGTGAAATTTGCACCTTGTATCAAGTTTGTGATTTAAAGTACTCTTCTGCCTTTTCATTGATGATAGAAAAGTATTCTGGATTCATTCAATGTTTACTTATTTTCAGCCAACTAAAGAACTAATAGAAACTGCGCTTTTTGAGTCACGCAAGTGGTTAACTAGATGTTAGTAACAATCTGTCAAATTTCTGGTTGGAAACTAGTCACAAATAAGCTAGCGTAACCAAAATGATTACTTGGATTTCTACACTACTCAGGGTAATCATGGAGGAGATCTGTAGTAAGTTCACTGACAAAGAGGAAGTTAAATCAAAATAGATTATAAGGTTATCTTGAGGATGAGGGAGTGTAGCAAATGCCCGGAACATGAAAAATGTAAGGGAAAATTGATCGGGTTTCACGAAAAATTGGTACTTCTTCACGAGTACAGCATATTTTAAGCATCTAAGTGAGGTTCACAAAAACATTCACAAGAGGGAGGAGGAATTTGGAATTCTCAACATTGGTTTTTGTAATAAAAGTATGCATCTCAGTATGCTAGATGTATTAGAATCAAATATGCTTGCATATGTCATTGATTGAACATTGCAAATATGTATCATTCGGAATGCACAGCAAATGACTAACGATCCTGTAACAGGTACAATCAATAATAGCAGTAAAACACCGCAATTATCTTTTTTCATTGAAGGTTTTAGCTATTTTGATCACTCTGCGATTTCAGCTTCGAAAATATATTGAGTCTAATGGCATGGTTGAAGCTATAATAAACAGTATAAAGCCATCGATTGATGGACGAATCATAACGAGGGATGAAGGTACTCTCTGGAATCTATTTGTGAGATTTATTGTTGTATTCACATAGTTAACAAGTAATCCTGACCAAATGAATGAGGAACTTACAGAAAAGATGATTTTTTTGGAAAAAGATACGCTCAGAGACAGGATTCGAATCTGCGTTCTTATGCATTCCGTGCATACGCGCTACCATTTCGCCACCCTAAGCATTGTAATAGACACAAATCTAACCCACGATTAGGCATGATAAAGCGTACATCGAACATCCTAGCCACGACCGGTACCATACATCCAAACATCTTCACGGTTCATCAAACACTAGTCTTCTCGCTCTACACCTATTTTCCGCTCAAGCACTGAGTAGGAGAGTGTATTTATAATCGCTTGTCACCTTCTCTATTGGTGTCAATCGTTGGCTGAATATCGTCACCGACAGACCCTATGAAGATTGTGTGATAGTCTGCCCTTTCCTACCAGAAGCAGATTGTTACAGAAAATCAAACCGCAATTGTGTGTAACGATTTATCAATTTTCAATTGGTTTGACGTAAAGTCGCCGTTACTAAGTTATGTTTTTTTTTTGGAAAATACGACTGGCACCAATAGAGAAGGTGACAAGCGATTGTAAATACAATCTCCTACTCAGTGCTTGAGCGGGAAATAGATAGAGCGAGAAGACTAGTGTTTGATGAACAGAGAAGATATTTGGATGTATGGTACCGGTCGTGAAATGGCTAGGATGTAGACCATGTTCGATGTACGCTTTATCATGCCTAATCGTGTGTTAGAGGTGTGTCCATTACAATGCTTAGGGTGGCGAAATGGTCATAAAATCATCATTTCTGTAAGTTTCTCGTTCATTTTGGCTTCTCCAATATATGTTTTCACTCAGTCATTGCAAAAACTAAACTTAATTATGACGACTTTACGTCAAATCAAATAAAAATAATAGAAGTTTTTCGCTATGAATCAAATAACAAATGTATTTGATTTCAAGTTAAATTTAATTAGATCCAGATTCAAATAAAATATACTTTTAAATTCGAAGCACAGTATATTTAGATTGAATACTCATTTTATTTATTTTTTTGCTTGGAAGTAAATATCAAATGTATTTCAATCAAAGGGAAATGAAAATAGGCGCTGATTCAACAAAAAATATTTAATATTTCAATACCATACCACCATTGGTTAGAATCAACCTATGTTTTCACAAACCAATCACAGTATGCCAGTATGAATATCATCCACCTGATTTTTTTTCTGATACGGCCGACGGTTTCGATCGTTGCTCCACACCTCGCAGTACATTCAGTAGCAGTTTTGCTTCGGTCGGTATAGGGAGGACTTTCGTCATGCATGATGAAGTATCGCTCCGTTCTGCACAGTATGAACCATAGCACAAAAAAGAAATCTATAAATATATGCTACCTCACATTTGTTACTCAGTCAACGCCAGGCTGTGAGCGAGGCAGGTAGTTTAACTAGTGAATGGATGACAAAACTAAAAGTTACATCCATTTGCTTGCTGGATTATTGCTTTTGCACTGTATGCGGGGGAGGGGGGGTGGAAGTCATTTACCGTATACTGCACAGATTGTTCAATTGAGTATATTGAATGCCAGTTAGCTGTTGATTTTGATTCCTCGGTGAAGCTTGAAGCGCTTGTATCTACGGGATTTGTTGATGGATTTGTCACACTTGATTTGATTCGAAAGCATTGCTACGAAATGGATTGGTTTGTCGACGGGGTCGTGTGCATACTGAAACCTCCACTTACGAGCGAAACGGTAGTAAATGCAAATGGATTCAGTTTAAAATTGTGTAATGAAGATGATTATAGATAATTGTGTTTCATCAAATGTGACCAAAACACAACAAACTATCTTCCAGCATAAGCCCATAGCTGCTATTTGTAAACTAAAACATAACCGTGTAACCTAATTCATATCGTCTGATTAGGCAAAATATTTTGGTCTTACGTTTGATGAAAATCTTGCTTTCGAGGATCACATAGAAGAAATTCAGACTACCGGGAATTGAACACTTCAAAATATTCAGAATGAAACAGTTAAAATTACCTTGAAATGGCCTCCCAGGTGTAAAACAAATGAGTTGCACAGACTCACGTATACAGAATTAATAAATCTAATTTCACAAAAGTAGAGCTCAACCAAAATCTATGCAACCTTCTTTCGAAACGAGTCTCACTTTATAAATGTAATGAGTTTGTACGCACCGGTATACTACCATCAGAAATCACAGTATCGCGGAAGTAAACGGTTTCTTAATGATTCATAACTAAATCCAGTAGAAAATTCAAAAGTCGTCAGTGATATAAGAAATTTGGGAAAGGTGACATAAAATGAGAAATTATTCTATTTTAGATTTTTCAAAAAATCGTAAATATTTTTAAGTGTATATTTTTTTAAATGTTCAATTGATTGTCTACAACTTCTTTTTAGACAAAATTTTCGTAAAAGCATTAAATTTCGAGTTATAATAGTTTAGAAATAATGTTTCTTAAAACATATAATTAGTCATGAGTGAAAAACATCTCTAGACCAGTGAAAAATATCTTATTTGCCATACCGATCACATATGCAATGTTTCATGCAAATCGAAGGGGATCGTGTCAAAATTTTGCCATTTATGTACGTTTTGGCACAGAAATGCTCTATAGAAAGGTAGTAGAATTTCTGGAAGAAATAACTTTCGAACGAAGCCTCGGAACACCCATAGTGTAATACACCAAAGAAATAGAATGGCATTATCACACCACTAGGTGGATTAAGATAGGTGTTTAAGTAATTATCCTCACTTGAAAGTTCACGCGACGTAACCGTACGAACTTCTAAAGGGTGGAGATGATTTTCCCAAAATTTTAACCCTTTAACTGCCGTATTGGTGGAGTTAGGCTGGTTCTTCTGATTTTCATATTATTTAAATTTTTCAAAAACCTCTTCAGCAAAAAAATTGAAAAAAAATCGGAATATTTTAGGAATTATGGGAAACCTTTCTGATTTTTCCAGAATTTTTCAAAATGAATTTCATGTGAAAAAAAAATGTTCAAAATTTTCGATTTTTTTTTCATTCGCACATTCGCAATTTTGGTACCACTCTAGAAAAATAAATCATTTATGAGTACATTACGCTGTATTTTTTCAGATGTGGTATAACATCTGATTTGAAAAAATAATATCAGATTTTCAAAAAATATCAGAATTAAACAAATAAATCATTCGAAAAACCATGCGTCTCTATCACATTATCATCATCTGATGGAGACGCATGGTGTTTTGTTCTAAAATAAAATAATAAA
Organism: Malaya genurostris; assembly: GCF_030247185.1. NCBI lineage: Eukaryota > Metazoa > Arthropoda > Insecta > Diptera > Culicidae > Malaya > Malaya genurostris. The sequence continues at coordinate 131,353,958 of NC_080570.1, forward strand.
TGAAAATTTTAAACCGTGCATTGAAAACTGAATAGTTGTCTATTCACTAGTTCTGATTCGTGTTTTTCTCACTAATCACTTCCTTATGAAATACAACCGTCCGCTGACACTAAGGGCATGTGATATATGGTTTAAGAACCAAATAACATGCGTCTCCATCGAATGATGACAATTTGATGGAGACGCATGGTTTTTGGAATGATTTATTTTTTGATTTTCTCATATAGAAAGGTTATGCAGTTGCTATGACAATCGACTTTTGATCCGAGGCGGGCCGAGGAGGGCCGAGTGTCATATACCATTCGACTCAGTTCGTCGAGTACGCAAAATGTCTCTCTGTGTGTATGTGTGTATGTGTGTATGTAACGTTTTTTTGCACTAACTTTTCTCGGATATGGCTTAATCGATTTTCACAAACTTAGTTTCAAATGATAGGTCTTGTTGTCCCATACAAATTTCCTGAATATTATTTCGATCTGACTTCCGGTTCCGGATTTATGGGGTAAAATGTGCAAAAAAGGCGGGTCAGAGACATAACTAGAGGACGTGAATATGAATAAAACTGACATGATTCTTTCTTCTAGTTGACTGATTGTGTGAATTTTTATAAATTTTACTGTTTTGCTTCCTGAATTGAAACAGTGCATCTATACTAAAGTATCACTTATTAACGACACAAAAATAACTCAGAACAAATGAGAGTAAAACAAACAATGTTATCGTTGTTTTTTTTTAAATAGTTTTACACAATCATAGGAGGAAAACTTCGCACAGTGTTTTGGGAAAATTTTTAAGGTTTTAAAAAGAACCAATTTGTTAAATTTACTCGATGTTTACAACTGATGAGTACTTTTTGTGACCATTTCTCTATCTACACCAGAAAATTGAATTCTGAACTGTATAATAAACTAGAACTGAACTTAAGAACTAAATTCGGAATCATTTGGGGGTTTTGGTAGCTCTTGGGTTCCGGTTTGTGCTAAAGTGCACATGACTAGTTTGAGTCATTTACGTTTCGCATTCAGCTCATCAGTGCATTAGCAGATTATGTTGATCTACTAATGTCATCTCGCGGATCAACATAATCCGCTAAGCAGACGTAAAGTCATTACTATTTGCCGTCAATTGGTTTCGTTACTTTCGGCACGTCAGAATAGACATAGCACTTTTAGTGTAAAATAAGTGCGTTGCAAATAGCAATGACTTTACGTCTGCTTAGCGGATTATGTTGATCCGCGAGGTGGCATTAGTAGAACAACATAATCTGCTAATGCACTGATGAGCTGAATGCGAAACGTAAATTATTTAAATTCGGAATCTAGCTCCGAATTCAGTTGCGATTTTTAAGCTCTGAATCTAGATCAACAGTTTAGTTCATGAATTTTTATCTAGTATTATGGAACTGCGCTAATTTTTAGAATCCAGGTTCCTAATTTGATTTTAGAACTGAATTCCGAACCTAAGTTATGAATTCTGTTCCAAAATTTACCTCCAGAACACAAGCCCCGAATTAAATTTCAACATGTTGGTTCTGAGTTCTGAACCAGAATTCTGGAAACGAATTTTGATTTTGCATTAAGGAATGAGATTCTGAAACTGAATTCAGGAGTAAATTATGTTTCAAAAGTCAGGTAACAAATGCTGGTTCGGAGTTCAGAGCTAAAATTTAGTTCCACAATCCCGATCTAAAAGTCACATTATGAATTTTCTTTCAGAAGTCTGAAATCGAATTGCTGAATAAGAATTCTGGATTCAAATTGCGATCATAAGTTAAGGAACTAAATTCAGTTCCAGAATCTAGTCAAAAAACAACTTCTACAAAATTAGTTCCAGAATCCAGAATTGAAAATCAGTTCCAGAGTCTTAGTTCCAAATTTAAATCATTGTACTGTAACTGAGTTGAATTCCTAAACTAAATTCTAAACCGAAAATTAAATTCAAAATTCAGTTCTAGAATCCAACCCAGAACTGGAGTATTCAGAAACTGAATACGTTTGCTTATTATCTGTTGTTGCTGCTGCTGGTTGAAAAGGCAACTGTTCACCACGACATCCGAAAAGCGTCCTGCGCATTCGAGGCTTCATACCACACAGAAAGTCTGTTTTTGTAGCTGTTGGTCGAAAATCATTAACACGACGTCCAGTTCCGATAAACTTAACTTTTGAATTGTTCATGGTTATCTCATATTATTAAAAATTTTATCATAAATTGCTGATCATTTTTCTGATTGCATGGTGAAAGAATTATATTGTTGCGTTTAGTACAACTCGAAATATTTACGATTAAGTTCTACCCATTCTTCCAAAGGGCGGATTTTGAAAAGGCGCCCTACAGTAAAGTAAGACGTATTCACGTCAAAATGAAAATATGTTTTCTAACTTTTCTCATAGAGGGCGCGACCGATATTTACTTAGGTTCAAATGAAAGGTCCTGTGGTCTCATACATAATTTCTGAATTTCATTCGGATTCGACTTCCGGATCCGGAAATATAGAGTAAAGTGTGTTAAAAATTTTATACAATCACTGAAAAGAGAGAAAACCCGTAAAAAAAATCTAAATCGATCTCAAATCCTCTCCAATTGATGTTTTTTTTTTCAGTAGACGGTCAAACAAACCGATTTCGGTTATTCGTTTATTATTTTTAAGAATACAACAGTATTATAAATGATAGTATGATTGATATGAGAAAGGCATCATTACACCACTAGGTGGATTAAAACAGATTTTTATATGTGATATTATACCCGTCCACATTTTTTTTTAAATCTGAAAAAATACAGCGTAATGTACTTATAAATGATTTATTTTTGATGTAAAACCTAAAATGGTACCAAAATGTAAGTGCAAATGATTTTTTTCACATAAAAAACATTTTGGAAAATTCTGAAAAAAATCAGAAAGGTTTCCCATAATCCCTAAAGCATTCTTGATTTTTTCGTTTTTTTTTTTGCTAAAGAGGTTTTTGGAAAATTTCAATAATATGGAAATCAGAAGAACCACCCTAACTCCACCAATATGGCAGTTAAAGGGTTAAAATTTTGGAAAAATCATCATCATCAATCAGCGTGTATCTTTTTTGTTCTGTTTGGGGGCAGTTTTTATATGCACGCCCGGCGATACCCTTTTTTGACACGTTGAAAATAATGATTTGTAATTCAGAGTATCAAGTGTTCAAAATACCAATATGAATTATTTAAGTTTGAATTGCGACTGAAAATAATGATAATAATGAAATTTTCGAATCTTCTGAAAACGTTTCTAGTATTTGCAGAAATGTTCGAAAGTTTTTGGAAGGTTTGCAAAAAAAACTTATTACCGAACGCTTTGTAATCAATTCAATTAGCGAATGGTCAGCTGTTGAAAATGTGGTTAAAAACTAATCGAACTTAGTGTTATAAAAGTCGAAAAAATCGGTTCAATAAATCTTTCGGCGTTGGCTGCTTCATTGGTTTCGATAGAAAAAAAATTCCAATAACCAATCAATTTTGTCACAATTTCGCTACCTTCTTTCGATCGGGGACACCGATTCCATGCACTTTCCCTTGTGTAAGCACTGCAAGTTCGTACGACTGTCGATGAAACAGAAAGAAGCTGCGGACAGTTGTTTTTCGATCAAAGCCCCGTGCCGTCGTCCGATCTCTTCTATCGCAAACGGTACGGTAGTGGTTTTGGGCCATAAGCCGGGTATTCTCCGTCTCGCTCCCTGCTGATTCCGATTAAATATTTGTCCATTGAGCTTTGTTTTACCATCCCAACCGTCGTCGTCGTCGTCGTCGTCGTCATCATCGTCGTCGTCGCAGTTTCGCATCCACGCTGACCGGCTAGCTGCAAGGTGATCCGAGTAAATCGTCCTTCCGCTGCCTCTGCCGGCTGAATGGCTGGCTATCAACGTATATCGGCTGCACTGCATTTTCATTTTGGGGAGGATTTATTTTTTTTGTTGCTTTTTGCTGCACTGGTTACCGGGGCTTGGTACCAAAAGGGGGTTGATGTGCGGTTGTGGTGCTAGTTGCTGCTGCTGCTGTTGTTGTTGTTGTTGTCTTTTTAACTACCCCTCGAACGGGTGGTGGCCGGGTGGGTGCAGCAAAAGCCAGCACACGCGACTGACAGCACAGCACTGAGAGCGCTATAAATGCATAGCTCAATGGGCGAGAGCCTCGAATCGAATAGATATACTTGGTATCTGGGTTCGCTGTACACACTCACACGATGCGCTATGCACGCTTCAGGAACAGCTCGAGCTCGAAGGGGGACTTTTCGAATGGCGACGGCAACTATCGATGGATAGATGAATAGGGTGGAAAGTAGGATGAGCTGCTGCTGGTTGCTGGTGGCCGCTGGGGAGGGGGAGTTGGTGGTGTAAACCAAGCGACTATGACGACGTCGAATGCGAAAAAAGTGCACTCTGGAACAGACCACTCCTCCTATAGTGTTTGATTGGTAGATGGAATGGCTATAACTTGTTTTATTAAGGTCTCCGAAATCTCCCGGTGCTTTTATTTTCGCTCGCCGGTTGAAGTTTTTGTCGCCCATGGTTATGCGCCGTGATTGTGGGGTGCTGCCTGACTTGCTACATAGAGAGGTGATGGCTAAGCCTGAACACCGGACTCTCTGAGCTAGTTTGGGTGTATTTGGTTTCGTTTTCCGCCTGATTGGACGCTGATCCAAAAGACCGATCCGATAACAAAGTGATTCCCAAACGATTCCGAATCGAGAGTTAACTTTTGATATCTATGTTCGTGTTGGTTGATGTATCTTTCGCTGGGTAATGGGTTTCTAATCAACATACTTTGTTTTTTTTATGGTACTCCGCCCACTTTAACTAGTTTCTGTTGAATGACGACTGTCCCAAATTGGTTGGCGAAATTATCTGAAAGTTATTAAAGAAAGCTGATAAATTGATTTATTTAACCATTATTCCTATGCTAAATACACACACCTTGAGCTTAACGCTACTCCTTCGAATCTTGTGCAACTCTTGCACCATCTTTATAACACTCGTTCTTCCACTCTAGCGTCCTTGTCGTTTTTAAAGAGCTTTCCGGAGCTTGCCCTTGTTAATCGTTTCGATGTTTTTCTTCTACTGGTGGCAGTTCCGGCGAGTTTGGTAGATTTGCCTGATTTGGCACGAAAACAACATCGTTTGCTTCGTACCACTTCATCACAGGTTTCGCGAGATGGCACGAAGCCAGATCCAGCCAAACTAGAGTTTCACCTGCGTGAGTCCGGAAGAAGGCGCTTCTGTAGGTTGTTGGTTAAGAATTTGGCTCCTGACGATGGAATGGAACTCGCACCGATTTCTCAAATATTGCTTGGCCTGTTTCACGAACTAATATTCAAATGAAAGGTGTTACTATTCCGTATGACATATTTTTCATAAAGATCCAACTTCTAGGTCCAAAATCCAGTGTTGAACGTTTCAAACTAGAAGTAACGATGCAAAAAAAAAACAGAAAAGTCTTCCCCATTTTGTTCAAAGCTATTTCAGTTTGAAAGTTAGTTGTTAGTTGGTTTTTATACTAGTCCATTGTCGGGTAATCATTCTGCTCTGGCGTATAATAATAAATCCAACCGAACATGTATTCGAAGTGCGCTTGCGTTCATATTTTTAATCCTAAATAAGGAGTGTATCGAAAATAATAAGCAAAGTCCTGGCATTACATTCCTTTTGTGGAATTTGGCCTTTCTGTTTCAACGGACTTCGCAGCCGATGGACTACTATGGATCCTACTGACACTATGAATCCTTCCAGGCCGAGGCTCGAACATACGACAACTGGCTTGTAAGACCAGCGCCCTATGCATTGAACCGCCAACCCGGGACGAAAATAAGCTATCCACAAATTTTTCTTTCAAATTATGATAAAAAACAATATTTTATTCAAATTAAAAATTGATCCTTTATTGTACAAGGTTAAACTTGATCATAATAAAAACCGGATGAAATTTAAGTAACTCCTTCACGAATTTTCGATCTTTTGATCGATAGCTCTTCGTCAAGTTTCGGACAAGTGTTGCATAGTATTTTTTGGACGCTTAAGCCCTAATTTTTTTAAACTCCTGCATGTTCCCAGCTGCCTTAACAGTCTTTTTGAAGACCCTCTTCACGATTGTCCAGTAACGTTCAATAGGTTGAAGCCAAGGTCAATTTGGTGGATTGATATTTTTCTCAACGAAATTATACCTTTTTCCCCAAGCCAATTAAGAGTGGTTTTGGTAGCCGACGCTAAATCCGGTCAAAACAGTGGAGGTGTATTATGCTTTTTATATAAAGGCAGAAATCTCTTCTGGAGACACTCAGATCGATAGATTTCTGCATTTATAGTTCCGGTAGTGTAAAAATTGATTGACTTCAAACCACAGGAACATATTGCTTGCCATACCAGTACCTTTCGACCGAATTTCTCCACTTGAATCGACCTGTCCGCATCGCTCACGTCCTCTCCAACGACGACAGTAAAGTATTGTGGGCCTGAAAGGGTTTTTGAGCCCTCCTTTACATAAGTCTCATCATCCATCAAATCTGGACACTGCAAAAGACGCGAATACTATTTCTGGGCCCTTGTTGCTGCTCGCTTCTTCTGTTCTACACTTTGTTTCATGATTTTCTGTTTCATGTAGGTCTTCAGGTGATTTCGCCTCTTGATACACTGGATCATTCCGATACTCGTTCCTGCTTTTTTGGAAAAATCTCGTATTGACATTGATTTGTTCTTCATGATTAGAGGTACCACTTTCTGTTCCAGCTTCGGGTTGGAAGAACCGGGTTTTCTGCCTCTTCCTGGTAGCTCATCCAAAGAATAGAATAGAATAGATCCGCAAACTTATTATTTGTTTATTTGTTTATTTGTTTATTTGTTTATTTGTTTATTTGTTTATTTGTTTATTTGTTTATTTGTTTATTTGTTTATTTGTTTATTTGTTTATTTGTTTATTTGTTTATTTGTTTATTTGTTCATTTGTTTATTTGTTTATTTGTTTATTTGTTTATTTGTTTATTTGTTTATTTGTTTATTTGTTTATTTGTTTATTTGTTTATTTGTTTATTTGTTTATTTGTTTATTTGTTTATTTGTTTATTTGTTTATTTGTTTATTTGTTTATTTGTTTATTTGTTTATTTGTTTATTTGTTTATTTGTTTATTTGTTTATTTGTTTATTTGTTTATTTGTTTATTTGTTTATTTGTTTATTTGTTTATTTGTTTATTTGTTTATTTGTTTATTTGTTTATTTGTTTATTTGTTCATTTGTTTATTTGTTTATTTATTTGTTTATTTGTTTATTTGTTTATTTGTTCATTTGTTTATTTGTTTATTTGTTTATTTGTTTATTTGTTTATTTGTTTATTTGTTTATTTGTTTATTTGTTTATTTGTTTATTTGTTTATTTGTTTATTTGTTTATTTGTTTATTTGTTTATTTGTTTATTTGTTTATTTGTTTATTTGTTTATTTGTTTATTTGTTTATTTGTTTATTTGTTTATTTGTTTATTTGTTTATTTGTTTATTTGTTTATTTGTTTATTTGTTTATTTGTTTATTTGTTTATTTGTTTATTTGTTTATTTGTTTATTTGTTTATTTGTTTATTTGTTTATTTGTTTATTTGTTTATTTGTTTATTTGTTCATTTGTTTATTTGTTTATTTGTTTATTTGTTTATTTGTTTATTTGTTTATTTGTTTATTTGTTTATTTGTTTATTTGTTTATTTGTTTATTTGTTTATTTGTTTATTTGTTTATTTGTTTATTTGTTTATTTGTTTATTTGTTTATTTGTTTATTTGTTTATTTGTTTATTTGTTTATTTGTTTATTTGTTTATTTGTTTATTTGTTTATTTGTTTATTTGTTTATTTGTTTATTTGTTTATTTGTTTATTTGTTTATTTGTTTATTTGTTTATTTGTTTATTTGTTTATTTGTTTATTTGTTTATTTGTTTATTTGTTTATTTGTTTAACAGTTCGGCTGAAAAGTTCGTATCGTTTAATAGAAACACACATTTTTTTGCCAAAATTCGTTTTTATTATTCAACATAATTGCCATCAGAGGCGATACAGCGATTATAGCGATCTTCCAACTTTTCGATACCATTTTTGTAGTACGATTTGTCCTTTGCCTCAAAATAGGCCTCAGTTTCAGCGATTACCTCTTCATTGCTTCTAAATTTTTTACCAGCGAGCATTCTCTTGAGGTCTGAGAACAGGAAAAAGTCACTGGGGGTCAAATGTGGAGAATACGGTGGATGAGGGAGCAATTCGAAGCCCAATTCGTTCAATTTCAGCATGGTTTTCATCGACTTGTGACACGGTGCATTGTCTTGATGAAACAAAACTTTTTTCTTCTTCAAATGAGGCCGTTTTTTTTTTTTTCAAATTTCGTCCTTCAAACGCTCTAATAACGCTATATAATAGTCACTGTTGATGGTTTTTCTCTTTTCAAGGTAGTCGATGAAAATTATACCATGCGAATCCCAAAATACAGACGCCATAACCTTACCGGCCGATTGTTGAGTCTTTCCACGCTTTGGGTTCGGTTCATCGCGTGCAGTCCACTCAGCTGACTGTCGATTGGACTCCGGAGTGAAGTGATGGAGCCATGTTTCGTCCATTGTTATATATCGACGAAAAAAATCGGTTTTATTTCGATATAACAGCTCCAAACACTGCTCAGAATCATCAATTCGTTGTTGTTTTTGATCGATTGTGAGCTCACGCGGCACCCATTTTGCACAAAGCTTCCTCATATCCAAATATGCGTGAATAATATGTCCAACACGTTCCTTTGATATCGTTAGGGTGTCAGCTATCTCGATCAACTTCACTTTACGGTCATTGAAAATCATTTTGTGGATTTTTTTCACGTTTTCATCGGTAACAGCCTCTTTTGGACGTCCACTGCGTTCATCGTCTTCGGTGCTCATATGACCAGTACGAAATTTTGCAAACCACTTACGAATTGTTGCTTCGCCCGGTGCAGAGTCTGGATAACACTTATCAAGCCATTTTTTGGTATCGGGGCACTTTTTTTCATCAAAAAGTAGTGTTTCATCAACACACGAAATTCCTTTTTTTCCATTTTCTTCACAATAACAAAAGTAGCTTCACTCAAAATGTAATATCTCACAAACTAATAATCAGACAGCTGTCAAATTTATACACGTATCTTTTGAAGGTTGGTACCAACTGAAGGTGGTATAGATTTAATTCTAGTGGCACCCTCTCATAGAAACGATACGAACTTTTCAGCCGATCTGTTATTTATTTATTTGTTTTTTTTTTGTTTATTTGTTTGCTTGTTCCATCTGATAATGAAAGTCTTAATGAATATAAGGTCAAGTTATAAAATCGAGGATTGCGACACTTTCTGAACAAACTTATGCGATGATTCACAAAAATCGAATAAATTTTCAACTAGGGAGAAAGTTCGAACACACGCTGCAATCTTCGTTGTAGGAAACTTGTTGATCGTAGAGTTCGTTGTGAAACCCGGAAGTCGATGAGAGACAGGATCTTTGGAGAGTCGATTTCGCCGTTGATAATCTTCGCCACAAACGCAGCTTGTTGAATCTTCCTTCGTCGTTCCAGGGTGTCAAGACCTAACAGGCGACATCGATCAGGGTACGGTGGCAGATCCAAGGGATTTCGCCAGGGAAGATCTCTTAGCGCAAGCCGAATAAATCTTTTCTGAACACGCTCAATTCGCAAGTTCCAAACGAGTTGATATGGACTCCATACCAAACTGGCATTTTCCAGCAATGGTCGCACTAAGGAACAGTATAACGCCTTCAAACAATGTGGATCCTTGAAATCTCTGCTGATTTTAGCTACGAATCCGAGTTGTTTCGTTGTCTTAGATATTAAAGCAGAACGATGCTGATTAAATGTGAGTTTTGCATCCAATACAACACCAAGGTCGTTAACACGGTCAACTCTTGTAAATGTTTGTCCATCAATTTTGTAGTCGAAGATTAATGGACGAGGTATTCGGTGAAATGTAATTACTTGATATTTGGCAATGCTGATCACAAGATGGTTTCGTCGACACCATGCGACAAATTCATCTAGCAGTTCTTGAAGATGGATGGAGTCCTCATAATTACGAATTACTAAGTACAGCTTCAAATCGTCGGCGTAGATCAGCTTGCATCCATATCCAAGCAGCAAAGCGGCATCGTTGAAAAACAGTGCGAACAGAAGGGGACCCATATTACTGCCTTGCGGAACTTTTGATTTATTCATAAATGGGGATGAAACTGAGGTTCCCAATTGTACACGTAGGACTCTACCACACAAATAGGAACTCAACCATTCAACGAACTTGTGTGATGCACCAAGTCGCATCAGTTTACATAATAGAATTCGGTGGTCTATACGATCAAATGCCGCTTTTAGATCGGTGTATACTGCATCAATTTGTACCCTTTCCTCCATCCGCGAAAAGCAGGTCGAGCAATTTTGTACTAACGGATCGTCCAGACATAAATCCATGCTGATCGGTTGATATATAACTTTTTGTACGAGAAAGAACAACAGAGCTGACAACTATTTCGAATAGCTTGGAGGCAGCAGATAGGCTCGTAATACCACGATAATTTCTAACGTCCTTTCGATCACCGTTTTTGTAGATTGGAAACATGAACGACTGCTTCCATATCGTTGGAAATATACCATGCTCGAACGATTTGTTAAAAACGTAACATAATGGTTCGAGCAGAGCAGTTGAACAGGTCCAGCCGAGTACGAACTCTTCATTTTCTTTGCTGCAGCACTGATCATTTCGGGAGTGATTATAAATGTAAGCAAATCTATCAAGTTTTCAGGAACATATGATGCGGCGACTTCAGCTTCGATGTTGGAGGCCACTTTTTCACGGAAGCGAAGAGTTTAGCAAACAACTCACATGAGTCTGACGTTGATGCAGACGTCACACCGTCAAAAAAAAAACGTTCTGAGGAATGATTGAACATTTTCGCTTCGAATTCATAAAGTTCCAAAAACTCTTGGGGTTCCTACGTAGGTCCGTTTGAACTCCCATGACGTAGGCATTCAATTTGCGGTATTCATCACTCGATTTTTTGAAATTTTGTTTTGTTTCTAAGCTCCGCCGACGACGGTGTCTGCGCTGTCAAGCATTGCGCTGGCGCTTTAAATCATGCAAACGTGATGTAGACCACGGGGGAGAAATAGGTCGTTCAACAAATGGTAAATTTGTACTGAATCAACGAGAGATAGTACTACAAAACGACGTTGCCATCTCATCAACATTATCCGTTTCGCGCAAAGTTGTCCAACTATAATTCTGCAAATATTCCATCAGAGCGGAGAAGTCAACGCAGAATTTCAACTGCACAAACAATTAAACAAACGAAAGCTGACAGCATGAAAAACCATCACAAATAAATGCGTACAACACAAATGTATGTCGATAGCGATACACTCCTTAATGTCGTTTTCGCTTGATACCAAACCTAACACAGTTTCCACCTTAACTGCTGTCAAACCGTTTGTTTGAAGCTAGTTTCGAACCTAGTTTTTTTTTCAATATTATAATATAATTTTAAGGCACACTGCTTAAGCTCTAAGATGCCAAGGGTATTTACTAATCTTAATTACGACTAACTTAAAACTAGAATAGTATCATTATGTAATGTAGAATCGGGGTAGCGGATTCTCGAGAATTCAGCATTCAGCTGGCGGTCGGCAGTGGCCGGTGAATTGAATATTGCGTGAGGGTCTTCCATATGGCGTTGGTGAATATCCATGTTGGCCGCATCCTTCGGTCCGTGTGGGTCCGCGGGAAACACCACCAGGCTACGAAGGCCCGGCGGGTGGCCCGCACGCTGGTCATCGAGATAACAATCGCTTTTTTAGATATGCTTCACGGTTTATTTCCTTGTTTGCTCGAAGTTTTGGTTTGTTCGACCACAGCTACATATTTCCTGCCAAACTAAATATTTTTCGGGAAACTTGACCTTTTCTTCTCTCTATGCCGCACCCTTGAATAGCAGTATAAAAAGACGTTCCGAGAAGCCATGACATACTGTCAAGAGATCAGTGAAGGTTTTTGTTCATTGAAAACTACTTAGAATATAATGCCGTTTTTCATTGAAAAACACTGGTGGCGTGGATTGCGCTGGCTTTGCACTTTCGAGAAGAAATGCAACATTCTGACGGTGTTTCAATGCTATTTCTGATTTCGCAAAACGATCTAGAAATATGATTATCTTTATTTTTTGCTAAATGTTGATCATTTAGTTCTATTTGATCATTAACATGACTTTCAAAAAGAAACATTGAAAAACAATGTTTTTTAAAAGTTATTGTAAGATGAAATAACCGTATTTCAACAAAACTTTAACAGGTCACAGATAATGCAATAAGTTAAAACTAAATGTGCAAAAATAAGAAAAAAAAATTTCTTTTCATAATTTTTTTCTGCAATTTTTTAAAATAATTGATATTTTCAATACACTGGAACTTTGCAAAATCGGGAAAACTTGAAGTAGGTAATGCCAGAGACATGACCGCGAGATTGACGTAGGACTGCATTCGACGTGTGTATAGATATTAACTGATTTGATACCGTTTGACTGTTTAAGATTTTGTAGTGCCAAAAAGAACCATTAGGTTTTAAAAGATTGCGTTTGTATTCTACGAAGTAGGGCGACAATTTAAGACAGTTTTCTAAAAAAGTTCTTTGTATCACTTTTGTTGTTTTGTTACACTTTCGTGTTGTGAAATTTTGAAAAAGACGTCGCCCTACGTCAAAAATATTATTATGTGATAAAACATCGTAGAACCCAAATCCATTAAGGGACGGGTAGAGTCTAACACTTTTGAAAAATCATTATTTTTTTTCTCTCTATTTTCTCATAGTAGAAAAATTAAGAATATTCTGTGAAATGTTCAGGCCTATCGGAACAAAACTCAGCAAGTTATGGGCCTTTATCTTTGCCTCTTTCATACTATGAAGAAGTAAGAGTCCGGCGCACAGGCCCAAGATTTCTGCTTCGATCGACCTAAAAACTCGACAAAACATTCTTGAAATGTTTCATTATAACAAATTATAAAAGAAAAAATATGATTTTTTGAAAATGTTAGACCCTACGGGTTCCCTGAAGTAATTAATTATGACCGTTAATTTTATAGACAAAAATCTTCAATCGCATTTTCTCGAAAGCAGGTTTTGAAAGTCCGTGTCCATCGTCATTCAAAAACTACTACACCAATTTTTTTCAAATTTTGCACACACTTTCTACATTTTAAAACTCGACGTTTTCCTTTTCGTTGTTTGCTACTTTGGGGAGGTTTTACAGCTACAAATGGCAGATTTTTTCGTAAAAAATCGAAGTTTTCACTTTAAACAACTACCAAAAATTAAAAAAAACAAAAAAAAACGGAAATTAAAAACCACTTCACCGACTTATTTTTCAAAATTTTTCCACGAAAAAATCACAAAATGTTGAAAAAATTTCTCAAAATTATGATTTTTTCATTATTTAGACCCTACCCCCTCTTAAAAACATTCTGGACCCGCAATTATTTTAAAACTCTTGACGAAAAGTAGTGTTTTCACACGCGCTAGGTGTTTCGAAGCTCGCATTCGTCATCGTTCGTTGGGAAATTCCATGAGCATGCAAAAGTAGGGTGTCTCTTTAAAAAGTCACTTATTTTGTACTCACTTTTTTGTGAGCTAACTTCTACGAGAAAACAAACTTCAGGAGAGTATTAGTTTGACAACGCTTGTGCACAATTTTGCTATTTGTTAATACAGGGTGATTTTTTTTGCTGGTATCTTTTTGGCAACACTGTTTTTGACAGATCACGCGTGAATTGTGTCTTGTGTCATGTCAAACTTGCTCAGGTTGGTCTAAAGTTTAATCATGAATCGTCGCTTTGGTTTATAATTTCATCATGAATGGAAAAGTTGTATGAAGATCCATCTTTGTCGTGAATGCGACTTACTTTACTAGTGACAAGTTTTTGATCGTGAATATCTCTTGTTGTATCTAACGAATCAACATAATTTTTGCTACACTCCATCGTAAATATGATCACAATTTTATGATAAAATTATCAGTTGTGTGACATAATCTCAAATAATTCAAAATTAAACTTTTCTGAAATGTTTGGTATAAAAGAGTATCAAAGGGGATAATCCGTATGGCGCGTTTGCCTTGCTCGTATTTTGAAAGCTCATAGCTCAGTGATCTGTGAAAGGATTTATATAATCTAACTACCAATAGAATCGAAATTTTTCAACTTGAACGTGTATAGCAAAAGCATTGAAGTATTCCAATAGTACACTATTGAAAAACCTGTCTGATTTGACCCATGTCAACACCAGCCAATCAGAACGCGTTCTGAGGAAGAGAACAAAATATCTGCTGCTGTACAGCAAATCGTTCGAAAAATATGTTCCGAAAAGTGGTGAATATTGTAGTGAGTTCCTCAATTTGGTCCTTCTGAATGCTAGAAACGAATCCCTACAGCATATTGATAGTTTCTTTCAATAAATTATGCAAATCCGAAATGAAATAATCGACATTAAAATTCCGTATGCGGCTATTTTTATAGCCGTTAGGACCGTCCATTAGTGAAAAAGCTATAAGCGAAATCACGTAAAAAGAAAGCTCCTAACAAAAATTGGATCAGTTTGGATTCTATTGCCACTGCGAGCAGATGTATTGTGTGTCGTTTGCAAAGCTAGTTTCGTCTCCGACAAGAGCGATTACGTCACAGCTGCCAGTCGTTTGCATTGGTGAAAAAACAACGTTGGAGAGCATTACACAAAATCAGTCGTTCTAATGGCTCTAAAAGTTTTCTGAAGAACTATTAGGATTTGTCGTTCGCAAATCGAAGGTAAATATCCTCAGTTTAGTGCAAATCTAGAACAGCTTGGCTAGATTTGTGCACTTTTCGCTGTGTGAAATACACAGTAATCGAGATCAAGTGAAGCCTTCTTTGTTTTTGCGAAAAATGTTCCAGAGGTTAATGTCGTAGAGAATAACCTTTTTGAATGCTAGAAACGAATCCCTATAGCATTTTGATAGTTTCATTCAATAAATTAGGCCTATTGTATCATTGATCAACTAAGCGAATTAAAGTTTTTTTATTGGAAGATCATAATCGGTTGAAAACGCTACACCTACACCAACCATATCAGTATCGAACCAACGGACAACAGCTCAGCCTGGAATTAGATGACGGAAGTCAGCGGCATCCATCGGAATTCGAATTGAACTCATCACTCTCCATCACAAACGCTTTCATAAAAGATTCTTTTCAGAGCCACCTTTATTTTATTATAAAGAACTATACTGGTTATTTCATAATATTTGTGTTTCAGAATGTTAAATGTAACTAATCTGTACTTTAGTTTAGGTGCATCGTTTCAAATTCTACACACAATTTCACACAATTGATCAACTAATTGATATTCGGAAGTGTTAAGGAACATGTCAGTTGTTTTCATATTCACGGCATCCAGTTATGTCTCTTACATTACCCGCCCGCCTTTTTTTATCGAAAAATTGTGTTCAGCGACGAAGCTCATTTCTGGTTGAATGGATATGTCAACAAGCAAGATTGTCGCATCTGGAGTGAAGATCAGCCAGAAGTATTACAAGAGTTACCAATGCATCCCGAAAATGTCACTGTTTGGTGTGGATTATGGGCCGGTGACATTACCCGTGAAATACCGGCCGATATGTTGGGCATGGTGCGCCAAAATTGGACCTTGCCCATGGGCCATCTTAAGCAGAACCGCAGTGAACATTTACATTAAATCATCTTCAAACACGAAATTATACTGATCGTTCTATCGATTCCAACAAGGATTTCATCAATTTTCTCAATGTTTTGTGTTTTTTTTAAGTCAAATCCTTTACCTCTTAAAAATCACCCTTTATGAGATACCATTACTAGGTTTTGCTTTGAAAAATTTACTCTTAGACAAATTTGTTCAAAATACAATTTCCTGAAACGAAGTTGTAAAATACAATCATTTTGAAATTCCATTAAAAAGGTTAAATTCCAGATTTCAATCGGAACATGGACTACCATATTGACCGTTCATATCAAAAGAAGTGCTATTTGATGACAAACAACTTTCGTAAACACGCAAAAGTACAAGTGTAATTTGATCAGTGTATTGAACTATTCCTTGTATAAATCAAACCATGTTTCTAAACATTTAACGGCTTTCTTTTATGTGGGAAGAATAATAGAGAAAATAATTACATCTCGCTAGTGCCCATTTTAGATCACTGTGCAGTGTAAGTGATTCCGGTGAATAACGGATTTAAATTTTGATCTAATGATTCTCGGTTCAAGTCGCAGCAGGTGCATATTTTCTACTTCAAATTTCATTAAATTTTAAGCCTTATAACTTCCAAGTTGAAGTAATATCATCATACTTTTTCAAATGTTGTTGGTTTTATGAAGTAGGTTCGTTAAAAACAGAGCTCATTATTTGGAATTAAGTTCATGAAAAGAGTTACGTAAACCGAATACTTCGTAATCAGATGTTTTGGTGCACGGAACGACCGAAATTAGTTCTGTGCCAAATTCGTATTACTATTTCTGAATTAGTTGATTTCAACAATAGAATTTACTTTGCTGAAAAAAACTCTTATTTTTAGAGAATGTGTTTAGTTGGCGAATATTCTGGACACAAACCAGCAATATTCCAATCCAACGCGAACTTCTCATTGACAACTAATTTTGTTAATAAAATCAGAAAATTTGTTTCTATTTATCTATCACCATCATTACTGAAGCGCAGCACAAAGAAAACAAAAATATTAGCCAAAAACTAACGAGAAGTATCAAAGCAAAACAATCCATTAAAAAGCTAAAAAGGACAGTCTCGTTGAAACTGCTTGCAAATTGTTTAGATGTTTTTCGCATGTGTTACGATATATCTATATATAAATTTCTAATCCGATTTGTAAAAATGTCGTAAACTCTTAGTGGAAAGTGTATTTATTCAGAATTTATGCGCATTTGAAGCGATTGTGCGTAATAATGTTTTTACGCGGAACAGTGAAGTGAGTTTAGAATGTTGGACTCTAATTGTATATGTCAAATGATGTTTTTTGTATCCTCAAAATCCTATTCGGTTTTTGTTTTCCGAGTTTTCAGTGAGAGAGTCGATTTTGCGAAGTCGAATGAAAAAACAGCGATTAAGGAGAAAAATGTTCAAAAAGAAGTTTATGTTTCGTTTATGTCTTTTTCTCCAATACAACATCGTATTTATACCTGCCAATATAGAAAAGACAACCGCGACTGAAATTTTCGGTAGTAGTGTGCCATCTAGTGGCTAGTAGTAATTACGGTGTTAACATTTTCTCTGTGACAGAGCGCCATATATCTGCAAATTGCAGAAACCAATTCAACCATTTATGTTTGTTGAAAACAACGTTTTATTTCTCTAATTCAACTAAAAGATTAGTTGAATGGAAATGAAGTATGCCTTAGCTAAGAAATGACAGCACGTTTAGTTGGTGAATTCAACTAAAAAAATAGCCATTTCAACAAATATTTTATTATTATTAAGGGAATGAGAATTAAAAAATCTGAATTAGCAAAAGTAAGATTTTTTAGTTGTCTCAAAAAATAACTAACTAAAACCAGAAAATTAACTAATTTTTTCGCCAAAATGCTGATTTCGGTCTTTCCGTGTGTGTTCACTAGCAATGGTTTGTATTTTTTGTTTACACTGATAAAGTGAATAAAAACTATTTGAATTATATTTACCATCATCTTGCATTCACTGCCAGTGTCACTGTTGTTGAAGAAAAAAGCACCATGGCATAATAAAACAAAATAATTACGATCGTGAATAATTTGCGTAACTTCAGATTTGTGTCGTTTTTCTTTTCGGAAAAGTTTAACTAAAGACCGTGGGAATCTGCAAATCCTCATCACTCAAATCTTCCTGCCACCCTGACGATCTCCCCCTCCCCGCTTCCCCCTTTCCTACCGCGGCGGTCCACGAGCGGGAGCAAAGAATAATGATTATTTAACAATTCAAACCATCAAAAGCTTCTGGATCATCCACCAAAAGATGGCTCCTCGAGGCAGGCACAAGGACCTGCTCCATCCGTGCAGAAGAACCGCACATTTGAGCGCCGCTTGTGTGGCGCGCAATTGGAGAAGAAACCGCCTGGCAAAAGCAACAAAAACGCAGCAGAGGGCCACAATAAATTCCCTCTTGCTTGACGGCGCGATGATGGCGGTGGATGCTTTCCGCAATCCGAACAGATCTCGCCCTCCCCCCCGGGAAGCCGGAAAATCCTATCGCCTGGAAAAAGTGCATTACAGCGCAAAAATAACTCCCACACGCTCCCCACCCCAGCACCGTTCACGAGCAGTGCTGGGTTCGTTGAACGTGGGGTGCTGCGGGAGGCAGGTGGAAGAGGCTCGGTCGCTGCCATTAGCAGTTTTCTATGTTTTTGTTTCTGGTGAACGCTGATGAAGCTTCGGTTGACTTTGCCACCGTTTGATGACGGTTATGACGATGATAATGATGATGACGATGATGATGATGACGGTGGTGGTGATGGCAATGCATAAGATGGAAAAGACGCATATGCAAAAAAAAGCGCAACTGAAGAGGCAACATAAATCATACTTTTTTTCCTATGCTTACGTTCTCCGTCTTTGGTCTTTGCTATAAACGGCAGCATCCGAAAGGGGGTTGCATTTTCTACTGTTTGCTACTGTTCCCACTGACTGACGTTTACTTCGAAACGGTGAGATGATGCTGGGGTTCACACCTCACCTGCAACAACCAAAAAAAAATCAATCAAGTTTGAGATTTTTTTTTGCTAGACAACTGAAACACAAATCCGTTCCATAACTCAAATAAACGAATCGGTACTCAATATTGATCTGACCTCAGGAAAATCTAAAATTTGACACAACGCGTCAAACCGAAATTACGTTCGTTGCAATGTGACTGTCAAAAGAAAAAAAAAGACACTCAAACCAAGAATGATTATACTCGGTCTCCGAAAAAACCGCTACTTTTCCCTGTCATCAACGGAAAGCTTTTTGACAGGCTGACGTGCGGATGACTTTTTGTTCCGCCCTTCGGTGCATTTCTTGGTGCAAACCGGCCACCATTCAGCGGCCTTTTCGAATGGACTACGTATTTATCATCCAGCATCGTCATCGTCGTCGTCGTCGTCGTCGTTTTCGTATAGTTGCTCAGCAGCAGCCAGTTGGCAGTTGGCATTGAATCATTACTTCGAACGCTGGCTGTCTCCGGCACATCCCACCGACCAGGCCAGGACAGCCCTAAACCACGCAAGTTACAATTGCCAATGCAATTGAGCAGCAGCAGCAGCAGCAGCAGCAGCAGCAGCAATAGGTTGGATGCATTGCGATGGACTGTGGTTCTGTGGCCCATGGAACTGTCCCGCCGTGTCTTGGAACGGCGAGGAAGGACCGGGAAACAGGCTAATGTTTTTTTTCTTCCTTGCTGTCAAACGGATACTGTACTGCGCTACTGTTTGCCTGTGTAGATGGGCACTGTTCATTTATCATCGTCAAAAAGTCACCCCCCGGCATGATCACTGCGTTTCTGCATCAACGACCGAAAGCGGAAGTGGATGCAACCAGAACAGGTAGGGCGTTGGAAGTTGCACGATTGCCGAAAATTGGTTGCGTTTGGTTAATGTTCAAGGCAAAATTTCGAAGAAAAACGTTGATTTAGTTCACGAACCTGACACCAGGGAAAATTTCAGCTGGTGCGAGAGGCGATGGTATCGAGAGTTCCTCATTGTCAGGTGCCTTTATGTTTTGAAGTTCCCTAGTGATTGCCTTAATATCAATAAAATCCGTTTCAGTAATGTCATCTTGTACCAATTCTTGTGATAAATTTATCTGAGAGCTGAATCAGGTTTTTGAGGTTTCTCAACACTTTAAAAGGTTTGAAATATGGTTTGATTGGTTCAACTTCTATTGCCATTTTCTTTTCCCAAAGTAAGAAATCTACGTTTGATTTCTTTTTGTGGATCCTATGTATTCCAATGTATTCCAAAGTAGAATCAAGCGAACTTTATTCAAATGAATGAGCAGTTGAAGATTATCATCAATGATAGGAGAATAGAATTTAATTTTAGTTTTTGGAACTGACAGCTTCCTATCATATTGATAGGTTTTGCTGTCAACAGTCACCATTCAGCGGCGTTAGTATTAGGAAGTAAATTTCGAACCTAAAGTACAGAAGTAACAGGAGTGCAGGCTACCGCGAAGCAAGTTCAAACGCTCCATTCAAACACGGCGCCTACTGTGTGTTCGAGACATGCTGACAATGCTGCGCTCCTGTTACTTCTATGAATGAAATTCATGCTAGATAGCGTTTTTTGGCTTTAATCTAAATAGTGCAGTGTAACCAATCAACTGGAAATAAAACAGATTTTTGTTACTATAATCACTATTTGGAATGTGGAAAAAATATTGTTTTTAACACTCCTAATACCAAGCCTAAAAAAGTTACGCGGAGCACCAAGCCTGAAAAAAATTGGAACGGTAACTTTAGGCTATCAGTTGTTACTTGACCAATTTCGATAATAATTTTACACCCTCGAATTTTGTGAAGTTTGTAGATTGTTTTAAGTACATCATTATTGACGATCGTTTAGGAAAAACTAATGAAAATCTGATTTTTTCCGTTCCAAGTTTTTTTTCAAGCTCAAAATGTGCCCTATCTGCATTCATGCGGCACATGCATCGCGAAGCGGGTATTGAGAACTTCAACTTTACCGAGTCATAACTTTGTTGTTAGTCAACGGATGTTCGAAATTTGTTCACCATTGGAAAGGTACTACTTCCAGAAATAAACACTGAAAAAAAAACGAAAAATAGGGTTGTCTACCCAAAGTTATAAAAAACTTTAGACATATGACCTCAGAAAAGGTGAGACTTTTTACAATGATCGTAAATATCTCGAATTTCAAAGCGATGACCTATATATTTTTACACATCATTCGACTGCTAGTGATACCAGCTACAATTTTCGCCAGACAACAATTCTTGCACTATCAAAAGAAAACCATAAAAAATCGATATATATATATATATATATATATATATATATATATATATATATATATATATATATATATATATATATTTTTTTTTTTTTTTTTTTCATTTTTTTTCACATATTCGTATATAACTCAATAATTAAAGCGTTGACATGTATATTACAGGAAATAATGTATTGATGAACAAAATTATATATCCGTTTACATAATCTCAAGAAATTTAGTACAAATGCAGAGAATTTTTATTATTGGGAAAATTTTGCCAAACAAAATCAAAACAAAACTTTTAAATTATACGACATGTATTTTTTTATTATTTTAGTTGGAAATTTATTATAAACAAAATTTACAAAAAAAAACTGAAACTTGGATTTCACTGACAGTCTTAAAAATTCTGGTAAATATACCTAAACTCTAGTAATAATTATATTTTTGTATTGGACAAACGATCTAAACAATTTTTATGCACAACCCAAACGCAATTTATAATTACTAAAATTCTGATTTTGTTGTAGGTTTGCCGTAGAATCTCAAAAAATAGGTAAAAGATCGGGAATTTTAAAATTTCCGGGTTAAATTGCATTGCACAGTGGTCCGGATCCACTATTTAGGGGGACAGAAACATTGGTGGCTTAACCTTATACCTTAGAGCAATGATGTCTTCAAAACAAATGATCAGTGAAAAATAAACCATATTTTGATGCACATGGTATTAGGGTGGCTCTTATTATTAAGGTGATCCAAAACTTATTTTCCGGATGTGTTGAGATAGAGGACTGCATTCTTCGGCAAAATTGTAGATAAACTTATAACGAGCAGCTTTGCTGAAGACACCATTGTGGTATCTCCAACAGTTTTAGTGTTATAGCTAGTTTTAAAGAGCAACTTAGGGTGACAGAAAATACTTTCGAGCATGTTTACAAAAAAGGCGGAGGAGATATATTTTTTTAACTTTCTAAATTGTGTTCAAACATTGGGGTTTTTCATTCAAAAATGCTCTAGTTACTGTACTCTGAGGCATTTATTAGCTACATATGAAAATAAGGTATTTTTGTCTTCTGGAGTGTTAAACCTAATTCAAATGCATATTCGGGAAGATAAAGTTCACTCACGTTGGTGGTTACTCTATTTGATAATGCTATTACAGAGATTATCTGACTTTAAAAGCAATCGTTTGAATACCTCCTCCAGATTCACTAAACGATTGAATTTTCCTATACTTGTGTTTTGATTATTTTGACTTTCTTGCGCTTCCTCAACGACCGTCGAGATCATGAGTCATCTCGATTTTTTTTAAAGAATCGACTCTCTGGGACTGTGAATTTAAAGATTTCCGAAATCGAACGTCGAGATCTGGTGTTATCTCGACGTTTCAGGCAATTCTTAGATATTTGACATAAAAAATAAATTTCCTATTTCGGTGAAACCGGTGATTTTTCAAAATGGAAAATTATTAAACTTCCACCATTATCTTTACGTTTCGTCTTAGACTCGTAAGTGCATAGCAGTTTACGTTGAACTGTTATGCCACCTGCAGTTCAACATAAACCGCCGAGGCTAAACCGAAACGTAAACATAATGAAATTGGTTATGTGCCCTAGCACAAACAAGGTTAATTCCTAAATAACTTCCAATGCCGGCCAGCACCACTCACCCACCTACCCCTTTACGCAATTGAAGATGATCCCAAGATATTGGCAGTGCAGGGTTTCATTCAGTAAAAAGCATTCAAATGGAGAGGTTGTTTTTCGAGACAGTTTCAGAAATACCTGGAATAGTGGAACTCACTTCACTGAGAAAGATGGCCTAACCGATCTGAGAACTGTTTCATTCTGTAGGTTACACTAGTTCATGCTTTCATGTTTTTCAAAAATCTAACAAAATTGTTTGAAGAATACCATTCCTTTTTTATATGAGAATAAGAGAGATATGAGAAAGGCATCATTTCACCTCTAGGTGGATAAAACAGGTTTTACTTAATTTCGTGAGATTTTTTGTGCTAAATTCGTAATCCTACTTTTTCTGAATAGTAAAACAAGTATATGATAGATTTTCGAGTGGAATTTACTAATAGAAAATTCAAATAATTTTTGCAGTCTGTACATTCCGAAATAATTCAAAGTTTGTGAAATATAAATTTAATATTCTATCGATTATAATTGATGTCGTTTAGGATAGCGAAAAATTTAAGATATATGATTTTGTTCTTAATTGCTTGTAAAACAGAAATCAGAATTGTTTTTAAATTGTAGTTGTTTTTTTTGCCATGGGTTAGTATTTAAAATTCTTATATTTTTACGTTCTATGCCTTATTGTATAATGCCCTTGAAATCATTTAATTTTTTTGTATTAGCACAAAACTTATTTCATTAGAAAAATTCAAATTCTACGTCTCCATGAAATAGATGAAATCAACACGGATGACAATTTTGAAATTTCCGATCTTCTACCGTTTTTTCAGATTCGGAAAACCTAAAACAAAATCAGAATTTTAGTAGTTATCAATTGCGTTTGGGTTGCGCATAAAAAATTTTTCAATTCAAAAATATAATTATTTTTAGAGTTTAGGTATATTTAACAGAATTTTTAAAATTGTCAGTAAAATCCAAGTTTCTTTTTTTTTGTAAATTTTGTTCATAATAAATTTCCAACTAAAATAATAAAAAACTATATGTCATACAATTTAAAAGTTTTGTTTTGATTTTGTTCGACAAAATTTTCCCAATAATAGAAATTCTCTGTATTTGTAACAAATTTCTGAAGATTATTTGAACGCATATATAATTTCGTTCATCAATACATTATTTCTGGTAATGATTGAAAAAAAAACTACAAACGGGAAAAATAAGAATTTCACTGGTTTTTCCTAAGCGATCGTCAATAATGACATACTTAAAATAATCTACAAACTTCACAAAATTCGAGAGTGTAAAATTTATCGAGATTGGTCAAGTAACTACTGAGCTATGATAACCGCTTCAACTTTTTTTTAGGCTTGGTATTAGAAGTGTTAATAATTAATGGTTTCTTTGTGCGACAATTCGTTCAATTCAAGCGGTTCAAATTTTGCACGCATTTTCACAGTTAGTCCCGCAAAATATACGCAAAATTTCAACCGCTTTAATTGGACGAATCGTTGCACAAAGGATAACAAGCAAAACCGTCACATAGAAACCAGGAATATTTTCATCAATTGAGCGCAGTGGCTTTATCACAAGTTTTATTGGCTTGTAAAACAGACTCTGTTGATTCGTAAACGATTATTTATATTTCACATTTTGAACACACAATCATAATTTAATCGTTATTGTTATTGACTACGATTACACTAGAACCATGAGTATTACTATTGACTAACATGCTAACAATGAGCTGAGTTTAGTAGCAAGCATAGATTCTCCTTCTTCAGAAGGATCGAAAACAAGGAAACATTCAAATATTTTCGGTATTTTTGCCAGGGCCTTTCCGCCAATGAGATGAAGTTTACGTAAAAGTATTCACTTGACACACATGATAGAGCGCGGTCGAATTTCATTATCGATTAAAACACCGTTGAAGTAAGAAATGCGTCATAAATTAGTTACCAATGAGTTCGAAATATGGACACACAAATTTTCACAGTTTATGCGAATCAGTCGAAAACGAATATAATAATCGAATTTTTAAAATATGTTGAATAATGAGATTTTCAAAGAATTCATACTTATACGAACGAAAACAATTGTACCAAATAAATTATGTTCTGATATGTTTATACATTTAAAAAACCAATTACGGACCGAGGAGAGCATAATTTCAAAATTCTAAGATTCAACTGCGAAAACTTTTTGACCTTGAGAGTTGGAATTGATTTCTGAGGATTCTCAAGAGTCTTAGAAGAATAAGAATGGGGTATGAATTCTTCTACTACTTTTGCAAAATATTCAAATTTAATTTCCTTCAAAATATTCATATTTAATTTTGAGCCGATTTTATTTCTCTCTCATGTTTCGTTCCGTTACCAAGGAACTAAAATGGCGCCGACATAGAAATCGACTTACCTCCACCAAAAATAACTTTCACCGAATTTTCATCGCGACAACATACGAGGTCTGTTCAAAAAGTACCCGGAATTCTCATTTTTCTAAAAAAATATTTATTTATTCGTCTACATCTATATGGTCCCCTTCAAAGTAATCCCCCCTAGATATAATACACTTATGCCAGCGTTTTTTCCAGTCTTCGAAACACCCCTGATAGTCACTTTTTGTAATGCTCTGTAGCACTCTCAGCGATTCTGCCTTTATCTCTTCAATCGATGAAAAACGCTGTCCTTTCATGGGTCTCTTCAACTTTGGGAACAGGAAAAAATCACACGGAGCGATATCTGGTGAATAAGGAAGTTCGGGCATGATTAAAGTCTTGTTTTTAGCCAAAAAATCACGAATAAGCAGAAGCAGTTTTGGAACGAATTTTGCTGCCACTCGTTTCATGCCCAAAACATTTGAAAAAAAAATGTTGGCATGAGCCAACTGATAAAGGAGAGGAGAAATAAAATTTACTCGACAAGGCTGCCAAACACACAGACTTTCAATCTTTGTGAAAGTTGAATATTTTTTGTTTGTTCATTGGAATCCATGTAATTTCCAACCCATACGATAGATTAATGTGATAAAACTTCTCATCAAAATAATAAAATGTATGCTGGCAACCCGGTACAGTTCGCTCATATACGAGAGAGTGCAAGAGAAATACGATGCGCAAAGGGAATTGAGCGAGCCACGTGGTCGATTTTAAACTCAACACGCGACCCTCTGTCCTCAGACCTCAATTGCTTCAATTATGCTTGAGTAGATCGATTGCACTTTTTCCACAATATAAAGCAAAGCCAAGTCTTGGTATCACATTCCTTTTGAAGAATTTGGCCTTTCTGTTTCAACAGACTTCACAGCCGATTCATAGCGTACACGATGATTGCATGGCTTGTACTACGATCCTACTGACACTTACATTTCTTCCAGGTCGGGGTTCGAACATACGACCACTGGCTTGTAAGACCAGCACCCTATGCATTGAACCGCCAACCCAGGCACAATACGCGCATAGAATTTAGATCCTCTAACTCGCAAATTCAGATCCGTAACCAAACAGTCCTTTCCAGGACTCCAAAGCCACTAACGGTCCTATTCAAGACCCCAAAACTAACGTAAAGAACTTATTTAGAAAACTGCCTGAAACTGCCGCCCTACTTTCAAGCTACAGAGGGGTCTCGTATTACGCGGTACACCGGGGGCGTGAAAAGCGAATCCGCGATAAACGGGACCCAGAGCATATGGGATTTCGACTGATTGGGGCTGTGCACGATTATCTCGCTTCGGTCGACAGATAGAGCTATACAATCTTCGGCAAACTTGTTGTAGATACTTAGACCAACAATTTAGTGTAGTTTGACCGACAATTTGTTGAGAACTGCTCCGCCAGGGGCGCTTTGAAAAGAGCATGAAATAATTCATATGTTCACAATAGAAAAACAGTTTGAACATGAAATATCGCAAATATTTTACTTTCGGTGGTGTCGGCGTTTTCGGAAAGAATGTCCCGGAGGTCAAAACAGATCAAATTGTGTAAACAGTAATTGAAATTTCTCGCATGGCTGACTCTTGTGTGCCATTCAACGTTCGAAATTCCTGCAACTCAAAATCATGTTGACTTATTAAGATGGTTTCTTCGAGAAGGTGTTTCAAGGTTCCAATACCTATTGAACGATTGATGAAACAGCTCTTATTGTATCTACAATGTGATGTTCTGTAACTGAATACCATACTTGTTTATGAGAGTGATCTTATCGATCAGTTTTTGAATAAGTTGATGAAGGAGAGACAGATTTTGAACTGTTTTTAGTAAGTAAGTTACTAAAGTATTAAGATGAATAAGCTATCGACATCTGAAATCTGAGGAATTCGATAGTGTGAAAACTAGAATTTCATACTTAATGTTTTGTTTATTTATACAATTATATAATGTCAAGTGCATAAAATGTAACATATATTGCTCATATAGTTCGATTATATTTTTTATTTGAATTAAACCTTTTTTATTGAACAGGGAAAAGCCCAATGGAGCGAAAATTTCATAGTCACACTCTTCATCAGGCAGTGAATCTATAAATTCAG
Source organism: Malaya genurostris (assembly GCF_030247185.1). Classification (NCBI taxonomy): domain Eukaryota; kingdom Metazoa; phylum Arthropoda; class Insecta; order Diptera; family Culicidae; genus Malaya; species Malaya genurostris. The sequence continues at coordinate 131,381,166 of NC_080570.1, forward strand.
TTTTTGTAACAAGTGCGGATAACCAATTCGAGATTGTAACAAAAGCTGCTACGTAAACGACCAAAGACATATTTTGGTGAACTGATAAGAAGCAAAAATCGAAAAGTTTGCAGGGATCACTGCAAGGGAAACTACGAAAAGCAAACCGAAGAAGTTTATTCTGAATGGCTTCGACGCGGTGGATGTCAAGTTAACAATAAAGAGCCAAAAAGACAGTACCATTGCCGTAATCAATTTATCAGCGATGATGTCATCAATTTCCTCACGAGAAAGATGTTCAGCACCCATCTTTTCACCGAAATCCTTAATTTCAGAAATTATTCTTTCGTTCTCAATATAATCGATTTGTGTACCTGGCTAAAAAAAGATGGAAGAAGTTTTTTTCCAGCAATTTTTCAACGTTGATGACTTAATTTGAACTAAAACTGATTGAATGCAATCAAAGCAATTCCGATGTTGCGATTTAAGCAAAATTATTCTAACTCGGGAATGAAACAGTTTTTCATTCAATCTTGGGAAATTTCTCGAGTCATCCAGCCTTTTTTATTGCTCCGGTTACTGGGAGATTCGAACGCTGAAAATTTTTTAAAGCACGTGATTTGGTACATTATTAACACTCCAAATATCAAGCCTGAAAAAAAGTTGGAACGGTTACTTCGATCTGTCATAGCTCAACTGTTTTTCAACGAATCTTATGTCGTTTTCGTTTTTAAATTGCACTACACTGGTGTAGCGAAAGCTGCACTGAAACCGTTCGTTTTTACCAATTGCACTACACCAGTGCTACACTTTTTCTGCACCGATACCACTGGTGTAGCACTCATCAAAAGTTTGGTGTAGCTCTGTGCAATGGAATCGTGTATTGTAGTCAATGGTTACTGTTTATGTTTTCGTCATTTTTGTTCGTTTATTCATGCCTCAGTGTAGCACTGCACCGGTGTAGTGCAAATTAAAAACGAAAACGCCATTAATAAATTTTACACCCACGAATTTTGTGAAGTTCGTAAATTGAATCAAACATTTTGTAGCAGACCGTTTTTTTTTTTCGTTCCAGGTTTTTTTTTCACGCGCCCAAAATGCCCTATCTGCTTAATTTCTACTGGATGCTCAGAAAGTTAGCTACAACGTATATATAGGAAAAAATAACATATTCACGTCTCTAACACAACCAAATAAAACGAAAGAAAGAATCTATGATCGTTCTCTCTGTTGCACTGTAGTTGTTTTTATATTCTAGCTTTCAACGCGACTCAACTAGTATATAGTAGTATGTATGCGAGACAGTAATTCTTCAGAAACACACTAACACAGTTACGATAGCGTCGCGTAGGATGTATGCTTAGTAGATTTGTTAGAGAATCGCATGACACAAAATCATTTTATGACTTAGGGAAGCACATGAGTTCGCATCATTTTGCGAATCCTCCGAAATAACAGCTATTTTAACAAACCGAAAAATTCAGAAAACTATATAGAAACCGCATATTTCGAAACTTGAGAAATCCCATAAAAGTAATCATATTTCTCATCAAGTCTGTTCACGACCAGACAGCTATGAATTCCTACACAAGCATTGTATAAGAAATCTTTACCGTCAACTAATATAAATCACGAAACAAACAAATATAATTTTCCCAAAAAATAGATTTCTTAGTCATCATGATCACAATAGCGCAAACCTTTTTTTCGAATACTAAACTACTGTTCACATTATCGAATACTTTTTGATAAACCAAGCAATGTTGATGAAGATACACTACTCTTAAATTATCACACACAAGCTTTTATCAATCTTCTAACCAGTTTGTAAACCCTCGAAAAAACGATCTTAATAAATCAACAAAATCAAGATTACAGGAATTGCCAACCCAGAATTGCACACCAACGTCACCAAGTGAGAAAAAATTTTACAACTGTTCACACTATTTAATCTGTTTTTACCTCCTTTACTTTCTTTCCGAAAACACCGCCAATCTATATCATCAGGTTTTAGAGATATAACATAATAAATTTTATGTGATCACAATAGCGCCATTCTGTGGGAAGGTTCTAAACTAACATAGTTTTCATAATTCATTCCTAACAACTTTCCAACAAACAAAACCGCTCTATATCCTTAAGTTCTTTTTATAAGAACAAAATTCTGATAATTAATATTTGTATTCAAGCACACTAGCTACATCTGATGGAGTAAGTCCGAGTTAATACTTTTGCTGTTTGACAAACTCCCGAATTCCCGCATTCTTCAAAATACTATAATTTGTGAGTTACAAATCGTTTTGTCTGTATTAAGCGAATGATTTATATCATGCATTTTTCGAAGCGCCCCTAGCGGAGCAGCTCTTAACTAATTGTCTGTCAAACTACACTAAATTGTTGGTCTAAGTATCTACAACAAGTTTGCCGAAGATTGTATAGCTCTATCTGTCGACCGAAGCGAGATAATCGTTCACAGCCCCAATCAGTCGAAATCCCATATGCTCTGGGTCCCGTTTATCGCGGTTATCCGGCAATAACGAAACCGGCAACAACGAATACCGGCAAAACCGAATCCGCGTTGTACGAGACCCCACTGTACTTTCAAACGTAGTCTTCCGAAACCAAGTGATCCTTTCAGGGCTACAAAATCTTAACCGGTCAAACGGTATAACATCAGTTTTAGCCTCCGGATTCCACAGGGCTCTAGGTCGTGAATTCGTCGTACTTTAGTACAGGTGCACCATTTCTCATTACTTACGTTATAGTGTTATTCATATCCACGTCATCCAGTTATGTCTCTAACAATAGCCTGACATTTTTTTACCGGAAATAAAATTAAAATATGTGGTATAAAAATACAATACAAAGAGCGTGAGAACAAAAAACTTAGAACTCGAGGTGCACACTTGGAAAATATCGTTTTCCGAGACCGACATATTGGAGTGTCAAATGTGATATATTATTATAGATAACTTCTTATCTGATTTTTAAGTGCAAACATTTAGTTTCACGCGCCCCAAGCTTTGATCTAATTGATACGGGTTTGAATCGTTGTTGTAAAACTCTGTCATTTGATGAATTGTGTCATATGAGGATATATATTTTTGACGGATTGCATGAAAAATATGTAGGGGTAAGGGCTCCCTATTTCATCTCAGCTCCTATTTCCATCTCATTCCTTCACCTCATAACTTTGAACATTAATCATATCTTTAAACGTACCTGAACAAAACTGTGGAAAGTTTTAAAAAATTTATTCTAGGTTTTGCCACACTTTCCAATTGAAAAAAATAGTTAAAAAAAACTTCAAAGATCGCTTTTTTCATTTAAAATAAACTCACTTTTTGACGTCTGAAGTTTTACAATTCATCATGTTTCTGAATTTTTACTAATCGATTCGTCTCAAAACATGATCACTATTTCACATAATTACACCACTATTCAATGTTGGATAACTTAATAGTTAGTAATGTTCACTTTCCACTTGTTTATTCAACGAATAAAGACTTCTGAAATTACCTGATAAGCAATAAAAGCAATGAAAAATATGAGATCAACATTTGCACTTAATTCACTTGATTGCGCTTTGTTTTCATCTCATTTCGTATCGCAAGGTTGCCAAGTTTTATCATAATGTTAAATAAAAAAAAATATTTTTTTCTTCTTTAAATTATCATCAACAAGTATTTTTTGGTATCCGTGACATTAGTTTTATTATATCATTGATATTTATATATAAAAAAAAACTGTTTCGGATTCCAATATTACCAAATAGAGCGTGTTAAATACTAATCAAATAACCATTGTGGCAAATCTAGTAGCACTGGTTTCTTTCCGCTATACGTCACCATAACACTGTTAAATGTGTGTGTTTCATCGGCTGTGCCAGATATTTTCATAGAAAATATGTATCTGCTCTATCTCTTTTCACTAATAAAAAGAATCAAATTCAAATTCAAATTGGTTTTAAATAAAATTCAAATTGGTTTTAATATAAATGTTTATCAGTGTTCATCATCAAACATTTACACAAAAGATTTCCATTTTAACATGTGATTTGTCCGTTGATGAATAAACTTTTAAATAAGTACTGTAATCAAATACTAATAGATACTCAGAGAGAAAAGTCTAACGTTTTACTTCTCACTTTTTATGAACCTTTACAAATCTGTATTAAATTTAGAAAATCTGTAATCTGATTTAACGAACGCGAACGCAAAAATTTTTACAATACAGATAAATCTGTATGAATGGCATCTCTGATTTTACATTTTGTTTTTAGAAGGGCTAATGCTTAAATAGTAACAATTTTTTTTTGTTATTTGTTAAGTTCTCCAAATTAACTGCAGAGTAAAATTTTAAATTTGAAACGAAAGGTACTAAAAACGATCCAAAAAATTTTAAACATCGAAATGATTCCAAACTGTTTTTTTTTTAAATATCGTGTATTGTGTCATAGTTGGCATTAGGTCCTTTTTAAGGAAAATTCTGACATTTTGAACCTGAATGTGAATCAATTCCCAATGTGGAGCAAGGCGAATTAAGCAGAAATATGAAAAAAAAATCGTAGTGATTTTGATGGCTAAATCAGGTTTTTAAGGTCCTTACAAATGAGATGAAATAGGGAGCCCTTGCCCTATAAACAAAAGTTATTTCATCAAAAGATCAGAAACTTTCGATTTTTGAAAGTTGATTTTCTCTGTCTACAAATGACTACCGATCTGTTCCAAAACAACCATACTTTCGAGTTTTTAACTACGAAGAAATGTCTCACTGCACTGAGCAAAAGTTATAAATTTCATTCTAAAATCATCAACTGCTTCTAATCGTAGAAATTCTCCAACGCAGCATTTTCCGACGGCAAGCAACCACTAAGCAAACTCCCGTCGGTCGGGTTCCCAACACAATCCCGTTTCTGGCACTCTCAGTCATGACCGGAAAAGTACCGCAGAAAACTTTCCAGCTCCTGTGAATGGCGGGGGCGGGGGCCGACGGACGGAAAAAAAACTATTGTTTCTATCAAAATTCTCCACGAGAAAGACAGAAAACAGGTCGTCATACATAAATCAACCGTGTAATGCTACTTGAGCGATGCAAATTCGATCGTGATTCCTCACCCCCTTTCCACTCCAACCGGGGCCTGCAATGTGCAACGCAGGTTAATTAAAAAGTTTCCAGCGGACCACACGCATTCCGCGCGCGCTCCGCGTTCCGCTTTAGATGGGACTCCCAAAAGTTGCAAGAAAGTGCAAGAAATACTTAGGACATGGAACAACATTTCACCAACACACACACACATTCAAACACAAAGGACCAAAAGCTAGGTTGGGAAAAATAAAAACAAAACAAGAGACGAAAATTTTCCAGCCTCGAAAAAGTTATCCGCGCGTGCCCCCGGCAACCTCCGTTCACACGACGACGACGACCACGTCAAACCCCGTCCGGAGTGGAATATGTTTTGTTTTGTTTTGTTTTTCTTCGTCCTTTTTCGGGCTGTTTTGTTTTTCGCTTCTGGCAGGTTGTGTACTCAATATGATGACGACGACGCACGTTGGTAGGTTCCTGGGGGATGGGGGTTCGGGACAGCAACTACTCGGAAAGCTTTGGGGCTTTCCACCCGTCACCGTATGCGCGCGTGTGAGTGCATCGGTACCGCCACCGTCGTTGGTAGCCGCAGTCTGCCAAAGAGACCAAAAAAAAAACACACGGGAAACCGAACGTGCGAGCTTTAAGGCCAGAGCGAGAGCGAAGCTTATTTACTTCGGAAAATCTTGTTCTCAAGAAGTTTTCGAACGGTGTAGTTGTATGTTGTACGCTACTGACGGTTGTGGCCGGGTCGCTGGGGTCGGGTCGCGAGGGTGCAACGTTTTCCCACACCCCCTCGTTCGTTGCAGCGACGACGACGACGACGACGATGACGAGCGTGAGAGAGGAAGCAAATGAGAGAAAAAAAAGCGTTTCGCATGGTGTTTGCCTGTGTACAATATACCTACCGACGATCATCATCGCTGCGTGTTGCCGCCGGAGATTTGGAGAATTGTTTCGGAAGCGGGAGCCAGAGAGAGAATGCGAGAGTTCGAGAGTTTACCTATTTCGCGGAGGGGAAAATGAGTGCCACTCCGCCGGTGGCGGCGCGCTGACGGTGTTAGTGAGTGCCTATTTACTTGGTAGGCACTTTGCGCGTGCGAAAGTTTCGTGAGAGAATGCGTTTCGTTCGGATGCGCTTCGAGAGCGAACGAGTGTGGCGTCCGTTTGATTGTATATGAATGGGGTTTTTGCTGTCGTTTTATGTATGTACTCAGCTGGCTGGCGGTGATGTGCTAGGGAGAGCTCGAGAGAAGGTGCGAGCGTACGCTTTTTTTTGCGAACCATGGAGAGAGCGAGAGAACGGTGCTGAAGATGTGTGTGCATCGCGCCGTCACGTTCTCCGGATCCCCTCGACGTGCGCGGTTTCTCCCCAGCAGGACACACCAGCCCTGGCCAACCGCGCTTCCGTTAGGGGGTTTATGCAGCGCAATACGGTGGACGAGGGGCGACCCCTAGCGGCACAATATGCAGCAGCAGCAGCAGCGTGTGCGGCGTGTTGCACACACCATGATAGACCACGGGGGCCTATGTACTAGCTTCTCCCCTGCCTCTATGTGGTCGTACGGTATGGAGAGCCTCTATGTGCGCGCCTATGTCTGATGGCCGCAACGAGTGCGATTTTTCTCTAGCACAGAAACGCAGCACTGCGTTCTGTGTTCAAACGTCAGTTCAATACAAGTCGCTGTTCGGCCGCATCGTAAGTGCAGCAACACACCGCTGCCTCGTCTGCTAGTCGAGAGCGGAGCGGATTAATTAGAAGTGTATTTTTTTTCTTCTGCTGCCTTCTTGTTGCTGTTGCCTTCTGTGTGCAGTGTGTGCCTCCACTGGCAGCTACTACGATTTGCCTCCTCTGTTCCGTCGCCGCTCGCCGTGTTTGGTTTTATTTTTTTTTTGGAAGCCGAAGGCTTCTTCGCGCTGGACTTGGTGGTGATCCGGATGATGGTGATGATGATGACGACGGCGACGACGAGGACGAGGTGTACTACGATCTCTCATCACACACACGTCACACACAACACGACGGAGTTCTTCCTCTGGGTTGGAGTTGGACCAATCGACCACCGACCAGTTCAGATCAGATCAGGCGGACTCTAGGACGTGTGTGGTACATGGCTCCGGAGCCTCCGCGCGACCCGAACTACCCGAAGGCCGAAGAAGAGTGTGTCCAACTATTTAGTGTAGTTTTTTTTTCGGGGGGACCATTCTGATCTGGTTGGTCCCGTGGTTCAGGAGAGGACGTCCCGCTCCGTACTTAGATTCACAGTGCTTGAGTTTTTTTTTTCGTTGAATCCTACATTCATCTAACAACTTCCGTGGGAGGAGAAAGAAGTGTGTGACACGGAGAAATTGTGTGGTGGCCTTCTTCTAGTGTGTACGTCGGAACACGGGGACGGATCAACCGATAACCGAAGAGCGCGCGCTGTGGCATCATCATATGAGTGTGTGTCCGGGCTAGTTTCCTTGTTGGCCGTTCTTGGACGAGTTTTTTCCTTTTTTTTTTGGGGAAAACTTTTCAACTTCTAAGCCTAGGACTACTATTACACCGCGCGCTGACGTTTATTAAAAAATTAGACAGTGAAGAAGAAACACACGCGGCTAGCACCAAGCTCTCTCGAGCAGTTCCTTCGGAAGTGTCCGGTGTTCCACGGAAGTGACTCGAAACTTTTTGGCATCCGAAGATGAAGGATTAATTCGCGAGTTTTATGCCCAAATCTACAGCGTGTGTGTTTTTCGTGGAAGCGGAAGCTCCAGCGCCACTATGGCACTAACAGAGTAGGAGGCTACGGCCGTAATTCAGAGACTTGTTCCCCGGCAACCACAAATCTTCGAGTTTGCTTTGTTTTGGTCAGTTCGTTTTTTTCCCACCAATAAATTCTATCTCGACTGCATCGTCTGCTTTTCTAGAACCAAAACGAACAAGCAAACAATTCGATTGAATAGTTTCTTGGAGATCTCGGCCGGAGGTTGACGTTGAGGTTTCCGCTTCTGCACCAACACAACCACCACCACCACCGCGCTAATCTCTTAATCACTAATCTCTTGTTCTTGCAGTTATACAAAATCTTTTCAGTTTTTCCCTAAATTAAAAAAAAAGTAACAAAACAAAACAAAAAAGTCGTCAATGTAAAATGCCATAAAAATTTGAATTTTGAATCTGGTTAAAATAAATACTATATTTGAGCAAAGTAAACAAATCGAAAATTGCATGTTTAAGAGGCAAAACGGAAAACAAAACAACAAACGAAAAAAAAAACCAGCGGAAAGTTTAGAATCATCCAATTTGTTTCGAGTGAGTGTCATACTTCATCATTTCTACTACTACTACTACTACTACTGGAACAACATCAGCGTACAGTTTGTTCAAAATCGAACTAAATCACTTACATCAAGATTTAGTTTGCTGAGAAAGAAAAAAGATAAGAAAACGAAAAACACTGTGTTCCGAGTAAAATTAAGAGGAGTGTAATCTCCAGTCAATCGAGAAATGCAATTTTTGTTCTTTTCGAGCAAATCAATCATCCGAGCAAGTGCGTGATTAATAAACGAACAACAACAACTGCGATCATATGCGACAGAAATAAGTAAAAAAAAAGAAGAAGAAAGCTATCGGGCAAATGTGTTTGTTGCCGTTCAAGCGTCGATTAGGTTAGCTCCGCCCACTGCGTTTTGGGATTACGAGTGGACACTCCTCCTGAAGCTCCTCGAAAAAAAAACAGGAAAAGATCCGCGATCGGACTGATTGATTGACCGGAAGAGAATAAATGAACTAGTAAAAAAAAGATCAGTGTTATCAGTTCGTTTTTTTCGGAAGTGCGTGCGCGCGTGTGCGTGTGTCTGTGTGTGTGTGGGTGCGCGCACGTTATTGCGTGTGATGTATTGTTCCGTTTTCGGCACTCTCGGTCAAACTGTCAAACGCCCGGCCAGCAAAGCATCCACCGGACCGGGGTCCGTGCAGGTTTCGTTTTCACTTTAAAACGCACAGATCATCGGAACAAAAAACAGAAAAAAAATCGAAAAAGCGGAAGTAACATTCGTGTGAGATGAGACAGGTTCAGTGACTCTTTTTTTTTTTTTGTCTTTGTTCGGCCCCGCAAGTGACCACTGTACTGTACTGAGAATTGAAGTGATCGCTTCGCATGTATTTTGCGAAGCGAACCAAATTCAGTGCGTGCGTGCGTGCAAACGTTTCGCGATCATTCGCTTGCCAGTGCGGTGGTGTGACGGTTTTTGCCCGCTCGGATCCTATCCCCCCAGGAACTTCTTGGAACGTTGGAACTTGTTGCGTGTGTTGATCGAGCCATTGAAGAAGCAAAAAAGAAAAACAGCACCCGCACCACCGTTGGGGGGAAGTGAGCGTACTCCTGCTGTGCGTTGGGATCATCGCGTACGTCTCCACTCTATTCCACATCCCCCGGGCCACTCAGACCTCGACGAATCCGTGCTAATCCGGCGTGAGGGCGCGGTGTACGCGACGCGTTTTGCGTTTGCGTGAGTGCGTTTTTTTTTTGTTGTTGTTGTTGTGCGTTTGGCTGGTGCGTTTTATTGTGCAGGTGCGCTCTAAGCCGGGTTCGTTTTGGACGGCTTACAGAAACAATATCCAAACGAACACACCCGAACCTTTATGGAGTGCTGGACGGGTGACGCCCGCTTGGCGAGATTTTGCGATTAAGGTAAGTTGGTGAAGAAAAAGTTCTTGGGGAAAGTTAATAGAAATTATGATTTACTGATAGAGTTAAAAACTAGTAATAAAGAAACGAACATAATGCCAGAGATGGTTATCGACATCATCAAAACAGAATCCCAAGTAGCATGCAACTGATCGTGCAACCTATCAGATAAGTTTTCTATTATTCTTCTGGTGACTTTTGTGTTTCTAAAAAAATTCGCAGTACTTTGTTTGTTGCGGATAACAACTGTACAACTTGTCTAGTATTCATTCATATGCTCGACGACCAGAGATATTTGCTTGGAAGAAACCGAACATGGATCTCTTTGAGTAACGCTTAAATATTTATGCTAAGCTAACATTTATATGAAGCTGGAAAAATGAATTGTGGAGCTCTCTAAAATAGAAGTATATCTCTAAATATTGCACATTTTAAATCGTTTGAACATTTGTGAATAGAAAATCGATAACGAAGTGCATTTTTACTGTGAAACATGCATTTGTAGATTCGAAGCTTAGAGGCGCTTTCGAAAAAGTATTTTTTTAATAGCTGAACTTGGCTTCGGTAACATTCTAATATTTTAATCCCTGCTGAAGGTATTCGGACCGGAGCGAGATTTATCATCAAATTCTACCAGCCTATTGAAAAGGTAAGCTTAAATGCAAGTACCTGTTCTTTTGTATTCCTGTATTGAATATCAGTCGTTTGACTGCATAAAATTATTCCTTACAGAAGCAAACTTCTTAGTATAGCATATTATTTTTTTTTGTAGAGAACATCATTCAGCTTAATTTATTTTCCAAAAAAATTCCACATTGATCTATATTGTGACAGAGTGTGAATAATAATAGTGAAGTGTGAATAGTAATAAAGTGAATATTACTGCTTAACTACTAGTGCAACGAAAAGAGAATTTATCGGTACTGTTATAACAACCTAACAATTTTAGGCAAAAAAAATATATGACTTAAATAGCTTCAACAAGTTATATCAGGTGTTGGAATTGAATTGAAGCTTATTTACTACGAGAATTTCAATACACTACCGTTATTAAGAGCATTGTCCTTCGTTATTTACTATTTTCCGAAAAATCTCGGATACTGCATTGCAAATATATATTTTGCTTCAGATTCGACGAATTAATCGATCCAAATTTTAATCCCTTTGTTATTTTCAAATGTCTTCTTTGACAAGTAGCATCTTCATGATGTTTTACAATTGTTTTAGAATTATTATTTAGATAAGATATGTTAGGAAAGATTTTTTAAACCTATTAAAATCGGTTGTCCAACATTTTATAAACTGATAAGTTTCTCAATGCAAACATAAAAACGCTCTAAAAATTCGAATTTCACATCATCATGTTAAAATGAAGTAACTGTAACAACTGTACAACTTATCAAAAATTTTCCAATTCCAGTATAAGCCAAAATGGCTCAAATCTCTTGTAAGGTAAATATGAGAGGAATGATACTCTCCGCTGGGCACAAAAAAAAAACAGTAAATCAAACTGATAACCTTGCTGTAAAGAGGATTTTTTCGCTGAGCCTGTATAATTGGTGCGAAGTTTTCTTCATTTTTTTAGAAAAAAAATGGCATGATTATAGATACAATTGAGACCTATGGTACCACAAGATTCTTCATCAAAATATCAGTATTTGGAAATCGGTCCAGGAAAATCGTGAGTGTGATGTGATGTGAGTTTTACTATGGAGTTTTCACCGGGTTCCGGTATTTTCGTATGACATTTGAAGGAACTAATCTTCATTGTCCAAAAACAATCCTTTAGCATTATGTTTCACGAATAAACGTTTAATTTGAAATCAGCAACAAATTGCCCAGGCAACCATTAGGTATCGACAAGATGGCACTTGGTTTATATTCATACATAGAAATACTCTTAAAAACTTATCAGCTTTACAATGTTAATCACACATAACGCTATTAAACATATGCAGCTGGTTGTCATAAAATACTTTCTTTCGATTTTTTTTCCTCCTTTATCATTACCAAATCTGAAATAGAAAGATAAATAAAATGAAGAAAAAACTGCTCAAAACAGTAATTGCATATCTGTAATGAGAGATTGATTACTTTTTCAATTGTTCTGCATTCAAGAACAAAAATTTTGTAACTTTCTTGAATGGATTATGAATCCGAATTTTATGTCTTAATTTATGTTCGATTGTCGAATTCAGAATTTGGTTCAGGAAAACATACATTTTAGATTCAATGTCACTATTTAGAACGTGCATGCTGAAACTAAATTCTGAACTTGGATTCTGGAACTAGATTTTAGAACTGAACTTAATTAATTTTGAAAGATGCTCAGTATCAGAATTCTAGAACAAAATCCATGAACTAAATTCTTAATCTGGATTCCGAATCTAAGCTTTGTAACTGAATTCTGAGCCACTCTCAGGTACTGAATTGACTTCTTGAACTCATTTCCTGTTTACGAATCCTGGTTCAGAATTTAGGTTCCGGTGTAGATAAATAAATAATAAAAGTACTAAACAGTTGTGAGCATCGGATACATTTGGATGCGATGCGCTGAGTATGCAAATCTACAAAAGAATGAAAAATAGCCATAACGTTGTTTGAATTATTTTTTTACTTTCATTTGTTACGCTTTGTTTAACTGTGTGGTAGAAAAAAAACTATCGTCAACAAGTCAAACTTTAGTATAAATGCACCGTTACCATTCTGGAATCGAAGCAGTAAAAGTTGCCAAATTAAAACAATCAACTAATACGAACGATTATGTAAATTCGGAAAAGTTAAAGAATTTGTCAGTTTGATTTGTGTTCACATCCTCCAGTTATGTTTGTGTAATTACCCACCCGCCTTTTTGTTGAAGTGCTGCTTTTTCTATTCGATCCGAAACACTCTTTTATGTCGTATTAGTGTTGACTTCATACCAGCTCAGTGCTAACGCATAATGCTTATGGTTACTTGAATGGCCTTTCTTAACGAGGAAGGTAAAAGTCATCTGAAGCTTACATATTTATCCAACCAATTTTTCTATCTACAGTAAGAAAAACCTATTTTAACCACCAAGTGGTGTAATGATACCTTTCGCGTATCTCACATATTCTCATATATAAATGTAATGTATTCCACAAAATAATTTCCTTTGAAAAACAAAAAGGTTTGTCCATAAACTAGTGTAACCTACAGAGTGAAAAAGTACTTAGGTCGGTTAGGCCATTTCTGAGAAAACGAAGTGAATTCCACTACTGCAGGAACTCCCGAAACCGGAAACCGGGAACCAGTATAATCGAAGTCGGTTTGAGAAAAATGCCTGGGATCCATTTTTGAGTCTATGGCTACAATCTCCGGTCGTTAATCGAAAATCGGGAATCACGAAGGCCGAAATGACAATATTTACCGAAATTATTTTGCGTACTTCGCCGCGTTTAGTGATGGTAGAAATATTTTTATAATCTTCACCCTGTAATTCCGGAACCGGAAGTCGGATCCGGACGATATTCAGGAATTCAATATGGGACTCTAAGACCTTTCATTTTAACCTTGTGCAAATCGGTCAAGCCATCGCTGACAAAAGTGAAAGATCCATTTTGGAATATATAATCACTATTTCCGGTGTTTCCGGAATCGGAAAACTGGAACGAGGATAATCGATTTACCTGGTTGTCTACTGATAATAGCACAGAGAACAGACATCCAAGTAGACCTTTCAATTTGTGTAAGAAATTTAACGGTTCTTTTAAAAAGCAATCACCAAGTAACAATTCTCCCGTAGAGGCGCTTCGAGCAGCCCAGTAATCCCTTATGGGCTCTTGCGTTCTAGCTTTCATACAATAGTAATTCATGCGTGCAAACTCGTGTGCCACTGTAATTTTTTAAGGGAATTTTACTCGTATGCTTTACATAGCTTTTTTGAAAATGTTTGTTCTCTGTGATAATAGCTATCAGTTGGACTAGTTTCGAGACCAGATTAGAAATAGATTTACGTATTTTATATTGCCGCTTTAAGTGACATAATCAAATTTTTAAAACATTTTACCCTATAATTCCGGAACCAGAAGTCAAATCCAAGTAAAATTCAGGAACTTTATATGGGGCAATTATATCTTTCATTTGAATATAAGTTTGTTAGAATTGGTTCAGGTGTCTTTGAGAAATGAAGTGCACTTATTTTCATTTTTTGCACATATCACCAGTGTTGGTGATTCCGAAAATTTATCAGAAGCTGCTCGATTTTTATCTATATTGTATACAACATTTTCAATCCGGTAGAAGATGCTTCAAGAACTAGAGTCTTTCAATGCATGAACCGCGAGAGATTTTTTCTACATTTCTTCGGTCCACTTCATACTCTGAGTATTTCACGGCCCTTGAAAAAACATTCTGATAATGATTGGTGCTGTGTGGAATTTACCAAGAGAGAATCACAAGTTGACAATTATCGCAGAAAATCGAATCGATGATTCGACTTAATGATTCTCATACTAGGTTGCAATATTTCAAAACCCTTGTGTGGAGCATTCACATACACTTTATCATAGACACAACTTATACAAAGGTTATATGCACATAGTTAGAATAAGCGGCAATAGTAAAATGATTCTATCGCAATTATCCACTGTCTGTAAAGAATCGGATCGCGAAACGAGAATAAGCGACCGTTTGTTGCTTCAGAGAGGATCCCCACAGCAGCGTGCTAACCTTTGATTCTCAGAAATGTCATCGAGAGAAATTCGCTCTCGCACTGGTGTCTGTTCTATGTTAAATGAACCATGCCGGTTGTTTTGTTGCTGCGATGATATCCGTTACTCTTTGATGGCACTGATTCAATCGTGTGAAGAGTTGCAAATGAGCGTTCTTCGATACGATATAAGCCATCCTTGCATATCACCATGTAATTCAAAAGTGCAAAAAAATGTTACATACACACACACACTTACGCACATACAGACATTTTGCGTATTCGACGAACTGAGTCGAATGGTATATGACACTCGATCCACCGGGAATCGTTTCAAAAGTTGGTTTTCACAGTGATTGCATAACCTTTCTATATAAGAGAGGTAAAACCTTTTTTTAATCTACCTAGTTGAGTGATCATGCCTTTCTTTTGTAATTCAAACAGTCTCATTAAGAAAAAAAAATTCGTTAGGATAATTTCTAACACAAATTTGGACTGATTTTCAACAAAAATTCAATCAGACTGTTTCGGTTAGTTCAAATAAGCGTGACTCACGTCACAAACTCGACAGCATGTTGAAAACCAAAAGTGTCAGAACAATCACATTTTAACTTGATCATTGATTATTTTCTGAAAAAAAAATGCATTTTGTGGGTTACGTCACTTATAGTATATCTCCGGAACTGGAAGTGAAAGCCACTCGATCTTCGAACTTGATTCACAACCCAATAGTAGCTGTCAAACGAGCCTAAATTTGCTAAACTCGGTACAGTCATCTTCGAGAAAATTGTGTGGAGAGAAAAAAATGCAATTTATCGGACGCGTCACTCATACATATGTATCTCCGTAACCAGAAGTTACAGCCTCTTGATCTTCGCACACACAGACATTTTCCGATTTCTCTAGAGAGAGGCAAAAATAAAGATTGAATTTTCAAAGTAATGATGTTACTGGTTTGAGGCATCAACTCGTTTGTGAAAAAAAAAAGTTTCTACACAAAAACAGTTTGAGAATCTTTGACTAAGAGCTTTGCAAAACTTTTCAAAGGGCTGAGCAGAAAATCAAAGCTAAGAAATAAATTCTTTTGTTTTGTTAAACAAAGTAATAAATACAAACTAAGTATTTCCAATTGAGATAAACATTTAAAAATGTTGAATAAACAAACTTTTAAATTAGTTGGTTGTTGGTTCAGGCCCCCCCTAAAGATTTATTGGTGTGATGATTCTCCCCCAATATTATGGCAACTGCAATAAACATTAGAAAAATCGCGAGAAATATCTTATGTCTTATGATATAACACTTTTTTCTGTTATCCCCGCAGTTCGTCTCCATAATCGTTCATATTTATTAATTAAGTTACTAAAATTTTTAAACTAATTTACTACAATATACTTTACCACTTTCCAAAATTTGTTATTACTGGACTAGTAAGTAAAATGTTTGTGATCGAATTTCAGAAGAGAAAATAAACTTGCTCACTTGGTTGCTTTTTATTTCCTCTAACCTCTCCATTCCCTTTATAAAAACTGTATAAAGTATAATTTTTTTATATTGCAAAATTTAATGATCAGTAGTAATATTTTTTTGTTCTCCACCCCCCCAAATTTTTCATGGAACTTGCATGCCCCTGCTATCGTTTTCCAAAGTATTGTCCATCGTTATCCACTACTTTCTGATATATCTCGGATATCGCATTGAAAAAAATCCTTTTCTGCAGATTCTACGAATAAATCGATCCAATTTTTGATCGCTTCGTAGTTTTCGAAGATTGTAATCGGATAGAGCTCACGTCCGGTAAATATGGTGGATAGAACAAAATTTTCCATTTCCATGTTTGTATTGTTTTCGAAACCTGGGCTACTTTGTCGGGATGATTTTTATATTGCGACCGCTTTCCTGGCGTAACACAAACGCATCTCTTTTCGCCGAAATCATAATTAAGTTTTATGTGTATATGGTTCACAATAAAACAATCAGTTCGTTGTAGATTTTCTATTAACAAATACACGAACAATCACTTTGAGTGGAAATAACCCGGATATGAGACAGTCTCCATATTGCAATTTATATTTGGCGGATTTGACACATGTCAAATTTCATGTCAAATTGATTGTATCAACTGCAAACATCGAATGTGAAAATCAATAAAGAAGTTATTTCTTATTATTTAAATAGTAATTTTTTAGGCGAATCGATTGCAAAAGGTGAATACAATGCATAAGAGTTCAATATTTTTTCTAGAATTTTTACATCCATATTTGATTTCGTCAATGTATGGCTGGGATGTATGATTTAAGAGTTACGTCATTTACCGAGATATGAGACACTGTTTAAACTGTTCAATAGAAATTAGGGCATGGCTTGCACCACTAGAAATATGTGCACTTATTGGAAATAAGAAAAACTAAGGTTGGTTGTAAAATGTGCGGGTTCTAAAATAACCAATGGAAAGTCATGGAACAATGTTACTGAAAGCTCTTTGAAAACGATAGAAAAAACGATATTTATTATTCTTATTTATTGCATCGATTTATGCAACGTAGAAATCGTTAAAAAGCAATTACACGAATCAGGTCATATTGTTTTACACCAATTATTTTCGGAAATCGTTTCTTCAGTTGAACTCTTTTCCGCACTTCGATTGGAAGAGAATTGACTTATATAACGTAGAAAACGCTGAAAAGTAGACTAGACACTAAACTTCATAATGAATCCAAAACCAGGCCTACCAAAAATTGGTCCATATCACGTATAATACTCTAGCGAATGCATACAAAAGGTATGAGTTCTGAAAAGAATTGATGAAAAACATGATTCTTGCGGTCAGATCAAAATTCATCTTAAAACTCAGTTAATGGAAAATATGGGATAACACGGTAAAACACGATTCGTGAGGTCATTCAATCTGCTTGTTATCTACGTTAAAGGGGTTTTCTTCACGTTTCGTCTTAGACTGATCAGTGCATAACAGTTTACGTTCAAATGATATGCCACCTAGCAGTCCAGCATAAACCCCAAAGCAGACGTAAAGTTATTGTTATTTGCAATAAACTTTTATAGCTCGTAGCGAAGTGTTAAAATCAAAGTACTTTTACATAAAAAACACTACTCGGAGAACCTGCAGATCACAATATTATACAATATTAAAATTGTTGCTAAATCATCTGTGAGTTTAGTGATAAAGCTATGAGCAGCTACTTAGGCACAATTTCGTTGTTCCAGCGGTCAACGATTAGCTGCTCCCCGAAGAGACTAGTAGTAAAACAATATTTACTGCAATAGGCGTCTTATGTCCAAGCAACTGAATAATTGGTTAAAAAGCTTTGCTGGGATTGTGTCATAATTAAGTTACACGAATGCCCCCTTATTAAAACGTTTCATTTCCCGATTAGGGTGCATGTCATTGCTCAACTGTAACGTTTCATTACTCGATTGTGGTTCGTGTCTTTAATGAGTGTCATAGCTAAACTGCCAGCACGACAAAATAAAAAAAGTACCGTTCAGTTAAAACAACAATCGATTAGTTGTACCAAATTTTAAGTAACCAAATCCAGAAAAAACCATTATTTATGTTTAGTATTCTTCAGGTACCTCGGTTTTGTGTGAAATAGTCAAACTAGAATATAATCCAGTTCACAAAGAAATCTTGGGATGAATTGAGAATGAGAGTGCGGTCCTTCTAACTACGTGAGATCGATTTTTGTGATCATTTTACAAAACAAAAAATGCTGCTTACGATCGAAAAAAAAGCTTTAGTGAAAAAAACGTAATTCTAACACCACCGTTGCCCATAGCCTATGGTAAACAAAATGAAATGGCATTTTCACTCTCCCTACTCGTTACACGGCCCTCTAATTTGCCTTATATTTATATAAAAATGTTTGCATAGGGAAGTAGAAAATTATCATACAAATGGTAATTTAAAGTGCGATTGAGATATATAAAGAAATCACATCATTCAATAATTCTTGTGTATGACGCATAGATGGCGATATCATTATAAACGTATGACGTTTATTAAGTGTCAACTTTAGACACATTAATTTGGTAATTTGAAGGGGAGAAAAGCTTGCTTTTACCCCCAAATTTATGCTAGGTGCACATAACCATTTTTTAACTTAAGTTTACGTTTCGTCTTCGACTCATCAGTGCGTCAGCAGATTATGTTGCAGTTCAACATAATCTGCTGACGCACTGATGAGTCGAAGACGAAACGTAAACTTAAGTCACATTAATTTATTTATATCATGTGATCAGTGTCTCACGGCAAAACAGATTAGATATGTGAACACAATGATGTGATGAAAAACGCGAAAATGTTATCGCAGACACGGGACTCGAACCCGTAGCTAAGAGTCTCGTCTCTGCAGTATCATTTTCGCGGTTTTCATTACATCATTGTGTTCACATGTCAATTTTCTAAACTGTTTTCCCCGTTAGATAGCAAAGCCTTGGTATTACATTCCTGTAGAGGAATTTGACCTTCTGTTTCAACAGACTTCGAAACCGATTCAGAGTGTACAGAATCATTGCATGGCTGGTGCTACGATTCTATTGACACTACGAATCCTTCCAGATCGGGGCTCGAACATACGACAACTGGTTTGTAAGACCAGCGCCCTATGCATTGAACCGCCAACCCGGGAGATACTAATCATATTAAAACTAGCTCAAGACGGCTCTACGTCTTAACAATTAGATTACGATTAGAAAACAAATAGGTAATTTATCTTGTTTGTTTAATCTAGTTGCGGTCGTTCACCGCCTTTCAAAAGACTATGTGTGAAATTCCACACCATTTCGATTAGCCAGAAAAAAAGAGACAGTCACTTAAGTAGAGCTACTTTTACCATAGTCGAAATAATGTATTCAAAACAAATTCCTGCGTTAATTTATCATTGCTCCTTGTTGAAATAAAAAATACTGTAAAAGCTCAGCAAAAGCTATAAAGGTGTTATCCGGAGTTTGCTTCATCGAAAAAATTAATTTGTTATTGGTTTGCTGAATTTAAACGTAGTCGTTCAGATGATGGTTGTCCTATTGAGGTATAAAATATATCAAAAGTCCACTTTTTTCATCTAATCGTAGCAATTGCGTGAATAGATGAAGCCGTGAAAATATAAAAAGACAGTGTGTTTACAATTACGCATGGACATTTGACCAAGAGGAAACTCTTTTCAAAGTGGGTGCCACGTTTACGTAAATAAAAAATAATAATAATAACGTGTTGATGATTCAAAACAGTGTTTGGTCATGTTTGTAAGTAATGAATCGGATTTCAGATCACAAGTCGCTGGTAGCGATGGTTAAATTTATACACTTTGAATTGCTTCTCCATCCACCGTATAGTCCAGATCAGTCCCCCAGTGACTACTGGCCATTCTCAACAGATCTCAACAAAAACCAAAAAAGCTCACCAGTAAGAAATTCAACTCAAATGATGAAGCAAACTGCTGACGGTAAAGCCTATTTTGAGGCAAAAAGAAACGAAGCTTTCTACAAGCACGGTATCGAGAAGTTAGAGAAAAATTTGGAATAATTGTATTGCTCTTGAAGGAGATCCGCTAATAAATACATTGCTGAATAATATCGATTTATGACAAAAATGTGTTTTTCTTAGTTAGCCACACAACTTACTAAGTGAAGTATCATATTGTGTTGAATCACAGGAAAATCCAACCAAAGAAAAAATCACAGAACAACGTTACTTCAAATATACTTAAATTTAGATAAAGACTGTCCCAGAAAGTATGTACGCACTTTGATTTCGCTGTAAATATTTCACAAGTGTTAGATATTCAAATTTTATGCGATATACTGATAATATTAGACTACAACAACAGAATATTATTCTCAACATTTGCTACTTAGCCATTGTAGACTAGCTGGTGCACCTTCTTGCGAACGTTCCTCATTAAATTCCGTACAGAGAAGTCTTGGCGACAAGTTTTGACACTTTTTTCCAATCTTTTTCGAACTGTTGAATGGTTTCGGCTGCCGAGACATCTTTCCTAAGATGTGCCTTCGTTAATGCCCGAAATTCCTCAATTGGTCGAAGTTGTGGGATTCATGTCTTTTGGGACGAAAGTGACATTTTTGGTGTTAAACCATTCTACCGTTGATTTCGAGTAGTGGCAAGAAGCAAGATCTCGTCAGAAAACAACAGTATCCTTGTGGCTTCGAATCATGGGTAGAAGTCGTTTTTTTAAACATACCTTGATGTGTATTTCTCTGTTCATTGAAGCAGTGGTGATAAAGGGTTTCGAAAACTTACCGCTGCTACAAATTGCTTGCCAGACCATAACTTTCTTACCAAATATTTCGACTTCAATCGATGTCTCGGACTGGTTTAACACTTACCCTTCTCGCGCCGTATTATATTGTGGTCCCGGCAAGGATTTGTAATCGAGTTTCACGTAGGTTTCGTCGTCTATTATTATGAAGTTCAAATTTCCAGCAAGAATCGTATTGTACAGCTTTCGAACCCTCGGCCTGATCGATGCTTCTTGTTTCGGACTACGTTTTGGTTGTTTCTGCTTCTTATAGGTTCGAAAATTCAAACGTTCTTTAACACGAAGAACATTTGACTTCGAAGTGCCCACTTTTTTGGCCACATCCAGAACTGAAACCTCCTTCTTTTGCTCAAACGCTTTGCTCAGTATACGTTTATCCAACTGAGGGTTAGCAGGATCCTCAAAGGTGTTATCCTCACTGAACTTCCTGATTGCATTTCGCACGGCATTCTCACCCTCCATTTTTGCTATCTTTCTCAGTGACAGTCCGCGTTCTGTGCACCATTTGTACACAATTTTTCGACGTTGTTCTGTTGAAAGTCCACGCATTTCGAAACAAACTAATGAAAACGAATAAACAACTGCACAAGTGGTTAGAGAAGAGTGTAAACAATAGGACGCAGCCATAAAAATTGACAGATTCTGAACCATTGCGAAATGGCAGCGGTTTTTGGTTGCGTCCATACTTTCTGGGACAGTCTTTATGTTGCTATTTTTTACCCTCATTTGTTCCACGTTATTTAATTTTGTGATAGAAAATATTTTTTGCTAATACATAAGTCAATCTTTAGTATAAATATGAATGATTATCATTTTTATTCGTATTCACGTCCTCCAGTTATGTCTGTGATTGTATATTTTTTTTATTCGACTTCCTACAACTTCTTATTGGTCAAATTGAGTAAAGTCGATTCTGATTTGCCACTTTTTCGGTTGTTAATTTCTGAAATTGATCTTCTTTTTAAAATTCAAATTAAGACTGGATCGGAGGATTGCAGAAATTAATTCCAAATCCCAGAAAAATCGGTGCTTGACTGAACTGCAATGCAATTGTATTGAACGTATTGAACTAGTATTTAACTTTCAAAATTTCGTAATTCATCAATCAGGGTATGAACATTTTAGAAATTAAACATGATGGTCTTAGAATTCCAGTTGCATTTCCTCTGGCCGGCTTACAAGGCGGCTAAGCTCCCGTCCGCACAGGAGAACATATTCAAGATGCATCCTTTTCCCACTTCCACGGCGGGAGTAGGGATCCCGAATGTAGTCTTAATTTATGATTTTCATGCTGATAACGTTCCGCTCGAAATGGAGCTGGCAATAACTTTTTACCCCACCAGCGGCTTAGCTGCGATCGCACTGGGGCCCGCAGTTCCGAGCTACTACCGTGCTCCACCAGTGAATGAAAGTAAGTGCATTTAATGGGTTCAAGATTAGATTAGATCAGTGGGTGGGAGGAGTGTCGAGGCCTGTGCGCCAAACCATAGTCCGCTGCATGGTCCGTCCCCGGTCTGATCCGGTAACGGGGCCTCCGGGAACCGTACGGAATGGATTGAAAGTTGCATTCGTAAAATGCGTTAGCGTACGTACGGGGCGACCCACATAAAGGTTATGTGCACCGGAGGAATTACAGTCTCAGTAGAGCACAGCATTGATGCAGAACGCTTGGGCAAAGAATTATAGTCCAGGTCAGGTAACCTCGCAAGGAAACTTTGTGAGATTATACCAGCTCCGATGGAACGTAAGAATTTCGATTGAGTAAAACCACCAACCTCAATGCAGTTCTACTATTTTTCATAAACAGTCCCACTGATATCCCTCGTGAGTCGGTTCCTCATTTATCTCTGTCCCACTCTGGGACCATTAGTCAGCTGAACATCAATCTATTTTCGAAAAATGTATGTAAACGCGTCTTTCAGCCGCATTTTTTTTGAACCTACTAACCGACATTAGCTCCAACATTGGTCCACCTTTCCGCGTAGTCCCGATCGCATTTGTCCCGATCACCTGCAGCAGCAACAACCACCGGACTAAGCTTTCACTGATGCATCTCGAATTCCCTTTCGGTCTCGTTCTCTCTCTCTCTCTCTCTCTCTCTCCTCTCTCTCCCTCATTCGCAGTCCGTGGTCCTATCGTAAGTGTAATGAACTCGGACAGAATTTCGCGAATTTTATTTTTATCGTCGTAAAATAATAATTTTCGCACTGCCGCCGACCAGAGGCAGATCGTGCGAATACTTTCGTGCAAAACATTTCGACATTTACACACTGGCTGGTGTTTACCTGCAAAAAAGATGGAATTTATAGCCCAGTTGCGTACGAGTGCGAACGCAATTGAATATCATCTCTAGGTTTTTTTTATTATTTTGGTGCACCAAAAAAAACGGAGTTTGCACTTAATCAGATTCTTCTGTTACGATGTGGGATTATTCTGTGTCATTCTAAGGCAGTTTAGTTTATCTGTTCTGCCAGCTGTACATATATTGTTAACAGATTTCGGGAATCCGGAACTAATTGGCTCAAGAGGCACGTTCGTTATTTGCAGATTTGTGCCACAACTTCTGCTGCATATCTGAGAAACGTGGTGAAGGGAAAGCATCGCTCTGATTGGTCAATCGATGCAAAAGCGAAGCTGTTGGAAGCACTCGAATCTAAAAAAGGCGGGTGGGTAATGTCAGAGACATAACTGGATGTCGTGAATACGAAAAACACTGACATGTTCCTTAACACTTCCGAATATCAATTATTTGATCAATTGTATGAATTATGCATTCCCCTTTTTTCCACGTTTTTCGCAAAAACAAAGAAGGCTTCACTTGATCTTGATTACTGTGAATTTCACACAGCGACAAGTGCACAAATCAAATCAAACAGTTCTAGGTATGCACTAAACTGAGGATATTTACCTTCGATTTGCGAGCAAGAAATCCTAATAGTTCTCCAGAAAACTTTTAGAGCCTTTAGATCTAATTTTTGTTGAGAGGTTTCTTTGTAGGTGATTTCGTCTGTAGCTTTTTCACTAATGGACAGTCCTAACGGCTATAAAAATAGCCGCATACAGAATTTTAAGGACCAAATTGTGGAACTCACTACGATATTAAACACTGTTCGGAACATTTTCTCCAAACGATTTGTTGTACAGCAGCAGATATTTTGTTCTCTTCCTCAGAACGCGTTCTGATTGGCTGGTGTTGACATGGGTCAAATGAGACAGGTTTTTCAATAGTGTACTATTTAAATACTGCAATGCTTTTGCTATACACGTTCAAGTTGAAAAATTTCGATTCTATTGGTAGTTAGATTATATAAATCCTTTCACAGATCACTGAGCTATGAGCTTTAAAAATACGAGAAAGGCAAACGCGCCTTATAAATTATCCTCTTTGATACTCGTTTATACCAAACATTTCAGAAAAGTTTAATTTTGAATTATTTGAGATTATGTCAACCAACTGAACATTTTATCATAAAATTGTGATCATGTTTCCGATGGCATGTAGCAAAAATTATGTTAATTCGTTAGATACAACAAGAGATATTCACTATCAGAAACTTATCACTCTCTCAGAGGGTAAATTTTGAAAAGGCACCCCATAGTAAAGTAAGTCGTATTCACGACAAAATTTAAGCAAAATTATAGCTAATGTTTACAATTGTTCAAAGTATAGTTTTAGAACAAGAAAATAAGATCCTTCGCATCTCGTGCAGAATACTCGTAGTAGGCGGTTGCTCTTCGCTGCGGCTTCTTGTTATTGCATGGTATGTTTCATACCACTTGTATTCGGTTTTGCGCTTCCCTAGTGCTCAAAGTTTTCAGTGAGAGAATCGATTTCGCTGAGTCAAATGAAGAAAACGGTGATTTAGAAGAGAAATTTTATGAAAAAGAAATATATGTTTCGTTTATGGTTTTTCCTTCAATATAACACGGGAAGTTGCTATCGTATTTATGCCAGGGATGCCAGGTCATTTTTTCAAAAATCTGTGATCAAGCCAAAAACCTCTGTGCCCGTTTCCCGTACCATAATAGCAGATCAAAATCAATTTGGTGAGCAAAAAAAAAGGTCTCGCTACCAACACGCTCTGTACCTTTTTCCTCAACCGCTCTGTACTTTTTGGTGCTAAACTGTGCACGATTTCAAAAATTTTTGATTTTTTCCAGAATCTGTGAAAATCTGTGATCATTTTCAGAAATCTGTGAAAAAAAGTATCATTTTTTAAATCTGTGCAGAAAACTGAAAATCTGTGAAACACAGATTAATCTGTGAACCTGGCATCCCTGATTTATGCCTGCCAATATAGAAAAGACAACCGTGACTGCATAATTCTTTTCGGTAGTAGTGTGCCATCTAGTGGCTAGTAGTCATAACAGTGTTAACGTTTTTTCGGTGACAGTAAAAATGGAAATGGAGTGTATCTTAGCTAAGAAGAAAAAATCTAATATTTCATCATTATTAGGGAAATGAGAATTGAAAAATCTCGATTAGCAGAAGATTTTTTTAGTTGTTTCAAAAAATAACTAACTAAAGTCAGAAAGTCAACTATTTTGTTTCACAAAAAGGCTGACTTCGGTCTTTGGGTGCAGTTATTATTTTTAGACTTTTATAATTTTTATGTTTCAGTAACAGCATTTTTATTACATACTATTCAGCAGTTGGTTGAAGGATAGTTGGTTCCAAGAGTAAAAAATCCTTGTTGGCATTGTCGTTTCAATAGTCAAAAAAATCCGGTAATTTACAAAATTCCAATTTGCTAATACTTCTGAAATTTTCCATACCTGATGTATTTCCAGTTCATTTCCGTTTCTTTTTTTTTTAATAAATAAAACGTTAATTGAAAGGGAATCGTTTTTTTATACGGAATACTACCTTGATGAAAAAGTTCCCGGATTTTATTTAAGGCTATCGTCCAAGTACCATGCGCGCGGGTGGTTTTAGGAAATTTTCGATGGAAATTTTGAAAAATTTGCCAGAACCAAAAACATACAACCCTTTGAAATACTTTTATCTACCTACAGGGTGAAAACGGCTGGGAAATTGTTTTTGTGATCGGCTGAAAATGAGTGTTTTTGTGATCTTTCACAATTATCTGGAAAAATAATGCGATGACATATTTTTTTTTTCATATAAACCTTATGATGGATACACAGATTACATTTGAACACATTTTTGGAAAACCTTTTCACGCTTTTCATAGAAAATCCACGAATTTCAAAAATTTCCACGAAATCGGTTATATGAAATTCGTTGATTTTCCATGAAAAGCGTGAAATGGTTTTTCAAAAATGTGTCCGAATGTGATCCTTGTTACCAGCATAAGGTGTTTTTGAAAAAAAAAATTCATTCCATCGAATTATTTTTTCAAATAATTGTGAAAGATTACAAAAAAAGTTCATTTTCTCAGTGCTATTTTTGATAAAACTCGTAAAATCCTCCGAATTTTCCAGTCATTTTCACCCTGTAGATAGATAAAAGTATTTCAAAGGTCTGCATGTTTTTGGTTTTGTCAAATTTTTCAAAATTTCCATCGAAAATTTCCTAAAACCACCCGCACGCATGGTACTTGGACGATGGCCTTAAAAAATTAAAAATACAAGATTACTCATCAAAATCGATATTGTCCCCTCTCAAAGTACTCCCCATCGACTGCAACACACTTATGCCTCATCTCGGTTGCTGAAACGCGTTCCACGGAGCGGTTTCTTGAGTCGAGCGAATAGGAGAAAGTCGCAGGGAGCGAAATCGGTTGAATCCAAGAGTTGTTTGCCCACAAATCTAGTATTTTTCGGCGCATTACTTCACGCAAACGTCTGGCCTAGGGGAAGGAATTCATGATACACAACCCCCTTGTAATCAATGAAACCTGTGAGCATCGCCTTCTTTTTCGACTGAAAACATAATCATTCACAGACTCACGGCCACATCGGGAACGTTCGTGCCACTGATAAACGACTGTTTTCTTCAGAATATCATTGCCAAACCCCTCTTCTAACATTTGCAATGCCATCGCACCATTGAAACCGTTATAAACGCAAATTCGTTGTTGAAAATTCTATTCCATGTGCAAAATCTTTCAAAATCGAGGACCCACACAGTCGCAGATGTATTCAATACTTACAAAAAAATCTAATCGGGCAACTGAGAGCGCCACACGATGGTGATTCCGGGAACTTTTTCCATCAAGGTAGTATTTTCCATTGCCATTTTTTGTAAAAACCGAAAAAACCTCGAAAAGTGCGTGGCCCAAAGAGGCAAAGAGATGGTAGTCAGATGGAGCCAGTTCTGGTGAGTGAGCTGCATGGTCCAGCACTTCCCACTGGAGACCTGACAGTGTGTCGTGAACGCCTTTCGTCTTGTGCGTTGGTGCATTGTCATGAATTGTCGCTGACTCGTAGACGCTTGCGCTCCCAACGCCTGTGCAAGCTGTCATTGCGCTTTGTGTGTCCTTTTCATCCAATAATGCTTGCATTTTGTATTATCATGTCAGTTTGGAAGATATTTATCTAGAATTTCAATATGACCAAGAGCTTATCCTCAGCAAAAAATTAACTAATTATTAGCAAAGCAAAGATCGATATTTTCACAGTCAAACTGCTTTTTAACAATTCTCAAACGAAACGATTTGCCGGTACGAGTAATTTTGATTTTAGAACATGTCAAATGAAGTAAATAAATTAGTTTAGACTGGTAATTTTCTACGCCCCAAACGATTATGATTGAGTGTGTGCCTGTGTATCAATTTGGCAGCCAAGAGAAAACGCATTTGCTACGCTTGGCCAAATGTCAGTGTTTGATATGCGCTCGCTGTGCAAAGTGCAAACGGTTGCACTTGCACCAGCCGCGTAGAGATAGGCCAATGTTGCACTTAGCGAGTCAATCGTTTTCATGTCACACCGGGCCGTGTGTGTCCACGAGAACGCATCTTCGCAAAACGTCCACGCTCTCTGGCAGGCAGGGCCAGGCGCGGTGCGGCCTGGCCGAAGTGCGGTCCGTACGCGGCACACTTTTCATGCGCCAGTTAAATTGGGGCAAATTATGCAATTTGACTTGTTGGCACCCCACATTTTCGTGCTGTGGTTTTGGCATGTTGGTACCGCGTAATGGACGTTGGAGTTTTTACGGTGCGAACTGGGTCATCCTGCTAGGTGTTATTGAAATCTTCCGAAGGAGCGCATCAGGAGCTATGGGTGAATGTTGTAAATAACTGCAAAACTGCAATACACATCGTCTAGTTGTTGACACAATTCGAGCTTGATTACCCAAGGCCCATTGCCCATTAGTTCGCTGGAAAGCATCCACACGCACTCCGCACATTACCGTTTCGATCAAAGGGAATGCTTCTCGGTCGAACATCACCGCCAGCAACAAAATAGCCCTCCTATCGACAACCACGGCAAAATACGCCTACGACCACAGAGCCGCTATCCATCTCCAGTTAGCTCCGCCCACCACTCACAGTTGTACGGCTCAGTACCGCCGCTGCTCCCTCGTACACTGCATTCACATACAATCACGTTCCCCTTTGGTCGATGTCGATGTCGATGCCAGCCGTACCGCGAACGGTGGACCGGTACTTGCAGCAATTGCAGCAGCACCAGCAGCACTAGCAATGCTCAACGGTGAGTCCTTATCATAGCCAATCAGAGCAGCCAGTTACACCCTTGCAGGCCTTCTTCGATCGGAACGGAAAAATCAAACGCGTGCACGACTCTCTCTCAGCGCCATATTCCCTCAACCGTGGAAACATTCGGAATCGACGCGAGACCAGTGGACTCCGGTCGGGACCAGAGAGGGGGAAACCTTCGACATACGGCACACCAATCGACAGCGAAAAAGGAACGGAATGGCGAAAATGGTAAGAATCCTAAAAACAAAAAAAAACTACACGATTCCTAGAAAGGGAACCCTGCGCCCATTCGCCCGATGCCCGGCAGCCCAAAAGGGGAAAAAAATAAAACTGCATACACGGAACTAGTAGACTGGCAAGCAATAAAACAAAATACACAGTGCCTACAGCCGCCTAGGTATCGCCAGCCCTCCCATATTATCACGAGCACAAACACACACACACACACACATGTACCGGCATCCGAGTGGACGCCTCATTTGTGTTTCCTCCGAAACACGATCGCCTTGAATGAAAACAAAGCCGAGGCAAAAGGTTGCACATTTCGGCCGCTAGATTTTGGCAAGCAGTTTTGCGGTGTCACCTTCTAAGAAGATGCCAAGCGGAATTCATTTTGATAAAAAAAAAATAAACTCTATATATTTTAAGTCGTGTTACTTCAAGAAGCCGAGAAACAACAGCGTAAAGGTGGTAACGCAGAAAACGAAGCTGTTTAGGAGGAAAGTCCTTGTAAGCATGACCCAAAACCGTTTATTTTCTGGACTTGAACGTTCATCGATAACGGAGCTTTTTGCTTTTTTTTGTTTTTCTAATATTGTAGAGTAAAAGAACGACGATTGCCAATTCTAGGTTTTTATCATTTTGAGAAACATTGATTCCTCTTGTTATCTTGGTGGGATCAAAACTGGAAATTATACGAACGTTCTTTTATGTACGTAACTCTGGAACCGCTATTTCTATACGGGATGAAAATAACTTCAAACTTTACCTGTTTTACGCACAAAAATTGCTTCACTATTCAATCAATCCCCACAGGTAGCAGTTTTGCTGCGGATTGCGTCATCCAGCTGCTGGTCGTTTTTAGAACTTGACTCAAAACCTGGGTTTTGGAACCGGATTGTGGAATTGAGATCAGAATTTTGAGTCTAGACCAGGACTTTGGAACTGAAATTCGGAAATGAGCTTTGGATTAGAATCTATATATTGAAACCGAGTCCTGATATTGAAATTGAGGTCAGAATTCCGTTCCAAAATTGCTACTTTGAATTCAGTTTCAGTTCTGGAACTTAAGATCAAAATACAGGGCCAGAATTTAGATCCGAAATTCAGTTATATTTCCAGTGTTTGATTCTCAAATAGATGCCACAATCCAGGTTCAGAATTTAGAAATTGGTCCCAAAACTCAGTTCTGTTCCGCATTCCGGATTCTAGAACTTAATTTGAGAGCAGAATTCTGGATTTGAAAACTGAATCCTGGACCATAATTCTGAAGCTTATGTCACGTCATCCGATTATGTCTCTTGACATTACACATCCGCCTTTTTCTCCTAGACTTTCAGCACCTACAGGCTTCACTAATTTAATTTAATCAACTTTCTCTTTGGTAATATGATTTTTTTTTATTTAAAAGGTATTTTTATTCAGGCCTATTTGCGTACAAGCTTTACGTGGGCGAATAAGCCGATTTTTTAAATTATGTATTTTTTGAAGTGGATCTCGTTGTCACTCTTTTTCTAGGAGGAGAGGAGCTTCCATCTCCCTCCTGCGAGGGTTGAGGGTCACTTTGTTCGTGACTCGTCTTGTCATCCATTGCCGCATCGGTGGTTTTGTTGTTGATTTCCGTCTTCTTTTCGTTTTCCTTGATGTTCGCAGTCTTGAGCTCGTTGCTAGTTGCTGTAGATGCGCCTTGTTGTACATTGGTAGCAGTTGCTGGTTGGTTTGATGGTGAAACAGGAGTACTGTGCTCACTAGTTTCCATTGTTGAACGGTTGACCTTGTCTTTGGTTGAAGATGTCCTTTTCGCAGTTTCTGTGCAAGGTTTACCGTAGTGTGCCGGTTGTTCACAAAACTGACATGTAACCAGCTGATTTTCATAGGTAATCAGTGTTTTACACGGATGTGTTCTACCTTGACCACAAATGATGTAAGATGGAATTGCCTTACGTAGTTGCATACGTACCACTCGCACGCCATTCCGGATAACGGGGAAAAAATTCCGCCATACTTCCCTTTCGATGGAAAGGATTTCACCGTACCGCGACATATTCTCCCGAACGTACTGATCGGTGACCTGCGGGGGGAGGTCATGCACGCGTACTTCTATGGCATTGTCCACTATGTGCACAGGGATTTTGTATTTAATGTTGTCACACTCAACGCTGTGCACCTCGTTGTTAACCAAAGCGAATGCAATTGCATCGCTTTCACGTTTAAACATAATGTACACACAGTTAGACGCCTTGTTGAATTGAATCTCACTTACTTTATTAGCGTCTAGATACATTCGTTCTTTAAGTAAGATTTCAATTTCATTTGCTGCTGGTCTAACTTTGCAACGCTTGAAATCTATAAAAATTGAATTTGGTCTTGTAGGCCAAGATTCCGGCTTTGTTTAATCGTATTTGACCATTCCGTACACTCTATTGTTCACTGTACTGTATTGTCTTTGTTTCTGTTGTTTCGACCGTAAATGATTTGCGACCATAAATGATTTTCGACTGCGTCGTGTGAGATGCGAGCACGAACTGGTTGGCAAGATGATGTTTTGCATGTTCGAAACGCTAAACTAATTTTGACAGCAAATTGGTTCCAAAATTTGTTCAATACTGCTGTTTTAGCGACGCAAAAACTCGATAACAAATGCATCTATTTTCTTCTCATTCAAACCATCGAACGGAGACAGTAGATCTACCTATGCCTACATTTTAACGCTTAATTCGACTTAACTTAGTTGAGTTAACAGTGTAGCCATAGCTCTACGCACTTTCATTTAGTTAGTGATTCTAAAACCATATATTAGCGGAGCAGGAATTCTAGATCTAGCAACAAGATAAACATAACAAAAATTCTGGCAAGTGATTTTTAGAGTGTACGAGTTTGTTCGCTCTAATCAGCAAAGAAAATCAAGTGTATCCATCAGTTTCGCTCAAATTCAGTGAGAAAAAAGCATAAAGCATTTGTAGATTATTTCATGATTCTTTCAAATGACATACCTATACTCACCATTTGGTATCAATACTCTCCACTGATGGTGAACAATGAGCAACAAGACGATTGTAAACAAGCAGATTGGAACCGCTTTTGACAGCTCAATTGGAATCATAACAATGGCATTAAAAAATCACAAATTTGGCTTGCTTGGCATCATATTGTTATCATGGAGATACAGGTCCTGACGGAAACTTAACAACCACCGCGCCTATCAAACAGTAACTCTAGAACTAGAACTTGTATGGTAAATGGCTGCCCATCTTGATTTTTAATCTTGATTCGAGTTTAGGCTTGAAAATCAAACTATCTCAAGCCATCTCTGAGTAAAATATGTAAGCTTTATTTTTCGATCCGAATCCGAATAAAAATTTCTGTTTAGATCTTTATGAATTTCCTCATGTAAAGAATACTATTAGAAGTACAAATTAGTTCGGTCCGTTTTAAAAAGATGGCTGTTATGAATATTGAACAGTAACAGCTGATGTCGATAGTTTCAAGAGGTTAGACAGTTCATATTGCTTCGAGTTTTGAAAAAAAAAACTTGTATGTGTTTTTCATTGTGTTAATTACGATCAATTTGTGTTAACTAAGCAGCATTTGCGGCAAGTTTCAGTGGATATTCTATGATAAATCCAAGAAGAAAAAAGTTCTACGCTATGCCCGGTCTATTGGGTCTCAACATAAACATTAAAGCCGAATATTCATGGTTCGAAGGTCATTGTTGTACATTTGGTGGGTTCCCAAGTAGCAATCCGCAACTAGTTCTGGTACGACTAAGTCCAAACTATGTTGGAATAAGAGCACGAATATGTTTCATATGTTATACTGGTTAAAACAAGATGACAACAATGTTTCTTCATAACATAACTAGTTACGAAATAGTCATTTAGGTTTCAAATCACCACATCTTATTTGTCATATTGAATTAATTATAAATTATAAGCTATCGTTACTTAATCCAAACATATCTTTAATAACAAATATGCTTCTAGCTATTAGTTGAAAAGCGAAGGATTTAGCGTAAAAGCTCGTAGTGTTGCAACCTATTTTAATTTTTGGCAGCACTGCATTTATTTTTGTAAACTTGGAACAGATTATAGAACATTCTTATCGGAACGCAAGAATTGACCCATATTAACCGATGAGAATGATTTCAAATCTTCGGAGGTCGACTAGAAACAACAACTCTGTTAATTTTGTGAAGTATTGATAAAAATTATTAATATTGAAATTGCAATTCCCAACTGAAGTCAAATGAATTTACTTGATTTCTGAAAACTATTCCGAAAATAATTTCCATTTACCAATAGTAAATGACTAATTTAAAAAATTCCTCAGGGGACTACTCCTCAAACTTCAAAAAACTTCTGAAGTATTCAAAACTGTTTCAGAATGAATCTATTCTATGAATTCTGATATAATTCAGATAACTGCAGATATCAGAAAACTTGAATTTAGAGACTTCAAGGAACATCCCGTAACATAAAACCTTTAAATATTTATACTAACTTTAACACAACAAATTAAAATATCCAACGATTTTTAGTGAATGTAGTACATTTTCGAAAATGTGATAAGACTTCATGAGTAGGAGGGTAGAAAACTTGTTCAAAGATTCATGAGACGATGGCAAGCGGCGGCTAGCGTAATCACGTCTTTGCATGCGAATAGCACTTGTATGCAACCTTGAATGAACGTTGTTTTGTTCTCTACGAGTACGAATTGAATGATTATCGAATAGAAAGCCTAAAAATACTTTGCATCTTTCTAGGTTGCAGGGAGGAAGGGAGCATCCCGGAATTTTGTCGTGAATACGACTTACTTCACAATGGGGGGCCTTTTCAAAATTTACTCTTTGAAAGAGTGATAAGTTTTTGATCGTGAATATCTCTTGTTGCATCTAACGTATCAACATAATTTTTGCTACATGCCATCGGAAATATGATCACAATTTTATGATAAAATTTTCGGTGGTGTAACATAATCTCAAATAGTTCAAAATTAAACTTTTCTGAAATGTTTGGCATCAACGATTATCAAAAAAGGGAATCACATGACGATTGTTTGCTTTCTCGTATTTCGAAAGCTCATAGCTCAGTGATCTGTGGAAGGATTTATATAATCTAACTACCAATAGATTCAAAATTTTTCAACTTTAACGTACATTGCAACAACACTGAAGTTTTTCAATAGTACTCTGTTGAAAAACCTGTTTGATTTGATACATTTCAGCATCAACCAATCAGAACGCGTTCTGAGGAAGAGTACAAAATATGTGCTGTTCCAGCGATATAAAAGGTGATATTGCCACTTTTTCTATAATTTTGTGAGCAAGATCACAGAAAGAAGACACACACGGGAGTAACATCGGGCTGGTCACACAGCAAAACCACACCAGAAGCTTGCCAGCTGAAGTCATCAGTGTACACGCTAAGAACCGTCTCGGATCTGAATGCAGATCCTGTTTTTCGTGACAATTCATAGTACTTTTCAGTGCTACAGATCATCAGAAAGAATTAATTTAATTTTCTCTTTCGTACTAAAAGCATCAGATTGAAGTAGAAAAAGTTTGCATCATCACTAACACTTTCAATTACGAATCACGCAATGCGAAAATGAAAGTGTTGATATAGAACACATCTTTATACTAGTATGGGTGTCGTTTGGAAATATGCCGTGCGAAACTGGGTTGCCAGGTATACAGAATAATTTGTAAAGAACTTACTGGCTATTACATAATATTTGATTGTGTTTCCTAATGTTTAATGTAACTAATCTGATTGTTAGTTTAGGTGCATCGTTTCAAATTCTAGTAGTGAAAAAGGGGAATGCTGGCACAATTCATACGATTGATCAACTAATTGATATTCTGAAGTGTTAAGGAACATGTCAGTTGTTTTCGTATCCACGACATCCAGTTATGTCTCTGACATTACCCACCCGCCTTTTTCAGGAGGGGGAGGTGAGTTTTACGAATAATCGAAGATATAAAATTGTTTCTCATTTTTCATAATGAATATATATCAAAAACTTAACAAATTTGGCATGTGATTTATTTTAAATAAATATATTTAAAATTCTGTTCACTCGATGATGTTCCCATGCTAACAATTTTTTAAATAAATTTCGACCTTATATCCGAATTTGTTAACCTTCGCCTTAACCCTAGTCACGAGGTTCTATACAACCTCAGAGTCGACAACTTGTGCATATTAACCCATGCTTTCTTCAATTTCTCAACATTCTTCACTACTTTAGATCGCTTTAAAAGGTTCATAATGGCGAAATGTTTTTCTATTAGTTTAGCAGTTTCGGACCGTTTTGAGGAGTTCAGTCGCCATCAGTGGACATCATTCGACTTACATATACCTAGTACATATATCTAGTAAGTTATATGTGTAGAGCCATGCTGCCAATTCCAGCCAAAATATCGTCAAACCGTCGTGAACCTTCGGGAGATGGAGAAGCCGCATTTGGAGACACTTTTCGAAATAGGACTGTCCATTCGTGGTGCTTGTTGTCCGTTATCCGTAGGTACGGATCGTTTGCCAAATTGATAACTTCTTCTGAGTCGGGAGGTTCTAAGAAACATCACATTTAGCTTTGACAGTCACATACAGGTTTCCTGGAAATCATTTTATCGATCATTGTTTTCAATCAGATTTTCGATTCAACTGAAAGCTATTCCATAGTACTGAATTGATTCACATGTTGTGTAAATTTCGTTATTTTTTTTCTGTGTATTCGTCTATATTGAATCGTTTGTTCTCGAGCCCAGCCGAAATGTCAAGCTCAAAAAAAAGTATTCGTGTTGAAGGTGATTTTAATAAGCCGTTCATTCTAAACGCAGCTAAAGTTGGACATAATTTTTCTTGGCATTCGCACATTTTCACTTTCCAACAAACTTTGGCAGATTGCACTGCCGGCCTGCTGCGTTCCGCTCAGAAGCCCATACTTGCACAAATCAAATATACACCGGACAACTCGAAAGCGATTTCGTTAGAAACCAACCGGGGTGGCGCGGAAGTTTCGCACATGGAAGCTACAAAAGTGGTAAGAACTGAAATGCACATAACCGTGACAGTGACTAACACCGACGACCATGACTGCGCTGCGGTGGTGGAAGTAATCAGCGTCGTCGTCGTCGTCGTCGTCGTCGTTCGCCTGTGTTCGCTCAGCTGTGGTGTGAGACAACCAAAATAATAATAGGTAGCGAAAAAAAAACTGACTTACGGGAATCATTACTACTTGTGAGGGGGAATATTACATAGATGAGGTGAAATGTGATTGCCGT
This sequence comes from Malaya genurostris, assembly GCF_030247185.1. NCBI lineage: Eukaryota > Metazoa > Arthropoda > Insecta > Diptera > Culicidae > Malaya > Malaya genurostris. The sequence goes on from NC_080570.1 coordinate 131,416,994, forward strand.
AATGATGTAAATCTTTCAATTTGTCAACTGTCATTCTGTCCACTGTCAAAAACAGAACAAACCGAGTACGGTTTGGAGGGTACAGAATTTGTACCACACACCGTCGTCAAGAGTCGCATCTTTCACTACGACTTCGGTGCATCGAATTTTTTTTGTTTGTTGCGACTTTGTGCGCGGTGTGAAACGCGTGTGTATGTGCGAATCGTACAATCAAACGATGCAAACGGAATGCAGGGAACTGAGAGCTGTGTGGTAGGACAACAACAACAACAACAAAATAACTCTAAAGAGGAAAAAAATGACAACGAAACGCATTCGTCTAAGAAAATATAAATCACCGTGCACCGGAGGAGGAAACAGAAACAAAGCCTGTCTGCGTGGGGGGCGGATCCCGGCTGACCACCGAGAGCAGGCGCTGTTGCTGTTGCTGTTTCTGCTGCTGTTGTTGAGGTTTTAGGGAAGGCGTCTCCGGGGATGCCGCCACACCACAGCCACCGTTAGGCCGAAAACAATAAGTCAAGTCGTCGGACACTTCGGAATCAGTGCACCAGAGTAAATGCAATGCGTTACAGACGTCGCCCGGTGGTAACCTTGCTGCTGTTCCGCCGTCGGATCAGCAGGACGGCGGTGTCGGCGGCGAAGTTCCGCGCGCACAGTCACACAGGTGAAGCAGTAACAAAAAAGCTCATTAAAAATTATTGATGCGTTAAAAAAATTGCTATATAAATATTTCGTGGCCAACAATGAAAATGGGAAAATGCAGCGACCGGTGACGTGAGCGAGCCCGAAAAGAAAAACAAGCCAGTAGGCTACGCTGCCATCAACGGAGCGCGAAGGCGAAAGGCGCTGAAAGAAAGGAGGAAACCTGACTTGACGTCGTCACTAGTGCATTTATGGTTGCAAGCAATTGCACTGATTTTTTTTTTCTGCTGCTGCTACTGCTGTTGTTGTTGTTGCATTTGCCAACGGCGCAGTGCCAAACGGGAAGTGATTGTACGCATCTAATTAGTCTGACGTCCGCCCGCCCTCTCGCGAGCCTTCCGGTTGACGTTGACGGTTGAGGGGTGCCCCAATTGGAACTATTTTGGATTCATTGACAAGGAGAAAGAACCAATCGCTGACCGATTTCAAAATGCAATGTTTTTAGACCGCTGGTTGACTAGCCGGCACGGAGGTCCGTTGTTTGGGAAATTTGATCCCAACTGCGCGATAAACAGACGCATTCTGGGTCAGAAAAGTCACAACACGCATGACTGGTGGTGACATCGGTTCTTCGATTTCAGGTACGGATCAGAAGCACCTTCGGGGGTGTGGCAGGCGGCGGCGACAGCGGCGGCGGCGACGACGAGAAGGGTTTTGTCAATTCGATTCGGTTGGCAAATTTGAGTAAAACTGTACAAACTGACTTGGCAGGTGAGCGCTGGATGGATGGATGGACGGGCAACTGGCTAACAGCTAAGCGCTTTCCTTCGGGCTGCTGAGTGAGCGATTGCCGGAACCATTGGCCAGAACTACCGTTGCAATTGCGGATTTTCGACTTCGGTGGAATAGCGGTTCATTGGTAAAAATGTGATACGTACAGGAAATTTTATGTTGATTGACGTGGAAAAAATTTGACGTCTGTGAAAATTGGCTGCTTCAGTCGTAGGCAGTTATGTGGAAATTTTCGAGCAATGAATTAATGTCAACCAAAGAACGGGATTAAAAGAACAAATACACAGTTCGTTGCTAATATTCGGAGCCACATTAACGGTTAATCGAAAGGATTCGAAGCACAATTCGAGAAGATTTTCTAATGCCCTTCGGATGGGAAATCGTTTAAAAATGTCTTCTGCTATTTATAAAGAACCCAATTGATAACTGAAATAAAAGCTTCCAATTAATGCATATGTAAAAACCTGATAAGATATAACTGACGAATCAAAAAAAAAATGTTGTTGGTACTCAGAATCGAATTTGAATCGATCCATTGGAACTATAATCAGACATTGGAATGCTAGATTCAGATCCAGATTATTTATTATTGCTTTGAATTCACGTACAGCGTTAATATGAAAACAGTAACGTTCCCAAGCTACAAGAAACCAAGCGTTTCATGCGACATGCAAAATCTGATAAAATTGGAAATTAGAATGGTATCTATTTTTCGTATTGAATAAACGAAAGAAAACGTGGCAAATCAGAACAGCCGGCGTGGCAATATTCGGAAGAAACCTCCTTTAATGGGTTCCATTTTCCATTTGCAGATGTCGCTACTAGTAATTGAGTTTTTACGAAAATGCTTCCGACAGGCAGATGGCGTCGCAATTTGAGCCCCTCTAGCGTTTAATTGGCACAATGCCGCTAACGGGTGACAACTAAATTTTTGGAATTTCTTTCTCAAGCTGTCAAAAGAAGACAAACATACCTGAAGAAGATCTGATTTATTGAAATTAAAGATACACAGTCCATTGTTGAAAAATAAATCAGTGAACATTTGAAAACGGTCCGTAATCGGATGATCGACGAAGCTTCCGTTTGATGTCGGAACAGGAGCGTTCTACGGCCTTCATATCAACTTTGCGAATGCATCTCTTGATTCTACCAATCAACTGTTTGCAATTCGTGGCTCTCCAGTTATTTTTGTACACCAAGGAGCTCAAAACCCCGAAGAAATCTTCGATTGAGCGACATTGAGGCAGATTTGTCGGGTTGTGGTTTTTGGGTACAAATGGGGTCGAATGGGTATTCAGGAACGATTGTGTTTTTTTGGCGTAATGCGATGACGTTTTATCCGGCCAAAACACGTATTGTCCGTCAGCATGATGTTTTTGAAGAAACGGGATCAAAATTTTCTTCAAACATTCGTTCTGGTACACATTTTGATTGATTGCAAACCAGAGGGTTTGAACCGTGGCTTTACCTTTCTCGGAAATGGCAATATACATCATCACCTTCTGTTCGAACTTCTGTTTAAACTTATATTTCAAGTTCGGAGGTGCAATAGAGCTTTCCATTGAATAGTATCGATCGTTTCCGGGAATCTACGTCTTCGAAAGAAGGAAATAACTTTCGTCGTCCAAAACAAAACCTTTTCCGGAATAATTTTTGATCAACCAGTGGCATTGGGACTTCAGCGTTGAAATCTGTGCGTCAGTATATTCCGGGGCTCGTGTCTTCTTTCGGCACTTTATTCCGACTCTTTTCAATGTTTTGCAGATGTACTGGTGAGAACAGTTGAACTTTTTTGCGGCATCCCTTTAACTCAGTGAATCCTTGTTGATGAAGGCACGAGAAAGAGAACGAAGTCCTTTTGCGTCCATAATTTTGGCTGGTCTTCCACTAACTTTCTTGCGAGCAGTTATTGAGGATCTTAGGATATGGCAAAGAGTCGAAGCCGCAACATTTTTGCTTTTAAAATGTTGTACTATAAACTTTTTGCCGAGATTTCTGTGCAGTTCGTAGAACTGTACATCGTGCTCGCGAAATACATCTTGTTTCGACGGCATTTTGAGCAAAACTGAGCAAACATAAACAAAACAGAAAATACCAGCAGAAAGAGGAGAGAGAGAGAGAGAGAGAGAGAGAGAGAGAGAGAGAGAGAGAGAGAGAGAGAGAGAGAGAGAGCTAACACATACACACTCTTCTTTCTCTCTGAGCTCGTTTGTTGTTAAGCATACAGGCCTCGAGAAAATTCCAAAATTTTAGTTGCCACCCGTTAAAATAAAATGTAGAGGCGCTGCTTGTTTAGAAATGATAATTTCAGCAAGAACTGTCAAATCAGTTAAAAAAATTTCAATTAATCAACCTATTCAACGATTTCTAATAAAAACGGGCAAATTCATTTGAAAAATCAAGGTAGAAGTTGAAGCAAAAGTTTTTACTCTAAGGTGGTAACGTTGATCTCAATTTTTTGTGCGAAAACTAAGGTTTATTTAGAATGAAGCATTATACTTGGTTCAATACCATTTTTCAAATGCCCGGAAATAACAAATAAAGTATCCAAAATAAATGGTACTCGATCACTATACATTCCAGTACTCGAGAAATCAACATTACATAGGTTTCCGTTCATCAAAATGTTGATCCGAAAAAACCTAACCTTACTCAATTTCACACATTTCTAAAGATTTTCCATATTTAATCGTAGTTTACACTAGAAAAAGCAGTAGTAATCACTGGAATGAAATCGATTTTCTTCTACTCCGAGTTTACTTTTATAGCTGATATCTATCTGTACTATTGAATAAACGAACAAATCGTTGCCAATCACTACTGCCGCCGTGAAAATTTTCGGAAGAATCCTCCTTTTGTTAGTTCCATTTTTCATTTGGCAGGTGTCGCTACCGGTAATTCAGCTTTGCGACAATGTGCCAATAGAGCAGAGATGCCAGATATTTTCATAAAAAAATCTGTATTGCTTTGTATAAAAAATCTGTATTAATCTGCATTCACTAATAAAATGGAATTCTTACCACAAAATAATGCCAGAAGATGTTATTCCAATATAACGTGATTGTGGGATGGTAGACTCAATCAGTCATTGCCGCGCTCACAAGAATATTCAACGACGAAATTTCATAGTTTTTTTTTATTTTTTTTTATCCACAATTGAATTGTAAATTCCATATATCTCGGTTGATTTTGCAGAAGGCCGTAAGAGCAAATGACAGTTATCTTTGTTTACTCTCTCTTTCGATTATTGTGATGTGATTGAAAATATTTTCTTGGATTGTTGTTTGAAAGTCGAAAGTTTCGGGCATCATTCTATGCTATTAATAGAAGAGAAAGTGAACAAAGAGAAACTGTCACTTGCTCTTATGGCCTTCTGAAAAATCAACCGAGATATTTATCTAGTTTGAAATTGTTGACTTCATTATTTGACATAAAATTTCAACGCCCAATATGCAACGTCAAGTCGGGTCATACAGCTCTCAGTTTGACGGTAAAGTTTCATGATGCCATTACTTCCTTGAATATCAGTTTAAATTGGTTTCAAATTATAATATTTAATGGATTCACAACAAATTTCCATATCAATTTGTGATTTGTCCATTGATTGACAGACTTTTATCTCGTCACTGGAATCAAATACTAAATAATAGCTCAGACAGAAAAGTTTATTTTTTTCTTTCTTACTTTTTGTGAGATCTGAATAAATCTGTATTAAATTGAGGAAATCTGTATAAAATCTGTATAAAATCTGTACTCTGTATAAAATCTGTATAAGCATGTAAAAATCTACATAATACAGATAAATCTGTATAAATGGCATCTCTGCAATAGAGACATGTTCCAGATTTGTTCTGTCAAAATTTCATCACATTTTCAGTAAATTAATGCTTCAGTTATTGAGCTTACACGGGAATTAAAAACTTCTTTTTAGTTAATTTTGAGTTCTTTTGAATCTTTTTTTTTTCATTCGCTCCTTCAATGGTTGTCAAAATACAAAAAGCAAAACCACCCAACAGCGAAATTGAGTCAATACGACTCAACTGTAGAGTAAATAAAACTCATCTTTAGGTTTTTTTTTGCACGTGCCTTACGAAAACTACCTAGAACCATTTTACCTAAAATTAGGCTGTTTTTGAACGGAACCCCCAAATTGAGAGGATTGTACTTAAAATTAGGTTATTTTGGGGCTCCGTGTAGACATAAATATACACTCTTACCAGCCGCTACCTAATTTTGGGTCAAAATCTACCCAAAATCAACTAAAGTGCATCTCCCCAATTTTGGGTAACGAGTGATGACCTCCAAATTTAGGTAAATGTTAGTTTAGTACAAGTGTTTTACAGTAACAAAGCACGCTACCCATTTTTACCGATCAACTCAAAGTTTGAGTAGATAACGGACGGTAACTTATACAAGAGCTCGACAATGAGTGATTTCTTCTCAAAAAATAGGTAGAAATGATTTTCAGTGTATACTTATAGTACACACTCAAACAAAATTGGCCGAAATCCTGTGTAAATTTCAGATTTGCCATACGTTGGAAACACTACTGCCCCCATACTCAACCGTACGCCGCAAGCTTTCAAAACGCTCAACTACGTTCCGGAACGATTACCAAATGCTCCTGTCTGTTATAGAAATATTCCAACTACAACAATTTGAACACTTTCCTCGTGATTTCCTTCAGGGGAAATAAACAGTTTCGGAAAATCGTTTTTTTTTCACATTTTTTTGTAGTTTAACATTTCAAAAATATTCTAAAAATATTCAGTTTAAGTTACCAAAAATATTGTTTGCTTTTTTGAGAAAAAAACGCGTTTTTTACCTAAAAATGCACGAACTGATAAAAATCAAAATAATAACATGAGAACGACAGAGCACAGTGGTTCAAAAGCGCAATTTCACGCTCTTAATTAATAACTCATAGGAACGTGGTTTTTTAGGTACAGTATCTTCAGCAAAGTTGTTCAGAATGATAGACGCCATCTTTTGGTAAGTTTTATTTATGTGATTAATCCCCCTAAAAGTGAGATAAACATATTATTTTAGTTCAGAGAAAACATAGGGGCTAAGTTACTTCGACAAAGTTGTTCAGAAGGTTATTTCAAACAAATTTGCTGAAGATACTATTCCCGTAACTTGAGTGTAATTCATGATATAATGTATTTTCTGAAAAGGGTGCCCTAAAACCAGTTTTTGTATTAAAACACATATATTATCACTTTATATGAGTTTTTCATGTTCTACAAAGTTTTTCATCATTAAAAACTACACAACTTTCTCAAACATACTATGCTGCTATCATTTCAGTTTAATGAAATAGAGCCATTTTTCATGGTTTTTATTACAAAATTTCAACTTGTCTATCATCAAAAGGCGCAGAAAGGTGCAGATGAGACTAGTTACATATTAAACTACTTGTCAAGAGCTTTCATACCGTGGTTGAATTACTCGTCTGCGATCGTCTGCAGGCGAGATATGTTCTTTTGAAATATCCTTGTCCTTGACATTTGCAATGATAAGGTGCACTTCATGTCATATCAGACTTCAGTATATATTCATTACTATGGTACTTGCTACAAAATATGATTTTTTTTGCACATCGAAGTCTATAAATTGAATAGTTTGGTAACTGTTTTGTCACGGTTTCAATAAAAAGCAATCATTAAATCGAATTAAGTTATGTCATTTTCTGGTAGAGAAAAGTATGATCAAAACTCATTTTTAGTTATTTGTATTTATTTTATGATCGCTGACAATGTTCTTAACCAGCTAAAAGACTCTTAGCATCATCCGACAGATTCTTCTTGGACTGTTTTGGCCATTCACGAATATTTGTAACCAATGGATCTGATGAAACTAATAACCAATTAATAGGATCCCGATTCGAAAGTGATATGTATTGCTTGTGTGTATAATACTCTCGAAATCTGTATGAAAGAAACTTCTTAATTATTGTGAACAGTACAATATAGCACGCGTTTATCGATCTTCACTTCAATTGATGAATGGAGAACATTTGTCCGCAGAAATTTTCTATAGAAAAACTTACCAAAAAATGACATAACGTAATTCGAAATGACGATTGCCTTTTTTCAAAGCCGTGGCTTCTTATCTCACTTTCAGAAAACGTCTGGTATGATTACTAAACTTTTCTATTTGTAGACTTCGATGTCCATAAAAATCATTTATTGTGAGAGTTACCATGGTAACGAATATATACTGAAGTCTGATCTGATATGCAATGAACCTTATCATTGCAAATGTCAAGGACAAGGATATTTGAAAAGAACATATCTCGCCTGCAGACGATCGCAGACGAGTAATTCAACCACGGTATGAAAGCTCTTGTCAAGTAGTTTAATATGTAAGTAGTCTCATCTGCACCTTTCTGCGCCTTTTGATGATAGACAAGTTGAAATTTTGTAATAAAAACTATGAAAAATGGCTCTATTTCATTAAACTGAAATGATAGCAGCATAGTATGTTTGAGAAAGATATGTAGTTTTAAATGATGAAAAACTTTGTAGAACATGAAAAACTCATATAAATTGATAATATATGTGTTTTAATACAAAAACTGGTTTTAGGGCAACTTTTCAGAAAATACATTATATCATGAATTACACTCAAGTTACGGGAATAGTATCTTCAGCAAATTTGTTTGAAATAACCTTCTGAACAACTTTGTCGAAGTAACTTAGCCCCTATGTTTTCTCTGAACTAAAATAATATGTTTATCTCACTTTTAGGGGGATTAATCACATAAATAATACTTACCAAAAGATGGCGTCTATCATTCTGAACAACTTTGCTGAAGATACTGTACCTAAAAAACCACGTTCCTATGAGTTATTAATTAAGAGCGTGAAATTGCGCTTTTGAACCACTGTGCAGAGGGGGGAAAAATAACTCGTACTTTATCGTGTTCACCGCGCAACGTGATTTTCAAGTAAGGTTTTGTGGAATGCTCTGTTACCGTTTAATTTTCAATAATAGTATACGGAAATTCAACTAAATATTCTTTGATGCATTACAACGAAAAAAAAGGTTTGAATGAATTTGTTTAAGCTGTTTCTCCGTAAAAAAATACAAAAAAATGTTTTTTGATTCAAACTATCACTTACTTTCCTTTTAAGTATAAAAGACAACTTTATTTCGGTTAGTCGAATAACACGTGAATTCAATTGAAATAAAACAAAAATAAACTAGTTATTGACCCACAGCAAATCAAAAATTTTGCGTGAAGTGAATGTTGCACCCAAATAAGTGCCGATAGCGGTGACATCTGCAGGTATTCGCCACGCAACTGGAACAGATTTTACACACATTTTATAGGAGAACAAAACTTTTTTGTGTTAATGAAACATTGTTTTTTTTATGAACAAATACTACCTGAACAAAAAATGGTTTCTTAAGCACTATTCAGGCTCTACCTCAAGCAAATCCACCATTATTGCCTGGAAGTATATAAGCAAATTTTGCATAAGTGTTCTGAGAACGAACTATTTAAAACAATGTTGGAACAGATTTGGTCCAACGATATAAGTTTTTCCATGTATCAACACGTACCGAGTCAACTCACTTCGAAAGACCCGTTTAAGTATTTTCGAATAAATAAATTCGAATGTGAATGCAACTATGTAATGAAGAGGGCAAAAATGTTACTGCAAAGACGGGACTCGAATCCGTAGCTAGCTCCTAACCGGGGAAATTGTTTTGCCAATTAAACTACCTTGCATATGAAAACACATGAAGAGAAAGCCCCATTGACTAGAAGAACCAACCATGCTTCGCTTTACTTGGCCACCACAGCATTCAATTATAACAGGTCGGCTGAAAAGTTCGTATCGTTTCTATGAGAGGGCGCCACTAGAATTAAATCCATACCATTTTCAGTTAGTACCAACCTTCAAAAGATACGTGTATAAATTTGACAGCTGTCTGATTATTAGTTTGTGAGATATTGCATTTTGAGTGAAGCTACTTTTGTTATTGTAAAAAAAAATGGAAAAAAAGGAATTTCGTGTGTTGATGAAACACTACTTTTTGAAGGAAAAAAGTGCCGCCGATACCAAAAAATGGCTTGATGAGTGTTATCCAGACTCTGCACCGGGCGTAGCAACAATTCGTAAGTGGTTTGCAAAATTTCGTACTGGTCATATGAGCACCGAAGACGATGAACGCAGTGGACGTCCAAAAGAGGCTGTTACCGATGAAAACGTGAAAAAAATCCACAAAATGATTTTCAATGACCGTAAAGTGAAGTTGATCGAGATAGCTCACACCCTAAAGATATCAAAGGAACGTGTTGAACATATTATTCACGAATATTTGGATATGAGAAAGCTTTGTGCAAAATGGGTGCCGCGTGAGCTCACAATCGATCAAAAACAACAACGAATTGATGATTCTGAGCAGTGTTTGGAGCTGTTATATCGAAATAAAACCAATTTTTTTCGTCGATATATAACAATGGACGAAACATGGCTCCATCACTTCACTCCGAAATTCCCACTTCACACACGAAATTCCTTTTTTTTTATTTTTTTCGGTTGTTTAACGATATCAAACTAACTGGAGATTATAAGAGGAGAAAGAATATGAAATCATAGAGCCATAGTACTCAAGGAAGAGCAAGGATGTGAAGAATAAAGTGCGGAAAAGTGAGACGTGACAAGGGTCATTTAAGTAAGCAGAAGGCTTCTCGTATCTAAACTTTTACCTTCTACCAGAGGAGTCGAACTTAGGCATCATAGCGATACGAGTTATCCGAGTCTCTGATATGTCAGAAAGTAAAGGCAAAGGTCATTTGCCATTTACTGTCCGAACCGGCAAAAGTAAAGTTACGAGAAGTTGTCACATTCTGCCCACGACGGTTTCTCACACAATGTGTTTTCATTGTGTTGATATTTTCTCATACAGTTAGTTATAACACCGGAATGGAAGATTTGTCCGAAACTATTGCTTGAGTGCCTGGAGTTGTAGCGTATGGCTATGCGTCCCAGGGTGCAAGCGGCGCACGGACAGCGCTCCACTCAACGCTGTGTGTGATGGAATCCCATCAAATCTTTTTTTACTTTTTACTTTTTTATTTATGACTTCTGGTCAGTCAGTAGTTTTTACTTTTTTCGGTTGTTTAACGATATCAAACTAACTGGAGATTATAAGAGGAGAAAGAATATGAAATCATAGAGCCATAGTACTCAAGGAAGAGCAAGGATGTGGATGTTTTTTTTTTATTTTTTTCACAATAACAAAAGTAGCTACACTCAAAATGCAATATCTCACAAACTAATAATCAGACAGCAGTCAAATTTATACACGTATCTTTTGAAGGTTGGTACTAACTGAAAATGGTATGGATTTAATTCTAGTGGCGCCCTCTCATAGAAACGATACGAACTTTTCAGCCGAACTGTTAGTCCTATCTCTACAGAACCAAACACACACCGCGTCACAAGCAGAGCTGCAAATTGTCAGTCATGTCAAATGACCTTGACAGACTGACTAAAATCATCGTCAACTGTAATCGGTACGGTCAAAGTGTCTGTCAAATGAGATACTCGATAGTTCAATGACCAAGAAGAAGTATACTCAGTCAAAGACAGGTGACGTATTTTGTTCTCTCTCTCTCTCATTCTCCTATTCCCTGTTGAAGTAAAAAAAATTCCATGAGAGTACTAACATAAACATAAATTGATAAAGTTAATTGTTCTTTGTAAAAAGTCATTGGATTTCGGAGCTTATTGGTGTACATGAATTTTATTCAATGTTTATGCTGCTTGATTAATATTTAGTCACATCGTAATCAAGTAGTGACAGGAGAAATGAAGATAATATCAATCGCATCGGCAATCATTGAGCGTCCTGGTGAGTATAATATCAAGAGAATTTAAGTTATGACAGTTCGGCTCTCAGACACTCAATATATGATGATTGGTAGAGCCTGGTTGGCAGCAGTCCAGTGACATAAACTTTCCAATCTTCGTCGTGCAAAGTTGCTCGTTGATAGTGACATTTAGCAGATTGGTCACAAGTCCATTCTCGCCATTCTGCTGGTATAGCCGGAACGAATACGTTTGGCCGTCAACTGACAAGGCCCCGTCGATTGTAACTGATTTGAGCCCCCAGCAAGCCCATTTTTCCGTGTTTTGGATCACTGCTCTGTATAACTGCTTGAGCTGTTCAACATTCTTTATCCTGTTATTCCGGAACCGCAAGTCGTATCCAGATGAAACTCAGAAGTTTCATAAAGAACGTGTTGCAGAAAGTGTGTTTTTAAAACACATGCCAAATTATGATATGGTCAATTTTTGCCTTTCTCTATAGAGAGGTATTAGAATTGATGGAAAAACCGACTTTCGAACCGAGCCTCGGAGACCCATAGTGTTATATACCATTCGACTCAGTTCGACGAGATCGGAAAATGTCTGTGTGTGTGCATGTGTGAGCACTTTTCGAAGATGTTTATAAGCGCTCAATTTTCTCAGAGATAGCTGAACCGATTTCAACTAACTTGGGCTCGTTTGAAAGCTACTGTCGGGCCATTGATCAAGTTCGAAGATCAAATGGCTGTGACTTTTGGTTCCGGAGATATAATGGTATAAGTGACGACCGACAAAACACGTTGTCTTTTACCGCTCTAATGTTTATAAGGGTGCCAATATTCTGGGATCACCTCTAATGTCGTAAAATGCTATTGTTCAGAAGTTTAAGCATCTCTAAAAAAGTCCTCATGCAAAATTTGAGCTGCTAAATCGGACATGGGTAAGGGATGCTGCCCAGCGGTTAAAGTTTGAAAATTTTCGATCTTGAAAAATCACCATAGGGTGGAGTACATGAAATTTCCGAAATGGAATTTTTTTTTTTGATGGCAAAAATCTTAATGATTTTTCAAGATATATGAAAATTCCACTAAGTGGACTAAAAAGGTTTTTTTTAGATTAGCATCACTGTTCTCATACAAATAGGCAACGCAAATGTCAAGCACTAGTTTGGAAAAATGATGCTGACTTTGTGACATAAACACTGAAGCATACTTTTGTGAACCACTCGAAGCAATCTGAATCATTTGGTGTCAAAATTAGTATCCGAAATGATTTAATAAAAGTATGAAATATATTTTCATGACAATGTTATGAAAGAAGAGAAAGCCACTATCACACCACTAGGTGGATTAAGAAGGGTTTTTTATGTTTGGTAAATATTTTCTTGGCATTTAACGTTTAATACGGCCGCCAAGACTATTTTTCACAATCGTCATTCAGGAGGGTCATTTGAGGGCGTATTTTAGCAATGACAAGTTGAATATTGGTTTCCAAAGATTCAATCGTTGCTGGTATGTCCACTTAAACCAATGACTTCATGTATTCTTGCTAAACGTTCTTTGATAAGTCGATTATTTCAGCCGCAGTATGACAAGTGGCACCATCCTGTTGAGCTCACATTTCATCCACATCCAAATCTTGAAGTTTTGGCAACAAAAAATCATTGCACATGGTTCTGTATCGAGAGACAGCACTAAACAGTACCATCCATTCAACTTAAAATGCTCCCCTATCACTGGAGAGAATTTTTGTGTTATAAACAGTTTTAGTTGAACACTGATTTTGAAAATAAATTTCCACGATTTGGATGCGTTGTTCTGGAGTTAACCTATTCATGACAATTTGCCAAACCATACTGAGTAGAAACGTCACTTTACACTGTCAAAACAACTTTCAGACAATACAGTAATCCCTATGGAAAACCTATTTTAATCCACCTAGTGGTGTAATGATGCCTTTCTCATTTTCACTTTTTCCTATATATTACAGCTGAAATTCACCGAAATACTACAATTTAAAAAAGTTTAGAAAATAGTTTTGAAGATTTCTGTTGCATAATACTGGTACATTGATATACTACATTGGAATTTAAGTTAGTGAAAATCTATTCTATCATATGTGAGAAAGTGAAATGAGCTACATTTTATTACTTTTGATTACTATACCTCCGGAACCGAGAGCTGGATATCGGCATAGTGAAATCCGGTTCATTCAACCATGCATTAATATGACCTACACATTTTTTCACGATTCTCCATGATGATTTGAATTTTGGAAAAAAATGTACCGGTAGTCGGATAAAATAAAATTGGATTTATGGGACTATCATTTGTTTATTTGATCGCAATGAAAATTGGAATATTCTTATGGCATCTTAAGAACTTCCATCTCCGAGACAAGTGAGTGACATTAATTTCAAATTTTTGGTGCATATCACCCTGTAACTCCGGAGACGGAAGCCGGATCCAAATAAAATTCAGGAACTTTGTATGGACCGTAGGATATTTCATTTGAATCTAAGTTTGTGAAAATCGGTTAAGCCATCTCCGAGAAAAGTGAGTGTCAATATTTGTCACACACACATACATACACACAGACATTTGCTCAGTTCGTCGAGCTAAGTAGAATGGTATATGAAATTCGGCCTCGGTTCAAAAGTCGGTTTTTGCAGTGATTTTCTTGTAGATTTGGCAACAAAAATTTCTTGCACATGGTTCTGTATCGATTTCCATTCACGGTAATGCGTCGTTTTTCGCCATTTACGACAATTTTGCTTGGAGACGTTTCCATTCAACCAAAACCGCGCCTCATCACTGTAGAGAATTTTAGGCTATAAACAGTCAAAGCCACTTTACACTGTCAAAACAACTTTCAGACAATAGAGTAATCCCTATGGAAGAAAACAAGCCTCCTGAAAAAACATCCGTTAATTAATGGATTGTCTTACTGAATTACTGGTGTAGATTTTTAAAATACAGATATGATTACGAAACTACGTAGGAAAATGTATTGTAAATGAAATGGACATAAATTTTCGTTGTTTTGAACAATATCGCTAACTTCACAACAAATATATTGTTTTTCAGTTTCTAAAAAAAACTAATAAATAATCAGGTTTGAGTACACGTGCAAAATCCAGCACATCCTCATTTCAAACACCATTTTAACAGTTTTGTCCTTGAACAAAAAATCCTCAAAAGTCAAGGAAGTCGGAAACTTTTCCGCGAAAGATTGTTTCACTATACAAATAGGACTGGGTGCAATCACCAGACGATTACACAATTCTGCATGCACCTTGTTTGATTTTGCCGAGGCTGGAAATTGGCTACTCTGGCTGATAAGAATCGTTCGCACCGTTGGCCGATGCAGCTGTGTGCAGTGGCAGTGATGTGTGCATAAATAAGCCACAGTGACGGACCGCGGTAACACTGTTGATAGTTGCTATCGTCACAATATTTTATTTTTATTTTTTTTTGTTCGATTTGTGTCTGTGTTAGTGATCACATTTCAAGAAATCTAGACGAATCAAGTTAGACCACCTTTTTTAGGAAACGATTAGTTCTAGTCTTCATAAAATTCAAAACCGGCTACCGGTGACGGCCAACTTCTTAACGTCAGTCAGTGATATCTAGCATCGAAAACGGTTCTTCAGGTCAATGAAACAATTTGGCTCACTCATCGCACAACTGATTAAATGATTCTTGTTTCTAAACAAACACGGTCTACTCATCGGAACCGTGTGAGCGTGTATTGAAATTCCAATCGAAACCCACCGCGTGACCTCCAAAAGCAGCTAACCAAAAAAAAACGGAACGCTCATCAAAAGAAAATCTGGCTAACAGAAAACCCAGCCCGAAAACGCACTTTTTTACGCAAACGAAAGTGAGAGTGTGCGTACGGCGGAATAACAGGACCTCACAATAAAAAAAAACTGCTACGCATAACTATCAAGCCCCGGCCAAGAAAAAAAATCGCATTCAAAACATAACCTTGAAAAGTCATCATTCGCACACTCCGTTCGGTGGTCCCACGCACATACTCACGCAAAAATTCGCACCGGGAAGCCACCACAGCCATACTTGCGGGGACGCACTTTTCAAGCCGCGTCCGCAGAACCGACGAAAAAAAAACACAAATTCGCAAACTCGTTTTCTATCTAAACCGCCTAGTGCGCAAAGACGCGTCTAATCGCACGCAAACTACCATCTCGGCAGCTTCGCCAGTGTGTGTGCGTGGCAGACTATGGTGCGTCCCGCGTCCATTTGAGTATTGAGTTGTGCGAATTTTAAGTAGGCAATAAAAAAAATCTAAACCGGCAGCGTGGTGTAGAATTTCGCGAAACTCAAAACCTGCGCGTAGCGAAAGGGAGATGCGACGGGCGGTCGGTTGGTTGAATGTTTTTTTTGTTCGCATTTGATTCGCACTCGCAGATAAAAGCCTCCTCTAACGAGCCGGAATGGGCTGTGTGTGCGCACGACGCTGAAACAGAGAATAGCATCAATAGCAAAGCAAAAGCACGCGGTTTATTTTTGGCAGAATTCGGTTACTGCTGGCCGCCAGGGCCGGGCCACTGGAAGGAGGATCACCAGAAGGAAGAAGACTTCACATCCTCCTCCTTCTCGTCGTCATCGTCCTTCTCCGGCTTCTTTCGCGGACACGGTCGATCTAGGTGCGTGTGGCTGTGTGAGCTTGGCTGATCGGTGTCCGGCTGGCAGCGATTTTTTTAGATTCGAAAGAACTCGGGCAAAGATGGTGGCGCAGTAAATCGCATGTTTCTACTTATTAAAATTCTACATCGGTTCGAATCAAATGGAAGTCAGATCAGAACCGTTGGTATTCCGAACCGAATGGCGTTTCTGCATGGGAATCGGTAAATCATTTTCGTGGGGCGCTGCTACGTCAAGTGTGTACTTCCTAATTCATTGCGCGGCTTCCCGAAAGTTCCATTGAACTTGAATGTTTGACGATTTGTACTGCTTTATCTATACACGCCAAATCATTTTTACGGATATCGGTAAATTTGTACTGACTTTCAAACAGCTGAACATTCAGTAAAAGTTTCATTTACTGAACGATCGATAGAGTTGCTCTGAACATCCTTCTGTCATAGTTATACTGATTTGTTCATCATTTATTACCGACATTCGGTAAAATTTACCAGAATATAATCTAATTTAAGTTTTGACATTTCAAATCACCGAAAATCTGTAATTTATTTTATAGTATATTCACTGTGAACTGGATGATTTTAACAGATCGTTCAGTGAAAATATTGTTTTACAATTTAAAATTGTGAAAAATAATTACTGAACATCAAAAAGCAAATTTAGTAACTGTAACTAGATGTGAAGTTATGTGAAACGAAAAAATGTATAATTATGGTAACATTATAATCTATATGAATACCGGTTTTGATGAATTTCGCGTTAAACCTAATTCGTAGTTGGCAGCACTCTCTCAGATTTGCATGAAACTTACTGCTGGTGTAGAATTTGTAGTTGTTGTCGAAAAATTAAAAAGCCTACAAAAAAGTATTATACCAGTGACTTTCACAAAATTAGTCAAATTTTCGAATGAAAATACTGAAAAAACTTCCTTAAAATCTACTCCCAAATTCAGTCCTACAATGAAAAGATCGACTTAAAAAATTTTAAATCGATTAACAAATAAAAACATTTTTGATTTTGTTAATATTTTGTCCCAAGATAGTTGAATATGTTCCCTACCATCCGTTAATACATTGCAAGATGAGCACTTTGAAGGAGAGAATTAGTTTTTTCAAAAAAAAAAACTATTTCTCGTCCAAAGCTATTTTTTCCATTGTGTTTTTTTCGAAAACTAATCAAACTGAAAGTCATTATTATTCACGAATACAAGTGAACTGAATTTGGGAGTAGATTTTATGGAATACTCTATCGCTAGTTTCCCGATATTTGCAGAAAGTGTCAGTAATGGACAAGAAAAAGTTTTAGTTGGAAACACGACATTTTCCTAAAAATGCCCGTCTTATAATAAATGAATGGTCGGACGGGAAAATAATAATAATAATAATTTCATTGAATTCTAAAAGAATATTTTTTGTAAATTGACGCGTGTTGGAAATCATGATATGCGGTTTCCACTGTGTCTCAGTGCAGAAAGATCAGAAGTAAAAAAATACAACATAATTGTACTAGATATTTTTCTAGACCCCTACATTTTCATTTGATTTATTTTATATTTTAAATATTTGATTGTTGTTTAAAGTCAAAACTGCTACTTTTCACGAAAAAACACCATTTTGTAGTTTTTAAATGACAATGGAAACGTATTTTTACAACGTGCTTTCGAGAAAAAAATTTTTATATCTATATCTTAAAATGTTTTACTATAAGAAAATACAAAGAAAAAATATATGATTTTCAAAAGTGTTAGATCCTACCCGCTCCTTAAATTTTGAAAATCGATTTTTCTTCAGTGTAGGATTTGAAAAAACGAATATCGCGCCAAATAGTATGCGGAGCTAGCTGCATTGTCCAATCCACGCGTGAATGTGTTAGTGTGGTTAATACTACTTAGTGTGAGTTTACCGAAGATACCCAGTGAATTTTGCCGAGCCACATAGGGCCAACTAATGAAGGAAAATTTCAAACGAAAAATTATACAATGCCTAGAGAACAGTTAAAATAACCATAATAATGTTCACGGAAATCAATATGCAATAGAAATGTTTTTTTCTTGTTTCATAAGTTCTAAGGTAATGAAACTCTAAGCGTTTTTTTCTGGAGTGTATAATTATGAAATTCGTGAATGATTTTTCGTCAGTGTAAGATTGAATCCCGCAATATTCGTATGCCCGGCAGAGATGCCATTTATACAGATTTATCTGTATTATACAGATTATTACATACGCATACAGAATACAGATTTGATACAGATTTCCAAAATTTAATACGAATCTCCCAAACAGAAAAATAAAAACTTTTTCGCATGAACAATCTATTAGTATTTGATTGCAGTGACGAGAATCAAAATTTTTTTCTCATTGAATCTACCATTCTACCAGCCATAATGTCTTGGAATAACATCGTTTAACATCATTGTATTGTTGAAATTTAAGTTTATTAGTGAATACAGATAAATACAATTTTTTTATAGAGAGTAGTACAGATTTCCTATGAAAATATCTGGCATCTCTGATGCCCAGAATCGTGTGCGTAACAGAGACATCAAATTGTTCAATTAAGATTATATCACTTTGCTCACTTTGGCTTGCTTACCCAAAATTTATTTAAGCTTTCTTTTCAAAAGGGCTAAACTGTTTTTTACAAAAAAATTTTCTAATGATTCTAGCAGAAAAATGAAAAATTCTACAACAAATTTTTGTGCCTGTGATGGCTACAAAATCAGCCTAGTTTTTTAAGAAAAATACTGAAAATATTACTAATTAAATAATAATTACGTATTCTACACTGAAAAATTCGATCCTGAAAATTTGAAAAAAAATTATAAAAATTTATCATTATTTAATTGTATCAAATAGATTTCGTTAGAGAAATCAGAGAAATCATTTCTTTTCCTTGAAAGTGCCTATCTTGCAATGTATGAACGGCTGGTAGGAAGCATTATCACCTATTTCAAATTCTCATATTAAATTTTTTTAAGCGTAGGACACGGTAAGGAATTTTGTCGTGAATACGACTTACTTTACTATGGGGCACCTTTTCAAAATTACCCATACGGAAGAATGAGCAGAACTTAATCGTGAATATCTCGACTTGTATTAATGGCAGCAACATAATTCTTTCACTATTTCATCAAAAATATGATCAGGAATTTAGGATAATATATTGAACAGTGTGAGATAAACACAAAAAACTCAAAAAATTCATTTGAAAACAACGCGGAAAACCCTTTACTTTCGCTTGGCTTTTTCGCGCAAGAACGACAATTTTGAGGTAGTCAGTTTAGTGAAATTCCAAAATATTTTTTTTTGCTTTGTGCACTTTTCGCTATGCGAAAATCGTTCGAGAAAAATGTTCCGAATTATGCTAACTATCGTAGAGAATTCCACAACTTGATCCTTCTAAAAGGCAGAAATAGAATCCTGTACAGCATCTTGATTCTTTCAATGAAATATGCAAATCCAAAATGAGACATCAAAAATCGTTTAAAATTCTAGTAGTGAAAAGGGGGAAAGTTTCACAATTCACACAATCGATCAACTATCAATTCGAATGCGAAAGTATAAAGAAATCGTGTCAGTTTTATTCGTATTCACGACATCCAGTTATGTCTCTGACATTACACACCCGTACTTTTTATAAGAAAATTTAACTCATGCTGTCAAAATCATAGATGCAATACTTTTTTGACATTTTCCGACAGTAACTATTCGAAAAAAATTGTTGAAAATATTTATCCCTTTTCAAAAGACAGTCTAGTTCAATTTTGGTAAAACAAAGTATTCAAAGTGACGTTTGGGACAAAGTGTACATGTCCAGTTTCATTCAAATTTGAGAGGGTGTTCGCAACATTTGTTCGAGTTAGAGCGAAATTCGTCTTTTGAAATCCTTAAATCAAACTTTAAATCAATATAAACAAAAAAAATAAATAAATATATATATATATATATATATATATATATATATATATATATATATATATATATATATATATATATATATATATATATATATATATATATATATATATATATATATATATATATATATCTCAAACTATAGGAAGAATATTCCGCTAGCGGTCGAAAACCCCAAACTGTAGTCAAAAATTTCCGAACAGCTCTAATTCGGCGATCGACATCAATTGTTTTGACATTCGAATAGTTTTTGCAGAATATAACGACTGAAGAATAATTAAATGTAATTTTATTTAATTATTCTTCAGTCGTTATATTCTGCAGAAATGCAGAATGCAGAAAATTTGGAAAGAGAAGGTAAACAACAAGTTGGCAGGTACACACTAAATTTCTATATTGGTGATCGGTAAATACTTTTGCGATTACTCCGTGAAATATTATGTTTACTGAACGATATGTCTAATTTATGCACCTAATCATTATTCGTCAAAGAACTGCTGGTTATCGAAGAATCCATTGAGAGTATTACAAAACATTTGCTGACATGGTTTGTATATATTGAAATTCAGTAAAGGTGTTGCAAATTTCAGTAAATTATGAAGCATTCAAACAGAGTTTAGTTAATTATGAAGAATTCAGAGCATATCTTATTTTAATTCATATCTGTCAAATTTTTGGAAGTAAAAAAGGCTATAGAACTACATGCTACGTTTGATAGATATTGGTTTTTGTAAAATATTCGGATGAGTAATGTCAGAGACATAACTAAACAACGTAAAAACGAATATCGACAATCATTCTCATTAGTCGATTGGTTGTATGAATTGAGCTAGGTGTCACTCTTGAGCTTAAAAATTTGTTCAGCAAATACTTAAGTACGATTTATTCCTGACAAAGGGGGCACTCGCCCCGGGCGCAACGTTTTTAGGGTGAAGGGGGGGGGGGGGGTCAATTAATCCTTGGAATTTTTTGTTTTGTTCGCCCAAGTAATCTTTCCGGAGATGGAGTCCAGCTTTTTTTTGCTCACTAAACCGACAATGGGGGCGGTAAATCGCATATTTTGCCCCGGGCGCCCAATTTCCTCGGTACGCCAAACGGTAGCAAACTGGTTCTCTCGCTGGTATCGGGCGAATGCAAGACAAAACAAAAATCACCCGGCCACCAAAACTACACACGGAGCGAATTGAATCGATGAGGCGGAACTAACGAGAGCAAAAATGCCGATTTACCTATTTCAATGAATTCCAATGTTTGGATTAAATTCAATGGTTTCAAAAAGAACCAACTGATTAAAACACTTTGATGTTAAGCAGCAATGATGGAATTTTCATCTGGTGATCGTACCTTCATTTTGGATCTGAGTTATGGATTTGAATTCAGATTCCCCTGGACTTGGATTCTGGAGCAGGATTCTGAACTGGTATTCGGAACCAGACTTGTGGATTCTTGAAATGAATTTGGGAACAGGATCCTAAAACTGAATTGTAGAACTGAATTCTAGAACAGCATTCTGGAACTGAATTCTGGAACTTAACTCTAGAACTGAATTCAAGAACTGAAATCTGAAACTGAGTTTTAAAACTGAATTATGGAACTGAATCATTGAACTAAATGCTGAAACAGAACTCTAGAACTGAGATCTTGAACTTAATTCTGGAACTGAGCTCTGGAATTGAATTGTGGAATTGAATTAGGGAACTGAGTTCTGGAACTGAATTCTGGAGCGGAATTCTGGAACTGAATTTTAGAACTGAATTCTACTACTAAGTTCTAGAACTGAATTCCGGAATGGAATTCTGGGACTGAATTCTAGGACTAAACTCTAGAACAGAATTCTGGAACTAAATTCTGGAACTGAGTTCTGGAACTGAACTCTGAAACTGAATTCTGGAGCTGAATTATGGAACTGAGTTCCAAAACTGAATTCCGGTATGGAATTGTAGAACTGAATTCGGGAACTGAACTCTAGACTTTAATTCTGGAACTGAATTCTAGAACTGAGATCTCTTGTTGAATTCTGGAGCTGAATTTTAGAACTGAGTTCTAGAACTGAATTGTGGAACTAAATTATAGAACTGGAGCTTGGAACTGAATTGTAAACATTGATTCCGAAACAGAATTCAGGATTCCCAGATTTTCATTATGAGAATGAATTCAGGAACTCAATTCTGAAACTGTTTTTGGAACTACCATTTAAACCTGGATTTTGTACTCCGAAACTGGAACTGAATTCTGTGCCTGGATTTTGGAGCTGGATCTGGAAATACATTCAGAATCTGAATTCTGTATCTGTAATTTGGAACTAAAATCTGCAACGGAATTCGTCTATTGAATTCAGAGCCTAAATTTTGAAATCTGCAACCGAAAATTGATTTTTAGAACAGAATTCTGGAACTGAATTGTGGAATTGAATTAGGGAACTGAGTTCTGTAACTGAATCCTAGAGCTGACTTCTAGAACTAAATTCTGGAACTGAATTCTGAAAATACATTCTAGAACTGAATAGTGGAACTGATTTATGGAGCTGGAACTTGGAACCGTATTCTAAACCTCGATTCTGAAACAGCATCGGAATTTCATACCTCCATTATGGAAATAAATTCAGGAACTCAATTCTGAAACTGTTTTGGGAATTGTAATCTAAACCTGAATTTTACGCTTCAAGACTGAAACTGAATTCTGAACCGGGATTTTGAATTCCGAGCCTGAAAACTGAATTCTGCGTCTGAATTTTGAAAACTGTTGAATTCTGGAACTGTATTCTGTACGTAGATCAAGGCACAGATTCTAGGTTCAGGATTTATTATTAAACCTTAATCTTAGGATTCCTGTCCTGAACTCATTTCCAGAAGTATGAATTTAGTGCCCAAATACAAAGTACAGATATAGAATTCAGTTTCAAAATTCGGTTCCAGAACTCACCTCCAGAATTTAATTCCAGAATTCCATTCCGGAATTCAGTTATAGAATTTAGCTTTGAATTCAACACTAGAACTCTAGTTCCAGAATATAGCTCCAGAATCCAAGCGCAAAACTCTGGCTCAGCTTTCAGATACATAATCCATGGTTGATATTCAGTTCTAAAATCCAAATCTAAGTGCAGGTCAGGCTCATAGTTCAGTTTCGGGTGGATCCATCCATACATCTGAACTAAAATCGGGTTATAGACCTAAACTTAGCGTAGTGCTTGTACAAGTCCTATCCAAATCCTTGAGTTCCAGTTTATTCGTACTCCGCCGCTGTTATCCAAAGTCAATCAGCGCATGAACTTTTTTGTGATCTTGGGACAGCTGAGTTACAGATTTGCAATAATTTCTTCGAAGCACTTTGGCACAGTTTCAGATTTCCTATGTAAACAAACATCCAAAACACACATCTCAAAATGCGGTGCAACACCTCCTAATATCCCAACAACAACAACCCACGCATCAGCAATCCCCAGTCTCACCCAGTAACAAAAATTCGTATCGTCCAAAGCCCCTCTAAATCCGGCCGCTACTGTGGTCGACCCAATTTCTCACTGTTCTCAATGGCCCTGACTCATTCACGCACCGCACGCGTTTGCTTACGCAATTTGTATCAATTTCGCGTAAACTCCTCCCACTTTCCTCTCCTTTCCTTCCGCCCCTTTGCATGAAGACGAAAACTGTGTCAAGGCCGTCCGCGGACAAAATTCGCACCAAAACAAACCTAATACACGCACCCTGGGTCGGGTGTGTGTGTGCGGGGAGAGAGCAGAGTCCCACACGCACAATTTCGGGGCTCGTCTGCTGGGCCTCATGTGCGTGTGGGTCAAGCTAAGGAAGAAAGAAAAAAAATGAGAACTAGGGAGAGAGCGGGAGAGTGCGTACTGTGCGTAGATTTATGCGTAGCTGGGTTAGTTCGGTGTTTGTGAGTGACTACCTACCCCTCCTTCGGTGAAGGTAAGAAGTTACATTCAAGGCTAAGAGGAATCTCGCGGGTTTAGCTGTGACTGTGTTATTCAAAAGTTGTTTTGGATGGACCTACCTCAACAGGTTTCGGCGTGAAGCCGCGAAAAGCTTGAGAGATTATTCCGTCCGGAGTAGTTGAGTTTGTTTACAATGAAGTTCGGATCCGGGAGATCTTCTCTATTTCCGTACTAGGAACATTTTACCACAGCGGTCAGGGATCTGGATAATGCGAAATTTTGGACAGCCAAGCGGTATCTATGGATATCTCAAGTTCTTCTAATCTTTATTCTCTATCCTCTAGATTTTGCCGGATTGTTAAACTTTGGAAAAAATTGAATGGATTTACCGGTTTGTAGATGCTTAAGACAGATTTTACGAGATTAGAGAAGATTTTTTTTCGGAATCCAATGAGATGATTAGTCCAGAGTTTATAATGATTTATCCTCCGGAAAAAAGTTTTCCGTGACTAATGTTTCTCTTGCGCAAAATAATAACATCTCAAACGTAAGATCCAAAACTACAAACTTACTTGTCAAACCGGTCTCGAAAATACAAATTCTATAGCGATTTGAAAGACTATCCACAAACTGAGCGCTTTATTTTGGCTATGATTTCACCTCAATGCTTGTTCATACCAAACATCTTCGAAAACTTCAATTTTGAATTACTTTTGAATATCTCATACTACTGAAAATATTATCATGAATTGCTGATTGAAAACATGTTTCGATGATATGAAGAAAAAATATGTTGCTGTGTTCAATACAACAGATATTTGCGATTGAGTTCAACCCATTTTTGTGCAGGGTAAATTTTGAAACGGCGCCCCATAGTAAAGTGAGTCGTATTCACAACAAAAAGTTGGCTCTTGTATCGTCAAACTTATTCGTGATTTGCGCTTTAGCTGTTCCAACCACTTTTTCGTGACGGAATATATTCGATCAGAGAAGTTCGAGTCGTTCCCGATCGAAAAAAAAGTTCGTATTTTAAAAAAAAAAGAAGGAAATCCCAGAAGTCCCAGAAGTCCCAGAAGTCCCAGAAGTCCCAGAAGTCCCAGAAGTCTCAGAAGTCTCAGAAGTCCTAGAAGTCCCAGAAGTCCCAGAAGTCCCAGAAGTTCCAAAAGTCCCAGAAGTTCCAGAAGTTCCAGAAATTCCAGAAGTCCCAGAAGTCCCAGAAGTCCCAGAATCCCAGAGTCCCAGAAGTCCCAGAAGTCCCGCAAGTCCTAGAAGTCCCAGAACTCCCAGAACTCCCAGAAGTCCCAGAAGTCCCAGAAGTCCCAGAAGTCCCAGAAGTCCCAGAAGTCCCAGAAGTCCCAGAAGTCCCAGAAGTCCCAGAAGTCCCAGAAGTCCCAGAAGTCCCAGAAGTCCCAGAAGTCCCAGAAGTCCCAGAAGTCCCAGAAGTCCCAGAATCCCAGAGTCCCAGAGTCCCAGAAGTCCCAGAAGTCCCAGAAGTCCCAGAAGTCCCGCAAGTCCTAGAAGTCCCAGAAGTCCCAGAAATCCCCAGAAGTCCCACAAGTCCTAGAATCCCAGAGTCCCAGAGTCCCAGAGTCCCAGAATCTCAGAGTCCCAGAGTCCCAGAGTCCCAGAGTCCCAGAAGTCCCAGAAGTCCCAGAAGTCCCGCAAGTCCTAGAAGTCCCAGAAGTCCCAGAAGTCTCAGAAGTCCCAGAAGTCTCAGAAGTTTCAGAAGTCCTAAAAGTTCTAGAAGTCCTAGAAGTCCCAGAAGTCCCAGAAGTCCCCAGAAGTCCCAGAAGTCCCAGAAGTCCCAGAAGTCCCAGAAATCCCAGAAGTCTTAGAAGTCCCAGAAGTCCCAGAAGTCCCAGAATTCCCAGAAGTCCCAGAAGTCCCAGAAGTCCCAGAAGTCCCAGAAGTCCCAGAAGTCCCAGAAGTCCCAGAAGTCCCAGAAGTCCCAGAAGTCCCAGAAGTCCCAGAAGTCCCAGAAGTCCCAGAAGTCCCAGAAGTACCAGAAGTCCCAGAAGTCCCAGAAGTCCCAGAAGTCCCAGAAGTCCCGGAAGTCCCAGAACTCCCAGAAGTCCCAGAAGTCCCAGAAGTCCCAGAAGTCCCAGAAGTCCCAGAAGTCCCAGAAGTCCCAGAAGTCCCAGAAGTCCCAGAAGTCCCAGAAGTCCCAGAAGTCCCAGAAGTCCCAGAAGTCCCAGAAGTCCCAGAAGTCCCAGAAGTCCCAGAAGTCCCAGAAGTCCCAGAAGTCCCAGAAGTCCCAGAAGTCCCAGAAGTCCCAGAAGTCCCAGAAGTCCCAGAAGTCCCAGAAGTCCCAAAAGTCCCAGAAGCCCCAGAAGTCCCAGAAGTCCCAGAAGTCCCAGGAGTCCCAGAAGTCCCAGAAGCCCCAGAAGTCCCAGAAGTCCCAGAAGTCCCAGGAGTCCCAGAAGTCCCAGAAGTCTCAGAAGTCCCAAAAGTCCCAGAAGTCCCAGAAGCCCCAGAAGTCCCAGAAGTCCCAGAAGTCCCAGGAGTCCCAGAAGTCCCAGAAGCCCCAGAAGTCCCAGAAGTCCCAGAAGTCCCAGGAGTCCCAGAAGTCCCAGAAGTCTCAGAAGTCCCAAAAGTCCCAGAAGTCCCAGAAGTCCCAGAGTCCCAGAGTCCCAGAGTCCCAGAGTCCCAGAGTCCCAGAGTCCCAGAGTCCCAGAGTCCCAGAAGTCCCAGAAGTCCCAGAAGTCCCAGAAGTCCCAGAAGTCCCAGGAGTCCCAGAAGTCCCAGAAGCCCCAGAAGTCCCAGAAGTCCCAGAAGTCCCAGGAGTCCCAGAAGTCCCAAAAGTCTCAGAAGTCCCAAAAGTCCCAGAAGTCCCAGAAGTCCCAGAGTCCCAGAGTCCCAGAGTCCCAGAGTCCCAGAGTCCCAGAGTCCCAGAGTCCCAGAGTCCCAGAGTCCCAGAGTCCCAGAGTCCCAGAGTCCCAGAGTCCCAGAGTCCCAGAGTCCCAGAGTCCCAGAGTCCCAGAGTCCCAGAGTCCCAGAGTCCCAGAGTCCCAGAGTCCCAGAGTCCCAGAGTCCCAGAGTCCCAGAGTCCCAGAGTCCCAGAGTCCCAGAGTCCCAGAGTCCCAGAGTCCCAGAGTCCCAGAGTCCCAGAGTCCCAGAGTCCCAGAGTCCCAGAGTCCCAGAGTCCCAGAGTCCCAGAGTCCCAGAGTCCCAGAGTCCCAGAGTCCCAGAGTCCCAGAGTCCCAGAGTCCCAGAGTCCCAGAGTCCCAGAGTCCCAGAGTCTCAGAGGCCCAGAAGTCCCAGAAGTTCCAGAAGTCCCAGAAGTCCCAGAAGTTCTAGAAGTCCCAGAACTCCAGAATCCCAGAATCTCAGTCCCAGTCGAGTTATTACTTTTGCCCACCTCAGCAAGCAATTTTCGAATTCCATATTGAAAAAATGTCTCATTCTTTGAGGTGATCCAACTTTGAAACCAATTTTCGATTTCTGCGAAAGAAGTAAGCCGATGGCCTACCAAATCATCCTGCATCCGTCGGAACATCCAGTAATCAGCAGGAGTAATGTCAGGAGAATACGGCGGATGCAGCAAAATGTCCTACTTGAGCGTTTCCAAATATTTTTTCACGACTTTTGCGACATGAGGCCAAGCGTTGTCATGCAGGAGAATAATTTTGCAATGCTTTTACTTGCATTCCGGCCATTCTTCTCGTAAAGCACGGCTCAAACGTATTTCGATAGCTATTTTTTATTCCCAGTAATAATTCTATTTAAAAATGTCTTTCTTTGTTGCCTTTGAATCAGTTGCTCGCAAGTGAAAATTCGCCTTTCAAAAATTCGCCTTTCAAAAATTCGCCTTCCAATGGTTCTCGGTTTCAGATCTTGAGACATCCAACTGCCTTGCTTTTGAATCATTCGCATGGGTTTTATTCGTACAGAAATTATTTGTTAAGTTCCTGTCAATGGATTCTGCAAGTTCCTCTTGTGTTTGACTCGGATCTTCGTCGAGTAATGTTTCCAACTGTTTGTCTTCGAATTGTTTTCTTTTTGGTCCAGAACGAGGCCGATCTTCAACGCAGAAATCTCCATTCTGGAAACGTCGAAACCACAAACCCTACACGGTAAACTGGATGCACCTAGAAAAAAAAAACTAATGTGGTACTGCAAAAGTGAGTACAAAAATCATCTAGAATACGATCAAGAAACTAGTGGAAGATACGAGCGAATCATCAACTTGTTAATCTTATTTACCCAGAACTGGTTAAAAAGTATCTCAATAATGTACCTAGATTCTGAGTTTAGGCACTTCTCAGATTCTTGTTCACACCGAGGATGCAAAAAAACGAAGCATCGCACAAAGAGGAAAGCGCACTTCTTCTAAGTGTCGAATAGACAGCATTTGAGTGTGTGCTTGTGGTTAAAGCAGCTGGCGCGAGTGAAACACATTCTCTTCGCATGAATCGCTCTCACGCGCTCTCGTCTAAATACACCCAAGTGACCACTGGCGCGTGATGGTGAGCGAACACTTCTGTGAACTTCAATTAATAGAGAGTAGATCTGGCCTTGCTATGAAAAATTTTAAAGGAAAACCGAACACTTTACGATAAATTGTTTTATTTTGCTGATTTTGCGTGTCCACGGTTCTTCTACGCAAACCATACAGCAGAGTGCTCACCGGCGTGTACACCTCTGTGAAAGTATCGGCATCCACCTCAGAGAATTTATTAGCTAATGCTCTAGCACTTTGGTGCGATTCAGTGAAAGAGGTAAAAGGAAATAAACAAACGCACTCATGATGCGTGCACACATTATACAACAGTGGTGTATATATGTGAAAGAGAAGAGCTCTCGTTGAAGATGTCAGTGCGAGGGGAGAAATTTTACTTGCTCTTCGTCACACAGAGGAGATGGACATCTCTGCGTGATCGTACAGAAAAAAGTTCTGAGCAAACTTTTTCGCTGCTTAAAAGCTGAACAAGGAGTTGTTTCAAAGTTTGTTCTGTTGTGTTCAAGTGCATTCTGGTGACGAGCTGTTCATTGACTTTGTACGCGCTTATGTCAACTCATTTTCTTATTTACGAAGTTTTGGTTCCTCGAGCTAAATACAGATTGTCAATATATCCTACTCTACCGAATGGGCAACTCGAGAAAAGAGTGTTTTCAAAATAGATTTAATTTTTTCAATGCAAAATTCTGGTTGATGAGCATTTTTATCGATTGCTTAGTGCATTGACTCAAAGGATAAGACGACAATCTGTGCATTCGCTTCATTTTTGCGTAACAAAAGTATTGCACATTTTCACATTCATGGTTATATTTCTTTCCTGGGCAAATGTGTGTCGTAATCCGATCAGACGGACATAATAAAATCATAATACAAGTATATCAACAGTTGATATCAGTTCGCTTTCTCATCTTATCCAAGTCAGTCGATAGGACAAAACCGCTCACGTTCGGGACAGAAGAAACCAAGTACAGTATTGTGTAGTGAACAATAGAACGACCTCGAAATGAGTGAACCAAAGGAACAAAAGTTACCGCCGACACGAAAGAATACAATTGTTGACTTCAGACAGTGCAAAATTCGACCTTCGATACGAGAACTTGAAGGTTTGCTTAAGGAGCAAATGCATCTTGACATTAAACGTGTGCATTTACTTCAATGCAATAAGACAAATAATGTTGTTTACATCCAGTTTTACAAAGAGTTGGATGCAATTCAATTCGCTAAAGACAATATCAAGTACAACATTCCAGTATATATGGAAGATAGTGCTATAGAAGAGAGTGTGCATGATCTTCCCTCAAGCGTCATCGATCCTTATCTGCGTAAAACCATGTTCCAATACGGAGAGATTCTCTCTATCGAAAAAGAAAAGTGCAGGAATTTTTCCCCGGTATTCTAAATGGCGTACATTTGTTACGCATGCGCTTGAGGAGGTCTATACCTTCTTATGTGACATTCGGTCAGGATACAAGAATTCCGTGCAAATCACTTGTTACCTATGACAATCAGATGGCCACATGTTAGTATTGTCAAAAAGTTTTTCACTACGGTACGCCATGTGATAAACCGGACAAGAAGACAACTATACCAAAGGACAACGGTGCTTCCTTCACACCAATCCAAAGCGACCCCAGTATACCTGTGACAGTCACCAACAATAGTGAAGCATCCCTTTCAACGAAACCATCCAACGTATCTCCTATAGAACAAAGTACACCAGCTGCAGTTAACAACTTACCATCCAACCAACCAGCAACTGCTAACAATGTACAACAAGACGCATCTACAGCAACTAGCAACGAAATCAACAACAATATCACGGCAATGGATGACGAGACGAACCACGAACAAACTGCCCCTCAATCCTCGCAGGAAGAAAATGGAAGCTCCTCTACCCCTAGAAAAAGGGTGACAACGAGATCCAATACAAAAAAAAATATCTAAAAACTCAGCTAAATCGGCCACGCAAATAGGCCTGAATAAAATATCTTTTAAATAACAGTTGATATGTATAACAATTTGTGTTATTTTGAGATATTTAACGAATGAAAACAGTTGAAAGTTAAAACTTATGAAAACAATATAATAACAAAATCAGTTATGATGCTTTATTTTCATTTGCAAGACTCATGATGAAGTTCATTGATTAAAAAATGAGTTCTTCCGTAGCTTTAAATCGAAATATAATGATCAGAATTTCAAAAAACTAAAATATAAAATCAGATCACTAAATAAATCATTCATTCAATAAAAAAAATCATTCAACAATTTTGGATTGAAACGACGCTAAAAGCTGGCTGTGATATAGTCTTTCTGTGTTAAATTTGCTATGTAATTTTTTACAACTATTGTTATAAATTGCTGCTTTCGGACTTCTGTTGTTATATCAAATTCAATAATAACAAACGTTTCAAAATCTGTTACGAATTTGTTCCCACCTCTTTTGTTATGATTTTTGTTATTTTAACAGCTTACCAGCCAAAAATATTTCAAAATTTGTTACAAAACATTTCTGAAATAAACTACTCCAGTTGTTATAATTCTGTTATTACCATCTGATCGGGAATCCGTTGATTGTGGGTTAAGCAATGAGAAAAATAAAGGAGAGAAACGCTCAACTACTTAGTCGTTTGACAATTCTTCTATTCAAAAATATAAATTCGAACGAAAAATTTGTGACGTGACCAAGTTCGACGATTAAGCTAGTATTACCAAATACAAATAATAATATCCCTAAGTCCCATACAAACGAACCGCCAATGTTTGGTTCACAGCCTGAACAAGTAAGCCTAGCAAATTACTCCCTTTCATTGCGATAGTTTGAAAATGTGGAAGGAGATCGTTTCTGGCAACGTTTTATGCTAGTTGCTACGGTGCAAAACAAACTTGTTTGTTTATGTTTATCGTTGCTGTATTAAACTGCAACAATCAGTCTAAATATCACCGGCACTAGCACAAAAGATGAAAAATGAACACAAACACCCACGAATCTACAAATATCAATACAGCTAGTAGTATATTCATGGTGGCTAAACCATTCTAGATTATTGTTTAACTTACATTTCGCTTGTGATCTTGATTATCAGATAAAAACTGTTTGTTTATTTATTTTTCCCTATAATAAACAGTAATTATGGTGAATTTGTTCTTACCCTTCAGTGTTGCTAGTTTTATAGAAAACTCGTTAAAGTACATTGTCATTCTGACAGTGTATAATGACAGTTTACCGCACGATGCAAAATGTGTCCTTGAAAATTTGTCGAAGTATTCCGTATTATAATTTGTATTTGGTATTACTATATTACTATAGCATCAAACTGCATTGCTAAATCCTATTCAATGGATCTTCACGCATTTTCCTATTGATGCTAAAGTCGATAGCATCCAGTCGACTTCGCTTGGTTGATCGACTTTCATCTGGAAAGGCATGAGATAGGAAGTTGTAAGCACTGACTTATCTCACACTGCAACAATCCAATCACCGTTATTCGTTTTATTGTTGGAAATAAATAATTCGATAGTAGACAAACATTTCCACTTCGTTATCGAACAGCCAAGCTGATACTTTTCAAATCTTCGCATCTCCGGAATGATATGTCAACGCCCTGCGCTTCAACCAAAACTACCAAACTACGATTTTCGAATGTAACGACCCACCAAAATGTCGTCGAGACCGATCGCATCTTTTCGACTGACATTTAATTCCTTCTGACCGACCGAAACAAAACAAGCAAAACTAAAGCGGATTGATTAATGGCTATCATAAATTGATAACGCTACTAACCATCCTTTGATTATGGATAACCCAGCGATTTCTTTTTTCATTTTCCAAAACACAAGAGCGTTTTAGAGCCGATCCCTGCCGAGAACTGTTACGACGGGCCTTTGTCACCTTTGTTTGTTGGGATTTGAGTTCCCCACCAACGAAAGGAGGAACCGATGCTTTTCAGGCGATTTGCAAATTTGAAAGTTTGCGATCTGGTCGGACCTGGACAAACGGGCCCCCAGACCATCCGAGGCACCCCGTGATACCCGCGAACTAATCAATCAACGTGCACGGTTCTGGGGTTCGATAGAAGAAAAGCATTAATTATACAGCAACAGGCCTTCGCGGAGACAGGCACTTAAGGGGCAATCCAATCAAAGTTTTTCTTGTATTATTACTTAATTCCGATGTTAAGCTACGGGGGAAACATGTTCGAGCTAGCTTAGACTAAAAGCGGTCCTCGGCGAAAGCAAAAATATAAATATATGTATACCGAAAACAGGATGAATAAGAGGAAAAAGTCGTCCGAGCAGGGACCACAATTCGCTCCGGTCCGGTGTTCTTGTTTGTTGCGACTCCGCTTCTTGGGTTTGGGTATCAAAATATCTCCGCATCTCACTAGTTCCAGAATGCCACACACATTAACGTGGCCAAAAAACCGATGATGGCCACGTCCCAAAAATGTGTGACCCTCGTTCCAGACCTGTCTGAGCGCTTCCTGCTGCGGTTGGCGGTGGATGGAACCAGAAGTCGCTCGATAGCGAAAAAAAAAATACTTCGTAGATTAGTATTAGTATGCGTGACGACGACGACAACGACGACGGATGATGATGGTTTTTCGGCCTGCGAATTCGCAACTCCAAATTCGAGAGGGGAGAAGAGAGGGCTTCGGAAGGTATGCAATGCACGATCAACGCTCTCTAATCCGACGGAGGGAAGGAGTTCTCAAGAAGTTGCCTTTAGACGACCGACGGCTTGATTGCTGTTGTTGTTGTTGTTGTTGTTGTTGTGGCTGCTGGTTAGGAACCGCATCGAAATTAAAAACACACAAAAAGAAAGAAAAAAAAAAAAGGGTTCGAAACGCATTTTCACTCGCACAGCCAGACGAAAGAAGCCGGTAGCATTAGTCTCGCGCAACAACAACAGCAACAGCAACAACAAAAAGGTTTTTGGTATAGTCGAATTTGAGAGGGTTAGATCATCGAAATTGCATGCATTGGGGGAGCTTGACGATCGTCCGTCCGATACGACGTGGAGAACAATGTTGCCGTGACCTTGGTTCTGTTTATTTGAGCTTCTACAGCAGCAGCAGTGACAAATTTCTCCCAAAAAACTGTTGGTCCCTTTTACGAAAATGATCCGAAAGGTCAGGAAATAACGTAAGTAGAGAACGTATTGTCCAAAGTGTTAGGGCATAGAAAGAATTTGGTGATTGACAGTTTCATGTTTAATACATGTATTTAGCCTAAACGTATTTTTTTGTTTGCGGATTGGTAATTCAAATCACTGTCGGATTGCTAACCCTTATAAAAGGTGTTAGCTATCTCAGTAATTCGTTTCCATTGTGTTTCGACTTCGTCGCTCAACGACAGTTTGTGTTAGATATTCAAATTTCATTAGATATACTGATAATATTAGACTACAACATTTGCTACTTAGCCATTGTAGACTAGCTGGTTCACCTTCTTGCGAACGTTCCTCATTAAATTCCGTACAGACTTCTTGGCGACAAGTTTTGACACTTTTTTCCAATCTTTTTAGAACTGTTGAATGGTTTCGATTGCCGAGACAGGTTTCCTAAGATGTGCCTTCGTTAATGCTCAAAATTTCTCAATTGGTCGAAGTTGTGGGCAATTTGGTGGATTCATGTATTTTGGGACGAAAGTGACATTTTTGGTAGTATACCATTCTACCGTTGATTTCGAGTAGTGGCAAGAGGCAAGATCTTGCCAGAAGAGAACATGATCCTTGTGATTTTGATCCGAATCATGGGTAGAAGTCGTTTTTGTAAACATTCCTTGATGTATATTTCGCTGTTCATTGAAGCAGTAGTGATGAAGGGTTTAGAACTCTTACCGCAGCTACAAATTGCTTGCCAGACCATAGTTTTTCGACTTCAATCGATGTCTCGGACTGGTTTAACACTTGCCCTTCTCGCACCGTATAATATTGTGGTCCCGGCAAGCATTTGTAATCGAGTTTCACGTAGGTTTCGTCGTCCATGATTATGCAGTTCAAATTTCCAGCAAGAATCGTATTGTACAGCTTTCGAAACCTCGGCCTAATCGATGCTTCTTGTTTCGGACTACGTTTTGGTTGTTTCTGCTTATTATAGGATCGAAGATTCAAACGTTCTTTAGCACGAAGAACATTTGACTTCGAAGTGCCCACTTTTTTGGCCACATCACGAACTGAAACCTCTTTCTTTTGCTCGAACGCCTTCCAACTGAGAGTTAGCAAAACCTTTTTTCGACCCGTTTTTGGTTTATCCTTGAAGGTGTTATCCTCACCGAACTTCCTGATTGCATTTCGCACGGCTTTTTCACTTACTTCTTCCATTTTTGCTATCTTTCTCAGTGACAGTCCGCATTCTGTGCCCCATTTGTACACAATTTTTCGACGTTGTTCTGCTGAAAGTCCACACATTTCGAAACAAACTAATGAAAACGAAAAAAAAAATGCACAAGTGGTTAGAGAAGAGTGTAAACAACAGGTCGCAGCCATAAAAACTGACAGATTCTGAGCCATTGCGAAATGGCAGCGGTTTTTGGTTGCGTCCATACTTTCTGGGACATTCTTTATCATATCGAAACAACGAGTCACAATGACGCGTAACTCCACTATATTTTATTATTGTAATATTTTCATTTAGAAGTGGAATGAATCATGTACAGTTCAAATTCTCAGGGCGGTAGCCAATCATTTTGAAACCAAACCAAATCCCAATCTTACCTAGAAACACGATACCAATGACAATAGTTTTATAAGAATAATCTACAAACATGGAAATTACGAGTTATTCACAATAGGAGTTTGATTTATAATAGCCGAGATGCATACGCGAGTGGCAAAGGAAATGGGACAGCTCAACCAAGGGCGGGTGGACACATCGGCTCATTCCAAGAGTCTCCGGATGGATCGACAGATCCCACGGCAAAGGACAGTTCGGCCTGACGCAGTTCCTCACAGGTCACGGTTGTTTTAGGTGGTACCTACACAGGTTCGGCCACGCGGCATCTCCTGCTTGCCCTAACTGCCCAAATGAGCTCGAGACGGCAGAACACGTCATGTTTGCCTGTTCCCGCTTTGCGACACAAAGGTATGGTCTACTGGATGTATGTGACAGAGAAACCTAGTCCAGAGGATGGGCCACATTGAGGAGAACTGGAACGCAGTGTCGACCGTGACTCGCAGATCGCGGGCAACAGGCTGCCGCGACCACCGCGACGGCCGCTAAAGAAGCATCAGCGAACAAGCGTCGGTTAGAGAGTTTCTCTATTGTCGGGGAACTCTCCGTCGGAGTAGTCTAATTCCTTCGCCGGGTATTAGACGAGTAGATTGCGATACAGCCCCGGTATGGATCGTCGGGGCGCCAGTGAACCGGAAACCATCCTCCAACCGGAATCATTGGAGCGACCCACGAATCCTGCCGATTGATCGGTTCACGGGTATTGGAAGCAACGGTTACGAGATAACTTCTTTCCCCGGAGAACTTTCCGTCGGTGTAGGTTAGATCCGAATATAAGCCACAACATCGAAGTCGAGTCGTCGGGGCGCCAGTAAACCGGAAGCCACGTTCCAACTGGAATCACTGGATCGACCCAGGCATCCTGCCGTTCGAATCGTTTACGGGTTTTAAGAGGAAAAGTTCCATTATCGGGGAACTTTTCCGTCGGTGTAGCCTAGGTCCATCGTCGGGGATAAGCCGAATAAGGAGTGTATCGATAAGTAGTTAGCAACATTCAAACAGTTATTACTCTGAAATGGCTTAATTTTTTGCAGCGTGTTTTGCGGTAACATGTTTGTTTACCATGACCTGGACGACGCTGACACCACGGTGACGATGGAAAAGTTTAGGCAGAAGATATTGGTCTGGCAAGCAATTTGTACCTGTGGTTTGCGGTCGTCGATTTTCTGCACGAAGGGCACAATTTACGCCAAGGTGTACGAGGAAGAAGGTTTGAAGAAGAGAATACTGCCACTGTACAGAAAGCATAAGGCTCCTCCTCTCTTCTGGCCGGATTTGGCTTCAGCCAACTACGCCAACTCCGTTCCACAGTGGTTGTCAAAAAATAATGTACAATTCGTGGAACAGGACATCAACCCACCGAACTGCCCGGATCTTCGGCCAATTGAAAGGTATCGGGCAATTGTCAAGCGGCACTTTCGGATAGAAGGTACAGTGTCCCAAAACATGCAGGAGTTAAAAAAAACTGGACAGCTGCCACCAGGAAAGTCACAAAAGTAACTGTGCAGAATTTAATGAAGAATGTCAAGTCCAAAGTGCGAGCGTTTCACAGAAACTAGGATTTTCTTCAATATAATCAATGAAATGCATAAAAATGTAATTTTTCTACCATATATCGAAAACTGATGTCAAAATATGTTTTTTTTTCGCTTTTTTATTCAATAATCAATGTTGCTAACTACTTTTCGATACACTCCTTAGTTTTACATTTGATCAGTATCTAACGAGGAAAACAGATGTAATGATATTGATATGCAAATACAACTGCGTGATGAAAGGCCGCGAAAAAGCTACCGCAGAGACGGGACTCGAACCCGTAGCTAGCTCCTATCAGGGGAAATTGGTTTTACCAATTAAGAGCTACCCTGCATGTGAAACATTCTAAAAAAACAGGCTAATCGCGGGCTGAAACAACTGGCGGAGGGGTTGCTATAGAGAAATGACAACAAATGACCGGAATGACCGGAGGTCGGATCTCGATCAACTTTCGGGGACTTTTTAAAGAATGTTTAAACTTTTTATTTGCTTCTTAGTTTGTGAAAATCGGTTAAGAAATTTCCGAGAAAATTGAGTGCGCTTTTTTTAAATAATTTGCACATATTTTCATGTAATTCCGAAACCGGAAGTCGGATCCAAATGAAATTCAAGAAAATTGTATGAGGCCATAAGACCTTTCATTTGAATCTAAGTTTGTAAAAATCGGTTAAACCAACTGAGTGATATTATTTGTTAAACACACACAGACAGACATTTTGTGATCTCGACGAACTGAGGTATATGACTTTCGACCCTTCGGACCTCGGTTGTAAAGTCGGTTTTCACAGCGATTGCATAGCCTTTCTATATGAGAAAGGCAAAAAGGCGGGTTGATTGATTGTATGAATTGTGCAAGCTTTTCCCTTTTTCACTAATAGAGTTTAAAGCGATGCACCTACATTAAAGTACAGATTAGTTACATTAAATAGCTACTATTGTACAACTATATATATTCCAAACTTGAAACAATTCATTTTTAATTTGCTAAGGCTAGGAGGCTAGGTACGACAAATTTGTAGTTTATTTATATTGAAGCTATGAAGTTAGAAGATATCTGAGTCATCTCGAAATTTCAGTACGAGACAATTGAAATAGCCTGGTCTGAAATGTATCGATGATCTTCAGTATGCAA
The DNA here is from genome assembly GCF_030247185.1 of Malaya genurostris. Taxonomy (NCBI): domain Eukaryota; kingdom Metazoa; phylum Arthropoda; class Insecta; order Diptera; family Culicidae; genus Malaya; species Malaya genurostris. The sequence goes on from NC_080570.1 coordinate 131,454,589, forward strand.
GAGTAATTTTAATAATAATAATAATAATAGTAATAATAATAATAATAATAATAATAATAATAATAATAATAATAATAATAATTATAATAATAATAATAATAATAATAATAATAATAATTTTAATAATAATAATAATAATAATAATAATACAAATTAATCTGTATATATGGCAACCCTGTTTCGCATGGCATATTTTCACACTACCCCATACTAGTATAAAGATGTGTTCGAAATCATCACTTCCACTTTCGCATTGCTGTTCGTAATTGAATGTGTTAGTGACGGTACAAATTATTTTAACATCCCTCTTGATGAATCTTTTGGTAGGAAATATTGAAATTTCAATTAACTCTTGATGATTATCTGTGGAACTGAAAAGTTCCTTGACTTGTCACAATCAACTAGATCTGCATTTAGATCTGGGATGGTTCTCGTGTGTGTGTCTTGTTTCAGCAACAGTTGCTCAGAAAGTGGTAGGAAAGCGACAAAATTCAACTAGTTCTCTATGATGATCTTTAGCGCTGAAAAGTACTTTGAATTTTCTGAAAAGCACTGAAAAGTGCTTTGAATGGGACTTGCTGGACTTTTTGGCTGCCTTTCTACCGATTTTCGGTGCCATCGTGCTGACGGTGTCTCGTACGTGCAGAGTAGCTGCTTTAACTGAAATGACGCTATTTCTCACATTACATTTCATTTTATACCTGCTACTGGCAGCGGTGTACGGACAGCCCCTTTGCAAAAAATCCTTTCCTGTTCGCAGAGCGGGAAACAGTGAGACGACAGGTCCTCGATGTTGCTCTCGTGAGTCTTGTTTCGGGAACAGTTGCTCAGCAAATAATAGCTAAAATGAACCACTCAACTTTTATATAGGTGCTCTTGTATAGATGCAGAAATCTCGCGTTCTGAAGTGTACTATTGAAAAACTTCAATGTTATTGCAATACACGTTCAAGTTGAAAATTTTCGGTTCTATTGGTAATTAGATTATATATCCTTCCACAGATCACTGAGCTCCAGCTTTCAAAATACGAGAAAGGCAAACGCGCCTTGTGAATTATCCTCTTTGATACTCGTTTATACCAAACATTTCAGTAAAGTTCAATTTTGAACTATTTAAGATTATGTCATACAACTAAAAATTTTATCATAAAATTGTAATCATATTCCCGATGGCATGTAGCAAGAATTATGTTGATTCATCAGATACAACAGGAGATATTCACGATCAAAAACTTATCACTCTCTCAGAGGGTAAATTTTGAAAAGGCGCCCCATAGTAAAGTAAGTCGTATTCACGACAAAAATGTATCATTTGGATGATTTCAATGTTGATGCAAAAGATAAGGAGATTTTATGCCTTTTGGAGAGCGAGTTTGACAGAAACTAACTCCAATGGGCCCTACACCAAAGAAATAAATAAAGTGAAAGGTATCATTGTACCAGTACGAAAATTGAAAAAAAATTTCGTCCAGAAAGAAAAGGGCGGAGGTAGGGTTTATGAAAGTTGTTACGTAATTCTTTAGAGAGGGTCTCAACATTTGTGACTTAATGTGACAAGGGGGAGGGAGGGTTAAGTTAAGCGTGACGAAATTTGTACTTGACGCCTTGGACACACGTGGAGGCCTGAGATAGATAGATAGAAATCAGGTTATTTTCCGTTCAATTTTAGATACGGATTAATAACAGAGATCAGTAGTAGTAACAGCTCGAAATGATAATCTGTATTTGGAAGTTTGTTTCTATTGACTTTTCTGTGAAACAGTAAAACGGCTAGAAAAAGTGGAATTTTTAAATAAATATTTAAAAAAGTATCGGAAATATTAAAAAACACCGTGATTTTAGTTTGCTACATTCTTATTTACGTAAATTTTTCGGTCCCAATAACTCGTGATAATCGAGCAAGTGATAAACCGAAACATCGAGCAGGTTTTTATTTGTTTCGCCGGTTCGTTGAACTTGTCTACAAATCTGCACAAGCCCGGTTTCTTCTAGGCGGTACAGGCGGTGTAGGTTCCAAATTATCATCATTTACAGTTTGCAATTTTTGCTGCCAATTCGCACACATTGGTTCCCTACTACTACTGCGTCAATAGTGACTACTAGCTTTGGTTTCCCCTCCTCCCGTCCATCACACCAAAAAACGGGGACACCGAGGTTTATTCGCGAATTTCGCATCACCCTCAACGGTGTGATGTGCGCCAAACCGACAAACATTGCGTGCACCAATACGCACGCACCCACGATTCTGAGCAGTGTTCCATTAGTTCGTGCTATTTTTTTTTTTTTGATTCACAGGGTTGAAGTCTTAGAGTAGACTGATTGACTGTCGAAGAACGAATTTTGGAACGGAGAAAACCAGAAATTTTTTGAAAAATGGATCCACGGCGAGACAAAGAATCTCATCTACACGCAACTCGCGTACCGAGCCAAAGCCAAGAGGAAGCGACCAATTCTTCGCTTATCTGTTGTATGCACAAACACACATCCCGGAATAATGGCCGGTTGGTGCGCACCCGACGACGCATCGCAACAGGCAGCGCGTTTGAATTTTGCCTGTAGCAAAATTCGCCAAAGTCGATTCTTGATTCGCGGCAAAAACTGGACTGGAGAATTGGCTTCGCCGGTGCGCGGAAACTGACGTCGTTCGAAGGGGAGCGAAACGCCGAGAGAAACAACCTTGACACATAAACGAAATTTGCGAATTTTGTGTATTTTTATCTACCAGCTTCGTGGTGTGTTGTGCTGTACCAGGGTATATGCGAATTATTTTTTTTTGCTGTCTTCTGGTCGAGGGTTAGATCTCACATACTCAGGCTCGGTTGGGTTGCTTGTTTCTCTATAGTGGTTGTGAGTGGTATGAGTTTCGCTTCGTTTCGCACATATTAGATGCGAACGAACGCGTGTTGCTGCGTGAACTTCATACGGTGCGGGGCCAGAGGAAAGATTAGATCTGTGTGTGAGGTGCAGCGGCCGCCAGAGCCGGGGAGCAGAAGAGAGCATCAGCCGGAGCACGCAAAAAAAAAGTTCATTGTGTGTTGGTTCGTCGTCCAAAGAGAAGGGAACCAGCGAGTGGACGACGGAATTGGCACAAAAAGAGCGTTAGATGATTTCAGTTTTATTGCCTCTTGTTTGGCTTGACTGACCGGTGCACGGTGGACAACACAAGCAACCGCCCGCCGGAGAGCAGCAGCTGGAAGTCAATTGTTGATGAAATGATCGTTCCAATACAGGCCGCGTATGTTTGCATTGAACTTGCTACGACTAATTACGAAACCACCAGTGAAGGCCTTCGTGTGGCCGCTGGGAAATTGTTCACTGGTGTGGTTTTAGATAAGTTGTAGCTTCAAGCTTTGTAGTTTGTAATTACAGAATATTCTTGGATAGCAGAAGTGTTATCACGGAACTCGACGTAACTGTTCTATGAGATGATGAGAGGGCAGTCAGCTGAAAACATACATAAATATAGATTTCCGTGAAAATGATGTCATCAAAGATGGCGTGACAGATTAAATATTTTAACTTTTTGACAGATTGACAGATTTTTATAATTTATTTTATTTCTTATCTTCTTACAGGTAATTTCTAACAACATCCTTCAAACCAAACCCGTAAGTAAATCAAAACGATCCAAAGCACAGCGAGACAGGCTGACCTTGGAATCCAACTTCCAAACGAAACCAGTCAAATGTCAGACCAATACGTGGTGGAGAACCGCTCAAAACCTCCAACAATAAAAAAAAATCACCAAAATTCACATGCCCACTACTACCGAAACAATTTGGCCGGCCGAACCGGTTTCGCTGCTTTGTCCGTGCGACAAAGTGCGTACACACAACTCCGCAACCACAAACCAACCAGACCAGAGCGCGATTTGCGAAATGATATATGAATAAAGCTGGTCGCTAATCGAAAGCAAATGTTGCACCGTTTTCCTACTAACTGTCATCATTCAACTGAAATACAAATGCGGCGCGCAGCACACGCACTCCATACCCACTGAAACAAAGAAGCCGTTGCTTGGCACATCACACACCACACACTCTACTAGACTACTCGAAATGTTTTGTTTACAAACCGATCCTCTCGTTCTCCTTCGGCCCAGCTGAACACTTCCGGCAAAATCAAATGCATTTTTCTGTCACTTGCACGCACTCGCGTACACAGCGAAACAGTATGTGTAGTACGCACTTATTTACCTTAGCTTAGCTGGCACTCTCAACACCGAGCGAACAGTGGACTGTTAGGTGGTTAATTATGCAGCTCGCTAGTGCCATCATACGTGCGTGCGTATTCGTGAGTGTATGATGCGATGGTTGTCGTCGTCGTCGTCGTCGCTCTTTGTCTCACCAAACGCACAATTTTCTGACACCACGCTCTCCGCCTATCTCACGCGTGCTCTTCTCTGATTTTGGTTCCGGCTAACCAAAATTATCAGAGACATAGCATAGTGGCTCCGGTTAAAATAGAATTGGTCAAAAGTAGATTAGATTTGAATTGTCGCCATCGGTTGAATAAGCCACCGGTCAACATCCACTTTGAAGAGGAATTAAAAGTGAAACATTGCAAAATTAGGTGTTAATTCAAACACCAGACTGACTGTTATGAATTCTTCAGATTTCCTCTTCAAAGCGAATACTGACGAAGCGATATTTATCGATTCAAAAAAGCGCGTTGGTATTGTCACGACATATAACCGGATGACGCTGAAACGACTAAAATGATTAATTTAGTTCGGTTGGAAACAAAATTTAAAATCCGGATTTTGGACTTGAATCCTAGCACTGAATTCTGGAGCCCGTATTCTGGTCTGCAGTTGAATTTGATGACAGAATTCCGAGGCTCGAAAAATGTCAAATAGCTTTCGCACGGTAATACAAGCTATCCAACAAGCCATAGATTGTTCAAATCCGTCCATTATTAACGGAGATATCAATATTTTTTTGTGTAGGCGACTTTTCCCCCTATTCCAGCAGTAGGAGTTTTGAGCGCTGTATGACAAAGCAATGCTTGGGAACAACGTAAAACATGATTTTTTATACTGTTACATACAATTGTTTCTAAGTACCGAAAAGACTGTGTACATCATCATTTTTCATGACATTTTGCCTCGGACCGATTTCAGCACGGTTCGTTTTTGGCAACATAATCGTTCGTATATTACATATGTGAACCAGATGATGGCAGAATTTTTGAGTTCAAAGCAATTCAATAATTATATTGATTTGAACTACTTATAGCAATAAATGCCGGAAGAACATAACACCCGTATGTCATTCGAATCAATTCCTCGAGATCAGCAAATGCGTGTATAACATATAATTTCACTCAATTTTCTCGGAGATGACTCAACCTTTTTATACAAACTCAGATTCATATGGAAAGACGTTCCTGAATTACGTTTGGATCCGTCTTCTGGTTCCGGAACTACAGGATGATATGTGAAACGAAACTAAAATTGGGTAACTCATTTTTCTCGTAGATTGCTGAATCGATCTAAGATTCAAATAAAAAGTTTTGAGAACCTATAAAACATTTTGCTAGGGTGCCTATTTGACATAAATTATTCAGGTTTATCTATTCGGATAGTCGATAACCAAATAAACTTATTTCAGTTTTAGTGGTATCCAGTTTTCGATTCGAATGGTACCCAAATTTGAATCGCACTACGAATTCTCAAAGATGTCTACACTGATTTTCAAACCTTTTTGAAACAAATGTAAACTAAACTGCTATTCAGGTGAATTTATCTGACTTCAGCAACACCGATTTTCGAATTCCGGTTCCAGTATCGAATCGTTTCTGAAAGCTCAATCGTTTTCTCCAAAAAGCCAAATCGAATCTCAAAAACTAAAATTAAAATTAAAATAAACTTACAAAACTAATTAATTTTATTCTATTCTGACTTCCGATTCTGGAATTAAAGAATCCCAAAAAGCTTCAAAGTTGGACTCAAAATTATTGCAATTTATTTGTTATATTAATTTTATGGTCATACGAATCGGTTTGGGTTATGAATACCGACTCTGGAAGTATCTTGAAAACCGTAAACTCTAAAGTGGAACTTACTTCTACATCTCATGTAGTGTTCAATCGATTGTCACACGTTTTGATTCAAATTCGATTCGATTTGCAGTTTCGACATTACAGAGTAATGAGTGATTAAAATCTCAAATTGCCGCTTAAAACTACGATATTTAGAATAATGTTATGAGAACTAAAACACCGAAGCATATTCATGCCAAAAACACATGTGGATTGATAAAAAAAGGTATCATCTCACTTTTAAGCACTTTTCAAATTTGGAGCCAGAATTCAGCCATTCCAGAATCCTGATCCGAAATTTAGGTCGAAAATCTTCTTCAGAATTTAGTTCCTGAATCCGTTTACACTTCTAGAATTGTGGAACTAAGTTTTGAAACCAAATTCTACACGTGTATTCAGGAATGCGAATTCTTAAATGCATTTTACAACTGAATTCTGGAAATACAACTGGATTTGGAAATAAATTCTAGTCCTGAATTTTTCCCTGCAGCTACAGCACTTCAGGTTCAGTCTCAAAACTATAAACCTGGATTCTAGATCTGAATTCCGGATAGAAATTTTGGAATTGAATTCAGGTCTGAACCTCCATTTCAGTTCCAGAATCCAGACACAAGTTTAATTCCGAAATTTAGATTCAACTGAACTTTTAGTTCAAGAATTTCGGAACTGAACTCATTTTCAGGATGTAATTGTGGAACTCACTTTTGAACTTGAATTTCGGACCAGAATCCAGCTCCAAAATCATGTTCCGGATACCAAGTTACGAGTTCAATTCTAACATGCAGCATGTTCTGAATTCTGGACTTGAATTCAGAAAATTAATTCTGAACCTATTATAATAATTCGAAAGTCAGTTCCAAAATTCTGGTTTGGGGATTCGATCTAAAATTTAGTTCCAGAAGCCAGATCTAGATCTTAATCTTGAATTTTGACCTACAGTTCTGAAGTTGAGTTGCTGAATCAGAATTCTGGATACGAATTCCGAACTTAAATTAAGGTGCTAAATTCAGTTCCTAAAACCAGTCAAAAAACTAGTTCCAGAAACTAGATTAGGATTCCGTTTCAGAGTTTTAGTTTCATCCTTTGAACTTGTGTATGGGAACTAAAGAATTATGTTGTTGAGTTCAGTATAACTCGAGATATGAACGATTAAGTTCTACCCATTCTTCCACAGGATGAATTTCGAGCAGACGCCCCATTTTAAAGAAAGACGAATGCACTTAAAAAAATATAATACTATCAATTTAATGCATAAACGCGATGATCGTCGGTTATAATAATATTAAATGCCTTTACTTAGCCCGGATTACCGATTCAATGCATATAACACTAATCTTATAAGCCGACTATCATAAATTTAATCCCCGACCTACAAATATTCTTAGTATGAATAGGATCGTAACACTAGTCATTAAATTAAAATATTCTGTTCTGCGAGGTTTTTCGAAAAAGAATACTATAATTCCACAAAAAGAATACAATGCCAAGGCTCACACAAGACAAGTCACTACACCATGTATGATTATCGCCATTTTTTGTCCAAAAGTGCAAAATCGCAAAATCGCTTTACATAAAATGTAGAAATGTAGGCCTGACACCAATTTATCATTTATTACACATCAAAAATTAGATTCCTTTCAATTTTACCAACGTATATAAAAATGACGTGAACTCAAAAACCTAGGGCATCAAAGAGTAAGGTTCATAAATAAGTAGATTAAAAACCAAATTTAACAAATAATAAACTTAAGGACGTTAGGTAGAAATTGTTGACGACACAAAATAAAAGTAATTTTAAATTTTTAAAGATTATCATACTGTTAAAAGTATGATTCACTTATCATATGGAGGCAATAATTCAGCTCTAACTGAAGATGAAGATAAAACTGAAGCTTTGATGAAATGGAAAACTTGAAGTATTTTTTGTGTGCTTATTAAGAAAAACAAACAACCAACAATGATATTTTGCTATACTTGATGAAATGTCGAATGTTCTATTGAGAAACCTCGTTCGTCAAATTACATCCATCTTATTATCAGGAATACGACTTACTGTACTGTAAAGCGTATTTTCAAAATTTACCCGGTACAAGAATGGGTAGAACCTAATTGTACACAAATAACTAGAGATAAAATTTTCATAAAATGTTTGTTATCGACCAGTATGACAGAGGAAAACTCATGATGCGTGTTTGCTTTTTGTTCGTACTTGAACAACGGTTTCGATGTAGTATACATTACATTTTCGCGTTACCTAAGGGGTAAAAATTCGATTCGATTATTTCTGGCCTGCGCAGAAGAATCAATGCAGCATTCAGTTTCAGAATCCAAGATCGAACTTCTGTTCCAGGTCCCGGATCCAAGTTCACAACTAATCAACTTATGAGAACGATTTTCGATATTTTTGGACATTTGGAAGTGAGAATGATATATGCCTGTTTTTTTCAGTATTCTCTTAAGAAAAATTTTGACCGCTGAAAGAGAAAAACTGTTCTGAACATCTACTCTCAAAACTCCATCCGAACCGACTTCGAGCGTATAAATATTAAATGAATCGAGCTCGATGATGAACGTCAATTTTTATGTACTGTTTCTTGAATAAAATACAAATGATAAATTAAAGGCAGAACAAACCCTTTGGAATCTTTGAGTTAACGCAATGTACCTTAATGAATATGATTTTATTTATATTTAATTTTTTAGTCACTCGATCTACGATTACTTGGTTTCGCTGAAATCCGCTATTAGTCTGGCAAAAATGCAACAAACTTCACGTAGCGATTAGTGAAGATTTAATTTCAGCCGGAATTTCTGTGCAGGGTAATCCCATTACTTTCGTATCTTGATTTCCGGATTTAATTGTTGGTACTTTGCAAAATAATCCAAAATTGAAAATTTTCGACAACTAAAATTGACTAAAATATTGGAAACTTTGAAATAGTTCAATATTTGAACGATTACATTTTTTTCTGTACCTTTATCTTATGATTGTTTACCAAACAAAAATCTAATGAAGATAATAAACGAAAGAGAAAGTAAACAAAGAGAATTTCTCATTGTTACATTCGTCGTTTTGAACATTTTATACAGAAATTGTCGAGGCGCGACCGACAAGAGATTAGCAGAATTTCGCAAATGTTACTTTCATGATGGCCGAAAAACTAGCTATATTTTGATCTACCATCAAAATTTCTACCAAGTGCATTGGAGAGCTTCTATACATTGAACGGAATCTCGAATTAATCAGAAAATATTCAAATACAGAGGGGGAAGAAAATTCTAATGTGAGATCATACCAAGATTATACTTGCTCACAGAATATTTTTCAAACATTAAACCACTGTGCGAAAGTGTCATTCTCTCACTTGCTTTGTTGTGTTTTGCTTACTCACGCATTACGGTAGAGTACGCACTCACTCTTGAGCAGATTTTGTCACAACAAAACGCCACTCAGGCTCTCTTTGTGTAAAGAAAATCTGAGTTTTTTTATCATCAACGATAAGTCAGTGAAGTTCGTAGTTCTTTGCATCATTACATTAATAAACTATTTTAGTTTACTGACTTCTTATGACAAATCTATACTATTAATTTTTGTGACACATGCAGACACTCGGCGAAACCCGTTCCAAAAACAGACTGTAAAATTGTTTGCCAATGTCATTCAAGTTAATTCTCCCGGAACTCACGCACACTGTCACCGGGCGCCATGTGGCTAGCTTTCGGCTGTTGCTAGACACATGGTGCGTGACATCTATTAAGGCTCCCACCCACAAGCCAGCCAAAATAAGACCCCCCTCCGGTCATTCATGCTACCCTCCCCGGCAGGAACCACCTCACCGCCAGACAGTCCCATCTTGACAACCGTCAATGCTGGTTACTCCACCACCACCGGCTGGCGGCTGTCAATGCGTTATGTGTTCAAAGCTCCCGACCGGCACGGCATGGGTATTCGGTCGGTGTCTGCCGGTGCCTCCTGTGCCGAACGGAGTGGATGCGTTGTTTTTCGGGGGAGCATTCAACCCCCGAAGTGTGGACAGTCTGTGTGCGTGTGTGTGTGTTCTGTAGACAATGTAGATAATCAGACATCCGTCGTCAAAATATGTGGGCCAGACTGGGCTGTTGTTACTTCGGCCAGACTTTGTTTTGGGGGGTGTAAAAACGAGTGTGTTTGTTATATCCTTGTAAAATAGGTAGGCGCAATGTCAGGGACATGACCGAAGTGATTTGGGACTAAGCTTGGGGCTATTATTTCAATAACGTTGATTTTCGGTGGATTTTACTTTTTTTCAGACGGCGCGTCAAATGATCCGTAAACTTCAGCGGAATGTCGCCGTGTGTCTAGATTAGTTCCGCACTTTCTTTGCGAGAGCTTTCATGTATGTCCTGTCTCTAATTGGTTTTGTTCCGTATCTGTGACAGCCAACTGACGGAATGTGTCAATAGCGTTCAATGCTGTAACTTGTTAATTTTTACCAGGATCACCAGAATTAATATCTACTTTGTGTCATTCAACTTTGTCCAAAAACAAGATCTAAAACAAAGAAAAATATCATGGGGGCATTTCTTTACGTTTTGTCGCCGACTCGTCAGTGTATAGTATGTTGAATTGTTATGCCACTTAGCAGCGCAACATAAACCACTAAATAGATATCCAGTTGATTGACCGTGCGCCTCCATAAAAGCAAAAACAGTGGAAACACGTAGTCGACTACTAAAGACGACTTGAGGCCATGGATTAATAATCATATTTAGGGTTTATTTATCAGTATCTAATAAAAAGAACAGGGTGGGAAAAAACGACCGAATTTTTTCTCAGATTTCTTCATTTCATAGTTGTATTCTTCTGTCTTCTTTCCAATCTGTTTTTCCGTTGATAGCAGAAAATTCTTATACAAGTTCAAGACGTTTCTACGTCTAAACAAGACTAAAACAAATCGTTAACTATTTCCTTAGTTTAAGGCTAGGTTCGCCATTTAAAAATGTTTTATTCATTACTTTAAAAATATTTCAAATTATAATTTTACGGATAAAAGAACATACATTAAACTGTTTAAAAAACAATTTCCGTAAAACGTCTCTTCATACGGCAAAACCAGGATTGGCTTACTGTAATTTGGACAAAACTTCAGTATTGAAAACCATTTGTCACAAGCAAATAAAATAGATAAACGTTTCCAAACTCAAAACTGTTGCTTGTACAAAAATGAAGTCCATGAAGAAGTTGTAAGAAATCAATCGAGCACTCGGGAAAAATTACACACAGAAAAAAAAATGATTGTTCTTTGAAGAATAAGAGAATAAACAGAAAAAGTAAAAATTAAAAAAATTGCATCTGCGAGACAGTGTCATAGGAATCTGATTCAATGTGTTGATGTACAAACACATCAAATCACAACGCACAAATCGTTTCTCAGTGGGTTCTAATATTTGATGTGCATTCAGCTCTCATCTGTTGACTGCTTAATACTACGATGTTGAGACGATGTTTTCTCTACACAAATGGTTACCCAGTTACTCGGCTCGCTCAGTGGTGCTTCTGAAACCGATTTGCAGGTGAGCTGAACTCAGTAATGATGAAGGACGGAATCGATTATTTCCAGTACTGATCATGTCTAAATATCTCAGGGACGAATACTTGCATCGGCCAGAATAAGCCGAAAACAACGTTTTCGTTCGGCACGTCAGGAAAGACGTGGTACTTCGGTACCAAATATATAAGTGTTTTGCAAATAGCATTAACTTTACGTCTGCTTAGCGGTTCAAGTTGAACTGTTTAAGTTTGCAATAAGCAGTTCAATTTGAACTGCTCTGCACTGACGAGTCTAAGACGAAACGTAAAGAAAAGTTATGTGAAGTTAATATAAAATTTAAATGTGGCAACACTGCCCACTATACAAAATTGAACAAAGCACGCTGTGTGCTAGGTGGTGGTTTTTTTTTTTTTTTTTTTTTTTAATAACTATTTATTGGAATATGAGTTAAAATTAAATTATTAAGATTTAAATTGGGTGTTCAGCCACAAGTGGTGACTTTTCAGCCCTGTTATATATATATATGATTTGGTTATTACCATGAAGACATCATTTGCTTCCGTAATTCTGAGATTTTTGTGTAGGGAAAATTCTAAACCTACTTGTATTGTGTAATGGGGAAAAGGAACTTATATACTAACTTACTAACTAATACAGAGAGCGAATCGATTCAATTGAAGATTGCATCGATTTTTGTCGGAATTTGCTTATAATATTATGTGACATTACATCTAATGGTTCTATATTTGTGAGTCTGTGTAACTCATTTGTACTAAACCAGGGAGGACGCTTCAGAATCATTTTCAGAATTTTATTCTGAATCCTTTGAAGCGTTTTCTTCCTGGTGGAACAACAGCTTGACCAAATTGGTACCGCATAAAGCATGGCTGGTCTGAAAATTTGTTTATAAATTAACAATTTGTTTTTTAGACAGAGCTTAGAATTTCTGTTTATAAGAGGATATAAACATTTAATATATTTATTACACTTTGCCTGGATTCCTTCAATGTGATCCTTGAAAGTGAGTTTTTTGTCATACGTTAAACCTAAGTATTTAGCTTGATCAGACCATGTCAATTCCAAGCCATTCAATTTGAGAATGTGATTATTGTTTGGTTTTAGAAAAGAAGCTCTTGGCTTGTGAGGAAAGATAATTAATTGCGTTTTTGCTGCATTTGGTTTAATTTTCCATTTTGACAGATAATCACTGAAAATATTTAAACTTCTTTGTAGGCGACTGCAGATCACTCTTAGATTTCTACCTGTGGCTAACAGACTTGTGTCGTCACAGAATAGCGATTTCTGACAACCAACGGGTAGATTTGGAAGATCAGAAGTGAAAATATTATACAAGATTGGAGCTACACTCGAACCCTGCGGAACACCGGCTCGTACGGGTAGCAATTCAGATTTACAATTCTGATAGCTAACCTGAAGAGTACGATCAGTTAAATAATTTTGAATCATTTTGATCAAATAAATAGGAAACTGGAAATCAGACATTTTTGCTATTAAACCTTTGTGCCAAACACTGTCGAATGCTTTTTCTATGTCTAGAAAAGCAACTCCAGTGGATAACCCAGAAGATTTATTTGATTTTATCATGTTCGTTACTCTGACAAGTTGATGAGTAGTTGAATGTTCATGACGAAATCCAAACTGCTCTGGCAAAAAAATTGAATTCTCATTTATATGAGTCATCATTCTTAACAAGATAATTTTTTCAAAAAGTTTACTGATAGAAGAAAGTAAACTAATTGGGCGATAACTTGATGTTTCTGCTGGGTTTTTATCAGGTTTTAGGATAGGAATTACTTTAGCGTTTTTCCATCTTTTTGGGAAGTAAGCTAATGAAAAACACTTGTTGAAAATTTTAACCAGGAGTCTCAAGGCAACATCGGGAAGATTTTTAATAAGAATATTAAAAATTCCATCATTACCAGGAGCCTTCATGTTTTTGAGTTTCCTAATAATTGATTTAATTTCATCAAAATTCGTCTCAATAATGTCATCGTGTGATAACACTTGGGTTGAAATATGATCATACTTCAGTGAGACTTCATTTTCAATAGGACTCACAACGTTCAAATTAAAATTGTGTCCACTCTCGAACTGCTGAGCAAGTTTTTGAGCTTTTCGCCATTTGTAAGAAGTATTTGATTTCCTTCCTTGAGAGCAGGAATTGGTTTCTGAGGTTTCTTAAGAACCTTAGAAAGTTTCCAGAAAGGTTTAGAATATGGTTTAATTTGTTCAACTTCTTTAGCGAAATTTTCATTTCGCAAAAGAGTAAATCTATGTTTAATTTCTTTTTGTAAATCCTTAACTATGTTTTTCATAGCAGGATCACGAGAACGTTGATATTGTCGTCGACGAACATTCTTCAACCGAATGAGCAGTTGAAGATTGTCATCGATGATAGGAGAATTTAATTTAGTTTGAGCTTTGGGAACTGAAAGATTTCTAGCTTCGATAATATAATGATTCAAATTATCAATTGCTGTGTCGATGTCCGCAGAATTTTCTAAAATAGTTTCATGATCCACATGATTTTCAATGTGAGATCTGTAATCCAACCAATTAGCTCTATGATAGTTGAAAATAGAACTAATTGGATTAATTATAGCTTCGTTGGAAAGTCTGAATGTTACAGGAAGATGATCTGAGTCAAAATCAGCATGAGTAATCGGTTCACTACAAATGTGACTTTGATCTGTTAGAACCAGATCAATTGTAGACGGGTTTTTCACGGAAGAGAAACAAGTAGGATTACTGGGATGAAGAACTGTGAAGTAACCAGCTGAGAGTTGATTATGAAGTATTTTACCATTACTGTTATTTTGCCTACAATTCCACTGGACATGCTTAGCATTTAAGTCCCCTATTACGAAAAATTTCGATCGATATCTTGTAAGTTTTTGCAAATCGCCTTTAAAGAAATTTAATTGTTCGCCGGTGCATTGGAATGGCAAATATGCTCCAGCGATGAAATAAATTCCATGAATGGTTTCAACTTCGATTCCCAAGCTTTCAATAACTTTAGTATTGAAAGAAGGTAAAATTCGATGTTTAATTTGCCGTTGGACAAAAATGGCAACTCCACCACCAATTCCAGTAAACCTGTCAAATCGATGAACCACATAATGTGGATTACTTTTCAATTTTACATTTGGTTTAAGAAAAGTTTCTGTCACAATGGCAATATGAATTTTGTGAACTTTGAGAAAATTATAAAATTCATCTTCACTCGATTTCAAAGATCGAGCATTCCAATTTAAAATATTCAAATAATTATTTAACATCACTGTTAAATTTTAAATTCATTATAATATTATTTGCAAATTTCCATCCGATTTGAAATGCTTCAAAAAGTGATGAAGTCGAATTCATTTGGATGATCATTTGAAAAAGTTGATCTTGTAGGTAGATCATTTTATTTTCAGTTATATCGCCTAAATCGACTTCATTTAAAGAAGCGAATGGCATTGAAGGAATATTTGTAGGTAGACTGCCATTAGAAGAAGATGATTTGGCCGGTCTACCTATTAATAAATTGTTTTCGTTAGAAGAAGAACTGCAAGGCGGTCCTGTGTTTTGATTATTTACATTAGAAGAAATAGGAGATAGATTTCTACCTAATATACCAGCATAACTGACATTAGAAGAAGATGATGACGAGGTCGATCTACCTGTCAATAAATTGTTTTCGTTAGAAGACGAATTGGCAGGTGCCTTAGAAGAATTTTCAGGTATATTCTGTAAATTTAAGGTCGTTGATTTGACTTGTTGTCTAAGCGAACGAGCATTTAAAATTTTTTCCCTGACAGGACATTTCAAATAATTGGATTTATGATTTCCATTGCAATTTGAACATGAAAATTTATCAGTGGTTTCATTCATTGGACAAACGTCTTTCGAATGCGATTTACCACAATTCAAACACCGTATATCCATATGACAATTTTTGGTTCCATGACCGAAGCCTTGGCAACGACGACATTGCGTTAAGTTAGCAATACGATTATGCCGTTTATAATGTTCCCAATGAATTTTAATGTGGGAAATGAAACGTACTTTTTCTAAAGTTTTCAAATTGTTTACATCACTTCGATTGAAGTGTATTAGGTAAAGTTCATGGGAAATTCCAGAGCGTGGTTTAGAAGTACCATTCGCTCTTTTTTTTCATAAGTATTACTTGGGAAGGGGCAAAACCAAGCAATTCTTTTAGTTCATTTTTAATTTCATCAATACTTTGATCATTTGATAATCCTTTCAAGACAGCCTTGAAGGGTCTGTCTGATTTTATATCATATGAATAAAATTTATGAAGTTTTTCGGACAAATATTGAATAAGACGTTCGTAATCTTCCAATCCATCCACCAAGACTCGACATTCTCCTCTTCGTCCGATTTGAAATGAGACTTTTACTTCCGGGAGAAAAGTAGAAAGCTCAGTACGGAATGCTTTGAAGTCGGAAATCATCACCGTCACTGGTGGCATAGATTGATGTTTCTTCCCAGAACGACAAGCGTCCATTTTGGGAATTTTTGAAGAATTTTCTTCTATGTCGCTACAATCGGATTCAGGAAGAATCTCGTAAATATTGTTAGACGGCATAGGATCAACGGAAGGGAAATCCGTCCGTTGTCTTTTATTTTTACATTCAGATTCTATAAGATCGTGAATGTTATTAGAAAAATGTTGAATAACGGATTGTGATTTATTCCGTATTGAATTATTTTTAGCCTTAGGCTTGTTGCCTTTCCGGTTGGACGCAGGCATTTTTGAAATTAATGAAATTTTAAATTAAATTAACTAGGCTAAATTAGTCTTCGATTAGACTCCTAGCTAGCCTTAAAAAAGGCTGATTAAATTCTTAGTCACTCTAATATCACTCTTTGTATCACTTAGTCACTCTAATATCACTCTTTGTATCACTTAGTCACTTAGTTAGTGATTCAGGTAGCCTTGAAAAAGACTGAAGCCTTGAATCAATGAAACTCTAGGTAGCCAGAAAAAAATTCCAGGAGCCAAGAGCTATACGCGTGCGGTGCGAACGACTGTTCAACACCGACTGTGCTAGGTGGTGGTGTTTTCTTCATCTATACCACCACGTATCGATCCGTACCTGTTTTGTATAATTTTGTATGACAGTTTGAACGTTTTGATACTCATCGCTCTATAATTTCGGAACCGGACTTCGGATCTAAACGAAATTGCACAGCATCTTTTAGGACACTCAGAGCTTCGATTTGATTAATGATTTATGAAAATCGGTTTAACCGTTGCTGAGAAATCGAAGCGAGTTCCGTTTTTGGAACTTTTCTTCATTATTACCGGTACGTTCGGAAGCGGAAACCGGGGACTAGCAGTCGCAAAGTAGATTTATATATCCACCAACTAACAAGGTCTGCCAACTAGATGAATTTACCAGTAAATTTTATAAAGATGTGCACTGTAATACCGGAACCGGAAGTTGGATCTGGATGAATTTTTCGGGGACTTTTTAAAGCCTTTTATTTGCATCTTAGTTTGTTTAAATCGGTTGAGAAATTTCCGAGAAAATTGAATGCGCATTTTCTTATAGATTTGCACATATTACCTTTTAATTCCGGAACCTTAAGTCGGATGAAAATAAAATTCAGTAGTGATCTATGGGACCATAAGACCTTTTGTTTGAATCTGAGTTTGCGAAAATCGGTCACGCCATCTCTGTGAAAAGTAAGTCATATATTTTTCTTTTTTTGTGCATATCACCCTGTAGTTTCAGAACCGAAAGTCGGATCGGGGTGAAATTTAATAGCCTTTCATTTGAATCTGAGTTTGTGAAAATCGGTTCAGCCATCTCTGAGAAAATTGATTAATATTATTAGTCAGATACACACACACATACACACACAGACATTTGCTCAGTTCGTCGAGCTGAGGCGAATGGTATATAACATTCGGCCCTCAGGGCCTCGGTTCAAAAGTCGGTTTTCACAGTGATATGAGAAAGGCAAAAAAGAACACTTATCAAATTCTTAACAAATGTTGTTTTATATAACAAAGCAAGAGTAAAAAAGATATATGAGAAATATCTGTTCCTTATTCAGGTTCGTTTGCCCTTAAGCTATACGTGATCATTTAACAATTAGGGTAACGGCTCCCCGTTTTATCTGAGCTCCTATTTCCATCTCATCCCTTCATCTCATAACTTTGAACATGAATCATATCCTTCTACGTTCCTGAACCAAACTGTGAAATGTTTCAAAATGTTTTTTAAAGTTTTAGTCACACTTTCCCATTAAAAAAGTGGGTTTAAGTCCTTCAGCTATCGTTTTTTTTTTTTCATTAAAAACTATATTCACTTTCGAATTTAGGAAAAATTTTCGTCTTATGTTTTACATTTCGTCATGTTTCTGAATATTTACTAATTGATTCGTCACTATTCCACAATTCACTTTTTACTCGTTTAATCATCAATTGAAAACTTCTAAAATTACCCGCTAAGCAAGGAAAATCTTCAAAATATATGAGATGATTTGCACTTAATTCACTTGATTGCACTCTGTTTTCATCTAAGACAAGACCTGACAACTGGCTTCCTATTCTTTTTTCCGGTCATACTTCTCGTCATCTTCACTCTGTGAAATAAATCGACCGTCCCACGACAAAAGGGCCTAACTGCAAATGACAGTTTCTCTTTGTTTACTTTTTCTTTCACGATTTACCGAGCTGATTTTATATTTGACGCTTCACTCTTCGCAAAACTTTCAAGGTAAAACTACAAGCTTTCGATTTATATTGGGAACTTTAGAGAATTTGCAATAATGGCTCCGTAATAATCAAAAGAGAAAATAAACAAAGAGAGGCTCTCATTTGCAGTTAGGCACTTTTGTCGTGGGACTATCGAAATACCAACTGCCTGTTTATGTATCGGTTACAGTGTTGCCATATTTACAGATTTTTTAACAACTTCATGCTGAAAAAAAGGCGGGTGAGTAATGTCAGAGACATAACTGGATGTCGTGAATACGAAAAAACTGACATGCTCCCATCACTCTTCCGAATATCAGTTAGTTGATTGATTGTATGAATTGTGCAAGCTTTCCTCTTTCTCACTAATATAATTTGAAGCGATACACCTACATTAAAGTACAGATTAGTTACATTAAACAGCTACTATTCTACAACTATATATTCCAAACTTGAAACAATTCCTTTTTAATTTGCTAATATAGGAGGCTAGGTACGACAAATTTGTAGTTTATTTTTATTGAAGCTATGAAGTTCGAAGATATCTGATTCTTTTCGAAATTTCAGTACGAGACAATTGCAATGGCCTGGTCTGAAATGTATCTACGATCTTCGGTATGCAAGAGTGATTCTAATAATAATAATAATAATGATAATAATAATAAAAATAATAATGATAATACAGATTAATCTGTATATATGGCAACCCTGTTTCGCAAGGCATATTTTCACACGACCCCATACTAGTATAAAGATGTGTTCAACATTCGCTTTCGCATTGCCGTTCGTACTTGAATGAGTTAGTGACGGTAAAAATCTGCCATCTTTTCGGTGCCATCGTGCTGACGGTGTCTCGTACGTTCAGAGCAGCTGCTTTAACTTAAATGACGCTATTTCTCACATCACATTTCCTTTTATACGTGCTACTGGTAGCGGTGGACGGACGTCCCCTTTGTTAGAATTCCTTTCCTATACGCAGAACGGGAAACAGTGAAACGATATAAAAGAGAGAGTTAGCAGAGCGGCAGCCAGTAATACTGAATTGGTCGTCGAGCTGTTAACAGCATATTGTGGAGGAACAGTTAAGGGCAAGGCAAAGTCCCGCTCAAATCGTGCTGGTCTGAAGTGCCCAGTTGGCGGCAGAATCCATCGTTTGCCTCGGAAGGGGAACTACGCCGAGCGTGTCAGTGCTGGTGCATCGGTCTATCTGGCGGCAGTGATGGAGTACTTGGTTGCCGAAGTGTTGGAATTGGCCGGTAACGCTGCCCATGACAACGAAAACGAAAATCATCCCTCGCCATCTGCAGCTGGCCATCCGTTGAAAACCCCGTCCTTTTCAGGATGACCACATCACTGTGATAAAGAAATATTTAGAATTGCTTTAAGTTTAGCCAGTTCTGATACGCCTGGAAAGTAGAATGCGCAAATCAAGTGGAAATATTTGTCCATCTCTTTCATTAGTTCAATATGTTCAACTCTGTTTCGCACGGCATATTTGTAAACTAGTATAAACATGTGTTCAAAATCATCACTTTCGCTTTCGCATTGCCGTTCGTAATTGAATGTGTTAGTGACGGTGCAAATTATTTTAACTCCCATCTTGATGAATCTTTTGGTAGGAAATATTGAGATCTGAGATGGTTCTCGTGTGTGTCCTGTTTCGGCAATGGGCCTTGCTGGACTTCTTGGCTGCCTTTTTCGGTGTTATTGTGCTGACGGTGTCTCGTGCATTCATATCGGGAAACAATGAGACGACAGGTCCTCGATGTTGCTGTCGTGTGTCTTGTTTCGGGAAGAGTTGCTCAGCAAATGGTAGGAAAAATGAACCATTCAACTTTTATATGGATGCTCTTGTATTTTTTTTTTTTTTTTTTTTTTTACAAGGTGAAATGCATTTACGCACGGAGTGTGGGACTCTCCACAGGACTACCCAACTGTTGATTGGAACTACCCACTAAAACACCTTGGATCTCCAACCCTACCTCCCCGGCACCACCGCTAGGTATTACTTCGGGGTGGAAGGCTATTGGTGCTCACAGCACCCTCCCCAGATTTATGCAGAATGGGGATCAGCATCCTGCTCTCGAGGGATCGACCAGTTGGATGACGAGGTCGGTCCAGTGATGCCGGCTGGAGGGTAACTTCCGGTTCACTGGCGCCTCGACGACCCAAAACTGATGCTACGTCGCGGAACTACTCGACTAGTCTCCGCCAAAGATCTAGTCTACACCGACGGAGGGTTCCCCGACGAGGGAAGTCCTCCCGAACCGACGCTTACGGTACGCGTCTACGACCCGACCGAAAGGATGCCTAAGTCGATCCAATGATTCCGGTTGGAGCGTGGCTTCCGGTTCACTGGCGCTCAGACGATCCTATCGGTATCACGCGACGATCTACTCATCTAGTCCCCGACAAAGGATCTAGACTACTCCGACGGAGATTTCCCCGGCGAAGGAGAATCTCCCGACACCGATTCTCTTACACCACGCGGGACACCCGATGGAGTGCCGAGGTCGGTCCCGCGATTCCGGTTGGAGCATGGCTTCCGGTTCGCTGGCGCCTCGACGACTCGAATCGGTGTTGTGGCGGCTACTCGACTAGCCTCCGCCGAAGGATCTAGCCTACACCGACGGAGAGTTCCCCGACGAAGGAGGCCCTCCCGAAACCGACGCTTTCGATTCCCGTCAACGCCCGACCGAGAGGATGCCTGGGTCGGTCCAGTGATTCCGGTTGGAGGAAAGCTTCCGGTTCACTGGCGCCCTGACGATCCTAGCGGTATTACACCACGATTTACTCGTCTAGTCCCCGACGAAGGATCTAGACTACTCCGACGGAGATTTCCCCGGCGAAGGAGAATCTCCCGACACCGAGTCTCTTACACCACACGGGACACCCGATGGAGTGCCGAGGTCGGTCCCGCGATTCCGGTTGGAGCATGGCTTCCGGTTCGCTGGCGCCTCGACGACTCGAATCGGTGTTGTGGCGGCTACTCGACTAGCCCCCGCCGAAGGATCTAGCCTACACCGACGGAGAGTTCCCCGACGAAGGAGGCCCTCCCGAAACCGACGCCTTCGATACCCGTCAACGCCCGACCGAGAGGATGCCTGGGTCGATCCAGTGATTCCGGTTGGAGGAAAGCTTCCGGTTCACTGGCGCCCCGACGATCCTAACAGTTTTACGTACTACTCGTCTAGTCCCCGACGATGGATCTAGACTACTCCGACGAAGAGCTTCCCGACGAAGAAGGTTCTCCCGGACCGACGTTTATTCGCTGATCCCTCTTGAGCCTGCTACGGTACGCGGCTGACCTGTTGTTGATCCGCACTCCATTTCCGCTGCAATATTCCCGCAATTTGGGATGCCGCGGTCGACACTGCGTTCCAGTTCTCTACGCAGTGGCACATTCTCTGGATCAGGTTTTCCGGTGTGGTGTCCCTGCCGCATGCCTCCAGTAGCTCACTCCTTTGAGCCGCGAAACGGGAACATGCGAACAAGACGTGTTCAGCCGTCTCGATCTCGTCTGGGCAGCCAGGACATACAGGGGATGTCGCGTGGCCGAACCTGTGGAGGTACCATCTGAAGCACCCGTGCCCTGTGAGGAACTGCGTCAGGCCGAAGTTCACTTCTCCGTGAGGTCTATCTAACCAGCTCGAGACCCTAGGTATGAGCCGATGTGTCCACCTGCCCTTGGTTGAGCTGTCCCACTCTTGTTGCCATCTGCGTAGAGAAGCGGCTTTGGAGGCCCTACGGGCGTTCCTGTCTCCTCGCATGCTGTAGCGCTCCGCGTCTTCCTTCACTATCAGACTGATAGGCATCATGCTTGCAACCACGCAGGCCGCATCCCTCGATACAGTGCGGTATGCACTGATTACGCGAAGACACATCAGTCTATGCGTACTCTCCAGCATCTGTGCGTTGCGTTCCACATTCAGTGCCGACGCCCATACCGGGCTGCCGTACCTGAGGATCGAAACTGCCACTCCCGCCAGTAACCTTCGTTTACTGGAGCGCACAGGCGAGCTGTTGGCCATCAAACGAGAGAGCGCCGCGATCGCTGTTGATGCGCGCTTGCAGGCGTATTCAACGTGCTTGCTGAAACTGAGTTTGTCGTCAAGCATCACACCCAATTGCTTCAGTGATCTCTTGGAGGGGATCACGCAATCTCCGGCATGTACCAGCGCCTCCTGTTCCGATTTGCGGTTGTTTACCACCATCACTTCTGTTTTGTGGTGCGCGAGTTGCAGTTTCCTGCTACGCAGCCAGTCCTCCACCAAGCAGATTGAGTGTGATGCACTCAGTTCGACCTCTTCGATGGATTCGCCGTAGACTGTCAGCGTGACGTCGTCCGCGAACCCGACTATCTTGACACCCGGAGGGAGCCTCAACCTCAGTACTCCATCGTACATTATATTCCACAGGATCGGGCCCAAGATAGATCCCTGTGGTACTCCAGCCGTGATTGGAGTGCTACGTGTGCCTTCGTCGGTCTCGTAGAGCAATACTCGGTTCTGGAAGTAGCTTTCCAGAATCTTGTACAGCCCTTCCGGTACTCCTAGTCGAAGTAGGGAATCAGCAATGTCTGCCCAGCAAGCACTATTGAACGCGTTCTTGACGTCTAGCGTTACTACCGCACAGTAGCGGATTCCTCGTCGTTTGCGCTGGATAGCTACCTCCGCCGTGGTTACCACCGATGTTTTGGCGTCCACCGTCGACCTGCCTCTGCGGAACCCGTACTGTTGACTGGACAGTCCTCCTACGTCCTCTATGAAGGGGGCTAGCCTGTTGAGGATGATTTTCTCAAGGAGCTTACCTACAGTGTCTATCAGACAGATTGGTCTATACGCCGAAGGATCCCCTGGGGGTTTCCCAGGTTTCGGTAATAGTACCAATCTTTGTCTTTTCCAAATGTCTGGGAACATACGCTCGTCCAGACATCTCTGTATGACCTCCCTGAACATGTCCGGTTTTGTCATTATAGCCGCCTTTAGAGCCACGTTCGGGATACCGTCTGGCCCCGGGGCTTTCTTTGTATCGAGTGATCTCGCCGCAGTGAGCAACTCCTCGTTCGTCACCTTTACGACTTCATTCGCTGGTAGCGGAGCTGGCTGGCAGGGGGACGTGTCGTGGTGGGGAAAGAGAACCGTTATGATTTCCTTCAACCTCGCCGGACTACGTTCAGGGGGTGCTAGCGCCCCTCTCGTTTTGGCCATCACCATCCTGTAGGCATCGCCCCATGGGTTGGAGTTGGCTCCCTCGCATAGCTTGTCGAAACTCTTGTATAGATACAGACATCTCGCGTTCTGATTGGCTGGTGCTGTCATGGGTTAAATCAAACAGGTTTTTCAATAGTGTACTATTGAAAAACTTCAATATTGTTGTAATACACGTTCAAGTTGAAGATTTTCGATTCTATTGGTAGCTAGATTATATAAATCCTTCTACAGATCACTGAGCTATGAGCTTTTAAAATACGAGAAAGGCAAACGCGCCTTATGAATTATCTTCTTTGATACTCGTTTATACCAAACATTTCAGAAAAGTTTAATTGTGAACTATTTAAGAATATGTCACACAACTGAAAGTTTTATCATAAAATTGTGATCATATTCCCGATGGCATGTAGCAAGAATTATGTTGATTCGTTAGATATAACAGGAGATATTCACGATCAAAAACTTATCACTCTCTCAGAGGGTAAATTTTGAAAAGGCACCCCATAGTAAAGTAAGTCGTATTCACGACAAAAAAAATATTTTTGTTAAAACTTTTAGGCTCGTTCTTCGATTTGAAATAAACGTGAAAAAAGTTTTCGATGAATGGTTTTTTGTTTATTAATTATTAACGCTTAAAAACAATTAATTGAGCATACCTCTGCTGATGATTATTTTTTGCGTTGTTTTTTATCCTCCCCTGTCTTCAAACAAAAAGTTACCAATCTTACCAGTCTCAGGCATAGAAGATAGTAATAAATTGTTGTCAAGTTTATCCTCCTTAACATATTCATCACCATATAACACTTTTTTCGATAGAACTTCAGTAAAACCATCTGATTTTATTTTTCATTTGGAAAATATAATTTAAAAAAAATCTAGGTGATTTATATCCTTAACATTCCTACAGTTTGATTTACGCCACCAATTCTCATTCCTGCTTTAATGACAAAACACGAAATATCTCTTTCATGTTGAAAGCAATAACGAACCCATTGTAGACTTTTGAAAACTAGAAAAATGCCAAGTTTGGAGAGAAATGCTTAGTGCGACATCAACACTTCATTCTCCTCGTAAAGGTAAACACAATTTCTAGTTAACACTAATTTAACTGATCTTTTTGGGTTACACTTTGATTCACAAAAAAAAATCAGCCTGGTCCATTCTGACATAAAATTTTGAGTTTTCTTATAACGTAACGAATAAATGTAATATTCTTTTCTTCTATAAATTACCACCAACAAGTATATTTTTGGTATCCGTTACAATTAAAACAGACGTTTTCGACTTCGAATATTACCTGAAAGTGCATGTAAAATACTAATGAAATAACCATAATGGCAAATCTAGTAGCACTGGTTTCATTCCGATATATGTCAACCTAACGCTTTTAAGTGTGTGTGGCTTTGCATCTGAAATTTTCATAATTCAAAAGGGGTCAATACAGATTAATCTTGCAGTAAAATTTCAAATGTAAGACGAAAGGAAACGAAAACGACCCAATAATTTTTAAAAGTCGAATTGATTCCAAACTGTTTCTAAAATTTTCGTGTTTTGTCTCACATTTTGGATTAGGCCTTTTTAAGAATAATTCTGACATTTGCATCCAGAGAGTGTAATAGTGCAATATTTTGTTTTGATTGCTATCGCAATTGCTAAACAATAGGATGAACATAGGATCGGATGAATTCAAATCCAGTGCGATGAGCTTAGGAGCATATCAGAAGTGTTTTTTGAACATTAGTTTAATTTTCAAGAATGAAGCAGGAATATTAAATAATTATAGTGCTACATCAGGTTTTTGAGGTAACGTCCTTACAAATGAGATGAAATAGGAAGCCGTTACCCTTAAAAAATATTCAATTTTTTATAGCTAGGTCTCGTCTTTATCTTCTATTGTTGACTTTGCTTCTTTTCTGGTAGTTGTCAAAATTATAAGCAGGGTTACCAGTTCTGCAGATAATTGAGAAAAAAACAGAGCCATATAATTGTGTTGCATGTTATAGATGTCAGAGTTCTGTCAAATTCGAGCAGTTGCATTTATGATAAAACTTTTGCTTCAGTGCACTTTTATATTTTGTTTTTCGATTTGATGCAAGATGGTTCGGGGGGAAATGCGCGGAACGAATCGCAGTAGACGAATAATTCTCCTTTACGACAATTTCAGCTTTTACGCATTGCGTCAATCCAATGACATTGAATTGACAGAGCATCCACTATAAAATCCTGATTTAGCCCCCAATAATTTCTATTTTTACGCAGGTCAAATAAAAATTGCGTGGTCAATCTTTTTCGATGCTCGTAGAAGCGGTTGATGCGTTCAAAACGCATGCTCTGGAGATACCTTATTAGGAGTGGAGATTGCATGTATAGTTCTTCACGTAAACTACTTAAAAAACCAGTTTCAATCCACCTCATGTTGGGATGATATCTTTCTTATAACCATTTTGTACAAGAATTTTTGATCACTCTTTCCGGCTTTTTTGGAATCGGAAACCGGGATGAGTGTAACCAACAGTGCTGCCAAAACTTCATTCAATTCATTGGGAAAACGAATGTGTGCACACACTGACGATCACTCTATTGCGGTTAACTTCTCATTCTAACACACAACCTTCGCCGTCGCACCGAATGGGAACCATCCTGTTCCATTCATTCGTTTCTCTTTCTACCGAAGCACAGTTTAACCACCTCTTGAAGAAACAAAATATCTCTTACAATTGAATGAAAGAGTGGCCTTCCAGTGAAGTTCAAGTAAACTTTCGAGTGGGTTCAAGATAATGGATGAAAGGTAAACCTGTTATGATAACTGGAATATGAATTACAAAATAAACATAAATTAATTGTTCCCTCCTTTAGTTTTCATTTTTCACATTTCGAAACACATCTCAAAACATTTCAAACAGTCGAAAATGATCGATTTTAACTTGCTGGTGACAATCGAAAACTCAAATGAGAGCCGCCACCCGCTATTTATCATTATGGTCGGAAAGAGTTTTGGTTATCGAGTTGATGTTTATGCCTATTCATTCACACTTGCTCACTACCCACAGTGAAGTCAAGGAAGACAATGAAACAGGTAGACTACTTGGCACTACAAACTTAGCAAGCAAAACTTCAAGTGACTAGGTACGGTTATTCAATTGACGATGAATTCTGTGAGCTTCGGCAACAAAAGTAAAATGAATTAGAAGGGATATGCAGATAGTAAACGGCCATAAATTTCATATTCATCTAATAATATTCGATTGAAATGAAGTTTTACCGCACTGATAACCAATACCAATTTGTATGGCCATTAATCCTAGCAAGTTTATTTGGTTTTAATTAAAGATTGAAATTGATTGAAATTATCATTGAGCCTAGAACCGGACGTCAGATCCGCATAAAATTCGACAATAATCTAAGTTTTGTGAATGTCGATTAAGCCATCACTGAGGTTTATTTAAAAATATTAGATTATTTTTCCTGGCATTTCTGGAACCGTAAGCCAGAGACGGCTGACATTGAAATCTGTTCATTTGGCCATCATCTAAAACACCGCTAAATTGGAGCAGTATTGGGTTCAGTGTCGTTAAGATTTTTTACGTGTTTTTGATTCTTTTCAATGTTTAACACTCACCACCCTATAGGTCCGGAACCGGAAGTCGGATCTGAACAAAATTGAACAAAAGCATATGAAACTATAAAGCTTTTTATTTCAATTTATATTTGGGGTCGCTGAGAAATCGAAAAGAGTTCCCTTTTGGTAGATTCCAACTACTACTGCTGGTGTTTCCGGAACCGAAAACCGGAGACTGGGAAAACCGAAGTAGGTGTAAATTGTCACCCAATCACAAGATTCTACCGATTAGAATAATTTACTGAACAGTTTTAAGGATTAGATTTTACGATTCGTCTTCAACTCATCAGTGCTTGGCAGTTTATGTTCAACTGCTAGCGCGACCTGACGTATGTTCACCTAGTATAAATTTAGGGGTTGAAATTTTTTTTTCCTTTCAAATTATCAGTTTTAAGGAAGTTCACTGTTTGTTACAATGTAACATTTAAAAACAGAAATAGCCTTGAAATTGAATTTTCTCTGTCGAACATCCTCAAACATTGGGAATAACTTTCAAAGCGCAAAAATGCGGGCAGGTTGGCTTTTATATTTTCGAAAAGTAGAGAAAAAAAATCTATAAGGTCTTCTACTAGTGAGCAGTTACAGCCGTTTTCTACTTATTTGATAATTCTATATAGTAAACAATGTCTTTGTGCCGTACATTTTCTAGGACAGGAATGAAATAAACCTCACAGCTCTTCAACTTTAAAAAATTCTAGAAAGGTTGTTCTCATTTAAAAAATCCCTGTATCCTGCTATTATCAAGTATCGATAAATTAGAGAGAAGATGCGGACTTATCAACTTTTAAAATTACTTAGTTCAATCGTAATAAACGAGTTAACGTCGCGATTAAACTGAGGACTGATAAATTTACATCGAGATAAATTTCAAATCACGTTCATTGTAATCAGAATGTTACTCACAGAAACGCGTGTTTGTGTGTGTGGAAGTTATTCGAATAATATTTTGTCTCAAAAATGACTTTTTTTAGAACAATTCACTTTTCCCTACAATTCACAAAAGTGTACACACTTATCTAGTTTTGTTTGTTTTATGTTTCCTCAATCAGTATTTTGCAGAGCATCGAGAAAATTATGATACCATAAAAATCATTTACACTTTTTTACTGTAGTATAACTAAATATCTTTTTCGTTTGCACAAAAGTATGCAAAACGAGTTCTGAGTAAAAACTTGTCGATTGCCGGCGTCGAAAAAATTCAAGTTCATCTATGCCATAATAGGTCATTCAACAGCAAGCTCTTCTTTCCGCAACGAAACCGTGGCAGACACCGTATTTCTCCTCAAACCTCTGGCAGCAGTCGGGCAGTAGCAGAGCGCTAATGAGAAAAGCAACGCACCGAAAAAAAAAATGAAAAAAAAAAAACAAAACAAAAACTTTCCCAGACGCACCACCAGACTAAACATTGAAGGCTATGGAGAGAGAGAGAGAGAGAGAGAGGAAAAAAAACTACGTGCTGAAATAAAACGGAACAGAAAAAAAGTATCGTGCTCAACATTAAGTATATACAACCGCCATTCCCTACTTCTACTTTACCCCCGCGGCACCTCACACTAACCGACTCGAGGTCGAATAGTCATTGAAGACCCAGACGGGTGGTCCCTTCCTCCCAAAAAAAAAAGAGTCTACCACCCAACCTCAACTCCAGCACCTTCCGCCATTCCGCACATTCAACCGCCGGTAGCTCCAAAATCCCACACTCCAGAGAAGCCCCGCACAGAAATGAGCCGACGCGCACGCAGTATCACAGTCGTTCGTTGGTTGTCGGTCGTCGGTCGTCGGTCGGTCGGTCGGTCGTCACCGTCCTCGTCGTCATCGTCGTCGTCGTCGTCGTCTGGAATGGAAAGTGGTGAAGCAAATATCGAAAAAAAATACTCAAACAGGCAGTGCAAAAATCCAGACACGCACTATAAAAAGAACATTACACCATCCATAACTCCCGCCCGATAACACTAGCTTCCTCCACCACTGCCACTGCTGCCAGACGATTGCCCGATTCTTGACTGACTGACTGGTTAACTCCCGCCAGTATGCGTGCCTTCCCAAAACGTTACCGGTTTGGGTTATTTCCCGCCACCCATTTTTCGGGGGCTCCACGCATACGGGCTTTTTCGTTTTGGTGCGGGGAAGGAGTGCGTCTTTCGAAAAGCAGCCCTGGTGTTTTTTTTTCTTCTTTCAACGGAGACGACGGCTGGTAGCTTCTGTCTCGTTTTGGGGTGGTTGGCTAGAGGCTAGAGGACCAAAGTTCAACCGAAGTCAAGTTCAAAAACGCACCCGAGACGTGACGCGACGATGTCGCCGACAACAACAACGACGACGACGACGTCGGCGGTCAGACTGTGTCTGTCAGTGTTTGTGTGAGTGTGTTTGTATGTAGGCATTCGCGTAAGTAGGCAGTCAAGCTGGCTCGACACTACCGTTGTCTACAGCGATGCCAGATTTGTAAACTTGCCTGTTTTTTGCAGACTGTTTTAACGAATCTTACAGATTTGGGGGTTAATACAGATTATTCAAATACTAGCATGCATCCATGCTTAAAAAGATTCGTGTAAAGTTACGTCTCCTGAGACCGACAAATTTAAACTTGAAAAATGACACATTTTTACCGTTGTTTCGATATAATATTTATGTATTCTGATATAACTTTACATGATGAACGTAGTTAAACGTTGCTGCCTGAAAGGCTGGATATGTTTGACACAGATTGAAGGAATTTGGATTTGGAGGAATAAATAAAGAATTTTGGAATTATGAACAAAGCCTTACTATTTTTTGTCCACAGTAGTAAGTCATTTGTAAATTTCATAATATTTTGCTGGGTAGTTCAAATAAAAGGTCTTTCAAATGTTGAGCTAAGCCCGAATATCACTTCACTCATTATCGTCCGACAGCACTGAGAACAGACTTTCACGATATTATTGTTGTAAACCGGCACAATCGTTGAAAATGAAAAACTCAACTGTTTAGTTTTGCCTGGCGGCTTAAGTTGAACTGCTAAGTTGCTCATTAATGCAGATCATTTTGAACTGGTTTGTTACGTAAAGTCAAAAACGGAATATAAGAAAACGGATGTGTAATGTGAGAGACATAAGTGAATGACGTGAATATCAATATCAATTTGCTCTAATTAAATGATTTATCGTGTGAATTATATTTTAGATCAATTGGTTGTACGAACGTTGTTATTAATTGGTTGTATGAACGTTGTTATTAATTGCATTTTGACATGCGACTCCAATTCTTGACTCGAATCATACACAGTTCGAAAAATTCTTGTGGTTTTACATTTTATCAGATGCACACAAATGGAGCGTCATATTTCACACAAATTCATATTCAAGATCATGATAAATTGTGTGATTTGAAAATTACATGGCTTGAAAACCAAAGAAGTAAAAATCAAAAGATCGACATCAACAACGCGACTTGAACCGAAAAACATTAGATCACAAAGCACACCAGTTAGTCGACTGAGCCACAGAAGCACATATCTGCTTGGCTGGTAAATCGTGCATATAAATTCATACAGTCTCACTTGCTAACCGAGTGCAAATTACACTCGGAGCCAGTAAAATTCTGTACGAATGGAATATTGTGTCATTTGAGAAGTTAAGTAGTTATGAATTGTATCGTTTGAAGAATTATGTCACCTGTAAAATTAATAATTTCTTTCTGTGTATGTTGAATCCGTTCAAGGATTTCGGTACAGTTTTGAAACCGCTTCGAGCCAGGTACATAGGACTCATCTTTTTCATATATTTTGCGTTTTGTTAAAATTTATAAGTAAGCAGTAGAGATGATCGCGATTCAGATATTTCTACACGAAACCCGACCCGAACCCGTGTTTGTCGGGTACGGGTGCAGATTTTTTCATGTTTAACGAGCACGGGTCGGGGTCGGGTTAAAATACTTGGTTGGGTTTTGTGCTACGGGTTTTTTCAGGTTTCGGGACTTTTTTCGGGTTCGGGTCGGGTACAGGTATAACTTTTTTTTTCGATCGGGTACGAGTCGAGCAGGGGTGGCAAAAAAACGCTTACTCGTCCAACTCTAGCAAGCAGGGCTTTTTTGTCACTTTTTTTCAAGTGGCACGCTCAATTATTGTTATAAAATTGTTTCATTTGGTGACAATATATGTGATAAATTTTAAAGCAACTTCCAATTTTTAATCAAGTTTTCCTCTTAAATCTTTTCGCGTTTACGAATTTCACTGTTTGGGTCCGTGCCGAATTAATGGTTTTTATTTGACCATGAATCCACATGACCACGATGAAACTTTTTTTAAAATATCAAAATCATCAAATAAGTCCCCGAAAGTCGATTTTTTTTCAAAAAATGTTTTTTTAGATAACACTAAATCTCGACGTTTCATGCAATTTTAAGATTTTAAGATTACCTATGTCCGATTTAGCTCAAATTTTGCATGAGGACTTTTTTCGAGGTGCTTAAACTTTTGAACAATAGCGCTTAACGAAATTACAGGTGATCCCAAAAGATTAGCTCCCTTATATACATTAGAGCGGTAAAAAACAACGTGTTTTGTCGGTTACGTCACTTATACCATCATATCTCCGGAACCAAAAGTCACAGCCATTTGATCTACGAACTTGATCAAAAGCCGAACAATAGCTTTCAAACGAGCCTAGGCTTGTTGAAATCGGTTCAGCCATCTCCGAGAAACTTGCGCGGTAAAAAAACAACACATTTTGTCGGTTACGTCATTTATACCATCGTATCTCCGGAACCAAAAGTCACAGTCATTTAATATTCGAACTTGATCAATGACCCGACAGTAGCTTTCAAACGAGCCTAAGTTTGTTAAAATCTCTGAGAAAATTGAGCGATAAAAATATCTTAGAAAAGTACACACAGACATTTTCCGATCTCGTCGAACTGAGTCGAATGGTATAGAACACTTTGGGTCTCCGAGGTTTCGTTCGAAAGTCGGGTTTTCCAGCAATTCTAATACTTTTCTATAGAGAAAGGCAAAACGAAGCTTCTTTCTTTAATTATAAAATAACGGGTGAGTAATGTCAGAGACAAAACTGGAAGAAGTGAATTCAAATAAAAAGCATCATTCAAGATTATCGTTTCCAAATACTGTTGCATGCATGCACTGTTAAACCTAGACGAAGATATAGTATGTCGAGATTCAACTCCTGGAACTGGAGCCTCACCATAGAACTGGACGAGAAACTGAAAATTGTAAAATGGTACAATGTAAAAGGTAAGGTCCAGACCCGGTTCAAGTTTCTGGATCTCGAACTTCCAAGTCCAAGATCTGGATCAGTATTATAATAGGTATAAGTTCAATATCAGGATCATGAACTCTGTAACTGAATACTGGGACTGAACTTCGGAAGTGATTTCTAGAGCAGAATTCCGAAGCTAAACTCTGGAACTGAATTCTAGCATTGGATTTTGAAACTAAATTGTTAAACTGAATCTTTGACCTGGATTTTGGGAAATAATTTCTTGAGTTGACATCTAGGTATACATTCAGGAAGAGAATTCCGAACCTGAGCTCGGGACTTGAAAACGGAGTTCCGAGCCTGAGTTCGGGACTTGGGTTCTGGAACTAAATTCTAGACCTGCACACTAAGAAAAAATTACATCTTTATAGATGCACATAAAAGGAGCGTCGTGATTCACTTACATTCACAATTGAGAGAATGTAAAGATAAGACACATCATTAACTTCACAGTTAATTTAGCTGAAGATTACCTCGATACAGAGGCAAAATTTATGTTTACATGTTAGAAGATGTAATATTGCGTGATCACCGAAGAAATTACGGCATGCTTGAATTTACGTCAGACGTAAATTTCATTTTTTCTAAGAGTGTGGATTCTGAAAATAAATTTAGGAACCTAGAATGTAGCTCCAGGTCAGGAACTTGATTCAAGGAAACAATTTCAGAGTCCGTTTTATTTAATTTCGATTATGAAGGTTTTAACTTTAAGGTCATTTGCTCCGCGGGTTAGAAAAGCTTCCGGAGTTGGGAAAAAAACCAGGTCGGTTAGGTGAAAGGCGATAGTTTTACTCATCACGCTATGTCCGTTCCGGTAAGATCAATTTTTGGAATTCAGGTTATAGAGGTTTCAACCTTTCTGACCCGATGTGCGGGGTTGGGGATCAAACCCAGGTGGGCTGCGTGAATATTAAAACGGAGTTCTAGAATGGAATTCTTGACCAGGATCCTAAAACCGAATTTTGAAGCAACGTTCCAGTTATGAATTCGAGAACTAAAATCGAAATCTGATATCAGGAACTTTATTTTGAAACTGAAAACTGTTGCTGAATTTTGGACCAGTATTCTGGAACTAAACTGCGCAGCTGAATACTGTCCAGTGGCGTCTAAGAAAGCCTATTAGTTTGGAAAATTTACTAGCCAGTTTTAAGAAATTTACGTGTGACAATCGGTTAAGCATTCCATGAGATGTCGAAGTAAGTTCCTCATTACAGTTTGTGATCATTATTTACGGTACTTTTAGAACCGGTATTCAGGAATCAGTATAACCTAAAACGATGCGTATGGCGATGAATTACTATGATAAATAAATTGTAATAGTTTTGATCTTAACTTCGAACTTTTTGGTATCGTCATCATCTATGACGGTTTGAATTTTAAAAACTCATCATCCTGTAATTCCATAATCGGATTTCGGAACCAGAGAAAAGTTTATATGGGACCATAAGTCTTTCAATTTGAATTTTGGTTTATGAAATTCGTTTTTGCCTTCTTTGAGAAAAATATTAAGCTCCTCTATTCCCGATACTTTCGGAATCGGACTTCGGAAAACGAGTGAGTTAAAACCACCTGGGATTGTAAGCCATTGATTCAGTCACGTACCCAGAGGGGGGGCCCAAGGGGCCCGGGCCCCTCCCGAAATCAAAAACAGATATATAATTATTTAGAAGGTTTCAGACAATAATGTAATACAATAACAGTTCCAGAGGAAAAGTTTAAAGTGTTTGTTAAAATCACCCGTACAAGGCACACCGAGAATTAGCTACATAAGCAGTCTTCAGTAACATTTTTTTTTATCTTTGGGCCCCTCCCGAAACGAAATCCTGGGTACGGGCCTGCATTGATTAGATTACAGGGTCCGGCACTCGAAGTGTAACCAACTTCAGACCGCTCACGCAGCTGACGCACGGGCATCAGCTCTCTAGAAATTTGCTAAATGACAGTTCGGAGTTGTATTGTTTACAAGCGCAAGAAAGCATTTTGCCAAAAGTGAACGCGAAAAAAAATCTTGACTTGAGAGAGCGAAGAAGTTGCTTCGTTTGGCCGAAAGCGGTCAATTTCCGAACATTGTATTTTCTGACGAGAAAATTTTTCCAATTGAGCAATTCGTATACTCTCAAAACGATAGGGTTTACTTGACCGACCGTTCATACGAGAATTTGAGTCATCGATTGGCCACCAGGAGGCAGCACGTCAAGGTAAATGCGACATATTATCGGGAAAGTATTCTGGAGGTTGCTTTGAAGCCGTGGGCAGACAAACATTTCGGTGGCAGACCATGGACGTTTCAGCAGGACTCGGCACCGTCTCACAAAGCTCGAGTGAACCAAGAATGGCTGAAAAACAACGTTCCGAACTTCATCACGTCCACACAATGGTTCTCGAATTCACCAGATGCGAATCCAATGGATTATTCTCTTTGGGCCATTTTGGAGAGCAAAGTCCGAACTAAAAGATACACCAGTCTCGAGGCGCTGAAAAAAGTTATTGTCCGCGAGTGGGCCTAAATACCTGCAAGTCACATTCGGGCAGCTTGCGATTCGTTTTTTGACCGTCTCAAGGCCATAGTCAAGGCAAAAGGTGGTCATATCGAGCAAAAGTGAATTGATTCTGAATTTCGTATTATTTTAACACATTTTGTACTTTGAATTAAGTAAAAGTAATTTTCCAAACTGAATTTAGGGCCTTTTTAATTGGTTACACTTCGAGTGCCGGACTCTGTAATTGCTCCAAAAACTATCTAATGAACTATTAGAATTACTTATCTGTTGAAATGAGCAAATGTCTGTGTCTGTATGTGTGTGCTCAAAATTAAGAGACGTATTTCTCAGAGATGACAGGACCGATTTTGATAAACTAGTTGCAAATAAAAGACCTTTCTTAAAGTATGTACGCGATTGTTTTTGTTTTTAGATCTGATTGTAATTCATTGAGTTATGCAAACTTTTATTTCAAAGATTGCATTCTTTTGATAATATCTGTCCCGATTGACCTTGAATACAGAATATGTTTCCAAATTTACATACCTCATTGCAATACTAATTAAACAAGCCATAGATTGCAAAATTCCGTTGATTATTAAAGGAGATATCGATATTTCTGTGTAGGAAATTTGTATGCCATATCCCAATAGTAGGGATTCTGAAAGAAGCATGATGAAATGACGCTTGAAATCAAAATCAGACAGAATTTTCAATCCTGAGCAATGGAAAAATTAAATACGCACTACTCTTTGGCACAGTATTATGATTGTTTTAAGCACGGTTCCGTTTTGGCAACATAATTGTTCGGAAATTAAGGAAAATACTTCAATTTAAAGTGGTAACCCATACATTTTAAAACTAAATCGATTGTAACTGCCTTCAATTATCACATTCATAAAATCTCTATATCATATTACTTTGACACATTCGAGAAAATACGTACATACAAAAAAAAACATTTTTATTTACTTTCATTTCGAATATAATTCATTTCTGTTCAAGGAGGTATGTTATAGCTATTTTTTGAAAATGATATCGCGTAAATGGCCACCTTTGGTCTTTTTCGGTGTTTTTCCCATCGTTTTGACCAATGTCGATCTGGCGTCGATTTCACGTCGTATGTTGTCTTTGAGTTGAGCTATGGTTCTTGGTTTATCAGCGTACACAGATAAAAATATGTTGTGAATTTACATCTATTTTCAATGCACATATTTGGAGCAGGCAATTGAACATAAACTTACTTTACATTTCTGTACGTTTTACTATAATTTAATCGAAAAAACTAAGCGTTAATTGAAAGATACAATTATGTTCATTCAAAATTCAATGCAATTCAATTTGCATCGACAACGGTTTTCAATCAAACTTTCGATTCAACCCAAGTCTATTCCATGTTATTATTTATTTACATGTCGTTTAAATTGCATTATTTTCTTCCGTGTATGCTTTGGATTTCAAATAGCCCCACAATCACCGTCCGGGGAACCATGGTCGTAACAAATCGACTGTTAGTCGAGCTGTATGGCATGTTGCACCGTCCTGTTGAAACCATTAGCCATTTAAACCATTTTCGCGAGCAGTGGGCATCACAAATTTTTTTATCACGCCTCGATAATGATCGCCATTAACAGTTTTCGTTGCTCCATCATCGTCTGGGAAAAAATATGGACCAATAACCATATCCACACAAACACCACACCGTACGAAGGCTATTTTGAATGCAATGCTGAACAATTTCAGCGCGTTCTTCCGGTATGTACTGTCCCATGGTAAAATTGTCTTCGAATGACGCTTCCAACACGGTATGTCATTAGTCGATCTGACAATTCCGTCAAAAGTTATTGGGTTGCCGGATGCTTCCACTATAAATGGACCACCCTGTACTGCAATCGATAACCATTCTTTCTTACAACAATTTTCAACTGGCAAATATTTTGTGTATTTAATAACTTATAATTCATTACATTTCAATATACTTTAGATGCCAAATAAACCGTTTTTTAAACCAACAGCCTTGTTCATAGAAAAACCAATGCATAATACACCAAAACCTCCATTTTCGAACTAAACGGGGGTTCGTAAATGGAGGTAGTTCGTAAAAAAAGTTTACGTTATTTTTAATTTACTTCGTAAAAAAAGTTTTGTGTAATGAATGTGGAAACCCCTAATCACATGGCCATTTTTGGAACGGATGTGATAAGTGGGTGCAACAAAATGATGTTTGGAGTCGGTTCAAAATCCAAGATGACGACTTCTGGTTTATCGATATTCCATAAACATCCTTACAATGTGTGTATTTTCGAACTGGAATTGATGAGTAGATGACGGAAAACGATGTTTGAAGTGGTTAGTTACGGTTCTAAATTTCGACATTCTGAAAATTAATATTTAGTAGAAAAGGTTCCTTTATCAGGAAGAAGAGATTGCCATACTGAAGAGGTGTACATTGTTTCATCCGATTCGGAGAAAGTCGATCCTGCCAGTTTATCTGCTATTTATTTCTGGAATCGCTCATAAATGTTATAAATTCAGTGTCATGTGGTTGTCTAACTCTTATCACTTGAGCCAAATAATATCCCTTTTTCTCAATGGCTTACAAAAGAGATTTTGACAAGTTTAAATAAAAACAAATGTGTCGTGATGAAAGTAACAGTACTTTTTTCGACTTTATCACGTACACTAAATCAACTGAAATTATAAGTGTAACATTGTAAATAATAAAAATTGGAGAACACGGTCATTGATTGGAAATCAAATTTTTATGTTTGTGGTTGCTTCCAAATATTAGATTTAGACTTCCAGTTGTTCAATAAAATATTGAAAGCATACAATATAACTATAACAAAATAAAATTATTGTAGCTGTTCAGACGTCTACTTGTTATAGTCACTTCGAAAATATAGTACAATATTCAAACAATAATGATTAGCAGGAAACACCTTTGTCAGAAGCATAACTTTTTTTTAAACGATATATAATCATATCGTAATGATTGTCAAAGAATACCGATACAACTGAACTCACCATTTTGATTTTTGAAGCGTTTTCAAACATAATTTCCCGGTATATACTCATCAAACTCGTCCCGAAAATACCCATATTGTAAATATTTTTAAGCAATATCAAAGAACCGGAAGTCGCCATCTTGAATTTCCGAACCACTTCAAACATCGTTTTCCGTCATCTACTCATCAATTCCGTTCCGAAAATACCCAATTTCCATGGAGCCGGAAATTGTTTTCATTGGATGCAAAAACCTCTTTTTACGAAGTTGGTTCGTAAAAAAAGATTACGTTATTTGGTTTTTAAGGAATATCGGAATATTTGGTTCGTAAAAAGAGTTACGTAAAAAGAGGTAACGTAAAAAAAAGTGTTCGTAAACGGAGGTTTGGGTGTACTTTAGCTTTACATTGCTGATGGTTTTTCAATCGAGTTTTCGATTCAACTGAAGTCTGTTTCATAGTACTCTTGATTTACCTGTCGTGTAAATTTCATTATTTTTCTCTGTGTGCGGATCGATAAAAAAAATGGTAGTATCTCACTGCTTGATGGATCAAACACGTTACTGCGTATTACTTTGCCCATTAAAGCTAATTGTTGTTGGGTAAAAGTGAGCAGCAGAATGCCAAGATCATTGGTAGGTGAAATTTATGTGGATGTTTTTGCTATGAAATGTTGAATAGAGCGAACTTTCAGCTAGAGCTTAAAACTATCATCGAAAATCCAACTGTATTCTACGCCAATCAGTCAACTGGCGTCATTAAAGAACAGTACAAGTAGAGAAGGATCTAGGATACTTCCCTGAGGAACCGCGGAAAGCGAGAAGCAAAACTGCACACGTAGTATTCAGTACTATAAATAAAAATTCGGCCAATTCAATGTGCAATTAAGTCATTACAGGATTGAAATTTTTACTTCCAAGTCCTGTAATAATAATACGAATGAATCATTCTGCTTCAGGAAAGGCAAAACAAAACTGTCGATATTCACACACTGCGCATTGATAGCTTGGAAATCCTGTGTTGATTCAGTTATTTCGGCCTCCGAAGTCACAAAGCAGCACAGCCACAGGCCACCGTCATTATTCCCTGCCCTGTCATTTGTTTCTGCTGTCAGCACCGGTCGGGTGTTGTTTTTCTTTTTTTTTTCCGATTCTAAACACATGACCGTGTCCCATTCCAATGCGCTTATCGCACCTCCACGTATGGGCCGGGAACTAACGAACAAGCGGCGATTGTGCGCGCACCCGCGCGCTCGCGTTTGTGTGTGAATGTGTATGCATGCACTAATTTGCATATGCGTACTAAAATTAAGTCTCACCAGGCATCGACCAGCAAAAGATAAGCCGGCCTCACATAACATACGTGAGCTTTTTTTTCTGCGCGCAGGCCTTTGCGGTTACTGAGCTGAGCTGAGCTGACGTGGTCAGTTCTGGATTCCGAAGAATGTTATTCGGGACTGCATGCAGCATCCGGGACTTACACGTTTTTTTCGCAACTGCACGCGGACTCCGCTCCATTTCTAATCATGCGAACCGAAATAACAAACGCCGTCAGTCGCGGCTCAGTCAGTCAGTCAGTCGCGTAGTCGTCGTAACGCTTGTCAACATTACGGACGGATAGGTCGTAGTCATCACAAATCCCGCGGACAAAATGAGAATCACTTCACTTGGATTCGTCGTCGTCGTCGTTTGCCGTTGTTTAGATCGCCAATGGAATCGGTTGTTTCCGACCGTGATAAGGCAGCTTGCACTTTTCGTTTCGCTTGAACTTGAAAAATGGCAAAACCTCGTCAACTGTTTCCTTTCTTCTAGTTTTTAGTGCATGTGTGCGGTTTTAGCGGTTTACGTGAAGCCGTATGTGCGAAGAAACCTTACTCGCTAGCAGCCATTCACTAGTTTAACTCTGCTTACGTGACAGGGTTGACAGAGCTGTCAAAAAATTGACAGTCTCTACTTTTACTGGCTACTTGAATTAAAACCTGTGCCTGTTTTAAATATATTAAAAAGTTTACCCTTTAGCTACAACGCACTCACGCTCATCTGCGATGCAGCAGACCTTAACTTCGCCCATGACTTTGATAATGAAATTATGAAAGCGTATTATTTATACACTTACAAACACACACACTTGAGCATCCCGAGATAAGGAAAGTGCAGCCTAACAACAACAACAACAACAACAACTGCACCGCCAACTATCTTAAGCGCACCCGGCAACGATAGGAAATTTGAGTCCCCGTTGCGTGGCAGAAGCCAGCTGATTTGTATTCCTCCTCCTTTATTCCTCCTCACTGCCTACTCCGATTCTTAGCGATACTTCAAACTGGATGGTTCTATGGTTTGGTTTCTTTCTGAGCTATAATTAAGTAACATCTGATTTCGTTAGATCGCTCTCACACAGTCACTCGACAACAAACACCCCCCAACACACATACACAGGAGGATTTCTCGCACACTGTCCCGAAAAGTTCCACAATCAAAAGTCGCAAAGTTCTTCTCCCTGTCCGAAGTGCAACGAGGTGCAATCGGTGCCAAACCGGTGTGTGTTGGTAATGCCCTGATAGAAATTATAAATAGCTTCTCCCCGAACGAAAACAAAAACAAAACAACAACAACAAACTGCAAAATGCTGCCCTGTTTGGGATTCGAGGGGTGGACCGGGGTTGACAAAGTGAAAATTTTTGCACCACCAAATGCGTGATTGCTGGCTCCGTCCGGACGACGGACGGACCGGCAGCTTCCAGGTCATCGCCTCGGCAATAATTATTACCGAAACAAAAAAAAACAAATTAAAAACAATAACAACAACAACAAAAACGGTATAAGTGAATTCTTTCCGCACGCAAGCGAACAAATGCACTCGACAATCATCATCATCATCACATGAACAGTGGCAACAGCAGCAGCAGCAGCAGCATATCGCGGATTGCATCTCACCGGTCTTCACTTTGCGTCAGACAGACGCACGTGACGCACGCCGTTATGCTTCGGAATGTTTGGCTGGTTTGCCGGTTGGCTCCGGGGAGGGGGGGGGTTGGCTCGTTGTTTCCTCGTGGAAGCTGCACACGCGAGCCCGGCGGTTTCGGAACTCGGAACCAGCTGTTATCGCACGAAACTGACAGTTGTTTGGCGATTCGTAAATTCGAATCATCAATTTACATTTGCAGCTTACGTGTGCGGATCGATTTGGATCTGGAAAAGCGTGTGCGTGTTTGGAGGAAAGTTGCTGTTGGTTTGAGCCGTTGGTTTTACCTCTTCTTCTTCATGTTCTTTCTAGTCTTCGACAGGATCGCACTGTAAATCGAGCGTTTGATCACCGAAGATTCCTTCGCAAAAAAGTCCCATATTCTTAGCTTAGCCCATTTTAATAAAGCAAGTCTTTCTTATCACAATTTTTGAGAGTCAAGACAATACAAAAGAGGTATTATCCCACTGCTAGGTGGATTAAGCACGTTTTTTCTAGCAATGCTTAACACCTCAAATACTAAGGGTGCTGAAAAAATGTGAACGAAAATTTTAGCTATTTTTTTACCGATAACCAAAAATGCAAAGGTTAATTTATTAACTCTTAGTACATGAGTAATTAATAATAGAGCTGTTTATCCAAAGTTATCTAAAAAACGTGAACCAGTTTTTTGAAAAAAAAAAGTTGGAACGCTTACTTTGGCTGGTTGTATTACAGTGTCCCGTTGTAAGATTTTAAAATTTCATAGCCATTAGAAAAATAAATCACTCAAAAACAATTGGCAACAAAATATTTCCCAGTCTAACAAAAGTGCAAAGCAAACCACTAAGCATTGAGAGACAAATAATCAGATTCGATACCTGTTCAAATTTAAATTTCGATATCTGCACAGAAATTTTGAAATATTTGAAGTTTTTGATACTTGGAGTGCAATATATTCACTGTGATTGAAATAATTCCCTTTTTGTAGTCCAATAGATTAAATTTTGGCACTATTTAAAATTGGTAGCAGTAAATAGTTTTCTCAAATATCTAGATATTTTCAATTGGGATATATTTAATTTGATGGCGATGTACGTTTTTAATGGTTTTGAAATTGTAGAAATCGTACAAAATTATTTAAATAAATTTTGGCTTAAACTTTTCATGATAACTTTGGATATACAACTTAATTATCCATTACTCGCAAAACCTTTTATTCTGAATAAATTTAACTAATGGTGATTAAATTTTTGGAAAATGGTCTAAAAAGAGTTTAGATATAGGCAAAACCAGCGTTGCCAATTATGATAAAAACTAGAATAATAAAATTTAAAATAAAACGAAACGTAAACAATCCAGCGAATCTACCTCAAAATCATTGGACTGAATCATTACAGTAATAACAGTTGCCCTTTAACCTCCTCCAACTGTTTTCACCCACTTGGTGTTCTGCGAAGGTTTTTTGATATTCGGAGTGTCAATTGAGTGAAATTAATTGTAGTATTTACAGTTTTTCTGTGCTTTTCAAGACTTGTAGTACGAGACATTTTTTTAGATCCCACCAAATTAACTTTGTCGTTTACTTTCAGAAGCGATTAGGTTTTGCAGTCGACCAGAATCGACCAATGTTTTTCTTCGCTTGAGATTTTCCAAATAAATCTTCTTCCGTCACGATAAGGTGCACGTTTGTTTTGTGCCGAAAAGGCCAAAAATTTCACTCGTCGTTTGTCGCATTACTAACTATCTATGATTCAACTCGCGAGGATCCCATTTTCCTACATTCGGAATCTTTTCCATGTCCTGTAAATTCAACAAAGTTCAACAAAGACTAAAAAATGCAAACAGTTTTTGCACAAAACTTCACATTTTTTATTTGGTGATTCATGATTTTGATTTAGTGTATTCTTACTTTTCGGTGGTGACACTGTTTTTAATGTAGACAATTTTGCAAAATTGTCATGACGCGCTTTGAACAAGAATGAATAATGAAAAAACCATGATGAGAAGTAGAGAAAGAGGTATTCGTATTCGCTACGTGTTGTCACTGTTCTTTCTGACGTTTTGTATTTCGGCAAATCAAAATTCGATTTTATTTTTTCAGGTGAAAAATACAGTGCAATTCAATGGGAAAATAAAGCACAAATTAAATTGCATATCGATTAGAAATTACGGTATTCAAAGGCACGTGGACTCTGCATTTTATTGTAGAAATCATACAAAAAATCATGAAAAAGGCAACTTATTTTGTCTTCTGATTCCGTAGTAACTAACTGGAACTATTGAAACTATTGAAAGCACCATGAAGTTGTTCACCGGATGCGAGAAGGTTGTTGAGCTACAGTGATAAGTGTAAGCATTCATCATATACTTTTTGTTTAA
Organism: Malaya genurostris; assembly: GCF_030247185.1. Taxonomy (NCBI): domain Eukaryota; kingdom Metazoa; phylum Arthropoda; class Insecta; order Diptera; family Culicidae; genus Malaya; species Malaya genurostris. Next base: position 131,497,788 of record NC_080570.1, read on the forward strand.
ACGATTTAGAAGATGCAATATAGTTTGTTGAAGTTATTATTTTATTTTAAGATACTATAAAGTATACATAAAGTCCTTAAATTTCATAAACATCAGATGTACATTCACTCATAGAATCCTAGGATAATATCGAATACAAACCAAAAGTTGTCATAAAGCATTGAAATTCTCTACAATTTTACGTATTTTTACAAAATCTAACACTTTGTTGAACACACCATTTCTCTAGAATTAATGTAAAAAAAGTTGAAATAGAAAAATTGATATTTTTTAAAACTTTTAGTAATAAAATTGAATAACGAGTTACCGGTTACAATTAACAAAATGTTTGCTCCAGCGAAGTTACCAGAAATTGTGATGGCTATAACATTGTCGGGGACAGCAACTCTCTATCTGCCTCAAGTACAAGGATGGCTTTTATCGTATCGAAGAACGCTCACCAGCAACTCTTCACACGATTGACTCAGTGCCATCAAAGAGAGACGGATATCATCGCAACAACAAAAACCCGGCATGGCTCATTTAACATAGAATAGTGCGAGAGCGAATTTCTCTCGCTGACATTTCTGAGAATCAAAACAAACGGTCGCTTATTCTCGTTTCGCGATCCGATTCTGTATGGGCAGTGGATAACTGCGATAGAATCATTTTACTATGGCCGCTTATTCTAACTATGTGCATATAACCTTTGTATAAGTTGTGTATATGAAAATGTCTGTGAATGCTCTTTGTGTGGTTTTGAAATATTGCAACCTAGTATGTTAACTGCAGCCAGTGTACTTTGTTCTAACAACTGAAAAGTTCGTATCGTTTAATTGAAACACACAATTTTTTGCCAAAATTCGTTTTTATTATTCAACATAATTGCCATCAGAGGCGATACAGCGATTATAGCGATCTTCCAACTTTTCGATACCATTTTTGTAGTACGATTTGTCCTTTACCTCAAAATAGGCCTCAGTTTCAGCGATTACCTCTTCATTGCTTCTAAATTTTTTACCAGCGAGCATTTTCTTGAGGTCTGAGAACAGGAAAAAGTCACTGGGGGCCAAATCTGGAGAATACGGTGGATGAGGGAGCAATTCGAAGCCCAATTCGTTCAATTTCAGTATGGTTTTCATCGACTTGTGACACGGTGCATTGTCTTGATGAAACAAAACTTTTTTCTTCTTCAAGTGTTCAATAGTCACTGTTGATGGTTTTTCCCTTTTCAAGGTAGTCGATGAAAATTATACCATGCGAATCCCAAAATGCAGACGTCATAACCTTACCGGCCGATTGTTGAGTCTTTCCACGCTTTGGGTTCGGTTCATCGCGTGCAGTCCACTCAGCTGACTGTCGATTGGACTCCGGAGTGAAGTGATGGAGCCATGTTTCGTCCATTGTTATATATCGACGAAAAAAATCGGTTTTATTTCGATATAACAGCTCCAAACACTGCTCAGAATCATCAATTCGTTGTTGTTTTTGATCGATTGTGAGCTCACGCGGCACCCATTTTGCACAAAGCTTTCTCATATCCAAATATTCGTGAGTAATATGTCCAAAACGTTCCTTTGATAACTTTAGGGTGTCAGTTACCTCGATCAACTTCACTTTACGGTCGTTGAAAATTATTTTGTTTTTTTCACGTTTTCATCGGTAACAGCCTCTTTTGGACGTCAACTGCGTTCATAGTCTTCGGTGCTCATATGACCAGTACGAAATTCTGCAAACCACTTACGAATTGTTGCTTCGCCCGGTGCAGAGTCTGGATAACACTCATCAAGCCATTTTTTGATATCGGCGGCACTTTTTTTCATCAAAAAGTAGTGTTTCATCAACACACGAAATTCCTTTTTTTCCATTTTTTTTACAATAACAAAAGTAGCTACACTCAAAATGCAATATCTCACAAACTCATAATCAGACAGCTGTCAAATTTATACACGTATCTTTTGAAGGTTGGTACTAACTGAAAATGGTATGGATTTAATTCTAGTGGCGCCCTCTCATAGAAACGATACGAACTTTTCAGCCGATCTGTTATAGAGGATACTGATGGTTTCGTTGAAGGGAATGCTTCATTGTTGTTGGCGACTGTCACAGGTGTACTGGAGTTGCTTGGGTTTGTGTGAAGGAAGCACCGTTGTCCTTTGACTACTGTCTCCTTGTCCAGTTTATCACATGGCTTACAGTAGTGAACAGCTTTTTGGCAATATTGACATGTGGACAACTGATTGTCATAGGTAACAAGCGATTTGCACGGAATTCTTGTATCTTGACCGAAAATCACATAAGAAGGTATAGGCTTCTTCAAGTGTATGCGTAATAAACGTACGCCATTTAGAGTACCGGGGAAAAAGTTCTTCCACTTTTCTTTTTCGATATAGAGAATCTCTCCGTATTGGGACATAGTTTTGCGAATATAAGAATCGGTGACGTGAAGATCATGCACACGCACTTCTATAGCACTATCATCCATATATACTGGAATGTTGTACCTAATATTCTCCACATCGTGCACATTGTTATTGTCTTTAGCGAATTGAATTGCATCCAACTCCTTAAGCAAACCTTCAAGTTCTCGTATCGAAGGTCGAATTTTGCACTGCCTGAAGTCAATAACAATTGTATTCTTTCGTGTCGGCGGTAGCTTTTGTTCGTTTGGTTAACTCATGTCGAGGTCGTTCTATTGTTCACTACATAATACTGTACTTGGTTTCTTCTGTCCCGAACGTAAGCGGTTTTGTTTTATCGACTGATTTGGATGAGATGTAAAACCGAACTGAGCAACGATCATTATCAGACTGTAAATTTTATTAAGGGCCGTGAAATACTGGAGCGAAGAAATGTAGCAAAATTCTCTCACGGTTCATGCATCGAGTTCTTGTAGCATCTTATACCAGATTTAAAATGTTGTATACAATATAGATTGCAATATATCAGCTTCTGTCAAATTTTCGGCAATCGCCAACACTGCTCCAGTAGAAAGTTAGTTTTTCTATTTGCCTTTAAAACGTGCTGGAACATGTTCGTTAATTTCCATAAGACCGCGTCAATAACCCCTGTAATTTTGTAGAAAACACCAACACGGAAAAGTTCACGATAAGGCCATCAAATAATTAATGGCATTAAACTGCAGTTTTTGACCACTGTGCAGTGGTTCCCAAACTTATATATTATTGTTTCTAAGTTCTATATTACCGGAAAGTCTGTGGAGATGTGTTTCATCACATCCAAAGTAGTTCAATTGGCAGAATGATTTCCCTGGATCGGAGAAGGTTGCGGATTACGAACAGTCTTTGAGAATTTGTGTCGCCAGGTTTCATATTTCGTTATTGCTATTCTACCAGTCATTTTTTCAGTCTGCTTTTCTGTTGAGTTATGCATTGAAACTAAACATTGGATGTGTTATCATGAAAAGTATGGATTAGGCATATGTGACGAAAACTGTGTATTTTTCTTAGGTGGTATGCAAATGTTGAATAATTTCGATTTCGAAATTGTACCGATTTATAGATGAAGATCTTTACTAACAGTTATCTCCACATTTTAACCAACAGAGACATCTAAACTTAAGACATGGAATGAAAAGTCCCGGGTTCCTCACAGAAAATACGTAAATAGTTTCGAATCGTGTATATTTTTTGTTGAGAACAAGCCTCTAGATGGCCCAATACCAAATCTGACAATCTATTCACTAGTGTGTGAATAACAGCTGATCGTGTAAAACGAGTTCTGGTTTTCGCCAAGCTATGGAAAAACTACAAGGATCAGCCCCATGGGGTTGTTCGAGCCGTTGATGTGGAACAAGGCAACCAAAATTTCTAATGATCTACAATCAAAAAGTTCAATCAATCCGAACCAACACCGAACATCATTTGTCTTGATTTGCATTTGTTTTATGACCGGCGAAATTACACCATTATCCCAAATATATGCAATTATATCTTTGTACATACTTGCGATTTCGATAATTAAACTTCTCTTCGCCAAGCTTGTGTTCAAGTTTTTTATGCAAGCAGTTTTTTAGCGTTAAGTTTCTCTACCATTCTGCGATTTCGGTTGAAGCGATAAACTATTTCTCATTATCAATCGAGTTCATCTAATATAAATTAGAAATTAATCTTAAGCACTCAAAATTTATCCAGAGGTAGTTGTCATTTTCTCCTGGGGAAACGACATAACATGGAATTCTGAGCTTGCATGACACAAGATCAGAGCATACCAATTAAGGGCTGAGGCCAGTGTGTTTTAGGGCGTTTTAAAGGGCTATTTTCACGCTTCAAATCTGATTTTCTCAGAAACGGTGAAGAATATAAAAAACCCAACAGACAATCTCTTAGAAATTTAGTTTAGATTATTCTGTGAAAATTTTAGAATGATTGTTTGACTTTAGCGGTCAGGAAAGTCTTTTTTCTGAAGGAAGAGTTGCATAGCTGAAAACGGCAACTTTTAACTTGTTCATTGAAAATCTCGCCTTCAAAAGCATGGATCAGAAATCTATCCTGACAATGTCTAGATAATTTAGTTTAGATGCGATTAATGCATAAAAACATATATGTTGTCGGGACGAAAATTAAGTGAAAGTTATTTTTGTGGAGGTAAGTCGATTTCTATGTCGACGCCATTTTAGTTCCCTGGTAACGTAACGAAACATGAGAGAGAAATAAAATCGGCTCATCAAGGCTGCCAAACAAGCGGTAGCTTTATTGGATTTTATGTGATGTAGTCAAACTTGTAACCGACAATATCAAAACTTTCTTGGCCACCCGGCCACATCGAGAGTTATTTTACACATTTACGAGAGAGCATGAAGAGAAATGTAATACGCACAGCGAGCGACACGGTTTTACGCTAACAACTGGCATCAGCCCTTAAAGCTTCAAATCGTCTTATGGCACGTTTTTGTCTTGCTGTCTAGCAACAACCTACCACTAGCATTTTAGGAATAGGACTGAAACGTTAGATTTAATTTCGCTTCTATTTATAGATTCGCGTGCTTGCAACAGCTTCGTCTTTGCATCGATTGGCCAATCAGAGCGATGCTCTTTTTTTGATACATCGCTTACTCCTTCAAAACCGTCGACTATGGCAGGGAAATCCGGTATGCTGGAGATTTTTTGCAGACAAAATAGGACACTGCTAGCTATTAATCAACATTTCAATGATATACAATTCAAAATACATGGCTATGAACATTCAAATCAATACGTAGAAATATTTCCTATCAAATGATGAAATAATATTAATTATTGATACAAAACAGACTGAGCTGTAAGTGTTTAAAACCTGACCACATTTCTACGTGTAGTTTGTGATTTGCACCCCTAATAAAGATGTGTTCCACATCAAAAGACGAGTTCCGAGTCCTGATCAAAAAGCAACGGTGAAATTGAATGATTTGCGGTACGGATTGGTCCACCATCCCCCGTATTCTCCAGATCTGGCCCCCAGCGACTATTATCTATTTCCAAACCTGAAAAGGGTTTTCCAGGGAAAGGAACGGAAGACTATTTCGAACACCTTGACAAATCTTTTTTTTTTTTCAAAGGACATTAAAACATCGGAAGACCGATGGGTCAAGTGTAACGCTCTAGATGGATATAATACTCAACAATCATTCCATGTAGTAAGCTATCGTCAAATCTCGAATAAAATCCTTCTGAGAGAATCCTACATGTGCGCAGTATTCTTGTAGATCTCCGTTCTTTACATGTCGTGAGACGAGCTACAGAGATTGTGTAAACTTCCGACATCCCACATTACGTTTAAACTTTAAAAGTTTGCAAACTTTTTATCTTATTTAAATTGATCACCTATGTCGCCTTCGACCTCAACCAGCATCATGCAAGCTGCTTAATTTTGATATTTGCTTCTCGATTGTAAAAGAGGGCATAGAAGCGAGAATAGCAATGCGTGAAAATTTCGCTCGTGTTTTTCGAAAATCCCAGCTACTCGCACCCAAAGTATTCGAAATTGATGGCTATGGCCAAACTAACTGTAACTAATGTGATGAAAGTATTCGGAAAACTTTTTTCGAACGCCAGGAAGCCTAAAACTGGGGGAAATCGAACAGCAAAAAGGCCGCCCAACCGCTGCATCCGAGATGTCGACTTACAAGAATGTGATGAGTCTAAATAGTACGATAAGCAAATCTAGTCGGTCGATCGTGCAAGCAACTGATGAACTTTAATTACAAGGTACAGGATAATGGAAACCTCCGTTAGGAATTTCAGTGCACCGCCTGTTAACGATTTTTAGTTTACTACCCACTAAAAACAAGCTAACGCCCTTAGCACAATTGTCCGAAACTGAAAATTAACGGGACTACAGTATTTTCTCTAGTGAATATTTCTTCGCATTTCGCATCAATGCTTAAAGCAGTTCAATTTGAACCGCTAAACAGACTCAAAGTACGCGTAATTTATGGGATCTTTCCAAGAAAATAATTTGCACATATAAGGGTTTTTAGTTTGTACAAAACGTACTTGGCGATACAAATTTAACTGTTAGGTGAAGATGGCGGTTCAATTTCATCTGCTTTAAGCACTGATGAGCCGAAACGGGAAGAAATTGAAACGAAATATGTACTTTTTGTACAAACCAAAACTCCCTAAATGTATGAAATATTGTTTTTTAGTGGTTGGTGTCTTCACAAAAGTTGTTTGCATTCAACTGGTGCATCTTTTGATGTAAGATGTCATTAGGGCGGTCTATCTTTGGATTGAAATCTGGAATCTAACTTTCTTAATTGAATTTAAAACTTGTTGTATTTCACAGCAAAGTTGTAACAATCTTTATTTCGAGGAATGTTGCTGAAAAAGTTAATTTCCTAGCTCTTCATTTAATCGAGTTACATAATATTTTTTGGGTGAAAATAGGATGGTTCATAAAAAATCTCACCATTTTTTCTAATTTTTTTTGCGAGCAGTTTTACGAGAAATTTGTCTTCCAATGAGTTGTCAAGCTAACTACCATTAAAAGGTTACGATTGTTTTTCCTTCAAAAACTAATCAGACTTCTATTATTGATATTCAAAAGATGTCAGATCGATAAACATTATCGTGCGTTATACGGTTTCTGAAAATTATAAAATAAGGAAATTTTGTAGAGAAATCTGAGAGAGTGTCAGATTTTAACTCATTTAAATTAGTGTTCAAATTGAAAAAGTTCTTCAACGCCAAAACGTGACGATATGGCATCTTTAGCAAAATTATGGTTTCAAATGAGCCTGATAAGTGTCTCATTCACCATTTTTTCTTAATAATAAACAAGAAAACCCTTCTTAATCCACCTAGTGGTGTGATAATGACTTTCTCTTCTTTCATAACAGTCTCATGAAAATATATTTCATATTTTTACTAAATAATTTCGGATACAAATTTTGACACCAATTGATTCAGATTGATTCGAGTAGTTCACAAAAGCATGCTTCAATGTTTATGTCACACAGTCAGCATAATTTTTCCAAACTAGTGCTTACCTTGCAAAAACCCTTCTTAGTCCACTTAGTGGAATTTTCATATATCTTGCAAAATCACAATAGGAGGGGATACATAAAATTTTCGAAATCGAAAAAATAATTTTGATGCCAAAAGGCTTAGAAATGCATGAAACATCGAGATTTAGTGTCATCTCGAAAGAAAATTTTTTTTTTGAAAAAATCGACTTTTTGGGACAATATCAAAATTCCCATCAAAGTCCCAGAAAGTTGATTTTTCCAAAAAAAAATTTTTTTTTGAGATGACACTAAATCTCGACGTTTCATGCAGTTTTAAGAGTTTCGGCATCAAAAAAAAATTTCGATGATGGTGATCCCAAAATGTTGGCACCCTTATATACATTAAAGTGGTAAAAAACAACGTGTTGTCGGTTACGTCACTTATACAATCATATCTCCAGAACCAAAAGTCACAGCCATTTGATCTTTGAACTTGATCAATGGCCCGATAGTAGCTTTCAGACGAGCATAAGTTTGTTAAGGTCGGTTCAGACATCTCTGAGAAAATTGAGCGCGTAAAAATATCTTCGAAAAGTGCACACACACAGACATTTTCCGATCTCGTCGAACTGAGTCGAATGGTATATAACACTATGGGTCTCCGAGGCTCCGTTCGAAAGTCGGTTTTTCCAGCAATTCTAATACCTTTCTATAGAGAAAGGCAAAACTTCAACCGAAATTAAAATTTTCACCTAACAATTAAAATTTATTTATTACCAAAAAGACTGGTTCGATTGATTTTGAACCCATCGTTACATTTTTCGCATCTTGAATACTCTAAATGAAACATGAGACAATAGTTAATGACAGTTTTCAATATATTAAGATAACTTTTAACATAATTTTTTTCAAAAACTTTATATTTTGACTGTTCTGGACATTTCCTATTTTTTATTTTTTGACAATGTCAAAATCGAAGTAGTTTCATTGTTTATCATTTGTCAAAAAAAAACATGTATGAGTAGTTGTTACATTTCGGCGTTTAAGAGATATACAAATTTTCTAATTTTTGTAAGGCAATTTAAACACTTATTCAAATGAATCGAAAAGAATAGCACCCTTTCAGATTTCTCTATAAACTTTCCTTATTGTATGAACTTTCAGAAACCGCATAGCATTAATGTTTATCGATATGGCCTCTGTTGAATGTTGGTATTAGAAGGTTGACTAGTTTTTGATAAAAACACAATCATAACTTTTGAATGGTAGCTTATATTGAAAAATTTTGTTAAGCGAAATTGTGGACAATAATTAGATTGAGAACTCTTCGCAAAACGATTTTTATTGTAAAACTGCTCACAAAAAGTTGGAGTAAAAAAAGTATTTGTTTACGAACCACCCTACTTTTACTCCAAAAGAACTAATGTAATTCGATCAAATAAAAATCTAGGAAAGTAACTTCAATAAAATTACTCAAAATAAAATTTCCTACAACTTTGCTGTGAAATGCAATAAGTTTCAAATTTAATTAAGAGAATTCCATATTCCAATCCAAAAATAGACAACCGTAATGACATTTTACATCAAAAGAGTTTTGTTTTTGTTTCAATGATATAGGTTTGAACCTTAATGTCATTCGCCTCTTCCGACCAGAAAAACTTGCTGGCCCTATGTACGGGATTGGGAATCGAACCCAGGTGGGCTGCATGAACGGCATCGACTTACCCATCACGCTATACACGTCCTTCTTACATCAAAAGAAGCCCCAGTTGATTAAAAACAACGTTTGTGAAGCTACCAACCACAAAAAAATATTTAAAAGCGAATAATGCTAAAAAGGCGGGTGGGTAATGTCAGAGATTCAACTGGATGTATAAATAGTTTTGTGTTCATTGGCATTGAAACAAATTTCATATTTAAAATTAGCAAATATTTTTTGTCACGAACCGAGGCAAAATTTTTATTTTTTCTTCTCAAATCATCTTTCCAAAAATCATCTAACGAAACAAAAATATCAAGAAGAAAAGATAGAAATAATAACGATTTATGAACTTCGATTCTAGAAGTATTACCCGATTTGATTGTGATTGATCAAGTCAGTTCTGAGCTCTGGGTTTTGAAATTACAACTGCAAATCCTCGATGTCTATGGTCGAATAAGGAGTGTATCGATAAGTAGTTAGCAACATTCAAACAGTTATTACTCTGAAATGGTTTAATTTTTTACCACGTGTTTTGCGGTGACATGCTTGTTTACATGTCAATAACAGCTGCGCAATCGATTGGTTTCGGTACGGTTTATCGTTTCAATGACGAGTCGAATTGATCCGGAAACGCGAAAGAAAATTCTGCACATTTGGTGCTCAGAAAGTGGTGAAAGTGCACCTCACCAGTGTCAAAGATATTATCGAGAAGTTCGGTAAGACCCTTTCCATTTGCCCCGATCCGGCAGGAAAACGGGTCCCAGCCAGCCCGGCCGGGACGGTGACGATGGAAAAGTTTGGGCAGAAGGTGTTGGTCTGGCAAGCATTTTGTACCTGTGGTTTGCGGTCGTCGATTTTCTTCACGAAGGGCACAATTAACGCCAAGGTTTACGAGGAAGAATGTTTGAGCCAAGGTTTACGAGGAAGAATGCTGCCACTGTACAGAAAGCATAAGGCTCCTCCTCTCTTCTGGCCGGATTTGGCTTCAGCCCACTACGCCAACTCCGTTCTACAGTGGTTGTCAAAAAATAATGTACAATTCGTGGAAAAGGACATCAACCACCGAACTGCCTGGATCTCCGGCTAATTGAAAGGTATTGGACAATTGTCAAGCGGCACTTCCGGAAGGAAGGTACAGTGTCCCAAAACAAGCAGGAGTTCAAAAAAACTGGACAGCTGCCACCAGGAAAGTCACAAAAGTAACTGTGCAGAATTAAATGAAAAATGTCAAGTCCAAAGTGCGAGCGTTTCACAGAAACTAGGATTCTTCAATATAATCAATGAAATGCATAAAAATGTAATTTTTGTACAATATATCGAAAACTGATGTCAAAATATGTTTCTTTTTCACTTTTTTATTCAATAATTAATGTTTCTAGCTACTTTTCGATACACTCCTTATTGCGCATCACAAGTAACAAATTTAATATATCATAGAAAACTACATTTACAAGCTTTCGCATTTTTTTCTCCATTAGAAAGTCTGTCCGACATGAATGTTTCTGTATCTTTATCGGATCAAAACATTCATCCCATCCCATTGCAAATAACATGATTGCAAGTGCAATTTCAACACGTACTAAAACTGTTTCCCCACTTCGATATGGTGAAATTAGCAATTTTCCCGCTCGGATTCCGTGATCCGACAACGCACACAGGTTTCAATTACACCGCCCTCAACGGCCGTGCGGTCCGGGCGAATCTTACTCCTCTTACCCATGCTTCACCATTCCCTTGTGTACAATACCTTAAAGTATAACCTCAAAATATATGCGTTGCTAACCGCACCTCACTAATCGCTGTGGTTATCAGATTTCAATCTTTACTCCATTTCCTGGCCTCGGTCAGTGCCGAGCGTTTTCTGTTCGATGCTGCCCTTTTTACCGATTTCACACTTCTAGCGATTCCCAGCGCATCTCAGGACAACCGTACCGGAGATGCGATCCGAGTCCGAGGCTTTGCCAAGTTGATGACTCGGACGCGTTTTTGAAGCGCGGCGAAAAAATCAACGCAACGCATCTGCGTCCCTCAATCAACGTTAATTTTCGCTCTCCCGCACCTTTCTCCGTTATCTGTTCCAAATGCTGACAAAAACTGCACACCGCTTGTCCGGGTGACGCAAATCACCGGGGATTCTCGTTCCGAGTAGCAGAAACAGGCAGAAACGTCCCGAGACTGCAGTGCGGCGAGTTCCCATAAGCGCCTGCGTGAGTACGTCTTTATTCACGGATCGAAACCCGCCTGCTAGCGTACACAACACAACTCATGCTCCGTCTTCTCCTCGTAGGAACCGGACTTTTCGATGTTTTTCTTGACGGTTTCTTATTATATATCATTATTTAATATCATTATTATTATTAATGTACTCCGGTTGTTCGGTTGTTGTTTCGTTCGCATTTTCCGTCGATGCACCACCGAGAAGTCGGTGGTGGTGGGTGCAGAATTTTACGCGCTGCAAGTGGCAAAAGGGTAAATCGCAGCAAATATGGGTGTCGGAGGGTGGGGAGAGAGGAGGTCGACGTTCCGCCGGTTTCCGACACAGTGCGATGCGTTCGTCACCGCAAATAGACTCACCGGCGATCGCTGGGGGTGACGGTGAATGGGTGCGTGTTGCGAATCTCACAACCTTCTGGCTTGGTCGGCCAAGCCGAGCCACGCCACGCCACGCCAGGCCAGTCCAGCCATTATTCTGATTGATGAGACACAGATACGGTGTGGTGTGGCCAAACGCGCCTCCCTCCGTACACCACCAGGAGGAGAAGATGGATATCGTCGTCGGTCGTGGGTTCGAAAGGTCGTACGGTGCTGCGTGCAAATTGAGTGCGGTTGTGTGCAGTTTCCGTAATTAGTACGAAAATATAGAAACAGCCTAACCGTGAGTTATTAGAAACTCATGTTTTATTTACTCGAAAAATATGAACCCGACCAAAACAGAGTGTAGTCTTCGTAGGACCAAGAGGAAGGCTAACCTACGCTTCTGAATGCATTCTTCTTTATATTTTTAGCTATTGCATTCTTCTTTATATTTTAGCATTGATGGCACCGGTGTTTATGTATGACTTGCTAAATTTACCGCACCCACAAATTGCCTGCCACATCAAACATTTCATGGCAAATTATTCGATCTCTTCTTCCGAAGTGCTCCAGAATAAGGAATACAGCTGGTTTTCTCCAAACTCTTTCCTTTGATGCTCTTTGAAAAAATATTTGTCAAGGCTTTCTCTGGAGAAACCTTTTCTGGTTTGGAAATAGATAATAGTCACTGGGGGGCCAGTGTCTGGAGAATACGGGGGATGGTGGACCAATCCGTACCGCAAATCATTCAATTTCGAAGCTATTCACGTGTTTTCTCTGTGACAAGCCCGGGACTTTTCATTCCATTTAGTATCGAGCTGACATCAAACAGTCGACCTTGCCGAAAATCTTAGTTGCCTGTAGTTTCCAAGAATAAGAATATTCACACTAAGATTCGATTCCGTTTTTCGGTAATTCATTTTACAACAATTATGCAAATTTTTACCGGACGATCAGTTTTACGCAAGTTTTCATTACAGAATTCTGTAAATAGATATACGATTCATATGGTAAATCGGTATCGTCCGTATGGTAAAATTATCTTCCAATAACCGAACTTCTGTGAAAACTGTGATTGACGTTAAACTAACTGTCAAACAGTTATTAAAATTAGTCTTTTTATTAACCAAACAAAAACAAATTGAAGAGCTCATCGAATGGATTGAGACGCAGGTGCTAAAATTTTTAAAACATTTGAACCACTAAGAGCTTTTTGTTTACTTATAGGCGGAAAAAAATTTGTATCACTTGTCCACTTGCTGCCTACACAAATCGTTCGAGGGTAATTTCTGGTGGACTCGACGGATTGTGCAGTGTTTTGGAAGGCGCTCATAATTCCGGTCAGCCGGAACATTTGACCCTTTTTTTCGTGGAATAAAACCATAGCCACAACAGGCTGGAATTTTCTTCATTCGTTTTTGTGAATTTGTGTTGTTTTTTAAAATCCGAAAATCTAGAATTTTAACCACAGGAAAACAAAGAAACAAAAAATTACCGAACAATTACGGTAGTTGTTTGACAGTTCAGTAATTACCGAACGATCGGTAATCAATTTAATTACCGAACTGATTACCGAACGTTCAGCTGTTGAAAATTCGGCAAAAAATTACCGAATTCTGCGAAATTTTCTAAGTGTGTTCTTTTTTTTTTATTCAATAATATAATATATTTTTAGGCACACTGCTTAAGCTCTAATATGCCAAGGGTATTTTCTAATCTTAATTAACGACTAACTAAAAACTAGAATAGTATCATTAGATTATGTCGTCTCGGATTTTAGAAAATCCAGCATTCAGCTGAAACTGAAACAAACGTATCCCCAGCAAGCCGGTCTAGTTTCATTTATTCGACCAGTTCTACTGTCAAATTTAAAACTGATATACATTGCCGTTCCATTTTTTTTTTATTTGAAACACAGATAAAACGCTGCTGGGGCTGCCAGTTTATTTTGTTATAAGGCGGATACAAATATTTTTTTTTAATTATGTCAACCCCCCCCCCCCCCCTCCAAAAGAAATCAAATTGATGAAGGGGAAAATATTATTTTGTTACATTGATTTTTTTATCAGTTGATCAAAATTTTTCAGTGTAGAAGAGAAAACATGTTTTAAAATGGACTTTTTCGGTAGGTAAACGTATTCCGTAGTTTTAGCGCTGAGTAAAACATAAACAAATATTTGTCAGTTATAGTATATCGAATTTTGTACTCGATACTGGAATACAGATAAGCTCTCTTAAACACCGATAATTCAATTTTTACAGATAAATATCGATTTTCAGTTTTTGTGTTCGGTTTCCTAGGATTAAACCAGGTTGAGCTTTTTCCTTTTTTTCTCGCAAAACCAGTGTAGATCGATTTAGAATTTTTCGGGATAGATATTGAACAGATAGATTTTTCCGCCAAATACAGATTTTCGAAAAACAAAACTGTTGGCAGCTCTGGTATCCACATATTAATCAAAGTTCATTGTCATGTGAGATCTATCATGATATTATTCAACCAGATACAAAATTAGTGAACAGTCATGGTAAGTTTCAAAAACAATTTGCAATAGACCCTCAAAACACACTTGCTTCACAGGAAGAAACAATATCGGTGGCAGTACGCGTTGAACGTGGGAAAAAGTTGATTCAACAATCGGTTGTATCTGTTCAGACCACCGATGCTTTTCTATTAGTGATCGAGCGGGTAACTGGTCCAATTCCTGGCGCAAAATTGCAAATACACAAGGTACTTGCGGGCCACCAATCTTTCAACAAGGAAGATCTTTTCGACGTTGATGTTTCATCAAAGCTATGCGACGTGATTTCCGCACTAGGATCGTGTTCCAAAATTCTTTGTATGCTGCACGAAGAGATTCCGGATACTCGGCCAAAGACAAATGCATTTCAAAAAATAATGCAAAACGTTGAAAATTCCAGAAAAGCATGAAATAAGAGATGGTCGAGATATAATCTTCAACAAAGTGGTCGACTATCTAAGTGAACATAACCTCGGTTTCCGCACATTCCAAAAAACCGAAATGGATATGTTCATGTCATCATTGGTTTCTGTAATCTGGACCCTCGATGGACACTGGCATAAGATAGAATCCACCTTGCGTTCAACCGATTGCATCCCTGTTGCTTTACGATTCCAACCAGATCATGGTATAACCTTCAGGGTTCTCCATCATAATGGCACGAAGAAGAAAAGCTGTTCAAGACTTAAATCAGCTGATTTGATTAACTGCTTTGAAAAACTCGACAGATTGATTTCTAAATCTTTTCTCAAAACAACGGAATGGGCTGCTGTGTTAAATGATATTGAACAAATGAAGCTGTGTTTGTCAAAATACATCGACCATATTAATCAAGCCGATATCAACCGAAAAGCTTGTCTATCACACTCTGAAATTCGTGAAAACCGATCCATACGATTGATACCTGGTTCTTCTACGCGAAGTGAGATTAAAAAAGTACTCTACAACACTCTAGAAGATCATCTTTCGAAGCAACAATCATATGTAGAAGTTAATATGATATTTTTTGCACCGGTTGATAGACGAGCGAAATACAACTATATATCTGGTTTAGTCCTTCCATTCGCTGTACATATTTATCGATCTCATAAGCCAGTGGCAACTTTCATCTGGCGCATTCCTGATATCGAGGATGCATCTGCCTTTGCCACAACTATTGCTAGGATTGAGGCAAATATCGTATCAACTGTCCAGTCTGATAAGAAAAAGAAGGCACGTAAATTGTTTTATGGCACGACTAATAAGAAAACCAATCAGTTTATTTCGTTGATAGAAGGTGTTGTATATGCTTTATATGTCTATGACAATATTTACAAACGATCTTTTCCGTAGGTAACGACACAGACGAAGATTGCTCGCCCTCGAATGTTAAAGATAGTGTTAAGTTACTCATCGACGAATGCTATGAATTAGATGAGATCGTCGATATAGAAAAGGATGCACTAGATTGCCGAAAGGAACGATTCAAACATTTTTGGGAGGCTACCGCGCAGGTATTAGCAGAGAATGACTACGCTGTTTCGGAAGAGAGGCGTCATGGGGAAACATCTTGGATTTCTCCATTATGTGTATCATTGCGAGATCTGATGGATAAATGTGAAAGGAAAATGGAAGAAATATTCCCCCACTGTGATCAGAACGTTATCCCATCATACGAATATTTTCGTATCCAATTCCAACCAAGGAACAGCAAATCCGCTGTTAGTAAACGTTATTATGGTCGTTTTGATGTCAAATTTGATTTGCAGAAACGAACCCTTTCATAAAGCTCATGTGGACCAGCATTATGGAGCTAAACAGTTTCAGTATTTTAAAAAAATGGCTGGTGAGTATTCAACGTTCGCTAAACTCTGATTTCAATTCTAATAATACAAAATTAGGACTTTTCTCAGCGCATTCTTTGGTCTTTCTGATGGATGACAAAGCGTCCATTCCGGTTGGATTTGTAGGAGCTCCAGTTAGTGCAACCAGACGGTAACGCTCTGTGCTTATGGCAGGGTTAGATCCCAGGGGATTAAATGCTATGGATCATGATAATATTCCCCAACATCTTGTCCCATCAGTCTCATTAAAGTTAGTTCCTCCGAAGGAGATCAACGAATCATGGTACGGAGGTGAACCACTGATCATCCTTAAGGATGCAATATTTCAAGCATCTAGTGCTTTTAGACATGCCTCTGAGCTGATCAAACACCTATCTGACACTGACAAACAGAAACCCATGATGTTTATTGGGACAGATGGAGGACCAGATCATAACGTGACATCGATACAGGTTATTCTCAGCTACATTTCGTTGTTTTTAGATCAAGATTTGGATTACTTGTGCGCCGTTAGAACACCGCCAAATTTCTCGGTTATCAACCCAGCCGAAAGATTCATGAGCACAGCTAATATTGCATTGATGGGAGTATCTTTGGCACGCAATTCCCTAGGCAAAGATGAGCAAAAGGTACATTCTCTACTGTCAAAAAAAAAAACAGTGGAGAGATGCCCAAGCGAAGCACCCGAATGTCGATTATAGAAAAATGGCTTTGGATGGAACTAAAGATGCTCGAAGCCTGTTAAAAAAACGATTTGAGTCCTTAACGTATAAAGGAAATAAAGTAATAGTTGGGGATCCTGCTTCCGAAGATGAGATCGATGCGCCGAAACGCAGAATATCTAATATATGGAATGAAATTAGAATGGATAAAAAACTTTCTAAGCAACAGGTTCTTAATAACTCTTTATTTTCGAAATTTTTCGAATCACATGTAAGATCGACAATGTATGCTCTACAAATCAAAAAGTGTACTGATTACCAATGCAAGTTTCACCTGAAAAGGCGAATGGATACGGTCAATTTCGATAAAATACTGTGGATGCCATCACCAGAACCAATTGATGACAAATTCAAGGATTTTGAATCTGTCTATGGTCACCAAGAACCGCACGATAGGCATGTACCTAGTAAAAATTCGAAAACTGCGTTTATTGAGTCAGCTTAACCAAAACCTTCATTTCCACTTGCTGCATCCCGTGCACGAATGATTGTTATCTGCACTGAATGCAATTTTCCTCGCCTCTTGTATTCTAAATATGCGTTGAGTAAGGATGATGCTGCGGCCTTAAATAGATATCTGGAGGAAAAACTATTCATTTGTGGGGCACAACTGGAAGAATTTCCAGATGTTTTTCAAAATTATAAACTGAATTGCTTTGATCCTGTTTCGCTGCATTATTATCAGGCTCGCCCCTCGCTTCCAGATTTCCATGAATTGTGTTTCGAATGTTTGAACAAATCAACTGTTGCTACCGTTAATAAAATGCTTTTTTGTAAAAGATGCTACGCAAATGAGAAAAACAGCGCACCAAAAACTGTAGATCGTCTTCAAAAAGGCCGACCTAAGAAGCAATAAAATGCTGTTACCATAAATATTCAATTTTAAATACACTTGTTATACCATTGAAAATAATTTTTAATTTGCATTTATCTTCTATTTTTTTTTTGTCCCCCCCCCTTCACCATGAAATCATCAGATGGACAAAACTAAAAAAAAATATTTGTATCGGCCTAATTTCTAGAATTAAATGTTAAAACTGACATAAATTATGCATCTAGAACTAGAACACTCCTGAATATGCCCAAAGAGTTACAACAAAAATCAAACTGTGTTGGTTTAATAGCATATTTGCTATTGCTGCCAATCGAAAAAGCAGTATCCTTCGCTGTGTTGAGCGTAAATTCGTGTAGATGAAACTAAATGTTTCAGATATTTAGTGGTCAAAATTTCAATGAAAAACGAACGAAATTTTACTCAGTTTCCAAACCATGATCATGGCTTCCCCTATCAAAAATGACAATTCCAAATTGAATCGTGCGGTTTGTAATGACGTTTGTGGTGCACAGATTTATTAACATTACGCTTTCCAATGCATATTTCTCGGTGTTCGAGCAGTTGTGACAGGGGTAAAAATTTCGAAGTGGCCGATTTGTTTGGAAAATTTAAATGAAAAAAAAAAAGTAAAATTTAACATTTTTAAACAATTTTTTTTCAGTCTATGACAAAAATAGTTGTTTATCTATTTGCCAAGTTTCGTGTAATTCGAAAAAGAACTTAAGTTTCAGAAAACATTACAATGAATATAAATATTTAAGTAACAAAAAATAGTATAAAAAATTCGAATATTGACGAAATCTTTCACGAACATGTTTGTAGATACTAATACTACAGAAATTTTTACTCACAGGCAGATTTTGAGCAAATTTTCCAAGAAGTTTTTTCGAGCTTCTTTTTTGTGTAGTTCTTTGTTTTTGAGCAGTGTTTCTAGCAATTATTTTGAGCGGTTTCCCAAACAGTTCTTCGTGAAAATTTTCGACCACTTCATATTTAAACAAAGCCCCTTCACACAACTAGAATTAGTAACAAAACCGTGATGGTGGTGAGAAGGCGCTGATCAAGGTTCCGATGAATACTTTTTGCCTCCCGTACGAGGTTAGTTGAACTATTAGGTGTACAACTTTGCTTCCGCCGTTTTTTTTCCCAAAATTTAAAGCTTTATTGCGAAAAAGTGCTTACAGATGTATTATTCAAAGTATTGTCCGTCGCTAGCGACAACTTTCTCCCATCTCTCCGGAAATTTTCGGATCCCGGCTCGAAAAAAGGAGTCCTTTTTTGACGCTATCCATGAAGCAATCCAGTTTTCCAACTCTTCGAAGAATTGAAAATGTTGATCTGCCAGGCCGTTTGCCATCGCACGGAATAGGTGGAAGTCGGAAGGGGCGACCACTGGGGAATACGGCGGGTGGGGCAAGACTTCCCATGTCAGCGTTTCCAGGTACTTTTTGACCACTTTTGCAACGTGAGGCCGAGCATTGTCGTGTTTGAGGATGACTTTGCCATGTCGCTCTTGATACTGTGGCCGCTTTTCTTTTAGCGCGCGACTAAGGCGCATCAGTTGCGTTCGGTAGCGATCTCCTGTGATGGTTTCATCCGGTTTTAAGAGCTCGTAGTAAATCACACCGAGCTGATCCCATCAAATACAAATCATAACCTTGGTGCCGTGAATATTCGGTTTTGCCTTCGACGAAGTAGCATGCTCTGGCTTTTCCCAATGATTTTCTGCGTTTAGGATTATCGTATCGAACCCACTTTTCATCACCGGTTACGATTCGATGTAAAAATCCCTCACGATTTTGTCTTTGAAGCAGTTGCTCACATACAAATAGACGGCGCTCGATGTCCCTCGGTTTCAACTCGTACGGCACCCAGTTTCCTTCTTTCTGAATCATACCAAGGGCCTTGAGACGTTTTGAAATGCCTTGCTGACTCACTCCCAACGATTCGGCAAGCTCTTCTTGGGTTTGGCACGAATCTTCATCAAGCAATGCTTCTAGTTATTCATCTTTGAAGGTTTTTTTTCTCTTCCACCATCATGTTTGTATTCGACATCGAAATCACCATTTTTAAAACGTTGAAACCACTCCCGACACGTTCTTTTACTCAGAGCCGCATCACCGTAAGTTTCTGAAATCATTCGATGCGCCTCAGTTGCATTTTTTTTTTCGAATTGTAACAGAAAAGTAAAACTTCCCGCAAATTGCGAGAATTGGGCACATAAACAGACATTTTCGAGCGTGAATAATACGAAAACAAGAACAACTGTCACTGAAACGGCGATGACGATTCGTTAGGCACTGTACACCCTCACTTTAAAGGCATTACCATCTATGTATTTAAACCAGCCTCAGCCGGTACAGCCACGAATCGGAAAACGGCGGAAGCAAAGTTGTACACATGATAAAATAAATAAACAAATGGTTAAGCCATGATAATGACTTAAGGAACAACGATAATCGGACATTGTTCGTTAATAATTGAATTTTCGCTCACTAATCATCTGGAATAAAAAGTTCAATCTACTTTGATCGACGTGAACAATTAGTTTTAGGTGTTATGATATCAAAAATCTATTTAAAGTTAGTCGAGCTGTAGATGTTTATAGGCTTATTACGATTTTATTTTACGAATTCCGCACCCCTTTACAGAAAACAAGAACGTAGTATTACCACAGACAAATTACAGACATGACAGTGACGATCTTTTTTTGTCGCATTTTCACGGTCCTCCGTGAAACTGGCAACGATGATAACAAATTCGTTGCACTGCTGAGTTCCCATCACCAAAATACAATGCAAATGTAATGAGAGCCCTTCTGATTCGTTAACTTATTGGTAAATATTGAGATTTTATATTTTATTTCAATTATTTGAAGTTCGTCTTGTGTTTATTTACATTAACCACAAGCGGACGATGTACAGCCGATGCGCATTATAGCAGTTAAATGAAAGTTTGAATACATCCTTTTTTCGTTTGTAGTAAAGCTGCATACAATCAGCCTCTTTAGCGCTGAAGAACATCGGAAAGCTCAGGATTCAACTTCCAGGTTTGTGACATTCTGCCATGTACCACGAAAAAGTCAGAGCAGATTACATGAATTATGTGAAAAATGTAAATCAATGGTACGAATATTTCAAAGAAATAAGCAAACCTCGTTCTTATGAAATGCTTCTGGAATGGAAAACCTTAGCTTATGTTTTTCAGTCAATTGTTCAACTTTTCGATCCATATAATTGTTGCAAGAGTTTAGTAAAGTGTGGTCTGATATTTATTGAAAGTTTCTTCTCACCCGACAAACATTTTGATTCTATATTCTTAACAGCAGACTTTGACTTCAGAACTTGATTCAAGTGCGACGTAAGGAGAGACGTTAAAATGTCAGCATGGTAGACATTCTAGTGCCTGGCTGCCTCATCGCAACAAGGGACACGCCTCAAATGATACAACTGTGTCCGCCTGAATTTCGTTCTGATTTCGGTTTTGATGTAGTCATCACCATCAGCCGTTTGCCCGACTGTTGACAGCCAAAGGACGAGATCCGCATGTCAAAATAAGCTTTCTTTTTTTCTAATTAATAATATTGTTTTAGTTTGGATGTTAGTTTCGGATCGAAACAATTGGTTTAATTCTAGTCTATATAGTTTATTTATAAAAAAAAAGTCCAGATTTGTATTCAAAAGTTTTCCAGCTGCTAGGAGAGGAATATTCTCGGAGTTAAGAGAATTAGTTCGTTTCATGGTGGTTCCATAGGCTCTGTTGGTGACCACCTATGTCGTTACAACATAAGCAGTCCGTATATCACAGAATTCGCATCATTGTGAATATAATCAAACAGAACTTTGAACATTTGCTTCGAGCTGCATATTTCCATTCCATTTGGAGATTCGGATTCATCTTCGTCGATGATCTCAAAAAAAGAGCCAGTGAGCCCCGTAGTTTACTCGAGGTCTTAACTGAACTTTCTTCGTGCCTTTTTCTCTTTCATTTTTCCTAAACTAAACAATGTTGATGATCAAATCCTTTTTACGATCTTGTTTTTACGTATCCTTGTCTCGATATTTCACCCTATGACCAAATCAGCTACCTTCAGAAAGCGAACTTGGTGTTTTTTCCATAATTCATTTAGCTAAAAACTTTACCTAACTGGCCAGTCAATGTCGTTGGGCAGCAGATTGAAGACCTTACCATTGTCGCCAAGCGCTGTCCTGAACGTTTACCACATATGCCTATCTGGAAGCGGCTAAGGATATACAGATCAAATGTAGTTGGTAATTGCTTTTATTTGTCAAATTCGATTACCTTAGGAAGTTCAAAGTACCGGGTACGAACCAGATTATTTTTAATTTTTGTAGGCACATACATGTCTTTATTATTTATTTTTGGTATTACGTCAAAAACGAAAACCGATTTTAATACAGCATGACTAAAAACCACTATTTTAATCCATTTTGGCATCATGCCACTGATAAAAAACGTACTAAATTGAGTGCGTTTTGCCCCCAAGGACAAAAGTCTCCCGCACTTCTCTGAACTACGTCCATTCGACGCTTTAATCCATGTGACTTACTGTTTCTCCCTTAAGTAATGGATTACAGCTGACTTCACAGAGTATTTGTTTACAAACAATCAATGGCTAACTTAGCATTGATCGAATCGATTCAGATTGAAAAGTGCTGATCGAAAAGACTAAAGACCTCTGTGATCAGTGTAGTCTCAACTATTCGTGATTTGATTAGTTCGCATACTTCCAGTGTTTACATGAATGAGTGGATGATCCAGTGGATGAACTGATTCCTGGAAATAGCAAATGAATCCTGTTTTACGTTTTTTTTTTCTTCTGTTGACTAGAAATCACTAGTCACAGGCGAATCCTGTTTCTCACACAACCGCTAGACCGGGTGTTGAACTCCTACGAATGGATTGCTTGTTGACACCTGTTCAACAATAAATTGATTACTCCCATCGAGCTGCGATTGCCGTGCGGACATTCAATTGAGCAAATAACGCATCATCCATCATAGCTCGGAATGCTTCGCGGCCAGTAGCAACGGAAGTCTCTCGGACGTAATCGAAGTAGCCGAGCTGATTCTGCACTGCACCCGATTATCTGCGCAGCACTGGCCCGACTGGTCCGTATGTCCGTGTGTCGTGAGGGTGCGAATGCTGAGTGCTCGATTAGTCGTCGCACAGCCGATCCGACTTAGTGGTAGGTAGGTAGGTAGATGGCAGTTCCAACGCAGCGCGGTGTTGAATTTGCGCGTTGCATTTTCACTGCTCCGACTCGGCTAGTGGTTTGTGTCTGTATGGTGCATGACATTCACGATGCATATAAGCGTCATTCTAACGACCACTAAAACGCTTCTACGGAGTTCTGCGCGGTGGTCGGTGAATTCCTGTGGGTGTGTGTCCGAGCGCTCTCGATGAGTTTCGTACTTGACACTGACATTGACAATTAAATGCTGCGCTTCTGGTCGGTCGGTGTTTTTTTTTGCTGCTAGGGTTACCAACCGAAAGACGGATGCGGACGTTTTTTTTTTGCTGCAACCATGTCATCTTGCGGTTCGGCGATCTCCTCTCAAGTGGGACTGCAAATGGTTCAACTATTTCCGGAATATACTCCGCAGATCGTTGCTTCGATGTCGGCTCATGGTCACCCCAGTCAGTGCCGAGTGCGAGCAGAACGACATGTGATTGTGGTTGCACTTTCAACTGCACGACACGCCTCGAGGGGAATTCAGACTCATATTCTACTCTGCATATGTGCGAAGACGGCCGACGCCGCCGCCGCCGCGTACACGGGAACTACCACAATTGTAGCACGCAACGCATAGTGTTCAGCTCAATCGGGCTAACAAATGTGTGCCTGCCTGAGCAGTGCGTCGTTTGCCGCGCTTCCTCCGCCGGGTGACGTCTGTTACACTCAGCCATGCCCGAGTCAGGTATGGATGGTTTTTTGCATCCACAGGAGGAGTGATGCAAATGATTTTGGTGATTTTTCTTTTTATTCCGTCTTATCGATGGATTTGTTTGAAACGTTTAGACGCATAAGCTTCTGGATGTTTGGAAATTGCATGGAAGCAAAATTTACCTACGTAACTAGCCAAACAAAGCAACATTCTAATACAAAACAAAGATGATACTGACCTAAGAAAGGTATATACGAATTTATGAATACTGTACAAGGAGATAATTCACGAATTTCGCGCTAAATCGTATTCTGAGTTGGCAGTTTCTCAGTTTTAAATTAAACTTGCTGTACATGAAGACTTTGTCCAAAAAAAAACAACTTCGCATACTCTATTTTTCCAAAAATGATCTAGACTATTTTTTTTAAAAAGGATTTTTTTATTTTATTTATCAAATGGCTGCAGTAGAAAAATAATAATTTTTTCAAAAAAGTATTGTCATGTTGTTTCTTACAAAATTATT
Organism: Malaya genurostris; assembly: GCF_030247185.1. Taxonomy (NCBI): domain Eukaryota; kingdom Metazoa; phylum Arthropoda; class Insecta; order Diptera; family Culicidae; genus Malaya; species Malaya genurostris. The sequence goes on from NC_080570.1 coordinate 131,521,824, forward strand.
CAAGCATTCGAATGAAAATGTTGAAAGAAATCCTGATCGACTTCCACACTAAAAAAAATCGATTTTGAACATTTGAAGTTAAAAAACGTGATTAATCCACCTAGCAGTGAGATGATACCTTTTTTTATCAATCCGCATGTGTTTTTTGCATGAATATTCTTCGGTGTTTAAGTTTTCATGACGTTATTTTAATGACCGTCGTTTTAAGCGACAATTTGAGATTGTAATCACTCATTACTCTGTAATGTCGAAACTGCAAATAGGATCGAATTTAAATTTAGAAGTGTGATAATCGATTAAACATGCCATGATATGTAAGTTTGTTTAGAGTTTACGGTAATTTACGGTACTTCCAGAGCCGGTATTCAGGAACCAGCATAACCCAAACCGATTCGTATGGGCATATGACGAATAAATTACAACAGTTTTGAGTCAAACTTTGAAGCATAATTGGATAAAATAATTAATTTTTGTATGTATGTATAAAACTAATTATTTTGTATATAAGTTTATTTTAGTTTGAATTTTTGTTTCTGAAATTTGATTAGGCTTTTTTTGAGAAAACGATTGAGCTTTGAGAAACGATTTTATACTGGAACCGGAATTCTAAAATCGGTATGGCCGAAGTCAGATAATTTCACCTGAATAGCTGTATAGTTTACATTTATTTCAAAATATTTGAAAATCAGTGAAGACATCTTTGAGAAATCATAACACGAATTAAATTTTTAGGTGCCTTCTGAATCGACAACTGAATACCACTAAAACTGAAAAAAGTTAATATTTTTTATCGACTATCCAAATCTGCTAACCCGATAAACCTGATTAATTTATGTGGAATCACCCTGTATCTCCAAAACCGGAAGTTGGATCTGATTGAAGAGCAAGATGTTTTATAGAATCTTGTAACTTTTCATTTGAATCTTAGATCGGTTCAGCCATCTACGAGAAGAATGAGTTACACAATTTTGATTTCGTTTCATATATCATCCTGTAGTTCCGGAACCAGAGGTCGGAACCAAATATAATTCAGGAACTTTGTTTGGGAGCATACGACTTTTCGTATGAATCTGAATTTTTAGAAAAGAAATTTTCAGAGAAAATTGAGTGAAATTATTTGTCACACACGCATTTGCTGATCTCGACGAACTGATTCGAATGGTATATGGATGTTATGTTCTTCCAGCATTTATTGCTGTAAGTAGTTTAAAACAATATAATTAAAAAAAAAATCTGCCATCATCTGGTTTATATATGTCCCATTCGAACGATTATGTTGCCAAAAACGAGCCGTGCTAAAATCGGTCCGAGGCCAATTGTCATGAAAAAGGATGCTGTACACAGTCTTTTTGGTACTTAGAAACAATTGAATGTAACAGAATAAAAAATCGTGTTTTCCGTTGCTCCCAAGCATTGCTTTGTCATACAGCGTTCAAAACTCCTACTGCTGGAATAGGGGGAAAAGTCGTTTACACAAAAATTTCGATATCTCCGTTAAAAATGGACGGATTTTAACAATCTATGGCTTGTTGAATAGGTATTATCGTGCGGAATCTAAGTCTGAAAACATATTCTGTTTTCAAGGTCAATTGTGACAGATACTCTCAAAAAACTGAAAATTTTGACATAAAACTTCGTATAACTCAAAAAGTAAACATCCGATCTCAAAATCATTCAATAGCGTTTTGGGTGACGGGGAGACCTTTCATTTGCGACTAGTTTGATCAAAATCGGTCCAGCCATCTCTGAGATCTCGACCTCTTAGTTGACAACACACATACAGACACACACACATACACACACCCACACAGACATTTGCTCAGTTCGTCGAGCTGAATCGATTGGTATATGTCATTCGGCCCTCCGGGCCTCGGAAAAATTTTCGAAAGTTTGAGCGAATTCTATACCTATTTTTTATATATATAAAAAAAGGTAAAAACACAAAAAAACATTATTTCCTTGTCCAAACTGGTTTTTTCAGCGTATTTTTATTTATAATTGAATGAGACTCAGTGTGTTAGAGGATATAGCCTAATATAGCAACTCAGTACATTTTTATTAATCAAGAACTTCATTGAAAAGAGTTTATGTCATTAAACAAATATTGCATTATTGTTTCTTTATTTTCTTGTTTAGTTCTGAGGAAAGCTCGGAGAAAGAAATAACCACCGCAGCATTATGTATTAAACTTTACACAAGTATTTGTTTATTTTTATATATAATATTTGTCTTAAAGCTATCTTTATACATGTTATTTTTTATTTTTCTACATAAGAAAAACATTTTTGTTTCATCTTCTGAATTGGAATAGCTTTTCGCCTCCACTTTGCAACTAGGAATAGGCACAAAACTTTGGAATTTCTGAGTGCCGGATACTGATTTGGCGTTATTATACAGTTTTTCGAATTCGAGTTCGGACGTTTTGTTGTACTGTTCAGTGGAGATGTGGCAGAAATTTTACATCGTAATATCTTCATCTGTTTGTTCAACTGTCCAGTTATATAACTTCTGGGGGGTTGGTCTGGTATTTCCATAGTTGTGGGCAAGACTGGCTCTTTTCGCCATTCGTTTGAGAGTGCCACCAATAGCATCACATGCACTTTTTCCTTATCATATTGCAAAAAAAATGTTACGAAATTAAATTATTACGATAACACTTCGGATATTTTATCTTCATTGTGAATGTTGATTGATTCGATTGATCCATAATGATAATTAACCTAGAACAGCTCTTCACAATTATTGTTACTAGACTGCTTTTAAGCCTTAGTTTTATAGTACTATTTATTGGTAAAATGAGTATTGATGCAAGTAAAGTACAGGTAACCCGAGTAATATGTCACACAATTTATCTTGATATGAAAACGTTCAGGTAACGGTTATAAGATTGGTAACCAAAAGTAGGAAACCGTTCTTAGGTAGAAATTGCAGAAGCACGTGTGAAGTTATCTTGACCTAATCTTGTATATTAGGGCGTATTTCCTGTGTGTTGCTATGCGAGCGTGAGAACCTCGCTTTGTCTTACCTGCTTTAGTTTAAATTAACTACCAGCAACGACCACACGCTCATTTGAAAGTTTAAATTAAAGTTTATCATTAATATATACCAAATTCGATACTGATACTTTTTGCATTGTAAATAGCAGTTTGGAAATCCGTGAAATCTACACACCAATTGGATTCTGAAATGATTATGACTTTAATTGGTTATTTTTCGATAAAATTACACTGAAAAATATCACTTTGAACAGGGAAACGATTTTTTTCTTAAACGTGCCCCACTTGAATTTGTGACTGTAGATACGGAACATAACACCTATCTTGTAACTATATTTCATCCAAATCAAAAATGTTTTATTTTCGAAAATTGAATTTAAATTTTCAAAATCGATTTTTTCAGTGTATGAGTCGGTCAGGACTTTTCTTCAATATATATTTTTTAACTTGACTGATTTTGTAAAAACCACTCATACTACACTTTTTTGGATGATTTATCATTTTCCGACTACAGCCGCTTGAAGAAAAATGGTAAAAAAAGTTTGGCCCTTTTCAAAGACAGTCTAGATCATTTTTTGAAAAACAAAGTATGCAAGCGGTTTTGTTTTGTGGCAAAGTACATATATAGTGTTAAATATTCAAATTTTATTCGATATACTGAAAATATTAGACTACAACAACATAATATTATTCTCAACATCTGCTGCTTAGCCATTGTAGACTAGCTGGCGCACCTTCTTGCGAACGTTCCTCATTGAATTCCGTACAGACTTCTTGGCGACAAGTTTTAACGCTTTTTTCCAATCTTTTTCGAACTGTTGAATGGTTTCGGCTGCCGAGACATGTTTCCTAAGATGTGTCTTCGTTAATGCCCAAAATTCCTCAATTGGTCGAGATTGTGGGCAATTTGGCGGATTCATGTCTTTTGGGACGAAATTGACATTTTTGGTAGTATACCATTCTACCGTTGAATTCGAGTAGTGGCAAGAAGCAAGATCCGGCCAGAAGACAACAGGATCCTTGTGGCTTCGAATCATTAGTAGAAGTCGTTTTTGTAAACATTCCTTGATGAATATTTCGCTCTTCATTGAAGCAATGGTGATGACGGGTTTCGAAATCTTACCGCAGCTACAAATTGCTTGCCAGACCATAGCTTTCTTACCAAATTTTTCGACTTCAATCGATGTCTTGGACTGATTTAACACTTGCCCTTCTCGCACTGTATACTATTGTGGTCCCGGCGAAGGATGTGTAATCAAGTTTCACGTAGGTTTCGTCGTCCATGATTATGCAGTTCGAATTTCCAGCAAGAATCGTATTGTACAGCTTTCGAACTCTCGGCCTGATCGATGCTTCTTGTTTCGGACTACGTTTTACGGTGCTTCTTATAGGTTCGAAGATTCAAACGTTCTTTAGCACGAACAACATTTGACTTCAAAGTGCCCACTTTTTTGGCCACATCCCGAACTGAAACCTCCTTCTTTTGCTCGAACGCCTTCAGTATACGTTTATCCAACTGAGGGTTAGCAGAACCTTTTTTTTGACCCGTTTTCGGTTTATCCTCAAAGGTTTTATCCTTACCGAACTTCCTGATTGCATTTTCACTTATTCCTTAAATTTTTGCTATCTATCTCAGTGACAGTCCGCGTTCTGTGCACCATTTGTACACAATTTTTCGACGTTGTTCTGCTGAAAGTCCACGCATTTCGAAACAAACTAATGAAAACGAATAAACAATTGCACAAGTGGTTAGAGAAGAGTGTAAACAACAGGACGCAGCCATAAAAATTCCTGAAAAGGATCATTCGGTTTCGGAAGATTGTGTTTGTAATCCAGGAAGTAGACTGCCATTCCAAGTCATTTGTAAGTTTCAGTCTTGACCTAGAAGAAATCATTACCTGAACATAATCGTAGCACAAATCGTAGAATCGCTGATATATTTCAATATTCCATATAGCTCAATATTTGAGTGAAAGAAACTATCAAAATGATGTAAAGCAAAGTCCTGGCATTACATTCCTTTTGTGGAATTTGGTCTTATTGTTTCAACAGACTTCGCAGCCGATTCTTAGTGTACAGAATCATTGCATGGCTAGTACTATGGATCCTACTCACACTAAGAATCCTTCCAGGTCGGGGCTCGAACATACGACAACTGACTTGTAAGACCAGCGTCCTATGTATTGAACCGCCAACCCGGGACATCAAAATGATGTACGGGATTGATTTCCAGTTTTCAGAAGAGCCAAATTGTGGAATTCTCTGCGATGTATAACACTTTTCAAACATTTTCTTTAACGCCAAGCAGCAAAATGCTAGCGTTATTTGCGCTTGTTTGGTGCGAAAAGAGCACAAAGCTAATGAAATTATTCTAGATTTGCACTAAACTGATGATTTTCACCTCTGATTTGCAAAGAGGTAATCTTTATAGTTCTTTAGATAAAATTTGGAACCATTAGAAGGACTGATTTTGCATAATGTTCCCCGTCGTTGTCCAGCTTTCTCCAATGCAAACGACCAGCAACAGGATGACGCAATCGATCTCCTTTGAAGAGAAACTTCAATACTGAAGTGAATTTTTGATGCTAGAACTGGAACTGCAATTGACTTAAGACGGTTTCCCCGGAGCGGTCGTTTGAGTTTATTGAAAAGCCAGAAGTCACTGGGAGCTAAATCTGGCGAATACAGTGGTCGAGAAACGATATTGGTTGAATTTCTGGCGAAAAAATCACGAAGAACAATGAGTGATTTTGGAATCAATCGTGCTTTCACTGATTTTTAGGCTCAAATGATTTTTCAAAATGGTTTTTACGATCCCTCAAGGTCTCTGACTGTTAATCGTCGATTTTCGAGCACCAATTCAACGTTTTCTTCGTTAGCTGATTTTGATGGCCGTCCTGGACATGGTTCGTGGTCAACGCGTTCTCGACCCCTTTAAAAAACTTGTACCAATCGAAACCACTTGTTCGCGACATACAATTATCACCGAAGGCCTTTTGTAACCTTCTAACCGTTTCGGGACCAGAAATTTGATTCCGCACACAAAATTTATTGGAACATTTTTGTTGAAATTAGTTTCCCTCATTGTAAAAAAAATCCGATAGCACTTTTTAATACTTCAGACGAATACCAAACACTAATGAGTATTTTGACGTGACACTTGGCACAGATGTCACTGACAGTCATACCAACCTAGAAAAAAAATTTCGACGAATAAGATTTCCTCGCGAAACAAAAGTCTTACTAGATTTTGTCTACAGTGGTAAGTCGTATTCACGATAAAAATGAAACATTTTTAAAGTTGATCTGACACAGATACAGGCTGAACCATGTACCTTACACGTGTGTTTGAAAGGCTGGGTATGTTTGACACTTATTTAACGTTAGAAAACTCTCGCGGCCTTTTTATACGTGAACGCTCTTTAGAATCTGAATTTACATTTTACTCGCCTACTATATTTAGATATTTTGCTCATAAAAAAAAGGTTATAATCAAATTTCCGTAAATCGATTCCAACAAAACACTAACGCAAAAGCTCTCGTGATGAATTATATTTCTACCCTAGGCCAACTTCAAACGGTCATAACTGGAATCAAAATAATGCCCCAGTGTAAAGGAAAAACTTAACTTCATATTGAACCTGTGACAGCTGATTTAAATTTTCCAGAACAATGACTGATGATGGGAACTATTTTTTTCTTCTCTAAACAAATCGAAAAATGGCTAAGTTAAACAATTTAATGATAGGATTATAATATTAGGCGATTTCAATCTTCCCGGGATTCAATGGACTTACTGTTCATCTGGACATTTGTTTCCCGATGCTCTGCGTTCTTCTATTTCTCATACAACCTGGAAACTTCTGGATGATTACAACACAGCCGGCCTAGTTCAACTGAATAATCATTACAACAGCAACAACCGAATGCTAGATCTCATCTTTACCAGCCAAGAACTATCCAACAAGTGTTCATTAATTAATGCGCCCGTCTCGCTAGTGAAAACTTGTCACCACCACCCTCCCCTTATAATCAATATTTGTGAGAGTGATCCAGTTGTCTTTGAAGCAGTTGCCGAGGAAATCTATTACGATTTCAAGAAGGGAACGCCGCTATGAATCATTTTTTTTTTCTGAGCCTGAATTGGAACTATTTACTTTCTGATAATGACAGTAATTCTGTTGCTCTATTATGGACGAATATTGTGTCATATGCAATTGACCAATTTATACCTAAAAATATATATATCGTAAATCTGTACCCTCTTCTTGGTCAAATCCCACTTTAAAACGTTTCAAAGCTGCCAAACGATCAGTACTAAAAAAATTCGCTAAACGACCTTCATTACTTCTTAGATCATATTATGTTCATCTCAATAATCGCTATAAACGCCTGAACAAATCGCTTTATTGCGCGTTTCAACGTCGTATCCAAAAAAATCTTAAACTCAACCCTAAACACTTTTGGAACTGCGTGAACGAACAGAGGAAAGAATCAGGATTACCGACCTCAATGAGACTCGACGGCATTGAAGCATCTACCACGCTTGGAATTTGCGATTTGTTTCGCAAACATTTTAGTAGTGTTTTCTCTGAAGAACATCTAACTGATCAAGGAATATCTCTTGCGGCGAATAATGTCCCTCTTCGGTCTCCAATTGGATGTCATCCTATTATCTCAACTGCTACTGTGAGCTCAGCATGTGCCAAGTTAAAACAGTCATCAAGTGCTGGACCCGATGGAATCCCATCTGTGGTAATAAAAAACTGCTCTGGCAGCCTATTAGTTCCATTATCCATTATATTCAACTGCTCCTTACGTTCAGGAACTTTCCCAGAAATATGGAAGAAATCCTATGTGTTTCCTGTTTATAAAAAAGGAAACAAGTGTACAGTATCCAACTACCTCGGAATAGCAGCTTTGTGCGCCGTATTTAAGCTGTTTGAAACTATAGATCTGGATTTTATAACACATAATTGCTCTTACTATATATCTGAGACTCAACATGGTTTCATACCGAATCGTTCGACGTCTACAAATTTAGTATCCTATACTTCCTTTATCATACGTCCGTTACAATCACGACTACAGGTAGATTCTATCTACACCGATTTCTCCGCTGCGTTCGACAAGATTAATCATCAAATAACAATCTCAAAGTTAAATAGACTAGGATTTAACGGGCCATTTCTGAGTAGGCTCCACTCATATCTTACTGGTCGCGAAATGATAGTGAAAATAGGAGACTGTACAACCTTACCATTCGCCGTTACCTCTGGAGTTCCTCAAGGAAGTCACCTTGGACCGTTTATATTTTTACTTTATCTCAACGATCTAAATTTTTCGATCAAGTGCATGAAGCTATCGTTCGCCGATGACTTCACATTATTTCATGTCATCAAATCCGACTATAATATTTCACAAATTGTTATGGAATCAAGTTTCGACTATAATATTTCACAAATTGTTCTGGAACGTACATCGTCTGTGAAGGACCTTGGTGTCCTCCTGGACTCTAAGTGAAATTTCAAGGAACACATTGAGTTTACTATCTCCAAAGCCTCCAAGCTGCTAGGATTCATTTTCCGCGTTACTAAAGAATTCGATGATGTACATTGCTTGAAAGCATTATATTGTGCCTTAGTTCGCTCTACGCTCGAATACGCCTCGGTTGTCTGGTCACCGTACTACCAAAACGATATCCAACGCATTAAAGCAATTCAACGGAAATTTGTTCGATTTGCTCTGCGTCGGCTTTCTTGGAGAAACCCTTGGAACCTCCCAAGTTACCACGTCAGATGCAAACTGATTGACCTTGATTTGTTATCTGTCCGTCGCGACGTCAGCAAGGCTACTTTTGTGGCTGATCTCCTCCAGTCAATAATAGACTGCTCCGAGCTCTTACAGCTTTTACAAATAGATATCCATCGCCGTAATCTTAGAAACTATTCTTTTCTTAGGACCCCCTATGCTAGAACTAATTATGGGTGTGCCGAATATTCAACCACTGTTCCAATTCATTCGACTTTAATCTAATCACGAAACGTTTTCAAGAAATTGATCCTAGGGTTACTATCTAATTAGTTTCAGTTTCAGTTAGTTTAGAAATGCTATGTTGAAGTGAAATGTATCATTTGGATGATTGTAATCTGTTGATGCTAAAGATGATGAGGTTTTATGCCTGTTGGAGAGCAAGTTTGACAGAAACTTACTCCACCGGTCTTTTCCCTGCTTCAAATAAACAAATTCGAACATTACTCCTACCAAGCTGTTGCAATAGCAATAGTTGAAATGCGTAGACGGACTGCTGCAAGCAGGAAATCAATTAGCGATCAATTTGTACTTGTCACTCATGAAGACAGATACACATTTTAATAATCTAGCGGATCTGGCTACGATCAATCTCTGTGGAAGGGTTAAGTCTATAATACAGTGAGAACGCAATGAGGCAAATAATGAATATAAAACTCTTCACGATTTTAATACACAACAAATGCCTGATAAAAACTACGAACCGAAACCCAAAACTACTTCTTCAGTATGTAATTATGGGAAATTAATCTACTGCCCACCGAGCCAGGATCTTCTAATAAAATTCATACAAAAAAAAACGTGAATTCAAACACGCAAAATCATGCCACAGCCGGCATAATCCCTCCCCCTCCATATCCATTGCTGCACGATATCTTTGACATGACAATCGCAACAGATGGAAAAGGTAACGGATAAATTATTTCATACTGCAATATCCAACAAAATGCGTTCTGTATTTCGGTCCGAAAAAAAATAAACACATAAAAAAACGAGACATTTCAATTTGTGCTGCACCCACCGGTAATTACTCTAATGCAAGTACGGTTGGTGATGTGCAGCGACAGGAGCAACAATAACAACCCATCATTTGTTATAGCTCTAATTTTTGCGTTTCTGTGTCTCTCGAAAGTAGAGTCAGATTCAGAGTGTGTGTGTGTGACTGTGTGTTCCCGCTCTACACCGATGCAACTCGGCATAGTGAAAAATATATTATTCCTATGTGCATCGTTTTGGCGGTGATAAAGAGGCACACGAGCGCGCCATCAGCAGCTACCCCCTTCTGGTTGTCGACGGCCGACGGCGCAGAAGAGCACCGGTGAATATTCATTGACGCAGCAGGGTTGGCCCCAAAAAGGTCGTTGCACCGATCCCGACGACTACGACGACGACGACGACGACCACGACTGGCGTCCATCTTTCCGATACTGACTGGTTGGCTGACTGACTGACTACCGAAAGTAACAAATATAAGTCGAAAATGTGTGTAACACACAACGATTCCGCGAACGCTGGAACGGGTGGAACTAGCCAAGGTCGGCCCGAACGGGGTGCAATGGGTTTATTAGGGGGTTGGTTTGGTATTCGAGCCGATGTGCTGGCTGACTGGCGTGTATTCCTGCACACTTTCCATCTATCGCAGTCCACACACCGCAGCCGCACGGTTATCGCACTCGCTTATCGCAAAATGCAATCCAAATGCGTTTTCTTGATTTGCGTCTTTTTTTTTTGGTTCGTTTATACAATGTATGATAATGTTAATTTTGCAATGTTTTTTTTTCCTCTCTTTTTATTGCAGGTGAGGATCTCTAATGGCTGCGAGCGCAACTGCTGAAAGTAACGCTGCTGATTAAAGGTAACGACACGCTAAAAAAATATGCAATGGTTTGTTGAATTTTCCTACCCAGTTGGTAGACACTAAAATTGCGATCACTGAAGTGTAAGATTTGTGACGGGGTTGTTTGGCTACTGCCAGCTGTTTCTCGATAGTCTCGGGACTAGCTACTAATTGGTCCGAATCCCATATAAAGTCTCAAAAAAGAGCAATCGAAAAAAATGATTACCAAGAAATTCGGATATTTTCAATACTGAAAATCAAAGTAAAGTCTGGGCATTACATTCCTTTTGTGGAGTTTCGCCAATCTGTTTCAATAGATTTCGATCCTATCGACGCTAAGACTTCTTCCAGGTCGATGCTCTAACATCCGACAAATGGCTTGTAAGGCCAGCATCCTATGCGAAATTGAACCTCCAACCCGGGACGACACCCGTAGGAAATGGATAAACGTGTATTAGCTCTGTTTTTGCCAAGTTTGTTCATTCAACCTCCTCATCCAATTCTATGTAGCACTTGGGCCTCCTTTCTTGCAAAGTTTCATCCACTCTTTCTTCATATCCTTGTCGTTTTAAAGACCTTCCCTGCTTTTTACGGAGATTTTATTTCACAATCTTCCAGAACTTTTCTATTTGATGAAGTTCTGGCGAGTTTTGCGGACTTGCCTCCTTCGACACTAAAGCAACATCGTTGGCTGCGAACCACTCTATCACCGGTTCCGCATAGTGGCACGATACCAGATCCAACAAAAATAGACTGTCACTTTCGTGGGGCCGAAGGAAGACATTCGTGGGCTGGCGGGGCTGGCGGGTGCCTACGGAGACATTCTACTTCATATACTTAACCATTAACGGTGCCGGCCGTTATGTTCGGTTTGCTGATTTTGCCGCACCCACAGATCGCCTGCCATACTGCTACTGAATAAGTGTTGATTCCCGGTTCTCGGTTTAAAATTCAAGATTTAGTTCAAAAATTTTAGAACAGGAACTGAGTTCTGGACCTGAATTCGGGAATTAAATACCGAACCTGAATTTTGCAACTAAATTCTTATCGTTTTTCGTATATCATTTATCGATTATCGTTTTTCGTCTTTCGTCTTTCGTCTTTCGTCTTTCGTCTTTCGTCTTTCGTCTTTCGTCTTTCGTCTTTCGTCTTTCGTCTTTCGTCTTTCGTCTTTCGTCTTTCGTCTTTCGTCTTTCGTCTTTCGTCTTTCGTCTTTCGTCTTTCGTCTTTCGTCTTTCGTCTTTCGTCTTTCGTCTTTCGTCTTTCGTCTTTCGTCTTTCGTCTTTCGTCTTTCGTCTTTCGTCTTTCGTCTTTCGTCTTTCGTCTTTCGTCTTTCGTCTTTCGTCTTTCGTCTTTCGTCTTTCGTCTTTCGTCTTTCGTCTTTCGTCTTTCGTCTTTCGTCTTTCGTCTTTCGTCTTTCGTCTTTCGTCTTTCGTCTTTCGTCTTTCGTCTTTCGTCTTTCGTCTTTCGTCTTTCGTCTTTCGTCTTTCGTCTTTCGTCTTTCGTCTTTCGTCTTTCGTCTTTCGTCTTTCGTCTTTCGTCTTTCGTCTTTCGTCTTTCGTCTTTCGTCTTTCGTCTTTCGTCTTTCGTCTTTCGTCTTTCGTCTTTCGTCTTTCGTCTTTCGTCTTTCGTCTTTCGTCTTTCGTCTTTCGTCTTTCGTCTTTCGTCTTTCGTCTTTCGTCTTTCGTCTTTCGTCTTTCGTCTTTCGTCTTTCGTCTTTCGTCTTTCGTCTTTCGTCTTTCGTCTTTCGTCTTTCGTCTTTCGTCTTTCGTCTTTCGTCTTTCGTCTTTCGTCTTTCGTCTTTCGTCTTTCGTCTTTCGTCTTTCGTCTTTCGTCTTTCGTCTTTCGTCTTTCGTCTTTCGTCTTATATATATTTACTATATAAATATAGTTCCGGAACTCAGTTTTAATTTCAAGATTTTGGAACAGGAACTGAATTCTGGACCTGGATTCGGGAACTATATACCGATCCTGAATTTTGTAACTGAATTCTGAATTCTAGAAATTGGAATCCAAATCTAGAATACAGTTCTATAAAATTCAACAGAATCCAAGTCCAGAATTCAGTACATGAATTCAGTTTCAATTCAAGAATTCTACAGTTAGAATTGAAACCTGGACCTTGATTTCGAACCTGAATTCTGGATCTTGAATTTCAAAATTTGGTTCCATAATTCACTTCCAGGATTCTGGTCCAGAGTTCTGAAATAAGAACCAAACCCTGGATTTAGGAAACTTGCCGAATTCAATCCCGAAATTTGGAAACTAGAACTGAATTCTGGAATTGACTTGGGGAACTGAATTTTGTACCTGAATTCATGTACTAAAATCAGGCTCAGATTTGAATTCAGGTTTATAATTTAGCTCTAAAATACAGTTTCGAAAATTATTTCCATTTCAATACATGAATTTTGAAATTGAATTCTGGGTTTGTATTCCAGAACTAAAGTTCAAGTTCAGAGAAAAATCTTGATCCACAGTTCAGTTCCTGGATTTAGGTTCAGATTTTGATTCCAGAATTTTAGAACCGTAATTCAGACTCAGATTTAAATTCCGTGTCTAGAGTTCTGAAACTGGTATCTGAAACGGGAAGTGAATTTTGACACTGAATATTGGAACTATGCTCTTGTCTAATATTGAATTTTAGTTCTATAATACTTCATCTAAAAACGGGAACTGGATTCTGGTCCTGAAACTTGGACTGAATTTTGAACCATAACTTCGAAACTAGAATTCTGGTTTAGACCAATTAGAATTTTGGTCCGGAATTCAGTTCTTAAATTCCGATTCGGAGTTCTGAAAGATCCTAAATTCTAGATCTGAGTATTGGGACTTATTTGGAATGTTCAGACGGGACTTACCGTCGATAAACTCAGTTTGGGGTTTTGTTTGGCATCCGCGGTACAGCTTCCTGGCACGGGGCACGAACGAATTGATCTTTTTGGCCTCGTTCCGAATCCTAAGGTCATCTTTTTACGCTTACAAGGTTGCATTTCTTCGTTTTTATTTCACTGTCAGTTCGCTGAGGGGTCGTCTGGGGTGCCTTAAACGATTTTACCATACGGAGCACGGTCTAATTGTCGATTTCCACCTGTTTCACGATCCACAAGTGGGACTGGCCTGGATTTTCCACACCCGTACGAAAAATTTGATACTGAAGCATTCCTTACTTGGAAGTCACCTCGATAACCGCTTGACAGATTATAACGAGATTTTGCACATGGAAACGTTACACTCTAAACCAACTTTTACCCAAAGTTTTATCAATTTTTACCCAACCAATAAAAATTTGTATACAATAGAAAGCATTGTATATTTTTATTGCTTTAAACACATAAAACTATGTTGTAAGTTAACTGTTTTTAATGTGCATATCTAGCTTTTTTAGTGCTGATGTTATAGGCTCAAAACATACGAAAATGACGAAAAATAAATATCACTCTCAGCTCCGCATGCAAATTTTGAGAACGAGATCCATGTACAGTCAACGACAACATAAGTTTTTTTCGTTCATTTGCCATTTTAGTCATTTTCGGTTTTCAGTGAAAATCGTATACTGTATACATTCAACCGAAGCGTTGAGAATCGATGATGACAGAAAACGGTTCACAATGATTTTATGTTGGTAGTTCGTACCTATTGTTGTTTTGGTTTCCAAAAAAGGATCTAGAGTGTAAAAAGATTGATTTATCATATTTTAAGCTCTTTTCATAGCAAAACATCTAAGCTTTTCGTTATATCGAAGAAAAAAAATGAGAATTGGAATTCGAATGACTCTCCCAGCAGACGTTATTTTGGTTTCGGCTTGTGGTAGAGGAACGACGAGTGACGTTGGCATTGATACTGTCTTTTGTTGCAGTGACAGATGAAAATGTATTGTTTTCCTTCGTTTGTTTTGAATTTTATCATTCGGTACGAGACCGTTAAAAACTATTATGCGACTGTTGGGTTGGAATCATTTGTGGAAAATACGTGACAAATTTTGGCCTTTCTACAGAGTGCTATATTTTTAAATATACTTCGAAAACTTTTATTAAAAAAAACAGTCTTCTTCATTGAAGAATCAATGTATTCTTATTTAGTTCACCATTGATGATGTCAATTAGATATAACTATTAACTTACATGTTGTAAAAATGTCATTATTTCTGTGTAATATTCTAAATTTTATAAAAATGATGATCGAATGCAAATTTAAATAAGGATAATTGTTAGTATTCACTCTTAATATTGAAGCCAAAAAACTTTCGCGTTTCATCGTCATCAGCAACATCAACACTAGCACAAATCAATAGTTTATATCAGCAGAAATTACTAGCAATATCACTAAGTAGAAGGCAGTTTATTGTTAAAATATGAATTTAACCAAATTTTCGCATTGTTTAGGTGTTTGAGAACAACAAATAAAAATGAGCAATTATAAGTTTTGTTTGTTGTCCTGAGAATAACTAACTGAAATTAGAACACCAACCTATATCAATGCAAGTTATTCGTTTCAATGAAAGCAGGACTTATTTCTATTAGTTTTCACAGTGAAATATATTAGAAAAGCTTCGGTAAACAGTGCAGCCATCACCATCGTTATGGCATATATGGTGCAATTTTCCGCGTAATTTGTTGGAAGAGAATCCCAAAAGGTTACTGTTTATCGTTTATCATTTATCGTTTATCGTTTATCGTTTATCGTTTATCGTTTATCGTTTATCGTTTATCGTTTATCGTTTATCGTTTATCGTTTATCGTTTATCGCTTACCGTTTATCGTTTATCGTTTATCGTTTATCGTTTATCGCTTATCGTTTATCGTTTATCGTTTATCGTTTATCGTTTATCGTTTATCGTTTATCGTTTATCGCTTATCGTTTATCGTTTATCGTTTATCGTTTATCGTTTATCGTTTATCGTTTATCGTTTATCGTTTATCGTTTATCGTTTATCGTTTATCGTTTATCGTTTATCGTTTATCGTTTATCGTTTATCGTTTATCGTTTATCGTTTATCGTTTATCGTTTATCGTTTATCGTTTATCGTTTATCGTTTATCGTTTATCGTTTATCGTTTATCGTTTATCGTTTATCGTTTATCGTTTATCGTTTATCGTTTATCGTTTATCGTTTATCGTTTATCGTTTATCGTTTATCGTTTATCGTTTATCGTTTATCGTTTATCGTTTATCGTTTATCGTTTATCGTTTATCGTTTATCGTTTATCGTTTATCGCTTATCGTTTATCGTTTATCGCTTATCGTTTATCGTTTATCGTTTATCATTTATCGTTTATCGTTTATCGTTTATCGTTTATCGTTTATCGTTTATCGTTTATCGTTTATCGTTTATCGTTTATCGTTTATCATTTATCGTTTATCGTTTATCGTTTATCGTTTATCGTTTATCGTTTATCGTTTATCGTTTATCGTTTATCGTTTATCGTTTATCGTTTATCGTTTATCGTTTATCGTTTATCGTTTATCGTTTATCGTTTATCGTTTATCGTTTATCGTTTATCGTTTATCGTTTATCGTTTATCGTTTATCGTTTATCGTTTATCGTTTATCGTTTATCGTTTATCGTTTATCGTTTATCGTTTATCGTTTATCGTTTATCGTTTATCGTTTATGAATGTGAATAATTTCGGTATTTGTGCTTGAGCGCATAGATAGAAAACCTCAACGAGCTTCGCTTACGCGAAAATTATTTCCGTAAACCATTTCCTTTTTCGGAAGATTCACTGAGGTAAATCAGTAAATCAGCCCACAAAGAAAATTCCACTGAGATATGTTCAATTTTACTATCAACAACCCTGCCTCTTTCATTGTGAAACGGACCGGCAGGATTCTTGAGGTAATTCACCTGAAGAATGTTCGATGCCGACATACTGCACTTTTGCAAAAAATCGATATTAGGTCAAATAAAAATAGTCGATGCTTAATACAAGATATTAGATATTGAAAAAAAATCTCATTTTTTTGGATTTACTTCGGGTAATCATAATAATTGGACCAGAAAATTTCGAATTATATTTTCAAATACAATATAAGGCTCTGAAAATTATCGCAAAAATAATTTTGAAATTTTTCAAATTACTTCAAACTACTTTTGAAGTTGTCTCAATGCAACTGATGTTGACTAAAAACTATTATGTTTTAAAATTTCTCAGATTGGGAACTGGAATTGAGAAGACATTTATTTTTACGGTATACTTTGGAACGAGGGATTTGATTAGAGTTAGGTAAGGAACTGTATGTACATTTCACTGTTAGTTTTCTATAGCTGGATATTTTGCACATTCGTTAGATCTTTAAACTATTATCAACAAATCGATCGTTAGATATCATGAATACATGCTCGCGATGCCTGATGCGTTTGGTTCATTGCTAAACATAAAATCATCTAATTGTTTACAGCACCACCCTGTTATTTGTTTCGGTCCTACCAATAGGTGACTTATGGCTGTATAGAACAAAACGCGGAAGCTAACTGAAAATATGTGAATATGAAAAGTTTCTCTTGATTTGAAATGTTGTTAGTGATTGAAATCCTGCTCCAGAATTCGGTTCCAAAGTTCAGATTCAGCACACAATTTCGAAATTCAGAACTCAGTTTTGAACTCTAGAACTGAATTTTTGGATTCTAGACGAACATTCTGGTACAAAATCTTAGAACAGAATTCTTAACTCAAATTCTCGATAAGGATTCTGAAACTGAATTCTTAACTTGGACTCTGAAACTGAGGATCCTGGAGCTGAGTTCATTAGAAACTGAACTTTGGAACTGAATTCAGATCTTAGGCTAAAAATTCAGCTACGAAATCTGATTTCAGAAATCAAAATCTAGTTTCTTCAATTCAAGTTCAGAGTTCGGTTCCAAAATATGATTTCATAGTTTCAGTTCCGAGTTCCAGGTACAGAGTATTGGTTTTGTGCAACGCTTTTGTGCAATTTCATTGTAATAGATATAAGTAAATGTAAAGCAAGTGATACAAATTCGATTGAACAGAACTAGTAATTCGATGTTCATACTGTTAAAGAAGAAGCACATCTCAGGAGAATTACCGAAGTAGCTAACGAGTTGAGTTATTCAGAAACATTTAATAAATTAAATTGTTTTTTAATTGTTTGCTGTATCAACATCTATCGATTAAGGTTCTGCCAATGAAACATCCAGCGTTCTGAGACAAAATTTTAGCCCCCAACACCAATCAGCGCCTCGATGGTTCACAAATCAACTCAACGAGCTTATGCGCATTCAACTTGACCGTCCGAACACGCTTTAATCTCGTTAATCCGAATTTTACGACCCGTTCAATCCCACGCATTTCGCAAACAACGATCGGTTTGCACCAACCGAAGCTGCATCAGCAACCAGCAACAACAGGTGGTCTCCGTGACGGGCCCGCAGTAGCACGCAGAATTTGTCGTCTTTCTTCGTTTCCCTTCCCCGGCGGGGGTTTCAGTGACCCTCCCCCCCCAAGCTCGAACCGATCGAACATTCAAACTCGCAGTTTGTCCACACAAGTGATATCGGACTTGTAATTATTATCATTTTTATTATCATCGCTGCAATAACGATAATAATTATACGCTGCACTGTTGGTGCACCGATGCCACCTTCCGCTGGGCTGTCGGTCAACACAAGAAGCGGCAAGCCGAGAGCAGCAGCGGAGCAATTTTGCCACCTTGTCGGGGATGATTTCTGACGCACGCTGGAATTTGGAGCACTCGCGGATGTGGCCACGGTGACAGCATGAGTTGTGGTCGCCGCGGGGTGACATTCGCTAGTCCCGTTGGAATGTCTCGAGTGCCGTAAATTAGCGTTCGGATTCACGCATGTGGCTGCAATAATACACGATATAATTTTTTTTCTACGGGTTGTGGGATGCAGTATAAACCTGACAGTGAGTTTTGAAATGTTTTCAGTATCGGTTGATCAAATTAAATTGTTTATTACGCTTTCGAGCTGTTACGAAAATCACAGAAAATCACTTCATCATGTGACTAAAGCGTTCGAAAGCGACTGCTGAGCTCATCAATAATCCCGTAATAATTTCACGGTAAAGCTTTGTTAACACGTGACTATTTAATAGAATAAAACACATGCCTAGTTCCGTTTTGAAGCTAATGATGATCATACTATTTAAACCGGTTATTTAATTATTTTCTAATTAATTCTCTTGCTGCATTTATATTTTCTACATCGTTATAGAATAAAACTTCCAGAAAGGTTTCCAGAACAATGTATAAAACTAGAAATCAGGTATTTCGTAGCTAAGGACACGAATGGAACTAACATTTTCCCGTTGGGTCCGTCGCACCCAGAACAAACTTGATTATTGTGCATCTGAAGCTTGATTGACCTACGATAAAAATATTACGAGAATCATAAACCAAAGATTCATAAGAGTTTTTTTTTATTTCAATTTAAAGTTTCCTCTGTCGAAAATGTTTGTGCTTTCTTTTTTTCATTTTCCGACGTTTCGGCCGCTTTTAAAATTATTTGTCAGACCGTAGTTGCCATTCTCTGAGGTGTACTCATAGCTGGACTAGATAAATAACAATAATGATTGAGAAAATTCGTTATTCTCAGTCTTGCAGGAACTTTTATAATGCAAATGTAAAGTAGAAATGAGTTATCATACGGCTAATAAAAGATTATCTGTGTATAATATGTTAGCCGAATTCATAATGCTGAAATAAAGTGTATAATTCTTCTTTGTCGACACCAAGTAGCTTCAATTTGTGGAGCTTCCTCGTAGTGGACGACAACTAATCTCAGCTCAAAAAATAATAATAATAATCTAGCCAAATATGACTAAAAGAAAGTCTAACGTAACAATAAATATAATAGAAAAGTGCTGAAATGTTTGTATTTTCCTGATGTGCAAATAATCGTTATTAGAAATGGCGAGTGGGTAGTGTCAGAGACATAGCTGGATGTCGTGAATACGAAAACAACTGACATGTTCCTTAAGACTTTTGAATATCAATTAGTTGATCGATTGTATGAATTATGCAAGCATTCCCCTTTTTCACATTTTTCGCAAAAACAAAGAAGGCTTCACTTGATCTCGGTTACTGTGAAATTCACACAGCGAAAAGTGCACAAATCTAATCAAACTGTTCTAGATTTGCACTAAACTGAGGATATTTACCTTCGATTTGCAAAGAAGAAATCCCAATAGTTCTTTAGAAAACTGTTAGAGCCATTAGAACGGCTGATTTTGTGTGATGCTCTCCACCGTTGTCCTTTTTTCGTTGCTTTTTAACCAACGCAAACGACTGGCAGCTGTGAAGTAATCGCTCTTGTCTGAAGCGAAACTAGCTTTGCAAACGACACACAATACATCTGCTCGCAGTGGCGATAGAATCCAAACTGATCCAATTTTTGTTAAGAGGTTTCATTTTACGTGATTTCGTTTGTAGCTTTTTCATTTTTCGGTCCTTTTCGGGTTTTAATGTCGATTATCTCATTTCGGATTTGCATTTCATTGAAAGGAACTATCGGAATGTTGTACGGGATTCATTCCTGCCTTTCAGAAGGACCAAATACAGCAGCAGATATTTTGTTCTCTTCCTCAGAACGCGTTCTGATTGGCTGGTGTTGACAGGTTTTTCAATAGTGTACTATTGCAATACTTCAATGCTGTTGCTATACACGTTTGAGTTGAAAAATTTCGGTTCTATTGGTATTTAGATTATATAAATCCTTTCACAGATCACTGAGCTATGAGCTTTAAAAATACGAGAAAGGCAAACGCACCTTATGAAATATACTCTTTGATACTCGTTTATACAAAACATTTCAGAAAAGTTCAATTTCGAATTATTTGAGATTATGTCACACAACTGAAAATTTTATCAGAAAATTGTGATCATATTTCATGGCATGTAGCAAGAATTATGTTGATTCGTTAGATACAACAAGAGATATTCACGATCAAAAACTTATCACTCCCTCAGAGGGTAAATTTCGAAAAGGCGCCCCATAGTAAAGTAGGTCGTATTCACGACAATATAGCGGAATCTCAGTGGAAATGAATTCCTTTTAAGGGATCCACAATGATACAGACTAACAAACATTTCTACAAGAATGAATTACTGTTGACAGTTTCTGAAACAAGAAATATATTAAGGAACTAATATAAATATCAATCAATTCTTATATATGCACTGCGGAAGCATGCGAGGCAGATATAAAACCACCAAGTCGTATGTTTGCTTTATATTTGTTCATATAACGCATATAGAACATGATTGGCGGCAGTTAAGATGTTATGAAACATCAGCATTTCATATTGAAAAAGTTGAAAAAATAACTTGGAATATGTGAAGAAAATATGTGATACGAATTTTAAGTAAATTGAACAGAACATATTTTTCGTTTCATTACAAATGTGAAGCATTTTTTCGGATCGAATATTTAATTTTGCGCATTTTTTAATCAGTATATACACATTTTTTGGAGTTGATCCTGTACATATTCTGCTATTTGCTTTATGTAAGTGAATGTCGGTAATATAGATTACTTCTGTATTACCAACGTCTATTGCATTAGAAGAACATAATAAATTTCTATGCACTGTTATCGGTAATGTTTGATTGCGTTAAGATATAGCTTAAAATGCCAATGTATAGCATGACAAAACGCTGTTGTAAGATCATGTTTCACTAAATTTAATGCACGCTGCTTTGAAGCATTGTCCCGGGTTGTCGGTTCAATGCATAGGACCCTGGTCTTACAAGCCGGTTGTCGTATGTTCGAGCCCCGACCTGGAAGGATTCTTAGTGTCAATAGGATCCATAGTACTAGCCATGCAATCATTCTGTACACTAAGAATCGGCTGTGAAGTCTGTTGAAACAGAAAGACCAAATACCACGAAAGGAATGTAATGCCAAGATTTTCCTTTTTGCTTTGAAGCATGTTGAATTAATGCAATTAATTAATGTGATTCTACATTCTACATACATGCGGTTACTTGGGTAGATTACCTCAGCCGACACATTCCACTTAAAGTGTTATACATAGGATGGAACAAGTGGTAGCAGAATGACACCAAGAAAGAAGTTTAGAAAAAGTTCGCTCCCATTATAATTGTAGATCAAGCTACCATATGTGGCTGATCATTGTCGTGATGAAAAAGGTTTAGGCTTGTTGTTATTCTTCAACACCAGCATTAATGTTTTAATTAAACATTTTGGGGGTTTTAGTTACGTACAGCTGTAACTGATTTGTCCAAAATGCACATAACAAGCTTTAATTTCTTTTTTCGATTCACCAGTTCAGTGGCAGTTCAAATTAATCTGTCATCCTCATCTAGCAGTTTAATTTAAACCGCTAAGCATACATGTTTGATTTTGCGTTCGGATCTTTCTCCATCAGTTAATGGTCGTGGAAAAAATTATATAACTTGACGCGAATCGAAACGTTTTGAAAACCGTAGAAACATTTTGCATACCTTAGATATGATTATATGGAGGCTGGATGTAGCAAGTGCCTTTAAAAAGAGGGGTTGAATGCTTGTAACAGCATAACTCCGAAACTACCGCACGGATTGCCACTAAACTTGGCACAGATACTTCTAGCTCTTCAGAGATGGTCATAAGGGTATTTTTATAGGAGAAGGAGCGTAGCAAATGTCATCAACATGGGGGGTCATGAAAAAATTCATATCATTTGACAAAAATCGATATTTTTTGAAGACCTTAGAAACATTTTCCATACCTTTGCATACCTATGATTATATGGGGGATGGGTTTGGCAAGTGTTTTCAAAAGGGGGGGGGGGATGTAATATTTTTAACGGTATTACTGAGAAACTACTGAACGGATTGCTATCAAACTTGCCACAGATACTTCTTGCTGGACATTTTCAGGGGGGAGAGTATGTAGCAAGTGTCCTCATCATAGGGAGGGAAGAGGTGGTAATAACGAAATTTATCTAATTAGAAGAGAAATGATACTTTTTGTAGAACATACATACTTTTTGAAAAACTCAAATATGATTTTATGGGTATTTGTGGATGTAGTAAGTGCCTCTGAAAGGGGGGGTAATTTTTTTGTAACTGCATAGTTTCGGAAATACTGAATGGATTGCTATCAAACTTGGCACTAAAACTTCTTGCTCAAAGATGATAATTAAGGGTATTTTCTGGGGGGAGAGTGTGTAATAAATGTCTTTAAAATGGGAGGGGGCAATGATGAAATTTTTATAATTTAAAGAGAATCGATGATTTTTGATGATCCTCCATACTTTTTGAAAAACTCAAATATGGTCTTAAGGGTATTTGAAGGGGGTTAAAATAATGAGTGCCTCTAGAAAAAAAGGTTTAATGTGAAGTCGATAGAACTATCCAAAAAACGATACTAAGTTATAAGGGTACTTTTTTATTTTTCTAGACCAGCTTAGATATTAATTGCAAAGGTGATCAAAAGGATGAAATTTGTAGAAAGTACGTTTAAAAAGGGTGTTTATAATTATTTTTTCATCTGTCAACAAACAAGGGGGGGAGGTCAGATTTAGACGGCAAGGAGGGGGTTTTGAAAATCAATTTTTATCTGCCATTTTTTTTGTAAAACAAGAGAGGGACAAGAATTTCAAGGTAGTGCTAGATAGTATTGCAATTGAAAATTTGAATGCAACGCTAAATTTTTTCACATGTATAAAAGGTGGGAATCGATAGTTTATGACGAGCTCAGATACTTTCGCCACTACTCAGGGGTGCTTCTAAGAATAACCATTGAGAAGATCTGTAGTAAATTCACACACTAAAGCAAGTGTCCCAAAAATGGAAAGTGTCAGGTAAAATTGATCGGATTTTACGAGAATGCCGTGAATCTGAGATGGGGCATTGGCCGTGCGCACTCTGAACATGTACGGAGTATAGTTTTGACCGTGTTTTACTACTTTCAGAGTATTTCGATAGGCAGGACAATCAGCTAGTAAACTAATAAGACTTTTCTTTATCGAGTGTACGAAATCGCACACAGCGTGCTTCGTTCGTAGAAGCGGTGTTGTGTTTTCTTCTCATACCGGAGAGTTTGATAAGACAGTTTGAAATTTTGGATACTCATCATCTTATAATTTCGGAGCAGTTTTATATGATATCATAAGAAGTTATGTATGGAACTCAAGAGTTTTTGTATGAAATCATAAGACCTTTCATTTAAAACTAAGTTTGAAAGCCATCGCTGAGAAAAGTGAGTTCGTTCCATTTTACAGTTTGTGACCACTATTTCCGGTGCATCCAGAATCGGAAGCCGGGGACTGGTATATCCGGAATGAATTCGTTTGGTCGTCAACTGACAAGGCCTGACTAGGCCTGCAACCCCAACTCCTGCTCTGTATAATTGCTTGAAATGTTCAGCCCTCTTGAATCTGAGATTTCGGAAGCGGAAGTTAGACCCAAATGAAATTCAGAAGTTTTGTATGGGACCATAAGATCATTCATTTGAATCTAAGTTCGTGAAAATCGGTAACGCCATCTCTGAGCAAAGTGAGTAGGTAATTGGAAGTTGGATTTTTACACTATTCCACCTATAACTCCGGAACCGGAAGTCGGATCGAGATGAAATTCCGGAATTTTCTATGGGTGGTCCCACAAAACCTTTCATTGGAATCTAATTTTGTGAAAATCGACTCAGCCATCTCCGAGGAAAGTTAGTTATCACCATTTCGAACAAAAGCACTAGTTTGCTGATTTCGTAATACTAACTATACAATGATCTCTATAAATTGGAAATCAATTGCGCTCATTTAGCAGAGATATGTGAATGTGCCATAACGCGAGTATCATCTATTAAAATAATTGTTAGTTCCAATTTGATCCAAAATAAGATTTCATCGAAACAAAAATCTACTAAACCATCTCAAGCAGAAACATTTCAATCGAGCACCAAGAACGGTCAGACGAGGCCTTTTTTATTAAGTGGTTAGGCCATGATGCGCGTCAAAAAATAGGGCCATTTCAAAAGTTTCAGAATAACAAAGTGATAAAAATTTAAAATAACTGCACTAACTTTTCTCAGAGATGGTTGAACCGATTCTCCGACTTCCGAAACTACAGGATGATTAGAGTGAAAATTACAATTTCAAAAAATTTCCTCACTTTTTCTTAGAGATGGCGTGAGCGATTTTACCAAACTTAGGCTCAAAATTTGAGTGGCAAAACAAAAAAATTTAAACTGGCCTTGAAACTAATTCATTCGGTGGAAATTATCAGTAGGCAATTAAACAAACCGATTTCGGCTATTTTGGTTCCAGGGTTCCGATTTTAGAAGCACCGGAAATAGTGGAAATATATTCCAAAATGAAAGGTCTAGTAGTCCCATCTTCGAATCCGACATTCCGGGTCGCGGAATCACAGGGTGAAGATTGTTAAAATATTTATACCGCCGCTTAAAGCGGCGAGTAAAAGACGTAAAATAAATTCTACTCTTGCCTCAAAACTATTCTAATCCATATTCATTGTCAGTAGGAGACTAAACAAATAAATGTCGGCTTTTCTGATTCCCGGTTTCCGATTAACGACCGGAGATTGTGATCATAAACTCAAAAAACGGATCCCAGTCACTTTTTCTTGAACCGACTTCGATTATACCGGCTCCCGGATTACGGTTTCGGAAGTACCTGCAATAGTGAAATTCAATTCGTTTTCTCAGAGATGGTCTTACCGATCTGAAAATTGTATTGTACTAGTTTTAAGGGACAAGCCTTTTTGTTTTTCAAGAATCAAAGAAAATTATTTTGCGAAAATTTACATATTTATATTTGAGAGTATGAGAAATATGAGAAAGGCATTTTTTTCTGCAGATTAAATTTTTGGTATGAAAAATATTATAGTTCTGGGTTGACAGCTCAAACCATTGGTCGCTGGTCTTGCTAGCGAAATGTCCAATATTCGAGACCCGATCTAGAGAAATACTTAGTGTGAATACAAACGTAGCACTAGCCAAAAAAAAAACGTTCAATTCTTTGGGATCGAAATGTTGGTCGATTAATTGGACATATTTGATGTTTAACGTGGCTGATGATATTGTTCTTGATGACAAATTCAGTAGAATTACACTGCACTGAATAAGATTCCCAGGTAACCAGTAAGCACTAATAATGGCATTGAAATAGCCTTTCATGAGCACCAAAAATGCTTATAGCTCTATATCTGCAATCTGGAAGCTCATCTGTAGTAAATCAATCAGAATCAGAAGCTTTCAGAATGCACACCAGCCATAAATAGGCATTATCTATGCATAGCCGTATGTTTTGCCAAAGTCGGCCTTAATTCAGTCTCAAGTGCGATTGAAATGCCAATAAGTGATTATTTTCTGTCATAATGCGGCATTAGTATGTGCTTATTGGTTACCGGGGTTGTTTCATTCACAGCTCGAGTTGTTTTCCGTGAATCAAGTAATAATTTTGGATTTGACTTGCACTGATCAAATGGGAAATTTTGATCTAACGTATTCCTTGTCGGTAACTATAACAGTATGTTTTAATGTGTTTTCTTTTCCCCTGGCCGGAGATCAATAAATATGATATATAAAAATTTCAATTTTTTTTTAATTCACCAGTAAAGGAAAGTCAATCAATTGACTTGAATCGGCTACTAGATTTCTATCAGGTTTGCGATTGTGTAGGCATTTTGCTCGACGAAATTGTTGTAGATACGTTTAATTCAAATTTAGATATTAGGGGTATACATGAGTTCGTGTCGTTTTTCTCAAACTTTAAGGT
The DNA here is from genome assembly GCF_030247185.1 of Malaya genurostris. NCBI lineage: Eukaryota > Metazoa > Arthropoda > Insecta > Diptera > Culicidae > Malaya > Malaya genurostris. The sequence continues at coordinate 131,548,192 of NC_080570.1, forward strand.
TACAAAACCAATATTGAAAGTAAACGTTCAATCGTTGGCCATTACACTTAAACCTCCGTTTACGTGAACTTTTTTATGTTACCTCTTTTTGCGTAACTCTTTTTACGAACCAAATCCCAAATAACGTAAACTTTTTTTACGAACCTACTTCATAAAAAGAGGTTTTTGCATACAAGGAAAATCATTTCCGGCTCATTTACCTTATGATCAAAAAAGAAACGGAATTTTATTAAAAAACGTGCTTAATCCACCTATCAGTGAGATGATACCTTTTTTATCAATCCGCATGTGTTTTTTTCATGAATATTCTTCGGTTTTCATGACATTATTTTAATGACCGTCGTTTTAAGCTGCAATTTGACATTTTAATCACTCATTAGTCTATCTAAAAAGGTTACAATCGATTAAACTTTTCATGATATGTCGAAGTGAGTTCCACTTTAGAATTTACGGTAATTTAAGGTACTTCCAGAGCCGGTATTCAGGAACCAGCATAAACCAAACCGATTCGTAGGCCATATGACGAATAAATTGCAATAGTTTTGAGTCCAACTTTCAAGCTTTTCGGGATTATCATCTTCTATATCGGATTGAATTTTTAAAATTCATCCTCCTGTAATTCCAGAATCGGAAGTCAGCATTGAATAAAATTAACTAATTTTGTGTGGGACTATAAGTTTATTTTAATTTGAATTTTTTTCTGAAATTCGATTTGGCTTTATTTGAGAAAACGATTGAGCTTTGAAAAACGATTTGATACTGGAGCCGGAATTCGAAAATCGGTGTAGCCGAAGTCAGACAAATTCACCTGATTAGTTTACATTTGTTTCAATATGTTTAAAAATCAGTATAGACATCTTTGAGAAATCGTAGTACGAGTTAAATTGTTGGGTGCCTTCCGAATCGAAAACTGAATACCACTAAAACTGAAATAAGTTTATTTGGTTGTCGACTATTCAAATCAGCAAATCTTAGATGATTCTTAGATATCATTTGAATCTTAGATCGGTTCAGCCATCTACGAGGAAAATAATTTTAATTTCATTTCACATATCATCCTGTAGTTCCGGAACCAGAAGTCGGATTCAAACATAATTCAGGAACCTTGTTTAGGAGCATACGAATTTTCATATGAATCTGAGTTTGTAGAAAACGGTTGAGTCATCTTCGAAAATAAGGTAAAAAATTGAGTGAAATTATTTGTCACATACGCATTTGCTGATCTCGACGAACTGATTCAAATGGTATATGAGTGTTTTGTTCTTCCAGCATTTATTGCTGTAAGCAGTTTAAATCAATATAATTATGAAATTGTTCAGAATTCGGAAGTACTGCCATCTTTCCAATATGTCATATTCGAACGATTATGTTGCCAAAAACGAACCGTGCTAAAATTGGTCCGAGGCAAAATGTCATGAAAAATAATGCTGTTCACAGTCTTTTTGGTACTTAGAAACTATTGTATGTAACAGTATAAAAAATCGTGTTTTACGTAGCTCTCAAGCCTTTCTTTGCCATACAGCGCTCAGAACTTCTACTGCTGGAATATGGGGGAAAAGTCGCTTACACAAAAAATTCGATATCTCCGTTAAAAATGGACGGATTTTAACAATCTATGGCTTGTTGGATAGCTATTACCGTGCGGAATCTAAGTCTGAAAACATATTCTGTTTTCAAGGTCAATTGTGACAGATACTGTCAAAAAACTGAAAATTTTGACATAAAATTTCGTATAACTCAAAAAGTAAACATCTGATCTCAAATCCATTCAATAGCGTTCTGGGTGACGGGGAGACCTTTCATTTGCGACTAGTTTGATCAAAATCGGTCCAGCCATCTCTGAGATCTCGACCTCTTAGTTGACAACACACATACAGACACACACACATACACACACACACACACACACACACACACACACACAGACATTTGCTCAGTTCGTCGAGCTGAATCGATTGGTATATGATATTCGGCCCTCCGGGCCTTGGAAAATTTTTCGAAAGTTTGAGCGAAATCTATACCTATTTTTTATATATATAAAAAAAGGTAAAACGCAAAATTTCAATTTTTAATAAATTTCTTTATTATCGCCTTCAAAGTACTCTCCTCCTGCGGCAATACATGCATGCCAACGCTTGATCCAATTTTTCATACAAGTTTTATAGGCCGCCGAAGGTATGACCTTTAGTTCAAGCAGCGAATTCTCTTTTATGGTCTCTATGGTCTCAAAACGCGTTCCCCGCAATGGCAATTTGAGTCTGGGGAAGAGGAAAGAGTCACACGGGGCCATATCTGGAGAGTACGGTGCTTGGTTGATGATATGGGTTGAGTTTTTGGCCAAAAACTGCGACACAACCAACGCTATGTGAGCCGGCGCATTCAGCTTTTTTGGCACCAGCCGAGAAGCGACGCGTTTCAAACCCAAAACATCAGTTAAAATGTGTTCGGCTGATCCATAAGAGATGTCCAACAACACAGCAATCTCTCTAATCGGTACAGAACGATTTTGCAACACGATTTGCTTCGCCGATTCAATGTTTTCTTCAGTAACAGATGTTGTTGGGCGGCCAGGGATCTCATCATGATCCAAGCTTGTACGACCACCTTTGAAGCGTTTATACCACTCGTATGCCTGTGTTTTTCCTAGACACGATTCACAAAAGACCTTTTCTAACATTCTCAACGTTTCGGAACACTTAAATCCATTTGCCACACAAAATTTAATGCACGCACGTTGTTCTAAATTTTCATCCATTATAAAAATCGCCACACAAAATTTAATGCACGCACGTTGTTCTAAATTTTCATCCATTATAAAAATCGCCACACGAAAATGTTTCAAATTCTTTGTATAGACTCCAAACAAAAACTAATCGTACGATATGCGTCAGAATTTGACAGAATGTGTATAAAAGTGTTGCCAACGTTGAGAGAATAATAGTTTACCGATTGGACAAGCGCGGGAATTTTAAAATGAAAATTCCGGTTCTTTTTTTATCATAAGGTATATTCCATGGAAATTCCTGCAATATGGGTATTTTCGGAACAGGTTTGATGAGTAGATGTCGGAAAATGATGTTTGAGGTGGTTTCTGGTTTCTGGATTCCAAGATGGCGACTTCCGATTTCTTGATATTCCTTGAAAACCTTTACAATATGGGAATTTTTGGAATAGGTTTGATGAGTACATATTAGAAAACTATGTTTCAGGCACAAATCTCCAAATATCAAGGGGAACGTGCTGTTTGAGCCAATTTGTTCTGATTCCTGATGTTTGAGGTACTACTGCTTCGAAAAAGTAAATGCCTACTCATGAAAACCGTTCCGAAAATATGCATATTGTGAAGGTATTCAAGCAGTTCGAGTAATAACGACACATATTGTAAGGGTTTTCATGAAATATTAATAAACTGGAAATCACCATCTTGGTATTCAGAACCACATCAAACATCGTTTTCCAACATCTACACATCAAACCCGTTCCAAAAATACCCATATTGTAAAGGTTTTAAAGGAATATCAAAAAATCGGAAGTCGCCATCTTGGAATTCAGAACCACCTCAAATTCTGATGGTTTGTAACGAATATCGATGAACCGGAAGTCGCCATCTTCGAAATTGATGCGACTTAGAACATCCTTTTCCAGCAAATACTAATAATTTTTGTTCCATAGTTATCCATTATATTATACATATATAATAATATACAAGCATAGGTAAAAATTTTTTTACGTTGAAAATTCCAAAAAACGTAAACTTTTTTTACGTCATAATTCGATTTACGAAGTCCCGATTTTTACGTAAATGGAGGTTTGGGTGTACTGTTTTCCATCTTTCTGGCAATTCATTGGCAATGACCGGTTTTGTCGCAGTCAACGAATCGATCAAATTTTTTTGAATCCATCACAATTGGAGAATAGATGGTCATTCAGGCCATAGACCGAAACAAATAGTAATCGGAAGGGGCAATATCTGGTGGATGGGTCATTTTTACCAAATTACGATGACTTTCGGCGGATGTTGTCTTCATGCTGAAATAATAGAGGAGAACTCCCCGCCAATTCGCTTTATTTGAAACATAGTTCGGCATTTTCGTAGTAAAAAAATTACTGTTGTTTACGCTTCAGATAGATGGCACATATTGATTCTGAATAACTGTGTGACAGTAGCTTTTCAATTCACATTAGTACAGGTAAATCACTGAAATAAAAATCAAGTTAAGCCAACTGTTAGTAACAAATTCTTTTATGCACATATCAAAGCCTCAAAGACGGTATCCGAATTTTTTCCCATCTGGAAAATTGTTAACCAATTTGATCACTCCGAACGGGAAACGTAACTCAAATAACAACCTAATTAAAATGAAACTCCGCACATGTTCAGCTTTGTACAGTCACTACGTGGTTTAATCCACTGATAACCAAGACACAATGTGAATAATTCAACGAGGGGTCGTCCAATACAGTTTCGTGTGCAGAGTAATGATGACAGCTGAAGCATCCGGTGGCAAAAAAATCTTCACCGAGAAACGATCTTCTAGGTACTTATGTCGTATGTCGTAAAAGAAGACGATTGCAATCTTTTCCTACTTCCATCTAATTTTAACGTCTATTTTTACGAGCTTCTAGGACACCAAAACTGAATGCACAACTTGTATGACATACTGCATTGACACCTAAATCAAGAATACTCAACTGGCCTTATGAATCAATTGATCTCGCCAAGTCAGAGCGTGCTCTGGATGGAAGCTGGTGCAGCAGCAGTTCCCGGAGATCGTTCTGATAATGTTGCAATTTATGATGCAGCACATAATTGGTTGCGGAAAGCGGGGTGGTCGAATGTGCAAGGTTAATTAATTTAGTTTATTGATTGGATTGCTTCATTACTGATGGCATTACTGAAAGCATTTACGGAAATTATGCAATTCGAAAAAGTTAAAAATAAATACGAATGCAGTACATTTCAAATGTCAAAGTTCAACCCAAAACACGCTCTGCGTATGCGTGAGGTTTGGATCCTGGCCCAAAATAAAACACGCTCAACTACGATCCTCGTACCTCGTCGTGAAACAAGAAAAGTGAAACGCCAATTTTGGCGACATTCGATATTTTCTCTGCGGGACATGCAATTTGGAGATGATTCAAATATGACAAGAATTTAAGTTATGTTTTTGTTCGAGATCCCTTCGAAGCTAATTGGACAAATGTCGAAATTAGTCTCATAACTAATGCTCCTAAAGCTTATTTTTCACTAAATCTCTGCACGGAAAACGATTCGAGGATGGACCGGCAAAACCTGGGCTCGAATCTCCACGGGAATTGACTTTTTCATTTGCAACGACGTTTTTGACCTTCATCAAATTTCACTGCCGGTTTCGACGATTTCCAACTGGGATAGGCGGAAAAAAGCTGCTATTTTTTTCGACACTGCCTAGCTGAAAATGCATTCCGCGCAGAGCGGATGTCGCATACGTGGTACTAACGGTGCGCATCACAAAACATGAAAAAATACACACACACACACACTCAAACACACCCGCACCGTTGTCAACTGCATCGCCGTCCGCGATCGGATCGGAACGGAACGAAACGCATGCCACTGAATTCTGAAACGCGCACAGCTTGGCTTGGCGCAAAGTTTCGCGATCATTGCCAAGGTCGTCGCATCACATTCTTTCCCTTTTTCCATCCGCCGTCCGCCGCAGCCCGGACCGTGGGCATCATCCAAGCAACCACCGACCATTGGCATCATCATCAGCAACAGCAGCATCATCAGCACATTGCGCCGATTGGACAAAGCGTAGCTCTCTCTATCTCGCTATCTCTCTTTCATTCCCTCTCTCGATCGGAAATGGGGAGTAACTGCAACCGCCCGTCAGCAGAAGCTAGGGGATGACGGACGCGGAAGAGGAACGTCAGCGTTTATTTTTATGCGTTTATTTGGCGTTGTTGCATCCGCATCCCAGCGTGTAAGATTAAAGGAGATGCTCGCTCGGTCGGACTTGCGATGCTGTGGCTGTGCTGTGTGGGGATGGTCAATGGGTGGATTTGAAGCGGTGTAATTCAAACGAACGAACATGTGCCCACAATGGCGACGGTGGTGGAGGAGGCTGCGGATGCAAGCGGCAGCGGTAGTGGCAGTGGCGGCGCTGATGTCAGCCGCAAGAACTTCTCATCGTGCGCGCGAGGGAGAATGTGTGTCAGTGTGTTAGTTTTAACGAGATCGAGAAGTGGGTTGGGGAGCGGTTCTGCCTTTGCCCTGCAACTGCCTGCCTGCATTGGACCAACACGCGGTTATATAACGTGATTGGAAGTCGGAAATTCGGGAATCACGACTTGTTGGATCGCGGCCCGACCGGTGCACCTTGCGGAACGGGTTTGATTTGGTTGCATTTTCTCGTACGTCTCGTTTTGTGTGGATGCTGCTGATGATCCGAAAGGTTGCCAGGGAGTTGAGGTTATTTACATCACATTTTTTATGAAATCTCTGCTCGTGTTTCAATGCCTACTATTTCTGGCCCCGTTGCATTAGCCTCCGTAGGACTCTAGGGACGACCCGTTGTGGTAATTGTTTATGTGAAATTTCACTCAATTTAATTCAAATGTCGTTCAAACGATTGAAAGCTCATCCCATTCTGTTCTTGACATTTAGGTAATGCGAATTCAACATTTTAATTCCAAAGCCGTGAATGACGGCATCAATAACTATTAGGTTCAGCTTTAGAGTACCTAATAGCCAATGAATGTGGATAAGATGCAGTGAGCGTGTACAAATAACCTTACTGTCTAGTCTTTGACTGATTCTAAGCGTGAGGATTTGCTTTTGACACTGGGAAATTAGGCTTCTTAGCTTTGTTTTTATCACCTCAAATGGTTTTAAGTACAATTCAGACGATCAGTCAATTGTTAAGTGTTACGCACAGCTCCTTCCTCTCTCTCTCTCTCTCTCTCTCTCTCTCTCTCTCTCTCTCTCTCTTAATTTCAATGAATTACCAATAAATTATGCTTGTCGACACGATTTTTCACTTTTTACATGTTCAGTCCTTGCTTCAACTTCACTTTTTTTGCACATACATTTTCGACTTCCCAGCATTGCAAGTCACATTTCGTTTAGAAAGATTGGGATTTTCGTTCTTGTCCATTAATCGGGAGCATACTTTTCGATTTGTTCCCCTTCCAATTTTACGATCCACAGTCAACTGATTCCGAATACAAAAGACAATACTTTTCGGTAATTTTAGCACAGATAACAGATAAACAGGCTCGAACAAAATTTTTCAAAATCCTGTGTAAACTTCAAGTTTGCTATACGTTGGAAACACTACTGCCACCTACTCGACTGTTCGCCGCGATCTTTCAAATCGTTCCACTACGTTCCGGAACGATAACAAAATCCTCCTGTCTGTTATAGAAATATTCAAACTACAACAACTTTAACACTTATTACACGATTTCCCCAAGTGTTAGAGACAAATTTATGTCCTTGTCGCATAAATCACACGAGAATTCGATCGGAATAAAATAATAATAAAATTGCCATTTTAACCAACAGCAAAAATCTAGCGTGAAGTGAATGTTGCACCCAAAATTGTGGCTAATGCGAAAGCGGCACCCAAATAGTGATGACACCTCGTGTCGATCGTGGTGACATCTGGAAGTATTCGCCACGCTGATTGAGCAAATTTTACACACAGTTCGTATGTGATCCTGTATATCTGTTATCTGTGGCTGAACTGTTTTGCCTTCCTCATATAGAAAGGTTGATCAATCACTTGAAAATCGACTATTGAAAAAAAACTAGTGTGTGTTTGTTTCTCGAAAATGACGTAAGCGATGTTGACCAACTTAGATTCAAATTCAGGTCTCGTGGTTTTACACGGGATTCCTGAATTTTATCTGGATCCGACATTCGGTTTCGGAATGATAGGGTAAAGTGTGTTAAAAATTGTGTGCCGTCACTTAAAGAGTCGGAACGAAACAAGTAAAAAGTTTTCTAAATTGGTGTCGAAAGTATACCAATCGGTAGCCATTATCAGTAGGCAGCCAAACAAACCAATTCCGGCTATCCTGGTTCCCGAATAACGACGGCAGATAATACTCAAATTTATATACTCAAAAAAGTATCTCACTTACTTTTCTAAGAGATGGCAGTCCAGTATTTCTAATTTTAGGTGAAATGAAAGATTTTATGCTCCTACCGAAAATATAGGAATTAAAATCGTCGTTTAGAGTACGATGTCAGAATTGTATAAAATCTTCAAAATTCTAATAAAAACTAGTAGAGTTTGTAGTTCATGTTAGTTGATTGTCATAAGGAGTGTATCAAAAATAAGTTATCCACAACTTTTTCTTTCAAATTATGATATAAAACGATATTTTATTCAAACTAAAAATTGATCCGTTATTGTACGAGGTTAAACTTGAGTATAATGAAAATCGAATGAAATTCAAGTTATTCCATCAAGAATTTTCGAACTTTTGATCGAACGCTCTTCATCAAGTTCCGGACAAGTGTTGCATCGCATTTTTTGGACGCTTGAGCCCAACTTTTTTTTAACTCCTGCACGTTCCCAGCTGCCTTACCAGTCTTATTGAAGACCCTCTTCACGATTGCCCAGTAACGTTCGATGGGTCGAAGCTGAGGGCAATTTGGTGGATTGATATTTTTTTCAACAAAATTTATACCCTTTTCCGCAAGTCAATTGAGAGTGGTTTTGGCATAGTGAGCTGACGCCAAATCCTTCAAACCACAGGAACATATTGCTTGCCATACCAGTTTCTTTCGACCGAGTTTCTCTACTTGAATCGACCTGTCCGCATCGCTCACATCCTCCCCAACGACGACAGTAAAGTATTGTGGACCTGGAAGGGTTTTTGAGTCCTCCTTTACATAAGTATCATCGTCCATTAAAACGCATGCATCCGGACACTGCAAAAGACTGCACTGCATCGAATACAGTTTCCGGGTCCTTGTTGCTGCTCGCTTCTTCTGTTCTACACTTTGTTTCAAGATTTTCTGCTTCTTGTAGGTCTTCAGGTGATGTCGCTTCTTGATACGCTGGATCATTCCGGCACTCGTTCCTGCTTTTTTGGCCAAATCACGTATTGGCATTGATTTGTTCTTCATGATTAGAGATACCACTTTCTGGTCCAGTTTCGGGTTGGAAGAACCGGGTTTTTTGCTTCTTTCTGGTAGCTCATCCAAAGAATAATGTTCCCCAAACTTATTAATAATGATTTTAACACTGGCATGATGAATTCCAAACCGCTTCGCCAATTTTCGCAAAGTAATACCATTCTCACTTAGCCATGTGTCCAGAACCTTAATTTTCACTTCCTTTCCAATACGCGAATTTCAACCGCACAAACAAGTTAACAAACGAAAGCTGACAGCCAAACGCACAGCATGCTATGATCTGAGTATAAAAACCCATCACAAATACATGCGTACAACACAAATGTATGTGGATAGCTTATTTTCGATACACTCCTTACGAACCAACTTTGATTATACCGGATCTCGGGTTCCAGTGCCCGAAATACCTACAATAGTGGAACTCACTTCGATTTCTCAAAATTTTGTTCGAGCCTGTTTATCTGTTATCTGTAACATAGATGATAATGCCTTTAAAGTGAGTGTGTACAGTGCCTAACGAATTGTCAGCACCGTTTCAGTGACAGTTGTTCTTGTTTTCGTATTATTCACGCTCGAAAATGTCTGTTTATGTGTCCAATTCTCGCCATTTGCGGGAAGTTTTACTTTTCTGTTACAATTCGAAAAAAAAAATGCAGCTGAAGCGCATCGAATGCTCTCAGAAACTTACGGTGATGCTGATCTGAGTAAAAGAACGTGTCGGAAGTGGTTTCAACGTTTTAAAAATGGTGATTTCGATGTCGAAGACAAACATGGTAGTGGAAAAGAAAAACCCTTTAAAGATGAACAACTAGAAGCATTGTTTGATGAAAATTCGTTCCAAACCCAAGAAGAACTTGCCGAATCGTTGGGAGTGAGTCAGCAAGCCATTTCAAAACGTCTCAAGGCCCTAGGCATAATTCAGAGAGAAGGAAACTGGGTGCCGTACAATCCTCAAACACGACAATGCTCGGCCTCACGTCGCAAAAGTGGTCAAAAAGTGCCTGGAAACGGGAAGTCTTGCCCCACACGCCGTATTCCCCAGATGTCGTCCCTTCCACCTATTCCGTTCGATGGCACAGAAAGATGGGAGAAAGTTGTCCCTAACGACAGACAATACTTTGAATAATACATCTGTAAACACGTTTTCGCAATAAAGCTTTTAATTTTGAAAAAAAAAACGGCGGAAGCAAAGTTGTACACCTGATGATCGTTCTAAGGACTCAAGTAAAGATTTCTTCAACTTTATCAAACTTTTTTTTTTTCTGTTTTCGTTTTTAAAAATTAAATCCTACACCTCTCACAAATGTTGGAGTAACATAATTTCATTGTAAAAATGTCATTTTATTGATAAATACCGATTTTCTATGGAAATATCTGGCATCTCTGGTATTATGATTCGTTTATTCAAGAGACTAAAAACAAACAAGCTGCGCTACAACTATACTTAGCGGTGGATAGAGTCACTATATAATTGCATTCAAGTTAAACTTCTACATAACCTTGGACAAGTAAGGTTTTGCTCTTGGTTTGCGTATTTGATGTTCACGAACTAACGACCTATACAACAACAACTATGAAAATTGCAGGTGACGCAAATCCACATATGAAACACTTCACAAGAACGTCATAAGATGAAATGTTTTAGTTTAGTTTTTCATAACAATTCAGATAGTTTAGACCTAATATATTCAAAACTACCATACACTCTTATGTTTCATTTTGAATAATTACGATTCAAAAATTGCAATAATTAATTTCAAATCGATCGCCTTTTCGCCGCCAGCGAGAAATTTTATTTTGTTAAAAGAAAAATCTATTTTCGGCTGTAGTTTTTGTCGTGAATATGACTTACTTTACTATGGGGTGCATTTTCAAAATTTACCCTCTGAGGGAGTGATAAGTTTTTGATCGTGAATATCTCTTGTTGTATCTAACGAATCAACATAATTTTTGCTACATGCCATCGGAAATATGATCACAATTTTATGATAAAATTTTCAGTTGTGTGACATAATCTCAAATAATTCAAAATTAAACTTTTCTGAAATGTTTGGTATAAACGAGTATCAAAGGGATAATTCATTAGGCACGTTTGCCTTTCTCGTATTTTGATAGCTCATAGCTCAGTGATCTGCGAAAGGATTTATATAATCTAACTACCAATAAAATCGAAATTTTTCAACTTAAACGTGTATAGCAACTGCATTGAAGTATTTCAATAGTACACTATTGAAAAACCGGTCGCTTTTGACCCATGTCAACAACAGCCAATCAGAACGCGTTCTGAGGTAGAGAACAAAATATTTGCTGCTGTGCAGCAAATCGTTCGAGGAAAATGTTCCAAACAGTGTTTAATATCGTAGTGAGTTCCACAATTTGGTCCTTCTGAAAGGCAGGAATGAATCCCGTACAGCATGCTGATATTTTCTTTCAATGAAATGCAAATCCGAAATGAAATAATAGAAATTAAAATTCTATATGCTGCTTTTTATAGCCGTCAGGACCGCCCATTAGTGAAAAAGCTACAAACGAAACCTCTTAACAAAAATTGGATCAGTTTGGATTCTGTCGCCACTGCGAGCAGAAGTATTTTGTGTCATTTGCAAAGCTAGTTTCGCTTCCGACAAGAGCAATTACGTCACAGCTGCCAGTTGTTTGCATTGGTAAAAAACAACAAAAAGCGGGCAACGGTGGAGAGCATCACACAAAATCAGCCGTGCTAATGGCTCTAAAAGTTTTCTAACGAACTATTAGGTTTTTTTGCTCGCAAATCGAAGGTAAATATCCTTAGTTTAGTGCAAATCTAGAACTGTTTGATTTGATTTGTGCACTTTTCGCTGTGTGAAATTCACAGTAATAGAGATAAAGTAAAGCTTTCTTTTTTTTGCTAAAAATGTGAAAAAGGGGAATGCTAGCATAATTCATACAATTGATCAACGAATTGATATTCGGAAGTGTTAAGGAACATGTCAGTTGTTTTCGTATTCACGACATCCAGTTATGTCTCTGACATTACCCACCCGCCTTTTTTTTGCACATACATTTTCGATTTTTTTTGTCCATTAATCGGGAGCATTCTTTTCGATTTGTTCCCCTTCCAATTTTACGATCCACAGTCAACTGATTCCAAATACAAAAGACTATACTTTTCAGTAATTTTAGCACAGATAACAGATAAACAGGCTCGAACAAATTTATTTTAAAATCCTATGTAAATTTCAAGTTTGCTATACGTTGGAAACTTAGACAAGACCTGACAACTGGAGGGGTTGCTTTTGTTCCAAAATGGACCAGTTTCTGATTGGCTTTGATTTTGATGTTGCTACCCGCACATTGTAAAAAGAAACAACTTTTGCAGGGTACGCGAGCAATGATGCCAAGTGTAAAGAAAATCAGTAAACAAGTTTATTAAAATGTATAATTTTAGCTCACCAATGAAAATGAAAATTTGCAAAGAATGTTTCTCTTTTTTTCAATCTCTTTTGTAAGAAATGTTTATAGTGGCAGCACTGTGTAATTAAAATCAGCATCAAGCCGTTTTTCTTTTTAGTGAATTAAAGTGTAACCAAAAAAGATGTTTTAAATTAGTGTAAACTCGAAAGTGTGTTTAGTTTTACGAGAAGAATGCACTGTTGTGTTGCACACTGTGGTCGCACTAAGCATTTCTATCCAAACTTGACTTTTTCCGGTTTCCAAAAGATCCGGTAATACGTCAACAATGGATTCGATTTTGCGTTCAACATGAGATATTTCTTGTTTTGTCATCAAAGCTCATTTAGTTGTTTTTAAGCATTCGTATATAATAAAAAAAATGCATTCACCAAAACATTTTCCATGATTATTTCAAATCAAAAAGCGAGTCTAAACATTTAAATTTAATAAAAAAAATTTTTCTTAGCATATAGTTATAAAAAAATCTGTAAATATGGCTACACTGTAGCCGATACGTTGGTATTTATTCCACAGGGCGAAAATGACGAGAAGGATGATTTGGAAGAAAGAATAAGAAGCCAGTTGTCAGGTCTTGTCTTAGGTTGGAAACACTACTACCTACTCGACTGTTTGCCGCGATCTTTCAAATCGTTCCACTACGTTCCGGAACGATAACAAAATCCTCCTGTCTGTTATAGAGATATTCAAACTACAACAATTTCAACACTTAGGCTGTGAACCATTTCGCGGTTAATTTTAACTTTTGGTTAAAATCTGACACTTGAGTGGTTATTTTGTGTCGAGTAGTTAAATTTAATTAAAACTGTGGCCCATTTCAAAATTTGACGGATGGAGAGTTATTCGGGTTTTTTTTCCACTGGAAATAATTTCAACTAAAGAATAAATATTAGAATTTTCATTGCAAGATTTTTTTCAGTGTCGGAAAACAACTATCGATCTGTCAAAAATAACCATGCTCTCGAGCAGGGTTAATTTTGACAACATCGAATTAACCGCTCGAGTGTCAGATTTTAACCAAAAATTAAAATTAATTGCGAAATGGTTCACAGCCTTATTACACGATTTTCCCAAGTGTTAGAGACAAATTTATTTCCATGTCGCATAAATCACACGAAAATTCGATCGGAATAAAATAATAATAAAATTGCCATTTTAACTAACAGCAAAACAAAAATCTAGCGTGAAGTGAATGTTGCACCCAAAATTGTGGCTCATTCGAAAGCGGCACCCAAATAGTGGTGACACCTCGTGTCGATCGTGGTGACATCTGCAAGTGTTCGCCGCGCTGATTGAGCAAATTTTACACACAGTTCGCATGTGAGTCTGCATTTCTGTTATCTGTGAAAGAAGTTTTTTCATTCACGTAATTCCGGTTCTGACTCTCTGATTACCCATTCGTTTTTGTCTGGGACGAATTATTTTCTTAGTTTTTCTTTGCTCAAGATCAAGCACATTTGCCCAACACTGCCCTTCTTGAAGTTTTTCTTTGAAAAAATGGTTCACAGAAGTAGGGGAGATCGGGGTTGGTTGACCGACTTTCGGTTTTTTCGGATGCAATTAAAATCGTCGTTTAGAGTACGATGTCAGAATTGTATAAAATCTCCAAAATTGTAATAAAAACTAAAACATATAGTAATAAAAATGTTGAAGCATTTATTCGTGAATACCGGCCGATATGTTGGAAAGAGTGTGCCAAAATTGGACCTTGCGCATGGGCCATCTAAAGCGGAGACGCGACCAACATTCACATTAAATAATATTCAAACATTAAATTATATCGATCGTTCTAAAGACTATAATAAAGATTTAATAAACTTTTTCTAATGTTTTGTGTTTTCTTTTTTGAAAATCAAATTTTATTCCTCTTAAAAATGTCGAAGTAACATAATTTCATTGTAAAAATTTCATTTTATTAGAGAATACAGATATACTATGGAAATATCTGGCAGCTCTGGTATTATGATCCGTTTATTCAAGAGACTAAAAACAAACAAGCTGCGCCACAACTATACTTAGCGGGGGATAGAGTCACTATATAATTGCTTTCAAGTTAAACTTGTACACAACCTTGGACAAGTAAGGTTATGCTCTTGGTTTGCATATTTGATGTTCACAAACTAACGACCTATGACCTACACAGCTAACAAAAATCAAATTTACTAGTGACGAAAATCCACATATGAAACAATTCATAAGAACTCATTTTGTCAAATGACTGAATTTTGACTGAATGACCTGTTTTGAATCACCGCGCCATTTGTACGGCGCTCGAATATGTTAGTCAGTGAATACGTAAATTTACCAGTTTCTTTTTCCTAAGTAATTATAACAAATGCAGTTCAACTATTCTTATGAGAACTATCTCCACTGACAACATTTCCTTACCGAACCAAATAGACTCAGTCATATATTGATAAAGCTATCATAAAGCATGACGGAAAACCAATTAGTAGATTGCTCCCCGGGTACTACTTTATACGTAAACTCCCTCCAACCAACTCAGGCTACTGCAATTGTAACTTTACAAGCTGTTGCGCCATCGTGTAGTGACTGTTTAACTCTCGTTGTCTTTCCTAAATGCAATGGAAGCTTTTTATTCGCAATTAGGTACCCGGCAGTTTTTTTCTGCTTTCCGAAAGGGGCCTGAAGAAAAGATTTTCCTCCAATTGACAATAATTTTATTTTTTCTCCCCTTCAGCCCGAGCCCGTCCCAGCTTCGGTAGCACGCAAGATTCCTTTCCCCGCATGCTTGGATCTGTTCCCCTTCTCCAGAAATTCGATACGAGGAAAAAAACAAACGGCAGCAGACGTAAAACGCCTTCACTTTTCAATCGGCTTAAGCAGCCCCGGCTCTCGCTCGGTTCGCTCAAATGCAATAAATGCTAATGCTATAAATGTATGATTAATTAATAAAAACATTATGCAATCACACCTGCGCACACGCGGCAACACTGACTGCCTGACTGCCTGAGTGCAAGTGTATCTCCGCGCATATGGGCCCATAATTGTTTTTCCTCCTTACGCTTCGGTTGCCGACACTGAATGTCGGGGCCAGGGTCCCTCAGGCGATGAATGATACGTATATGCCGAACGCTGCTAATACAGGCACTGTGAGTCGGCCACTTTCGAGCCTGTGCGGGTACTGCGCGGTCTCTCGGTGCAAGTGTGACGAAACGCGGTATTGCCTAGCAAATGGGATGGAAAATGATGCGAGCACTTCTAATCTTGCTCAGCCAGCGAAGCAATAAAGTTCCTTTCCGCAGAGTTGGGAACGGGTCGGGTCGGGTCGGGCTGGGGAAAGACCAGTGCGGTGCGAATGGTTAAGATCGTTAGACGCTGAGAACGTGCGCGACCATTTTCGCCCGCGATGACTTCAGCTTGTCGTGCCTAGTTTGTGGGCACACGAGAAAGAAAAATCTATCCAAGTTAAGACTGTCGGTTGATGCGGAGATGTATTGATCTGTTCGAGCTTTTGAATGGGTTTTCAATTGAGGAAAATCGTTGATGCAAACAATCTTAATTCTTGTTGACGTCTTACCAGTAAGTAATTGTAATACAAACGCTTGAAGTTTATACAGAAACACTTGTTCGGATTGGCTTAACAAAGATGTCCAATGATCATATGTTATCAGCACCAACTGGAATCACACACTGCAGAACATTAGACTGGCATTTTGGATGTATAAAAATCATATTCTAAAATTGTAGAACCACTAACGATCAGATCACCCGCCAGCTGAAATATTGTTGTGAAGGAAGTCAGCCTACTCAGGCGGGACAATGCGTATCTCCCAGGCATCGTTGGTCTTCTGGATCCATCGTTAGTTACATACATTTAAAACAAAGTGCGAATAATCTGGTATATTTAGTAATCAAGTATGCACTGTAACTGTGTTAGTTACCGGTTGAGACTAGTAGGATTTTATTCGATTCGGAAATTTTCTGAACTCTCACTGTTCGCGACAGCTTGCTACACCGTGAGAACCAACCGATCTCCGTCATCCATCAGTAGCATGTCCCTTCCAATCGACAGCGAGCAACCCGAACAGGATAGCAAAGGAAAGTGCAATCCAACATATATTATGTATTTTCATTGCAATTAAATTGAAATTTATTAAATATTATGACTACGCATCGTTATAATAACGGCACGGAGCCAGAGCCCGGCGAAGCCGGAGCGATCGACCAAGACTCTCTCTGGGCATGACGTTTCTGTTTGTTCCTCGCCCATCCTGGGTGGTAGACAGATCTTTCTGGCCGTGATATTTCAGCTCCTCCGTTCCCGTCCACTCCCGGCAAAATTCTCATCGGTAGCAGAGCTCGATCTGAACCGGTGACAGCGAATGGCTGCCGGTATCTGGGTTGGCCCACCCGTTAGATTAAGGCTGTCATCCAGTCCGAGCCCAGGGCCGTCGAAGTGGATTACAGCTCAGATCGACCACGGTTACGGTAAGCCAACGACGACGACGACGACGACGATGACGAGAAACGGACCGCCATTCGAATGCATTCGAAGCATAAGCTTATAATCATAACAATAAAAGTGACGATAAGTACGTGTGCAATTCCACGCTTTTTGCACACTGCGATGCGATGCGAGTCTGTTGGGCTCTGTAAGTCTTTTTGCACTTCCATATTCTGCACATTTCCGACTGCACAGAGAGAATCGGATTTGCAGCAAGAAATGTGTCATTACAACGGCCGAGATCGGTTCAACTTAGTTGAAGTTGAAAGTCATTCCCGCCGATTCTCGGTAGCAACGGTGAATGAAGGGTTTGTCCACAAAGTATGCCTTGGAGTAGTGAATCGGGTATCGTCTTGGCGGGACAGAATTACATCCACTGTATCATGTAATTAACCATATCAAGTGAACTTACATTTGTAAAATTCTCTTTTCAATATAACATATATCAATCCGTAATTCATCAATTTTATTATGAAGCCAATTTTTCATCCAATTTTTGAATTTAAAACTTCGTTGAAAATAATATAAAACATTCTATAAGTTAATGCAATTTCTACCAATTTCTAACATTTTTAAGTCAAAATGCCCTTGAGTAAAAATCAGATTAAAACATAGGCAACCAGTACAAAAAAAGACCCAAAATAAAGCAGATTCAAACCAACCATAATATAATAACAGTTCGGCTGAAAAGTTCGTATCGTTTAATAGAAACACACATTTTTTGCCAAAATTCGTTTTTATTATTCAACATAATTGCCATCAGAGGCGACACAGAGATTATAGCGATCTTCCAACTTTTCGATACCATTTTTGTAGTACGATTTGTCCTTTGCCTCAAAATAGGCCTCAGTTTCAGCGATTACCTCTTCATTGCTTCTAAATTTTTTACCAGCGAGCATTCTCTTGAGGTCTGAGAACAGGAAAAAGTCACTGGGGGCCAAATCTGGAGAATACGGTGGATGAGGGAGCAATTCGAAGCCCAATTCGTTCAATTGCAGCATGGTTTTCATCGACTTGTGACACGGTGCATTGTCTTGATGAAACAAAACTTTTTTCTTCTTCAAATGAGGTCGTTTTTTTTTTAAATTTAGTCCTTCAAACGCTCTAATAACGCTATATAATAGTCACTGTTGATGGTTTTTCCCTTTTCAAGGTAGTCGATGAAAATTATATCATGCGAATCCCAAAATACAGACGCCATAACCTTACCGGCCGATTGTTGAGTCTTTCCAAGCTTTGGGTTCGGTTCATCGCGTGCAGTCCACTCAGCTGACTGTCGATTGGACTCCGGAGTGAAGTGATGGAGCCATGTTTCGTCCATTGTTATATATCGACGAAAAAAAATCGGTTTTATTTCGATATAACAGCTCCAAACACTGCTCAGAATCATCAATTCGTTGTTATCAGTCGGTGTTGAACAGTCGTTCGCACCGCACGCGTATAGCTCTTGGCTCCTGGAATTTTTTTCTGGCTACCTAGAGTTTCATTGATTCAAGGCTTCAGTCTTTTTCAAGGCTACATGAATCACTAACTAAGTGACTAAGTGATACAAAGAGTGATATTAGAGTGACTAAGTGATACAAAGAGTGATATTAGAGTGACTAAGAAATTAATCAGCCTTTTTTAAGGCTAGCTAGGAGTCTAATCGAAGACTAATTTAGCCTAGTTAATTTAATTTAAAATTTCATTAATTTCAAAAATGCCTGCGTCCAACCGGAAAGGCAACAAGCCTAAGGCTAAAAATAATTCAATACGGAATAAATCACAATCCGTTATTCAACATTTTTCTAATAACATTCACGATCTTATAGAATCTGAATGTAAAAATAAAAGACAACGGACGGATTTCCCTTCCGCTGATCCTATGCCGTCTAACAATATTTACGAGATTCTTCCTGAATCCGATTGTAGCGACATAGAAGAAAATTCTTCAAAAATTCCCAAAATGGACGCTTGTCGTTCTGGGAAGAAACATCAATCTATGCCACCAGTGACGGTGATGATTTCCGACTTCAAAGCATTCCGTACTGAGCTTTCTACTTTTCTCCCGGAAGTAAAAGTCTCATTTCAAATCGGACGAAGAGGAGAATGTCGAGTCTTGGTGGATGGATTGGAAGATTACGAACGTCTTATTCGATATTTGTCCGAAAAACTTCATAAATTTTATTCATATGATATAAAATCAGACAGACCCTTCAAGGCTGTCTTGAAAGGATTATCAAATGATCAAAGTATTGATGAAATTAAAAATGAACTAAAAGAATTGCTTGGTTTTGCCCCTTCCCAAGTAATACTTATGAAAAAAAGAGCGAATGGTACTTCTAAACCACGCTCTGGAATTTCCCATGAACTTTACCTAATACACTTCAATCGAAGTGATGTAAACAATTTGAAAACTTTAGAAAAAGTACGTTTCATTTCCCACATTAAAATTCATTGGGAACATTATAAACGGCATAATCGTATTGCTAACTTAACGCAATGTCGTCGTTGCCAAGGCTTCGGTCATGGAACCAAAAATTGTCATATGGATATACGGTGTTTGAATTGTGGTAAATCGCATTCGAAAGACGTTTGTCCAATGAATGAAACCACTGATAAATTTTCATGTTCAAATTGCAATGGAAATCATAAATCCAATTATTTGAAATGTCCTGTCAGGGAAAAAATTTTAAACGCTCGTTCGCTTAGACAACAAGTCAAATCAACGACCTTAAATTTACAGAATATACCTGAAAATTCTTCTAAGGCACCTGCCAATTCGTCTTCTAACGAAAACAATTTATTGACAGGTAGATCGACCTCGTCATCATCTTCTTCTAATGTCAGTTATGCTGGTATATTAGGTAGAAATCCAGAATTTCTTCTAATGTAAATAATCAAAACACAGGACCGCCTTGCAGTTCTTCTTCTAACGAAAACAATTTATTAATAGGTAGACCGGCCAAATCATCTTCTTCTAATGGCAGTCTACCTACAAATATTCCTTCAATGCCATTCGCTTCTTTAAATGAAGTCGATTTAGGCGATATAGCTGAAAATAAAATGATCTACCTACAAGATCAACTTTTTCAAATGATCATCCAAATGAATTCGACTTCATCACTTTTTGAAGCATTTCAAATCGGATGGAAATTTGCAAATAATATTATAATGAATTTAAAATTTAACAGTGATGTTAAATAATTATTTGAATATTTTAAATTGGAATGCTCGATCTTTGAAATCGAGTGAAGATGAATTTTATAATTTTCTCAAAGTTCACAAAATTCATATTGCCATTGTGACAGAAACTTTTCTTAAACCAAATGTAAAATTGAAAAGTAATCCACATTATGTGGTTCATCGATTTGACAGGTTTACTGGAATTGGTGGTGGAGTTGCCATTTTTGTCCAACGGCAAATTAAACATCGAATTTTACCTTCTTTCAATACTAAAGTTATTGAAAGCTTGGGAATCGAAGTTGAAACCATTCATGGAATTTATTTCATCGCTGGAGCATATTTGCCATTCCAATGCACCGGCGAACAATTAAATTTCTTTAAAGGCGATTTGCAAAAACTTACAAGATATCGATCGAAATTTTTCGTAATAGGGGACTTAAATGCTAAGCATGTCCAGTGGAATTGTAGGCAAAATAACAGTAATGGTAAAATACTTCATAATCAACTCTCAGCTGGTTACTTTACAGTTCTTCATCCCAGTAATCCTACTTGTTTCTCTTCCGTGAAAAACCCGTCTACAATTGATCTGGTTCTAACAGATCAAAGTCACATTTGTAGTGAACCGATTACTCATGCTGATTTTGACTCAGATCATCTTCCTGTAACATTCAGACTTTCCAACGAAGCTATAATTAATCCAATTAGTTCTATTTTCAACTATCATAGAGCTAATTGGTTGGATTACAGATCTCACATTGAAAATCATGTGGATCATGAAACTATTTTAGAAAATTCTGCGGACATCGACACAGCAATTGATAATTTGAATCATTATATTATCGAAGCTAGAAATCTTTCAGTTCCCAAAGCTCAAACTAAATTAAATTCTCCTATCATCGATGACAATCTTCAACTGCTCATTCGGTTGAAGAATGTTCGTCGACGACAATATCAACGTTCTCGTGATCCTGCTATGAAAAACATAGGTAAGGATTTACAAAAAGAAATTAAAAATAGATTTACTCTTTTGCGAAATGAAAATTTCGCTAAAGAAGTTGAACAAATTAAACCATATTCTAAACCTTTCTGGAAACTTTCTAAGGTTCTTAAGAAACCTCAGAAACCAATTCCTGCTCTCAAGGAAGGAAATCAAATACTTCTTACAAATGGTGAAAAAGCTCAAAAACTTGCTCAGCAGTTCGAGAGTGTCCACAATTTTAATTTAAACGTTGTGAGTCCTATTGAAAATGAAGTCTCACTGAAGTATGATCATATTTCAACCCAAGTGTTATCACACGATGACATTATTGAGACGAATTTTGATGAAATTAAATCAATTATTAGGAAACTCAAAAACATGAAGGCTCCTGGTAATGATGGAATTTTTAATATTCTTATTAAAAATCTTCCCGATGTTGCCTTGAGACTCCTGGTTAAAATTTTCAACAAGTGTTTTTCATTAGCTTACTTCCCAAAAAGATGGAAAAACGCTAAAGTAATTCCTATCCTAAAACCTGATAAAAACCCAGCAGAAACATCAAGTTATCGCCCAATTAGTTTACTTTCTTCTATCAGTAAACTTTTTGAAAAAATTATCTTGTTAAGAATGATGACTCATATAAATGAGAATTCAATTTTTTTACCAGAGCAGTTTGGATTTCGTCATGAACATTCAACTACTCATCAACTTGTCAGAGTAACGAACATGATAAAATCAAATAAATCTTCTGGGTTATCCACTGGAGTTGCTTTTCTAGACATAGAAAAAGCATTCGACAGTGTTTGGCACAAAGGTTTAATAGCAAAAATGTCTGATTTCCAGTTTCCTATTTATTTGATCAAAATGATTCAAAATTATTTAACTGATCGTACTCTTCAGGTTAGCTATCAGAATTGTAAATCTGAATTGCTACCCGTACGAGCCGGTGTTCCGCAGGGTTCGAGTGTAGCTCCAATCTTGTATAATATTTTCACTTCTGATCTTCCAAATCTACCCGTTGGTTGTCAGAAATCGCTATTCTGTGACGACACAAGTCTGTTAGCCACAGGTAGAAATCTAAGAGTGATCTGCAGTCGCCTACAAAGAAGTTTAAATATTTTCAGTGATTATCTGTCAAAATGGAAAATTAAACCAAATGCAGCAAAAACGCAATTAATTATCTTTCCTCACAAGCCAAGAGCTTCTTTTCTAAAACCAAACAATAATCACATTCTCAAATTGAATGGCTTGGAATTGACATGGTCTGATCAAGCTAAATACTTAGGTTTAACGTATGACAAAAAACTCACTTTCAAGGATCACATTGAAGGAATCCAGGCAAAGTGTAATAAATATATTAAATGTTTATATCCTCTTATAAACAGAAATTCTAAGCTCTGTCTAAAAAACAAATTGTTAATTTATAAACAAATTTTCAGACCAGCCATGCTTTATGCGGTACCAATTTGGTCAAGCTGTTGTTCCACCAGGAAGAAAACGCTTCAAAGGATTCAGAATAAAATTCTGAAAATGATTCTGAAGCGTCCTCCCTGGTTTAGTACAAATGAGTTACACAGACTCACAAATATAGAACCATTAGATGTAATGTCACATAATATTATAAGCAAATTCCGACAAAAATCGATGCAATCTTCAATTGAATCGATTCGCTCTCTGTATTAGTTAGTAAGTTAGTATATAAGTTCCTTTTCCCCATTACACAATACAAGTAGGTTTAGAATTTTCCCTACACAAAAATCTCAGAATTGCGGAAGCAAATGATGTCTTCATGGTAATAACCAAATCATATATATATATAACAGGGCTGAAAAGTCACCACTTGTGGCTGAACACCCAATTTAAATCTTAATAATTTAATTTTAACTCATATTCCAATAAATAGTTATTAAAAAAAAAAAAAAAAAAAAAAAAAAATCAATTCGTTGTTGTTTTTGATCGATTGTGAGCTCACGCGGCACCCATTTTGCACAAAGCTTTCTCATATCCAAATATTCGTGAGTAATATGTCCAAAACGTTCCTTTGATAACTTTAGGGTGTCAGTTACCTCGATCAACTTCACTTTACGGTCGTTGAAAATTATTTTGTTTTTTTCACGTTTTCATCGGTAACAGCCTCTTTTGGACGTCAACTGCGTTCATAGTCTTCGGTGCTCATATGACCAGTACGAAATTCTGCAAACCACTTACGAATTGTTGCTTCGCCCGGTGCAGAGTCTGGATAACACTCATCATGCCATTTTTTGGTATCGACGGCACTTTTTTTCATCAAAAAGTAGTGTTTCATCAACACACGAAATTCCTTTTTTCCATTTTTTTCACAATAACAAAAGTAGCTTCACTCAAAATGCAATATCTCACAAACTAATAATCAGATAACTGTCAAATTTATACACGTATCTTTTAAAGGTTGTTACTAACTGAAAATGGTATGGATTTAATTCTAGTGGCGCCCTCTCATAGAAACGATACGAACTTTTCAGCCGATCTGTTAGATACAAAACTGATTATGATTGTTTACAGCCAAAGATCAAGCTACAAAGTATCAATAATTGAATCAAATCAGAATTAGCATTGACTAGACATTTGACAAAATAAACTTCTGAAGACTGAACGAATGAAAAATGAGCAAAGAACGAAAGGTATAGGCGCCAACACGAAAAAATACTAACGTATTTTACAGACTCGCGAATTTAAACCTGATACCTCGCTCTAAGGCAGGTACATTCACCTCAGCTGAATAAAACTAGTAGTGTTGAATGCATTCAGTTTTATAAAGAGTGCATCCAACAAACCAACTGTTCGACTGTTCTCGAAGATGTCTAAACCGATTTCCACGAACTCAGATTCAAACGAAAGGTCTTATGGTTCTATGGAAAAAAATATGGTACTCACTTTCTCAGAGATGACTGAATCGATTTTCACAAAATTTGATTCAAATGAAAGGTCTTATAATCCCATAAAGAATTACTAGTGATTAGTGTAAAAATTCCAATTTCAAATCACTTTTTTTTTCTGAGAAGGCGTGATCGATTTTCACAAACTTATACCGTTTGCGTTTATTAATCAGAGCAGCCCGAGAGCTGACCGAGAGTCGCCCAAACAACTTTTGATATGTTTGTTTTGACAACCTGGGGTCGCTCTAGATCGGACTCTAATCGCGTAGTTTCGCTCAGAAAATTTTCTCGGGTCGCACCACGCAGTTTGTTTATTTTTTATTTTATTCCGGAGTTGTTGTTTAGGGCGCTTTACTCGAAGTTAGAGTCGTCCACGTGTAGGTTCAAAAACGAAAACGGAATCAGATTCAAATAAATGGTCTTACAAAACTTCCGAATTTCATCTGGATCCGACTTCCGGGGTAAAAAGTGTTAATATTGTATACCTAAGTGATGGTGGCGAAAAAATAACTAAAAAAAATATAAATCAACCTCAGAACTTATTCAATCGACAGTCAATATCAGTAGACGGCCAAACAAACCGATTCCGGTTATTCTTTCAAGAATCGAAGAGAACTTTTTTGAAGAATGTCATAGTATTATATACGATTTTATGATTAATATGAGAAAGGATTCATTACACCACTAGGTGGTTTTAAGTAATTACACATACTTGAGGGTTCGCGCGACGCAATTGAACGAACTTCTAAGCTCCCGAAAGTACCACACGTATTCTTAACCAGCGAGAATGTTCACGCTTAACTTGTTCTGTACTTTCAAGTTCTTAAAAGTTCCGTATGTACTTTTAAGCAGCAAGAATGTGGATGTTTTAAGTAATTGTGGAACTTCTGGTAGTTTGTGAAAACATCAAGTACAATTTTATGAATTGTTTCATATGTGGGTGTGCGTCACCAGTAATTTTCATATATTTTACTGTTTAGGTTATAATTCGTTATTTCGTGAACATCAAATACGCAAACCAAGAGCGTAACCTTACCTGTCCAAGGTTGTGTACAAGTTTAACTTGAATGCAATTATATAGTGACTCTATCCACCGCTAAGTATAGTTGTGGCGCAGCTTGTTTATTTTTAGTCTCTTGAATAAACGAATCATATTACCAGAGATGCCGGATATTTCCATAGAAAATCAGTATAATTTAATAATAAATTTTTTTCACAATGATATGATGGTTATAAAGGGTATTTTTTTAACGATGTATACGATTTGGTTTTCAAAAAAGAAAACACAAAAAATTTTAAAAAATTGATGAAATTTTCATTGCAATCTATCTATAGAACGATGAATATAATTCAATGTTTGAATATGATTTAATGCAAATGTTGGCCGCGTCTCCGCTTTAGATGGCCCATGCGAAAGGTCCTATTTTGGCACACTTCCTCCAACATATCGGCCGGTACTTCACGAATAAATGCTACAATATTGGGTTCCAGTGCGTCAATCGTTGCTGATTTATCCTTGTGGACATGAGACTTAGAATGTCCCTACAAGAAGTAGTACAAAGGCGTTAAATCACACAATCTAGGCGGCCAACTGACGGACCCAAAACATAAGATAAACTGTTCACCGAAGGTGGCTCTCAATTTGGTCATTGCTTCGCATGCCGTGTGGTATGTGACACCGTCTTGTTGAAATCACATGTCAGACATGCCCAATTCTTCCATTTTGGGAAAAAACAATCGTCAATCATCACACGGTCGCCATTCACAGTAACGCCTTTGAAGAAGTACGGCCCGATGATGTCATCTGCCCATAATTTACATCAAACGGTTACTTTTTTTTGGGATGCATTGGTAGCTCTTGCAATGCTTTTGGCTGCTCTTCATTCCAGATGCGGCAATTCTGCTTGTTGACGTATCCATTAAACCAGAAAACTTCGTCGCTGAACACAATTTTTCGATATAAAGTGGAGCTTTTAACCGAGCATGAAATTTTAAAGTAAAATTCAATAATTTTCAAGCGTTGTTCGTTCGTAAGTCGATTCATGATTAAATTATAGACCAAACTGAACAAGTTTGACATTGAGACAAGACACGACTCACTTGTGATCTGTCAAAAACAGTGTTGCCAAAAAGATGCCAGCATAAAATCACCCTTTAGAATGAGAACTTCTATGAGCATTCATACTTCATATCTTCGTAGTTTACTGCCGCGCTCACAAGAATACAAAACGACATAATTTTATAATTCTTTTTTTTTATCAACTATCAAATTCAATAAAATTGAATTTCAGTCATACATTCTTATCTTGTTTGAAAATGTTACTTTATAAGTTGAGATTGGATTTCGCCGCTTTGTGTGCAACCTCAAATCAGGTCATACAACTCTCAGTCTGCCAAAAGAGTTTCGTGATGCGAAGGCTTTTATGAACATCAGTTCAAATTTGTATCAAATGATTTATTTAAAAGTATTTCAGTGCGTATCATTAAATATCTGCACAAAAGATTTCCATCCTAAGAATTTGTGATTTGTTGATTAGCAAACTGGAATCAAATGCTAAACGTTTGCTCAGACAGAAAAGATCGGTTCTTTCCTACTTTCTGTGAAATTTGTATAAATCTACATTAAATTTAGGATATCTGTATGCTGTATTGAATGTAAAAAGACATGTCGGTAATGTCGAAAACATAACTGGATGACTTGATTACGGAAAAAACTGACATGCTTTTCCCACACTTCTAAACATAGATAATTGCACGTACTAATTGATTGATTGTATAAATTTTTCAAACGTTATTGTAGAAATCTATAAATTCTGTGAATTTCAAAGGAATTTTTTGGTTGATATTTGCTGTTGTCACTATACAAATCTGGTTTGATTCAGTCAATGCTGTCTCAAACGACCAACATTTGCTCTAAACAATCAAGCTCTAGTTTGCAGTAAGAAGAATAAGGCTTAACTCTATGATTTCTTGGTGTAAAACAATTGTTTTTTTTTGGTTTGATAGACAACTGATCGTTTTGATGTTTTAAATAATTTTTCTGTCTGTACTTAAACTTGCGAACAAAACGTGTCGTATTCCCACTGCACTTGATCACTGCAAAGGTATTATTTATATAAAGTTGCAATTCGCTGGGAGAATGTTATGTTTCAGAGCTATAATAATTCTAGTTAAAATTCTGAAATTTTTATTGTAAAATCTCAGTTCTCCTGAGGTTTTTAAGATTCAACATTTAGTTTAATTCGTCAAAATTTATAGAATTTTAAAACTGCCGCGGTCTTTTTTCTTTGTTGCTTGCTAAACCAATTGCTTGCTCCATTATTTATAGAGAACTTAAGCCCGCAGACTTTTTGTTTTCGAGTTTACAGACTGTTTTCAATCCTGCTTGCAGATTCTTGAAAGTTTTACCAGGCATCTCTGAAGTAATGCAACAAATGATTTTGACAGTTTTACTGTGAGTTCTAGAAATTAAGCTCACAATTCAATATACAGAAAGTACTTCTCAAACGGTAACAAGTTGAAAGAATTTTCTCTCAAAATAAACCCAAAGATTTCCTCGATTTGATTGTTCAAACGAGCAACGTATTGTGATTTGCTTTTAAATCTTCAGAAGCTTTATAAACTATTCCCATCCAGTTAAAGTACACCGAATTGACATAGTAGCAATCATATTTAACACGTCCATCAAGCTCGTCGGCAAGTTGATTCTATCTACACTGAATTTTCCGCCGTTTTCGACAAGATTAACCATCAAATTTTGATTTCCAAACTTGTAAGTCTCGAATTTACTGACTCTATCCTTGACGGGTTACACTCGTACTTGATCGGCCGTGACATGATAGTGAAAATTGGAGATTGCCGGACTTCACCTTTCACCGTCAGCTCTGTTGTCCCTCAGGGAAGTCATCTAGGATCACTCCTCTTCCTAATTTATCTAAATGATTTCAATTTCTCGATAGAATGCAAAAAGCTATCTTTTGTGGATGATTTTAAGCTGTTCAACACTGTTGAAACTGCAAATTTTTGCAAATGCAATTGGGCAATCTTTCAAACTGGTGTGAAGTCAACAACCCTTCAAAGTGCTCTGTTATATCCTTCAGTCGCAAACACTTGATTGTGAGCTTCGATTATAATATCTCAAATAAAGTTTTAGATCGAAGATCGTCAGTCATGGATCTAGGAGTTTTATTATTCTAATAATTGACTTTCATGAAGCACAGAGAATTCATTATTTCCAAAGCTTTTAGGCTTCCTGGTTTCATTTTTCGTATGTACAAGAATTTTAACGATATATATTGTCTGAAATAAATTTACTGAAGTTTGATGCGCTCGACTTTAGAGTGTGCATCTATCGTTCGGTCATCTTTTTACCTTCGAGACATTCAACGTCTTGAATCAACCCAACGCAAATTCCCTTAAACGATCCGAGTTACGAAAATCGTTGCAAGCTGTTTGACCTTGACTAGTTTGAACTCTACTTGACGTGACGTCTGTAAGGTCATTTTTGTCGCTGATTTACTACAAGATCGTATTGACTGTTCAGATCTTCTACAATTGTTACACTTAGATATTCATCGCCGTACTCTTCGTTTCCACCCATTTCTTAGAATACCCTCACCTAGAACTAACTACGGTTATTACGAACTTTTGACTAGTATGTGCCGCCTATTTAATAATTGCTCCAATGTATTTGACCTTCATCATTCTTGTAATGTTCTAAAAAATCTGTTTCTCAGTGCTCTGTCTCGATAGTTTCTAGTAACTAGAATAGTATATTTAGTATTAGTTTTCTCTCATCATTATCTAATTTTTAAGTTCAAGTTATCACGTATTATGTATTATTTGGATCACTGTAATCTGTTGATGCAAAAGATGAGGTGGTTTTATGCCTGTTGGAGAGAAAATTTCACCTAAACTAGCTCCACTGGGCTTTTCCCTCGCTAAATAAATAAATATATAAATAAATAAATATATAAATCAACCGAGAATATATACATTTTGTACTTAGTATTATTATTAGTTGAATCAATTATTGGAGGTGGAGTCTCAACCCTTCAGATTCACGAGCTTGTGCAATTTTTCTGATGAATTATCCACTTCTTAATCAATTTCTGAGCTCAATCTTCATCACGGCCAATAGTTTTCGAATGCAATGCAGAATAGTTCCGTGGATTCAATCTCATGCAATTTTAGAACGTTACTGGAATAGTGGCATGTAGTTAAACGCTCCCAAAATAGTGATTTTTCATAAAGTTTAACCAAAAACGGTTAAAGGTGAGTTGAGAAACATTCGTTATGGTGAAAAGTTTACTACGTATTCCACAGGTACAGGCAGTCTATCAAATGAATTTCGACATTTTCTTTTTTTTTTTTTGATCGATCATCCTCTTTGAGTTTATCTTTTCGATGCAAAACCCCTATTCTGACATTTGTTGAAGGTCAACTTTGACGCAACTGTATTTGGTCAACGTCTTCGTGCAGAACTTCTTAGTCTTGGCAACAATTTGCCTTACTTTGGGAGTTTTACCCTTCAAGCATGTAATTCGTAACTTTAAGCAACACCGGACTATTTGGCAACATCACTAGTTTAGTGAGAATTTACACCTCTTCTATTTGTCTGTCTTCCGACGTGCTGTCCTCGGTTTCTTTCCTGCTCCGCACTTGTGATTCAGAGTCAATCGATGATCATTGAGGTTGTTAGAACATACTTAAAAAAGCCCTGTGATATTACATCTTATTAGATTCACATAAATTGAGCGTCGCTGTTCACGCAAATTCACCTGGAAGAACATTTAAGTTTATGTGCAAACTCCATGATATTGAAATAAAAATAAAAAAGAATTCTGGTAGATAGAAACTGCCGCGACTTGAACCGAGAATCATTGGATCGCAAGTACGTCTGTTAATCGACTGAACCACAAAAACACACATCTGCTTGGCTGGTAAAAGGTGCATTTAAATTCATACAGTCACACCTGCTAGCAGAATGCAATGAAATTTTCCGTCATTCGACAAATTAGGTCTTTGTGAATTACATCGTTTGAGGAATTAAGTCACCTGTAAAATTCAAATTTTATTGGTGTGTACTTTTGAAATGGTTGAATCACAGAAATATTTTTTTCACAATTCACAATAGAATAGCTCCGGTATTTTCAAGTGAGTGCACAAAATATTATTCACCCGTCGTGATTGATCGTAACGAATCGAAAAATTACGTTATTAGGAGAGCAAATTATCTACACACCAAAAAAAAATTGAATTTTACAGGTGATTTAATCCCTCACAAGACCTAATTTGTCAAACGACGGAGAATTTCATTTGAAATGACTTTATGATAGATTTGCATGAGTTTTACTGGTTTCGATTGTAACTTGCATTCTGCTAGCAGGTGCGACTGTATGCATTCAAATCCACCTTTGACCAACCAAGCAGATGTGTGCCCTGTCTGGCTCAGTCGATTAACAGAGACGTACTCTGGGATCCAATGATTTTCGGTTCAAGTTACGGCGGTCGCTGCCAGGATTAATTTTTTTTTATTTCAATAAAATTTATGTCATGGAATTTAAGACACAATATTGCATGTTCCTTCACGTAATTTTGCTCGATTTATGTGCATCTAATAATCACATAGATCACAGGGTTTTTTCGAAGTGTGTACTTCAAAACGAAACTTCACAGATCAAAATATTCTGCGAGTTTACATTAATTTTCATGCACATTTCTGGGGCAGACAATTGAAAGGAAATTTTTTCGATACACTTTGAAAGCAAAACTAAGACGAAACGTAAACTTAAGTAAAAATGGTTATGTGCACTAAGCATAAATTAGGGGGTAAGTAAACGTCATTTGCTTTCTAAGACTTAGACGTTTTTCTTTAAACATACAGTCTTGTTTGTTGAAAAATCAATGCATTTCAATTTAATTTTACCTCGAACATGATTTTAAATCAGATTTTCGATGTCGTGTAAATTTTATTATATGTTTGTGTGTTGATTTATTACAATTATTTATTACAATCAGGCGTAAGTGTTAACATGAAGGAAAAATCATGAAATTACATATCTGTTCTACCTGTTCATTCTTCCGATTTAGCGAATCTGGAGCATGAGTGAACTATCAATTATTAGCGTTTCTCATTTATGCCTCACTCCCGCTTTCGAAATGGTGAATAATAGAGATTGATTTGCACAATTGGCACAATTAAATATTTATCACGAAAACAATTAACTCGCAAAGTGACGCCAATTGGAGAGTGGCAATTTTTCGATAACTATAAAACCTGTAAATCCTGAAGGAACAATTCCCGACAGTGTGCGGTTCGGTGAAGCAGACAGAAGCACCCTGCTCATCGCTCCGTGATTTTACATATCTCGTTCTCTCTCACTCTCTCTATCACTCTTTGTCTGCCCCATTCATCAACGACCAACTGAAGCAGCGAGTGAGTGAGTGAGTGACTGCGTTCGCGAAAATGAAATATTGCTAATTACTTGGTCGCGGATTGTGCATCCGCGCCACATTTCGCACTGCACCGCCGGACCACCGGATACAGTTTTGCTGCGAACGATGAAGAAAAAAAACAGAATATAGAGGGAAGAAGACGAAAGTACTACGCCCAGGCAAGGAAACAAAATACACAAACAACTTGACTCGACCCTTACAAGTTGCGAAACAAGCGTTACCCGCTTGTCTCATTTGTTCGCCTTCCGTCTCACTATCCCCCTCCGTGGCGAATGCATGTACAAACATAAATAAGTAATTATTATATTGTTAAATTATTGATTGCGCGCGTTAATATTATTACTCTACTCGCATTTTTTTGTCTTCCTCACTTTGTATTTGCTTGTTTTTTTTCCGCGGCCGCTCGCGCGAGTTCGCACTTTTTTTTGTTGCTGCTGCGAACCGGTGTCGGACAGTTTTGTGTTTACAAAACGGTGCATCGGTGCGGTAGCTGGTTTGCGGTAACCGCGTGACGAGGATGCATCCACTCGGTGGATGTGCTAATTGGATTTTCACGCGTGTGCGTTTGAGAGAGACGCAAGTGCTGAGTGCCCGGTGTCATCTCGTTTCGAAGCAGTAGGCTTAAATTTGACCGAAATAAACTTAATGGAGTTGAACATGGCAATGAAATCACCTTCGATGGAGCCGCTGCATACATTGTTAAAGGGGAGGAGGGTGGACACATGACACACATGACCGACATCCAATGCGGTAGGGTTCGTTAGTATTACGTAGTCCCTACAATGTACTACGTTAAAGTTAAAGACGCTTTCAGTTGTGTAAACAACGCAAATGCACTATCCCTGAGAGAGAAAGATGGATAACCGAAAACTTTTCGTTGCACCGCACAGTGGAACGAAGTTGTAAAACGACGGTCAAAAGTCTTTACTCTTGCCAGTGTCGTTTTTTTCATTAAGGATCAATTTTGTGTTAAAAATAGTTCATTGAATGAAAAATACGTTGTTATGGGATTTTCATGAACATGTAAATTTGAGATATTTTTTATGAAAACATGCAGACAAAAAAATTTTTTTAGACGTATGAAGTTTTACTAATATTTCATCGCAGAGTCTACTTTTATCGACATCTATTAAAAAAAATTCGGATATCATTACATACAGTTAGTTTACCGAATATGAGTCTCTCTCTCCAGCAGGCATAAAAGATCCTCGTCTTATATATCAACAGATTACAATAATACAACAGATACTATTCTTGTATTAAGTTCACAACAATTGTATCTGTTGTGTTAAAGTAATATCTTGATATAGAAGATGGGGAGGTTTTATGCCTGCCGGAGAAAGAGATTGTAAATTCCAGCTCCAGTGGTCTTTCGCCTACTCCCTAATAAATAAATCAATGTATGAACAAAAAAAAGTAAAAAAAAACAAACATTTTATTAAAGAAATAAACTTTTTTATACAAAATCAACATTTTCCATTACGTCTTTTTGATTTTTGCCTTTCTCATATAAAACCGATGCCCGGAAGGCCGAGTGTCGTATACCATTGCACAGTGCTCCGAAACGGAAAATTAGCGTGACAAAAATATTTTCACTATTAAATATTAGTTTTTTGCAGTTGGTTCTCATTTAGATGGAAATCTGAAATCTAACTTTCTTAATTGAACTCAAAAATGATTTTGTTGTACAATAAAAATGTAGGAAGTTTTATTTTGAGATGCTTTGCTGAAAAAAGCACCTCTCTAGCTTTTCATTTGATCGAGTTACATCAATTTTACCGAATAAAAGTAGGGTGGCTCCTGAAAATTCACTTTTTTGTTCTAACTTTTCGGTGAAACGTTCTACGGAAAAGTTGTCTTCAGAAGAGTTGTTGTACTAATCATTGCGCACAGTTTGGCTCAACTAAGGTTTTGCATATGAGCTACCAGTAAAAAGTTATGATTGTTTTTTCATCAAAAACTAGTCAAGCTTCAAATATCAATACACTGGGGTCTCTTTTTACGCGGTTTTTTTTATGCGGTTTCTTTTTACGCGGATTTCCCAAGTTACGCGGTTTTTTTTGCGCGGTTTTGTTTTATGCGGTACGTATCCCCCGCGTAAAAAGAGACCTCAGTGTATACATTAAATGCCAAATCGATAAAAATGTATCCTATGCGGTTCCTACTAGTAGCCAACTAGTTCGAAATAACCATATTACACAGTATCTCTAATTCTCAGTTGCTCAATTGAAACAGTTATTTTGGTAATAAATTGATTAAAATTGTTCTGCAATCAATTTTCGGTTGTAGTTTTTGTGTGCCTGATTTCTCGGAAGGACAATGTATGGAACACTTGTAGAACTAATTTGAAACTATTATTCTGCTCAAGGAAGTATGTTGATTCGTTCAGGCGTTTAAGAGTTATGCAATGTTTTTGAGCTTTCTGAAGGTATTTTTAAAACTAATTTAAATAAGTTAAAAAAATAACACCCTCTCAATTTTCTCTTAAATTTTTACTTATATTATGACCTTTCAGGAACCGCATATCGATCTGCCATCTTGAAGCTTGACTAGTTTTTGATGAAAAAACAATCATAACTTTTTACTGGTAGCTCATATGAAAAAACTTGGTTGCACATAATTATGCGAAATGATTAGTACAACAACTCTTCTGGAGACAACTTTTCCGTAGAACGTTTCACTAAAAAGTTAGAACAAAAAAAGTAAATTTTAAAGAGCCACCCTACTTTTATTCTGAAAAATTGATGTAACTCGATCAAATGAAAAGCTAGAGAGATGGTTTTTTCGGCAAAGTTGCTCAAAATAAAATTTTCTACAACTTTATTGTACAACAAAATCATTTTTGAGTTCAATTAAGAAAGTTAGATTTCAGATTTCAATCTAAATGAGGACCACCCTAGTAACATTTTTCATCAAAAGAAGCGCCATTTGATTACAAACAACTTTTGTGAAGACACCAACTACAAAAAACTATTATTTCATAGTGAAAATATTTTTGTCACGCTAATTTCCGTTTCGGACCATAGTGCATTGGACTCAGTTCGTAGAGTACTTAAAACGTCTGTGTGGTTTTGCAATAACTTCTTCCATAGATGGTTCAATCGATTTTCACAAACTTAGACTAAAAAATGGAAGGTCTTGTGGCCCGGAGAAAATTCCTGAATACTATTTGAATCCGATGGGTTGAAAGGTGCAAAAAATTGTTAAAATATGTGCACAAATTTTTCTCGGAGAGGGCCAGACCGATCTTCATAAACCAAAATTCAAATGAAAGGTCGGAATTTTGTTTCGATCTGACTTCCTGTGGGGTCAAATGGGCCAATAAATGAAAATATTTGTACTAATTTTTCTCAGAAAACTCTGAGAAAAATTAGTACAAATATTTTCGTTTATTGGACCACTGATTTTGGCGAGACTGATTTTTACGATCTTAGATCCAAATAATTGTCTTGTGATCTTTTAAAAAACCTCTGAATTTTACTTGAATCCGACTTCCGGTTCCGGAATTGTAGGATAATTAGTGTAAAAATTCAAATTTGAAATTACACTCTTACTTTTCTCAGAGATGACGTGACCGATTTTTACTTAAAGTTCTATTTAAACGAAATGTCTTATGGTTCTTTACAAAGCTTCTGAATTTTATCCGGATCCGATTTCCGGTTCCGGAATTATAGGGTAAAGTGCATTAAAAATTTCATTCCATCACATAGAGGAGCGAAACAAAAAAAAACGTAAAACACACTCTCGATTGACATCAAAACTATTTTAATCAGTAGACTTTCAAGAATCGAAGAAAATTATTTTGAAGAATACCACTGAATTATATACGATTGATATGAGAGAGGCATTATTACACCACTAGGTGAATTAAAATCGATTTTCATTTCAACCAATTAAATTAATTTTATTCGAGAATCACAACTTCTAAATGTGACATGACTGTTTTTCGGTTTGTTTTTCATGTTTCGTCTTCGACTCGCTAGTGCTTAGCGGTTCTTGTTGAATTACCACGCCCCTCAGCAGCTCAACATAAACCGCCGTGAAGACGTAAAGGTTACTCTACCAGATTTGTTTTAATCGCTTTTTTTGAAGAAATCAACTCTTCAACGTAAAAATTTAAAAACACATACCGAAAATGTAATATCTTCAAATAGGCTTCACATTCAGCAACTGTTTCTTCATTTGAGTTACAATTCTTATAGACGAGAACTTTTTTGAGATCAGCGAATATTCTGTAGTCACTGGGGCCAGATCTGGACTATAGGGTGGATGAGGAAGCAAATCAAAGCGTAATTCGTTCAATTTAACCACCGTTGTCATCGATGCGAGCAAATGGATAACGAATGGTTCTGTTTTAGAATTTAAATTTAAAATTTATCAATATTCTAGATAGATCAAATTTTTTTATTATTCAAAATACTCTCGCTGAGAATCAGTTTCTTTTTGAAATTTCAATAAAAATTTCAGTCATCATCAACCTACTCAAGTAACCACCAAATCCTCTATTATTTTTACATATATGTGCAAAACAGATATAAGACACTACTGTCTTGTATCTGCTTTATAAATTTCATGACATTTCGGTAAGAAAAAAGTAAAAGTCATTTAAGGGAAGCTACTCTTGTCCTTTTCAAAACGGTGCATTCTTCTGGTGAAGCAGTGGTTTTCTCTTCGACATTTTCATGACTTTTGCATTCAAATTATCTAACAACGACATTAAGTATTCGCTATGGATTGTTTTTCCTTTCTGAATACAGTCGATATATCACATGCATCCTAAACTACTGAATCCAGAACCTTTCCAGCTGACTGTTGTGTCTTTAGACGCTTCAGACGTGGTTCACCAGCTGAAGTCCACTCAGAAGATGATCGTTTTGATGCTGGGATGAAGTGATGGATCCATGTTTCATCCATTATCACACATCGACGCAACAAATCAGAATTATTACTTGTAAACATGGCCGAGCACTGCTATGAATCATTGACACGTTATTGATTTCAATCGACTGTGAGTAAAAGCGAAGCTCACATAGAAAAGAGCTTTCTTATGGTCAAATGTTCATGCATAATAGTAAGAGCACTACTTCCTTCGTTGGACGACCAGAACATTCACCATCATCGATATCTGTATGACCATGTTTAAATTCAACGAACCAATAACAAATAGTTCTTTTCGATGAAGCAGATTCCGGATGACACTTTTGAAGCCATTGCTGAGAGTACAGTTTTTTCCATCAAGGAGCAATGATAAACTAACACACGCAATTGTTTCGAATCGATCGTTTTAGAAAGGACAAAAGAAGTTCCCTTAAATGACTTTTACTTTTTTCTTACTAAACGAAATGTCTTAAATTTATAAAGTAGATATAGGATAATAATGTCTTATATCTGTCTAAAATGTAAAAATAATATGGAATTTGGTGGTTACTTGAGCAGGTTTTTTGTTATTCAATAATATAATTTTTTAAGGCACACTGCTTAAGCTCTAAGGTGCCAACGACTAACTTAAAACTAGGATAGTATAATTGGATAATGTTGTATTGGGGTCGCAGTGGTCGACTTTGGCAGATCCAACCTTCAGCTGGCGATCGGCACCGGCCGGTGGATGGAATATATCATGAGTCTTCCAGATAACGTTGGCCGCATCCCTCGGTCCGTGTGGGTCCGCTACTTGAGCAGGTTGATGGCGTTTCTAATTGAAATTTTAAAAAGAAACTTATTCTCAGTGAAAGTATTTTGAACAATAAAAAAATATAAAATATTGAAAAATTTCAAAATTAAATTTTAAAACACAACCATTCGTTAACTATTTTCTCGCATTACCCACAAATGCTCACCATTCAATTTTCGATTAATCGATTGATTAGATTAGTATTCGTGCTGCTAACCCATTACAAATACTGGATTAGTTTTTCCAACTATTCGATTAATTTTAATAATCGTGTAAAAACAATCATTACACGGCTAGAAAACGACTATAAATTGAATTCCATCTTTAGATTTCCAAACCTATCACAATAAAATTCAGCTCGAATGAAGACTACAGTTTAATAGGTTGTTGTTAAATCCAAGTTTTGGAGGAACAGCGATTTTTTCTTCGACACATGAGGTTGTTTCTACTTGATTTTTGCATTTAAAAAAAAATGATATCGAGTATTCGCCATTGATTGTTTTTCCATTCTCAAACAGTTCGATAAAGATCATAGCAAGTGAATTCCAAAACACTGAATCCAGAACCTTCCCAGCTGACTGTTGTGCCCTGAGACGTTTCGGACGTAGTTCACCAGCTGCAACCCATTCAGATGAAAATCGTTCTGGTTCCGGAGAGAAATGATGGATCCATGTTTCATCCATTGTAACATATTGATGCAAAAAAAATCGGTAAATTTCAATAAAAATAACAGTCACTATTAAATAATGGCTTTGTGTTTGTGTTTTTAAAGTTCTACAATAAAATTCTCAAAACTAATTTAGACAAATCAAATATTTGAATGGTATAAGAAGATTCAAAAATCGTAATCGTTAATAATTATTTCAATTAACAACAATAAATGTATCCGGTGTACTTTGCTTCCGCCGTTGTTTTCCAAAATTAAAAGATTCATTGCGAAAAAGTCCTTACAGATATATTATTCAAAGTATTGTCCGTCGCTAGCTCTCTCAACTCCCCGGCCATTTTCAGATCCTGGTTCGAAAAAAGGAGTCCTCTTTTGAAGCTATCCATGAAGTAATCCATTTTTCCAACTCTTCGAAGGATTGATAATGTTGATCTGCCAGGCCGTGTGCCATCGAAAGGAATAGGTGGAAGTCAGAAGGGGCGACATCTGGGGAATACGGCGGGTGGGGCAAGACTTCCCATTTCAGCGTTTCCAGGTACTTTTTGACCACTTTTGCGACGTGAGGCCGAGCATTGTCGTGTTGGAGGATGACTTTGTCATATCGCGCTTGATATTGTGGCCGCTTTTCTATTAGCGCGCGACTAAGGCGCATCGATTGCGTTCGGTAGCGACCTCCTGTGATGGTTTCATCCGGTTTAAAGAGCTCGTAGTAAATCACACAGAGCTGATCCCACCAAATACAAATCATAACCTTGGCGCCGTGAATTTTCCGTTTTTGCCTCGACGAAGTAGCATGCCCGGGCTTTCCCCATGATTTTCTGCGTTTAGGATTATCGTATCGAACCCACTTTTCATCACCGGTTACGATTCGATGTAAAAACCCCTTACAATTTGGTCTTTGAAGCAGTTGCTCACATACAAATAGACGGCGCTCGATGTCCCTCGGTTTCAACTCGTACGGCACCCAGTTTCCTTCTTTCTGAATCATGCCCAGGGCCTTGAGAAGTTTTGAAATGGCTGGCTGACTCACTCCCAACGATTCGGCAAGCTCTTCTTGGGTTTGGCACGAATCTTCATCAAGAAATGCTTCTAGTTGTTTATCTTTGAAGGTTTGTTCTCTTCCACCGCCATGTTTGTCTTCGCCATCGAAATCACCATTTTTAAAACGTTGAAACCACTCCCGACACCTTCTTTTACTCAGAGCAGCATCACCGTAAGTTTCTGAGAGCATTCGATGTGCTTCAGCTGCATTGTTTTCGAATTGTAACAGAAAAGTAAAACTTGCCGCAAATGGCGAGAATTGGGCACATAAACAGACATTTTCGAGCGTGAATAATACGAAAACAAGAACAACTGTCACTGAAACGGCGATGACAATTCGTTAGGCACTGTACACACTCACTTTAAAGGCATTATGATCTATGTATTTTGGCCAGCCTCAACCGGTACAGCCACTTATTGGAAAACGGCGGAAGTAAAGTTGTACACCTGATATTCAACCCATTAGAAGTTTTTTTTCTGACACTCGAATTTTGAACCGATTTTAAGGGTGGTGGACAAAAATGTTGAACTAAATTTTCAATGGGCTTATTGTTTTTATCTATGACTAAATTTGCATCACATTAACGTCATTGTATTGGTTGTTTTTTTTTCGGAAAATTTCTAGTATGTGTACTAGTCGTTTTTCACCTCGCAACGCTATAAAAAATTTGATTCAAAACTTCCTGTGAAATAATTTCAATATAAAGATCATTCTTGAGCGAAACGGAGTTCACTGGTACAACTAGTACAATATCAAAAGAACGTGATCCGAAATGTTAAGCTAAGAAAAAGATACTTCTTCGAAAAAACCAGAAGTTTTTCGTGAAATATGGAAAACAAACGCAAGACAATTTATTAATGGCACCAGTAGAGACGGTGACAAGCGATTATAATTACACTCTCCTACTCAGTGCTTGAGCGGAAAATAGTTTTAGAGCGAGAAGACTAGTGTTTGATGAACAGAAAAGATGTTTGGAGGTATGGTACCGGTCGAGAGACGGCTGGGATGTAGACCATGTACAATGCACGCTTTATCATTCCTAGTCGTGTTTTAGAGCTGTGTCTATTGCAAGGCTTAGGGTGGCGAAATGGTAGCGCGTATGCACGGAATGCATAAGAACGCAGGTTTGAGTCCTGTCTCTGAGCGTATCTTTTTTCCAAAAAATCATCTTTTCTGGTAAATTTTTCATTCATTTGGTTTCTCCGGTATATGTTTCCACTCAGTCATCGCAAAAAAACCCCAAACACAAACGCCAAATAACATGATTAGGAAATTATGGAAAAA
The DNA here is from genome assembly GCF_030247185.1 of Malaya genurostris. Classification (NCBI taxonomy): domain Eukaryota; kingdom Metazoa; phylum Arthropoda; class Insecta; order Diptera; family Culicidae; genus Malaya; species Malaya genurostris. The sequence goes on from NC_080570.1 coordinate 131,588,424, forward strand.
AAAACATGAAACGTGTCTTTTCTCATGAGATCACCTATTATTAGTGATATTTTGAGCAAAACTATTTATATCTTTTTATGGGATTAGCTCACAAAATCATCAGTAATTGGCATGGTCTCGTGAGAAGTAATGTATCATGATTTTCATGATTTCTTAATCATGGTACCGGCAATGGGTTTGTATCTGTGAAGCTCTCACACATCGAAAACGTCAAATTAATGAGCTACCCGCCGTGTAGTCCTGACTTGGCACTTAACGACTTTCATTTGTTTCCTTCCGTCACGAATAAAATGCGTGGAAAGCGATTCAATACACTTGAAGAAGCTGTTGAAGTGTTTATAAACCATGTTTTTGTGGAACCTCGAGAAGAGTGGAAAAAATGTTATGAGAATTAGTTCAAACGTATGCAAAAGTGTATTGATCATCTAGGGGAATATTTTGAAAAAACAATGAAACTATTTCCGATCAAATATAATACTGTTTTCATTTTTAGGCAAAAAAACAACCCTCGAGTTGGTATTTTCTTCGTCCAATTTTTGTTGAGCTACAATGCAGAGTTCAGAATTTTGCCCATCGATTTTCTGCTTTGTTCCACTGTGTTTCACAGTGCTCCACTGTGCACTGACCGGACTGTTGGTTTGTTTTGACACCGATGCATGTGTTACTAAGCGGCCGTCGAAACAAATGACTGATCCTCACACTGGTTGCCGCCGCCAAAAAGGGAATCACGTAGTCTCGTTCGTAGTCGAAACCGAAAATAGTTCTAGAAAAACCTTGAAAAACTAATGCACCATGTGTGTACTAAGAAGGCGAACCTGCGATATATTCCTGGCCGCATAAGCTCGGATAGGGATAGGGTAATATTTTATTTAGCAGATCCAAAGGACGGTGGACGGAGGAGGGGGGATGGTTGGCGATGGTATGGGGCGACGCATCTCACCTAAAAAAAAAAAAACGACGGCGCACATCGGTGAGTGTGTTTCTGTTTGTCGTGACCTCTCATGCCACTGTAGTGCAACGGTGGTTCAGCTTAGGATTATTAATTGAATATCTGAATCCTGAATTAGAACATTTTTTAGAGGATTCGTAGGTTTTCCAAACCGCATTTTGATAGTTATAGCGTAAATTTCATATTTCATAATTATCTAATTTCTTTCCCACCGATTCTGAACACAGACCGCCTCTTGCCAAAATAGAAACGCGTCTTGACAAATTCAGAGGTGACATACGTTTATTAAGCTCACCGAGAAGGGTCACCCTACTCGCGGCAGTGTATGTGCATCTCCTGGTCGCGCTTGAGGTGTGTGACAAAGGACAGGGTGAGTGGCAGCGTGCCATTTCCTGCTATTAGTCAGTCATCGGGAATCGATTCGTACGGTGATTGGTGCGCGTATCTGTTTTTTTTTTATTTTCTGTCCTATGATTTTTCGCTTCCGTCCAAGCAGCAAAATCATTGCTTCAAATCATCGGAGAACCACAGTTCCGAGGAACCTGAGTGTAATTACGGAACCATATTCCACGTAACTACAGCAGCAGTGGTCAAGTCAGTGAAGTAAGTGCAAGTGCGTGCGTAGTACAGAAAAGTGTACACTTTTCTCAAGAAGTCCATGGTTTAAAAATTAATAACTGTGAGAAGGAGAACAACATTTCGCGTGCGTGTGTGTATGTGCAGCAGTGCCTGCGGCCGCCACCGCAAAAGTGCCATCGACGAAAAACGGAAGGCCTACGTGAGTGCACGGCAATTCTTCAATTTCTCGTTAAGCTCGGTTCGGCGGCAGCCCTTACTTTTTCCTCCTCTAGGCTGGGTGGGTGTTTCAAGCAGGCAGTGCCTGACCTCGCCACATCCTCGCTGTCCAGTGCCCGGTTGCTCCCGTTTGCGGTTAGAAAATTTGCGCGAAAACCACACCAAAGTTAATTGAAGCAATGTCGGACGCGTTCGCGAAAAACCAGTATAAAATTAAAGTGGTGCATTAATAATTGAAGTTTGCGATAGTTTTTTTCTTCTGCCTTATTCTTCTTATCCGTTTCGCTTTTAATTAAACCGCCTACACCGCCTAGACCGGTTGCCGTCGCCATCATCATCGCACTATCGCGTATCGCGCGCAGCTTTTGCCTTCGGGGCATATTTTGCGGAGGTGTCATACCATCGCATCGCTTAGCATCGGGGAGACTGTTGTTGCCTGTTCCTCTCAAACCAGCTCAGGAGCTGGTGTTCCCAATCAGGATCCGTCGGATTTTCCGACTCCTACGACGCTTCCGAAAGCTCACCCGCATCGACAGCCCCCGAGTAGTACGAACCGGCCGCGTAGTCCGCGGTGACAGTGTAGGTAAGTATCGTACCCGGATATGGACCCGCACCGCATCGAACAACCGACTTTTGCGGATAATCGATTCCGTTCAATTTTAATTCACTTCAACGAGTGTGAGCCACTCGGTTTATCTGAAATTAATATCTCACGCGCTCGGCTACGGTTTGCGAGTGCTTGTGTGCCCGAGCGCTCCGATAGCCGTTGATTTTTCCTGATGTACATCAGAAGTGAAGGGAATCTACCGCTTGCAACTCGGAGTACTCCCGGTTCTCGGTTCTTTTCCGGAGACATTTGAATTCTTTTTTCTGATATCATTGTCTGCACAAATTAACTCGGGAAGCTTCAGGGGATTTTTAGGGAAATAAAATCAATGGAAGTGTTTATTGCGAATTCTGTACATCCTAAGACTCTAGCGCTAAACATTTTTACAAAAGCATTTTACTCGATTTGAAAAAGTTGTGCAATCAAACCGCTTCAATGAAACCTTAAAATGAATTAAACGGTAAATGAAAGATAATAGTAATGCTTCAATGGAAGAGGAAAATTAAGAGATTTACCCCGAACATAAGGCCAGAATTTTTATATCCCTAAGAGGCGAATGACCTTAAGGTTAAAACCTCTATGAACGAAATGGAAATGGCTGAAAATATTATATTACGCAATATTACGGGCCCCTAAACAAAAGAATTAGTCGTATGTTCGAGCCCCGATCTGGAAGGATTCGTAGTCCCAAGTAACATTTTTAATATTAATAAATACTTGTAGCTATCTTCAATGCTACATAATAAATCTTGCATTAAAACTTTAAACTCCACGAAAGCCCACTGAAAACCTCTATAAGAGCATGTTCCTGTCAAGTGGACCATTCTTCATAAGGTTTATAAAGCAAAGTGAAGAATCATCATAAAGCTGCGTTAGAACTTCAAATTCAAGAAAATTTTGAAACCAGCTTTACGATCCACATTAAATTCATTTGGATGGAATGAATTCCGCTATGAATAAACTGTCGTTTTGATAATATTTTTCTTAACTATATGTGTGTCATATCTGCTTTGAATACATTCAGTAACAATTTATTGGATTTTATTTACAAGTTTGAGGCTTTTACCGAACGTAAAAACTTCATGCGCTTTTATTTTTATCGTGAATGTATGGATAAAAATAAGAATTATAACTAATCGCCTTGAAATAAATACGGTTTTGGCGAAAGTCTGCATGATTTATGAAAATTATTTTCTGTGATTTATCGTCTTTTTTGTATAAAACTATTTCGGGGCGATAAAACTTGTGCATACGTTTTGAAAATGAATCATAAAAGTCCATCATACTTCCTCGTTTTTGCATTTCGAAGTTTATTTGATGTCAATAAAGGATACGGCAAAGAACATTATAATGGCGGCCATGAAATTTTCTTTAATGCAAATTGCGCTTAATCTAAGAAGCAATAAATCAAATAGCCCACAACAGGAGTATCATAAATGTACTTTAGAACTCTCAAATTTGCTCTGAGTGAAACTGTCATTCAATGAACACGCACACACACAAATCTAGATTTATGAAAGAATTTTACTGACAATAATGTTTTAAAGAAAATTTTCTAAAGCAATATTAAGAGCGTTTGCATGGTTTTATTCTAGTACAAATTAATTTATTTTTAGTCCAGTTGTTAGTCTAGGTAAAAGGTTTTATAGAAGCTTTTAAATTTTTTTCGAATTTTTGAAATTTTGCTTTGCAATGAAGAGTGAAAAAACAATTTTAAATGTTCGAATTTCCGGGCCCCCTGAAAAAGTCAGCGCCCGAGGGGATATCTCCCTTTCCGCCTACCCTCTCGGCAGTCCTGGTTGCAGTCGGCAGAAATAATCCAAACTTCCTGAAATCAATTGTTACTGGTGACGAACCGTGGTGCGTTCAGTACAATCCAGAAACCAAGATCCAAAGTTTGGAATAGAGTTAAAAAACTACTCATCACAAGCCTAAACAAAAAGTAGGTGGGTAATGTCAGAGACATAACTGGATGTCGTGAATACGAATAAAACTTTACACTTTGAATATCTTAAATCGTTCTCATAAGTTTATCTATTGAGTAAATTGAACAAGGTTCCATTTATTTACTTCCAGAATTGTAACGGTGCACCAATACTAAAGTACAACGAATTCACAACACATTTGTTCTCACACACCAAGACCGAGCAAAAGAGAAAAAAAATTGTTTGCCTGTAGAAGTACAGTCGACCCGAATGTCGTGATCCAAGGAAATGGTGCTTGTTGTAAGGAGTGTATCGAAAATAAGCTATCCACAAATTTTTCTTTCAAATTGTGATAAAAAACGATAATTTATTCAAACTAAAAATGGATCCTTTAATGTACGAGGTTAAACTTGAGCATAATGAAAACCGGATGAAATTTATGTTATTCCTTCACGAATTTTCGAACTTTTGATCGAACGCTCTTCATCAAGTTCTGGGCAAGTGTTGCATCGCATTTTTTGGACGCTTGAGCCCAAATTTTTTTGAACTCCTGCATGTTCTCAGCTGCCTTACAGTCTTCTTGAAGACCCTCTTCACGATTGCCCAGTAACGTTCGATGAATCGAAGGTGAGGTCAATTTGGTGGATTGATATTTTCCTCAACGAAATTTAAACCCTTTTCCGCAAGCCGATTGAGAGTGGTTTTGGCATAGTGAGCCGACGCTAAATCCTGCCAAAACAGTGGAGGTGTACTATGCTTCTTATATAAAGGCAACAATCTCTTCTGGAGACACTCAGATCGATAGATTTCTACATTTATAGTTCCGGTAGTTTGAAAAATGATTGGCTTTAAACTACAGGAACATATTGCTTGCCATACCAGTACCCTTTCGACCGAATTTCTCCACTTGAATCGACCTGTCCGCATCGCTCACATCCTTCTCAACGACGACAGTAAAGTATTTTGGACCTGAAAGGGTTTATTAGTCCACTTTTATATAAGTCTTATCGTCCAGCAAAACGCATGCATCCGGACGCTGCAAAAGACACGAATATAATTTCCGGGTTCTTGTTGCTGCTCGCTTCTTCTGTTCTACACTTTGTTTCGAGATTTTCTGCTTCTTGTAGATCTTCAGGTGATTTCGCCTCTCGATACGCTGGATCATTCCGACACTCGTTCCTGATCTTTTGGCCAAATCACGTATTCACATTGATTTGTTCTTCATGATTAGAGATACCACTTTTTGGTCCAGTTTCGGGTTGGAAGAACCGGGTTTTCTGCCTCTTCCTGGTACCTCATCCAAAGAGTAGTGTTCCCCATACCTATTATTGATGGTTTTAACACTGACATGATGAATTCCAAACCACTTCGGCAATTTTCGCATAGTAATACCCTTCTCACTTAGCCATGTGTTTAGAACCAAAATTTTAATTTGAAAAGGAAATTAAAATTATGGTTCTAAACACATATGCGACATTTTGAAAACTCAGAATTTCAACCGCACAAACAAGTAAACAAACGAAATCTGACAGCCAAACGCACAGCATTCTGTGATCTGAGCGTAAAAAACTATCAGAAATACATGCGTACAACACAAATGTATGTGGATAACTTATTTTCGATACACTCCTTACGACAATTCGCCGAGTCACAAATCATTGTTTGTCAGTTTTTGGTCCCAAACCAAATCTGTGTGTCGGACCACTATAAGATTTACGTACATAAATTAGTCACAATTCGACGTAAAAAATTTCAAAAGAGCTGATTCCCTAAAACTACACTTCGGAGCTTCAGAACGTGAGATATGGTTCACTTAAATTCTGAACTCAATTTCAGGTTTAGAAGAACCGTATTTGAAAAAAAAAAGTTCCTTTAAATTCCACCATGATGAAATTTTGACTATTTCGTTATAAGGAGTGTATCGAAAAGTATTAGCTACATTGATTATTGAATAAGAAGGCGAAAAAAAACATATTTTGGCATCAGTTTTCGATATATTGTAGAAAAATTAACATTTTTATGAATTTCACTGATTATATTGAAGAAAATCCTAGTTTCTGTGAAACGCTCGCACTTCGGACTTGACATTCTTCATTAAATTCTGCACCGTTATTTTTATGACTTTCCTGGTGGCAGTCCAATTTTTTTTGAACCCCTGCATGTTTTGGGACACTGTACCTTCCTTCCGAAAGTGCCGCTTGACAATTGCCCAATACCAATAGATCCGGGCAGTTCGGTGGGTTGATGTCCTGTTCCACGAATTGTACATTATTTTTTGACAACCACTGTAGAACGGAGTTGGCGTAGTGAGCTGAAGCCAAATCCAGCCAGAAGAGAGGAGGAGCCTTATGCTTTCTGTACAGTGGCAGTATTCTCTTCTTCAAACATTCTTTCTCGTACACCTTGGCGTTAATTGTGCCCTTCGTGAAGAAAATCGACGACCGCAAACCACAGGTACAAATTTGTTACCAGACCAACACCTTCCGCCCAAACTTTTCCATCGCCACCGTGGTGTTAGCGTCGTCCAGGTCCTGGTACACCGATTTCGTATAATATTGCGGTCCGGGCAACGCTCGAGAGTCTTCCTTGGCGTAGGTTTCGTCGTCGATCAGGATGCATCCGTCTTTATTCTGTAGAATCCGGTTATTTTTGTTGTTATTTTGGCCTGAACTTGCTGTACCAGGGACTTTTTCGGCACCTTCTGTTTCTTGTACGTTTTCAGGGAGTTCCGAACTTTGATCCGTTGAATCATCCCGATGCTGGTGTTGAACTGCTTTACCAAATCCCGCGTCGACGCCGATGGGGTTTTCCTGATGTAACTACTCAACCACTTTTAAGTCCCGGCCGGGCTGGTTGGAATCCGTTTTCCTACCGGATCGGGGCAAATCCTTCAAAGGGTTTTACCGAACTTCTCGATAATATTTTTGACGGACTTTCGCCCGTTTTCCACTTTCTGAGCACCAAGTGTGCAGAATTTTCTTTCGCGTTTCCGGATCAATTCGACTCATCATTGAAACGATAAACCGTACCGAAACCAATCGATTGCGCAGCTGTTATTGACATGTAAACAAACATGTCACCGCAAAACACGCTGCAAAAAATTATGCCATTTCAGAGTAATAACTGTTTGAATGTTGCTAACTACTTATCGATACACTCCTTATAAGTTTATCTATCACGAATATAGTTTCTTATCTTTCTCAGCTATGCTGCTAGGGAGAATTCATAAACCCGTGCTTAAAATCAGTTCATATACAGAAAAGTTGTTTGTCAAAATGGATCAGTGCCTCTCGAAATAGTATACAAAGCCATCCATTCGCTGGAATCGCTCTGCCATTAAGTTAGCTTTCTAAACAAACAGTCTTCGAACAATACATCTTCGACTCCGGGTACGAAGAAAATCACTTCCTGATATCCTATCAAAAATATATTGAAATTCCCTACTGCTCAACAGTCGCAATTGACACACTTCTGCGCCAGTTTCAACGCCAACGTGCATCTCCGAGTGCATCGTCATTCCCGCGTGCAATGACACCTGTCAGAAGTCACATTCTACCGCACTTGTCATTCTAGAGCGCGATAAAAGCAACAATAACAACAACAACTCCACTCCTTCGGGTTCTCTGCTTCATTCATCTCCCGTGCCCGGAATCGAAGGACAATCGTTCGCGTTGGTGAACGCATAAAGCACTTACGGTGGACTTGTCCGCAGTTTGATGCGCTTCACTTATGTAAATTTGATGTAAAAATATGCGTCAATTGCCACCGTTCGCTATCTCGTTTTCCCGACAGCAACCGTCGCCTGCGGTGGAGCGGCGGAGAACCGCGGATGACGAACACGGGCAGACATCGACGTACCGCAGTCGTCGGCAAATCCGCCAATCTCGTCCCGTCCCGTCCCATTCCGTCCCGTCCGTGTGTGCTGCATCGTTGCACGCTGCTGGTAATAATTATTGATCGATGGTGTGAGCCGTGGCAACCGGTTAAAATGATGCTCATTACGGTGGACTATCACCACGAAGCCAAGGGGAATTCACACGCGGATGTCGGTTCTAATTGAATGATAATCACCGTCATTTTGCGCGTGAGGTGGCGTGGGAATTTGATGCCAACGGATTGGGTGAGTTTTTGGGATTGGGGGAAGGATCTTTCAATTGACCAGGATTTATAAGACCGGGTTTCAAACTGGCCAAAGTAGTGATGGGGCTTTGAACGATGATCTAATTAGATTGACCTACTGATCTAAATATCGACCGACCCGGAGAAGAAACTGGCCCCGCTTTCGGGTGTTTCTTTCGTCCCCCTTCCCGAATGCTTGCGAAAATTGCTAGCAATGCAAAACTTGTATGCAGTACACCATTCACGCTGCATTTGGGTAGCGACAAACTGGAAAGCGGGAAAACGGGAACCTGTAAAAGGGAGAATTTGGACGGTATGAGAACGGTAGTCACAAGAGGCTCATCGTAAATGCAGCATCAAAGTGCATGTCACGCGCATTTCTTCCTACGCTTTCTCCTCCCATGCAGCCTTGAGTGTTTTTTTTTCTTTCTCAGAACTTCACGACAGTATTAACCGGCTATAGTTTCTCAGCAGCCGAGTGGGTGGGAGTAAATCGCTCGAGCCAAGTGCGTCACATAAAGCCCACTCCTAGTGCCGGTGCCGTTGTTGTGCGCTGTAGTTTCGGTTTCGGTCGGAGTGATACCGACCGGGACGACAGCGATGCCACGCCGGTGCGCACTAATGAAGGGGGTGACGCGGATTATCTATTATGCAAAGATGATCGTGATGCACCTGGCTGGCGCCTGCCAACTAGCCCCGGGCTGGGAGGGTCTTTCCTTCTCCTCGGAGTCGATGTCGGTGTTCTGTTGATTTCGTTTATTCGGTACAAATTGACGGAAAATGACAGCCACGGCAAAGTTGACAAAGCGACGGCCGACTTCGGTTGGGCTGGTATTGAAATTATTACGTTGATGGTTCTTCAATTGTCTTCGTCGGTATTGGAAGTCGTTTGATTACATGAATTAATTTTCAATCACGAGATGCAAAATGGTTGGTAGGACATAGACGCAACTATAAGCAAGTCTTTTGTCGTGAAAACGATTTACTTTACAATGAGGTGCATTTTCAAAATTTAACCTCTGAGAGAATGATAAGATTTTAATCTCTTGTTGTATCTAACGTAATTTTTTCTACATGCCACCGGAAATATGATTATCAATTTATGATAACATTTTCAGTTGTATGACAAATCGGAGATAGAAATCAACAGTTTACTGCAAATCTAAAATAATTTGTTTCGTTTCGTGCACTTTTCGCAGTGCGAAATTCGCACCAAACTAGTGCGAATAATGTCAGCATTTGACTGCTTCGCGTTCGAGGAAAATGCTCCAAACAGTGTTTAATATCGCAGAAAATTCCACAATTTGTCTTTTCTGAATGCCAGAAATGAATTTCGTACAGCATTTTGATAGTTTCTTTCACCGAAATATGCAAATTCGAAATGAAAGAATCGACATCAAATCTCATTATGTTACTATTTTTGTGGCCGTTGGGACTGTCCGAAATAGCTTTAATATTGAATCAAATAGCACAGGAAGCAATTCTACTGCGAGACGTTTGCAGAAATAGTTTCACTTCAAACAAGAGCGATTGCGTCATCGTCATTTTTATCGAAAACTAAACTAAACTGGAAGTCATTATCATCCAAGAATTACAATTTAAGAGGAAATTTCACAAAATCACTGGTTGCCCGATATTTGCAAAAAGTATCAGTAATGGACAAGGAAAAATTGAGTTAAAAACACTTTTTTCCTAACACTGCCCGCCTGGAAGGGAACACAATAACCTATACCCGATCAGATGCACATAGCTAAATCGTAAAACAAGTATATCAACATTTGGTATGTATAACAATTTGTGCTATTTTGAGATATTCAACAAATGAAAACAGTTGAATGTTAAAACTTACGATAACAATATAAAAACAAAATAAGTTATGATGTTTCTTTTCATTTGCAAGACTCATGATAACGTTCAATAATTGAACAAAATGGGTTCTTCCGTTGCTTTATATCGAACTATAATGATCAGAATTTCAAAAAAACTAAGAGAAGAAACCAGATCACTAAATAAATTATTCATTTGATAAAAAAGTCATTCTACAATTTTGGTTTGAAACGATGCTAACAGTTGGTTGTGATATAGTTTTTCTGGGTTGAATTTACTATCTAATTTATTACAACTATTGTTATAAATTTCTGCTTTCGGACTTCTGTAGTTATATAAAATTCAGTAATAATTGTGATACAAACGTATGTTATGATTTTGTTCCCGCTAGAGTCTTTTTTGCTATGGTTTTTGTTATTTTAACAGCTTACCAGCCAAAAATATTTCAAAATTTATTACAAAATATTTCTGAAATAAATTACTCCGGTTGTTATAATTTTGTTATTACCATCTGATCGGGTAGTGGGAACAAGGTTTCGTTGATTTGAAAGTGGTACTTTTTTCGGTAAATTGACTTTAAATTTTAAAAACCTTTCTTTTTTCAGTGTAGGATTCGAATAGACAAATTTCGCGCAAAATCGTACTCGGAGTTGGCAACATGTAGGTTTTAGTACAAAGAACTACTTTGCTCACTCTATTGTTCCAAAAATGGACTAGACATTTTTGCCAGTTTTTTGCAAACCAGTAGAATAGAAAAATGACATGTTCTTCACAAAATTGTAGTGCTGTTGATGTTCTCAAAACAGTTCCAATTTACGATTGAAAATACTAAAAAGAAATTACTATAGAATTTTACACTAAACAAAAAAAATGGTCTTAAATATTTGTATTCAAATTACAAAAAAAACACCATTCTTTATTAGAATATAGTTTTATACCAGCATCGATGATTATACTCCCTGTCAACCTTCTATTTATTGTAACCCAGGTAACCATGCTAATGCCGCATTATTTCAGAAAATAATCGCTAATTGGCATTTTAATCGCTCTTGAGACTGAATTAAGGCCGATTTTGGCAAAATATGCGGCTATTTATAGATAAAGCTTATTTATTACTAGCACATCCTGAAGGCTGAATTCTGATTGATTTACAACAAATGAGCTTTCAGTTTGCAGATATAGAGCTATGAGAATTGTTGGTGCTAATAGAAGGCTACTATACTGCCATTATTAGTGCTTAATGGTTACCGGGGAAGAAGGGTGTTTTGAAGGGAAAAAAGTTTTTCTAATAAAAACTTTTTCCTATCCAACACTGATACTTTCTGTAAATATCGAGAAACTAGCAGTAGGGTATTTGGTGGAAGTTTATCACAAATTCAGATTCATTGGAAGTAGTACAAGCAGAAAACAATAAACAATAAAAATGAAATTCAGGACTAATTCTTTCTTTTGGTTTGATATATTTTGGTGTGGTTTTGGTTTATTATGGTTATTAATTGGATGACTAAATCGACCGTCTCAAACAACATGTACAAACGCGTTTTTCTCATATTAGTCGATTGAAAATACTCTTGAAAACACGTTTTCGTTCGGCACGTCAGAAAAGACATTGCACTCCGTTTTAAAACAAAAAGTGTTTTGTATTTAGCAGAAACTTTACGTCAGCTTAGCGCTTCGAATTGAACTGCCGAGTTTAGCCCTAAGCAGTTCAATTTGAACTGCTCTGCACTGATGAGTCAAAGACGAAACGTAAAAATAATAAAAACGGATTTGTGCCCTAGCACAAAATTTGGCTAACCCCAAAATGAGAATCATATATAGTTAGCGTCTGATTTATTAGCGAACAAAACTTGTCGGAAAACCATTGCACTCAATCACTAAAAATATTCCGCATTTCTATGTGTCTATTTTGCACGATACGCTTTGTGCAATGATTCGATTAATTGGCTCTGATTTTTTCCGTAATATTCAGTCCTACCAAACATTTTGGAAAAACTCTATTTTGAGTTATTTGTTGCTATCGCATACTACTGAGATTTTTATCATAAATTGCTGAATATATTTTCAATGCCATAGTTAAAAAAATATGTTGCTGTTAAGGTAGCGCTTCGCCGTGGTCAGGTCGAAGCAAGACATCTCACTGCTTCCTCTTGCTTTGTCGCCGAAATTTCACCCTAAATTGCAAATTTCTAAAATACTAACCCGATTCACGAAAAATCAAAAACAGTTAGAAAGCTTTTCTTTCGCGAGATTTCGTGCGAGTTTTGTTAAAATTTGGTTTTCTTTTTTCCTTTTCTCGCTATAAACAACTCGCATATGTAGGGATGTGCTACGTTTTCAACAAAGCGTCAAAGCTAGTAGCGATGAAAATCTTTACTGATTTCTGGTTCTACTGAAACATGAATAGAAATTATTTTACAAAGTAGTAACACTTACTTACATTTTCTACTCATCTATATTCAACGTTTACGCAGAGAGAACGGACAACGAAAACAAAAGAAATGTTGTTAGCGTCTACCGCATGTAGCATTTTGCACACCCCAATGCATGCGTTGACATTGTGTGCGTGCGAAAGAATAAGGAAAAACTCATTTATTTTTATAACTCGCACGAAATCTTTCGATAAAAATGTTTATCAGGCACAATTTATATACGAATCGATAGAAAAATTAATTATCTAGAATCGTATGTTCTTGGAATTTCCGTTTTCTTCCCCGTTTTCTCACAATTTTGGGTAAAGTGCGTGAAACCCCGGGATAGGCAGCGAAGTCCCGTGACCACGGCGAAGCGCTACCTTAAATACAACAAGAGATATCAACGATTCCTGTACAGAGTAAATTTTGAAAAGGCGCAGTAAAGAAAAGTAAGACATAGTCACGTCAAAAATAAATGAGCAACGCTGAAAAAAGGGAATGTTTTCAAATTAGACGTCAAGATTTGTGCAAGTTTCATCCAAATCAGAACAAGTCGATCCTGATTCTCCAACTTTTTCTGCTCTAATTTCTGAATATGCTCCACTTACTTACTTAGATTTTATTTAATCAACAGTTTATTTCGTCAAGCAAATGTAGACTACATATAAATTGTTTACAATGTTCACTTACATACTACGCATTATTTCTACGACAAAGCTGAGCTTTTATTTGATTTTTTGACATAGTAAAGTCAAGAAGTTCGCAGTATTGATTGTAATGGCGCATTATTCGATTGACTGGACTGTATTTTGCATAATTTGTTCTAGTATTTTTTTTCTAAAAATAATTTCCTGGAACGTAGTTGACGGCTAGGTATATAAAAATAAAATTGCGATAATAATGGAACTGATTGAATGCGTTGAGAAATAATGTCGCTGATGAAATAAAGCATTGCAAAGTCTTTAGGTGTTTGTATGTTGATGAGCATGCAGCGTGCTTCGTATAATGGTAGAGGAAATGCTGTCCAGTTTAATTTACGTAGTGTATATAAAAGAAATTGATTTTGTATCGATTCAATGCGCTCTTCGTGAATAATGTTACATGGATTCCATACTAGGCTGCAATAATCCAAAATGGATTTGACATATGCACTATATAACAATTTTATAGTTTATGGGTCTTGGAAATTATGACTGAAACGTTTGATAAAGCCCAGCATACTGTTTGCTTTATTGATTATTGTGTTGTAATATTCCACAAATGTTAGTTTGAAGTCCAAGATTACACCTAAATCTCGAACATTTTTTTTTTCTGCTATTTAATTTCCTAAAAATATGTCTACAGAATGTATTTCGTTTTTCCTACTGAAAGTTTGCAGCACCAAATGTGGAATAGTTTGATTTCGTTCTGGAATATTACAGCGTCGCTGATAATTTTAATTTCCATGAAGAGTTTCATGTCATCTGCATATATAAGCATTTTTAGATTGTTGAGTATGAAGGAAATGTCGTTTATATTCAAAATGAAAAGAAAAGGCCCTAGGTGAGAGCCCTGAGGTACGCCAGATGTTACATTAATTCGTTCAGAGTTTATGTTTTGGAAGCGAACTACTTGTACAAGATTCGTTAAGTATGATTCAAGCCACTCCAGAAGGTTATGTTCTATGCCATATTTTTGTAGTTTGTATAGAAGTAATGGTGTGTCAGTACGGTCGAAAGCTTTACTAAAGTCGGTGTAAAGAGTTTCTACGTGGTTGCCAGCGTCCATTGCGTTCAGAGTGAATGTCACAAATTCAAGGAGATTTGTTGTAGTTGAGCGGCCTTTGAGAAAAACATGCTGTTTGTTAGTTATTACGTTCTTCGGTTGTTGAAAAAGTGTTTAGTTTACAATTTTTTTTGATTCTTCATGTGCTGCATTTATAGCTATTTAAGTTGATTGCAGAGGTCTATGTAATTTTGGAGATGAGTGTCACTTTTTTCTTGTTTGTAAATTTTGTGTGCTTTTTGTTTTCTATTTTTCAGATGTTTCAGTTGTGAATTGAACCATACAAGTAATTTGCTATTATAATTTTTCCTTCTTCTTTTTCTCGGTTAAGTTTCTGCTTATATATCGTTTACAATTTGATAAAATTTTTCTACTTCGTCGTCGACATTTCCTTCCATATTCAATACATTTCGCCGATTAATTATATTTAGTCTACGCTTGACTTCTTCAAAGTCAATTTTATTGTATTCCAGCACTTCCTCATACTCCAAATCGTAGGAAAGGAATGCATTGAGTGTAAATAATGAATATTCAATTGCGGTGTGAAATGCTTAATTTTTTTATAATGGCAGGTTTGATGCATTCACACAAAAGTCTGCTGTGCAATTTGTGAAAAGAATATCTAAATATGCACTAGAAATTTTGTCGAAAAAGTAATGCAATGTTGCGTTTTTTCCTACGACTGGAAGTAAAATGGATTCATTTTTAATGTCAGAAATGAAGTCGGCATGGCGTTGGTTGAAGTCGCCAAAAATATGAAGCTTTACTTCAGGTTCCATATTCGAAATGACTGTGACTAAAGATTGGAAGAATAATTCAAGAGATGATTTGTTTGAATTTTCGGGAGGTGGGAGAAGACGGTGCAGAAAATATTAACTTTACCCGATATTGAGGCTTTGACTCTTACATGTTCAAATTCTTTAGATTTAGGAGTAATAATTTCTTCAGAAATAAAGCAAGAGTTAATAGCTATGAGGACTCCACCTCCACCTTTTTTCTGACAAAGAGATAAATTTCGGTCGTGCCAAACATTAGTAATTTCCAAATACTTCTTCGCTTCTGACACTTGCATCCCAGCTGGTTTCTGGGCTGGTCTGGGCTTTACATGCGATTGAAATTTTGGCAATATACCAGAAGTTCAGTCACATTTTGTTTAAGAGGCGTAGAAGTTTTTGAGAATTTTGTTATACTTACATTACTAATTTCTGGGTCTATTTCTTCGTCAAAGAGCGTCATTTGTTCTGAAAATTTGACTGGTAAAATTTGTTCGTATTTTCGCGTAGTTATTGTAAGCGAAGGGTTCGCTCACTGAACAGATAGTTTCGATAGGCGTCGAGGTCTGCTACGGCTTCGTCCGGCTTAAGTCCAGATTCTTGATGTACTTCAGTGAAGATGCGCAGGAGATGCTCAGGAGTATAGCGAGAGATTTGTTAAAATAATCGATTATTCGCCTGTTAAAATTAAGAAAAGTTTTCATCGATACAGCATCTTTATCGATTATCTGCGAACTGTCGTGTTTGGTTGTTATGTGGTTCGT
This sequence comes from Malaya genurostris, assembly GCF_030247185.1. NCBI lineage: Eukaryota > Metazoa > Arthropoda > Insecta > Diptera > Culicidae > Malaya > Malaya genurostris. Next base: position 131,604,361 of record NC_080570.1, read on the forward strand.
AGTTCTGTTTGGAAACAAGTTTTAGAATCGAAAAACTATCCAATTCTTACAGTTACAATCAGAAGTAATAAAAGTCATTTTGATTGACTCAATAGACGAAATAACGTAACCTAATTCTGAGAACGAAATCCATGTCCAGTCAACGACATTAGCGGGACAGTAGATTCAAAATCGTGTTCCTTATTCCATTTACTCTTTCAGTCATTTTCGGTTTTCAGTGAAAACGGTACACTGTGCTGTGTCGATGTTCAATCGAAACTTCGAGAAACGATAATGGCAGGAAGCGATGATCACATTGATTTTTGCCTGTTGGTACTCGAATCTCCATAGTAGTTTTAGTTTCCCAAGAAGCTCTGGGGTGTAATTACTTTAATTAATCATATTTTAGACACTATTTATTGCCAAACGTTACAGATCAATATATCGAATGAAGAATGAGATTTGAAATTCGACTGATTCCCCCTGCAGACGTTTTTTCGGTTTCGGCTTGTCGTAGGAGAACGAGCGACGTTGGCATTGATACTCTCTTTTGTTGCAATGAGAGACGAAAATGCTATGATTAGAACAACAAAACGGTCAGCCAGTCGAGTGTCACCTTCCGATCATATGTATTTAGTGAAATACGTATGATTCCCATTGAATAAAAAAGAAGGTAGATTTCGGTCCAACTAAACTTCGGTCCCAAATGTGCCGAGTGAACGGTCGGTTCTTTGATCGATCAACTAATTATTGAACCAATCTGTTGTTGTTGTTGTGCCGTGCCTATTAGGCGTTAGGCGTTCGTTCGTTCGCTCGCAGAGGATGGTGCACACCGACTGGACCGCTGTCATATTTCAACAAGCTGATAAGATCAATCACGAGTGCACCAAAGCGCATCGTCCATCACGTAGTTTTAGGGCCACGGTGGCATTCGCGGTGTGTGCGACCAGCTTCTAGCGCTTCTAGTTTCCACCGGTGGCGTTCCAACCTGGCGTGACTTTCCGAAAGTCCTCATGACGATGACGACGACGACGACGACGCCGCGGTCGGGTGTTGTGCATTGAGCGTGCACACACTGCTGCAACATTTCGTAATTACGAGATGCGAATTATGTGTCATGCATTCGCCATAAAAAATAATAGCATTCTTGGGGTCGGCTAGTGCTTGCTAGTGCCGTCCTACTCCGACCCGTCGGTACCCATATGGTAGGTCCCCTTTTGCTCCATCCCTCGGGGCCCGGACTACGGGCTACCATTGCTAGGGGGGGACATTAAAACTGTCAGCCAGCAATTGGTAGTTTATGATTATAAACGTGCTCGCGAGCGAGAAAATAAAGTCCCAACGATCGGAACCCTTGTGTACGCGGTTTGGAACGGTTTGGGGTTGCAATGTGAAGTCCTCGTCGTCCGAAAGCAACAATCATCGGCGTCGTGAGAGTGCAATCCGAACGGGAACCTTCCATACGTGTGGGAGCCAGAGAGTTGGAAACTGGTAGAGTAAAAGAAAAAAAAAATAACCTGGCCTCCAATGCGTGTGCGTTTATTTATTTATTTGTTTTATTGTTTGCTATTAGGTTTCCGCGGTCTACTTGGGGAGAACCCACGGATCCTGGTCGAGGTTTTCCGGGTTTTGGTAAACAGGGCTGCAAATCTAATGGTCAATACTCACGCGCCAGCGCGCACGATTGTGATTAAAAATATGATCCACGCATCAGGACCGTGGGACGGGGAAGCGACGGGGGCATCACACTGGTTGCTATTTGTGACTGTTCCTTCTGAGCACTCGCATAATTCTCACACTCAAGTGGCTGCAACCAGCTGTAGGTCTCCGGACGTGGACGGTGAACTGGAGTGTATTTTTATTCGAAATAAATTTCAAAATTCGTGAAGAGAAAAAATTACCACCAACTGGCCTCGTGTAAAGTTGCCTGCCGTTGGTGGACGGGTCAAGAAATAATTATCAATAAATATCGTTAGCTGATAGGTTGCTCTCGTCTTGGCCGGTGGAAGAGAGCGATGCAGTTGCCGTTCCGAGGGGGAAAAACGAAATCGCGACATCCGAGTGTAGGGTTTGTACTTCTTTTTTTTTATTTGGGACATCTGGAAACGCGACTGATCGGTGTTTGTCACGTCAGGATATATGCAGCAAGATTGAAGATATGAACCTTTGAAGCATTACGAGATAGATTGGATCGGTTTATGACCTACTTATTTGATCCAGTTTTTGCTCCTGTCATCGACTTTCTACTCTAGTGATAACCCGCTCTATACCCGCAAATCATCATTACCTGTTCGACTGCCGCAGATGCACTCGACATGTTTTGGAACCATTGGACATTACTTTTGCCCACATTTAGAAACCGCCCCTAGAAAGACTTCAATACTTTGATATAGTGCAGCACAGAAAGCAACAAAAAAATCAATATTCAAACACCGGACACAAAATCCCTGACTCACTTGGTGGTTTCTGTCTCCGAACCGAGAACAATGGGACACTAGACACACACCTACCCACCCACCGAACGCCACAACTCCCCCCTCCCCGCCTCGTAATCAGAACCAGAATCAATCGGGAAGCACACGCAATACCTCCTCACTCGTCGGAATTGGTGCACTTTTTTTTTCGGAATTGACACAAAAACGAACCCACAGAAGGTTAGGGGGGATGGGGATTCGGCATCGAGCAACGAAAAAAAAAATGGTTGTAATAGCATGTGAACCGACCCAAACGCGGGTAAGGAAAAGAACTCGCGTGGGTGGTGAGTCACGCGCGGAAAAAGAAGGTGTCACAATGCACCCCCCCAAAACCGACCCGGTTCCGTAGATTCCGGGGCGGGCGGGGAGAGCGCGGTTCATTCATTCATTGCATCACAGCGAACCAGGTCCCGGCGTTCTCTCTCTCTCTCTCTCTCTCTCATTCAGAACAATTGATTGATTTCATGGTTGCGTTTTTCGAGCTTCTAATATTTTTCCACGATAGTGACTTGTTTCGATTTATTTTTTTTTCTTTCTGTCCTGTCTTTCGGTTTAACGTTTGTTTGAGTTCGTTTGAGAGTCAGAACGGCAGCAGCTGTTCGTTTGCCGATGTCATATATTGATTTGCGTTGGCTTGACTTCATTGTGCTCGGTTGCAATTTGGGACAATTTGAGAATAGATTATGTATTCGTTCGATGCAGTGAACTTCTCGGAAATGATTAGCATTAAACCTTGGAAATCATTACATTCGAGTTCCGTTCACATTAACCTATGATAAATTGACATGTTTATATTAAAACCCTTATATATTCCACCTAGTGGTGTAATAATGTATTTCTCATATTACTTATATTTTCAAAAACATAAACAAAAAAAAATTTTTTTTCAAACTTCCAATCATCATCTTTTCAATTTGTAAACAGTTATATTAAGTAAATATACATTTAAATTTGGTAACCCTGCTCGCTATACAAAATTGAACAAAGCACGCTATGTGCTAGGCGGTTGTGTTTTCTTCTTCCGTACCAGCGCGTACCGATGCGTACCGGTTTTGACTCTCAACGCCCTATAACTTCGGAACCGGAAGTCGGAACTGGATGAAATTTCACAGTATCTTGAGAGCTTCAGTTTCAATCATAATTTGTGAAAATCGGTTAACCCGTTTGCTGAGAAATCGAGGTGCGTTTCGTTTTTGAAGCTTTTCTTCACTATCACCGGTGCGTTCGGAAGCGGAAACCGGGTACTAGTAGTCCAAGAGTAGATTTATATATCAACTAACTAGATGAATTTATCAGTAAATTTTATAAAAATTTGCACCTGTAATACAAATTCATCTGGTATGCCACAAGGTAGCAACCTAGGCCCATTGTTATTCATCCTGTATTTCAACAATGTGATGCTCCGACTTCACCCTGGTTGTAGTATTGCATATGCCGATGATTTGAAACTGTATTTTGTCGTTCGTACCACCGTAGAATGCATCCGTCTTCAGTCTACTTTGGACCTCTTCGTCGATTGGTGTCATCGGAATAAGATAACTGTTAGTGTTTCGAAATGTACAGTTGTGTCGTTTCACCGTATCAAGAAGCCAATTATGTTTGAGTATAATTTTAATGGAGCGATCCTCCAAAAAGCTGACATGATCAGTGATCTAGGTGTAAAGACTGTCCCAGAAAGTATGGACGCAACCAAAAACCGCCGCCATTTTGTAATGGTTCAGAATCTGTCAATTTTTATGGCTGCGTCCTGTTGTTTACACTCTTTGCTAATTACTTGTGCAGTTGTTTATTCGTTTTCATTAGTTTGTTTCGAAATGCGTGGACTTTCAGCAGAACAACATCGAAAAATTGTGTACAAATGGTGCACAGAACGCGGACTGTCACTGAGAAAGATAGCAAAAATGGAAGGAGTAAGTGAAAAAGCCGTGCGAAATGCTATCAGGAAGTTCGGTGAGGATAACACCTTTGAGGATAAATCAAAAACTGGGTCGAAAAAAAGTCCTGTTAACCTTCAGTTGGATAAACGTATACTGAAGGCGTTCGAGCAAACGAAGGAGGTTCCAGTTCGGGATGTGACCATAAAAGTGGGCACTTCCAAGTCAAATATTCTTCGTGCTGAAAAGCGTTTGAATCTTCGAACCTATAAGAAGCAGAAACAACCAAAACGTAGTCCGAAACAAAAAACATCGATCAGGCCGAGGGTTCGAAAGCTGTACCATACGCTGGAAATTTGAACTGCATAATCATGGACGACGAAACCTACGTGAAACTCGATCACAAATCCTTGCCGGGACCACAATATTATACGGTGCGAGAAGGGCAAGTGTTAAACCAGTCCGAGACATCGATTGAAGTCGAAAAATTTGGAAAGAAGCTATGGTCTGGCAAGCAATTTGTAGCTGCGGTAAGATTTCGAAACCCTTCATCACCACTACTTCAATGAACAGCGAAATATACATCAAGGAATGTTTACAAAAACGACTTCTACCCATGATTCGAAGCCACAAGGATCCTGTTGTCTTCTGGCCAGAGCTTGCTTCTTGCCACTACTCGAAATCAACGGTAAAATGGTATACTACCACTTTCGTCCCAAAAGACATGAATCCACCAAATTACCCACAACTTCGACCAATTGAGGAATTTTGGGCATTAACGAAGGCACATCTTAGGAAACATGTCTCGGCAGCCGAAACCATTCAACAGTTCGAAAAAGATGGGAAAAAGTGTCCAAACTTGTCGCCAAAAAGTCTGTACGGAATTTAATGAGGAACGTTCGCAAAAAGGTGCGCCAGTTAGTCTACAATGGCTAAGTAGCGAATGTTGAGAATAATATTCTGTTGTTGTAGTCTAATATTATCAGTATATCGAATAAAATTTTAATATCTAACACTTGTGAATTATTTACAGCGAAATCAAAGTGCGTCCATACTTTCTAGGACAGTCTTTAGTTTGTAAAAATCGTTTGAGAAACTTCCGAGAAAATTTTATGATCATTTTCTCATAGATTTGCACATATTACATTGTTATTCTGGAATTGGAAGTCGGATCAGGATAAAATTCAATAGCGATCTATAGAACTATACTTCTTCTTGAATTCTAGAACAATAATTAAGTTATGAAAACTCGATTTGTTGTCCCAAGATTGCTCGTTATTGAATTTTATCCTGATACGACTTCCAGTTCCAGAATAACAATGTAATATGTGCAAATCTATGAGAAAATGATCATTAAATTTTCTCGGAAGTTTCTCAAACGATTTTTACAAACTAAAGACTGTCCTAGAAAGTATGGACTTTGCATATTTTATTTTTCCATATTTCATTGAAAAGGGCTAAACATTTTCAACCAATTTTTTCAAAGAGTTATTGTCGAAGTCCTACAAAAAAGTGTTATCCTAGTAATTTTCTCAAAATCAGTCAAATTTTTCAATAAAAATAGTGAAAAAAAGTCCATATCAAGTCTTACACTGAGAAAAATGGATTATAAAAATTAAGGATCGATTTACATAAGAACCATTATTGATTTTTGATAGAAATCTGTTCCCGATTTTACGAGAACGCCGTAAATATTATGATTATTGTGAGATCCGAAATCAATGTGGTAGAAACAGGTGGGGCAAACACAACTCATTTGTGTTAGTGAAATTAACTTTGCTTTAGCAAGCCAAGTAAAACTAAAAACCACGTGCTTGCTTTTGTCACATCGTTCGGACTAGTTGGCATTGAATCATAGCATGTTTATTTTTCATGTAAGTCGTCATACCGAACAGTTTACAAATTTTTGGTTACCAAAGCAAGCAAGCCATGTGTTCTGCCCCACCTGTTTATATCACATGGGACACCGGCCGTGCGCAATCTGAACATGTACGGAGTATTGTTCAATCGGGTTGCCGTCAAAGTTGTGTTTCACTACGATCTGAGTATTTCAATGGGCAGGATAATTTCTAGAATTTTTTATGGGCTTGCCTTGCCTAGTTTATGATAAAATTCTCAGTAGTATGGGATAGTCTCGACTCACCTAGTTTATAAACTCAAAATTCAATTATATTTCCAAAAAGTTTGGTATGAACGAGCATTGAGAAGAAATTCAGAGCCAAAATTTCAACCGCAATAATTGAACGAATCATCGCACAAAGCGCACCGTGCAAACCCGATACATAGAAATGCGGAATGTTTTCAGTGATTGAGTGTGGTGGGCTCGCGACACGTTTTGTTCACTAATAAAACAAGCACTAACTGTATATGATTAAAAACCACAAGTATTTTTAATTGACTAATATGAGGGAATTACGTTTGTCCCTGTTGTTTGAGATGGTCGATTTAGTTATTCAATTTATCACTAGAATGTTATATCAAACAAAAAAAACCTTGGAATTAATTATTGTTTTCTGATTGTACTACTAAGTTTCAACCGGTATTCGCAGGTTCCCAAAAAAGAAGTAATTGGAGTAAATTAGGTTTCTAGTTGATGAAAACTGGAGTAGCATACATAATTGATTTTTTTCATGTCGTTTTAATTATGTGTCAAAACCCTTGGTTATAAGTGAATAATTTTTTACCATTTCTCATGCGGTTTATATCGATAATATGTAGTTTTGAAATTCTTATAATCGTAGATGACGGCTTCCGGTTTGAGGATATTCCTTCAAATCGTAATATAATTCGTATTTTCGAGACCAGTTTGAGGAGCTAGCTATCGAAATTGATGTCATAGTAATTCCTAAATTAAATTTATAAATCACAAATGATTTCAAAGGAATTGAATTTTTCAAATTTAAATGAATTTGTGCATTGGTTTTTTCATGTTCCCTAAATTTTTAGCTTTGTGCGTTCCGCCTTATATTTGCACCGTTACAATTCTGCAAGTGAAGCATTGAAAGTTTGCAAAATTCTCATAATATAGTATTCAAAACATTTATTTCTTCAAAACAAAAAAATTGTCAATAAACTAGTACTAGCTACAGATTGAATCAGTACTCAGATCGGTTAGGCCATCTCTGAGAGTACGAATTGAGTCCGTCTGTTGCAGTTACTTACGAAACCGGAATCCGGAAACCGATATAATTGAAGTCGGTTCGAGAAAAGCGACCGGAATCCATTGTTGAGTCCACGGTTACAATCTTCGGTCATTAATCAAAAACCGAAATTAACTTGTTTTGTCGTCTACTGACAATGACTACCAATTGGAATAGTTTTGAGGCAAGTTTAGAAAATTACTTTACGTTTCTTACTTCGCCGGTTTTAGTGACGGTATAAATATTATAATAATCTTCACTCTGTAATTCTGGAACCGCAAGTCGGATCCGGATGACATTCAGAAACCATAAGACCTTTCATTTTAACCGGAGTTTGTGCAAATCGGTCAAGCCATCGCTAAGAAAAGTGAGTGAGCAAAATTGTTAAAATCTGTCACACCATCTCTGAAAAAAGCGATGAAGTAATTTGAAATAGGAATTTTCATACTAATCACATTGTAATTCCGGAACCGGAAGCCGGATCGGAATAAAATTCAGAAACTTTGTATGGGACAATTATACCTTTTATTTTAATCTAAGCTTGTTAGAATCAGTTGAGCCGTCTCTGAGAAAAGTTCGTGTACTAATTTTCAATTGTCTAGAACATATCACCGTGTAATTCCGGAACAGGAGGTCGGATTCGAATAACTTTGAATGAAGTTACAAGACCTTTAATTTGAAACTAAGTTCATGAGAATTGATTCAGCCATCTCCGAGAAAAGTGAGTGTAAAAATGTTACTTACCTACCATAGTTCCGGAACAAAAAAGTGAATTTAAAAATTATAAAATTATGTAGAGCAAAAATGCCAAAGAAAACGAAGGATTCCTGCAAATTTGTCTCAAAACTTCTTATAAATTGTAAAGGTTCTGCTAGTGTATTCAAGATTCATATAACAATTAATAGGAAAAAATTCATAGCGTTTTTGTTTTTACAGTTTCGTGATTTATTAAGAGAGTATCATTACAGTACCGTTATAAACCCCTAAATGCACACTGTTGTTTTTTTGGTTTTTGTTTTTTTTTTTGGCAACATACCAGTTTTCGTGAAATGAAACCTCAAGAAATAAACTTTGCTAACAATATTTTATTTCTTGCTATAGTTACTATTTGGGTCGATGTGCACAGTATAAATAATTTGTGCAAAAAAGGGAAATTTTTGATATCTCGCATATTTCAGTGAGTGTTGTCTCAAGCTTAATTTTTTATCTTATAGTGAAATCAGATAAAAACAAATTTTGAGTAAAATAATCGTTATTAAATAAACAAAATACATTCTACAAGTAAATCATGCTATTTTGCAGCGTGCTATCAATCATAATTCATTTTATTTGATGCAATAGAGCAATGTTTGTTGAGTATGGCGGATAGGGTAGAACTTTCCATTCCAGCGTTTCTAAGCAAGGGTGAAGCCAGAAAGAAAGCGACACGTGACGCGAAGTGAAGCGATGCAAAACTTCACAGATCGTACGGAGTCGCGCGGCAGAGCTCCGTCCATTCAAGTTCAGCAGAAAAATGACAAGTATGTCAGAGTGAACTCGATGCGTTGCGAAGCAACTACATACCGATCGCGTCGCACTCACTCTGACATACATGTCATTTTTCTGCTGAACTTGAATGGACGGATCTCTGCCGCGCGACTCCGTGCGATCTGTCAAGTTTCACATCGCTTCGCTGCACGTCGCCTGTCGCTTTCTTTCTGGCTTCACCCTAAGAATTTATGGCTTTTTAATCACGCTTTTCCTGCAGCGCTCAGTCCTAACGCATCATACGTTTGACACAGATTTTCATCAAGCAATGACACCAAATTTTCCATTTCGATCTATTTCGGTTGTTCGGAATGATTGTTGTCTTCTAAGTCAAAATTTTCATTTTTGAACTGTGCTAACCATATTCTGCATGAATAATCCAATAAAATATGGCTATTTTCCGCTGCACTTTTCTGAATGTTAAAGTAAAGAAATTACACTCCACGCAAAAACAATCTTTCAGGCACAAAAATCAACGTGTTTGATACTGCACAACAAATGCTACGAACACAAATGAAATGTAGCATACAGATAAAAATGCACTATTTTAGTAGCTTTCAGAATTATATTCACTTTTGTATGTGCGACTATGAATAGTAAGATAACGCCAACTCTCTTAAAAACGCAACGAACTTGTTCCAACACCTTGTATTTATAAATACGAACTGCTCTAAATGAAGGATTTAAAATTCAGTACTAGATGTTTACGTGTATGATTTACGATCTGCACGAAATTTATCTTCAAAACTAGTCCAAAAGTTTTTTCAACATACTATTCATTTAATCCATGGTAGAGCAAACTCTTTTTAGCTATGTCGGTCTCTGGTTTTCGAATCCGGAAGCACCGTCAGCAATAGTCAAAGACTTTTAAAAAGATTTCCACAAATGTAAATACATTCAAATGAATAAAACGTGCAATCAACATTTTGCCAACAACAAATTCATTTTTATGATCACTTGATTTCTTCAATCACAATTACCAAAATGTTTGAAATGATTGAAGCTACACGTGTTGTAATTTAAGAAATTGCGAAAAGGTTAAATGAATGAATAAGCGGAAATGAAATTTGCGGCATAAAATTGACATGCAATTCGTACACGTTTAGAAAAAAATACTCAAGAATGAGTAAGATCCCACTCATCTTCAGAAAAAGTGGAACAATTCTAATTTTTAAGTCACGCCTTAGTTACTCAAATTTTTCCACTCCACTGGAAACGATGTTTGGGTAAAATCTACTCATTTACTGAATAATATTTCACTTGTACATAACCCAAAAGTTTAGTAATAAGCACTTAAATTTTGCGTGAAATTTCATTTGACAGTTTCTCTTTGTTTAATTTTTCTTTCATGATTTACCGCACTAATTTTATATTTGACGCCTTACTCTTCGCAAAACTTTCAAGGTAAAACCACAAGTTTTCGATTTATATTGGAAACTTTGGATAGATTGCAGTAATGGCTCCGTAATAATCAAAAGAGAAAGTAAATAAAGAGAGGCTCACATTTACAGTTATGTCCTTTTGTCGTGGGACGATCGAATTGTGTGGCATTTACACGGAATTCTTACCTCGCTATTTCCTCGCCGTTTCAGCATCAATTTCATCAAACAACGAAGTTAACCAGACGTACGCAATTTGAGCAATAGAAAATGGAGAATGATATCACAAAATGTTTCATTCAATTTATCGACGGTTGGCTGAAATAGCAATCCTCAAATTATTCGATGCGTAGAACTCAAATTCAGAGTACGAATAACGGGTAAATATTCAAATTTTTGGCGTTCCATGCATCATTTCAAAATGAGTAACTAGTATGTACTTAACATCTGAGTAACTTTTTCCTAGCGTGTAGGAGTTTTCTGACAGATGACGGTAGAGATGCCAGATCTGCAGGTTACTTTAGTAGACATTTGAAAATCGAGTTTTTCGCAGTCTTTCGAAAAAATTTACATACTTTTGAAATCGTCGCAATTTTTTTTTTTTTTTTGTTGCTCGCCAAGAGAATCTAGATGTATTTTATTTATGCTAGCAGCCAATGTAATTATAAAGCAAATAAATAAATGCAATAGAGATCAGTGACACCAGAGCGCCGCCTGGTGAGAAATGGATGCAAAAATGCTTCTAAAATGTATGTTCAAAGTTAGCTACGCGTTTCATATAATCACAGTATGTATTGGAAAAAGTGTCACTGTCTTCGTACTGTGCGAAATCTAGATTTACTTGATTTATAGTGTAATAGAAACAGATGACAGTTTACAGTCCAAAAATTTGCTAGACTTTTACAATCCACCGTCATAGCTGATCACACATTCAATACTCTCAAATAGAAAACGTAAATCGGTCAACATAGAATACTGAGTCGGAATTCCAAATGAGCATACACTGGCTCTGCTGTTCCAATCCCTTTAGGTACATGAACCTTATCAACAAATCATGAACATCAAACGTCAGATGGCTGACACACAATCGTAGGAAATTAGAATGATTCTAACAGAAATCTACCAACATCTAATATTCAGCAGGAAGTACTCCACTAAGCCGACTCTGGTTTGCATAGTGTCATGCATGTGTGCAATTAGCAGGCAGAAAAAAAATCATCTCGCTCCCGACTCTTCACTCTAGTCCTTCTCTATCTCTTTCTTTCTCTTTCTCGCCGAATCACGCAATTTTTAGCGTTTGGCAATGACAAACCCATATGCACCGGCTCTGTCGGTACTGACATTAACCGCACAGGAACATCACGTTTCCTACAATATGTGCCTATACAGTATCTATCTGTTCCAGTTCCAATGCTCCCTCACCACCCACCTTCGAACTGTTTTGCCAGCTATACTCAACCTGGTGGTGGGACGGGGGCCATTCTGGCACAGGAAGGTCACGTAGCTACAGCAGCTACTCGGCTACGCACACACCTGAACCGGAGTAGATTAGAATGGAACGGGCACACACAAGCGCGTAACTAACTGCAATGTACGTGACAATAGTGAAACCATCAAAGTCAGCTATGCATTCGATGGCTCCCTGCTGCCAGCTGCAGTCGCATTTGGCGTTCCTGACTCTATTACCAGAGGCAACTCAATAAACTAAACCATCTTTTCGCGGGAGGCTGCTTCGAGCGAGATAGAAAGAGAGAGAAAGAGAAACGAATTGTCTTTCGGGTTGGGATGCAGCACGGGAGGCGACGACGGCCCCTCGACAGCAAAGGGTCATTGCGATGATAAATAGATAATGCAGTGTGATGCTGTCGGTGCTTATGCTTCTTGATGCCGTTGCAGTTACAGCTGCTGCTGCTGCTTCTGCTGCTATAGCGGATCGCGTACCTACGCGGGGTTGTGCAGTCGATAGCGTTGCGAAACTGCTTGCGATCGATCGGTTGCGTCAGCAGTCGGTTACGGCAACAGCACAGATGCATCCCGAAAGAGGTTCCGTGTGCTTTGTTCCCAATCGGGTTTAAATTTATCGAAAGATTATTTATAAACGTACTTTTTTTGTTGCATGAAGCCAACAAAGACACCGGACGGACGCGGTACCTGATCTGACTGACGACTGGTGACTTATGCGGTATTCTGTGTTTGTCGCTAAATGTCATCGTTGATAAATATATAGGTATAGACAAAAATTCTTTACCACTAGATGAAGAAAACAACTGAAATATGCCCAAATCAGCCTGTATAACCCAAGTAAACTTTAAACTCCACGAAAGCCTACTGAAAACCTCTATAAGAGCATACTCCGGCCAAGTGGGCCATCCTTCATAAGGTTTCTAAAGCAAAGTGAAGAATCGTCATTAACCTTCGTTAAATCCTTTTCGAAATGTTCCAAATTCAATAAAATTGTGAGACCAGCTTTACGATCAACCAGGCGCGTACACAGGGGGGGGGGGGGTTTTAGGGGTTCAAACCCCCCCCCGAAACAAAAAATTATAACCCATGGGAAACATTGTGATATAAATTGTACATGTGTTGATTTATCACCATGTTCTAAAACCCCCCCCGAAAATTTTCTCTGGCTACGCGCTTGCGATCAACATTAAATTTATTCGAATTCCGCAATGAATAAACTGTCATTTCGGTAGAATTCTTTCCTGAATTTGTATGTGTCAGTAAGAATATATTATAATTTAGTTACGATTTTGAGGCTTTTCAAGAATGCAAAAGCTTCATGCACTTCTATTTTTATCGTGAATGTATAGGTAAAATAATAATTATAACTAACTGCCTGGAAATAAATGCGGTTTTTGAGAAAGTCTCCATGATTTATAACTGATTTTCGTGATTCATCGTCATTTTTGTATAATCTGTTTCGTTGTGTCAAAATTTGAGCATATATTCTGAAAATGAATCGTAAAAGTCCATCGTATTTACTCATTTTCGTATTTCGAAGTTTATTTGATGTCAACAAGTGCTACGATATAATACATCCAAATGGCAGCCATGAAATTTTACTTAATTCAAATTACACTTAACCTAAGAAGTGACAAAACAAATCTGTATAAAATGTTCAAAACGACGAATGTAACAATGAGAGATTTGTTTACTTTCTCTTCCGATTATTACGGTACTCTTAGTAATCCTTCAAGTTTGCTTTGAGTGAACCTGTCATCCAATGCACATGCACACACAGAACTAGATTAATGAAAGAATTCATTCTAGTACAAGTTATTTTGTTTTTAGTTCAGTTGTTAGTGAAGATAAAAAAATTTATAGAACCTTTAAAAACTATTATATAACTTGTCAAAAGATGCACTTATTATAGTTGTCATCAAATTTGTAGTGATTACAGAATCAATTACAAAACTCTTATAAATTATAATCAGAACCATTGAGCAATTTGACGTCTCTGTTACGCACACCGATGCAGCGTATACGGATATTGCGGGGTTTGATTTTACACTGACGTAAAAACATTTATGAATTTTATAATTATACACTGCGGAAAAAGTGCTTAGAGTTTCATTAGTTTAGAACTTATGAAACAAGCAAGATTCAGTTCTATTTCGTGTTGAAGATTTTTGTGAGCACTTTTATGGTTATCTTAACTGTTTTCTAAGCATTGCACAATTTTTCGTTCCAAATATTCCTTCAATAATCGGCCCTATGCGGCTCGACAAAATTCACTGGGCATCTTTGGCACACTGACACTAGTATTAACCACACTAACACATTCACGCGTGCATTGGTCAATAAGGCATTCGAATTGTTACTCGAGGAAACATTAACACAAGAATACGCTCATACAGAATTCGTACGAATTGAACGAATCATCGCACAAAGCGTATCGTGCAAAACCAACACGGAGAAATCTATATATATATAAAAATGCAGAGATCATTCTTTGTAATCGCATCACGTAAGAATGGATGGACGGATTGAGATGCTTTTTTTTTGTTTGATCAGTTTTTACCCCCACCGGGTTCGTACATCAAAAAAATTAGGAAAACTTACCGGAAAAGTGGGAAAAACCAATAAAGTTATTTTGTATGGACAATGGAATTTTCCACTGAAAAAGTCGCCAATGATTGCTAGATCTACAATTGATGTTTGGCGCGCAAGGAGATGCTCAGTATTTCGCCGTTGAAGAAAAGAATACTAGATCTTTGGAAAATCGTTTGGCGCGCAACGAGTAGATTTACAGTATTTTTACATGCATGATTGATTCGTCATTTGGAAACACGTGCTTAATAGGGTATCAAAATCATTACTTGCCAAATGACTGTTTTAGCTATACCGTAAACAGAAATGTCATTTACCAGTAGATGTAGTTAGATGAATTATGTTGGCCATCGTGGGCGTGAGTTGAACAAATCAAATTATGTAACGATTTTTTACGTATCACTGTTAGGATTCTGCTGTTGAAATAATGAGTTCAGATGAAAATATTTTTCTGGCATTTAGCATGCTGAAGTTTGTTCAGCCGATTCGAGTGAGTTTTCAAGAGTGGTTTACTTCAGAACGGTTTGCTTAGGATGCTATTCATGACATTTGTAAGCTGCTTAAGCCAAATCATTTCATTTTCCGAACTTTGGATTACTTGACGAATTACCATATGCGAATCGTGAATATCATATCTGAAGGAGAAATCGTGGCATGTAAGAACCATCAGTTGTGAGATCTGCTGTTTTATACATTGGCTTTAACGATAAGAAGAATACTGGTATAATCACTCCTCATGTTCACTCCGCTAAAACAGAATATTGATTCTCAGGACTGAATACTAAGCAAAGCGATGTGGTGGCTCGACGAATGAGAGGCCTTTTGATACAATTCTTGAACGAATATAGCGTTCATGTCAAAGCTAATGGACACAATATTTAATAAAAGGGTAATTTGAACTTTCGAATGTCCAAGTATTTTTCATTTTATCGCTAATTCGTTAATCGAAAATTGATCCTGTCATTATCCTGCTACGAACATTCATCAAACACGACTAAGTAATATCACTAGCGGTGAAGTAGGTTATGGACAACCGTTCAAAATTAGTTTATTACTTTCGATAATCCCTAAGGATTTGCTATTAAATTTCAAACGTCTTCAGTACAAATAAGTCTTAATATTCAATGATAAACAACAATCCCCAAGAACTGCTTTTGGAAATTTGTGGGGTCAATTTAAAGTATTTATCTTGGTCATCTCTTTTTCATTCATCTGTTAATTTATTTATTTGTTTATTTAGGAGCAAGGGAAAAGCCTGCTGGAGCTGAGATTTTGGTTCTCCTTCTCCAGCAGGCATAAAACCTTCTCATCTTTTGTATCAACAAATAACATTTGACCAAATGATACATAACGAAATCTTAAATTACCCTTATTTAAACTACAAAGCTAACTAACAACTATTCATATGGACTAATTATCCTAATAAAACTAGCGGGAAAATATTTGGAGAAAACGGGTTTTAATGACGTTACGAGATAAATTGAAATTAAATCCATCAGAGCAAGTATTGAATACGCGACATATACTCGAAAACGGTTCAATGAACCCATAGTTAGTTCTAGCACGAGGAATTCTGAGAAAGGGATTAAACCGCAAATTACGCCGAAGAATGTCAAAACTTAGCTGTTGTAGGAGATCTGCACTATCAATTCGACATTGGACCGCGACGAAAACAGCTTTTTGTGTATCACGGCGGACAGATAGCAAAACGAAGTGTATGAGCCTACAACGATTTTCGTAGCTTGGAAGATTAAATGGATCTCTCCAGGGCAGGCGACGCAAAGCAAAACGAATGAACTTGCGCTGAACAATTTCAATGCGCAGCTTATCAGTTTGGTAATATGGTGCCCAAACAACAACAGCATACTCCAGTGCAGAAGGAACTAGAGCGCAATATAACGATTTCAGGCAGTATATGTTATTGAAATTTTTTGAGATGCGAAAGATGAATCCTAGCATCTTTAATGCTTTAGAGAGGGTATATTCTATGTGATCTTTGAAACTAAGTTTTGAATCCAATAACACTCCAAGATCCTTAATTGATGTCTCCCGTTTTAGTACAGCTTGCGAAATAGTGTAATCATACATGATCGTGGTTCGTTTACGAGAGAAGGAGATAACGAAGCATTTGAAGGCGTTGATAACCATTCTGTTGACGTTGCACCAGTTAGAAAATACATCCAACTGTGACTGCAAGAAGTTTGAGTCTTTCAGATATTTGATGAGATGAAACAGTTTGAAATCGTCGGCGAATGATAGCTTCATGCATTGCAATGCGAAATTCAGATCATTTAGATATAGCAGAAATATGAATGGTCCTAGATGGCTTCCCTGAGGAACACCAGAGTTCACGATGAATGATGGAGTAACGCAGTCGCCAATTCTCACGGTCATACTACGACCAGTCAGATATGATTCAATCCAATCTATCATCCCACATGTCAAATCTTTAGTTTGAGAGACGAAATTATTGTGTTGGATATGAATTTGTCGTAATTCGTTTATTGTAAGCCAAGTAATCAGTAAAATAATGGAAAGAAACATTAACGTTTGGCAACTCTGCTGTTCGAAAACACAAATTTGAAAAAATAATTTCAGGCGAGACGAAGTTCGACGGGTCAGCTAGTGCATAATATTTTCAGTGAATGAGCGTAGTGGGCTTACGACACGTTTTGTTCGCTAGTTTAAAAAAAGCACCTACTATGCATGGTTATAAACCATGAGTGTTTTAATGGACTAATATGAGGGAGACACATTTGTGCATGTTGCTTAGAACGATCAATTGTCACCTTATAATTGAGATTCTCGTCAGAAATCAGGATAAGAATTGAGCATGAAGCCAATTGTTAGATATGAATTTCGAACCTAAGTTTTGGACTTCTGAACCCGAAATTAATTCTAGAACTCAGTTTTATGATTCAATTCCAAAATTCCAAGAATCTAAGTCCAGAATTCAGACCTGCTGCTTGCTGGAATTAAATTCCAAACTTGAAGTCTGAAACTAGAATTTGAAACTGATTTCAATTCATTTATTCAGGTTCGGAATTCAACTTCAGGATTCATTTCTAGAACTTAATTTGGAACCAATTGCCATCTGGAGTTGAGTTCAGCTTCAGAATTCTAAAACTAATTTCATGAATTGAATTCTTGATTTGGATTCCAAACCTGCGATTTGCAACTGAGCTCTGAGCCTGTCTTAGGTCCCGAACTTGGTTTTGGAATTCAGCTCCAGTTCTTCAATTCTGGTCCATAATTTAGGTTTTGGTGTAGATAAAAAAAGGGATAGCAAAAAGATCGAATTAATTCCGCAAATCGGTTCTTTTTAAAACGAATAAAATATTCTCAAAGGATTTATGCCCGTTTTATTCGTATTCACGTCTACTAGTTATGTCTGTTAAATTTACCACAGCCCCCCTCAACCGTTTTTCAATTTGAATGAAACTTGGCACACGTTTTTAGAATCTCAAACTATTTGTGTCGCATGGAGGCAGAAAAAAGGTCAACTCAAGATTAAAATTTTAAAAAGGGCGTACGTATTTGTATTTGTATGCGTTTTCTTCAAATCGTGCTAAATCTGAAACTGTAAATTGTACAAATTTATTGGGTACTTTAAAACAATATACACTGTAAAAAAATTGAATACTTTTTCAAGAATTAGAAAACCAACCGAAACCCTAAAATAAAAAATATATTTAATCTTTTTTTCAAAAACATTTCATTTAAACCTCAACTTAAAAACCACATTTGGTGCAAATTTGATAAATTTGAATTCAAAACTGAAGCAGTTACAACTAAAATAATTTACCAACATTTGCAAAACTAGTTTTCGACGAAAAAGACGGGTGGGTAATGTCGGAGACATAACTGGATGTCGTGGATACAAAAACAATTGCCATGTTTCTTAACACTTCCCAATATCAATTAGTTGATCAATTGTATGAATTATGCAAGCATTCCCCTTTTTCACATTTTTCGCAAAAACAAAGAAGGCTTCACTTGATCTCGATTACTGTGAATTTCGCACAGCGAAAAGTGCACAAATCTAATCAAACAGTTCTAGATTTGCACTAAACTGAGGATATTTGCCTTCGATTTGCGAAGAAGAAATCCTAATAGTTCTTTAGAAAACTTTTAGAGCCATTAGAATGGCTGATTTTGTGTTTTTTCGTTGTTTTTTCACCAAAGAAAACGACTAGCAGCTGTGACGTAATCGCTCTTATCGGAAGCGAAACAAGCTTTGCAAACGACACACAACACATCTGCTCGCAGTGGCGACAGAATTCAAAATGATCCAATTTTTGTTGAGAGGTTTCTTTTTACGTGATTTTGTTTGTAGCTTTTTCACTAATGCGTGGTCCTAACGGTTATGAAAATAGCCGCATACAGAATTTTAATGTCGATTATTTCATTTCGGATTTGCATTTCATTGAAAGAAACTATCAAGATGCTGTACGGGATTCATTTCTGCCTTTCAGAAGGACCAAATTGTGGAACTCACTACAATATTAAGCACTGTTCGGAACATTTTTCTCGAACGATTTGTTGTACAGCAGCAGATAGGTTGTTCTCTTCCTCAGAACGCGTTCTGATTGGCTGGTGTTGAGTACTAGTGTACTATTGAAATACTTCAATGCTGTTGCTATACACGTTTAAGCTGAAAAATTTCCATTCTATTGGTAGTTAGAATATATAAATCCTTTCACAGATCACTGAGATATGAGCTTTTAAAATACGAGAAAGGCAAACGCGCCTTATGAATTATCCTCTTTGATACTCTTTTATACCAAACATTTCAGAAAAGTTTAATTTTGAATTTTTTGAGATTATGTCACATAACTGAATATTTTATCATAAAATTGTGATCATATTTCCGATGGAATGTAGCAAAAATTATGTTGATTCGTTAGATTCAACAAGAGATATTCACGATCAAAAACTTATCACTCTCTCAGAGGGTAAATTTAGAAAAGGCGTCCCATAGTAAAGTAAGTCGTATTCACGACAAAATAGCCAATAGCTAGCAAACACTAGAATATAGTTCTACAGAATGAAAGAAAGAAATTTGCTCATAACAACCTTTCTTCTAGAAGCAGCTGTTCGGGAGATATTTCGTGTGAGCTATAAGTAATGGTTTAATATAAAATTATTTTAAAAAAATAATATACCCGATCCTGTTATTTGAATTTATGTAATGTTTGCTTAAAGCGGTTCAACCATATCCGTTAAATCCTAAGATCATAACACAAGTATATCAACAGTTGATATGTATAACAATTTGTGTTATTTTGAGATATTTAACAAATGAAAATAGTTGAAAGTTAAAAGTCATTAAATTGAAAAATGATTTTCTCCGTTGCTTTATATCGAAATATAATGATCAGAATTTCAAAAAAATAAAACAAGAAACCAGATCACTAAATAAATTATTCATTTAATAAAGTAATCATTCAACAATTTTGGATTGAAACGATGCTAAAAATTGGCTGTGATATAGTTTTTCTGTGTTAAATTTGCTATCTTATTTATTACAACTATTGTTATAAATTTCTGCTTTCAGACTTTTGTAGTTATATCAAAATCAATAATAATTGTAATACGAACATTTCAAAATCTGTTACGATTTTGTTCCCGCTAGAGTATTGTTTGTTATGATTTTGGTTATTTTAACAGCTTACCAGAGAAAAATATTTCTAAATTTGTTACAAAATATTTCTGAAATAAATTACTCCAGTTGTTATAATTCTGTTATCACCATCTGATCGGGTAGAGACATTATTTTTTAATTTCTAATTTTCGGCTGGATTTCTAATTTTTGACAAAAGTATTCAAATTTTATACACACTGCATATTTTTTAAAACTGCTCAATCGATTTTCTACAACTTTATCTTGGACATAATTTTTGAGCCAACCAAGATCTGAAGATTAGGAGAAAGTGCATGCAAAATACATACGCCCTTTTTAAGAATTATTCTTGAGTCCTGTTGGCCTCTGCATCCGCGCAAAATAAATATATTGTCATACTGTAAACGTGTGCAAAGTTACATCCGAATCGTATTATGTGAAGTCTGATGACTGGCTAATCATTTCTGGAATTGTTTTTGGATTAAAATTTTACATTTTGATATTTCCATTTTAATCAGTAGTTGAGTTTGACTAAATCACACACGTGGAAATAATTTTCAAAAAACTACAGGGTTCGTACCGTTCGGAACATTTTTAGTGCCACTATCAAAAGACACGCAATCATTCTTGTGGTCCAAATACATTTCAATGAGCTAAATTTATTTTCTTAAAATCATAGGGAATCCTAAATAAGCTGGTGCCCACTGAAAAATCGATACCATCTATTATCTTTTTGCAAAGAAGACCAACGTAGGAACTGTATGAAATCCGACGAGCAAAAAAACCTAAACAAGAATGGAATCAATGGGCTCCTGCTTCCATGTCGTAAAAGGCTACAATTGCAAGAGTTCCTCTCCACCGAATCTCAGTTGACAGGTTTTTCAATGTTTCAAATCCGGTTGCTCTGTTTTAATAAGTTATATCTACGTTCAACCAGCTTTATTAAAAATATTTAAACGTAACTTTTTGAGAGAATTCTATTCTATTTGTTTCTACGACTTTGGTTTTAGACTCTAATTCGAATGATAAGAATCATATCTCGCAAAAGTGTACAAATAATATAAGGCTAATCGTATAGAGATTTTGATTTATTTTTTGTTGTTGTCGTTTTTTATTTTTTTATTTTCGTCTTTGACTCATCAGTGCACATTAGTTCGTGTTGAACTTTCAAATGCGCAGTTTTCTCTACCTAAGAAGCGCTTCGATTCGTTGTACTTTGTACTTCGGCATAGCTTTGATGTGCCAGAAGGACGAGGTGAATTGGACTAGTAATGCGATGTGTGGATGACCGTTAAACGCACTGTAGTGCACTCAAGCACAGCTGAACATGCTCGGTTCTTCTGTACATTTAGGGTACTGTGAAATTTGTGTGATTCTGCTTGTGTTTCACATGCAAAAGTCTTGGTATTAACATACATCCCTTTTGTGGAATTTGACCTTATGTTTCAACATACTTTGCAGCCGATACTAACCAAGTCAGGGCTCGAACATAAAACCAGTGCTCTCTGCGATGAACAGCCAATCTGGGCCTAAGCAATTTCCTCGAATTGATGAAAGTTATGGGCTTTGGCTTCCGTTTTTGTTTTTATTATTTTTTTTTGTAAGTTTTCGTTTCCGCTGTTTTATTAGTTAAATTCTGATAATAAACAAAGAAACTATTCAGAAAATGGAGTTGCGAGTGCGTAAGAATTTGTTTATTGCAAATGTGCAAACATCCGTCTATGTCAAATACTAGTGCAATGTCGTGCTTAGACTGACTAAGCGAAGAACCAATTTGTTCTGATTCCTGAAGTATTACGACAAATTTCTACCTGTGTCAATATGAATAATGAAACAAGTGTCAAATCAGATTTCAACCAGCTTCTGGACATTAGTTTTATACCGTATCACAAAGGTGTTAGACGATCACTGCAAGGCCAGAAAATCTTATCGAAGTTCTTCAAAAAGCTCATGATTTAGCTGGTTGTTTGCCGTTGTGGTTTAATGAGCAAAAATGTAAATTGTACTACTAGTACAATTAACCAGCAAGTTCATGTCAATAAATGCCTGTAAAAACAGCTACTACTATTAATCCCAAACCTCTCAAGCTCTGTGTTGTAAAATCGTATCAACCCAAAATTTTTATTTAGTTAATCGAAAGATTGTCGCAAGTTTTTTTCAGATAACTTGTGTCTAGAAATGCTAAACAATCTTTCTCTCTCTCAATTTAAAAAAGAAGCCGCAAAATTTCGAAAAAACGCATACAAATACTCTTATCTGTGAAACTCCAGCTATTTAGCGAATTATCATTACTAGTTCAAATTAGCAGTTTATTCAGTAGTCACGCTAATTCGGTTATATAACTGTCATTAGCCACTCATTCCTTTAGCTTGTAGACGCAAAGGAGTTTCCTGTATTTTTTTTACATAACAACATCATTGTAAACAAAACAATGATCTCTCGAAAAATCATGCTCAAGTGTTATTTACTATACGAAGCACACAACTTAACTCATGAAGACGGTTGATAACTTTCACTAGAAAATATATTCAAGGTAAATACTCTTGAACAAAACCTCCTGTCTCTACGCACTGCTGACCACTGCAACGGCCCTGAGTCGTAGAACTTCCGCCAAATCTACCATCTCCATCCGAGCCAGCCAAACTCATCTTCACCACGTTCCAGCTGAGCACTTCATCAGCCTAGTTAAAATGTCACCACTTTGCCACAATAGAAGTCGAGATCGTCGCGGCTTAATTTTTTTTTTGTGTTGCCTACCTTTCCAACAACCGACGACGAACCGAACTTTACAACGAATAAAAAAAAAGCACGAGGAAGAAGGAAAGACAACATAGAACTGCAGAATCTCGAACAGCAGGGTGGCAATTTGCGAACCGGTCGGGTACAACTTTGTCGCACTATCGTCCTGGACTGCGCCGTGGATGATGGCAAAAACGGAATGCACAAGAACATGGAAGGAACACGACATTCTGTTGCTGCTGCTGCTGCTGTTCCTGCGGTTCGTGAGTGAGTCGTGAGGCGGAACAAAAAAAAATCCTGAAGGCCTTTCGGAAGAACATGTTGAAAGATGAGTCCGGGCGAGATAAGAGATGGGTTATGTCACGACGAACGGCCGGATTGGTTTGGGCTGGGTTCGGGTTGGTTTTGGTCTGATGTAGAAGAGCCTAGGAAAACCCGGATGGTAGAAATTTGGAACAAGCTCTTCGGAAAAGGGCTACTGGCAGTTTTTTCCCCTAGGTGTGGTAGATTGACTTTTTCATTCTCATCATTATGGGAAACAGGTCAAAGCCAAGCCTTGCAAACGATGAATGGCTAATTCGGATGGTGCTGGATTCCAGCGTTTTGCTAAATTGAAATCAATTAGTTGGACATGTTTGAACGATTTTTGTTTTATCTCCATCAGTTTTCTATCACTCGACATAAACAACTAATCGACATTTCTCTCTTGTATCTCATTTCAGGTAAGAATCGTTTTGGCATGAACATTTTGGAGTAGAGTGCAGTTGCGGTAAGATTTTTTTCGGATCATCCAAGTGACATCACTCGATAGGTATGATTTTTAATTCGCAATTCGATTCGAAAGTAATTTCTAATTCCAACGTTCACCAAAATATTTAATTTTACAAGTTTCTTCCTTTCGCCGGTTTAAAGATAGAGCAGTTAAAGTTAGGGTAGCCACCATTTAATGAGCATTTTTTCACAAATGATGACGAAACGAGGTGCAATTTTTTTTTAATAAAACTATAAAACGATTCATCATGTTTGAAACGGCATAACTCCGGAACTACCGAACGGATTGCCACCAAACTTGGCACAGGAACTTTTTGCGCTTCAGAGATGGTCATAGGAGTATTTTTTTATAGGGGAGGGAGCGTAGCAAATGTCCTTAACACATTCCCCATTAACATACTCTTACGACTATCTCTGAGATGCAAGAAGTATCTGTGCCAAGTTTGATGGCAATCCGTTCAGTAGTTCTGGAGCTATGTAGTTTTAAACCCTGGTCATGAAAAATTTATCTAATTTGACGGAAATCGCTACGTTTTGAAGACCATAGTAACATTTTGCGTACCTTAGATATGACTAAATAAGGGATGGATGTAGCAAGTGCCTTTAAAAAAGAGAGTGTAATGTTTAAAGCTGCATAACTCCGGAACTACTGTACGGATTGCCACAAAATTTAGCACAAATACTTCTTGCTCTTCAGAGATAATCGTAAGAGTATTTTAATGAGGAAGAGAACGTAGCAACTGTCCTTAACAGTGGGAGTCGGTGTAGACGGTGTTGGAATGGGTTTTTATTTTGTAGCACATTCAAAACAAAACATAACTATTAAGTTCTTAAATCAGGTTACAGTTATTGTAGAAATGTATTCTATACCTTTCCAATATTATTTGTTATCTCATCTCAAATAATTCAACAGCTGAAGATAGTACAGGATATATCTTATGAGTAGAACTAGTACATGGGCTGAAAAGTCTAGGACCTAACAAACAGACCACAATTTTTTTGGTTCAAAATTAACTTTATTCATTTCATTATTTGCCTCAAACTAGGCCTCAGTTTCGGTGATAACCTCTTCATTCGTGCGAAATTTGCTTAACGGCGAGCATTTTTTCAGGTCTGTGAACAGTCAATAGTCACTGGGAGCCAAAACTGGTGAATACGGTGGATGTGGGAGCAATTCGAAGTTCAATTCATGTAGTTTTGTCATTATTTTGATTGACTTGTGACACGGTGCGTTATCTTGATGAAACAATTCTTTTTTCTTTGCCATATGCGGTCGTTTCTTTGCAATTTCAGCCTTCAAACGCTCCAATAACGCTATATAATATCCACTGTTAGAGGTATTTCCTTTCTCAAGATAGTCGGTAAATATTACACCACGCATATGCCAAAATACCGAGGCCAAGACCTTTCCAGCCGATTGCTGTGCTTCTGGGCACTTTGGACAAGGTTCACCAGTTGACGATCGTTTCGATTCCAGAGTGAAGTGATGAATCCATGTTTCATCCATTGTCACATATCGACGCAAAAATTCCGGTTTGTTACGTTTGAACATGGCCAAACACTGCTCAGAACCATCAACACGTTTCCGTTTTTGATCTACAGTAAGCAAATGCGGCACCCACTTTGAACAGAGCTTTCCCATAGTCAAATGGTCATGCAATATAAAGCCAACACGTTCTTTTGATATCTTTTGCTTCGTCCATCGATGGACAACGATGGGGAACATTACACAGAATCAACCTTTCTAATAATTCCAAATATTGTCTAATGAGCTGTAAAGGCTGCTCTTGAAAATCAGAGATAAAAATAATCAATTTTGTTCAAATCTAGAATTATTTGATTATCTTTGTGCACTTTTAGCAGTGCGAAATTCGCACCGAACGAGTGCGAATGAAGCCACAGAATTTGACTGTTTCGCGTTGGAAAAAAATGCTCCAAACAGTGTTTAATATCGTTGATAATTCTACAATTTAACCCTTCTGTCATGCCAAAAATGAATCCCCTATAGAATATTGATAGTTTCTTCCACTGAAATATGCACATCCGAAATGAAATAATTAACATAAAAATTCTATACCAACCGACCATTTGTGAAAAAGCTGCAAACGAAATCACGCAAAAAGACTGCTTTCAATCAAAATTGGTTCAGTATGGAATCAATCGGCACTGTAAGGAATTCTGCTGCGAGACG
The DNA here is from genome assembly GCF_030247185.1 of Malaya genurostris. Lineage (NCBI taxonomy): Eukaryota > Metazoa > Arthropoda > Insecta > Diptera > Culicidae > Malaya > Malaya genurostris. Next base: position 131,630,111 of record NC_080570.1, read on the forward strand.
TCCACAGAGCCAGTTTCGCTTAAAAAAAGAGCGATTGCGTCATCTTGCTGCTGGTCGTTTGTATCGGAGAAAAATACAACGAAAAGTGAACAATGACGGAGAACCTATAGACAAAATCAGCCTTTCTAATGGCTCCAAATGTTATCTAAGCCAAAGAACTATTATTTTTTGAAATATGCAAATTGGAAGTGTATATAATCAGTCTAGTGAAAGTTTACAGTCTGATAGATTCTAATTAGAAAATTTCGCATTTTTTTCTCGACTCTTTTTGAGTGATAAATTTTTGATCGTAAAATATCTTGTTTTATGTAACGTATCAACATAATTTTTTCTCAAAGATATGATCAGGAATTTGGAATATAATTTTTAGTTGTATGAGATAATCACCAAAATTTTAAAGTTCTCTAACATGTTTGATAAGTAAAGAATATACATTTCTTGCGTAGTTGACTCATTCAGCTTACACCAGAATCAAGTTTCTGAATCCTGTTCTAGAATTCAGTTCTAAAATTTAATTATAGAATCCAAGAGTTCAAGTCCAGAGTTCTGAAACTGAGTTCTGAGCCTGAAGTTGAGGAACTTCAGACCAAAATTCAGGACCGGAATTCGGTTGTAATTCCAGAATTCAGTTCTTAAATGCATTCCGGAAACCAGGTTCATAATTCTGTTCTAGAATGCTAATCTAGAGTTTGGTTCCAAAATTCAGTTCCCAAATTCTAGAAATTTAACTGAATGCAGGATTCTGAAGACTTTTGAACTATATTCCGGATCAAGTCCAGAGTTCGGTGTTTAGTCACGAACCACAATCTTGGTCTCAAATTCAGTTCCATATTTCCATATCTAGAATTCAGTTCTAGAATCCTGTTTTAGAATTCAGTTCCCGAGTTTAGATTCATAATTCAGTTCCAGAATATGAACTTTAGAATTCGATTCAAGTATTCGGCACCAAAATTCAGCTCCAGAATTCTAGGTCCAAAGTTCAGGTTCTTAAACATCAAATAAACTCCATTTTAATCGTATTCACGTCATCCGGTTATGACTCTAACATTACACACCCGCCTTTTTTCTCACCAAGAAGCTGTTTAAAAATAAAACACGAAATTGTGTTTGATCCATTGTTCGTAAAATAACAAAATAGCACAATAATTCACAAACTAATGAATAGAATATCATGATATTTTAACATCTGTCTTTTACAGGTTAGTATTAAATCGATAATCATTCGTTCTCTTTCCGTTCTCCCGAACACGCTATAAGAAATCGAACAAAGCACGCTGTGTGCTTCGTTCGCAAAGGCGGTGTAGTGTTTTCCTCTTCCATACCAAAACGTATCGATGCGTACCGGTTTTGTATGATGATTTTAAAGTTTTGACACTCGTTTAGTAACCGAAAGTTGAATCTGTACAGTGTCTTTTGGGACATTGAGAGCTTTAATTTGAATTAAAAGTAGTGAAAATTTGTTTAACCGTTGCTGCGAAATCGAAGTGAATTCCATATTTGGAAGTTTGATTCACTATTATCGGTGCTTTCGGAACCGGACACCGAAGACTAGTAGCCCTAAAGTAGGATACATCAACCAACTAACAAGACCTGACAACTAGTTGAATCGTTTATATAAAAATTCATAGTTTTGTAAAAACTTGCACCTCGTGGCGCCATCCCTAGCGAAAAAATGCTCATGAAATTGCAAATTTTTTACTTATCGCGCTGTACTACCTGAACCGGAACTCGAATTCGGGTAAACTTTTCGATGATTTTTTGAAAAATTTCAAGTCCTATGTTTTGCATCTTAGTTTGTAAAAATCGGTTAAGGAATTTTCGAGAAAATTGAATAAATTTTCCCATATTACATTGTAATTCCGAAACCGGAGGTCGTATAAAAATGAAATTCAACAGCAAGCCATAGGACCATAAGACCTTACGTTTGAATCCTAGTTTGTGGAAATCGGTCAGCCATCTCTAAGAATATCGGCACACACACAGACATGTTGTGATCTCGACGAACTGTGTCAAATGGTATATGAATTTTCAAAGGTATCATTTGGGAAATGTCAAAACGTATTTGGTAAATTGTTGTATCTAAATCATATAGCAATGTATAAATCATAGATTGAAAATTAGAGGATAAAATAAAACAAAATTTGTTAGAATCTACTCGGTTTTTGTTATTTGAATTTGGAAATTAGAAAATAATAACTGATCGGTTTCATCAACTTTTTTTTTTTTTTTTTTTTTTTTTTAATAACTATTTATTGGAATATGAGTTAAAATTAAATTATTAAGATTTAAATTGGGTGTTCAGCCACAAGTGGTGACTTTTCAGCCCTGTTATATATATATGATTTGGTTATTACCATGAAGACATCATTTGCTTCCGCAATTCTGAGATTTTTGTGTAGGGAAAATTCTAAACCTACTTGTATTGTGTAATGGGGAAAAGGAACTTATATACTAACTTACTAACTAATACAGAGAGCGAATCGATTCAATTGAAGATTGCATCGATTTTTGTCGGAATTTGCTTATAATATTATGTGACATTACATCTAATGGTTCTATATTTGTGAGTCTGTGTAACTCATTTGTACTAAACCAGGGAGGACGCTTCAGAATCATTTTCAGAATTTTATTCTGAATCCTTTGAAGCGTTTTCTTCCTGGTGGAACAACAGCTTGACCAAATTGGTACCGCATAAAGCATGGCTGGTCTGAAAATTTGTTTATAAATTAACAATTTGTTTTTTAGACAGAGCTTAGAATTTCTGTTTATAAGAGGATATAAACATTTAATATATTTATTACACTTTGCCTGGATTCCTTCAATGTGATTCTTGAAAGTGAGTTTTTTGTCATACGTTAAACCTAAGTATTTAGCTTGATCAGACCATGTCAATTCCAAGCCATTCAATTTGAGAATGTGATTATTGTTTGGTTTAAGAAAAGAAGCTCTTGGCTTGTGAGGAAAGATAATTAATTGCGTTTTTGCTGCATTTGGTTTAATTTTCCATTTTGACAGATAATCACTGAAAATATTTAAACTTCTTTGTAGGCGACTGCAGATCACTCTTAGATTTCTACCTGTGGCTAACAGACTTGTGTCGTCACAGAATAGCGATTTCTGACAACCAACGGGTAGATTTGGAAGATCAGAAGTGAAAATATTATACAAGATTGGAGCTACACTCGAACCCTGCGGAACACCGGCTCGTACGGGTAGCAATTCAGATTTACAATTCTGATAGCTAACCTGAAGAGTACGATCAGTTAAATAATTTTGAATCATTTTGATCAAATAAATAGGAAACTGGAAATCAGACATTTTTGCTATTAAACCTTTGTGCCAAACACTGTCGAATGCTTTTTCTATGTCTAGAAGAGCAACTCCAGTGGATAACCCAGAAGATTTATTTGATTTTATCATGTTCGTTACTCTGACAAGTTGATGAGTAGTTGAATGTTCATGACGAAATCCAAACTGCTCTGGTAAAAAAATTGAATTCTCATTTATATGAGTCATCATTCTTAACAAGATAATTTTTTCAAAAAGTTTACTGATAGAAGAAAGTAAGCTAATTGGGCGATAACTTGATGTTTCTGCTGGGTTTTTATCAGGTTTTAGGATAGGAATTACTTTAGCGTTTTTCCATCTTTTTGGGAAGTAAGCTAATGAAAAACACTTGTTGAAAATTTTAACCAGGAGTCTCAAGGCAACATCGGGAAGATTTTTAATAAGAATATTAAAAATTCCATCATTACCAGGAGCCTTCATGTTTTTGAGTTTCCTAATAATTGATTTAATTTCATCAAAATTCGTCTCAATAATGTCATCGTGTGATAACACTTGGGTTGAAATATGATCATACTTCAGTGAGACTTCATTTTCAATAGGACTCACAACGTTTAAATTAAAATTGTGGACACTCTCGAACTGCTGAGCTAGCTTTTGAGCTTTTTGGTTTCATCAACTTATAAAATTGAAACGAGTTGTCATGAGTAGCCAAATTTTTACTACTCGTACTGTCTATGGGAACTACCAATAAAATAAAGGTATAGGTAATCAGTTGACTACAATAAGTACCACACTCAGCATTCACATTCATTTTTTATTTGTAACAAAGGGTAAATAATTTCGCTTTAGACGAGAAAGTCATTTAAAAGAGCATTTTGGTTATAATTTGAATGTCGAAATTGACCGTCTTAAACGACATGCACAAATATATCTTCCTCATATTAGTCAATTAAAAATTTTCATGGTTTATAACCATCCATAGTTAATGTCTGTTTCACTATCGAACAACGTGTCGTAAGGCCACGGCACTAAATCATTGAAAATATTCCGCTCTTCTATGTGTTGGTTTTGCACGATACGCTTTGTTCCATAATTCGTGTTTTAAATTTTGCGCGCCATATTTTGGCACCTAGTTTCACCTTAATACTCGGTCATACCAAACATTTTAGAAAACTTCAACTTAGAGTTATTTTTGAATATCACATATCACTGAAAATTTTATCATAAATTGCTAAACATGTGTCCGATGGTATGGAGAAGAAATTATGTTGCTACCTTAAATACAGAAAAAGATATTCACGATTAAGTTCTACCCATTCTCGATAGGGTAAATTTTGAAAAGACATCACATAGTAAAGTAAGTCGGTTTCACAACAAAATGAACAAAGCTTGAGTAAACTTGCCTAAACAGAGTGTTTAACGTTATGCATTATTTCTTCGAATTCTGCCCAACATTTTCTAAAATGAGTTTGAAAGATTGATGTTTGATCAATGAATTCATAATTCTTGTAAAACCATGGCCTTCCGATTTTACTCACAGCCAGCTATCAAGAAGTCACATCAACCTTCGTCAACAGAGTAAAGATTTTCAAGCTAAGCGAAGGAGATAAATTATTAATGATCACGACTGAATATGTGGCCTTCTGTTAGCCTGCTAGGAAGCGCATAGAACTATGCGATTGATCGTTTTCAATTGCATCGTTTTTTTTTCTTTTTGGCACCAGTCCCAACTGCGTTCCGGCAAGATGAAAACAAATTGAGTTTGTCTATCTTTAAAACGGTCGCGAGGAGCAACCAGTTAGATTTGCACCATTTATTCTTCAAGAAATATAAGTTCTCCCTACTCAACACTGTACGAAAATATCGTCTTAATACACGTCGCGTTTGTTTACCATAAAAAATATGTAATATGTCTTATCATTGATTTGACAGATAATTTAACAGATTTCTATACGAAAGTAAAGACAAAATGTCACTCCGTCAATGGGTTTAATATTTCCCTTGTTTTTACGTGTCGTCTTCGACTCACCAGTTTAACATAAACTGCTAAAGCCACCTAGCCCCTGAAATAACTTCCAACGTTCGATTAAGGTTCTACTTACAATCTAAGGAAGACAAAAAATGTTGAAAAACGCAAAAGCAGTTTTCTTCGCTACTGCTAAATGAATCTTCAATATTTAGAAGTTTATTTAGAAGAAATGTTCCGCATAAACTGATATTTCCCTTTCAGATTTCCGCTCAACGATTGCGGAGAAATAGGATTGTAAATTACACTTAACATTAAATAAAAAACGACATGCTTTCGGTTACGCCGAATCTGATTTATATTTTTATACAAGCGTGTACCAGTACAGTGAATTGATTGCTTGAGCCGTGATTTGAATCTCGGCGATTTATAAGAAAAAAACCAATGCGATTGCAATAAACAAACACCCAGTAACTAGGAACCGATTAAAGTAAGACAAACATCGATATTATATGACACTTTTCACACGTAAACCCCACTTCCTTGCGATGCGAAAGCGTTCCGGGCACGAACTAGTTAGTGTGTGAATTTTACACTGGATGATTTATTTACTCATTGTAAATACACACTGCTTCTGTTTTGCCCTGTTTGCTCTGGCCAACCGCAGCTGGTTGACCTACCGGGATTCCGATTGTAGAGTTAAGGGTGAACTGAAGACAGCTACGGTATCGGTAGGTAATTGCTTTATTCACGTCTGGTTGGACAATAAATCTATATTCTACAAACATGGAAAATGTTGTCTGCAGTTGCGAACAAGGTGTTCCGGTTCCGAGTGATCAATAGAATGGACTTCGTAATCTGAACAAAGATTATAAAAGATCCCAGATTATTTTTTTCAAAGTGATGTAACTCAGTCAAATAGCATTCACACTAACCATGCACTTAAATAACACTTTCAGTAATTTATCTCACTCAATCATTCACTCATTCCAATTCTAGAGAAGCTGCGTTGACTCTTCGGTTGACGTTCGCCTGCTGTTCGCCGTCCATTGTCTTTTCAGCGGCAGCCAACATTAGTGACAGAACCGCGTTTTTGGCAGCAGTTTTCAAGGTCCTGCCCTAGCGTCTGTTCGTTTCAGCAGCAGCAGCAGCATCAGTCGTTGGTATTCTTGGCAGAGATTCCTGTTTTCTCGCATTACCTAGTTTGTTTTGTTTGGTAGGGTTTTTTCTTCTTCTTTTCACTTTTACAACACACCCGTAGGTACGAACATTTGTATTTTTTTTTTCGACGTACGATTAATAGGGATGTCTGCAAGTTATTTTTTTTTTTTCAAAGAATTTATTCGTTCAAAGTTATCCCGTTATATCTCAATAACCGTATCAGTAATAGTAATTTATCAAAAAACAATTCACAGGATCAACCAAAATCACAAAATGTTTGTTCATGAACTAGCATTGCAGTGAGTTTCTTTTTTGTAATTAATCAGGATCCATTAAGGTTGCAAAATGTTATGTTTTGAAGCAACATGTTTGGCAACAATATAGTGTTTCACATCACACATGTCCGAATATTAAACTTGGGAAGGGAAGGATTGTTAGTTCGATGCATGTTGCTACTAGAAACTGAGGAATTCTCTGCCATTCCACTGGGAGCAATAGTTTGTTATATCATGTTCACATTAGCGCTTATATCACTTGATATACCGAGATGATATGCATATCATGTGAGAGTGTTCACATATGATCGAAATGATATCGTTTGACAACCGAATTGTCACATTGAATGTTCCCATTAGGAGTAAGATCAATAATATTGCATTTCTCTCCTACAATTCCATCAAAAATTGAAGTCTTGCAATTAATGGTTTCCGAACCCCAGTATTCGTTGAAAATTTTAAAATTATAATGATTGTTTATTGTCACTCTCAAAGTGACGTTCATAAATGAGTACGTTCAATGCCATTATCCGTGTTGCTAGAAGCGATTTTTGACAACTCGACATGATCCCGGATATCATGCCAAAATGGTGATACGCGTTGACATAAAATTGTATGGGATATCAAATGATATCGCACATGATATCATCGGATATCAAGTATATCCGTATATCACTTGATATCAGCGGTAATGTGAACATACTTTTAGTAACTATCCTAATATTACCATGTGTTTAGAGCTCTGGGTAGCCAGCTACCGAGAATGCGTTAAGGTTTTATCGTGGGATGTGTTGATGTGTAGTACACATGAATGAAAATAAAAAGTACAACTATTTACCGAAAATTGTTTAACTGCTAACAGTCGACAGTACAGTAGAATCCTATTCATTTATTTAGTGTTCCGACACGACAGTAAAACCTAGTATTCGTGATTGAAATTTATGCCTCGTCCTGTCAAAAATCTATTCATTATAGACTGCGAAAATTTCAATTATACGATATAATATATCTATTTAGAAACAGTATTTATATTGAAAAGTTCAAACCACAGTTATAAATGATCGATTATAAACCAAATCGCGCCCCTAACGGCGATTTCAGGGATAGTTATTTTATTTGTAGGAAAAATCTACAAACATATAAATCAAGCGAAGTGAATGTTGGTCCTTAATACGGAAGTTGCTTCAGAGAAAAAAAGTAATTACATGGATGAGCTTAATTTAATTCTGAACATCACGTTACCAACATTTACTTGAAAAAGAGATTTTTTTTTCTTTGAGAACAGTAATAAGGGCCACAGTTTTTATCTTCCAATCTCTAAGAAGCCGATTGCCGAGGAGAAATAAGGATTTGTTGTATGTTACGACTATATAGTTTCCAGCTGAGTTGCTCCGACGATAAGAAATGAACAGTGTAATTTTGAGCTTATTGCAGTTTATTTAGATTATTCATTTATTTTCAAATTGACTTATTAGTACAAACAATTCTCATTCTAGTTAAGCGGTTTATGGTTTGTCTCAGAGTGAACCTTTACGATCTGTAACTACTTTCGTCCTAACAGCTCTAAGTAAAATTTAATACTATACCTATCTTGCCCAGATGTATATACCAGAGCTAATAAAAGTCATTTTCATTGACTAAAAATAGACGAAAATGACGAGAAATTACTGTCGCTCTCAGCTTCGCTTGCAAACTATGAGAACGAAATCCATGTCCAGTCAATGACATAAGCGGGAGAGTAGTTTCAAAATTGTGTTTTTTCTTTCATTTGTCCTTCCAGTCATTTGCAGTTTTCAGTGAAAATCCCATAGTATGCAGTGTCGATATTCAACCGAAGCTGCTAGAATCTAAAATGACAGAAAATGTTTTCACAATAACTTTTACCTGTTGGTGCTAAAATTTGTAGTATTTTTGGTTTCCAAAGAGGTTCTGGGATGTAATTAGGTCGAGCCAAACGTCACAGATTTTTAATACATTGATGAAAGAATGAGAATTGAAATTCTGCTGATGCTCCCTGAAGACGTTAGTTTGGTTTCGTCATGTCATAGAGGAAAGAGTGGCGTTGGCAATTATTCTCTCTCATTTTTTCAATGAGAAACGAAAAGGCTTCGTGTCTCTTCGTTTGTTCTGGTGTCGCTTAAGCTCTGATCCATACACGGTTGCAATAGTACAAGCCCCCAAGCAGACCAACTATTTCAACTGAAAATTTTTTAGACTACCAAACATATTAAATTAAAAGAATTCAGACTATGCCATGTGCAGGATACGAGATCTACTTAGACTACGTAATTCTTATTTCTCCAAACAAACATAAAACCTGACATCAAAACAGTTTATTTGTAAGAATAAATGTGAGCTCGATTAGCGTCACACGGTGGATTAAATTATCGCAGTTTCCGGCATACGATATACAATATGCATTCTAATTGAAAATATTGAATATGAAATAAAAAAATAAGCACTTTATTGCTCCACTGGAACAATTTCATTGCTGACGAATCGCCATATTCAGAATGGCAACGAGGTACGCGGAGGAATTGAGCTCATCACCACAAAATATTGGTCCTAGAATTAAGGAAAAAGTTTTTTTCAAAACTCTCATATCGTGCTGGATGTTTAGCAGTGACACCCAGCAAAGACACGCACCATAAGCGGGTAATGAAACGTCATAGTTGAGCAATGACACACACCCTAAATGGAAAATGAAACGTTTCAATGAGGTGTCACTCGTGCAACTGAACAATGACACACTCTCAGCAAAAATACCGGTATGCATGAAAACGAAAATTGTCTCAGTTGTTTCAACCAATTATTCAGTTATTTGATATTAAAACTCCTTTTGCAATACATTTCTTATTAGTATCTTCAGGGGCATCTAATCGTTCTGTTATAGATTTATCACTAAACTCACAGATTATATAGAAATACAACAATATATTATAATTCCTCAGATGAAATTAACCATCAAAATCTTCACAGGACATTAAGACATTTTTACTCCAATTGCAGAGTGGCTCTTTGGAAGAGCATTTCTAATTCCGTTTTCAAGAATGTTGCTGATAAGTCTCATGCTAGAGATGCACTTTCATGAAAATACAAATAATATACCTTCACTTTATCACAAATTTCGAAGCGTTAAGCGGTTTTAATTACATTCACACGTACTGTCCGAAAAATACATTTTTAGCAGATAAAATTAAAATATTTACACTGTAAGAATATCTTTTCAGTACAAGAAAAAATTGTTCTACAATTAAATCTTATGACGTTCAATTGCCATACAAATGTTCAACATGAAACGTTTCTGATTAAATTTAAAAGATTTTTGTTTCGCGTTTTGCTATCTTCGTTCTCAGTCAAATAACAGCTTTCGAAAACAGCAATTTTGTTTACCTGAGTGATTATGGAAAAATCAACGGATATGTTAGTTAAATAAACAACATTTTAGTTGAAACAACCAAGGCGTGAAACAACAGTTGCAATATTGTAATTTTGTGATTTGAGGGTTTTCCGTGCAGAACCGTTGAATGATCATAATATTTGTTTACGTGATATGCTTTTATATGAAATAATTACTCTGAATCTAGGTTATCTCTACAATTGATTCGATCATAGAGAATGGCTATACAATAGCTGTGAAAACCAACTTTTGAACCGAGCCCTTCACGGCCAAATATCATAAATCTTTCGACACAGCACATCGAGATCGCAAATGATTTCGGGAAATCTTCAAGTTCTTCAAGTTTCTCCAAACTTCTGGAGAATCTCAAACACTACTGATTTATTTCATTTCACGCATTTTGACAATTATTGAAAGGACAACTTTTCGGAAAACCTTTCGAATACTAAGAATTCTTTCTATCTCTTCGCCAACTATCCATCTTTTGAAGTAATCTATTCGTTAAGTCATTTGCCCACATTCTTTTAACTAGTGAAGCACTACTCAGCTAGTACGTGAGACATCTATGAAAATAAATAATAGTCAGAAGTGGTCAAATTCGGGGAATATACTTCGTGTAACATATTCTTGGTAATAATGCAGGGGGAAACGTCTTAATTTGCTTGTTCCAAAGACAGCACGAACGATCATCACGAGTTAGGTTTTGACGATGATCGCTGTATGAATATTCATTCCATATTCGCGTTAAGTCATACGGGGGTATGTTCAGTGCGAATAACAACTGCAAGGAATAGATCTTCGTGCGAGCAACGAAGCAGCGTCCGAATACCAGAACGATTATCGAACAAAGACGATGATCATTGGCGTTCGTTGCACTTTTGATATTCGAGCAACATTGTTCCTGCACGGAACGACCGAAATTAGCTCTGCGCCTAATTCGTATTACTGTTTTTGAATTAGTTGATTCTAACAACAAAATTTCCAAAATAACTATAAAATTAGTTAAAATGTAGAATTTACTGTGCTGAAAAAAACTCTTATTTTTAGAGAATGTGTTTAGTTGGCGAATATTCTGGACACAAACCAGCAATAATTCAATCCAACACGAAATTCTCATTGACAACTAATTTCGTTATTAAAATCAGAAACTTTGATTCTATTTATCTATCACCGTCATTACTGAAGGACAGCAGTGTCAAAGCAAAACAATCCATTAAAAAACTAAAAGGGACAGTCTTGTTGAAACTGCTCGCAAATTGTTTAGATGTTTTTCGCATGTGTTACGATATATCCCTATATAATTTTCTAAACCGATATGTAAAAATGACGTAAACTGTTAGTAGAAAGTGTATTTATTCAGAATTTGTGCGCACTTGAAGCGATTGTGAGTAATAATGTTTTTACGCGGAACAGTGATGTGAATTTCGAATGTTTCACTCTAATTGTGATGAAGGTTTTTTGTATCTTCAAACCTTCCGAGCTGCGCCGTCCGGTGTACTACTTGTATTCGGTTTTTGTTTTCCGAGTGCTCAAAGTTTTCACTGAGAATGAAGAAACAGTGATTTAGAAGAAAAAAAATTCAAAAAGATGTTTACGTTTCGTTTATGTCTTTTTCTCCAACACAACATCGTATTTATACCTGCCAATATAGAAAAGACAACCGCGTCTGAATTTTTTTCGGCAGTAGTGTGCCATCTAGTGGCTAGTAGTCATACGGTGTTACCGTTTCGGTGACAGGGCGCCATATAGCTGCAGATTGCAGAAGCCAATTCAACCATTCATATTGGTTGAAAACAACATTATATTTCTTTAATTCAACTAAAAAATTAGTTGACTGGATATGAAGTGTGCCTTAGCTAAGAAATGACAGTACGTTTAATTTGTGAATTCAACTAAAAAAAATAGTCATTTCAACAAATATTTTATTATTATTAAGGGAATGAGAATAAAAAATCTAAATCAGCAAAAGTAAGATTTTTTTAGTTGTCTCAAAAAATAACTAACTAAAATCAGCAAATCAACTAAATTTTTCGCGAAAATGCTGATTTCGGTCGTTCCGTGTGTGTATGTGAGGACGTTGTCGTGCTTTCTTATGTCTGGTCGTTTTTTGAGCACTGATTGATTCAATTTCACCATTTAGGGCCCTGGTTTAAAAGGTTCGTATTACAAGGTCCCACCAAATTCACACCGTCGTTTACTTTCCGAAGCGATTAGAAAGCAAAATTTCGTTATTCGTTTTTCTTACTGTCTATCATTCAGCTCATGAAGAATCCATTTTCCCACCTTTTGATTTTTTCCCATGATGTGTAGACGATCAGAAAAAGCGGTGTGACTACCATTTAACCTCTCCGCAATTCGTATTCGAGTTTGGGTCTTGTTCAACAATATTTGCAATTCTACAACAGGCCGAGTGTCATATACCATACGACTCAGTTAGTCGTGCATACAAAATGTCTGTGTATGTATGTATGTATGTATGTATGTATGTATGTAACAAAAGTGTGCACTCGATTTACTCGGAGATGGACTGATTTTCAATAACTAAGACTCCATTGAAAGGTCTCTTGGCTCCATAGTCTGCAATTGAATTTAACCCGGATCAAATTTCCGATTCGGGAGTAGCGGATTAAAATTTACTAAACAATGGAAAAAGTGCACTCAATTGTCTCTAGAAGGCTTAAATGATTTCCTACAAATTAGATTCAAATGAAGGCCTTAACTTCATTGAATTTTATCTGGATGCAACTTCCGGCTCCGGAGTTATGGGGTAAAATGTGCAAAATTAATTTATAAAACTACACTCGATTTTCTCAGAGACCGCTCGATGCACATTTCACGAACATCAAGTTCAAATGAATCTCACATAACCTTATCGAATTTCATTCAGATGAGGCTTTCCGTTCCGGAGGTAAAGGCTAATAAGTTTAAAAAATTCTTTTGCAGGAGCAGGTTCTTATACTTGACACGGAAAAATCCAGCCAAATACATCCAAATAACCGTATAATTCTTCAATTAGGCACGTATGGTTTGTTGATGACCAAGTACATTGACTTTGGGTGAACCGGATTATCGTTTCTGGTTCCGGTAGTGAGGGAGAGTGTTCGGTTACCGGCACCCTTTTCTTTTAAGCTCATAACTTCTGACTTAGTGCACATTATGCGGACATCTATACATCAATGGAAAGCTAAAGTCCCTGGCTAACAACTGATTAGGAAACTCAGTTGATTCATTTGATCAAAAAAAAATGTTAACAATTTAGTAATGCGATAAATTTTGGCCATTTCGAAAGAGGTGTTCGGTTACCGGCACCCCAAGAAATTTCGCTAAAAATGTAAAAATATAAGTAAAGACTGCAGCTATTCAAAGAAAAAACAGGATTTATTATTTTTGGAAGCGTTTTTGACAAAAGCCTGCATTGTCTGATTGTGACTTCGCCTTGACTCTCTTGGTCGAATATTTGGATGGTGGCGCCTTTGGTATTAATTTGGCCGGTCTTTAACGTTTTTTTCTTAGCCGGAGCATCTGCTGTATGAGCAGCTAGTCTCGACAGCAGTCTGTATACCACTGACAATTTTTCACGATTTGTCGCAAAAATGGGGTGGCGGTAACCGAACATTTCGGGGTGCCGGAAACCAAAATTGGTAAACTACAAAAAAGAAAATCTTTGGTTGCAAAAACTTTGATAGCATCCGGTATTAAATCACGAAACAGATCTATTTCACCTCATAAATATTCAATCCACACACCTTTCCGAATGATGCTCTTCAATTCATGATACTCTAAAAAGGTCAGAAAAAACTTTTGTGTTGATTTGAATGCAGCAAAAGTACAAGCGTCTGTTTGCTTCGGTATTCGACACAAAAATAATGTGCTGCTATTATACACACACATGACATTTGTCGGATTGACGCTATCTGCTTTCTGTCAAAAGTTACGGTGGGGTGCCGGCAACCGAACACCTTCCCCTACCGGGAAAGTACTCGTGTGCTTCAAACTGGAAATCACTCCAATTGCTGATTTTCGCGAACTTAGATATGAATGAAAAGTATTACGTTTCCATGGAATTGCAACTTGTCTTATTAAGCGATAACGCAAAACACGTAAAAATACTTCTAAATTTAGTTCAAAACTATTTCAATTTATAGATTATGTCAATTGCTGACCAAATTAACCGATTTCAGCTATATCGGTTTCCAGCTCCCAGTTCCGGATGTATCGTGTTATAGTTAACTTCTAGACTAATTTTAAAAGAAGGTAAAACTTTTGTTACTAAATGTTGTTGAAAACGATCAACGCACAAAGGAAATCATTGAGCTGATTCTTTCGCTGGTATCTGGCAAATACAAGACTGTAATAAGACTTTTAAATAATGCGTCATAACATGTTTTCAATCAACAAAGTGGAACTAATGAAAGAACAAAAAAAATCTCGGCTGCAGAACAGCACACGGTGCGTTTTAAATCAATAAGTTGGAGCCAATGATACCAGAAACTCAAATATGGCTTCTACAAGGAGCGAAAGAATTCCATTTGGAATAACTAATCTGTTTCAAAAACAGGGAGTGTGTGTAACCTCAATTCAAAAGTTTTTCTGACCCGAAGAGGCGAATAACCTTATGGTTAAAACTTCTACAATCAAAACAGAGAAAAAAACAGGGAACGTTATATCGCTCACCACACCAAAAGCGTCGTCCGAGTAAGAGAAAGACAAACACGCGTCAAGAGTTTTGCTCTTTGATGCTCGCTCTCATCAGAAATTTTCGAAAACTTGAATTTAAAGTTGTTCGAAGTTTTCTCATAAACAGCTCGATAACATGTATATATTCAAGATTAAACACTTATCACTCTCTCGGATGATGAACTCGAACTTTCAATTGTAAAGTAAGAAATATTCACGTCAAACATGTGCAAGAGTTTTTTGTCGATTGTTTTCGTCTTTATAATGCAGCTTGAATGGCACTTCATTTATACTAAACGGTTTGATAATAGTTACATGGAATATATCACTCGATGATAGAGCGGCTCAAGCGGCGTTTAACTCGGAGCGAGCGAATGAAAAAGTGATGAGGTAATACGGCACAGCTTTAATGTCATTTCGTATTTTATACGAATTGGAGAAACTATAAAAATCGGAACGATTTTCCTCAATCATGAAAATATGCTGAAAACGGTTCTCCGTAAATTGTTTTTTGAACCGAATAGGATGAATCGTTGTAGTTTGAAGACCTAAATCCTCTACAGGGTCCGGCACTCGAAGTGTAACCAATTAAAAAGGCCATAAATTCAGTTTGGAAAATTACTTTTACTTAATTCAAAGTACAAAATGTGTAAAAATAATACGAAATTCAGAATCAATTCACTTTTGCTCGATATGACCACCTTTTGCCTTGACTATGGCCTTGAGACGGTCAAAAAACGAATCGCAAGCTGCCCGAATGTGACTTGCAGGTATTTAGGCCCACTCGCGGACAATAACTTTTTTCAGCGCCTCGAGACTGGTGTATCTTTTAGTTCGGACTTTGCTCTCGAAAATGGCCCAAAGAGAATAATCCATTGGATTCGCATCTGGTGAATTCGAGAGCCATTGTGTGGACGTGATGAAGTTCGGAACGTTGTTTTTCAGCCATTTTTGGTTCACTCGAGCTTTGTGAGACGGTGCCGAGTCCTGCTGAAACGTCCATGGTCTGCCACCGAAATGTTTGTCTGCCCACGGCTTCAAAGCAACCTCCAGAATACTTTCCCGATAATATGTAGCATATTCCTTGACGCCAGGCTCGAAGGTCTGAAGTTGGTTACACTTCGAGTGCCGGACCCTGTATTTAAAAAAACCTAAAAAACAAAAATCCTAAAATCAAACCATTGCATCGAAATAATTACGGACGTCCCTCGTCAACCTAATTCAACGACCGCCCGAGAGGAGAATCAGGTCGCGATGATGGATGTGTCGCATTTTCGGAACTCTACTCGGCTGTTCTGGTGCCAGAACGGTTACACACTCGCGGACACTTCTGTATATCTGTGTGCTATTTTCAACATGCATTGACACCGACTGACCACAAGAAAAACGGTGACCAATAACTCGGGTGGAGAGGCGGGTGGAAAGGGGTGATATGTGTAAACGATTCCCGCCTGCCGTCGCATCGCCAGAGCACTCACACTGCACGTGGTACTATATTTAGAGCAAAACATCTTTTCCGATGCACTTGAATGCAGCGCATGTTGCTGTGTGTGTGTGTGCGTGCGTCGTCACCCAGGTCCATGCACTGCAAGGCGCTTCGAGAAGATCCGATGCGGACACGGCTATCGTTGTTTTGTTTTGACCAATCTCAAACCGCACCGGGAATCAGCTGATTTCTGTGTAGTGTTGTTTTTTTTCTCTCTATCTCTCTCTCTCTCGCTCTATGCGATGCGATGTGGCAAACGGACAGCACAAAGTGATTGTTTCAGTTTAGTGCCAAGATCTCTGACAAAACGAAAACTAATTCAGTAATCAATCGTGGGTCATGTCCCCGTTTGAAGTGGGCGCACGGTAGCCTACGAGTTAGAGATTGGTGCCATAACTTACAAGGAAACAGGAATTCAAACAGCGAAACTAAAATTAAAACCAGCGGGGTAGGCTCCTTACAGCATTGATTTACTTGAATCAGGCCGCCCTACAACGGCACCGGTAGGTTGTGGTTTACTGGTTTCAATTTTTCACAATCACCTTCCAGCAATTGAAGCTTCATTCACGTTGCACTTTCTACAGTCGTTTGTCCGGAATGCGTTGTCGACTGTTGCTAATTTTATCTGCCATTAATTTTTAATCCATTTTGCCTACTACCGGACTACTCGAACGGAACATGTAACCCGTACCGAAGCCGACCCTGAGGAAGTGGCTTTCTAGCCCAGAGCAGCTGCGTCGTGCCGATATTTATTGATTCGAAGTATTTATTTATTTATCCATCGGCCGAAACCGGGCACGCCACGGTACGGAATGGCGAATTATTTATATTAAGTAATCATGCAGACACATAAACCAAATCTATAATACAATATAATAATGGCATGGTGATAATCTTGTAAATTACAATTTCGCGCACTCGCGTACGTACCGATGCTGGGCTTGCGTTCTTTCGCATTCGCGGGCCGCGGTCTTGCCGTGTCTTGACCGTGTGACGGTTAGTGTTCAGGCGAAGGAACGCGGAAAAATAAAGCGCCTATCGCGCACATATTTGTGCACAAAAACCCCGCACTAGTCGTGCCTGCCTACATGCGTAACAGGGTTGAATGGAACAGCGATGGTTTTTTGAGATTCGATCGAAAAATTTCTGATATGAAAATTTCATACAAACCAATACACCATTTTTCAGTGAAAATTTTTGGGTAATGATTAATAGTTGATTGTTTATTTTACAAAGCTGTATCTGATGACTAAGGATCAACGGTACTTTTGTTCGATTAGGACGATTTCATCATTTAAAATGTCAGTTTTTCAGCCAATAAAAAGTCTGTAACTCTGGAGGACAAACGATCTAGACTTCCATTGGTTCCGAAACATTACTGACATTCATCTTACCAATTGAAACGCCAACCGAATTTGTCTATCTATTACTGTGTTATTACTTTTTTTTCAGGAAACCGAGAATCGTATTATCAATCCTGAAAGAAAAATTTGTTTCTGAAGTTTTAACAATCGTCCCGGCGATCGTCTACCGAAAGATTGAAACCGGGGTGAATAAACACAGAAAAGAGTACGAGTAATTTCTGATTAAAAAGAACATCGGAATAGTTATGAATTTATGTTTGTAAACGGTATGTGTATGTGGATACATTCGTGTCTCCTTCATCACTTTTAAAACGGCATTTTTCCTTATTTGAAAAATCAGTGTAATGAAGTGAACAATGGATGTATTACAATGTGCTTACAGATGTATTACTCAAAGTATTGTCCGTCTCTAGCGACAACTTTCTCCCATCTTTCCGGCAATTTTCGGATCCCGGCTCGAAAAAAAGAGTCCTCTTTTGACGCTATCCATGAAGCAATCAATTTTTCCAACTCTTCGAAGGATTGAAAATGTTGATCTGCCAGGCCGTGTGCCATCGAACGGAATAGGTGGAAGTCAGAAGGGGCGACATCTGGGGAATACGGCGGGTGGGGCAAGAATTCCCATTTCAGCATTTCCAGGTACTTTTTGACCACTTGCGACGTGAGGCCGAGCATTATCGTGTTGGAGGATGACTTTGTCATGTCGTTCTTGATATTGTGGCCGCTTTTCTTTTAGCGCGCGACTAAGGCGCATCAGATGCGTTCGGTAGCGATCTCCTGTGATGGTTTCACCCGGTTTTAAGAGCTCGTAGTAAATCACACCGAGTTGATCCCACCAAATACAAATCATAACCTTGGCGCCGTGAATATTCGGTTTTGACTTCGACGAAGTAGCATGCCCGGGCTTTCTCCATGATTTTCTGCGTTTAGGATTATTGTATGGAACCCACTTTTCATCACCGGTTACGATTCGATGTAAAAACCCCTTACGATTTTGTCTTTGAAGCAGTTGCTTACAAACAAACAAACCGTGCTCGATGTCTCTCGGTTTCAACTCGTACGGCACCCAGTTTCCTTCTTTCTGAATCCTGCCCAGGGCCCTGAGACGTTTTGAAATGTCTTGCTGACTCACTCCCAACAATTTATTTATTTATTTTTTTTTTTATTTTTTTTTTTCGGCAAGCTCCTCTTGGGTTTGGTACGAATCTTCATCAAGCAATGATTCTAGTTGTTCATCTTTGAAGGTTTTTTCTCTTCCACCACCATGTTTGTCTTCGACATCGAAATCACCATTTTTAAAACGTTCTTTTAGTCAGAGCAGCATCACCGTAAGTTTCTGAGAGCATTCAATGCGCATCAGCTGCATTTTTTTTCGAATTGTAACAGAAAAGTAAAACTTCCCGCAAATGGCGAGAATTGGGCACATAGACAGACATTTTCGAGCGTGAATAATACGAGAACAAGAACAACTGTCACTGAAACGGCGATGACAATTCGTTAGGCACGTTGTACACACTCACTTCAAAGGCATTATCATCTATGTATTTTGACCAACTCAGCCGGTACAGCCACCCATCGGAAAACGGCGGAAGCAAAGTTGTACACCTGATAGCTCAACGTTGTTGAAGAGGGCCGTGAGTAATATAAGAATGTTCGCAACGAAGATGGATGAATGCATTAGTTACACGAATAATAAGTGCAACATTGCCTTCAAATATTTGTAACAGTCGTAAACAATTTTTTATCATTACTATTTGGTAGAGCAAATTCTAAAACGTTTAAGAGCACTAGACAAAAGACGATTTACGAGTAAAATTTCAGTATTCTGAAACATAGTAGTATAATTAAGCCGTAGAAATCACAAAAATCAAAGAATATTTGATTGTCAGATAGAAAGCCATTTTATCTAGACTTTTCAAAGGTGTAAGGTCCATTCGGAATTCCGTCTAGTGCAGCCTATTTCTTGTGTAGAAAAACATGCGAACACTACACTCCCGCAATCCGTGTTCTATCCTACTTATATAGTTGAACGATATGGATAGAATATCCATAGAAAAAGGATCAAACATGATATCGTGATACTTGGAACGAAAACATTTCGTCGATCTTTATCGATGTCAACAAACAAAAAATAAACTTTGGACCTGAAACTGAACTCTAAACACGAATTCTGGATCCAAATACTTGAATTAAATTTTGAGCCGGTATACTGAGCTTCTACCTACCGGAAGCGGAATTCCAAACGGATCAAGAATCTGAAACTGAATTGAATTTGCAATCTGAATTTTCTGAAACCCTGAAAATCTAGACCATAATTCTGTAAATGAATTCTCGATCTAAATGCTAAACCAAAATAATGGATTGCAAACATCACTCAGCAACTGAATTCTGAAGCTGAATAGATTCTACAACAGAATTTAGAACACTTATTCTTGACCCAAATTTGGAACCAGATTTCTGGCCGTGATCGTCTAGTGGTTAGGACTCTACGCTGTTTGGAACCAGATTTCTGAACATGTATTCCAGAACCTGAGTTCTGGAACTAAAATTCAGGCCGGAATCCTGGACCTGGATGCTGAATCTGAGATCTGCGACTGAATGCTGAACATGAATTCTAAAACTAAATGTAATAATCAACTACTTTCTCAATTAGACAGACTATTTGTTTTAAATTTGCCCGACTTTTCGGCTATTTTTTTGGACGACCATCGAAAAGCATTTTTGGAGAATTTAATGTCCCGCACGGAACGACCGAAATTAGCTCTGCGCCTATTTCGTATTACTGTTTTTGAATTAGTTGATTTTAACAACAAAATTTTCAAAATAACTTTGAAATTAGTTAAAATTGAGGATTTACTTTGCTGGAAAAAAACTCTTATTTTTAGAGAATGTGTTTAGTTGGCGAATATCCTGGACAAAAACCAGCAATATTTCAATCCAACTCGAAATTCTCATTGACAACTAATTTTGTTATTAAAATCTGAAAATTTGTTTCTTTTTATCTATCACCATCATTGCAGAAGGACAGCACAAAGAAAACAAAAATGAAATTGGTTCTATTAACAAGTTTATTAGCCAAAATCTGATGAGAAGTGTCAAAACAAAACAATCCATTAAAAGACTAAAAAGGACTGTCTTGTTGAAACTGCTTGAAAATTATTTTGATATTTTTCGCATGTGTTACGATATATTCATATATAAGTTTTTAAACCGATATGTAAATTTGTGAATTTGTGCATATTTGAAGCGATTGCAAGATTTTTTTAGTTGTCTCGCAAAATATCTAACTAAAATCAGAAAATCAACTAAATTTTTCGCCAAAATGCTGACTTCGGTCTTTCCGTGCGTTAAAAAAAACCGTTCTACTATTTCGACAAATTCGAGTGCAACAAACTACTTCCCGTTTGCAACAAACGCGTTCTCAATTTTATGAAAAAACATTTTTTAAATGTATTATTTATTGCAATATTAATTAAATTTAAATTGTTAAGATTTAAGTTGGGTGTTCAGTCACAAGTGGCAAGTTTTCAGCCTTATTATATACATGATTTGATTATTACCTTCAAAATCTCTTTGTAGGGAAAATTGTACACATACTTGTATTGTGTAATGAAGAAAAGCAACCTACTACATTAATCAAAAAGTTCCCGAAATTTATTCAGAAAATTAAAAATACAAGACTATCCATCAAAATCGATATTGCCCTCTCAAAAGTTTAAAAAAGTACTCCACATCGACTGCAACACACTTATGTCAGTGATTGATCCAATCCTCGAAACATTTTTTATATTCAGTTTTCGGTACGGCCATCTGCGATTTTTTCATAATCTCATCTAGGGTGCTGAAACGCTTTCCACGGAGCAGTTTCTTGAGTCGACCGAATAGAAAAAAGTCACAGGGAGCCAAATCAGGTGAATTCGGTGGTTGCTGAATGGTTCAATGGTTATTCGTTTCGGGTTTTAGCCCAATGTTCACGGTTAACTATGACATTGTGTGACGGTGCGTTATCGGTGCGGGAAGATCCACGAGTTGTTTACCCACAAATCTGGTCTTTTTCGGCAAATTGCTTCACGCAAACGTCTCATAACGCCAAAAAAAAATACGCCTTGATGACGGTCTGGCCTTGTGGAAGGAATTCATGACACACAACATCCTTGTAATCAATGAAAACTGTTAGCAACGCCTTCTTTTTCCACTGAAAACGACTAACGGCCACTTCTGCAATGTCGTCGTACCATTGAAACCGTTTTTAACGCAAAATTTAGTGCAAACTCGTTGTTGCCAATTTAATTCCATTTTGAAAATTGTACAAAATCGAGGACATGCACAGTTGCAGATGTACTCAATACAGCGTAACTTTTACAAATGTCCATGTATCAAGCTGAAAATTTGGTAGAATATCAATAACAGATGAGAGCGCCACTTGGTGGTGGTTCCGGGAACTTTTTGATCAAGATAGTACACCTTGACTTGCGAGCTCCCGTTTTAGTGGCCTTTTACGACATGGAACAGGAAACCAGTGGATCAATTCTTGGTTGAAATAGTTGCGCCGGATGCCACACGGCTTATCTGTTTGGTGGACTGATGATACTACCGGGACAGGTGGACCGTAGTGTAATTCTTAGCCCCAGTTGAGAACCGCTGCCGTCACTACACGGCTATCTAGACTATTCAGAAAAAGAAGCTGCATTGAAGATCAATTTCCATTGATGGCCGAGCAGCCGGGAAATTGTGGACCACGTGTATAGACCTGTATTATGCAGCTTAATTCTGTAACTGGATTCTGCAATATATTCTAAGGCTGGATCCTGCAACAACATTTTGAACACTAATCCTTTACCCGAATTCGTAACCTGAGTTCTAGTCCTGATTTCTAGGCATGAACTCTGGAATTGAATTCAGAACCCAAATTCTGGAACTAAGTTTTGGGCCGGAATCCTGAATCTGGATTCTGAACGTGCATATGGATTCTGGAATTGAGTTCTGGACCAGGAATTTAACGCTGAACATGAAATTCTGAATTGAAATTCTGTAACTGAATTCTAGAATTAAATACTGAGCCTACCTGTTGAACCTGAAGACTAAACTGAATTTAGAAGCTGGACTGTGCAACTGAATTTTGTCGTGAATACGACTTACTTTACTATGGGGCGCCTTTCCAGAATTTACCCTCTGAGAGAGTAATAAGTTTTTGATCGGTAATATTTTCTGTTGTATCTAACGTATCAACATAATTTTGCAACATGCCATCAGAAATATGATCAGCAATTTATGATAATAGTTTTCTCGTACCTCAGTATGTATAAATGGGTAACACTTCATATACTTCGTTCATTCTAGCCTGCACAGTTGACTTTCCGGTTGGTTTAGGTCCAGAGCTCAGTTCCAGTTCTATAACTATCTAGAACTCAGTTCAATATTGAATCGATTGTGGAACGTTCGCTGAGCCAGTTTCGCTTCAAACAAGAGCGATTGCGTCATCCTGATGCTGGCTGTTTGCATTGTGGCAAAATACAATGAAAATTAAAAAACGATGAGGAACATTGTACAAAACCAGCTCTTCTAATTGATGCTTCATTTATTTCTGCATACAGGATTGACTCGTTCAGTAAAGATCAGAATCCGATTCTAGGGTTTATTTCTAAAATTCAGTTTCAGAATCCAATACCTAATATTTTTTTTCAATTCCAGTAGCCAGATTTAAAATCTGGTTCCTCGCCCAGAATCCAAAGCCAGAATCAAGTACCATAATTCTGGCGCTGAAACCGAATTTCAGATCTTGATTCTAACTCGGGATTTTGGAACCGAGTTCTGGATCTGAGGTCAGGATTGATTCAAGTTCTGAACCTTGGATGTGAATTTTGAAACTGAATTCTGGAACTTAAATGTCAGATCAGAAAATCCAAAATCCAGGAACAGACCTCAAATTAAATTGTATTTCATTAATTGAGTTCTAAACTGCATTCCAAAGTCCTGGTTCGGAGCTCTAAACCAGAATACAAGTCTAGAGTTCGGCCACTAATTTGCCACTTGAGCGTTTAGTAGAATAATTTTGTTGGAATACTATTTTAACACCATTCAATTCCACTATACCAATTGCATGGTGGAAAAATATTATTCTACTCAAATTTGGTTCCAAAGTTCAGTTGTACAATTCGGGAAGTGGAACTGAATTTAGGAACTAAATTCGGAAGATCTTTGAACTGCATTCTGGATTTTCTGAGCTGTATTGTCGATCCGAATTCCGATTCCGAACGAAATCCTGTAACTAAAATTCAGCTGCGGATCCGAATCCAGTTCCAGAGTTCAGTGCTTGCTTCAGAATTCATAACCGAAAAAGAAGCCTGATCTCGAATGATGAGTTTAGCTGTTCAGAACTCAGTTACCGAGTTCAGGTTCAGAATTCAATTCTCGAATCTAGCATCGAAATTGAGTTTCAGATATCAATTCTAGCATTCGAATCGAAAATTCGGTTAAAAAATTCAGAATTCGTTAACGTCAGAGAAACTGACTTCGTGTTCACGTCATCCATTTATGTCTCTGACATTACCCACCCGCCTTTTTTAACTATTATTCCAAATCTGGAAACAAAATCTATACATAAACTCTGAACCTGAACTCATTTTATCTGAATTCTCAATTTCAATTCTCAAATCTGAATTCTCAAACAATCCTGAAACTGTATTTTGGACCTGGATTCTGAATCTGATTTCTGTAACTTGATTCTACAACTTGGTTTAGACCTGCATCCTAAAACTGAATTTTGAGCTCAAATTCTAAACATGAATTCTGGACCTAGTCTCTGGAAAAAAATTCCGCAACTGGTTTCTAAACCTGTATTCTGCAGAATCCATAACCTGAATTCTGGAAGTGAATGCAACTGACAAACTATGCCTGTGCCCTTTATTGGAACTCAAAATACTTAAGACCTCATTTGTCACTGAATTCTGAAGCTGGTTTTAAAACTGGATTCTGCAACTGAATTCTGAAGCAAGATTCCACAGCAAAATTTTGAACATGTATTTTGGATCTAAATTCTGAACTGAATTGGTAGCCGAAATTTCTATATCACGATTTCTGAAGTGAATTCTACAGCTGAGTTCTAAATCTAAAGTAAGAAATTCAGGAAAGTAGTTTTGGATTTAAATTCTGAACCTGGATTCCATATCTTGAATTCTGGAACCTGAGTACTAGAACTAAATTTTAGAACGGAAACCGTGACCTAGATTCAAAGACTGGACTTAGATTCTGAAACTGAATCCTAGACCTGTATCCTACAATTTTATTTTAAGGCTTTTAGGGCTCTTAGGGCTAAGGGCTATACTAAGCCTAGATTTTACAGTTGAATTTAGAAGCTGGATTGTGCAACTGAATTTCTTACTTTTATTCTGAGTCAGGAACAAAACTCAAAACCTAAACTCTGGACCTGAACCTTTTTGCCTTTCTCTACTGTCGGGCTATTGATCAAGTTCAAAGATCAAATGGCTGTGACTTTCGGTTTCGGAGTTATGATTGTATAAGTGACGTAACCGACAAAATACGCTTTATCGCTGTAATAAAAAAGTGCCAATATTTTGGGATCACCTCTAATTTCGTAAAGCGCTATTGTTCAGAAGTTTGAGCACCTCGAAAAAAGTCCTCATGCAAAATTTGAACTGAATCGCACATGGGTGCTGCCCAGCGGTTAAAGTTTGAAAATTTTCGATCTTGAAAAAGCACCATAGGTACATGAAATTTTATTTTTTTTTTATGCCAAAAATCTTAAAATGAAACGTCGAGATTTAGTTTTATCTCAAAAAAATTTTTTTTTGAAAAAATCGACTTTCTGGGACACTGAATTTCGACGTTTCATGCAATTCTAAGACTTTTGGCATCAACAATTTTTTTCGATTTCGAAAATTTCATGTATGGCGATTTTTCAAGATATATGAAAATTTCACTAAGTGGACTAGGAAGAGTTTCTTTAGATTAGCATCACTCTTCTCATACAAATAAGCAACGCAAATATCAAGCACTAGTTTGGGAAAATGATGCTGACTGTGTGACATAAACACTGAAGCATGCTTTTGTGAACTACTCGAATCAATCTGAATCAATTGGTGTCAAAATTAGTATCCGAAATTATTTAATAAAAGTATGAAATATATTTTCATGAGACTGTTATGAAAGAAGAGAAAGGCATTATCCCACCACTAGGTGGATTGAGAAGGGTTTTTTTCTCAGAATTCTGGACATGAATTCTTTAACTGAGCATAATTCTGGACTTATATTTTGAACCTGGTGTCAGTACCAGGATTCTACAACTTGAATTAGACCTGGATTCTAACATCGAATCCTTGTCTCAAATCCTGCACAAAATATCTGAACCTGGATTCTGAAACAAAACTCGGAAATTTTATTCTAAACCTGTACTTTGGAACAAAATTCTGCAACTGAATGCTGAAATTGAACACTGTACCTGGATTGTAAAATTGAGTTCCAGACAAGAATCTTGAACCTGAAAGTTAAAACTGAATACTTTACTTAAATTTAGCATTAGAGTTCTGGATCTGTACTCTGGAACTGAATTCTCAAATTGCATTCTACAACAGAATTCTGAATTATGGAGCTGAGTTTTAAAGCAGAATTCTGGAACAGAGTTCTGAATCTAAATTTCAAACTTGGATTCTGGACCTAAATTCTGAGCTGGGATTTTGGAACTTGATTCAGGGTCTGGACTGATCGAAGTAATGCGTTTACTAAAACTTACCATGCAATTTTCTCTTTGTTGCTTGTTGGTTCCAAAAATTCTGGAAATCATTAGGTTTGGCCAATCTCTTACTACTGCAAATTTAATCGAAATTTGCAGATCATATTTTCGATATAATGGAGTAAAAATGAAGTTATACTAGTGAAAGGATTGAACTTTCTGTTAAGCTTCGAGCACAAATCGCTTTCCAGACCATAACTTTTGTACCAAATTCTTCGACTCGAATCGAGTTCTTGGACTGATTCCATACTTGTCCTTCTCATACCGTATGATATTGTAATTAAATTTAATGGCACTCTGCATTGTTCCGAAAACCCTACTTCAACTTCAACCCTGAAATCCCGCAAAGCATCCGGCGGGGACCGTTCGAAAAAGCGTGTGTGCGCACTTACGCGAAATTCTTACCAATAAATCTACGCGTTATCTATACACATGCGGCCACGGTCTTACTGATTGGTTTATTGCGCGAGCTTGCCATGTCCGATGCAGCTCGCGAATGCAAGACCGCGGACCTGAGCCGTATGGTTTCACTCCAGTTTCCAGTTTCCCCACAGGCCACAGCACGCAAAAACCTCACCGCTCATCGACACCGTCACTATTTAACGAGATCGTCGGAATGGTTCGGCTGTTAGGCTGCAACGGGTCTTTTTTTTCTCCTGCACGCCTTCGACTTTTACGTGCGGGGGCGGACAAAGCGCTAAGGGTCCCCATAGCTTACGGAAGGAATTTTCACGCGCCAGTCACGGTTGCTGTGGTGGTGGGTTTTCCGAATACGGTGCTGCCCGTCCGATCTGTGCGATCTGCCTCGGGAGGCTCCCACGCACTGAACCGCTTTCGAGTGGAAGACACGTCGGTCGGTTTGAGGGATTGTGTTTATTTTGCAATCTGCCCGGTGAAAACTTGAACTTCCACTCGTTTCAGCACACACATTCATCAGCTACTGAAACGAGAACAGTCCACCGTAAGCTGTCATAACATGTGTAACCGTGGCTACGTGGTGACACCAATCGGATTTTGAACGACACCCTCGACCAACATCATCATCATCATCGTCATTCTTTAAGCTTCAGATTTTTTTTTTCGCGATGGTTACTCGCTTATCCGTGTTTCCTTTTTCGTGCCGGGAAAGGATACCACTTTTTTGCTGTGACGCTCAACGGCGTTTGCGTTTTGATGATGACGAAGATGGCATTCGATACGTCCGCGTGCTGTCCGGATGGCGGTGCGTTGCGGAGTCAAATGTCCGATCATCATCATCATCAGCAGCAGTATCACATGCATGCATGTATCGTCTGGCTCACTTCTCGTCCATCGGTGCGGAAATTACTGCAACTGATGCTGTTTATTCCGGAGATTTTTCCTCCACCCGAACCCCGGGGACCAATCTAGAACGAGGAAGTCCCCGACCGACCGAACGACGATAATTGAGGTTAGGAGGTTAATTGGGCCATTGATAGGATAATGACTCGCCCCATCTGGTTTCGATTTATGCATTCTTCGTTCTCTGCGGGCAGTCCCATCATGCCAACAGCATTGCCGTGGAAAACTCTGACACTAGCAGCAAAGGGGCTACCAGACAGCATGGGGACCCCGGACTTACCTGATTACATTACGGCTGCCGTGTTCGTGTGACGCTCTCTTTGTCCATTGCCCAACCATTTCGAACCATGTCTACATCATCGGTGTATGATTGTGAGTTGGCGGTTTTATGTATCGAAGAGGAGGCAAGGGGCAACTAAATTCATAATCCTTCAGAAGACTTGTGGCCGACCCGATCACGACGGCGGGCAACTTCGATTAAGTTTATCTGATTGGTTTAGTGGAATTAAGCCGTTCTGAAAACGCATAATGGGTGAAGTGCGTTCGTGCCAAACGAGCGTTTGGACCGAGATTCATCTCTGAGGGCAACTGCAAAGTCGTTTGGTTTATTTAGTTCGATGCCGGCAAAATTGCACTGACGTTCATCAAATCAAGTTTACGAAATTATCGCTAACATTGATTTGAAGGCTGAAACCCATTAGTGTAGAGCCAGCTCGATAGAAGTTTCTAGATCAAATTCAAAATATTTGTTGAACAATTTGTTTAATTGTAGAACTTTAAATCAATCTCGCAATATTTTCGAGGGCCAATCATTTTAATCGCCCATGACAATGCTAAATACAATATCAAAAAATACCTAATCGGGTCTCGAATGTCTCACAATGTTTCCTTTACCGGTATTTGGTGCAAGAAATTGTCCTTTTTGCATATTTTTTTTCACTGCCGATAACAACAACAAGCTCGATTCGAAAAGTTTGTAGTTTATAAAATATGTTGGTGACACCATTGCACAGTGGTTTGAATCGACAAAAACGTGAACTTAATTCTTTAGCTGCTAAACCGTTGATCCGATATACATAGTTCCTTTGGAGAACTCATTCACAAAATATACCTCGTAATTTGATCACAATAAAAAACGTGCAAAGCCTACTACGATAAAAGTTCATTTCAACAATTTTTTTCCCTTAATAAATAGAAAAACGATGTCTTCTACAAAGTTCTAGAACTTCTAACGAGAAAAAACTTTGCCGAAGAAGCTATAGGTCTGAGGCAAAAAGTTTCGGATATATGAAGCAATTTCGTTTGAAATCATTTAAAATCAATTTTTTATATATAACTTTTTTCACAATTATTTTCACTATTAAGCTTTAAATTTCAGTGAGGAAAGATATAATAGGGAAAGATAGTTTAACACGAGTATTTATTCCCTATCTAAAGCTTGCTTCAGATAAAATTGGAACAAGGACAATTGCCCGTATTTCAGTTATTTAATATTAAATTCAAGATCTTTTTTCATACAAATGTAGCGTTTTCTTCATACTTTTAAGAAAAAATACGGATAAAATTATTCGTCACGGTTTCGAAGGAATTCTCGGATTTTTTCTGTAACACGGCTCATTAGGCGGTGCATACCTTCTTCGTCCATCGTTTTAGCTATCTTATTCCACCAGGTTGTCGTCTGATTGATGTCTTTGACAACCTTTCCCTTTTACCATGAGTCTCCTCTTCATGATTGCCCAGTATTTTTCAATAGGGCGGAACTGGGGGCAGTTGGGTGGGTTAAGGTTTTTCGGAACAAACTGGACCCTTTCCTCTACATGCCATTCTTGAACGACTTTGCTGTAATGACAGCTTGTCAAATCTGGCCAAAACATTACGGGATGGTCGTGGGATCGAATGAACGGCAAAATTCGTTTTTGGAGACACTCTTTTCGGTATAGTTCCGATGTCATTGTCTTATTTGTAACGAGAATTTTCGTTTTTTTTGCCACACCTGCAAATGCCCTGCCAAATCATAAATTTTCTTGCAAATTAGTCGGCAAAAACAAATTTAAATTTGGCTGGAACATCCCACCGAGCTGTCGCCAAGTAAAATTTTTGACCTGGGCTGACATTATGCATCTCGAATCGAGTTGCTCGAAACGATTATTTTTGAAGTCGATTCGACTGAACTGAGGCATTACGTATCGCTTTCGACCTCGTGATCGAGATCCTAACAATGTGGTACAAGATTTCGACTGACGCTGCTCGAACTGTCATAACCAGAGATGCCATTTATACAGATTTATCTGTATTATACAGATTTTTACATGCGCATACAGATTTAATATAAAGTACAAATTTCTTACAGATTTCTTAAATTTAATACAGATTTATACAGATTTCCCCAAAAGTATTATGGAAAAAATTAAACCATCTATTAGTATTTGAGCTATCTATTAGTATTTGATTGCAATGACGAGATAAACGTTTAGAAATCAACGTACAAATCACTTTTTAAAATATATATTTTTTGTGCAGATATTTAATGAAGCACACTGAAATCCATTTATATTAAAATTTGTAACTAAATTGAACTTAAAAGTTAGTTAGTCATGAAACATTATTGCCAGACTGACAGTTGTATTTCCTGACTCGACGTTGCATATTGGGTTTTGGAAATCCATCTCAACTTATGAAGTGAACATTTTCAAATTAGACAAGTATATAGCACCATAATTCAATTGTTGTTGATAGGAAAAAACTATAAAATTTCGTCGATGAATATAATATAAGATATGAAATTTAATCTACCACTCTATAGCCATAATCTATTGGAAAAACACCTTTTAACATAATTGTATTGTAGAAATTTCATTTTATTAGCGAATACAGATAAATACAGATATTTTATATGAATCAATACAGTTTTTCTATGAAAATATCTGGCATCTCTGGTCATAACATACCATATACATTGCAATCATGAAAAAAATTAAACTGAATTATTGTTCGAGTATTTTCGATTACATTTATTCAGTTCAAGTACTGAAAAGAATTCAACTGTTTGTAATACTGCGGTTTTAAGTTGCCGCACGAAATTAACATGAACACATTTCTGAAATTTAAATCAAGAAGCAGATTCGTTTCCACTCCATTTGAAAACGTAAAGAATTTTTTCAATCGTGTTCTTGTACACAATTTATCGATGAACTTTTGAAATTATAATTAAAAAAAATCTGTATTTTTCATGTATTGTTTCAAGTCTAACACAATTTACGTCATCCATATGTGTAGTTTTATTCAAAGGTTTTTAGGTTTTGCTGCTTTCTTTGTAGTATTTTATCATATTTATTAGGAGATATTGCTTTAGCTAATATACCAGGAGCAACCCATTCTTTGTAGTCTTCATAATCTATTTAGGTACTATTGAAGAGTCAAATACACGCTAATAGCACGAGATTGTGATGCTTTTGGAATATTCTAAATACTTTCAAGGTGTTTGGACAAATTTTTCAATTTACTTGAGTTAGATATATGGGTAAAAACATTATTTGCTCATTGTTATCGAGCGAATAAGCTTTTTCCTACAATCCGTTTGAGCGACGTTTTCATTCCACAGGATATTATTACAAACTACAGTTACTGGGCATAGGTTAGTTTCGACTTACTTTTGTTATTTTAAGTAAACACCACGCAGCTTTCAATTAATATGCTTTCTAAACAGTTCGACTTGTACATAATATGCCAAACACTCAAAATATATATAACGATATACAAAACAATGCATTAAAATAAAGATTATCAATACTAAATAAAAAAGAAACGTATTCGAAAACTCATAGTCGATAGTAATAAGGCTTTCGACCATTTCTTATCGAGTTGAGTCGTTTACGAGCTAGATTGTTTTGGTTCCATAATGCCAAAACTTCTCGATAATCTAATACTTCTTCGAGTGAAGTCGAACGAAGCTCGATGATCGACTTCGAATCGAGAACCATAATACGAAACGTGGTCGATTCGATAAAATTTCAGTCGAATCGAGATACATAATGCCACCCCTGGGATTTGCCCGAATTCAGCCTTGACATAGGTTTCATCGTCCATCAGAAAACATCCGTCGAACTTGGTCAGCATCCGAATCGTCGTCAATGTTTCCTTATTTCGTTTGAAAACGCGCCATACGGTATTTCTGGGCAATTTCAGCTGTTTAGCTAGGCTAGATGCAGATCACAATGGATTTTCCAAATAACTGTGTACAATTTTTTACCTTCTTTCGGCTGTTTGTTGATTGTTTACAAAGTACAGTTGATTTGCGGAATGTCAAAAATCATACGTGAAGCTGACAAAATTCCCGACACGTGGGCGCCAAGAACTTCCAAATTCGTCCACCAGGAGCGCCACAATATGACCAAAAGTTTGTTCCAATTCTAAATGAAGCAAGCTTTATAAGCCCCGATTGCCCGCAATGTGATATAAACAGGTGGTGCAGACCACATGGCTTGCTTGCATTGGTAACCAAAAATTTGTAAATAGTTCGGTACATGAAAAATAAACATGCTTTGATTCAATGCTAACTAGTCCGAGCGGTGTGACGAAAGCAAGCACGTGGTTTTTAGTTTTAGTGGCTTGCTGAAGCAAAGTTAATTTCACTAACACAAAAAAGTTGTCTTTGCCCCACCTGTTTCTACCACATTGGATTGCCCGTGGTTCTTCAAGTACGTATGTTTTTCGTAGTATGCCTTCGACATTCTCAAAGCTTTGTCTACCAAGCCATTTTTCTTATGTTACATGTACAAAATAGAAAATCACCACTGGATTCAAGTACTGGTACTGTACAGTGGTGGTAAAAAAGTTCTCAATGAAGGTTCTATTTGAAGGTTCTATAAGTCCCATAAACTAGGTTAAACTGTTCTGAATTTTTATTATTTCCTTATTTCTGGAGCAGGGAAAACCCACTGGAGATAAGTTATTATCAAACTATCACTATGTCTCCAGTAGGCTTAAAACCTCCTCATCTTTTACCAGAACAGATTACAGAATATCCAAATGATACACTATTATCGATGAATTAGCGACGATGAAAGCAGTTGTAGATTGTTTTTGCACACAAAAATTTGAATCTATAAGTGAAAATCGATTGGACCATCTTTAAGAAAAACGAGTGAGATTCTTTTCGCAATTTAAACCACTATTTCCAATACTTCCGAACCTAATTTCAAGGACCGGAATGGCCAAAGTTGGATTGGAACAGTTTGGAACAGTTTTAAACCTTATTTAAAAAATCCCTCTTTCACTACGTCGCTTCAGATGGCGGTATAAAATTTTTAACGCTCAACCCATTAGCTCCGGAACTGGAAGTCGTATCCAGATGAAATTCAGTGGTTTTATAGGAGACTATAAAACCTTCTGCTTGAAGCTAAGTTCGTGAAAATCGGCCAAAACATCTCCGAGAAAATAGTTTGAGTTTCATTTTGGAGTATTTCGACACAATTTCCGGTGCTTTCGGAATCGGAAATCGGAAACCAGAATAGCAGAAATTAATTTGATAACCCGTCTACTAACAATGACTAACGGTTGGAGTAGTTTCGAGCCTAGTTTAGATAACTTTTCACCTTTTTTGCTCGCCGTTTAAGTCCTCTAATTCCGGAACCGAAAATTGTATCCGGATGAAATTCTGATTCTTTGTATAGGATCATAAAACCTTTAATTCGAACCTAAGTTTGTGAATATCGGTCACGCTATATATGAGGAAAGTGGGTAATCAATGAGTTTTGGTGTTGGTTTTCATTTCTTTATAGCGTGTACGAAATTAAACAAAGAACGCTGTGTGCATAGTTTGTAAAGGCGTGTTGTGTTTTTTCCTTCAGTGCCAGCACGTACCGGCTTTGTATCGTCAATTAAATATGGCGGTTTGAAAGCTTTGAAACTCATCTCCCTGTAATTACGGAACCGGAAGTCGGAAGTCCGTATGCAATTTCACAGTAGCTTTTGAGACAATAGGAGCTTTAATTTAAATCAAGATTTGAGATAAACGGTTCTAGCACCAATCAAAAATCGAAGTGAGTTCTATTTTTGGAACAGGAAATGGGGGAGCAGTAGTGCCGAATTAAGTTTATGTGCCCAGTTATCAGTCAGTTTTACGGGATTGTACCTGGTTTTGCCATCGTTTGTTGAGAAATACTCACGAAATAGAAAATTTTCCACTTATAACGCTCTAGTTCTTAAACCGGAGTTCGGATTTGAATGAAATGCTCTAGAAATTTTTCAATTACTTCAAGACATTTTGTAGTTTGTGATAACATTTTTGCCTTTCTCATATAGTAAGGTTATGCAATCACTGTGAGAACTGACTTTTGAGCCGAGGCCCGCAGGGCCGAGTGTCACATACCATTCGACTCAGTTCGTCGAGTACGCCAAATGTTTGCGTGTGTATGTGTGTATGCAACGTTTTTTTACACTAACTTTTCTCAGAGATGGCTGAACCGATTTTCACGAACTTAGATTTAAATTAAAGATCTTCAGGCAGGGTTGCTGAAATTCGCCTCACGCAACTCATTAACGTTCATCGCCTGCGAACGATTCAAGAACGGAGACAGCAAAGCATGTAATGCCGGACGATGCAAAAGCTATGCTCAATATGTGACTGCCTGAGCGACTCGCAAGAGAGAAGAGATCTTGCTTTTCATGCTTGTTGCTATTCCGCCGTGAGCCATTCTCTACCATTTCAAGAGCAGGTATCATCAGGCACGAATAGCGCTTACATTGAGTCAATTTTTGACTCACTGCGAGTCAAAATGCCAGCAATCATGAATGCAAGTGTACGAAAAAAATTGAAGACAAAAATTAGCGATGCGATGGAAGCAATTTTTTATTTTGCTTAGTTTAATTGTCTCGTAGATATTGCCCTGATAAAAAGTGTGCGTTGAACATCACAAATTAGTTTAGAAAACTTTAAACGTAATATCATTACTTATCATTGGAAGATGGCGAAACGATTGGGTTGGATAAAAATTAAACTGATAAATAAAACTGATAGTCCGCTTCAAAACGTCGTTTAAAATCGTATACTAATGTACATATAATGTACTTCCTACTGCAATAAAACTAATGAAACAGTTTATTCAGATTTCACCGAATACTATTCTCACGTTCGTACTCCGTGCTGTTGAAATTTTGCGGCAAGTAATGGCAGAAAGATTTTAAAAAAGCTGGAGTTGAATCACCTGAGGGCAATCACTTTTGTAAAGTGAAAATTTTGCAGTTTATATGGCTTATATAAGAAATAAAATAAAAGGAATTATTTTCCACATATAACTGTAGCAACACTTTTGATTCTCTTTCGGGTTGGTTTGATATTTATTTTATTTATGATTTTGAAAATGGACTGAAATATCTACAGTGATATTTTTTAAAATCACATATGATTATGAATGATCAAGTCCAATACGCAATA
The DNA here is from genome assembly GCF_030247185.1 of Malaya genurostris. NCBI lineage: Eukaryota > Metazoa > Arthropoda > Insecta > Diptera > Culicidae > Malaya > Malaya genurostris. The sequence continues at coordinate 131,665,232 of NC_080570.1, forward strand.
TCAATATGCAATGCAAATAGAGTGACAAAAATATATTCTGAATATTGATTATAGAGGCAAGTCTAATCTTTTAATTCCAGGGATGATTTATTTTCTCATGTTTTTATTATATTAAACACAATTTAACGCTTCTTCGCATAGATTTGATTTATAGAAGTAATATGAGTGCAGGGTTTTCCACAACGTTTGAACCTACTGAGACGCCATGTAACTGCTTGCTCTGCAAAAATCAAAGCAATTAAGAAGAATGGCTAACAAAGAAATAGTCATTACTAACTAAATACTCATTCAGCACCTTTTACCATACATCTACGCAAATTATCGATTAGAATAACTGTACTACGATCAGGAAATTAAGACTTTTAAATTGAGAATCACGGTTGTGGTTCCGGCCAACTGCCACAGGATGTCGAAGCATTTTGTAAAACGCCACATAAAATTGGAGGAATAGATGTTCCATTGAAATTTACTTTTGCATTTTTGTATCGCCTTATTAACTTAGTCCTATTTTAATGCATTCATTAAATTTTTGCATTTAATATTATCATTTTTGGAGTTTCACAAAACTATTGCCTCGTAAGTTTTGCTTCCAAAAGCAAACAGCAAAATAATAACGTAATGTGATATCAGTTGAGAAATTGATGAGCTGAAATCAAATTAAGATTACAATCTGATATTGCTGTCAAAAATGTATTGAAAATAAAATGTTCTACAATTGACTCCCGAAGTGATCGGTTTAGCTTTTTTTTTAAAAAGAACATCCGCTAGAAGAAATTGTAAATTCAATTTCATAACATTTTACAATATTCATATTACAGAGGAAACGATTTCAATTTGAAAAATAACACAATCCGCGTGGTTTATCGATTTGTCAGATAGTGAGATTTAGAATTTTTGTTACTCATATCACACATTCAGTTTTGAAACTACTCATTGTATTATTTACCTTCAAACTGTGTTGAGCAAAAAAATTTTTACGTGAATACTTCAAGGATCACATACAAAGAGTCCAAATGAAATATAATTCTGTTATCACATAATCAGGAGATAGTAGGAGAATATAGGATCAAGAAAAAAAATATGCATTTAATTCCACTTTATTTAACGTCACTAATGTCACGAGACAGATAATTTTGTTGTGTTTGATTGTATGATACTTGATTTTTAGATATTTATTTTGTTATTGGAAACTGCGGAAGGTCTTCATTGCACGATTATCCATGGCACAGTTTCCAACAAGTAACTGTAGAGAGTTTGTTTGTTTTTGATAATAATAGAAATATCATTCTTCAGTAAAATCTTATGTTGGCCTCCAAATTAGTGCCTTATACAAAATTATAGAAGTTCTATTTCGGTTTTAGTTTCTATTATATTGTAGCTCTAACGCCCTGTATATTGAATGTGACGGAATTATTTGGTGTTTATGGTTCTTCTAGTATTTGTACGAACTGATAGTGTTTATCATCAAAGTTGGTCTCAACTTTTTTGGTAGTTGACTTGGTTCGACACAACTTGTCTCGAAGTCAATACAAATACTATTAGTTTATTATGAATGATTAACATGAAATTAAAAGCAATCATCACATATGTTTATAATTATTAAGGAAACGATCGTCGAATGGCTTTGTAATCGGTATATTAATAGTTTCACGATCATGAGAAACTATAATAATTGACAAAAACTTGGGACTATTACTTCTCAGGCATAATAAACAACCCTACATTCGACCGAATGAAAAATACCAATTTGGCATTTCGAATGAGGTATAATTTGTTTGGAAAAGTCGAACTCGATCGAAACACAAAATGAATTTATTATAGAACTACGGAATAGGAGTGGGAGTTACATATTTACGACACACAAAAACGCTCCATTAATAACCCTTTACAGTTTGATGTTTAATCAATAACATATTCTGGTAGGTATCAAAGTTGTCCCTAACGCTACAAATCACGATTAAAGTATAGCAAACACCGAAGAAATGTGCAGTGAAGGCAATTCAAAAAGATTCGACATCTTTCTTATAAGCTTTATACAGGAATAAAATTTTATCCTGGGCGGTCATTCAGTTGTACCGCCATACGTCGCAGAGAACGAATCACCGTGAGTAGAAAATTCGACTCAACGCGAGTCATCATCACCACCGAATAGCTTTCTACCTAAATGCTTCGAAACGAACTCACTGTGAGTCAACAGAGTGCATATAAGATGCTTGCTTGCTTTGCCAAGCGGTTCAATTCTCTGAGTGGAAGGAAAGAATGAATAAAGCAGACACGGAATATATACAAACTGCTCGCCGCACGGGTAGAGCATCGCCGGTGAAGAGAATAGTTCACGAGTAATGTTTCATTGATAGGATCAGCAACCTTGTCTTCAGGTCCCATACTAAATTCCTGAACTTCATTTTGATCTGACTTCCGGTTCCGGAGTTATGGGTTAAAATGTGCATAAAAATATGTTTTCAAACTTTTCTCATAGATGGCGCGACCGATTTTCACAAACTTCAAATCAAATGAAAGGCACTGTGGTCCCATACGGATTTCTTAAATTTTATCCGAATCCGACTTCCGGATCCGGAAATATAGGGTAAAGTGTGTTTACAAATTTTATACCATCAATGAAAAGGCGAAAAACCGCAAAAAAAATCTAAATCGACCTCAAATCTTCTCCAATTGATAGTTTTTATCAGTAGACGTTCAAACAAACCGATTTCGGTTATTCTTTCAAGAATCGAAGAAAATTATTTTAAAGAATGCCACAGTATTATATATAATATTGATATGATAAAGGCATCATTACACCACTAGGTGGATTAAAACAGGTTTTTCCTCTATTTTTACATATTACCCAATAACTCCGGAACCGGAAGTCGTATTCAAATGAAAATCAATACTAGGGACCATAAGACCTTTCATTCGAATCTAAGTTTATTAAAATCGGTTCAACCATCTCCGTGAAAAATGAGTGCATATTTTAATTACACGCTTCAACAAATACACACACAGACATTTGCTCAGTTCGTCGAGCTGAATCGAATGGTATTCGGCTTTCCGGGCCTCAGATAAATAGTCGTTTCTTGCAGTGATTGCATCATCATGGAAAAAATAATTAAATGTACTAGACAATAGTAATACTAAACGGACATCGACTGAATTGAAAATTTGACTGAAACTCATCATCGATGTAAAACTAAATTAGGAAGCTTTGATTTTCCAATTAATGAGACTGTGTTTTCAAATTTGCATGAAGTTTTCTTAGTTCAATTGAAAAATTGAAAAGAAGTAGCTTTGAGTATGAAAAATTATGTGAATTTATAAAATATTTTAATCGAAAAAGAGTGCAGCAATTTATAATAAATTTTTCAGTAGCCACCACAAATCCATAAATATCTGTTTTTTGAATATTTTGTATTACCAAGGCGGCAGTTTCGGTGTAGTTAGTGACATTTCATTTCCATGTTATGTTTCCATGTACTGTTTCTATACCGGGTAGGTATAGAAGGTGAAAATTCGACCAGTCTAATTCTTTCTAGACTGAGCAGGATGTTTACGGCAGTACCATAAGCACCTCTTTTCGGTCGGTTCAAAAACCAGAACTCAGTTTGAGGTCCAGAATACAGGGTCCGAGTTAAGTTTATATTCAGAGTTTAGTTTCAGAATCCAGGAAGCGCATTTGAGGAAGTTATTTTAATCATCAGTTCTTGTTAGGAGTAGTGAACTTATTTCAGATAACTAACTGCGATATTTTCTTCCGTTGACACAGGATAATTTTTCCTCGCGGGAGACAATTCGGTCTTCATTTGTTTGATTCTCCGCATTCGAATAACATGCATTCAAAGGGTTCTTTGAGTACCGAATAATGAATTTTGAAAGAACCATTCGATATTTTCCAAATACAACAGCATACAATAAAACAACCTATGAAAACGATATTCGGAAGTCTGAAGGGTACATGTTATTTTCATTCGTATTCACGTTATTCAGTTATGTCTCTGACATTACCCATCCGATTTTTGCCTTTGTCATATAGAAAAAGTGTGTTAAATTTTTGCTACCATCACTGAAAGGGGCGAAAAAAAGTAAAAAATTTTCTAAATCGGCCTCAAATCTTCTCCAATTTATAGTTTTTATCAGTAGACGGTCAAACAAACTGATTTCGATTATTCTTCTAAGAATCGAAGAAGCATTCTCCGTGTTCGATTTAAAGTTGCGAATGACTATATGATCGCATTATTTGAAATTTAACTATCCTGCTGCCAAAAACTCCACCTGCTTTCTTGTGCAACAGACTGTACTCATATTATTCTGCTCTGGACATACTTTGAAGTGATCAAATCCAGCTCATGTAGTTCAGAAGGATGGCTTTTAGCGTATCAAAGTACGCTCTCTAGCAACTCTTCACACGGTGCAATCAGTGCCATCAAAGAGAGACGGATATCATCGCGGCAACAAAAAACCGGCATGGTTCATTTAACATAGAATGGATACCAGTGCGAGAGCGAATTTCTCTCGATGGCCTGTCTGAGCATCACGAGTTAGCACGCTACTGTGGGGATTCTCTCTGAAACAACAAACGGTCGCTTACTCTCGTTTCGCGATCCGAATCTATATGGGCAGTTGATAATTGCGATAGAATCATTTTACTATTGCCACTTATTCTAACTATGTGCATATAAACTTTGTGTAAGTTGTGTCTATGAAAATGTATGTGAATGTTTCACACAAAGGTTTCGAAATATTGCAATCTATTATGAGAATCATCAAGACGAATCATCGATTCTCATGAAAATACTCAGTGTGTGAAATACTCAGAGTATGAAGTGGAGCGAAGAAATGTAGGAAAATTCTCTCACGGTTCATGCATTGAGAGACACGAGTTCTTGTAGCATCTTCTACCGGATTGAAAATGTTACATACAATGTAGAGAAATATCGAGCAGCTTCTGTAAAATTATCGGTAATCATCAACAACACTGCATGGCAATATCGAGAAGTTTTCTGCAAGAAACAGTGATTAATTTTGATTACTAAGTTAAAAATTTACATGTGCTAATCCGAGAACTGCTCCCTCCTAGGATTGTAGCAAATGTAATAAAACCCATCACGTGTCTTCCTTACTTAAGCAGATCCAACCGCCGGAAGGAATCAGTAAATGTGTGCATACAAATCGAAGCATTTCATCACGCGTCGAAGAAAAAAATTACCTTAGAACTTTGCAAAAATGAGTAATGCCAAGATTGATGGCGATAATTCGCAAACAGAGGAAAAGTCTGAACCATTGATAACTTAATACGAGAATACATTAGTTTAGTGCTGTTAATTACTTTGCAGGCAGGGAAGAAAAAACAACGAAAAAGAAGGACCAGGGAACCATGAAGTCGGTTATTGCTCGAAAGTGTTGTCAAGAACAAATCACCGCACATTCTCATTAGTGTTCCAAACAGAGGGAAAGACAACACCAAAATAGCATAAAATTACAGCCCAATCTCAATCGGTGCGTGACACCATTCCGCACTTAATTTAATTTAGCTTAATTTCGTTCGGGCAAGCGATAGTGTGCTTGTTTATGCTAGGCGGGAATGTGCTAAGTACTATGCTCCGTCGTTTCCTGCTGTCCAAAGAGAGACAGAGAGAGAGAGAGAGAGAGAGAGAGAGAGAGAGAGAGAGAGCTAGCAAGTGGTCTGTTCATGGTGCCCCCTTCTCATACAAGACACGAACCCGGGTGCGCATATATTTATGGCTTCCATTTGCGAAATAAATGCACTCAAATTGCGCTCTCTGGGTTTTTGATATTGTGCTGCTACTAGCTGACAGACCGACCGAAGGGCGGATCGATGTGGCGGAGGGGGCTTCCACATTCCCAACTGACACTTCCCAACGACCACGAGGGCGCTGCTGCGGGTGCGTGCTGGTGTTTGTGTATGTGTTGATTTGAATTCTTCTTCCCCAACCAAGAGCCCCATTAGGATATTGCAAATCATGGTAGCAGCCAGGTCAGGCCAGGCTCTGGAAATCATTTGTTTGATTTTTTTTTCTTCCATGGCTACTCGCTAGGCGCAAGTCACTTTTCGCGTAGCTGCGCCCAATGCAAAAGGGGGGTTAGCGAGGGGACCTTTGTGTGCCGCTGGTAGGCAGATACACATCGAGGAAATTAATTCAATTGCATTAGCGGTTGCGGTGGTGCACCCAACGCTAAGGGCTCATTAAGGTCAGCTAGGCCTCTGCTGGTTCCTCCTCGAGGTGGACGAAATTTTGCCTTCTGGTTGCCAGGGAAAAAGGTGAGAAATGTGCGTCTGTTTGACCTCTTTGTGTGATTTTCAAGGAGTCATTACTTCAAATAGGCAATCCTATTAGCCAGGGGCCAGTGCAGGCACAGAAAAAAACGGCATTCCGTTGCAAATAGCAGTAATGTTTGCTAGGATTTAATGACTGCAAAATCCGCTCTGAACGATCCATTGATCCTACCAACTCTAGAGTCCGATTTCGGTATTTAACACTCCCAGCACAAACTATGCCGAGGCGGCAGTCAGGAAACGTCGAGACATTCAAATTAATAGCACTCGTCGAGATATTAATTCAATCAAATGCTTAGACGTACGTGTTAGGTCTAAAAAGGGTACTAACTTTCTCGAGAGAAATAAACTGCTGGCAGATTTTTGCGACACCCGGATCCCAAGGAGGTGTCCGAGGCAGCGATGAAAATCTGCGCGCGCGCTTCAGTCCCCGGCGACTGGTACCTGGATGTGTTCTGACGGTTAAATATCAAAGTCGTGAAAATATTTCCGTGAAAGGTGATTACAATCACTGCACACATTAGGCCAAGTCTTGACTGGAAGTGCGATCGCACGCCTATCCTTGGTCGGTTTTCAGCTGATGTTTAATGTGCGATTTTGCTGCGTCTGCTAATTAAAGACCAAATGTGGGCTCCGTGGCACAAGAAGACACACGGTTTTGCTGTCATCGCAGCTGGTGTATGAAGAGATGGAAATAGCAGCTCATAAATTTTAACTTTTTTGGGTCGATAGGGAAATCCAAGAAGGAGGAGGAGAAGTCGTGCCATTTTCACTGCGGACAGGAGAAGATCCTTGTCGGGGTGATCAGATAAAACGCAGGAAAATAATGCATCTCGAAATAAATTCTCCGATTAGGAGTCGGGCTTTAAGGACGTGTTCCACCTAGCTGCTAACCGTTTGAAGAAAGAGCAAATCTAAAAAAAAACTAAAAAGTTAAGACACTGATCACCACGGATGATCATCATTCGGTGGACGCCACACATAATTTCCGCCTACCGCAGACGACGTAGCGGCGGCACTCTCCACCATCGGTTCGCATAATAGCATTAACGACTCTAATCTCTGATCTCATTTACCGGCTTATCTCCTTCGTTTTAATCCCCATTCTGGCCCCGGTTGCTGGCCAACGATGACGATGACGCTAGAAATCTTAGAAAGCTGCATAAATGCGCAGCCAAGCAACGGCAGCCAAACGGACACCTAAATGATCTCCCCACGTATTGCGCACCGATGCTGCCAGGTGCCCGGAAGATCTACCAACCTGGGCAATTGCGATAGTACAACGCAGCACCTTTCAACATCTTCAGATTTAGACTGCGTCCTCGTCGTCTACGTCGGTTTTCGCAATGATGGACGATTGCGATGGTTTTGCACTGTTCCGTCTTCGGAGGAAGACGGGTACGGCATCGCATTTGCGCCCCCGTCGACCGCGCAGGAAAAGACCCAACAGTAATAGCACTTTATAAATTAGCTTTACTTTCCGCTCGGACAGTGCGTTAAACCGACTCCCTAAGCGAGATGACGGTGGAACATATATCAACATTTGCTTAAGAATGCTTGCGCATATTTATTAGCCTCAGCTGTAAATTAGCCTAGATTAGGTTCCACGAGACGGCACTGTGGTCAGGACGAAGTAGTTCGTCCGTCCGTACGTGCGAAGTTTTTTTTTAAATCTCAAGTGATTGGACAGTTTTGACGCGGGACGCAAGACAAGACAAGCTGATGCTGCACTCTTATGACGTTCCTTCCACCTATCAGCATCCTATCTTCATCCGATAAGAAACACAAGCGATCGGGGAAAGGGTTACACAGCTTCCGAGCGATTCCACTCTCACTCCATCACAGTCACTACTGGAAATGCTTTCCCACTTTGCATACACACACACACCACACACTGGCACAGGTGATCAGCGGATAGCGAAGTCCGATCTGCACAGGGTAGCTGGAAAAGTGCGTACTAATGCATGTTGCAGGCCGTTACGGTAGGTCTTCTAGTTGTTAATGTTAATTTACAGATCATTAGCCGGCACTCGAAATCGTTCGAAATGGGCTTCTGTCGCGGCAGGGAGCGACCGATTGACATCGACATTCTGTTTCATTCGTACGACAACGCGTCGTCGTCATCGTCGTCGTCTGAGCATTACCAGCTGTGTGGGAGTCCAGTTTGCTACCGGGGATGTGATGATTCGTGGTTTTTTCTCTCGATACTCGTTTGTCGTTGCAGTTCATTGGAGTCATTTTTCAATTTGCACTACAAATGTTGTGCGCTGAGACATGCGAGTCTTTTTTTTCTAAGTTATTGGATTAATTAGCACACTGTTCGGTCGGCATTGAAGTACGATGTGTTTCTTTCATCGAATCTAGTCCCATGTCAGTTTTATACGAGAAGTTCGTTGATATCGTTAGCAGATCATCAATCAAAGCTTTAGCAATATTCATAAATTCGAGGGCCAGCTCTCTGGAGTTGTTCGGCAAATCCATACATTTTTCAGCCGTAAGGGTCGAAACTGACGCCGACCACATCCGAATGCAAATCTACTGGGGAAGGAAAGGATTCATGTTGCTACTACAAACCGAGGAATCCTCTGTATTTCCACATACATCACAGGAAGGGATCCGAGTTTGCTTATAAGTAGTACCGTCATCCCTTCACACATTTAACGCATTTAACCTTTTGCGGTTTTCGCGTATCAGATTTAAGTATCATATAATTTACAGAAAAGTGGAATTTCTTTTGAATTCAATTAACTTTTCGTTTTTAGTGCATGGTGCTAATACAAGAAAAAACTGTGTGTTGTGATCAGACTCTAAAAGTGAAAAGTACTGTTGGTTACAAAGAATACAGAAAGTTTTGCTTTTTCTTCAACAGAAAATCTTGACACTTGTTATTGGCGAAACTCTTTTCTAGAGTCACCAATATTATTGACCGCAGAGATTCCTTTCTGCAGCCACCAATGTTACTGGCAAAAGAGACCAGTTTTTCTTGGCTCCTCTCTGGAACCACCAATGTCAATAACGAAAGTCTTCGTTATTGCTGATAACGTGAATTCGATCTTCGTGAGTTCTCGTCCTCGCTGGAGAACACCAATGTTAATGATTGGATCGGTTCCTGTTCTCGTCCTATCTGGAGGACACCAATATTACTGAGAGACCGTTTCCTCGTGGCTCCTCTTGGGGCCACCAATGTTACTGAGGGGTATCTATATGAAGCCTAGTGTAATTGTTTCGCAGCCGGATAGCTCTCGTAGCGGTCTATCCACCTTGAAATCAATTTTACTTGGGCTGGTTTTCGGATGAGTAACAATTTCCCCCTGACTGCAGTGAATTGCAAGTCATTTATTTTACCGAAATCTTAACTATATATACAAGTATTTTCCTTACAACAAATGTAAATGTTGCGCGACATTAACCGCAACATTCTCGGTTTTCCCTTTCCATCCCATTGCGGAATCCTAGCTCACACGGATACCTAGCTATGTCAGCGCGCGCATCTACACTGAGCAAAATTCTCATTTTTACATTATATGATATTCTTATACATTTGCACTATTGGAAATTCCAATGAAAATTACATGGTGTATCAATATCATGTCAAACATATAAGATAATCATATAAAACATAAAACTTTTCTTAAAGTTATTTTCATAAGAATATCATATAGCGAATGGAATTTACAGACTCAATAAAATTTATTAGCACCCCCTATAACAACTATTAGATAATCACACAACATATATTGGGACAATTTATAAAGTGCATATTCTATTCAATCAGAATTTATATAGAATAGATTCATGTAAAACATATGGCTTGTTGTATAACATTTATAAATAGCCTTTAATGCAGGCCATTATAGTTTCATATACCAGTAATATATAGATCAAGTGATTACTATTGAATTAAACACGTGATGCGAATATGCAATATTGTTAAAAACAATGGGCTTATTATGTTTAGAGGAATCAAAAGCTGCAATAGAAGATAGTTGCATCATTATAAAAACTTTGCTATTTATTTTTATAATTTCATAATATTTTCGTTTTTACACTTACGTCTATCGGTGATTTTCTGTTATCGCGCTGTTCTTTCAGGATTCAAGCTTTACTACTGGTGAATCTCTGGAAGCACTTTCTGATATTAACGGTAAAGAAGTGTGACCCCGAAGCTATTAAATAAAAAATAAATCAGTAAAATGATAAGTCAGTAATGAAAAAAATGAAACATACCTTATTATTTCATGATTCGTAAATATATCCTCAATGGGAGTTGAAAGAGCAAACGTGTCTGCGATTATAAATTGCTTTATGATGCAGAAATCCCAGGTGAACTACCTGAAGCAGCTGATGAATATCGAGGACTCACCACATACATTATGAAATAGGATAAGTTCTATCGAGTTTTCATATAAATTGTATGTGATATTCTTATCAATTCATTATTGTTACACTAATTTAGACTTCATGTTCATTCTTAATAAAACATATAAATTTCCATATGGCTTCAATGAGTTATACGATGCATACGATTCATATGACGAATCTAATGAATATGAAAAAGATTTTTATTTCAGTGTAGTTTTACCTGCTTGTTTACAAAGGTATTATTTACTTCATACATTCTGGTGCGCGGCTCAGACCGATCCTGTGTGTCTACATATTTTTGCCCTTATCGAAGGTTATCGGAAAGATTTTATTGCTATAAATGTGGAAATTCCTATATTTGGCCCTAGACCCGCTTGAAGAGCGGCTTATCTCGGCTTGCACACGAAATCATAAATCTATACCTGCTTTATTCAGGCACTACAACCGCTTGAAGAGCGGTTTAGTTTTGCTCATTATTTTCTTAATACTTTACAATGTCTAGACACACTCTTTGGGCCATTGGATAAAATCCCTGATTTGATTTAATTATAAACTGATATAATTGAATTATTAAACTGGTCCGTAACAACACTTTTGTACCAAACGACGAGGGTTAGTTTCTGTGGCCACTTCTAGATATTTTTTTTTTTTGCATGAATATCTGTTTATTAATCTTATTTTTGTGTATTACATCAACATTTCACAGTACAAGTGTTTTGACCCTTTGGCCTTTCATCTTTGTTGTTCATACGATTCGTTATTAATATTAGGTGTTTTAGTTACTCTTGTTTTACATACTAATGTTTAATCATAATATTTATTTTAATTATTTATAAAATGTCTACCTACTTATAACTATCCCTAACCTAATACGTACAAATTTTGAATTATTTGTATTTCAGAGATTGAGCACCTCTCTTCAAATTTCGTGCAGTATTGTTCGAATTTTTGTTCGAGTATATCCAGGGAGGCCATCTCATGTACTTCACTAGTCCTTGTTCAAGGGGGTAGATTTAAAATCATCTTTAAGATCTTACTTTGAATGCGCTGAAGCCTAAGTTTGTGTGTTCGTGCACAGCCCCGCCAAACAGGGACTGCGTATTCAATTGCGGGGTAGATGATTTGTTTATAGACAGCCATCTGATTCTTCAGGCATAGTTTAGATGTTCTACAAATCAGCGGATACAGAGACCTAATGAGTATGCTGCATTTTTGAACGATTTTGTCAACATGTGACCTGAATATCAGATGTCTGTCAAAGGTGAGTCCTAGATAGATAACTTCATCGGACCATTGAATGACCTCATCACCGAATCGTATTCTGCATTCATCTGATGGAACAAGTTTTGGAGATTTTGAATGTGGAAACAAGATGACCTGAGTTTTTGCTGCATTGATCACAATTTTCCAGCTTGTAAAATATTCCGTTAAAGCGTCCAGACCTGTCTGTAGTTTATTCTTCAGAGCATTAATGACACGACCTTTGTAAAGAATGGCAGTATCATCAGCAAATTGTGACAGAACACCACCACCTGGAAGAGGTGGGATGTCTGATGTGAAAATGTTGTATAGAATGGGACCTAGGATACTTCCCTGGGGTACACCAGCAGGAATAGTAAATCTTTCTGAAAGTGCATTATTCAGAGAAACCTGGAATGCTCTATCTGCAAGATAATTTTTGATAATTTTAATAAGATACATGGGAAAATTATACCGATGCAGTTTGAATACCAGTCCATCGTGCCACACATTATCGAATGCCTTTTCAATATCCAATATTGCCATGGCAGTCGTTTTGGACACTGGTTTGTTTTGCTGGATGACGTTGTTAACCCTTGTGAGTTGGTGGATGGTGGATCTTCCTTTCCGGAACCCAAACTGTTCTTCCAGTAATACATCCTGTTCATCTGTGAAAGCAAGAATTCGCCTTTGTATTGACTTTTCAAACAGCTTGGATAGGGCAGAGAGTAAGCTGATGGGCCGATAGCTCTTGGAAAAGGAAGGATCTTTCCCCGGTTTCAAAACTGGGATAACTTTAGCTAACTTCCACATTGAAGGGAAGTAACCAAGCTCCCAGCACCTGTTAAAAAGTTTAGCTAAGAAGACAAATGAGCGAATACTCAAATGTTTCAGCTCAATGTTGAATGTGTTGTCGAAACCGGGGCCTTCATATTTTTGGATTTTTTCACAATAGCCATCAGCTCATTCGCAGTGACTCTACTTTCCTCAGGAACCAAGCTGTCTGATTGGTCAACCTCAGCTACGCTATCAGCAACGGCTCTTTCATGTGGACTAGCAATGTTGAGTCCTAAATTGTGAGAACACACAAACTGCTGGCCTAGCGCATTTGCCTTCTCTACTGGTGTGATTAAAGGTATTCCTTCAGCTGCGTCCTGGGGTGACATCAGAGGAGGAATAGGCTTCGGTTTTTTCTTAAGCACCTTCGTTAAGGACCAGAAGGGCTTTGAATGTGGGAGAATTTCTCGAAGCTTTTGCTGGAAGTTCCTGTTGTGAACCTCAGATATCCTTTCCTGGATTATCCTAGTTAAGTTGTTATAAGTAGTCTTCCTATCTAGGATGCCAGTTCGTTGATACTGCCTCCGGTAGATATTCCGAAGTCGGATGAGTTTCTTGGTGACACTGTCGATTTGAAGAGAGGAACTCGGCACATGTTGTACTGGAACCGTCCTATCACGAGCGACTGTGATTGAATGCTGGAAGGAAGATAGGGCCGCTTCGATTTCCATCGGGGAATCAAGTGGCAAATCGATATTAATAAGTTGGTCGGCGATTTGTTGAAATTGGACCCAATCGTCACTTCTAGATAAGTGTTTCACTTTACTTATACTTTTTACTAAACTATCACGTTGTTCAACAAAACAATTTTAGTTTTTTAATATAGGGGCTGGGTCCACTAGGAGAATGCCAGTCCTTATTATCTTTCTCCACAACAAAACCAGTCCAGAGGTCGTGTTGAATTACGCGACGAAACAAAAAACCTCCACAAAAGAGATCCATTGGCTCTACAAGATTTCATCTTTTCGTGGTTTCAATTACACCCAAACCTCTGTTTACGAACACATTTTATACGTTACGTCTTTTTCCGTAACTCCTTTTACGAACTAAATCCCAAATAACGTAATCTTTTTTTACGAACCAAATTTCAAATAACGTAAACTTTTTTTACGAACCTACTTCGTAAAAAGAGGTTTTGGCATACTTCGAAAGCGATTTCCGACTCCATGGAAACTACTACAATATGGGTATTTTTGGAACGGGTTTAAAGAGTAGAATCCGGAAAATAATGTTTGAGGTATTTTGGAAATCCAAGATGGCGACTTCCGGTTGATTGATATTCCTCGAAAACCTTTACAATGTGGGTTTTTTTCGGAACAGGGTTAATGAGTAGATGTCGGAAAACGATATTTGAGGTGGTTCTTAAATCCAAGATGGCGACTTCCGGTTGATTGATATTCCTCGAAAACCCTTGCAATATGGGTATCTTCAAAACGGAATTGATGAGTAGATGTCGGAAAACGATGTTTGAAGTGGTTCTAAAATACAAAATGGCGACTTCCGGTTTATCGATATTCCTTGAAAACCTTAACATTACGGGTATTTTTGGAAAGTATTTAATAAACAGATGCCGTAAAACTCTGTTTGGTGTCGTCTCGAATTCCAATATAACATCCTCCGGTTTATCGATATGCCTTATAAACCCTTAAAACAAAGAAATTTCCGGAACATATTGGATACCAATAAACGATGTTTGAGCTCGTTTCAAAATTCAATGAGGTGACTTCCGGTATAGTGTTTTAAAGGAATACCAAGTTCAAGAAAAATGGCAAAAACTTTAAAAAATACCAATAAACTGGAAGTCGCTGATTTGCATTTCAAAACCACCTCAAATATCATTTTCCGACATCTACTTTTTAATCGCTTCCCGGAAGTACCCATATTGTAAGGGTTTTCGAGGAATGTCAACAAACCGGAAGTCGCCATCTTGAATTTCAAAACTACCTCAAACATCGTTCTTCGACATGTACTCATCAATTCCGTTCCGAAGATACCCATATTGCAAGGGTTTTCAAGGAATATCAATCAACCGGAAGTCGCCATCTTGGATTTAAGAACCACCTCAAATATCGTTTTCCGACATCTACTCATTAACCCCGTTAAGTCTCTTTAGAAGCAATATTATTGGTGTTAAACAGGAACATCCGGTACAGATCAGGCAGCAGTAAGTTTCTTTGGTTATAAGCCAATTCTAGTGCTAATGGTTGAATGTCAATGAATAAGAAAAAATTGTGGTCAAAGACAACTCAAAAAGGTGTTTTGCAATCAGTATTAACTATACGTCGAATTAGTGGTTCAAATTGAACTGTTAAGTTTGCACTTAGCAGTTCTATTAGAGTTGCTTGGCACTGACGAGTCAATCACGGCACTTAAAAAATTAGAAACGAATTTCTTCAAAAGCTTTGACACACTTCTGAACAATTCTGTTCACGAGTTATAGGAGATCAGAAATGTGATTCTCTAACTTGTTACTATGTAGCAAATATTATAATGAATATGCAAATCTTACAACAGTTCTAGACGTATTAAATCACATTACCGAAGAGACCATGTTTCCTAGTAAAACTACAAGCTACGCCAATTGATCTAATTCTAAGTTCAAAGTATTGGGTAAAAATCCATACTCTAAACTACCAGGCTTTCCTGGAGCTATTTGGAAGTTCGTCCCTAGCATCCCTGGACGTTCGCTACTAATTTCGCAATTCTGTAAAGCACATAAAGTGCCATACGTAAAGCCACCTTGCGCTTGGTGAATGCATTCTTTCGGGTTGTTTATAGCCGCTGAAAGTAAAAAAAGACCAAAAAAAAACAACTTCACTTCACTTTGCGGCCGACCAGCTCGGTTCGGTTTTATCGCATTCCTGGAGTCCATCAGAGGTCCAACGGGAACACCGCGATTCTCCTCGCACGAAACTCGGGGCTGCGTGTTTGCACCATTAGTCCCTGGGAGTTGCAGCGTGGCCCCCGTCAACAACAAGGGACCTCGAGAAACCTGCGTTAATTAAGGAAATTAGTAACCCACGCCTGATTTATGAATTAACACGATTATGGTGCAAGATGAGAGCGGTGACCAGTCAGTGGTTTGCGCCAACGTTGAAGCTTTCTTCGGCATTTTGAAAGTAATTGTACCGTTCGGTGGGGTGAAATAATATTACCATTGCCTTCAACGTGCTGAAGATTCAACCCCACTCCAGATGACAGTAACATGCTTTGGGCACCTCTGCCTTTCAACGTCCCACGAACTTTTAAATCATTTCCCGCTCGAGATTAACGAACAGCAAAGCACCATATTGTCGACACTGGCCGGTGCGAGTGAGGAAGGACATCGATGTTTCACCTTCGTGCCGGGCTAATATTGCACATGCAGCCAGCAGCAGCAGCAGCAGCATGCCCGAGAATTCAGAAGCTGTTTGTCCAGCTGCAACATACTTGACAGCGAACATGCTGCTCGGTGACACATGTGTGGTGGTAAAGCATGGACTTTTCTTCCCGTTTTGCGCCTTATGAATGCAAGTTAACAACGATTACAACAAATAAAATAAAAACAGGGAGAGAAGCGATACTTTACTCCATGAGACCCCGGTATTGTTGTTCTGCGAGTTCGTAAATGTTTGTTTCTTTTAATTTCATGACACTCGAGTTGATGAAACAAGTTGTTTTTGATGTGATCAGAACTGTAACCGAGCTACCGGAGTCGGGCATTCATCGGGCATGCGGATCTGTGCATCGATTGCGGATTTTTGCTATTATCCTGTCATTGAAAAATTGACAACCTGCTTTGTCGGAGGAAACGGCAGATTCTTCGTCGGCGGGGGGTGGGAAGGTCGCAATTACTGTTGTTGTGTTGTCACGATGCCGACACGACACCGCGATCAACCGTATTCTATAGAATTAGAGTTGAGTCGTCCACGGCGTTGGTGGGTGCGCTGCGGGCTGATCAATGGCAAGAAAAGAAAAAAAAACTACTGTGTGCTACAATTTATGAGAAGGATTGGAAGCCGTTAACGATTCTTTTCTAAGATATCTCCAACGTTTGATGTTGAAATTTAGTAGCGATTGCAATTTGAAGCTCGCCGCCATTGTCTGTCCCCTTTCCTTTTCCAACGGTACGCACCTCCTTTCACAAAGATAAATAAAATAATTAATGAAGTAAAAAATGCGCTTAATTTATATTACCTTTCCGATCCGGATCTATTTTCCGGCACGTTACCGGACCGGAATGCATTATTTGCCTCAACCGGACCCCTTCATTAATAGCAGAAACGACCATCGGGCACCAAGTTGCATGCGCAAGCGGGCTAATGCTACTTTGTGAACGCAACTAATCAGCGCGCACTCGCACTCCTTAACCGGAGCAGTGTGGCGCAATGTTTGCGCCCAAAGACCCCTTTGGGTTTCCACGGCGAACAGTGGTTCGAATCAATAAAAACGTGGACATAAATCAGTAGCTGCCAAACCGTTCTTTTAATGCATATAGTTGCTTTGAAGAAATTATTTACAAATATATACCGCGTAATTTGATCCTATCATTAATTGTTCATGGCCTACTTTGACAGAAAATGTAACCATAACTTTTTTTTTGAAGAGATAGAATTTTTTTTTCTTCTACAAAGTTTTAGAACTATTAAAAATAATTTACTTTGTCAAATATACCAAAAGTCTAGGTCGCACCGTTTCGGATATACAAAGCGTTTTTATGACAACCCCCTTAAAATCAGTTTTTTATTCATAAATTGTTTCGAGTTATTTTGTTATGCATACTTTGTTTGGAATAATTTTAGAATTTATAAAATCGCATATTTTTGTTGAAGGTAGTGCATAGGTTTGTTCTTTCCTGGCAGAGTTATGCAACATTTTACCTTTTTTTACGTAGGATAAAACCTTGCACCGAAGCGAAATATGCAACTTTATGCAGCTGATTTTTACAAAATTTGGAGAAAAAGATGTGCCCAATATCATAAAAAAAATCTAAGTGGAACTCGGTGGAACTTTTTTTTAGGTCTTTTCAAAGTTAGTTTTAATTACTGAATTATGGCAACCCCCTTAAAACTAGTTTTCTAGTCATAACTTGTTTCGAGTTATTTTTTTATGCATACTTCGTTTGGAATAATTGTAGAAAATATAAAATTTCATAATTTTGTAGAAGCTAATGCATAAGTTTATTCTTTTCTGGAAAATTTATGCATAATTTTACCTTTTTTTGCCTAGGAAACCTTGTGCCGAAGCGAAATATGCAAATTAATGCAGCAAATTTTAAAAATACTTATAGGAGAACATATACCTTATCCAATTTATTTTCCAATGAGAATATCTTGAGTACTATTCGTGTGACTCATTTTCACTATGGCCATGCTGAAACCATGAATGGGTCAGAAACAGAGGGCGTCACGCGTCTGCTATTTCTGTAACTCACTTTTGCAGTGAGCGTCGCCCGATCAACATCTCGTCTTAAAAATCGTGTTGCTTCGCGATAACTCAATTTATTTACACGTTTAAACATGGAATCTCTTCGTAAAGGTTTGTACTTTAACAATACTTTATCATATTTTGTCTAGAAAACATTTTTCCATTTTTTAAATATGTGTTGAAGTTTTGATAATTTTTCGGCCGTGAAAAAACGATGACAGATGTTTTTTGTAGACTCCTAGTAGCGTCTGACCCACTGATTTCGAATATTGATTACAAACCTATCAAAACTGGTAACATTAACTACCTAGTTGATTGATTAGGTTGTGAAAAGTATTGGGAAAAGTTACTCATTTAAATGCTAACTTTGTAGTAGATACTTAGGTAATAGAGATAAATTCTATGTAGGTAAATCCAAAAAAAACTGTTTTTAAAATAAAGCGAATATCTCAAAAAATATTTTTTTACATTATTCAAATCTTCAGCAAAAATACTTGAAATGTTTTTTTCTTTGAAATGAGATAGAAAAAATAAATTTTTGGTCAAAAACAAAAATTTGTTTTTTCGAAATCGGTAATACCCCCTTAACAAAAATTAAGGTGCTACTTTCAGAAGAAGCGTTATATAATTTTGTAAAACTTCTTCGAAGACACGTTAACTCTTAAAAATCAGTGAAAGTACAGACTTTTGGCCGTCTTTTTCCAGTTTTGGACTACTGTGCGCCCTCTGTTTTGTAACCATTCATTGTTTTAGCATGGCCATAGTGAAAATGAGTCACACGAATATTACTCAAGATATTCTCATTGGAAAATAAATTGGATAAGGTACATGTTCTCCTATAAGTATTATAAAAGTTTGCTGCATTAAGTTGCATATTTCGCTTCGGCACAAGGGTTTTTAGGTAAAAAGTAAAATTATGCATAAATTTTCCAGAAAAGCATAAACTTATGCATTAGCTTCTAAAAAATTATGAAATTTTATATTTTCTACAATTATTCCAAACGAAGTATGCAACAAAAAATAACTCGAAACAAGTTATGACTAGAAAACTAGTTTTAAGGGGGTTGCCATAATTCAGTAATTAAAACTAACTTTGAAAAGACCTAAAAAAAAAGTTCCACCGAGTTCCACTTAGATTTTTTTATGATATTGGGCACATCTTTTCCTACAAATTTTGTAAAAATCAGCTGCATAAAGTTGCATATTTCGCTTCGGTGCAAGGTTTTATCCTACGTAAAAAAAAGGTAAAATGTTGCATAACTTTGCCAGGAAAGAACAAACCTATGCACTACCTTCAACAAAAATATGCGATTTTATAAATTCTAAAATTATTCCAAACAAAGTATGCATAACAAAATAACTCGAAACAATTTATGAATAAAAAACTGATTTTAAGGGGGTTGTCATAAAAACGCTTTGTATATCCGAAACGGTGCGACCTAGACTTTTGGTATATTTGACAAAGTAAATTATTTTTAATAGTTCTAAAACTTTGTAGAAGAAAAAAAAATTCTATCTCTTCAAAAAAAAAGTTATGGTTACATTTTCTGTCAAAGTAGGCCATGAACAATTAATGATAGGATCAAATTACGCGGTATATATTTGTAAATAATTTCTTCAAAGCAACTATATGCATTAAAAGAACGGTTTGGCAGCTACTGATTTATGTCCACGTTTTTATTGATTCGAACCACTGTGCGGCGGTTCCAATTCGCGGCTCCAAGACGCCCAATCCTAGAGCGAGAGCGAGATGTTGCACGGCCGATTGAATTAGAGAACCATTATTCATCCCGGCGTTCCGTTGGAGGGCATAGATCACCGGCACCGCTGCTGCTGCTGCTACCTTCCTCTTGTCCAACCAAGGGGCATTCACCAGCCGGGACAGACCGATCGCGCAGGACTTCACCGGGAGTTTCGGTCGACGGCTTGAACTACGGTGATACTTGAATTATGCGCTACCGGCGACAATTAAAGTGTGAGCTTGTTTATTTCCACGTTCGTGAAACTCGAAATTCTCCGGAAAAAAACGCAACAGACTTCGCCAGGAAAGCGCATCGCTGCGGGATTGAAATTTGAGAAGCGGAGAAATCGTGTGGCGTATCTACTTTCTAAAACGAGTCTATTATTGTTGTTTGAATTAACTATTTCGAGAATGCGATTCGCTCGGTTTGTTCATCCATTCCAATGCAAGTTGGTTGGAATAAATTGTCATTTCGTCTTGTAACTAGTTTTACGGTTACACTGCAGAGTAACACGTTTAATGGTTTAGTGTGAACGGTTTAGTTTGGTGTTCTTAAATTTCAAATTTTCAATATGTCATAGGCAATACTACCACATTAGTTTCACTCCATTAATTTGAAATATGTTTCATCGGCTAAAACTAACCATTTAGGGTTTCAAAAATACCAATTACAGTAACACTTGACCCATCGGTACTCTAGCATTCTGAAGCATTTTCAAAAAATAAAAAGATTTGTGAAAGCCTCCAAAATAGGGTTTTGTTTCTGCAACCTCAGTGCTCAGTATTCGACAAAAATTTCTTTCTCTGGAGAAACGTTTCCAGGTTTGGAAATTGATAATAATTAACAGAATCTTAGTGTTAAGTAGAATATTTATGATAGGATAAAGATTTTTTAACACCGCTGAATTCTACTATAAGTGTGTATACAGTAGAATTCAATGGTGTTAAAAAATCTTTATCCTATCAACAATAGATAATAGTTGCTGGGGGCCAGGTCTAGAGAATATGGGGGATGGTGGACAAAATTATTCAATTTCTCCGTTGCTTCAATGCATTAATGGTGAAGCTTGTGTTTATGCATAGTTTGATGAAAACTAGAGCTCGTCTGACACTAGTGGATGAATTGTCATTAATCTTGGAAATTCTAAGCTCTATCTAAAGAACAAATTATTAATTTATAAACAAATTTTCAGACCAACCATGTTTTATGCAGTACCAATTACCGTAGTGAACTGCTTTTTGGCAATATTGACATGTTGCCATCTGATTGTTATAGGTAACAAGTGATTTGAACGGGTTTGTTGTATCCTGACCGAATGTTACATAAGAAGGTATAGGCCTCCTCAAACGCATGTGTAACAAACGTACACCATTTAGAATACCGGGGAAAAAATTCTTCCACTTTTCTTTTCCGATAGAGAGAATCTCTCCGTATTGGGACATAGTTTTGCGAATATAAGGATCGGTGACGCTTGAGTGAAGATCATGCACACGCACTTCTATAGCACTATCTTCCATATACCTATACTGGAATGTTGTACTTAATGTTTTCGTGCTCCACGTAGTGCACATTGTTATTGTCTTTTGCGAATTGAATTGCATCCAACTCTTTATAGAACTGGATATAAACAACATTATTTGTCTTATTTCATTAAAGTAAATGCACACCTTTAATGTCATTCGGCATTTGCTCCTTAAGCAAGCCTTCAAGTTTTCGTATCGAAGGTCGAATTTTGCACTGTCTGAAGTCAACAACAATTGTATTCTTTCGTGCCGGCGGTAGCTTTTGTTCGATAGGTTTACTCATTTCTAGATCGTTCTATTGTTCTGTGTTTGAGAGCTAAAAAATTCAAACACCCATCAATATAGGGCTGTTGCCCAAATCTAATCCTGCTCGGTCGGGTGAACCCGCGCGGGACGTTTTGGGTTAGGGACAAAGGGGAAGCCTTGCTGGCCAAGACCGACAAGAAGAAATATGCCGACGTCCTCAAGGCTATGTGGAGCGAGGCAAAGCTAGCCGATTTTGGGAAGGAGGTTCACAGCATCCGGCGTACTAAAATGGGCTAGATGCTACTGGTGCTAGAGAAGGAAGAACAATCGATCGGAACGGACCTCGGAAGTTCTAGGCGACGAGGTCGTAGCGAGAGCCTTGCAAAATAAGGTGACACTTCAGTGTAAACGGCTGGGCGAGATCGCGAGCGACAAAGATTACGGCCATTAATGAGCAATGAGAGGTAGACACGAATCAATTCACCTGAGAAAAGGACTCAGTTCAAGCCATCGGTCAGGGATGCTAATAAAGTCCTGAAAGCAGGCTGAAAGTTGGTTGGTCGGTTTGCCCAGTGACTGCATATACTCAACCACTGTGCAGCTGCGCAGTAATTGCTGCATCAGTCGGTTGAAGTCGTTCTTCTCTCGCATCCCAGTCGACAACGGTTGCGGACGATTCCAGGATAGCGACCATTTGGACCACGGGTAGACATCCAATACAATAAATTGTAACAACACAAGCCGAGGGACTAGCCATAGCGGAGGCCCTTGCTAAGCTAGACGTGGTACTGAGGAACGACAGTGTCAAAAGCACCTTCCAGCGGAACGGAGTCGAGTGGTTAATCGACGTGACTTTTTGCAGTTCCGACCAGGCCGGGGACTTCAACTGCAGAGTGGGAGATGGCTATGCCCACAGCGACCACCTACCCATTCACTACACAAAGATTGCAGACTTCGACCGTGAAACGTTTACGCGTGCGACGCGACAATGCCGAGAAAGGCACGACCGGTCTACTGGTGGAACCTGCAAATTGCAGATCTTCGAGCGACCTGCTAAAGGGCCAGGAGAAGGATGCAAGGAGCTAGATCACCGGAGACAAGAGCAGTAAGGAACAGACCGTTCAAAGCGGTACTCTGAACTAGGCTTTTCGCGTAAGGGAGGTCATGCAGAGATGTCTTGACGAGCGCACGTTCCCGGACATTTGGAAAAGACAGATATTGGAACTGTTACCGAAACCTTGGAAACCTCCTGGTGACCCGTCGGTATATAGACCAACCTGACTGATCGACACCACAGGGAAGATCCTGGAGAGAATCATACTGAACAGGCTAGCCCCGTTCATAGAGGAGGCGGGTGGACTGTCTAACGAACGGGTTCCACAAAGGCAGGTTTATGGCGGATGCCATAAAATCGATGGTAGACACCGCGGAGGTCGCTATTTATTTATTTATTCTTCAAACAAATGTCGACTACAGACGAAATTCATGAAATGTTTATAGAGGATTCATTGAGGCGGTCGAACTGAGTGCATCACACTCGATCAGCATGGAGGAGGACTGGCTACGAAGCAGGAAACTGAAACTATCGCACCACAAAACAGAGATGATGGTGATAAAAACCGAAAATCGGAGCAAGAGGCATCGGAACATGCTGGTGATTGCGTAATCCTCTCCAAGAGATCGCCTGCAAGCATGCTTTAATGGCGATGGCGGCGCTCTCGCGAATGATGGCCAACGACTCGCCAGTGCGCTTTAGTAAACGCAGGTTACAGGCAAGAGTGGCAGTTTCTATCCTCAGGTACGGCATCCTGGTGTGAGCGTCGACACTCCATGTGAAACGTAATGTACAATTGCTAGAGAGCACGCATGACTGAGCCTGTGTGGTGGCGAGTATGAAGGAACTGCAAACGCACCCTCCCTACGCGAGTGGCAACGGAAATGGGACAGCACAACCAAGGGCAGGTGGGCACATGGGCTCGTTCCAAGAGTCTCTGGATGCATCGGTAGACCCCATGGCGAAGTGAACTTCGGCCTGATGCAGTTCCTCACAGGCCGCGGTTTTGTCAGGTTGTACCTTCACTGGGTTGGCCACGCAGCATCTTCTGGCTGTCCAAATGAGTTAGAGACGGCCGTGTCGACCGCGATGTCCCAGATCACCGGCATCTTACAGCGGACTTAGAGCGCAGAACAACAACAGGCAACCGCGACCGCCGTCCCCTAAACCAAGAAGGATCAGCGAGTAAGCGTCGGGTATCGAATGCAACGGTTACGGGAGAATTCTTCGCCGGTGTAGGTTAAATCCTTCATCTGGCACTAGCCGAGTAGAAGTGAAGTCGTCGGGGCACCAGTGAAGCAGAAGGCATGCTCCAACCGAAATTACCGGATCGACTTGGGCACTTCTTCGAGTTTCCCGAGCAGCTTAACATGAAAGTCGATGTCGGGAGAACTTCCTTCGCCAGAGAATTCTTCGTCGGTGTAGTCTAGGTCCTTCGTCGGGGATTAAACGAGTAGATGTAGCTCCGGTATGGATTGTCGGAGCGCCAGTGAACCGGAAGCCAACCTCCAACCGGTATCACTGGACCGACCCAGGTATCCTGCTGTTCGAATCGTTTACGGAAAAAAATCCGTCGATATAGGCCCGGGTCGTCGAGGTGCCAGTGAACCGGAAGTTATGCTCCAACCGGAATCGTCGGACTGACCTTGACATCCTCTTGGTCGATCCCTTGGACTAAAGCGAGTGGCTTGAAGTCTAGAGCTAAAGTGTTCAATAAGTCGGAGAGAATGATGCAGATACTATTTTCTAACAATATATAACCGACATATTTGGTAGCGCCGCACTGCACACCGACCAGATAACTATTGGTCGAGCGGATGATGAGACAAATTTAAACCATTTTTAATGCAGATATTATGCTTCGTAAGACTACATAAACTTCTAACCATTGAATTAGGTTACATGATTAGCTAAGGGCTTACGTTGAAAGATAGTTCATTGTGTTTACCCCAAGTTTGATGGATAAAAGTATCTACACAGATAAAAATATTTTGTGATTTTACATTTATTTTCATGCACATATTTGGAGCAGGCAATTGAATGGAAATTTACATTACAAAACGAAGCGATTTGTAAATATACAGTCTTGTTCAATGAAAAAATAAATGAATTTTGATGTAATTTTACATCAATCATGGTTTTCAATCAGATTTTCGTTTCAACTGATGTCTATTCCATAGTACTATCGGTTTACATGTCGTGTAAGTTTCATCTTTTCTTTCTGTGTATGTTTGTCTTCATAACACAACTTTGAACTGAATCCATTTGCAAGTCACCGTTTCGCACGTAAATGGAGATTTCAGTATGCATACGACCCATCGATATATCAATCCATTATTGAAGTAATACTTTCAAAACAAGTTAAATGTGGAACATCTATTAAAAAAAAACCCGAGATACATGCGCTTCTTATTAGGTTCGAAAAATCGATCACCGATAGTTCTACATTGGCCTGCTAGTTTTCGTAGAATCAACAGCTGATCGGTATTCAATATACTCAAGCGAGCACGGTGTGTAGCAGACGAAAAGTGACATCCACACACACAAACACAACTAACCGCTCACTAGGCAAGCTACGTGTTTCGTTCGCAAGTAGCCTGCGACTTAAGTGACCTATGTATATTGACATATATTTATAAATTCCTCTTGGTTCGAAAATTCATAGTAAACAGAACGAAGCGGGATATTTTATGCATGACGCGAAGCCCCCCAATAGCAACTGAAGCAGAGTTGCTACTGCAATGAAATTCGAGGTGTAAGCAACGATCGAAAGCGTCGGCCGTGTGAGAGAAATTAAACGGATGACATAATGATGGTTCGTGAAAACTTTGGTCTATTTTAATCAATTTTTCAATCGTATGCTTTTGTAATACTGAAACGACGTTGCAATACATGTTTAAGTTAAATGTTTTCAAATCGATTGGTTGTTAAGTTATGTATGAATCCATCAACAAATGACTGAGTTATTATCGTTCAAAATAATGACAGAAAAAGGATACGCGGTTATTTTTGAAACATTTTTATAGACAGTCGGCCCCGTATAGTGAAACCTAAGGCATTTTTAATGCCAAAACGCGATGAGCGATACTTCAGCGCTCCATGATGGAAAACTACTAGACGACAATAAATCTTCTTTCTTCTACTTTCCGATGCTGTGTTTCGGTTTCTCCCTGCCCTGGTTCCAGTGTAACCGGAGAATAAAATGTATCAGGTTCCTTTGCGCAACCGTCTATTTCTAGTAACGAAGGTCAAAAACGACGCCGTTTCAAGTCAATTACGAGACTCCCTTCGGTCTGAGTATCACAACTGTTTGAGTAAGATTGCTTATTATCAATTTTTTTTATTGGTTCTTAGACTATGCTGGTCTGTATTTCTGTCGTCTGGGAACAAAACTTGCTTGAAGATTTTAAGGCAGCGTACGATGATGAAACGCAACAAAATGCTCAAGCTAAAACATGACACTCCACCAAAGGTTATTTAACTGATTCGTGCGACGCTTGATGTATCCAAACCAATTTTGAAGATAGTTTGAATGATAATGTAAAATAATTTTTTAAATATATGGAAGGTATTTTCCAAAATTCCACGCCCTTGTGATCAAGTACATGCATATAGGCATGTTTTTGAGTTCTTTCTTCGTTTTATTTATCCATTCCTCCTCAGTTTTCGCGACAAAATTGTTGGAGTAGATCTTACGCTTCAGGTTGGCCCAGGAATTCTCGATGGGACGCAGTTGAGGGACGTTGGGCGGGTTCGCCGACTTAGGTACCGTATCGATATCCAGCCGCTGCATCTTTTCCAACGATCGCTTCAAGTAGTCAGCCGACGCCAAATCCGGCCGAAACACCGTGTCTTCGTCCTTATGGTATTTCTTGATGAACGACGCAAGCATTTCATACTATAAATTTCGCCATTCATGGCCAGTTCGGAGCAAAAGTAGAGCCACTTTGACAGCCCCATCTCGCTGTTTGTCAGTCAAAGCCACACCTACTTGGATAACTTGGTGTGTGAAATCAACTTCACCTCGGAACTCACTTTCTTCCTAGGGGAAGTAAAATACGAGTGCTCTGCCAGTCGTTACCATCCAGAGTGAGATAGCTATCGTCATCCATCAGCACCGCCACGTTTCGATTCGCCGAGAAAATCGGATTGCAAAGCAAAGTCTTGGCATTACATTCCTTCCGTGGAATTTGGCCTTTCTGTTTCAACAGACTTCGCAGCCGATTCTTAGCGTACAGAATCATTGCATTACTAGTATTATGGATCCTACTGACACTAAGAATCCTTCCAGGTTGGGGCTTGTAAGACCAGCGTCCTATGCATTGAACCGCCAACCCGGGACATTGACCATCTTATTTAACCACTGCCGCTGCCTGTCATTGCATGCAGCTTCGAAACCAGTGGACGCGACTTCCACTTCCTGACATGTATGTGCCTGTTCGTCAGGTACTTTTTCACTGTTTGGCCGGTTGCACTGACCTCCTGGCCAAGCGCACGCAGCGATGTAGCCACTTTTCCGTCAGTCTTTCTCTTCAGCTTCCTTTGAAGCTTCTAGTCACTCAGGGACGCCGGTCCTCCGGAACCGGGCTTTCTTTCGATGCTTTAAGTGTTGTCTAATAGTACCAAAACGAACGCGCACACTTCTGAACGGAATTGCTTCACTGTTTTTGCCATCACGGTTAGAGTTTGACTGATAGAGCTGTCAATTTTTTTCTGCTGACTTATGGGTTACTATAATTGATGCTGCATGGGTGGTTTCGTCAGTATGAGTGAAAGTAAATCCACGAAAAATCGGCAATTTTTATCCAGTTTTTTTGAGTGCTAACGTTATCTGATGCATTTTTTATGTTAAATCGTCTAAAGCTGGGTAACGCCCTGACTAATTTATTTAAAGGTTTTCGACTAGTTCATATATCTTCGAACACTAGTGATAACGATGTTAGAATTGGGCGGGCTCACGAATCATGCAGTGCTCATTATAGATCACTTATCAAATCCTTAATTGAAGTATTGTTATCATGGAACTTTTTCTTGCATAAAGTTACATTTTTTATTGAATTTAAAATTCGACGAACGACAATATATTTAAATAATTCATCATTACGTTTTGCTGAATAGTATCATGCGTAGAATTACGTCGTCAATATAAATTAATATCATGGTACTGTGCACTGGTCAATGAAAACACCCAGGAGCTATACTGAAGAGTATTCACTAGGAAAAAAACTACATATCATTGAAATCTTGATGGTTAAATTAGCTTCGTGCCATTTGGTTACTATTTGCGATCCGTTTCCATTCCGTTTCACCGCCGCCAGGAGTTCCGCCTTCGCGGTCATCGTCCATCATTGTCGGCGGAAAGTAAAAAATCCTGCGTACCGATAGGCAAACACCGCTTTCCTAGCTAGCAAACTAATCATTACAAATAAACTGTTACTCTATAATTAAAAATGAATTAAAATAGGTTGAGTTAGGTTTCGTTTCCGTTCCGAGATTCAGCGCCGTTACGTTAGTTGGTGCTGTGAGGCGGAGAATGCACACTTAAGCACACTTTACGTAAGCCGTGTAACGTCTGAAAAAATGTTTTATCACATTTGGATCTCCGTAGGCTAGAAAGTGTGGAAATTTTGTTTCTTCAATTTGGCTGGCAACCTTTCCATGGAAAGTTGCAATAAGTTTCAAATACATAGTCAATTTAATAGAAGTCGATGACGCTCCTATAAAATACGAAACCAAACGAAAAAAATGGTTGTCACCTACATAAATGTTGCACAACAAATCCTGGTTGTTCAGAGAAAAAAAACTACGCCTCGCTAATAATCGTAGTCGTGTGCAAGCTTTCCAAACAATGACCACTCGGGGCCGGGGCAGCCTCCACAATCAGCGACAAGATCAAGGAAACAGAATCATGTAAATTAACGACAGTTACGATGTATTTTAATTAATATTTCTTCTCCCAGTGCACAACCGTCTGAAACCCTTCCGAAGGTGACCACGAATCGTCCCGGGGTTTTTATTTTTACTGTTTTTTTTTTGCAATTGCCAGCATCAGCAGCAGCAACAACAACAGCCACTCATTTCCATTACACTCGTTTACTC
Organism: Malaya genurostris; assembly: GCF_030247185.1. Lineage (NCBI taxonomy): Eukaryota > Metazoa > Arthropoda > Insecta > Diptera > Culicidae > Malaya > Malaya genurostris. The sequence continues at coordinate 131,694,032 of NC_080570.1, forward strand.
GCGCTTAATTCGCATCTCGAGAAAATAAATTATTTAAATTAAACACACCTCACATACGGCACCGTTCGATTCGATTTTTTTTTCCGTCCGTCCGTCCAAGAGAAAGGCCCAGGAAACGAAACGAAGGTGGGATGAGGCAGCGAGGAGAGTTATCGAACGCGTGCGATGGAAGTACCTTACGGACGAACGGACGTACGGAAAATCGCCACTTCCAATTGAAAATCTAACCGAAAGCTTTGAGAAATTGTTCGGAGGAACTGGACCTGGGTGCAGGAAGTGAGAAAGAAAAACCTACGTTCTACAACGGTCGACATTTATCGCAGTGATCGAACAAATCACCATAAAACCACAGTATGAAATCAAAGCACTCACAGTGAGCGAAAGATAAGCAAATGTTGACCAAAATTGAAGGGATCACTTAAGAATAAATCATCCTAAGACGAGTCCAACCGCTATAAGCTTTAGAAGCTGCGAATTTTTCGCCTCCATTAAATCCTCCCATTTACCCACCATTCGACATAATGACGATGATTGCTTGACCACACAGACACGCGTCGTCGTCCTCCCCCTTCGAGATCAGGATCCGTGCAGCAGCAGCCGCCGTACTGCCAGGATCGAGCCGGCTTTTACCCACCGAATGTGAAATCGCGCCGGGATAAAAAAAAAACGAAAGGAACCTGTGTAAGAGCAGCTCGTATGCAACATATTTTCCTTTCTTTCAAAACTATGTTTCCCGCCTGATAGCAACCCTGCCGGCGATGTTTGTTGATTTTTTGTTCTGCCTCTGCTCCGCGCGCTGCACCTGAACCTTTCACGTCGCGGAACGGGGACGGGGAACGGTCAATGTCTTAGCCGAAGTGGAAAGTGAAGTGCAGAGAGAGTGCAAGAAGCCTCCAAGCGAACGAACACAGAACACATCGTGAGCGCATACGCATACGCGCTGCTGTTGCTGTTTGCTAATCCGATCGAGATCGATATGCCGCGATTGGAACGTGCGAGCCTGTGAAACGACCAGTGTTTGTCCGGCTGAGTCTTCTGCGGGACTTCGATGCAAATGTGTGGGACGATGGACTGTCCGACGCCCGCCCGCCCGGCAATTCATCCTGGCAGTCAGTGGCTTTTTACTGTGCTTTCGTTCGGCACTGGGTGCTGCTGCTGCTGCTGCCAACGATCGGAGCAGTCGTGCGATGAGCCGCCGAATAAGTAGGAGGAGGACTTCGTGGCTTCAGGGGGTGGTGAACTAATTTATATGCATTATAATGTGAAAATCTACATTTTTAATTCGATAATGAATTGAAGCATAACATGGATTTGATTTTTGTGTTTGAATTGGATTAAACACTATTGGAATTCAATTACGGCATGCCGGTGCCTAGTTTTGATTGCGTTTTTTTTTTGGTTTACTGCTGGGATTATTGTTCGGAACCAGAAGCGTTTGATTATTCATTATTATCTCCACTTGATGTCCCAAAACACTGTCTACTGTATTTTAGGTAAACCGACAAGTTATTGTGAGAGAGTTGACCCAAAATTCACTAATTTTTGTGCACTAAACAAGGTAAACGCCAGTTTCACTTTTTCTGTACCATTTAATTCCACTATTTCACTGTCACGTTATTACACTTTCACAAAGTCACTCTACTTTAATGAAGCATAACAAACGTTACAATACAGATACGCGTATTTCGGAATGTTACTTACATCCTTCTTCAGTGTATCGGTTTTATAAGTTTGTTTGAAAGAATGCTGTAATGCTGCTCCTTTTATACGAAATGTCTTATTGTCAACGGGTAAAAACGGGAAGAAACAGGTAGTAACAGACGGGTAAAATCTGGGGTATACAAAATCTCGTGTTCTCATTGTGATAAAATATATATTGGACAAACAAAGAGAACTCTAGACATTCGTTTCAAAGAGCACGTCGCTGAAATAGCGAAAGCATCTAAAGAATTAGAGAAAGGACTACCACATCATTTCAAGTCAAAAGTAGCTGAACATGCCTTTTCTGAAGATCATGAACTCACTACCAACGACATAAAAATCATAAGACAAATTTCCAACCCATGGAAATTAGACACAGCTGAAAGTTTAGAAATCTTCAAAAATAACTCCATTTCTTTATTGAATCGTGACCAAGGAAATAAGCCCTCCTGGCTATTCAAGCTATTACCGACACATAAGATACAAATAGATTCAGGTAATACTTAATCCCTTAATATCCGACTTCTCCAGTTTGTTGCCCTCCGCTGACAATCAAACTACCGTTTTACCCGTCTGTTACTACCTGTTTCTTCCCGTTTTTACCCGTTGACAATAAGACATTTCGTATAAAAGGAGCAGCATTACAGCATTCTTTCAAACAAACTTATAAAACCGATACACTGAAGAAGGATGTAAGTAACATTCCGAAATACGCGTATCTGTATTGTAACGTTTGTTATGCTTCATTAAAGTAGAGTGACTTTGTGAAAGTGTAATAACGTGACAGTGAAATAGTGGAATTAAATGGTACAGAAAAAGTGAAACTGTTGAATACATTCCACTAAAAGCTCCAGGTAAAAAATAGGGAAGGTAAACGCGTTAAACAAATGCCTTACTGTTTGTTTGTGAAAAGTGTTTGTTTGAGGAAACTACCCTGGGTCAGTTTCAGTTTTCTCAAACAGATACAGATACAGGCCAAGTTCCACGTGAAATTTCTCGCTGCATAGAAACTGAACATTAGGTTGCCAATATTTTGGGGTAATCTGTAGTTTCATAAAGCGGTAGTGCTAAAAATTTAAGCATCTTAAAAAAAAGTCCCAAAAATTTGAGCTAAATCGAATATGGGTAAGGGGTGTCGCCTTTGAAATTTATCGATGTTGAAAAATCATCATAACTCCCCCCTTATGACGCGTGAAACGTTCAGATCGTACTCTCATTTGGACTTCGGACGTCAGGAGGAACAATCGCCAGCAATGAAAGCAGACGTGCTCTCATTTTGGATACAGGTCTAGAACTAAATTACAACTGAATTTTAAGCCTGTAGGATTCTTGAACTCAGGTCCAGTGTATAAATTCTATAAGTCGGTTCTTTTTAGAACTTTTCGAAATTTTTCCTACTACGTATAGCTATCATTGCCGGTTTATCCAGGTCCAGACCTCAGTTTCAGTATCAAGAATTCAGTTCAGTATTTAATCGCAGAGCCAGTTCCCCTTCGAAAAAGATAAACTGCATTATCCTGCTGCTGGTCGTTTGCATTGGAACAAAATACAAAGAAACTGAAAAATTTGCACCAAATGAGCGCGAATAAAGCCAGTATTTGACTACTTTGCGTTTGAGAAAAATGCTCCGAAGAGCGTTTGATATCGTAGAGAATTCCATAATTTGACCCTTTTGGATGTCAGAAATTAATCCCGTACAGCATTTTGATAGTTTCTTTCACTGAAATATACAAATCCGGTATGAAAAAATGCACGTTCTCCAGTTATGTCTGTGACATTATTCACTCGTCTTTTTTTGACGTCAAATGTCTTAGAATTTATCTGAAACGTCGAGGTCTAGTGTCATCTCAATTTTTTTTAAATATAACGACTCTGCGCCACTTTGTGACGTTTCATGCAATTTTAAGGCACTTGGTAGTAGAAAAACAATTTCGATTTTATTTGGGGGTTTGGAACCTCTTAAGTTCCGGTTTGTGCTAAAGTGCTTATGACTAATTTGAATTATATACGTTTCGCATTCAGCTCATCAGTGCATCAGCAGATTATGTTGATCTACTGCTGCCACATAGTGGATCAACATCATCCGCTAAACAGACAAGTCATTGCTATTTGAAATGCGCTTGTTTTACACTTACCGAAAGTAACGAAACCAATTGACAGCTACTTTTGAGCACGACCGCTTTACAAAATCAGAGATAACCCCATAATATAAGGTGAACAATGTATTCTAGATGGTGCTTAGAAGTTCGTTCGGTTGCGTTACGCGAACTTTCAAGTGTGGATAGTTACTTAAAAAAAAGCTGCTGAAACACCACCCCGCGTTGTGGTTAAGTAAAACATCTGTCCGATAACTAGTCGGAAATCCATCTTTATAAATTCGTTCATACGAGCGCATCCTATGAACTTCATTCGAACCCGGTTTAACGACTTCTGAGCAAGTATTATGACTCTCTTCCTTTCATACTTTTGAATTGCTTTGAAGCACGGAACGTCTCTTCGCATGCAAATCCAACTGACTGCAGTAGGTTTGACTCTTTTTTATCGCGAGTACGACTTACTTTACTATGGGGCACCTTTTCAAAATTTTTGTTGTATCTAACATATCAACTGCTACATGGCATCGAAAAATATGAATATAATTTTAATATAATATTTTCAGTTTTATGATCTAATCTAATCTAAGTAATTGAAAATTAAGTTTTTCTTAATGTCTTTTTAAAAAACAACAGATTCTTCAAAATGGAACTTGAACAAAATTTACGACGGGCAATGCTCTCACGCAATGCGAAAATGAAAAAAATTGATGTGGAGCACATCCGCATACTAGTATGGTGGTCGTTTCGAAATAGTCCGTGCAAAATAGGGTTGTCACACATACAGATTAACCTGTATTTTATTTCTCCTGAAAAATACAGATTTAACACAACAAGATAATATTAAACTCATTGATTAAATTAGCAAGTATATGAAGTTGGATATGAAATCTGCTCCTACACAAGCTATCACGCTTAGAGGTACATATATTGATCTCGTATTTGCTAGAAATGTCAATGTAGAAAGCCATAGATTTATTTCATACTGTAAATATCATAGGCCTATTGTATCATTGAACAACCCAGGGAATTAATATTTTCGTCATTGGATCACTAACACATGGATCAATAAGTCCCGAGACTACCAATGGAAACAACATTTTTTTTGCAAATTTTTTTTATTCATCAACATAATCACCTTTTAGGGTGATACAATGGTTCCAACGTTTTTCCAATTTTTCAATACCATGTTTATAAAAAAAATTATCTTTCGCTTCAAAATAAGCTTCAGTTTCAGCGATGACCTCCTCATTTGAGCCAAAGCTTTTACCCTGGAGCATTTTTTTAAAATCAGCAAAGAGCCAGTAGTCACTGGGGGCTAAATCTGGCGAGTATGGGGGGTGGGGAAGCAGATCAAAGCCCGATTCGTTCAATTTCGCCATTGTTTTCATCGACTTGTGGCAGGGTGTTTTTGTTCCATCGAAAGTAATCGCTGCACCCACTTAGAAAAAACCTTTTCCATGCTCAATTTTTCTTGAAGGATAGTAAATACACTTCCATATGATATCTGTGTCATCTCAGCAATTTCACGGAACTTCACTTTACGATCTTTCATTATCACTCACATTTTCCGGTGTAACGGCTTCCACAGGTCTACCCGAGCGTTCCGCGTCATTTGTGTCGGTACGACCACGGTTAAACTCGGCGAACCACCGATAAATCGTTGCTTTTGATGGACAAGAGTCCGGATAACATTTTTCAATCCATTGTTTCGCTCGCACGGTGTTTTTACCCATTAAAAAACAATGTTTGATCAAAACACGAAACTCGGTTTTTTCCATTTTTTAAACAAACTACAAAACGACTTTACTCCAACCTCGATAACTCAGCTGTTTCTGATCGGATCGACTTAAAATTTTGACCCGTTTCAAGAAAAGGTTAGTACTCTAGAAAGACGTGGTTACTGGTTTACTACGAGCGCCATCTCTGCTTTAGTCTCGGGACTTATTGATCCATGTGTTATAATCGCTAACCAGATCAGCATCTCATCCACAGACAACAGGTCAGCTTGGAAATAGATGACAGAAGTCAGCAGCATTCATCGGAATTCGAATTCAACTCGTCACTCTTCAACACAAACACCTTCAAAAAAGGTTCTTTTCAGAACCTTTCATGGTTTCTGAGAACGACAAATGAAATTCAGTTTTGCACCAACTGATTGAAAACATTTTTAGGCATCGATAAGAATGACTACACTCACATATATTCAATTGAAAATGATTAAAAATTTAATGATTTGCGAGCAATGCTGGCTTTCTAGTTTTCCCTAGCTGAGACGATGGTTCCGAAGCGGTAAGCGACATATCAGTTTGAAAGCTTCATTCTGATTCAGAGATGCCAGATCTGCAGATTCGTCTGTAAATCTGCAGATTTCGGATATAAGGCTGCAGACATTTTTTGTTGATCAGACTTTTGAAAACGAGCTTGTCGCAGACTTTCGTCCACATGTACAGACTTTTGAAATTGCCGCGACCTTTTTTTTTTTTGCTCGTCAAATCAGTTTTGCGTGTCATGTGTTTCATCATACCCTGCCTGCAGATATTTGAAAATTTTACCTGGCATCTCTGCTCTGATTTGTCATTCAGAGCAAATGCGAGATTGCGAATGCACGGTAATCTATAAATAAAAGCCAAACTATTGCTAACGCTTCAGTCGCAAGCAGTGATGCCACTTTTCCCTGTGGTGAAATCCGTAGATTTAGCTTCATGTCCGAGTCGGAGTCAGTTGTTGCATCTGATTCGGAAATCAACTTGCCGTGTGGAACTTTTTCGACTGCAGTTACTTTTTTTATATCTTTTATTTATATCCGGCTTTAACCTAATTTTGGGCGTTCGCCGGGTATACAGACTAGAGTTACTATGTCGGATGCATCAGTCGTCTGGCAGCAATTTTATTTCGGGAAAAAGATTCTGCATTTGACTCTCCCGCATTTCATATCACACATAAATTGTACTGTAATACGTGATGCTAGAGACGTATATGAGTACTAATTTTATCTAATTTTTCAAACGGAGTGTAGTTCTAATTTTGAATTTAATTACCGGAAACGCAACGATGCGTGGAATATGCGCATTGTTTAGTCTAAGTGATCTGTTTCATTGGTTAGCAACAATGTTGCAGTGAATGAGTGCTTATGGCTCTCGAATGGTGGAATCTACATTGAATTTTACATTGGAACGGACTCTGATCAAAATTGATTTTTGTTTTAACCATCTTGATTTCTAGTCTTTCAAAATAAATTGGTATAAAAACTAAAAAAGTACCTGTCGAGCATCGTCTCTGAATCGGCTGCGAAGTCTGTTGAAATAGAAGGTCAAATTACGCTACAGGAATGTAATACAAAGGCTTTGCTTTATATACCACTGTGCACCACTCGGTAGAGTTTTTGCCTTTCTCATATAGAAAGGTTATGCAATCACTGTGAAAACCGACTTTTGAACCGAGGCCGAGTGTCATATACCATTCGACTCAGTTCGTCGAGTACGCAAAATGTCTGTGTGTGTATGTGTGTGTATGTGCGTATGGGTGTATGTAACGTTTTTTTGCACTGACTTTTCTCGGAGATGGCTGAACCGATTTTCACAAACTAAGATTCAAATGAAAGGTCTTGTAGTCCCATACAAAATTTCTGAATATTATTTGAATCCGACTTCCGGTTCCGGAATTATGGGGTAAAATGTGCAAAAAGATGTAAAAATAAGTGCACTAACTTTTCTCAGAGATGGCTCAACCGATTTTCATAAACTTGGGTTCAAATGAAAGGTCTTGTAGTCCCATACAAAATTCCTGAATATTGTTTAGATCCGACTTCTGTTTCGGGAGTTATGGGGTAAAATGTGCAAAAAATGAAAATATGTTTTTCTCATAGATGGCGCGACCGATTTTCACAAACTTAGGTTCAAATGAAAGGTCCTGTGGTCCCATACGTAATTCCTGAATTTCATCTGGATCCGACTTCCGGATCCGGAAATATAAGGTAAAGTGTGTTAAAAATTGTATACCATCACTGAAATGGGCGAAAAACCGTAATAGGTTTTCTAAATCGACCTCAAATCTCAAATTGGCTTGATAACTAGAGTCCGAGTTTTTCGAGAAATTCAAGTGTTTGGTGCTTTAAATATTGCAAATGAATATTAAAATATTGAGAGAAGAGTCCATTGCGCATATTTAACAGATTCTCTCTGGAGAGAAAGTATTGTCGGATTGATAAGCAGTTTTGATTTTTTGACAATATTTTCGTCAATCCAATGAAGTTTCCATTACACGATCAAAAGTATTGTCAATACTCCTTGTATTGACAATAATATTGTCTCGTATAAGGGCTGCTATACAAAACGATTGGAAGCTCTGACAGGTTTGCTAGATCCGATCATAGATGCCAGATCTGCAGATTTGTCTGATTTGTGCAGATTTCGTACATAGTGCTGCAGACATTTTTCGTTTTGCAGACTTTTGAAAATCGAGTTTTTCGCGGACTTTCGTCAAAATTTATAGACTTTTAAAATTGTCGCAACATTTTTTTTATAGCTCGCCAAGTCAGTTTAGCGTATCATATAGAGAAATTGCTGCCAACAAGAAATACTTGCTGACTGCAGATTTTTTTTCGGATATATAAACTTTTTTTTTCGTTTAGAAGGTATTTTTATTCAGGCCTATTTGCGTACAAGCTTTACGTGGCCCATTGAGCCGATTTTTTAAATAATACATTTTTTGAAGTGGATCTCGTGTCACTCTTTTTCTAGGAGGAGAGGAGCTTCCATTTCCCTCCTGCGAGGGTTGAGGGGCACTTTGTTCATGACTCGTCTCGTCATCCATTGCCGCATCGGTGGTTTTGTTGTTGATTTCGGTCTTCTTTTCGTTTTCCTTGATGTTCGCAGTCTTGAGCTCGTTGCTAGTTGCTATATATGCGCCTTGTTGTACATTGGTTGCAGTTGCTGGTTGGTTTGATGGTGAAACAGGAGTACTGCGCTTACTAGTCTCCATTGTTGAACGGTTGACCTTGTCTTTGATTGAAGATGTCCTTTTCGCAGTTTCGGTGCAAGGTTTACCGTAGTGTGCAGGTTGTTCACAAAACTGGCATGTAACCAGCTGATTTTCATAGGTAGTCAGCGTTTTACACGGATGTGTCCCACCTTGACCACAAATGATGTAAGATGGAATTGCCTTACGTAGATGCATACGTACCACTCGCACGCCATTTCGGATGCCGGGAAAAAAATTCCGCCATACTTCTCTTTTGATGGAAAGAACTTCACCGTACTGCGACATGATTTCCCGAACGCACTGATCGGTGACCTGCGCGGGAAGGTCATGCACGCGTAGTTGTATGGCATTGTCCACCATGTGCACAGGGATTTTGTATTTAATGTACTCACACTCAACGCTGTGCACCTCGTTGTTAACCGAAGCGAATGCAATTGCATCGCTTTCACGTTTAAACATAATGTACACACAGTTAGACGCCTTGTTGAATTGAATCTCACTTACTTTATTAGCGTCTAGATGCATTCGTTCTTTAAGTAAGATTTCAATTTCATTTGCTGCTGGTCTAACCTAGCAACGCTTGAAATCTATACAAATTGAATTTGGTCTTGTAGGCCAAGATTCCGGCTTTGTTAAATCGTATTTGACCATTCCGTACACTCTATTGTTCACTGCACTGTATTGTCTTTGTTTCTGTTGTTTCGACCGTATATGATTTGCGACCGTAAATGATTTTCGACTGCGTCGTGTGAGATGCGAGCACGAACTGTGATATATATAAACTTTTGCTACCCTATCTGGAGATATTTGAAATTTTTATCTGGCATCTCTGGATCAGATATAATTAACTAAACTAAAAAAAACTGTATTGCTTTCAACGAAATCGAAGACTGGTATAACCAGATCACGTCCATGAATCGCTATGTTACACATTCACAAACAGCGATACTAGATCGTTGTAACGTCATTTTCGCAGATTGACCTTTTTCTCGAAAATTCCAGTGCTGCAAAGTATGTAACGACCTTTTTTTTGGACACCAGACAAACAGTTTCTGTAGTTCTTCATATAAAAGTATCAATTTCCGTAGATATCCGTAGAAATATTCAAATTTCTGTGGATTTTATTTACGGATCCGTACATCCGTAGAAAATCTACGAATCCGTAGATCTACAGAGATTTCCATAGATCTGACATCGCTGTTCGCAAAAGAAACTTAACGCTATAAATATAATTGCATGCAAGCGAACGCTTCAGCAAGTGCTATACTATTACTTGCATACATTCCGACTTTTGATATAGTTACGTCGGATACAAAAAAAAATAAGGGGATAGACCACCATGGAACTTTCAATAATGGCAACCACAAATCCTTATCGACTTTTATAAACACATTATCTAGTATACCCCGTACAATATTTTCATATAAAAAATGAACTTTTCACTTGTGTGCTCATAATTTTTCGAAAAACTAGTATTTTCGAAATCCCCTACGTGGTACACTAGTTTATGATATATATTTAAAAAAAAACTTTGGTTCATGTTCCAGGTTTCAATTTGGACCCGTTTTGGACCTCCCGGAAAACTAGCCGCAGCAACTTGGCCATGAAGAGGTTATTTTTATCGGAATTATGTAACAATTTTTTTTCTGTACGTTAGAGTACAATTGATCAAACACTAAAAATAACTTTCCTTAGCTTTCACTATATTTCCGGAAAACGTTTCTGAAGTTGTTCTATTTTTTGTTTTGACGTGCATGGTGGCCTTACCCCTTAAAGCAAATAGAGTATATGTTCGATGTTTGGCCGGACTTTGCTGTTGTTGCGTACTTGATTCGACACTAATTTTACTAAATGTAACAAGAATGTAAAGTTGTTGTACCCCTAAAAAAAGTCGAAAAAATTCAGCATTCATATGTTTTTCAAATGTTTCAGCGATCCGTGGAACAATCCGAAATCTAAACTGAAAGAAAAATTACCGAAATTTTACGTGGACAGGCTTTATCCGAGAGAAACAAAAATTACTCTCTTTAATCGAACCGCATATTAAACAAATTGTGTGGTACAATGAAAACTATAAAACATGTACTTTATCATTTCCTAGGAAAAGAAAATAGTTATGAAAAGCCAATACAACTGCACCTGGACCAAGATGTTATCACAAATATTTCGCTTCTCCTTCGCAAATCACCAACCATCACTCACCGTTTTCTTACCGTTTTCTCTTTTCCCATTCTTTTCATTTCAGCAGCGTAAGCTGTCACCGACATGGGCAGTGAGCATTACTGCTTGAGGTGGAACAATCATCAATCCAACCTGTTAGGGGTGTTTAGCCAATTGCTGCAGGACGAGAGTCTGGTGGACGTAACACTAGCTTGCTCAGAGGGCATCTCCATCCGAGCCCACAAGGTAAGTGCAGTTCACAACTGCTGCAATTCTACCAGCCCGCCCCGGTGACTACACCTGGGACCGCACCGTGAACGTAAAGAACACGAAGAAGGAAGAATCGAGAAAAGGTTAATCACTTCATTAAACGCCTGCGTTGACCACCAGCCACGTCGGCGGTACGCAGCTTCACCGGCGCGGTTGATGGGTCATTAAGCGAAATGTGGGGCGAGGCAAAAAAAGGAATGGCAACGAAAGCGAACGGTGCAAGTTGTCGCCAAGGTGCATAATTTGTTTCAATTTCACGGTTGACACATGAGACCCGGCCCGGGGTTGGCGAGAATTGCAGTAATTTAAAATCAATTAGTATCGAATGTAATTGACTGAGGGAATTGGAGGTGGGACAGTTTAGGAAACGGATCGTCAGCTCAGAATTCGCGAGGATTCGCATTCCATTTGTTCAGCGTCTCCCGCGTCACAGAAAGCTGAAACACGCTGATCATAACTCAAACCAACCGGTAGCCAAAACAACAACCAAGTGAGCCCAGCAGGAGCGAGTGTTGTTTTTTTTCCATGACCCCTCTTTGCTCCAGTCGCCCCAGCTGTGATTCGTACTTAGCAGGGATAACCGTAATCAGAGTCCATCCGTGCGAGCGAATGTAATGATGCGTTGATGATCTTTTCACAGTATGCATCGCGCAGTACATTTCAGTGCCAGTGCATGGTCAGCGTCGTTGTATTTTTTTTGTTTTGCGAACACCATTCACAAAGAGACCGCCGCGCGACTTTTGACTCCCACCCCGGGGTGCGAATATGCGATTATGTGCGGTTTGCCGTTATCCCTTCCGTTGTGGACTGACTGTGACTGGACTTTGCTTTGATTTATGGTACGACACGAGCATGGACATACCGCATGGTAGACCGCCAGTGAGGCTCGCGATTGACTTTCGCTCCGGGAGTCAATTTGTAACCGTCAGAGGTCACTTGTCCCACAATTGCGATCCAATTCATTAGGATTCTACCGGTAGGCAACCGGTGCGAAGAAATTATCAAATTTCCTCTTGTTTTCCATTACTCAAACTGACTGCGGCCAGCTTCCAAACAGTTTGCCATTTCTGCACTCGGTCGTCGGTTTCAATTTCGTCTGTTTTACTGTTTTTTTTCCACTCTGTCGCCGTACGCCGATCGTGTCGTTCGGTTGTACGCTGTCGTGTTTGCTCTCATTTCACAGGCCTACCAACCAACCGACCAACCAGCCACTAAACAGCCAAGGCGACCGAACTGCGATGGATAACGAAACGGTTGCAAATGTTAGCAGTTCGGTTGCTGTGTCGGTTTATCAGTGAATCTGTAACAAGCAAGCTATCATCTATCAGAGTGTGTTGTAAACTCCTAGAAATAGGAGATTGGGACGATTTGTTGCTGTGCAAAAGTAGATCTAAGAATTTTTTCGATCACTTTGCAAGAGTGTGACCAAGCATTGTCATGCTGTAAATTTACCATATTGTGTTTTTTCTTGTATTACAGCCATCCCAAGTAGCATGTTAAGTTGCTGTCCTGTATTTTTCTACCGATTGTGCAATTTATCAAGTTAGTTTATATTACTATTCTGATAACTGTTGTGTTATGGAAAAAGCGCAACTTTTCTGTGTTGTGCAACATATAACTGATACAAAAACTCATGCCTCGATCCCAACACAAAGGCAGTAATAAAATCAGTGAAAAAACAATTGTGAAACTCGTGAGAACTACTACGTAATGTAAACAAGAAATGGAATGACGTTTACAAAAACATGCAAACTTAATTTCTAATGAATAAGTTTCACATTTGATTTTTAATACAACGGCTCTTAACACAAACATAGATCTTGTAAAATAGCCTGCACATGAAAAATGATAATGCTACATGTTGTAGAATTGATCTTTTGTGTTTTTGTAATTGAAAAATCGACAACGAACTGCATTTTTATGGTGAAACATGTATTCGTACGGCCGAAATTTTCAAGCACCTTTGAATTAACGGGTTTTTAATCATTTAGGGGTTAGCCATGATTGTGCACCAATTACTGTGAAAATAACAGTCTATTATATTGAATGAGAATCATCGGAATGGTGTTTAAAATAAGTGTATTCAAACATTCTTAAAATTTTCAGACGATTTTGATCAAACTAATGTAGAAAATGGTTCACCCAACGTAATGACATATATTATCTAAATAACAGGAAACATTAACATGTTAATATTTCGAAAAGAAATGCTCCACGTTTTGTTTTTTTTTTATCAGTTTCAATCTTCTAGTTGAATTAAACAACAATACAGTATAGTCCTTCATCTTAGCGAACCCGACTTTTGTGATACGCAATGTAGGTATTATTTTATTAAGTCCGTGTGCTGTAGTTGCAAAAACAAGTTGCACAAGCGGTAATATATAACTATGGGAGTAACTCTGATGACATTAACTTTTCGTTCAATATCTTAGAAAAGTGATGTCAGGACCGCTTGTTTTTTTCGTGAGATGAAAACCTGATATTTATCTGATCCAATTTATCTGATTGATTTTTGTTTTCATTGCGTATGTAATGCTGTATTCCTGTAACTTTTATGATAATAATGTCATGTCTGCAAGTTTTGCGTTCAATTCAAACAGATAAATCTTGCACAACTTTTTTGCAGGTTTTAGATTTTATATCATTGTTTTTTCTAAAACTGAAGAAAACTGCACACACTGAGCTAAAAATTCACGAGACAGCCAAAACTATGCGGGCTCAGCAGAAACATATTTTTTACAGCAAGGTTATCAATTCGGCTAATCATTTTTGCCTTGCGGAGAGCATCAATCATTTCACTAATTTTTCTTTCACAAGAAATTTAAAGCAATTTCGACGTATATTGTGTCCGCTACAATTATGACAGCCGTTTGGAAAGTTTTTGATAATTTGCACAATTGTTATAGTTACTCCCGTTTCACATGACGATGTGATTTTTTTTGCAGAACTTTAGTGAAGCATAAACAGGTTGGTGATTGACTGCACAATTGTTTTAGATGTACTCAAAGTTGTTCTGCAGTGGTTTTTTCGGTAGTATTGTGAAACTTAACAGTGATAAGTTGCACAACCAATTTTAAAATATTTAAAAATCTTTCTGAACATATCAAACATAAATAACATTTCTAAATCAATTGTAAAACATTTTGAAAGTTCAATAAGTTACATTTGCTACTTGGGATTTATCCTTCAGAGTTCGCTTCAAATCGAGTTTGGTATCGTTCTCCTGGTTCCTCATTAATTGAATAACTTAAAATGCTTCTGCCAGTTTCTCTTACGTGTAGAATTGGTCTTGGTCGAGTAGCGTGTAGATCCTGTCATAGTTCTTATTCGGCAACTTTTCTTTCCTCTACCACCATACATCAAAATTTACATTTTTGAAGTGTTCACAATATGTTCGACAGAGCCACCTCGCCAAACGTATCGAACTTTAGTAGCACTTTTCTTTGAATAGAAAAAAAATAAAACTTTCGCAAAAGAACAGAATTTGGTTTAAAATCTTGCATTTTGAATAGAATAGAATAGATTCAACGGAAGAAATATCAAATAAATTAAAATTGAATACGGGAACTTTTGGAAGAAAAGTAGTATCCAATTATAAAAATAATGTGTCAGGTAAAAATGCAGGATTTATTTTACCGTTGAAGCTGTTTTTTATTCAATGATATATTTTTAAAGGCACACTGCCTTAGCTCTAAGATGCCGAGGGTAAGTTGAATCTATTATTTCATTTTTTACTGTAACATCACGTCCCAAAAACCCTTGTTGTTTTGCTCAACTTGCAATTTATATATTTAGTAAAGGGATCATGTCGAAATTCTTGCCAAGTAAAGATCATTTACGGAAAATGTTGATTCATTACTTTGTTTTAAAAATTAAGTGCTGTCAACTCCCTTCGAATTCTTAATGGCGAATTGCAAAGATTGATTGAAGATAATTCTCATAATTGAAATCAAATGAAGGAGAGGTTAAATGTTACTCGCAGAGTCATTTCTGATCATCTACACTTCATGGTAAAGATTCTGAAGGTGCGGAAATTGATTCCTCATGAACTGAATGATAGATAACAGGTAAAGATCAAAACGGTGAGATAAATGTTGCTTTCTCGGCATGAAACAAAGTGTTTTCTGCACAATATTGCGACGGAAGATGAGAAATGGAATTACTTTTGAGAATCCAACAGCGCAGAAAATCAGGCCCTTTCCAACCATAGTTATCCCCTGCAAAAGCTAATAGCTTCGAAAAGAAAACGATGCAGAGTTTACGGCAATTAGTTTAAAACCGGTAAAATGTAAAATAAACTATAAACAAAAAAAATAACAATGCAATACAAATGTTGCGATCAAAAAGGTGTTACAAACTGTAAATATCGATTAGCGCTAACTGGTATATGGCTTGAAAATACGAATCATATATACGTTGAAAATGGATTAATTTTACAATGGTTTTCTTAATAGATATACTATCAAAAGCATGTCTTATTTTATTATTTGAAAATTGCTTTCTGCAACTAGTTGTAAGTTTCCAGAATTCATTAAATTAACGAGTATACCTTACGGGAATACGAAAATCTGTATGAAAACAAAACAAGACCAAGGTCATTGGCAGTTGCAATACCGAAAAGAGAAACGCATTTGTGGAACTTGAGGGAGTATAGTTGAAGTTAAGGAAAACCAACAGGTTGACAGCAAATGATAAATTTGAATCAAACACTGCTCAAAATACGACCACAATGCTCCACAAGATATAAAAAAGTACGACTGCACTTCCGACACATAGCGGAAACGTTTGAAAAACATAATTTCTTAGCTCAGATGAAAACTTTTGCCGATTCCGCCATACTCCATAGGCATGGCCCCTTCCGACTATTATTTGTGTTCATCGATGTCTTGCGCATTTGCAGAACAGCCCTCCACTAGTTATGAAGAAGTGGAGAATGACTGCACGATTCGATCGCTTCGACAGATGAACAGTTCTTTCCTCGGGGTATTCGTGAGGTAGGTGAAAAGATGAAATATATTCTTAGCTTTCGAAGCCAATCGTTGTGAACTTTTAACTAAAGTAAATGGTGTAGCGCGTTGGAATCGTCATTCCAAGACAATTTTACCATGGAACAGCAAACACAAAAACACGCACTGAAACAGTTAATTTTTACATTTAAAACAAGGCTAAATTATGGCGGAAAAACATCATGTCGGACGACACACATTTCACGTAAAATGGATGCGTTAATAAGCAAAATTGTCGGTTCTCTGCCACCGAAAATCCTCAGTCAATTGCGGAACAGCCTCTATACGACCAAACAGTTACAGTTTGATGTGGTGTTTGTGCAAATATGGTTATTGATCCCTTTTTCTTTCGAGACGAAGCAACGAAAACTGTTA
This sequence comes from Malaya genurostris, assembly GCF_030247185.1. Classification (NCBI taxonomy): domain Eukaryota; kingdom Metazoa; phylum Arthropoda; class Insecta; order Diptera; family Culicidae; genus Malaya; species Malaya genurostris. The sequence continues at coordinate 131,710,620 of NC_080570.1, forward strand.
ATGGCGTTCATTATCGTGCCATGATAAATGATTTTGTGATTCCCATTGTTCGTGAAAATGGTTTTAAGGGCTACTGGTTTCAACAGGACGGTGCAACATGGCATACAGCTCGACTAACAATCGATTTGTTACGACCATTATTCTCCGGACGAGTCATATCGACAATCGGTGATTTTGACTGGCCTCCCAGATCACCCATTTTGACGTCATAAGCTGTTTGTTGTGGGACTATTTGAAATACACGCTGATAAACCACGAACCATACCTCAACTCACAGACAACATACGACTTGAAATCGCCGCCATGTCGACAGATACATCGGCCAAAACGATGAAAAATTCCGAAAAAAGACCAAAGGTGGCCATTTCCGCGATATCATTTTCAAAACATAGCTGTAACATATCTCTTTGAAGCAAAATAATTTATAATCGAAATTACAATATAAATGCTTTTTTTCATATATTTTTGCTTCCACTTCAAATGACCCACCCTGTGTCTTGAATCTATTACTTCCAATCAACATTTATTTCCATTCAAAAAATTCACTTTTATTAGCTGACACACTTGGTATTTTAATACTATATTTGGTTATTCTAAGAATTGCAAATGTATTCATTTTAATATTTGTATTATTGAAGAGAAAATAATTTATTTATACAAGATACGAACGATGACAGGTTCTATGACTACGGGAAATTGTGTTAATATCAGGTCCAGCAGACGTTTTGATGATGAAAAAAAATAAACGGTTTTATAGTATGCATTTGGAAGCAGGGAACAGTCCGTTGGAGCTGAAATCCACAATCTCTCTCTCTCTCTTTCTTTCTCCAGCAAGCGTAAAACCTCCTCATCTTTCCTATCAACAGATTACAATAGTCAAAATGATTGACAAAAACAAACGATAAATCCTAACGCTAACGGGTTGATCTCTCAGGAAATCATGAGAAGATTTTGCGAATAAATATCTAGATTCAATTACCGTAAAACTATATGGCCTTCAATTAGAGAGTGTAACAGATCTACCAAGTAAATTGTTCTGGAACAATCTCGTCAAACGGATAACACAACGTGATTGATGAAGACACAGCGTTTCTGGTAGCTTCAAAGGTGGTAGAGATCCTTCAAATATCTTCTACAAGCAGTGATGGCATTTCACCAGAGTTTTACGCGCTGGTGTAAGATTCTTGTCTACACAGGGGATGGGAGAAGCGTACATCACACAAAAAGTAAAGCGCTCTCCTTCTTAGTGTCGAATAGACAGAATTTGAGTGTGTGCTTGTGGTTAAAGCAGCTGGTGCGAGTGAAACACATTCTCTTCGCATGAATCGCTCTCACGCGCTGTCGCCCAAATACACCTAAGTGACCACTGGTGCGTGCTAGTGAGCGAACACTTCTGTGGTTTAATTTTTAAATTTATAGAAGGTAACGATGGCCTTGCTATGACAATCTTTTTCGCAGTAAAGAAAAACTAAATTCTAACGTTATAACACGCTTTTGCTGAATATGCGTGCCCACGCTTCTCTCATGCGAACCGTACACCAGAGTCCTCACCGACGTGCACACTTCGGAGAAAATATCTTCATCCACCTCAGAGAATTTCAGAGCTCTGCTCTAGCAATAAGAAGAAGAATAAATACTCGCTCTCATGATGCGTGCACACTTTATATTACAGTGGTGTATTTGTTTGAAAGAGAAAAGCTCTCGTTGATGTTGTCAGTGCGAGGGGAGAAATTATACTTGCTCTTCATCACACAGAGGAGATGGACATTTCTGTCTACAAGTAATGAATTCAACATTCCTCTAAAGAGCGTTATTTGAAAAAGGTTTCTATAACAATCAATCAGTTAACAGTAGAGTCACAGACATCATTGCAAACAGCATTGGCATCTTCAAGGCATGCTTTCAACACGGTTTCCAATGAAGCTTGTTAAATGAAAATCCTAAATCTTCTGAATTTCCCGAGAACGCAACGCAATTGAAGGGCCTACTGAAGGTAGCGATGCTATTTTGATTTTCCAGGCACGACAGAGGCAGCTTTGATGCTCTCGTCATTTTGCTTTTCACTGCAACCGGATGTTTTATCATGCGATTACATCAAATCGGCACTGTGTGTTTTGAGTGGCTCAGGAGTGGTTCAGTGCTTAAGGCCCCACGAGATGGATAAAACCTACAATACCGACCAAACATACTCTTAAAACAAAATATCGGTTTCCAAGAAAAGTTTTCTAATTTCGGGAGCGATCTGTTGTTGCTAAACACGGAAAAAGATCTGTCTTCAGAGACTTATGAGAGTGTCAAACTCGACCGACTGAAAAACTCTGTATTTTTCAACAAACTCCGCAGCTATTTCTTCAAGTACCCAGGACAAATCCATGGCTTGTTATGTGGTTCTGCAGATGCAAAGAATCCTTCCAATTTAAAACTGGACCATATGGCCACGATGCGCTTTACGCTCGGATCAACCGAACATGGTAATTAAAAAAAGATGATCACAGCTTCTATTCAATCATTTTCAAGGAGGCGGAAACATTTCGGTCATTCGCCTTCCCGGGTTAGAAATTCGTTTCATTTTATATGCGGGGTTGGGAATCGAACTCAGGAAGGCTACGTGAAAGGCATATTAAAAGCTAGTTTCGAGTTATCACAGTAAACAACAGTTACTAATTATCGATGCCTTTCTAGCAGAGACCTACTACAATCGGGATTCTGTAGAGCTTGTTCCTCTGGTCAGAAGCAGCATTTTTAGAGTTGTGGACATGAAATATTGGGTTCACCGGAAATGTTTAAATGCCCCAAGTCAAAAAAAATGAACAGATGAATTATCACCTTTTGAAACGCGTACAAACTTTTCTGTTCACTCGCGGGTAAAAAAAATTCTCAGCTTTAGAAGAAATAAAACCGATACGGTTCAATTCAACAATAAACTTTGTGGTATCATTATACAAATTAAATCATAGAAAAGATCAACATAGATATTGTCAATAAAATCAATACAACTTTTGTTGATAAGCAATTAATAGACAGTTAATTCCAACAATAAAATCAGCTGGAACGGTATTTTGTTTTTTCGTTTTAAATATTGTTTCTTAATATTTTTACGCGCAATGACACTTCTAAATCCGCCATAGTATAATCAATCCTATATTGGTGTACAGTGTGAAGTTCATTCGATAACACTTATACTTTATTTCGGTACGAAGCTCTACTAATATCTTGTATCTGACATTGTGTACAACAGAAAAAGCTTCGTAGTCTTGCAGCATAGGTTGTGTACTATTCGTAGGTTAATTTCTCTACACTATGAAATGTAACTACGACATTGCTATATTTAAATAGCATCTGGTAAATATCTGAGGTTTTGTTATACACCAGATCTCGTTTCATGCATTTCTGAGACATTTGGCATAAAAAAATCGTCATTTTTGCGGTTCATTTTCCACGCGAATTCCGAAGTTACGCGGTCTCAAATTCTTCTTGAGTCGTTTTTTTAAATGTTTTTTGAGATTGCACCATACCTCACCGTTTCAAAGACATTTGGAATCAAAAAAAGAGACCTCAATGCACAACTATGAAACGAAAGCTGCGAAAAAGCTACCGCAGAGACGGAACTCGAACCCGTAGCTAAGTCCTACCCGGAGAAATTGTTTTGTCAATTAAACTACCCAGCATGAGAAACACAGTAAGAAACATCCCAATTGAACAGAAGAGCCGAGTCTGTTCAGCTGAGCTAGGACGCCACGCAGTATGCTCTTGAACGGCTTTTGTAGAAATTTTAAAAATTTCTGAAGAACGTTCAGAAGAACTAATTCTTTCAGTACAACTATCAAGTTCTGAACGGTTTTTCTTTAAATGAACTGTTTTGGCCATCTCTAGTTTCAATCAATGTTAATTTCTTATGTTAATATTGTAACATTCTACAACTATAATAACTAACCGATTGACTTGAATTCAGCGGGGAATTGTAAATCTAGTCCATTTTTTTATCATGAATCTCTTCATATCGAAAAAAAACGCGCTAAAATAAAGACACTGTACAATAAGAATGGTAGAAATTATACTGAAATGACGTTTCCAAAACAGCTACAGTCATGTCAAACTATTGTCAAATATCGATCTTTTAAATTGTTAATATAACGACATAAGAAATAACGCATTCTGTAGTTTATCCAGGCCTAAACCACTTTGGTTATTTACCGGAGGAAGATTTTTTTAACAAGATCACTAATGATAAAAAAAATACACAATTTAATAAACGATTACTGTCATATTTGTTACTATTACAACCACACAACATTCGTTTTTGTTATCCAGTTCTCTTCGGGTGCGCGAGCACATCCTTCTCGAAGTACACGAACCTTACCGAGTGAATGGTCAGAGTTGGATAGCCAGAGGCGCTGAGAAGATGCGACACTTCCACATCGTATCAGGCTCCCGAGAAGGCAACAGTAAGCGCATACTTGTTCATGCTGACCACACATAACCGGGTGAAGGGGGGTGGAAGTGAGAAATGGCGGTGCCAAAACGCTGCACTTTCGATCCGTGACGCGACAAGACACAAGTAGTGGACCCGGGAAGCGTGTCACATCACTGCTTATTGTGATTGAATTTGGCAGCTTGACAGTTTGACAGCAAAAGGCGACAAGCCTGGTTAGGCTGGAAGTGTCGGACAGATTGACCGATTGTCGGAAGGAATCGTTAACAAATAAGCGGTTTTGAACTAAATTGCCAAACGTTTCAGTTTATCGAAGGTATCAATGACAACGATAAACCGAAAATTACTCTCAAATGATACTGCACCGAAGCAGAAATAAAATGGGATGAAACGTGTGATGAATGAAAATTGGTTCCCTAATGAAACAAATTGAGCCCTGCGGTACGCGAAACGGCAGGCGAATCAGTAGGCTGAAACGAACCAGAATTAATTAATTGTCATGTTGTTATCATTTTTGATTGGCTATCGTGGTAAGTTATGGGTGGCAATGAAAGTTTTAATTTCAGCGTTTTTTTTTAGTTTTACTCTTTTTCCACTTGTTGCTTATTCGCCGTTTTTTTTTTGCTGTTTCCACCGAGCCAGTTATACCGATATGGGGGAAACATTTTCCGCCCGTCGATTTCGTCCGTTCCACCAACTGATAGTTGGAATGGAGGTTGTGTAGGTGGTATGCAATTATCATCGTCGGTTTATCCAAGTGTGTGCACTCGCATCTCGCACTAGGGGGTGTTCCGTGGAAAAATATTTTGCGGTTATGGCTTTAATTGAAACTGGATTTCCGTACAAATCTTCTGTGCTGGATCGACGGAAAGGAAGGAAGACGCCGTTGCCGTTGATGCAAACCTGTTACCCTGGCCTGCAGCCAGGCAGACAGTCAGTCGGTCGGTCGATCGGTCGCGACCATTAGGCGAAAAAAAAACGGCGAAAGTTGATACAGCCGTCTAATGAAATTTACGAAAATTCGTGCAGCAATTTGTGGTGGCAATTTTCTTTATACTGCGTTAAAATGATAGTGAACTGAACTACTCATTATATGTTAGATGAAATTCGTTAGAAACCATATGAAAGTATTCACTCAGAACAATGAACAATCTAAATGGTGTAGCCGAGAAAAGCTCCTAGCTTTCAGATAAGAAACGTTTTGATAGCAGTTAGTTTTATAACGTTGCCTCTTTCAGTATTGAAAATTTTTTCATATAATATGATATAATTAATGGAAACGAAAATCGACGTTATTTGATTTAAAAAAAATTATTTAGGTGTTACAAAACTATTTAGAGAATCCACCAAGGGAAAAATTTTTACAAAATCGATTTTTTTTACAAATTTTCTTCATCTTAAAGATAAGACAACCGCCATCACACAAGTAGATTCCAATGAGGTAACAATACTTCTTAAGAATACGAAGAAAATTTATTCATGGACGACGAAAAGTACGTGAAAATGGATTACTGGTCGACATCACTGGTCGAGGAGATGTCCCTAGCAAGTTTGTATACGTTTTTGGCTATTTTAAGAAAGTTCATTATCTGGCAAGGTATTTGCTGCCATCAACAAACAAAATAAGGTTTTTGTGGCAAACAAGCCTATAGATTCACAAGCAGACAGTTTTTCTTTATCAAAAAACATTTTTTAATTACCAGTCTTAGACAAATGATTCCCAAACTCACTCTGCAACTGCGGCAGCAAAACGAAATGGCTCGCGTGCTGCCATGCACTGAGGGTGATTACGACCTTTTTGGGAATGACTGATGATTTATTTCAAGTTTTACTCTTTGCCAAAAATGATTTATTTCAAGTTTAAGACTTTGCAAAAAAAATCCTTTTTAATCAAATTTATAACCAAAAAGGAACAACTCTGATATGCGTAATTATGAATAAATTTTTTGGCTTGAGATTGGATGATTTCAACAACGGAAAAATGTATTTTGGGATCGATTTATTGGTCCTCGAAAGGACAGACGATGCAAAAGATTCTTGAAATGAATTTTTCTAAAATGTGAAGACTCAGCTTAGAGTCGATAAAAATAATTGACTCTAATTTACTACCAATAACGAACAAAGCGTTTGAAACATTCAGTCGCAATCGATGCAGAATTAATTTGATAACAGACCAGTGGAATAATTACTTAGACTACTGCGAAAAAACAAATGCAATTTTTAGTCGCTGTCGATGAGCGGAAAATCATAAACGAAACCTAGCAAAGTCTTGGCATTACATTCCTTCCGTGGAATTTGGCCTTTCTGTTTCAACAGACTTCGCAGCCGATTCTTAGCGTACAGGATCATTGCATGGCTAGTACTATGGATCCTACTAACACTAAGAATCCTTCCAGGTCGGGGCTCGAACATACGACAGCTGGCTTGTAAGACCAGTGTCCTATGCATTGAACCGTCAACCCGGGACGAAACCTACTTTTGCGTTTATCAAGAAGAACCATAATTGACTGTATATTCAGTGCCGTTTAATTTTGCGACTTATTCGGACGGAAGATACTAGAAGTTTGCCGAATACAGACAGTTCTTGCACCTAGCGACAATCTATGAACTGAACAATTAGAATAATATTCAGTCAGTCTGGAAATTTTCTTGATATTCAATTAAAACTTAAAAAATTCAACTGAGTAATTCCAGAAATGGACAGAAAATCATCATTTTCTGCATATTCCGATTCAAATTAAACTTTTCACACATTTTAACTATGGAAAATCTATACAAAACGGTAAAAAATATGGTCCGTTTACATTAGTTTCAAATAAATCGAAAAAGCAGGAAGATATTTGACACTTATTTCAAAGAAATTCTTCCCAGAATATGTTGGTGACATTAATATTCATCATATTAATGTTCAAGATATTATGAAAGAGCTACATAAATCAGCTCTTCTCGTATTTATGAAAAAAATAGATCGTTTATCGTTCGAACTAGCAATATTCTTGTTTTGGCTTACCATTGAATCACTCATGACCAGCATTTTTCATAATCTAAGGAAAAAATCCTACTTACTTACCACTCTATACTGATTTGTGCAAAACATTTGATCGCATTGATATGTCTATGTTATTATTCAAACTACAAAAAAAAGGATTCGCCATGGACTACTTAAATGGCTTCTAATCACTTCAGGAGTTCCACGAGGCTCTTATCAAGGCCCTCTCTTATTTATTTCATTTGTGAACGATATATCTCTTATTTTAAAGCACGTAAAACTTTTGAAATATGCCGATAACATGAAGATCTTTCTAGAAATAAAAACAAAGGCCTTTAGAAATTAAACGTTAATAAATGTAAAGTAATCGCTTCCAGTAGAAAACAAAACACATCTGATATTACAGTTAAACTAGGCGCACAAACAATAGAAAGATGTATCAGAATAAGAGATTTTGAATTAATTTTAAATAAAATTCATTGACATCCATACACTAGAAGAACGCCGAGAACAGATAATGGTCTCATTTGTACATTACATCGTCACACATCGGGTTGATTCATCCGAACTTCTGCCTAAACTTAATTTTTTTGCACTTTCCCGGCATTTACGAAAGCGAGCTATATTCTCTACAAACTATTATCGTACCAACTGTGTAGAATTTGAGCTAAGCTGAGCAGAAGAAGACCGCCCGTAGTTGCACTTCGTGATTAACCAAATGAGTGAAAACGCACAAATGAACCAAAAAAAATAATGCACGGGAGAAGCAAATCATTTCCTCTGTGCATATTCACTCACTGAAAACTTTTAATTCCATGAAATATTAGTCCGACACTAGTTGTCGGATTGTTGCATTCATTGGTCAGTTTTTCCAATTTTATCTTTACGATGAATAAGTAATTTATAATATATCGATCGATTCAACTATTATATAACGAAAACCTTTTTAACCCACCTAGTGGTGTAATGATGCCTTTCTCATATTACTTATATTTTCAAAAACATCACTAGAAAATTCAGTCAACATTTTTTTCCTCCGTAACAGCACGTACCGATTTTGCATCATTATTGCCCTATAATTTCGGAACCGGAAGTCAGATCTGGATGAAATTGAGCTTTCATTTGAATCATGATTTTGAAAACGGGTTTAACCGTTGCTCAAAAATCGAAGTAAGTTCCGTTTATGGAGTTTTCTCCAAACCGGAAACCGGGCTCTAGTAGTCTCAAAGTAGATGTATATATATATATATATATATATATATATATATATATATATATATATATATATATATATATATATATATATATATATATATATATATATATATATATATATATATATATATATATATATATATATATATATATATATATATATATATATATATATATATATATATATATATATATATATATATATATATATATATATATATATATATATATATATATATATATATATATATATATATATATTCCCTGAATCTTTACTGTTTTGTTCAAGTGAAAACAGTTTTAACAAGGTGGCCATTGAATTGCCGACATCATTTTCCCGGTTTTTTCATGGTTTTTCCTGTTTTGCGAGATGAAAATTCCTGGTTTTTGGAATAAGGAGTGTATCGAAAAAAAACTATCCACATACATTTGTGTTGTACGCTTGTATTTGTGATGGTTTTTTATGCTTAGATCACAGCAAGCTGTGCGTTTGACTGTCAGCTTTCGTTTGTTTACTTGTTTGGCGGTTGAAATTCTGCGTTTTCAAAATGTCGCGTATTGAAAAGGAAGTGAAAATTAAAGTTCTGGACACATGGCTAAGTGAGAAGGGTATTACTATGCGAAAATTGGCGAAGCAGTTTGTTATTCATCATTCCAGTGTTGAAACCATCATTAATAAGTTTGGAGAACACTATTATTTTAGTGAGCTGCCAGGAAGAAGCAGAAACCCCGGTTCTTCCAACCCGAAACTGGACCAGAAAGTAGTATCTCTAATCATGAAGAACAAATCAATGTCAATACATGATTTGGGCAAAAAAAAAAACAGGAACGAGTGTCGGAATGATCCAGCGTATCAAGAGGCGAAATCACCTTAAGACCTACAAGAAGCAAAAAATCTCGAAACAAAGTGTAGAACAGAAGAAGCGAACAGTAACAGGGCTCGGAAATTGTACTTGCGTCTTTTGCAGTGTCCGGATGCATGCGTTTTGATGGACGATGAGACTTATGTAAAGGAGGACTCAAAAACCCTTTCAGGTTCACAATACTTTACTGTTGTCGTTGGAGAGGATGTGAGCGATGTGGACAGGTCGATTCAAGTGGAAAAATTCGGTCGAAAGGTACTGGTATGGCAAGCAATATGTTCCTGTGGTTTGAAGTCAACCATTTTTTACACTACCGGAACTATATATGCAAAAATCTATCGATCTGATTGTCTTCAGAAAAGATTGCTGCTTTTATATAAGCAGCATAGTAAACCTCCACTGTTTTGGCCGGATTTAGCGTCGGTTCACTATGCCAAAACCACTCTCAATTAGCTTGCGGAAAAGGGTATAAATTTCGTTGAGAAAAATATCAATCCACCAAATTGCCCTCAGCTTCGACCCATCAAACGTTACTCTGCAATCCTGAAGAGGGTCTTCAAGAAGACTGATAAGGCAACTGGGAACATGCAGGAGTTTCAAAAATGTTGGGCTCAAGGGTCCATAAAATGCGATGCAACACTTGTCCGGAACTTGATGAAGAGCGTTCGATCAAAAGCTCGAAAATTCGTGAAGGAATAACTTAAATTTCATCCGGTTTTCATTATGCTCAAGTTTAACCTCGTACAATAAAGAATCAATTTTTAGTTTGAATAAAATATCGTTTTTTATCATGATTTAAAAGAAAAAATGGTGGGTGTGTCGAACGCGAAGCAGTGAAATGATGGCACTTTGCACTGCGAAAATTGCACAAAACAAATGAAATTATTCTATAGATTTGCACTAAACTGATGGTTTTTATCTCTGATTTGCAAAGAAGCAATCTTTATAGTTATTCAGATAACATTTGGAGCCATTGGAAGGGCTGATTTTGCATAATGTTCCCCGCCGTTGCCCACTTTTCTTTGTTTTTTGCTCCAATACAAACGACCAGCAGCAGGATGACGCAATCGATCTTCTTTCAAGGGAAACTGGCCTCACGAACTTCCCCGAATTGATTGAATATGGAACTGAATTCTTGAAACTGAGCTCTGGACCTGAATCAACTGACATAATAGATTTACATATTTGGAAAACTTCGTATTATTCTTTGAAAATATTTTAAGAATTTTAAAAAGAGCTGATTTAGAGATTTCAGAAATTGGACTTGAGCTCAAGAACCAAACAACTTAAAATTCAGTTGTAATTTAGTTCTACACACTTAAAAAAAAAACCCTGTGATTTTATACCTTATTAGATGCACATAAATGGAGCGTCGCAGTTCACGCAAATTTACGTCGAAGAACATTTAATATTGTGTCTAAGACTCCATGACATGAAGTTCATTGAAATAAAAAAAAAGAATACTGATAGCAACCGCCGCGATTTTAACCAAGAATCATTGGATCGCAAGTACGTCTGTTAATCGACTGAGCCACAGAAGCATGTATCTGCTTGGCTGGTAAAAGGTGCATTTAAATTCATACAGTCTCACCTGCTAGCAGAACGCAAGTTACAGTCGAGACCCGTAAAATTCAAGCTCATCTAAAATTAAGTCATTACAAATAAAATCTTCCGTCATTTGACAAATTAGGTCTTTATGAATTACATCGAATGACGGATTAAGTCACCTGTAAAATTCAGATTTTTTCGGAGTGTAGAGCTGAATATTCAATATGAAACTTACGAAACTGAATTTGGATCCGATATCCAGTTCCAGACTTCAGTTCCAGCTTACAGGCTCTGAATTATGGAACTAAATTCTGAAAAAGAATTTTGAAACTAAGTTCTATATCTGAAATTAGGTACAGAATTCAAGTGGACCAGATTCGGAATTCAGTTTTAGAATTCATTTACAGAAATCAATCCAAAATTCAGCTCCCGAGTCCAGCCCCAGTATTCAGCAGTATTTGCTTATTGAAAATACATACAGACCCACGACTTTGCTTATTTTAGACTCTGGATTTCCTTCATTGATTTTAGTTGCCAACAATCATCGCTTTCTTTAAAAAAAAGAGTGTTGTTCAACCGCTTCAGCGGTTGCGCCGTACCCGGATACCTTCCCGGGAAGCAGTTTTGTTGCTCCATCCTAACAGCTGACTCGAGTAAATTATTCCAATTTGATGAAACTTAAATTGAGCTCTTTCTCACACAATCCGATTACTCCGTCAAGTTGTCGCTGCGCTTTGCACTCCGGGGTCACATCGCTACCTCGCCGCCTTCTAACCCGTTAGTAGGAAAAAATAAAACATGACACAGCCTAGGAGTTCCTGCTGGCAGAGCAGAGATTCATCCGCCGAACCACACCACCCGGTGTCTCCCTCTCTTCGTCAACCTGCCTCAATCTGGCCACAAAAACTCCAACCAGTGCATATTCCATCGCGCAAATCTTTGGAAATCGATCTCACGTCTTTCGCTCGTTGACTTCCCCCCTTCCCACCTCTGCTGCTGAGGGGGTGGGTAGATCTTGTTGCTGCTGCTGCTGCCACAATGTGGCTCCTGAGCTGCTAGCTCACAAGAGTGTGTGTGAACTCCTAGGAAGGTCCTGGAGGGCAAATTCTCATCTACGAAACTGGAGATCGCGCGTGAGCTATATGCAAAAGGCAAGCGAAACCTGGGCCAACGATCAGGGATGGCCCTTTTCCCGTAAGGGACTGACTGTTGCACTCAGCACACGAATTCCGAAAAAAAACTGCAGTGTGCGCGGGGGTGGTACTCTGCTATTTGCCATTATATTACCGATGCAGATCACGATTTTCGCAGCAGTAGTGCCCGCCCGGTTGGTGTGCCGTTTCTCGTGGGGATACGCTTCCATAAAACTAGCGATGAGAATTTCGAGGAGTGGTTGCAGCAAAAAAAAAACAAAATGAATAATGTTTGCACTATTAAAATATTGATCAGTTTTCGACGAAAGATTTCCGTCGGCAGTAGACGGCGAACCCACGGGTGGATGAAATTTCTGGAACGAAAATTTTCCCAACATCGAAACTACATTTTTCCTAAACATCTCAAGTTAAAACACCGCGTTCCGCTCTTAAACATAGTGCACCAGTTCCAGCCAAGAAACGATGTTCTGGAAATAAAAATAAACGGGATTTCAGCGCCGAAAGGGATAAATCATAGACTTCGTGAACGGGTCGTTCTTTTCTTTTTTGTTTTTGTTTTGCCAACAATTTTCCTAGCTAGCGTGTCTACCTGGTTAACCCTCTCTCTGTGTGTCTCACAGTAAAAACCGCGATACTAACATAATGATCTACGCATAATCTAACTGGAGGGCTCGTGAACAAGAACACGAAAACATGCGCGCCGTGTTTTTTTCGTGGCCGCCGCTGTCTCCTCTGCCAGTGCCGCGACCCTCCAACCAACCAATCAACCAACCACCAACCAGCTCCGCCGCCAGCCAACCAGCCATCCACCGCGTTGATGACGAAGGGTCTTGTTCTCGCAGAAAGGTAACGCGTTTTGTTTTACTTTTTCCTCCGATTCCCACATAAACATCAAAACATCACTCACCTCTCGCTCGGTACACTGGCGCGCGTTTTGTTTCTCACTCCTTCCGGAGGGATCTCCGTTCCACGGGGTAACAAGCTGACATTTTTTTGTCTGTCGCGGCGAGGGAGTTTCCCGGGAGGGGGTTGGAGGCGCACGATACCTCGGCTACAAAACATTTTCGCGGGATGCAATATTTCGTCTATCCCATCACCACTGCCCCCCTGTCTCCCATCTATGTTTTCCCATGTACAAGCGATTCCCGGCTCTCGAGTAAGGCACCGAAATCACCCACTTCGACCCGTATGCGGGTTGTAGTCGTTCCTTTTTTTTTGCTGTTGTTGTTCAACTTACAGTTGTAAAAGTGATTAGAAATGTTAGCACATTGCGGTGGAAATAAAAATATTGCACATCGCGAACTGCCAGCTCACTTGATGTTGTTGGTGGAACGCTTGACACTGGAGTGTCTTTTTTTCTTCGTGTGAACCTCGACTTTTTTGACCTGCATAAATTACAAACTTGCTGGAATATGATCACAAATTCCGTTGCAATGCCGTTTTTTTCGATCATATCTAAATATCTTTGAACAAGTTCGAAACGCAGAAAAACCATTTTCGATGTTACAAAAATATCATTCAGTGCAACACAAGAAGCATCAAAGCTCTACAAGTTGAAAACGAACAAAAAACCAAACTGCATCTCACCATTTGGACTGATTTCCCTCCTCCCGTTGGTGGTCCTCTGTCAGATCCCTTACCTTCGCCCCAGCAAACAGCTGTGTAATCCGACATTAGCGTACTTCACTCCGGCTATACGTAACTGATGTTGATGAGAACGAACGGACGCGCCCGGGATGAGCGACGGACGGACGGCATCCGAACAACACGGTCGAAAGGTTCGTCGTCAGTGTCGACATCATCAAAACACCGTTCGTTCGTTCAGTCGGTCGGTCGGTCGCTCTCCTCTTTTTCAGTGCTTTCAGATGATTCGATACCCGCGGAAGCCGCCCTTAGGAAGGTGCTGAATTTGCGGGAAATTGAACCGCGAGAAAATCGCGCTCCGTCGATCCACAGATCGCATTCGACACTTAACAAAACATATTCCCTTCATTAGCAAAACACACAGCAGAAGAGTCGGACGGTCGGTCGGTACATGAAGCAATTCATTTGTGCTTAGCTTAGGCCGAGATTTGCTCAGGCCCCAGGGCCGTCGTATTCTTGGCCTGGTCCGCGACAACAAAAACAATCTAAAAAGGGATGTCCCGAGAGGATAACCGATAGGCAATCAAGGACCGTTGATGGACGTTTCAGGAATGCGCTTCTGGACGGGCAGAGAGACGGGTTATTGTTGTTTGTTAAATCGTCATCGTAATTCCCAATTTGTCATATTTTTCTCGGTGTGCTGCGAACCGGTGACGTTTTTCACCTTCGCTTTGTGTGTCGTGTTCTGTAAGTCTCGTTTTTTTCAGTTTTGAGCGCTTGATTAGAGTTCGATAATACACTGTTAGGAATTCCAGTGAATTTGTACGGAGCGAAATATATATTCTTCGTATAAATCATGAAGGAGTACTAGATCAATGTATTATATAATATTTAGAACAAGTAATAAAAACATTTCACCATCTCTTTGATCTCTTTCTCTTGAAAGTTTTCAATAACAATCAAAAGCTTATGGTTTTAACTTGAAAAATCTGCGTAAAGTAAAGCGTCAAACATAAAATCAATCTGGTAAATCGCGGAAGAAACAGTAAGCAAAGAGAAACTGTCATTTGCAGTTAGGCCCTTCTGTCGTGGAACTATCGGAATAACAGCTTGACCAAGTAAAAATCCATCTAATCCAAATTATTCCATTCAAATGTTGATTATATAGACAAACACTTTGTTGGAATTAGCTAGCTTTAAACCTTACCTCTCATGTACGTTTTCGATTGAGTCAACTAAACGAAAATGAAAACCTGTGCTTTTGATGTTATTCAAGTAAAATAGAGAGTAATATTTCAAATAGCATCATAAAACCTTCTTTGTGACTGGATTTTTAAATTTGTTATTATTACCACTGCTGTAGAACTTCAATCAATTCAATTGAAATCGAATGTGTGCACACCTTGACGATAACTCTACTGCAATAAACTTCACATTCTAACACACAACCTTCGCTGTCGCACCGAATGGGCATCATCCCGTCCTTCATTCGTTTCTCTTTCTACCGAAGCTCAGTTTAACCGCCGTCACCTAATCTTTTGAAGTAACAAAATATCTTTTACAATTAAATGAGTGAACCTCAGTGAACATTCTAATTGGTTCAAGATAATGGATGTAAGGTAAACTAGTCATGATAACTGAAATATCAATTACAGAATAAACATAAATTTATTGTTCTCTCTTTCAGTTTTCATTTTTTTAATGTTTCGAAACACATCTCAATACATTTCAAACAGTCGAAATTTATCGATTTTAATTTGCTGGTAATAACTGAAAACTCAAATGAGAACCACCACTCTCTATTTATCATTATGGTTATGATAATAAGGCGGGTGGGTAATGTCAGAGACATAACTGGATGTCGTGAATACGAAAACAACTGACATGTTCCTAACACTTCCGAATATCAATTACTTCATCAATTGTATGAATTATGCAAGCATTCCCCTTTTCCACATTTTTCGCAAAAACAAAGAAGACTTCACTTGATCTAGATTACTGTGAATTGCGCACAGCGAAAAGTGCAAAAATCAATTCAAACAGTTCTAGATTTGCACTAAACTGAGGATATTTCCCTTCGATTTGCGAGCAAGAAATCCTAATAGTTCTTTAGAAAACTTTTGAAGCCATTAGAACGGCTGATTTTGTATAATGCTCTCCACCGTTGCTTTTTCACCAATGCAAATGACTGGCAGCTGTGACATAATCGCTCTTGTCGGAAGCGAAACTAGCTTTGCAAACGACACAAAATACATCCACTCGCAGTGGCGAAAGAATCCATACTGATCCAATTTTTGTTGAGAGGTTTGTTTTTACCTGATTTCGTTTGTAGTTTTCTCACTAATGGGCGGTCCTAACGGCTATAAAAATAGCCGCATACAGAATTTTAATGTCGATTATTTCATTTCAGATTTGCATAATTTATTGAAAGAAACTATCAATATGCTGTAGGGGTTCGTTTCTAGCATTCAGAAGGGTCAAACTGCGTTATTCTCTACGACATTAAACTCTGGAACATTTTTCGCAAAAACAAAGGCTTCACTTGATCTCGATTACTATGAATTTCACACAGCGAAAAGTGCAAAAATCTTATCAAACAGTTCTAGATTTGCACTAAACTGAGGATTTTACCTTCGATTTGCGAAGAAGAAATCCTAATAGTTCTTCAGAAAACTTTTTGAGCCATTAGAACGGCTGATTTTGTGTGATGCTCCCCAGTGTTGTCCTCTTTTCGTTATTTTTTCACCAATGCAAACGACTAGCAGCTGTGAAGTGATCACTCTTGTCGGGAGCGAAACTAGTTTTGCAAACGACACACAATACATCTGCTCGCAGTGGCGATAGAATCCAAACTGATCCAATTTTTGTTATGAGGTTTTATTTTACGTGATTTCGTTTGTAGCTATTTCACTAATGGGCGGTCCTAATGGCTAAAAAATAGACGCATACAGAATTTTAATGTCGATTAATTCATTTCGAATTTGCATTTCATTGAAAGAAACTATCAGGATGCTGTCCGGTATTCATTCCTGCCTTTCAGAAGGACCAAATTGTGGAACTCACAACGATATTAAACACTGTTCGGAACCTTTTTTCTCAAACGATTTGTTGTACAGCAGTAGACATTTTGTTCTCTTCCTCAGAACGCGTTCTAATTGGCTGGTGTTGACATGGGTCAAATGAGCCAGGTTTTTCAATAGCGTACTATTGAAATACTTCAATGGTTTTGCTATACACGTCAAGGTTTAAAAATTTCGATTCTATTGATAGTTAGATTATATAAATCCTTTCACAGATCACTGAGCTATGAGCTTTCAAAATACGAGAAAGGCAAACGCGCCTTATCCTCTTTGATACTCGTTTATACCAAACATTTCAGAAAAGTTTATTTTGAATTATTTAAGATTATATCACACAACTAAACATTTTATCATAAAATTGTGATCATATTTTCGATGGCATGTAGCAAAAATTGTGTTGATTCGTTAGATACAACAAGAGATATTCACGATCAAAAACTTATCACTCTCTCAGAGGGTAAATTTTGAAAAGGCGCCCCATAGTAAAGTAAGTCGTATTCACGACAAAAACTGCACTCGATTTTCTCAGAGACCACTCATCCAATTTTCACAAGCTTAGTTCCAGATGAAAGGTCCCTACCGAATTTCATCCGGATACAATTTCCGGTTCCGAAATTACAGACTGATAAGCATTAAATTTTTGTGTCCAAGTGCGTGTGGTATATGACACAGAAAAATCGAGCAAAGATAGAAAGCGTTTATTGTCCGGCCTGTTCGTATTCATATTCTTCATATTATATGAATTTCAGCATTTTTACCATATTTCAATCTAAAAACCTCAAAACGTGTATCGCATTTTGCCAAGCATCATTGCAAACTCAATTATCACATGGTTTCTACTCAGCGTGCTGAGTATTATTCATGTGATTTGTGTGAATGCGATTATGGTACTTCATATCATCTGATACGTAACCGTCCCGCATTGACGCAACTACGTATCCGGGTTTTTGGTTCTCCATACATGGTTGAGTCTGTGTATGCGGAGCTACAATTAAAGGATATTCTCTCGTTTCTCACTCAATGTGGTAAGGCGCTATAGCCAAAGGGGTTCATCGTTTATCCTGGAGTGAATGACATTTAAAAGTTTTAGCCGATCGTTTGGCACCCCTTATGGGGTGCCGAATTTACTTTTGCTCATACATCATATTGCGAATCGTTCTGCATTCTTCCAGGAGTGGAGAATGGTATCGCTTTTGTAAATTCTCTAAATCTTTTTAGGGATTGAAGGTAGTATTGAATTTTCTTCCTATTAGGAAAATCATCCTATATCTCTGGAACGCTATGTACAATGGGGTCTTGACACAACAACTTCCCAGGAAAGTGAAAATCGTGGGCTTCGCGGACGACATATCGTTAACGGTGATGGACGAGTCTCTCGAAGAGGCCTCGGTGACAGAGACGATAAACACGATTGAGAGCTGAATGAACGGGGTGTTGTAAGTGTTGTAAGTGAGCAACTGCAAGTCGATCCAGCGTATCGAGATAGATGTAGGGGGACATGCGATTTCAACTGACCGAGCTCTGAAACTTCTCGGAGTGATGATCGACAACCGGTTGAACTTTAACTGCCATGTCGACTATGCCTGCGAGAAGTCCGCGAGGGCGATAAATGCAATAACGAGGATCATGCCAAATGTCGGCGGCCCGAAAAGCAGCACAAGATGTCTGTTAGCTAGGGTATCTTCGTCAATACTACGGTATGGTGCTCCTGCCTGGGGAAGAGCATTGAAAACGAAGAGGAACCGTGAAAAGCTGAACAGAGCATTCCGGCTTATGGTCATACGAGTCACGAGCGCCTACAGGACAATATCGTCGGAAGCAGCAAGCGTTATCGCCGGAATGATCCCAATCTGCATCACCCTGGTGGAGGATATCGAGTGTTATCAGCGTAGAACCACCAGAAACGTGCGAACGATGGTTCGAATCGATTCGATGGCGAAGTGGCAGCAGGTGTGGGACAGTACGGAGAAAGGTAGATGGACTCACCGACTCATTCCACATTTGTCGCCGTGGATGAATAGACAACACGGAGAGGTAAACTTCTACCTAACGCAGTTTCTATCTGGCCATGGTTGTTTCCGGAAGTATCTGCATCGGTGTGGTCACGCCGCGTCTCCATTTTGTCCGGAGTGTGAGTATATTGAAGAAACACCTGAACATGTGATTTTTGATTGTCCCCGGTTTGCGGAAGTAAGTAGGGAAATGCCTGCCCCAAGGGTGGATAATATATCTGAGGAAATGTGTCGTGAAGAAGGCACGTGGAATGCAGTAAACAAAGTGGTAACACAGATACTCTCGGAGTTGCAGCGAATATGGAGAAGGGATCAGAGAGTAAGCGTCGGATCGAGAGAACTTTCTTCGTCGGTGTAGTCTTGATCCGTCGTCGGGGACAAGATGAGTAGACCTCATCATAGCACCGTAAGGATCGTCGTGAAACCGGGCGCCATCTCCCAACCGGAACCCACTGGACCGACCTTGGCATCCTTTCGGTCGGGTCGTATACGGGTATCGAAAACGTCGGTTTCGAGAGAACTTACAGCGTCGGGGAACTCTCTGTCGCGGTAGGCTAGATCCTTCGGCGGGGACTAGTCGAGTAGCCACCACAACACCGACTTGTGTCGTCGGGGCGCCAGCGAACCAGAAGCTATGCTCCAACTGGAATCGCCGGACCGACCTCGGCACTCTCTCGTGTGTCCCGTGTGGTGTAACAGGGGACTCGGTGTCGGGAGAGCCTCTTTCGCCGGGGAACTCTCCGTCGGTGTAGTCTAGATCTTTCATCGGGGATTAGACGAGTAGATCGTGGTGAAGCACCGTTAAGATAGTCAGGGCACCAGTGAACCGGAAGCCATCCTCCAACCGACATCATTGGATTGACCCAGACATCCTTACGGTCGGGCCGTGGACGGGTATAGAAAACGTCGGTTTCGGGAGAACTTCCATCGTCGGGGAACTCTCTGTCGGTGTAGGCTAGATCCATCACCGGGGACTAGTCGAGTAGACGCCACAACACCGATTCGAGTCGTCGGGGCATCAGCGAACCGGACCGACCTCGGCACTCCTTCGAGTGTCCCGCGTGGCGTAATAGGGGAAACTCTCCGTCGGTGTAGGCTAGGTCCATCGTCGGGGATCAGTCGAGTAGTGTGGCGCGACGTAGCGGCATTGGGTCGTCGAGGCGCCCAAGGTGGATCGAAATGGATAAAGAGAGAAACGCAGGAGCTCATTTTCTCCCAAACGAAGAAGTGCATGAGCACAGCCTCCCCCGAAGTATTGAGCTTAGCTTAGTACCGGGGAGATCGAGGCAAGATGTCCAAGGTGTTTTAGTGGGTAAGATTCAGCCAGTCCCACTCGCTGGTTCACAATAGCGGTAGCTTGACGACTACCGAGCGCGTGAGCTGGGAAAGTACATAAGGTATTTCACCTTGTAAAAAAAACACACACACACACACACACAGAGAGAGACATTTGTTCTGAGGACGCTTGAGGAACGCGTGCAAAAAGTGCAGTTTTACTTTGAAAATCAACTTGAAGAAGACGCCCATTTTTGCCAAAAAATTATCTTCTCGGATGAGGCACATTTGCATCTCGGCGGGTATTAATAAGCAAAATTGTCGAATCTGGGGAACGTAAAACCCGCACGTTATCATGGAGAAGCCGATGCATTCTAAGAGAGTGACGGTTTGGTGCGGATTTTGGTCTGGCGGCATCATTGGGCCATTTCTCTTCGAAAATGAGGCAGGAGCCGCCGCCACGGTCAATGGCGAGCGCTACCGTGCCATGATTAGCGATTGGCTCTTCCCGTTACTTGAAGAGGAAGACTTGGACACCATTTGGTTCCAACAAGACGGCGTTCCGTGCCACAAAGCCAACGCTACGATCGATCTTCTGCGCATAGTCTTCGAAGATCGAATTATCAGTCGAAATTCGGATGTCGTTTGGCCACCTCGGAGCTGTGATTTGACGCCGTTAGACCATTATCTTTGGGGGGCTGTCAAAGATAAGTGTTATGTGGACAAGCCAGAGACAATTCAAGCCTTGAAGGACAACATTCGTGCAGCCATAGCTGAAATAAAGCTGCATACAATCGAAAATGTACTAAAAAACTGGACCGACCGTATAACGTACTGCAAGGTCAGCCGAGGCAGCCATTTGAGTGAAATTATATTCCACAATTAACCGGATGGATTGTACTTTAATATGAAAAAATATATTTTGAAATCGGATGAACCGTTTGTGTTCATTGCATGTTTATAAAAAAAAGTTACATGGTGGACCCTGTATATAAGACAGGCAAAAATATGTATGTTTAAATGAAAGGGGGAAGGTTAATAAATATTCACTTTTAATTTAAATTTACACTACAATTTCATAATTCCTTAGAAATACACTGAACTAAATTTCACAATCAATTTTAGACAATCATATATTTGTGAAAAATTCAGCTACATTTTTTCAAACACCAATCGAGTTTCACAGTTTTCAAACGAGTTTAACGCACAACTGACATAAATGACATTTCGATATGCCAATCGATTGCGGTTTCCCAAGGAAAGACATCACTGGCCCACTGACAGAAAAGAGCAGCAGCCGATTCAAACGTTTATAATTACTTTTCGATACACTCCTTATTTACGACTCCCGGTTCCGGATGTTAAATCGGACAGTTAGAGGTTACACTCAACTATTGGCCGTCCACGGTATTCATTAGCGCCCGCTGGCGTTGCAATGAAATACGACCGTTTCCTCCGCCATTTTTGCGCAGCGAGGCTTTGTCCGAAACCTGTTGGATCGGTTGCTGCCACCAAGAAACCAAGAAACGCTTCGTTCGAGTGCTGTTCCAAATTCAAACGGCATTTCCTGGTTACGCAGTTTCAGCTTACAAACTAATTCGATTTTACTTTTTGCCACGCGGCCGGCCACAGAATGAATGCAGCCCGCGCTCTCTGACGCAAAGTAATATCTAGCGGATCGTAGTATTATAAGGCTGACGATAAATCAAAATCCTTTATGCTCTTGCGCCGGAGCAAGTGACAGTGCGCTGGATTGGGATCCTGCAGATTCCCAAACCCGACTGTCTCTAGCTGTCTCTGGTTGGTCGCCGTTGTTTGTTGTTCGCCTAGATAATGCGCCCATCGTGCGACTATTTTCTATTCAATTAAAGTGTCTTATTTTTGTTTGAGCAAAGAGTGAGTGTGCCGTGTTGTGTGCCGGGTGGTGCCAAGCGGTGTGACATTCCATATCGTTTCGAACCCAGCGCCCGTCAACCTACTAGATCATAGACGAGGTGGCTGTCACGAGGGGGGGGGGGGGAACGTGGATACACTGACCGTGGCGGGGGCACCCGAGATCACGGACGGTGGCAAATGACTCCCGAGAGAGAGATATATGCCGGAGCGCCAGATTGGGGCCGAGTAATCTACAAATCATAATAGAGTACTACAACCTGTGGAGTATCAAATTGCGCGCTGCACACTGACTGCAACTGGCTGCAACTGTGCAACGACGAGCCCTGGCTGCATTTACTAGCTAGTGTTTAGAGTGGTTGGCAGGGGCATATGGGGCAGCTATGTGCGTGTGAGTACCGATAGAAATGAGGAAATGGCTGGTGCGGGAATTGTGCACTGCACGGTCGGCCCACGGACATAAATATGTGGTAATTGGACTTCGTGGGAATCGATTTATAATGGGGATTGATTTCAGAAGAAGTATTGTTCGATCATGTCGGAATCTGAAGATGCTTAATCATAAAATAGAGTGAGAAAAAAAAGGTGAACTTCTCATAAATCACATTTAACATGAAAATCTGTCAACGCAGCCGATGCAGGTGCGTCTCGATTTGAATAAACCGATGTAGGAACCCTAAGGGCCACAACACTTGACAGACAGAGGCTGAATGTTCCTGTCGTAACAATCAAGTTCCTCATGGGCATAGGCTAGCCGACGGTGCTGTATCCGAGGTACCCGGCGAGGCATCGGTGGCGAAACGGCGTTGGGGACCAGGTCACGGCTGTCAAGACTTCTTTTCAATTGAGGCAAAATATATACTATTGCTGGTTGCTATTGTGGTTGATTGGATTTGCAACTCGCTACACTCGCTTCCTAGCTCCTAGCTCCTAGGAGTGGGAACGAGGGGGGTGACCGTGGCAACAAAAGGACCCAAGCCGCTTGACGCATTGCAACATAGAACGAATGCTGATGCTGGCACCGGTGGCATTAGCAACGCTCACCGAAGAACTCCGCGTTATTTTTTTTTGCTTCAAACGTCGTCCGCGATTGCATCATTAGCCGACGAGGGCCGTTGAGTGCGTTGGGTTCGGTTTGCCAAGGAAGCCAATCGATGGGAGATTAGTCATTTACCGGTGCGGTCAACGTGCATAATTTTCATTGATTGAAAAAAAAATAACACGGAAAGGAAAGTAACACACGCCGTCACACATTGTTGCTAGTTTTTTTAAGGTAGTTTTCCTTGAGTGGTTCCGAGAAAAAAAAAAAGCTTTTATCTTTTCTTAAATCGTCGGAGAAATGTGGATCTAAATCTGCATCTAAAACCGCAATAAATTATCACGATGGATTCGAAACGGTTGACTGGGTTCACCAACCCCCGGGTACGAGAGTGCTATCAATCTGTTCCTCTTTTTCCTAGAGTTGGTCGCGGTTCAGTTTTATGATCCTTTAACGATCGCCGCAAAGAAGTCTCGCGGATTTATGCAGTTTAGGCTCGTCTCTAGCTAACCCGTCCGTCCGATGGACATGCCCTAACTTATTCGCATAAAATTCCGGTCGCCTTAATGCAAAAGACAGGTTTGTGCGTTACTTGCCCACGATGAAATGTCACCGTGTCGGAACTGTCGGGTCGTCGGCCTTTTCCACTCTCACTACTCTGTGCGGCGAAGCGTTTTTTTTACGGAATTCTATGAAATCATAGTTTGCAGTTTGATTAGTCGCGAGGCGGGATTCGAGTTACTGCTTACGGGGGAGGGAGGAGGAATTGCAGACAGCAGTACGAAATTTGAAACTATTTCCAAAGCGGGAAGCGGGACCAGCTACGGAGAGGACATGCAAGTCGCCTCCTCTGCCGAATCCGGCGGTATCAGCTTTCCGGGGTCGAGGCATGATTTTTCCCTTTCATGCTGGCCGTACTGGTCGGTGCCGGTGCCTAATAGAGCGACTAGCTTTTGGACAATTTTTATATCGCGACTCGGTGCTACATAAAACCAGTTCTCGTCCCGTTTCTCGCTCCCCACTTTTGTTAGATGTCAGGCGTTCGTTCTATTCTAAATCAGTTTTATGCGTTTACGAAAAGTCGAACTGCAACCGATCGATTTGATGGTCGCAATGATTCAAATATAAACACTAGGGTAGCCATCCAAATTGGAGGGAATACTACTAAAATTGATATTTATACACGGATATTCTTCGATCAAATTTCGATGCATTCGAATGCCTCTATTTTATTGGAGTGAATTAAAATTTTCATTTTATTTCATTGTAAAACCTAATTTAACTGCTTATTAACACCCAATGAAACACAGATTATTAAGTGCGCAAAAATTCCTATCTTAAATCTTGCAGTGACTTCAGGACGACGTGTTGTGTTAGTAGCAAAACGAGAGGTTGAGAATTGCCTAGCGTTCTATAGCTTGTGGTAAGCTAAAATTTACAGATATCAACAAAAAAATGCGGCTGATATCATCACTTACGGTGCCTTTGTGCACGAATGGAATAACACAATGCCGGAATTTCGTTAAGAGTTTTCGGCTGCTTGTTTAGCTAACACTAAAAAGGCTATCTAAAAGTCAATCGGTACACAAAAAAAAATTTGTAACTTGCGATTGATTAAATTTAAAAAGTCCACTCAAAAGTAGTACAGGGTCCGGCACTCGAAGTGTAACCAATTAAAAAGGCCATAAATTCAGTTTGGAAAATTACTTTTACTTAATTCAAAGTACAAAAAGTGTAAAAATAATACAAAATTCAGAATCAATTCACTTTTGCTCGATATGACCACCTTTTGCCTTGACTTGATGACTTGAGAGAGCGAAGGAGTTGCTTCGTTTGGCCGAAAGCGGTCAATTTCCGAACATTGTATTTTCTGACGAGAAAATTTTTCCAATTGAGCAATTCGTAAACTCTCAAAACGATAGGGTTTACTTGACCGACCGTTCATACGAGAATTTGAGTCATCGATTGGCCACCAGGAGGCAGCACCCGCAACAGATAATTGTTTGGGCCGCTGTAACCGCAGATGGGCGCTCTCCAATCGTTTTCATCGAGCCTGGCGTCAAGGTAAATGCGACATATTAACGGGAAAGTATTCTGGAGGTTGCTTTGAAGCCGTGGGCAGACAAACATTTCGGTGGCAGACCATGGACGTTTCAGCAGGACTCGGCACCGTCTCACAAAGCTCGAGTGAACCAAGAGTGGCTGAAAAACAACGTTCCGAACTTCATCACGTCCACACAATGGCTCTCGAATTCACCAGATGCGAATCCAATGGATTATTCTCTTTGGGCCATTTTGGAGAGCAAAGTCCGAACTAAAAGATACACCACTCTCGAGGCGCTGAAAAAAGTTATTGTCCGCGAGTGGGCCAAAATACCTGTAAGTCACATTCGGCGAAACGAAGCAACTCCTTCGCTCTCTCAAGTCATCAAGTCAAGGCAAAAGGTGGTCATATCGAGCAAAAGTGAATTGATTCTGAGTTTTGTTTTATTTTTACACATTTTGTACTTTGAATTAAGTAAAAGTAATTTTCCAAACTGAATTTATGGCCTTTTTAATTGGTTACACTTCGAGTGCCGGACCCTGTAGTACTTTTATTAACACTTTCTCCAATTCAACCGAAATTTCGAATCTTGATGGAACCTGTCCGTGTCTACAAAGTGAAAACGGATACAAAATCCGTCGAAGTCGCTTTGAAATTTCAGTTTGCTCGGAGTAACACATAAACTAACTACTTGGCTACGGTCTTATCTTACCCCCTCGAAATTATTCGTGTAAAACTGGGTTCTTGCAAATCGTACACCAATGCATCATGTGTGACACAGGGTAATAATCTGGTCCCTTGCTTTTCATTCTTTTTTTTTTTGATTTTGTAGCCGTGGTTTTGGATACAAGATATAAGCTCATAATAGATTCGTGAAATATACTCGAAATTATAGTCCTGGATTTTATCACTCACAATTGCAGTAACTACATCTCCGAAATTCAGCATGGTTTATGCCCAATCGTTCAACTTCAACAAATTTACTCTCCTATAAATCTTTTATCATCCGTTGTCTTGAAGCACGTCTCCAAGTTGACGCAATCTATACAGATTTCTCCGCAGCCTTCGACAAGATAAATCATCAAATAACAGTAGCTAAGCTCGATAGGCTTGGTTTCAATGGATCCTTACGGAACTGGCTCCATTCATATTTAACTGGCCGCAAAATGTCTGTAAAAATTGAAAACTGCTCGACGACACCCTTCGCTGTTAGCTCTTGAGTACCCCAGGGCAGCCATTTGGGACCATTTATATTTTTACTATACCTTAATGATCTCAATTTTTTGCTTAAATGCTGTAAGCTGTCCTTTGCTGATGATTTCAAGCTATATCACCAGGTTAAATCTCAAGAAGACACAATATTTCTAAAATCACAGCTTGATTCATTCGCCAATTGGTGTCAAATAAAAAGAATGGCATTAAACGCCTCAAAATGCTCTGTTATTTTCTTCTCTCGCAAACATTCGTTTATAAGATACGAGTACAATATTACGGGAAAAGTGCTGAAACGCGAATCTTTTGTATAGGACTTAGGAATTATTCGTGATGCCAAGTTAAACTTCAACCACATTGATTATATAATTTCCAAGGCTTCAAAGCTTCTAGGATTTATTTCTCGCGTAACCAAAAACTTTGTCAATGTACACTGCCTTAAGGCATTATATTGTGCACTAGTCCGTTCGACGCTTGAATATGGCGCTATTATTTGGTCACCTTACTATCAAATCGACGATGAGCGCGTCGAAGCTATCCAGCGAAAATTTGTTCGGTTTGCTCTACGCAATCTACCATGGAACGACCCTGCAAATCTACCTAATTACCAAGATTGCTGTCAACTTATAGGGTTGGATCTATTATCTGTTCGTAGGAATGTCTCAAAAGCAGTTTTTATAGCCGATTTGTTACAATCACGTATCGATTGTCCCGAACTCTTACAATTAATTAATTTCGACATTCATCGTCGTAGTCTGCGTTATCACCCCTTTTTAAGATTACCTTCCGCCAGAACAAACTATGGATTCAATGAACCATTTACTAGTATGTGTCGTTTATTCGTTAACTTATATAATGTCTTTGATTTTCATGTATCTCAAAATGTAATCAAACGATGGTTTCTTAGTCACCTATCATGTTAGTTTTAGAATCAAAGATTGGTACAAAGATGAGGAGGTTTTATGCCTACTGGAGGCAGAGGTTTAAAAATTCTCAGCTCCAGTGGGCTTTTCCCTGCTCCACATACATGCATACATACATTATTGTATTTTCGTTCAACCCCCACTTCTCTCAACCATTCTCCATTGGAAACTAACTAGATTCGCTCGCCGAAATTAACCCGGTCGTCTTTTCTTCTTTCTCTCAGTCTTCCACCATGCATTCTTCGATCACTAATTAGATATAAATGCTAAACCCGTCGTTTTCTCTGCCTTCCACCATCGTTTTGGCCACTAACTATATCTTCATGCCGATTCTAACACAGTTGCTAGCCCACGCTCGTCTACCACCTTCTCCATCAACCCTTGTATACTATTCCCATTTTTTTCTTCTCTCTCACCTTTTAAGCAAGAGTACTATTACTGCCATGTAAGGCTTGGTGTCATCCACTAGTTATAGGGTTATAGATTTAGTTTTAATTGTTAGTTTTAATTGTTAGTTTCAATTGTTAGTAATAAGTCCAAATGTATCTGTTGGATCATTGTAATCTGTTGATACAAATAATGAGAAGGTTTTATGCCTGCTGGAGAGAGAGATCCAAATTTCATCTCCATCGGGCTTTTCCCTTGCTCCATAAATAAAATAAAATTAAAATAAATGGTGTCTGATCATTGGCAACGCTAAATGCGCCCTAATGACATTTTACCAGAAGTGCTATCCGATCATCTCTAGTTACAGTAACGATGGTACAACTTCACATATGGCCAATGATAAGGCGAATCGGCAGCTGGGATTCATATTAGAAATATCCCAAGAATTTAGCGCCTGCTTAGAACCTCTATTACTCATTGGTCAGGACAATTCTTAAGTTTGGGATTGTTATTGGTAAACTCGAACGAGATGATAGCTAAAATATAATGAAATAAATAAATTGTGCAGTATTTTCCGATTGGTTGAAACTCCTGGTGGCCCGGGACAAAATCGATCTTGTTGGCATTATATTCTATTGTCTTATATTGTTTTTTTTTAACCCAGAACCTCTTTAAAACTAGGTTCCTCCAAAAAAGAGTTTTTTTTTCAATTCCATTCATTGTTCAAACAATGTTTCAAAATTTTACTTTTTACGGATAATAGTACATACGGGGCATTCCACCCAAAATTTTTTTCATTTACATTTTTTTTCGGTAAATAACTCGAAAATACAGAAGTAATTCCTACATGCACTTACATTGTAACATTGCATTTCTCAAATTTTAAAATATTGATTGCCCTTTTAGAATGAACCATATTTGCCTTCCGGTTATCTTACCGAATTGAAACAAAAATTTCATGCAAAAGATGCATCCGAGCGAATGAGAATTTTAACAGTTTTGCCAAAACACAGGAGTATTCGTAAGACAGCGCATACGATGAACACATCAAGATATTATGTTACGAAAGTAGGGAATCTCGTGGGAAAAAAGGATTATTGCAATTCCGAGAACAAAATTTTTTTATCAAACTGTTGAGGTCTGTATATTAAAAATCACGAATATTCATATTTTACAGAAAAACAATTTTCCCCTGTAATTATAATCAAATTTTAACAATTTTACATGGTGCACATAAAACGTCATTTGCTTGCAAAATATCGAATTTCTTAAGAAGAGAAGAAGAAACCCGACGTAATGAATGTTTTTGATTTTTGCTAACATGAGTCTTACAGTTAAATGGATGGCAGCAACGATCTTTGATTTTTTGATTCATTTTTACACCGTGATCTTAACTGTAACGTTGCTAACAACGAACTGTCCAAGTTTGGATTCGATCTGTGGCGCGACATGTGTCGGTAAGTTAAGCTCGTATTCTAGTGAGTTGCGCTGCAGTACGTTCCGCGCGTTCGGGTCGTGATTGAAAAATTCACTGCTCCGAAAGTATTAATCTTTCCACTCTGAAACTTTTCCAAGATTGAGTTAAGCCTTAGGGGCTTTTCAACTAAAAAAAGAAAAAAATTAGTCCATGTTTGATTTTTTTCTATTTGTTTATTAATTTTTAACTTTTTTCATAAAATTTGTTTCAAAACTTGTTTTATGGAATCGCTAATTTGAAAGCTAAGGAAAAGACGCACATTTCATGACTTGGGCGAATTTTTGTATCTTTATTAGATTTTACAGTATAGGCTGTGGAAAACAAGCTCTTTTTGTAAACACGAAATTTCAAAAAATCATATCTCGAAAATTCAACCTACCATATTGAAATAAGAAAATATGTGTCGAATGTTTTCGAGTTCTTTACCGAAAAAATATAGTTGGATGAAAAAAAAAATTGGGTGGCTGATTTTGCGTGGAATGCCCCATATATTAAGCATCATAAAACAATTTTTTTCCATTTATTTTTTCAATATGGCAACTCTGAATACAGCTGCTCAAACTCGTTCGATTCGTTGGTGGGTGTCATCATATTTTGGAAACCAATCATCGGAAAGCAGAGAGAAAAAAATAGTTTCATATTCTGTATCGAATTGGCTATGGTTGGAACAAAAATGATCACTGAGAAAAAACAAAATGGCGGTCGTTTTTCAATTTTCGACCCATTTTTGCACTTTCTTAATAAAAATTAATATTTTTACTTGCAGTTCCGACCATAGAGAGACATCTCACAAGTAAAATGCCGTTTAGTTCATGTTAAGACGTGCAATATTCTTGGAATACGAGTGACACCCGGTTGAGAAAACATCGTTTCGACAAAGAACCGAACAATGTTTCTATTCTCTCTTTTTTTCTATCAACTTCTCGGTCGTGCGTATCTTCGGGACTAATTCTATATCATTTTAAAATTGTTTGGAGAAACCCGGCCTTAACGTAGTGGCACCTGCACAAATCGAGCCAAGAAACGACTTTGAACAGCAACACAGGCCCTTTCAGACACTATTTGATGTAAACTTGAAATGTCATCGTCGACGATGCACAGTGGTTCAAAAGCGCAATTTCACGCTCTTAATTGATGACTCATAGGATCGTGGTTTTTGAGGTACAGTATCTTCAGCAAAGTTGCTCAGAATAATAGACGCCTTTTTTGGTAAATTTTATTTATGTGATTAATCCCCCTAAAAGTGAGATAAAAATTTTATTTAACTCAAGGCCAACATAGGGGCTAAGTTACTATATATACTGAAATCTGATCTGATATACAATGAACCTTATCATTGCAAATGTCAGGGACAAGGATATTTGAAAAGAACATTTCTCGCCTGCAGACGATCGCAGAAGAGTAATTCAACCACAGTATGACAGCTCTTTGGAAGTAGTTTAATATGTAAGTAGTCTTATCTGCACCTTCCTGCGCCTTTTGGTAATAGACAAGTTAGAATTTTATTCAAAAAAAACATGAAAACCTGCTCTATTTCATTAAACTGAAATGATAGCAGCATAGTATATTTGAGAAAGTAGTGTAGTTTTTAAAGATGAAAAACTTTGTATAACATGAAAAACACATAAATTGAAAATATATGTTTTCTTACAAAAACTGGTTTCTGGACACCCTTTTCAGAAAATACATTATATCATGAAATACACTCAAGTTACGGGAATAGTACATTCAGCAAACTTGTTTGAAATTACTTTCTGCACAACTTTGACGAAATAACTTAGCCCCTATGTTGGCCCTGAGCTGAAATAAAATTTTTACCTCACTTTTAGGGGGATTAATCACATAAATAAAATTTACCAAAAGATGACGTCTATCATTCTGAGCAACTTTGCTGAAGATACTGTACCTCAGAAACCACGTTTTTAATAAGTTATCAATTAAGAGCGTGAAATTGCGCTTTTGAACCACTGCATAAAAACCGCTTTTGAACCATGTCATAAAAACATAAGCAAATATTTTCAAAATGAGTATTTCTTATGCAAATTTTTCTGTAGAATCGATTTATGATAGTTAGAAGATCCGCAAAATTCCCTATCATGCCCGTTTTGCTCCAATTCCTCTTTTTTCTGACTTTACTTTGAAAACTAACTGTGAAACTCAGGAAAAAATTCAATTCAACCAATCGGAAGGTATTCCTGACATGCTCATAAGTTAGATAAATGGATTGTTTTTAATAAGATTGACCGCAAACAACTGTACCGCAATCAGCCTGCTTTCGGTATGCGAAAGAAAGTTTAACCAGAAATACGACTTATGAAATAAATTGGGGTAAAACGGGTTAAACGGACTAGTACTGTTATTCCCATTGTGTTTTATTGGATCACAGATGTTTTGCACGTATTATGAACCAATATTGATAGATCGCATTGGATCTGCTTTTGGATTGTAGATCATAATTCAACTGAATATTATAACTAGAAAAGAAATGGGGTAAAACGGTGCAACGAGTTTTCTGCTGTCAATAAAACTATATGCAATCGATTTGTTAGACTTTTTTACATCGGAAACTCTCTATTCGCTCTTCTGCAAGTTCTTCGGTTTCATGTTATATAGTTAAGCTTGAATACAATGCAGTATCAAAAGGGAACTTGGGGTAAAATGAACATGATAGCGTTTCGTGCGGTCCTTCTAAATACATGGAATCGATTTTACTGACCATTTTACACCAAAAAAGTGCTTTGTGGTCAGCTGTATCATGCCTCCAAAAAAATCGTCGCGTTTTTGGTCCATTTTTCCCCACTGTGCACTGTGCGATGTGACGAATGGTTCCGTTTTCAGACCACAAATGCAAATCGCTTGTCCCATCATGGCCTACTGACTTGAATCTTCACGGCACATACCCTAGTCCAGTCACAATGTAAAACTCAAGTTTGACGTAGGTTTCGTCATCGATCGAAGTGCATCCCTTGTGTTTTCATGCCGTATCCTATAGAGCCCGATTGTAAAAAAGGAATCGTATGGCAAGTCTTCAAGAAAATCAGCTAGAACGATTGATCATTATAATTCGGATGCACTTTTAACACGTTTTTATTTCAATCAGTATCGCCGATTCAATGGTTTTAGCTCGAATTCGTTCACTTCGAAAGAAGCTCATATTCACGCAGTTTGTTATCTAAGCCATTCAAATTATTTTCGAGGTAAATCATTTTTCAGTAATAGCTTTCGTACTATGTACTTATTACGTGCAAGTTTCACATTATTCCATGGGAAATTTATATTTATAGTTGTCTTCATCCACTTCGCTATTAAACTCAGGCGATCCACGTTCTAGATTAAGACCAGAGCAGGCACTGTTCAATGACTTCAATGACAGACTCTGTCGTTTCCAACTATTTTATATTTCCAACTGCATCATTTTACGGAATATATCACAATCCAGAGATCACGCTTTTTAGACATGTTCTATTTTCTAAAACCATCATTTCGGTTGCTTTCAAACAGGTCGGCTAGGTTTTCCCAATAAAGAGGAAATCCTTTATATTCATCTGCTAGCGTGTTAGCAAAGTAGAACTGAAACATTTCGCTTTTGTACATTATCCGAGATGGTCGACGCACTTTATCGCTTATTGCTGGAACGACAGAAACAATGTATAGTACAAATCTAACAAACAAATGGAATTTCCAAAATCAATCATTGTTCGTTTCTAGAAATAGAAAATTTACTTAACAATCGATGGCACATCGTCCTGAAAAGTTGATAGAGATTCATCTAAACAAAAGTGATAGTGCAATATACATCCAATACTCCACTGAGAGCAAGGTAATTGAGTTCGCAACTGACAACAGTAATTTAAACTATGTCGTACATCAAAACGCCCAGTACAATATCTCGGTGTACGTGTAAGACTCTGCAGGAGTAGTGCGCATACATAATCTCCCTCCAGAGAATGGAAACTTTGTCTCAACATGGAGAGACTCTCTTCATCAGAAATCAATCTACGGAGAATAGCTTTTATGGTTTTCTGTAATATGTAATATTACAACCTCACTCCTCTCCTACGCGACTTTCGAACAGGATGGAATATAGTCAAAAAGATCACTGGTCACCTACAACAACCAGCAAGCAACATGACACTACTATTTCCAAACCGTTCACTATGGTGAGCCTTGAGAGAAAATGGACAAAAAGATATCTCGAACCATGGACAATGGAACTTCTGCTACGCAAGTCCGAAGTATCCTCAGCACTTTGGAGAGAGAAGCTCAAAACATCCAAACATTTTCATCAAACAAATCATCAAGTGCTACCAACGTACAAGACAGAAAAACCCTACAATGATACATTTTAAAACAGCAACAATAATATCAGAGACAACAACAACTTTGACGACAAATCAAAGCACGATGGGGTGAAAAAGCAACCAATAGCTCCCAAAATCTCACTGGAAGGTAAAAAACAATGAACAAAAAAATATTACTAAAAACGAAGTTATTGTGAAAGATTTCCGTCGAAAACTAATCGGAAACAAAATAAAAGAACTAAATGTTTTTCGATTATTTTACATTTACATTTAGGAAAACCAACTGACAAATCGGTTTTGCAGGACCAATGCATTTCCAAGTAATAAAGGGGAGAAGAAACGCTAATGCTTCATGTTCCTTCCGAACTGACGACAACTGAATATATTCTTCCAAAGGTGTCGCAGAGTTGGAGATTTGAGTAGAAGATTTGGCAGATCTAGAATTTTGGGAGATTTGGGAGAAAAATCGTGTGAGAATAATTCAAAACGTGGTAGTGCAAGAAACTGAAATAAATTATAACAATCTCACCGACTACACAATTCCTATCAAATCGGGAATCCAATCTCCATGGTCACTAGTTCTCTGTAATCACCAACTTGGATCACAGAAGATTGGTAATTATTCAGAGATTTCATGAGTCATTCTAATTGAATAAAACATAGGTTTTGAAAAAGGTTCTTCGAATCACTCGTCTCCATTTGAAAAGTATATAAAACTTCACTATTACTTAGCATAGAATAATCGCTTAATTAAAATCATAAGGTAAAGACTAAGGGCCTTTTAGTTGTTGGCTAGCAAATTTCAACAGCTTATGCTGGTATTCTAGGTGGAGAACAGACATCCAAGTAGAGATTTAAATTTGTGTGAGAAATTTAACGGTTGTTTTAAAAAGCAATCATCAAGTAACAATTCTCCTGTAGGGCTCTTGCGTTCGAGCTTTCATACAATGGAAATCCATGCGTACAAAGTCGTGCGCAACGGTGATTTTTAACGGATTTTCAATTGTATTCTTTACATAGCTTTTTGAAATAGTTTGTACTAGCTTGGATGTCTGTTCTCTGTAGTAGGAATGATCATTTTCTAGTCATACATCTTCGAAAAACTTGTATATATGTATATAATTTCCGTTCACTTTTCCTCACTCAATTCCGACAGATTTTCGAGCTAATCGGTTGGAGGCACTTGTGTTGCACTGGTGTCCAGATTGATTCGAATTTTACACTGAATTCTACATAGAATTTTGAACCAAAACTTTTCCCCCTTTTTTCGGTTTCGGAATTGTTTCCGTACTGACCATGTGGGGAGAAGCGTCTGCGCCTGCTACGTTGATTCTTTCGCAAAACAGATTTTTCCTGATTGCAAACAAGCTTAGAAAATTATTTAGCTTTGAAAAAAAAACAGTCATTTATTTTAAAAGAGGGCAACAATAGGATAAGGCAGCATTAAAAGTGTCATTTAGTTAGAACATTCGTTTCAAAGCACACTTTTCGAACGGTAAAAAGAATTTCCTTAGAGTTTGTTCGGTTTAATTAGATGGAAAATGAGTGTGGCGAGAAGTTTCGGAATTGGCACTTCAAAGAATATGGCATAGTAGCTGGTAACGCAAATATGTGTAGTGCAAATAAAACGAAACAAATTCTCAGTGCCTAATGAAATATAAAATATATTTTAATAAAAACAATCTGCTAAAATTGTCTAAAGTGACAATGCTAATAATATTTTCGGAAATATTTGTGCTTCAACAAGTCGGGCTAACCACCCTAGCATCCGGTGCGTTGATGGCGCACGCAAAACTCAAAGCAAAAGAATAGTTAGCGTTAGACAGATAGTTTTGGGAGATAGATAAGGTAAAACAAAATGCGCCAAAACAGGAAGCGCTGGTGGATGGGGGACAGAAATGAACTGACAATATAGCTGAGCAGAAAAATAAACACACCAACAAGAGCAGACTGGTCGACATGAATACCAAAAACAACTGACAGAAGGGGCAGCAGCGGCAAACAAAAATTGGCAAACTCTTTGACTCTCGAATGACACGTTTGCAGATGGTGGTAGTTAGTTAGTTAGTTGTGTAGTGTGCGTTTGTGTTTTAGAGAAGACGAAAAAAAAATGTCGGTTACCAGCGTGGGGGCTTTCAGAACATAACTCGAAATCGAATTTGATAGAGTAGAAATAAAAAATAAATGATGCTCGATCAACTTTAACTACAGAAGAGTTCTTTGGTAAACGATTGTATGCCAGCAGAAATGACAACTGAATTCTCGTTATCTATCCGATTTCCTAATTATTCGAGTAACATGGTAATTGTCGTCCAGAAATGAAAACGCATAGCAACTCGTACTGGATGTGGGTGGGTACGCTTTCCTCAAGATTTACGGCATCCGCCTATGGTAGTAATTAAACGCAAACAGCACTCCAACGCAGGTTTGGTAGAGCATAATGGACAACGTATTCAACGGTTGCAGTAACCACACGATGCTCCGGTAAAACAAACCGGTTAGATTTCCACGCAACCTTCAAAAAATACCAGGAAGGAATATTTCAAGCTGGTCGTAGCGCAGCACAAAAAGGCAAGTCGCCGACAGTGAAAAAAAAAACATACAAAGAAACCATATTGCGAATTTGCTTCTTATTTTTACTGCGAATTCGCATGCTTAGACCACTTAGGCAGAGAGAGAGCGCGAGAGACCAGTACGCAATCACGCACACAGAAAACGGCTAAAGACCAGAACCCGCGCGCGAATTCTATTCACAACACACACAAAGGCAGTTTCGTGCTGCTCACACACAATTTGCGAACGCGCGTTTTATGTGCGAATCTTCGCACTGCGTCTCGCGTTCTGCGTTTCCACCGAATTTGGCAAAGACAGTGTTGGTTCTAAATTATTATTGGAGGTCAAAACCTGAATTTGAAATAGTTTTTGGCAGACCTGAAAAAATAAATTGTATCTAGGAAAAGGTCTTAGATGCGCTTCGGTTGTTCGTTGTTCAGCGCAATGCCACTTAACACGATATGCATCTTAGCTGTCAAGTGTTCATATAGCTTAAAATAATTCTCTTCATTCGTGGTATTGCTTACAAAGAATTACACACTTTAGATATGAGGAAATAATAGATTTGACGTTTTGATATATAGGTAAGGATCAGAATAATTACGCAAATGAACAAAATTAACACACCTCAGTTGCTACTGAAGTAGGCTCTGCTTGACGGTTCAAGTTCAAATAAGTGATTGCACTGGTTACGTTCATTTTGAACTGCTGTGTACTGACGACTCGAAGACGAAACACAAAAGAAACCAATATAATTCTATTCCGAACTAGACTCTATCGAAAAAGTAGGGTTCAAACTGCCAACGTTTTTCCCCCATCTTCGTCCCCAAAACCAACAAAGTTCCTAAACCCAAATTCATCTACATCTGTCGTCCACCGCTGCTTTGTTCTTAAAAGTTCGAATACCGCCTTCCTTCCTTTCCTGATCCCATCCTCGAAATCCATTATTCGGCAGCCCGTACAGCTGACCACCCTAGGCGAACGTTCGCTCGTTCCGGACCCGAAGTTACCACACAAAACAAGCACACTAAACATCGCTAATTTTGGCAAACTTGGAAACAACACACATTTTGCAGTGCGAATTTTATTATTCATTCCGACTTGTTTCTCGATCGCTTTTGATCTTCTTTCGTCCAGTGCCCAAACCCAAACCCCTCCCGGCGGTCAATTACTTCCTGAAGCTGCGCCGAACCGAACCGTCTGTATCGTGTATTTCTTCCACTTGGTGATTTCGCATACACATAAATTTGGCTGAGGGTCAAGAGCATCTTCCCTTTGCTTCGGACTTCTTCGGAGCACGGTGATACCGATCGGGACAGACAGCACGCGGGGCTCCACCGCACACCGACTCCATCCGGCGGTTGGGAACTCATCCGCCGTATTGCCAAAAAAGTGCGAAGTGTGTGTGTGGCTTTGTGTGCGTACGATTCGCAAATTTCTAGGCCTAGCTTTAGACCGCGTCACAAAGGGAACTATTTGCGTGTGGTTACTTTTGTGCGAGTGTGTAAGAGCAGTTTCTATACATAATCTGACACTCTCGCGAACGCGTCTATTCAAATAAGAGGCAGTGCGTATGAGTGATCGATTTGATTTGCTCTCCGACGGCGAGCGAAGCTGAGTTCACCAAAACGGATATGTTCTCGATTTTTTCGTCTTTCTTTGAAGACAATAGAATTGTTCGACTGACGACATTTTGAGTGTTCAACAAATCGGATAGTTCTGACGTTAGTGAGGATGGTTGAAGTTCCGAACGAAAAAAAAAATTAACGGAGAAAATGAACGTTTTCAAATGTAAGAATCGAAAGGGTGCATCTTTCAACGGAAAGCCCATTGAAATATTTTTCAGTGCCAACATCGGATAAAAACTTCAAGTGGAAAAAATGGACTTTATTTTTTTTGTAGAAAATGTCAGTCAAAAGCATCGGTTGTGAATAAACTGGATGGTACTAATCTTCTCGATTATGCAAGTTTTACTAGTTGGTGTCTGATGTCGTTTTCGCTTGATGCCAAACCAAATCCAGTTTCCACCCTATCTGCTGTCAAATCGTTTGTTTGAAACCCAGGTTTAACGTCATTGAACCAAAAATCGAGTCAGTTTCGAAACTGATTGTTATCTCGGATTTACTAAAACCCCCGTTGCTAAGTTCCGTAAAAAGTGTTTGTTTGATGAAAGTACCCTGGATCAGTTTCAGTTTTCTCAAGCGAAAACGACATAAGCAATCTCATTTGGGTCCTCGCTACACACTTTCAGAAGTAACGTAAAGCGCAGTCAACAACAACTGACACAAAAAATTCTTCCAGTTCAGAGCTCGAATATACGACAACTGGCTTGTAAAACCAGCACCCTATGCATTGAACCGCCAACCCGGACTCGAAAATCACTAGATAATCACAAAAACACTCATTTTTCCGAGCTTTTTTTGATAACACTTGGAAAATCCTCCAAATTTGCGATTTTCACCATGCAGATAGATAAAAGTTTTTCGACGGTCTGTTTGTTTTTAGTTTTGACATTTTTTTCAAATTTTCCATCAACAATTTCCTAAAACCACCAGCGCGCATGGTACTTGGACGATGGCCTTAATATCGCATAGATGGCAGTTGAATTTTATTCAGATTCGAACTGCGGTTCCAGGATTACAGAATGATGAGTGCTTGAATTTAAAGCCACGATGAAAAAAAAAACGTAGCAAAATCTTTGAAATATTCAATTTATAAACGGAATAATATAAATCGAGATGACTGAACTTCCACAATATGAGGATGGTACTATTAGGCCATTGGTCAAATTCAAAGATCATAAGTGAAGTAACCGACAAACAACATTATTTTCTTAAAGCCAACACAATTAGTTTAATTCTTGTTCATTCGCAAAAATCTTCTATCAGTGCTTTAATATAATTATTCAGAGTGGTTAATATTCTGACTTGCCCGTATTTAAATCTACACGGAAAAGCCAGCGATCGCAAAACAACTAAAATATTAGTTGTTTTTCTGATTTTGATTGGTTAAAATTTGGTACAACTAATCGACTGTTGTTTTAAATAATCTATCATTTTTTATTTATCGTGCTGGCAGCTTAGCAACGACACCCAACAAGTAATGAAACGTTTCAGTTGAGCAATGCCAAACACCCTGAGCGAACAATGAAACGCGTCAATGAGATGTCACTCGTGCATTTGAGCAAAGACACAATCCCAGCAAAGTTACTTGTATGCATGAAAGCGAAAAATTGCCCCAGTTGTTTCAACCAATTATTCAATTATTTGAACTTAAGACGCCAATTGCAATGAATATTTTTTACTGTTAGCCTCTTCGGGGGGCAGCTAATCGTTCACTGCTTGAACAACGAAATTTTTCTCAATTAACTGCTTATATCTTTATTACTAAACTCACAAAGGATATAGAAATAAACCAAAAGATTACAATTCTCGAAAGGGGACTCACTAGAAAAATGGTCACAGGGAATTAGGAAATTTTTCCTTCACTTGCAGAATGGCTCGCTGGTAAACCTAATGCTACAGATACACTTTCAAGAGAATACAAATAGTACCACTTCACTTTAGCAGCAAATTTTTAAGCGCTAAGCGGTTTTAATAACATTGACATGAACTGTCCTAAAATACATTACTCTCAGATGAAATTAAAACATTTATACTGTAGGAATATCTATTTAACACATGGAAAACTTGTTTTACAATTAACTGTTATATTCTTCTGCATACTTTCACTTACATAAAACGACCACTACGTAACTAACATAAATGACGTTCATTTACCATTGAAAATTTTCAATATGAAACGCTTCTGGTGAAATGAAGAGGTTTTTTGTTCTGCCTTTTGCTGTCTTCGTTCTCCGCCAAGTGACAGCATTTGAATACAACAATTTCGGTTGCCTGAATGGTTATGTCAAAATCAACTGATATGTTAGTTAAATCA
Organism: Malaya genurostris; assembly: GCF_030247185.1. NCBI lineage: Eukaryota > Metazoa > Arthropoda > Insecta > Diptera > Culicidae > Malaya > Malaya genurostris. The sequence goes on from NC_080570.1 coordinate 131,750,540, forward strand.
ACAACATTTTAGTTGAAACAGCCAGGGCGTGAAACAACAATTGCAATATTGTAATTTTGTGATCTGTGGGTTCTCCGTGTAGTGACTTTTTGTAAAAATTATCGTACTATTTCGACCCAGTCAGAGTTTAACAAAATCTTTGAAAAACTTTCGTTTACTAGACTCCTGTAATTCTTGAACAAACACAGTGTCCTTTACAAAATTTCAGTATGGTTTCAGATAAGTTTTTAGCACACAGACCGCGAATTGTTGAGCGAAATTTATCAAAAAAAAAACATGATTGATGTTTTATTCTTAGATCTCAAATAATTATTTGACACTGGACCATAAAATTCTTTTGGACAAATTTGATTGCTATGGCATCAGGGGTATCGCTAATCGACAAACAGTAGGCAGTTTGTTGATGGCGTTTGCAGCAACTCTACTGTCGTTAGTATTGGTGCTCCATAAGGTAGTACCATAGGGCCACTGCTGTTCCTTTTATACACTAATGATCTAGGAACATTACAGCTTCAACGAACTCCGCGGTTATTTGCTGACGATACAGCGCTTTTTTATCTCAACAATAAAATCAGTATCATCATTACTTCAATTGACACCGATTGAAAAATTCTCAACCAAGTATTTTAAAGCGAACTTATTGTCGTAGAATCCCACAACAACCAAATATATAATCAAACCATCATCTCTCTAACCTTGGGCTTTAAAAAATTTAAAAGGTGGAATGTTTCAAACTGACTCTAGAACTAAGTCCAAATTCTAGATTCTGCAACTAAATTTAGTAGCTGAATTTAAAGTTTAGTGGAATCTGGAACAGACTTCAAGAAATGAATTCTAAATCTGGATTTCTTAGAATAGAATAGCTCCGGATTAGAATTTTGAAACTATCTTCTGGACCTAAATCCTATTGCCTGAGTTCAGTTTCAGAATTTAGTTCCCAAATTCTGAATTTCTGAATTCATTTCCAAAATTCAATTTCTGAGTTCATTTCCAAAGTTCCGATTAAACATGCTGAAATTAAATTCGGAACTTGGTTTTTGGAACTAGATTCTTAAAACTAAACTTGATGCCTTAATTCAGGTTTGGAGTTCAAGCTCAGTATTCAGTTCTTGAATTTAATTAGGAACCAGGATTCTGAAAATGAGTTCAGCTCCAGAATTTTAGAACTAAATTATGAACTGAATTCTTGATCTGGAATCCGATTTTGAACTTTGCATCAGTTCCAGTTGTACTTTAGTATATATTTGCAATATTCACGCAATCAATCAACTAATACGAATGATATCCGGAAATGTGAAAGAAGCGTGCCTGTTTCGTTCGTATTCACGTTCTCAGTTATTACTCTAACATTACCCACCCGATTGAGCTGAGATTAGTTACGTCCATAACCATGAGGCTTTTAATTGAAGCCCTTTGGTGTGGGTGAGTCATACTTTTAAAATAACTTGCTTTTTAAATCACTTCCGTTTCAAAATATTTTTCTTATACAAGCAAACTTTTGCTTTCAGCAGAAATGTTTATCTCCTCTGTGTGACGAAGAGCAAGCAAAATTTCTCCCCTCGCACTGACAACTTCAACGAGAGCTCTTCTCTTTCACATTTATACACCACTGTTGTGTAAGTGTGCACGCATCATTAGTGCGTTTGTTTATTTCCTTTTGCCTCTTCCACTGAATCGCACCAAAGTGCTAGAGCATTAGCTAATAAATTCTCCGAGGTGGATGCCGATACTTTCACAGAGGTGTACACGCCGGTGAGCACTCTGCTGTATGGTTTTCGTAGATGAAGCGTGGATACGCAAAATCAGCAAAATAAAACAATTTATCGTAAAATTTTCGGTTTTCCTTGCAAATTTTTCATAGCAAGGCCAGATCTACTCTCTATTAATTGAAGTTCACAGAAGTGTTCGCTCACCATCACGCGCCAGTGGTCACTTGGGTGTATTTAGACGAGAGCGCGTGTGAGCGATTCATGCGAAGAGAATGTGTTTCACTCGCGCCAGCTGCTTTAACCACAAGCACACACTCAAATGCTGTCTATTCGACACTGAGAAGAAGTGCGCTTTCCTCTTTGTGCGGTGATTCGTTTTTTGCATCCTCGGTGTGGCAAAAATCTAACTCTAGCGTGTATAACTCTGGTGAAATGCCATCTCTGGCTTTCAGATGTACAATTCTTCGTTCAATTCAAATGCAAAGTTTACTACTTTTAGAAACACAATCTCAGTTTTGGTGTGTATAAAACTACTACTCACTGCAATCTCTCTACTAAAAGTAACCGTTCTTGAAATACTTGGACATAAAATAAAAATAACACGGGTGCGTATTGAATGTTGCTCGGAAACAGTTAATTATACAAAAATGGTGTCCAATATGAAGCTGTAGGAAATCGTTTGTGCACTCTTGAAAAAGTTTACACTGAACAAAATCAAAGAATTGAAAAAAAATAATCGAAAAAATCAAACCAAAAATAAAACGTTTATTAACATTTTGTATAAAGAATTTTATTTAAAACTTAAACTTAATATCCACATTTGTCGTTAATGATTCAGGTAAGTTTAAAAGTGAAGAAGCTGCGACTGAAATATTTCTAGCCTTTTTCTTATTTTTATGGGGGCTTCTACATACTTACCTTACCTGACAGCTATAGGCCTGGGTGTCCTTTGCTGTTTCAAGCATACGTCTCCACATAACTCGGTCCATGACTGCTCGTCGCCAGCCACTCAAGGCACGGATGCTTCTGAGATCACCCTTCACTTGATCGATCCACCTTGCTCGCTGCGCTCCTCTTCTTCTTGTACCAGTCGGATTGGATTCAAGAACCATTTTCACTGGGCTGTCGTCCGACATCCTTATGACATGCCCAGCCCATCGTAGACGTCCGATTTTAGCTGTCCGGGGCTTCTACATTGTGGAAGCGAATTAGAGTATTTTTTTGTAGATTTTTTTGACCGGTGTATGAAAAGTAAGCAGCTGAAATTTTGTACAGTCATTAGACAAGTTTTACTTATAATAGGGTAACAGAGATATTTTGGCCACTTCATCTATTATAGCCTGCCTAACAAACCTTAGAGATGTTAAGTAACCCATGTTGCATCAATTTGAAGCTAATCACATTAAATTACCTATTGCGGATTTTCAAAGATATTACAACATTTGGTGGATATTTTTACAAAGTGGACCAACATAAAATAAATCCTAAAGTCTGCCAAAATACCTCTGTTACCCTATATCATTTATTGAAGCTCAAGTACAAATAACAAGGGGGCGAGTGCATGTTTAAGTGGCGGCCCATCAGCTCTATGATGCGCAATAATTGAGCAATCGCTATGAAATTTTGAACATATGTTTATCCAAAGGCTGTGCAGGAGTTACTGATGAAAAACAGTCATTTAAGCAATGGAATATGACTCTGGAACCGACATTACTGACCGGTATTTTTTTCAGTTTGACGGCTAATAATAGCTTGACGGCTATTCAAGCTATTATTAAATTTTCAAAAATGTCTTTACCCAGCGATTGCTGGAGGTAAAGTTGGGTAGACAAGTTGTTGTTTGCGATTCTTGACAGAAAATCATTTCCACGGAACAAAGAGGTATCTGCGATTCTAAAGAATATTTTTTAACAAACATTCATTGTCGCTATCACATCATTTTGATTTAGTATAGGATATCTGATTTTCAACAAAAAAATCGGCCCCCTATAGGCTCTAAAAATCAGTGCATGTGTTATTTTAGCGAGAAATTCAATGAGGAAGAAAACCTTCGACGACCGCCTCACAGTTCGACATTTGTAGAACATTTGTCATTTAAGGGGTTACACCACTGTAGAAAAAAAGAGAAGGGATCCCAAAAATGGAGTAATCCGAATTTTCATATAAAGCACTTTTTAATATGTATATTAAAGTACAAAAAATGATCAGTTTTTAAAATTGAAAAACAAAATGGAGGCTTGGCGGCATTTCCGCGAAAGTGTTGCATTTTGACGGACGGAAACATAAGTCAAGTAAATCTTGACCAATCGATTTAAAAATTTAACAGAATATTCTCGATAGTTATCTCCACAGAGGTACGTACGTGAATCGAATCTTTTCAAACTTGGAACATTTTTTCTTGGTATAAAATGCCTACGTTTTTGAATTTTTTCTATTTTCATATTTTGGTAGTTTTTTTGCCTCAAAATAAGTGGAAAATTTAGCGTAAGATCGCGTTTTTTGCTTAAATATGCCACAAACTGTTAAAAAATCAAAATAATAATGTGAGAACGATGGACGAGGAAGAAATAACTCGCACTATAAGTAAATTTAAGAATATTTTTGATTTCAAATAATTCTACGCCGAGTTATCCTCTTTTGTTTTTTTATTTAAAAGATATTTTATTCAATCCTATTTGCGTACAAGCTTTACGTGGCCGATTTAGCTGAGTTTTTAGATAATTTTTTTTTGTATTGGATTTCGTTGTCACCCTTTTTCTAGGGGGAGAGGAGCTTCCATTTTCCTCCTGCGAGGATTGAGGGGCAGTTTGTTCGCGGCTCGTATCGTCATTCATTGCCGCATCGGTGGTATTGTTGTTAATTTCGTTGCTAGTTGCTGTAGATGCGTCTTGTTGTACATTGTTTGCAGTTGCTGGTTGGTTGGATGGTGAGTTGTAAACTGCAGCTGGTGTACTTTGTTCTATAGGGGATACGTTGGATGGTTTCGTTGAAGGGGATGCTTCACTGTTGTTGGTAACTGTCACAGGTGTACTGGGGTTGCTTGGGGTTGGTGTGAGGGAAGCACCGTTGTCCTTTGGTGTTGTTGTCTCCTTGTCCAGTTTATCACATGGCTTACCGTAGTGAACAGCTTTCTGGCAATATTGACATGTGGCCATCTGATTGTCATAGGTAATAAGTGATTTGCACGTGATTCTTGTATCCTGACCGAATGTCACATAAGAAGGTATAGGCCTCCTCTAACGCATGCGTAACAAACGGACGCCATTTAGAATACCGGGGAAAAAATTCTTCCACTTTTTCTTTTTCGATAGAGATAATCTCTCCGTATTGGGACATAGTTTTGCGAATATAAGGATCGATGACGCTTGAGGGAAGATCATGCACACGCACTTCTATAGCACTATCTTCCATATATACTGCAATGTTGTACTTAATGTTCTCGTGCTCCACATAGTGCACATTGTTATTGTCTTTAGCGAATTTAATTGCATCCAACTCTTTATAGAACTGGATATAAACAACATTATTGGTCTTATTGCATTGAAGTAAATGCACACGTTTAATGTCAAGATGCATTTGCTCCTTCAAGTTCTCGTATCAAAGGTCGAATTTTGTACTGTCTGAAGTCAACAACAATTGTATTCTTTCGTGTCGGCGGTAGCTTTTTTTCGTTTGGTTCACTAATTTCGATGTCGTTCTATTGTTCACTACACAATACTGTACTTGGTTTCTTCTGTCCCGAACGTAAGCGGTTTTGTTTTATCGACTGACTTGGATGAGATGAGAAAGCGAACTGTGTTATCCTCTTCTCCGCGCAACGTAATGCTAAATATTCTTTAAATAATGGTTTATAATGTTACAAAGGTTTGAATAAATTTGCTTAAGTTTTTTTTTCTTTCGATTATAGAGGTTTTAACCTTAAGGTCATTCGCCTCTTCGGGCCAGAAAAACATTCTGACCCTATGTGCGGGGTTGGGAATCGAACCCAGGTGGGCTGCGTGAAAGGCATCGACTTACCCATTACGCTACACCCGTCCCGATTGCTTAAGCTGTTTCTCCGTAAAAAAATACAAAAAAAAAGGTTTTTTGATTCAAATTATCCTTTACTCCCCCCTTTAAAATATAAATGTAAGTTTTGTGTCTATTTTGTTGTTAAGTTCAGTTGAATAAGCTATAAACCATTATTGTTTACATGTTTTCGGATGCAGTGGCGTACCGAGGAAATTTGGCATCCGGGGCGAAATAAGATTTGCGGCCCCCCATTGCTGGTTTAGTAAGCAATAAAAAGACTGCACTCTATCTCGAGAGACGGAAATTTACATGAATTTCTCGTGGACTATGAAATTAAGTTGAGGATCAGAATCCAGCTCCGAAATTCCTGTCCAGAATTCATATTTAGAACTCGATTTCGGAACTGGAACTAATTCAGTTCAGTTGTCAAGAAATCAGTTCGAAAATGTATTTCCGAATCCAAGTTCCGAATTCAGTTCCTGAATACAGGTCTAGAATTTTGCTTCAAAATTCAATTTCGCAATTCTAGAAGTGCAACTGAATTCAGGAACTTGAATCTGAAGATTTTCGAACTAATCTCCGAATCTTAATTCTTGAACTGAGTTTCGGAGCTGAATCCGGTTTCTAAAACTGAATCCTGAACAGGAGCTCTGAAACTACAATTTAGCTATAGACCAGAATCCTGATCAAGAGTTCTGTGCTAGGATTCAGGTTGAGAGTTCAGTTCTAGAATTGAGGTTCAGAATACAGTTACAGACTCTAGTTTCAGAATTTAGGTCTAGAATTCCAGATTCTTTAACTTCAAAGAAACTAAACCATGCATTTTACTAATATTCACATCATCCGGTTATGTCTTTTACATTACCCACCCGCCTTTTCAGCGCAGATTAATCTAGCACACCATCATCAACTTTTTCTTTTTCAGAAAAAGCGCTACGTACAAAAATTTTATCTCGAAGTGCAAATATTTTCTCAAATACAGCATAATGCGAACATTGGCTGAATGGTCTTGCTTTGCGGTCTGGGTTAGCATAGCGTGAACTAAAGTCCTTTATTCTCGTTTTGCGATACTAATGAGAGCGCACTATTCAGCACATTGCATGATCACGTATTGTTTGGTTCATGTGTTATTCATCACACGCACACACACAAACACGGAAAGCACAGAGAATTTACAATGCAAGGAAACTGGTCTTCTCATTAGCACATGCTCACGGAATATCAGTATCTCGCTCTCACTGACGACAAAGGAATGCGTTCAGAGCTGACGTTTTTTTTTGTTGCTTTGTTCTTTCATAGTACATACGATGATGAACTTTCACGAAAGTGAAACGTAATAAGTCACACCAGAAAATATCTTGTATAGTTAAAAACAGCGTTTCGGTTTTTGTCCTTGACCTGGCTGATGACAAGTAGCATCTTTCATGATATCACTGATTACACTGATTAAAACATAGTTCCATACAAGCAGTTATTTGCTCTTTGCAGTAGTCGAGCACACATCTTTCGGCAAATATTTAACCGCCGGCGGTGAAACAAACCAGTCTCTTTTCTGGTAGCCCACAACTATATGACAGGAGATTGCGGTAAAATTTGTCAGTGGCCTGTCAATTTGTTCGGCACGAAAGCGGTAAGATTTCTTTTTGTTTTTACTGTCTGTCTGTCTGTTTGTTTCGTTTTGGATGGAACCTACATTTTAAGAAATTTCTGATTTACATGTGATGTTTCCTGTAGAGTCAGCACGAAAGCGTAACAATCGTGAAACAAACCTTTGGATTTAACCGGAAGCCTGTCAGAGTCGACATTGGAGTCAACCAATCGGCTGAGTCAATCTGCGCTGGAATGATTTATCGATCTCCGGGTTGCATCGCGCCCATAGACGCAGAGCAGTGGCACCTGTCATCTGTCAACGATTTAACCCGGAGCGGTGTTCCAATGGTCTGAGCTGTTTTGCTAGGCCGTTGGCAGATCATAGAAATACATGCCGTACAAGGATTCAATAAAATAAACTATAATTCTTGACCGACTGCCGACTGTAGCCGAAGCGTAGAGATTTTTTACCTTTCACTTGTGCACCTAATGCATCGAGAGGTTGGTATGCATTCAACTACGGTTCACGCTACTTTGCCGTGCCAGTAACAGGAGGTATTACAAAACACGACTAATTATGCGCAAGCCGCAGGTGCACGGCATCTAGTCAACGTGCTCCAGTCTAACAATAAAACTTCGATACTACACGACGACGACGACAATTCGATTATGCATCTAGTGGTCGGCACGGTATTACTTCAACGACAGCCGCCGTTCGTGACCTTCGGCTAATTTAACATTCATCGGATTGATCGGCAGTATTGGAGATTCGAATGCATTGCTAATCGGTGTACCGAAGTGTTCTTACATTCGTGGGAGTTTGCAGTGGCCCAACTGTGAAAGTACCTCCGGTTCCCTCGAAACCAAAACAAAACAAAACTGAATGCATGCATGCATTCAAAAAATCCTCACGTCTGAAGGAATTACTGAACGATAAATGTTTTCCGCTGCAACGGAACGGATACACTTACCGGGGAAAAGGTGCTACTACCGCTAGCTCGGTGATTATATCGGCGCTGGGCTTAGATTAATTAATCCAATTTCCTAAGCTTGCCCGTGTTTTGCAGTGAAAGATTTCATTTTTTTTCCAGCAGCGAATTAATCACGCCATGAACCTGATTAAGAGATCAGCTGCCCTAACATCTTATTTCAAGCAAACTGCGGCTTAGCAAAATATTTCCAATAATAAATATCTAGCTGATTGAAGTTCTGGGGCGGCAAGTGACGGACCGGCAACAAGCTCCCAACGAACATCGCATGCAAGCTATGGCCGACACGGTTCGAATTGCCACGCACCGCACGATACCTCGGGACACTGGCAGGCAGGCAGGCAAGAAAGATCAGCCGATATTGTCCACGGCGGTGACTGTCGCGAACGACGACGCATTCTAGTTCAGTCCGGGCGGATACCTCGGTCGGTCGGTCGGTTCGCCTGGAGTGGCCGGAGAATTGGCATAGGGAAATAAAATTTATAGTTTACCGAGTGTAACTCAATGTTCGCCTGTGAAGGAGCAATTTGTGCAACCTGTGCCTGCCAGCACCAGCTTGTCTGATTTCCACCACCACCAACCGTTTTATTGCCGGAAAAGAGAGTGCAGATCATTGAGACACATTAGATGATATGGGGGAGTAGTGTGCAGCTGCCTGACTGCCTGCCTGCCTGCCGACGATGGCGAATTGTGGCACTCCGGGGGGTTCGTCGCTTGTTTGTCCTGTTAGTAGCGATTTTTTTTCTTCTTCTACTTCGGGTTCTCTGATTCGGTGAGCGATGAATATAGCAGTGGGTCCGCGTAGGTGACCTATTTGTATGGGTAGTTATTTTCGAGCTCCAGCAGCTAGATGAAATTCGATTTAACTTCAGGAAGTAGGAAAGCATAATTCTCAGGACGTCGGAGAGCCTGTCAGTTCACATCCACGAATGAACAACGCACATTACAGCTTTTTGTGAACAGTGGCGTAGGGTAATGTGTTATAATATGCCCCCCTTAAGAAAACATTGAGATATTTCCAAGTGTATTGATATATTTTCCTCGAGAATGTAAGTATTTCATTGCAATACGGATGAGGAAAATAAAAAAGATGAGAATTGATTGATATAAACACATTTTCCAAAACGGCCACATTCTTAGTTTTTTTCGCTCGCTTCAGACATAATGCCCCAGCAGCCGTAAAATATGTCTCACAACAAATCAGTAATATGACACACAACAAAAGACATTTCATCCCACAACAATGATGCATTATGCTTCATGAAATGTCCATAAAGTTATTGTTCTGAGATAATCAGTATGTCAAAGAAATGGCGGATAAAACATCTATTTAGTCGAAGCAAAACCTTACATCGAAAAGCTGCCCAATGAAATTTTTAGTTCTTTCATACTTTCCTGCAAACGACAACCACCAAACTTGCATAGCAGAAAGATCATACGAAAAGATAGTGTTAGTGATATAACTTTGGTTCAGAAAAGTCTTCAATGCTTAAGAAAGGAAAGGGGGCATTTTGGCTAGCAGGGCCGCTTTATAAGACTTTCCCCTACCTATGAAAATTTTTCCCCCGGGTCAAAATATGGTTTGACGCCCCCCTTCGAAGCAGCCATCGCACAGTGCGGAAAAAATGAACCAAAAACACAAAAACTTTTTTGGAGGCATAAGCATAGCAGTTTTTTAGTGTAAAATGATCAGTAAAATCGATTCCACACGGAACGACCGAAATTAGCTTTGCGCCCAATTCGTATTACTGTTTTTAAATAAGTTGATTTTAACAACCAAATTTCCAAACTAACTAATAAATTAGTTGAAATTCAGAATTTATTTTGCTGAAAAAAAACTTGTTTTTAGAGAATGTGTTTAGTTGGCGAATATCCTGGACACAAACCAGCAAAATTTCAATCCAACACGAAATTCTCATTGGAAACTAATTTTGTGATTTGACCTTATCTATGTGTCACCATCACTGCTGAAAGACAGCATCAAGAAAACAAAGATGAAATTGGTTTGGTTAGTTTATTAGCCTTTTTGGCTCATGAGAAGTTTCAATGCTAAACAATCCAGTAAAAAGCTAACAAGGATACACCCAAGCCTCTGTTTACGAACACTTTTTATACGTTACCTCTTTTTACGTAACTATTTTTACGAACCAAATCCCAAATAACGTAAACTTTTTTACGAACCAAATCCCAAATAACGTAAACTTTTTTTACGAGCTTACTTCGTAAAAAGAGGTTTTGGCATACATCGAGAGCGATTTCCGACTCCAGGGAAACTACTACAATACTAGTATTTTTGGAACGGGTTTAAAGAGTAGATTCCGGAAAATAATGTTTGAGGTATTTTGGAAATCCAGAATGGCGACTTCCGGTTGAGTGATATTCCTCGAAAACCCTTGCAATATGGGTATTTTCGGAACGGAATTGATGAAAAGATATCAGAAAATGATGTTTGAGGTGGTTCTTAAATCCAAGATGGCGACTTCCGGTTTATCAATTTTCCTTGAAAACCTTAACAATATGGGTATTTTTGGAAAGTATTTAATAAACAGATGGCGCAAAACTATGTTTGGTGTCGTCTCGAACTCCAATATAGCATCCTCCGATTTTTCGATACGCCTTATAAACCCTTAAAACAAAGAAATTTCCGAAACATATTGGATACCAATAAACGATGTTTGAGCTCGTTTCAAAATTCAATGAGGTGACTTCCGCTATAGTGTTTTAAAGGAATACCAAGTTCAAGGAAAATAGCAAAAACTTGCAAAAGATACTAATAAACCGGAAGTCACTGTTTTGCATTTCAAAGCCACCTCAAATATCATTTTCCGACGTCTACTTTCAAATCTCTTTCCGAAAGTACCTATATTGTAAGGGGTTTCAGGGAATATCAACAAACCGGAAGTTACCATCTTGGATTCAAGAACAACCTAAAACATCGTTTTCTGACATCTACTCATAAATCCCGTTCCGAAAATACCCATATTGTATGGGTTTTCAAAAAATATCAAGAAACCGGAAGTTACCATCTTGGATTTAAGAACAATCTAAAACATCGTTTTCTGACATCTACTCATCAATCCCGTTCCGAAAATATCCATATTGTAAGGGTTTTCAAGGAAAATCAACAAACCGGAAGTCGCCATCTTGAATTTCAAAACTACTTCAAACATCGTTTTCCGACATCTACTCATCAATTCCGTTCCGAAGATACGCATATTGTTAGGGGTTTTAGGCAATCTCAATAAACCGGAAGCCGCCATCTTGGATTTTGAAACGAGCCCAAACATCATTTTCTTGCACTTACTCTTCACATCCGTTCCGAAAATAACCATATGATGCGCGGTTTCCACATTAATCACGCAGAACTTTTTTACGAAGTAAATTCCAAATATCGTAATCTTTTTTTACGAACCAAATCCCAAATAAAGTAAACTTTTTTTACGAACCAAATCCCAAATAACGTAAACTTTTTTTACGAACTACCCCTTTTTACAAGCCCCCGTTTAGTTCGTAAATGGAGGTTTCGGTGTAGTCTTGTTGAAACTGCTTGCAAACTGCATTGATGTTTTTCGCATGTGCTATGATATATCCATATTGAAATTGCCGTAAACTCTTAGTGGAAAGTGTATTAATTCAGAATTTGTGTGCATTAAGTGCGAATATGTGTAATAATGTTTTTACGTGCAACAGTAAAGTGAGTTTCGAATGTTGCACTTTTATTGTAAGGAGTGTATCGATAAGTAGTTAGCAACATTCAAACAGTTATTACTCTGAAATGGCATAATTTTTTGCAGCGTGTTTTGCGGTGACATGTTTGTTTACATGTCAATAACAGCTGCGCAATCGATTGGTTTCGGTACAGTTTATCGTTTCAATGATGAGTCAAATTGATCCGGAAACGCGAAAGAAAATTCTGCACACTTGGTGCTCAGAAAGTGGTGTCACGTACAACGAAATTGCAACACCGGTGAAAGTGCACCACACCAGTGTCAAAAATATTATCGAGAAGTTCAGTAAGACCCTTTCCATGTAGGATTTGTCCCGATGCGGTAGGAAAACGGGTCTTAAAAGTGGTTGAGTACATCAGGAAAAACCCATCGGCGTCGACGAGGGATTTGGCCAAGCAGCTCAACACCAGCATCGGGATGATTCAACGGATCAAATTTCTCCTTGAAAACGTATAAGAAAAAAAATGGTGCCGAAAAAGTCCCTGGTACAGCAAGTTCAGGCCAAAACAAGAGCGCGAAAACTGTATAACCGGATTCTACAGAATAAAGACGGATGCATCCTGATCGACGACGAAACCTACGCCAAGGAAGACTCTCGAGCGCTGTCCGGGCCGCAATATTATACGAAATCGGTGTACCAGGACCTGGACGAATGAAAAAGTTTGGGCAGAAGGTGTTGGTCTGGCAAGCAATTTGTACCTGTGGTTTGCAGTCGTCGATTTTCTTCACGAAGGGCACAATTAACGCCTGGGTGTACGAGGAAGAATGTTTGAAGAAGAGAATGCTGCCACGGTACAGAAAGCATAATACCATGTTCACATTAGCGCTTATATCACTTGATATACCGAGATGATACGCATATCACGTGGAAGTGTTCACATATGATCGAAATGATATCGTTTGACAATCAAGTTGACATATTGAATGTTCCCATTAGGAGTAAGATCAATAATATTGCTTTTCTCTCCTACAATTCAATCAATAATTGAAGTCTTGCATTTAATGTTTTTCGAACGCCAGTATTCGTTGAAAAATTCGAAATTATGATTGTTCAATGTCACCCTCAAAGTGACGTTCATAAATGAGTGCGTTCAATGCCATTATCCGTGTTGCTAGTTGCGATTTTTGACAACTCGACATGATATCGTACATGATATCCCGGATATCATGCCAAAATGGTGATACGCGTTGACATAAAATTGTATGGGATATCAAGTGATATCACACATGATATCATCGGATATCAAGTATATCCGTATATCACTTGATATCAGCGCTAATGTGAACATACTATAAGGCTCCTTCTCTCTACTGGCTGGATTTGGCTTCAGTCCACTACGCCAACTCCGTTCTACAGTGGTTGTCAAAAAATAATGTACAATTCGTGGAACAGGACATCAACCCACCGAACTGCCCGGATCTTCAGCCAATTGTCAAGCGGCACTTTCGGAAGGAAGGTATAGTGTCCCAAAACATGCAGGAGTTAAAAAAAACTAGACAGCTGCCACCAGGAAAGTCACAAAAGTAACTGTGCAGAATTTAATGAAGAATGTCAAGTCCAAAGTGCGAGCGTTTCACAGAAACTAAGATTTTCTTCAATATAATCAGTTAAACTGAACTGATGTCAAAATATGTTTTTTTTCGCTTTTTTTATTCAATAATCATTGTTGCTAACTACTTTTCGATACACTCCTTATATGCCAAACGAAGTTCTTCTTACATTGCAACTGGTTGCAGTTTTTTCAGCTGAACGCTATATCGAAACAAAAAGAAAGTTAGGTTTATTTGGTACATTAGTTTGGATCAAGAAAATAAGATCTTTCATAGTTTGTGTTGAACACTCGTAGTAGGCGATTGCTCTTGTCTGTAGCTCCGGAGTACTAGAACACAGTGATTTATAAGAAAAATATTATGAAAAAAAAGTTTATGATTCGTTTCTGTCTTTTTCCGCAAGACCAACACGGGAAATTTCTTCCAATAGCTAGAACTTTTTTGAAACGGTTATCAGCTCAATGGCCAGTTCTTTCAGGTTTTGTATCATTTGATGGATAATTTATCATCCGCCGCAAATGATTCAATCACTGTTCTGCAGTGGAATTGTCGAAGCATCATGCCAAAACTTGATTCATTTAAAGTTTAGTTGCATAGTCAAAAGTGTGATGTGTTTGCTTTGGGCGAAACATGGCTTACAACAAACATAGTCTTAAATTTTAATGACTTTAACATTATACGTCTCGATAGAGACTCTCCGTATGGTGGAGTGCTTTTAGGAATTAAGAAATGTTATTCCTTTTATCTATTAAACATTCCTTCGACTTCTAGTATAGAAGTTGTTGCTTGTCTAATAAACATGAAAGGAAAGGACATTTGCATGGCTTCGGTATATATTCCTTCAAGAGCTCAAGTTGGACAGCGACGGCTTAATGAAATTGTTGAAGCCCTTCCTGCTCCACGTTTGATTTTAGGAGATTTCAATTCGCACGGAATGATGTGGGGTTCCGTTTACAATGATAGCAGATCATTTCTAATATATAATATTTGCGATAATTTCAACATGACAGTATTGAATATGGGTAGCATGACACAGATCACAAGAACTCCTGCACGTCCAAGTGCATTAGATTTATCTCTTTACTCGACTTCAATTCGACTAGATTGCACCTGGAAAGTATTTCCTGATTTACACGGTAGCGATCATTTACCAATCATCATCTCAATTAGCAGTAACAAAGGCATTGCTAATCCAGTTAATATTCCATATGATTTGACAAAAAATATTGACTGGATTAAATTCCAAAGTAATATGTCAAGTATCTTAAATTCAATGGAGCCCCGACCTGGAAGGATTCGTAGTGTCAGTAGAATCGTAGCACTAGCCATGCAATGATTATGAACACTCTGAATTGGCTGCGAAGTCTGTTGAAACAGAAGGTCAAATTCCACTACACAGATAAAAATATTTTGTGAATTTACATTTATTTTCATGCACATATTTGGAGCAGGTAATTGAATGGAAAGTTACATAACAAAACTCAGCAGTTTGTAAATATACAGTCTTGTTCAATGAAAAACTAAATAAATTTTAATGTAATTTTACATTAATCATGGTTTTAAATTAGATTTTCGTTTCAACTGATGTCTATTTCATAGCACTACCGGTTTACAATCGTGTAAGTTTCATCTTTCTTTCTGTGTACAGGAATGTAATACCAAGGCTTTGCTGTGCTTTAAATTCAATGGAAGAGCTCCCCCCACTTGAAGAATATGACTTCCTCGTTTGTTCGATTCTGGAGGCCGCAGAACAAGCCCAAACCAAACGATTTCTTGGTCCATCGTCTAACAGAAGGCCTCCAAACCATTGGTGGGACAACGAGTGCTCAGATGCTAAACACGCGAAACAAAATGCTTTCAAGACGTTTTTAAAACGAGGAGGAGGAACTCCTCAGAATTTTGAAAAAATCTTGGTTTTAGAAACCAAATACAAGAACATACTTCGGGTCAAGAAATGCAGCTATCGGAGACATTTTGTCGAAGGTTTGTCTAGAGAAATCTCAATGAGCACTCTTTGGAATACGGTCAGACGAATGAGGAATCGTAACGTAGGAAATGAGAGTGAGAAGTACTCGAATCGATGGATATTTGATTTTGCGAGGAAAGTTTGTCCAGATTATGTTCCTACGCATAGCATTATTAGGGAGTCTTCTTCAAATGATGATTCCATTGATAGCCCCTTTTCAATGATGGAATTTTCCATAGCACTCATTTCTTGTAACAATAACGCTCCTGGGTTAGACAGAATTAAATTCAATTTGGTGAAGAATCTGCCCGACCTCGCAAAAAGACGTTTCTTGGAATTGTTCAACAAGTTTCTTGAGCAAAATATTGTTCCACCCGACTGGAGACAAGTGAAAGTTATCGCCATTCAAAAGCCGGGGAAACCAGCTTCCAATCACAACTCATATAGACCTATTGCAATGTTGTCCTGCATAAGAAAATTGTTCGAAAAAATTATTCTTCGACGTCTCGACACTTGGGTCGAGACGAAAGGTTTGTTATCAGATACTCAATTTGGCTTCCGAAGAAATAAAGGAACGAATGATTGCCTTGCATTGCTTTCGTCTGACATCCAAATTGCCTTCGCTCAAAAACAACAAATGGCCTCTGTATTTTTAGACATTAAAGGAGCATTTGATTCAGTTTCCATTGATGTTCTTTCAGACAAGCTCCACCAACATGGACTTCCAGCGGTTATAAATAATTATTTGCACAACCTTTTGTCAGAGAAGTGCATGTATTTTTCACATGGCGATTTGGCAACACTCAGAATTAGCTACATGGATCTACCGCAAGGCTCAGTCCGCTCCTTTATAATTTTTACGTGAATAATATTGACAGCTGTCTAGTAACACCACGTACACTAAGACAATTGGCAAATGATGGCGTGGTTTCAGTTACTGGACCCAAAGATATTGATCTGCAAAAACCATTGCAAGATACCTTAGATAACTTGTCCGTTAGGGCTGCTCATCTGGGTATCGAATTCTCTGCGGAGAAAACAGAGCTGGTCGTCTTTTCAAGAAAGCATGATCCCGCGCAACTTCAGCTTCATATGATGGGAAGAATGATCCAACAGGTTTTGACTTTCAAATACCTCGGGGTGTGGTTTGATTCCAAATGCACGTGGGGAGGACACATTAGGTTTCTGATAACGAAATGCCAACAAAGGGTAAATTTTCTTCGAACAATGACAGGATCTTGGTGGGGTGCTCATCCGGAATTTCAGTGATGGAATATGGATGCGTTTGCTTTCCTTCCGCTGCAAACTCTCATATTATCAAACTGGAGCGAATTCAGTATCGTTGTTTGCGAATTGCCTTAGGCTGCATGCATTCAACAACATACAATAAGTCTTGAAATTCTAGTGGAAGTTCTTTCATTGAAAGATCGTTTTTAGGAGCTTTCATTGCGACTGCTAAGAAGATGTGAGGTACTGAATCCCCTGGTTATTAATATCTTCGAAAGGCTAGTTGAGCTTTATTCTCAAACACGATTCATGACAGTATATTTTAACCATATGTCACAGGAAATCAACCCTTCAAGATATATTCCTATCTGTGACACCCTCCTAAATGTTCCTGACTCAACGTTATTTTTCGACACATCCATGCAGCACGAAGTGCGTGGAATCCCGGAACACCTACGCTCGATGGAAATTCCAAAAATATTTTCAAGTAAAGTAAGTTCAGGCACATTGACTCTGAGACAATATTTTACACGGACGGATCACGAATTGAAGAGGCTACTGGGTTTGGTATATTCAACAATAATGTTTCGGCTTGATTTAGGCTTCAGGAACCTGCATCTGTTTATATAGCAGAGTTAACAGCAGTTCATTATAGTTTGAGTGTAATCGTCACATTATCTTCCAGCCATTATTTTCTCTTCACAGATAGTCTGAGCGCAATTGAAGCCATTCGCTCAAACGCTGCTGGCAAAAATGAACCGTTTTTCTTGGGCAAGATAAGACAATACCTGAACAACATTTTGAATAATAATTATCAAATTACAATAGCCAATATTTTAGCCAAACGTGGTGCTATTGAGGGTGAAATTTATGAGAGACCGATTGCTTTCAACGAATTCTATAGCGCGTCCCGCCAAAGAACACTTGCCAGCTGGCAAGATTCTTGGGATAGAGATGATCCGGGTCGGTGGATGCACACAATTATTCCGAAAATATCGACAAAGGCATGGTTCAGGGGACTGGATGTGAGTAGGGATTTCATTCGTGTGATGTCCAGACTCATGTCTAATCAATACACGTTAGACGCACATCTCCTTCGAATTGGACTCTCCGAGACTAATTATTGTGCTTGTGGCGAAGGTTATCGCGATATTGATCATGTCGTTTGAACTTGCGTAGAGTATCGTGATGTTAGATCTCAACTATTAAATTCCTTGCGTACCCAAAGTAGACTATCCAATTTCCCAGTTCGAGACATTCTGGCTTGTCGTGACCTCACATACATGAAACTTCTTTATCATTTCATAAAGACAATTGAAGTTTCAATTTAATAATTGACCCTTTTGAGGGTTAGTTCTGACTCCTACTGCGTCCATTAGTTCATCCAATAGCAAAATTTTAATAAAAATGATGTGCTGATAAAAACAAACTCAAAATAGGTTATGAAATCAACAGCAAAATGTATAAAAATTTCAGCTTATTTTATAATTTATAGCAGTTAATCGTTTAGTTCAAATATATGTATGTTTTATTAAACTCAAATCGTTGTGACTATATTAGTATTATATTAGGATAAGAATTCTATGTAAAAGTGATGCTACGGCGAAAAAAAACTTATGCAAATTGCCTTAAGAAATAAACATTTTTATGGAAAAAATGTTCAAAGAATGCGAACAACGAGTGTGAGACGAAGAGCGTCCCGGTAAACCGCTCACATCAACTGACGGGTAACAGGTTGGAAACCAAATAAAACTTCGATGAATATTAACGGGATTCGTGTGAAAAAAAACCAAAAAACACGAACGCGAGCGCACTATGAGAGCGTGTTTGGTCATGATAAAATGGAATTGGACAGACGTTGAATGTCGATTGGAAACTGTTCATGAATCCCGGATCCATTGTCACATATCAGGCTACAGAATGGGTGTCCAGCAATGAACTGAAGCCGACACGAAGCCCGATGGGTTGGGTTTCCATGAATCACCTCAAAAACCATAAATAACGAGTATCAGTACACATTTTTGAGGCAATTGAAATGGGCATATAATCGATCGAAAATAAATGACAAATCAAGGCAAAATTGCATTCTCATTTAAAAAATTTACATTTAGTATTCACCCAATTCAGTGGGAATGAAGTAAGCATTATCTGCTCTTTCTTGTCTGAGAACGTTTCATATTACGTTTACAAATAACACATGATTCAATAAGTCCCGAGACTAACAATGGAAACAACATTTTTTTTGCAAAATTTTTTTTTTATTCATCAACAACCTTTTAGGGTGATACAATGGTTCCAACGTTTTTTCAATTTTTTAATACCATGTTTATAAAAAAAATTATCTTTCGCTTCAAAATAAGCTTCAGTTTCAGCGATGACCTCCTCATTTGAGCCAAATCTTTTTCCCTGGAGCATTTTTTTGAGATCAGCAAAGAGCCAGTAGTCACTGGGGGCTAAATATAGCGAGTATGGGGGGTGGGGACGCATATCAAAGCCCAATTAGTTCAATTTCGCCATTGTTTTCATTGACTTGTGGCAGGGTGCATTTTGTTCCATCGAAAGCAATCGCGGTACCCACTTGGAAAAAACCTTTTTCATGCTCAATTTTTCATGATGGATAGTAAATACACTTCCATATGATATCTGTGTCATCTCAGCAATCTCACGGAGCTTCACTTTACGATCTTTCATTATAATTTTTGTCACTTCACTCACATTTTCCGGTGTAACGGCTTCCACAAGTCTACCCGAGCGTTCCGCGTCATTTGTGTCGGTACGACCACGTTTAAACTCGGCGAACCACCGACAAATCGTTGCTTTTGATGAACAAGAGTCCGGATAACATTTACCAATCCATTGTTTCGCTTGCACGGTGTTTTTACCCATTAAAAACAATGTTTTATCAGAACACGAAACTCGTTTTTTTTTTTCATTTTTTAAACAAACTACAAAACGACTTTACTCCAACCTCGATAACTCAGCTGTTTCTGGTCGGATCGACTTAAAATTTTGACCCGTTTCAAGCAAAGGAAGGTACTGTAGAAAGACGTGGTTACTGGTTTACTACGAGCGCCATCTCTGCTTTAGTCTCGGGACTTATTGATCCATGTGTTATATACCAAATTTTCTAATTATTAAATATACAACACAACAAATCGTTAACGATGTTTCTCTTTTCTATTTTCAGGTAAATTTCGGCAATTTAATTGAAACTACTATCTAAAATGATGTATAATGGTAAGACGTATTTGTAATTTGCTTCGACAAAGTGTTATTATGGTTCAGGGAAAAGCAGTTTATGGAAGTAACATTTCACAGGTTCTGTTTGAAAAGATTTTTTTTTTACTTAAATCCACAGTCCAACTTGATTTAACAAATGACGCAAACTTTACGCTATACGGATCCAGGTTTATATATTTAAATATCTTACATTTTGCTTCTCTTCTTGTGCGAGTAGAAACATACAACCCAAAAATCGTATCCGACGTATCGACATTCGAAGATGTTAAACTGACAGCGCAAAAAGGCAGAATATATTTTTTGAAAGTTCACTAGCTCCAGAGAAGGTCGCTCTAGCGAGAGACGAAAATAAATTTTATAGTCAAATTAGAGTTACGGAGCTGTCCCGGCTGGAAACCTTATTTGTCCACTTGGTGATGCGAATTCAGAATTGTTCTTTTAATTATCATAAACCTGGTGAAGCCGATGCCTGTGAGCCATTGTCCAACAGGGTGTGCAAAGGAAAGTATCAAAACCAAGCACGATTCAGCAAACTTATTCTGAGATTTTTCCATGGATTTCTTTCAAAATTACTTTTGTTCGATTTTTTTTTCAAATTCGAACGTCATTTCTAACGATCAGCCTTTGGTTAGCAATGTTAAGCGTCAAATGTTATGTTTTCTTTTTTGACGCCGAAAGGTGATAAAACAAGATTAGTTAGTTAGCTAAACAGCTTCCAATTACAAGTACAGACGTCGTTTGCCGTCTCGTGAGAAGTAATCCTTCCTCCTTCCGGACACGAAAAAGTTGGTTCGTTCATCGTTGGCACGGAGGCTGCGAAGACCATCCGAAAAAACACAATAACACTCACGCATTCTGCTGTTGAGGTAGGTCTACGTCGAACCCTGCAGTGATCGTTCCGCCGATCAGTGCCGCCGTTTTGTCCCGCCCGCAAGGATGGAAGGGTGGTTAGGCTGACCAATATCCAGCACCATGTCTTGCATGGTTTGTCGTGATTGTGGCATGGGGCTATGGATCCATGTACAATACACAACGCAGTTTCCTGCTCTTCAGTGCAATTCAGTCCCTTCAATGCTGAATGACGGAAGGAACAGAGAACCAGCACCGGCAAAGTATGCAATACATACATTGCCTAGGGTACATGCGAGGGAAGGAAAACGTGTGTAATAATTTTCCTATACAACAAGTACCCCGCAGATATGGCATTGTCCAGACGGAAGGGGGCGAGAGAGAAGGTTCACGATAGTTGCCAGTCTGACCCAGAATGATTCGTTTTTTTCTGTTTTATCGAAAAACCGCACGGCAAGCAGTGAGAGGTAATCTAAATAAATCTCGCATGGAGGGCAAAACTGTTTTATGTTTTCTGTTGTTCCCATATGCGTCATTGGAACCCAAATATATGAGTTTTGATAAAACTATCGATGGAGAGTTACTCAACGCGTTCTGGGTGAAAACAGATCTTTTTTTTTTTTTTACAGATCGAGTTAAACCAATCTTCGAAGAATATTCACCTAGTAGCGTCAAACTTATGTAAATTCAGTGCTGTTGTAACAGGAACTAAAGCTACAAAAACGATTGCAACACAATTCGAACAGAAAAAAAACATAGTCTGATACTCCTATCATTTCCCAGGGCGCGAGAGTGGGGTAGCAAAAAATAAAACACAAAACAAATTTATTGATTGTTGCACTCCACGCGGAAAGCAAATCGTGAGAAGTGTCTTGAGTGGCCCCTATCTACGTGCGATCCTTGTGTGCTCGCCCTGGCTTCCCTAGCCGATCTCGGGTCTGAATACCGAGCCGAGACGCCGCTCAGACCCGAGAATCGAAAGCCCGTGTGAGAGCTGGCGAAAACCGCGCCGCCTCAACTGTAGTTGTCAGTGATGCTAAATACCACTTAATATCAGCATATTTGCAAGGTCTCGACAGACACGAATTTTATTTGTTTTCCCGTCCGATTTCCTTTCCTTTCAAACCGATTCCGCGACCAACCTTCCGCGTGCTGACAAACTGCGGCCGAATCTCGTACGGTGTGAACCGGTTGTTTATTTGCTCGCTCTAACAACTATTAGCATTTTTTTCTCCCTGTCTCCATGCATGTGTATCATCGCACTATCGCAGATCCCGTGGGTCCTCTATCCGCGGCTTACCTACTGGTGACGATTCTAACAAAAACAGTGCTGTTGACAGTTAGCGAATCAATTGAAAATATATAGAAAACTGGACCATTTTCACAGTGTTGAAATATAGGTTTTCCGATGCACTTTAACCAGCATCATAATCAAAATATGTCAATTTAATAGGAGATTGAGAAAGAAATATAGATGAAATAGTGTAAATTTATGATATCTAAAGGGCTGATTCGAACCCAGAGGTCCTAGAAGCAAAGTGCCGTTCAGAATATACTTCATCCAACCATTTTCTTTTCGTCATTCACCGGGTAGAGATATTTGATAATTTTATTTAGCCTGTTGTTAGGCGCTGATTGTGGGGGAAGTCCTCATGATGATCATTCAGTATGCGCTGCATTTAAGTTTCGTAAGGACAAAATGAAGCTTTCTTTAAAAGCACGGTCTAAGCGCACACATGCAGAAATGCTTAAAACGATCATTTATGTCCCACCTTTGGAATCCGAAAACGGTTGTTCAAATCTTGCGGAACCAAAGGAGATTAACAAACCACAAAATACCAAAAAAAGACACCTCAAATTACACCTTCAAAAAAAGATCCCCGTGCTAAATCTAAAATGCCAAATTTAAAACCAAAAACTGTGCTTCCTGGTTTGTCAAATTCCCAAACCAATCCAGGAACTAGCACAAGAAAAGACAATAATCCAGTGGGCTCCGTTTCACAGTCACCATCAGGATTACTGAAATTTTCGGAAATTGTAGAATGGATTTTCGCAGCATTCAATATTTCTGAACCTCTAAAGACCATCATAACGACATTCCTTACAATAGCTAGAATTTTTTTGAAACAGTTATCAGCTCAATGGCCAGCTCTCTCAGGTTTTGTATCATTTGATGGATAATTTATCATCCGCCGCAAATGATTCAATCACTGTTCTGCAGTGGAATTGTCGAAGCATCATGCCAAAACTTGATTCATTTAATGTTTTGTTGCCTAGTCAAAAATGTGATGTATTTGCTTTGTGCGAAATATGGCTTACATCAAACATAGCCTTAAATTTTAATGACTTTAACATTATACGTCTCGATAGAAACTCTCCATATTCCTTTTGTAGATTAAACATTCCTTCGACTTCTAGTATAGAAGTTGTTGCTTGTCTAATAAACATTAAAGGAAAGGACATTTGCATGGCTTCGGTATATATTCCTTCAAGAGCTCAAGTTGGACAGCGACGGCTTAATGAAATTGTTGAAGCCCTTCCTGCTCCACGTTTGATTTTAGGAGATTTCAATTCGCACGGAATGATGTGGGGTTCCGTTTACAATGATAGCAGATCATTTCTAATATATAATATTTGCGATAATTTCAACATGACAGTATTGAATATGGGTAGCATGACACAGATCACAAGAACTCCTGCACGTCCAAGTGCATTAGATTTATCTCTTTACTCGACTTCAATTCGACTAGATTGCACCTGGAAAGTATTTCCTGATTTACACGGTAGCGATCATTTACCAATCATCATCTCAATTACCAGTAACAAAGGCATTGCTAATCCAGTTAATATTCCATATGATTTGACAAAAAATATTGACTGGATTAAATTCCAAAGTAATATGTCAAGTATCTTAAATTCAATGGAGCCCCGATCTGGAAGGATTCGTAGTGTCAGTAAAATCGTAGCACTAGCCATGCAATGATTATGAACACTCTGAATCGGCTGCGAAGTCTGTTGAAACAGAAGGTCAAATTCCACTACACAGATAAAAATATTTTGTGAATTTACATTTATTTTCATGCACATATTTGGAGCAGGTAATTGAATGGAAAGTTACATAACAAAACTCAGCAGTTTGTAAATATACAGTCTTGTTCAATGAAAAACTAAATAAATTTTAATGTAATTTTACATTAATCATGGTTTTAAATTAGATTTTCGTTTCAACTGATGTCTATTTCATAGCACTACCGGTTTACAATCGTGTAAGTTTCATCTTTCTTTCTGTGTACAGGAATGTAATACCAAGGCTTTGCTGTGCTTTAAATTCAATGGAAGAGCTCCCCCCACTTGAAGAATATGACTTCCTCGTTTGTTCGATTCTGGAGGCCGCAGAACAAGCCCAAACCAAACGATTTCTTGGTCCATCGTCTAACAGAAGGCCTCCAAACCATTGGTGGGACAACGAGTGCTCAGATGCTAAACACGCGAAACAAAATGCTTTCAAGACGTTTTTAAAACGAGGAGGAACTCCTCAGAATTTTGAAAAATTCTTTTTTTTACAAACCAAGTACAAGAGCATACTTCCGGACAAGAAATGCAGCTATTGAAGAGATTTTGTGGAAGGTTTGTCAAGAGAAACCTCAATGAACACTCTGTGGAATACGACCAGACGAATGAGGAATCGTAACGTAGGAAATGAGAGTGAGGAATACTCGAACCGATGGATATTTGATTTTGCGAGGAAAGTTTGTCCAGATTTTGTTCCTACGCTTAGCATTATTAGAGAGTCTTCTTCAAATGATGATTCCATTGATAGCCCCTTTTCAATGATGGAATTTTCCATAGCACTCATGTCTTGTAACAATAACGCTCCTGGGTTGGACAGAATTAAATTCAACTTGGTGAAGAATCTGCCCGACCTCGCAAAACGACGTTTGTTGGAATTGTTCAACAAGTTTCTTGAGCAAAATATTGTTCCACCTGACTGGAGGCAAGTGAAAATTATCGCCATTCAAAAGCCGGGGAAACCAGCTTCCAATCACAACTCATATATACCCATTGCAATGTTGTCCTGCATCAGAAAATTGTTCGAAAAAATTATTCTACGACGTCTCGACACTTGGGTCGAGACGAACGGTTTGTTGTCAGATACACAGTTCGGTTTCCGTAGAAATAAAGGGACGAGCCTTGCATTACTTTCGTCTGACATCCAAATTGCCTTCGCTCAAAAACAACAAATGGCCTCTGTAGTTTTATACATTAAAGGAGCATTTGATTTAGTTTCCATTGATGTTCTTTCAGACAAGCTCCACCAACATGGACTTCCAGCGGTTATAAATAATTATTTGCACAACCTTTGTCAGAGAAGTGCATGTATTTTTCACATGGCGATTTGGCAACATTCAGAATTAGCTACATGGATCTACCGCAAGGCTCAGTCCGCTCCTTTATAATTTTTACGTGAATAATATTGACAGCTGTCTAGTAACACCACGTACACTAAGACAATTGGCAAATGATGGCGTGGTTTCAGTTACTGGACCCAAAGATATTGATCTGCAAAAACCATTGCAAGATACCTTAGATAACTTGTCCGTTAGGGCTGCTCATCTGGGTATCGAATTCTCTGCGGAGAAAACAGAGCTGTTCGTCTTTTCAAGAAAGCATGATCCCTCGCAACTTCAGCTTCATATGATGGGAAGAATGATCCAACAGGTTTTGACTTTCAAATACCTCGGGGTGTGGTTTGATTCCAAATGCACGTGGGGAGGACACATTAGGTTTCTGATAACGAAATGCCAACAAAGAGTAAATTTTCTTCGAACAATTACAGGATCTTGGTGGGGTGCTCATCCGGAATTGCAGTGATTGAATATGGATGCGTTTGCTTTCGTTCCGCTGCAAACTCTCATATGATCAAACTTGAGCGAATGCAGTATCGTTGTTTGCGAATTGCCTTAGGCTACATACAATGAGTCTTGAAGTTCTGGCGGGAGTTTGTACATTGAAAGATCGTTTTTGGGAGCTTTCATCGCGACTGCTAATAAGATGTGAGGTACTGAATCCCCTGGTTATTAACAACTTCGAAAGGCTAGTTGAGCTTCAATCTCAAACAAGATTCATGACAGTATATTTTAACCATATGTCACAGGAAATCAACCCTTCAAGATATATTCCTATCTGTGACACCCTCCTAACTGTCCCTGACTCAACTCTATTTTTCGACACATCCATGCAGTGCGAAGTGCGTGGAATCCCGGAACACCTACGCTCGATGGAAATCCCAAAAATATTTTCAAGTAAGTTCAGGCATATTGACTCTGAGAAAATATTTTACACGGACGGATAGCGAATTGAAGAAGCGACAGAGTATGTTCAACAATAATGTTTCAGCCTCTTTCAAGCTTCAAGAACCTGCATCTGTTTATATAGCAGAGTTAGCAGCAGTTCATTATAGTTTGAGTGTAATCGTCACATTATCTCCTAACCATTATTTTCTCTTCACAGATAGTCTGAGTGCAATTGAAGCCATTCGCTCAAACGCTGGTGGCAAACGTGACCCGTTTTTCTTGGGCAAAATAAAACAGTGTCTGAACGACACATTGAATAATGATTATCAAATCACAATAGTTTGGGTCCCGGCTCATTGCTCCATTCCAGGCAATGAAAGAGCCGATATTTTAGCCAAACGTGGTTCTATTGAGGATGAAATTTATGAGAGACCGATTGCTTTCAGTGAATTCTATAGCGCGTCTCGCCAAAGAACACTTGCCAGCTGGCAAGCTTCTTGGGATAAAGACAGGGGACTGGATGTGAGTAGAGATTTCATTCGTGTGATGTACAGACTCATGTCCAATCACTACACGTTAGATGCACATCTCCTTCGAATTGGACTTTCCGAGACTAATTATTGTGCTTGTGGCGAAGGTTATCGCGATATTGATCATGTCGTTTGGACATGCGTGGAGTATCGTGATGTCAGATCTCAACTAATAAATTCCTTTCGTACTCAAGGTAGACTATCCAATGTCCCAGTTCGCGACATTCTTGCTTGTCGTGACCTTCCTTACATGAAACTTCTTTATCATTCTATTAAGTCCATTGAGGTTCCAATTTAAATTTTATTTTATGTTAGACTGTTTTCTCTTCCATGAGTTCAACCAATAGCCAACTATATGATATTGAATAAAAGTGATGAACTGATACAAACAAACCTGAAATAGTTATAAGAATAAAAAACGTTTGATAAAAACAGTTCGTTTGATAAAAACAGTGTTTAGATTAACTAATGAATACCAACATACTAATATGATATTCGAAATGTATTAGGTTTAAAGTACTATTTATTGTGGATGCCACGACGAAGAAAAACTTATGTATATTGCCTATGAAATAAACGTTTTTATGAAAAAAAAAAACTGTTAACAAAGTGAAATGGCTATGGTAGTTTATATCCAAAGAAAGTTTTTGATTTTATTTAGGTTTGAAAAAAAATCTTGATAGAGTCTTTTAGTGATGTTTTCGAAAATATAAGAGAAAACCACTAGATGGATCAAAAAAGGATTTTTTCCATAGAACAGTTTTGCGGAAAGTAGAGTTTTCGAAATACTTCTTTGTGATTTTGTTCGAGCAAGTGGCTGCCTTTTAAATGATAAGTCTAAGGTTGATGTCAGAGTGAACGCGTAACGCGAAGCGTCATGGCGCGCGTGCGAGATAGTTACATTTGATCAAAGCAAACCTGTCAGAGTGAATGCGATGCGAAAACAGTAAATCGCATTGAATCGCTTCGTTTCGCTCCGCGTTTTGCGCTCAGTTCATCGGATTTGCTCATTTTCACGATGTGGTTTATGATCGTATCGAACGAGACACGAAAGTGAACTGAACTAAAACTTACTCCAATATACTAAATGTAGAATGTTATTCAGCAACATGCTGATTTGATTTGTGTTGAATGAATTAAAATTTAATGCGCTTGCAAAAATAGTAAATTTCTGTTGGCAATGACATTCCAGTCAACCGTTGAGTTTTTGTGGATAATTGAGCTACTACGCTAGAAGGGAACGTTTTCTTTTTCACTTTCTTAATTTTTGTAATCTATTTCGATTGAGAAGTCAATCTTGAACTTATGTTTTCCATTAAGTAACTAGGTTTTTATTCGTTATCAACAGCTCCAGTCCTTGCCTTGCACTGCAGTAAACTGCTTCATTGTCTTTTAACAGCAGCTACAAAGGCTTAAAATGGTTTACTGAGTACAATTAATCAACACGTTTTGATCCCAATGTACTCCAGCTTTTTCACTTGGTTGCACCGCTCTCGGACAGAACCGCAGCGAATGGAAGGGAAAAAAAACTTCCCATGCTCATCCACGGTAGCCCTTGTTCAACCGCCATCAGCGTCGCATCATCCAATCTCAACATAATGATAATTACTACGTGAAACATAAATTTTTCAACTCATCATTGAATATAATTTTCAATCATTGTTGCGCCGCCGGCCGTTGCCCGTCATCTGGATCTTTGCCACGAGCAACCAGCGGAAGAGGTCTTTGATTCACCGGAATGCGCGCTCCTTCGATGCAACACCTCCCTGCTGGAGTGCATCGTGTATGCACGTGGTTTTTTGTTGTTGCTTTCTTGCACCTCTCTCTCTCTCACATGAATGATGTCTACAACTTCTTGTGGTCATTCTTTCGCGCTCTTCATTAACACCGCGCGCCCGGTCAAGACCCCCCCCCCCCACCCCTTCCCTCTTTCGAACGTGTCGGTCGGTCCTGTCGTCATGTGCACGACGCAGCATGCAGTTTTGCGGTCGTGCTTTAATGCATTGCACCCGCGCGACTTAATCAAAGAGGGATAACAAAAAGAGGGCGCTGGTTTTTATATTATTTTTAATTCTCTGCACTTTGTGCCAAACCGACGTCATCATGGTTGTCATCCAACGAAGAGTTCACAGCTACTGTTTGCCAGGAGAAGGTGTGACTGCGAGTTAATCTCCGCCAGACCGTGATTACTTTGTACTTCTTCGATTGCTTTGGGCCGATACTTCTTAGCAAGCCGCACTGGAAGGATCAATCTTCTTTTTTTTGCTCGTTTTGAACTGGCCCCCCTGGGGCGGTACTTGCTAAAGGACATGAGGCTGATTGTGAGAATTGCCTGGTTTTTTGTTCTGATAAGTTCCTTCGGACATTTTCTGTGACGGTTCGTGGTAATAAAATGTTTAACAAAACTATTTAGGACATTATGATGTAGACAACTGTTTTTGAGCTTATGATTTGATTGTGTTTGCCGCCTACCAGATTAAAACAGTCATCATTTTATATTCCCTTCTGATCGGGACTGCGGAGGCAAAAACTGGACTGGTATTTCGATGCAGCTGCAAATAAGACTCCCTATAGCAGTTAAGGAATCACAAAAGTAGCTGGCCTCTGGCATTGCATCAGAACTCAACACCGCCGATCCGGGGGTCGTTCCGAACTTCAAACAATCAAGTCCGGCATTTTAATCAGCCATCTCAGCCATGGTAACTCTAACGCCGCGCAATCAACTGCGATTGCACTGCTTGGTACCGTTTCAGCTCTTAAAATTGCAAACCCACCATGGGTCGAACCGACGGTTCCCCTTGGGGCCCGGTCCGACGGGTCCATTGGTGTCGGCGAGGAACTAATTTTCGCGCTTCTAAATTGACCGAGTACGGAATAATTGAAATTTTATTTGCTCTCCGGCCTGCCATCAACCCGCGATCCGCGAAAACCGCAAGGCTTTTGCTTCTTTCACGCATCTCCGCTCATTTATTATACGTTCGGCCGGCGTAACCTTAACCGACCGAACGGCTTTGGATGATCGTGGCCGCCGGACTCCGCACGGCCAAGCATCAGAAATGCAGTGCATATCTCCGGCACACCTGCACCGACCTCCACCGACAGGACTCCGGTTCGAAATGGGGTGATAATAATGTCTTTAAAATAGTTGAACACACCTCGTTACCACACGCGTTCGCGAATGTGCGGCACAATAATTGAAATGGTTTTCCGATCGTTTCTCCTTTATCCTCCGGATAGTGGAACTCTGATGCTCGTGATAGAAGAATCGATGCTAATTGTGAAACTGACACCAGCAGATGGTCTGCAGAATCACTAACTTTTACTTATGGAAAGGGGCACATTTTTATTAACAGTGATCAGTTATTTTACCATTCTTAAGATAAAACATGGGCTGAAAAGTCCCGAGCCTAACAAGCAGAACACGATTTTTTGGTACAAAATAACTCATTCATCAACCTAATCTCCATCAAGAGCAACGCAATCATTCCAGCGCCGCTCTAATATTTCAATACTACTTTTGTATCTTTTCCCTTAAAATAGGCCTCAGTTTAGCGATAACCTTTTCATTCATGCAAAATTCCATTTTTTGTAGGTGCAAACAGCCAGTAGTCGCTGGGAGCCAAATCTGGCGAAAACGGTGGATGTGGGAGCGAAGTTCGAAGTTT
Source organism: Malaya genurostris (assembly GCF_030247185.1). Classification (NCBI taxonomy): domain Eukaryota; kingdom Metazoa; phylum Arthropoda; class Insecta; order Diptera; family Culicidae; genus Malaya; species Malaya genurostris. Next base: position 131,780,889 of record NC_080570.1, read on the forward strand.
ATTTCATGTAGTTTTGCCATTGTTTTAATTGACCTATGACACGGTGCGTTCAGCCGTTTCTTTGCAATTTCAGCCTTCAAACGCACCAATAATGCTATAAATAGTCGATAAATATTTCACCACACACCTCCCAAAATACCGAAGTCATAACCTTTTCCAAACGATTGTTGTGCTTTTGAACGCTTTGGACAAAATTCACCTGTTGCTGTCCACTCAGATGACGAACGTTTTGATTCCGGAGTGAAGTGATGAATCCATGTATCCTCCATTGTCACATATCGACGCTAAATCACTTTGATCGATTTTGGTAGTATACCATTCTACCGTTGATTTCGAGTAGTGGCAAGAAGCATGATCTTGCCAGAAGACAACTGGCTTCGAATCATGGGTAGAAGTCGTTTTTGTAAACATTCCTTGATGTATATTTCGCTGTTCATTGAAGCAGTGATGATGACGGGTTTCGAAATCTTACCGCAGCTACAAATTGCTTGCCATACCATAGCTTTCTTACCAAATTTTTCGATTTCAATCGATGTCTCGGACTGGTTTAACACTTGCCCTTCTCGCACCGTATTGTGGTCCCAGCAAGGATTTGTAATCGAGTTTCATGTAGGTTTCGTCGTCCATGGTTATGCAGTTCAAATTTCCAGCAAGAATCGTATTGTACAGCTTTCGAACTCTCGGCCTGATCGATGCTTCTTGTTTCGGACTACGTTCTGGTTGTTTCTGCTTCTTATAGGTTCGAAGATTCAAACGTTCTTTAGCACAAAGAACATTTGACTTCGAAGTGCCTACTGTTTTGGACACATCCCGAACTGAAACCTCCTTCTTTTGCTCAAATGCCTTCAGTATACGTTTATCCAACTGAGGGTTAGCAAGACCTTTTTTTCGACCCGTTTTCGGTTTATCGTCAAAGGTGTTATCCTCAACGAACTTCCTGATTGCATTTCGCACGGCTTTTTCACTTACTCCTTCCATTTTTGCTATCTTTCTCAGTGACAGTCCGCGTTCTGTGCACTATTTGTACACAATTTTTCGCCGTTGTTCTGCTGAAAGTCCACGCATTTCGAAACAAACTAATAAAAACAAATAAACAACTGCACAAGTGGTTAGAGGAGAGTGTAAACAACAGGACGCAACCATAAAAATTGACAGATTCTGAACCATTGCGAAATGGCAGCAGTTTTTGGTTGCGTCCATACTTTCTGGGACAGTCTTTACGTTTGAAGTCAGCCAACCAACGTTTTTTGTTGTTTGTTATGGAGCGGAGTCTCCATAATACTATTCAAGTCATTGGTTCGCTTGAACGGTATTTTTCCCATCAAGAACCAGTATTAAATTAAAACACTTAAAATTGTTTTTGATTCATTGTTCTGAAAATAATAATAACAGCGTGACTCTTAGCACAATAACTCACAAACTAATGAATAGAATATCATGAAATTTTAACAGCTATCTTTTAAAGGTTCGTATTAGCTGGAAAAATGTGACTGCAATGAAACTAGCGCCATCCATGTGTTAGGCCCGGGACTTTTTATCCCATGTGTTACAATAATCGTCATAAATTAGTAATCTATTCCAAATAAATCACTTAATAAAGTATAATTTAGTATGAGCTGGACGATAATAATATACTAGCTTAACGAATAGAATTGAAATATTGTTTTAGTTTGCTTTTGTCATTGTGAAATCGACAGCTTCTGGATGCTTGTTGTATACAGCCATCCAGGCGCGTATACAGACGGGTGTTTTAGGGGTTGAAACCCCCTCCAAAACTCAAAAAATTATTATATTATGAATACTTTTCTATTTGAATATTTAAGTCAATAAAAAATGATTAATATTCAACAAACGACTTTTTACCCCAAAATTTTTCATATGATCATATACATATTTCTATTCGTATTGATCAACATGTTTTTAAACACCCCCCGAAAAAAATTTCTGGGTACGCGCCTGCAGCCATCAATTGATTTATTGGTTCATTTTTTGCATAATTTGTTCGCTGGTTGTTTGTAATAAAAATATTTCGATTTGGTATGCAAAAATTAAGTTTAGACAGGAGTTCACTGGAATCCATATCCATACGATCCGAGACAATGTCATTTTCAAATGAGAGCATTGAAATTTATCTGCGTTCATCTGTACTGATCAGTACAGCGGGTTTTATAGGGCGGAAGCGGAAGTCTTGTCCAACCGAAGGTAATTTACAAAAAGCAAATAATAAAAAAAATTGTGCTGATTCTATTCGATCTTCAAACGTGATTAAGTAAGATGATCAAACTAAGCTACTGTATTCTAGTTCTTAAATTTCAGAATCTAGTATTAGTATAAGTCCCTAATTCTTTCGGATATTTTGAACTGTTTGACTTCCTAGAGTGAGAATCAAGTCTGGCGTATTTCTACTACTTTTTTTAACATCTAGTTGAAGAAGACTTTTGTTACATCATGTATAAAAAGAAAGATTTTTTTCTTGGTAAACCTTGGCATTCTCACTTTTTTTTATTTCTAAAAATAGTTTTTTTTTCGTCTGACTGCATTAGAACTTTTTTTTAGAATAAAGGAAATGTCGTTAACAAACAAGATAAATAAAAGAGGACCTATTTGAGATCCCTGGGGGACCGCGGAACTAACGTGTATCGAGCTCGACTTTTTACCCCTGAATTTTACAATTTGTTGACGATTTGCTAGATAAGAATCCAACCATTTAAGAAGACCTGCAAAGATACCCAGTTTTTGAAACTTGAACGTGAGCATAAGTATGTCATCACGATCGAATGCTTTGCCGATATCTGTATAAAGTGCTTCAATGTGATTTCCCTTGACCGTAGCGGTCATGGTATAGTTGACGAATACAAGAATGTTTGTCATTATCTATCGCTCAGAAGCTTCAGAAGATTGATATAAGGAAAGAGGTTTTCCACATATCTGGAAAAACTCCAGTCCGAAGCGAATTATTAAAAAGCCGAGACGAAGGGGTTGCCAGATCTAATGCAAATTTTTCATAAATATGAGTTGAATCCAATCAGGTCCAGTACTTTTACAGGTATCTAATTTGTTTAGGGCATCTATGATGTCTAACACTTTGTTCTGATTTACATTAATAACTTTAGTAAACTCTGGGAAGAAATTAAAATATTTACGATCTCGTTCATCTTCAGAAAACTTCGTGTAGATTTGTTGAAAAAATTTAGCGAAAAGATTACAAATTTCTTGTGAGTTATGACCAATGTTTTCCTGTAGATCCATTTTTGACGGAAAATTTTCAGATTTCAGTTGGTTTCTAACGTAACTAAAGATTTTGTTTGGGCAAGACTTTATTTTTTCTGTTAAGTTTTCAAGTTATACTTTTTTAATGCAGTATCAATTGCAATTGCGCATGTCATGATTTCTAAGAAGCGTCTTCAAAAATAATGTTTTACTGGCTTATTTCTCAAATTTTCTTCGAAAAAAATATTTCGAAAAAAAAATTTCTTATATCAATTATAATCGGTATGAATTTCTTATATCAATTATAATCGGTATGATCTCATGAGAATTTTACAATATTAATCATAAATTGCAATTGCCAAGTTCGAAAAGCTATTTCACCATTCATCGCGAGTTCCGGAGTCCCTAAAGGAGGCCATCTGGAACCGTTCATATTCTTATTATACTTGAGCGACTTAAATTTTTCATTTGTATGCATGAAGTTATCGTTTGCCAAAGACTTCAAAGTGTCCCATCTCATCAAGGATTTTGACGACGCTCGCTTTGTTACAATCACAGTTAGATGTATTTTTAACTGGTGCTGCGTTAACGCTCAACCCTTCAATACGCTATCCTTGTTTGGGTACCATATTACCAAACCGATAAGCTTCGAATAGAAGCTAACACATGGATCAATAAGTCCCGAGACTAATAATGGAAACAACATTTTTTTGCAAAATTTTTTTTTTATTCATCAACATAATCACCTTTTAGGGTGATACAATGGTTCCAACGTTTTTCCAATTTTTCAATACCATGTTTATAAAAAAATTTATCTTTCGCTTCAAAATAAGCTTCAGTTTCAGCGATGACCTCCTCATTTGAGCCAAATCTTTTTCCCTGGAGCATTTTTTTTAAGATCAGCAAAGAGCCAGTAGTCACTTGGGGCTAAATCTGGCGAGTATGGGGGGTGGGGAAGCAGATCAAAACCCAATTCGTTCAATTTCGCCATTGTTTTCATCGACTTGTGTTTTTGTTCCATCGAAAGCAATCGCGGCACCCACTTGGAAAAAAAACCGTTTTCAGGCTCAATTTTTCATGAAGGATAGTAAATACACTTCCATATGATATCTGTGTCATCTCAGCAATCTCACGGAGCTTCACTTTACGATCTTTCATTATAATTTTTGTCACTTCACTCACATTTTCCGGTGTAACGGCTTCCACAAGTCTACCCGAGCGTTCCGCGTCATTTGTGTCGGTACGACCACGTTTAAACTCGGCGAACCACCGACAAATCGTTGCTTTTGATGGACAAGAGTCCGGATAACATTTTCCAATCCATTGTTTCGCTTGCACGGTGTTTTACCCATTAAAAACAATGTTTTATCAAAACACGAAACTAGGTTTTTCCATTTTTTAAACAAACTACAAAACGACTTTACTCCAACATCGATAACTCTGTTTCTGGTCGGATCGATTTAAAATTTTGACCCGTTTCAAGCAAAGGTTAATACTCTAGAAAGACGTGGTTACTGGTTTACTACGAGCGCCATCTCTGCTTTAGTCTCGGGACTTATTGATCCATGTGTTATTCAGTAAAATTTTGTTTTGTTTTGCTTTACACCGTCTGCCATGAAGAGATGCACCCAATCTTTCAAACTACGAAAATCGTTGTAGGCTCATCAACCTTGATTTGTTATCAGTTCTCTGCGAAGCCAAGCCGTTTTTGTTGCGGATTTAATTCAATCCCGAATATATTGCGTAGAATTTTTTTTAATATCTACGTAGAATTTGTCACACATCACTGTAAAACGTCTTTTTTTAAGACTTTTACCAAATAGTTTTCATTGTAGATTGCGTTTTTGGAAATTGCAGGTATTTATAGTAAATAGTAAGATAGATTAGATTACGATTGCTTGCAAAATGTATCATTTGTATAAATGTAATCTGTTGTTTCAAAAAATGAGAAGGTTTTATATTGTTGGAGAAGAAGAATTAAAATTTCAACTCCATTGAGCTTTTCCCTTGCTCCTAAGTAAATAAATAGATAATTTAAATTCGTGTCCGTGGAAAGCGACTGTAACAATCTTACTACCATAAACGTTGAAGTGCCACAGGGTAGCAATATAGAACCACTATCATTTCTTTTGTATATTAATGATACAGGCAACCTACAACTTTCCTTTTACACACACACGCACCTAGAGAAAATCGTGTAAATTTACGTATTCTGAGACTGATATATATGAGTGTCAAAAAAACGTAGATTATAAAAAAAATTCACAGTAAACCTATCTTATATTTAATGCGTTGAAATTGACGTTGATGTTTGACGTATATTTATTATAATTCTTGAAAAATTCAGTCGTTTCACGGATTATGTTCTTATGAAATGTGTCATATGTGGATTTCCGTCACCGTGTAAATTTAATAATTTCTTGCTGTGCGTAGAATCTATGCATATGTGGTTTTCATTTCCTGTGCAAAATCAAAGCTCGATTTGAAAAAAATAAACCTCCCCACCACCTCTCAACTAACTGAGTTTGTGCGGCAAGCAGTGGGTTATTGAGGAAACAAGATACAATCTGAACTGATCTGAATAAGCTTAAATAAGAGACAAAAAAAATCTGGAAAGAAAAACAAACAGCATTCATTGGAAGATGAATTTTGGGTCAGTGTTGCTTTACAAATTATTTATTTTGCGTTACAGACCGACGTTTTGATAAATATTCCTTCATCTTCAGAGAAAAAACGACTAAAATAAAGGGCGATTTTTTTGCTGGTATCTTTTTGGCAGAGACGCGTGAACCGGGTCTTGTGTCATTGTCAAACTTATTTAGTTTGGTCTATAATTCGATCGAACTTGGCAAAGGAAGATCAACTTTTTTTTATCGAAAAAATGTGTTCAGTGACGAAGCACATTTCTGGTTGAATGTTGCAAAAGCTACCAATGCATCCCAAAAAAGTCACTGTTTGGTGGGGATTATGAACCGGTGGCATCATCGGGTCGTACTTTTTTAAAGGTGACGATGGGTTGAACGTTTCTGTAAATGGCGAGCGCTACCGTGTGATGATTTTTACCCAAAATGGAAGACATCGACATGTCTGATGTGTGGTTTCAACAAAACGGTGCCACATCCTACACGACACGCGAAACAATTACCAAATTGAAAGCCGCCTTCGGTGAACAGTTGGATAACCTAGCAACGATTGATGCACTGAAACTCAATATTGAAGCATTTATTCGTGAAATACCGACCGATATGTTGTGGAGAGTCCGCCAAAATTGTACCTTGCGTTTGGGTCATCCAAAGCGGTGTCGCGGCCAACATTTGCATGAAATCATCTTCTAACATTGAAATATATTGATCGTTCTATCGATTCCAACCAAAATTTCATAATTTTTCTTAAATCAAATCCTATATCTCTTAAAAAAAATCACCATTTATTAGCAGTCAATATGCATATTCTTTGGGTTCCTCAATTCGAATCAGAATCATTCGCTTGCAACATCAAACAGTAGGAGCGAGACAAACTATTTCTATTCATAAACGTGCTAGCATAATTTCTCTTGCTACTTAGAAGCGTTGCCAATGGAAAATGTCACATATGTGTGAGATCAATACAAATCGATAGCATGTGCTATACAACGTGGAAACGAAAACCGGCTGTCACTTATAATTTACCCTTTCTATTTCCAATAAACCAGAGACTACTAACCAGTGGTGAACATAGTGAAAGAAGTACATAGCAATTAAGTTTTGCACGAACATAACATAACCTCACAAAAATGAACAGAATGAACTTTTTTTGACAGTCGCCGTGTATTTGTTTACAGTTTAAAAGTTCATCAGAGGTTCATCATTTGAATTTAAAACTTGCAAGTCGCCTTACACTAAACAGATTCATACAAATATCGCTCCTTGATGTTGGAAACACATACAGGGCAATCTTTTTAGTTCTGTTCACTGTGGAACACGTTTTTAATAGGCACTTTTTCGTCATTTTTCAATATAAGGTAAAGCCCATGCAGTACTGCTGCACCGTCAAGGATGAACGCTTGTTCATCCTAGGTTTTGAGAGAATATAACTTAACCTCACAATTATATTTTTTATCGTGACGTCACTAATGAACAAAGATTCATCCTTGACAGTTCAGCGGTACTGTTTACAAACCAGTTTAAACAAAAATCGAAACACACATCTTAAACAATCGTCTATACACTTTGCAACTAGTCACTTTTGAAATATTGATTGGAAATGCTACACAAATTCGATATCTAAGAAACTAGAAACAACACAAGAACTTCCTCCGGAGGAAGAGTACACGTTTTTGGCTGGCTTGATTCTCGACACCGCGATTCAAGCTCAGACGAAACGTGTACCCGGCGCGAAAACTAACATCCGTCCTCCCAACCCGTGGTGGGACAAAGAGTGCTCGGAATTAAACGCGGAGAGAACTTCATCATTTATCGAGTTTAGGAAAAACGGAACACCTGATAATTTTAGAAACTACGCGGCATTAGACGCTAAGATGAAAAGCTTGATTAAAGCGAAGAAAAGCGGTTATTGGCGTCGATTCGTAGACGGATTATCGAGAGAAACATCAATGAGTACTCTTTGGAACACAGCCCGACGAATGCGCAACAAAAACACCACGAACGAAAGCGAGGAATATTCTAACCGCTGGATATTCGATTTCGCTAAAAAAGTATGTCCTGACTCTGCTCCGGAACAGACGATCATGCGCGTCGCCTCATCTAACAGAAACGAAACACCTTTTTCGATGGTCGAGTTCTCACTTGCGCTTTTATCGTGTAACAATAAAGCTCCGGGGTTAGACAAAATCAAATTCAACTTGTTGAAAAATTTGCCTGACTCTGCCGAAAGGCGCTTATTGAATTTATTCAATAGGCTTCTTGAGGATAATATTGTCCCACATGACTGGAGACAAGTAAGAGTTATCGCCATTCAAAAACCAGGGAAACCAGCCTCCGATCACAATTCGTATCGGCCGATTGCTATGCTTTCCTGTATCCGGAAATTGTTCGAAAAAATGATTCTGTTTCGTCTAGACAATTGGGTCGAAACTAATGGTTTACTTTCAGATACACAATTTGGTTTCCGCAGGGGCAAAGGAACGAACGATTGTCTTGCGTTGCTCTCAACAGAAATTCAAATGGCATTTGCTCGTAAAGAACAAATGGCGTCAGTTTTCCTAGACATTAAGGGGGCTTTTGACTCAGTTTCTATAAATATCCTATCTGAGAAGTTGCATCAGCATGGTCTTTCGCCAGTTTTGAACAACTTTTTACATAATCTATTGTCTGAGAAACACATGTACTTTGCGCATGGTGATTTGTCGACAATACGATTCAGTTACATGGGTCTTCCTCAGGGCTCATGCTTAAGCCCCCTTTTATACAACTTTTACGTAAACAACATTGATGAATGTATCAACACATCTTGCACGCTAAGACAACTTGCCGACGACAGCGTTGTGTCTATTATAGGACCCAAAGCTGCCGATCTCCAAGGACCATTGCAAGATACTTTCGACAACTTGTCGACATGGGCTCTTCAAATGGGTATCGAGTTCTCTACGGAGAAAACTGAGCTGGTTGTATTTTCAAGGAAGCGAGAACCAGCACAACTACAGCTTCAACTAGGGGGTGAAACCATAGCTCAGGTCTTCACATTTAAATATCTCGGGGTCTGGTTCGATTCCAAAGGCAACTGGGGATGTCACATTAGGTATCTGAAACAAAAATGCCAGCAGAGAATCAATTTTCTTCGCACAATAACCGGAACTTGGTGGGGTGCCCACCCAGGAGACCTGATCAGGCTTTACCAAACAACGATATTGTCCGTAATGGAATATGAATGCTTCTGCTTCCGATCCGCCGCGAACACCCATTTCATTAAACTGGAAAGAATTCAGTATCGTTGTTTGCGTATTGCCTTAGGTTGCATGCAGTCGACTCATACGATGAGTCTCGAAGTGCTCGCGGGCGTATTACCGTTGAAAAATCGATTCTGGGATCTCTCATATCGATTGCTTATCCGATGCGATATCTTGAATCCGATGGTGATTGAAAACTTCGAAAGGCTTGTCGAGCTCAATTCTCAGACCCGTTTTATGTCCTTGTATTTTGATTACATGGCTCAGAATATTAATCCTTCTTCGTTTGTTTCCAACCGTGCTCATTTCTTGGATACTTCTGATTCTACTGTGTTTTTCGACACATCCATGAGAGAAGAAATTCATGGAATTCCGGATCACGTGCGCCCTCAAGTGGCCCCATATATTTTCTATAATAAATTTAGAACAGTCAACTGTGAAAAGGTGTTTTACACTGACGGATCAAACATCGACAGGTCCACAGGCTTCGGCATCTTCAATCAAAACATCACCGCTTCTTACAAACTCAGTGATCCGGCTTCAGTTTACGTCGCAGAATTAGCTGCTATTCAGTACACCCTCGGGATCATTGAAACCTTGCCCAAAGACCATTATTTCATTGTCACGGACAGTCTAAGCTCAATAGAAGCTCTCCGGGCAATGAAGCCAGGAAAGTATCCCCCATATTTCCTGGGGAAAATACGGGAACATTTGAGAACTTTATCTGAACGGTCTTATTTAATATCGTTAGTCTGGGTCCCTTCGCATTGTTCCATTCCGGGCAATGAAAAGGCAGACTTATTGGCTAAAGTGGGCGCATTGGAAGGTGATATTTATGAAAGACCAATCTGCTTCAATGAATTTTTCAGTATCTCTCGTCAGAAAACTCTCGAAAGTTGGCAAACTTCATGGAGCAATGGCGAACTGGGACGATGGCTGCATTCCATTATCCCTAGGGTATCGACGAAACCTTGGTTCAGGGGGATGAACGTGAGTCGCGATTTCATTCGTGTTATGTCGCGGCTCATGTCAAATCACTACACCTTCAACGCACATCTCCGGCGTGTTGGGCTTGCGGAGAGCGGTCTCTGCACCTGTGGCGACGGTTATCAGGACATCGAGCATGTCGTGTGGTCGTGCGTAGAGTATCGTGACGCCAGGTCGAAGCTACTGGAATCCCTTAGGGCCCGAGGTAGACCGCCTGAGGTTCCGGTTCGGGATGTGTTGGCGAGTCGGGATAGTTCATATATGCTTCTCATATACCAGTACCTCAAACACATTGATATACAAGTGTAATGTGTTTATCCTCGTTCAGAAAGTATAAACTCCACCTACAGGTTCGACACTAACATCCGCCCGATTCTCTCGATCCCCGTCCCTGTCCACCATCTTCATTGGAACTAACAAGATCTTTTTTTGTCACTAACTTTTTCGTTCCCCCTTCCCTGTCTCTTCACCATCTCGATGGCAACTAATTAGATCTCTATCGTTTTCAGACATTTTGTCCCCACATCCCCTGTTTTACCCCGTTTCCACAATATTTACTTTTTTTTCTTCATCTCTTCCGTAACATCACCATCATCGTCCAGGGAAGACCGCTCCAGTCGAAAACCACCATGCGAGCCACCCGCCAGGCCTTCGTAGCCTGGGGGTGTTTCCCGCGGACCCACATGGACCGAAGGATGCGGCCAACATGGATATTTGCAAACGCCATATGGAAGACCCTCATGCAATATCCAATTCACCGGCATTACATAATTATACTATTCTAGTTTTAATATAGTCGTAATTAAGATTAGTAAATATCCTTGGCATCTTAGAGCTTAAGCAGTGTGCCTTAAAATTATATTATAATATTGAATAAAAAAAAAAACTAGTCACTTTTATTTAATAAATCTCAAAATCAAACCGTATCCAATCGTGAACAAATGTTCTAATACTCTATTTAGGTGATACGCACCGTAAAAGGTCTCATCCATGTTGTCTGTTTACAAACAGTACCGCTGAACTGTCAAAATGTGTTCATCCGATTGAGGTTAGCAGTGACGGTAAAAAGCCTAATATTAGGTTTTTTACCGTCACTGCTAACCTCAATCGGATGAACACATTTTGACAGTTCAGCAGTACTGTTTGTAAAAAGAAATTTCTTTTGTTTGTTTATTGACAAATTGGATCAGGCCATTTACGGTCCGCATCGCCTAAATAGAATTTTTAAACATTTGTTCACGATTGAATACGGTTCGTTTTTGATATTTATTGAATAAAAGTGACTAGTTGCAAAGTGTAAAGATGATTGTTTTAGATGTGCTCTTCGATTTTTGTTTAAGCTTGTTTGTAAATAGTACCGCTGAACTGTCAAGGATGAATACTTGTTCATTTGTGTCGTCACGATAAACAATCTAATTAGGTTTTGCACGAACATGACATAACCTCACAAAAATAAACAGAATGAATTTGTTTTGACAGTCGACGTGTACATGTTTACAGTTTAAAAGTTCATCAGAAGTTCATCGTTCGAATGCAAAAATTGCAAGTCGTCTCACACTCAACAGATTCATTCATAAATCGCTCCTTGATGATGGAAACACATACAGGGCAATCTTTTTAGTTATTTTCACTGTGGAATACGTTTTTAACAGGCACTTTTTCGTCATTTTTTCAATTTTTAACTTTCAGTCGCAAAACAAAACAAGTACACGGCAACTGTCAAAGATGAACTTGATTCATCGGCAGTTCATTTGTGTCGTCATCGTGCAAAACCTAATTCAATGAATGAACATCATATACGATGACAAGTCTCGGTTGATTTTTCATTGGGGCGTATAAGCAAGTGACAGTTTCTCTTTAATCAATCCCTCTTTCGATTATTGTGATGTGATTAAAAAGATTTTCTTTGATATCACCATTCTGTTTGAAAGTCGAAAGTTTCGGGTATCATTTCATGCAAAGAGTTAAGTGATAAACGTGGAAACCGCTTGGTAATTAATAGAAGAGAAAGTAAACAAAGAGAAACTGTCACTTGCTTATACGCCCTTTTGAAAAATTAACCGAGAAGTTTTGTTTCCGTCTAAACCAGTCTCCTGCTATGACGTCATGAAACTGTGGCGAGCATCATTCTGCAAAAACCAAAACAATGAAGAAGAATGCCTAACAAAAAATTGGATATTACAAACTACTTGTTTATTCAGTACCCTTTACCGCACTTCCCCACTAATTGTCGATCAGAATATCATCACTACGATAAGGAAACTAAGATTTTTCTCGATTTGAAACGCTCGAATGTTTGTCTACCATACTCTGAGCACTCTGATTGCCCACCAAATGCCCCAGATGTTGGCTCCTGGCGGGCTGGTCTGAACAGTATTGAATTTTTATGAATTGGTTTTGAATATTCCGTTCCGAGTCCGAATACTATCTAAGAATTATGAGCAAATTTTTTTTATTAGAATCCTGCTGTTAAAGGTACTGGCCTCAATTCACATCAATCATTAAGCAAAACAGAGTTAGCATCAGCCTTCGTATCAGACCACGAATATTCGCGGTCATTAATCAGAAAAAACCGAAAGAAAACATGAATCTTTTTACAAAAATTGGTTTCAATCTTGCAGTTTGTATTAACCACACACACACGTTAGAAGATAAAAAAAAAATCTTCGTCACACTACAGCGCGTTAATGTTCGAAATTGATAATAAATGCCTATAATTATGGCATTTCTTCGGCAGTGTTTCGGCGAGCGCTTTTTCTCTCATTCTCTGTGATGCGCAAATTCATTGCAGCTACCCAACCCAAACCGACCAACCAATCAACCAACGGTGGCCCCATCCGATCGAACCGAGCTTGGGCCGATCGCAGGATCTCTGCTGAAGGGAAGTGAAGCTGCATCGAGAAGCATCGCCGCGCAGAACTGCGAAATGAAATGCACTTCTTAATGAAATCGTAATGTGTATAACAAAGTTGTTATTAAAATAAATTGCCGGGCTCGTCGGATAGCGCAGACCTGCCTGTTGTCTGCTTCTGGTTGGTTTTCTCGTTCCGGGTAAGATTTGAGTGGATCTTGATGATGCAGTAGGAATGTTTTAAAAATTTGACGGTTTGATCCTACGCCGTAAGTAGCATTTCGATGCAAGATCTAAGAGAGTGTTTTACATCGTTGCACATGAGGTTTGATTTCCTTTGTAACCCTGCTGGGGTCAGTCAATCTTCAATCACTGCTCGCGAACTGTTTTCATAATTGAAAATGTTCATTTTTATGTTGATTTTTATGTTCATTTTCAAATTTAAATTATTCCCCTCACTAGTAATTGCTTCATAAATAAATATCTTTTCCTGCTGAACGTCGTCGAACCGGACGCGGAAAGGTAGCGCACAAGCCGAGCGTATCGCACCGTTGATGACGGCTCGAAAGTGATCGTAAAAATGTTGGTCTACCTCGACACCAGGTCCCAGGAACTGTTCGACTGTCTGGAAGCTGATATTTTATGGGATTTTTGCTTACTCATCTCGGTGCGCTACCATTTCTAGTGAATCCATTCCTGCGTGCGACCTCGAACCACTTCAGTTCGAGGCTCGAAAAAAAATAAGCCACCGGGAACCAGGGGTTCCTCTAGGTGGCGCAGCTTCCGTCAACCATCCCATCAGGAAGCTGCCACCAGGGGAACACACAAGAAGCCCGGAATAACATGACCGGGGTAGCTACGCGCATCGTTTGACCATAACCATTTCCAACAGCCATCACCAAACATAAAATAATTTGATTTATTACTACCGCCAGGCTCACCCAAGGCTGATGGAGCCTTGTGCGCCCGGCTGCGCTGAGCTACGGAACATCAACGGTGTGACTTATGGGTCGTGAAACGGATTACCGATGCTCACGCTGCCAAACTGCCGTGACCAAAATTGGTGCCAATTACCCGAGGGCTACTGAAATTGATTTTTGCCACCTTCTTCCTTTTTGTCGAAAATGGACTCGATTGTGTGAAAAAGGCGACTTTGGGCCCTCGCTAGTAAGACGGACGTTTTTTTTGTTGTTTAATAAAACTTAAGGTCGGAGCAGTTAAATTCGGTGGAATTTTTGTTGCTATTATCGTAAATTTTGCGATGCAAAAACTAAGAATCTTTTTATGCCGGAGCACATTTAGCTTCGAATGCTTCTCTTTCTAGTAGAGGATGATTTAAGGCAGTTGATACAACATTCGGGTTCAAAACGGCGGACGAACTCCTGAATTGGCAAAAACCGAACAGTGCGTAAAAATTCGTCGAAAACATGAATTTTGTAGGCAAGAAGATAAAACATCCTTTCGAACCAATATCCTTAAATTGGTTCCAACAAACAAGCTACAATTGTAAAGTCATTCTCTTTGACAACGACGACGACGGCTGAGGAAGATGATGATGATGATGATTTTCCCATCAAGCTTCTGTTTCGAGATCATCGGTGGCGGTTTGTTATTTCGTTCGTCGTTTCCTTCATGCGCCGGCCCGATGAGATTGCGCAAAGCCGACTCCGATGACTCCGGAGGAATTCCTTTCGAGGCCCCTTCGGGAATTTCGATTTGCTGGACCCCATTGCCCTGCCCCGGCTTGCTGCAAAGCAAAACCAGAGCAGAAAGGAGGAGGGACCGCCGTGATCACATTCGTTAAGTAGTGAATTATAATAATGATCGAGCAGGAGGAGGGCTACGGCATCGCTCTTCTTTTGTTACGCGCGTGTGAGACGTTAAAAATTTTCGAACGAAAGAAATGATTTTCCACCGGTTGACCGCGCCGGGAAAAGATAAATGTGGGAATGGAGACGGTGGCTTTTCATCTACGAGCTGCAGCTACTTAGTTGAGCTGTCGTTGGTTGCATGGATATTGAGTTTTTTTTTTGCCTGTCTCTTCACATCCAATGAAGAAGGAGGTCCAATCGATCAAGTTCTGTCTTAATTAGGTGTGCCTTTCTTTGTGCCTGTTTGGACTACGACACACAGTGGTCTGCGGTGTTCCAGGTTCCCAGGCGCAGTCACGGTAGTTTCTCTTGCAAGTGTATGCTTCGCAGTGAGGTGCCTCGATGCATCCATCAAGCAGTAGCATGAATGTAAGGATTTCTGCCTGAATGAAGAGCTTATCCATTGGTCAAATGTGCCGCAAGGGGAATGTCAGAAGAGTGTCTTTACTTCAAACTGGACAGTTCTTAGACATTAAGATAAACGTTTGCATATCTATTTAGCAATCCTGAGTGAACCTGAAAAAATAAAAATAAAGATGAATTATTCATGTAAAATCATCATACAACATTGTTCTATCTTATTACATGTCAATTAAACTTTATTTGTTCCCGAATTCCCAATTTCTCTTTGCTATCAACCAAGTAAGCTTTAAGATTCCAAAGTCGGGATTTTATAACTAAAAAAATGTACAACGAATTTCATTCACATTACTGTCGCACGCTTTCTACAATGTTTGGAAACATATAGGACAATTTCTTGAACCCCTTTTAGTTGAATGTGAATCGATTGAGCCACAATAACATGTTATGTAACATTTAATAGAAAATAATGCATTGATTGATAAAGTATGTTTGATTATTTTCGATGCCATCTCATGATATTATGTATTTCAGGATTTTCAAAAGATGGAAATGAACAAATTGAAAAATTTCAGGGGTTAGTAAGGTTTTCAGAAGACAAGTATAAGAGTGGGCATTTGAATACTTATGAACAAGAATAATTGCTATGACTAGTCCGTGAACAAAGGATTTTGCAAAAATAAAACATTTGCATGATTAGCAATGTTTTTTACCGAAAAAAGCCGGACAGATACAATTGGAAGTGTGAGAAAAAACATTCAAAACATTTAACTATTTCTTATTGAAATATATGTATCTTCAAAAAAAATTAAACGTTCAAAAAATTTGAACTCCTAACAATACTTGAAACAACTTAAATCTGTTTTAATTCCGTACTAGACCACAGTATCTTCCATTAAAACCCCCCTTCATTTGAATCTAAGTTCGTTGAAATCTCTAAGAAAAGCAAATAAATCATTTGAAATTGGCATTTTTACATTAATCACCCGATAATTCCGGAACCGAAAGTCGGATACAGATGAAATTCAGAAGTTTTGTTAACGGACCATAAGACCATTCATTTGAAAATGCATTAGTTTGTGAAAATCGGTCTAGCCATGTCTGAGGAAAGTGGATTCCAGAACCGTCGCCTACTAATATTAACTACCGATAGGAAAACTTTAAATAGCGTTTGAATGCTTGTTTCGGTTTGCTATGCTTGTTGGGCTTGTAGGACAAGCAAAATTATGAGCTCCAGTTTCTTTTGTGTGTAAATTCAAGAAACACAAGCCAATAAAGTCTACTGTCATTATCCCGGTAGTATCGACGCATAATATAACAATGTTGATGAATTCAAAGTCATCTTAGATTTTGGAAGACTACATTTCAACATAGCCTATGTTTACAGGTGTAAAAGAAATTAGGTACTAAATTGAACACAACGAATAATGAGAATATGCTGTTTGACGCTCTTAGCGAGCAACGAGTCTTCTAAAATTCCTCTTGGAATTCAAATATATGAGAAATGTACACAGAGATGCCTATATATCTGAAGTAATCAATAGGCTACATTAGCAGCGAATCTTCTAAACTGTAGATAAATCTGTAAAAGTTTCTCTGGCAGCCCTGTAGAGTAACCGTACGCATTAGGTTTTTTACCGTCACTGCTAACCTCAATCGGATGAACACATTTTGACAGTCCAGCAGTACTGTTTGTAAACAGAAATTTCTTTTGTTTGTTTATTGACAAATTGAATCAGACCATTTACGGTCCGTATCACCTAAATAAAGTTTTAAAACATTTGTTCACGATTGAATACGATTCGTTTTTGATATTTATTAAATAAAAGTGACTAGTTGCAAAGTGTAAAGATGATTGTTTTAGATGCGCTCTTCGATTTTTGTTTAAGCTTGTTTGTAAACAGTACCGCTGATCTGTCAAGGATGAATACTTGTTCATTTGTGTCGTCACGATAAAAAACCTAATTGATCAGTAACTCAGTACGATGATGCTAAAATCAGAACTCACCTTTGAGAATTCGGAGAGAGGGTTAGGCACAATTCTCGGTTGATTTTTCAAAAGGCCGTAAGAGCAAATGACAATTTGTTCACTTTCTCTTTCGATTATTGTGATGTTATTATAGAGATTTTCTTGGGTTTCACAATTCTCTTTAAAAGTCGAATGTTTCGGGTATCGTTTTATGCAAAGAGTTGAGTGGCGAACGTGGAAACCGCTTGGTAATTAATAGAAGAGAATGTAAAGAAAGAGAAACTGTCACTTGCTCTTGAGGCCTTCTGAAAAATCAACCGAGAATTATGTTTTGCACGATGGCCACTCAAATGAACTACCGATGAACTGCCGATGAATCAAGTTCATCTTTGGACAGCTATCAGTGATTTGTTTACACATCTATTAGCACGTTTTAGGTTTTTTACCGTCACTGCTAACCTCAATCGGATGAACACATTTCGACAATTAGGTTTTTTACCGTCACTGCTAACCTCAATCGGATGAACACTTTTTGACAGTCCAGCAGTACCGTTTGTAAACAGAAATTTCTTTTGTTTGTTTATTGACAAATTGGATCAGACCATTTACGGTCCGTATCGCCTAAATAAAGTTTAAAAACATTTGTTCACGATTGAATACTGTTCGTTTTTGATATTTATTAAATAAAAGTGACTAGTTGCAAAGTGTAAAGATGATTGTTTTAGATGTGCTCTTCGATTTTTGTTTAAGCTTGTTTGTAAACAGTACCGCTGAACTGTCAAGGATGAATACTTGTTCATTTGTGTCGTCACGATAAAAAACCTAATTCAGCGGTACTGTTTGTAAACATACTTTTTTTGTTTATTTGTCTGTTGACAAACGGATGAGAACGTTCACGGTCCATATCGCCTAAATAGAGTTTCAAAACATTTGTTTAACGATTCGTTTCAGAGTTTTATTAAATAAAAGTGGCTAGTTGTGAAGTGTGAAGATGATTGTTTGAGATGTGTTCCTCGATTTTGTTAAAACTTGTTTATAAACAGTACCGCTGAACTGTCAAGGATGAATACTTGTTCATTTGTGTCGTCACGATAAAAAACCTAATTCAGCGGTACTGTTTGTAAACATACTTTTTTTGTTTATTTGTCTGTTGACAAACGGATGAGAACGTTCACGGTCCATATCGCCTAAATAGAGTTTCAAAACATTTGTTTAACGATTCGTTTCAGAGTTTTATTAAATAAAAGTGGCTAGTTGTGAAGTGTGAAGATGATTGTTTGAGATGTGTTCCTCGATTTTGTTAAAACTTGTTTATAAACAGTACCGCTGAACTGTCAAGGATGAATTCTTGTTCATTTGTGACGTCACGGTAAAAAATCTAATTCAAATTAGAATAAACGCAATGAACACATAAATAAATCACTGATAACTGTAAAAATTGATTAATTTTTGTGAGGTTATGTCATGTTCGTGCAAAACCTAATTAGGTTTTTTACCGTCACTGCTAACCTCAATTGGATGAACACATTTTGACAGTTCAGCAGTACTGTTTGTAAACAGAGTTTTTTGTTTGTCTGTTGACAAATTGGATGAGTCCATCCACGGTCCATATCGCCTAAATAGAGTTTTAAAACATTTGTTCACAATTGGATACAGTTTGTTTTTTAAGATTCATTAAATAAAAGTGACTAGATGTAAAGTGTAAAGATGATTGTTTGAGATGTGTTCTTCGATTTTGTTTAAGCTTGTTTATAAACAGTACCGCTAAACTGTCAAGGATGAACGTAGTTTCAGAACTGAGAACCATCAATACCATAACAATTCGGTGTTAGTAATGATCTCTACTAGGTTTCGCACGAACATGACGTAACCTTACTAACTGAGAAGAATGAACATCGTTTGACAGCTAACGGTGGTTTGCTTACGCGTTCATTCTGATTTGAATACATGTTATCATAAATGTAAACAAACCACCGGTAAATGTCAAACATGAACGTTATTCATCACGAGTTCATTTGTGATGTCCTCTTGCAAAACCTAATTTAATTTTTTATCGTGACGTAACAAATGAACAAATACTCATCCTTAACAGTCCAGCGGTACTGTTTACAAACAAGCGTAAAAAAATTCACGTTTATTCTGTAAATCCTTAAAACAAACCGAATCGAATCGTCAACAAGTGTTTTTAAAATCTATATTAAGGGATATGGACTGTGAACGGTTTCATCCGTCTGTCAACAGACAAACAAACAAAAACTTTATTTACAAACAGTACTGCTGAACTATCAAACAGTGTTCATCCGATTGAGGCTGACAATGGCGGTAAAAACATAATAGGTTTTGCACAAAAACGACATGAATTCACAGAATATACTAGATGAACATCGTTTGACAGCTATCAATGGTTTATTGACTTTTTCATTCCTCATCATTCCGCAGGATTCCTTGTTATTTAAACTGAGAAAAAAATATTGGATTTTCTAGTAATAGTTTGAAAGAAATTAAGAACAAATATTATATGTTACAGTAGTTTAGTGAAAAGGAATAACCAAATTTGAAACATTGAAAAAATCTGGTAACTTATATTAGGAAAAGAGAAGCTTTAACAGTTGTAGCCTTTTATGACATGAACGTGGATCTATCCTTAGCTTAAGTTTTTTTTTGTTACCGCGGGATTCCACACGGCCTATAGATTGGTCCTGCCCGAAAAGATAACAAGAACTATCAATCTCCAAGTGAATTTGAATCTTCTTTTTTCAGATTCTTAAGGTGAAATGTAGCGGAATGCGAAAATCGCGTTTTTGATCAATTATTCATTAGACCGATTTTCGAAAATCCAAAAACACTTAAGTTTTCGAAATCAAATTTATCATAACTAAGTATTCTTAGAATTTTGAAATTTTGCTTTGCCGAGCCGTAATTGGTTTTTGAAATGTGCAAACGGTTACTGTTTCGTTCCACGGGGATGATTTTACAACTGAGAAGAAGTGTTTCTAGCAGAATTACACAAAGAATCTAAAAATGCAACTCAAAATTATAAAATATTAGCTAAAACAACCAAAATTTGAAAAAGTTTACATAAACTTTCCCGCATTTTTTTTATTGCTTGCGCGCTGCTGTTTCGTATTGAGGTGGTGTGAGAAATGCACGGTGGGCACGGTGGCATTATATCGTGAGCAAAAATTACATATCGAATAATGACGCGAATTTATGCAGCATTGGGTTTTTTGTTGAAATAAAAACTAGTTGATACAATAAAATGGATATTGTAAGATATCGTTTATTTTCTAAGTAACTGTCATTTATAATGCTAATAATGTCAAATTCTGTTGAATTCAATGCATTAAAAGGTCTTGGTATTACATTTATTGTTGAATATGACCATTTGTTTCAACAGACTTCGCAGACAACGAGTGGCGGAACCGTATTGGGAAAATACTGAATCCACACCAGGAAAATGTCTGGGTGTGGAAGTCTTAGAATTACATTCCTTTTGAGAAATTTGGCCTTTCTGTTTTAACAGACTTCGCAGCCGACTCATAGCATAACTTCGGTTACATGACTAGTGCTACGATCCTATTGACACAACAGAAGTAATACTTTCTACTTATTCGAAGATGATAATGAAAGTCAATTAGAATGGAATATATTGGCATTGAATGTATTCGATAAGTAAATTCGACCGCGCTCTATCATGCGTGTCAAGTAAATACTTTTACGTAAATTCTATCTTATCGGCGGGAACGCCTAGTGAACGACTGGCAAAGATATCGAAAATACTTTAATGTTATCTCGTCTTCAATCGTTCTTTTGAAGGAGAATCCATGCTTGCTACTAAACTCAAGCATATACATGGTTAGCAAGTTGGTCAATACATATACATATAGCCTCATGTTAGTCATTCATAATTACTCATGATTTATAGCTCTAGTGTAAGAGTAATCACTCACAATAACGATTGAATTAGCATATATTCAAAGTGTGAAAGATTCAAAAATCCATTACGTCCAGTCTTTTTTACAAGCCAATATAACGAGAGGTAAACCCACTGCGCTCAATCATTGAAAAAAGTTCTTGTTTCTATGTGTCCGTTTTTCTTGGTATGCTTTGTGCGACGGTTCGTTCAACTGAAGCGGATAAAATTTTGCGCGCATTTTACGACGCTACATTTCACCTTAAGTGGGCACTGTAAAACCCGATACACTATGGAAAAAGTTGTATGATTATTTTAAAAATTAAATTAAACGACTTTACAGCTAATAGGTAATCCATAGGCATTTGCAAAACATCAAATTCGTCATGTAAAATAGTCATGGTTGCTCACAATGATATTTTTCTTGCAGAAGTAACCGTTCTCAAGTTCTATTGTTAATTTTTGGAACTGCTCCTAAGTGAAAGGGACTTTCATTAAAAAAAACCTTTCGCTGGCACAAAATTCGACATTTCCAAAAATAGAAAACTAAATTTCTACACCAAAATATAGACAAGCATACCAATATTTAGCCAGTTGATAGTGTTTCAACCTGAAGTTGGATACGAAACATCTGATACATTGACATGCTCTCATCGATATCTCTCTATATATATATTATATATTCAGGTTTAGCATCGAAAATAAGGTCCGGCTCAACATATGTGCTATACACAGGTTCTACATAACACCGTGCATGACTTAAGTGCGGTTACTTTCTTTCAAAATGCCTACCAATTAAATAAATCTGAATCAAAAACTGCCCTTTGTGCGCACAGATTTATTTTTTCCGACTTATATAGAACTGTTAGCAGCTCTGATTGACAGTGAAGCGACATCAGTAGTCAAGGGATTCTGTTTATGTCTACATCATTTTCGTTCGTTTTTGAAAGCCTTGCTGTGGCACTGCATCTGTGTTGTGCAGTTGCGAAAATAAACCATTAGATTCCCAGATTTCTGTGTTTCCAGACTATTAGACTTCTAGCATTGTATTGACACGTTTACTTCTTATGTGCCTGTACATATGAGTACAAGGTAAGGAGTGTATCGAAAAGTAGTTAGCAACATTGATTTTTCAATAAAAAAGCGAAAAAAAAGTATTTTGACATTAGTTTTTGATATATTGTAGAAAAATTACATTTTTATGCATTTCACTGATTACATTGAAGAAATCCTAGTTTCTGTGAAACGCTCGCACTTTGGACTTGACATTCTCCATTAAATTCTGCACAGTTACTTTAGTGACTTTCACTGTACCTTCCTTCCGAAAGTGCCGCTTGACAATTGCCCAATACCTTTCAATTGGCCGAAGATCCGGGCAGTTCGGTGGGTTGATGTCCTTTTCCACGAATTGTACATTAGTTTTTGACAACCACTGTAGAACGGAGTTGCTGTAGTGAGCTGAAGCCAAATCCGGCCAGAAGAGAGGTGGTGCCTTATGCTTTCTGTACAGTGGCAGCATTCTCTTCTTCAAACATTCTTCCTCGTACACCTTGGCGTTAATTGTGCCCTTCGTGAAGAAAATCGATGACCGCAAACCACAGGTACAAATTGCTTGCCAGACCAACACCTTCTGCCCAAACTTTTCCATCTCCACCGTGGTGTCAGCGTCGTCCAGGTCCTGGTACACCGATTTCGTATAATATTGCGGTCCGGGCAACGCTCGAGAGTCTCCCTTGGCGTAGGTTTCGTCGTCGATCAGGATGCATCCGTTTTTATTCTGTAGAATCCGGTTATACAGTTTTCGCGCTCTTGTTTTGGTCTGAACTTGCCAGGGGCCAGGGACTTTTTCGGCACCTTCTGTTTCTTGTACGTTTTCAGGGAGTTCCGAACTTTGATCCGTTGAATCATCCCGATGGAGGTGTTGAACTGCTTGGCCAAATCCCACGTCGACGCCGATGGGTTTTTCCTGATGTACGAGGTCTGTTCAAAAAGTACCCGGAATTCTCATTTTTCTAAAAAAAATATTTATTTATTCGTCTACATTTATATGGTAATCCCTTCAAAGTAATCCCCCCTAGATATAATACACTTATGCCAGCGTTTTTTCCAGTCTTCGAAACACCCCTGATAGTCACTTTTTGTAATGCTCTGTAGCACTCTCAGCGATTCTGCCTTTCCCAAGTAGCAATGCGCAACTAGTTCTGATACGACTAGTTCAAACTATGTTGCAACAAGAGCACGAATATGTTTTTTAAGTTATATTGGTTAAAGTTACGAAATTGTGATTTAGGTTCCAAATCACCACATATTTCTGTCATATTGAATCAATTATAATATTTAAGCTATCGTTACTTAATCCAAACATATCTTTAATAACAACTATGCTTCTAGCTACTAGTTAAAAATAAGTTTATTTGACTCCAATAGTAGCAACCCGTAACTAGTTCTGATACCACTTAGCCCAACTATGTCACAACAAGAGCACGAACAAGTTTTTTATGTTATACTGGCTAAAACAAGGTGACGGTAGTATTTCTTTATAACACAAACATTGAACTAACTATCATTTGTAAGTTATCGTTACTTGATTCTAACATATCTTTTATCACAGCTATGGTTTTAGCTACTAGTTGAAAAAAGGTTGCGAAACCATTATAAACACGTAAGATTCAGATATCCTTCGATAGGTTTTCCCAACGTAATGATAACGGAAATACAACCAAAAAAACTTTTGTTGGCTTGAACATGGCGATCACACTATGGAGTCGCAGGAAGTGTATAAAACATAAATAAAACCAGGATATTACTTTTTTCAAAACTACTTTTTAAGGAAAATAATGAAAGGCAGAATAGTCATTTTCCTTCTATGCCCTATCATAAACTCGAAGAAAACAATATATGGATTGAACATCGATTGTTGTATTATAATTATCATGATATATGAATTTAAAATAATGAAAAATCACTCTACTTTGATTAATTTTGAGCATTTTGAACAAAGAGTTTTTTCGTTGTTTATTGTTCATACCTTCATAAACAAATTTAGATTGAAGGCGCATAAAAAAACAGTTAATTAAAATTAAATTCCGCTCGACAGTTTTAAAATCGTCGTGAAACCTGTACCTTGTATCAAGTTTGCGATTTCAAGTACTCTACTGCCTTTTTATTGCTGACAGAAAAGATCTCTGGATCCATTCATTGTTTATACTGTCGATGGTGACTAAGTTTCAACTAGTTTACTTGAACACAAGTTATTTTCAAGTTATGGAATGATAAGTTATTTCAGTATGGCATTACAACGTAACGACAACTTATTTTTAGCCGACTTAACAACTAGTAGAAACTGCGCTTTTTGTGTCACGCAAGTGGTTAGATACTAGTAACAATAACTTAAATGTCTGGTTGCAAACTAGTCAGAAATAAGCTAGCGTAACAAAAATTGTTACTTGGGTTATCTCTTCAATCGATGAAAAACGCTGTCCTTTCATGAGTCTCTTCAACTTTGGGAACAGGAAAAAATCACACGGACCGATGTCTGGTGAATAAGGAGGTTGGGGCATGATTAAAGTCTTGTTTTTAGCCAAAAAATTCAGCAGTTTTGGAACGAATTTTGCTGCCACTCGTTTCATGCCCAAAACATTTGAAAAAATATGATGGCATGAGCCAACTGATATGCCAACTTCATCAGCAACTTCTCTAATAGTGATTCGGCGATCATCCATAATCATTTTTTTCACTTTTCCCACATTTTCATCGATTATTGACGTGCTGGGTCGACCGGAGCGTTCGTTGTCTTCAACGTCTTCGCGGCCATCTTGGAAACGCTTATACCACTCGTAAACAATTGTTTTTTTTCATAGCAGACTCACCGTAGGCTCTCTGTAACATTTCGCACACTTGGTTACACTTTATTTCATTTTTCACGCAAAATTTAATACAAATTCTTTGACTCTTCAATTCTTCCATTGTTTAAACTAACAAAAATCGCCGAGCTCAAAAAAACACGTCTACACCAGCCGCTACAAGACAGAATGTAAACAATGAATACAGCTGAAAATTTCACCATACATTAGGGACATATGTACCAACACAATAAAAAAAAATTTGACTACCGGACTCTCCAGACGCGCGCAATTAAAAAATTCCGGGAACTTTTTGAACAGATCTCGTACTCAACCACTTCTCGATAATATTTTTGACACTGGCGTGGTGCACTTTCACCCGTTTTGCAATTTCGTTGTACGTGACACCACTTTCTGAGCACCAAGTTTTCTTACGCGTTTCCGGATCAATTCGACTCATCATTGAAACAATAAACCGTACCGAAACCAATCGATTGCGCAGCTATTATTGACATGTAAACAAACATGTCACTGCAAAAAATTGAGCCATTTCAGAGTAATAACTGTTTGAATGTTGCTAACTACTTATCGATACACTCCTTAAGACCTACAAATATTTACTTCCTAATATCAGCAAATGAAAACACCATTTGATTTTCAGATTTCTGTGTTTTCATATTACTAGATCTCTGATCTGAATCTGAGTCTGATCAATGAAGAAGTACTGCTTTTATTGCATCGATTCCTGACGGACATTCTAGAAGAGTGTGTCAAGTCCTTACCAATGTGGTTAAAATTAGCACTTAGCATTTATCTGCTAAGTCCAGTATTCTTATACGGACAATTATATGTAGCTTTCTCTAGGGTTAAATCCTTTGCAAATGTAAAAATTTCTGTAGAAGAGACTCCCATTAATTCGTTGTGACATCAAATATATTATACATCAATATGGATCACTTTAACGAATTCAATACAAATCGAAAAAGACATCACAGTAACAACATCTCGTGACGGAAAAGGCTATCTGTTCAGTTATATTTAATAGTCTGCGTTCAGCGTGCAGCTAGAAGTGAAATGTCAAAAATATTTGAGCATGATGCCTACATAGAGGTATGATAATTTTCAGATTTAAATGTGTTTTTTTTTCTGACGCAAGTAAATATCGCATATAAATAATGTAGAATTACGCTCTTTTAGACCTATCGTCTTCATTTTCAAGAGTTATGAAGTGATATTTAACTTTACTCATGAATGTTATGAATAGTGCTGATAAAACGAAACATACAGGCTTTGAAGGCAAAGTTTGGCAGATCACTTCTGATATGTAGAGCAAAATTAAAATGAAATGAACGGTGTATTGCAAGTTACTTTGATTGCGATATTTTTTTCATTGCGTTCATGACATTGAATTTAAATTAGTTGCACATTATCTTGTCATTTTTTATAAATTATCTATGATTTAAAAGTGCATATACTAAGCGATCTGCCCCTTGCTGTGAACTGTTTTGCGAATAGTTTAAACTTTTAATCAAAATTAGAAATTTTGATATTTATTTTCTAAAAACAAAAATAAATAAATTCAACAGATGAACCATTCCAAAATTCGACAAATAGAAAGTTTGTTGAGCTCTGAAAAAATGTTAATAAATAGTATGGTAAGTGCAATACAGTAAGCAAAAGAACAAGTTATACTTATTACTTTTACTTCAATTGATAGCTCTCGTTGATTCGGGGTAGGATCTAAATGATGCAAAAATCATTATTTTGAAAAAAAAAATTCTGAGTTATCGTGCAGCAAAATAAATTCAAATGTTTTGCTTAATAAAAAATATAACTCGAACAACATTTTGTAATTTTTTCGTGGAAAACTAATGAGAAATAAGCGAAAAGTATGCCATTTTGCAGCTGTAAAACCTCCCCAAAGTAACAAACAACGAAAAGGAAAACGTTGGGGTCTGGTTTTTTATATGTAGAAAGTGTTTGCAAAATTTGAAAAAAATTGGTTCAGTAGTTTTTGAATGACGATGGACACGGATTTTCAAAACCTGCTTTCGAGAAAAACGCGTTTAATGTTTTTTGTCTATAAAATCTATGGAAACAATTCAGCAGAAATCATGGACCTGTGTGCCAAACTCTCACTTCTTCGCAGTATGAGATAAGCAAAGCTAAAGGTCCATAACTTGCTGAGTTTGGTTCCGATAGGCTTGAAAATTTCACAGAATAATCTTGAAATGTTTAACTATGAGAAAATACTAAGAAAATAATAAATGATTTTTCAAAAATGTTAGACCCTAGCCGCCCCTTAAACCAAATCTTTTTATACGAGCATTTGGTTACTTGGGCTTAATACAAATTGTAAATATATCCAACTCTACCGAAAGAACAACTCTAGAAGAGAAACTCTTCATTATTGTGTTAAGTTTATTAATATGAAATTCTGGTTGGTGAGCTATTTTTATCGATTAAGAAAACGTGGCACCTGGAAGAGAAAACGTGGCACCTTATATCCTTTATGTCCTTTCCATTAGAGATGGATCTCTGTTTAGTGTATTGACTCAAAGGATGAGATGACAATCTGTGCATTTGCTCGAATTTGCTTAACAGAAGTATTTTACATTTTCACATTATTTTTTGGTGATATTTCGCTTTGAGCTAAAGCGAATGTGTGTCGATTTTCGTTGATTGTAGGTTAAGTAATCAGAAAAATAATGAAGAGAAACGTTAACCACTTAGTCGTTTGACAATTCTGCTGTCCGAAAACATAAATTCGAACAAATAATTTGTTGGCGAGACGAAGTTCGACGGGTCAGCTAGTTTTGTAGTATCAAAAAATTGTAGCCCATAATTCGGATATGTTGGTAGAATTCTGGAGCAAACATTAGAACTATTTTGTTTAGTTCTGCGTGCACATTTCACACATATTTATATAAATAATGTGTTGTTCTCATCCGGTTTAGTATCAGATTGCGATTCTAAATCGTATTTACAGTTTATTTTTTCGTGCAATGTATATCGAGAAATATTCCATACATTTATATAGTTGTTTGGTTCAGTATACTGATTGGGAAAACCGTCATATGTGCATTAAAAAATTTGTAGTGTATTAGTAACCTTTTTTGCCACTGCACTTTACTGTGATGTCCCTCGTCAATCGCAAGAGTGATCCATATTGATATATAGTATATTTGGTGACGTCGAATTTTGTCTATAAAGAAAAAAAAAACGCAAAACGATCAAAACACAGTTCTACCTCATTATTTGTGTTCTTTTCATGTACATGTACACATATCTTCTCCCCGAAGATTTTCCGCCACCCTGCGCGATCTCCATCAGCCAAACCTCGGCCAAGGATTTTAAGACAATCAACCGATAACCATCCACCAGTAGAATCAATGGGGATGTTTTTCGCGACCCGACTCGCTCAAAACTGCTTTCAAGCCCAAATTGGTCAATACTTAGCCACTTCACCGGTTCAAAGGGGTACATCACCGCCACGTCATCTGTCATTTAAAAGCAATATTTAAAATATATATAAAATGAAAAATTGAACTTGTAAAGCTGATTTCATATTTAAAATTCTGAGCTTTATAAGTTTGAAAACCTCAGCTAATTTTTGAACGCTCTGCTCGTTACCCTCCGCTATCACTTTCTTGCTATCTCTGAAGCAATTAGAGGCATTTCAATAGTTTTTTTTTTTTTCAAATTTCACCCAATATGTTGCGATCGAGCATAACTGAAGGTAAATTCGATCGATCAAATTGGAGAACAAAGGTACTAATGCATCTACTGTCTGTTGTGGATAGCAACATTTTTTACAGGCGCTTCGAGTACATTTATGATGGGTTCGTTTTAGCACCTTTTCATGTAAAATATTACGTGCATAGACCCATTTGTGATAAACACACGAATTTATTGTTTGCAGCAGCAAATCGCTTGCCAAACTAGAAACTTTCTAGTGTGCTTATCGACAAAACCGAATATTTCGTCGATTGAAAACATCTCCTCGATCCTTAGTTGTGTAAAGTTCGATTTTACATAAGTTTTGTCGTTCATCAGTATGGATGCAGAGTAACTTGCGAGGTTTTATTTAATTGCTCGGTTTGGCAGATTCACATAAACAGACGCTTTGCTGTAATTAAATCAAGTTATGCGGTTATGCTACTCTGCCGAGTGATAGATTTTCGCTCACAGAAACATTTCGGAGTTAGGTTACACTTAATTTCCACTTGGAATACTCTTGCCAGAATTATACATTGATTTAAGAAAATTGAGACATTCATATCGTGATTCCAGTAGTACATACAAATCGACAAAACAGTGCGCGAACAACCGACCTATCGAATCACGATAATAACGACTCCAGTGGCCTTGCGTAACACAGCATCTAATCGAAGCTGGGCTGGCAATTCTCTTCCTACACCTGGAGGCATGCAAAATGGCACCGAATTCACACGTCAATCAGCGACAATCCGTGCGATTCTGTTTCGAATCACGACTGCAGGCCAGCCAGTGTAGAATTCAACAACTCTATATATTCAAATCGCGGTGACGCTGTCTTCTGGAAAGTTCACAACAACAAACGGATAGAATGCTGCGCGTAGAATGCAGTTAGAGTAGCCCAAAAAAGGGAATCACACCCTTCTTCCTCTCTTGGTTACTGCCATGGCTTTCGACAATCGAGCGCTACGTTCCAGCGGCGTACTTTTGCCAGTGGCAGATTCTGCGTCCCAATCAGAATTCCACACCGTTCCCAGCTTCAGCCTATTGAGATGTTAACGCGCCAAGTGTGAGATGCCTGTCGGTGGGCAACATTTGAATGGCATCTCGGCCAGATGCAGTCACGATCCATCGACATCGTGGAACCGCCACTCCGCGGCATAGTTGAGCCGGGCTTTCACGGGACGAAGAAGATGCCGCAGTGCTGATTAGGCCGGCTGCGATTTTCGACGGCGGCATCCGAGCTTTGAAGTGATTGTCGAAAATGTGAAAATCGTTCAATTTTTGGTTGGGATAATTTTCACAGCTTTCCGCTGCGAATCCTGCATCGTGGCTTCCCATATTAAAACGATGCTTAATGGCAGATGCGCAAAATATCTTCCGCCACACGAAGGACGAACGTGCGGACAATACCTGACGACCGTGAGAGAGATCATGCATTGGCGGCATATCCCGCGCCACTATCCTAATTGGCAATAAATTGACGCAATGTAAACAACTATTATTGTACGATTATAACGTAAACGCATTCAATCGCTGCGTCGCTTTTCATCTAGGCGGAAGGAGTACCCGAGGGGCAGGCCAGCATAAAGGCCAAAGGAGAGGATTTAGCATAAATGAATAAAAACATAAATGAGCACGGCCTGCTCGTACACAATGACGATGGGGAAGGGAGGGAATCGTGCGGAAAACCAGTGCTGCTAGATTTGTTAGTTTAAGTCTCAATATTAGATGAAAATGCTAAATATCAAATAGCGATGAATATTAAAACAGGAACTAGGGTTTGTTTTTGTACGTGTATGTTATAAGCTTAATCATTTCATATAAAAATACACCAAAAAGGAAAATCCTTTTAGCAGACGAAACGTTTACTCAATACCAATTCTACAGTTCTTTTGACATTCAGTACCTTTTCCTTTTCGAAAAGTTTCTATGATAGATAAAGTCAAATTCGTCAAAAATCAATAATCAATAACATTGATAAACTTTTACGTTCTATTATTTATCCCTTTTTAGACTACTATAATCGAGGGTGGGAGCTTTCGGGCTACATATATTCCATACCAAACGTACTAGGCTATTTCACCCACATGAACATTAGGGTGCCAATATTTAAGGGTCATCTCTAATTTCGTTAAGCGATAGTGATCAAAGGTTTAAGCACCTCAAAATAAGTCCCTATGCAAAATTTAAGCTAAAGCGGGGTACAGGAAATTTCCTAAATGAAATTTTTTTCTATGCCAAAAGTCTTGGAATACGTCAAGACTTAGTGTCATTTGGTTAAAGAAATTTTTGGTAAAATCGACTTTTTGGGACTTTCAAAATCGAAAAAAAATTCTTTTGATGCCAACTGCCTTAAAATTTTTTTTAGACATTTGGCATAAAAAAAAGTTCGATTCTAAAATTCTCAAAATACGAGAGCCGAGTTTAAAAAAAAAAATTCGGGATGACACTAGATCTTGACGTTTTAGGCCATTTTAAGACATTTGGTAACATTTTTTTTTGGTTTTGGAAATCTAAAATTTGTTCCTAAAAAGTCGAGTTTAAAAAACACATTTTTGAGATGATATCAAATTGAAATCATGAAATTCTATGACTTTTGGCATCATAAAAGATCGAGTAATTTTCCGTGAGACCATGTATCAGAAATGATTTGCTTCAAATTGGTTATTAGACTCCTCTAATTTCTAAATCTTACAAATAAACTCTTTTCCGTTATCACGCTCTTCGGTTTCCGGTTTCGAACATACATAACATAAAATCTTTCAAACAGTGCTCACTTAAATATCTCCAAGATGGTGGACCCGAGCTCCCGAATTCAAATTCAGTTTAGTTTAGTTTACTTTATTTAAGAGACTTTTAGCCGGAGGCTGGTTTGTCTCTGAATTTCAAACTCAATTTGAATTTCAAGGTATTCTACTTTAATAAGTGACTGTGGACTTTCATCCGAATCCGTCTTCCGGTTTCGAATAATAGTGTTGAAAATTCCATACCTTCGTATATGATAATGATGCAAAAAAACATGAAAAATAAAAAATAAACTTCCTCAATACTACAATAATTATGGCTTGTTAGTTGATGACCATACAAACTTACATCGGTTACTTTCCCGAAATACCGGAAGTAGTAGTAAACAATCCAAAAATGAACAGTTGCACTATTTCTGTACCATACCAAAAATGAAATCAAATTCTCATATTACCTAGAGTGTGAAAAGCACCGTTACAGCACAAGGTGGATTAAAATTAATTTTCCTAATATGTTTAGCCCGATCACCAATCAATATAAATAAAAAAAATTACCTTTATCATGCACACACATTACTAGGTGTGTAGTTTTAACTAAAATGGTCCACATGATCTGTAATTCTTTAAAGACAAAATATTCCAAGTAAAAACTCATCTTATAGCCCCAAGTGAAATCTAGGACTACATAAGAAAACAATTACGAATTTTACGATATCAATTGGTCAATATTCCGATGGTTGGGAAGCTCTTTTTCAAATTAATTTGACCAGTATAGGATGAATGCGTTAGTTTAAGAATCATTCCAAATCAAATCAGCATAAAGGGGTTATTATCAACCCACAACCGATCGACTGTTTTAAGCAGCACTTGTCAAATTCAATATGCGTCGAATCCGTCGAGTCACGAGTGTATCACGTTTATCATGCAAACAAACTACTAGGTGTGTGATATTGAGATGAAGCAGTTCCCGTGGCTTGCGAGTGGAACCATGGAACCATTCTCCATAGATTAGGAATATAGGTTTTTCAAAAGTATAGTGTTGGGGCGTTGTGCTCTGTGCTTGAATGAAGTTAATATATTGCTCGATGAAAAAAGTATTAATCACTCTGAATAAGAGGATGACTCATGGTTGCAAAATTTTTACTTATTTAGAACTTTACTTATTGAAAAGAACTTCACAGAACTCGGCAAATATTTACCGAATTTTCAACAGCCTATTGTTTGTTCATTAGTTCAATGATTTCAAAGCGTTTGGTAATACACTTTCCATCGATCTGCCAAAATCTATCTAGCAGTTCTGAAAACGCTGTAAACACTGACGGATGCTTTGGTGCATTTCGGATTAATAATTTGATCGAAAAATTCAAAGAGTTTTCGATTTGTTTTATGAAAAGCGCCTGTGCAAAAAACAGGGGGAAGAAAATTTGAATTGATGAAAACTGTATATAAAATCCAGACACATGCACGGAATATACTTTTGACATTGAAAACTTTTCAACTGGTTTACCAATTTTAAGCTTTTCAAAGGTTTTGGCCGGATAAGCATGTGAGATCTGCCCCCAATGAGAATTCAAATCGTTATATCATATTTGACGAAGCTGGAGGAAATTTTCCCTTATCCCTTATGTATTGACGAAACTAGAATGGCTCTATCGATTTTCATTTTTTTTTTCTCGAAACAACTGCTTCGTCGAAAAAACTCTTGAAGATCTATTTCTTGCATTGAACATGTTTTCTCACATTTCCGATCTTGGCACCAATGTGGCTTTTTAAGTAATAAATGCGTAATTTTTGGACGCGTTTAAGTGTTTCGGTTGCATATTTTTCTGAAACGCTGGAAAGCTAAATATTTGAGTTTTCTGAAAAAAAAAATGACAATCAATCATGCGTCTCCATTAAAGTTTTATTAGATTCGTTTCCTTCTAATAAAGTTTCGATCGAAACGCATGATTATTTGTGATAATTTAGAAAGACAAAAATATTGTGGTCATCCACATCTAAACAAAATAAGAAACTGAAGCACTTTAACGCGTTGGAAAATTATTTATTGAATGCAAAAAAAGTGTAGTATTGAAATCGGAAGTGAGAAAAAGTATGTTCAAAATATTTTAAGTATTTTTGATGCAAGAAATACATCTCCAAAAAACTGGGGAAAATTGTAAACCTGCGCGACATAGCCTAAAACATCCATGTTTTTATTGAGTTTCAATGAAATTGTTTAAATTTAATTTAGTTCTAATGATTTATTTTCAAGAATTCAAATTACTTTATTTTCAATTTCCTAAAGCAACATTGCGACAAAACCGGTGCATCTGTTGACACTAATCACTTCAGTACTTTTATAGAAAAAAATGAAGAAGAATTCGATGACAGATGTAAGCAATTCAGAGTCAACACAACCACTCGAACATTCTGTTAACACAAATAGTAACGACATCCACTTTGTATCATTTGGAGTTAATAAGTACTCTTTATTGTTCGTTATGAAAATATTTTGTGGTTCTTTAAAAAGTTTGATATTTTGTAAATAGCATTTTTGGCCCCTTTGACCCAAAGGGTTCCCGCCCTAGGACCTTACGGCATCCAAGTATTTACGAAGTTGTGCCCACTTAGGGCAATACAATTTTCTTATCCGAATAACTTTTGCAATATTTTGAAAATGTAAATTCAATTGAAATTCAGTATAGCAGAAGATGCGGGTGGGTTATGTCAGAGACAAAACTAGGTGACCTGAATACGAATACTACTGACACGCTGCCTTCACGTTTCTGAATATCGAAAATCGTTCTTATAAAGCTTGTTAGCGACAAAATTTTGAAACCCCTAGATAGGTAAATCTCTGAACGTACTTCATAATCTCGTGAAATATTTAACAGACTGATGAACGTATGTCTTTACATTGTGTAAAATCAATTCAACAAGCTTTTAGATCGAAGATGGTGACGAAAAAGTGCGAAAAGTAATTGTTTGCGGTCGCAATGAAAATTCTGATCTACCAGTAAAAAGCTTGGTTTACCTGTAAGCACACTTCTTATATCTTTCGATAAACGTTTGACAACAGCCAGGAAGGCTGGGAGCGGAACAAAACCGAATCTCATGAGCCACCAGAAGCAAGACCAGATCTTTCGGTGCGTACTATGACTTGGAAAATTAAAAATTTCTCCTACTTTCGTGCATAGCATCTGCAAGTTGGAAAGTCGTTCTAGGTGAAAAATGTATCGAATCATAATAATAAACACGATGTGCCGGCTAAAACCCATACTCGCCAGTTATATCGTGAATACTTATTGAAGTTTTTCTGCGTCAAAATAAACAATAAAACTTTTGTGCAGAAAGAAATTAAGCATCTTCCAAGAATGTATTTTTATACCGCCATGCAATCGAACTGCGTAGAGCAGCATTTCAGAACGAAGGAAACAGCCATGCTTCCCATTAAAAATATTTAGTTTGGCCGGTAATATTCAGCTGTGGTCGAACAAGACAAAACGTCATCATTACCGGAACGATAAACAAGGAAATGTACCGCGAAGAATGCTAATAGAAGCGATTGTTACTATTTCTACGCAGTCATGACGCTTTATCGTTATTCTGATACGATTTGGCATCTTGTCTCTATGCCACAGATGCTTGGAGATGGTATAAAGCCAATGTAGTACATGTTATACCCCTGCATATGAAAACACATGAAGAGAAAGTCCAATCGACTAGAAGAACCAAGCATGCTTCGATGTACTTGGGCCACCGCCGCATTCACTCACATTCATATATCTATGGAAACAAATTCAACAGAAAACCAATACACATTGCACTATAAGTCTATTTTTTCCTGTTCTGCTTTGTCGCCGACACTGACTTGAGATTCTGTTTTTGTCTATTTTGCTACCTATTTTTCTCGAACATGCAGAATTTATGAATTGAATTCTGGAATCTTCAACTCTTTAACTGAGATCTAGATTTTGACCCGCCGAAACGTCCTGCTCAGTCATCATGAAACCGTTCGTTCGAGCACGAGGAAGGAAGTTGCTCTTTTCCATGCTCGATATTATAAAATATTTTAGAAAACTTTAATTTTCAGACATTCGTAGTTATCTGATATAACTATAATTTTTCTCATGAATCGATGCAGCGGTATCTCGTCCTCATGTGCACGTTGTGAACTTAACAACCGGTCAAATTCCAAGAATCAATTGCATTCTCATCCGCATTTAATTATGTTCTAGATTCTCAATTTGTTCGATGAAAACAGGTCGTATGGTACCGAATATAAAGCAAATGAACGATTTTGGCCACAGCGCAATATGCACAAGTTCACCCCAAGCTGCTTGCGCTTGTATTTCGTATCGCATTACTATAGCTAGTACATGGCGCACCGAAATTGCCTGTATTTACACACATCTCATATACATTTAACTTAAAATTTCAAGTATCATTTGTCGCTGTGTTAGTCTCTTCTCGGTGCACATGAGTTACTGCACAGATTCAAGAAAAGAACGAATTATTCAGCTCAGCTCTAAGATTTGTTGTTATCTCTGTCATATTTGGCTGTGAGAGAACTTGTATGCACACCGTTAGAAGAGGCTTCAGTGGCTTATGCTTATGGCAGTTGAAAACAAATTGCTGTATTAGTTGCAACGTCGAAGCGGTTTTTTGATAGAGTTATTGACAGATTTTCTCGACGTACAACGTACCGAAATCTTCTATTATACCGATAATACGAAATAAGTTTAATAAAAAAATTCCCATCCAAGAGTTTATCATATTTTTAAGACCATATAAACTACTATCGGTTAATACTAGGTTAAGCTAGACAACTGTCGGCAAAGGCTTGATATTACATTCCTTCTGTAGAATTTTACCATTCTGTTTCAACAGATTTCGCAGATTAACGAACAGGCCGATTGCAGCGTTAGAAGTAGTAGGTTAGTCCTACTGACTCTAAGAATCCTTCCAGTTCGGGGCTAGAATACACGACAAAAAGGGCCTCGAGCCGTCAATCCATGTGACGGACGAAATTGAAATACAAATGGTATATTTGAAATTCCGTTTGTTTTCCTCACACACTTTTGGTAGATTGGAATTATGGGAATTCATAATTTAAACAATTGCTTCTGGCAACACTGACCGCAAGCAAAACAGCATCACAAGCGAAGATACCCAATAAAAATAGTAATAATAATACCTGGTCCGCTCTTGATGAAGCTCTTGCCCCCGCCGTTGTAAGACACACTAACCGTCTAAACGATCTATTGCGTTTGAGACGGTACGGTAGATTAATATCTCCGCATGGATCTGCGTACGAGTATCGCAATCCTTGCACCCTAACCTGGCTCCCAGTATCCGCCAAGCCTTCCGCAAGTCGTCGCGTCGATCCCTTCTGTGTCTTGTGGTCTATCGCGAAAAGACTACCCTACCGCGAATCGGACCGGTAGATGCAGAGACGGACGGACGGACGGACAGGTTGCTGCTATACGCGCATTCTAATTCCCATAAATGGCCGCTACAGTGTCGCCTGTCAATTTCCACGTAAGACGCGTTGCTTTAGCGTAGGTACACAGAATGGGTACTCCGGTCTCTGTCTCTCTCTCTCTCAGTGGGTCGTGTTTGATTGTTTTCCGCGTTTGAATTCAAGGGGCCATGCAATGCAAGCGACATGCAAGCTCGACTCCGATGGCTATATAGAGATGTAAAAAAAAAACGGTTTTCGAGACAACGCGGGACTAATATTTACCTCCGGGGAACCGCACCGCGCCGCCGCTGCCGATCGAACAGCAACGCTTTTATATTCAAATCGGAAAAGGTTACCGTAACGAAGCTGTCGCCATCGATGGCAGGTTGAAAGTGTGACATTCCGCCATCTGCCGGGGGACGGTCCATGGAGGGATGAAGGCTACTCAGACGGCTGCATTAGGAATGACCAAATGATATGCAAATCCTGTTGGGAAATGTTTTCAGCACAAGTTATGCTAGGTTTTGCTGCGCCTACACGGAATAATCTACAGTTTGAAAGTTGGAAATCTGATTTTCGCGGTTTAACAGTAATGTTTTACGTTTGTAGATCCAATTCAAAACGTTTGCAAGTAGGGAGAAATAACAGTTTTGGAATTCTAATATTTTTAATTAACATACGTGGTCTCTGAAAGCAATTACAACTGATAACATTATCAGCATTCCTTTCTGCCTGTAGCACCTGCGAAATCGAAGCCCAATCCGCTAGGTTCGATCATCGAACGGAAAGAGGGAGAAAAACATCACAACCGATTTGACGCCATCGTAACGGTAGCAATCAATATTTATGCTAATTATTACTCCAATGGCAGAGATTCGCTGCTCCAATTTGTTCTGCAATCGATTTCTACTGTTTCGCTGACGGTGGACTTTCGCAGCAGGCGTCAGACATCTTTTTTTTTCGAAATCAATTTCCGATTAGGATGAGATGGCACAAAAAAAACAGCATTGCCGATTGAACCGGTTCCATCGACGGGAACCGAGGCCCGCGTTTTTAGTTTGACAGCCAGCCGTCTGAATATTGACAGTTTAGTTCACCAGTAGTAGACAAACGGGTCGGTTATGACGATCTCGACCCAACAACGGAACGCGTTTGCGTAGCCGGATTGAGTAGAAAATTGTGAATCATTCGGATAGAAAGTAAGCAATATTCACTGGAAGATCGTGCCGCCTGGAACCTAACTTTGAGGGCAATTTACCATAAAATAGATAAAAATTTCTATTGTTTGAGGATCCTGTGAATTGAAGTTCACGATTAAATCGGTAAAATAGATTACCTGTAAAAACCTGTTATTACCGCTACGGCACTAATCTACATTTAGCTAGACAGTCCAGCGAAGCGAAAGTCATTTTTCCAAAAATTCTTATCCGACGCAAAAAACTATCTATACCATATCTGTATCAGAATCTCTGCTACATCAGGAAAATTGTCACCGGAGCTCAGTTAGGTGAGCAAAAAATAGGTCTTACGGCATGCTTATTCAAGTAAAAATCAATATTTACCTGTATCATAAATGAATAATCGGTATTTTAAAAGAACAAATGCCAGATTTTCCTCGTTTCGCCAGACACTCAAACTAACCAGATCTTTTGCCAGATTTTCCAAATTTTCCTATTCATTTTTTCCTAGATTTAGTCAGATCTTACTAGATCTTTACGGTTTTGGCCTCTATACGATAGGTGGGAAGACCTTTTTTTTGCTCACTGTAAATGAAGCCCGGCAAAAATTTCCTTGTATATAGTAGACCCAGACAAATCCAGATAAATTTTTGAGTTTTGACAGATTTTTGAAAAAATAACCTGGCAACTCTGATTGCGGTAACGAGGTCAAAAATCGGTATAAATACCGAGAAATTCCGAATGATGTCAGTTGAACTGTCATTCCCTATTCATCTATATAATGATGAAACCATGTTATATCATACTTATTTTGTTGTCTTGATTTTGATTTTTCTTGCTTCCACTATCGGAGCTCACAACAACAGAATATCTCGTTATGGATACGTTTTAAATTGATTGTGCATGTTTAGGACTCAATGAGATTGAGACTGAATGTTACCATGTAGTGAAATTTCGTATATATTTTAGTGAAAACTTTACTGGAACAAGATAACAGCGCGGTAGAGGAGTCGCTTCTGCTTTTTGTTTTGCAAGCACAATGAAAATCAAGGGTCATGAAATTCAGTGAACTGAAGTGGTCAAAATTATCAAGCTGCCATTACAGTCTAATGCTGATACAATGAAATCACAACTAAGGAGTGTATCGAAAAGTAGTTAGCAACATTGATTATTGAATAAAAAAGCGAAAAAACATATTTTGACATCAGTTTTCGATATATTGTAGAAAAATTACATTTTTATGCATTTCACTGATTATATTGAAGAAAATCCTAGTTTCTGTGAAACGCTCGCATTTTGGACTTGACATTCTTCATTAAATTCTGCACAGTTACTTTTGTGACTTTCCTGGTGGCAGCTGTACAGTTTTTTTTTTTAACTCCTGCATGCTTTGGGACACTGTACCTTCCTTCCGAAAGTGCCGCTTGACACTTGCCTAATACCTTTCAATTGGTCGAAGATCCGGACAGTTCGGTGGGTTGATGTCCTTTTCCACGAATTGTACATTATTTTTTGACAACCACTGTAGAACGGAGTTGGCGTAGTGGGCTGAAGCCAAATCCGATCAGAAGAGCGGAGGAGCCTTATGCTTTCTGTACAGTGGCAGCATTCTCTTCTTCAAACATTCTTCCCCGTACACCTTGGCGTGAATTGTGCCCTTCGTGAAGAAAATCGACGACTGCAAAGCACAGGTACAAATTGCTTGCCAGACCAACACCTTCTGTCCAAACTTTTCCATCGCCCCCGTGGTGTCGCGTCGTCCAGGTTCTGGTACACCGATTTCGTATAATATTGCGGTCCGGGCAGCGCTCGAGAGTCTTCCTTGGCGTAGGTTTCGTCGTCGATCAGGATGCATCCGTCTTTATTCTGTAGAATCCGGTTATACAGATTTCGCGCTCTTGTTTTGGCCTGAACTTGCTGTAAAAGGGACTTTTTCGGCACCTTCTGTTTCTTGTATGTTTTCAGAGAGTTCCGAAATTTGATCCGTTGAATCATCCCGATGCTGATGTTGAACTGCTTGGCCAAATCCCGCGTCGAGGCCGATGGGTTTTTCCTGATGTACTCAAACACTTTTAAGTCCCGGCCGGGCTGGCTGGGACCCGTTTTCCTTCAGGATCGGGGCAAATCCATCATGGAAAAGGTCTTACCGAACTTCTCGATAATATTTTTGACACTGGCGTGGTGCACTTTCACCCGTTTTGCAATTTCGTTGTACGTGACACCACTTTCGGAGCACCAAGTGTGCAGAATTTTCTTTCGCGTTTCCGGATCAATTCGACTCATCATTGAAATGATAAACCGTACCGAAACCAATCGATTGCGCAGCTGTTATTGACATGTAAACAAATATGTCACCGCAAAACACGCTGCAAAAAATTAAGCCATTTCAGAGTAATAACTGTTTGAATGTTGCTAACTACTTATCGATACACTCCTTACTTGTTCACGTTTCATCTTCGGCTCATCAGTGCATAACAGTTTATGTTGAATTGTAATGCAACCTAGCACTTCAACAAAACACCCCAACACACCATGATTAAAAGTCCTCATATTATGAACTGTTTGGTTGAAATTTAAGTGTAACGAACCGTAAACGTTATGACGACCTTCTGTGTAGTATAAATTCAGGTGCCATGTCTTAAGATGTGAAAGAAATTCGAATATGAAATAAAACGACATAGTGATCTTATTTTTCGATTCTAACTAACACTAATATTGAAAACGGTAATGGATTTCATTCCATGAGTTACTGTAGTGAGTTCAAGGTGAAACAATTCATCAGCCAGGGCACTAACCGATAATCAGATCACAGTTTCTGGTTCGCCAAAGAAACAAGGTTATCGGTTTGCATCAGGGGTGGAAATAAGCAAATTTTTTGATTCAAAGTAAATAAAAATAGTCAGTATTATCTTTTCATATCACATGTTTATTGTAGATTTTATAATAAATTTTGAAACAAATTATTTTCGATAAAATAAATTTTGGTTTTACTTAGAATTTAAAAATGTCTTCATCGTTATCAGTATTACTGTCTGCTTCGGAATCAACATTTCAACAAAGTAAGGCTCGTTTTAATGCTACCCTGAGTTCATTAAACAAGTTTGAAGTTAAAATGCCTGTCACTCCGATGGTATAATGGCTAAACGTCAAAGCTGAATATCACTCAATTTTATCGGATATGTACTATCCGATATCAATAATTTTGGGATCGTTGGGTAAGTTTATTTCGTCAGTCTCATCGAAATTCCATGCGTTGTGATGTAGTTGAAATTTATTCAGCAATACCGTCGTAGTGGAGTAATATCATCAATAAAACAGCTAATACATGCTGCGATGAACAATAATTATAATAATAAGAAAAACATGTCCAATCTTTGTGCGTGTTATGCAGCTGATTAATATTACCCTATTTAACAAGCTTGAATATCATACACAGAAGTAACAGGAGTGCAGGATTTCGCTACACCAATTCAAACGCACCATTCAAACTTTGAATCTAAGTTCGTGAAAATCGATCAATACCAGTTCCATTTTGGAGGTATAGCCCACTATTATTTTTTTACATCTTGATTCAAATGAGGGACAACAACAAAAAAGTTTTCTTCGGCCTAATACACATAAAATATTCAAGATAACATGAATAGACATGAATGAAACATTTATTTTTAAAGCTTTTTTTCAAAAACACCCTGTGTGATACTGTTTGAAACATAGCAGAGCGTTATATGAATAGCTAATAAGTGCAACTTATCGTTAAAACCCTTCAATTTTTCTTTATATCGTGTATTTATACCCGGCTTTAACCTAATTTTGGTCGTTCGCCGGATCGGCCCCTTTAAGTAGTTTTGAATACGAAAACCTAATTTATATTTTGTGTGCCAAAACCGGACTAGAACTTTCCAGAGTAGAAAACGTTTAAAGTCATTTTTAATGCAACAACCGGGAAAAAACTTTAAATGGGATAACCGGATAAAACCTTAGCCGGTACTTTCAGAGCAAATGTGTTGATTTTTGCATGGAAACTTTCTACGTGTTTCCCTCGGCTGCGGGATTCATTCCACATTTTGAATCTTATGTATTTTATCTATTTACCCACTATTTAACCTACAAGATGTTTGAGATCTAAAAGATTTTTGAATACTGGATATTGATGACGAACCTTACATTTTAATCTAATTGTATAAAAATTGAATATTTTTATCTTGACGAATTAAGTTCGATCATATATTTTTCGGAATCAAAATTCATTCAAGTGTAAAAAATTACACCAATTATCGATATTATCAGGTTCGAAAAGTAGTTTAATATAATTAAAATTACTAACGAGATAACTATATTTAATTCTAGATAATATATGAATAGTTTTTATGTATTACCACGCAAACAATTTTAAATGAATCTTAAGATGATGTTGAGATAAAAAAGCTTTAGAATGACTGAATAGTCACAAGTTTACACGTATTACGACTTGTTGATTTTCAAGTACAAGTGAACGACGAAGTGAACGAATTTTTTTCGAATATGCCTTCTAATGTTAATATGTAACACTAGAATGCAATCCTGCGTCATCTTCGCGATTATGACTTTGACAGTACTTATCTCCAGTTGTATTAGAAAGTGATATTGAAACTCAAGACATTTTAATTCTAATTTGCTCCGTCATGATCCTAATTCAATCAACATCGTCCTGCGCTAATTATGTCCAAACATAATCAAAGCCAGTCATTCCTGATAATCATCGGGTTTAATGTCAATTGTAATCAAGAAGCGCCTTTTTTCACATGCGTTTTCAGACCAAATCAGACTTCGTCCTTGCCTTGTACCCTTCTTCAGTCGTTTAATGCAACAAAAAAGACCCCGGCCGAACGGACACAACCTCAAAGGGAACAAAGCGTCATGAATAAGCAAGCTTAGCATCATTTTCATGCCTTTATTAATTCATATATGGTTCAGTTTTGCATATTTGTTATGTTGGGCATCACTTTGCCAGATTTTTTTCTTTTTTTCGCTGCAAGTTCCGCGAACTGCGGCACCGCCGAACGAATGTGATCGTTCGCTTGGTGGACTGCGAAAAAAATGCAATCCGTGGTTCCCTGGACTCGTTTACATATAAGCAAATGTAGAGTGTTCTTTTTAGCACTACCAGCCGCGTCTTGCGCGATGCTCTCCGATGGTTCACCTGAGCCACTCGATTGAAACCGAAGCGCGAGCCAAAAGTGCAGCCGCGTATCACCTGCACAACGCACATTAGCATCCTATTACCTACCAGAAGCGGAGCCAGCAGCGGGGAGAGGGGAACTTAATAACAACCGTATTTTGCTCGTACGGCTACGTTGTAGACAATGTTCAGAACACGGCCAGTACGCCGGTAGTTTATAGCTTATTAAAATGGTTACAAAATGTTGACATAATTTATGACAAATTAAGGAGATATTATTTTAGGGCATCGGAAAAGACCCCTGAAAAAAGGGTTTGACAAGGAGATTTTCAGTGAGTCGATATATTCTTGGCGTACGACTGAGATCACAGAATATTTAGGTAGATTTAAAAATGAGAAACTTTGTCCAACCAATTTAAAAAAAAAGTAAATGTGTCATTACGTGAGTTCTAATCCCCGTGCCTATCTCTTTCGTATTTCCAGGTTGTTCTATCGGCCTGTTCCTCGTACTTCCAGACACTCTTTCTTGACCATCCCGCGCGGCATCCGATCGTGATCCTGAAGGACGTCCGCTTCGCCGAGCTCCGCACGCTGGTCGACTTCATGTACAAGGGCGAAGTGAATGTCGAATATTGCCAGCTGTCGGCGCTGCTCAAAACCGCCGAATCGCTAAAGGTAAGTATCGAAGCAGGTGCAAGGTGCAAGGTGCTAATAGGGAACTAATGTGAAAACCCCGTACCCAGGTCAAAGGTCTGGCCGAGATGACCAACCAGAACACCGCCCTGGCCGAACCAAAACGCGAACCGGATCGTCTGAGGCCTCACAGCCATAGCAGTGCCCACGCCACAGCCACCACCGCCGCCACCAGTTTGACTACCGCTTCCTCTCCTTCGTCAGCACTGGCAGCGACGACCGCCGGTAGTGCAACGGCCGTCTCACCGCATCACCATCAACATCCGCATCATCACACCTCGTTAGATTCGCCCACCAGCAATGCTGCAACCGTGGCAGCAGTGGCTGCCTCCCTCGGCATCACAGACCTGTCGACGATATCGAAATCCCGTGGATTGGACTCCGATGGGCGAAGTCCTTCCCCAACCCGGTTGGATCCTCCGTCGCCCACTCCTCTAGCGCTATATCCTCCCCTTAGGAAAAATCGAGATCACACTCATACATC
Organism: Malaya genurostris; assembly: GCF_030247185.1. NCBI lineage: Eukaryota > Metazoa > Arthropoda > Insecta > Diptera > Culicidae > Malaya > Malaya genurostris. Next base: position 131,825,199 of record NC_080570.1, read on the forward strand.
TAGTGGTTCAGTATCCTCTTCAGCAACTACGACCATCACAACGGCAGCTGCAGAACGTTCCTCGGAGGAGCGGGATCTTGCCGATCACAAAAGACCCCTGTCGAATAATGGTAATGCCTTTAGCAGTAGTCTAAACCTAAATAGTCTGAGCAACACCGTCGAAGGGCTTAGCCAGAGCAGCAATGCCGGAACGAACAATGACAGTGGGAAACGGCGGACTAGAGAAGAGGACGATGATGATGATGACGATGAGGAGGATAACGAGGAGACTGGGAATCAACTATCGTACGAACCGGGAACTACCAACAGTGAACAGGACCAACAAATGCACCATTGCCCACGATCAAGTGTCGATGAGGACGGCCGACGCAGCTGTACTACCGTCAACAACAGCAACAATATGAATACGTCGGACGATGAGTACGAACCGCCAATCAAGATCAAGAGTGAAGCCGGTAAGTGAATTAAACCCTCTCCCCCTTGTCGCTAGATCCACTAACACTAATCTCTAGAATTCTCCCCTCTCTCAGGACTGAATATGACTATCAACTCGCCTGCGTGCCTAGCAAACTCGACCAGCGTCGGACTGGTGAACTCGTCCGCCGCCGGTCTTCTCGGTGATCTAAGGCCTTCCTCGCGGGACAGTGGCGGTGGTCGTGGTGGTGGCACACCGGTGGCGTGCACTTCGACGACGTCGACGGTGAACAGTGCCGGAGGAGTGGGACTCGGTGGCGGTGGCAACGGAAGTGCCCTCGGACTGGATCGAAGCTCACCACGATCGCAGCGGGATCGAAATGAGCGAAGTACCTTCGGCAGTGGCGATATTCCAAGTCCCCTCTCGGAGCCCATCGCTGGACCATCCGGAATGGGACCGGTGCAGCAGGTTCCTTTGGTAAGTGGCAGGTCCCAAGTAGGAGTCGCTGTTTCACAGCGGATAGGTTCGATAGATTTCTGCGAAATTTTGACTGCCCATCCGGGTTCGATTCCCAACCCAGCACATAGGGCCAGAGTCAGTTTTTCTAGCCCGAAGAGGCGAATGACCTTAAGATTTAAACCTCTTTAACCAAAAGCAAACAAAAAACTTATGTATTTATCGACTGGGAGTAGCACTAGTAGTGAATAGTTCTTATTTTTTTATTTTTTCAGTCTTATATAGTCGACTAAATTTCCCTTGAAAAATGCCACCAAAAAAGGCCGAAACGTAGGCAATTTGAAAAAATACACCATCTGCCTAATATATTAGACTGAGAAAACCACAAATAAGAACTATTTGAATTGAATGGTGAATAGGCTATAACAATCGGAATCAAACCAAATTTCACCAAAACAACAATTTTGGTTCAACCTTTGCTCCCTATTCAGGTAGAGCGTTTTGAGAGGAATAATGAAGACACATGTTTGAAAAGGTCAAAACGAAAACTTGTGCTTCGTGGGCAGCACCAGGTAGTGAACTTCAACCGGTACATGCAAAGCATCATGAAAGTTATTTCGCGTTTCTTAGCCAGATTGCCTTGCGGAACGTATTCTCTCATGTTCAAAAACATCTCCACAGTAAGAATAAGTTTCTGGGTTCGAATCATAGCTATAGCTCTCATATTTGTATTTTTTTCGCTATTTGATTCACCAAATTTCCCTTATGGTCTATTTTTCGTGGGCAAAGATATAAAGTAAAAGCTGATTCCTATTTCGATTAACGCGCGGAACGACTGAAATCAGCTCTGCGTCTAATTCGTATTACCGTTTTTGAATTAGTTGATTTTAAGAACAAAATTTCCAAAATAACTATTAAATTAGTTGAAATTTAGAATTTACTTTGCTGATAAAAACTCTTGTTTTTAGAGAGTATGTTCAGTTGGCGAATATCCTGGACACAAACCAGCAATATTTCAATCCAACACGAAATTCTCATTGACAACTAATTTTGGGATTAAAATCAGAAAATTTGACTCTATTTATCTGTCACCTTCATTGCTGAAAGACAGCACAAAAATGAAATTGGTTTAATTAACAAGTTTATTAGCCAAAAACTCATGAGAAGTGTCAAAGCAAAACAATCCATTAAAAAGCTAAAAAGGATAGTCCTGTTGAAACTGCTTGCAAATTGTTTTGATGTTTTTCGCATTTGTTACGATATATCCATATATAAATATCTAAACCGATTTGTAAAAATGTCGTAAACTCTTAGTGAAAAATGTATTTATTCAGAATTTGTGCGCATTTGAAGCGATTGTGCGTAACAATGTTTCAACGTAGAACAGTAAAGTGAGTTTCGAATGTTGCACTCTAATTGTATATGTCAAACGAAGTTTTTTGTTTCCTCCAGGCTACGCCATCTGGTGTACTACTTGTATTCGGTTTTTGTTCTCCGAGTGCTCAAAGTTTTCAGTGAGAGAGTCGATTTCGCGAAGTCGAATAAACAAAACATTTACAATTTTTAAAAAGAACTTTATGTTTCGTTTTGTCTTTTCCTCCAATACAACATCGTATCATCGTACCTGTCAACATAGAAAAGACAACCACGAATAAAAAATTCTTTTCGGCAGTAGTGTGCCATCTAGTGGCTAGTAGACATAACGGTGTTAACGTATATAGCTGCAGATTGCAGAAGTCAATTCAACCATTCTTGTTGGTTGAAAACAACATTTTATTTTTCTATTTAACTAAAAAATTAGTTGAATGGAAATGGAGCGTGACTTAGCTAAGAAATGACAGCACGTTTAATTGGTGAATTCATCTAAAAAAAATTGCCATTTCAACTAATATTGTATTATTATCAAGGGAATGAGAGTTACAAATTCTGGATTAGCAAAAGTTAGATTTTTTTTTGTTGACTCAAAAAATAACTAACTAAAATCAGAAAATCAACTAATTTTTTCGCCAAAATGCTGATTTCGGTCTTTCAGTGCGGGTTCGGAAAAGTATAGGAGAAATGTGCAGATTTCTGGTAGTTTAAATGAGATTGAGCCGAATTATTCGATTTTTTTAATGTTAGGAAGAATTATGCGAGACTCTGAATGTTTAGAAAAGCGAAGTTCAGAAGGCAGAAAGTTTTGAGAGGAAGCGGACTTAGAGGGTGAAGTGATTTTAAGGGTGTCTGAAGTTTAGGAGGGATTGTGCACGATTAGCGGATTTAAGACAGTCTAGAAGGGATTGTGTGGTTCTTGGGCTATTGAGAAGTGATGGTGTGGAATTAGGGATATTGGTACCGCATGGTTTTATGTTAAGTGCTCAAAATTATCTTCTTTTTTACGTTTCGCCTTCGATTTAGGGAAGTTTAGGAGAAATTATGCAAAATAATGGATTTTATGAATGTTTATGGGGGATTCAGCAAAACTTCAGAGTTCTGGTCCTCCGTGAGTGAGCTTAGAAGGGATTATGCGGATTGAGCGAGCTTTGACGAATGCACGGAACGACCGAAATTAGCTCTGCGCCTAAATCGTATTACAGTTTTTGAATTAATTGATTTTAACAACAAATTTTCCATAATAACTATGAAATTAGTTAAAATTGAGAATTTACTTTGCTAAAAAAACTTTTATTTTTAGAGAATGTGTTTAGTTGGCGAATATCCTGGACACAAACCAGCAATATTTCAATCCAACACGAAATTCTCATTGACAACTAATTTTGTTATTAAAATAAAAAAAAATGTTTCTATTTATCCATCACCATCATTACTGAAGGACAGTACAAAGAAAACAAAAATGAAATTGGCTTTATTAACAAGTTTGTTAGCCAAAAACTCATGAGAAGTGTCAAAGCAAAACAATCCATTACAAAGCTAAAAAGGACAGCCTTGTTGAAACTGCTTGCAAATTGTTTTGATGTTTTTCGCATGTGTTACGATATATCCATATATAAATTTCTAAACCAATATGTAAAAATGACGTAAACTCTTAGTGGAAAGTGTATTTATTCAGAATTTGTGCGCATTTCAAGCGATTGTGCGTAATAATGTTTTTACGTGGAACAGTGAAGTGAGTTTTGAATGTTACATGCTAATTGTATATGTTAAATGAAATTATTTTTTCTTCCAACCTTCCGGGCTACGCCGTCCGGTGTACTACTTGTATTCGGTTTTTGTTTTCCGAATGCTCAAGTTTTCAGTGAAAGAGTCGATTTCGCGAAGTCGAATGAAAAAAACATTGATTTAGAAGAAAAAATTTCAAAAAGAAGTTTATGTTTCGCTTATGTCGTTTTCTCCAATACAACATCGTGTTTATACCTGCCAATATAGAAAAGACAACCGCGACATAAATTCTTTTCGGTAGTAGTGTGCCATCTAGTGGCTAGTAGTCATTACGGTGTTAACGTGTTTTCGGTGACAGTGCGCCATATAGCTGCAAATTGCAGAAGCCAATTCAACTATTTATGTTGGTTGAAAACAACGTTTTATTTCTCTAATTCAACTAAAAAATTAGTTGAATGGAAATGAAGTGTGCCTTAGCTAAGAAATGACAGCACGTTTAATTGGTGAATTCAACTAAAAAAATAGTCATTTTAACAAATTTTTTTTTATTATTAAGAGAATGAGAATAAAAAAATCTGAATTAGCAAAAGTAAGATTTGTTGAGTTGTCTCAAAAAATAACTAACTAAAATAAAAAAAATCAACTTATTTTTTCGCCAAAATACTGATTTCAGTCTTTCCGTGTGTAGAAGGGATTGGATTTGGGAATGTAGAAGAGGAATTGTTCGATATTAGTGGATTCAGAAAAGTATAGATTGTCAAGTTGATGAATGTTTAGGAGAGACTTTATGGGCTTAGTCAAGGTCATTTCGCCGAGTGACATTCTGACGGATGCACCACTTCGCTAAATGCCATTTCGCCGAAAGCCATTTAGCCGATAGTGTCATTTCACCAAATCTGACTGGGTACAAATAAAAAATATCTAATGCAACTACGTTACATTCTTTAGCTTCATCTTTCGGCGAAATGACCCGCTCCCGTATGCGTTAAAGAAAGATGAGGAGAAGTCTGGCAGGTTTAGCGAACTCAGGAGAGTATAAGAGAGATTATGCAGATTTCGAATATTTTAGAAAATTGAGCTTGAGCATCACCGACCATCCCTGGTTCCTACCCCGTTGCTGATCGAGATCACCTAAAATTGTACAGAGGATAATTTCTAGGTGATCAGTTCTGGGATTAGCAAATAATGGTCCAATGTACTTATTCTGGTAGCCCCAGAATAGAATGAGCAGTACCGGCGCCGTCCAGGTCCGAATATTGATCACGCACGGAATAGCAAGGGTTGTTAGTCCAAGACTTGTTTTTTTTTATAACAATTTTTATTTAGGCCTATTTGTATCTATTTGTATACAAGCGTGACCGATTGAGCAGATTTTTCATAGAAATATTATTTTTAATATTTGATCTCATAGTCAACCTTTTTATCGGGGGAGAGGAGCTTTCTTTTTCATCCAACGAGGATTGAGAAGCACTTTATTTTCGTCTATGCTCGTTGCTAGATACGTTTTATTGAACATTGATCGCTTACTTAGTAATTGCTTACCGATTAAAGCAGAAAGTGTTTTTGGAATAGAACTACTGGATTCATTAGTTACCGATGCTGAACGGGTGTCCTTCTCTTTGGTTAAAGATGTCCTTTTCACAGCTCCAGTTTCTGTTTCCGTAATGTAAAGGTTGTTCTCAAAACTGACATGTGATCAGCTGATTTTCATAGCTAATCAGCGTTTTACACGGATGTATCCCACATTGACCACAAATGATGTAAGATTGACTTGCCTTACGTAGTTGCATACGTACCACTCGCACGCTATTCCGGATACCAGGAAAAAATTCCTCCATATTTCCCTTCCGATGGAAAAAATTTTACCGTACTGCGACATATTTTCCCGAACGAACTGAAAACTTATTTATTTTTCAGCATGATCTCCATCTAGAGCGATACACTTGACCCATCGACCATGACTCCAACATGTTGATGCCCTTTAAAAGAAGACTTGTCAAGGCTTTCAAAATAGGCTTCCGTTTGTACAATGACCTCAGCATTCCACAAAAATTCCTTTCCCTATAGAAACATTTTCAGGTTTGAAAATAGATAATAATCGTCATTTGGGGGTGCGGAACCTCTTGGGTTCCGGTTCGTGCTAAAGTGCACATGACTAGTTTGAATCATTTACGTTTCGCATTCAGCTCATCAGTGCATTAGCAGATTATGTTGATCTACTAGATAATAGTCGCTATGGATCAGGTCTGGAGAATACGGGGGATGGTGGACCAATCCGTACCGCAAATCATTCAATTTCACCGTTGCTTCTATGCTGAATGCTGAAACTCGTCTTTTTCCATAGCTTGATGAAAACTAGAACTCGTCTGACGCGATCAGCTGCTATTCAAACACAAGTGGATAGATTGTCATGAAATTTGGTATTGGGTCATCTATAGGCTTTTTCTCAACAAAAATATACACGGTTCGAAACTATTAATGTCTTTTCTGTGAGAGGCCCGGAACTTTTCATTCCATGAAGAAGATAAGAAAAATTCTTTCGAAAAACTAAGAATAAATTTTCAAATCATAAAGTGTAGATTGAATAAAGTAATAGTTTACTAAAAAGCGTCCCAGATTTGAAACATTAAAGGAATCAAAAGTAGGAAAAGAGAAACTCCATCAATTATCGCCTTTTCCGACATGGAAGCAGGAACCCAGTAGAACTATTATTGGTTATTTTTTCAACTGCCTCTTGGCTGGTCCTGTCCGAAGAAAAATAATAGGCACCCTCCGGAGATGGAGTTCAGGAAACTCCTATTTCTTATTACTCATTAAACCAAGGTTGGGGTGGCAATTCAAGTTTTGCCCCGGGCGCAAATTTTTCTAGGTAGAGATTTTTTGTTGAGGGAAATATAATAATTAAATCTTGCACGAAACACTTCGGTGTCGAAGTATAGCGTAGTTGAAATTCAGCATCGAAATATCATCGGAGACTCTTCTTCCTTTCAATTATCTTTTTAGCGATATTTCTTTTTTGATGAAAACTCGTCATCAAGTTTCGCTGACACAAAAAATCACTTGTGAACTTTGAGGTTCACAGTTTTGTCGATTCCTGTTTCATGAATGAAATTCTCGTAAGTGATTTTTTCAATCACTGAGTTTTTCAAAGGTTCAGAAAATCTTTCGAACTGATTTTTTCGTGAGTGATAATGAAATGAACTTTTTCTTCATGATCATGATTTACTCAATACTGATAATAAGTACTAACAATCTCATAGTGAATCTTCAGCTTTACGAATAGTTTAGGAGATTGAACGGGACTGATTAGTTGAAAGGATCGAATTTCACGAGTATCAGAAAGTTCAGAAGGAATTATATGGGATTAGCGTGTTGAGTCAGGAGAGATTGCTTCATCTAGTTCGTCCCTTGGAGAGATCCTCTAAATCTTCTGACTTACCAAGATCGTTGCAAGCTAATAGGTCTCGATTTGATCGTAGAGATGTGATTAAGACAACTTTTGTCGCAGATCTGCTCCTAACTTGAATCGATTGTTCTGAAATCTTACGCTCACAAGACTTCGGTATTTTCCGTCGTGTTCTTCAAACTCATAATTTTCTCCGTCTTCCTTCCGCTAGAACCAATTACGGTCACAACGAGCCTTTCGTCGGTATGTGCCGTCTATTTAATCGTTGCTCAAATGTATTCGATTTTCACTTAACTCATACCACCATAAAGAATTTGTTCCTAAGATTGTTGTCACTCTAGTTATTAGTATTGTATTAGTATTAGATATAAGAATGGTTCTGTGTGGAGTAGTAACCAATGTAATTTAATATCATATATCATTTGGATAATTATAATCGGTTGGTACACTTGGTTGGTGGTTCTGACACTAAGCATCCTTCAAGGCCGGAGATCTAGCATTGGACAACTGGATTGTAAGACCAGCACCCGCATTGAGCCGAGAACCCGGGATTGTGTGAAGTTAGAATGGATTGTGGAATGGAAAGATTGTGCCGAATAAGCGACTCATATAAACATTTTATGGATTCAGCAGAATTACTAACTGTAGAAGGGACTTTGTGGGCTTTGGAGAGATTGTTGAGAGATTGAGAGAGAGGAAAAATTAAGTAGCGATTGTGCGGAATTAAAGAAAAATTACGAAGGAATTCTTAAAAATTAGCAAATTTAGGATAGAATAACAAGGAGAAGTTGGACAGAGTTTGAAAAATTATGCGAGATTTGGCGGTATCAACTGATCTTTGGAATGTTCAGAAAAAGTTGTTTGGGTTTCAGAAAAAGTAAAAAGAATAGTGTTTGGAGGAATTGGGCAGGATCAACAGATTAAGATGTGTTCGTGCGGATTTAAGAAATTTATTAAAGAATTGAGTCAGATTTGCAGGCTCTGGAATGTTCGGAAGAGATTATGCGGGATTTACGGGTTTTATGAATTCAGAAATGATTTCACAAATTTAGGAATACTTCTTACACATCTCTAAAAGATTTTTTTATCTTTTGTAGATTCAGGCTAGCGTCCTTCATGTCTACCAGTCGGTCTAACAATTTCCCACACTTATTCTCTAATAAAGTTCAACTTGAGACCTTGAGTTTAAGAGGTGCTCTTGTGGTTTTTTATCCGTGGCAAACACCAATTGTCGCTTCAGGGCTGCCACACCTTTCTTGTTTTTAGAGCAGACCTCGGCCTCCTTCATACTTCACACAGCGGAGTGCACAGGGCTCAAACCACTTTGAGCACAGAATGAATCCTTGAACATGTTCAGCGCAATCCAGAGATGGACTTTCCTCACTTTGTGTGCCGAAAACGAGTTCGGTTGGAACCCCTGCTCCGACTACCTTCTTTAGAAATTGTATTGTGGTTGAACTTCACTCTTTCAGAGACAAAAACCAGGAAAGTTCGGCCATCATCGGTGATGTCTGATCTGTATGATCTCCGTTAGCACGACGGTGTAGATTCGTGATTTTGCTGGCAACCAAACTCTGTCGTTCTACTTATTCCAAAAACTACCGGAAGGTGAAGAGTTTCACGTCGTTAAACACGTTATTCTCCAGCCTTTCTTCTGCGCTTTTGTCCTTTTAATCTGTCCTTGTTTTTGTCTCGCCGAAAGGGTTTCTGAATCTTGAAATGCTTGGACGAGGATTCTCCTTATAGCGTCCTTGGCGATCTTTAAAATGTCACCACAATAGCTCAACATTCCTAAACATTCCGTTTTTTTTTTGTACTTCTGATTTTCAGGTCTCTTTTGTCTGAACGATGTACAAATCTTCTGCACACCTGTAAATTGGACAACACACGAACTAAGTCCTTATGCCATTTTATATTTTCTTTCGTTGGGTTTTGGAGTTCTAACCCAACTACCTCTACTACCATGTTACCTGAAACCAACTTTTTGCACCGCTCTGCTGGGTGACTAGTAACTAATATTAAAGACTGTCCCAGAAAGTATGGACGCACTTTGATTTCGCTGTAAATAATTCACAAGTGTTAGATATTCAAATTTTATTCGATATGCTGATAATATTAGACTACAACAACAGAATATTATTCTCAACATTTGCTACTTAGCCATTGTAAACTAGCTGCGTACCTTCTTGCGAACGTTCCGCATTAAATTCCGTACAGAGAAGTCGGGGCGACGAGTTTTGACACTTTTCTCCAATTTTTTTCGAACTGCTGAATGGTTTCAGCTGCCGAGACATGTTTCCTAAGATGTGCCTTCGTTAATACCCAAAATTTTTAAATTGGTCGAAACTGTGGGCAATTTGGTGAATTCATGTCTTTTGGGACGAAAGTGACATTTTTGGTAGTATACCATTCTACCGTTGATTTCGAGTAGTGGCAAGAAGCAAGATCCGGCCAGAAGACAACAGGATCCTTGTGGCTTCGAATCATGGGTAGAAGTCGTTTTTGTAAACATTCCTTGATGTATATTTCGCTGTTCATTGAAGCAGTGGTGATTAAGGGTTTCGAAATCTTACCGCAGCTACAAATTGCTTGCCAGACCATAGCTTTCTTACCAAATTTTTCGACTTCAATCGATGTCTCGGACTGGTTTAACACTTGCCCTTCTCGCACCGTATAAGATTGTGGTCCCGGCAAGGATTTGTAATCGAGTTTCGCGTAGGTTTCGTCGTCCATGATTATGCAGTTCAAATTTCCAGCACGAATCGTATTGTACAGCTTTCGAACCCTCGGCCAGATCGATGCTTCTTGTTTCGGACTACGTTTTGGTTGTTTCTGCTTCTTATAGGTTCGAAGATTCAAACGTTCTTTAGCACGAAGAACATTTGACTTCGGAGTGGCCACATCCCAAACTGAAACCTCATTCTGTTGCTCGAACGCCTTCAGTCTACGTTTATCCAACTGAGGGTAAGCAGGACCTTTTTTTCGACCCGTTTTCGATATATTCTGAAAGGTGTTATCCTCGCCGTACTTCCTGATTGCATTTCGCTCGACTTTTTCACTTACTCCTTCCATTTTTGCTATCTTTACTCAGTGACAGTCCGCGTTCTGTGCACCATTTGTACACAAATTTTCGACGTTGTTCTGCTGAAAGTCCACGCATTTAGAGACAAACTAATGAAAAACGAATAAACAACTGCACAAGTGGTTACAGAAGAGTGTAAACAACATGACGCAGCCATAAAAATTGACTAATTACTTAATTTTTTGGTTGCGTGTTGATTCTTCAAAGTGATCAGCGCTGTTTGTTCATTAAATAAAAACAATTTCTTTAGTCTCCTAATGTCATACCATCGATTCCCTATTGCCAGTTTTAGAGAAGCTAAGCATATTCTTATATAACATTTAGCATCGTACCCTCTCGATAGCCTTTTATCAATTCCAGTTTTCTTCTATTTTCAGTCCCTGAAGAAAGAGGCTGACTGGGACCGGGGGGACGACAAGTCGTCCGGTGACAGTTCCTTGGATTTTCGGCACCCACACGATTCGGTAAGTAAAACTGAACCCTCCGTTGTTACCCTCCGATGACGGTAGCGGGTGCGCTCTGACATTTTGTTTGACATACACAAGCGCAACGTGCTGCGAGAGCCACATTCCTAAATATTGATATATCTGATATACTTTGTACATGTTGGTGTTGTTTTGCTGTTGTTTGTAATTGTTGTTGTTGTTATTTATATTGTAACAGTAAAATGTATTGGTAGAAAAATTTTGTATAAGCTTTCGGTTATTTTTCTGTTTTTCATATGTTCGTACCAGGAAACCATCCGGACCAGGATGTGCGTGTCTCATTTCTCTTGAAATTTGAATTGTCTCTAGCTTAATACCTACTATTACTTGGAACCGGGTAAAATGAGAGCCAGTCTTCTAAATTGCAGAAATAATTCAGTTTACTGTCGGAAAAACAATGCTCCAAACCACTACCGACAAAAAAAGGGAAAACAATTATTTACGATGTAAATGACTCTCGGAGAATAGTTAGCAAAACGGACCCGGCTGTTCACTGCATAACATTCGTAATTACTCCTTGAAGAGACCGCCTGAGGGTCGTTTTTTTTTCGTCACAGTCCTGATCCTCACACACCGACTGAAAAGATTTTCCTTATCTCGTGCTCAACTACTGTTGTTCGGTATCGGTTTGGTTGTTTTGTTGTGTCGCCGGAACCGGAACAGCAAACGGATATCTACTACCACTACGAATATATGCTGCGCTTTTAGATGGATTCAAAACATTCGTTCGTTTGTTTGACATGTACAGTATTTTCGTATGCATAAAGGATGTAAAATAAATGTTGCATGTGATTGTTGCTTATGTGGAATATGGAAATTAGGTTTTTCACACCATTTTGGTAAGCAAAGCGGCACTCGAACGTTACACGGAAACCGAAAACCAGAACAAATGACCCGATTAATGCGACCAGGAGTGAAGCTTGAGTACAGTTTAAAGTGTTTTAGATTACAAGTTTTTGATTTACGCATCACTGTCGATATATTATTAGTCTCTTTTTTAAAACAAACATGCAATTTTTTAGTTTTTAACCCAATTACTGCGATGACAAAAAGGTTACTTGTACACTAGAAATTCCTCAACACACTAAATTAAAACTACACACAGTACGAAAAACATAAGAATTTTGCAAGCATTTGCTACTTTAAATTTTAGCGATTTATGATAATCACCTTAAATCAAGCCTTTAACGTCATTAAGTCACTAAAACTTCGTTTGTTGGACTAATTGTACAATTTTGACGACCGAGGTTTTGTTTGGTGCTCACTTCTCTGTCCTTCAAAATGGTTTGTTTGGGTGACATTCCAAGTCAGAAAATCTGATGACTATCCCAGAAAACTGACACCAACATGTTCCCGACCCAACCCAGATAACCAGTAAGCACTAATAATGGCAGTAAAATATCCTTTTATGAGAATCAATAATTCTTGTAGCTTTATATCTGCAATTTGAAAACTCATTTGTTGTAAATCAATCAGTTCTCGGCTTTCAGAATGCATACTAGCATTTTTCCAGTCGGTCCTGGTCCGCTCATTGGTTACCTAGGATTGAGCCTCCCTATGCCTGTTTTATCGCATTACCAGGTATTCATTCTATTCTCAAGCGTTTTTCAGGAGATCCAGATTTCATCAACAGTTTCCAATCGCCGCCAGCCGATTCTACATCAGCATGGCCAATCACGCTTCCGAAGTGCGCTTGCGTTCCTTTTTTGCTCCGGAGTCCGCGTGTGCGGTATCTTCTTTACATCTGCAGAATCTAGCCTAAAAATTGGCACTTGTGCTCGTTACCAATTCTTGTAATACAAACTAGCTCGCGCGCCTTCATTTCGTGCACTTCTTGACAATGTTCAGGGTAATGGCATTGGAGGGCCTACCATTTTATCGTTAGTGAAATTTCGACTACCACGGAACGTTCGAAATCAATGATTCGCAGGGTAATCAGAAGCAGCACTAGCCTCTTCATATTTATTAAACTATTCTTTGGTTTCTTTGTTCTTTTTGCCTATCGGAAACCATCGTACATAACATTCCACAGTAATGGGCCCAAGATGGAAACTTGAGGAGCTCCAGCCGTGACAGAAGTGCTACGTGTACCCTTTTCTGTTTCGTAGAGCAATACCCGATTCTGGAAGTAGCTTTCGAAGATCCTGTACAATCCTTCCGGCACCTCCAGCCGAAGTGATGCGTTTGCGATTACCGCCCAGCTGGCGCTGTTAAAGGCATTCTTTACATCCAGTGTTACCACCGTATAGTAGCAAATACCACGCAGTTTGCGTTGCATGGTCACCTCTGCTGTTTGTATCACCGACTTGATAGCATCTGCCATCGACCTTCCTTTTCGACACCCGAATTGCTCACAGGACAGTCCTTTTCTCTTCTGAACGTATGAAGGCAGCCTGTTGTGGATAATTCTTTTCAGAAGTTTCCCTGTGGTGTCTATCAACCAAATTGGTCTATACACCGCCAGATTGTCTGGTGATTCCCTAGGTTTCGGTAGTTAAACCAATCTTTGTCTCTTCCAGATATCCGGGAATTTGCGTTAATACATGTGTCTCTGCACGGCCTCCCTGAATATGTCCGGTTTTCTCTTATCGCAACCTTTAAGGCTGCGTTCGGGTTACCATCTGGAACCGGGGCTCCTTCGAAACTCGCTCCACTTCTTCCGTCGAGGCTATGAATAGATCCATTGATTCGACGAGCGCATTGCTGTTACTCGTTTCATCAGCAACCATTGTTCCCTCTTTCCTCGCACTTTTTGTAATGGGTGAAGACCTCCTCAAACCCCTTTTTACCATTTCAAATCGCTTTCATATAACTGAAAGAGTATAATACCTACTGTCAGTCTAGCATATGTTCCACTTGCCTTCTCGTGTCCTTAGTTGCCAGTATACCGCTGTTAGGACCTCTATGGATTCAGTCCTAACGTGCCGAATCAGCACTTCCGGGCTTGGGCTTGTGCGCTTTGAGTAGGACTTTCTAGCGGACACATGTAGCTTTTTATAGAGGTTCAACTACGAAACCTCACCACATCCTAGACAAGCTCTACAACTCGCAGTGTGCTAGGGAGGGGTCGTCAAGCCTTAACTTCGCCGCACTCGTCCATCTAAAGGTTCCGCAAATCGAGTTCTTTGCATCCTTCTCCTAGCTCTTAGGATAGCAGCGCGAAGGTCTGCTATGTTCTCGCTCCACCAGTACACCGGTTTTCGGTTGCCGCTCGGTTGACCTTTCCTCGGCGTGATGGTATCGCATTCTCGTGTTAAAACTGTCGCCAGCACATCCCCTCTTAGGCTCGCTATGTGTGTTCCTCGAGTCCTAGCGCCGTTCTGAATATTTCGTGGTCAAAGTTCGAGACATTCCCCGCCCTACTCGTTCAGCTCCACTAGCAATCTTGCAGTGAATAGCTAGGTGATTTATATGAGCGTAGCCGTCATCTACCCTCCAGTTCAGATCACCGACAAAGCCGGGACTACAGAATGTTACGCCGATGATTAACACGACCCATTCCGATGGAAGGTGCTACTTGAGCTGTTCAGGTCCCCATACTCGTTAAAGTCACCCGCTACGACTACAGGTTTCCGCGCCACCAGATCACTCTCGACCGACCACCTCGGTGGGGCATAGCAGCTGCCGAGGTACACGCCGTTCACCTGCGCCATGGCTGTACCCTCAGCTCGTGTGTCGACTACTTCCAGCTCAGGGAAGCGACCCGGTGTCCAGATCTAACGTTCAGCCTTCCCATCTTGAACACCTTAATGACATATGTGGCCGGTAGCTTGAACGTTACTTTCTGAGTGCCCTGCGGTTCTTTCCTCAAGCGATTGGATTACCGCGAGACATAGACGCCTCCTTGGTCCTTGATGGCCACGAGCAGCTCTTCTACGGTCGTAATTTTTCCCTTCCGTTTGCACTGGAGTGACACCTAATTTCGCTGGGCTCTGACCTGGACTCCATCACCTAGGACACGTCCGACTGCTTTTTCTTTCTTCTTCAGCACCAAAAGTATCTCGCCAGTTTTTGTGCTTCGGATGCTACAAAGCTCCTTACCTAGTCCGGCTAACTTTGCTCACACCGCATAGCTTTTAAAACATCGGTATATTTCTCTTTGTCGGTTTCGGCTCTAGCCCTTCCCTCGCGTTCTTTTTATTCCCGGTCACCTTGAGCCAGGGCCGCTTGCCCCTTGTCGGGTTTCTCCTTATCGAGCTTCATTTTATCGGGCTTCTCCTTACCAGGTTTGCCCTTCTCACAAGGCTCGGGTTCTGTCCCATTACTCGGGTCCGGGGACCGATTATCCCGTTTTGGATTGAGACCTTTGCCAAATCCTTCTCCCTATGGTCAGCGACCAAGCTCTCACGCCTTTTGGTAGCGCGTTTATGACCTAGTGAATCCCTGGATCGCTTCCTATGCACTTTGTTCCTCTCCATTGTTAGGCGGAGTGCGTAGTCGATCGTCGCCTGACTCGGGCTACTTTGGATAGAGAAAGGCTATGTTTGGGAGCACTCATCCGTCCTTTCACCTCCCTACACCCGGGTTATTAGCGCATCCTCGTCCCTCTTAGCCACGTTCACGGCTTTCCGTAGCTTCAGCAAGTTCAGCTTGAGGTCGTAGCTGATGTTGCTCTTTACGATAGTGAAAGCGATGATCGCGTCAAGCCTGATTCGACGAGTACATTGTTGTTACTCTATTCGTCAGCAACCATTGTTCTTCCCTCTCTCGCACCCTTTGTAACGGATATAGACCTCCTCAAACCTCTTTACAGATGGGTTCAGCTCCGTATTAATCAAACTCTCACGAACCAGTTGAAAGTATTCGTCTTGACGTTCCCGTAGTTGTCTCTTCAAGCATTGAGGCGATGCGAGGGATAGTTAAAAAGCTCCGAGTCGGATCAGCGCAAATCACGGAGGATGCACCTGAATCTTCTTCCTTGCTAGCTAAATGACTAAAGGTAAGACGATGTGCAATAAGGACGGAAGACCGAGCAGCATTAGCTAACTCACCATATCAAGTCGGTTTCGCCCGCTTTATTGAAGTAGTAGAATACCGCTACTGCAAGTCTAGCACTTGCTTATCGTGTCTTTGAACGTTCTTTAGTTGCCAGTATATCGCCGTTGAAAACCTCACTGGCTTCAGTCCTAAAGTGCCAAATCAACCCTCTCGGGTTTGGGCTTGTGCGCTTTGAGCTGTATACGATCGCTTTGGTAGGACTTTCTTGTGGACACATGTAGCTTTTCATAGAAGTTCAACAGAGCCCACTGTCAAACCTCACCACATCCTTGACAAGCCCCACAACTCGTAGTGGCTTTGGGAGGGGTCGTCGAACCCTTGGAAATAGTCCGATTAGTAGAGTTTCAATATTATTTTGCCGATTACTTAGCTTTCAATCAACGAATTGCTTTAGCTCCCTATCTTTGCTTTGGCTCTAAGAAGTAATACAAGAACTATGTTCAACAAAATTTTAATATTATATTTAATATAATTTTCAAGCAGATTCTAAATCCGTTCTCAAAAATGTTTAAATCCTCGCAAGTTTCATGACGCGGAAAGAGCTACAAGCCGTGCTCGAAAATTGTATAATGAAATTTCCAAAATCGGTGCGCGGCATGATGAAAACTAAAATTGGTTATGACCTTACATTTCGTCAAATTACGCTCCACGCGGCTATTGACTTGATATATAAGTGTAACTTGACTACGTGTGACACATGACGGTAGCGAGTGTTTTAATTAGATTCGCGTAGAAAATTTCTAGACAGATGCAGGAATTTTCATCAGCCATGCCAAATATTAAATTAGCAAACAGCAGCAGACAGCAGGACCGACCAAAACGCGTGTCTGCCTTACAAACAACCAAAACTAGCTCACATTTTTGCCAATTTCGTCAAAGCAAACATTGCACTCGCAGTTTCCACTGACGACAGAGAGTGGAGAAAGGAATTCAATTATAGAATGCAGCGATTCACGAAAGGAACGTCATGTCGAAATGATCAGTTTAATAATTCACTCGTGGCACTGTGTAAAACGCACTGGCTTCACATCGTACAACACATTCCACTGCCATTGACAATCAGTTAGCCTAATTGATTCCTTAGCAAAAACAAGCAATGGAAACAAAGCCTACGACGAAATTGACGAGCGCTTAATAATTAATCCTCTTAATGCAGCCGAATCCACTCGAATTGCACGTGGTTACAGTGGAACACACACACACTCACACATTGATAACGCAATCACCAGTGGAAGCGACAAGATTTGGAACTATGAATTATAAACGTGTTCCATTTCAGTCCGACTGACTGCTGCCTCGTAACCATGATCCCATATAACCCCACCCACCTACCGACCTACCTAACATACAGCGACGCGACAATTCCTAACCTACCCCAAGCGGTTGACGGGACCGACGACCGAAAAAAACAACACGAATCCTAAGTTGTGAGTGTGCCCTAGTATTATAAATTCGTATGCTGCACCACCCCAGACGGATCGATACCCACTACCACCCACCCCCAGGACCAATGGAGAACTCTCTGGCAAGGATGACGGCCGTAGAATAATGTTTGTGTGTGTGAGAGAGAGAGTTTTGGAATAAGGGCAATACCTACTTCTCGTGTTGTATAGATGTCACCTGCGAACAATGGAACCGAATCACGTCACGAAAGGCTTTTTCTGGTACCCTGCCATATCGTCGGAACAGAACGGAGTGCAAATGAAAGAGCTTTCTTGAATGATTTTGGTTGGTCGTCGGGACAGTTAAAAAGTTCAAATGCTAGTTATTAGATGATTATGAAATTAAGTTTTAGTTTTGACAGAAGCTGTAGTATTTATTTAGTGAAAGACCATTTATACTGCATGCTTCATGCTTCAACGACCCTGTTTGAAAAGAAACAGCGTAAAAGAGCGCTAGTCTTCAAGTACAAAGTCAAACCGAATCGACCAAAGGAGTTTTACTCAAATTGGATACGAAAAACGAGTGTTTGAAAAATGTTCGAACAGTCCTTGACGGTATTATTAAAAACTCTATCTAGTTGCGGACGTTTGAAAACTTATTTGTAGATATTGCTGATATACTTGTCTATCAATAACTTCCGAATGGACATTTTGATAGTCTGAAATCATTGTTCCAGCAGTAGGTGAACATTGAGTCCTTACACCATGTACGTACATGGCGTTTGAATGTACCAGCGAACATTGGAAACGCGTTCGTATACAACCGTATGAATTTCGGTTTGAACATATTTTGAGAGTTCGGTATGCGAACAGAACATCGGTGTTTATTTGCGAAGACTGGTTAGAAGCAGATGTCAGGTCTTCTGGTTTGTCTGCAAATCTGTAGATTTCTTATAAAGAGCTGCAGATTTTTTTTTCCGTTGCAGAATTTGCTTTGGAATTGGTGCACTGTTTTTTGTGTTTTATACTTTATAGATAAATGAAAGCCCGCGGATATTTTTCGGATCTACAGACTTTTGCAACCCTGTCTGAATATATTTGAAATTTTCATCTGGCATCTCTGGCTACGAGAAACCGACTCTTATTTTCACTTTCATGTTTCGTCTTCGTCTTATTAATGATGCCGAGTCAAAAACGTGACGTAAAATACAAAAAAAACATGTTCCAATTCCAATTTGTTTCTTAGTTTTCTTAGTTGATAGCAACACAAATCGGTTTTGACAAAATCGGTTATCTGGGCGGGGGAATTCGATTTCTAAGAGATGGGGAACCGATTTTCATAAAATATAATTTAGATAAAATATTGTCCATAGATGGTAGAGTGTCCTGAAAATAAAGATTCACAAGATGTTGAAAATATTTCAAATTGTTCGAGTAAATATGACTTGTTAGGCAAAGGCCATAGAAACTTGCTTCAGTTATACCTAACGCTCGTATCCGTACTGTATTTTACAGTATTATACTTTAATTTCGACCCAAATACGGCGTACTGTTTTTACTCTCAAATTTACTGTATTTCAATTTGTACTGTATTTTCCCATTGGAATGTACTGTATTTTGCACTTCAAAAAATAAATACAGAGTTTTAACTCATCAAAAACGTCAGAAAGAACAGTAAAAAACAAAAAATGTCACCACCAAAAACAAAGAATACATTAATAGCATCGTCAAAAATATCCTGTTCTCAAATTTGTTTTCTAAAAATGCCTTGCAGAAAAGAACTAAAAAGAACTATGGAGGTTATGAAAATAAATCATCAGATGCTAATCAGGGCGTGCAAATTGAAGCAACGAATATTATTGCATTGCCATGGATTGATCAGTTCATGTGTTAACTGAGACTAAGAGCACTGGCAATTTATTAAGCAACGAAACTGGCAGGCTCAGTAGCATATACTCTCACCCATTCAGTTTCTCTCTAATATAGGTCTCTCATTCTTGAATGTAAAGCAAAGTGTTCACAGCGGATGCTTTTTTTTGCTTAGTTCATTTGAGTATTCACAATACAAGTCCTGATGATCCTTTTGTTTTTTATTGTCATTATTTTCATTTTATTTCATATACAGAGCAAGTCATGTTCCGAGGTCATCCTTCTATCGACTAGCCCCGCCTCAATGCAATGTTTGCATCAATTGGATTTAAACTTTAGAGAAAGACTTTCGCAATAGCAAGCAATCGACGCGTATTTAGATTATGTTTTTTAGTTTTGTATAAATAATGAACATATTCGTATCTTACCAATGTTCCAGTTTGCATCCAATTTCTATTACTTACCAATCCTATCCAAACCTTTAGTCTTCGGATTCAACCAATTACATCCTTGGGTATGATTTTGCACACATTTGAATATTTTTCCTATAGAAACAACTACATAAAACACTAATAATAAGAATAAGGATACTGTAATCGCTTCAAAGCTCGAACTTTCAACCGAGAACCGAAGACTAGAGTCGCACTCACTATTCGATTCCATGCTCGATATACAGACTGTCGTTACATGTATGTGCGAAAAAATTGCATTCAACTGTCACAATATTGGCAAACTTCAATCCAGAACCAAGTTCAGGTTTCAGATGTGATGAACTTGCGATGAATGTGCTCAGTTGCCAAGTACACACAAGAAATCACGACACCCAAGAAACGTACGAAGATTATGAAACCGATCTAAATATCTCGAAAACGGCTCCTTCTACCATTATTACTTTTTACCTTTCTTATATATATAAAAAAATAGGTATAGAATTCGCTCAAACTTTCGAAAAATTTTCCGAGGCCCGGAGGGCCGAATGTCATATACCAATCGATTCAGCTCGACGAACTGAGCAAATGTCTGTGTGTGTGTATGTGTGTGTGTATGTGTGTGTGTCTGTATGTGTGTTGTCAACTAAGAGGTCGAAATCTCAGAGATGGCTGGACCGATTTTGATCAAACTAGTCGCAAATGAAAGGTCTCCCCGTCACCCAGAACGCTATTGAATGGTTTTGAGATCGGATGTTTACTTTTTGAGTTATACGAAGTTTTATGTCAAAATTTTCAGTTTTTTGACAGTATCTGTCACAATTGACCTTGAAAACAGAATATGTTTTCAGACTTAGATTCCGCACGGTAATAGCTATCCAACAAGCCATAGATTGTTAAAATCCGTCCATATTTAACGGAGATATCGAATTTTTTGTGTAAGCGACTTTTCCCCCATATTCCAGCAGTAGAAGTTCTGAGCGCTGTATGGCAAAGAAAGGCTTGGGAGCAACGTAAAACACGATTTTTTATACTGTTACATACAATAGTTTCTAAGTACCAAAAAGACTGTGAACAGCATTATTTTTCATGACATTTTGCCTCGGACCAATTTTAGCACTGTTCGTTTTTGGCAACATAATCGTTCGAATATGACATATTGGAAAGATGGCAGTACTTCCGAATTCTGAACAATTTCATAATTATATTGATTTAAACTGCTTACAGCAATAAATGCTGGAAGAACAAAACACCCATATACCATTTGAATCAGTTCGTCGAGATCAGCAAATGCGTATGTGACAAATAATTTCACTCAATTTTTTACCTTATTTTCGAAGATGACTCAACCGTTTTCTACAAACTCAGATTCATATGAAAATTCGTATGCTCCTAAACAAGGTTCCTGAATTATGTTTGGATCCGACTTCTGGTTCCGGAACTACAGGATGATATGTGAAACGAAATTAAAATTGTGTAACTTATTTTCCTCGTAGATGGCTGAACCGATCTAAGATTCAAATGATATCTAAGAATCATCTAAGATTTGCTGATTTGAATAGTCGACATCCAAATAAACTTATTTCAATTTTAGTGGTATTCAGTTTTCGATTCGGAAGGCACCCAACAATTTAACTCGTACTACGATTTCTCAAAGATGTCTATACTGATTTTTAAACATATTGAAGCAAATGTAAACTAATCTGGTGAATTTGTCTGACTTCGGCTACACCGATTTTCGAATTCCGGCTCCAGTATCGAATCGTTTCTCAAAGCTCAATCGTTTTCTCAAATAAAGCCAAATCGAATTTCAGAAAAAAATTCAAATTAAAATAAACTTATAGTCCACACAAAATTAATTAATTTTATTCAATGCTGACTTCCGATTTTGGAATTACAGGAGGATGAATTTTTAAAATTCAAACCGATATAGAAGATGATAATCCCGAAAAGCTTGAAAGTTGGACTCAAAACTATTGCAATTTATTCGTCATATGGCCATACGAATCGGTTTGGTTTATGCTGGTTCCTGAATACCGGCTCTGGAAGTACCTTAAATTACCGTAAATTCTAAAGTGGAACTCACTTCGACATGTCATGAAAAGTTTAATCGATTGTAACCTTTTTAGATAGAGTAATGAGTGATTAAAATGTCAAATTGCAGCTTAAAACGACGGCCATTAAAATAATGTCATGAAAACCGAAGAATATTCATGAAAAAAACACATGCGGATTGATAAAAAAAACGTGATTAATCCACCTAGCAGTGAGATGATACCTTTTTTTATCAATCCGCATGTGTTTTTTGCATGAATATTCCTCGGTGTTGTAGTTCTCATGACATTATTTTAATTATCGTCATTTTAAGCGGTAAATTGAGATTTTAATCACTCATTACCCTGTAATGCCGAAACTGCAAAACATATCGAATTTAGAGTTTTTCGTCATTATTTATGGTACTTCCAGAGCCGGTATTCAGGAATTAGCATAGCCCAAAATGATTCGAATGGCCATAAATTATTACGCCAAACAATTTACATGAAATTTATAAACTCATCATCTGTAATTCCAGAATCGGATAAAATTCACCATTTTTGTATGGGACCTGAAGTCCTGTAATTTTTGTTTTTGAAGTTCGATTTGGGCTTTTTTGAGAAAATGATTAAGCTTTGAGAATCGATTCGATACTGGAACCGGAATTCTAAAATCGGTGTAGCCGAAATCAGTTAAATTCATCTGAGGAGTGTGTAGACATCTTTGAGAAATTGTAGTGCGAATTAAAATTTGGGGGTACATTCCGAATCCAAAAACGAATACCGCTCAAACTGAACACCCTGCATTTTCTAAACCAGAAGTCGGATCTGACTAAAAAGTAAGAGGTTTTATAGGATTTTAAGACCTCTCATTTGAATCATAGATGATTCTTAGATTTCATTTGAATCTTAGATCGGTTCAGCCATCTACGAGAAAAATTAATTGCATTATTTTAATTTCGTTTAACATATCATCCTGTGGTTCTGCAATCAGAAGTCGGATCCAAACGTAATTCAGGAACCTTGTTTGGGAGTATACGACTTTTCATATGAATCTG
Source organism: Malaya genurostris (assembly GCF_030247185.1). Classification (NCBI taxonomy): domain Eukaryota; kingdom Metazoa; phylum Arthropoda; class Insecta; order Diptera; family Culicidae; genus Malaya; species Malaya genurostris. The sequence goes on from NC_080570.1 coordinate 131,847,910, forward strand.
AGTTTGTAGAAAACGGTTTAACCATCTCCGAGAAAATTGAGTGAAATTATTTGTCACACACGCATTTGCTGATCTCGACGAACTGAGTCGTATGGTATATGGAAGTCATGTTCTTCCAGCATTTATTGCTGTAAATAGTTTAAATCAATATAATTATGGAATTACTTCCAACTCGATAATGCTGGTATCATCTGGTTTACATATGCCATATTCGAAAGATTATGTTGCCAAAAATGAACCGTGCTAAAATTGGTCCGAGGCAAATTGTCATAAAAAAGGATGCTGTACACAGTCTTTTTGGTACTTAGGAACAATTATATGTAACAGTATAAAAAATCGTGTTTCATGTTGCTCCCAAGCATTGCTTTTTCATACAGCGCCCAAAATTGCTTCTACTGGAATAAGGCTTACACAAAAATATCGATATCTCCGTTAAAAATGGACGGATTTTAACAATCTATGGCTTGTTGGATAGGTATTTCCGAGCGAAATCTAAGTCTCGAAACATATTCTGTTTTCAAGGTCAAATGTGACAGATACTGTCAAAAAACTGAAAATTTTGACATAAAACTTCGTATAACTCAAAAAGTAAACATCCGATCTCAAAACCATTCAATAGCGTTCTGGGTGACGGGGAGACCTTTCATTTGCGACTAGTTTGATCAAAATCGGTCCAGCCATCTCTGAGATCTCGACCTCTTAGTTGACAACACACATACAGACACACACACATACACACACACACACAGACATTTGCTCAGTTCGTCGAGCTGAATCGATTGGTATATAACATTCGGCCCTCCGGGCCTCGGAAAATTTTTCGAAAGTTTGAGCGAATTCTATACCTATTTTTTATATATATAAAAAAAGGTAAAAAGGTATCATCTCGATGCTAGGTGGATAAAGCACGTTTTTATCTGTAGAAATACATTCTATTGCTAAAACGACTATTTTTCATTAAAAACTTGAGGTTGGAAAAAAATAGATTTATTTCTGCGATTTCTTTATTTTTCAAATCCACAGCAAATGTGTATTTTAAGTGTTTAGAATTAAATTATTTTAAAATGTTTAAAGATACGTTTTATTAATATGCTCAATCGATTTCGCAGAACTTCTTCTGCGACACAATTGAATTGCAGTTTCAGTCAAAATTAACAGTTATTTTTTTAAAGATAACTTTTTGGTCAAGTGTTGCTTAACAAAATATTGATTTTGAGTTAAAAGCCTAAGGCCTAATAAATATTTTGTAAAGCAACTCTTGACCAAAAAGCCATCTTTCAATAAATTACTGTAAAGTGGTCGTATCGTCTTCACCAAATTAACAGTTTCCGAGATACACTGACACAAAAAAATCCTTACAAAAATCTATCTTGTGTCGAATCGGAGTCTCCATTGCGCAAAATTTAACTTTAATCGAAGTATGCCGAAGGTTAATGACCTGCTGCACGCTTCTGGAATTGTTCTGAAGTCTTCGGACTGCACAGAAAGAAAAGATGAAACTTGCACGACATGTAAATCGATAGTACTATGAAAGAGACATCAGTTGAAACGAAAATCTAATTTAAAACCATGATTGGTGTAAAATTACATTGAGATTCATTTAATTTTTCATTGAACAAGACTGTATATTTACAAACTGCTTAGTTTTGTAATGTAACTTTCCATTCAATTGCCTGCTCCAAATATGTGCATGAAAATGAATGTAAATTCACAAAATATTTTTATCTGTGTGATTAAAATTCTGCAGGCTTTAAGTGCTCTTTAAAATATGACGCACTTTAGGGACAAAGAAGACTACGTAAATTTTAAATCCTGTAAACTTTGAAGGATGTCTGTGAAACTACTAGAGATGAGTAGCAAGTATTTAATGAAATAGAGGATAGTTGGCAGCCTTGGGCCATTTTTTACTAGACATTTTCCGACAATTCCGAACTCCGGCATTGGCGGGTGCCTTGGGTCACAATTATCATCATTGAATTTATAATTGTTTCAATCGATAAAACTTTGAATAATACTGATCCTTGCATATAGAATAAATGATAAGGGTAGTATTTGCTCACAAATTGATAATTTTACACGAAGTTATATCGTAAATTAAGATGTAATTTATCATGTAAGTGAACAAATAAAAAAGTTTAATCGAAGCCAAAATGGTCTCTGCACTTGACGCAATACATTTCCCGTAACTTTTTCTACACCCTATCTCCGGAACCGGAAGTAGGATCTGAATCAAAATCGGGTTATTATTATAGTATCTGTAAAACTCTCAGTTGAATATGAGACGGTAAAAATCATTTCGTCATTCCGTCAACTGGAAGTCAGATCTAAAGGAAACTCAGAAACTTTGTATAGGACTATAAGACCTTTCATTTGAATCTAAGTTTGTGAAAATCAGTTCAATCATCTTCGAGAAAATTGAGTAACAATATTTTTCACACACATCTGCACAATCACACACACTCTCACATTTACTCAGTTCGTCGAGCAGAATCGAATGGTATATGACATTCGGCCCACCGAGCCTCAGTTGAAAACTCGATTTTCACAGTGATTATAAATATCTATGTGAGGAAGGCAAAACTAACATTCTAGAATACCATTCGAAGAAGTTCGTCGAGTTACATTGTCCTCGCAAAACTGAGATTATTTTTTTCTTTTGAAGTAATCAAATATTTTTGATGAAATTTGGATTGAAATCACAGTATTTACTCACTTTATTGAGTTCCTCTTTAAAGTTTTTGTCATTATAATTATAAGCATAACCAAAAATATTTCGTATGTCCATGAATTAGTATGACGAATAAATTGAAATAGTTTTGAGCCAACCTTTGAAAATTTTTAGGTACTGTCATCTTCTTTGACGGTTTGATTTTTCAAAACTCATCACCCTGTAATTTCAAAATTGGAAGTCAGAATCGGATAAAATTCACCAACTTTGCGGAAGACCAAATCTCCTGAACCGAAGGTCGGATCTGATTAAAAAACAAGCAGTTTTTATGGGACCTTAAGACCTTTTATTTGAATGGTAGATGGACGAAACCGGTTCAGCCATCTACTAGCAAAATGAGTGATCTTATTTTAATTTTATTACATATATCATCCTGTAATTCCGGAACCAGAAGGCGGATTCAAATGAAATTCAGAAACATTATATAGGAGCATAGAACTGTTCATATGAGTCTAAGTTTGTAGAAATCAGTTAAGCCATCGCCGAGAAAAATGAATGAAATTATTTTTCACACACAAATTTGTTTATCTCGACGAACTTCTTCGAATGGTAGAAGGAAGTACGAAGTTGTGTCCTTCCAGCAATTATAGCTGCAAGCAGTATAAATAAATATAAATATGAAATTGTTTTGAATTTGAAAATACTGCCATCTTTCTAATACATATGTCATGTTAGAACGATTATGTTGCCAAAAATGAACTGTGATAAAATTGAAACGTCATGAAAAATGGTGGTGTGCAAAGATTTTTGGGTTCTAAGAAACAATTGCATAAAACAGTATTGAAAATCTCGCTTTTCACTTTGCTCCGAAACATCCTACTATTGGAATAAGGCGAAAAGTCGCTTACACAAAAATATCGATATCTCTGTTAAAAGGGATGAATTTTAACAATCTATGGCTTGTTGGATAGCTATTACCTTGCGGAATCTAAGTCTAAAAACGTTTTCTGTTTTCAAAGACAATTGTGAAGGATATTGTCAAAAAACTGAAAACTTCGACATAAAACTGCGTATAACTCAGAAAGTAAACATCCGATCTCAAAACCATTCAATAGCGTTCTGGGTGATGGGGAGACCTTTAATTTGCGACTAGTTTGATCAAAATCGGTCCAGTCATCTCTGAGATCTCGACCTCTTTGTTGACAACACACATACACACGGGCATTTGCTCGGGCCTGTGAAAATTTTTCTAAACTTCGAGCGAATTCTAGCGAATATTTTTTATATTTATAAAAAAGGTAAAACTCAACATTTTATTATATTGACGCATAATTGATAGACCATAAAATTCCTAACCTCAATGAACAATAGAAATCATCTAGACAAGACTGAGTGCCTGTAAGTAGAGTGACAACATCTCATCTGTAATTTTGGCATCAATTCTTCTTTCTTTGTTTGATTTGATTTTTGACTACCGATGGAATTTTGCGGCGTCACACCGCCGAGCCACTTTAGCACGAAAAACGTTCTTTCATTCTCGCGAATTACTCGAATTTCTAACGCACTATTCGCGAATTGATGTGCTTACACGTTGAGAGCTCCACCGGAAGTCTGGCATCAACTCAAAACATCTAATCCAAAATGTTGGCAGTTTCATACACGAGACCGCAAAACTACCTATTTTTGAGTTTTTTTCCACTTAATTTCGGGACTCCGCTCAGTAACCTAGTTTTAGGTAAAGTAGCTCTAAGTAGTTTCGATAAGGCTTATATTTACTCCACAGTTGAGTTACATTCACACAATTTCGGGTTGAATACGGGTTAATTAATTTAAGCTTATTGAACGAAACTCTCGCTGTTGGGTAGTTTTGACACAATGCTCATTGTGTTTTGACAACAATGGAGAGAGTGAATGAAAGAATAGAGTCAAAACAACCCAAATTTAAGTAGAAAGAAATCAAATAGTAGATAGATTTTATTTTTAATGTAAGCTTTATATTGTATTTGAAAATTTATTTGTTGCTCATTTGATTTGAAACTGTCAATAATGTGTCTTCAAAACAAACAGCTGTCGTCACTCTGCTTATGAACAGTCTAATCCAGACTTTCAATAAATACTGATTTTGGATAGTAAACTAGTCTTTTTTTTTTGGTATATGTTATAACATTGTTTTAGCTGTACATCAGCATTCTGAAAGCTCCTCTGTTAGAAATCAATCAACTAAAAGAATTTTGAATGCTTACTAAGCGATTTGAAGTAAATGGCCTAAGATTTCGACATAGTCTTAGGGTGAGTAAAACGCTTATCAGAACTTGTATGCTCTTATAATGTTGTATTGGTGTATTGCTCTTATAATGCTAATTAGATACCTCAATACTGCTACAAATTTCATTCACGTGAGGGAGACAAAATACTGAATACTTTCTTTCGATCTACTCGAGTTCACTCCTGACCTATTTTGCTAGTTGTTCGACACATGACACATGTCGCGTGAAGACTTTGCTATTGGTAGAGGAGAACTACGAAATAAAGCAAGCGTTTCCATTCTCTGTAAAATGAATCTATTTCAGTTTAAACAAATATTTCTTCATCGAAATTCATAACTTAAAACAGTCCAACCGAACCCTAAGCATATACAAATGAACCATGACGGCTCCAAACAATTGCATGCTTGCCATAAATATATAGTAACAAGTTCTATTCCGAGAATTCCCCTGCAAAACAACAAAACAACAGCAAACTGCAACCAACGCAATGCAATTCCTCTTATCCATCTACGGCTTGTGTGTGTGTGTGTTTGTGTGTGTTGGTGCCGCGAAACCGATAGCGCACGCACTTTGAATTCCTGGAAGCCACGAGTGCCTGCCGAGACGAACAGTAAAAAAAATGTTTCCACCTTTTATTCCTTTGCTTATTACTGCGATTTCCATGATTCTTTTTTTTTGTCCTGTTGCTTGTTCGACCCGAAAGGCTACTACTGAAAACAATTTCCAAGTCTGGGGAGCGGTGTGTTCAGTGGCCTTCCGGACGAAATCCTCCTACTATTCAATGTTTAGTAGTTGTGTAATAATAGCTGCTGTTATGTTTGTTCATTCTTTGTTTGTGATTATTGTGTAGATGTAAATTATTACTGCGAACTGCGTCAGCCATTCTGAATTCTGATACTTACGTAACGAAATAGCAACGAACGTGAAAGATCCATCCCCCTTGCAGGGCTAAGCAAAACTGAATGATGACGCTTGACGCCTAACTTGGTTGAGTTCAGTGAGAAAACGAAAACACGGTGCTACGAAATCAAATTCCCGTTGCAACCGCCTTTGCGACATTTACTGATGACCTACGAAACCTTTTCTGTTACTGTGTACCTCAATGTGTGTGTGTAAATATATTGAATTTTCGATGTGTTAAATGTGTATATAGTATTTTTTACGTATTTGTGTGTTTTTACAGATCTAAACATGTAAATTTATGTTCTTACTTCATTAATCAGTTTACTAGTTTCTCCCAAAAAAAAGTATAAACTTTAGTTTGTTCTCAAACCCTTTCGGCAAAGCAAATAGTATCAAGATTTCGGAACAAAAATTCCAGTATTCGTTTATTTTTTTAACTGTCAAGAAGTTGATCTCCGTTTTTTGAACATGGCTGTGCTAAACATATTTTATTACAACTGCAAAAAGTACGTTTTGTTTCTTTACTCAATTGTCAAATAAAACAAAAGTCATTCCAAATGCAATCAAAATTTTATTATTTCAGTTTTTTCGTTCTACCATCGAGTGCATTTTTTCTATTTATTATCAAATGTTTTTCTCTCATATATCAAGTTTTCATATGAAATTTTTGTGTATATACCTAAGCAGAAAAAAAACAAACGCAAAGAAACATCTCTCAGTAAATGGGAACAATTGGATTTTTTGTCGAAAAAACAAAATAGCAGCCCTCGGTCCCCCGTCAAAAAAAAACGAATCGGACAAACACCCATCCCAGATATGAAGGAAATTTTCTTTCTCCCTCTCGTTTCCGTGTCATCCGTGTCCCCGCCAGCCCATCCCGAAACCGAACTCCTTTTGTCCTGAAACAAAAAACAAAACAAAAAAAAGAAGAACACAACAATCGGTTATCAATCAGTCATTCAGTCAAACCAATAAAATAAAAAAATGCGCCTAACAAAAATACCGTTGCGCTTGCGCTTCTGAAAATTTTAAATAAGCAAAAAGATATGCGAATTACAACCAGACAAAAATCGAATTTCAACTTCTTGAACAAATTTTGGTTACTTAATACTACAGCACAAACTCTAGATAGTCAGATCAATAAAGTTAAGAACGAACATGCTAGACCGCTAAAAAACATGCGTCTACCGCAACCAAAACTTTCGTTGTTTGTCCTTTTGTCCTTTTTTTCTTCTAGGTCCCTTCCTTTTGTTCTTAATTTCGACAATTTTTTTTTCAATTTTATCAATTTGTTTTCCTTTTTTCTCTCTCCGTCTTTCACTCTATCTCTCTCTCTCGCTACCGAAGAAAAAAAATGTAAAGTTCAAGTTATTTCTTAATTTTCAATACACACATTCTTCCTCGCGAAAAGCGGAGGCATTACATTCGAAAAAAAAAAAGCTGCCGAAGATCGAACCCAGAGGTGGGGAAAACGGTGGACGGTTCGATAGCCAAAAAAAAATGCAGAGAATTATGAATCAGAAACGTGTTCCGTTACCAACCAAGCGAAGCGTCAAATGTCACTCTTAGTTGTCAGAAAACGAAAATAGCATAATGTTCGGCAATTTCGAAATAAACAACTCGAAACAAAAACAGATGGCCAAAATTCACAGCAGTCATCGAATGTCGCGAATGAACTTTCGATAGAGAGATTTCTAGGATACGTGACCGAAAGCAGTCACGTGCACCTTACTTCTTTGCCTTCCGCTCTAGGATCTGTTCGTTATAGTACTGAACTTCCTTCCACCAATAACGCACAATGATTACCTACCTTGCGGTTTTTGTTTTCCTTGATTACTTTTCGTTTCGTTTCCAATAAGAAAGTCGTTAGCGCTTTATCGTAAATACAAAATCAGAAAAAAAAACACTCGAACCAAATAGCAAAAGAAGTTGATGTCCGATTTTTGTTTGGTTTGCAGGAAGCATCAGAACCGCACGCCGCCAGCGGTAGTGTCGTTGTCGGTGGCCTTTGTCCGAGTGTTCTCGGTGGGCCACCGCTGGGGCTCGGTAGTGGTGGCGGTGGTGGTGGCTGTGCCAGTGGACCGGATCAGGTGCCCGGCGGTGGTCCTAGTTCGATCTACCCAATCTGTCCGTACTGTGGGGCCACGTTTCCACACCAGAGTAAACTGACCCGGCACATACTGTCACATTCGCTGGAAACACTGAAATACCGCGAAACAGCCCACCTGATACACCCGTCACATCTGGCCATTCTCCAGCAGCAACATCACGAACTAACCCAACAGGCGCAACATCAGCAGGCGGCAGCGGCTGCGGCGGCTGCTTCGTTGGTGCAGTCTCCGTCTCAGTCGCAACACTTCGCACCGCTCCGGACGGGGCCACCACTGGATCAGCTGCTGGAACCACCGGACGGTGCCTCCCCGATGGAGCTCGAATTCGCAGCCGCCGTCGCAGCGCAGGCCGCTGCGGTTGCCTCCGGAAATGCGGCCGCCGCCGATCAAGGCAACGTGGTGCTGTGTAAGTTCTGTGGTAAAAGTTTCCCCGATGTGTCTTCGCTCATCACTCATCTGCCGGTGCACACCGGAGACCGGCCGTTCAAGTGTGAGTTCTGCGGTAAGGCGTTCAAACTGAGGCACCACATGAAGGATCACTGTCGGGTGCACACAGGTAGGTGGTCAATGTTTCCATTTTTTTTTTTGCTATTTCGTGGTTGTAATCCTTTTATGTTGTAATTGTTAAAAAATATGGTTTACCTTCAGCAATTTCCTTATTCATTTACAATAGACATATGGTTCACGTGAACGGTAAGAAAAGTATTCCAATGTACTCTAAACAAATAAAGTGGCTCGTTCACCCTTTTAAAGATACTGTCAACAAAAACGAAACTAAAAACATTGTCACGAAAACGACATGTTCTATCAAAACGAAGTATTGGGAAAGATTGCACACAAATACAGATAGAACAAATATATTTTTTAATTCCATAGACTCTATATGAGCAATAGTCAACGGCTCGGTTTGAGATGTTCATGTATCGAACCAACTTGCACTCGGCGCGATTGCCTTAGAGAAGGATGTTTGTGCACATCAGCAGGTGGACATTCTACGAGTTTATTTTATGTGCCGTTCACCTCGCACGAGCGGTATTGATTTTCAATGTGTTCGCGTATAAAAAATCGTTCCCTCAGAACGTTCTGTTTTACAATTGCGAACTAGGCCAGAGTGTGGCAAGTGCATTGTCGATTTCAATTTCCCGGTTTTTTTCCAGGTTTTTCCCGGTTTGCTAGATAAAAATTCCGGATAAGAGTTATTCCAAGAAAGCTGTCGAAAAGCGAATCGAACGAATCTGCGCTGTACTGATTCTATTCCCATTAAAGTAATATGGGTTACATATCGTAGAGCAGTACTCGAGCGTTGTACGACTGAGTGAGCAATATGGAGTAGTAGGTTTAGGCATTAGTTGTATCTTAAAGAAACTTTCTGCGTGCGAACGTGATAATGATAAAACGACATCCTCGTTTCTTCGAACTATTTGCGAAAATAGTTGGAATAGCTCAGAATCAGTAGAGAATAAGCGTGGACATTACAAAGAACGATTCACATCGTTGAAGTACAGGAGGAAGATCAGCGGTCCAAGATGGTTGCCTTGTGAAGCAATAAACTTTTTGGATACATTATACATTTATCTTGATTGCTAATCTGTGATTATTGAGTTATTAAGAAAATCAAAATCATGTTAGAATCAAAGCCCAATCTGCTCAACTTAGCGACTTAGAAAGGTATGTGTAGATAACGTCAGTTTGTAAACCGCAGGACATAGCATTCGTCACAAACGTCGTGAAGGATAAAAGATTAGAAGTCGCTTGCTCACGTTGATGAGCAAATAACCAAATCAAATTTTTAAAAACTCATAAGATATCGATCTTTTTTTTTCTTCTAAATGCTTAGCATCTCTCGTGGAACAACCAGAAAAATTATCAAAAAGTATGACCTTTATTTCCGAAAAGCCCAACCAGTTTACCTTCTATAAGAAATCCTACAATTGTTTTGGATCTAGCAGATTATATGATTTCAAATGATTTCATGAGCAGATATTCATGATTTCAAATGAAGCAATGATTGATAAAATTAGTTCTGTATTCTACCACCTTAAAGCTAATCTAGCTAGAATACAGATCTCATACCGAAGGCACCGTGAACCCTGAAATAGTTTTGGGAAATTCGACTGTCATCGATACGGCAACAGATTGTTTAAATCATTACATGATAGAAGTTAGGAGTCTTTCAGTTCCAAAAGCTCAAACTAATGTCGTTCTCGCTTGAGAAAACTGAAACTGTCCCAGGGTAGTTTCATCAAACAAACACTTTTCACGAAACTTAGTTGATTTCACACTTGGCAACGGGAATTTGAGCAAACCTCATATAGAAAACAAGGATCGAAACTGACTCGATTTTCAGTTCAACAACGTTAAAATTGGGTTGAAACTAGCTTCAAATAAACGGTTTGACAGCAGTTAGGGTGAAATTTAATCGTCATCCTAAGAAAGGTTCAAATAATTAAACAAAGATTGCGCGTTTCATTTGCCATCACTTGAAAATAAGTGGTACAACTTTTTAATTTTCCGATGTTAAATAAACTTTTAAAATGATTCAACTAACTGTACTTAGTCTAGTTTCACCACAAAAGTTAAGCTAAAGTTTTTCCTTTCAAGTCTATGCAACTTTTAGTTAACTTGCCTTTGATCGTATACAGAGTAAATCGTGTTCCGAGGTCACCGTTCCATCGACCAGCCCCGCCTAAATGAAATGTTTGCATCAAATAGAATTACATGACACTTATTTTCTTAAGAAACGAATGTTTAAGAATAAATTTGATCCATAGGAAACTTAATACTTCGTTATATATTCCAACAGCAACGGACGCCGTTTCAAGCATTCTCGAAGCTGAACGTCATTTGTAACAAGTAGATTTGAAAGTATTACCCATTCACTCACTCTGTGTGTATGTGTGTTTCTATGTAACAATAATGTGTACTCGCTTTCCTCACAAATGGCTAATCCGGCTTCCGCAAACCTAGATTCCAATGAAAGATATTATGGTATCTAGCCTGATATTGAATTTCATCGCAATCCGACTTCCGGTTCAGGAGCTACATGGTAATATGCATCCAAAGAAGAAAAAAATATGCACTCATTTTTGTCAGAGATGGCTAAACCGATTTTCACAAACTTAGATTCAAATGAAAGGCATTACAATCCCGTAGCCTGCTTCTCAATTTTAACTGGATCCGACTTTCGGTTTCGGATTTACAGGGTAATATGTGTCAATTAATGAAAAAATGTGCACCAATTTTTCTCGAAGATTACTCAATCGAATTTTTGCGAACTGGGATACAAATAAAAGATCTCAAAATCCTGTAAAAACATCTCAAATTTTATTCTGATCTCACAACCGATTCCGGAATTACAGCGCGATTAGTGCAAAATTTTTAATTTTATGAGCATATTTTTCGTAAACAATGGTGAAAGAGATGCAAATTTCATAAAACCGGCTGGTGTTTTCTTCTGGAATATATAAACTTACTTGCGTTCTATTATTCCTAGTCCGAAAGAACAAAATACAACACCGCCTTTACGAACGATGCACACACACCATACTGGTCTTATTGATTTATAATCAAACAAACTTATTTTGGCTCAACCAATCGAGTTAGTGCCCTATATCCTTCCAATTTCGAAGTACAGGACAATAGAAGTTAAAAATGTCTAGCCGTCATAGAATTGACGCCACAAAATACAAAATTTTTCCCGAGGTACGGTTCCGAAAACAGATTGTCAAAAACTCCAATATGAAATCTCTAAATAAAACTTATAAAACTTAAACAATATGAAACCTGTGACGGTTTCTCACAAAATGTAAATGAGAAAGAAAGTTTTTTTTCTGTTCAATATTAATGCTGGACTATCACAAATATGGACGGAGCTAATTCAAACAAAGTTTTTATAAACAACACGGATAATTTTTTGATTAATTATCTCACTATCAATTTTCTTATTACATTAAAATAAAATATCGTAATTGGTTATTAGAAGCGATTAATTGGTCCTTAAAAGTACCGAATCATTTGACTTCTTCAATGCTTTTCAGTATTGAGGTCGTTTGTCGTGAATTCGAAGGATTATTTTAATAATACTGGAAATAGTTTCCACTCACTTGGCACAGATTTTTTTTTTGTAGAAGTGTGATAACAAATCTTTCGAATTATAGATTCTTTTTAGGAAAATCACGTACCAGTACCAGTTAAGGCGAACAAAGGTTATTTTTATCCGTTACTATGACTAACATCTAACTGCGTTAAATCAGTGTCGTAACGTCAAGTCCAATACACAAGAAAAGGATGTCGAGCTGTGGTCATGTTTCATGTTGTTGCACTCATTCAGTTGAACAGCAGGACTGATATATCGTTAACTACATCAAAACCACTAAGCACGCGTCATAAGTTTTCCTTCTTTATGCTTGGTATATCTGAAAGTATCAGCAGAATATTTGTTTTTTGCTGTTTATGACCGTCTCATACACACTTCGAAAAAAAAACCCTCTGATTTTACATCTTATTTAAATACACATAAATGGTGCGTCGCAGTTCACGCAAATTTACGTGGAAGAACATTTAATATTGTGTCTTGAATTCCATGACATGGAATTCATTGAAATAAAAAAAAATTAATACTGATAGCGACCGCCGCGACTTGATCCGAAAAACATTGGATCAGAAAGTACGTCTGTTAATCAACTGAGACACAGAAGCACACATCTGCTTGACTGGTAAAAGGAGCATTTTAAATTCGAAACCAGAAAAATTCATGCTAATCTAACATTAAGTTATTACAAATGAAATTTTCCGTCATTTGACAAATTAGGTCTTGGATGAATTACATCGTATGAAGGATTAAATCACCTGCAAAATTCAATTTTTTTGGGTGTGACAACCGAATTTTTTACATGAATTAACATATTTTAGAAATTTTTCACAACCTATTTCTAGACAAAAAAAAATCATCGACCATAAAACTAACTGAAAAATGTTCACCACTACTTTTTTAATGTGCAATATTCAGAAAACTGCTCTCCAATGGTAAAAAAAAACAGTTGTAAAAAGTGCACTGACGAACAATCTCCTCGATGATATTTCAGAAGAAAATCGCAAATTGAATACATCTGACATGATTTTCGAATAAAACTTGTTTGACTCAGAGATTGTCATACCTGTGTTGTCTCAACCGTTTACAGAATACATGGTGACTTGATTCGCCGCGTAACAAAAATAAGTTGGAAGGTGGTTAGAAGAAAAAAATATTAATTATTTAATTCTTCTCAGTTGATTAGTGAATCATTAGCACTTTGCATTTGCTGGGTCAGGATAATTTAGCCGAATGCTTTTTCGACGAAAGCCGTTCCACCATTTCGTCGAAAGGGTGATTTCACCGAATGACATTTCGCCAAAAGGTCATTTCGTCGAATGATATTTCGCCGAAAGCTCATTTCGTCGAAAGGTCATTTCGTCGAAATGTCATTTCGCCGAAAGGTCATTTCGCCGAAAGGTCATACCGCCAAAATCCATTTCGCCGAATCCTTCAATTGTCTCAGTATCGTAATTGAATTGACTAAAAATAAAACAAATGAGAGATAATCATGTTTACGCCCCAGTTGCTGACCTACAATCGTACTTTTTGAAAAATCTCATTCGACGAAACGAAATGGCATTCGATGAAACAACTTTCGGCGAAAGTACCCGCTCCCGAGTTAGATAGTTTTGGACGTTTACAGTGAAGATAGGGTGGCTCAATATAAAAAAAAGTGTAACGATTTTAACTAGACTGATCACTTCCATGTTAAGATACCATACCCGATCAGATGCACATAACAAAATCATGGCACAAGTATCTCAACAGATGATATGTATAACATTTTGTGTTATTTTGAGATATTTAACAAATTAAAACAGTTGAAAGTTGAAACTAATAATAACAATATAATAACAAAATCAGTTATGATGTTTCATTTTCATTTGCAAGACTCAGTTCTTCCGTTGTTTTATATCGAAATATAATGATCAAAATTTCAAAAAAAACTAAAAGAAGAAATCAGATCACTAAATACATTATTCATTTAATGAAAAAATCATTCAACAATTTTGGATTTAAAGAATGCTAAAAGTTAGCTGTGATATAGTTTTTCTGTGTTAAATTTGCTATCTAATTTTTTACAACTATTGTTATAAATTCCTGCTTTCGGACCTCTGTAGATATATCAAATCCAATAATAATTGTGATACAAACGTTCCAAAATCTGTTACGATTTTGTTCCCGCTTGAGTCTTTTTTGTTAGGATTTTTGTTATTTTAACAGCTTACCAGCCAAACATATTTCAAAATTTGTAACAAAATATATCTGAAATAAATTACTCCAGTTATATTTCTGTTATTACCATCTGATCGGGTACATATATTTTAACCGAAAATGTCCAAAATAATCAAAAAACTTGAAATGCTATTGATCCACTTATCAATAAAGCAACACTTTGGTAATAGTACAAAATTTTATTTTTTTATTATGAGCCACCCTACGCACACTGAAAATGTCCCAAATTATCAAATTTATAGTGTTATTGATTCACTAATCAACAGAGTATCGCATAACTACTGTAATTTTTTTCTGTTTTGAGCGACCCTGCGATCACTGAAAATGTTCAAAATTATTCAATTACTTTTGACTAACTTATCAATAGAGCATTATATTTAGAATAGTTTATATTTTTTCAATATAAAGTCACCATGCGCACACTGAATATGTCGAAAATTAACAAAAAAAACCTTTTTTAATCCACCTAGTGGTGTAATGATGCCTTTCTCAGATTACTTATGTTTTAAAAAACATCACCAGAAGACTTCGTCAAGATCATTTGAATAATATCAAAAACTTTCTTTGGTATAAACTACCATCACCTTTTCAATTTATATACAGGGTGATTTTTTAAGAGCTTGAGAACTTTTTTAAACAATAAAACGCATAAAATTTGCAAAATCTCATCGGTTCTTTATTTTAAACGTTAGATTGGTACATGACATTTACTTTTTGAAGATAATTTCATTTAAATGTTGACCGCGGCTGCGTCTTAGGTGGTCCATTCGGAAAGTCCAATTTTGGGCAACTTTTTCGAGCATTTCGGCCGGAATAGCCCGAATTTCTTCGGAAATGTTGTCTTCCAAAGCTGGAATAGTTACTGGCTTATTTCTGTAGACTTTAGACTTGACGTAGCCCCACAAAAAATAGTCTAAAGGCGTCAAATCGCATGATCTTGGTGGCCAACTTACCGGTCCATTTCTTGAGATGAATTGTTCTCCGAAGTTTTCCCTCAAAATGGCCATAGAATCGCGAGCTGTGTGGCATGTAGCGCCATCTTGTTGAAACCACATGTCAACCAAGTTCAGTTCTTCCATTTTTGGCAACAAAAAGTTTGTTAGCATCGAACGATAGCGATCGCCATTCACTGTAACGTTGCGTCCAACAGCATCTTTGAAAAAATACGGTCCAATGATTCCACCAGCGTACAAACCACACCAAACAGTGCATTTTTCGGGATGCATGGGCAGTTCTTGAACGGCTTCTGGTTGCTCTTCACTCCAAATGCGGCAATTTTGCTTATTTACGTAGCCATTCAACCAGAAATGAGCCTCATCGCTGAACAAAATTTGTCGATAAAAAAGCGGATTTTCCGAATGGACCACCTAAGACGCAGCCGCGGTCAACATTTAAATGAAATTATCTTCAAAAAGTAAATGTCATGTACCAATCTAACGTTTAAAATAAAGAACCGATGAGATTTTGCAAATTTTATGCGTTTTATTGTTTAAAAAAGTTCTCAAGCTCTTAAAAAATCACCCTGTAGTTATGTCAAGTTGATATAGATTTAAATGTGGCAACCCTGAACGCTATACAAAATTGAACAAAGCACGCTGTGTGCTAGGCGGGTGCGTTTTCTTCTTCTTCCTTACCAGCGCGTACCGATGCGCACCGATTTTGCATAATTTTGTATGACAGTTTGAAAGTTTTCATACTCATTAACCTATAATTTCGGAACCGGAAGTCGGATCTGGATGAAATTGCACAGAGAAATTTTTTAAGACACTAAGAGCTTTAACTTCAATTATGATTTGTGAAAATCGGTTTAACCGTTGCGGAAAAATCGAAGTGAGTTCCGTTTTTGGAGCTTTTCCGGCGAACCGGTGCGTTCGGAAGTAGAAACCAAGCACTAGTAGTCCCAAAGTAGATTAATATATCCACCAACTAACAATATTTGCTAACTAGAAGAATTTACCGCTAAATTTTGTAAAAATGTGTACCTCGTTTAGCCGTCGCTTTTGGAAAAAATACTCTTGAAATTGAAAATTTTTGCTAATCACACTGTAATACCGAAACCAACTGAAGCGTAGTGGAAATTGATCATAGATATATCATCGCTGGATGTTCTCCCTTGCGATACTCACTTATGCGATATTTCTGTGGTTGAAAATTTGCTACCAAGATTCGCTAACACCACAAATCACTGGTGAGGCTCAGAGTTTAGTGGATGCTTCTTTCAACCTGGTGAAACATATCGGAAGCGTACTTTTAGCAAATTTTTTGAACTGACGATGAAAGGAATTTTTTCGGATCATGATTTTCACAACAATGTTGCTGATGCCATGTCTGATACAGCAGGAGATATTCACGATCAAAAACTGATCACTTTCTCATATAGCATCATTTGAAAAGACGTCAAAAAACGTCAAAAAAAAGTGAAAATTCGGTTTAAATCACTGTTGCGTACGATTTTTCATGAATGATTTACCATAGTATGAAAGCTTGCACGCAAGTATTGCTTAACGATTGAAGTGCCTCTACGAGGGTTGTTACTTATGTATTTTATTTCTAAAAATGGAAACAGTATTATATTTGATCGAAAATAGTTTTATTGATTTTCGAAATATTCCTCTAGATGATCAATACACTTTTGCATACGATTGAACAAATTTTCAAAACATTTTCCCACATCTTGAGCAAAGCTAAGTCTTGCCATTACATTCCTTCTGTGTAATGTGGCCTTTCTGTTCCAACAGACTTCGCAGCGGATTCTTAGCGTAAAGAATCATTGCATGGCTAGTACTACGATCCTACTGACACTATGAATCCTTCCAGGTCGGGACTCAAACATATGACAACTGGCTTGTAAGACCAGCGCCGTATGCATTGAACCGCCAACCCGGGAGTAACTTCTTGAGGTACACCCAAAACATGGTTTTTGAACGCTTCAACTGTTTCTTCAGGAGTGTTTAATCGCTCTCCACGCAGTGCATTCCTCACGGAAGGCAACAAATTGCAAATTGAATCAATTTGAAGTTTTTTGTGCTCAAATATTGGGTTGTTTGAGCCGATGTGTGAAAGCTTGCATCATCGTGACGACGAATGATTTTGCGTTTTTTGTTGGATTTGGTTCTTTTTGGACAACCCGTACAATATACTGCTGTTTAGTTTCGGGCTCATATGAGTGAATCCATGTGTCGTCACCTGTGTAGATGTTATACACCAAATTTGAAGCTCCCTGATAAAAATTTTCAGTCTTTCTTTGCACCAATCAACACGAGTCTTTTTTTAGTGATTGTCAAATTATGAGGGATCCAACGTGAACAAATTTTTTTCACGAATAAATGTTCATATAAAATAACATATAAGCTTTTCACACTAATGCCCAAGGCTGCTTCCATTTCATGGTACGTCACATGGCGATCTTTCATTGCCAGATTTTTCTGGAAAAACAACTGATTTTGAATGATCTTCTTGTTCCGGGTTGGCGGTTGAATGCATAGGGCACTGGTCTTACAAATCAGTTGTCGTATGTTCGAGCCCCGACCTGGAAGGATTCTTAGTGTCAGTAGGATCGTAGTCCCAGCCATGCAATGGTTCTGTACACCCTGAATCGGCTGCAAAGTCTGTTGAAACAAAAGGTCAAATTCCACTACAGGATCGTATGACACTGCTACACTGCCAAAAGTCCAACTAAGTTGATTGAAGCACTCTTGTCTTGATAATCGTCGATTCAATTCCATTTTTTGCTTAGGTAAAATTTTCAACTCACTGTAAACAAAACAAATAGCGCTCAAATGACAGCATGTTTTGAAGATGGTAATGGTTAAAAATGTTAAACTTTATACATAAGTAACAACCTACGTACTTCACACCCGTCGTCTCAGGTATGAGAAAGTTAAACACCCGTCATGAGTTTTCCTCTGTGATGCTTGTTGATACCAAACATTTCAGAGAATTATAATTTTGAATTATTTGTGATTATGTCATACAATTTAAAAATTCATCATACTTTGATGATCGTATTTCCGATGACATGTAGCAAAAATTATCTTGATACGTTCGATACAACAAGAGTTATTCACGATCAAAAACTTTTCACTCTCCCAAAGGATAAATTTTGAAATGGCGCCCCATAGCAAAGCAAGACGTATTCACGTCAAAAACTGTGTGAGGCCTACAAGTGAAAATTCGGTACACTTACTGTTGCATACGATTTTGCATGAATGATTTACCATAGTACGAAAGTTTGAACGCAAGTATCACTAAAAGATTGAAGCGCCTCTATGAGCTAAGAATTTTTCATAGAACGATTAGTAGTAAATTCAATAAGTAATATTTTACTCTTGAAACAAACACCGTACCAATGATTTTTTCAGCTAAAGGATTACAACCCGATCAATAACAAACATAATTTCGGCAGTCATGACCGTTTACTTTCTTCCATAGGCGAGCGACCGTTTCGGTGTGGGATGTGCGGTAAAACGTTTTCCCGCTCGACGATCCTGAAGGCGCACGAAAAAACGCACTACCCCAAGTACGTGCGGAAGTTCCTGTCGCCATCACCGATCGACGGGAAGGATGAATCGCCCCAATAGTGTGAAGATCTGCACCTGCTGAACTTCCTCCTGCTCTACAACCTGCAGCATCATTGTGATATGTACGGCTTCACCTGAACGGCCTCCCCAAAACATCCGCAACAAACACAAAACCATGGGCGTCGGTTCACTTGAACCTCGCAGAAATAGAGATAAAGATACCCAAACATAAATCAAGCAGGATAACGGCAGCAGCAGCAGCAGAAGCAGTGGCAATATTGTGGGAAGCGACGCACAGGGAGGAGTCCCCGTACACTAAAGAAACTTTAAACTTACACATACACACACTTGTAATCTACCATACGGGACAACAAAAGAAGCTATTACGAAACTAATAACCAGACAACCCCCTAAAATACGCCCCTTACACGGAAGTGGCGGAAATCCTCTCGCCCACCCCGACTCCTCAAAAGATTGTTAGGATGAACCACGCGAGTAATGAAGCAATATATAAAGATTTATTTTATATAAGCGATAATCTTTGAGGAAAGTTTATACACAAAACCACACCACACACGTATGTAATTAATATTGGTGCTATTTATACCAATAAATTCTTAACAGGTAAGGCGCGAAAGATAACGAACAATACAATAGACACAGGTTCGGGCTTACACACAAAGACGCAGAAGAATAATTTAAACAGAAACAAAAATCGATAGGAAAAAAAACAAACAAACAAATAACACAACATGAGAGGATATCAGCTGACTGATGTGTGTGTGTTCCGTCAATTCGATGGACCCTTGACCCCTAGATTGATAGTAAGATAACTCGGGCAATTTGGCAGTGAAACTGACGAGAGCACTCTGTGAAATAAGAAGAAAAAAAACACACAAAACGCGTGGTCGGAAAGCGGAAGGAACGGAAAGTGGAAACTACGGGATCGATCCCAGTTTTGGCAGTGGTTTGGGGGTTGTTTACGGGATTCGGGCTGTTTCATTACATGATTGATTAGTAGAAACATTTTTTTTTGCAGTGGAAGGCTTTCAAGTGAAAATTGGTTACAATCACCGTCGCGTACGATTTTGTTCACTTCGATGCAAGTTCGAATGCAGGTGCCCGCATGCTGGAATAACATAACCTTAAAAACAGATAGAAGTGTCAATTCCTTCTTGGTAATGACGACTTTTCAGAAGAATTTAAAAAAAAAATACGAAGCCAAAACCGACCCACAACCATGCCGAATGAGATCCCGGAAGTTTCCTTTCCGTCTTGGACGGAGCGCCTCGAGAATCACATAAACATAAATAATTGAGAAAAGACATCTGTGATCTTATTGAATATTAATTAATTGAGTTAGTTATTAATTATTGTCTACCCAAGAAGCCGACTGCAGACTGCAGCAGTAAGTGAAGAAAAAAAAAGCAAACACAACCGGAAAACAAAAACCTGGAGACAACTGTGTGGTAGTCTCCTTGTATGCGACCAGCAATAGCAAATCTTGTAAGATTGTTTTTTTTTTTAGTGGACTCCAGATATTTCCTCACAACTTTTTCATTTTTATTTTGTCCAACGCGTGTGACCATAACAACTTTCCCAATTTGTACTCGCATTATTCATCCTCTTTTAAGTGTTTTGATTAACTGCTGTTGCACAGCAGCACCGCAGCAAAACCGGAAGCATAGTTTTCTTTGTTATCATTTTAAGACAGATTTTTCATATACTTTTAGTTTCAGTCAGCTGTAGTAGTTGAAGTAGAAGTTCAATATATTTGTGTCACCTACTGATGAAACAGAGGCAAAAATCATTGAAACATCCAAGCGATCAACGACCCCGACGGCAGACGGGTTTGAATGATTCGGTCGGTTAAATTGTGAGAAGGCGAGAGAAGCATTACGTTCCTTATTATCTTTAAAATGTTTAGTTTTAGTGATTGCAAATTACCCTTTAGTATGGTTAGTCGAGTAAGACTAACGACGACGACGGAAAGCGACGGAAGAATACTATTTAAAGGAAAAGAAAATGTAAATTTACTTTCGAGTAGCTGCTCCCAGAACTTTTAGAGAGGACGTAAAAGTTTATTCAAACAAAAATATCAAATATTCGAAACATGATACTGTTCTTTCGAAAGTAAGCTGCATAAACAAAGCAAGAAAAAAAGTAACAATTTAGATCTAAACAAAAAAAACAAAACTGCACTCCTGTAGTCAGCGTGCAAGAAAAGATAGTAGAAATTTAGGCGAAATTAACTCTAGTTGCATATCATAAGAAAAGTAATCACAATTACAAGAAAAAGAAAACACTCATTCGATTATTTCCGCGCTGGACGGCAGCCAGATAATGTTCTAGTTCGGATATCATCTGTATATTTTTTTGTTCGGTTAAGACTTTTTAGGCAAACAAACAAACAAGAAAAAACCCTCGTCCCCCTAGAAAGGTGGAGGAGATTATCAAAATTGACTGTTTCGGCCTGCTCCCGTAGTCCCCCACTTGTAGACTGTTCGAAAGTCATATTTAGTAACGGAAACCAAAGTTCAAAATTATCGTTTCGGCCAAACCGTGTTGTGATATGGAGAATGAAAAACATGAAACAAAAAAGCCTAGTTCAAATTTACGTTGTTAAGTTAAGGAGATTGATTCTTTTCTAGTATTTGTTGAGTAAGATTAGTTAAACAAAAAAAAAAATTGGCGACTTTTTTAACACACAAAAACATGCATTGCAAAAAAAAACATGGGAAAAACTGTCACGGGAATGCTGAGTTTTTGAGCTAAAAAAAAGATTATTTCTGTTGCGTAACTATTGGCTGTGATTAAAATGAACAATTTACGTTTTAAACTTGAGTAAAGAAAGGAAAGCAAACACATCAAAAAAAAAGTAAACGAATAATATTAAGTAACTTAATTATAGGGCGCATTGGCACGCACTTGTTTCGAACCTCGTGGATCTCAAAATTCGATGTGATTATGTTTAGCTATTTTAGTCACTCAACCGACAGCAAATTAGAAATTATTTTTCGGCAAATATCGTACAAAAAAAATTATACTTTAGGCTTAAACAAAACAAAAAACAACATTCAAAATTTTTTCTTTCACCGTAATTGAGTTATTTAATATCGCGTCATCAGGCGTCATCGTTTCCCGGGTACGACATTGCATTTTGGTGTTAAAAAACGCAACCCCGCAACGCGCTGTTCTCCTCCACTTTAAATCCAAATGAAAATTTAAAAACTAAACAAAAACAGACAAACCGCAGAAATATTTAGAATGCAAAAAAAAAAAAGAAATAAACAAAACAGCAAAATTCTCAATTTGGGTTCGCAGAGGAAAGAAGTGAAGGTATATTTCTAGCCGAACGGAAAAAAAGCAGTTTCGGTCGAACATTTTCACTAATACATTCCAAAGTTTGATAGGGTCTGCTCACATACACATACATACACAAACACAATTCAAACTAACTACCATTTGACTTTTTTGAAAAAGGAGCAAAAAATTAAAACAAAGAAAAATGCTAATTTTTGATCGGGAAACTAGCAAACAATTTGTGTTGAGGTCCTGAACAGGGGAACGAATTTTTTGACGAGAAATCAAACCGCGTAAATTTTAGCTACAAAAAAGTACGCTTCTGGCATATTAATTTACCAATCTAAGTAATTGAGGTAAAAAGTAACAATCAACGGACGTAAAGAGCTACCTTGAGCAGTAAAGTACACGGCACAATGCCGAAATACTGTATTCTAGTTTTGCTGGATAAATGATAAGTTTTTTTTCTCATGCTGCCAAAGCTCGTAAATCTGGCGTCGTCTTCATGTTGCGTGTTTCATCGGAGTGTCCGGAATATCATTGAATGGTCGGACACAGCGTCGGCCCTCTGCCTTGGAGGGCAACTGTGCTACTGAGTGCGGTGAATTTCCAGCAACTATTCTACTACAACACATATCATATCCGGAATATTTTTTCTTATCCACTTCCTAAACATTTAATTTAAACTTTATACTTTTTTCTTTGTTGTTTCGCTGAGATCCCGCTTTATCAGAACTCAATATTCTTCAGTTGGACGTAGTTCTGGATCATTGAATGGATTAGTGCACACTTTCGGGATAGTGGCATAAAGCCAAATGCCACAAACGGTAGAAGAAAGCATTCAATTTGGTAAATTTAGGCAAAGAAAACGCCTGTTTTGACAAAAAAATTCGGTTCCCACAGGTGCAGATTGCTAACCAAATGAGTTATTTCGACATTTTCGTCGTTTTGAAACAAATTATCAAACGATGTAATGCTTTGCTGTTCATTGAGCCCATGCTTTTCTAGAGGTTATATTCCTTGGCTCAATCAATCTGGGACAAGTAAGTAAATGATTTTCAATGAGACTACTTTTGAACCAATACAGGCATTACAGCGGTCAATATAATATTCCATATACTTGCCATAGGCCTCGGCCGAGATGGCGTTCAGTACCTGCAGCGAATTACTTTTTAAGTCCTCGATTGAGTCATGGCGCGTTCATTGTTTCATTTTTATTAGCGACTTTAACCGTTTCTAGTCATTCGCCGCATCATGGCGCGTTCATCGGAGTGGATATTTTAGTTTTGGAGATAGGAAAAGTCCCGGAGGGTGGGACAAATCTGGCGGATACGGTGACTCAGCGATGATTTTCGTTTCGTTTTTGGCAAAAATTTCAGTCACAATCATGCTGGAATCCAGTTCTTTCGGCACGAGCTTTGCCTCGACGCGTTTCATACCCAACACATTAACCAAAATGAGCTGAGTCGATCCATAAGAGATGCCAAAATCCTCTTCTATCTAATGCTAACACCATGATTTTAAAGCACAATTTCCCTCACTTTTTTGATGTCCTCGTCGTTAACAGAGGTGAACAGATGAGCAACATGAGCCATATTTTCTACGATCTCACGACGCTCAAATACTTGCGTTCTCGATACATTGACTCCCCAAATCAACGATAATCACAGTGCGATATTTAAGACAAGAGGCATAGCGATTCTTCCTCAGAGACTCGTCCCGTATGTTATCTTCGAAGCACAAAAACAAGCTCAATTCTCTCAGTTTCTTCAAGCATAAGTCTGATGTATGTTTCCAGCATCGTCACGAAGCTGCTTGTCAAGAAGGAATATGTTCCCTTCGAAACGGTCATTTCACATGTAGTCGCACCTTCTGAAAAAAAAATCTTTGTATTTAAGAATAGAGAAGTTGGAACTTTCTATTTCGCCACTGGGTTACGACTCTGACATTCGAAGAGACTTGGGCACAGCTCGTCATTCGAATCGTCGCTGCTTTGATATGGTGCTATACTTTCTGGAATAAAAGTTGTTCTGCACAATATGTTACTTGTACTGGAAAATCAATGGAATTGCTTTTCGACTGGTATGTGATTCGTAGTGATGCCAGTAGTCTTCGATTCACACTGTCATACAACCTTTCCCAATCAGCAGATCATAACAAATCTATTATAAATTAATTTTTTGTTCTGCTAAAAAATACCAAATTTATAACTGATTTTGTTACTAAAATTGATACCTGCTATGAACTTGTTACTTTCTAATCGTGTTTACAGCCATCGCTTCAAAATCAACCAACAATTCTTCAGCTGAATCGACAGCTGATTATTTCTCCTTTTTTCAATTGCAAATCATTCATCTATCCTTTGTGTTCGCCTGTTTCTAGTTGTCGGGATTGAAAAGTAAAAACTGAGCTAGTCACCCTCAATCTGATTAACGGCGTTTGGATTTTTCGATCGAATGTGATTCTATCGAATCCTTGGTACCTTCGATTATGCTAGCGTTATTAGCAATACAAATATTATACGCTCGAAAATTCAGTACACCAGAATTGATATTAGGGATGAACTTGCACCGGCGTGTGCAAAGTCTTATGCACGTGCTCCGCGCTACTCAATCAGGTTGCACTCTGGAATACGTTCCCACATATACCAGAATGGCCCAAATTTTCATTCGCCTTTCGTCTAATTCGCCTAACAACAAACCATCTTGGTATAAAGCCTCAAACGCACGGCGTACGCTCTAATTCGCTATTTCGACGTCGTGGCAAGCAGTCGCCTTCAACCAGTAGTAGCAAACACAGACCTTCTGCTTGGTGGAAGGTTTAATTTGGATTGAATTCTAGAACTGAATTCAAAAACTGAATTTTGGAACTGAAATCAGAGCCTGGATTTTGGATTAAATTGAAGGTTTAGAATTTAGTTTCAGAATCCAAGTTTAGAATTTAATAGAAGACAGGCTTAAAAGATAAAACTGAGACTCTGGAACTGAATCCTAATTCCATTTTTTTTTTTTGGAACTGGATTCTTGACTTGATTTTAGAACTGAATTTAGTGCCTCAATTTAAGTTCGGAATTCGAAGCCAGAATTCTGATTCGGAAATGCAACTTCAGAATTCTGGGTAAAAAATCCAGATATGAATTCTAGATCTGGATTCTGGAACAAAACTTTAGATTTGAACTTCTAATCAGAATTTTGGAACTGACTTCTGAACCATAATTTAATTCCTAAATTCAGTTTCAGAACCAAATTCCAAAATTCAGTTACAGAATTCTTTTCCAGACATCAGAACCTGCATGCTTGAATTGAATTCGGAGCTTCGGTTCTGAAGCTGTGTTTTGGAACTAAATTCAATTCCCTAATTCAATTTTAGAATCACGGTTCAGAGTTCAGTTCCAGAATTTACGAAATAAGTTCTCAGGTTCCGAATTTAGTACTTAATTTTCGTTCTAGTTCCTGAATGTCCAGAATTCAGGTTTTGGTGTAGGTGGCAAAAAGTACTTTCATCGGATAAATTTTGCAAATCGATTCTTTTGAGAACCTTTAAAATGTTTACAAAATTATTAGAAGTTTTCCTCAACTGAGTATGTAAATCTATAAAAAAAAATAGAATATGTTTGTCGTCAATAAGTCATACTTTCATACACTGAGGTCTTTTTACGCGATTTTTTATCCGTTCTTCCATGCGCTTTTCCACGCGGATTTCCGAAGTCACGCGGTTTTTTTTTTTGCACGCATACTTCCGAAGCAACGCGTTTTTTTCTAAGACAAATGTCTAAAAAAATTCAATTACGGAAATCTCAAAGTTCCCAAAGTCCGATTTGTTTTCAAAAATATTTTTTTTTTAGATTACACCAAATCTGGACGTTTCAAGATATTTGGCGGTTTTTTAACGCGGATTTCAGAAGTTACGATGGACTTTACCTAGAATCGTTTTTTCAATCACACTAAACCAGTGGATCCCAAAGTGGTCCGTACTGCCCACCTGTGCCTGAGAAAGGATCAAAGCATATGAATTCATGACAAATTTATATAGACATGTAGAACAATTTTCAATAAATGTTTTCTACATCCCGTTCAAGCAGGACCAAGCAGATGTCAATAATGAATCATTCAATTCTTATGAGATTTATAAGAGAGACAAAAAAAAAGTGAACATTTCAAAACTTAATGGATGTTATGATCTGATCAAAAGTTGGTCAAACAAGATTTGAATCAAGTCTGTATTCCAAGTTCAATTCATACAGAGTATAGAAAAAATATAAGCCAGGTTGGCGGTTTAACGCATACGGCGCTGGTCTTGCAAGCCGGTTGTCATATGTTCGAGCCCCGACCTGGAAGGATTCATAGTGTCAGTAGGATCGTAGTACTAGCCATGCAATGATTCTGTACGGCTGCGAAGTCTGTTGAAACAGAAAGGCCAAATTCCACCAAAGGAATGTAATGCCAAGACTTTGACTTGATAGAAAAAATATTTACTCAAGCTTCCTTCTTAGCAAATGCGATTTCCCGGGCCTTTTGTTTGACTCTTTTTAGTAAGTTTCGTAATACATCGGTAGTAACTTCCCACACCAGAAGATCCTACAGCTTGTCTGTTTGCCGTAGATCGCATCTCGCTGATAACAGCCTATCGCTTCTTCTTTAGTTTGCGCTTGGCAATGTCCCAATATCTAATGGACGTAACTCTGGCGTCGTGGAAGAGTTCATGTCCTTGAGCAGAACGTTATTCGTGGAATATCTGGAAGGAAAGAAAACCAGGCGCTCCGGTGCAAAACTATTTTGGTTGATGATTCCGGTAGTGATTTAAATGTCACTCATCAAGCCATTGCTACAGATGGTTCGCCAAACGTGATATTTTTTTAGCTCAAGGTTTTAGAAATCCTCTGTTCCAGTAGCCGTTGAATATTCCTGTTCTGGGAGCTCTTTCAAATCTGAAAGTCTTGAAGTTCATCAGCTGCTTGCACGATCGAATGACTTGATTTGCTTATCGCACGGTTTAGAGTTACCACATTCTTGTAAGTGGACAATCCTGCTAGTTTGTTAATTTGATGCACGGTTGTACAAAACATTCCCTGCTTGCTTGTGAAATTTTTTATGGAGAATTTGGGGTTCCGCTTGAAATAGATGGCCACTCTTTTCGACATTTTTGCCCCATACGGCGTTCGATTTAAATCCTTCCCAATTCAGTCTCCTTGGCGGGCGACAAACGTTCTCCAAACATCCATTTTATTACATTAGTATCAGTTAGTTTCTGATTCTGTACGCTATGAATCGGCGATTCCACGAAAGAAAAGTAATACCAAGAATTTATCCGTTACTTTTGCCAGCATTTTCAATTTCGACTACTTCGCGTGCGAGTAGTTTGCATTTTCGCGATGGGCGAGCAAAATTTCGACACTCTGTTACTTTTGTTTCGATGACATTTTAACAACCGAGAAGCAAATAGAAAAATTAAACAGTCGGTGACATAGTGTACTTTATGTACGCAAGTCAACTTGCAATTGCAACGCGATCAATTTAATTAGAACAGAAATTTTTGAGCTTCACATGTGAACTTTTGAAGTTTAAACGTAATATGGGATGTCGGAAGTTTACACAATCTCCGCATCTTGTCCAACAACAGGCTGAAGATGGAGATTTGCAGGAATGTTGCGCTCATTTAAAATTCTATCAGAATGACTTTATTTCGGGATCAAAGTTATTCAACGTTTGCACCAAGAAATTTGCAAGTGAGGTGATTTGCAAATCTACATTATTGAGGTTGTTTTTTCCAGATGTTGAAGAATTAGTCGCAAAAACTAATGGGTCGTACGAAACTGTCAGCTATTTTTATCTCAGTCCTATACCAAAATTTTAGAAAACTTATCCCACACCTAGGAAAAATATATAGGTTACAAAAAAGCAGACTGAAAAACTGACTGAAAACATCGAAATACGAAACCTGGCGAAATCAATTCTCAAAGACAGTTCTTTACTCGGAGCCTGCTCCGATGCGGGATAATCGTTCGGCCAATTGAACTACTCCAGGAGTGATGAAACACAACTGAGTAGACTCCCCGATATAAAGAAACATTTTTTTCATTCGTAATTCAAGTTATCTAAAAAAACTAAATTTTAATTCATCAATTCAAAATTTTTAAACTTAATGGGTAGTAGAAAGACTAATGTATCCAAAGTGGGCATTCGGCCTGCACTAAACAAAGATGAACTTCAAGTTTAAAGAAAATTCTGTCGAGAAAAAGGGATCGGAAACGTTTTAAATCGCAGTAGGCTCCAATTTTTAATAATGTACCTATGAAAGATCCAAACTCAAATTCTCTGTTTCTGGACACCAAATGGTCTGAATTTTCAATTAATAGCAATTTAACTTAAAACTTAACCCAATCCCGTTTTGATCGCAACTGCTGTCAAATAAATGGATTTGACAGCGTTCAGTGTTGGACCCGGCTTAGTTTTTGCTTCGAGTAGGGTTACCACCTCGGATGCATTCTTCGCCCTAGGAAAAAAAACTTCTCCATGTGACTTTCCGGCGTATCAAATCATACGCATCTGAGTACTAGAGTATATCTAACTATGGATCTAATTATCGGAAGTTCAATGATGCGTGGGATTTGCGCATTATTGTGTCGGAGTGATCTGGTTCTTTGATTAACAACAAAGTTTTAGTCGAGGAGTACTTATTAGTGAACTTTTGGCTCCCGAATGGTGAGAAGCTAATCAAAATTAAATTTTGTTTTAGCCATCTTTACTTAAAGTCTTTCTTTAGCATCGTCTCTTTTTTAATGAGATGTAATGAATTTGATAACTTATACCTGATTAGGCCTCTTTCAAAGTGTATTCACAATTTTATTAACTTTATTTGCACTATAAAATTTCTATATTGGATCTCGTTGTGGTTGTTATATTTCAAAACTCTTTGGGACTTAACTGAAACAGCAAAAAAATGAAGATGATTTTATGCCACTTATGAAACTAACGGAAATTCTTTCATGATTTATGTCCTAAAATTTCACCAGCTGTTAGAGTTATAGGTAAAGTAAAATCCACTGAAAGACTCTGGCAATAATTCATTCCTGATTTGTACCAGTATAAAAAGAGTTCTGGTGTAACAAACACACAATTTTGACGGTACTTTTTCAGATGAAATTGAATTGAAGAAGGTGAACGAGCTCGAATCCTATCTGCAGAAATTAAAAACTATTTCATTTTTCGCTGTTCCAGTTCATCATCTAGATTTTTCAAATCTTTCTGTGATTATAATTTTGCGCCATCTTTCCGGCGAACGACCAAAATTCGGTTAAAGCCGGGTATAAATAAACGATATAAAAAAAAATTTTGCGCCATAACGGGATAAGAATTTTAGAAAGTCGTCGGACTACAGCCATAATTCAAAGTGTGGCTAACACTTGTTTTTCCCAGAGAAAAATATTTTGCCCAGGTTGGTGTTTCAATGCAGTGGGGACTGTTCTTCTCATTCAGTTGTCGTATGTTCGAGACCCGACCTGGAAGGATTCTTAATGTCGGCAGCGAAGTCTGTTGAAACAGCAGGGCAAATTCCACAAAAGGAATGTTGTAATGACATGGCTTTTTTCAAGACATGTATGATTTTGCACATACACTTGCTGAATGGCCATATTCTGTTTTGTAATACACGGCAATTTCTCGTCAAATAATTCACGTACAACCTTTTTAGGGCCCGCACATTACACATCAAGTTGATTACCATTATTTAACGAAAGTTCCACACATTGAAACACACCGTTTTTTTTTTTCAAGTGAAGCAAATCAAGAAGTAAAATATTTAAATATTATTTACGAAGACAAACTAACAGAAACATCCAGCAAGCAAAGCCAGCGAGCGAGCTAAGAACAGGAAATATTTCTAAAATATTTTGTTTACCATAGCTGAAAGTTCCTTTTTGTTAATTCTGTTGTTTAGTATAATTTTTAACTTAAATTATTATTTTTTGCTTATTTTTATTGTGACCAGCAGACAGACGAATGTGCTAACGAACTACCACTACTTGTTTTTTTTTACATTTAAGCGAAACAGACGAAAGGCATTGAAAACTAATTTAGCAGAAGGCAGATGATTGATTAGGAAGATGGAAAGGCTAAATGGTAAACAGCAACCAACACGCATACAAACAAGTAAATTCACGCAGTTACAAGGGATAAACCATCTCCGAAACAGGTGGAGAACGCAAGAAAAACAAGAATATAAATATATTTATTTTTCATATATTTACATAATAATTTCAGCAGATTGAACGTTACAAGAAGGCAAAACAAAAAAAAACAAGTAATAGAAACAATATTGAATAGAACAGAACCATACTCTGAACAGGCATGCAGAAATACATATACATTTTTCTTAAAGTGTAACAGTTGAGCTACTGGAAGGTATATTATTAAGAGAAATTGAGAATTTTGTTTAATTCTGAACCAAACAGCACACCCTGAGGTTTGAGTATAACAACAACAACAAAAAAATGACAAACTGAATCATGCTTTAAGATATGATTCCGTTTCAATGTGAACCCATAAGCTCGTGTGTATAAAGTAAATGATGTAATAATAATGAAAAATCAATTATTATACTAATTCTATATACATAAAGTAAGAAATTATTTTAGTACTATTGTAATAGTAAGTATATGCGCAAGATAAACAAAAAAAAAACAATTATAGCAATAATTATCACTTAAAATATCTTGCAAATTAAAAAAAAAAAAAAAGAAATACAAAAAGAATTAAACCATAGGATTTAAACATAAGAACATAGAACATATTTATATGAAAAAATATACCTTTTATACGAAAGCATGAAAAACTGAAAAAATAAACATATAACACATAACAGTTACACACGCATACAAAGGAAAAATTAGTTCATGCGATTCTCACTTTGAATACACGAACACACACGCAGAACCACGCACCGTCTACACACCCATCATCACGAGTATCTCGTCCCGAGGGGCGAAACACGTTTTTTGGCACGTAGAACATCAACAGAACCTGAAATTTAACCTATTTCTTCTCAGACCGACAAACGTATCAACAACTGAAATTTGCTAAATAACAAAACTATTTTTCTATCGTGCGAAATCCGGTCGCCGACACAACTCACACAGACACACACACATACACCCAAACACACAACTCGCCACGTTCTATCGCTAAAGCCGAAACGGACGGTTCCTCACAGCCGTTGCGAACGTTGCGCAATGTAGAGTAGCAAACCCGACTACGTTATACAACTCACACACATACATACACAAAAACAAATTCGACTGAAATCGAAACTTTAGCCTGGCGGAAAGGCACGGAAGTGCACACGGAAAAGTTTACTGCGCGTTTGACGCGATTGCAAACGGAAAGTTTTCGATTTTTAGTCAATTTGTAGCTTAGAGTGCCTCTAAATAAAAGAAAAAAAAATGAAAATATATAAAGTTGAAATAGTTTTGAAACCAATATTAATACAAGAAAAAAGGAAAAAAAATGTAGAAAGCAGAACAAAAAAAACCATAGATCGTAAGATTGATCATATAACAAAACACACAATAAAACGAGTCGAGCGAGGAAGATAACGGTTCGGAATAGAACACCCATACATGCATACATACACCTAGCAGAGAGAGAGAAAGAGGAGAGCCGGCTCTGCGCAGCAATGCACACACGAGCACCACGTTCAGAAAAGCTCATTAGTAGACAACCAACAAAAAAAAAAGATAACTCACACAATGTTAAGGCGACACGAAAAAATAAAACCCAGAAAATGCTTCAGCGTTCATGGCATCCTCTGACGGTTGCGATTTTTTTTTTCTTTCTGACATTCAGTGGCGGCTGCCGCGCGGCTGCGGACACACTTGCAAGTTGTCGCTTTTTCAGTTCGGTGTTAAATTCGCATAAGATAATACACAATAATCTGTGATTTTGATAATAACAAAATAAGAAGAAAAAAAATTAAACATTAAACAAAAGATGTTTGGAAGTTTTTACGGAGAGAAAACATTTTGAAAGTCTAAATTCGAAATTATCCAAACAATACGTAACGGTAATTGTTTGGGAAACCAATAACCAGTATAAGTAAATGGAAAAAGAAAAAGAAAACGATTGGCTGTAACTTTTTAGGAACTGACACGCTTTATTTGGCATTTATATTTTCGGCAAACGATACTAGTCAAAATTCAAAATTGTGTACCAAAATTTTAGCTTTATTGTTATTATCATAATTGAATTCGGTTCATTTTTTTTATACAAATTTGGCATATTGTATAAGAAAATTTAAAAAAATAAACAATACATACTGAACGTTACGGAAAGTAAAGGTAAAATTATATAAAGTCGATAAAACATAAGTTAAGATTCTGCGTTTCAAACAAAACATAAAAAAACTGAGTAAAAATTTGTTCGATTTTGGATGGCATACATTATAAGTGTAAAAGATATTTAAAGTATATAAAATCTGAATGGCGCTACGGCGATGACTGCACAGTACACGAGTGATTCCACAGAATAATAGGAGAAAACTATAAAATAGCGCGCACGCTGCAAATGAGTCTAGCTATTTAAATACCAGTTTACGGAGAAAAAAAGAACAAGAAATAAAACAATTGGCTTAAACAAACAAAAAATGACAACAAACAACCGTGTTTCTCGGGAAAATAGGTACGCATGGTGTCCGGCATTCTTCGACCGATATAGTGAGGCTTTTTTGTACCTTTTTTCTTTGTTGACTCTAGGAATAGCGTACAAGAGAATACACCCCCAGTTTATTTATAAAAGAGTTTTCGTTTTCGTAAAATAGAATAAAGTTCTCGTATTCAACCAAACAAGTGAGCAGTACCTTTCGAATCAGTTTCAGTTGTTCTTTCAGTGAAAAGTACTACCAGTATTTCGAATCGCAACTACACCAACACTCACTCACTTACTCACACTCAAATCACACATACATACAGCATAGAACAAGGAAATATAAAAGGAATAAATAGCTCAGGGCAACTCAAATTCTTCCATAATATATCAATAGAGAAACAAGACAAAACAAAAACCAACACCTTAAACAGAACCGAACAATTAAAACCAAACAAAACTACAAACACACAAGATGGCGAAACTTCAAATCAGCAAACAAAGGAAAAGCGAACGAATTGCGAGAATCCGCTTGAACTGTACATTTTGTTCGGAACGAAGTAAAATAGAAGAGAACAAAAATCCAATAGAGCAATAAACTTAATAAATATTTTTACCGAACCTCGAACCGGCTGCGAGCAAGCGGTTCAAGTTCACACAACCACATACAACAAGCCGTTAAACCAGTGATTAGTGCACTGTTTTCTTCTGATTCGCTAGCCCCGAATTGCTGATAGTTTTGTTACTTGTTTTGAAATACTCCATCCACTATCCCACTAACACACACAAACACACATACATACTCTCGAATCAACAGCCTTATGAAGGTTCACTGGTACAACTGGTCTAAGAACGCAATAAAACAATTCACCATTGATGTTATCAATTGAAGTACTAGCAGAAGAAGAAGAAGAATCTACAGCGACAACAACAACTCAAATAACCTCCAATCCTTAGTTTTCGAGATGAGAATGATGCAACATCAAGTGTTCTTTCATATTAAACGGTTACAATGATAGCCGTTGAAAATTACAATGGGAAGATGCAGACAGATATATACTTGTTCAAAGACGATAATTGATTATTTGCAATAGTTATACCGATATACTGTGAGAACGCAACAGGAGAAAACAAACGTAAACAATAGAACTGGTGATTTTTTTTTACATATACAACATTACAATTGTTAAGAAGCAAACAAACAATAGGCGTTATATATTAAACAAAACTAAACGAAAACAAAAAAAAACTAACTCAATCCTTATTTGCACAGCGCGTACTACAAATATTACTATAGTAACGATGACAGGAAATAAACGGAAATAGGAAGCAAAGAGAGAGAGAGAGAAAAAAAAACTACACAAACAAACAAACAATAGATTTCAAACCGGAATAGGTTCGTTTTTACAACAATAGCTAAAGTAAAGTTATATAAAGAAAGAAAACCAAACAATAAAACACTCATCTCACGTTAGTAAATCGTTTGATTTTAGCAGCATCGAAAAAACAAAGAATATAACGAAGAAAATAATGGATAAAAAAAATGTTCCACTCCCTTCGGAAAGAGTTGACAGCAACAGGGTTGTTCGATAGTGCTACATACATACATAGTTCTGAAGAGTGGTTAAAGCAGGTCTAACTGGATCCTAGTTTTCAAGTGTGAATTGACGTTTTAAACAGTTTTCAGTGCAGTTTAGTTCTTTGACTAGTTAAAAACAATTGATAAAACGACACAACCACACAATAACTCTGCAAAGAACGTTTAAACTATGTAATTTTGAGAATCCCTACAAGGGAGAGCTCTATGAGTTTGTTCGACCTGTTGACTTTTTGAGTACCCCAATCCTTCAACTGATAACTGGATAACTCTTCCAGTATTTGGGTGGCCCTGAAAAGGGCCGTTTTGTTTGTAAGTGTTGGTAATGACACAGTACAGACATGTTCAAGAGAGCGATAAAAATTGATCATTTTTGAAATTTGAAGTCTTGATCTTTCAGAAATTATCTCAACACCCCATATACTTTTTCTAACTGTTGTATCTGCTAGATAAATGTGAAAATTGAGAAAATCTTCCAAGAAACAATCATTGGTTGATTATCGCTTATTTTTACAATAATGGTATTGTTGTATTAATATATAAACATTTTCGTTTTTCTTTTAAATTCCACGTGAGTAAATAAACTCGCGGTGGTGTATCGATCATTGCAACTGCCTTCAACCGTGCACTGGTTTTACCGCGAGTTGGAGCTTCATTATCCCTCTCTCACAGCTACAGATTATTGTTGTGACGTTATTTTAGGCATCTTCACCAGACTATTCCTGTGTTTATGATCATTATCCTCTTAAAGCACCGAATCTCACACTTCACTTACCTTGCTTATTAGCTCAGGCACGGATACGTCGTAAATCCCCCTCCATTTGTTTGATTCTCCTTGCTCACTGTGTTCCTTGTGTCAATTAGAAAAAAGGAGGGTGGGTAATGTCAGAGACATAACTAGATGTCGTGAATACGAAAACAACTGACATGTTCCTTAACACTTCCGAATATCAATTAGTTGATCAATTGTATGAATTTGCAAGCATTCCCCTTTTTCACATTTTTCGCAAAAACAAAGAAGGCTTCACTTGATCTCGATAACTGTGAATTTCACACAGCGAAAAGTGCAAAAATTAAATCAAACAGTTCTAGATTTGCACTAAACTGAGAATATTTCTCTTCGATTTGCGAGCAAGAAATCCTAATAGTTCTTTAGAAAACTTTTAGAGCCATTAGAACGGCTGATTTTGAGTAATGTTCTCCAGCGTTGCTTTTTCACCAATGCAAATGACTGGTAGCTGTGACGTAATCGTCGGAGGCGAAACTAGTTTTGCAAACGACACAAAATACATCTGCTCGCAGTGGCGATAGAATCCAAACTGATCCAATTTTTGTTGAGAGGCTTGTTTTTACCTGATTTCGTTTGTAACTTTTTCACTAATGGGTGGTTCTAACGGCTATAAAAATAGCCGCACACAGAATTTTAATGTCGATTATTTCATTTCGGATTTGCATTTCATTGAAAGAAACTATCAGGATGCTGTACGGGATTCATTCCTGCCTTTCAGAAGGATCAAATTGTGGAACTCACTACGATATTAAACACTGTTCCGAACATTTTTCTCGAACGATTTGTTGTACAGCAGCAGATATTTTTTCATTTCCTCAGAACGCCTTCCGATTAGCTGGTGTTGACATGGGTCAAATGAGACCGGTTTTCGAAAAAATTTCGATTCTATTGGTAGTTAGATTATATAAATCCTTCCACAGATCACTGAGCTATAAGCTTTAAAAATACGAGAAAGGCAAACGAGCCTTATGAATTATCCTCTTTGATACTCGTTTATACCAAACATTTCAGAAAAGTTCAATTTTGAATTATTTGAGATTATGTCACACAACTGAACATTTTATCATAAAATTGTGATCATATTTCCGATGGCATGTAGCAAAGATTATGTTGATTCGTTTGATACAACAAAAGATATTCACGATCAAAAACTTATCACTCTCTCAGAGGGTAAATTTTGAAAATACGTCCCATAGTAAAGTTAGTCGTATTCTTAACAAAAAATCACAAATTTGCACAGAAAGTAATCAATAATTTATGCTTGGGATTTGTTGATGTGATAATACGACTATATTATTCTATATTATATACTTGGTCTTAAAATTTTTCCCCAACTATGATTGTACATTCCCAATTGATAAAACACACATGATGAAAATCAATTGAAGCCAATCAGTGAAAAAATGTAGTCAAGCCGAATTAACCGTGCATGCCCAGCAAGAAAATGACATAATTCCTCCTGCGTTACTTTGACTCCGGCCGGAATACAGTCAGATTTTTTGCCGGCCGTCCGAGTTTTTCACAAGCGGGCTAATACAAAAGTGACAGAGAAGGATTTACTATTTAAAACATGTTCTAATTTCGTGAAAAAATTATAGTTATAAACGGCATGATCACCTATGCTTTTTTAACTATAATTTCACTAACTCATTGTGGATTGTGATTCTCGCGATTTTATATCTTATAAGATGCACATAAATGGAGCGTCGTATTTCACGCAAATTTATATAAAAAATATAAAATTGTGCGATTTAAAAAAAAAACATGGAACGTGCCACAGTCAGTGTTGGAAGAAAGTGTATTTCATTCTTCGTTAGTCAGAGATATATCCGTCTCTTGCCAGCGAAACCTGACGGAGGGCTAAGGCGCAAATATATACTCATCATAGTATGCTTTGCCACCACCAAACAATAGTCTCACGTTCTGCGGGTATACTTTCGAACAGGGTTTCTACGTAGTCGATGGGCAGACTCCGCCACATTTCTTTAATTTTGCGTTGCTACTGTTTTGAATCGTGCACTGGTTTTCCCGCGAGTTCGAGCTTAACTATCCTCCCTCACATTTTCAATCCGGTTGGCATCCGGTGATTGTAAGCTGCAGGTGACGTTGTTTGTCGTTTTTCTTCACTAGACTACTCCTGTGTTTTGGATCATTATTCTTTTGAAGCATCCAATTTTTATGGTTGCTCCATATTTTATATGAATAGTTCAAACAACCAAAACTACAGTTGGAGAAGCACCTCCAAACATCAGCTTGTATCGGGTATTTGATTTTCGTTTTCTTCAGCCCACAAATATTTTACCTTCACCTCTCGAAATAGTCGTTAAATCGTGTCACCAGTGAGCCCAAATATGTGAACTCGTCAATCACCTTGATTGTAGAAATTGGTGGTAGGAAATAAAGTGTTTCATCTTTATAACCTTATCCTCTCATGTATTTTGGTTTCGACGCTTTTTTTGCCAGCCTGATGCGCCTAACTTCGACTTTCAGTCCGATGTATGTTTCCATCATCTTTTCAAAGTTATGTGTCATAATATCAATGTCGTCAGCGAAACCAGAAAATGTATGGACTGGATCGGAAGATTGTACCAGTCCTCGCTCTTCAAATCACATTTTCCAAAGCTATATTAAACAGGAGACAGAAGTGTCATTACCTTGCCGCAACTCTCTACCCTCCTCTATCTTCACAGCAAAAAAATATTTAATTTACAGGAGATTTAAGCTTCTATATGACTAAATTCATAGAAACGTAATTCGCTAAATAACTGATTTTTCGATTTCGATTTTTCGATATTTTTCGATAGAAATTAGAATCAGATAAAATTTAGCCTTGGTTATCGTCCAAAAGTGATCAATCATTTCGAGTTAGTCACCTTGTGGTTTGATTCTACTTTGAAATTCGCTAAGCAACGGTGAAATTTTCCTTACACATTACTCTTGTTTTTGGGTGGATTCGGTTTCTATAAAAACTCAGATGATTTCACACTCATAATTCAGTAAGTGTTTTGTATTTGCATTTCTCATATAGCAATGCAATTGCAATTTCTGTGCAATCACCGATTTTTGAACCTCAGATTCGAATGGAAGGCCTCATAGATTATTTTTAAATTTCATATAGATCTGACTTCCGGTTCCGGTATTACAGGGCGATGAGTGAAAAAACTGCAAATTCAAAAGTTTGCATTCATAGTAGAAAGTGTAAAATTGATCTAATTTTTCCAAAATAGTAAACTAATTCCTCTAGTGAACCGGTCTTGAAAGTTGAAGACCACAAAAACTTACATAGGACATTCCAGTTCCCGAAATCCGCTTCCGGAAGTACCAGAAATAATGATCCAAAACTGGAAAAACCAGTTTTCAAAAACTTACCCTTAAACAAAAGGGATTATGGTCCCATAGAACGCTATTGAATTGCATTCGGATCCGAGAACCGGTTCTGGAACTAAAGTAAGGTAAAGTGATTTTAAAAGTGCTAACCTTCATTCAGAGCGACGATGCAAAATAGGCAAAAAATCTTCTAAATTCTAAATGAATTATTGTTTGAAACTCAATCGTACAAGCCACTTTGATAAACTGGTTGCACTGCATATATGAATACATAGATCTATGCCATACGTACCAAATAACATGTACGTAATAGAAAAATTACCAACACAACTTAACTTGGTTTACTCTTGATCCTTAATCCAACGGTATCGAATTATCCAAGTTGTCACTTCCAGTCCAAGCGCCTTTTTGATTGGTTATCCGTTTTCTTCCTCGTGTTTGTGATTCCCGTTGTGCGTTTGTGATCATATTCTATGAGCAGCCAAGAGGTTCTGCGATTTCTTTAAAAGTTTCACCATCATTTCTTAAGTTTTTGTATAAGACGCCTGTCAACGGAGACACAATTTCTATTTCGGCCCATTGTCTGTCTACAAAAAAAAAACTTTGCACCATTTCCTGAAATATATGTTCAGCAGTTTCAAATACTTACTTTTCCTTACAAACAATCGTAAATCAATTGACAATTTTCATAAAAAAAAACAAAGTTATCATTTTTTCCACTGAGATGCTGACCTTCACCAGTTAAACATTTTTCTCGCGCTCGAACTACACTGATAAAAATTTGCACGATCGATTCATATGTAAACACCACTACAATTTAATATGCTTTCTCATATCAATACATAACCAAAACGATTTGTTTTAAAATTTCATGTGCAAATTCACTAAGACGCAAGATTAGATTATTTTTCATTATTGATTGAAGTGTTTTGCTATTGAATCGAACTACATATGTTTATGTTTTCTATCTAGTGGGAATGAGTACAGCACAAATGTATGTGCCAAACACTTGAATCGGTCAACTCTGTTTCAATCAGAGATGCCAGATATTATCATAAAAAATCTGTATTTATCTGTATTCACTAAGGAATTTTAATTTCTGCAATAAAAGTAACAAAACAATTAGTAGATTTTTGAACTTGATTTCTGTTCATTTCAAGCTAGATCATGATTGTTACAAACCAATTTCTCCTTTCAACATCAACAATAATCTCTGTTTAATTTGAATCAAATTTTTGGTATAATCAAACGAATAATATATTTGCTCCGGTTCAGTTTATTGTTGAAATGAACTAAAGTAAAATTGATTATCAAATTTTGTAGTTTCAAGCAGCAATGTTTTCTATATCAAACCAGACTTTCTTTTGTCACTATTTTAACAAAAAAAAATCGTTGCGAGAAACCCAAACTTGGTTATATTAACAATTTTTTTCTCAGCGTGTTGTTATAAAATTGCAGATTCAATGAGCATTTTTTTATATCGTAAGTCATTGCCGCACTGACAGGAACATTCAACGATGAATTTTAATAGTTTTTGTTAACAACCACAATTGAATTGTATTTTCATATACTATGTTGACTAGGAATTCAAACATGGAATTACAACGACCAATACGCAACGTCAAGTCAGGTCATACTTCTCAGTCTGACAATAAAGTTTCATGATGCCATTACTTCCTTGAACATCAGTTCAAATTGGTTTCAAATTATAATATAAATGTATTTCAGCGTTCATCATCAAATAGCTGCAAGAAAAATTTCCATTTCAATATCGGAAATCAAACACTAATAGATAGTTCAGACGTAAAAGTTTCATTATTCATTTCTTACTTTTTGTGGTATCTGCATAAATCTGTATTAAATTTCGGAAATCTGTATAAAATCTGTACTCTGTATTAAATCTGTATGCGCAGGTAACAATCTGTATAATACAGATAAATCTGTATAAATGGCATCTCTGGTTTCAATTGAAATCCATGTGGAAAACTATGTGACATTCACATGAAATGCATATAGAATCTAGAGGCAACGTTATATCTGATCGTTTTTAAGTGCATTTCATATCAACGTAGCATGATTTCCATTAAATATCAACAGTTTTTACACTCATTTTATAAGTTAAGTGTTTATTTTCATGAATGTCATGTGTTCTACAAGCAGTGATAGATCGAACGCTTTGCACATGATGCTAGCGTGCAAATTATTTTCAGTGTATCACGAATTTTGACAGATACTACTGTGCCACACATTGGCGATTAAGCAAGAAATCTCACATCGAGATGGCGTTTGAATACATTTATAATATGGTGCCGTGTGAGTGGATTACTTGCAGAGGAATGCTCACACCTTTTATTATTTCCACCAAAAAAATTCGCAGTCAAAAAAAAACGAACAGAGACAAAGGATTTTCGTCTTTCATTTCAGCAAAAATATAAGATAAACAGGCTCGAACTGTTTGCCTCGATCTTTAAAAAGGTTCCACTTCCACTTTCAATGACAACGATTAAAACATGTATTTTATTCTCTTGTCATTTCAATAACATGTGAATTAAAACTGAGTAAAATAAAAATTAACTCTACTGATAACTTACAGCAGAACAATAAGACCTCGACGACATCTGCAAATGTTCGTCAAGCTACTCATTCAAAATTTAGCTTGAATCTTAGCTCTATCGAACAACTTTTCGCACGTTATTAGCTAAAAATCCCTTGCATAGCTCATGTCTCGTCCAGAAACCCATAGAAAGAAAACAAAATGAGAATTCCCCTACCCCCTCCTAAAACATAAACAAACAATTAAAAACAAACTAAATATAATTTGAGTGCCAAGCTGAACATAGAACAGAATGAAAAACGAAACTGAATTTTTTTACAAATGAATTTCTTCGAGCTGCTCGAAATAACACAGTAGTAGTACAGTAAACGAACGCTGTAGATCTGAAGAACAACTACCGAACGCATCGTAAACAATTCTTAAAGGGAAAACCAACCCCACTCACACAAAAACACACTCATACATTCATACATACATTCAGACATACCCACACGCTCGTACAGGCTAGCGCATAATTCCAGCATCGCTGATGTCCGGCATGATGAAAACGGTGGAAAGTTTCATTTTTCGGGAAAACGAGAAACAAAAAATTGTCATTTTTGCAAATACAGTAACAACAAAAAATAACGAAGGAAATGAAAGCGGTTAAGTGAAAGAATAAGAATGCAAGATAGATACAACCATACAACAGAAGAAAAGCATAAATTTATTATTAACGGTAAAAATAATAAATAAGCAGATATTGATAAAGAAATATTAAAATACACACACACTGTAGTGCCTGTCCCCCAAAAAATCAAAGATATAACATTAACGGAAGAAATTAAAAAAAGGAAAACCGGATGAGTTAATGCGCAAACAACCGTGTGAGAGTGAACTCATGCGGGTTGCGACAGCGAAAGCCAAGTTGAAAGGCGGAATGAAAAAAAAACAAGATGGAAGCAAATTTACGCTTTCGTTAGGGAGACTGTTTGCTCCTCGTTTATGTTTACTAGTGTTTAAGTTCACCTAGTTGAAACGCTAATTATTTTGCCTCGTTTAGGTTTTCTTCCTCTTGTTTCGTACGACAGTAGCAGTAAATCAGATATAGTTGAGATATAAGCAAACTACAAAAAATACTTTAGCTTATTGTCTTACCAGCTAAGGAAAGTAATACAAGTTGATAAGCAGCAAGAGCAAAAAAAAATTATGATACAACGTTAGTTATTAGCAAAACGACAAAAGTGAAATTTATATAGGAATCGTCACCTGTGTTTTCTTCGTACCGATTACCTTCTTTTACTTTTTTCGAAAAGTTGGTAAATTATTCGTCTGGTTCAGAGTAATCCAAGCGAGTATACTTAAAGAAGAAAAGCGCGAACACATAAACACAACTGTAGAAACTTCGCTTTTTGTTAAATTAAACATATTTAATCCGAATTAAATGCGCCAGCGAAAAAAAACATAAAGTGAATTCGATTTTACTTAGAATCATAAAGCATAACAACTATGAAGAACATCGTTTTGATGCAAAAAAGTGTAGATAAAGTGCAAAACAAAACCGTAAACAATATATTTTTCAACCTTTCAAGCAGAAAAGCAAAACAAAAACGGAAGAAAACAAGTTGTTTCATTTGTTTACCATTTCTTATTTTTACGCAAGATAGCAGCAGAATAATAAAGAAAGCAAAACAATTGAAATTGATGTTATGTTAAAGTTTCTCTTAAAGTAAGACAGGTTAAGTAAACAATACAAAAAAAACAAACTGGATTATTTACAGCAGTACTAATTATTGATTTATTTACACATACAGAATCAGACACAGGAAACAAATAGACACACGCAGAGAGCGAAATAGTTACTTGTTAGCTCCTTTCCGCGTGGGAAGCCCCGCCTCCCCTTCTCAGAAAAAAAGAAACAATGAAAACTCCTCAACAACAAACACCCACATCCAAACAAAACAGAGAGAACAGCATGTCGATGAAAAACCGAGAATTGAATACATACTTATTCATATGAAACAGCTGAACTAGACGTAACGTCAGTTTCAATTATTTTTATATGGAAGCAAATCGTACCGATTCATATGAGGGAAAATAAAGAAAGAAAACAAAAACTATATCACTCACTTTTTGGGTTTCAAGCATGTCCATTTGAGTTTCAGTAAGTTACAAGTAGTTACAATTTTCGAAAAGATAGCGACGAAAAAAAACAGAACACTAGAAATGACCAAAATTTACTTCCAAATGCTTTGAAGCGATGTAAAAAATTGAGAAAAAAATTAAAAAAAAAAGAATACAAGAAACTTTTAGCTGCCTTTAGACCCAAAATCTTGAATGATACACTCACGCATACACTCTCACAAGTTAATGATTTCCCTTTTTGTGTTAGACTACAACAAAAGTATATTATCAGCACATGAAAAACTAAAAATTAAATGGACATGTAATCAATAAATGAAGAAAAAAAAATTACAACATGAGATACAAGATCGACACTCGGAAGCAAGTTATGAGAATGCAGAATTTGATACAATTTTAAATGGAAACAGAAAAAAAACATGGAGAGCAAACAAATTTAAAATGCATATCATAGTTGTAAAAATCCAATTTTGACGAAGTAAGAAAACCATAAAGAAAACGCTGTAAAAATATTATAATTATTAGAGACGATGATAAAGAAGAAGAAAAATGAAAACAAACAATAAAAAAGAAAAAATAAACTTTATCTATTTAATTCGCCGTGGCTACTGTTAGCTAAGTGAAAGAAATGCCAGATGTCTTAAAACGAAAAAAATAAAATGAAACAGCAACACAACAGAGAATTCAAATTATTTGTACCTTTGTCTACTTTCAGAATTTGAGTCACTTTTTCGCAACCGGCAACTACAACCGTGCTACCGGCATCAAGTCGGCCCCACCGGCACCGACCGGCATCATTGGATTTCCCGGGGCTGCCGTCGGGGCGATTCCATTCGTGTTCCCATTCGCACCGCTTGGTCTGGGCCTGTTCGATACGGATCCCAAGCGGATTTTGAATCTGCTGCATCACCAGTCCGCACTGGCCGAGGAAGCACTGAGGTAGGTGTAGTATCGATAACCGGGTGACGTTTCGCGAAAAGTTATTTCTCCGAATAGGTCGTTTCGACGAAAGTCAATGTCATTTACAAAAAAGAGTGTGGGTAATGTCAGAGACATAACTTGATTGATTGTAAGTTCAGAACTAAATTCCAAATTTGAATTCTGAACCTTAATTAAAGTGTAGAATTCTGAACCTAAATTCTGGAAATGAATTCTGCAACTGAGTTTAGAGATTAAATTCTGAAACTGAATTCAGAAAGTGAATTTTGAATGCGCATTCAGGAATTAAATTATGGTTCAGAAGTCAGTTCCGAAATTCTGTTTCAAAGTTCAGGTCATCAATTTCTTTACTGAATCCAGATCTAGAATTCATTTAATGAATTTTGACCCCGAATTCTGAAGTTGAATTCTTGATCTGAATTCTGGATACGAATTACAAAACTTAAATTAAGGCACTA
Source organism: Malaya genurostris (assembly GCF_030247185.1). NCBI lineage: Eukaryota > Metazoa > Arthropoda > Insecta > Diptera > Culicidae > Malaya > Malaya genurostris. The sequence continues at coordinate 131,892,412 of NC_080570.1, forward strand.
ATTTCAGTTCGAAAATCTAGTCAAGAAACCTGTTTCAAAATTCCAGAATCTAGAATAAGGATTCAGTTCCAGAGTCTTAGTTTTTACTTTGGAACCTGTATTCTGGAACTAAATTCTGAAACCGAATCCTAAAATTTTTTTTTGTTCTTAATTATAGAGGTTTTAACCTTAAGGTCATTCGCCTCTTCTGACCAGAAAAGTTTTCTGACCCTATATGCGGGGTTGGGAATCGAACCCAGGTGGGTTGCGTGAAAGGCATCGACTATCCCATCACGCTATACCCGTCCCCCTAATCCTGAAATTTAATTCTAAACCTTAAATTAAGTTCACAATTCAGGTGGACCAGAATTCACCATTTGCATTCAATTTGGAATCCAATCCAAACGAGACTTCACACGCCGCAGAAGGTCTGTTTTATTGCTGCTGCTGGTTGAAGGTCCAGTCCCGTTTTACAGACAAGAAAAAAAGCATTGATCTTCGACCATGGTATCCCTTTTAAACTCATCCAGTCGAAAATCGTGACTGAGACTACATTAAAACCGTCGTACGAGTGCGAAAACGACAAGCAAGCATTATGAGTTTTCCTCATTGTTTCCAGAAGTTAGAGAAAACTAAATTTTCACCTCTGAAAGTTTAATCATAAATTACTGATCATATTTCTGATCGCATGAATAAAGAATGTTTTTGCGTTTAGTACAATCCATGATATTCACGATTAAGTTCTACCCTTTCTTCAGCAGGGCGAATTTTGAAAAGGCGTCCTATCGTGAAGTAAGACGTGTTCACGTCAAAAACCTGTTTCAATTAACCCAATTAAGTAATGAATGCTTTCTTATTAACATTTTAATTTACTATAGAAATCGATAGAATCGCTTTTTTGTAGATTTTTTATTCCTACTGTGGTGCTTCCGGGAACCAGAAACGGGTCAAGGTCATTTCGCCGAAAACCATTTCGCCGAAAGCCATTTCACCGAAAACCACTTCGTCGAAAGGGGAATTACACCGAATGTAATTCTACCAAAAGGATCATTTCGCCGAGTGTAATTTCACCGAACGCCATTTCGCTGAAAGGGTCATTTGGCCGAATTCGTCAATAGTCTTCATATCGTGATTGGAATTGATTTGAAATAAGGACAAATGAAAAATGATAACTGATGATTTACTTCCGTTTTGTTGAACTACAATCGTACTTCTGAAATAATCCAGAAAGACTTGAATTATGTTTTTTATTTTCTTTTCTATTCTATTTTTATTTCATAATCTACAGATTTTTCTATTCTATTGGGAGTTGATGAGAGGTTATATGCTGCAATTTGCAGCATTCAGCGATCAATTCTCATAGACAACTCAAAGCTACATGGATTTATAATAATAAACATAAATTGTCCAAAAAAAATGTGTTAATAGCAAAGACTTTAGTCCGGATTTTTAATTGTGATTATCTTAAGGTAATTTCAAACTCGTGCCATCTGTTTTTAACAAATGATAATAATCGATATCTTGAACCGATGCCATGAATTCCCAGTTAGTAGATTCACAAGTGGCAAAGAAAAACAATAAATCTCTACCTACAGCAGGTATAAAACTTCTTATTTTTATAAACATATTATTTATATAAATATTATACATGAAAAACTAATAGAGTTCTTTTTTTGTTAAAATGAAACACTAATATTACAAGAAGAAAACTTAAAAAAAAAACATTCAAAGTATATTGGTGCTGCTGCATGATTTTTTCCATTCAGGATTCTTGAAATAAATCCGTTTTCTATCGCTAGTAACAATTCGATGCAAACTGAATTTTCTTTCGTGTTTTTGAAGCATAATTTCACAAGTGTTTGTTCAGTTTTCCATCCATCCATGTCATTCATTCAATTCATGTGGCACCCAGTGTCCACATTTTTGGACTTTCCCATAGCTGATAAACGGTTAGATAATGGTTTGTTGAGCAAAATTTCACATTACTGTCATTCGCTTTCGACTAGAAGTATCATCTTCATACAATATTGCTTCAAATTTGGCGTCTTCAAACTTTTTCGACGATCTTCCGCGTTCTTCCTTTCTCACATCATTATCTCTGAGCCGTTCAAACCATCGTTTGCATGTAACTTCTGATAGAGCATAATCACCATAATCACTACAACAAGCATTCGATGCGTGGTTTCTGCCGCCTCATAAGTTTTAAGGGCAGTGGGTACAGTTTTCTCTATTTAAAGGAGTTTGAAGTTGATAGGAAATTCAAAACTAACAATTTGAAATAAATGTTGTTCAATATTTATTTCAAATGAGCACAAAATTTGCAGAAACTCAACATGACATACGCAATAAAACCAGGAAACTTGTATCGATAGAAAGAAACAAACCGAAACGTGAAACATTTCTAATTGGAAATGTCATTGACCTTGTCTTTGGTTAAAGATGTCATTTTCGCAGTGTCAGTGCAGGGTTGACCATAGTGAGCAGTTTACATGTAATCCACTGATGCTCATAGGTAACCAGCGTTTCACAAGGATATCTTCTGCCATGACCACAAACGATGTAAGATGGAATCACCTTATGTAGTCGCATACTTACCACTCCGGGTACCGGGGAAAAAAATCCGCCATGCTTCCCTTTCGGTGGAAAGAATTTTTTCGAACTGCGACATATTTTCTCGAAAGTTATGTTCTGTCTTTTACGTTTAGAAGCATTTGTTCTTTTAGCAAGAATTTAATTTCGCTTGTTGCCGGTCTAACTTTGCAGCGCTTGAAATCAATACAAATTTTCTAGATTGGACTCAAAACTGTTCCAACGCATAGGTCATATAAATTGCAGGACGTGCGAATTGATTTCGGCTATACTGGTCCCCGGAAAGCAGTTCCGGAAGTACCGGAAATCGAAATCGAAATCTCATTTCGATTGATGCAGCAAAAACTGAATAAAAAATCTTCTAATTTTGGCTCGAAACTATTCCGATTTTTAGCTTACGCTAGTTTACGCCCGAACAATTTTCCCCGTTCCTATTCAATGAACAGTTTTGACGTGAATTTAATGTGGGGCTCCTTTTACCTTATTGTATTTAAGACTGCAACAGAAATATTTCTCCATACCATCGGAAATATTTGTGATCAGATTTTCAGCAGTATAATAAATAACTCAAAAATAAAGTTTTCTAAAATGTTTGATATGAACGAGCATTAAGGTGAAATTCATTGCCAATATAAGGAGAGTAAAATTTCAACCGCACGAATTGAACGAATCATTGCACAAAGTGTATCGTGTAAAACCGACGCATAAAAAAGCGGGAAATTTTCAGTAATTGAGTGCAGTAGGCTTAGGACACGTTTTGTTCGCCAGTGAAACAGGCACTAACTATGTATCTTTCATTGACTAATATACGAGAGACACGTTTGTGCATGTTGTTTAAGACGGTCAATTTGATATATTCATGATTTTTTATGGATTTTTAGATACTTTTTGTCAACGCTTAGTGAGTAAATATCAATATTTTATAGTATATAATTTTTAAAATCAATGTTGGCGGTTTTCGGGTTGTGAATATTCTTTAAAATCGCTATTTGTATTTTCAAGATGGGTTTGACAAGTAAGTTGTTGGACTTATTGTCATACCAATACCACTGTAGAAAAAAAAGAGAAGGACTATTTAAGTACAAAAAAATGATCAGTTTTAGAAATTGAAAACCAAATGGCGGCTTGGCGGCATTTCCGCGAAAGTGCTGCATTTTGACGGCCGGAAACATAAGTCAAGTAAATCTTGACTAATCGAATAAAAAATTTCACAGAATATTCTCGATAATTATCTCCACAGAGGTACGTAGGGGTTTTTTAATTAATTGATTTTCTGTAAAATGGTAGCCCTTCGAAAATAAAACCAAATTTTTTCATCACAAAATTGTTCATAAAAAAAATTTTGAATCGATTGGTCAAGATTTACTTGACTTATGCTTCCGGCCGTCAAAATGCAGCACTATCGCGGATATGCCACTAAGCCGCCAATTTGTTTTTCAATTTATAAAACTGATCATTTTTTTGTACTTGAATATACAGATTAAAAGTGATTTATACAAAATTCGGATTACTCCATTTTTTTTATCCCAAAATAATTCCCCAAAAAATTCCTTCTCTTTTTTTTTTCTACAGTGGTGTAACCCCTTAACAGAAATTTAAAAATCTTAGATGGCCATAAACGATTTGTTGCAGATTTTTTAAATTTAAAAAAAAAACTAATTGGAACATAGCATTTTTAATGTCATCATAATCGGTCTTGTCTCCTACACAATACTGTAATTTTTAGCTCTCGTGTGTTTCGCCTTATACCGTTCGAATGCTGCAAGTGAAGCATTGAAAGTTAGCAAAATTTAACCAATCATTCTACTAGTACGTACGATTATCGATGTTTGGAAGTGTGAAAAAGCCTGTCAGTTTTATTTGTATTCAAGTCATTCGGTTATGTCTCTGGCATTACCCACCCGTCTTTCTACATGTACTGACGAGTCGAACACGAAACATAAAGTAGGGTAACGGCTTCCTATTTCATCTGAGCTCCTATTTCGATCTCATCCTTTCACCTCATTGAACATGAATAATAATTTACAACCTACCTGGACCTAACTGTGAAATGTTTTAAAATGATTATAAAAGCTATTGTCACACTTTTCCATTGAAAGAAATGGTTTTAAATTCTTCGGTGATCGTTTTTTTTTTTTCATTTAAAATAAACTCACTTTTCAATTTAGGACACATTTTCGTCTCAAGATTTACAGTTCGTCATGTTTCTGATTATCTATTAATCGATTCGTCTCAAAACATGATCACTATTTCGCACAATTACACTACCATTGAATGGTGGATGACTTCATAATTAGTAATGTTCACTTGCCACTTATTTAATTAACGATTAAAATCTTCAAAAATTACCAGACAAGCAATAAAAGTCTTCAAACATATGAGATGAAAATTTTTCACTTAGTTCACTTGATTGCGCTTTGTTTTCATGTCATTTGGTTTCGCAAAGTTGCCAATTTATCTCATAAATTTACAAAACAAAAATTGTTTTTCTTCTTCAATTTATCATCAAAAAGTATGTTTTTGGTATCCGTGACATTAGTTTAATAATATGGTTTATATTTATATTTCAATAAAACTGTTTCGACTTCGAATATTACCAGGAAGAGCGTGTTAAACACTATAGAAATAACCATTGAGGCAAATCTAGTAGCACTGATTTCATTCCGCTATACGTCAACATAACGCTGTTAAATGTGTGTGTTTCATCGGCTGTGCACAGAGATACCAGATGTTTTCATAGAAAATATGTATTACTTTGCATAAAAAGTCTATATCTGTTCTATCTGTTTTCACTAATAAAATGATGTTAAAAGATAGTTCTTTATTTCCACTTTAACATGTGATTTGTCCGTTGAATAATAAACTTTGAAAGAATCACTGAAATCAAATACTAATAGATACTTAGAGAGAAAAATCTAATTTTTACTTCTCACTTTCTATGAACCTGTACAAATCTGTATTAAATTTAGGAAATCTGTATAAAATCTGAACTTTGATTTAAATCAGTATGCGAACGTAAAAATCTATACAATACAGATAAATCTGTATAAATGGCATCTCTGGCTCTGCATTTTTTTTAAGAAGGGCTAATGCCTAAATAGTAACAATTCCTCTTTTTGGTTTTATTTAAAGTTCACCAAATTAATTTTACAGTAAAATTTTAAATTCAAAGCGAAAGGTAACGGAAACGAACGATACATTTTTTAACGTTAAAATGATTTCAAACTGGTTCTAAAAATATCGTGTGTTGTCTCAGTTGGCATTAGGCCGTTTTTCAAGAAGTTAGCATTAGGTCGTTTTCAAGAAGAATTCTGACATTTTGAACCTGGGAGTGTAATAGTGGAATATTTTGTTTTGATTGCTGTTGCCATTGCTAATTTATAGGATGAATAAAGGACCAACGATAGGATGGATAAAAATCCATTGAGATGAAATTAGGAGCAGAGTAGTGAACACATCATAAGTGTTTTTAGCTGTTTTATGAATATTAGTTAAATTTTCAAGAATTGTGAATCAATTCTCAACTTTGAGCAAGGCGAATGAAGCAGTAATATGAAACAGTTATAGTAACTTTAGTGGCTAAATCGGGGTTTTGAGGCGACGTCCTTACAAATGAGATGAAATAGGGAGCCCTTACCCTATAAAGAAGTGCTTAGGTAATAAATTTTGCAAGAGAGCAGTTGAAGACACTCAGGTCAGCACCAGAGTTACCATATTCACAGATTTTTCTGTAAAACCACAGATTTTTTTTGACTATTTTGCCACACAGATTCTGAACACAGATTTTATCAAAATTAACAGATTTTTACAGATTTTTATGAATATTGCATGAAAAAGGCAGAATTTCAAAATGTTTTTCGCAGATTTTCACAGATTATGATCGAAAATATGCAATACAGATGGTACACAGATTTTTCAAGTTGAAACACAGATTTTAAAATGGCAACTCTGGTCAGCACATGAGCCAGCACATGAGTCAGCACACGAGCTAGTCCCCCATTCCAGCTCATGAGCTTGCAGATAAGCCTGCAGTTGAGCCAGCAGACCAGTTGAATCGCGAGCTGGCTCTACGATGCACACGACTCTCGACTTAGTTGCAACACGGCACACGAGCGTGTGCTTCAGACTTCGTGTGCGTGTTTTTGAAAAAGCACAGCACACGGGCTGTATAAGAACTGACTCGTGTGCTGGACCATCACTGCCTGAGTATAAAAAATATCTACATCCTTGAAGTACTGTAAGCGTCGTTTGACAAATGATAACATTGATATTAATGTACGCAAACGATTCATCTATCATAGAATATTTTTAATTGTCAAAAGGATGTATTTTCACTACAGATATTATGATGAATCATGAATATTAACGTATGACAAATAATTTCATCTAACCTTTTTTATTCATCCAAACAGGTACCGCAATTTACTGTTCGGAGCATCAACACCAGGGCCGGATCGAGAAACTTCGATGGGTTCACACACAGTCACATCACCTAGAGCCAGTAGTCTGCTGGATGACGAACAGCCAAGTACTTCTCGCAAATCGGATAACTCGTCCACCACCAGTACCGCCTCAACCATTACTTCACCGCCGCCCAAAGCCGAATTGATTCGGGTTCGCGATGGACTAACCAAGGATGGGTTTCACAACGGCATGGAGTTGTTGTTGCGGAAACCACCGGCAGCAGCCACAAGCGCAGATGAACAGCAGTGTTGTCCAGCAGATCTTTCACTGTATTCTTCCCTACTCAAAGCATCGGCCGTTACAGCCGTCGATGTTGATTCACATCCCGGCAGTAGCAGTGGAAGTACGAAGTGTCACATTTGCATGGCTAATTTTCCCTCGGTGTGGTTACTGGAGCAGCATTCGGCCTTGCAGCATCCTCACCTAACGATTCACGATGATAAGCCGTATCTTTGCGGGTTGTGCGGACAGAAAAGCCGCTACACGTGCTGTCGATACAGAACGGTACTGGCGAAGCACCGGGAGGCCAGTAGCCGAAGCCGAGTGCCTGCGGATAAGCTGTTTACGTGTGATGTTTGTGGTATGCAGTTTAGGTACTTGAAGTCATTCAAAAAGCACCGGTTGAATCACGCACTGGAAAGATTACACGGCAAAAAGGACAAGGGTGGGGAAAGCGAACAGGTTTCGAGTACCAACGAAAGTGATAGCGTTGACCTGCGAGGTTTGATCCGCGATGATGAGAACATGAGTGACAATGACGAACAGGATGACACGATTGATTCGATGAATGTGTCAACCGGAGGGGATGCGCAAAGGGAGTTCAGCGTGGACGAGGGACAAGCGAAGATCAGTAGCTCGATGATGGAGCGTCCTGGTTCCGAGTTCGATTTCAAAAGGTATCAATCCGCCCATCGTATGGAAGCCGAGTCTAGTAGCAGTAGCAGCAGCATTCCGTCTACGTCGTCTTCCATTAGTCAGACTCTGAACAACCTGATTAATGCGGAGTCGATTCCACACCATCATCTGCTGGGCCTGAATCCACAGGAAGCTTCGATTTTGAATTTTCTCCGTGTGGATGCGGCAGAGAAACAACGCGACCGACGCTTCGCCTGTCCGTTCTGTGGAAAATGCGTACGATCCAAGGAAAATCTTAAACTGCACGTTCGCAAGCACACCGGTGAGCGTCCGTTCGTTTGTTTATTCTGCGGACGAGCTTTCGGTGGAAAATCCGACTTGACCCGGCATCTTCGCATTCATACCGGAGAGAGACCCTACCACTGTGAAGCATGCGGAAAATGCTTCGCTCGTGCCGATTATCTGTCCAAACATCTTACCACTCACGTCCACAATGCATCTCCGCGCTGAGAGGAGGGCCGACGGAGGAGACGGATAGTCCTCTGTCGGAAGTGAGCGGTGTTTACAAACGGCAATTGAACTTGGCAACACTCCTCGGACACAAGCTAGCAACACATACACACATACACAAACATAGCCTACTACAAAGTGAAAGCAAACAAAGCAATAATTCACCGTAATGACTGCACTCAAAACTAATAAACAACAAAAAAAAGTAGATTTTTATCAATGTCTTATTTCACTACCTTAAAAAACGGGATTACAATAATTTTAGTGAAAACAAAGCAAGAAAAAAAAACCAAACATCTAAATGAGACTCAACGAAGCAAAGTGAAAACTGAAAACAAAGTAGAATGCAGCAGCATATGACGAAGAAAGCAGAGAAACAACTTTACCTCAGTAAAAACTAAAGAATTATGTAACGAAAACCACAGCGATAAACAAAAGCATCTCTATGAATATGAAAGAAAACTTACTCACACTCACATTCATGAACTGAAACGAAAGCAAATTTTGGTTTCATGCTCACTCACTAACACATGCACGTGTGCAACACCAGTGCTACGTAGGAATGGCGCGCGCACACACATACACATTGTGACCGCTGGTATGTGAAATTTTCGTTCATCACGCAAAAAAAAAATAAACAGAGAATCCGCAATTAAAAGTCTGTGATTTTATGTCATTAACTATTGCGAATATTTAGATCAAAATGATACACAACTTTGCAGAATGCAGATAAACTATGCAACTGAAATATCTGTTTATTTTTTACTATTACTGTCCTGACGCCGATATATCATCGCGATTGTTTAAGTTTAATGTAGGATTATCACTTTGTTGAACTGTATTTCTTTGAACAGTATGTTGATTTACTTTAATGGATAGTTCACACTCACACACACAATTAAGTTTATCTAGATCGCGTTTCATCAGACGTTCAGTAAGAATAGTTTGTCCGAAAGCATGAAACTAAAGAATATACACAAAAAATATTTAAGCAAAGGTATAGTAGCGAAAAACTAAATGTGATTGTTTTCTATATATTCACCAGATTTAAACTATTTATACTTATACAACAAAGACAGATGCAATAGCGTTTTACAATAGACTTTTACAGCTGTAAATGATTCAGGTTTTAGTTAATTTTTTACTCTATATTTATAGACGAATTCATACAAAAATCAAATAGAAGAGCGCTGCCAGGGTAGTGCTGAAAGGTTTTCAATTTTCTGAATCCATGTTCGCCAACAACAATAGTAAAAGCCGACAAAACTAAATACAACGAAGTGAAAGTGTAAGAAATAGATTATTGTTTCGTCTGAAAGATGTTACTTTAGAGGAAAAGAGAGAGAGAAAAAAAACCAACAGAAGAAAACTGGTAAACAACCTACCATGCAGAAACAATTTTATAGACGTTTTCCTTCCTAGCATACAAAATACAACATTTTAATGAAGAAACAATTTCACTGTGCCAAATTAAATGTACCTCAGTAATTAACAAGAGATAGAGTGTGTAGAGAAAAATACTGGTAAACTATACACTGATACACAGAAATAACACGCGCATATTGCTACACCCACACAATACACCTAGAACCACACACGAACACATACACACCCACACTCGCTCACAACTACACTTGCATGTACACAACCAACGATACAATACGTCAGTTTGTTACTTACATATGAATGTCTACAAGAAAAAAAAACAAACAAGCAACAACTTACTCAAATGGTGTAAAACATTTTCACTTCTCTTCTCACCTAATTTGTGCAAACAAAGCAAAACACAAAATAATACAAAAGCTCTCGATGTGGTGAAAACAAAAAAGTACATTCTACTAAATTAGATTAAATCATTCGTGCAAGCAAAATTTAAGCAAAAAAAAAACAAAAATGATAACAATTATATTTGGTGTTGTTTCGGAAAACAAACAAAAAAGACGCTAGCGAAGATATTCCAGATCAAATACAGTGTAAAGAAAACATTTCAAACACACGTAAAGCAAATTCAAATAAAGATTAACAAACTGTGTCGTGAATGTGTGTAACACTATTGCAAAAGTTTTAAATGTGTGTTCTAAAAGCAAAGCAAAACAAAATCACTACTCGAGACACTTATTGTAATCCTCCAAAAAAAACAACTACTAGTTTCGAAACACGCACAATACGAAATTCATTGTTTGGTTGTAAATAGATATTCAGAACGATCGATTTTTTTCTCAATTATTTCATACAAAAGCAACCTGGCAACAGCAATTGATTCGGTTCATATAGCGTCTTTTAGGGAAAAAAAACGATCAAAGCATGCGTTCCTAGCTTTAGCATCACTAACACATTAAATCGAGGTTCTCGAAACAAGTCACTAATACTGTTATAGAATTGAGTGAATACCACTTGAGATAACCGATTAATCGAGCAATTGTGAAAGGTCGAGAAATTTCTGCAAGTTGATAAATATTCCGAGTCTAACTAATTTGATCGTTTGTCTTCGCACTTCAGTTGGGTTGAATATTTTCCAAAGTATTTATCAATCGCTGTTCTGAGCACTGCGATTTTCTACTCGGCATGTGCATCCTTCATGGCACATACAAGAAAAAAATCTTTTCCTAATCCACCTAGAAGTGTGATAAATCCTACACACTTAAATTTTATTTCTGAATCTCGGTAAAAAATGCCGAGATTTGCACAGCCGAGAGATCGGTAATCATCTCGGCAAAATAATAATTACTGAGAATCTCGGCACTACCAAATTTGTTAACTGTCAATTATTACCGAACTTGTCAGCAGCATTTTTGCTGTTAGCTCGGCAAAAGCGATTATGATCGAATAATGAATTGCCGAGTCATCAGTAATCGAACAAAGAAAGAATTTTTCATTATTATTGTACGAAATAATTATCACAAAAGCAAGGCTAGGGAAAGGGGGTGTTTTATTGATGTCCATTTTAATGCAGTATACAAAAAAAAAACAAAACAAACCTCAAAAGAAAACATCACGGTTAAAGATAATTATTCCCAGTGCTCCTCAATGAATCCACCTGGAAATAAGAAGACTTTTGTAAGAATATATGAACAGCAGAGTTTTTTATTTCACTTATCTTTTCAAGAAATATAAGAATCTCTTACCTTTACCCAATATATATTATTTTCCCGCTCCACCAGCAATGGCTACGTGGTGTTTTGAACATTCGACAAGAGACATTAAATGACAAGTGTTACACCGAGTTTCAGTAAAAGCTAACACACTGTACGGAATCTCGGCAAACGGATTTGCTGATTTCGGTATATTTGTTGTTTATTGACAAGCTCAGCATTATATTTTTCCAAACTTCGGCAAAAGAACGCACCCTACCGAGATATCAGAATAATACATTAACGAATTTCGGAAAAGAGCATATGGATTACTGAACAATCAGTAAAATGTCGTGTTGCCGATCTAATTCGGTATTCCATTATGCCGAGCTCAAGAATCTGTTTTAAGTGTGTATCGTTTGCCATTCAAGCAGTCTCATTATAACATATTGTTTTCATTGAGATAATTTCTAGCACCATTTTTCTTCTCTGAGTCTCGGCAAAACATTTGCCGAGATTTGCACCACCGAATACTCGGTAATAATCTCGGCAAAAATAAAAATGCCGAATTTCAAATTTGACAAACGTTAGTTATTACCAAAATTGTCAGTAAAAAATTTACTGTGTGTTCGGCACAATCTTTACTGAATGTTCGGCAAAAGCAACGAAGTGAAATTTATGAATTACTGACCCATCGGTAATTGAAAGTTAACAAAGAATTCGTATTTTTTAAATTTTAAATATTCAAATAGGGATTAAGATTTTATTTTATTTCCATTTAAACATACAAAAAATACGCATTACATTACTTATGTTTCGAGGACGTACAATTGTACAATATGCAAATCGGACTAAACGCCCAATGGCGAATATGTTGATTGACATATCGTTGAAGCTCTTCGACATACCCTACAATGACTTTCCGATAGTAAAAGCAGAATCTGGAAAGAGCTTTCTAGAAATAATCAACAATAATTTGTAGTTATTATACTTACTGGATAGATTCTCTAGTCTTCCTTTTGGACTAATTCCATTTTTCTAAGAAACACCGGAAATATTTCATCAAAAAATAACTGCGTAATGCGAAACTAAAATGTAAATTTCGGGAAAAGCAAACACATATTACGAAATTTCGGCGAACGCATTTGCTGATTTCTTGCGATGAACTGATCACCGATGAGTTCATTGCAAGATTTTGTCAAATCTCGGTAAAAAGATGCACTTTGCCGAAAAATCAGTAAAACTACTAAACGAATTTCGGAAAACATAATATTGATTACTGAGCAATCAACAAAATTGTATGTTTCCAATCTGTGTCGGCATTTTACTTTACCGAGCTCGAGAATCGGTTTAAAGTGTGTAGTACTAACCATGCAATGATTGTGTACACTAAAAATCTGCGGCGAACTTTCTTGAAACAGAGAGACAAAGTTCAACAAAAGGAACATAATGCAAGGACTTTGAGTTTAATTGGCACAGAGCAGTCAGATATTTCTTCTTGGGGACCTCCATAAGAATGCCCTGCATCCAGTCGGTCGGAAACGACAAGGTGTCCCAGATAATACATTTCTACACCATGCTTCTTAAAAACATATATTTTCTTTTTCAAACCGCTGTATCTCGAGAACAGTAGCATATAGAAATATTTTGATTACCATCGTTTTTATTGAACATTTAGCGTTCTTACAAAAAAATTTTGTTGAAAAATATAAAAAAAAATTTCATCGTTTTCAAAAATTGTGAAAACCGACTTTTTAACCAAGACACGGAAGGCCGAATGTCATATGTGTGTATAACAAAAATGTGCACTCGATTTTCTCGGAGATGGCTGGATCCGACTTCCGGTTCAGGAGTTACGGGATAAAATATGCAACATGAACTAAAAACGTGCAATCGATTTTTTCAGAGACCGCTTATCGAATTTTCACAAGCGTAGGATTCAACGAAATGTCTTGCAACTTCGTATAACCCTACCAAATTTCGTCCGGATACGACTTCCGGTTCCGAAATTACAAACTGAAAGGTAAATAAATTTTATTTTCATGGGCGTATTTTGCCTTTCTTATACAGAAACGCTATGCAATCACTGTGAAAACCGACTTTTCAACCAAGGCTCGAAGGACCGAATTTCATATAAAATTTGATTCTGCTCGACAAACAAATATCTGTGTGTGCGTAATATGCACTCACTTTTCTCGGAGATGGCTGAACCGATTTTAACAAACTTAGATGAATATGTAATGTCTTATGATCCCATAGCCTGCTATTGAATTTCATCATGATCCGACTTCCGGTTCCGGAGTTATAGGGTAATATGTGAAAATTAAGTATAAAATATGCTCTCGATTTTCTCGGCAATGGTTTGACCGATTTTAACAAACTCAAACTTTTTTCAAACGAAAGGTTTTAAAATTTGCAAAAATATTCTAGAGCATTTCATCCGGATCCGACTTTCGGTTTCGGAACTAGAGTACGATATTTCATGTGTTATTTTTCCATAAACGATGCCAAACACAAGTACAAATCCCATAACATTTTCTGAAAAATTCTTTTCTTCTAGATGGCCAAATCGATTTTCACAAACCTATATACTCAAAAGAAAAAGCTTACGGTTTCAAACAGAATCACTGAATTCGTTGTGGGTAATACTTCGAGTTCCGGAACTATTGGGTGTTTTGATTGGTAGATTTTTTCTAGATTTCGTTCGAGCAAACTTTCCTGCTTCCATTCAATGCATTTCAATTGGATTAGCACAGGTTGTTTCTACATAGTCCTTATAATTACCAAAAAAAATTGCAGAAGATACCAAATCGATTAGACTCACCGTTTCTGGGATTAAAAATTTTCAAGGGATTTTTTCTTAGTCCCTTCTCAAAAGTAACGCTAGAGTTAAAATGGTCAACTGATGATGCAAATTGTTTTATTTAGCCATAAATAAAGTTTGTATGTAAAATTTGAGACAAATCAAAAAAATACAAAAATAAATTTAAAAAAAATTACGGTGGAATTGCTCAAAGACCATATGATCTCGTAGATTTTTTTTAACTCGGTTCCTACTTCCGGTTCCGAAATTACCGGATGGTATGCGCAAAAACTGAAAACAATGTGCCCTAAATTTTCTCCGAAATGATTTAAACGATTTTTACTAACTCAATTGCGAATAAAAGACATTTTGTTCCCTTGAATTACTTTTGAAATTGATTACAATGATTGAATTGGTTCACTCATCAAACAGTACTAATTTTTAGCTAGAGAAATTAGTACAACTATACTTTATTTATTCACCATTTAATTCTGCTAGTTCACTTATAGAAATAATAGATAAAGATTTTATGGTGACTGAAATCAGAAATAATGTTCTTCACCAAAAGACAATTTAGGCATATTTTTATTCACAGTAACAAAAACAACAGAAATAATAACTGAAGCTACGAAACGCTTGCTAGATCGTTTTTTTTTTTAATGACGCAAAGATTTTCGTACATAATTTCGGCCAATGACAAAATCATTAAACTATCTTATGGTGTTGTACTTTTGTCACACAGTAGCACTGTAGCCATTGTATTCGATGTAGACGTTGAGCGCGACGGGAGGACAATCACTCAAAATCCTACCCGGACCTAAAGTTCTGTTAGCAGCAGACAACCCAACACACAATTCAAAAGCAATAATTCGTGAACGTGAAGGAAAGATCGAAAGGCGATCGTAGAGGTGTGCAAAAAAACCACTTCGACAGCAAATGAAAGATCACTATTTTCAATAGTATAGAGAGTAAAATAAAAAAAAAGCGAAACAAAATCAAGAAGTATATAAAATATATTTTGTTCAGGGAATAGACAAGCTAAGAGTAGTAGTATTTCGGTTGAACGTGCACCCAAGATATACATACACATACACCCAGAATACAGGTGCACGCTTCCTATTTAAGTTACACTAGGTTATGTCAATATAATTTTTAAACAATCTTTTTACCTCAGAACCAACGAGTCCGATCGAAATAAGTTTTAACTGAGAAGGAAATGTGTGCGTGATAGATTAGACAGATTACCACCAGAAATAGTTTTCCATAAGAAAGGTTACGTAGCTTTTCAGACAAATTGAATTTTGTTGCATTGTTCCTAACATGAAACCGAGCAAATCAGATGCCCATTCCCAATGACAAATAAAAAAACGAAAGAATGTTTTCCACAAAAATACGTTCGGAGATTACCCCCTACTAATACGAATAAAAACTAAACAAAAAACTCAAAACATGATTGGCACTTTCGAACTTCAGCAGATATTCTAAACACTAAGTAATCGTTAGGATTAGTTTCTAAATTAAAACTTTCGAATCAATCGAACAAAATCGATGGATGGTGGTAAACTTTTTCCAAACTCCTAAGTTAGGCAAAACCAAACTGTAATATTTTATGGAGGGGCAATAGACTTAGTAGTTAAATCAATTTCAAACAGGCGTGAAAACATCATTACTAGAGCAACGTTGAACACGGAACTAGATAAAACTGTGCACTGGCACTAGAGAGAGAGAGGTGTATGATGGGTGCCGGAATGTACGGCAATTTGGAAACATTATTTGTGTAGTCGTAGCGAACACGGAAGGAAAAATACTGCGGGAGGAAAGGTGTTTATGATTCTCCTAAGCAAAAAAAAAATAAAATTATTCGGTGTTGTGACTTACTTACTAATGATGAAACATTGATATACAATAATATATTATAGCACTATGAGAACTCAATGAAAAATATAGCAATTCAAAGTGAACAGTGGATGTGGATCGAAGAAACAACGTCGGTTGGTGGATCAGGCGGATTGGACAAGCGACAAGCGGAAAAGTAGGAGTGTGATATGAATATTCAAATAAAACGAATGATTGTGATAAAAAACAAAATGTTTGGGTAAAGCGGAATAGAATTAATTAGACAGCGGGCAGCCACTGACTGGAGACTGATTTAAAAACGGAAATTGTAACGGAGAACTAAAAGGCGCCATTTTGACGGAACGGCGACAGAAGGACACCTAAATTCACTAACTCACGCATGCGTCTAGTTGTAAGAAAATCACTCACACATATATACATAAAATCTGAGTAAGAAGAAGAAGAAGATCAGTGCGTGGTTTACTTTTTCTAGTAAGGTCGATTGACGGTTTCATCACAAATTAGCAGAGAATAAGAAAAATCAAATATGGCGTAAGGGAGAGAAGAAAAAAAAACACAAAAATGAAACAAAAATCGTGTCAGAACTATTTTATATTTTCCGCCCAAAATGTGTTACCATTCAATTAAACTTATATGTACATTTTTATATTTCACCGAGAAACAAGAAAAAAACATGGATTCTTATAAAAAAAAATGCTGTAAACAAATATATTTTAATTCCAACTCAAAAACTCGGTATTGCAGCTAATCCAAGCAGAGAAATGCAATATGTATTAAGTAAAAATGGTAAGAAAGTATTTATAGTCATTTTAACGTGATTAAAAGAATGTGCGGAGCAAGGTTTAGGTAAATTTTAACACAAACACACATGGTAATCGCATAATTACTGCTTTCAGTGTCCAATTAACGAACCATAACGAACCACTTACTGACCGGAGTAGGTGCAAGTCCGAAACACTCAACTTCCCATATGTTTAACAATTCTAAAGCATCTACACATACTACAGATAGAACATTCAGTTACCAAAATGAAAAAAACACGGCTTTGTTTCTTCTACTGCAAACTAAGACGTGCGACAACAACAAAAAAAACAGAAAGAAACAAATAAAAATAAAACGAAAAATGCCTGCCAATAAAAATAGATGAACAAGGAAACCGTACCAAATAGTGAAATATTGAAAAGTAAGCTATTTTTACAAGAAAAACAAAAACGCATGAAAATGATAACATTCAAGCAAACAAGCAACAAAACAAAGTGATAACACTTTCCCAGAAACGAAACAAAATAATACCACAACCAAATGCGCCGACATGTTTTGAAAGCAGACACAGTTGCCCCGGGAAAAAAATGGAAAACCTGCACAGCAATCTTCCAACTAAAAGTTTTTTTTTGTTTCCAACAGTTCAAATCAGTGTTACGTTATTTAAGTTACCGCAAAAGAACAAAACTAGCAGAAAAAAATCTAAACAAAGCAATGAATCGAAACGAAACGTGGGAGATGTTACCTGAAAAGAGACAGCGAGAGAGCGAGGAAAGAATGGAACGAGTAAAACCACAAAAACTTAGAATACTGTGAGAATGAGCACATGACAGCGACAAAGGAATTGAGTGAACACATGAACTGGAAATAGCTACCGCCTTTGATTACTATTTGTTCCCAGCCCCAACCCCCCCATTTACCGTACAACCAGCTCTCACCGAAGACGGTCCTACAGATACGAGTAAAATGCAGACAGACATAAACGCCCACACGCAAACATATTCACACACAAACACACACACACTCACATACTTTTTACATTTGAATAATAAAACGATATTTTTTGATACAAGTATTTTTACAACTTTTAAGCAATCAGAAAATTGATACGAATGCGATGCGATGCGGGAACCGAGAAAAAGAAACGCTCACAGCGAATCGAAAGAGTAAGAAAAGAGAGAAAGAGCGACAGAGAGTAGTGAGAGACGGTCGAAGAGAACGGACAACAACGGTGGAACAAAGAGGAAATTAAAACAAAAAAAAAGACATTCAATCTAAGAACATTAACGCAAAAACTCAATTCCAATCAGCTGTTTTCCTTTCGAGATTATAAATGTCCACACAGAAAAGAAAATCAAGGAAAAAATGAATTTTTATTTGAACGATATTGAAATTTAAAACATGTGGTAAAAATTGAGGTTTAGATAAAATTGTAACATTTCAAAATTTATGCATAAACCAATTTGACGCAAAATTGTGAAGATGATATGAAAAAAAAACTATATTAAATTGTGTGAAAAATCTTCTTAATTCTTGTTGTAATAAATGTTATATTTATTGAAAATAAAAAAGAAAAGTATAATGAGAAAGTATTCTAGAGTTTGACTTTCAAGGTGACAAACCATGGGAATATTTTCTATAGCTAAGTGTACTTTGAATACGAAGCCACGGGACAAAGTGTTTTTCAGGATTCCCAAACCCTTCTCGTAGACTTTTGTAGAATATTTAAACAACCCTCCATCACCAAAAGTTTGCGCAGTCTTTTCTTTTTTTATATATTTAAGAAATATTGGGATGACAAATCAGCAACGAGATATATTCGAAAAGAAAGAAAGTTTATATTTATCACATGTTCAAACCTATACATATCTATATGTGCACTACTCCTGCAGCTAATTCGGGTGTTGCTTTGATCCAGTAGTCGTTTGCCTATCTGTGCGTACAGTAAACAACGTTCACGGAAATCATTTCTCTCACCAGCCGTGAACTCAAACAAAATATTTGTCTGAAAAGACATCTTTAGCTGCCTTGTTTATGGACCAACTATATTGAGTGGAGGAAAGGTTTGAGAATGGTGTCGTGATTTAGAAAATGGACAACAAAATGTTCAGGAAGAAGAGCGGAATGACAGTTTCTCTAGTGAAACAAAACTTGATCTGATCGTTCGTTATCGAAGGGTATTCTGGTATTATTTCGGGTATTCTGGTATTACTCTTGAAATGTTTACGTCGAAATAAAAAGCACTGGCACCGAGCGAGTGGAATTAATGGAAAACGATATTTGGAAACATACATGCTGTTCATATGGTGTCCGTACTCAATATGGCATGTGGTTCAAAATAGTAGAGCACATGGATCTTGTAGGCCCAGTACAATAGCCACAAAACACAGTTTGTTGCGCGCCGAACGGTTTTATTAATAATTTTACCTTACCTTACCTAACAGCTATAGTCCTAGGGAGTCCTTTGCTGTATCAAGCATACGTCTCCACATAACTCGGTCCATGGCTGCTCGTCGCCAGCCACTCAAGGCCGTATATCACCCTCCACTTGATCGATTCACCTTGCTCGCTACGCTCCTCTTCTTCTTGTCCCAGTCGGATTAGATTCAAGAACCATTTTCTCTGAGCTGTCATCCGACATCCTTATGACATGCCCAGCCCATCATAAACGTCCGATTTTAGCTGTCCATACGATTGGTGGTTCTCCTAGCAGCTGCTGCAATTCGTGATTCGTACGCCGTCTCCACGTTCCGTCTTCCATGTGCACTCCGCCATAGATGGTCCTCAGTGCCTTTCTTTTGAAAACACTGAGGGCGCGTTGGTCCTCTGCCAACATAGTCCAGGTCTCGTGGCCATAGAGAACAACCGGTCTAATGAGTGTTTTGTAGATGGTCAATTTCGTGCGGTGGCGTCCTTTTCTCGATCGAAGGGGTTTTCTGAGTTCAAAGTAGGCACGATTTCCTGTCACAATACGTCTCTGAATTTCTCTGCTGGTGTCATTATCGGCGGTCACCAGTCAACCACCTCGATATCATTACCGTCTATCAATATTTTATTTTTGACGCATGTATGGTCAGTCCTATACGCCTAGCTTCAGCCTTCAGTTTGATGTCTGTTTCCATTATCTTCTCAAGGTTACGTGCTACAATATCAATATCGTCAGCGAAGCCAAAAAGCTCGCTCTTTAAATCACACCTTCCAAGGCAATATTTAACAAGATACAAGAAAGTCCGTCGCATTGAGGTAGCCCTCTCCGAGATTCTTCAAGTTTCAGAGCTTAGTTCCGGAATAAGGGTTTAGAATTCCGAACCTGCGTGCTGAACTGGAATCTGGAAAAAGATTCCGGAACTGATTTCAGTTTCGAGATTGTAATCTACTAAAATCCAACTGAATTCTGAGTCTGTTCTAAGTTCTGAATCTAGTTCTTGAACTCAGGTCCAGTTCCTTATTCCAGAATTCTTCAAATCGGTTATTTTGTCCTGAATACGACTTACTTTACTATGGGGCGCCTTTTCAATATTTACCCTGTACAAAAAGGGGCAGAACTTTACCACGGATATATTTTGATGTACTTAACATATTATTTTTAACAAGCTATCGGAAATATGAACAGGAATTCGAGATTAAATATTCAACAGCGTGAAAAAACTCTAAAAATAATTTAAGAACTTTTGAAAATAATGAGGAAAATTTATCACGCTTGCTTGCCCTTTTCGCATCCGGACGACGGTTTTGAGCTAGTCAGGCAGATATCAGAATCTACTGAACAAATAGAAAAGGTAATTTTTGAAAAAAAAATTGTTCATTTCTCTTATTGCAACAGACGGAACTGGATGTCGAGGCGAGGTTCTCCCATCAACATCAGTAAGAACAAACCAAGTATAAAGCGTGAAACGCTCAGATCGTGAGACTTCGGTCATCAGGAGGAGCAGTCGGCAATGAAAGTAGATCTTTTGCGTGGTGTAAAGCCTCAAACGCTCAGGTCACAGAGTCAGTTTTCAGGATAATTTTATTAGCTTTGTGCAATTTTCGCAGTGCAAAATTCACCACAGTGTTTAATATCTTAGAGAACTACACAATTTGGCCCTTCTGAATGTCAGAAATTTATCTCGTACGGCATTTTGATAACTTTTTTCACTAAAATATTCAAATCCGAAACAAAATAAATGACATCAAAATTCTGTATGTTTCTATTTAGAACAATAATTGTATACCCAAAGAATTAGGCGAAATTTTCTTCACTATACTATATACGCCCCATTTTTCAACCACTTGTAGTTTGTAGTAGAGCTTTCTGCTGATTTGTTATATAAAATGCATAGCACCGACTTAGAAGCCATTAATGAAAGGCTCTTTTCAAAACCACTTTTTTTATCAAAAGAACTATACTGGTTATTTCGTAATATTTAATTGTGTGTCAGAGTGTTTAATGTAACTAATCTGTACTTTAGTTTAGGAGTATCATTTCAAATTCTAGTAGTGAAAAAGAGAAAAGCTAGCACAATTCACACAATCGATCAACTAATTGATATTCGAAAGTATCAAGAAAGAGTGTCAGTTTTATTCGTATTCACGACATCCAGTTATGTCTCTGACATTACACACACGTACTTTTTGTTATAGAGGAAGTCGAGATTTAAGATTTTATACTACTGAAAAGGATCATTTGTGTTTGGAAGATTGCGTTTGTTTTCTAGAAATTAGAGCGGCAGATTAGGACAGTTATCTAAATAAGTTATTTACATTACTTTTGCGGTCCTGAAAAGCACCCTTACTGGCTTAGAAGAAGCCAGTAAATCAAAACTGAAGTAATTTTGTTACACTTTCGTGTTGTAAAGTTTTGAAAATGCTCTGAGGTAAGCGTAGTAAAGAAAGACGTAGTCCTACGTCAAAAAATGAGGTGCACATCGAGCTATGAAGATCGATCAAGTTAAGAAAGAGTTAGGAAACATTAATGCTTTGAGTATCCAACGACAAACGAGCATGCACCGAATTAAATAGATTCTTAAAAAATTCTTGCGCATGACACCGATGAAGAGTCGAAGACGAGAAGTGAAGATGACAAAATTTTTTCTCCAAACACAAAAAGTAATATCTATTTGGAATAGTTGTTTGGTCGAGTGATAATACTACGGACATCCAAATTTACGATAGTTGATTGCAACAACAGCCAGTTTGTGTATTATTCCAACATAATAAACCTCGTCTACTTACCGACTTTGAAAAAGTAATCAGATATTTTTTTGCTTCCAGCGTTACCACCGATACTTCTCCTCGTCTCCTTCGGAGGGGTTCCCTCCACGAACTCACCCAGTTCTTGCTCGAACTGTATAGCACCTTCCACCGTTCGTTCGTCGGTTATTTTCAAAACCAACGAGTGATCGATTTGATCATCCTCTATTTGAATTCTAACTTCATCTGCACCACTCGTAGCGTCGTCATCTTCATTATTCTGCTCTGCTGTCGGAGGAGGACGGGGTGAAGTAGAAGGACAAAGCTTCTTAGCTGGCCCAGGGCCCACTGAGTAATAGTTCCGATCTAATTCGGTTATCAGCGACAATCGACCAGATTTTTTCGGCGAAGGTGTTACCACGACACTTTTCTGTTCCATCGAAAAGGAGTGTCGAACGGAATCTGCATTTTCTAAGGCAGATGATGAAGATTGATTTGACTGAATATCGTCGTCATCCACTAGATCCTTCATTAGGTTTGCCAAATTTTCGTCGTCTATCTGGTCACGATTGGGAGGGCTTTTGTGAGCTGTTTTCGGTTCCGGAGACTTTTCTTTAGTTTTAGTACAACTTTTCATATCAAAACAGGAAATTTTGTTTTTCCGATCATAGAAATCTTGATAGAAATAGGAATAGAGTTTACTTGCTGGGAGACTGTGCTTTCTAAAATCCCGTAGAGTTCTCCAGATTTCTCCTGAAATTTGAAATTTTCAGCTAAAAATTCAGAACCGCGCTTTAAAATACTTACGAACTTTAACTTTGTTATCCACCAGAAAAGCGTACATTGCGTAAATCTGGTCTCTCAGTTCTCGGTCACCAAATGTGTAATAAACCATTGGACGATGCAACACGCAGCACACCATCAGCTGTAGTACTGCCTTCAGGGTCGCATCTCCACCGAAAGCTCCGCAGCCCCAATTCCCGGTAGCCACTCCAGGAGCCGCCGTCGAAAGCGGATGAAAATATCCTACATAGGCCTTGTTCAATTCTCGCAAAAGCAATTCCTCCCGATACTGGTGGGAACTCTGCACAAAATGCAAAGCATCGATTGCCACAATGTAGCACTCCCGCCGACCGCTGGCATCCCGTGGTGTTTCATCGTGAAAGTCTCCAGCGAAGGTAAAATTGGACGCATATCCACTGTACTCACTGTACTGCTCGGAACCCATCATCACTAGTGCTTCCTGAGGTTTTAGGGCTTCCGTAAAAAGTTTGCCAACCAACAATTCCGGATTAATAACAAACCGGATTTCCTCTTGTACGCAACCATGACCGAGAACGCCACCACCCAGGTATTTGTTGGCGAAATCAACCTAAAATCATTTAAACAGTAAAAATGATTTCAACAGTTTATTGAAATTTCTTCTACCAACCTGCAGCAGCCCTTTCCCTTGATCTTCAATCGTACCCTCGGATGTAATGTGAACTGGGACGGTTTCTCTGGCCACAACGGCATCACAATTGTTCCAGTCGATGAACTGCTTCGGATTAATGTATCGCCTCTGGAACGTAAGCACACCGGTGGGCATTCGAGCGCAAACCCGACGGAAGTAATTGCAGATGCATTTGATCTTCTCAATCACGGATTGCCCAGTGCTTTGAAACAATCGGTTGAAATTAATGTCCGGAAACAAACTGTATTCGGATCGTTTTTTCTGAGTATTCCGTCGCGGGAATGTACAGAAGAACGCATTCGCCAGCAAACTGGCAGCCTGCTGCTGACTGAGGGAAATCGACGCGTTACATCCTTGCTTCAGTAATGGAATTGCTCCGTTAACTAGTTCCGGTAGCGCCAGCGCTATCTGTATCATTTTGGGTAGGGTACATTTGAAAAATCGTACACTTTCATCCTCATCTAATTCTTCCTCGAAAAGTTTGTGCAACGATTTAAACTTCCAAATGTTTTCGTACTTGGTATTGTAGCACAAAATTGCCTTCTCCAGCTGACGGCTGTTCGTTATTGGCTGAAGAAGAGCATTTTGAACTAGCTCCCAACGGCTTTCCAGCGTGCTAGTACCATCGTCCTGTTCAACCGGGTACTGGCTTCGATGCGAGCAAGGTAAACGAACGTGATTTGCATCCCACTTATTGTAGGAACGACGAGGTTTAGGCGGTTCGGCAGCACACGGATCAACAGGGAAATTGTACAACACAGCGTGATCTTCTGACGGACGCACCTCTGGGACGTGGCGTAGCTCGTACCGGTCTAATCCGCGATAAATAACATCCATTGGCACTCCGCGCCACGAACGTTCTTCAACCGGCGAAGAATCAACATCGATGCGTTGCTCATCTGAAAAGGGTTTTTCCTGTTACCACATCATGTCGATACATGTATTGTTAACTCACCACCAGAGTCCATTATAGTGAGATCCGTGAAAGGTTAATTTAGAATCAGAAGACATTAACCAGAAAATCTATATTTTGTAACAATTTGAGACACAAACAGATAAAATTCCGGTACACAGTTGGCCTATTATACAAACAATCGTGAATTAGACAGATCGGTCAAAGGATATATTTTTTGACGTATAAACCAATGTTGCCAGGTCATTTTTTCTAAGATCCATATCGGTATCAAAAACTCTTCTACATAAGTACCATGAAAATGTCACAAAGACTCATTTAGGTAAACAAAAAAAGGTCCCAAGACAACCTTTTCTGATGTTTTTGCAAACAAAAAACCAAAATTGGTTTGTATGATGCGTGAATTATCGGTATTTTAGGAGTACATATCGGTATTGCGGTATAGAGATCAAAAATCTGTATAAATACCGAAAAATTGGTATACCTGGCAACGTTGGTATTAACTGTCCCTATGAAAAATCCGCCAGATATTCCCGCATACGCATGGCTGCCAGACGGCTGACTAAACGCTGCCAGCTGGAAAAATATAGCTGGCAGACATTCTGGTGACCGACTGCCTCCCCGCTGGCAGTTATACAACTCAAACGATACAACCGTATCCACCAGAATTTTTCCACATTGAAATCTTTGACATTTTCAGCGAAGGTGAGAAGATAAAAACGCTCGGCTAACTTAGATACAGGCGACATTGTTTTGTCAAATAGGACTTGACAACCGTCACTGAATCGATTTTGGTAGCCGTCTGGTGGCCATTGCTGCCCAGGTAGCCAAAACGCTATGCGGGTTCGTTTGCACAAAATCGGTTCAGCTTGAAAAAATGAACCGGTTGTAAATCTACACTAATAAAAATTGCGTGGCTGAAAAACTATATTCTGGCATTTTACAAAATGGGCGAATTGAAGAATTCTGAAACTGAGTTTTTAACCTAAAGTTCTGGAAATTCCGACCGAAATCCAGACCAGAATCCAACATTAAGTTTCATTTCTGGATTATATTGTATTTGGCATTTTCAAAATGCAGGTCTAGAATTCGGTTTAAAAATTCAGTTCCACAAGTGTAATTAAATTCAGGAACTAGATTCTGAAGATTTCTGAACTAAACTCCGAAGCTGAGTTCTGAATCTGAATTTGAAAATTCTGGACCGATATATTGTAAATAAAATTCTACTGCAGATCGGAATCCAGGTCCAGAGTTCAGAGCTAGGATTAAGATTTAGAATTCATTGCAGAATCAGAAGACCTCGAATTCAGTTAAGAACAAAGGTTTAATGATCAGCTCTACAATCCAGATCCAGAATTCAGTTTCAGAATTCTCAAACCCAGGTTCAGAATTCAGCTCAAGAATTTCCTTATAGTTTCCTTATACTACATTTTGATGAGAATAGGGTTCCAATCAGCTTTACAGCCCTGTCCAAAATGTATTGCCCTCCTCGTTAATTTGTATCAGGCCGAATTAGCGCATGCGCGCCATATAAATATCAGTAGCTGGTGGCATTGGTGTTGTTGTCAAAGTAGCATTTTCATCAGTGGAGAAAGTTATCAGATTAGCCGAATGATTGTTAATATTCGGATCTGAAACGAGTGGAGTTATAGCAAATACAAATAATAATACCCCTAGGTTCCATACATTCGCAGCCTCAATGTTTGGTTCACAGAATGATCAATTTAGCCTGTTTCGTCATGACAGCTTAGAAAAGTTGAAAAAGAAAATCTCTGGCAACGCTACGACATCGAAGCATGCTAGTAATTATTATTAGAGTGCCTATAACCAGAGTGACGACATCTCATCCGTAATTTTGGCAACAATTCTAAACATTCCATTAGCTTTACATTGAATTGACAGGTCGTTTGCTCGTTTGGAACTGGGAGCTGTCATTCCAAACGAACAGCTGTCGCCACTCTGATTATAGCCACTCTAATTATTATGAAAACAATGCGTCGCTATCGAATAGCGGATGAAAATATTTATGTATGAAATGATTTATATTTCAAAACGAAAACTTCCGTGATTTGAGGTATTTTATTTATTTCATTACTAAGTTTCATATTGAAAAAAACAAGAAGAACCATACTCATAACTAACGCCTGTGTGACATTCTTCTGGACCACAAGTGATCGACAACTATCCAACAAGTCGTTGTAGCATATCTGCAAATGTGTATTTATTGACATTTCAATATGTTAAATAAAAAACGATTGAATTCTAAGAGATATCCATGCTGTCCACCCGCCAACAGGGATCAGAGTGCGCACGCATTGCTCGGTAATATCAATGTTGAAACACTTGCTATGTAGAACTGCCATTGTTCTTGGTTTGTAGTCATATGCGAGGGGGCTTCCTCGAACGTCCTCACATATTGTGCATCATCCTTTCGAATCACACTTAGATCAATGTTAGAGCCAGATCCTAAATCGATCCTAATTCATTCCGGCACCACAGCAGTACATGTTTTAGCCAAGTAGTGAATTTTTTTCGCAATTTTGTATCCGCCACGATTGGTCCCTCGGTAGCACGAGTCCCAAAATGACACCATCTTTGTTAAAAATCCCAACAATTGTTGTACTAGTTTTAATAACTTTCGGCGGAACAAATCCTTGCTTCAATAGTTGAGCATTTCTAAAGAACATCAAGGTTAGAAATTTAATATCGTTAAAAGTTAAATGAAAAACTGTGTTGAATTATCTACCCAGGACGATTGTTGGAATGATTCTCGAATTCCTGCAGACGATACACATATATATTGCGCTATGGCAGAAATTATTCACGAAGTCACATTGAAGATCGGAAATCCAGTGGAAAATTTACATAAGATTGAATAAGAATGCTCACTGTCTAGTTCAAGATCATCACATGTCCAACGCTTTCCCGATTATTCACGGCAGAATATGTATGATTGCTATACACCACAGTATGATCACAACGACCAGTACACTTGCCAGGGGTAAAAGAAATCGACGAATCGGTTCGGCGTGATTCATGATTCTGAAGCTGTCAAACTGGCCTTAATAAGTTGTTTTTAGTCTTCTGTGTCAATTATCAAGCCGTTTCCCCGTTTACACTTAATGAAAGCCGGAATTTCGTACCGGAAAATTATTATCATTAACCCCGAATTCAATCAAAAAGTTCGAAAAAAAATCTTTATAATTTTCCCACAATAATTGAAAGTGAAAGTAAATAAAGGAACAAACACTTGCTGTTAAGACCTAATGAAAAATTCATTGAGAAATGTTCATTTTATTTTAGTTTCACTATAATCTGACTAAATCTAGCAATATAATTATATTTATACAAATCACTCTAAACTCTAGACAATCTCATACTAATAAACTCATGTCATTCCAAAACAATTTTCTCTAATCTCTTTTAATCCCAACTAGTCTAGATAAATTTGGATAATTTAAAACTAATCCAACCTAGTTTTGCCTAATCTTGTTTGAAGTGTATCTGTCATTCGAGCTCCCACGCAGAGATGCCATTTATACAGATTTATCTGTATTATACAGATTTTTACAAGCGCATACAGATTTAATACAGAGTACAGATTTTATACAAATTTCTCAAATTAAATACAGATTTATACAGATACCACAAAAAGTAAGAAAGAAATAATGAAACTTTTCCGTCTGAGCGTGTTTGATTACCCATATTCAAATGAAATTTTTTTCGTGCAGCGTCATGAAACTTTATTGTCAGACTGAAAAGTTGTATGACCTGACTTGACGTTGCGTAATGGGCGTTTGAATTCCATGTTTGAATTCCAAGTCATCATTTTCAAACGAAAAAAGTATATGGATTTACAATTCAATTGTGGTTGATAACAAAAACAATTAAATTTCGTCGTTGAATGTTCATGTCCGTGCGGCAAGGACTTACGATATAAAGGAATGCTCTTCGCATCTGCCATTCTATAACAATAATCTAATGGAATAACATCTTCAAACATCATTTTATTTCCGAAATTTCCTTTCTGAATACAGATAAATACAGATTTTTTATACAAAACAATACAGGTTTTCTATGAAAAATATCTGGCATCTCTGCTCCCACGTTCACAGCTTCTTATGTCAAAATAATGCTTTTCCAGATCTCGGCTAAACTTCTCTAATCCCATTCTAATCCAGCGAGATCCCTGCTAAACTTTTTTACTCCCGGTAAAACTTGTTTGAGTTCAGACAAAGTTTAGAGTGATTTGCCCCTTGTATTTATATGTTAAAATATTACATTAGAATGAATAAACTTAGATTTCAAATTAACAAACAATAAAGAAGAACAAGATGAGACCAGTGGTTTCATTTACACCGAAATATACACACTTAAATTTTATAGCTGAGTCTCGGCAAAAATATGCCGAGATTCGCACAGCCGAGTAATCAGCAATCATCTCGGCAAAAATAAAATTACTGAACGTCTCGGTACCCTCGAATTTGACAAACGTCAAATATTGCCGAAATCGTCAGCATAAGATTAACTGTTTGCTCAGTGAAACGTTCACTGAATATTCGGCAATCCAATAAAACGAAAAAATGAAAAAAATAAATTAATAAAAAATCTAGTCGATTAATTTTGTTTGTGATTTCTCAACATTATAAACACGCCATTTAGGATCAAAAATTCATTTTATTAACATTTAAAGGAGGCTTACAAATTTGTTGCCAGCATGTAGTATACACAAAAATTAAAAAAAAATTTGTCGGAAGGCTCGCATTTGATACCGAATACTGTAAAAACCATGCAGAGTTTTAAATGCTGACAGTATTTCCGGTCCTATGGGAATTATTACATCCACCAAACTAATGAGCAGTCTCCTTCGCCAAATTCCTCAGACATCACTACCATCAGCGGCGGTTCCGGATGCCTTGAGTCGAGCTGGAAATATGAATATATATATATATATATATATATATATATATATATATATATATATATATATATATATATATATATATATATATATATATATATATATATATATATATATATATATATATATATATATATATATATATATATATATTGATTTCTGGTTTACAAAAATTTTCAATATTTAATGATGCATATGCGGTATTGTTCAAATAAACTTACTTTGATCCATTGAATTATTCCATGCATTGGATTATTTTTTCGCATATCCCCCAAAGTTTTGTCTCAAGGACGCTTTGAGCTCTGAGTTGGGTGTTTTCCCTTATAATCGCGAGTGCTCTGATAAAGTCACTTTTTATAAAGCGAAACATTCAAGTCATTTATTCAATATTTTTACTTGCAAGTGGTTCCACACTTATCCATTTTTTCACTAGAGAATTTCATCAGAAAATAATCGCGCAATGCAAAGAAAAAATGTTACGCGGCAATAAATGACAGCTGTTGTACTGAATCTCGGCAACAGCTAGCGCTTATTCCAAAATCTCGGCAAACGTCTCTGCTGATGTCGGCATTTCTGTTGTTTACTGATAAATTCAGCAAGCAATTATGCCAAATTTCGGCAAAGTGAAGCATTTTACCGAAATATCAGTGAATGCATTTAACGAAGTTCAGAATCATGCGTATTGATTACTGAGCAATCAGCAAATTTACGTGTTGCTGATCAGTTTCGGCATTTTATTATGCCGAGCTCAAGAAATGGTTTTAAGTGTGTATGATCTACAATGGAGGTAAAAAAAATGTAAGGCTCCGTCACAAAATGATGATTCAAAGCTACCCAAGTAACCATATGCATTATATCACTACACATTTACAACTCTATTTCTACATTGTTAATGTATAATTACACTAATCCTACATACTTTAAGCAATGTGCATTAAATTTGCATTCAAAATGTAACTGAGCATAATTTTACAACAACCTTCCGCTGTGCTATATATCCACAGACTAACAGACAGGACACTCAAATTAGATTCTTCAATCATTTTTACGGTCATTTCGAATATTCCTTTATTTGGGACAGTACTCACATGTGTCATGATGGCGCCACGTTACCCTATCAAAAACATCCTGTCTGTCATCTAGACTGTGTTTATTTTTTTCATTTACCAACATTTATACAGAATTACCTGTAATGTATTGATTTGTATACGTCCATACGAATTTCATGCAGGATACAGATTTAATACATATTGCCAAAACTATATACATAATTGTGCCTACTTCTCATCCTCCAACACAATACAAAATCGAACCCGTTTTGTTACAATATTTACTTGCTTCTGGTCTGCCGCCGGGTGAAAACTACCAACACAATAAAAAATAGTCTAGATAAACAACGTTGAGTCAAATAAATGGTTACCTTCCAACATCGCGAAAAAGTCAAATATATTATCAACGTAATCCAATAATTTTCGCGACTTGTCGTGACGTTTCTTACATGAAACTTCTTTATTATTTCAATAAGTCCATTGGAGTTCCAATTTAAATGTTAGAATTAATTATGTTAGACTGTTTTCTCATCCATGAGTTCAACCAATAGCCAGCTATATTATATTAAATAAAAGTGATGAGCTGATACAAACAAACCTGAAATAGTTATAAGATCATGTACAAAATAAATGTATTTTTTTAATGTAATTTATAATAGCAATTCGCTTGATAAAAACAGTGTTTAGATTAACTAATGAATACCAACATACTAATATGATATTCGAAATGTATTAGGTTTAAAGTACTACGTATTGTGGATGCCACGGCGAAGAAAAACTTATGTATAATATACATGCCTATGAAATAAACGTAGGTATTTATGAAAAAAAAATCCAATAATTTATTGTGACGATTCATTTTCAAATATTTCGATGAAATCAGGCATCCCTGCAAGCAGCTGATCGGTGTTGACAAACGAGGGGAAACCAACTAGTAAAAAAACTTTTACATAACACAAGGGGTGTACAGATAGTAAATAGTTCGCGCAGTACAATATAGGTGGAACTAGTGCATCACGAAAAATTATTTTTATAAGAATTTACTCATATTGTCATGTCTGTTAGTCTGTGATATATCGACATTCAATACTATATTTTGGAGCAACGAAACTTTAATAATAACTATAAGAGTAATAATCCTATAAGAGTTTAATAAAGGCCCTTTTCCGCTTTATAATAACATTGTAAAAACATGTACAACTCCGCTGCATTTAATCAAATTTTACGCGAATTTTGAAAGCTGAATTAATGTAAAATTATAATGCGTCGTGTTTACTTGGGTAATACCTGTGAATATGCAGTTTTGCTTAGTTTTTCCTGACAATTCTGGGCCTCGTTGGCAACAATGATCATCTTGAGCAGTACGTCCGAGTTAGGTAGTAACCAATAGTCCGTCTGTTCTCTGGTTCGCAGAAATCACATTTTGTTTTCGTTTCGAGATTATTTATATGTTGCAATTAAACAACATGCGTAGCCATGAACAACTGTTGTTTAAAATCAACAGTTTTCGACCTTTGTTGCCAGTTTCAATATATATTCAAGCAATTTCCTTTTGACATTACCAGTTACTAAGGGGTAGTTAAATTTGTGACACAGTTTTGATAGACGAAAGGCAGGTCGTGTCGTTAGCCAAATGCTTCAAATGTTACTCTTGAAGTTAATCTACCAAACAGAGATAACAGATCTCACTCTAACTAATGGTTTTCGTACATGAAATGACTAATGGATTTGAGATGAATGGGGGTACCGTTACCCAATTTCTATCTCTTCTATTGGTCGATCGTTAGTCCTGAGCTGAATGGTGGCCTTTATTACCGTTCTTGCATGCACTTACGACGCATCTTTAGTTTATATTGTGAGAAACTGTATAAACATCGTTTGACAGCTATCAGTGGTTTGCTCATTGGTTCGGTCATTATTATTTTATTCTATTCTACAATATTCTATTTCATTCCACAGTATTCCATGGTACACAAACCACCAATAAACGTCAAAGATGTACTCGATTTACCGTTCATATATTGTCATCGTGTGAAACCCAATTGGGATACGTTTACTCTACTTAATTTTCACTTCACACTGGTAATAAGGGCCGGTAGTATGAAAATAAAACATAAAAAAGAGCTCAGTTAAGCCCTACCGGCCTCTCTAACCCCGGATGTTGGAGCGTAATGCAATCAACATCTTATTCGAGTCGTTCCATATCTTATTCATTTATTCATTCACTTATGAAGCTAAAAACTGTATCGAATATCTTTATCAAATTGTAACGCTAATTGATTGTATGTGATGATGTTTGCAATACCGTCAAGCCCACCAACCAATGGGAGGGAATTCAGTTCAAGAATTTGGCATCAAAAGTGAGCTTCACAATTCAAGTCCAAAATTCATTCCATCATTTGGTTTCAAAAATCGGTCCTAGAATTGCAGGTCCAGAATTCAGATTCTTTAACATCAAAGAAACTGAACCATACATATTCACGTCATCCGGTTCTGTCTCTGACATTACCCACCAGCCTCTTTGGGTTGTAGCGAGAACTACATAAGTAAACATTCAAGAGTGAAATCAAAATAGTATACATCATTTGCGTTTAGGCCCTTATGATATGTTGTCGCCGATCAGATGATTTTGACACCACCATTTGTTTTGATTAAATTGTTTAGTTTGTAGTGATTTACTGAATTTTTCGTGGACAAAAAGCTAGTGTAGTACTTAGTACGATAACAATCAACAAGTTTTAACACATTTCGACCGGTACTAATAAAGTACAACCAAATCGGACGCATGTACGTAGAGAATATTTTCTTTGTTCTTACAGTCGTGACTGATCTGGAAACTTGATGCTTCCTAAAATGGAAAGTGGTTGCTGTCAGAAGAGCAGCTTCCTGCTAGTTTCCAGCAAGAATCCACTAGTTTCTTCACTCGACCCTGTTTCGGTTCATTGTTCGAACGAAGATTTTGCATCGGAATTGGGAAAGCTTTGTTGCGCTTGCACTTATGCTGATGTGAAGAAGCCAAAGCGGAGCTTTGTTGTCTGGGAAAGATCGGGTCAAACGATGGTCGGTCGCAACCTTCCCCCTCAAATGTTCAGTTGAATGCTTCTCTGTATTCAACGCGTAGCAGTGGCTTCGAAATGTATTTTTAGAATTTTGTTTGAGTTACAATGATTTTATCCTAAATGTTTTCGCTCATTTCAACCTAGTTACCTTATTGAAATCGATAATTATAGCATCACGAATTGATTGAATCTATACTGATACTTAAAAATTTGCTGTGAACTGCTATTGTAAACTTTTAGATATACACAATTCTGTTTGGAAAAAAGTGTAGTTATTAGGTTCAATCTCAACACATCAAGTATAGAAATGGCGTACCACAACCAATGCTCTCCAATTCCAGCAGCCCTATTTAAATCATATGTTTGAAAAAACTAAACAAATACAAGACGCTTTCGCGACGCATGCGTCGCTACACTGTTTTTGTTTAACACTTCCTCCATACCATGCCACCCCCCAAAAAAACAACTGGTTCCGCGACGTCTATTACTCTGTATAGAAAATGACTGTTGTAGCGATGAATCCAGTTTGGCTTGACTCGGTGCGATCTAACCAATACCAGTCTGCTTAACATATGATTTCACTGCATGTCGTTGTTCGTACTGATGTATACAGTTAGTTTTTCTTTATTTCTGTTGTGCTTTCCACCATCGATTGTGTTTGGTTGGCTAGCGAGCTCGCGAAACGCGACGGTGGCTGTCCCGCACGACTCGATTTCGCTTCAATTTCAGTCGCGGTCTTTGTTTGGTACCGTTAAAACGTGTTCAGAGAAGATATCACCTTAGCGTAAATTGTCGTGATTAAGAATTTTGCAAACTCCCTGATCAGTGGTTGGTTACACAACAAAGTAAGTTAGTGAACTCGTTGCGCTGCTACTGAGCTCAATATCGATCGGCTGGGAGGTGAATGGTTACGGCTGATGGTACGCGACATAGATACGCTTGAAGAGCTTTTTTTGTGTACCTAATTGTTGGCAAACATTACTTGCGTTTTGCGTTTGTTGTGAAATAGTGGAATAAAACACACAGCAGAAAAAACGTAATAGAGAAGATACTCGAAACTTCGTGATCGCTTGAAAAATGATTCATATTTTTGATGATTGTGATTCGAATGTAGGAGACAGGGTACCAAGCAAATGCCACCAAAGTTAACTTACTACGCATTTATAAATGTAGGTACGTTTCTCGTGTTCTAGGTGCAAACCCGTTGGGGTGAGTTGCAATGCAAATGGCCGGTGGTTGTGGCTGTGTGATCAGTATTCTTAAAACATTGTAACAACAAACCTTTTACTATAAAGCTACTATTCGAATAGCAGAAATTTGTTGGTTCGTACTTAAATTGAGGAAATAGCGAAGTAAAATCAAAACTTCAATACAAAGACATTTTACTGACGCCTCGGACAAATGTTCATGCTTTGTTTAACCATTTCGGTTCATATAATAATTTATTGAATCTGACAAAGCGGATCATAGTACTTGTGCTACAGATTACTAGTAAATTGTTGAGTGAAAAAATACAATCATTACCATAGAAAAAAACAAACCGAGTAATTGCCTGTCAAACGAAGACAACTGTTGTTTTAATCCTCAATTGCATTACCCAAACATAGTCGCAATCGTATATCATATCCAGACAAAGAAGTTTCAAGGTAGTGAAACACGGACATGTTGATGTTTTTAGTCAGGATGTCATAGATTCAAACTTTCCAACAGTGGCGTCTCGTGGCAAAACATACGGGTTGTGCACTGATTATGTCGTATGATCAGATGTAACAGTTCGTTGTAAGTGAAAGCTAAAGATTGAGGAATGGATTTTCGATTGTGCTTTTCTGTACAATAAAATAACGATATACTTTTAAATCGGATTTTTTTTACTGAACTTATTTCGGCGCTCCTGCGTCGATAAAATCTGTCATTAACTTAATCAATAAAACTGCTTCGACGTTGCAACTAAGACAGCAATTTGTTTTCAACTGCCATAAGCATAAGCTACTGAAGCCTCTTTTGAAGGTGTTCATAATAGTTCTCGAGTAGAGCCAAACGTGACAGAGAGAACAACAAATCTCAGTACTAAGCTTAGTAATTCCTTCTCTTCTTGAATTTTTGCAGTAACTCATGCGCACGGAAAAGTTAAGTTGGATGTATTTGACATGTGTGTAAATACACGCAATTTTGGTGCACAAGGCAAAGTGCTCGAGTTTGGAGCGCAACGTCTATGCGATATGAAAAGATCGTCTAGCTGTTATTGACCAGCAAGCGCAAACAGCTTAGGGAAAAATTGTGCATACTGTGCTGTGAGCAACATCGCTCATTATTGTTTATTCGGTACCATCCGCCATGCTTTCAGCGAATGAATAGAGAATATAAAAAATAATTCAATTTTACCGGTTGTGCAGTGCACGAGGTGCACATGAGGACGAGACGCCATTGCTTTCCAATAAAAAAAAAACAAATTTTACTCCATCTAGTGGTGCAATGATGCCTTTCTCATAGCATTCATAATGTCATAAATATTGTTGTGAAGGTCTTTAAAATACTTTTTATTGACTCTTGAATGATAAAAAAAAAATCTCTTTGGGTATCAATAAGCATAGCTTACAATTTGAATCCGCAATTGCAAGAGAGTATTTGTTTTATAGTCGACGAAATTACACCATTATTCCAAATGTATGCAATTATATCTTTGTACATACTTGCGATACGGATTTCGATATTTCAGCTTCTCTTCGCCAAGGTTGTGTTCAAGTTTTGTATGCAAGCAGTTATTTTTATAGCGTTAAGTTTCTCTACCAACCTGCGATATCGGTTGAAGCGATAAGCTAGAAATTAATCTTAAGCACTCAAAATTTACCCTGGGGTAGGTATTGGACGAGAGTCCAAACCGAAATTTGATTAATGAGGATAACTTTTTACCTTTCTCATACAGAAAGGCTATACAATCACTGTGAAAACCGACTTTTGACGAACTGAGCAAATGTCTGTGTGTGTGTATGTGACAAATAATGTCGCTCGATTTTGTCAGAGATAACTGAACCGATTTTCACAAACTCAGATTCAAATGAAAGGTCTTATAATCTCGTACACACTTAATTTCCTTTACCGAACTCAGTAATATTTTTACCGATTTTTACTCATCTGAACTTACCGCAATCAGTTCAGTAATTTATTTATTGACGAACGTTCCGTAAAACTGAAGTTTGTTCGAGCTGTCATTTTTCACTATACTAATCAGTAATTTGTGATGAGGATTCGGTAATATTATACTGTTTAGTCAGCACGGGAAGATAACCGAACGTATTCTCAAAAACAACCGATTAGTTCAGTTATTCGTACAGTTCAGTACAGTATGAAATCAATATTGAATATTTACTTTTAAGTTCGAAATTTCAGAAAACACACACCAAAACAATTGAAATTCCAATGCATTTTGTTATTTATTTAATATATAATTTTCTATAAAATTAAATCTAAACTTCCCTAGTTGTAGTAAGCGTTCTGATTCCAATTATTTCCAAAACCAAAAAAATGAAAAAAAATGTCACTCACTTTTCTCACAGATGTCGTGACCGATTTTCACAAACTTAGATTCAAACGAAAGGTCTTATGGGTCCATAACTCGCTATTGAAATTTATCTTTATCCGACTTCCGGCTCCGGAACTACAAGGCAATATGAGCAAATCTGCGAGAAAATGCGCACTCAATCGCCCTTATTCTGAATTCCTGTAGATGTCCGTAGAAATATTCAAATTTTCTGCAGATTTTATCTACGGATTTATAGAAAATCTCCAAATCCATAGATCTACGGAGATTTCCGTTGATCTGACATCGCTGAACCTGTTAGAAATGAACCTGTTTCATGTGTGTTCCACTGAATTCAGGACGGCGCTAGTGTATCTCAATAATACGGGTGCAATGAATTACGAAACAAAAAGATTGCAATAGCAATCTGTACTTCATGACGTTAGTAGTCATTTGTAAGCGTTTTTATTGATTTATTTATTCATTTATTTATTTATAGCCCATTTGAGTTGAGTCTTGTTTGTCATTCTCATACGGGTGTAAAAACCACCATCTTTTAAAATAGTTACAGGAACAAAAACAAGAACAAAACTACTACAATAATCTTAAAACGGCTAACTACACACTAAATAAGTAACATAAAAAATAAATATTGTAAAACATTGTCAAAACATAATGGCACTTCGTTTAAGTTTACTAGCAAACTGACTAGAAGTAAACTTCGACTGCAGTGAAGGTTCGAATACAAACGGCTATCGGTTCATTATATCCGATAAGAGTCCTGTGGAATCTGTGCTGAAGCAGAGTTGCATTTCGCAGTGTTCTATTCGGTGTATGAAAATTTATTTCATAACGTCACTCAGGTGCATCAATCTCTCCGTTAATCAGTTTACATCTATCAGGATAGGGTGGCAGATTTGCTGGATCTCGCCATGGCAGGTGTCCACGAAATTTGATGAGGAAACCTCAAGGATTGGCCGAACCAGTGAACAGCGTGTGGTTCTTTGAATTGCTTAGCGATTTTTGAAATGCATCCCAATTGACGGAACGCTTTCGTGATTATTAATGATCGATGTGAATCGAATGTCAATTGCTCATCCAATTGTATTCCCAAATCATTTACCAGGTTCACTATAGTCAGGACTGAACCACCAATACAGTAGTCGAATTTAACAGGATGCATGCGAATGATGAAACGTCATCACCTGACACTTTGAAACGTTGATAAAAAATTTATTCACGCAGCACCAATCGACCAAGAGTAGTAGTTGATGCTGCAATCGCCGACAGTTTGAACTACGAGATACAATTTTAAGTCGTCTGCATATATCAGTTTGACACCATCTCCCGGAACCAATGAAGCATCGTTAAAGAATAGCGTGAACAGCAATGGTCCCAAATTACTGCCTTGTGGAACTCCAGAACTGGGGAACGGGTATAGCGTGATGGATAAGTCGATGCCTTTCACGCAGCCCACCTGGGTTCGATTCCCAACCCAACACATAGGATCAGAAAACTTTTCTGGTCCGAAGAGGTGAATGACAACAATGTTAAAACCTCTATAATGGAAACAAAAAAAAAACTCCAGAACTATTCGAAAATTGCGACGACGTACAATTATCCAATTTCACTCGTAAAATCCTACCAGAAAGAAACGAGTTTATTTGTTATCATTGGATGATCTGCTAACGACTCGGTTCAAGATAAGGGAAACATAGATTTTCTTTTGGTTTGCAAATTAGTAACATTGGAATTCAAGATTCGGTAGAATAAATTACTTCTCGTTCATTACTCACTGAAATGTGGTGAACTATGTTTAAATCATTGTGGAGCCAGAGAACCATAGCTTTTACTTATATTCTCGATGTATGGGAGCTGTCAAAATGTCCACGGGATGGTTAGAGTAAAATCTTCCTCCTTGGAGTTCCTTTCTGAGAAGTTCCATGGCAGACTTTTAGACTACTCGTTGCAGTAGAATCTCCTTTACTCGAGCAGTTTTTGAGGCCTGCAAACAGGTAGCATTCCAGTGAATATGGTGGGAGCGGCAGCAGTTAGACATCCAATTCATGCGCGGCTCACTCCCTTCGACAACAGCTTTCTAATTGACAAATGATCATGCAAAATAGTGATTTTTTTTTCAAGGTTTCCGGTGTAATTACCACATATGGCCATCCGGAGCGTTGAGCATCTTCAGAATCAGAACGAGCACGTTTGAACTCAATTAGCAGTTTCTAGTTTTTCAAATCTTCTTATTAGATCAATATTAAACACTCGTTGGTATTATCATCAGTGAAAATTGGAAATGTTTTGAACACAACGTTGATGGCCTTCAATTTACGTTGTCACGAGCGCCTTCGATCACAAAAAGTCGGGGTTTTAACAGCTTATTCACGAACACAAATGTAAAGTCGTATCAAAGAGTGTTGTTTATTTTGGTCTCGAAACATCTAACCACAATCAAATCTATCCAAAAAGTAGAGTTTTGTTGTCATGAAGAAACTTCTGAAAATTTTTCCTTACCGAGTTTTAGAAACTATTACAGCATCAAAACTTTTCTGAATTTTCTTGCTGAAAATGAAACTGCTTCTGTACTGTACCGTGAACACGTGACCTGAATCTTCACCAAGCATTTTACGCTTGGACCAAATTTTCGCTTTCTGTCTCATAAAAGCAAAACAAATCAAATGGTATGCTAGCAGAATACATCCACACATCATAAATCAGCTGTAATGCTGCCTGGCTACAGCTTGGCAATTAAATGTAAGAAAAAAAAAACGAAATCAACATCAACACCACAACAAAGTCAATGTTATTCAATATTGCGAGCAGTGTAGGTGAACTTGCGCGCTGAAATTTTGTAATCGCTTGCCCTGGTTTTCCGATCCGATTTTCAAGTTTATGAAGACCGTTTACCGATTTTTGTTTTGTGACATAATGTCATATTTTTCATAATTCCAAACTATTCACATTTCAACTTTCTCCCAGAAGCTCTCAAGCGTATCGTGTCAGGGGCACTTCATCAGCTTGCATCAATTTTATGTGCTAATTTTTCATTACAGTTTTTCCCACCAGTTCGCATTCAAATACGCTAGATAGAGAAAAATAAGTTTGTCGTAAACTCCTCAGAGCAGTGTCGTTGAAAAGGGAAAGGTAAAATCAGCGTAAACTATGCCAGCTGATGCATTTTCAAGGTAATCCTGCGATGTTCTA
The DNA here is from genome assembly GCF_030247185.1 of Malaya genurostris. Lineage (NCBI taxonomy): Eukaryota > Metazoa > Arthropoda > Insecta > Diptera > Culicidae > Malaya > Malaya genurostris. Next base: position 131,932,596 of record NC_080570.1, read on the forward strand.
TTTATATAGTTTGTTTTTAGGTTGAGATGTTTGGTTTGCTAAAAAATTTCTAGCACTGGCTACACAGAACAGTCGTCGTTGTTAATTTTCATATTTTTTCTAACTGATCATGTTTCCAGATTCAAGTCGTTTTATTTGTTGTGAGATGAAAAGAAACAATCCAGTAGAATAATTGATCTTACGTACATTTTAGAATGGATTCCTCTGGATCCGCAGCGGAATCGACGGAGGCAAAGGACATTCCTGCCAGCATCGAAGCTGCCATCCTAAGGGCAAGAACCGAAAGCGAAGGCTCAGACAAGTAAGTACTACTGTGTATTAAAAGATTATTTGTTTCCGGATCTGTTTGTGTATTTTTGGCGAATTGCACGGCTAATAGAATAATCCAACTGACTATGAAACCTTCCAGGTCGGTGTGCGAACAACAACATCTGGATTTGATTTTACGTTTCGTCTTTGACTCTTTAGTGCATAACAGTTTATGTTATGTATGTGCACCTAGCATAATTTTGGGGGTAAAAAAAATTGTTCCCTTCAAATCATCAAATCCCACGACAAAAGGGCCTAACTGCAAATGTTTTGAATTTTGTTTTCGTTTCGTCTCATCAGTGCATAGCAGTTTAATGCGAAACTCGGCAGTTCAATTTGAACCGCTAAGCAGACGTCAAATTTCTGTCCGGCAGATGTTTGTTTCGCTTTGTTTACTTTTTCTTTCCCGATTTACCGCACTAATTTTATATTTGACGCCTTATTCTTCGCAAAATTTATATTTATATTGGAAGCTTTCGAGAAATTACAGTAATGGCTCCATAATAACCAAAAGAGAAAGTAAAAGAGAGACTCTTATTTGCATTAACGCCCTTTTGTCGTGGGACTATCGAAATTACTGCTACATCTAGGCTAAATGAGATCATTGCTCTGCCTGGTTTTGGAACCTTCAACTGCAAATATTCTGCACGAGCTACAAATCTTACTTACCTTACCTTACAGCTATAGGCCTCAAACTAGTCAAACCAGTCATTTCCTCGATTCGATAACCTCGTACCTAGAACGGTTGCAGCAGTGCTACTCACGGCGGACCTTATGTTCCTCCAGCTACAAATCTAACTTGTTTTAATTTCATGACATTATACAATTGTTGCAAAATTGTTATCTATACAGAATCCGCCATCTAACTTATTTTTTGAACTAGCGGTTATTTCGACATTGGTAATTTTAATGTCATTTCTGATTTGACAGAAACTTAGTTTTATCCTTCCGCTGAACGAAAATGGTCGTGTATACGCTTGAGGAACGCGTAAAATAGTGCAGTTTTACTTTGAAAATCAGCTTGAAGAAGACGCCGATTTTTGCCAAAAAATCATCTTCTCGGATGAGGCACATTTTCATCTCGGCGGGTATGTTAATAAGCAAAATTGTCATCTGGGGACGGAAAACCCGGGCGGAGAAGGCGATGCATCCTAAGAGAGTGACTGTTTGGTGCGGATTTTTGTCTGGCGGCATGGGCCATTTTTCTTCGAAAATGAGGCAGGAGCCGCTGCCACGGTCAATGGTGAGCGCTACCGCGCCATGATTAGCGATTGGTTCTTCTCGTTACTTGAAGAGGAAGACTTGGACACCATTTGGTTCCAAGACGGCGCTCCGTGCCACACAGCCCACGCTACGATCGATCTTCTGGGCACAGTCTTCGAAGATCGAATTATCAGTCGAAATCGATGTCGTTTGCAAACTTGTTCGGTTTGGTCTATATCGATCTATTATGAACCGACTCACGAACAAACAAAGCTTGCAAATTAATGAATTTTACTATCAAAATTCATGCTCGGTTAGCCAGTGTTTTCGAAAAATTGTGTTCATCGACGAAGCTCATTTTTGTTTGAATGGATAGGCCAACAAACAAAATTGCCGCATCTGGAGTGAAGATCAGCCAGAAGCATTGCAAGAGCTACCAATGCATCCCAAAAAAGTCACTGTTAGGTGACATCATCTGGCCGTACTTTTTCAAAGGCGACGATGGGCGGAACCCCGATCAACAAGGGAGAACAAAATTGTATCTGGAATTGTTTCGTTTTTTCTATCTAAATTAATCATAATCTTTGTCTCCTTAATAGTTAAAATAACAAAAATTATAACTCAATAACAAAATTGTTACAAACCTTGATATGTAAATATCAATATTATATCAAAATTTGTTACCAATTTAGTATGACTTTTCAGCTGTTATTACCAATTTTTTTGGGGGAAAGGCTTTACCGTGCAAATCTAAAAGTAGATTTCGCGAAGTAAGGTGAAATTGTATACCTTTAGGCGATTTGATTTGCCATAAAAAAGTCATTCACAGGTTAAGAAACTGGTTCCGAACCGGGAAGTTTTGGGTTGCCAACATACGCTACAATTGCATCGGGGCATGAGAACATACTGAGGTTAGAAGGATATATTGGCATCATATAATAACTAGTGTAAGTCCATATTGCTACAAAAATAATCTATCACTTTCCATCTCTTTCGTCGTTTCTTTCCAACCGGCATATGAATGACAAAGGAGCTATTTTAAAACTATAAGCAAGTTTTTTTTTGTACTGAAGAATAGTTGTAAATGAACGGAAATGACTAAATTCAGTGAAGCAAAACTATCTAATAGAATCTGAGGAAATTAACTTATGAATGATAGTTTTTCAGTTTTTTGTTCTTTGTACCTAGAGGGACGACTTTCAAATAACATTCGAATCAGTTTGCTCGTTCAGTTGAAGTAGTGAATTGTCTGTACGTGTATGTGTGTCAATTGGATTTTTTTCGGAGATGGCTGAATCGATTTTCGTAAATTTAGAACAGAATAAAAATTCGTTTGAAAGACAGTAAAATATCAGAAGAAGTGTATATAACATCGATTCGAGTAGCAAGTTTTTATGATTGATGATCAATTGATGATTCGCAGCCAAAAGCCCCGCAAGTAATGCTCAAAAACCATCAATATTGAACTTTCATTCCGGTTTGATTGATATCTACCTAGATTGACTCACAGAAAAATGATTCAAATGGAAAGTCTCCTAATGCGGGTCGGTTGCTTTATACTCTACATTGCAAATTTCGAATCCCAGCTCATGATTCCGGATTGGAAGTAATCAGAATACTACGAAATCAGACTATCATAGATTTATCAGATATGGAGAGATTGAGCTTTTCAAATCGAAGGTAAGTCGTTTCTGTCTGAGTCATGAATGTAAAAATGTTCATGCAATGATATAGATGACAACGGGCAAAATGCGATATCTGCAATTTGTAGATCTTATTAATTGATGACCTAACCAACTCATTTCGATTATACTGACTTTGGATCCAAAAATTGTGAAAGTGATTCAATAATACTTTCGTTTGCTTTAGGCCATGATGATATCATCAGTGCCACCAGTGAACATTTCTCAATGTAATATTAACAAAGTTTTTTATTTACAACTACGTAAAATTTCATCAGATCAACATTAGTACAGCAAGAACTAAAGATAAATCGATACGATTTTTCTTAGGAATTGTTTTTTCTTTATTTCCAGTACATCCGTCCGGTAAAACTAATGTCGCTAATTTCAATCTGCAACTAAAAGACCTATAAATTGAAAAAGTATTGAGCTGAGTTTAGATTTTGGTTTTGAGCACATTTTAGATTTTGTTTTTCGTTTATTTCAGCGTCACTTTTGAAGACGTTTTGAAATTTTTAACACTCTGTTTTTCGGAAACAAAAATCGGTCATCGATAAAATTGAAGAATTCAAGCATTCATTTGACTCCAAGCTTGTGAAAATCATATCTGAAGAAACATTGCAGAATTCAATGAACTGAGTCGAATGCTATATCACTTTTTCCAATATTTTTTAGTAGAATTTTAAAGCTTTTGCCTTACATTGCTTTGTTCGTAAGAGAAAAAGCGCAAAATCATCTTGAAAATTATTTATTTTCAATTTAAAATTAATATTGAATGAAAATTTTACAAAGTTTAAGAAGAATTACTTAGGAACGTTCTCAAATTTAAAATTTAAGCCATCATTTCAAAATCAAATATCAAATTATTGTTTTCAAAAGCATCTTCAGGTATGAAAAAATTGGAAAAAATGTTTGTTAGTGCTCTTTATTGAAGCTTAGACTTTTCCGAGCTGAAAGTCAAAAACATGATCGACAAAAGTGTTTGAACTCTTTTTTTCTCAATTCTCTAGTATAGTTTTACCTGTAATATAACGGCGCTTAATATAATATCCTGACTTGCTAGAATCTTAATAAAATCTGAATGTTTGCTTCTGATTTGGAATCATATTTATAACATAATGAGATATAAATATTAAGATCATATATTATTTTGATAGAATCTTGTTATGCTCTGTTGATCGGGACGTTACTGAGAATGGTATGTAATTTGACGATTTGTTTTACTAAAAATGAAAGAATTGAACAAGCCTGACATGTGGTTTTAACAAGACTGTGCCACATCCCACACGGCACGCGAAACAATCGAGAACCGTCTTCAGTGAACAGTTTATCTCATGTTTTTGGCCCATCAATTGACCACCTAGATCGTATGATTTGACGCTTTTCGACTATTTCTTGCGGTGTCATGTTGAGGCTCATGCCTACAAGAATGAATAAGCAACGATTGATGCAATTGATGGAAGCCAATATTGAAGCATTTATTAGTGAAATACCAGTTGATATGTAGAAGAGAGTGTACCAAAGTTCAATTTTTGAAAGTCAAATCTTATACCTCTTAAAAAATCACCCTTTACATTCATCTGACCGCTACTACTGGTTCTTCTGTAACCATCAACTAATAAGACCTACATATTAGAAAAGTTTTAGTTCGAATTTTCACATTTCAAATTTTTTCGTGTTATAATTTTTCATAGTAATCTAAGAAATGAAACAATTTTTCATTAGAATCTGAATTTGTGAAAACCGGTCGAACCGTCTTTGAAAATCGAAGGGTATTTTCATTTTGTGATTTTAATCGCTATTTCCGGAACCAGTTTTTTTGATCAAGGTCTGCCAATAAAAAGATTTTACCAACCAGTTTTGAATGACCCGCTTCTTTTCGCAAGCTATTTTTTGGTGCTTATCATCCTGTAACTTCAAACCCGGAAGTCGATCTTAAGCCCTTTCATTTGATACTAAATTTGTAAAAATCGGTTCCGTTATTTCCAAGAAAAGTTAGTACACACATTTTCACTTTTGAACACTAATAACCCTGTGATTACGGAGCCGAAAGTCGGATCCGGATAAAATTTTGGAACGTCATACCTGACACAACTTTTTATTAAAATCTAGAACTAGAATCATACACATACGCATAGACATTAGCCGATCTCGACAAACTAATTCGTATGGTATGTTGAATTCAGTCCTCCGGGCTTTGGCTCAAAAGTCGGTTTTCACAGAGATTGCATACCCTTCATTCGTTCTTCAAAATAGGCTTTTTTTAGGCAAAAGTTTGATAAATCATAGGGGGCTAGTTTAAATTAAATGAAATGGCACTGGAAGACCGGAAAGTGAGGGTGCTACAAGAACTAGTACTGAGCAAACATATTATAGTTTCAGCAATATTCAGCGGATGAAAAAGATATTCTGCCGCTGGATGCTGCACATGCATACTTGGGATTAAAAGAGGAACGCGAGCACACTTCGGAAGCATGTTTGACTATGCTGATGCAGATACGGTTGGTAACGGTTGATGAAGTCTACATCCCTTATTATACGTCAGAGAACAGAATGATTAACCGACAATAGACTGAAATCGGCACTAGTGCTCCGAATCATGTGCCTTATTGGAGCAATTGAAAACCGAAAAAATCGGATTTTCGACACAATGCGCCGTTACACAAGAGCATAGTATGAGCTTCAGCTACTGAGCCACTACTTCCGAAACCTGTTCCGAAACCGGAAGCCTAATACGGTTAAAACAGCATAAAAGTCTATGAAACCATAAGAACTTTCATTTGAATCAATTTCTAAATTTGTGCAAATCGTCCTAGTCATCTCTAAAAAATGTATGTGAGCTTCGTTTTGGTGTTTTTGATCGCTATTCAATTTTTCCCTTGTTACATCGTAACTCCTACACTCTCATTGAACATAACTCAAAATTGAGTGACACATCACTCAAATTCATAAAAAGTGCACGTACTCTAAACTACTTGAGTTACCACCTATCTACTCATTTTTGTGTTCAAAATAAGAAAAAAATATTTTGTTCAAAATTTGAGTAAGTTCAACTCAAAATTAGAGTTCCTTGCTCTCAAAATGACGAAATTTTTCTTCGTTTATATTCATATACAAAGTTATTCTTCTTGCTTTTGAATGCGCAAAGTAGTGATTCAAAACCGTTTCCTTCTGAACGGTATAAATATAAGTATAAATTGAGTTGTTTTGATATCCTTATGATGCGCTTTTCACTAAGCATAATTGAAACCACAAAACATCTATGATCGACGTTGATTCATGTTTTCAAAACCAGATTTAGAAACGGCAATGGAAAACGACGTATTCTTGCATTTTTTATTTTGATAAGAATATTCCGAGAATGAAAACGCACTGAACTACAAGAAGTATTTTTTTCACTCAAATGTTAAAAAACTCAACGAGTTTATTTTACTCAAATCCATACTCAAATTTTGACATATTGTTCCAGTTTATGAATTTGAGTAATCGCAACTCAAACCATGAGTTATGTTCAAAGAGCGTGTAGTGACGAATTTAAATTTTAGGGTTGTGAATCATTTCGCGGTTAATTTTAACTTTTGGTTAAAATCTGACTCTTGAGTGGTTATTTGGTGTCGAGTAGTTAAATTTGACTAAAACTGTGCCCCATTTCAAAATTTGACGGACGGAAAGTTATTTGGGTTTATTTTCTATTGGAAATAATTTCAACTAAAGAATTAGTATTAGAATTTTCATAGCGAGATTTTTTTCAGTGTTGGAAAATAACTATCGATCTGTCAAAAATAACCATGCTCTCGAGCAGGGTTATTTTTGACAACATCAAATTAACTACTCGAGTGTCAAATTTTAACCAAAAGTTAAAATTAACCGCGAAATGGTTCACAGCCTAAATACTCATCCAGACCAGGGATGCCAGGTGATAATTTCAAATATCTTCAGGGAGGGTAAAAAAAGTCTGTAAACTCGAAAAAAGGTCTGCGGATTTTCAAGTTTTCTATAGAGAATGGTGCACGGAATTGGTTTAACGAGCAAAAATAAAAAGACCGCGGTAATATCATAAGTCGGTCTTTGCTCTAATAAAAATCCGGAAGTTGAACCTCGATGAAGTTAAATAGGATCATATGGGATTATAAGACACTTCATTGAAATATAAGTTTGTCAAAATCAATTCAGCCTTCTCCGAGCAATTGATGTCAGAACTATTTCGAAAGTTTTTACTGCTGTTACCAGTGCTCTTGGAACCGCTATATTTGAATTAAATGTGTTCGACAAATAATCAACAAATTTTGCCAACTTGAAGAGCTTACTGAATAGTTTTAAAATATTTGCTCCTTTTTAAATCGTTACTCATTAAAACATACCCTTAAAATTGAAAGTTTTAACATACATCATTCAGTAATTGCGGAACCAGAAGTCGAATCCGGACTATGGGACTATATGATAAACAATATGTAAAAGTCGATTTCTTCCCTTTAATATATAGAACTTCTTGCTTCAATCGTTTATAGTCCCATCCAAAACAAGGGACTATTGCATTAAATTGCAAGTTATATTCTATGTATATTCGAAAACTCTGTTTAATTCATTTGTGTCTTCGGACTCACTCATTTCCCTTTTCCTTTCCAGATCCGGTCCGACGCGCTTCGTACTGCCCGGTACGTCGGGTAGCCCACCGAAGATCCTAACCCTTGAGGAGGTACAGGATGCCGTCAAAAACATCGAAAATATGACCCTAGCCCACGAGATCGCCATCAACAGTGAGTTCAAGCTGCAACCGTACGAACCTCCGGAAAATTCACTGGAACGCATTATCAAGGATACAATGCACAAGGCCTACTGGGATGTGCTGAAGGAACAGCTGAACCGACAACCTCCGTGCTACGACATGGCAATCCAGTTGCTGTCCGAAATCAAAGACGCCTTTCAGAGTATTCTGAGCAAAAACAACGAACGTGCCCTAGCCAGGATCAACGAGATACTGGACGAAACTGTGATAAGGCAACAGGCCGAGCAGGGAGTGCTGGACTTCCAATCCTATGCCAAATTTGTCATTCATATTATGGCTTTGTCGTGTGCTCCGGTTCGGGACGAACAGATTGCTAAGCTGAGAGAAATCCAAGATGTAACGGAATTATTCCGCGGAATCCTGGAAGTTCTAGCTGTTATGAAATTGGATATGGCTAACTGTTTCCTTGAAGCTGCTCGGAACGAAGTTATTGCTAATTCAGTCGAGTATGAAAAACAGAAGTTTAAACAATTTCTGGAACTGTACAAGGATGGTTTCCCGGAAACCGAGAAGTGGCTCAAACGAAACAAAGTTCCAGAAAGCACTGCCGAAGGAACAGCGGCGTCGACCGCTGCTCCGAACACTACCTCGACCGAGTCCCAGCAGCGCAGTTCGAAAGACACCATTTTCAATGCGTACTTGGAATTGATCGATTGGAACACAGAGAACGAATTTCCCGAGATGCTGGAAATGGATCGGGATCGCGTTATCGGATTGCAAGGCCGTGCTTCTCGCTTGTGCACCTGTGCTTCAACGCTTGCCATCACCTGTGCTGCCATAGCATCGATTGCGCAATCGTCCGACTTACGTAAGAGCCTCGCCAAGGAACTGGTGATTCTCGTGCAAAACTGTAACAACACCAAGGACTTAGATGATGCGATTGAGAGTATCTGGCTTCATGTTCGATCTGTGATTGCTGGTCGATTGCAAGAGCTCAATCAGCCGATGCTGGATGAAATTTCGGAAAATTCTCTTAAAACGCAAATTCTTCAGATTGCCAAAAGAGAATCACCAGTGCGAAACCTTCTATGGAAACGGCTATTGACTTTCATCCTGCTAGTACTTAGGACTAACAACCCAGTCCCGGTGCCACCCGGTTTCCAGGAGTTTGCCGATGACGTAGAAGGTTTAGCTAAGGCATTCAAGCGCATTTCGTATTACAACTACGCTGTTTATGGAGAGTATTATCATGAAATCTTGAACAAAGCTTAGACATGGTAACCGAAACCCTAGATTTCGGTGAAGTTCTTCCAACGGAACATTTATATCAACGGGCGTAGTGATTCCTTTGTAGCAGAATATTTTCATACAAATAAAAAGTATACAGAGCCTAGTATTAGTATCATGAACCAAACGGCAGCAATAGCGAGTTGAATTGTGATAGCAAACAGTTTACTGATCGTAAAGAAAATTCTAGTGGATAATAAAATTTGATTGTTGGTCGTACAGTAGAAGGAACTAGTCAGCAGTTCATTGATTGTGGTTCTTTAGTATTTTCGTCTACATATATACAAATAGAGTTTGCGTTTAGTCCACGAAACATACAACTTACGTATAGGGCCTTGCGTATCTCTTTTTAACTTTACAAATCGTACGTTCACCCAGTATATTGCGGTATATTCAAATGTAACTCATTTATTGATAGTAATCCGTAAAAAAATGCCGCCTTTTATTCACAATATACTTACCATTTCAAACCGTGCTGTTGATGAAGACTTTCTCTCATAATTTGTACATAAAATATATACATATGTATGAATAAACTTCAACATCAAACCTAACACGTTCTATTGCATAGCGATGAATAGTTTTTTTATTAAATAAAAAGAAAATGTAACGATAGTTTATATAAACAATATCCCGTTTAGGTTCCCGTCCTCATAAAGAATCCTAAAGAAATATCAATGTATTTTAACTACAGAAAAATTTGAAAAACGACAAAGATGAATGCACCCCAAAAACCGTTTTCATTGAATTTTAAGAAAGTTCTAGTTCATACTAGAACGATACTTACCAGATGTGGGATTGCTCACTGCTATTGTCTAATTTAACCGCTTTTTCATATAGTTTGACAGCAAATGCAGAGATTTTCTTGCTCCACAAATTCTGAGTACTTTTACCCTCATTGAAGAGAGGAATAATCATTTGAATGGCACTATCCTCGCCTGGATTTGAACGCAATCAAATTTACAGCTTCCAAGACTGTACTGCTATATCTTGTTATGACGAACTTGCAGCTTCATATGAAAATCCTTCCAGTATGGATTGACATACTTGATAGCAATTATTCTTGTGTGGCAAATATGTTCGATCATGGTATCGCAAACAGAACAGGTAGGTTTATTTAATGTCCTTTTTGAAGTATCCTGAGTTATGTAATAGGTACAATAAGTTTTGGTATGATTATGTTAATTTAGCAAGAGAGTGGAACAAAATTACTAATCCATCCTGCGCATTTCTGTGATTGATAAAAATATCTTTTATGAACTTGTTTACACCGTATTTCCTTCTTGTCGTTGTCAGCCAATAGGTTATGCCGTCAGTTTTCGTTTAGAGTCCAATGGACTTTACTTTCGATGACTATCAATAATAGCCTAGTGATGTCGCAAAACCAATTTGCTGGGCACGGATTGATATTCTTTCTTTCTTGATATGCCCAAAATTAGTCACACAAGATGTGCTCTCATGTTGAGAGCCTCAGTAAAAATGATACTTCAAACTTTATCCAATTTCATGAATAAACAATGTCTACAAGGGGATGGGGTCCACTAGGAGATTGATAGTACCTATTAGCTTTCACCGGACAGAACCAGCCTAGATGCCGTGTGGAATCCGGCGGAAAAAATAAGCCAAGAATAGATCCACTGGGTTCCTGCTTCCATGTCGTAAAAGGCGACAATTGCAGTATTTTTTTTTCTTTTTTTTATTGAATGATAAAAGTCAACTATTGCGCAAATCCTTTAATATTACAAGGTTAATAACAGAGATAACATACATCGGTATATTGAATAAGTAGTAAAAAAATACTTGTTGGTTTGATAAATTAATATTTTGTTCTCGGCAGCCGGTTGCCCAACAAATAATTAAAAACAATCAAGACGCGCGTGAAATCTGTAGACCTTTGTTTGGTGCTTTAAAATGATTTGATATAATTTTTAGAATATGTCACTACAATGAATCGACTATTTTATCTGGATCCTATTCACTCGTTTGTGTTGTAGTGGGTCATTCCATTTAAAAAATAAGGAAATGACAAGGAATCAAGACTTCCCGGGTTTTCAGTATCGAATATTGTTGAATCGTTCACTCGGGAAGTCAGTGAGTTTAGTGGTTCACCCGAGCATTTTGAAACCGGAACATACTGAGTCGCGCGCGAATGCTATAATTACTGAAATTTTCACTAACAAACATCCTTCTCCCGTGACATTTGTGGAGTGTGCAGTAGTATATACGGCCTATAGTAACAACAAGTGTTGGACTAACATACCTTCCTATCCCTAAGCGGACCTACAACCGGACCTGGCCGGCGCCGGTACTGAACAATAAATTTCGGGGTTACCAGAAGTTGCACATTGAAGGTTGATCTGCCATTCCCAGGTCGTATCTTCCAGAATTTCTTTGTACAATATCTTTTTTTCTTTCTCGTAGATCACAAATAATTGTCACAACATAATTGAAGACAATTTCAGCTTGAATAAGGCATCAATATGCGCAGGTTTCAACAATATCATTTGTTACAAATAGCTGCTTATGATCTCAGTTTAAACAGTAAGGCCAAATTCCACGAAATTCTCATCACTGAACTAACTGATGTCGTATAAAAGCAACGCTAGAATACAATTTCTGAGTGAAATTTATCTGCCGAATGTTCACAGATCACCAAGCAGGTTTTCTTCCATTTGCAGAATGTCTTATAGGACGATCATTTTTAATTTAAATTTCATTATCTTCCTTACGAATCTGATGCTAACGTTGCACTTTTAAAGAACAAAATTGTTATTTCCCTTCACTAGTTAATCAACTGAATTTTTTGTATTAGTTATTCTACAAATACAAGTCTAAACAAAATGTCCGCGCATAACTCTTATTCCGGTTTGTTTACTCTCAATGACTTAAAATGGCAAAAACGTCACTTACATATTTGACGCTTATGTTGCATTCAAAAATTTTCTATATGAAAAATTTCTAGTGCTTCTGGGATAACGGCCACCTGTCAATATCTAATTTAAAGAAGAATTGAAGGATTCGATGAAGACTTAAGCTAAAACACACGTAATTTCTGGTGCAACGAGAAAGAGTATTGCGATTTGTTGTTTCCGTTCTCAACTAACTAACAACAGTCAAATTAAGCGTCGTTTAGACGACCAGGATGAGTTTGTCGGTCCACATTTAAATTCAGCATACCAATCAATAATGTTTGATTTGCTTGAAACACAGCCTGGATAAAGCTTCTCAAGCCATTTCATCGATCGCTCAAATTTTTAACAAAAAAGCAATTGCTCCAAATACGGCAATTTTGCTTGTTGACGGATACAATCAAACCAAAAATGTGCCTCATCAATGAAGAGAATTTTGTGCTACAAACAGTTTTAATTGAACACTGATTTTGAAAATAAATTTCTACGATTTGGAAGCGTTGTACAGGAGTTAACCTGAATCATGATGATTTGCCAAACAATAATACTGAGTAGACGTCACTTTACACTGTCAAAACAATTTAATAATCCCTATTGATATAACAAACCTCCTAAAAACACCCATTATATTTTTAACCAATTTGCAACCTCTCATTCTGCCACTAATGCAGAAGGCGACAGCAGCCAGTCGACGCCGTTAAATTTACCAATTGCCATCATAGACACACGGGGAGGCATAAGATAAGAGCTTGTGAGCACTTGGTTATCTCACCTTCTGATGACCTGCAATACCAATATCATATATATTGATTTTCAATATGTAATAAATAAATTAATAGAGTAGTAGAATGTATGATTAAGCTAATCTGTAGGCTTGTACTAATCTTAACGATTAAATTATTGTTATGTGCATTAATTCAACTCAGTTCCGGTTTTAGTTTTCAGGATATTTACCGCAAAAATATATGATTATTTAAGCTGGGATGACTGGATGGACCCAGTAATGAAAAATAAAACATTTTATACTGAGGTTTCACCATTAGGTTTTGCACGCTAACGACACAAATGAACTGTCGATGACGCAAATTCATCTTTGACAGCTATCGGTGGTTTGTTTTAACTGGAATGACAAGTAGCATAATAAAATTTTGCAAGACTATCAATATACAAAGTGGAACGATACTGAATGAACAGGAATACAAAGCACTGACAGCTGTTAAACGATGTTCATCCAGCTGATTTTTAGAGATTATGTCATTTTCGTGCAAAACCTAATTAATTACCGATGAATTGTTTTTGGCTCAAACATTAAACTCCGGAATTACGACATGTTGAGTATAATGGGCTAGTAGAGATGCTCAAGCTTCGGGTATTTGTATTGGTCGGGTTCGGGAACAGAAAAAGATATGTTTGCCGGGTTCGGGTCGGGTACGGTTGCCAATCATTTCCATTTTCAACGGGTACGGGTTAATAAATTTGGTTGGGTTTCGGATTAAAAATTAATCTCGGGGGCTCGGGTCGAGTACGGGTAAAAGTAATTTATTTTCCATCGGTACGGGTCGGGTTCGTGTTTGAAAAAATGTTTAACCGACCATCTCTATTGGCTAGGGAATTTCCACTCAAGATGAAACGCAACAAGAGAAAAATATGAAAACATGTGTCCTTCTTTGTCCGTTGACGACTGTCCAATGTACCTTTGAACACTTTGGTTTTCAATACCAAATACTAACGGACGAAAAATGTTTGTGAATTGAGATTGTTTTAATTCAATTTATGTTTTGTAAAAAAAACTGAAATTTAAATAACGATATATCAACTTCACGACAAAAAAAAAATTCTTAGGACGGTTTCTCAGAAATAAATGTATAAGACGACTTAAACTTAAAATGATAACATCAATTAAATAAAATGCAAAACCGCGTAGGTGCAACTTAGTTTGGAAAGCTAAGTTTTTAAAAAAAATATATTGCGAACAACCGGTTGAGTTGTCTGAATTTTGGATTTAAAGTGTTTTCGTCCGGTTTTTGCAAAAAATATGTTTCCCAACGATTCTTGCATTGCAAAGCTCGTATCCCGTTTTGACGCACAATTTCCTTTTGACTTACACAGGTTTTCCGAACTAAGTAGCTTGTAACCGTATTTTGAATTTAGCCATTAATAAGAATATAAATATACAGTTCGCTTTCACATCTCATCCAAGTCAGTCGATAAAACAAAACCGCTTACGTTCGGAACAGAAGAAACCAAGTACAGTATTGTGTAGTGAACAATAGAACGACCTCGAAATAAGTAAACCAAACCAAACCAATAAAAGCTACCGCCGACACGAAAGAATACAATTGTTGTTGTTGTTTTCAGGCAGTGCAAAATTCGACCTTTGATACGAGAACTTGAAGGTTTGCTTGAGGAGCAAATGCATCTTGACATTAAACGTGTGCATTTACTTCAATGCAATAAGAAAAATAATGTTGTTTACATCCAGTTTTATAAAGAGTTGGATGCAATTCAATTCGCAAAAGACAATAATAATGTGCATTATGTGGAGCACGATAACATTAAGTACAACATTCCAGTATATATGGATGATAGTGCTATAGAAGTGCGTGTGCATGATCTTCCCTCAAGCGTCACCGATTCATATATTCACAAAACTATGTCCTAATATGGAGAGATTCTCTCTATCGAAAAAGAAAAGTGGAAGAATTTTTTCTCCGGTATTTTAAATGGCGTACGTTTATCACGCATACACTTGAAGAAGGCTATACCTTCTTATGTGATTTTCGGTCAAGATACAAGAATTCCGTGCAAATCACTTGTTGCCTACGACAATCAGATGGCCACATGTCAATATTGCCAAAAAGCTGTTCACTACGGTAAGCCATGTGATAAACTGGACAAGGAGACAACTACACCAAAGGACAACGGTGCTTCCTTCACACCAACCCCAAGCAGCCACAGTACACCTGTGACAGTCACCAGTGAAGTATCCCCTTCAACGAAACCATCCAACGTAACCCCTATAGAACAAAGTACACCAGCTGCAGTTAACAACTTATCCTCAAACCAACCAGCAATTGCAACCAATGTACAACAAGTTGCATCTACAGCAACTAGCAACGAAAAGAAGACGGAAATCGACAACAATACCATCGATGCGGCAATGGATGACGAGACGAACCACGAACGAAGTGCCCCTCAATCCTCGCAGGAGGGAAATGGAAGCTCTTCTCCCCTAGAAAAAGGGTGACGAGATCCAACTAAAAAAAATTATCTAAAAAATCGGCTCAATCAGCCACGTAAAGCTTGTATGCAAATAGGCCTGAATAAAAATATCTTTTAAATAAAAAAAAAATAAATATTATTTATACTTTGACGGATACCATTACTTATAAAACGTAATTAATTGAAGATGAGATAAAAACGTGCTGTGAATCTAAAGGGTGAATTTTTAAAAAGTATAGGATTGGATTTTCAAAAATAAAACAACAAAAAAGCTAAGAACATTGATGAAATCTTTATTGGAATCGATAGAATGATCAATATAATTTAATGTTTGAAGACGATTTAATGCAAATGTTGGCCGCGGCTCCGCTTTAGAAGGTTCTATTTTGGCTCACTCTCTCTCCAACATATTGGCATACATACATGAATTGGCATTGTATTTCACTAATAATGCCACCGGCCCATAATCCACTCCAAACAAGGACTTTTTTGGGATGCATTGGTAGCTCTTACAATGCTTCTGGCTGATCTTCACTCCAGATGCGGAAATTTTGCGTGTTTACTTATCCATTCAACCAGAAATGGGCTTTGTGCTGAACTCAATTTTTCCATTAAAAAGTGGATCTTCCTTTAACTTTTCCAGCGCCCATTCGTGATTAAATTATAAGCCAAACGACGATTCATGATTAAATTGAAAACCAAAATGAACAAGTTTGACGATTCATGTGTGATCTGTCAAAAACAGTGTTACCAAATAGATACCAGCAAAAAAATCACCCTTCAATGAATAATGCGAGGTATGTTACATACGGTTTTTGGGAAAACGACAGTTGAAAATAAGTCTGGGTAAATTAGAGCCAATTTTAAACATCAACCAAGAGTGTTGAATAATTTTCAGCTTAACGACGCTATGCAGAAATACTTGACTTGTTCGAAGGATTTGTAATCAGTTCTGTAATTTCAAATGGGCTACAACATACGAACCGATTCGCAACCCCTCATTCAGCTACTAAGACAGAAGGCGATAACGCTCAATCGACTGTTCCTGTTCTATTGACAAGCTGTCCATAGGGACCATAGATACATGAGGAGGCATAGGATAGGAACTTGTTAGGACTTAGTTATCTCATTTTTCGATGACTATAAATGGCACGGTTGTAAAATTCTCTTAAATTAAATCAAAAAAACTAGCTAACAAAACTCACATAGAGTTATTCATTTTCAATGAAAATGCAACACAAAATCCATATTCCTAGAAGCAATCGATAGTAGAACGAATCAAACTGTTTGTGCGAATATTTTATGCATGAAACATCTCCGTTTCGCTATACCGCACTGCCAACTGTATCGCTGACACGTACACATAAAGGCGTCGCCGTCATCTTCACGGCTGTAGTGGCGTCTGCGACGTATTGATGGTGCAAGCTTAGCAATAAAATCATTCACGACTCAATACCGTCAACTGTATCGTTTCGTAGTGCGTCGCGAAGGGTTCTGCCAATCAGTGTTTGTAACTGTCCTGTCCTGTATACCATTCGAGTGGCAGCAATAAGGGCTCTACGTGAACAACTCGTAAACAAAAGAAAAGAAACAAAACAAGAAACAGCATCATAATAACAGGACTAGGAAGCTTGCGCCCAAAACATCAGTTTACAAAGTGTCAGCATTAAAAGTGCCATGCTATCAATTGAAGTTGTGAATTACTTTCGGTTTTCAAAGTAAACGCGTGATTGTTTTCAGGTGATTTTCAATTGGAGTTTTGCTGTTAATTCTACTTAGTGCTGACTACTGTTTTAGTGATTCCTTTTTTCTGTTTTACTGCAGTACACCCTTGGGATGGGAATAGTTGTTACTTTTTAAGTGTGCATCGTGGGCCATTTTCCAGCGACTAGTTTAGCAGCTATAAAAACAAGAGGAAACAAAGACGACAGACATGTATTGCGTGTTTTGATGCAATTCCCATCGCTGTAATATTCTGTCAGCGCAAGTGTTTCATTTTTCGGAGGATCTATTTCTCAATCTGATAACCTGTCTGTGAGCAGTGGAGTGTGGAGCACGCAAAAAGCTTCATCGCACAGACTGCCGTAGCCGAAGTTAAAGTTAATGTGAGTCATTCGTATCCGTGCGGCGTGGAAAGTGCCAGACGTAAAAGGCGTCGAAATCGATAATTTTCTCGCGAAAGTTTACCTTAGTTTTACTTTCATTTTCGGTGCAGTTTTATTCCTACGCAGTTGCAATATGAATGTTTATAACTCGGGTAAGATATTTGCGTTCGATGTGGACATGAACAACGATACGGAGGGGATGTCGATGATGAGTACTGGTAAGTATAATAACTCTTTACACTTTACACACTACAGTCGGCTGGCTAACGGCACATTCCTCTACGATGATCTGCGTCATATTTATGCGTATGAAGTGGTGTAGAAGCGGAGTGTCGAAATGAGTCGCTGATTTATTTTTAATCAAAATCTGCTGGAGAAATTTCACACCTCGATTTTTTTCTTCTTAAATCGAACAGAATTATTTATGGATGCGAGCGATGGCGAATGAAATGATGCAAATATGTTCGATTCGGCGTTTGTAATGCGCAAATGTCACATCTCTCAAGCATAGCTCTGCTGCTGTAAACAATTCAGAATTTTTGTGACAACCGCATAGAAGTTGCTGGGTCATTGAGTTGTTTTCATCGCTGGAAGCATGATTACAAAAATATAAAGCCGTTCTGTTATAAACTTAACCAAAAATGAGTTTCATCACGGAACAGTCTGAATGATGAAGATTTTTAGATTAATGTTACTCAAATTTATTATTCTCCACATGAAGTTATGCCGGTCATACAGTCAATATTTTCTGAGTCCAGTATAAATACGATAACCTACTAATAAACACCTTCGCATTTCTCTACTGGCATCATCTTTACGTTTCATGTATTTTATCTTCAATGCATTTCTTGACAATCTGATCGTAGTTCGAAGTATGCATCCTTCCATCATCATCTTATCGGTTATATTTTGCAATATTAACGTCATCAGCAAAACCAATAGTTAGAGTCGGCTACGGAAAGATCACTACACTCAAATCAAATCTCACTGTTCTAATTCCAAGCTACTCTATGAAAGGCGGAAAGGTCACGACATCAAAACTGCTACTGCAAAACATTTATGCCAGCGCTTGATCTAATCATCGAAACATGTTTCATATTCAGTTTTCTGTACGGCCATCAGAGCTATCTGCGATTTTTCCATAATCTCATCTCGGGTGCTGAAACGCGTTCCGTCACAATGCCATCGTTATACGTAAATATTTGGCTAAAAACGAAACGAATACCATTCTGAAACCACCGAATTCACCTGATACGGCTCCCTGCGACTTTTTCCTATTCGGTCGACTCAAGGAACCGGTTCGTGGATCGCCTTTTTTATCACCCGAGATGAGAATATGGAAAAATCGCAAACGACTCTGATGGCCACACCGAAAACTGAATATAAAAAAAAATGTTTTGAGTTTTGAATCAAGCACTGGCATAAGTGTGTTGCATTCGATGAGGAGTACTTTGAGGGGGACAATATCGATTTTGATGAGTACTCTTGAATTTTTAATTTTCTGAATAAATTCCGGAAACTTTTTGATCAAGGTTGGGTAAGGGCTTCCTATACGATTTTTTCATATTGCTGCTTAATTCGCCTTGCTCCACATTGGGAATTGATTCACATTCCTTGGAAATTAAAATAATAATTAAAAAATCAGCTAAAAACACTCCTGATATGCTCACTACTGTGCTCCTAATTTCATCTCAAAGGTTTTGTATACATCCTATCGTTGGTCCTTTATTCATCCCATAAATTAGCGATAACGACAGCAATCAAAACCAAAATATTGCACTATTACACTCTCAGGTTCGAAATGTCAGAATTTTCCTTAAAAAGGGCCTAATGCCAACTATGACACAACACACGATATTTAAAAAAAAAAACAGTTTGGAATGATTCGACATTTCAAATTTTTTGGATCGTTTTTATTACCTTTCGTTTGAAATTTAAAATTTTAATCTGCAGTTAATTTGGAGAACTTGCAAAAAACAAAAAAAGAATTGTTACTATTGTTTCTAAAAACAAAAGGTAGAACCAGAGATGCCATTCATACAGATTTATCTGTATTGTATAGATTTTTGCGTTCGCGTTCGTTAAATCAGATTACAGATTTTCTAAATTTAATACAGAAAGGTTCATAAAAAGCGAGAAGTAAAACGTTAGACTTTTCTCTCTGAGTATCTACTAGTATTTGATTACAGTACTTCTTTAAAAGTTTATTAATGAACGGACAAATCACATGTTAAAATGGAATTTTTTGTGCACATGTTTGATGATGAACACTGATAAACATTTATATTAAAATTTGAAACAAATTTGAATTTGGTTTGAAATTGAATTTGATTCATTTTATTAGTGAAAACAGATAGAGCAGATACATATTTTCTATGAAAATATCTGGCATCTCTGTGCACAACCGATGAAACACACACATTTAACAGTGTTATGGTAACGTATAGCGGAATGAAATCAGTGCTACTAGATTTGCCGCAATGGTTATTTGATTAGTATTTAACACACTCTATTTGGTAATATTAGAATCCGAAACAGTTTTATTTGTATATAAATATCAATGATATAATTAAACTAATGTCACGGATACCAAAAAACACTTGTTGATGATAATTTAAAGAAAGAAGAGAGAAGAAAAAAATATACGAATGACCTTAAGGTTAAAACCTCTATAATCGAAACAAAAAAAAAGAAAAAATATTTTTTTTATTTAACATTATGGGAAAACTTCGCAACCTTGCGATACGAAATGAGATGAAAACAAAACGCAATCAAGTGCATTAAGTGTAAATTTTCTTCTCATATTGTTCATTGCTTTTATTGCTTGTCAGGTAATTTCAGAAGTCTTTAATCGTTGAATAAACAAGTGGAAAGTGAACATTACTAACTATAAAGTCATCCAACATTGAATAGCGGTGTAATTATGTGAAATAGTGATCATGTTTTGAGACGAATCGATTAGTAAATATTCAGAAACATCATGAATTGTAAAACTTCATACAAAAGTGGTTCCTAAATCAAAAAGTGAGTTTATTTTAATTGAAAAAAGCGATCGGTGAAGGTTTTTTTAAATATTTTTTTCAATTGAAAAGTGTGGTAAAACCTAGAATTAATGTTTTAAAACGTTCCACAGTTTTGTTCAGGTACGTTTAAAGATATGGTTAATGTGCAAAGTTATGAGGTGAAGGAAAGAGATGGAAATTGGAGCTGAGATGAATTAGGGTGCCCTTACCCTAGTAGGTTAAAGAAAAAATATTCACTCAGCCTTACTTTTTAGCGAATAACCGTCTTTCGAAACGTGAGATTCTGCTTGATGATGTCCCAATATTTTTCTTTTAGACAGCTCGAGCGGCTTGGAAGCAGTTATTTTTTCGGGTACCACCTGGATATTATTCGCAGTATAACACTCCATGGTGTTTTCCCCGTACATGGGAATAATTCTGATTCCGATAAATGATTCTGGGAAAATAGTGAAGTTATGAAAGTATATTAAAGGGTGGCATTATTCGTGAATTACCGGTCCATATGTCGTTGCCGATCATATATGGTATGATACTCATCTTCAAACATTAAATATTGATCGTTCTATCGTTTGCAATAAGAATTTCATCAATTTTCTCAAATTTGTTGTTTTTGTTTTTGAAAATCAAATACCTCTTAAAAAATCGTCCTTTTATGAATAATATTATTTTTTCAGGTTCAGACTATATCCTCTTATGTTTAATTTCGCCAGAACACAAGTATTTCGTGTAAATCACTTGTCACCTACGATCATCAACTGGCCATATTTCAATATTGCCAATAATATGTTCGGTAAACCTTGCGAGAAACTGAACTATAAATCATCTAATTCTAATGACAACAATACCGGTCGCTATTCCGACGCTAAGCAACCCCGGTACTTCTGATCAAAGCTGCAATTTGTCTGTCACCATGAAGAATGACCTTGAGAGACTGACTTATGTCATCGTCAACTGTAACCTGTACTGTAAAAGTGACTGTCAAATGACATACTCGATAGTTCTATGACCAAGTAGAAGTGTACTTAATCAAAGACAGGCGACTCTTTTTATTTTTTCTCTCATTATGCTATTCTCTATTGAAGTAAAAAAGAAACAAAGAGAGCACTAACATAAACATAAACTGTTAAAGTCCATTGTTCTTTCCAAAAAGTTACCGAACTTGTTACCGTTTATTGCAGTGAATGAATATAAAGGGTGATTAAAAAAAACAAATTTGAGAAAATTGATTAAATCAATAGAACGATGGGCCATGCGCAAGGTCCAATTTTGGCACACTCTCTCCATCATATCGGCCGGTATTCAACGAATAAATTCTTCAATATTGGCTTCCAGTGCATCAAATGTTGCTGGTTTATCCTTGTAGACATGAATCTTAAATGGTTCAAATACGTTAAATCACACGATCTAGGCGGCCAATTGAAGTGCCTAGAACGTGAGATAAACTGTTCACCGAAGGCGGTTCTCAATTTGGTCATTGTTTCGCGTGCCGTGTGGGATATGGCACCGTCTTATTGAAAGCACATGTTAGGCATGTCCAATTCTTCCATTTTGGACAAAAAAAAAAGTTAATCATCACACGGTAGCGCTCACCATTCACAGTAATGTACTCAATCAAAATTGACCTTCAGTTTCGTACGGAATTGCTCAATACTAATGCTGGTTGCATGAAAAGCAGTTGTTTAAACATTCGCGTCTATACTAGACGAATTTCGCGTCAAATCGTATTCGCAGATGGCAACATTCCCTCAGATGTGCATAAAACTTTTTAGATATGTTGACTTGGTTACAAAAAGACACTTTGAATACGTTTTCTCCAAAATTGATCTTGATTGTCCTTCGAGGAGGGCCAACTTGTTTAACAATTTATTTTTCAAATATGTATTGTCAACAAATGACAAATCATACAAAAAAGTGTTGTACAAATGTTTTTCACAAAATAGGTTAAATTTATGAATAAAAATACGGAAAAATCGTGTCCGACACTGAAAAAAATTGAATTTAAAAATTTAATATCGATACAAACAAAAAAATATACCAAAAGAGGAAAGTGTTTCTACAGTAAGTTGTAAGAGGGCGCGCCTGTATTTTCTGCATGGTTTCGCAAAACTATATAGTGACGTTGAGACAAACACCAGTTAAGGATAGCTGTCTGTCTTGTACCTATGACGCACTTATTGTGGCCGTACCTACATATTTATTCTTATTAAAGATAATTAATCACTGCCAGTAGAAGGTTAGCAGCATTTTCTGCTGCTGCCACGTTTATCCAAAAATGAATGAGTTGGTTGTGCTCTTTTCCTACGCTCGTTAGATTTGCATGATAATTTTTTTTTGCAAAGTACGTTGGTGCACTTTACGGAAAGTGTTAAACGACACCGAGTCATCCGATAATTAATTTCAGCTAATCAGCATTAAATTATGTCAATTAATTTGCACCTCGAAGAGAAATTTTGCAATAGTCGTGGACGTTACCGTGATTTCAAATGTAGTGGGAGTGTGATTCATCCAAACATTTCGGTTCAAAGCTTCGCGTGTTAGAATAAATTCGATTAAAGCTCAAGGCAGTTCGGTGAATTCATATACATTCAAGTCTCTGTTTATGCGATTTTTTATGTGAATTTTCAATGTTATAGGGTTTATGCGATTTTTTTTATGCGGTACGTATACCCTGCATGACCCTAACTTAAGTGTGTTGGAGACGAGACGCACCAAATCGTCCTCCTAGCATTGCAGTGCACCATTTGAATAGTGGCATAGAGCTAAGTCTACCCAAAATATGGTTTTTCTTTGTGATAATCCAAAGAACGACCAAAAATGTTCTCGGAGATATTTAGCCTTATAACATTCACCAAAAACGGTATTTTTGCCAACATTTTGCTACCATTCGTCGCGATTTTGGGAAGATTTGAGCCTTTTATGCATGCATTGAATTTGTGATGGTAATTTTACGAAACGCACCGATCGTTTTGCCAAGGTCACGCGTATATATGTTAGTATTTTGAAGAAACTGCCCTTAATCTTTCTTGTCATCTTCCTTGTTCTTGTCATCTTCCATCTTCGGCCCGATTGCATAAGGAGTGTATCGAAAATAAGCTATCCACATACATTTGTGTTGTACGCATGTATTTGTGATGGTTTTTTTATGCTCAGATCGCAGCATACTGTGCGTTTGGCTGTCAGCTTTCGTTTGTTTACTTGTTTGTGCGGTTTAAATTCTGCGTTTTCAAAATGTCGCGTATTGAAAAGGAAGTGAATATTAAGGTTCTGGACACATGGCTAAGTGAGAAATGCGCGAAAATAGGCGAAGCGGTTTGGAATTCATCATGCCGGTGTTAAAACCATCATTAATACGGTTAAGGAACACTATTCTTTGGATGAGCTACCAGAAACCCCGGTTTTTTCAACCCGAAACTGGACCAGAAAGTTATATCTCAAATCATGAAGAACAAATCAATGTCAATACGTGATTTGGCCAAAAAAACGCGGGAACGAGTGTCGGAATGATCCGGCGTATCAAGAGGCGAAATTACCTGAAGACCTACAAGAAGCAGAAAATCTCGTAATCAATTGTAGAACAGAAGAAGTGAGCAGCAACAAGAGCCCGGAAATTGTATTCGCGTCTTTTGCAGTGTCCGGATGCATGCGTTTTGATGGACGATGAGACTTATGTAAAAGAGGACTCAAAAACCCTTCCAGGTCCACAATACTTTACCGTCGTTGTTGGGGAGGATGTGAGCGATGTGGACAGGTCGATTCAAGTGGAGGAATTCGGTCGAAAGGTATGGCAAGCAATATGTTCCTGTGGTTTAAAGTCAACCATTTTTTACACTACCGGAACTATAAATGCAGAAATCTATCGATCTTAGTGATTCCAGAAGAGATTGCTGCCTTTATATAAGAAGCATAGTACACCTCCACTGTTTTGGCCGGATTTAGCGTCGGCTCACTAAACCACTCTCAATTGGCTTGCGGAAAAAGGTATAAATTTCATTGAGAAAAATATCAATCCACCAAATTGCCCTCAGCTTCGACCGATCGAACGTTACTGGGCAATCGTGAAGAGGGTCTTCAAGAAGGCTGGTAAGGCAGCTGGGAACATGCAGGAGCTAAACAAAATTGGGCCTCAAGCGTCCAAAACATGCGATGCAACACTGGTCCGGAACTTGATGAAAAGCGTTCGATCCAAAGTTCGAAAATTAGTGAAGGAATAGCTTAAATTTCATCCGGGTTTCATTATGTTCAAGTTTAAACTCGTATAATAAAGGATCAATTTTTAGTTTGAATAAAATATCGTTTTTTGTCATAATTTGAAAGAAAAATTTATGGATAGCTTATTTTCGATACACTTCTTAATATACAGCAAGACATATTCACGATCAAAAACTTATCACTCATCAGGGTAAATTCTGGAAAGGGGCCCCGCAGTAAAGTAAGACGTGCTCACGTCAAAAGTGGGAAAATGTTCAAATTAGAATCTATCAGACTGTAAATTGTAATTATATTCACTTATGATTAGCATATTTTGCCAGATAAGTAATTCTAATAGTTCTTCAGATAGCGTTTGGAGCTATTAGAAGGGCTGATTTTGCATAATGTTGTGCACTTTTCGTTGTATTTTTCTCCAATGCAAACGACCAGCAGCAGGATGACACAATCGCGTTTGTTTGAAGCGAAACTGGCTTTGCGAACGTCCCGCAACTCAACTGCTCAAAATGCCGATTGATTCTGAACTGAACCAATTTTGGTTGATAGCTTTCTTTTTACGTGATTTTGTTTGTAGCTTTTTCACAAATTGGAGGTACCAACGACCGTAATAAAATGTGGCGTACTTGATTTCTTAATCCACACAGAAACATGAAATATATTTAGAAAAACACCTTTTGAAGAGATGTGGATTTTTAGCAGTGTTAAGAAATTCATTTTCTTTCGCAACTTTTAAATCTGTATTTTTCAGGAGAAATAAAATACAGACTAATCTTTATCTTTATCCAGGATTTTTCCAACTTCTATTTTGATGAATCTGATGCTTTTGGTAAGAAATGGAGATAATTTATTCAATTCTTCTGTGGAACGGAAAAGTGCATAGAATTTTCACGACCAACAGGATGTGCATTTAGATCTGAAATGGCTCTTGGTGGTACACTTGATAATTTGACCCGGAATTCCTTGTGATTTCCAATTGGATTTGTAACATGATGAAACAATCCATTTCGGGCGTTATCAGTAGGTGCATTTGAAACCCACAATGAATTCTAACTCAAACTCCGGACAACTTAACTGAGCAGCGCTCCCAAGACGATTGACGGCTTCCACTGGCAGGTGTGGTTTTGCTGTGTGCCCAGCTGCGACTGTTCTTCGGTACAATTCTGCTGTTCGGCGCTCCCTTCATTCCAAAAGCGTGAGGGGTTCTATGTTACTCTTGTGACATGTGTCTACATGTCCAGAAAGTTTTATTCAAATCTGAGAGAGTGTTGACAACTGCGAATATGATTTGACGCGAAATTTGTCTACTATAGGCGCGAATATTCAAACAGCTGTCTTTCATGCATCAAGCATTAGTATTGAAAATACTTGGAGTAGCCGCCAGATTGGCGTAGGACTGCATTCGAGATGTGTATAGATATTATTTATTTGATACCGTTTAAGATGTTGTAGTGCTGGGGCATTTGGCTCCAAAAGATTGCATTTGTATTCTAGAAAGTAGTTCATAAAGCTAATCAAATTATTCTAGATTTGCACTAATCTTATGCTGTTTATCTTTGATTTGCAAAAAAGTAATCATAAGGGCTGAGGCCAGTAGGTCGCGTATAATCACGTGTCTCGCTCTGCGTATCACTTTTCTCTCCATGCTCTCTCGCATATGTACGAAATGGCTCTCGATGGGCCGGGTGACCAGAAAAGTTTCGATATTTTCGGCTACCACTTATTTGGCAGCCTTGCTGAGCCGATTTCATTTATCTCATTTTTTGTTACGTTACCGGGAAACTGGAGCAGCAAAAATGGCGCGTGCATAGAAATCGACTTAACTTCACAAAAATAACATTCACTTCATTTTTATCGCGACAACACCTATGTTTTTATGCACTAATCGCATTTAAATTAAATTATCTAGACATTATCAGGATACATTTTTGATGCATGCCTTTGAAGGCGAGATATTCAATGAAAAAGTTGAAAGTGGCCGTTTTCAGCTATGCAATTCTTCCTTCAGAAAAAAGACTCTCCCGACCGCTAAAATCAATGAATCATTCTGAAATTTTCACAGAATAATTTAAACTAATTTTCTTAGAGATTGTCAGTTGGGTGTTTCTATTCGTCAACGTTTCTGAGAAAATCAGATTTGAAGTGTGAAAATAGCCCTCTAAACCATCCTAAAACACACTGACCTCAGACTTTAATAGTTCTTTAGATAACATTTAGAGCCATTATAACGGCTGGTTTGGTATAATGTTCCCCATCGTTGTCCACTTTTCGGTTTCTTCTTTCTCCAATGCAAACGACCAACAACTGGATGATGCAATCGCACTTGTTCAAAGCAAACCTCACACCGCAAACGTCCAACATCAGATATGCTCACAGAAGAACTAGTGGTTGTTTTTCTGGCTGTTGATGTTTCTCATTTGGGACTATTTTTTCACTATTTAATCAATGTTTTCGCAAACAATGTGGTTTTAATTACAATCTTACACCTTTTTCCATTCATTTCGTGGAAGAATTTGAGAAAATTTTCGTGTTGTGAAATTTGGAAGATGCATCCAGGTGAGCATAGTGAAGAAAGACGTAGTCCTACGTTAAGAATAACACAATGTATCAGTTTGCAAATGCTGGGCAGAAAAATCTTAACCTGAACTGTAATTCTATGAGAGGTGATTATTTTCATCGTAATTTTTCTGATTTTTCCATTCGAGAACAAATGCATGAACATTGGTAAATAACGTAGGAATGAAAACAATCGGTTCTTTTAAGGATCAACTAATTACTGATGTAAGTAGAACTAATTGGGATGTTTACTTCAGTTGAAATTAATAAATTGGAAGCGAAGCAATCAAACGAGAAGTAGTCAGTGAATTGATTTGTTTTAAAAATAATTTTCATTGCGTTAGCTCGGCCTTATTCATGATAGTGCTTCCCGATTATGACATTTAAACAATATTTTATTACGGAACAAGAGTTGGAAATGAACGCGGAATATCATCAATTATTTGCTCTAATTCAGTGTAACCGACAATATTATTTAAGATTTAGAAATTGATGATGCAGCACTCAGATGTTCTTGATCAACATTAACAAACTAAACGACTCTTTTCAGGGCCACGAAAGTGCTCAAAGATTTTTTGAGAAAGTATTTGTTTAGTTTTTTTTAAACGAAATGCCTAGTTTTAACTAAAAGTTCAATTTATCACAACTTTGAAATGCTCTAAATTTCAAATATTATGGAATTATTTGTCTGGCAAGAGGACACTTCATGAACGAATTTCTACAGGCACTCACACGGCGGCCCGATCCGGTAATGCGACAACAATCACAATACACACATCAACCAGCCGTGATAAGATAAGCCTTAGGTTGACTTAATAAATGAATGCTAGATGCACGCGTTAAGGTTGTTAAAATATGCTATATTACAGAAAGATTACGGAAAGATCCGGTTAATTCGAACTAAGCACAACCACTCTGCAGTAGGATTAATAATTCCACGTATCAAAATTGCCAGTTTCGTTGAACGAATTTTTTATAACGTCTAATCTAGTACAAAGGGACGCTTAAAATTTTTGCACTAGTAGCTACTAGGCTTTCCCAATGTTTACCTATGGAATAGTTTTGCTGTGGAATTGTTATCATTCTTTCAATAGAGTATAATCACTACCGTCAAGTCACTGTAACGAACTATTTGAGGGGAATATGCTAGGGTAAGGGCTCCCTATTTCATCTTATTTGTAAGGACGTCGCCTTCAAACCCCGATTTAGCCACTAAAATCACTATAACTGTTTCATATAACTGCTTCATTCGCCTCGCTCCACATTGAGAATTGATTCTTGAAAATTTAACAAATATTCATAAAACAGCTAAAAACACTTATGATGTGATCACTACTCTGCTCCTAATTCCATCTCAATGGATTTTTATCCATCCTATCGTTGATCCTTTATTCATCCTATAAATTAGCAATGGCGACAGCGATCAAAACAAAATATTCCACTATTACACTCGCAGGTTCAAAACGTCAGAATTCTTCTTAATAACGGCCTAATGCCAACTGACAACATACGATATTTTTAGAACCAGTTTGAAATCATTTCAACGTTTAAAAATTTTTCGGTCGTTTCCGTTACCTTTCACTTTAAATTTAAAATTTTACTGTAAAGTTAATTTGGTGAACTTTAAATAAAAACAAAAAAGTAATTGTTTTTATTTTGTCATTAGCCCTTCTTAAAACAAAGTGTAGAGCCAGAGATGCCATTTATACAGATTTATCTGTATCGTATAGATTTTTGCGTTCGCATACTGATTGAAATCAAAGTACAGATTTTATACAGATTTCCTTAATTTAATACAGATTTGTACAGATTCATAGAAAAAGCGAAGTAAAAAATTAGACTTGTCTCTCTGAGTATCTATTAGTATTTGATTGCAGTGATTCTTTAAAAGTTTATTAATCAACGGACAAATCACATGTTAAAGTGGAAATCTTTTATGCAGATAATTAATTATGATTAACATCATTTTATTAGTGAAAACAGATAGAGCAGATGTACACTTTCTATGCAACTTAATACATATTTTCTGTGAAAATATCTGGCATCTCTGTGCACAGCCGATGAAACACACACACTTCACAGCGTTATGTTGACGTATAGCGGAATGAAACCAGTGCTACTAGATTTGCCACAAATGTTATTTCATTAGTATTTAACACGCTCTTTCTGGTAATATTTGAAGCCAAACCAGTTTTATTTAAATATTAATATCAATAATATAATTAAACTAATGTCACGGATACCAAAAACATAATTTTTGGTAATAATTTGAAGAAGAAAAACAATTTATTTTTTGTAACAATATGAGATAACTTGGCAACTTTGCGAAACCAAATGAGATGAAAACAAAGCGCAATCAAGTGAACTAAGTGAAAAACTTTCATCTCGTATTTTTAAAGACTTTTATTATTTGTCGGGTAATTTTTGAAGTTTCAAATCGTTAATTAAACAAGTGGCAAGTGAACATTACTAATTATGAAGCCATCCAGCATTCAATGGTAGTGTAATTGTGCGAAATAGTGATCATGTTTTGAGACGAATCGATTAATAGATAATCAGAAACATGACGAACTGTAAATCTTGAGACGAAAATGTGTCCTAAATTGAAAAGTAAGTTTATTTTATATGAAAAAAACGATAACCGAAGAACTTAAAACCATTTCTTTCAATATGAAAATATGACAATAGCTTTTATAATCATTTTAAAACATTTCACAGTTTGGTTCAGGTAGGTTGTAAAATATTATTCATGTTCAAAGTAATGAGGTGAAGGGATGAGATGGAAATAGGAGCTCAGATGAAATAGGGAGCCCTTACCCTACCAACACAAACTTTGATAAGTCATTGTCAAAGATTGGTCGAAATTAATAAATTTAATCTACTTTTAAAAACGTACGCAGAGATGTAATAAAGAACTCGAGAAAATGTAATCTACATCAATAAATTGGTTTTTGCTGGCTTATTCGTTAGAAAATCTCTGATCCGGTAAATGATTTATAGCTGCAATCTCATCCAGTTGCACTCAATTGCGTTCGATCGATAAATATAATAATTAATATTACTACTCCTAATACCAAGCCTCAAAAAGTTATGCGAAGCACCAAACTTCAAAAAAAGTTGGAACGGTAACTTTGAGCTGTCATAGCTCAGCTGTTTTTCAACGGATCTCAATAAATTTTACACCCTCGAATTTTGTACAGTTCGCAGATTATTTTAAGTATGTCATTATTGACAATCGGTTAGGAAAAATCAATGAAAATGTGATTTTCCCGTTCCAAGTTTTTTTTTCACGCACAAAATATGCCCTATCTGCATTTATGCGGCACCAGCATTGTGAATAGAATTTTGAGAACTTCAACTTTCTCGTGTCATAACTTTGTTGTTAGTCAACCGACCTTCGAAATTTGTTCACCATTGGAATGGTACTAGTTTCAGAAATAAAATGCACTGAAACATACGTAAAATAGAGTTGTCTACCTAAAGTTATAGAGATAACTGTAAACAGAAGACCACAAAAAAGATGGGATTTTTTACAATGGTCGTAAATATCTCTGAATTCAAAGCGATGACCTATATGTTTTTATACATCATTGGATTGCTAGTCAACCCAGCTACAATGTATGCTAAGCTGACGTTTTTGTACCATCAAAAACAACCTGAAAATATACAGTGTAAATGTAAATATTGACAAATATCACAAAAAAAATATTTTTAACATATAAATCAAAAATTGAAGCGATGACTTGTACATTTTTTGCTCTGAATTGTTAGAATCATTATCATAAAGATTGTTTTGGTGAATAAAATTATATATTCTCTCAAAACAACTAAAAAAATTGGTAGAAATACATTCAAATTTTATCAGCGGAAATATATTGCTTAAAAATTTCAAGCCAGAACAGTTACGTTGTTGACTAATATAATTTATAATTTTTTATATTTTGAAATCAATTTATTTACAATTTACTCAAAAATGGAGGCTTCGTTTTTTTCGATTTTTATTCTGTACTAAAGAATGAACACATAGATCCAAATAATTTTTATGTACACATAAAACAAATTCAATTGATATCTACTACAATTTTGAATTTGTCCAACATTTCCGTAGAATCTAAAAAATCGGTGCAGGATCGGAAATTTTAAAATTTTTGTTATGTCTTCAACGTTTCAGTATACACTCTAACCTCAATTTACGCGCAAAGTCGTGGGAGCGTAAATTAAATTTCGCGGAAATTGAGATTTTATTGTATCAAAATATGTTTTCATACTTCTATCGTTTGCAATCAATAGAAACTATAATTCTTAGATACTCATAATTTGAATTTCACCAATAGATTTTTTGTTTTTAGATAAAACGGAAATTCTTAATTTTTGCGATGGCTTTGTACAATAAGAAAGTAGAACTTGAACTCGTGGTGCAATGATGCCTTTCTCATCATCAACTAGTATAACCTACAGAGTGAAGCAGTTCTCAGATCGATAAGACCAGAAAACGATGTGAGTTCCACTATTGCAGGTACTCCCGAAACAGGAGTCCGGGAACCGGTACAATCGAAGTCGGTTCGAGAAAAGTGACTGGGATCCATTTCCGAATCTATAGTCACGATATCCGGTCGTTAATCGAAAACCGGGAATCAGAAAAGCCGACATCAATTTGTTTGGCCGTCTACTGACAATGACTATCGATTGGACTAGTTTTGAGGTAACTTTAGAAATTAGTTAACGTATTTTACTTAGCGCTTTTAGTAACGCTATAAATATTTTAATAATCTTCACCCTGTAATTCCGCAACCGGATGTCCGGAATTGGCGTCGGCTGAAATTCAGGAATTCAATATGGGACCACGAGACTTTTCATTTGAACTTATATTCATTTGTGAAAATTTGTCAATCCTTAGCTGAGGAAAGTGAGTGAGATCCATTTTGGAATAAATGAACACTTTTTCCGGTGCTTTCGGAATCGGAAACCGGGAATCAGGATAGCCAGAACCGGTTTATTGTATTTGTCCACTGATAATTACTACCGATTGGAATAGTCACGCGGTTAGTCTAGAATTTTATTTATGTTTTTTTGTTTCGCCACTTTAAGTGACTGCATTAATTTTCAACAGACTTCACCCTATAATTCCGGAACCGGAAGTCGCATTCTGATGGAACTTTGGAGTTTTATGTAGGACTATGAGACCTTTCATTTGAACCTCATTTTGGTTAAATCTGCCACGCCATCTCTGAGCAAAGTGATGAAATAATTTGAAATTGTAAATTTTATACTAATCACCTTGTAATTCCGGAACCGGAAGTTGAATCGAAATGAAATTCAGGATCTTTGTATGAGACATTTATACCTTTCATTTGAATCTAAGTTTGTGAGAATCGGTTCACCTATCTCTGAGAAAAGTTAGTGCACTTCTCTGCATCCTCCTTGGTCGAATCCGCTCTTAAAGCGATATAAAAGTGCTAAAAGATGTGCATTAAAAAAGTTCACAAGGAACCCTCCTCTACAACTAAGATCACATTACATATTTGTCAATAACCGGTACAAGGGATTAAATAAGGCGCTCTATTACAACTACCAACGCAGGATTCAGAATAGCCTCAAATCAAATCCCAAACGCTTTTGGAGTCATGTTAATGATCAAAGAAAAGAATCTGGATTACCTACTCACATGTCCTTGGGGGAACATGAAGCATCAATGCCCGTCGATATTTGTCACTTATTTTCCAAACATTTGAGCAGTGTTTTCTCCGCTGAAACTTTGACGAATCAACAAATCCACAAAGCAGCCAACAATGTTCCTCGCCGTTCTACGATTGTGTCTCATCCTACAATTACGACAGACATCGTCGAAAACGCTTGTCTTAAACTTAAACCATCTACTAACGCTGGAACTGATGGTATACCGTCTTTCGTTCTGAAGAAATGTTCAAGAAGTCTTCTGATGCCATTGACTCTAATGTTCAATCTCTCTCTTAAACGCGGATTTTTTCCTGCTTCATGGAAGAACTCTTACATTTTTCCTGTATATAAGAAAGGTGACAAAACTATTATTTCAAATTATCGAGGAATTGCTGCCCTATGTGCTGTATCGAAACTATTTGAAATAATAATACTGAACTTCATCACTCATCACTGCTCCAGCTATATATCTGATACACAACATGGTTTCATGCCTAAACGGTCTACGTCCACGAATCTTGTGTCGTACACATCATACATCATTCGATCTATGCAAGCGCATCATCAAGTCGATGCCATTTACACTGATTTCTCGGCTGCTTTTGACAAAATTAATCACCAGATTGCAGTTGCCAAACTCGAAAGGCTTGGGTTCAGCGGTTGCTTCCTCAAATGGCTTGAATCATATCTGGCAGGTCGAAATATGACTGTGAAAATAGGAGACAACATCACTTCACCATTCATTGCGAGCTCCGGAGTTCCACAAGGAAGCCATCTGGGACCGTTCATATGCTTATTATACCTCAACGACTTGAATTTTTTGCTGGAATGCATGAAGCTATCATTTGCCGATGATTTCAAATTGTTCCATCTCACCCAGGATTCTGAAGATCCCGCTTTCTTACAAACTCAGTTAGATGTATTCTATAACTGGTGCAATGTTAACAGGATGGTACTAAACGCCTCAAAATGTTCCGTCATCTCATTCTCTCGCAAACGAAACACGATCACGTATGACTACTCTATTTCGACAGCGGTTTTGGAACGAGTTTCATCAATCAAGGATTTAGGAGTGTTATTAGATTCTAAGCTCAATTTCAAAGATCATATTGAGTATACTATATCTAAAGCTTCTAAGATGCTAGGACTCATGTTCCGCATTTCAAAAAACTTCAACAACGTATATTGCCTGAAATCGCTTTATTGTGCTTTAGTCCGCTCTACCCTTGAGTACGCTGTCGTTGTTTGGGCACCATATTATCAAACCGATAAGCTGCGAATAGAAGCTGTTCAGCGGAAATTCGTCCGTTTTGCTTTGCGTCGTCTGCCATGGAGAGATGCAGCCAACCTTCCAAGCTACGAAAATCGTCGTAGACTCATCAACCTTGATTTGTTATCAGTTCGTCGGGATACTTCCAAAGCCATTTTTATTGCGGATTTGATCCAATCCCGAATTGATTGTGTGGATCTTCTTCCACAGCAATGCTTCAATATCCATCGTCGTAACTTGCGGGTAAACTCTTTCTTCAGAATCCCTCGTGCTAGAACAAACTATGGATTTAATGAACCATTTGCTAGTGTGTGTCGATCATTCAACGTTTGTTCAAATGTATTCGACTTTCATTTGTCCCGCAGCACTGTAAAAAACTTATTTTCAAGATTTTTCGCCAGCCAGCTTTCCTTATGAATTGAGGGTTAAATTATAGATATTTACAGAAGATAGCATGATAGATTAGTTTACGATAACGTGCAATATGTATCATTTGGATAAATGTAATCTGTTGGTACAAAAAAATAAATAAATAAATAAATATCTGTGTACCCCTAGGAGGAATAAAACTTATTTTCATTTTTTTGCACATATCATCCTATAATTCCGGAACCGGAAGTCGGATTCAAATAAAATTCAGGAACTTTATACGGGGTTACAAGACCTTCCATTTGAATCTCAGTTTTTGAAAATCGGTTCAGCCATCTCTGAGAAAAGTGAGTACAAAAAATGTTACATACATACATACATACACACACATACAGACATTTTGCGTACTCGAGGAACTGAGTCGAATGGAATATGACACTCGGCCCTCCAGGTCTCGGATCAAAAGTCGGTTTTAATAGTGATTGCATAACCTTTCCATATGAGAAAGGCAAAAAGTTTTGAAAATTTCTGTATTTATGCCGTTTGTTTTTAGATTCTCCTTGAGAACATTGAATTTAATTTGTTATAAATAATCGTGAATATTAATAACAATAATTAAGGGTATAAAAAGTGTATGTCACCGCTTTAATTTCTAAGCATTTTGTAAAAATAACTAAAATTTGAAATTTTTTAGTGTTTGTCATTTATTTTTAGATGTTTTTGAGTATAAAAAACTGCTAGTTTAGCCCTATTTGTAACTGGTTTTATTAGCAATCCAATTATGTATAAAAACATATAGGTCATCGCTTTGAATTCAGAGATATTGTAAAAAATCTCATCTTTTTTGTGGTCTTCTGTTTACAGTTATCTCTATAACTTTAGGTAGACAACTCTATTTCACGTATGTTTTAGTGCATCGGAATCCGGTAATGGCGGAAAAAGTAGTCTCGTTAATTACCTATGAAGAGTTGGGCTGACACAAATGTTGATTGTCATCACTATTTTTATTTATCGATGTTTACATTACTTTACTTAATGGCGTTTTCGTTTTTAATTTGCACTACACCGGTGCAGTGCTACACTGAGGCATGAATAAACGAACAAAAATGACGAAAACATAAACAGTAACCATTGACTACAATAAACGATTCCATTGCATAGAGCTACACCAAACTTTTGATGAGTGCTACACCAGTGGTATCGGTGCAGAAAAAGTGTAGCACTGGTGTAGTGCAATTGGTAAAAACGAACGGTTTAGGTGCAGCTTTCGCTACACCGGTGTAGTGCAATTTAAAAACGAAAACGACATAAGATTAAATACATAGATTGTATATGCAATCTCTTTGTTTTTCAATCGGGGCCTGATGCAATCGTTAGCAATTAAAAGCACATAGAAATGTTCCTAAATATTATGACAAGTTCCAAGCATGACTTTGAAATAAAAAATATTTTCACTCTAATGTATCTTAATTGAATTTAAAACAAAAATAAACCACAAACAAGAAAATACCGAAATCTTGTCTGTCTATCTGACTGACAAACGGTAGACACTGGTTTTTACGCTTTGTTTCTGATTTTTTTTTCTAGAGCAGCCTCCAACTGGGACGGAATTGCCGGCGTTCGGTTTGTACTGAACGTTTATTTTAGGATTAAAATATTGTGGTATTCTATTATTAAGTAGAAATTATTCCACATGTCTTCCGCATGATGCACAGAGAGACCCTTCTTAAATATTGTTTAATGAGCGGTTAACTATTCACAAAACGTAATGCCAAAATGCCCCGGTCAGATCACAAATAATAAGTTAAAAAGAATGTACAGTAAGTCTAGTTGCCGGTAAAACGACTGTTAGTCATTCACTAGATGACAGACTGTCTGTTTGTTGACCCTGACTTTTCCATGTGCGCCACAGACGTCATCGCTAGCATTTTTTAGTCGTTAGGAGTACTCATCAGTCATAACGAGGAAAATATTGTGCAGTGTGACTTCTCACCTGCTATGGGTTAAAATAAACTTTTGAAATCGTATAAACTTAAAACGCACAGGGAAAATAGTTGTGATTGACATTTGTAAAATCTAAAAATCGTTTTCAAATTGTCATGAGTGAAACGCCCAATAAGAATCGCTATCAACAACAATTCAATTTAAAAAAAAAACGATCATTGAAACATTGAAAGAACTTATTAGGGACATATCGTGCCCGCCGTACTCTTCCGACTTTGCCCCGCACGACTATCACCTTTCTGCATAGATGGGAAAGTAGAAAAATAGCTTGTCGAATATTGCTGGCGGAGGAGTTATCATAGCGATATGACTATAATTGAATGTCGTGGCACCCGAGCACAGCAAAGCATGCTCAGTTCTTCTAGTCAATTAAGTTGTTTCTTCATGTGTTTCAGATACTAGTTTAATTGGTAAATTTTTTTTCCTAGATTGGAGCAAGGTACGGGTTCGAGTCCCGTCTATGCGGTAGCTTTTTCGCGGAGTTCATTACATAGTTGTGTTCGCATGTCATTTTCCAATCTGTTTTCCTCGTTAGATACTGATCATGTTGAAAACTAGCCCCAGGTGGCTTTACGTCTTAACAAGACTGAAACAAATCATTGAGCTCGTCGAATATTCTCTAAAAATTTTATTTTTTGGTCTCTAATTAACCTGGCACATGGACGAAATTTGTAGAATCCGAAACTCAATATTCTGAATAAATAAATTTTTGGATTTCCCTGAAAATTTATTGCTTTCTCTATAGAAACAACCAATAATCTCAGTTCACACCCCTGTCTTTGTGTCTTTGGTCACGAATGGTTTATTCCGTTCGGAACAATTGTAACACGTGGGCTGGAAAGTCCCGGGCCCAACACATAGATGGCGCTAGTTCTATTTGATTTTTCACTGCTTCTTGATAAAAAAAATACCATTCAATCGAAGCAATGCCTTGAAAAGTGTTATGTCCGCTCCATCAGAAACAACAATAAAACGTTGGTTTGCTGACTTCAACCATGGTCGTAGAGAACTCCAGAAAACATAAAAACATCCACAAAATCTTTTTGAATGATCGAAAAGTTAAGTTGCGTGAGTTAGCTAACATCGTAGAGATATCAAAAGAACGTGTTGGCTTTATATTGCATGGGCATTTGACTATGAGAAAGCTCTATTCAAAGTGGATGCCGCATTTGCTCATTGTTGACAAGAAAGGAGAATGTGTTGATGATTCTGAGCAGTGTTTGGCCACGTTTAAACTTAACAAACCGGAATTTTTGCGACGATATGTGACAATCGATGAAACATGGATCTTCACTACGGAATCAAAACGATCGTCATCTGAGTGGACCGCAACTAGTGAGCTTCGTCCAAAGCACCCGAAAGCACTACATGTGCGTGGTGTAATATTTATCGACTATCTTGAGAAAGGAAATACCATTAACAGTGAATATCATATAGCGTTATTGGTACGTTTTAACGCTGAAATTCCACAGAAACGACCGCATGTGGCATAGAAAAAAATGTTGTTTCATCATGACAACGCACCGTGTCACAAATCAATCAGAACAATGGTAAAACTACATGAATTGAACTTCGAATCACTGCCACATCCGCCATATTCACCAGATTTGGCTCCCAGCGACTACTGGCTGTTAGCAGATCTGAAAAAATGCTCGCCGGTAGAAAATTTCGCACGAATGAAGAGGTTATCGCTGAGACTGAGGCCTATTTTGAGGCAAAAGATAAATCGTTCTACAGAAGTGGTATTGAAATTTTAGAGCGGAGCTGGAATGATTGCGTTGGTCTTGATAGAGATTACATTGATGAATGAAACTAATTTTGAACAAAAAAAAATCGTATTTTCTTCGTTAGGCCCGGGACTTTTCAGTCCATGTTTTATATGGCATGTTAGATCAGGTACTTTGAACTGAATCTCACCAATTGAAGTTGTCTGTCTGATTGTTGACCTAAAATCCACTTTGATATCGGTCTCGACATCAATGACGCAACACCGGCACTTTTTGGCAACTTCGTGTAGAATTTCCGGAAGCGCACTTTGGCAACACTATGCTTACGTTCGTATCGATTTAAGAAATCTTGAACGTTGAACGTTTTCCACATGGATCGTTTCTTAGTTCTTTGGCAAAGCTTTTCGAAATACTTTTTTATCCACAATAAAACGTTCCGATTCCACATGAAATGAGCAATCAGAGCTGTCTTGTTTTTACTCTCGGATTTTTTTTTCCAATTTTTGGCTTGTGATTCACCGTCACTCGAAACTGGAATTTTTGAGTACTCTTGAAACGGTTGAATGATGTACATTCGTCAATGTTCCCAAGATGTAATACGGCAATCCAGGACTTTGGAATTGAGTGAGCGAAAACTAGGAATAGACAATGTCTGAGATATAAGCGCGAAACTGACGTAGGACTGTAATCGAGTTATGGATAAGAATTTAATAAGGAAATTTTGTTTATTTTTTATTTTGAATTTAAAAAAAAAGTTCTTTATGGTACGACTTAAAAATTATCTTAAATACTAAACAAGCTGTTCCGGGGCCACTCTTTTAAATATCGATTTTCTCTCCTATGGAAGAATACATCGAAGTTGGATTTTTGGGATTGATTTGAAAGTTTTTAAAAGAACAACTGCGGGCAGTTGGGTGGGTTTATGTTTTTTTTTGTCGATGAAATCTACTAGTGGCCACTCGCCAAATCTAGCCAACACTTAACGGGACCTTTATGCGCTTCAATGAAAGTTAGCTCGCGGTGTTTTAGGCTTTCTTTCTTGTACAGCTTCGAGTCCATCGTTTTATTCATCACGAATGCTTTGGTCTTTGCTCCGCAGCTGCATATCCTTTGCCAAATCATCATTTTTTTTTTGAAAATTTGTTCATAAAAGCAAACTTAAACTTTGCAAGAACATCTCCTCTATTCTGAGATTTTTATTGCGAACCACGTTGGATTATCAAAGTGGGTGTGCATTTTCATTAAAACATTAATG
This sequence comes from Malaya genurostris, assembly GCF_030247185.1. NCBI lineage: Eukaryota > Metazoa > Arthropoda > Insecta > Diptera > Culicidae > Malaya > Malaya genurostris. The sequence goes on from NC_080570.1 coordinate 131,972,122, forward strand.
TTCGTTCAATTCTGTCGTAAATCTAGTTTTGTATGTGTGTGTTCATTAGATGACAGTTACACTCAGAGCAAATTCGATGGCTCTAAGGCACATTTATGACACATTTGTTAAGGGCTATTTTATTTGTTACTTCTTTGCTAAAGTCTAATTTGCATTAAGGAAAATTTCATGGCCGCCATTTTGATGTTCTATACCGTAGCATTTATTGACATCAAATAAACTTCGAAATGCAAAAACGAGGAAGATAATAGACTTTTATGATGCATTTTCAGAACCTATGCACAAGTTTTTACGCCACGAAATAGATTTATACAAAAATGACGATGAATCACAAAAAATCAATATATATAAAAATGCAGAGATCATTCTTTGTAATCGCATCACGTGAGAACAGATGGACGGATTTACATGATTATTTTTTGTTTGATCAGTTTTTACCCCCACCGGGTTCGTACATCTAAAAAATTTAGAAAATTTTCTGGAAAAGTGAGAAAAATCCATAAAGTTGTTTTGTATGGACAATGGAATTTTCCACTGTAAAAGTCGCAAATGATTGCTAGATCTACGATTGATGTTTGGCGCGCAACGAGTTGCATAAGTGTTAGGCCGTTTTAGGAAAGAATACTAGATCGTTGAACAAATTGTTTGGCGCGCAAGGAGATGTTTTGTATGGAGATTTCACATGCATTGAGATTTCAGCACAACATTGATTCATGTTATTTGTCATTTCGAGTCACGTGCTTAATTGGATATCAAAATATTGCTTACCAAATGACTCAATAACGGAATGCATATGACTGTTCTAGAAAACCGCTGTAGGCAGGAGAAAAAGTTCTGATATCGTTTACCAGTTGATGGATTATGTGAAATGGAGTCAGATAAATAATATTGGTCATCATGAGCGCGACTTTACCAAATCAGAAAATTTTTGATTGAATCAATTAAAAGATTGTTCTGTAGAAGCGCTAATGTCAAACTAATACATTTTTCTTGCTTTCTAATGATTTAGCGCACATAATAAGTGGCCATTAGATATCAATGTTCAATATGTTTATCATAATGGATTTATACTGCCATTTTATATTTCATATTCTGTGAAGAATGTTCAAATTGGCATAATCAATATCAAATTAAAATTTATGCGACGTCTCTCTAAGCAACCAAAAGTTCCACAGTACCTGACAGGCCCGGGTTGGGTTTCAAGAGAAGGTTCAAGGGAGGGTTCAAAAGCAGGGGGGCACGTGTTCAAGAGATGGGGTGGTTCAAGGAGGGTGGAGATTCAAGGGCGGGGAAGACGCACAAATTTGAAGGAAAAGTCAAGTTATTTGCACTTTTATATATTAGGTACTCTATTGTTCATGGAACCTATTGTTGAAAAATCTTCCATTGGGTGGAGAGAGGGGGATGAACAATACCCACTTTATTAAAGCCCTAAAATACGCATGGCACTTTTTGGCAACTTGAATATACAGAACAAGTTCTGAGAAAATTTGCTCGCTGCTTAAAAACTGTACCAGGAACTGCTTCAAAGTTTATTCTGTTGCGTCGGGTGAACATTCAAGTATGAGTAATTCCTTAAAACGAACTGTTCAGAATGGTTTGTATTAGAGATGGGCAAAACAGTTCATTTCAAAGAACCGTTCAGTGATGTAGAGTTCTGTTGAAAGAACTAGTTCTCCAGAGCCGTTCGTTCGTTCTTTTCATAGTTGGTTTGTTTGTTCAAAGACTGAACGAGAACTCACTTTTGTAAGCTTAAGCGAGGAAAAAAAGGTCCCTCGAAATAGAACTGAGGTTTCGTGACGAAACTTTCTTATTAGTACCGTCCTTGAAAAAAGGTTGAGTGAGCTTAAAAAACAAAAAAAAATCCCCTCAACTTTGAACTGATAAACTACCGTTCTCGAAAAAAGAACTATAGTTCGTTCATTCTTTCAAAAGAACTAGTTCGCGTTCGCGAACGAATTGCCCATCTCTATGCTGTATGCTTTGTATGTATGTGTTAAGTTTATCAATACAAAATTCTGGTTAGTGAGCTTTTTTATCCATTCCCGAAAGCAAGAATTACATCTGGAAGAGAAAGCGTGGCACCTTATATCCTTTATGTCGAAGCCATTAGAGAGAGATTCTTTATTGACTCAAAGGATGGGATGACAATATGTGCATTTGATCAATTTTTTCTTCACAGAAGTATTTCACATTTTCACATTAATTTTTGGTGATATTGCTTTTTTGAGCTAAAGCGAACGTGTGTCGAATTCCGTTGATTGTGGGATAAGTAATCAGAGAAATAATGGAGATAAACGTTAACTACTTAGTCGTTTGACAATTCTGTTGTCCCAAAACATAAATTCGAACAAATAATTTTTTGGAGAGACGAAGTTCGACGGGTCAGCTAGTAATTTTCATAAATCATGGAGACTTTCGCTAAAACTGCATTACAACTACTACGAGTATTATACACAAACTGTGAAGGATCTTATTTTCTTGATCCAAAACTATGTTTTGAGCAAATATATAATTGCCTCGCAAAAAATGATGTTGCCAATTATTTCTTCGGGAAATGTGAGAGCTGGATATCTTGTTAATATGATGTCTTTGCTTCAACTGAAAAACAAACTATAATTAGTTTCAATATAGGTTGGAAGATACAAACAGCGTTGCCAGGTTGCCAGATTTATCTGGTAAGTAAATGCCAGATTTTTCTCGCTACGAACCGAACCACGAACCAGATCTTTTGCCAGATTTTACAAATTTTCCAAGATTTTACAAATTTTTTCAAGATTTTACAAATTTTCCAAGATTTTATCAGATCTCACCATATCTTAACGGTTTTGACCTCTATACGATAGGAGGTGAAGACATTTTTTTTTTGCTCACTGAAAATGAGGCCCGCTCGAAATTTCCTTGTATGTATATAGTGGGACCCAGACAAATCCAGATAAATTTTTGAATCAGGGACAGATTTTTGAAATAATGACCTGGCATCCAAAAATACAAAAGACTTCGTTTAACATATACAACAACATTGCAATATTCGAAACTTACTTCACTGTTCCACGTAAAAACATTATTGCGCACAATCGCTTCAAATGAGCTCAAATTCTGAATAAATACACTTTCCATTAAGAATTTACGGCATTTTTACATATCGGTTTAGAAATTTCAATATGAATGTATCGTAACAAATGCGAAAAACATCAAAACTTTTTAGCTTTTTAATGGATTGTTTTACTTTGACACTTCTCATGAGTTTTTGGCTAATACACTTGTTAATAAAACCAATTTCATTTTTGTTTTCTTTGTGATGTTTTTCAGCAGTGATGATGACAAATAGAGTTAAATTTTCTGATTTTGATCACAAAATTAGTTGAAACTGCGAATTTCGTTTTGGAATCAAATTTTGCTGGTTTGTGTCCAGGATATTCACCAACTAAACACATTCTCTAAAAACAAGTCTTTTTCCAGCGAATTAAATTCTGAATTTCAACTAATTTAATAGTTATTTTGGAAATTTTGTTGTTCAAATCAGCTCATTCAAAAACAGTCATACGAATTAGGCGCAGAGCTAATTTCGGTCGTTCCGTGTGGATTTTCAAAGCAGCTTGTTCGTTAATTATTTTCTAAGAACTTGGAATAATGTTTGAAGTAAGTCATTCCCGCATTAAACATTCCCGTTAATTTTTGTAGTTAAAATATAGTAACATTTTGTTATGAGGTGATTTATGCCCCAACTTCCCATACCCGTAAAAATCTCGTAACTCATCCACATCCTCATGAAATGTTAACTTGAGTATCACTTCTGTATGCCACCTGCTTTTTTCGGAAATGTCATGACGATTGCCAACTCTGGCATTCCGCAGTTGGCGAGCCGGTAAAAAAACGATTCGATTCGTGTCCCAATGATAAATGATCGTTAAACATCTGAACGCCTACGAGGCGTCTATCGCTTGAATTGTGATATCCCACTAACAAAACAAGACAAAAACATTCAATATTGGGTCATAAAATTAACAACAAAGAACGATCGTGAAGTACCATGTTTTGAGTCAGTCCATTGAAATGCTTTTCTCATTTCCTACCCTTTATGAAATTATTCGATAAAAAGAAAATATTACAGCGTTAGGCACACCTACTCTATATTCCCTCTGCAGATTGTCACTGTAACTTGTAAATTAACCAATCACGAAACGGAGTTCAAGAGCAAAGATAAACAAACGGTTTTATTTGATGGAGCTCGCGACCTAAATCATATTGTACTCTTCACAGTTGTAACACGTACCTACAGTCAACGAGGTCGGCAGGACTAAGGAAGCTCACCGTGTGAAATAAGACCGAATCGTTCAAGTTCAAGAGTGCTTTTGTAATCCAAATAAAAGTTATTATTCATTGTCTGGATTGCACAGAATACCACCAGATTGTTTTGTCGATAATAGTGTGTTTGTATTAAATCGTGAAATTGTAAACAACTTCGCCAACATTCAAGATAAAACGCTTCTGTTCAATAATGCCAATGGGATAGAACCAATCACGGGACGCTCGGAAAAGTGCAAATCATGAAAAAAAATTCTTCTTGCGTGTGAGTTAGCTAGGGATGTTCGGTAGATGGTTGCTGTATTTTTTATCAAATAAACTAAACGCTCTAAATATATTCACTAGAATCAGATAGCCGAATCAGAACAAATTTGATAAATATCAGTCCTTGCTAACACGTAAAAATAGCTGCTGACTTTCACAAAATCTAAAGTGCCACCGTAATTGTACAAAAAAAACGGAACATCCCTGTCCGGTTCGCCATACACACTGGCATATAGACAAACCCCGCTCAGCACCACCGCGGTGGCGACGTTTGACAATCGTGCGCGCGCCAACAAAGATACCCAAACAGTCAGTGAATATCTAGACCGTGCAGTGAAAACAGTGTCTGCGTGTAGCGTGTAAATTAGCGGAAAGTTCGGAAATTTTCTCGCTTTCCGCCGTTGTGCAAAATTGTGTCAAATTCTGTTTCAATTAGAAAAATATTTGCGATTTTCCAACAACCAGTAGTGAGCATTTCCCCGGGCGGTCGAAGTAGCCGAAGCATTTGGTAGAGGAAAATAACTACCGTGGATTCGTCAACGCTGGGCGGTGTGGTTACGTAAATAGTCTAATCGAAGCGCATTTTTCTCAGTTTTCCGTCCGTAGATGGGATGTCGGAGAAAGTCAAATGCGCAGCAACATGACACGATCGTTCTGAGCCAGTTTTCTTTTTTTTTGTTGTGTATGTTTTTGAGTGCTTTTTGACATAAGGATCGGACATGTGACAGTTGGTTCATTTTTCGCTAGGAGAAAGAAAATCTAGTTCAAAATAATTATTCCGAGAGTGAAAACACACGGGTCGGGGACAAAGCGAATGCCGCCGCATCCTTCCGACGGTAGACGGCTGATTGTTGTTTTGGTTTATCCACCCGCCGCCGACTCGGTCATTCGCGGTCAATGTCCCGCTAATTTGTGTATTTTTGGGTGTCAGTAGTGCCGGCAATCCTACCCTACGGGTGCAAGTTCAATGTCAAATGGCATTTTAGATGGTCAGTTACAATAGTTGCATCGATGATTGAGAAAAGTATGTTAAGTGGGGTGCCTGTGCTTTTTTTTGACAAGCTCCAAATTTAGGGGAGGATATTGTCGTGATAGATTTGTTTTCGTTGTTGCTTGAAAAAAACAAAGAACAACAATTTTTAATACTGAATGGATGACCTAAACTGAATTTTTGTTTGAGTGTATAAAACTCATTCTTGAATAACTGAAATAGTGCAGTATTTTTTGCAAGTGAATTTGTGAAAAAATCGACTCCCTTATAGAATCAACAATCAACATACAACTGGTATTAATTCAGCTGTTTTGACATGAATACGTATTACTATACAATTAGGTGCCTTTTCAAAATTCGCTATGTGGAAGAATGGGTAGAACTTAATCGTGAATATTTCGAGTTGCTCTAAACCAGTGATTCCCAAAGTGGGTTCTTGCTCTTTTTCAGCGGATAGTAAACTCAAAATTTACAACAGGTGGACAAAGAGTTGAAAATAGTGGGCTTCGCTAGTGAAAAAACATCTTTCCAAGTTAGGCCCTGAGTAAATGTGGAAAACTTTCCAATCATTGCGAAATACTTGTGAGATTTGAAACTAAAAAAATGAATGCTTAAGTGGTGTTACGGTCAAATAAGAATGAGTGAAAAAAGTTTAAATGTTTCATAAGAAATTCAAATCATTTTTTTTCCAGACTCAATCCACACAAAATACAGAAAGAAAATTCACATCCAGGTTCAGAATTCAGAATTAGAATCCAGGTCCACATTCATGATTCAGGGGTTTGCCTCGGATCTCTATTGAATTTACAAATACAGAATTAAGGTCCTGAATCCTGCTTCTCGGATCAGAATTCATGTTCAGATCCAAAATTTCGTCAGGAATTCAGATCCAGAATCTTGAATGTCCATGTCCAAAACTGAAGCTCAGGTCCATGTTCAGAATTCAGGTCACGGAAATCTATGAATCCCTGTCAGGTGTTCAATTCTAGAACCGTTCTGGTCCTGAATCCAAATCCGGGATCAGGATTCTGGCCCAGAACCAAAATCCAAGGCCAGGTTGAGAATTATTTTCCTGAATCCAGATCCAGAAACCAGGTGCAGGTAAAAACTCAGGCAAGAATTTTCAGCATCTCGTTTCACAATCCAGTTTCATACTAAGAATTCTGGTTCAATCGAAGAATCGAAGTCCCGAAATTAGATTGAGAATTCAGAATCTGCACTCAGATCTCAAATTTATATTAAGAGGTTAGGTCAAGTTATTACATTCAGGTCCAGATTCGGAATCATAACAGAGAACACTGATTCAGGGTCAGAATACAGATCCAAGGTCAGAATCTTTATCCAGAATGCAGGAACAGAACTCTGATCCAGAATTGAAGTCCTTAATCAGGCTACAAAATTTGGACCTTTAATCGAAGCCCAGAGTTCTGTTCCTGAATCCAGGTTCAGGTTCAAAATCCACAATCAGGATCAAGTTCCATGTACACGATTCTGGTGCATGTATCGGATCTCTGTCAAATTATCAGAGTAAAAAATCTTGTTTAGAATCCAGAATCCTGCTTCAGATTTAGACTCGAAATCTACGTCAGTAGTTCAAGTCAAGAGCTTAGGTTCAGGACTAAAATCCGAACCCATGCTCAGAATCCAAGTGCAGATTTCAACTTCTGGTTCAAAAATTTTCTGTTTGAATTCTGGTTCAAAATCCATGTCCAGATTCAGTATTAAGATCCAGAAAACTTGTCGGGCTCTGGTTTCAGAATCCTGGTCTAGGTTTAGAATCTCTATCAATAAGTCAGCTTCAAGTTTAGAATTGAGGAATCCTAGAGAACTTAGGTCCAGAACCCCGTCCAAATTCACAGTCCAAAGAGAAAATACTGGTCAAGAATCCAGGGATAGAACTCACGTCCACAGTCTAGGTTCAAAGTTTAGTTTCAGAAACTCTGTCGAAAGTTCGGAGAACAAATCCAAGCCTATGCTCCAAAATCAGATTCAGGTTCAAAATCTAGGTTAAGATCTCTGTCAGGAGTTCAGATTCACAATCTCGGTGCAGGTCTAGAATCCAGATCCATGTTCCGAGTCCAAGTATTGGATTCTGCTTCAAGTTCATCAAAATCCGGATAAATAATCAATTCCGGGATCCAGGCTCAGATTCAGTATTTTGATCCATAAACCTTGCTCGATAACCAGATCCAGTGTTCAGGACCAGAATACAAATCTAAGAAGTGTATCGAAAAGTAGTTAGCAACATTGATTATTGAATAAAAAAGCAAAAAAAAACATATTTTGACATCAGTGTTCGGTATATTGTAGAAAAATTACATTTTTATGCATTTCACTGATTATATTGAAGAAAATCCTAGTTTCTGTGAAACGCTCGCACTTTGGACTTGACATACTTCATTAAATTCTGCACAGTTACTTTTGTGACTTTCCTGGTGGCAGCTGTCCAGTTTTTTCGAACTCCTGCTTGTTTCGGGACACTGTACCTTCCTTTCGAAAGTGCCACTTGACAATTACCCAATACCTTTTTAGCGGGTGGCCGAAGATCCGGGCAGTTCGGTGGGCTGATGTCCTTTTCAACGAATTATACATTATTTTTTGACAAACACTGTAGAACGGAGTTGGCGTAGTGGGCTGAAGCCAAATCCGGCCAGAAGAGTGGAGGAGCCTTATGTTTTCTGTACAGTGGCAGCATTCTCTTCTTCAAACATTCTTCCTCGTACACCTTGGCGTTAATTGTGCCCTTCGTGAAGAAAATTGACGACCGCAAACCACAGACACAAATTGCTTGCCAGACCAACACCTTCTGCCCAAACTTTCCCATAGCCACCGTGGTGTCAGCGTCGTCCAGGTCCTGGTACATCGATTTCGTATAATATTGCGGTCCGGGCAGCGATCGAGAGTCTTCCTTGGTGTAGGTTTCGTCGTCGTTCAGGATGCATCCGTCTATATTCTGTAGAATCCGGTTATACAGTTTTAGCGCTCTTGTTTTGGCCTGAACTTGCTGTACCAGGGACTTTTAAAATTTCCGATCCACATTTATTTATTTATTTCGTCAAGCAAATGTAGACTACATATAAATTGTTTACAATGTTCACTTACATACTACGCATTATTTCTACGACAAAGCTGAGATTTGATTTGATTTTTTGACATAGTAAGGTCAAGATGTTCGCAGTATTGATTGTAATGGCGCATTATTCGATTGACTGGACTGTATTTTGCATAATTTGTTCTAGTGTTTCTTTCTAAAAATAATTTCCTGGTTCGTAATTGACGGCTAGGTGTATAAAAATTTAGTTGCGATAATAAAGAAGGTGATTGAATGCGTTGAGAAATAATGTCGCTGATAAAATAAAGCATTGCAAAGTCGCGGCGTTCTTTAAGTGTTTGTATATTGATGAGCATGCAGCGTGCTTCATATGATGGTAGAGGAAATGCTGTCCAGTTTAATTTACGAAGTGCATATAAAAGAAATTGTTTTTGAATAGATTCGATGCGTTCTTCGTGAATAATATTATATGGATTCCATACTAGGCTGCAATATTCCAAAATAGGTCTGGCATATGTAGTGTATAATAATTTTATTGTGTATGGGTCCTGAAAGTTATGACTGAAGCGTTTAATAAAGCCCAGCATGCTATTTGCTTTATTGATTATGGTATTGTAGTGTTCCACAAAAGTGAGCTTGGAGTCTAAGATTACGCCTAAATCTCTTACAATTTTACATTTTTCTACAAGCTGATTTCCTAGATGTATGTTTGTGGGTATAGTTTCATTTTTCCTACTGAAAGTTATTGAGTTACATTTTTTTACATTGAGTTGGAGTAGACTTTTGCAGCACCAAATGTGGAATAGATTGATTTCGTTCTGGAATATTACAGCGTCGTTGATATTTTTAATTTCCATGAAGAGTTTCATGTCGTCTGCATATATAAGCACTTTCAGATTTTTGAGTATGAAGGAAATGTCGTTTATATGTAAAATGAAAAGGAGAGGCCCTAAGTGAGAACCCTGAGGTACGCCAGATGTTACATTAATTGGTTCAGACAGAATGTTTTGGAAGCGGACTACCTGTACACGATTCGTTAAGTATGATTTGAGCCATTCCAGAAGAGTATGTTTTATGCCATATTTTTGTAGTTTGTGTAGAAGTAAAGGTATGTCAATACGGTCGAAGGCTTTGCTAAAGTCAGTGTAAAGAGTTTCTACGTAGTTGCCGGCGTCCATTGCATTCAGAGTGAATGTCATAAATTCTAAAAGATTTGTTGTAGTTGAGCGGCCTTTAAAAAAGCCATGTTGTTTGTTTGTTATTACATTTTTAAGTTGATGAAAAAGTTTTTCGTTTACAATTTTTTCAAATAATTTTGGAATGCATGAGATAATTGCTATTCCACGGTAGTTCCGAATGTTAGATTTTGCACCAGATTTAAATATTGGTACAAGAAAGGAAGATTTCCATGCTTTAGGAAAAGTACATTTATTAAGTGATAAGTTAAAAATTAGTTGTAGTGGTAGTGTAAGTTCTTCAGCAAGATTTTTTAAAAATATTGGTGGTATACTGTCAGGTCCAGGCCCTTTTGAGGCGTCTAAGTTTTTCAGTGCTGTCGAAATGTCATGTTCTGATAGATAGTTTACAGAGATGGAGCTAGAAAATGCAGGTATGAAAGAGAAGTATTCACGGTCACGGTCAGTTTCTGAATAAGATGTATATACTTCTTGGAAAAAATTTGCAAATTGATTGCAGATTTCTGTACTATTTTTCCCTACATGTTCGTCGAGGTGCATTTGAGATGGAAAATTGTTGCTTTTTAGTTTAGTTTTTGTGTAGTTAGAAAAGTTCTTAGGGCAAGTCTTTATTTCGTTTTCAATTTTGCGGTTGTATTCTTCGTGTGCTGTGTTAATGGCTATTTTGAGTTGATTGCATAGATTTAAGTAATTTTGAAGATGAGCGTCACTTTTTTCTTGTTTGTAAGTTTTGTGTGCTTTTTGTTTCCTATTTTTCAAATGTTTTAGTTGTGAATTGAACCATACAGGTAATTTGCTGTTATGATTTTTTCTTCTTCTTTTCATGGGCAAAGTTTCGGATAATATTTTGTTTATAATGTGATAGAATTTGTTTACTTCGACGTCGACATTTCCTTCTGTGCTCAGTATGTTCCGCCAGTTTATTATACTTAGTCTACACTTGACTTCTTCAAAGTCAATTTTATTGTATTCCGGCACTTCCTCATATTCCAAGTCGTAGGGAAGGGATGCATTGTGTGTAAATAATGAATATTCAATTGCGGTGTGAAATGCTTCATTTTTCCATAATGGCAGGTTTGATGCGTTCACACAAAAGTCTTCTGTGCAATTTGTGAAAAGAAGGTCTAAATATGCATTTTGTTGATTTTTTACGGAGTTTACTTGATGTAGGCCAAAATTAGAAATTTTGTCGAAAAAGTAGTGCAATGTTTCGTTTTCTGCAACGACTGGGAGTAAGATTGATTCATTTTCAATGTCAGAAATGAAGTCCGCATTACGTTGATTGAAGTCGCCAAAAATATGTAGCTTTACTTCGGGTTCCATATTTGAAATAATTGTGTCTAAAGATTGAAAGAATAATTCAAAAGAGAATTTGTTCGCATTTTCGGGTGGGAAGTAGACAGAGCAGTAAATATGTTCTTCTCCCAATATTGAGACTTTGGCCCATACATGCTCAAATTCTTTATATTTAGGAGTAATAATTTCTTCAGAAGTAAAGCAAGAGTTTATGGCTATGAGGACTCCGCCTCCAGATTTTTTCTGATAGAGAGATAAATTTCGGTCGTGCCGGAATACGTTAAAATTATTTCCAAATACTTCTTCGCTTCTAACACTTTCATCCCAGCTGCTTTCAGTTCCAAGGATTACGTCGAAAGAGGAGGTTATTAAATTTTGATGAATTTCTTTCATTTTGGCCGGGCTTTTCATGCGGTTGAAATTTTGGCAATAGACCAAAATTTCCGTCACATTTTGTCTATGAAGCGAGTGTTGTTTCGGCACCTTCTGTTTCTTGTATGTTTTCAGGGAGTTCCGAACTTTGATCCGTTGAATCATCCCGATGCTGGTGTTGAACTGCTTGGCCAAATCCCGCGTCGACGCCGATGGGTTTTTCCTGATGTACTCAATCACTTTTAGATCCCGGCCGGGCTGGCTGGGACCCGTTTTCCTACCGGATCGAGGCAAATCCTTCATGGAAACGGTATTACCGAACTTCTCAATAATATTTTTGACACTGGTGTGGTGCGCTTTCACCTGTTTTTTCGTTGTACGTGACACCACTTTCTGAGCACCAAATGTGCAGAATTTTCTTTCGCGTTTCCGGATCAATTCGACTCATCATTGAAACGATAAACCGTACCGAAACCAATCGATTGCGCAGCTGTTATTGACATGTAAACAAACATGTCACCGCAAAACACGCTGCAAAAAACTAAGCCATTTCAGAGTAATAACTGTTTGAATGTTGCTAACTACTTATCGATACAGTCCTCAGATATCGCTTAATTATTATCTAGTGAAAGGACTTGCGAGTTTTCCTAACAATCATAGAATCAAATCCTAATAAAAGTAATAAACACAATCATTCACATCTTTATCCCCAAAAATCAATGTTTGTCCTTATTTTCTCCGCAATAAACTGTTTAATTTAAAATGTTTTCGTTTTTGTCTCTTACGCAAGTAAAACCAAAACCATAAAGAACTCGACAAGTTACTTTTGGACGAGTACCTGAAAAAAATCACAGTGTTGTCATACATACGCCACAAGAAAACACACCTAAGGCAGAACATTTCTCTATTACCCAACGAAAAGACAGACTTATAAAATGAAAAAAAGGAATTCCAAAAACTGACGCCACCAGCTCTCAGAGACAGTCACAAATCGAATCGTTCTGGGAAATCGTTCTGCCAACTGAACTACTGTGGATGTGATGATACACAACTCAGAAAACTTCCCGGTAGAAAAGAACTAGGTATTTGATCTGACTGTCCACGGCCGGTGTGGTTCACATTTTAGTCGAAATGTGGTTCTATTCCGCATGCAAAAACTTATCGAACAAAAACTCTACCAGTCGATCGCTCTTTATATTTTGTTGTCTTTATCAAAATGATGATTGGATTGCCGGAGAATTTTAATAATTTGTTTCTACTTGGTGGGCAGTAGAACGAATAATATATTCAAAATGTGCATTCAATTCCTCTAAAAAATCATGAGAAATTGTTTAAATAATATCCACTTATAACCAAGAGTTTTGACGTAGGACTACGCCTTTCTTCACTATACTCACCAGGGTGCATTTTCAATATTTCACAACACGAAAATGTAACATCATTACCCCTGATTTGATTTCTAAATACCTTTTTCGCTGTTTGAGTATTTTCTCTGATTCTTTTACGTAACGATTGGAAGAAGATTGTTGTTAATATCACGTTTATTACGTAAACGTTGAAATTTTAATCCACCGAATCTATAAATAGACACATCGAGTGAGCAGACCGCCAAATACATCAAGACAGTGGAACTACACCAGGGATTATTCAAGTCAATGGCGAATATGAAGCTTCGTTCCTCAAGCCCAAACGCAGAAAAACAACAACTAGTTCTTCTGTGAGCATATCAGCTGTGGAACGTTCGCAGTGTGAGCTTCGCCTCAAACAAAAGCGGGAATATTGTTCAAAATCGGCCTTTCTAATGGCTCTGAATGTAATATACAAAACTATAAAGATTACTTCTTTGAAAATCGGAGGTAAAAATCATCAGTGTAATGCAAATCTACAATAATTTGATTAGCGTTGTGCACTTTCCGCAGTGGGAAATTCGCATCAAACGAGTGCAAATAAAGCCAAAATTTGGCTGTTGGAGAAAAATACTCGGAGTAGTGCTAAAAATCGTAGAGATTATTCTATAAGCTCTTTTTGTAACAATTTGTGTTGAAGCTACAAACGAAACCTCGTTAAAAAAGTCTTTCACAAAAATCGATTCGGTATTGAATCAATCCGCAGTGTGAGCAGCTATAAACGCATTCTTCCCAAACCAAAAAAAAAAACAAAATCTCAAACGGTCAAACAGTGTCAAATCTACTAACATTTATACACATCTCGAATGCAGTCAATGTCTCGCGGTAATGTCTCTTACATCACCCACTCCAGATTTTTGATTAATAAAAATCATTTGAACAGTAGAATATGATTTTACAGCTGAGAGAATAAATTTCCTCACAGTGAACTTTCTCCTCGAAGTAGTCCTTCTAGAGATTCTAATCATGAAATTATAAGAACTTTGGTTTGCAATTGACATGGTCTGTTCAAGCAAAATATTTGAACGGCAGAATGTAAAAATCGGATAAGTGCTACTTAACCGGTTCTTCCAAAACAAATGTTTTTATCCGGTTTTTGCATTCACAATTTTTCACCAACTGCCTCTGTGGATGAGGCATGGTTTGCTTGTTGTGCATCAGTAACGAAAATTCCCGAGCATACGGATTTAAATGACTCTCCTTCTCCGCCTTCCAAAATGATTACAATTATGTCTAAGGCACAACTTCAACGCCTATACAATTTTGACTTACTTATCTCTATTTTGCTTACGGCAGCTGATAACCAGCAGCGTGATTTGTTGATGTGTCACTATAAGTAAAAGATAACTTGTAGTTATTATTTAGGGTAACTGCACTCTTAATCATCTCATCTCTACCATCCTTCAAGTTTATATATGAAAACCATTAGTTGGGGCAAGATATGCTTTCTCTGCTCAATGTATTGGGTTCTAAGGATGAGATGAAAATTAGTCGGTACGTCGTAATAACACAAATATCGCATATTTTCTCGCCAATCTTTTTGCGGTGTGATTTCCTTTAGTCCAAAGCGAATATTGCGATTATATCGCAATCCGATGGTTGTAGACCAAGTATTATGCCGAATAATGTGATGACTATATGTACAATTACCCTATCTAAAGCCAATTATCAATTCCATTGTTAACAATTATGAAGAATTCAAAAGCCCGGTAAACTAACTGATTATCATTTGTTGTGAAATAGGTATGTGTGTCAGTTTTATGATTGGATTTAGCGATGGCTGCTTATCGATTCATAGATTTTATTTATAAAACATTCTGCGATCATTAACTGGTGCAGAACATTTTTGCGCTCTAAAATTTACATGTATGTGAAACTAATCCATTTAATTCATGATTACTATCGTATACATGGAATAACTGTATTCTTTTGAAACATTCGTGGTACATTAACGAATTTCTTTCCATATTTCTATTCATGATATGGTGGGTGTATCGAAATCATTCTCTCAAGATGTGAACACGGATTGAAATTTGCATGCACTAGCCATTTCACGTGGTTAGCCTAACCTTTCCGATGGAAAATTTCTCTTAAATTGGAGTTCGATTTTTACCATTATCGTTTCGTTGACGACATCAAATACTTTTGTCCACGATAACCTACAGTCTAACCCTCAATAATCAATATCGTAGAACTTTGCTCAGCGCAACAAACTAACAGTTTATGTACTCTGTTCACATGTGACATTTTAAGACTACTCGGCTGTCCATGCCTTCTAATAGAAGACACTATTTTTGTCGCATGGAATAGAAAACCCGTTTTAATCCACCTAGCGGTGTAATGATGCCTTTCTCATCTAACTCATAATTTAATAAATATTACTAAGAGATTCTTCAAAAAACTTTTCATTTGAATCTTGAATAAGAACAGAAAAGTTTGTTTGAGCATGCACTTGCTATATTTTAGTGGAGTTCGGTTTGGAGTTCACGACCACTTTATACGATACTTCCGGAACCGGGAACCGGGGAGGATTCGGTATGCCCAAAGTCAATGTATTTGGTTGTTTTTGTACCGTACAATTCTTCGATTGAACAGGTTTGATTAGTTTCTACCAAACCTGTTTAATCGAAGAATCATACGGTAGAAAAACACGCTCTTGAAAATGAGATTTTCATCTTATCAACAGTAATTTCGGAATCGGATGTCGTGTCCGAATGAAGTTTGATATGGTTCTGTAGGATTGTAAGACTTTTCACTCGAACCTAAGCTTGGGAAAATTGGTTGAATGGTTTTTAAGAAAATCGAGCGCAGATTTTTTAATTTTTTGCTCATTTTACCCCGTTATTCCAGAAGAAGGAAGTGTGGATGAAATTCAGTAGCAATCAATGGGACTATAAGGCCTTTCATTTCATATCTGATTCGAAGAAAATTGGTTATGCGGTCTCTGAGAAAATATAGTTCATTTTTTTTATTTTTACGCACATTCTATCCCGTTACTCTCGAACCGGATGTTTGATGTGGGTAAAATTTAATAGAAGACTATGGGACCAAGAAACCTTTCATTTGAATTTAAATTTGTAGAAATCGATCCAGCCATCTCCGAGAAGTGCACATTTTTGTTACATACATACAGACATTTTGTGTACTGGACGAACGGAGTCGAATGGTATATGACACTCGGCCCTCCAGGCCTCGGTTCAAAAGTCGGTTTTCACGGTGATTGCACAGCCTTTCTATAGGAGAAAAGTGGATCGATTCTCGTTTGAAGTAATTTCGTCGAATGCCGATACTGACAGAAAGTAAATGAAGGGAATCTATCATTTATATTGTCTTTTAAAAAAATCACAGAGAAATGTTACATCTTATTGCGCAATCTGCGCAAAATAAATTGTCGAGTTCTCGGTATCGATATGAAAAAAAAAAGAAATTCCTGTGAATCTAAGAAATCCCAATTTCGTCGAATGTCAGTTTGACAGTTCAGACATCAAATTTTCGTAGAACTGCGTGAAACGTTGAGATCTGTGTGGTTTTTTGAACCAAATCGACTCTCAGTGAGTTTTGGACTACGAATTAAGCTAAGACTGGGGTAAAAATTGCTTTTGGTTCAGATAAACGTTCACACATTGTGTAACAAACTGATGGAAACAAATAAACGACT
Organism: Malaya genurostris; assembly: GCF_030247185.1. Taxonomy (NCBI): domain Eukaryota; kingdom Metazoa; phylum Arthropoda; class Insecta; order Diptera; family Culicidae; genus Malaya; species Malaya genurostris. The sequence goes on from NC_080570.1 coordinate 131,988,665, forward strand.
ACACTAGTGGTGAGAGAGAAGTGTAAATAACAGGACGCAGTCATTCAAATTGACAGATTGTAAACTACACGCTCAAAAACAGAGATGCCAGAAAGGGTTACAAAAGTCAGTGAATCCGAAAAAATGTCTGCAGTCAGCAATTTCTCTATAAAGTATGATACGCTAAACTGATTTGACGAGCAAAAAAAAAAAGTCACAGCAATATCAAAAGTCTGTAAATTTTGACGAAAGTCTGCGAAAACTCGATTTTCAAAAGTTTGCAAATGTCTGCAGTACTATATACGAAATCAGCAGATTGAAATTTGAGTTCACCTGGAAACGATGTTTCGGTTAAATCTGCTCATTTATTGAGTAATGATTTATTTGTACATGAGCAAAAATTGAGTTATTTCATTTGAATATATCAAATTTTCGTAAAAATTGTTCCTTTTCAGAGTACATTGCATTTAATAATTAATAAATTGTCGCTCAGTACTTAAAAAAACCCTACTGTGTTAATGTCTTATTATGTTTGAAATTGATTGAACTTCATATTAAGTGGCGATCTCTTGGAGTGGTGTTAATCTACTACTAATGGTTATTATGACATTTAGAATGATCTTTCGAACAGTAACCCAAATACGAGTTCTTACGTAAAACTCAGATTTAGAGTAAGAGTTACTCATTATCATTGATGGTAACTACTCAAAATTTGGCGTTTCCATGTATCATTTGAAAATGTGTAACTAGTACTCAAACTCTGAGTAACTTTTTATAAGCGTGTATTGGTAAATGGTAGCAGTTATCGACTGCGTCCTCACTTTCTGTAATAGTTTTAATAAAACGATACCTGAGTCGGCGAATTCTGAGGAATACTTAGACGTGAATACGAATAAAAATTACATGATTCTTTCACATTTCCGAATATCGATAATCGTTCGTAACAGTTGTTTGTTTGTGTAAATTCTGCGACTGTTATTGCTTCGCTTCCAGAATTGTAATGTTGCATCTATACTAAAGTATGATTGACGACAAAACATATTCTACTACACAAATAAAAAGTGCAGAACGAATGAGAGTAAAAATTCAACAGTGGAGGATTTCGCATGATTCTTTGGAAATAAATTGTTCTGAAAATAACAAATTTGTGGAATTTATTCGAGCTTATAACTGCTGAGTACTTTTTGTCATCATATATATTTATCTACACTAGTACCTAAATTTTGAACCAGTATTCGATAATTAGAACTGAATTCAAGGACTATTTGGAACCCAGAATTTAGTTTATTAATGTATTTCTAAAATGAACCCATTTTTCAAGTTCCGAGTTTAGTTCCAGCATTCCAGGTTTTAAATTCTGAATTATGTAATTAAATTTTGAAACTGAATTCAGGAAGTCAATTCTAAAACAGAGTTCAGAAAATGAATTCTAAAAGTCATATTATAAACTTTTGTTTCTGAAATTGAATCAACGCCAAGAAAAAATGATCGATTTTCGACAATGGTTTAATTTTTATATTCGTCCAGTTGAACGTCGGGACTGATATCTACCTGGCTATCTGAAAGCTGTCTTCGCGTGTACAAGAGAGTTTGAAAAATTTGAATTTTTGCGTTATTTTAGGTTATATAACACTGTTGAAAATTTATTAATAAATTGTTGATTATATTTCTAAAGGCAAGAAGGAAGAATTATGTTAATGCGTTAAGTACAACTCGAGATATTCACGATTAAGTTCTACTCATTCTTTCATAGCCCCATAGTAAAGTTAAATGTATTCACGTAAACAAAATCGCCGTGATTATTGAAAATCCCAATCGAATCTCGGAATATGCCAAATTGATTACAGTACAGTCAGTGAAATTTAGTATTACCTTTCTGACTCAGTGTTTTACTGTACTGGACTCAAAGATAGATCTTAAGTGTGTACATTTAAATTAACCAGTGCATCTTTGGATGATGTCGTTTTCCAATACAAATATTTGTATAATGGTGAAATTTATCAAGTACATTCAAGGTTAGTGAGTTCGATCCGAGCACCATAAGATGATGTTATTGCCAATACCTTTTCCTTACGGAGCTGAGGATGGTGGGTAAAAATGGTTATAAGGGTCACTTTTCCGTAACCGGAATTGAGCATCCGTTCACGGAACGACCGAAATCAGCATTTTCGCGAAAAATTTAGTTGATTTGCTGATTTTAGTTAGTTATTTTTTGAGACAACTAAAAAAATCTTACTTTTGCTAATTTAGATTTTTTATTCTCATTCCCTTAATAATAATAAAATATTTGTTGAAATGAATATTTTTTTTAGTTGAATTCACAAATTAAACGTGCTGTCATTTCTTAGCTAAGGCACATTTCATTTCCATTCAACTAATTTTTTAGTTGAATTAAACAAATATAATGTTGTTTTCAACCAATATGAATGGTTGAATTGGCTTCTGCAATCTGCAGCTATATGGCGCCCTGTCACCGAAACGGTAACACCGTAATGACTACTAGCCACTAGATGGCACACTACTGCCGAAAAATTTTCAGACGCGGTTGTCTTTTCTATATTGGCAGGTATAAATACGATGTTGTATTGGAGAAAAAGACATAAACGAAACATAAACATCTTTTTGATTTTTTTTCTTCTAAATCACTGTTTTCTTCATTCTCACTGAAAACTTTGAGCACTCGGAAAACAAAAACCGAATACAAATAGTACACCGGACGGCGCAGCTCGGAAGGTTTGAAGATACAAAAAAACTTCATCACAATTAGAGTGCAACATTCGAAATTCACTTCACTGTTCCGCGTAAAAACATTATTACGCACAATCGCTTCAAGTGCGCACAAATTCTGAATAAATACGATTTCCTCTAACAGTTTACGACATTTTTACATATCGGTTTAGAAATTTAACTAAAGATATATCGAACACATGCGAAAAACATCAAACAATTTTCAAGCAGTTTCAATAAGACTGTCCTTTTTAGCTTTTTAATGGATTGTTTTGCTTTGACACTTCTCATGAGTTTTTGGCTAATAAACTTGTTAATAATACCCATTTCAGTTTTGTTTTCTTTGTGCTGTCCTTCAGTAACGATTGTGATAGATAAATAGAAACAAATTTCCTGATTTTAATAACAAAATTAGTTGTCAATCAGAATTTCGTGTTGGATTGATATATTACTGGTTTGTGTCCAGGATATTCACCAACTAAACACATTCTCTAAAAATAAGAGTTTTTTCAGCAAAGTAAATTCTCAATTTTAACTAATTTTATAGTTATTTTGGAAATTTTGTTGTTAAAATCAACTAATTCAAAAACAGTAATACGAATTAGGCGCAGAGCTAATTTCGGTCGTTCCGTGTTGCACCATTCCTCAATCAAAAATTCTGTTTAGCGAAACGAATTGTGTTATTTTCGGAACATCTCATGTCTCTACTTGCCTCTTCACTTCCAATGCTTCGATATTTCGCCATTTCAAGCACACTTGAAGTTAATTCACATCATTAAGTTTATATGCTCTCATGACTCTAAAACCTGAGCTAATAAATCAGAAGATCATGTTCCAGGTCTTTTTGTGCTAATTAATCGACATGATTTGTAGTGGTAATTGGTTTAAAATCATCTAATCATCATCGAAGCATCCGTTTATACGCTAATTTTGTAGATGTTCAAACTAACTCACCCGTAATTCCGATACCACACGGAAAGACCGATATCAGCATTTTGGCGAAAAAATTAGTTGATTTTCTGATTTTAGTTAGTTATTTTTTGAGACAACTAAAAAAATCTTACTTTTGCTAATTTAGATTTTTTAATTCTAATTTCCTTGATAATAATAAAATATTTATTGAAATGGCTATTTTTTTAGTTGAATGCACCAATTGTCATTTCTTAGCTAAGGCACACTTCATTTCCATTCAACTAATTTTTTAGTTGAATTAGAGAAATAAAACGTTGTTTTCAACCAACATGAATGGTTGAATTGGTTTCTGCAATTTGCAGCTATATGGCGCTCTGTCGCCGAAATAACGCTAACACCGTAATGACTACTAGCCACTAGATGGCACACTACTACCGAAAAAAATTTCAGTCGCGGTTGTCTTTTCTATATTGGCAGGTATAAATACGATGTTGTATTGGAGAAAAAGACATAAGCGAAACATAAACTTCTTTTTGAACATTTTTCTTCTAAATCGCTGTTTTCTTCATTCGACTTCGCGAAATCGACTCTCTCACTGAAAACTTTGAGCACTCGGAAAATAAAAACCGAATACAAGTAGTACATCGAACGGCGTGGCCCGGAAGGTTGGAAGATACAAAAAACATCATTTGACATGTACAATTGAAGTGCAACATTCGAAACTCAATTCACTGTTCCGCGTAAAAACATTATTACGCACAATCGCTTCAAATGCGCACAAATTCTGAATAAATACACTTTCCACTAACAGTTTACGTCATTTTTATATACCGGTTTAGAAATTCATATATGGATGTATCGTAACACATGCGTAAAACATCTAAAAAATTTGCAAGCAGTTTCAACAAGACTGTCCCTTTTAGCTTTTTAATGGATTGTTTTGTTTTGACACTTCTCATGAATTTTGTGGCTAATAAACTGGTGATAGATAAATAGAAACAAATTTTCTGATTTTAAAAACAAAATTAGTTGTCAATGAGAATTTCGTGTTGGATTGAGATATTGCTGGTTTGTGTCCAGAATATTCTCCAACTAAACACATTCTCTAAAAATAAGAGTTTTTTTCAGCAAATAAATTCTCAATTTTAACTAATTTTATAGTTATTTTGGAAATTTTGTTGTTAAAATCAACTAATTCAAAAACAGTAATACGAATTAGGCGCAGAGCTAATTTCGGTCGTTCCGTGCAACAACCAGATCAGTATCAGGATGCACTAAGCAGATTGTAACTTCGTAGTTGGATTCAATTTTATGATCATGAAACATATTCATGATTTTGTGTAATGCTAAGATGCTTTTTCTTATTGAAAACGATACTGAATTTCTCAAAAAAAAAATAGCAAAACTGTCACGAGGGTATTCAAGTGTTGAATCCACCTAATTCGTTTGATTAGCTAATCCAAGGTTTTGAGATTTTTTGAATAACAGATCGAAATTCGGCAAAAGATTCCAGTCATTTAGGGAACTTATGAATACCCGCATCAGAATTATTTTGGCTCCACTCCAAGTGGCGAATGAGCAACGTTGCCTCAAAGTTCCGCTACTGGCGTAAATACCAATTTGATTCAGCGTGAAAAATTAGCTCGATTTAAATTTAGGATTTCTCGTTTTCACTAAACACTTTCAACCATACAGGCGAGCAAACCAAACCGTCGTCGTTTGCAAATAAAAAAATTTAGGCGCCAGAAGCGGTCGTGTCATGACTGTAGTAAATCTCCTGTGTAAATCGAAGGGACGCGAAAAAATTAAGCTGGTGTGTGGTTTTATCAATTTTTAAGTGATCCATTGGATTAAACTCAATTAGAGCTGATAGATGCTTCCCGGAATACACCGGAATCGGATTCAGTGCGGTGTTTTGCTGATTTTTCAATTTCTATATTTTGTTGAAGCGAGGTTTAATGCAAATAATTGACGGTGACGGTGAGAAGTGTAAAAACCAGAGCAATTAGTGAAGTGATATACCGGAATTATTTCCTGAAGCATAGCAAATAGAAAGGTGAGCCACGAGCAACAAACATGAGTGCCCGTGGAATGCTGCTGAAGGTCGATGCGCGCCGGGACTCGTCACAGGATTTGGTAAATATGGTGATCTCACCACGTACACCGCAAGTGCTGATCCATGACTATTTCGCGGCGTCAGGTAATTGATTTGATTCACATTCCACTGATGATTACTTTTTAAATACAATTAAAATTATTCTGAATAGATTCTGTTTGACTATCTAGAATTGTTCAATACGGTAAAGTTAAGCGATCATCAATTTAGCTATCTAGTTTTATTTAAAAAGTGTATGCTAATTCAGAAATAAAATTGTGCAAATTTATGTCTTAGAAGCCAGATATCGGGGTTAATTTTGGCTTTGGAAATTATCTACAGTTTATCTCATGTAGAGTAGAATTCTGTCCAACTCAATAGTGAAACAAATGAGTTGGGTATCGATGAAAATGAACATTGACGATGGAGCGACTAAAGACTGTACTCGAAAAAAAATGCAACTCTTTATTTTGTGCAAGTATCTCATAACTTAAAGTGCTATCATCTGAAGCAGAATTGCAGATACTGTACTATCTGACTAAGTATCTGACAACAAGCCGTTCGTCTTCAGGACAACAGGTGTCTATGAGTTGTGATTGGGAGCTGGTTTCTCCGGCTTTTGAAGTCAACTTGCTAGTTAGGTGGAACAATATTTTCCACAAGAAACCGGTTGAACAATCTCAACAGGAATCTTTTCGTTAGGCCTGGTAGATTCTTCACCAAGTGGAATACAATTCGATTTAACCTAGGAGCATTATTATTGCATGACAAAAGCGCTAGTGCAATTTTCATCGTTGAAAAGGGAGCTTGAGCGACCACCCTTTGTTTGCTATTCCGTTACTGATCGGGATTAGATGGGATTGTATAGGCCCGACAGTAGATCGCCTGATGAATGAGAGAAGATGTTAGCCCAACACTTGTTGGATTCGCGCGCAATTTAGTATGTACAGGCTTTAAGATGCACCACAAAAATCTTGGATTTTCCGAGTAAAAATTTCAAACAATATCCAACACTGATGTCCCGGAAAGTCTTGGTTCTAAGTTCTTATTCGTGGGAACTAGGGGAAAATTTTAGACGCTTTCGCGGAACGAATAAAATCTTCCATATTTTTTTCTAAATGAAATTGGTTACTACAGTATAAACGAATGGATAGGATTCAAACAAAATAATTGATTCATTAGAGTGATATTGACATTTCGGATGATTTCTCTGCTTTACTTAACAGATAAAGTACGTGTATTAAGTATTTTATAGATAATATCAAACCATTTTAATTTAAAATTACCAAACAAAGGTCAACTGACTTCACGAGCGTCTTAATTGTTTATTATGTCCAGTATATCATTACTATTTAACATGAAAAATTGTCAATTGGTTATATTGGTGTATCGGCTACCGAGGAAAAAAAATTTTTTTATTTACTTTAAATCTGAAGTGTGATACATAATTTCTTCTATCGGTTATCAGAATTTATAGGTGATCAAACAAACAAGTATTTCCCTACTATTCATTCATTATTTTTCGCGATAGTTGATTTATGATCTAGAAAGCAGTGCAGTAAAATTTCATTCAATTCAATTGAAGCTGTACGTGGAACACATTGACGATCACCCAAATGCAGTAAACTTCACATTCTGACACACACAACGTACCAACATTCAGTTCTTCACTCGTTTCTCTTACAATCGAAGCTCAGTTTTACCACCGCCACTTGATCGCTTGAAGTAACAGAATATCTCTTTCAATAGTGTGAGAGCGGCCTTCAAATGAGGTTCATGTAAACATTCGAATTGATTCAAGATAACAGATGAAAGACAAATTAGATAGCTGAAATATCATTTACAGAATATACATAAATTAATAGTTTCCTCCTTCAGTTTTATTTTTTTTATACTTTACTCCATTTATAATTCTCTTCATTTGAACTTGCTCACTACCAAGAGCGAAAACAATGACGAAGCAGCTAGACTACTTGGCACTTGAAACTGAGCAAGTAAAACTTCAAATGACTAGGTACGATTATTCAACCGACGATGAATTCTGGAAGCTTCACTTGAAAATGGCAGCATAAAAAAAACAAATGAATCAGTAGGAATATGCTGACGGTCAGTGGCCATAAATTTCATTTCCATCTTATATTATTCGATTAAAATTGAAATTTTACCGCACTGCGTGAAAGACAAACAATAACATGAAAAAGATGAAAAATGCCAAAAAGAAAACTTTTCTCAGAAGCTTAACAGAAATAGATTAGAAACAATTTCGTAGTGGAATTATGAGAAAATTTTCTTGAAAAAAAAATGTATTTGAATTAAAATATAATTTAGTAAAATTCAGCGACCAGATGTAAAACGTTGAAAAAATCTGATAACTGATGCAAAAGAAAATTCATTGCAATTGGCGCCTTTTACGACTTGGTTAAGTTTTTTTTCCGTCGAATTCCACACGGCCTCGAGGCTGATCCTGTACTCAAAAAGATGATAGATAAACTGCGGTTATTTTACGTGTTTTTATGGTTTTTTACGCGGCTTTTCTTAAGTGGATTTCCGAAGTTACGCGAATTTTCAAAGTTATTCGGTTTTCTTGTTTTGTCTTAAAAATGCATGAAACGTCGAGATCTGGTGTTATCCTGATTTTGTTTAAAGCCATTTATTTGATTTTTGTTTTTTTTTTTCAAATAATTTTGGTTATTACACCAGATCTATCTCGACGTTTCATGCGTTTCTAGGACATTTGACTTCAAAAAGTTCTTAATTTAGGAAATCTCAAATTCCCGAGTCTCAAAGTCGATTTTTTTACAAAAAAAAAATCTTTTTTGAGGTTTTACCACTTTTTTTCATTAAAAAAAAAATTTTGTTTTGAAAATCGATTTTTTCAAAAAAAATTGTTTTGAAAACGAAACACCAGACCGTTACATGAATTTTTAAGACATTAAGCATAAAACAAAAAAGTTCTTTAGTTTTGCGTTTTTTTGCACGAATTTCCAAAGTTACGTGTTTTTTATAAGCGTATCACCCTTGTTAAAAATACCTTAGTGTACTATCAATCTTCTAGTGAAAGCCAGCCCAATGAATAAGGAGCTTTCAAGTTGATGGATAAATATTGTGTATCTTTTCAGGTACTCATGCTTATAGAACTGTGAATCCATCGTTCTGTTCGCGATGAAAGTTTACTTTTGCTTCCACTGGTGAAAATTCCTTGTCTGATCATCAGTTTATGATTGAAATTATCGATGAAAACAAACGTGAATGTGTTGGAAACATCACCTGGTGGTTCGAGTGGAGAAATCTGCTTTTAAGCTATTTTAACGGTTCAGAAGTCGTTCATCAGAGCTATGGTTGTTAGATGAAATACATTCAGCATTGAAACACTTTTATTTTCGAAGCAAAGAAAAATGCAGACAGACAAAAACGATCTCCCATTTTTTTTTCTTAATAACACATTTTAAGGCACACTGCGTCAGAAACCTGTAAGATGCCGAGGGCATTTTTTAAATTTTTAATATTAGAGTAATTCCTTCGTTTTTATTATCTGATTTTGATCGAAAAGATCAGCTTTGGGAGATCTAGTCTCCAACTGGTCGTCTGAGTGGCTGCTGGATTGGAACTTGTATGCTTGTATGGTGGCCCGCATGTTGATCATCGATTGGTGCGGCCCTCCGTGGTTGAGAATCTGGCGGAAGGAAGAAGTGAAGCAAAGAGTAATAAATGTTGTTGAAAAAGGGGTAAGGAAGCGAAATTACATAGGTCAGCGAAAAGATCTAACTAGTTCACGTCTAGATAGTGAAGAGACGGAAGAAAGGTTCCAAAAAATTGTTCTATGTAGGATATTTTTGAACCTTTTTCAACCTCCTCTTCTAGGGTAAATATCCGCATCTTAGCACTACCCATTGAATTTTCTGCAACACATACGCCTTCTTTGCTACACACTTTTATTCACTCTATTTTCAAAAGCTGTTCTTGCTTGAAAACCTTCTCTGTTTTCCAATGCATTCCTTTATAATCGCCCAGAATTTTGCCTTGAGCGAAATTTTGGCGAATTTTGCGGCTTCGCCTCATTCGTTAGCAAAATTACATCGTTGTCTTCGTACCGCTCCATCACGTGTTTTGCGCAATGGCATGATGCCAGATCCCACTAAAACAGAGTGTCACCTTTGTGAGACCGGAGGAAGGACAACAGGTACTGGAGGCATTCTCCTTTTTTAACTTGGCCGTTGATGGTGCCGATCGTTGTGTACGGCTTACTGAATTCAAGGAACCCCCAGATCACCTGTCACACAATGCACTTGGCAATTTATTAATTCTTGTTTTTCTTCCAAAACTCTTCCTTCTGCTTGGAAGCCATCTCGATAACGATATTGAAATTTAGCTTATTTAAACGTTAGTTTTTCCCAAAAAATTCATCGATTTTTACCCATCCAATAAAAAGGCGGGTGGGTAATGTCAGAGACATAACTGGATGTCGTGAATACGAAACCAACTGACATGTTCCTTAACACTTCCGAATATCAATCAGTTGATCAATTGTATGAATTATGCAAGCATTCCCCTTTTCCACATTTTTCGCAAAAACAAAGAAGACTTCACTCGATCTCGATTACTGTGAATTTCACACAGCGAAAAGTGCAAAAATTTAACCAAACTGTTCTAGATTTGCACTAAACTGAGGATATTTCCTTTCGATTTGCAAACAAAAAATCCTAATAGTTCTTTCGAAAACTTTTAGAGCCATTAGAACGGCTGATTTTGTGAAATGCTCTCCACCGTAGCCTTTTCACCAACGCAAATGACTGGCAGCTGTGATGTAATCACTCTTGTTGGAAGCGAAACTAGCTTTGCAAACGACACAAAATACATCTGCTAGCAGTGGCGATAGAATCCAAACTGATCCAATTTTTGTCGAGAGGCTTGTTTGTACCTGATTTCGTTTGTAGCTTTTTCACTAATGGGCGGTCCTAACGGCTTTAAAAATAGCAGCATATAGAATTTGAATTTCGATATTTCATTTCGGATTTGAATTTCACTGAAAAAAACTATCCGGATTCTGGATTCATTCCTGTCTTTCCGAAGGACCAAATTGTGGAACTCACTAAGATATTAAACACTGTTCGGAACATTTTCTCGAACGATTTGTTGTACAGCAGCAGATATTTTATTCTCTTCCTCGGAACGCATTCTGATTGGCTGGTGTTGATTTAAATATTAAAAAGGGTAATTATTAATAGACAGAATTTCCATTGGAATTTAAAGAAATCGAATGTTTACATATAAGAAACATTGAGTTTGTTTCCAACTAATTTTCTTTGCAGCATTTTTGAAACAGATTAATTGCATATTGCTGTTTGTTAACCATATTTTACCATTTCACCATATCATGACGAATTAGTTTCATTTTTTTTATATTTATATAAAAATGAGTATAGAATTTGTTTTGTTTTGTTTGAAAAAAAAAACAATCCGATGCCCGGGAGGCCGAGTTTCATCTACTAATCGATTCAACTCGATGAATTTAACAAATGTCATGCGTGTACAAAACAAAGAGGTGGAGATCTCAGAGATAGCCTAGCCGATTTCGATCAAAATAGTCGCCAATGATAGGTCGCCTCAGTCAGTCAGAATGCCATTGAATGTTTTTGTTGAGATCTTTTTGAGTTATACAAAGTTTTATGTCGATTTTTTTTGTTCTTAGAAACATATGTCACAATTGACTTTGTAAACAAAATACGTATCGAAATCTTTTAATGATCTTTTTTAATTAGAAAAACGGAGACATCAATATTTTTCACTTTAAACGGAGACATCAATATTTTTGTGTAAGCGACTTTATCTTCTTATCCCAGTAGAAGCAGTTTTGAGCGCTGCATGATCTAGCGTTATTTTTTTTCAATACTGTTGTACGCAAATGTTTCTTAGTACTCAAAGACTTATGTCCAGATCCCATATTCATGACAGTTTGGCACGTTTCGATTTAGCACGGTTTGTTTTTGGCAACATACCAGGTATACCGGTATAAATTGAGCACTAAGTAAGATACAAATGTGTTGATAATGAATCTGCCAAACATATTTAATATACATCAAGTCATTGAATAAACAACATCATATTTTTTCATCGTGTTAAAAACGTCGAATTTTGTACCAAAAAGTGATGATTTGCTGAAAGCATGATTTTTTTTAACAATTCATTGATTATGATTGGTTTGACGTAAAGTCGCCGTAAGTAAGTTCAGTTTTTGCAATGACTGAGTGGAAACATATATTGAAGAAGCCAAATGAATGAGAAACTCATAGGAGAGATGATTGTTTTGGAAAAAGATACGCTCAGAAACAGGACTCGAACCTGCGTTCTTATGCAATTCGTGCATATGCGTTACCATTTTCGCTACCCTGAGCTGGCTTCTCCAATATATGATTTTTTTGTTTTCGTTCGGAGAAAAGTGCTGCAGAGTCGTATCGAATGTTTGTTGAGGCATATAGTGATCATATGCCAAAGATGTTTCAAACGGTTCAGAGATCTCGGTTTTGATGTGAGAAATTTAGTACGTGGAAGACCATAAAAAAAAATGATGACATCGAAATGCAAGCAATATTGAATATACAATACACTTCTAGCCAAAAGCGAATGCTAAATGTCGCTTAACCAAATCATTTCTGGCCGTTTAAAAGCTATGGTAAAAAAGTGTGGAAATTGGTTGCCCCATGAATTGAATGAAAGACAGATGGAAAACTGATACTTATGACTAACTAGCCTTATGAAATATAATTTGGACTATTTTTTTTAAATTTTTATTTGGGTGCAGGAAAAAGCCCAATGGAGATGAAATTTGGCAATCTCTCTCTCCAGCAGGCATAAAACCTCCTCATCATTTGTATCAACAGATTAAAATGATCCAACAAATACATTTGGACTTAACGCTTACAATTAAAACTAGCAATTAAATCTAAAACCATTACCCTCTAACTAGTTGACGACACCAAGCATTACAGGGCAGTAATAGTGCTCTTGCTTAAAAGGTGAGAGAGGAGACAAAAGTGGGTAGGTAAATGGTATGTAAGGGTTGGTGAGGGGGTGGGGTGGTAAACGAGCGTGGACTAACGATGGTGTTGGACTCGGCCATTTCACGCTCGTTAACGCGTGTTGGACTCGGGTTGTGGATCTAATTAGTGGTCAAAAAGATGGTGGAAGACAGAGAAGAAATGGAAGGGACGACCGGGTTAATTTCGACGAGCGAATCTAGTTAGTTTCCAAGGGAGATTGTGGAGAGACTTATTCTTAGTCTTATGAAATTTTGCTTCAAAGAAACGAAAAAAATCTGAAAATGGATTTATTTAAAGAATCCTAAACGGAACTTTTTCCGTTTAGGATTCTTTCTTCCGGGAAGCAAAAATTCATAAGACTACCCAAGTAGCAAATGTAACTTATTAAACTTTCAAGATGTTTTAGAATTGATTTAGAAATGTTATTTATGTTAGATATGTTTAGAAATATATATTAAAATTGCTTGTGCAACTTATCGCTGTTAAGTTTCACAATACTACCGAAAAAATCACTGTAGAACAACTTTAAATACATCTAAAACAATTGTGCAAATTAACAAGTTGGTGATTGTAAATCACCAACTTGTTAATGTTTCACTAGAAGCTTTACAAAAAATTTCACATCGTCATGTAAAACGGGAGGAACTATAACAATTGTGCAACTTATCAAAAACTTTCCAAACGGCTGTCGTTATTGTACCGGACACAATATACGTCGAAATTGCTATATATCTCTTGTGGAAGGAAAATTAGTGAAATGATTGATGCTCTCCGCAAGGCAAAAAAAGCTAAGCCGAATTGATAACGTTGCTGTAAAAAATATATTTCTGCATAGTCCGCATTGTTTTTGCTGCCTCATGAATTTTTAGACCACTGTGTGCAGTTTTCTTCAGTTTTAGAAAAACATTGATATAAAATTCAAAACTTGCAAAAAAGTTTATCGATTTGAATTGAACGCAAAACTTGCAGACATGAGAATATTATCATAAAAGTTTCAGGAATACAGCGTTATATACGTAATGAAAACAAAAATCAATCAGATAATTTATATTCGGTTTTCATCTCGCGAAAAAAAAGCAGACCTGACATCACTTTTTAAAGATATTGAACGAAAAGTTAATTTCATCATAGTTACTCCCATATTTATATATTACCGCTTGTGTAACTTGTTTTTGCAACTCCAGCACACGGACTTACCAAAATAATACCTACAGTGCGTATCACAAAAGTCAGGCCTGCTAAGATGAATGACTATACTGTATTGTTGTTTAATTCAACTAGAAGATTGAAAAAAAAAAACAAAACGTAGAGCATTTCTTTCCGAAATTTTAACATGTTAATGTTATTTACATAATATATGTCATTACGTTGGGTGAACCATTTTCTATTTAACTCACTGTTACCATCGATGCCATATTGGAAAATATTCAAGAAAAATTCATTTCGGGATTTTTCAGGTTTAATTATACATTAGTTTGATCAAAATCGTCTGAGAATTTTAAAGAATGTTTGAATACACGTATTTTAAACACCATTAGGATGATTCTCATTAAAAATAATAGACTGTTATTTTCACAGAAACTGATTTAGAATAATCAAAACACGATAATTCAAAGACGCTTGAAAATGTCGGGCGTACGAATACATGTTTCACCATAAAAATGCAGTTTGTTGTCGATTTTTCATTTACAAAAACACAAAAGATGAATTCTACAATATGTAGCATTATCATTTTCACGTGCAGATTATTTTACAAGATCCCTGTTTGTGTTGAGAGCAGTTGTATTGAAATTCAAATGTGAAACTTATTTGTTAGAAATTATGTTTTTGTAAACGTCATTCCATTTCTTGATTACATTACGTAGTAGATTGCACGAGTTTCACAATTGTTTTTTCGCTGATTCTATTACTGCCTTTTTGATGGGATCGACGCATGAGTTTTTGTATCAGTTGCACAATCGTTGTGAATAAATGTTCGTAATAACGGATGAACTTGAAAGTATGTTGCATAACACAGAAAAATGGCGCTTTTTCCATAACACAACAGTTACTAGAATAGTGATATAAACTAACTTGATGAATTGCACAATCAGTAGAAAAATTAAGGACAGCAACTTAACATGCTACTTGGGTAAGACTCAGTCTCTCCACAATCTCAATTGGAAACTAACTAGATTCGCTCGTCGAAATAACCCCGGTCGTCCGGACTGCAACATCAGATCGATTCGGTAAGAAGGCAACACACTGTGTTTGGCGGGATCGGAAAGGTGTGATGTATCATGAGCTTCCAGAACGTGGTGAAACTGTTAATACTAATCGCTACAGTCAACAAATGATCAATTTGAATCTTGAATTGTTGATCCGAACCGGTTCAGGACACAATCAAAGCACTTGGCTGGAAGTTGCTACTCCACCCGCCATATTCACTAGACTAGGCTCCATCAGACTATCATTTGCTTTCATCGATGGGCCACGTAATGGTTGAGCAGAAAATAAGGTATCAGATTGGTTTCCTTCGAAAAGACGAACATTTCTATTTCCATAAATGGGCAGAAAAGTGTTCAAGATGTGTAGAAAGTAGTGGTCAATACTTTGAATAAGTTTTCTTTATTTACTTATTCAAAATTAGCGTTTAAAAAAAATGCTCACTTCATACCAATATAGCTTTTAATCAATTTAATATGACAGGTTATGATATTAGAAAGTTGTCATTATTTTTTGAATACAGCACATTTTTATAACTATATCAAATCAAACTGCTATTGTTGTATTGTTGTTTTTCATACACCCAGTTTAGTTTTTACGTGCATAGTTTTGCAACTGTTTTATATGCTAAAAACATCAGTTTTTCATGCAAAAAAATGTGAAAAACATGTTTTAATCCACCTAGTGGTGTAATGATGCCTTTCTCATATCAATCAAACTATCATATATAATACTGTGGTATTCTTCCAAATTATTTTTCTTAGATTCTTAAAAGAATAATCGAAATAGATTTGTTTGACCGTCTACTGATAAAAACTATCAATTGGAAAAGATCTGTGGTCGATTTAGAAAACTTTTTACGGTTTTTCGCTCTTTTCAGTGATGGTATAAAATTTTTAACACACTTTACCCTATATTTCCGGATCAGGATCCTGATGAAATTCAGGAATTACGCATGTTTGTGAAAATCGGTCGCGCCATATATGAGAAAAGTTAGAACACATATTTTCATTTTTTTGCACATTTTACCCCATAACTCTCGAACCGGAAATCGGATCCAAATAATATTCAGGAATTTTGTATGGGACCTCAAGACCTTTCATTTGAATCTAAGTTTGTGAAAATCGATTCAGCCATCTCTGAGAAAAGTTAGTGCACTTATTTTCACAATTTTTTGCACATTTTACCCCATAATTCCGGAACCGGAAGTCGGATCCAAATAATATTCAGGAATTTTGTATGGGATCACAAGACCTTTCATTTGAATCTAAGTTTGTGAAAATCGGTTCAGCCATCTTCGAGAAAAGTTACATACACACATACGCACATACACACACAGACATTTTGCGTACTCGACGAACTGAGTCGAATGGTATATCAGACTCGGCCCTCCGGGCCTCGGTTCAAAAGTCGGTTTTCACAGTGATTGCATAACCTTTCTATATGAGAAAGGCAAAAATCCATGTCATTTTCGGAAACCATGGAATTTTTGTTTTTCGAATTTTCGTTGTAAGGGTTTTGGAAATAACACGTTGTTTGCCCGGTTTTAATTTAGCATGTTACGTATTCCTGTTGTAGAACAGATTTTGGTTTACCCACTTATTTTTCAATAAACTGTTCAATTGTTCACAAAACCTCTTGAGGTGTGTAAAAAATATATTGGAAACTTTAACAAAAATTTATATTCAATCAACCAACACAAGTCATCAACATTCCAGCAATCTTCGTGCTCCAAACGCATAGATCAGTCCGGTTTGGTACAACAAACTAGTTTCGTATCAGGCTGTCGTAATCGTTCATCTTCCGCAAGAATGCTTTGCCCGGTTCGGTTCAGTGTTCAGTCCGGAAAGACAACACCCGAAGAGAAAGTAGGAAAATGATTAGGCAAACAGCTGATAATGTATGGCACCGAAAAGCGGTGCGTCAATCATAAACTATTACAGAAACTGATAGACTCTTCATGAATATCATCCTTCAAAGTTTAAGAGTTGATTCGAAACATTAGGGTGATGATCAAATAGCAGCAGTTTGAATGAAAAAAAAAATTATTGCTAACGTGCCTCCAGTTTGGTGCAGTTCTACTTTTCTCACAAAAAAAAACTAATTGAAATTGACAGCTCACAGCTGAGTGGAGTGTCAATACATACCTCGGAAGAACACTCGCGGGTAAAACTATTGATTCTCGTGCCGTAGTACATCGCGGCGGTCGCTCCTATCCCAGTGCGGTCGACTCGATGACGTTGACTTTTAATTGTGAAGGTCGAGTCTCTTCGTAATCGGATGCCGTTTTGTTTTTCGATTCGGACTCATCGGAGACAGAACTAGACAGCGTCCAGTAGAACGGTCGAACTGGTAGTAGCAGTCTAGCATCTGGTGGGTGTAGACGGTTGTGAAGCGATTTTGGAATTAGGTTCAAATGAATTTCAATAAACAGGACTCTCGAACTTTGATGCAGATCTTAAACGATCAGCAGCTTATAGAACTAATGAAACAAATCGGTGGCAAGGAGTGTGATGGCAATGGTGACGATGGTACCGTTCTCTGTAGTGTGTATATTCCGTATAAATTTCATCTATATGCAAATATTGTCGGTGGAATGTCAACACTACAATTACTTCTTCTATCGTTTTTTTTTTCTATAGGCCAATGCAGTGAATCACCTGGAGGGGTCCACAATGCCATTGGAGTCGGAGCAGGTGCTGCGGCACACAGTGTGTCACAGGAGAACTTGGCTGGAGGATTACCGAACGAAATTTCTGCCCCGTACGAAGTGCCACAGTTTCCGATCGAGCAGATTGAAAAGAAACTGCAACTGCAGCGGCAGTTAAATGCAAAGTAAGTACATTTAAACACGATGTTTCTATTTTGAACCACCTAATGGGTGATTTTTAAAAGATTTCGGAAAAATACGTGAAATGAAACTGTGCTGAACAGGATGATTTGTTTAACAAATTTGTATAATTTTAATAACGTAGATCGGGCTTCTTAAATTTAAATACTACATTTTACATAATTAGTAGATTTTTTTTAGAAACATTCGCTTTTAGCAAAATTTTAAGTAATTAAAATTTAAATTCGGCATTAAAATTTGAGATAACTTACCAGCTCTCGGGCAAGTGCGTTCAAAATTGTCGTTCCAAATCGATTAGTAAAAATCAAATCAAATCTAACAGCTACAGTTCTGGGGTGTCCTCTGCTGTATCAAGCATACGTCTCCACATAACTCGGTCCATGGCTGCTCGTCGCCAGTCACTCAAGGCACGGATGCTTCTGAGATCACACTTCACTTGATCGATCTACTTTGTTGCTCGCTGGGCTCCTCTTCTTCTTGTACCAGTCGGATTAGATTCAAGAACCATTTTCCCTGGGCTGTCGTCCGACATCCTTATGACATGCTCAGCCCATCGTAGACGGCCGATTTTAGCTGTCCGTAACCGTGGGTGGTTCTCCTAGCAGCTGTTACCATTCGTGATACATAGTTCAGGCATCGTTTTCATAGAGAACAACCGGTATAATGAGCGTTTTGTAGATGGTCAATTTCGTCCAAAGTACGCACGATTCCCTGCCAAAATACGTCTCTGAAATTCTCTGCTGGTGACATTATCGGTGGTCACCAGAGTACCCAAATACACGAACTCGTCAACCACCTCGATATCGTCACCGTCTATCAATATTCGTGGTGGCAGGCGTAGTGTTTCTTCTCTAGAACCTCTTCCTCTCATGTATTTTGTGTTGTTTTTTTTTATTTTGTTTTTGACACATTCATGGCCAGTCCGATACGCCTAGCTTCAGCTTTCAGTCCGATGTAGGTTTCCGTCATCTTCTCAAGGTTACGTGTCAGAATATCAATATCGTCAGCGAAGTCAACAAGTTATACGGACTTTCGGAAGATCGTGCCACACGTGGCGATCCTCGTTCTTCGAATCACACCTTCCAAGGCAATGTTGAACACGAGTCCATCACCTCATCGATTAGTTCTTTGTCAATGTTTGTCAATGCATGTTTCCATGAAACCAGGAAAAATAAGCTCCCCGTTTTTGCATCACACATTGCCAGCTGAAGTATCATAGAACAGCGTAAGTCGCCTGACTTTTCATAACGTTTGCGAAAACTCCGCAACATTCAAAACGTCAATGTCACTTGCAGGGTGACGAGTGACCGGGAAAACCGTGAAAAAGCCGGAAATTATTGCGCAAAACCGGGAAGAATATAACTAGCCCAAATCTGAGTAACGATTTTTAGCAGATTTTTTTGACTCAGCAAACAAATGAAATAGAAGAAGTTCAGTCAAAGTTTTGACACAACTAATTGTCCCACACAGGTTCTATGTTGAACAACCCATTGCCAACACCCCATGTCTCGTCCAACAATTGTTAAGGGTTTAAGAGAAGTTTTAAATCAATCAGAAAGCATCTGACTTTTCTTGGATGTTATCAGTTGCAGCACAATGAATGCGTATAATGAAACATAGGGATAGTTTGCATGCTTCCCGGGTAGAAGTGATTTGCAAACCAATACCAAATTCTGTCATTAAAATCAAACTTCTCAATGGTAGAAATTAACATTATTTAGTTTGAAATAAGAGTTAAAATATCAAAAATCATAACAAAGCCTGCATGAGAAAAAAGCAACAAAATAAAAAATTCTGTCATTGTAATATCAAACCAAGAACAAAATATTTATAGAAGATGAATTTGTTCATTATTTTATATTCTAGCATTTAGAATAGAGTAATATCTTAAGTATTTCACTTATCTGATTCTGATGCAGTTTATTAAATGGTATTTTATTTGAAGATAAAACTACTGGGTCAATTTACTTAATGAAATTGAAATAGCTCATCAATAACTAAATAAGATATTATAACTAATTTTGATGTTGAACAGATATTGTACAATGTCTTGATCCCTTGATGAAATATCACGAAAATATCAAGTATCGCTCTGACAACACAGAAACATCAAGCCAAGATATGATGGTAAAATTTGTTATTATTTTGACCTTTGTTTGCTATTTACACCTACCCGGGTTCTGCAGCACATCTGAAAAAACTCAGAAGAAGTATGCAAAATTGGAAGTAGAAGTATGCAAAGGACAACGGGGGATATGTTTGATATAATTAAAAGAATTCTTAGGAGCCTTCATCATTACCCTAACTCCATCATAATTGGTCTTCTTTTTTTTTTATTTATAACAATTTTTATTCAGGCCAATTTGCGTATAGCTTTACGTGGCCGATTTACCCATGTTTTTGTTACATAAAATTATTTTTTTATTGTTGGATCTCGTTGTCACCCTTCTTCTAGGGGGAGAGGAGCTTCTATTTCCTTCTAGCGAAGATTGGAGGTCATTTTGTCCGTTGCTCATATCATCCATTGCTACATCGTTGGAGTTGTGAGTGGTTTCCGTTTCCTTGTTTTCATTGTTGATCGCAGTCTTGGGTTCATTTGCAGTTGCTGTAGATGCGCTTTGTACATTGATTGCAGTTGATAGTTGATTAGATGGTGAAGGTGCTTTTGGTGAAGGAGCACTGCATTCGCTAGTTTCCGTTGTTGGGCGGTTGTCCTTGTTTTTGTTTGTTTTGTTTGTACTCGCAGTTTCAGTGCAAGGTTTGCCGAAGTGTGCAGGATGTTCACAAAACTGACATGTAACCAATTGATTTTCATACGTAATCAACGTTTTACACGGATGTATCCCGTCTTGACCACAAATGATGTAAGATGGAATTGCTTTACGTAGTTGCATACATACCACTCGCACGCCATTCCGGATACCCGGGAAAAAATTCCGCCATACTTCCTTTTCGATGGAAAGAACTTCACCGTACTGCGACATACATTCCCGAACATACCCCTCGCTGGTCTGCGGGGGAAGGTCATGCACACGTACTTCTATGGCATTGTCCACCATGTACACAGGGATTTTATATTTAACATTGTCATGATCAATACTGTGCATCCCGTTATTAACCGAAGCAAATGCAATTGCATCATTTTCACGTTTGAACATAATGTACACACAGTTAGACGCCTTGTTGAATTGAATCTCACTTACATCATTAACGTTTAGATGCATTCGTTCCATGAGCAAAATTTCAATTTCGGTTGCTGCAGGTCTAACTTTGCAGCGCTTGAAATCAATACAAATTGAATTTGGCCTTGTAGGCCAAGTTTCAGGCTTTGTTAAATCGTATTTGCCCATTTCGTACACTCTATTGTTCACTGCACTGTATTGTCTTTGTTTCTGTCGTCGCGACCGTAAGAAATTTTCGACTGTGTCGTTTGCGATGCGAGCACGAACTGGGATAGGTCTTCTTCGAGAGCTGCAATTGGTTTCTGAGAGTTTGCAAAGAACCTTAGAAATGATTTGTACAGTGAATCTATGTTTAAGGTAATTAACTAAGGATTTCGTAGTAGGATCACAAGAATGTGTGTATTAATGTCTATTAAAGAGCTTTCATAGATTGTCGATGAAAGGGGAATTAAATTTAGTTTGAACTTTTGGACTTCAATCATGTAATAATTTATATGGTCTATTGTTGTATCGATGTCAGCAGAATTTCCCAAAACAATTCTTTGGATCACACTGCTTTCGATGTGAGATCTGTATGTAGTGTAGTTCTGAGGAGGTACAATATAGAACTAATTTAGTCAATCATTGTTTTATTTGAATCTGTTCAATTACTCATTTCATTGCATTTCATTGATCTGTTAGGACCAGCTCAATTGTTAAAGGATTTTTCGAAGTAGTTAAACTAGTTATACTATTTGGAAATGAAACTGATAGATTTTGAATTGGATTTGATTGGATGAGAATTGAAAATGTTTTGCCTGACAGGACACTGCCAGTAATTGAATTCGTGGTTTCCATCACAATCAGAGCATGGAAAATCATCTGAGGATTTCGTTCACAGAACAGTGGTTGCAAGCGAATTACCGCAATTTAAACAGCGTATGGGATACATGCCTGAAAATCATAATATTGTGTTAGATTCGCTGTGCCAGCATGACGTTTATAACTTTAATTTTTACTTTCACTTCTATAAGGAACGAAGAAAGGATCTCCTCGATAGTTTAAATAAGTCTTAAGAAAGATAGCCTTAATAAGTCTTCGTTAGTGGTAGTCTTGCAAATGATTATTTGAGTAAATAGTCTTCAACAAGGCAGATTAATTATTAGGTTTTGAAATAACTGATGGCATTTCTTGCAACCTCGAAAAAGGCTGTCAAAATCGGATTAACTCCAGGTAGCAGCGTTGCCAGGTTGCCAGATTTGTCTGGCAAATGCCAGATTTTTCTCGCTTCGCTTGCCACTCAAACTGACCAGATCTTTTGCCAGATTTTCCAAATTTTCCTAGATTCTGTCAGATCTCGCTAGATCTAGCCTCTATACTATGGGTGGGAAGACCTTTTTTTTTGTTTTGCTCACTGAAAATGAAGCCCGTCAAAAAATTTCCTTGTATATAGTAGACCCAGACAAATCCAGATAAATTGTTGAGTTTTAACAGATTTTTGAAAAAAATAACCTGGCAACTCTGATAGGTAGCCACAAATGTTTCTATTTCACCAGCAATAATCGAATTTGGTGCGAAAGCTGCACTTAAGAGAATAGTTGGAGAAAGCATGTAGTCTAAATACAATGTGTTGGCTTTTCAACAGAATTGCATGAATTTTATTGCTTCATTCCTTCGTAAAATTCGAAACACCACCTTTATCATATTGGGTTTTTCTTTTCTGTTACTGTTACATCGAATTAAATTAGCCAAAAAGGCTGAGATTTTATCCTAATATTTACCTAATCTTACCCAATTTCACACATTTCTGAAGATTTTCCATGTATAATCGAAGTTTACACTAAAAAAGCAGTAGTAGTCACTTTGAAATCGATTTTTTTCTACTCTGAGTGTACTTTTATTGCTGATATCTATTTGTACTATTGAATAAGCGATAAAAATGTTGCAAGTCATTACTGCCGATATGAAAATTTTCGAAAGAATCCTTCTTTTCTTGGTTCCGTTTTTCATTGGCAAGTGTCGCTACCGGTAATTCAGCTTTGCGACAATGTGCCAATAGAGAATAGGCGCCATAGAAGATAACCTATAAGGAGTGTATCGAAAAGTAGTTAGCAACATTGATTATTGAATAAAAAGCGAAAAAAACATTCTGACATCAGTTTTCGATATATTGTAGAAAAATTACATTTTTATGCATTTCACTGATTATATTGAAGAAAATCCTAGTTTCTGTGAAACGCTCGCACTTTGGACTTGATAATCTTCATTAAATTCTGCACAGTTACTTTTGTGACTTTCCTGGTGGCAGCTATCCAGTTTTTTCAACTCCTGCATGTTTTGGGACACTGTATCTTCCTTCCGAAAGTGCCGCTTGACAATTGCTCAATACCTTTCAATTGGCCGAAGATCCGGGCAGTTCGGTGGGTTGATGTCATTTTCCACGAATTGTGCATTATTTTTTGACAACCACTGTAGAACGGAGTTGGCGTAGTGGGCTGAAGCCAAATCCGGCCAGAAGAGAGGAGAAGCCTTATGCTTTCTGTACAGTGGCAGCATTCTCTTCTTCAAACATTATTCCTCGTACACCTTGGCGTTGATTGTGCCCCTCATGAAGAAAATCGACGACAGCAAACCACTGGTACAAATTACTTGCCAGACCAACACCTTCCGTCCAAACTTTTCCATCGTCACCGTGGTGTCAGCGTCGTCCAGGTCCTGGTACACCGATTTCGTACCGACGTCTTTATCCTCTAGAATCCGGTTATACAGTTTTCGCGCTCTTGTTTTGGCCTGAACTTGCTGTACCAGGGACTTTTTCGGCACCTTCTGTTTCTTGTGCGTTTTCAGGGAGTTCCGAACTTTGATCCGTTGAATCATCCCAATGCTGGTGTCCACTTTCTGAGCACCAAGTGTGCAGAATTTTCTTTCACGTTTCCGGATCAATTCGATTCATCATTGAAACGATAAACCGTACCGAAACCAATCGATTGCGCAGCTGTTATTGACATGTAAACAAACATGTCACCGCAAAACACGCTGCAAAAAATTAAGCCATTTCAGAGTAATAGCTGTTTGAATGTTGCTAACTACTTATCGATACACTCCTTACCTTTCATTTGCTAACGCCAAAGTAATATTTGGTATAAACACATATGAATGTATTCTTTTGCATTAATCGCTGTTGTAGTTGTTGAAACAGCATTCTTGTTCTCGGCATCTTAAACCTTAAACAGTGTGCTTTTAAACTTATATTATTAATTAAACAACATTCTGAATGCTAGCGTAAACCGCGAAAAATATTTAAATATAAGCTTTGAACACCATGGCCTGGGTTGGCGGTTCAATGCATAGGGCGCTGATCTTATAAGCCAGCTATCGTATGTTCGAACACCGACCTGGAAGGGTTCATAGTATCAGTTGGATCGTAATACTAGTCACGCAATGATTATGTACGCTAATTTGTTCATTTGGAGCAGGATAAAACCCGGTGGAGTTGATTTCTGTCAATCTTGCTCTCCAACAGGCATAAAACCTCCTAATCTTTTGCATCAACATAGTACAATCATCCAAATGAATGCTAAGAATCGGCTGCGAAGTCTGTGAAACAGAAAGGCCAAATTCCACAAAAGGAATGTAATGCCAAGACTTTGCTTTTGAACACCATCTAACGAAATATTTTGCTCGACCATTTTGTTCAATTTGTTTCGCATAGTCTCAGACTGTATTGCTTCACCTAATTAGTTTTCTATACATGTCAAGATTATTTATAAAAGATGTGCACTATTTATGTATATTTATTTGCAAGATTTCGGTATGAAATATGTTTTAATGAAGTCCGATTCATACGATTTTTACGCACTTCGTTTGAGTGGATTTTCAAATATCTCTGCATAAAATTAACAAAGCTTACCCGGAACAGTAAAAGAATACACTGCTCATGGAACACAGTTTCAGAAGTCGTATAGTCGTAATTTATATTAATAGAATTTTAATTTATCTCTACGATAAATTTGTTTGGCAGCATTTCAAACAGTTAAAGTCAAGAATTCCCAAAACATGTTGAAATCGTACTTGAAAAACATTTTCATCTTATGGTTTCATATTATATTTAGAATCCTTTTATATGTTAAGACACAACGTCTGAATTTATTTTATAAAGAAAACCAATCTAACAGAAATATGCCTGAAATTGTACCCATCATGTTAGGTGCGTTACGTTTCAGCAAAATAATTTCAAATTTCTGCAAAATAAGTTCAAATGGTTCATGATCCGTGGACCATTGATCATGGTGTATTCTCATAAAAAAATTGTCCCGAAATCATGACTCATTTTGCTCATTTGGAGAATTGAAATTCTGCCCGTGTGGCTGCCTAGTAGAGATGGTCGGGTAAGCAATTTCTCAAACCCGAACCCGATAATAATGTTGCTTCTTAATCCGAACGCATATAAAAAGTAAAAATCTTTCCCTGTACTCGACCAGAGCCCGATAAACATTTTAATCAAATTAATCAAATAAAATGGCCCTAATGGCCCTAACGGACCTAACAGACAATGCTTCAAATCTTTCTCAATATAGGTTACCTGTACAACTAAATTTAAATCATTTTAGGGTGATTCTATTTCTTATCTAGAGAATATATTAAATTTCACTTTTCAATCTACAATGAGTCGGATGAGTTCGTACTCTGCTAAAGGTAAACTCCGGAGAAATTTTTAATGAGTGAATGGTCTGAGTAGATATGTCAGTTTTGCAGATATATTTGCAATTTACAGGGTAGTCAAAATAAAAAAAAAACATGAAAGTTCCAAAGAGTCTCAAGGCAATATCGTTACCGAACTAGAGTATGTACGAATTACATTAGCCTTTTTATATACATTTCAATCAAAGCTTGTTTACATTATTGCGTTTTTTTCCCCTGCAAGTAGATAACACACTGTTTTAGCAACCACAAATTGGTTTGTGCAGATTTGTTCTACACGACTGACGCCTTGTTTTACCTTCACCTTGTTTCGTCAAACTGCTGGAGGCGGTGTATCCGAAAGGGATCTAAGTTTATATTTACCTCCCCGCAACGAACTGACACCGAACACAGTCAATGTCAACCTGTTTGAGGCTTCCCATTAATTCGTTTCTAGGCCTGTGCCGTATGACACGTGACTCCCGACATCCCGGCCCACACAAATTCCCGTCCCGTTCCGTTCCGTCCCGTGCGTGCTCGCGTGCAAACACACAGCCCTCGGACACAGGGCAAGAGAAATTGTCGGATAAACGTAGAGAGCCACACGAAGCGGTAATTCAATTTGACACCTTTCAACGATGTTCGGCCGACGGGTTCCACAATTGTCCAGTCTCATGGACATTACCGATCCGGACAGCGGATGTGATATTTCGGCTTCGGAAGAGAATTAATGTATACATCGTTAGATTCAGCATTTATCACGAAGTTCAGTTTTATTGTGACACTATTTCTTGCAAGGGTTATAAGTCGCATCTTTTAAAGGGCTTCGACAGTGTGTTGGGATCTGTCCAAAGAAAAGGGTTTCCAGTTTGAAAGGAGGGAATGTTTAGCAGTGCTGTCGATACAACGAGGTGGCTCTCGGAGCGAGTTTCGATAAGGTTAGTCGGTGAAGACAAATGTTTCCGATGTAGAGATTTTTTTAAAAAAAGTTAGGTTCAAACATGAACATTGAAAGTCAAACTTAGCAGCTTAAATCCAAACTCTATAGTTTATATTTTTGTTGTTATCTGTGTTTTGTTGTTTATTTGAAATACTAACGTATTATGCAAATTTGATAATCATTCTGTTCGATTAAGTTCAGAAGTTTTTAACTGAAATCATTAGCTTACTATTCACAGTAAGTGGCAAATTTTCTTCCTAGCTCATCAGTAACTCAATGTTTAAGAAAGTGAGAATTTGCTGAACTAGAAATTATTTCCTTTGATGCAGTTATACTAGCAAAAGAATCGCTTCAAAGTAACTTGTTGTCGTTTTAATTCATAGCCGGACGTATCACTTTTCAATCTATTTGTAAAATACCACACTCTTTCACTTCACGTGCTAAACTTGTCACTCTTGATTTGTTTTGTAATTTTGCTTATAAACAACAGAGAAAAAAACAAATATAACTGTTTACCAAAAACATCGAAAGATTTTTTCTGATTATAGCAAAGTACATTGACAAATATTTGTTGTGTAAGTTTCACTGATAACGAATTCAAAATGTGCAATCATCCTGCATTATGTTCTAAGTCTGAGTCATTAAAATAGTTGATAGTTTCGAGATAAACTAAGAAGAAGATGTTTCATAAACAGGTAAACTGCATATCATTCATCGTAGATAGTTACTGCCTGTGCCTTGTGAGTCCTGAAAATTGAATATAAAATAATAAGTCAAAGTAAAATTTGCTAATTTTTTTAGAATCAACGTGCACCAAATAAACTTGTGACGCGTATTTGCATTTCTCGTGCTCAGAAGACGCTTCTGATGTAAACTCAAGTCTCTTTTGCTGATATAAACTTAAGTGTTTAATATGCGATTTTTGCCTTTCTCGTATAGAAAGGCTATGTAATTACTGTGAAAACCGACTTTTGAACCGAGGTCCGGAGGGCCGAGTGTCATATACCATGCGGCTCAGTTCGTCGAGTACGCAAAATGTCTGTGTGTGTATGTAACAAAAATGTGCACTCGTTTTTCTCGAAGATGGTTGGACCGATTTACACAACCTTATATTTAACTAAAAGGTCTCTTGGTCTTATTACCTGCAATTAAATTTTGACGGAGTGTACAAAAAATGGAATGAAGTGCACTAGATTTTATCAGAGCCGCCTAACCATTTTTTTCAACTCAGATTTAAATTAAAGGCCTTATATTCTTCGTAGTACTATAACCTGCTATTGAATTTTATCTGGATTTGACCTCCGGTTCCGGAGTTACGGGGTAAAGTTTGCAAAATGAATTAGAAAAAAGTGCATTCGATTTTCTCCGAGATCGCTCATCCAATTTTCACAAGCTTACGTTCAAATGAAAGGTCTCAAAATCTCCTATAATCATACCGAATTTCATTCGGATACGACTTCCGGGTTCAGAACTACAGGCTGATTAGTATAAAAATTTCATTTTTCAAGAGTGGTTGGTTAGTTCATGACGAAATACGTTGATTTTAGGTACACCGGATCATCGTTCCTGGTTCCGGAAGTACCAGAAAAGTGATCGTGTGTTCCAAACTGGAAATCATTCCAATTTTTCCAGAAACGGCTAGATCGACCTTCGCAAACTCAGATTTAAATGAAAAGTATTTTGTTTCCATAAGTTGATATAGAATTTAACCCAGATCCAATTTCCGGTTTCGGAAATGAAGTGTGTATGAAATTGCAACCTGTCATATAGTGCTACAATGCAAAAAACACCAGAATTCTGTTGAATTCGGCTGAAAATTGTTTCAATTTATATGTTCTGCTAGTTGTTGGTCAAATGAACCGATTTCAGCTATACCGGTTTTCAGCTCTCGGTTCCGGAAGTACCAAAAATAGTAGTCAAAAACTCAAAAACGAAACTCTCTTTATTTTCTCAGAGACAACTAAGTTGATTTTCACAAACTTAGTCTCAAACAAAAATCTGCGGTCTGCATTTATATAAATAGAATAGACTGCTTTTGATATTTGTTCGGATCTGACTTCCGGTTCCGGAACAACAGGGTGATGTGTGTTTAAAACAATTAAATTTTGAACCATCATTTACAGCGAAAAGGCACAAAACGATTATATAAACTTGGGTCAAAACTTGCTAAAATTTTGAAAAGGTTGTGCTAGCGTATACCGAAACAAACTTTTTTGAATTCAAAATGCCTTACTCTTCACTATAGGGAGCCCGGTTGTCATTTAAAAAGCACAAAACATACCCGGCGATCGACCAAAAGGTTAAAGCTGGGTAAAAATAAACGATATGGAAAAAGGTACAAAACTAGCCGCGTAATTTTTTTCTGTCATAATTTTGAACGATAATAACTCAGTCATTTGTTGATGGATTTATATAATTTAACTATCATTCGATTCGGGAACCTTTACCTTAAACATGCATGTCAACGTTTTTTCAGTGTTTCAATAGCTTACTATCGATAAATTGATTAGATTCGACCTATGTTTTTACGAACCAACCACAGCAGTCCATAATGATGTCATCCTTTTGATTTCTCTCGCACGGCCTATGGTTTCGATCGTTGTTTCACACCTTGAATTTTGTTCAGTAGCAGTTCTGCACAAGGAGGAAATCATAAATATATGCTGTGTAACATTTTCTACTCAGTAGTTGCTTGCCTGTAAATGAAGAAGGTACATACTCAAAATGGATTCTTGAGCTCGGCATATTAAAATGCCGAACTAGATCAGAAACACGGCATTTCACTAATTATTCAGTAATTCACATCCTCTTTTCCAAAACTCGTTAAAGTAATATTCTAATATCTCGGTAAATGCGTCTTTTTGCCATAATGTTATGCTGAACTGGTCAGTAAACAAGAAATATACCGAAATCAGCAAATCTTTCAGCTTTTGCTGAGATTTCGAACAGTGTATTAGCTTTTACTGAAACTCGGTGAGACACTTGTCATCTAATATCAGTTTTGCAAAGCATCACGCTGCATTGCCCGTGGAGTTAGAAAACATATAAATTAGATGAAGGAAGATGATTTTTATATCTATCTACTTTCCATATATACTTACAAATATTTACCTTTTTTCAGGTAAAAGCGTTGAAAAGCACTATAAATAATCGTATTTAGCTGTTTGTTTTTGAGGGTTTGTTATTGTTTTGTGTGCTTTTTTCGGGATTTGCTATTTTTTTTTGTATACTAAATTGAATGCACTTCAATAAAACACCCCCTTTCCCCAACCGTGCACTTGGCTGCGCAATTCTTGCCATTATTTCGGAGATTTAGCAATGTAATTCAAGTGTGTAGCTCGTCCAGCGAGGGAATGACTAGATTGAGAAGTATATGCGTACGCTTGTTAGATAGTCACTTTTGCATTGTGTGCGGTTGTGTCGGTCAAATTTTCCGTCTGCTGCACACCGTGTTCGTTTGAGTATATTAAATATCAATTAGCTATTGATGAATCGAATCAGCGTGGTCACCACAAGATAGCGTGATAGTGATTCTTTTGACATATCCCATGTATTTAGCAAATTTTTTGACGATATTTTTCATTTTACTTGGGTTACAAGTAGTAAAATCTTGCAAATATGCGTAAAAAAATGATTATTCGAAGAAAATAGATTCACGTTTCCCGAATAATCGATGAAGTTTATTCTAGCACGATTTTTAATAAGGAGAAATTTAATAAGATATTGTAAATAAGAAAATATGAAACACCTCTTAGGAATGATCGCATTAGTATCCTGCTTCTCGCATTCGCATTGCTGTAAACAACGCGAGGTGACACACAACTACTGAAAAAATAAAATACAATAAACACTCGCGGATTGGTTTGATGCGAACCAATTTTGAATTTTCAGCTTGAATCGTATGACTGACTTGTAAATCTCCACAATTCATTTAAATATGATAACAAAAATCTGATAACATCGACAACGATATGCAGATGGCGCTTCGATCAGTTGACATAGTTTATTTTTGGGCGGTAAATTCACAGTTTCCATCGCTTGCCACATCTGCACTGTCACTCAAAATAACTGTTTCGACCGAAATAAGTTGTTTGATACTTATTGAAATTAGACTTTTTTGAGAGCAACACTTTGACATTGCATCGTACTCCCAGTGATGCCAACTCTCCTTCAGATAAATCAAAAAGGTAAATAAATAAACAACTTTAATTTAAAGTTTTCTTAAAATTTTAGAATAATTGAGCACTATTTGACGCGTATTTACTTTTCCCGTGCTCAGAAGACGCTTCTGATGTACACTCGAGTCTCTTTTTATGCGTTTTTTTGTATGTGTTTTGTTTTGAGAATTTTCAAAGTAATGCGGTTTTTTGCGAATTTTCAGTTTTTTCTAAGACAAAACAAATCAAAGGTATTCTTGTTTTGTCTTCAAAATACACGAAGCATCGAGATTTGAAGTTATCTCGAAAAATTACAAGGATCAGCCCCATGGGGTTGTTCGAGCCATTGATTTGGAACAAGGCAACCAAAATTTCTAATGATCTACAATCGAATAGATTAATCAATCGTCACACTTTTGAATTCGCAAATGCACTAGAGTTTGCTTAGATTGAACTTTATTAGGAACCAAAACCGAACAACGCAAACCCAGAATATAGACTTTATTTGTCTTGATTTGTATTTGTTTTGTAGCCGACGAAATTACACCAATAGCCCAAATGTATGCAATTATATGTTTGTACATACTTGCGTTACGGATATCGATATTGAAGCTACTCTTCGTCAAGCTTGTGTTCAAGTTTTGTATACAAGCAGTTATTTTTATAGCGTTTCTCTACCATTACAACCATTCTGCGATTTCGGTTGAAGCGATAAACTTTTTCTTATTATCAATCGAGTTCATCTTATATAAATTGGAAATTAATCCTATGAACTCCAAATTTACCCTGGGGTAGTTGTCAATTTCTCAGGCGAAACGCCGTAACATGGAATTTCATCCGAACTTGCATGACACAAGATCACTGCATACCAATTAAAGCTTCAAATCGTCTTATGGCACTTTTTGTCTTGCTGTCTAGTAACAACCTACCTCTAGCATGTTACGTGTAGGACTGAAACGTTAGCTATAATTTTGCTTATATTTATAGATACGCGTGCTTCCAACAGCTTCGTTTTTGCATCGATTGACCAATCAGAGCAATGCTTTCCCTTCGATATATCGCTTACTCCTTCAAAATCATCGACTATGACAGGGAAATCCAGTATGCCGGAGATTTTTCGCACACAAAATAGGACACTACTAGCTATGTTATTAATCAACATTTCAATGATATACAATTAAAAATACATGGCTATGAACATTCAAATCAATACGTAGAAATATTTCCAATTAAATGGTGACATAACATTAATAATTGATACAAAATTGACTGAGCTGTAATTGTTCAAAACCTGACCACATTTCTACGTGTATTTTTCTTGAGTTTCTAATTTGCACCCCTATATAGAAAACAAAAATGTGTTCCACATTAAATAAATTTTTTTAGTCGACTCTGAGACTTTTCGATTTCAAGAAAAACTGTTTTTTTATGTGGATCACATCTTTGTTTCCTATATATTAGTGCAAATTAGAAATTCCTGAAAAAATATATGCATAAATGTGGTCAGGATTTGAACGCTCACAGCTCAGCTAATGTTGTATCAATTTCCAATATCATTTCGCTTTTTGATTGGAAATATTCCACGTTCCGATTTGAATGTATCAAGCAACGCATTTTTAATTACACATGATTGAAATCATGATTATTAACGAGCAGTATCCTGTTTTGTCTACTACAAATCTTAAACCCCCTGTTGTCTTACTGGATTTCCCTAACGGAGACGATAATTTTGAATGAGTAGGCGATTTATCAGCTTGGAAATATCCCTCTGATTGGTAGGGCAATGCAAAAGCGAAACTGTGGAAGCACGCTAATCTATGAAGATAAGTGAAACTATTTCCAAAGCTTCAGTCTCACATGAAACATGTCAGAGGAAGGTTGCTGCTAGACAGCAAGCTTCACACAAAGCGCTTTAAAACGATTAGAAGCTCTAACTAGTATACTTTGAACAATTGTCAAAAAATAGTCCGCGCGTGACTTATGGGTCATGCGAGTTCGGATGAAATTCTATGTTATGTCATTTTCGCCAGAGAAATCTGTAACTGCCCCTTAGTAAATTTTGAGTGCTTAAGATTATTTTATGATTTCAATAATTTAAATTCACTTCAACCGAAATCGCAGAATGGTAGAACCGTAGTGACCACAAATCGGCCACAATAACACACTGACAAGAGAAACTTTACGCTATAGAAGCAACTACATCCAAAATAAATTTGAACACAAACTAGACGAAAAGAAGTTTAAATATCGAAATCCGTAAATCCAGCACATAGGTGCACATATTTGGGCTATTGATTTCAATTTAATGCAAAAATTACTAACACAATCAAAAACGGCTTATCTCGCCCCAACGATGCGAAATAGTTGTAGTGTCACTTTCGTAGATTGACATTTGTCGCGGAAACTCCTGTGGTGCAAAGCAGAGAAAAAACTTTTTCTGATAGCCAGGCAAACAGTTTCCGTAGTTTTCCGTAGAAAATACAGCCGTAAAAAATCTCCGAGTCCGTACATCTACGGAGATTTCCGTAGATCTGACATCGCTGATCGCCACAGCAGGAGCGAAACAAAACTGAGAAAGTCAGTGTTGCCATTTGTTTACAATTATTTGACAAAGAAAGAAGTTCAGATCCGATACCAAAGTGGTAAGATCTGGGTGACTTATTTGATCATTTTGCACTAGATTAACTCTTTTGCATTTTGTGCATATGGAAGGATTCTTAAAACCGACCGAACTAATGGTGTTCAGAGGATCGATTTCTCATTCAATTTGAATCAGTTCTTCAAAGTAGTAAAATGACTATGTGGATGTGTGTAGTTATGACGGTTCTATCAATGTTTCGAGCCAACCCTAACGCAAGATTGAAGAGCTGTCATAAAATTATGAAACCTAAAGAATCGTTTGAATATTAAGACGCTGTCGTTTATTGGCTTGTCGTGTCAGCTTGATTGCTTTGTTATTTCCTATTATCTTTCAATCGTGCTTTTGTCGTCATAGTGTTGCAATCAACGAACATTTTAGTTATATAAGCTAACAAATTCCTTGTAGTACAATCAATTATAAACAATTTCACGAAGAGTTTTGGAGATACTTCAATCCTCAATAATACAAATTATTGCACACAAAAGAATCTAAAGAAATAATCAATAGCCTTCTTCTTTAGATTACAGTCATAAATATTCCCTTAAAGAGGCGCTGCAATCAGCGTTGCCAGGTTGCCAGATTTGTCTGGCAAATGCCAGATTTTCCTCATTTCGCCAGACACTCAAACTAACCAGATCTTTTGCCAGATTTTCCAAATTTTCCCAGACTTAGTCAGATCTTACTAGATCTTTACGGTTTTGGCCTCTATACGATATGTGGGGCGACCTTTTTTTTTTGCTCACTGAAAATGAAGCCCGGCAAAAATTTCCTTGTATATAGGAAGACCCAGACAAATCCAGATAAATTTTTGAGTTTTGACAGATTTTTGAAAAAATAACCTGGCAACTCTGGCTGCAATCATTTTTACTGCTGTACCTGATGATCCCTTTTATTATCTTCAATTGTCATCTGATCCAAGTGAGCCCACGCATTTGTAAAATAAACAGATAAATGAGAATGAAAACCCGCAATTAAACGATAGATTACTATCATCTGGACTTCTTAGCGGCAAGAAAAAGTAAAAAATCTACTTGCTGGGGGGAGATTGGGGTGGGTGCAAATTATTGTTCGATTGATAGACACTCACCGCGCCGTCCCACGCAAACGTTCGATCGAAAGGTCACTCGTTAGGGGGCAACCCGCTTTGTCGTCCAGTGCCGATTCCGTACAGGACAGGACACAACTAATCGAGTGACACACCTTTCCGATTGGAATAGTCTTACAACGGCATCCGTTCTGACTGGATCTTCTTTGTTTTGTTTCATTTTATGGTTCCGCAGGGTAATGGAGCAGGATCGACACTCGGTTGCGGCGGAGATTCATCCGGACGAACAGATACCGTTCGAGGACCACGATTTTGTGGCCCACTTTCAGCGCGTTTCGATCTCTGGCGAAGACACCAGCGGGGTTCCACTGGACGACCTGGAACGGGCCTCTACCCTGCTGGTTAAGGCACTGGAATTGCGGCTCAAGTACATGTGGAACTCGCATCAAACCTTCCCGCAGACGACGGCACGGTTCCTCAAGTCGTCCCATCCGGAACGGTACACCCACCAGAGTAAGATGTCCATTGAAGGTGAGTGGCTCACTTAACAAAAGTGGCCTATTTTTGACAGTAAGCTTCTTCCTATTATTATTTTCAAATCTTCTTTCAATTTATATCTTCCTAATAAACTTATATTTTCGTGCATATCTGTCGTCAATATTTTGTTTTTTGTTCTTGGCATTGACGGCGGCTCTACTGTTCGTTTATCAACGGGCTTAATCATGCTTTTTACGGTTAGTCTATGGTTTGAGAGTGAAATGTTGGTTTGATTGTTTGTTTTTTTTTGTTCATATTCGGTTGAGCGTGCGATGGGTAGCTCAGATCACCCTGCATGTCAAATAAAACTGCAATGAAAGTTAAAACCTGCATTACGTTTCTAATCGAATTGGTAACAAAATCTATTTTTAGTTTATTTTTAAATTGCACCTTTGTTGCAACCTATATATGTCGTATTTAATTTACCACCTAATAGCAAATTTCGTATCCCCCATCACTCGCATCAATGACACGCTATGATTTTTGATTTTTGACGTTAGGTTCGAAATGATTTATTTGACATCAAATTTATTCAGTGATCACTTTAACCCTTTCACGACCATAAGAAATGTGTCAGTACAAGACAATATTTTAGCTATTGGGGGTGTAAATTAAGAGAATATCACCAGAAAAACATAGCAGGGTACATAAGTTTCCTATAATTTCATGGGAAATACTTTTCCCTATGATTCTGGGAAATTAATAAAAGAAGAGTTGGGTTTATTATATCGTAATTTAATTTATTGCTTTAATTGCTTTCACTATCAGAATAGTAAAATGAATGATTTCATGTACTTGTGGACGTTGCACATAATACATTTATTATGTGTTCTATTTTCTATACGTCATTTTGCACAAACTTTTTAGTGCAATAAAGATTGATAGTTCTTTTTACTTTTTCGTTCAAAAACACATTTGTCACCTTGGAAATAAGTTTTCTTTAACATTCAACAGAAAAACATCGATTTTATAGTAATTGCAGAATCTATAACGATTTTTATAGAAGAGAAACATGTTTCCCTTGAGCGTTAAAGGGTTAACAAGTCTCATACATATCAGTTTTCCCATCTTTTGTCGAAGAAGGTCTATGTTGTATCACAATTTACTAATACAAAATAACCTTCGGTGTATCATAGAATTAAACGTCAAAATTCAATAAGTACACAGAAAAAAGTACCTACAATAGAATCCAACCACTTAGTGAAAATAACTTACTAGTGGGTAGATATTACTCTCCCCTTAGTATATTTTTGCAAGTGCCTTAAGGAAATTACTTCCCGCTTGTGAGAACTTCTGGCAGCCGGTAGAAGCCTGGCAAGATTCTGGCAGCTGTCAAAATTTTGCAGGTTAAATTGCGTCATTCCCTCATCACGTCACGTCTGACAAGAACGCTCTTCCTTCTTTTCTTCTGTTCGACTTCATTTGATATTCGTCAATCCTGCATGTACATCCGAAAATGAAAACGAGTCTTGAGACCAGGTAAATGAGATCTAAATACTGGTACTTTAAGAGAAGTAGCTTTGCATACCATGTTTGGTAGTGCAAAAGCTATGTTATTGCTCTTTATTCGAACTTCTAATTTAAAAAAAAAAACAAACGGCTCTAAAATGAAGAACCGATTCAAAACAGTTCTGGCAGTCTTGTATGGCAAAAATTCGGAAGAAACGCAACCGTTAATAACTAGGTGAAATTCTCTGCCAGAAACGGTTGTTGCATTGCTGCCAGATTTCTTTTGTAATTCTGCCAGCACTCCGGCAAAACCTTCTGGCAGACGCTGCCAGGCATCTGGGAAGAAATCTGCCAGGCACACGCAAGCGGGAACCTTCTTGTCTATTTGTCGGGAGCATACTTTTCGAATTATTTACCCTCTTAGAAAAAAAAGTTCAACGGTGGTCCTTCATTGGTCCAATACGTTGGATCATTGGTCCAATGAAAGTCCAATCAATTGTTCAACGGGAGGCCAACACGGGACCTTCGTTTGCCGATTTTGAAACAGATCGTTGATTTGGCCAGTCTGCCACGTTTTTTCTTAGCAGGAGCATCTGCTGTATAAGCAGCTAGATGTTTGGCCAAAACTTTGGCTTGCTTTGTCTCGACAGCAGCCTGCATATCACTGACAATTTTTCACGATTTGTCGAAAAAATGAGGTGTCGGTAGCCGAAATCGGTAGACTTTTTGAAAATGACAAAAAAATCTTTGGTTGTGCAAATTTTGATAGCATCCTTTATTAAATCACAAAATAGATCTATTTCTTCTCATAAATATTCAAACCACTTACCTTCCCGATTGATGCTCTTCTATTTATGATACTATAAAAAAAAGTCAGAAAAAACTTTTGTGTTGATTTTCACGCAATTAAAATTTGGTTTTGAGCGCAGCAAAAAGTAGAAGCGTCGGTTTGCTTTGGTATTTGGCACACAAAGAACGTGCTGCTATTACACACACATGACATTTGTCCGAATGACGCTATCTACTTTCTGTCAAAAGTTACGGTGGGGTGCCGGCAATCGAACACCTTCCCCTACCGGTAGTAGGACTAGGATAAAATTCAGTAGATAAATCATGGGACTATCAATGGTTTGTTTGGTTACATAAGGTTACATAAGAGGTAGGCTATGAAAAAAAAATTCTTGAAACTGACATTTCTACTCTAAGCACACTACCTCCGGAAGCAGGGTTTAAACCGAATGAAAATTGGGATATTCTTCTGGTATCTTAAGACCTTTCATTTGAATATAAGTTTGAGAAAATTGGCTCAGCCATCTTCGAGAAAAGTGAATACACACACACACACACACACACACACACACACACACACACACACACACACACACACACACACACACACACACACACACACACACATACACACACACACAGAAATTTGCTCAGTTCGTCGACCTGAAT
This sequence comes from Malaya genurostris, assembly GCF_030247185.1. Classification (NCBI taxonomy): domain Eukaryota; kingdom Metazoa; phylum Arthropoda; class Insecta; order Diptera; family Culicidae; genus Malaya; species Malaya genurostris. The sequence goes on from NC_080570.1 coordinate 132,026,539, forward strand.
CGAATGGTATATGACATTCGACCTTCTGGGCCTCGGTTTAAAAGTCGGTTTTTGCAGTGATTGTATATCTTTTCTACAAAAGGCAAAAACTAAGAGCTGCGATAATTATGATTTGCATTTTTAATAAATTTTTTACCCTTCATAAAGAATTGACAGGAAAGTTAGACCTGAAGGCTGAAACAGCGGTGGTTTTTTAATAAGTTGTCAAAACCATCTTTGAAGACTGTTTGCTGCTCAATAACAGAACACAAATTACTAATGGAATGTTAATATCCTTCGTTCAAACTTGCAATGAAACAGAATAAATATATTTGGGAACGACACTCTACTTGCCTCCGAAAACAAAATTACGGATATCTTCACGGAAAAAATCCGACGTTCAGTATCAACTCTATACCAATATTTGAAATAGACGAAATTGTTTTTCCCAAGCACAAAAAGAATAAGAGCTGAAGATAAAAACGCTACCGAATATCGCATAAAACCAACAACGTTTTCTATTATTGTTATAGTTCAGTCCCAAAGGAGTTTGAAAACATGACAACCACAGCGGAAATTAATATAAAAATCGTACCATGTGAAAAAAAACTTGTTAAAAGGCGAATACACTTTGAAAGTGGTATGAAAAGTAAAGGGCGGATTGGAAATGTCACAGTCCTAATCGGATTGACGTGAATACGAATAATTTCCTCTAGTTTAATGCATATGAGACAAACAATAAAAAAGCCTTTCACCAATTATTTTTAAATGTCAAAATGAAAAATGGCGGAGGCTCAAAGAAGAAAATCCACAATATTGTTTCTGTAACTGTATTCTGTATGTGGAACTGCATTCTGAACCGAGAACTATACACAGGAGCTGAATTCTTGATACTGGAACTAAGCTATGGACCTGAACCAATCGAAATGATGTGCATAAGATGAACTTGGTTTTCATTCAGTTGAATCGGCTTCGCAAGTTAGAATGAACAAAGCATATCGAGTGTTAACCTTGGTAACGTAGAAATGTCGCTTACTGTCTCAAAACCGTCGTCGTGGGTACGAGAAAGGCTAATATGTTATGAGCTTTCCAATTTGATACTCGTTGATAATATACATTTCAGAAAATTTTAATTATGAATTATTTGTGGTTATGTCATACAACTGAAAGTTTTATCATAAATTGATGGTCATATTTTCGATGGCATGTAACAAAAATTATGTTGAAATGTTAGATCCGACAAGAGATATTCACGATCAAAAACTTATCACTCTCCCAGAGTGGAAATTTCAAAAAGTAAAACGTATTCACGTCAGACTTACATTCTAATATATCTCTTTAAAAAGAGACGAAGATGTATAGAATTGGGATATTGTGAGTTATTTTGCATTTAGAAAATATTTTATGACGATTTAAGCTGATGTTGATGATGATGATAAAATAAATATTTATTTTGAATATTATCAGTAAAGGTTATTGTTTTTAAGTTATAATTTTGAAATTACGTACAATATACTTTGATTACATTTTGCTCCATCCGCGAATAGAATAAAATCCTTCTTCTTCCATTGCGAGTAGATTGAAATTCGATCAATGATATATTGATATATCAATATTGATACACACATGGTTAATTAACTAAAGCTTTTGTTCCAATCTGTATTAAGATCCCTCAATTTAAGACAGATTTAAGACAGATAAATCTTCACTAAAACGCAGATTGCTTATCGACTGCTACATTGCTGTTAAGCAAATGATCAACTCACTTTGACAAAACAAGGCGCATCTCACACGCATTGCTGAGTTTTCGGTAATTGAATATCCATAGTCCATAGTTAGTTACGCACTTCAAACACAGTGTGAACCTCATTTTATCATTAACTTTCGGCTGAAAAGTTCGTATCGTTTAATAGAAACACATTTTTTTGCCAAAATTCATTTTTATTATTCAACATAACTGCCATCAGAGGCGATACAGCGATTATAGCGATCTTCCAACTTTTCGATACCATTTTTGTAGTACGATTTGTCCTTTGCCTCAAAATAAGCCTCAGTTTCAGCGATTACCTCTTCATTGCTTCTACATTTTTTACCAGCGAGCATTCTCTTGAGGTCTGAGAACAGAAAAAAGTCACTGGGGGGCAAATCTGGAGAATACGGTGGATGAGAGAGCAATTCGAAGCCCAATTCGTTCAATTTCAGCATGGTTTTCATCGACTTGTGACATTGTAATTGTGAGCTCACGCGGCACCCATTTTGCACAAAGCTTTCTCATATCCAAATATTCGTGAATAATATGTCCAACACGTTTCTTTGATATCTTTAGGGTGTCAGCTATCTCGATCAACTTCACTTTACGGTCATTGAAAATCATTGTGTGGATTTTTTTCACGTTTTCATCGGTAACAGCCTCTTTTGGACGTCCACTGCGTTCATCGTCTTCGGTGCTCATATGACCAGTACGAAATTTTGCAAACCACTTACGAATTGTTGCTTCGCCCGGTGCAGAGTCTGGATAACACTCATCAAGCCATTTTTGTCGTGAATACGACTTACTTTACTATGGGGTGCCTTTTCAAAATTTACCCTCTGAGAGAGTGATAAGTTTTTGATCGTGAATATCTATTGTTGTATCTAATGAATCAACATAATTCTTGCGACATGCCATCGGAAATATGATCACAATTTTATGATAAAATTTTCAGTTTTGTGACATAGTCTCAAATAATTCAAAATTAAACTTTTCTGAAATGTTTGGTATAAACGAGTATCAAAGAGGATAATTCATAAGGCGCGTTTGCCTTTCTCGTATTTTTAAAGCTCATAGCTCAGTGATCTGTGAAAGGATTTATATAATCTAACTACCAGTAGAATCGAAACTTTTCAATTTAAACGTGTATAGCAAAAGCATTGAAGTATTTCAATAGTACACCATTGAAAAACCTGTCTCATTTGCTCCATGTCAACACCAGCCAATCAGAACGCGTTCTAAGGAGGAGAACAAAATATCTGCTGCTGAACAACAAATCGTCCGGGAAAAATGTTCGGAAAAGTGGTGAATATCGCAGTGAGTTCCTCAATTTGGTCCTTGTGAATGCTAGAAACGAATCCCTACGGCATATTGATAGTTTCTTTCAATAAATTATGCAAATCCGAAATGAAATAATCGACAATAAAATTCTGTATGCGGCTATTTTTATAGCCGTTAGGACCGCCCATTATTGAAAAAGCTACAAACGAAATCAGGTAGAAACAAGCCTCTCAACAAAACTTGAATCAGTTTGGATTGTATCGCCACTGCGAGCAGATGTGTTTTGTGTCGTCTGCACGCTTTCGACAAGAGCGATTACGTCACAGCTGCCAGTCATTAGCATTGGGAAAAAAACAACGGTGGAGAGCATTGCACAAGATCAGCCGTTCTAATGGCTCTAAAAGTTTTCTAAAGAACTATTAGGATTTGTTGTTTGCAAATCGTAGGGAAATATCCTCAGTTTACTGCAAATCAAGAACAGTTTGCTTAGATTTGTGCACTTTTCGCTGTGTGAAACTCACAGTAATCGAGATCAAGTGAAGCCTTCTTTGTTTTTGCGAAAAATGTGAAAAAGGGGAATGCGTGCATAATTCATACAATTGATCGGAAGTGTTAAGGAACATGTCAGTTGTTTTCGTATTCACGACATCCAGTTATGTCTCTGACATTACCCACCCGCCTTTTTTGGTATCGGCGGCACTTTTTTTTCATCAAAAAGTAGTGTTTCATCAACACACGAAATTCCTTTTTTTCCATTTTTTCCACAATAACAAAAGTAGCTTCACTCAAAATGCAATATTTCATAAACTAATAATCAGACAGCTGTCAAATTTATACACGTATCTTTTGAAGGTTGGTACTAACTGAAAATGGTATGGATTTAATTCTAGTGGCGCCCTCTCATAGAAACGATACGAACTTTTTAGCCGATCTGTTAGTATACTTTTACCCTAGGGCAAAATTACTAACGTTCGAAGGATGTATCCTAGTTGGTAACATATAAGTGAAACGTTCCAGCAGTCTGTGAAATAATTCAGAATCTACACTGAATAAAAAAGTTCTAAATTGAATGTGGGTCTAAATACCGTCGGTCATTTTGGTTTCTAATATCGAGAACGGAAATAGCTAAATAGAACACTTTCACAGACTCAAACTTTATATGGAAGAGAACATAATAACGAAAGCAATCTGATGACCTTACTCAGTGATCTAAACAGATATAACTTTTCCCAGTGAACCTGTCTGGAATCCTACCCGGAAACTTTAGGGCTACGGTCCTGAGGTCATGAAACTGATTCAGAATATTTGTCACAGCTTTTATAAAATAGCATGTATTGAAACGAATCCTGTGAAGTATCAAAACAAACCACCGTCCAAACCTTCCAAATCCAGCCACTAAAGAATAATTATCTGGCTTCCTTTTGTATTCTGTATTAATTCGGATGTTCGTTGTTTCGTTAAGCTTACCCTGTATATTGCCCGAAACATCTCCTTTCCAGTTTATACAAATTGTAAAATCTTTAGTTGACAAGTTTTCTTGTTTATCAAGTTATCAACAATCGGCAATGAATTTAACACGTACACAATTTTCAATTTGTTACCTGTTTAATCAATCTTCGGTTTTTCCGCTGTTTCAGACCACCCAGTCAATCCTCCCCAGAACACCGAGTCACCGTGGCTCATCGAGTTCCCGAACGACTGCAACTACACGATCCGCTCGAACAATGGCGTCTTCGAGGTGTTCCGAGATGCCGAAAGTACGGTACCGTTCCCGTTCGAGTATACCAAACTGCCGGACTTCGTGCAGGACATGCAGATGATGTGTTCGATGATCGCCGACGGTCCGTTGAAGTCGTTCTGCTACCGCAGATTAAGCTACCTCTACTCCAAATTTCAGCTGCACGTACTGCTGAATGAATTGCGCGAGCTGGCTTCGCAGAAAGCTGTACCGCACCGGGATTTCTACAACATCCGCAAGGTGGACACGCATATTCACGCTGCCAGCTGCATGAACCAGAAGCATTTGCTGCGATTTATCAAGAAAACGTTGAAGAAAAACGCAGACGAAGTGGTGACCGTCACCAAAGGTGAACAGATGACACTGGCACAGGTGTTTCAGTCGATGAATTTGACCACGTACGATTTGACGGTGGACATGCTCGATGTGCATGCCGACCGAAACACGTTTCATCGGTTCGACAAGTTCAATGCCAAGTACAATCCGATCGGAGAGTCTCGACTGAGAGAAGTGTTCCTCAAAACGGACAACTATTTGAATGGAAAGTATTTTGCTAATATCATTAAAGAGGTCGCTAGTGATTTCGAAGAGAGCAAGTATCAGAACGCTGAACTGCGACTGTCAATCTACGGTAAGTCACCGGATGAATGGCACAAACTGGCAAAATGGGCCATAGACGGTGATGTTTACTCGGACAACATTCGCTGGTTGATACAGATTCCCAGACTTTAGTAAGTCATTTTGTGACATCACAGAGAATATTTGAAACTAATTTGTTTTTAATGGTTGACTTTCAGTGATATTTTTAAAACAAACAAACTGATGAGCTCGTTCCAGCAAATTATAGACAATGTATTCAAACCACTTTTCGATGCAACGAACAATCCTAGCCAGTTCCCGGAATTGCACAAGTTCCTACAGTACGTGATTGGATTCGATTCAGTGGACGACGAGTCGAAACCGGAGAATCCTCTGTTCGACGGAGATGTGACGACCCCCGACCAGTGGACAGATGACGAGAATCCTCCGTACGCGTATTACATTTACTACATGTATGCCAACATGACCGTGCTGAACCACTTCCGTACGGAGCGTGGCATGAACACATTTGTCCTGAGACCACACTGTGGAGAAGCAGGTCCAGTACAGCATTTAGTTTGCGGTTATCTAATGGCGGAGAACATTTCCCACGGTTTGCTATTGAGAAAGGTACCGGTGCTGCAATATCTCTACTATCTCGCACAAATTGGTAAGGGTTCATTTGATGATCGGCGTCATTTGCTGATTTTTTTAACTTAAATTCTCACATTTTACCAGGTATTGCCATGTCACCGCTATCGAATAACTCACTCTTTCTAAACTACGACCGAAATCCATTCCCGGAGTACTTGGCAAGAGGATTAGCGGTGTCACTGTCGACTGATGACCCGCTACAGTTCCATTACACCAAGGTAATTAATTGGCAATCCGTGACACTATTTTTTGGTGCATCATGATCAAGTTGTAATATTTTCCAGGAACCACTCATGGAAGAGTATAGCATTGCGGCGCAGGTGTGGAAACTGAGTTCGTGTGACATGTGCGAACTGGCGCGGAACAGCGTGCTGATGAGTGGATTCCCGCACAAAATGAAACAGCATTGGCTGGGACCAAATTATACCCGCGAAGGCGTTGCCGGAAACGATATCACGCGTACTAATGTGCCGGACATTCGGGTTGCCTTCCGCCACGAGTCGTTGGTGGATGAGCTGTCCAACATTTTCAAAGTTCACAGTGAGCTTACGTTGGAGTTGGTCGATTGAGGCATATGGTATGATTGCGGTTGCCATCCACGCGACAGGGGAGGGATTGAAATATTGAGAATCTTTTGAAGTCGTATTTCCATGATTGGATGAGAATATACTGGTAAAGTAATTGGATGACTTTTTAAGCACAGCACGTACCTCAAAATATTTATTATTAATTTTTTTGTTGAGATGAATTTATCGTTTGTTAGGCTATTGTGCACGTGTAATGTGTTTTCGACGTCTGTCAAAGAGGACGTTTGATGTTTCAAATTGTGTATTGTCAAAAAGTTCCCAACGTTTAGTGAAGAAGCATAAAAAAAGTATAAATTTCCTGTTGTATCCCTTATAATAACGGATCATAATATGTTATGTGATTGGAAGTAATATATTCAAATTAATTAATTCAAAACGTTGATTGATGGTTCTTAATTTATATTCTAAAATATCCGAAAATTCACTGTTAAGTAACGTTACCATACAAAAATGCCAATTTTCTCGAACAATTTTCTGCAAAAACGATAAAAGAAATGGTTTGTTTATAATCCATTTTAGTATAACTCCCGCTCAGTGAAACATTCCCCACAGTTTCAATACCACAGTATATATACAGGTTTGCATACACTCTGATTTACAATTACCACTCGAATTGTTTGTAGTATTGTTCTGTTATAGTTTTGCAGCAAAATACTGTTTAAAATTATTTGAGCGTGCTGATACAACTGTTTAATCGACAGTGTCAAAAGAAACAGAAAAAAAACATTATAAATGTTTTGCGTTGCTCTCGTTTCATTCGTTCAACGTTGATTTCAACTCTATCGATTAATGTAAATCTAATGGATTTGATGCCATCCTAGAGAAGACCTGCCGCTCTATCCAATTGAACTACAGCTGTATTCGAGTTAGTCATGCATTTTTCCTCATAATATATTCCACATTTGTGCCACTTTACACAAATTACAAAACTCAGAAGTTTATTCTAACGGTTTGTAGCAAGTAAAAAATTATCTTCGAGTATGATGTACAGTTGGGACAAAATAATATATTTTATGTATTCGACGGACTAATAATTATTAAACCGAAGGTGTAGCTGTAATCCTAAAATCTGAATTGGTCAGATCAATATACAAATGAAGCAATGAGTGTAATATTTACATTTACCAATGTCTATTTATGATAGGTTATCATGTATTACTGTTATATTTGGTATAAAAAAATTGATGTTATGTTCCATAGAAGATAGAGCTACTCTAAATGTGGTTTAGAATAATCCAGTTGGACTGACGCGAAATAAAACTTTTGAATTCGCCTATTTATTACAGCAGGTGGTTGGAGAATTATTAAAAAAGCCATATAAAACTATATTACAACGATAATAGCCATAGTGAATTCATGTCATATGGTTCAGCAGAAGTACTTTATCATTATTTTAATCACCTGCCATTTTTTGTTACTACAGCATATTATAAAATAACCATATACTATATTGTAACCAGTGTTTATGGTTGAATCAAACACATACCATAACAAATGAGGTTACCACAACACAAAAGATTTTTATATAATTTGAACTATACCAGTTGCTATTTTTAATTATGCGGGTCGTTTGTTAAATTCTGGAGGCTGCAGAACAAGCCCAAACCAAACGATTTCTTGGCCCATCGTCTAACAGAAGGCCTCCAAACCCTTGGTGGGACGAAGAGTGCTCAGTTGCTAAACACGTGAAACAAAATGCTTTCAAGACGTTTTTAAAACGAGGAGGAGGAACTCCTCAGAATTTTGAAAAATTCTTGACTTTAGAAACCAAGTATAAGAGCATACTTAGGGCCAAGAAATGTAGCTATTGGAGACATTTTGTCGAAGGTTTGTCAAGAGAAACCTCAATGAACACTCTTTGGAATACGGCCAGACGAATGAGAAATCGTAACGTAGGAAATGAAAGTGAGGAATACTCGAACCGATGGATATTTGATTTTGCAAGGAAAATTTGTCCAGATTCTGTTCCTACGTATAACATAGCATTATTCGGGAGTCTACTCCAAATAATGGTTCCATTGATAGCCCCTTTTCAATTATGGAATTTTCCATAGAACTCATGTCTTGTAACAATAACGCTCATGGGTTGGACAGAATTAAATTCAACTTGGTGAAGAATCTGCCCGATATCGCTCAAAGACGTTTGTTGGAATTGTTCAACAAGTCTCTTGAGCAAAATATTGTTCCACCTGACTGGAGGCAAGTGAAAGTTATCGCCATTCAAAAGCCGGGGAAACTAGCTTCCAATCACAACTCATATAGACCAATTTCCATGTTGAACTAGAAAATTGTTTGAAAAACATTATTCTTCGACATCTCGGCACTAGGGTCGCGATGAACGGTTTGTTGTCAGATACTCAGTTTGGCTTCCGTAGAAATAAAGGGACGAATGATTGCCTTGCATTACTTTCATCTGACATCCAAATTGCTTTCACTCAAAAACAACAAATGGCACCTGTATTTTTAGACATAAAATGAGCATTTGATTCAGTTTTCAATAATGTTCTTTCAGACAAGCTCCACCAACATGGACTTCCAGCGATTATAAATAATTATTTGCACAACCTTTTGTCAGAGAAGCGCATGCATTTTTCACATGGCGATTTGGCAACATTCAGAATTAGCTACATGGGTCTCCCGCAAGGCTCATGCCTCAGTCCGCTCCTCTATAATTTTTACGTGAATGATATTCAACAGCTGTCTAGTAACTCCATGCACACTAAGACAATAGGCAGATGATGGCGTGGTTTCAGTTATTGACCCCAAAGCTGTTGTTCTGCAAAACCTTAGATAACTTGTCCGTTTGGACTGTTCATCTGGGTATCCAACTCTCTGCTGAGAAAACAGAGCAGGTCGTCTTTTCAAGAATGCATGAATCCCGCGCAGCTTCAGCTTCATATGATGCGAAGAATGGTAATAATTATCAAATCACAATAGTTTGGGTCCCGGCTCATTGTTCCATTCCAGGCAATGAAAGAGCCGATATTTAATAATAATAAAAAATAATTTTTAATTATTGTGCTTGTGGCAAAGGCTATCGCGATATTGATCATGTCGTTTGGACATGCGTGGAGTATCGTGATTTCAGATCTCAACTAATAAATTCCTTGCGTACCCAAGGTAGACTATCAAATGTCCCAGTTCGTGACAGTCTTGCTTGCCGTGATCTTCCTTACATACTTGCCTTACCTAACAGCTATAGCCCTGGGGTGTCCTTTGCTGTATCAAGCATACGTCTCCACATAACTCGGTCCATGGCTGCTCGTCGCCAGCCACTCAAGGCACGGATACTTCTGAGATCACCCTCCACTTGATCGATCCACCTTGCTCGCTGCGCTCCTCTTCTTCTTGTACCAGTCGGATTAGATTCAAGAACCATTTTCACTGGGCTGTCGTCCGACATCCTTATCACATGCCCAGCCCATCGTAGATGTACGATTTTAGCTGTCCGTACGATGTGTGGTTCTCCTATCAGCTGTTGCAATTCGTGATTCATACGTGGTCTCCTCGTTCCGTCTTCCATCTGCACTTCGCCATAGATGGTCCTCAGTACCTTTCATTCGAAAACACTGAGGGCGCGTTGGTCGTCTGCCAACATCGTCCAGGTCTCGTGGTCTTAGAGAACAACCGGTCGAATGAGCGTTTTGTAGATGGTCAATTTCGTGCGGTGGCGTACTTTTCTCGATCGAAGGGTTTTCTGAGTCCAAAGTACGCACGATTCCCTGCCAAAATACGTCTCTGAATTTCTCTGCTGGTGTCATTATCGGCGGTCACCAGTGAGCCCAAATACACGAACTCGTCAACCACCTCGATATCGTCACCGTCTAACAATATTCGTGGTGGGAGGCGCAGTGTTTCTTCCCTAGAGCCTCTTCCTTACATGAAACTTCTTTATCATTTCATTAAGTCCATTGGAGTTCCAATTTAATTTTTATTGTATGGTGCTACGATCCCACTGACACTAAGAATCCTTCCAGGTTGGTACTCGAACATACGAGAACTGGCTTGTAAAACCCGACGACTTCACTGATGAGATGACTCTTGGTACAGTAACCCTATTTCGGTCGAGTTCAATTTTTCGATACAAAAACATCACTCGATCGTAACACAGAACAGGGGTGTTTATTAAAACTTAGAACTAAATCACACTGTGTCCATTGATTTTAGTACCGATAGTTTTCTGGACGATGTTGTGCTATTAGTGAAAGTGGATTTTCTCAGAAACTGACACACACCAAAGTTATCTGTTAATTTTATTTTTTACATCGTAACTTTCTCTTAACTGTGGTTAGCAGTAGTGTCAAGTAGCTGATAGACTTTCGGCCGTTTCGCTAGACGGAACAAGCGATACTTTCGAGCTCAATAGTTGTCCTGCTATAGTGCTATCGAAACATTTTTCAGTCGCATCTGTTATTATTTACAGCAAAAAGGTGTAATAAGAGGGGAGGTTACAAGCAAATGCATGACTCTTACAAGTATGTCAATAGTTTCAGTCACTCTAAAACATGATGAATATACAATACAACTTAAGGTACACACTTTTTTTCATAATGATTGCTATTGATTGATTTGGTATGATTTTCTGGTTTCTAACGGTTTTGTAGTTTGATTTTGCCGACATCTAGAATGGCGAATTCATTCCTAGCTTGGTACCAAAATCCAGTCTCGCTCGTCGAATATATCGATTATTTACTCTGCAAAAATAATTAACAGTATATTAGTACAATCTCCGGTGGAATAATCTGGATAAAACGCTCACTTGATTTCTTCCCATTTGAAAAATTCGGTAAGTCCGAACGTCACGGCTATGGTGAAGAACAGAAACAGTACGATCGGCCAGACGCGATCCATCTCGTTCCAGTAGTAGTCATCGGTACAGATGTGAACAACGACGGTGAGGATATGAAACAATACAAGCCCGGCAGCTACAGAAACCCAGCACAGGTTACTCAGCGGATTTCGCCGGTAGCACGTGTAGTCCCGATGGACGAAGGAAGTCGAAACGGTTATGAAATGCAGAATCGTTCCGAGCAGAATGAAACTTCGTGCTACTGACAGATCTTTGTTAAAGTTCTCCGGCACGTCATCTTCGTCGTCGGAGAATATCTCAATCGGATGCGACAGGAAGGAACAATAGGAGATGACCAGAAACAGTACCACGATGCTGAACTTGATTCCGTAGCACCAGATGACGAAAATAATTAGACGGGAATCGAGTGTGGTCTGTTTCTTACCGGTGGCTCGCTTCATAATTCCAGGATCGACGTTGATTCGGAGCAGCGAGAGGGAGATCAAAGGTACGGCAAAGCACATTACATAGAGTGCATGGTGAGGTACAATCATAGGGGGCAGTGAGAGAATCGCAGTGATTGTGTTCATGACAGCCAACGAAACTCCGCAGCAAGTCCAGAACTGAACGCAGCTCCACAACCCCTGTATGAAACGTCGAGACAATTCTATGACAGCAACTATCGAGATCGGGTCGTCCCGGCAGGTTGCGATCGAACAGGAAATGGAGTTCAGCAGCCGACTGAGATAGATGGGTGAAACGGTGACAATTTGTTCAGGAATTTTTCGAAATAGTCGGCTTTGCGGCTTCAGGTTAAGCTTGGCTTTGTTATTGTAAATGTTGGATTCTATATAGGCAGGATAGTCTTGACAGACTTGTGGGTAGAGTGGTTCGATTGCGATTGAACAGTCCCCTTGGAGGAAAATCTCCGAGTTGGAATTGGAGGCGGATGAACCAAGACATACAACAATTTCGCCGTACTGCTGCATTATTTTCAGCATCTCTCGGGTAGCTTCCGCAGAACAATCGGTGAATAAAGATACAAGTAACGGTACGTTATCGACATTTTCCAGATGGGGCCGAATGTTTTCGATTCCTCGAGGAAGTTTAGCTCGGTTCGACATATCGAAGTTGATTGGCGCACTTTGTTCGGTACTGTCTGTCAAGCAGCTTAGTGATCGACAGTTTTCGTCGTGTGCAGCGCAATCCATTGCCGAGTCTTGGGAGGTTCGTGAGGTCTGGGCTTGGTGGTGCCTTAAGTCGCCAAGCTCGAAATTATCATTACAACGATCCAACACTGTTTTTTTAATGTGCCCAATAATGGGATCCAACAAACTCGAGTCCGGATTCGAGATCGCCCCTGGGGCAGATGAGCTCAAAGTTTTCGATCCTTCCAGATTCGGTAGTAATTTATTTAGTTCATTTTGTTCATCTAAATCCGGTTGATCAGTGGAACTCGATGGGTGTACTTTGCATTCAACGTTCCGCGAAGGTGACGGCATTTCACTTTCGTTATCACTCAGCAAAGAGATATGACAATTCCAGCCCGATTCTAGTCCCATTTTTTCCGAGAACACTCTCGAACGAAGTTCGTTCTCCTTGCTGAAGTGTACAAATCTTATGCATGCCCGCTCCAACCGTTCGATCAGCTGTACAATGTCCGTCTGGGCTTGATACTGCATCGTGATCATTCCGATAAAGACCTGATGGCACTGCATGTCATAGCACCCATCGACATCGGAAATATCGTCGTCCTTGTTTTCGGTGAACAACAATGAATCCGTACTGATGGAGTGATGAGTCAGTGGGGCACCTCCGTGTTCGTAATCCAGCGAACGTTCTCTACAGTATGCACTTTTGTGGATCTTGCGTTCGGGTGGTAGTTCCAAATAGGCTACATCCCCTGTACTTCCTCCTGAAAGGGCTCCAGTTATTCCGTGTCTCAATGGTTTGTAGGAAAACGCCGTACAGTAAGCGGTTAGAGCACTTCGCTGGTAAAAATCTTGCGCACGTTTTCGTTCTTTTTCCGTCAGCGGTTGCAGATCATAACCGTCCCAGTAGTCATCACAGCTGTCCAACACTATGTCAGCCGTTCCCTGAGTCAACAGCTGCAAGGATCCGCCCGGAGTTTCACGCATGACCACCGACAGCGAATGGGGAAAGGGAACCTTTACCTTGGCTGCCAACTGAAGTGCTCGAGCGAACTTGATATCTCGTCGGACAACGTCTGGTAGCTGAAAAATGAGAAACAGACGGTGGTTAGCATCGACGGTAGTTACTGGACACTCACCAGATGCCGGTAGCTCGATATTTGTCCCTCCAGGTTGAAGATATCTCGCGCATGCGGAGTGAATCCGATTTGGCGGGCCAGTTCGCACAGACAACGGCTGAGTACGGTACATTTAGGAAGGACAAAAAAAAACGGGTTATATGGATTGGCAAGGCACCAGGAGATCGAGATTGTTTGGTGAGGGATGTAATTTTAACGGTTTTCTTTTAATGGAGGTTCATGATGGCCTAAGCAAATTCAAACGTGAGCGCATTTCCAACAGAAAATGATTTACTTTTCGATGAACACAAAGTTAAGCATTGGACACACCAAATAAAAAGTCCTGCGAATTCATGTCATGTCGAAATGAAACTCTAAACTAGGCTAACGAACTGATAAATTTTGAAAGTACAAAAATTAAACCACAGATGAAATGAAGAATTATCACACTCACACACTTACGAGATTTTATTAGAACTGATTTACGAACAAATAATTAAAAATTTTATGCAAGCTGTGAATATATGAGCTCAAAATCTGAACTAAGTGTTGACAAAAAAAAATCATAAAATGTTTAAACGTGAAATGTTTAAACGTAAAATAATAATTTGATTGACTGATAAGTGCAACACAGGCTGAAGCATGTTTCTCCTGGTTGCCAGAAGTAGGCGTCGTCACCTTACTTGTGATGATGCCGAACGATCAACTAGATGCTAACTGATTATCGTGTATGAACCAATGCACTTTACTTTCACTGGACCACCAACAACAGTCTCGCTGTGTCACAAAAACGAGGCACCTAATGACGGATGAATATTCTATCTCACTCGATCATTTTGAAAAAATTCACGTATTATCAAAATTTGAGTCAGCCAAGAAGAATCATATATGCTTTCAGGTTAGATAATATTTCATTGACTAAAAGAGCGACCAATATTGATCGTTCTAAGGAATCCAATCAGAGCTTAAGATTGTCACGCATTCTCAATGGAAAAATCCAATCCATCCGCCTCATTTTCGTTATTTTCACTGTCGCATTCGTAAATGACCGACACCAAAAACAAACAAAGAGAGACGAAGCATTTTCATTTCTCATTGAAAAAATGAGAGAGTATAATTACCAACGTCACTATGACACTCTATGACAAGATGAAACCGAACTAACGTCTGCAGGGAGAATCAACAGTATTTCAATTGTTTTTCTTTCATCGATGTATTAAAAATCTGTGACGCTTGACTATGAAGAGTGTTCAAAATATGACAAATCTGGATAATTAGACCCCTGAACCTTTTTGAAAACCAAAACTAATAAAGATTCAAGCACCGACAGGTAAAAGTCATTGTGAAAGTTCTTTCTGTCATTATCAATTCGCAAAGCTTCGGTTGAATAACGACACTGCATACTATGGGATAGTATTGAAAACCAAAAATGACTGGAAGGGCAAATAAAAGAACAAAAAAAAAAGACACAATTTTGAAACTACTGTTCCGCTTATGGCGTCGACTGGACTTGGATTTCGTTCTCATAGTTTGCTAGCGAAGCTGAGAGTGACATTAATTTCTCGTCATTTTCATCTATTCCGAGTCAATGAAAATGACTTTCATTAGCTCTGAATCCAATACTTAAAAAAATAGACATCCATCTCGTGACGAACAAGGTGGAACTAGTTCCATGTTGCGTTTAGCACGCACAGCGTTGCCAGGTCATTTTTCCAAAAATCTGTTTTTGGCGCAAAAATCTATCTGTACCATATCGGTATCAGAATTTCGTCAAAGTTCACGGAAAAGTCACCAAAGCTCATTTTGGTGAGCAAAGGAAAAAAGGTCTCATAGCAACCTTTTCTCCTGTCTATCCATGCTATCAACAAAAATCGGCATTTATCTGTACGATCCGTGAATTTTCGGTATTTTGGGAGTACATATCTGTATTGCGGTATAGAGGTCAAATATCTGTATAAATACTGAGAAATCGGTATACCTGCCAACGTTGAGCACGCATCAGAATCTGAAATCTCAGTTGATTTTTCAATAGGACGTATAAGCAAGTGACAGTTTCTCTTTGTTTATTTTCTCTTCCATTAATTATTAAGCGGTTCCCACGTTCCCACTTAACTCTTTGCATGAAATGATACCCAAAACTTTCGACTTTCAAACAGAATAGTGACATCAAAGAAAATCTTTTTAATCACATCTCAATAATCGAAAGAGAGAGTGATTAAAGAGAAACTGTCACTTGTTTATACGCCCTATTGAAAAATCAACCGAGAAATGTAAAAAATAATTGAACATGATGTCCACTTAGAGGTGTAAATTTTTCTATATTTGTGTTGTTTTTTCTGATTAAATACAATATCGCCTATAAACAACACAAGCGAAATAACAAACCCTTCAAAGGTCTGTGTAGAGTTAGAATTAAACTTATCGTCTTCACACTGAAATGTTATGAATTGGTGTTCAACTTTGCCCTAAATCAAGCGAGCTGATATTGTTTATTTATACCACTGGAAACGTATATTATAATAAGCCTGAACATCAGTGGATTAATTTTTAAAATCTAGAAATTATAATTCGTTTAGTTCTGCGTTTACATTTAGAGTTTTACACGAATTGAAAGTACATCTGACATACATTTATGTTAATAGGGATTCTATATATAACAATGTATTCTCTCCCGAATTAGTAAAAGATTGTATTTTAATCCGTATTTACAGTTATTTTTTTTTTGTAGTTTGATTCACAGTACTTTTTGGTATTTGGTATCACTCAAGGCACGAACGCTTCTGAGATCACCCTCCACTTGATCGATCCACCTTGCTCGCTGTGCTCCTCTTCTTCTTGTACCAGTCGGATTAGATTCAAGAACCATTTTCACTGGGCTGTCGTCCGACATCCTTATGACATGCCCAGCCCATCGTAGACGTCCGATTTTAGCTGTCCGTACGATGGGTGGTTCTCCTAGCAGCTGTTGCAATTCGTGATTCATACGCCGTCTCCTCGTTCCGTCTTCCATCTGCACTCCGCCATAGATGGTCCTCAGTACCTTTCTTTCGAAAACACTGAGGGCGCGTTGTTCCTCTGCCAGCATAGTCCAGGTCTCGTGGCCATAGAGAACAACCGGTCTAATGAACGTTTTGTAGATGGTCAATTTCGTGCGTTGGCGTACTTTTCTCGATCGAAGGGTTTTTCTGAGTCCAAAGTACGCACGATTCCCTGCCAAAATACGTCTCTGTATTTCTCTGCTGGTGTCATTATCGGCGGTCACCAGTGAGCTCAAATACACGAACTCGTCAACCACCTCGATATCGTCACCGTCTATCAATATTCGTGGTGGGAGGCGTAGTGTTTCTTCTCTAGAGCCTCTTTCTCTCATGTATTTTGTTTTCGACGCATTTATGGCCAGTCCGATACGCCTAGCTTCAGCTTTCAGTCCGATGTAGGTTTCCGTCATCTTCTCAAGGTTACGTGTCACAATATCTATATGGTCAGCGAAGCCAAAAAGTTGTACGGACTTTCGGAAGATCGTGCCACTCGTGTCGATCCTCGCTCTTCGAATCACACCTTCCAAGGCCATATTGAACAAAATACAAGAGAGTCCATCACCTTGCCGTAGCCCTCTCCGAGATTCGAAGGGACTCGAGAGCGTCCCAGATACTCGGACGTAGCACATCACTCTATCCATCGTTGCTTTGACCAATCGCGTCAGTTTATCCGGAAAACCGTATTCGTGCATGATCTGCCATAGCTGTTCTCGATCGATTGTGTCGTATGCCGCTTTGAAATCAATAAATAGGTGATGCGTGGGTACGTTGTATTCACGACACTTCTGGAGAACTTGTCTTATTGCGAATGTTATCCCGCTTAGTACGGCTCTACGAATTCCTTAGCTATTGGTGGTAGACGACGGCAAAGGATTTGGGAGAGTACCTCGTAGGCGGCGTTGAGCAATGTGATTGCGCGGTAATTGCAACAATCTAGCTTATCGCCCTTTTTGTAGATGGGACAACCACTCCACCCATCCATTCCTGCGGTAGAATCTCCTCCTCCCAAATCTTAGAAATCACCCAGTGCAGTGCTCTAGCCAGTGCCTCTCCTCCATGTTTGAGCAGCTCGTCTGGTAACTGGTCATTGCCCGCGGCTTTGTTGTTCCTCAGCTTGCCGATCTCGTCACTTATCTCTGTCAGATCAGGTGCTGGGAATCTGTCGTCGGCTAAGCATGCACCCAGATTGATTCCTGTGTCGTTCTCTGTATCCTGTGCTTCGCCATTCAGATGCTCGTCATAGTACTGCTTCCACTTGTCGATCATCTCACGTTCGTTCGTGAGAAGGTTACCACTGGTATCTCTGCACATTTCAGCCTGTGGCGTGAAGCCTCTACGTGAGCGGTTCACCTTTTCATAAAATTTCCGTGTATCATTTGCGCGGTACAGTTGTTCCATCGCTTCGCGATCTTGGTCTTCCTGGTGGCGCTTTTTTCTCCGGAAAACCGTGTTCTGTCTGTTCCGTGCCTGTCTGTATCGTTCTGCGTTCGCTCTAGTGCGATGTTGCAGCATCCTCGCCCTTGCTGCATTCTTCTCTTCGACCAACCGCTGACATTCGCCGTCAAACAAGTCATTTCTTCGATTCGATAACCTCGCACCTAGTACGGTTGCAGCAGTGCTACTCACACCGGACCTCATAATCCTCCAGCCGTCTTCAAGAGTCACCGCGCCAAGCTGCTCTTCCGTTGGTAGCACTTGCTCCAGTTGTTGCGCGTATTCCTCTGCAGTACGAACGCTACGTAGCTGCTCAAGAATGAATCCCGGCGTTCCTGTGCGACGAGTGTTGTGCACCGTCGATAGTTTTGAGCGCATACAAACCGCGACAAGGTAGTGAGATCAGAATCAATGTTGGCACTGCGGTAGGTGCGGACATTGATGACGTCGAGAAAGAATCGCCCGTCGATGAGAACGAGGTTGATTTGATTTTCCGAAGGTGCTTCGAACTACCATTCCTCGGGAGGCTGCAAAGTTCACGCATTGTTGGCCGTTGTCGTTTGTTACCTCGTGCAGGCTCTTCAGCCCAATCACAGGCCTGTACATTGCCTCCCGGCCTACCTGTGCATTCATGTCGCCGATGACAAGTTTTACATCCCGCCGTGGACACCTGTCGTAGGTTCGTTCCAGCTGCGTGTAAAATGCTTCCAACTCGTCATCGGGTCTTGTCTCATGTGGGCAGTGCACATTGATGGTGCTGTAATTGAAAAAACGGATCTTGATCTTCAATACGCACATACTATCACTGATTGGCTGCAACCCAACCACGCGCAGGCACATCTTGCCCAACACTACAAATCCTGTTTCTAGAACGTTGGTTGTGCCGCAGCTCTGGTAGATGGTAGCCGCTCGATGCCCACTTTTCCACACCTTCTGTCCCGTCCAACAAAGTTTCTGCAGTGCTACGACATCGAAGCCGCGGATTTGAAGCTAATCATGCAGCATTCGGTCGTATCCTGGGAAGCCAAGTGATTTGTAGTTCCATGGGCCAAGCTTCCAATCGTAGTCCTTATTTCGTCGCGTAGGTCTTTGCCGATCATTCCGAGTCGTATTTCTTTCTTGATCGTACGTAACATGTGTTTTCCGGGCGGCTTGTTAGGCCTGCACCAATCTCCTGTCTCGCCGGAGGGCCATCGTGTCAGCACTATTTAGAGTCCCACACTGACACAAGGACGGTAATCAGCCGCTCCTAACATGAAGAACAGACGCTGTTTCAAGCCGCCCCAACATGGGGAACAGACGCTCGGGTAAGCTTGCTCTCTGTAAAGAGTAAAGTAATGTAAAATAAAGTAAAGTGGACTATATTAGCAGTTGATTCTCGCTTATATTTGCGAAATATTTATTTTCTTTTCACTGGACTACCAGCGAAAACTTTGCTGTCTTCGAGTCGCCAAAGTGCGGTGTTTTTTTCCTTCTCGCAAATTACTATAATTTTTACCGCACTAACACGAGACGACGTACTTACGTACGTTTTGCCAGAAGTGGGACGTTGTTCCCATCATGAGACACAATGAAAACAAACACTCATTCAAACAGCAAATAAACACAAGTAAACGCGTGAGTATACACAACAGAATATCTCTAAACTGCCAAATAGATGCTATTCAAAATCATTTCCACCTAAAGCTGGAAAGTATTACCGAAATAATAAACTGAATTAAAAAGCCAAAAAATTTATTACCAGTTTATAAACAGTCACACGAAACGTCAACCAACTAAGGTACGTTAAAAATTTCGCCCTGAACCATTCGAAATCGTCACACTACCAGACCATTTGCTATTTACCTGTCCCTATTGGTTTTCGAATTGCGATTGGAAAAAGGCTCACCAATGAGTTTGTAAGTGTCGGGATTGCTTGGAAAAGATTGATCGATTTACGTTGTTTTGAATAGAACCCACGCGGCAAAGTACCAATTTGAAATATTATCTCAGTGGAGCAAAAAAAAACCGATAGAATAGAGGAGGAATAATAATGAACAGCAAACACCAAATTAGAGACTTGGTATGCCTAGTACATACCCATGCATAAAGCAATTCAAACTCGACTCTACAATCGCATACCGGTTGGTCACGGGGACCAAATCCTTATCCAGCATGGCAACGGCTGTCACGTGGCCACAAAACTTAGCGTAGTGGGCCTGAGTGAGCGGACAACAGGTATTGACGAGGATGGCTAGGCCTACGGAGCAACAAAGTGACAGTAAGTTGGAAATCTACAAATCGTTACTGGTCCAGGCAGTCTGCCAACATACTTACCCAGGGGTTTCAAAGAACTCAGATGGTGCTTGTAATCGTGATCATCGAACTCTAGCTTGAACGGGCTGTGTTGATCGTGCGTAAGATCCAGTACCTCGGCAATTGCACCCGAACCTTCCTTCTGGGAGCTCTGATGAATGGGTTTTAAAATGGCCAAAGAAAGAAGGGAAAACAATCAATATTTGTGACACTCGGCGAAAGCGGCCGCTAATATGCTACTGAAAAATAAATACACAAATTTCATGTTGGATATATACGAAAAAACAGTGCACATCAAAACAGGAAAAATAGTTGGCATGGTTTAGATAGAGGAGTTAGTTCAATACCAGTTCTAGTATATGCGAAAGTGGGTGGTAGTGTTCCTGGCAGCACTGCAAAATTGATTGGACGTTAGGGTTGGTAATTGGAATTTAGATTTTTCATTAGTAGATTCAGGAGACTCGAACAGAATTGTTGTCATTATTGATCGATTTTGGCTCAATCTCGATATACTAAATCACAATTCTACTCCAGTCGCCAAAATCTACTCGTTCAAAGGCACACTTAAAGACGAAGCTGATGCAATTTGGATTGGGAAGAATTTTGAATTTTGACTTGCAATGTAATCGAAATTGATTCTCAAATAAATCCGAACTTCTAATCAAGACTTTTCCAATGCCCGTGTAGAAACCTCAACACACACGGTTTTGGTTTCTACGCATTTGAAGTGTTCTTTTGCTAGAACAACACTAACCTGCGAGTTCAGACTGCTTTGGTCGGACGAATCCGTGGTATGACTCTCGTCGTTAGAGGCACTTCGTAGGAAAAATACTTTTTCTGCTGTCGGATTCGGCCATGAAAGAATTCCTTTCTTGTCTACACAACAGAGAGCCTATGGATACCATAAAAAAATTAAACAATTAATTATAGAAAAACAACCTTGGCTCTTATCCAAGTACCGTTATTGTCCCCAGCACCTGAACGACATTAGCACTTCTACTGAGCAGTTCGCTACGACCAAGAAACAGTTGCCACCAGTAGTAAGCCACCAACCGACGAGGAAGTTCGACGTGTTCCAGATCTCCTGTCGGGGTGTCCAAATCTTCCTGGAAGGATTTTTGTGCTGCTTTTCGCATAATGGATTGCGGTATGGAAAGAAGTGTCTCCAGCCGGGCCGTGCCCCAAAGATTGATAGTGATCCATAGCAACGGAAAGACCAGTGGAAGCAAGGGAAGCAATGCAGCGGATGGATTGAGCAGAAAAACATTACGCCAATTGGTGGGAACTTTTCCGTTAAAATAAAAACCCAAGTAACGTAGGACACCAACTGTCAGTGTAAGTATTAGAACGACAATCCATCCACATTGCTGGATACATTTTGTTATGAGCAGATTGCGTTGCTGGTTGATCATCGTTGTTGGTCGGTCCAGAAAATTGTCCAACGTCGTTCGTAGATTGTCTAAATAAGGCGTCACAGACACCACACAAATAAGATCCGGTATTGGAGCACGAGCAATTGGTTTTTTCGGTGGATCCATAGCTTGCGCAAGACCGTAAGTTTCACCACATTTGAACGCTCGTTTACCGAAGACTTCAGTGCATGTTCCGGGTGCTACCTGACCTGGTCGCATCACTATGTAGTCCCCTCGCACCAGAAGAGCCCATGGGAGATTAACAATTTTCCCGTCCCGGTAAGTCCACTGGAGGGTAACGCATGGCGATAAAGGACTGCAGATGTGGGGATAATTCGAGGGAATCCATTCACTGCACAACTTAGTGCCACATTTAATTTCCTCTAAAACACTTCGGACTTTACGGAACATCTCCGTATGGCGCAAAATATTTTCGCGAACTATTGTTACTATCGTAAGTAGTAAGAGGAACAGGATGAACCCAGCTGAGTAACAATAACCGATCATAAAGAACGAGACGACTGATATCACCGTGGCCAGCAACGGGAACCAGTTAAGGGCACTCGTTGAGTTTCCTACCAAGGATGATTTGAAAAGTATGATCCATCTGAAAATATTCACAATTAGTGATTGTTTTGTCACGAAAAAACATTAAACAAAAACCTGCGCTTCGCAAATCTTTCTTCGTATGCCGTCAACACTACTTCGATGTCATCGTGTAGCCGCTGTAAGGCCATCACCGTGGACAGTCCAAGGTACTCCCGGTCACCGATTTCGGCATCTTTTCCACGCGGGGCGCAAATCCTCTGCAATTCATTTTCTAGGCCCATCCTCGGTTTCGATCTCGGTCATATTGCAGGAACAGGAATCAAACTATTTTTCTCACTAATCTTACACCTTATTGATCGAGGTTTTTTTTTTCTACGGATGAGTACGCATTTCGCAATGGAAAAGCAAATTACATCTACATTTTCTATTACAGCCTTAGCGAAACGAAATGTGAATTTTTCCACAACCGAAACAGTTAATAACACTGCAGATATAATATTATAATCTTTTCTGCAAAAATGATAAGAAGTGTCAGATGATGGTGTGCGATTTTCTTGTTTGTTTTTCGAAGCAACTTTTACGGCCAGGGATGCCAGAATGAAATTAGTTTTCTTTGAATGATATTAATAATTTTGCGTACATGATTTAGCAAAGTGACAAATTTGTAATAGATGACATAACATAGGACACTTTTAAACAACTACATACAATTTCGGGAATATTTACATGTATCAAACAATTCTTCTGGTCGGAAACATCTACCGAATTCGATTGGAAATCTACCGAGGTGGCATCCCTGTTCAAGATGTTTACAGCGTGTTCATCTGTAATCGTGAACTTTTAAGTTTGTGTTCATTATTAGGTTTTTTATCGTGACGACACAAATGAACAAGTATTCATCCTTGACAGTTCAGCGGTACTGTTTACAAACAAGCTTAAACAAAAATCGAAGAGCACATCTAAAACAATCATCTTTACACTTTGCAACTAGTCACTTTTATTTAATAAATATCAAAAACGAACCGTATTCAATCGTGAACAAATGTTTTAAAACTTTATTTAGGCGATATGGACCGTAAATGGTCTGATCAAATTTGTCAATAAACAAACAAAAGAAATTTCTGTTTACAAACAGTACTGCTGAACTGTCAAAATGTGTTCATCCGATTGAGGTTAGCAGTGACGGTAAAAAACCTAATGTTTCCAAAGTGACCAGACAAATCGAGACTTTTTTTCAAAGGGGCAAAGCTACACAAATCGACTTCTTCAGTTTAGGATAATATGAAATATTCTTGCTTTTAGGCAACAGGAGAAATTTTTATTATCATTGGTTTCCATGTTTCAACTAGTATCATGGTATAAATTTTACTTCTAAGTATGTCGATTTCGCTTAAAACCAACACTAACCCATTTCTATCCAGTCGAATCCTCGCATATTTTAGCTGATGAGATCGAAAATGGTGTGTTCTCTTATTTCTGGTAATGAAAATCGTAGTTCTCGGAAACATCCATTGGGGTAGGTTGGCCGAGTTTTGTGCAGGGTTTGTTAGCCGAGTTGTAAATTTAGTCTAATCAAACTTTTTTTTAGTTAACTTAATTGTTACGCTAATCTTGATGATTATTAGTGTTGTATGCATAGTTGATTAATATGCATGTACATATTACTATTTTCTCGGTACTATTATTCCCTCATACATATTACTTACTATAAGTTACTGTAGTTTTGTTATGAGGAGTGATATCTGCTCGATGCTATATTGTTTTTTTCTCTCCTCTCATGATTCCAAATGATTTGAGTTGTTTCCACTAAAAAACGTTTTCCATGGAGGCATTTGATGTGTTTCACATATTTCATCATACTCGGCCAACCTACCTCGGTCAACCTACCTCGGCCAACCTACCTCGGCTCTGAGGTTAGTTGGCTGATTTTTTTCTCCGAATTTGATTGTTAATAACCTTTTCCCTGATTTTTCTAGAGCTATGAAAAAATGCACAAATGTGCTTAAAAGATATATCTTCAAGACATCGTAAAAGCGTTTATCAAAAAGTCTAACCAAAATGAGTACAGAAATTCTGAAACGAAAATTCGGCCAACTAGCCCCGTCTCCCCTATTTGCATTTTGCGCTTGTAGAAATCATGTATTGCGGTGTCCACTGTGTCTCAGCGCAGACTAATCAGAAGTCCACAAATGGTAGCAGCATAGTTTTAGTTTTTCTAGACCTCACGTTAGATATAAAACCTTCTCAAAGTAACAAAAAAAAAAAACGAAATGTAAAACGTTGGGGTCTGGAATGTTGACATATAGAAAGTGTGTGCAAAATTTCAAAAAAAAAGGCGGGTGGGTAATGTCAGAGACATAACTGGATGTCGTGAATACGAAAACAACTGACATGCTCCTTAACACTTCCGAATATCAATTGTATGAATTATGCACGCATTCCCCTTTTTCACATTTTTCGCAAAAACAAAGAAAGCTTCACTTGATCTCGATTACTGTGAATTTCACACAGCGAAAAGTGCACAAATCTAAGCAAACTGTTCTTGATTTGCAGTAAACTGAGGATATTTCCCTACGATTTGCGAACAACAAATCCTAATAGTTCTTTAGAAAACTTTTAGAGCCATTAGAACGGCTGATATTGTGCAATGCTCTCCACCGTTGTTTTTTTCCCAATGCTAATGACTGGCAGCTGTGACGTAATCGCTGTTGTCGAAAGCGTGCAGACGACACAAAACACATCTGCTCGCAGTGGCGATACAATCCAAACTGATTCAAGTTTTGTTGAGAGGCTTGTTTCTACCTGATTTCGTTTGTAGCTTTTTCACTAATGGGCGGTCCTAACGGCTATAAAAATAGCCGCATACAGAATTTTAATGTCATTCTGTGTTTAGCTCTCTCCGAGTAAAGACGCATTTTTGAAAGTGTTATTGGAAAGTTTTCACGCGTTGTTCGATAGTTCGTCGGTATCCCAAGTAATGGGAAAAGCGGGCTCTAGTAAAGGGCAATCCAGCTCAGGTGCTGGCAAACGTCAGCATGATCCAGATGCCGGCGGAGACGAAGCGGCTGCAACCAAACGCCTGTTAGGCAAAAACAAGTTCGCTGGACTTGATGTTCAGGAAATTGAAAAGAAGGAGAAACTACCACCTTTCTACATACAGGGATTTCCTGCTACCCTTCGTACGGACCTCAACAGTCTGATCAGCCACGGTTTACAAGCAACAATCCGTATGTGTGCAAACGGATACAAAATCATCGTGCCATCTCGACTGCATTACAACTCAGTAGAGAACTACTTGAAGATGATGAAGCTGGAGTATTTCACCCACGACATCGCTTCCAGTAAACCTTTCAAGGTAGTTCTTCGTGGTCTACCGGATATGTTATTGGAAGAGCTCCAGAAGGAACTGGCAGATAACAAACTGAAGCCTGTGGCAGTATATAAAATCAAACGGCATAACCAAAATGTCAAATACCGGGATCAGCTCTACCTGGTACATTTTGAACGAGGTTCTACTACGATAAACGAACTAAAGAACATCAAAGCTCTTTTCCACATCATGGTCGAGTGGGAACGATACAAACCCGTCCACCGTGAGGTAACACAGTGCACCAATTGCCTCAAATATGGTCACGGCGCACGGAACTGCCACATCCAAAGCCGTTGCTCAACCTGTGCCGGAAAACATCGAACTGAGGAATGCGAACCGATGGGAGAACCGGCCATCAAATGTGCCAACTGCGGAGGCGAACATCACGCGACCAACAAAGCGTGTCCACAGCGAGCTGAATTCATCAAAGTCAGAAAAGCAGCGATGGAGAAAAAGCAACCAAAGCAGAAGCAGAAGCAGATGCCACCGAAAGTTCTGGATATGTTCTTCCCACCGTTGAACCCGATACCACCTCTTTCCACTCCTCCACCGCCTTCCCTTGGTGGACAGCAACAGGTTCCTCCAGGATTCCGTAGTTATGCTGATGCAGTAAACCAGCCCCCCACTGGTAATCAGCTCTACTCAATGGAACAGCTCGCCTTCCTATTTACGGAATTGGACAAGCAAACTCGTGCCTGTCGTACTGCGCAGGAACAAGTATCTGTAATGATGCTTTTTTATTACCGTCACGGGCAGCTCGTCAATAAGACTCCTTAATTGGAACGCCCAATCTTTGGGTCCCAAGAAACTGGAATTCGCCGAATTCCTCAATACCGAAAACATCGATGTTGCAGTAGTCACCGAAACACACCTGAAGCCAAACATCAGCTTTAGTCTTCCGGATCATGTCATCGTACGTATGGATCGCACCTCTTCTGGGGGAGGGGGTGTGGCCATACTCATCAAAAGAGGAATTCGGTACAAGCTACTGCCTGCTTTCAAACTTCGCTTGCTGGAAACCATCGGGATCGAAATGGAAACAACGAGAGGACCCATTGTCATCATTGCAGCCTACTGTTCGAAGCAATCCAGCACACGGAATGGTACGGCTGCAATGCTGAAAAACGATTTGTCATTGGTCACCCGACGGAATGGCAAATTTATCATCGGCGGAGATTTCAACGCTAGGCACGAAAGATGGGGAAATGGAAGGCGGAACCGGAACGGGCTCGTCCTCGCTGACCATCAAGAAGCTGGGCAGTACAACATCCTTGCCCCGGACTGCCCAACGAGATTGTCCAAATCGGGAGTCCATTCCGTTTTGGACATATTCCTCAGTAACATCGTCATCGACAGCCCTCCGGTCACCATCAATGACCTCTCATCCGACCACTATCCGGTGGTACTGACTCTGGACTCTCCAGCATCGACAGTGCCGATACAACATCGCCGGAACTACCATCGTGTCGACTGGCCACGATATCAACAAATCACCGACCAACTCATCGACGTCGATCTTCCACTTGGTACCCCGGTGGAAATCGACGCAGCACTATCAAACATTCATCAAGCTATCGTGGTCGCTCGGGATAGGACGGTTCCGGCAGAACATCATCAGGTGAGTACCTCTCTCCAAGTAGATAATACCACCAAATACATCATCCGTCTCCGGAACATCTTCCGGAGACAATTTCAACGAACTGGCGATCGTGCCAAGAAAACATCTTACAAAAATCTGACTAGGGTTATCAAGGAAAGATTGACTGACTTGCGGAATAAAGTATTCCAGAAAAAGCTGAGGCAAATTCCGCCTCATTCTAAGCCCTTCTGGTCAATGACGAAGGTGCTTAAGAATAAAAAACGACCTATCCCTCCACTGGTTCCGCCTGAGGGCGCAGATGAAGGGATACTTATAACACCCTTAGAGAAAGTGAATGAACTGGGGCGGCAGTTTGTGTGTTCCCACAATTTGGGACTTGACATAGTTAGTCCACATCAACGGGCCGTAGCCGACAGCGTAGCCGAAATTGATGGATCGGACAGTTTAGTACCTGAGGATATGAGAGTTACTGCCGATGAGCTGATAGCTTTTATGAAAAAATCAAAAAACATGAAGGCCCCCGGTTTCGACAATACTTTTAACATCGAGCTAAAGCATTTGAGCACTCGCTCATTTGCTTTTCTAGCTAAAATATTTAACCGGTGCTGGGAGCTTGGCTACTTCCCTTCAATGTGGAAGTTAGCTAAAGTTATCCCAGTACTGAAACCGGGAAAAGATCCTTCTTTTTCCAAGAGCTATCGACCCATCAGCTTACTCTCTGCCCTGTCTAAGCTATTCGAAAAATCCATCCAAAGCCGAATTCTCGCATTCGCCGATCAACATGGTGTCTTCCTGGAGGAACAGTTTGGGTTCCGGAAAGGAAGATCTACCATTCATCAACTCACGAGAGTTACCAACATCATTCGACGGAACAAGTCGGTATCCAAATCGACAGCAATGGCGATCTTGGATATCGAGAAAGCGTTCGACAATGTGTGGCACGATGGCCTGTTGTACAAGCTTCATCGATACAATTTTCCGATGTATCTGATTAAGATCATCAAAAGTTATCTTTCAAATAGAGCCTTCCAGATTTCTCTGCAAAATGTCCAATCGGATAAATTTTCCATCCCTGCAGGTGTGTCCCAAGGAAGTATCCTGGGTCCCATCCTGTATAACATTTTCACATCAGACATCCCACCTCTTCCGGGGGGTGGTGTCTTGTCACAGTTTGCTGACGATACGGCCATCCTTTATGATGGACGAGTCGTCAGTATTCTGAAGAACAAATTGCAGAGGGGTCTGGATGCTCTAAATGAATATTTCACCAACTGGAAAATTGTAATCAATGCGGCGAAAACTCAGGTCATCCTGTTTCCGCATTCGAGATCGACTAGACTTGTTCCGTCTGACGAATGCAGAATTCGGTTCGGTGGCGCTGACGTGCAGTGGTCCGACGAAGTGGTCTATCTAGGACTGACGTATGACAGACATCTGATCTTCAGGTCACATGTTGAAAAAATAATCACCAAATGTAACATACTCATCAGGTCTCTGTACCCGTTGATATGTAGAACATCAAAACTGTGCCTGAAGAATCGGATGGCTGTCTACAAACAAATCATCTACCCTGCAATCGAATATGCGGTCCCCGTTTGGCTGGGTTGTGCACGGACACACAGACTGCGGCTCCAGAGAGTTCAAAACAAAATCCTTAAAATGATCCTGAATCTGCCCCCTTGGACGAGAACCAGTGAAGTGCATGAGCTAGCTTTCCTTGATACCCTAGAACAACGATTTGAACATCAAAATATAAAATTTGGAGAGAGGTGCTCTGCCTCAGAAATAGCAATAATTCAAAATTTGAATGTTTTAGGTTAAGATAGATTAAGTAGGTAGGAGTATTTTAATAATTCAAACAAACAAAATCAAAATTTTGAAATGTAAATTAATCCAAGATAAACTCAATAACAACATTAAAAACTTAAGATAGGGGGAAAAAAAAAAAAGATGAAAGGACTATGAACCGAAACACTTGTAATGTAAACCATTGATGTAAAACGCAAATTCATAATAAATAAACATACAATTTAGTCAAAAAAAAAAAGAATTTTAATGTCGATTATTTCATTTCGGATTTGCATATTTTATTGAAAGAAACTATCAATATGCTGTAGGGATTCGTTTCCAGCATTCAGAAGAGTCAAATTGCGTAATTCTCTACGACATTAAACTCTGGAACATTTTTCGCAAAAAAAGGCTTCACTTGATCTCGATTACTATGAATTTCACACAGCGAAAAGTGCACAAATCTAAGCAAAATGTTCTTGATTTGCAGTAAACTGAGGATATTTCCCTACGATTTGCAAACAACAAATCCTAATAGTTCTTTAGAAAACTTTTAGAGCCATTAGAACGGCTGATATTGTGCAATGCTCTCCACCGATGTTTTTTTTCCCAATGCTAATGACTGGCAGCTGTGACGTAATCGCTCTTGTCGAAAGCGTGCAGACGACACAAAACACATCTGCTCGCAGTGGCGATACAATCCAAACTGATTCAAGTTTTGTTGAGAGGCTTGTTGTCGTGAATACGACTTACTTTACTATGGGGCGCCTTTTCAAAATTAGCCATATGGAAGAATGGGCAGAACTTAATCGTGAATATCTCGACTTGTATTAATGGTAGCAACATAATTCTTTCACCATTTCATCAAAAATATGATCAGGAATTCAGGATAATATTTTGAACAGTGTGCGATAACCACAAACAACTCAAAAATTAAGTTTTCTTAAAATTTGAAAACAACGCGGAAAACACCTTACTTTCGCTTGGGTTTTTCGCGCAAGGACGACGATTTTGAGGTAGTCAGGCACATATCTTCAACTGAATGCGTATAAAAGGGGAACCGTGGTCAAAAATCGATCATAATTCGTCATCTAACACTCGATGTGGATAGACGAATAACCTATTACGACTAATTTCGATTTTGTTTTATTTTTTATTCGCAGTTGTCTACCTACCCAAGCTATGGGTAAAAACCGCCATAGATCCGAGAAGGATCCAAAGGATGCTAAGCGTCTGAAGCCAAGTGATGTACAGGTAAACGATCGTTTGCTGAGTAAAAACCAATATGCTGATCTGCCAGTAGATGTCGAAGAGGAACTGCAGAAGAAGGAAAAAATGCCGCCTTTCTACCTGAAGGGCTTCCCACCAACTCTACGCTCGGATTTCAACACACTGATCAGCAAAGGACTACAGGCAACAATCCGTTTATGTACTGAAGGCTACAAAATAACTGTTCCGGCTTTGAACCACTACAAAGGAGTGGAATGCTATCTGAAGCAGACAAAAGCGGAATACTTCACACACGATATTGCCGCCAACAAACCTATGAAGGTTGTACTTCGAGGACTACCCGACATGATGGAAGCCGAACTAAAGCAGGCACTGTCGGAGGCTGGACTAAAGCCTTTGATGGTATTTAAAATGAAGCGCCATAATACGGACAAAAAGTTTAGAGATCAACTGTACCTGATTCATCTGGAGAAGGGCTCTGTCACCATGAGTCAACTGAAAACGATTAAATCGTTATTTCACATAATCATCGAATGGCAAAAGTATAAACCGGTACATCGGGATGTCACACAGTGCACGAACTGTTTGAACTACGGCCATGGAGCGAGGAATTGCCACATGAAAAGTCGGTGCGGGAAAAGTGCCGAACCACACAATACCAACGATTGCCTACTAGATGACATCGCTGTAAAATGTGTGAACTGTGATGGCGACCATCCATCTACTAGCAAATCGTGTCCCAAACGTGCTGAGTTCACAAAAATTCGACAACAGGCGTCCCGCAAACAATCAACGCGCAAGAATGTTCCACAGAAGGATGAAGTTAATTTCCCACGGCTCCCACCGAAGAGGGATATTCCGAATTTGCCGCCACTTCCTCGCAGCAATCCAAAGACTTCAGCCGCTGGATCTCAAAAAGAATCTTCCTCAAGAATCCCTCCTGGATGGGGCAATAATCTACCACAAGCAAAGGATGACTCTGGTGATTTATTCTCTGCTGAACAACTGATCGTCATTTTTGAAACAATGACAACAAAACTACGAAACTGCAGAACGCGGTTAGATCAAATCAACGCCTTAGGCAAATTCATCATCGAATATGCAATATAATGGGTTGGTTATAGTAAATTGGAATGCTTGCTCACTCAGGAGCAAAACTGCTGAATTGTCCGACTTTCTTCAAGAGAAGAATGCCGATATTGCTATTTTAACTGAAACTCATCTTAAACCTGAAATTTCTATTTTTATTTCCAATTACAGGATTCACAGGCTCGACAGGGCAACTACCAGAGGAGGGGGAGTTGCCATTGCCATTAAACGATCCATTCAGCACAGGCTTCTGTCAGCCTTTAAATTGCAACTCATAGAAGCCATCGGAATTGAGATTACAACGACGATGGGACCCATCATCATCATTGCAGCGTACTGCCCCAAACAAACCAATCTTCGAGATGGTACGTGTGCATCATTGAAGACGACACTCGACGACAGAACAAATTCATCATTACTGGGGACCTGAACGCACGGCATGAGCTGTGGGGAAACAGAAGACAGAATCGAAACGGATTCGTACTTGCCGAAGATTACGAAGCTGGACAATACAACATCTTCGCTCCGGATCAACCAACGCGACTTTCCAGATCGGGAGTTCATTCCATTTTGGATATATTCATCAGCAACATCGCCATAGACAGCTCTCCGGTTGTCTTCTACGAGCTCTCTTCTGACCACTTTCCAGTAATATTGACGTTGGGATCTTCACCAGAAACAGTGCCTATTCAACCACGGAGGAACTATTATCGCACCGATTGGGTCCAATTTCAACAAATCGCCGACCAACTTATTAATATCAATGTTCCACTAGATTCCCCGATGGAAATCGATGCGGCCCTATCTTCCTTCCAGCATTCAATCACAGTCGCTCGTGATAGGACGGTTCCAGTACAACATATGCCGAGTTCCTCTCTTCAAATCGACAGTGTCACCAAGAAACTCATCCGACTTCGGAATATCTACCGGAGGCAGTATCAACGAACTGGCATTCTAGATAGGAAGACTACTTATAACAACTTAACTAGGATAATCCAGGAAAGGATATCTGAGCTTCGCAACAGGAACTTCCAGCAAAAGCTTCGAGAAATTCTCCCACATTCAAAGCCCTTCTGGTCCTTAACGAAGGTGCTTAAGAAAAAACCGAAGCCTATTCCTCCTCTGATGTCACCCCAGGACGCAGCTGAAGGAATACCTTTAATCACACCAGTAGAGAAGGCAAATGCGCTAGGCCAGCAGTTTGTGTGTTCTCACAATTTAGGACTCTACATTGTTAGTCCATATGAAAGAGCCGTTGCTGATAGCGTAGCTGAGGTTGACCAATCAGACAGCTTAGTTCCTGAGGAAAGTAGAGTCACTGCGAATGAGCTGATGGCTTTTGTGAAAAAATCCAAAAATATGAAGGCCCCCGGTTTCGACAACACATTCAACATTGAGCTGAAACATTTGAGTATTCGCTCATTTGTCTTCTTAGCTAAACTTTTTAACAGGTGCTGGGAGCTTGGTTACTTCCCTTCAATGTGGAAGTTAGCTAAAGTTATCCCAGTTTTGAAACCGGGGAAAGATCCTTCCTTTTCCAAGAGCTATCGGCCCATCAGCTTACTCTCTGCCCTATCCAAGCTGTTTGAAAAGTCAATACAAAGGCGAATTCTTGCTTTTGCAGATGAACAGGATATATTTCTGGAAGAACAGTTTGGGTTCCGGAAAGGAAGATCCACCATCCACCAGCTCACAAGGGTTAACAACGTCATCCAGCAAAACAAATCAGTGTCCAAAACGACTGCCATGGCAATATTGGATATTGAAAAGGCATTCGATAATGTGTGGCACGATGGACTGGTGTTCAAACCGCATCGGTATAATTTTCCCATGTATCTTATTAAAATTATCAAAAATTATCTTGCAGATAGAGCATTCCAGGTTTCTCTGAATAATGCACTTTCAGAAAGATTTACTATTCCTGCTGGTGTACCCCAGGGAAGTATCCTAGGTCCCATTCTATACAACATTTTCACATCAGACATCCCACCTCTTCCAGGTGGTGGTGTTCTGTCACAATTTGCTGATGATACTGCCATTCTTTACAAAGGTCGTGTCATTAATGCTCTGAAAAATAAACTACAGACAGGTCTGGACGCTTTAACAGAATATTTTACAAGCTGGAAAATTGTGATCAATGCAGCAAAAACTCAGGTCATCTTGTTTCCACATTCAAGATCTCCAAAACTTGTTCCATCAGACGAATGCAGAATACGATTCGGTGATGAGGTCATTCAATGGTCCGATGAAGTTATCTATCTAGGACTCACCTTTGACAGACATCTGATATTCAGGTCACATGTTGACAAAATCGTTCAAAAATGCAGCATACTCATTAGGTCTCTGTATCCGCTGATTTGTAGAACATCTAAACTATGCCTGAAGAATCAGATGGCTGTCTATAAACAAATCATCTACCCCGCAATTGAATACGCAGTCCCTGTTTGGCGGGGTTGTGCACGAACACACAAACTTAGGCTTCAACGCATTCAAAGTAAGATCTTAAAGATGATTCTAAATCTACCCCCTTGGACAAGGACTAGTGAAGTACATGAGATGGCCTCACTGGATATACTAGAACAAAAATTCGAACAATACTGCACGAAATTTGAAGAGAGGTGCTCAATCTCTGAAATACAAATAATTCAAAATTTGTACGTATTAGGTTAGGGATAGTTATAAGTAGGTAGACATTTTATAAATAATTAAAATAAATATTATGATTAAACATTAGTATGTAAAACAAGAGTAACTAAAACACCTATTATTAATAACGAATCGTATGAACAACAAAGATGAAAGGCCAAAGGGTCAAAACACTTGTACTGTAAAATGTTGATGTAATACACAAAAATAAGATTAATAAACAGATATTTATGCAAAAAAAAAAAAATGCAAAAATCGATCATTTCTTTTCGTGCGTTCGATGGAAGCAGACGTCGTGGGAGTGGAATCATCAACCAGCAGCGACGGACCAAATTGAGTTCCTCAATTTGGTCCTTGTGAATGCTAGAACCAAATCCCTACAGCATATTGATAATTTCTTTCAATAAATTATGCAAATCCGAAATGAAATAATCGACAATAAAATTCTGTATGCGGCTAATTTTATAGCCGTTAGAACCGCCCATTAGTGAAAAAGCTACAAACGAAATCACATAGAAGGAAATCTCTTAACAAAAAATCAATCAGTTTGGATTCAATCACCACTGCGAGCAGATGTGTTTTGTGTCGTCTGCACGCTTTCGACAACAGCGATTACGTCACAGCTGCCAGTCATTAGCATTGGGAAAAAAACAACGGTGGAGAGCATTGCACAATATCAGCCGTTCTAATGGCTCTAAAAGTTTTCTAAAGAACTATTAGGATTTGTTGTTCGCAAATCGTAGGGAAATATCCTCAGTTTACTGCAAATCAAGAACAGTTTGCTTAGATTTGTGCACTTTTCGCTGTGTGAAATTCACAGTAATCGAGATCAAGTGAAGCTTTCTTTGTTTTTGCGAAAAATGTGAAAAAGGGGAATGCGTGCATAATTCATACAATTGATATTCGGAAGTGTTAAGGAGCATGTCAGTTGTTTTCGTATTCACGACATCCAGCTATGTCTCTGACATTACCCACCCGCCTTTTTCTACCTGATTTCGTTTGTAGCTTTTTCACTAATGGGCGGTCCTAACGGCTATAAAAATAGCCGCATACAGAATTTTAATGTCGATTATTTCATTTCGGATTTGCATATTTTATTGAAAGAAACTATCAATATGCTGTAGGGATTCGTTTCCAGCATTCAGAAGAGTCAAATTGCGTAATTCTCTACGACATTAAACTCTGGAACATTTTTCGCAAAAAAAGGCTTCACTTGATCTCGATTACTATGAATTTCACACAGCGAAAAGTGCACAAATCTAAGCAAAATGTTCTTGATTTGCAGTAAACTGAGGATATTTCCCTACGATTTGCGAACAACAAATCCTAATAGTTCTTTAGAAAACTTTTAGAGCCATTAGAACGGCTGATATTGTGCAATGCTCTCCACCGTTGTTTTTTTCCCAATGCTAATGACTGGCAGCTGTGACGTAATCGCTGTTGTCGAAAGCGTGCAGACGACACAAAACACATCTGCTCGCAGTGGTGATTGAATCCAAACTGATTGAATTTTTGTTAAGAGATTTCCTTTTATGTGATTTCGTTTGTAGCTTTTTCACTAATGGGCGGTCCTAACGGCTATAAAAATAGCCGCATACAGAATTTTATTGTCGATTATTTCATTTCGGATTTGCATAATTTATTGAAAGAAATTATCAATATGCTGTAGGGATTCGGTTCTAGCATTCACAAGGACCAAATTGAGGAACTCAATTTGGTCCGTCGCTGCTGGTTGATGATTCCACTCCCACGACGTCTGCTTCCATCGAACGCACGAAAAGAAATGATCGATTTTCGACCACGGTTCCCCTTTTATACGCATTCAGTTGAAGATATGTGCCTGACTACCTCAAAATCGTCGTCCTTGCGCGAAAAACCCAAGCGAAAGTAAGGTGTTTTCCGCGTTGTTTTCAAATTTTAAGAAAACTTAATTTTTGAGTTGTTTGTGGTTATCGCACACTGTTCAAAATATTATCCTGAATTCCTGATCATATTTTTGATGAAATGGTGAAAGAATTATGTTGCTACCATTAATACAAGTCGAGATATTCACGATTAAGTTCTGCCCATTCTTCCATATGGCTAATTTTGAAAAGGCGCCCCATAGTAAAGTAAGTCGTATTCACGACAAAAAAATGGTGAAGTAGTTTTCGAATGACGATGGACTCGGACTTTCAAAACCTGCTTTCGATAAAAACGCGTTTAATGTTTACTGTCTATAAAATAGACGGAAACAATTTGTTTTTATAGGGGACGCATAGGGTCTGACAGGTTCAACAAATCATATTTTTTCATTGTATTTTGACATAATAAAACATTTTTAAGAATGAATAATAATACATAAGTTTCATAAAATAGTAGTTTGGTCTTTGAAGTTATAAAAGGTGATTTTTTTGAGGTTAGGATATTCATGCATTAGTATTTGCTCAGATTTTTTGAGGTTATGATTTTCATGCATTATTATTTGCTCAGTATGCTCTGACATTTCATCATGAATAGACTTACTAACGAGCAACGCTTGCAAATCAGTGAATGGGCCCTAGAAAAGTTGGCAGAAAATCCGCTTTTTTATCGACAAATTTTGTTCAGCGATGAGGCTCATTTCTGGTTGAATGGCTACGTAAATAAGCAAAATTACCGCATTTGGAGTGAAGAGCAACCAGAAGCCGTTCAAGAACTGCCCATGCATCCCGAAAAATGCACTGTTTGGTGTGGTTTGTACGCTGGTGGAATCATTGGACCGTATTTTTTCAAAGATGCTGTTGGACGCAACGTTACAGTGAATGGCGATCGCTATCGTTCGATGCTAACAAACTTTTTATTGCCAAAAATGGAAGAACTGAACTTGGTTGACATGTGGTTTCAACAAGATGGCGCTACATGCCACACAGCTCGCGATTCTATGGCCATTTTGAGGGAAAACTTCGGAGAACAATTCATCTCAAGAAATGGACCGGTAAGTTGGCCACCAAGATCATGCGATTTGACGCCTTTAGACTATTTTTTGTGGGGCTACGTCAAGTCTAAAGTCTACAGAAATAAGCCAGTAACTATTCCAGCTTTGGAAGACAACATTTCCGAAGAAATTCGGGCTATTCCGGCCGAAATGCTCGAAAAAGTTGCCCAAAATTGGACTTTCCGAATGGACCACCTAGGACGCAGCCACGGTCAACATTTAAATGAAATTATCTTCAAAAAGTAAATGTCATGTACCAATCTAACGTTTAAAATAAAGAACCGATGAGATTTTGCAAATTTTATGCGTTTTATTGTTTAAAAAAGTTCTCAAGCTCTTAAAAAATCACCCTGTATAAGTTACGAAGTTGGTTGAGTCCAATCTGAGTCAACGCCTGACTAAAGATACTCTGAAAATTTTGTTTTTGTTCCGATATACAGGTTTAAACCTGTGGCGATTCGCCTTTTCGAGCTAGAAAAACCTCCTGATCCAATGAGCGGGGTTTGGAATCGAACCCAGGCGGGTTGCGTGAAAAGCATCGACTTACCCATCACGCTATACCATACCCGTTCCTAATATGAAAAATTGTTCCATTTGACGAAGCGTTTAACTCGATATTATCGTGAGATGGGAGGCATTACGTAAAGCCAAATAAGCTAGAAAGCGTTGCATACGATAATTTTCTTGAATTGATGGTTACAAATCATATGAGTTATTTTGTGGAAATAATGACTGTTAAAAATCTTTTCTTGTGGTAAACGAGTTACGATGCGTTATTTTTAAGGAAGTTATAGATGTTACGAAGTGTTATATACGTCTCTTTTGTAAGTTATATGTGCTATGCAGCGTTACATGCGTTACTTTTTGTGGGTTATAGGCGTTACAAAGCGTTGCATGCGTTACGTTTTTGTAAGTTATAGGCATCACGAAGCGTTATATGCGTTATTTTTTATAAGCTATATGTTACGAAGCGTTACGCTCAATACTTTTTTTGGAATTTACAGACGTTACGAAGCGATTCATGCGTTACTTTTTTATAAGCTATAGACGTTACGAAGCGTTACATGCGTTACTTCTTAATAAGTTACAGACGTCAGGAAGTGTTACAAACGTTACTGTTCTGTGTGTTATAGGCGTTACGAAGCGTTACATGCACTACGTTTTTGTAAGTTATAGGCCTAACTAGCGTTACATATGTTACTTTTTCGTGAGTTATAGGTGTTACGAAGCGTTACATTCGTTACTTTTTTGTGAGTCATAGGCGTTACAAAGCGTTACATGCGTTACTTTTTTGTAAGTTATAGGCGTTACGAAGTGCTACATGCGTTACTTTTTTGTGATTTATGATGTTACGAAGCATTACAAACATTCCAAGCGTTACTCATTCGTAAGTTACAAGTGTTACATGCATTACTTTTTATAAGTTTTGGCATTACGAAGCGTTGCATGCGTTACTTTTTATGAGTTATAGACATTACGGAGCGTTACAAGCGTTGCTCTTTTGTAAATAACAAGCATTACGATGCGTTACTTTTTAGTGAGTTTTAGGTGTTACAATCACTGTGAAAACCGACTTTTGAACCGAGGCCGGGAGGGCGCAAATGTCTGTGTGTATGTATGTATGTATGTATGTGTGTATGTGACAAATAATGTCACTCGATTTTTTCAGAGATGGCTGAACCGATTTTCACAAACTTAGATTCAAATGAAAGGTCTTATGGTCCTATAGATCGCCATTGAATTTGATCTTTATCCGACTTCTGGTTCTGCAATTACAAGGCAATATGCTCAAATCTATGAGAATATGCGCACTCAATTTTCTCGGAAATATCTCAACCGAGTTTTACAAATTAGGAAGCAAATGCAAGGTCTTGAAACTCTTTGGAAAGCTCTCGAAAAGTTGATCTAGATCCGACTTTAGGTTCCGGAATTACAGTGCAAGATGTTCAATTTCATGAGTATTTTTTCACAAGCGATGGCGAAATGAGGTGCACATTTTTGTAAAACTTGCTGCGTAAATTCATCTAGTTGGCAGATTTTTTTCGTTAGTGGATATGTAAATCTACTCTGGGACTACTAGTCCCCGGTTTCCGCTTCCGGAAGCACCGATAATAGTGAAGAAAAGCTCCCAAATCGGAACTTACTTCGATTTCTCATCAATGGCTAAACCGATTTTCACAAATCATGATTAAAATTTAAGCTCTCAGTTTCATAAATGATACATGATACATTATAGGGCAATGAGTATCAAAACTTTCAACCTGTCATACAAAATGATGTAAAATCGGTACGTGCTGGTAAGGAAGAAGAAAACGCCACCGCCTAGCACACAGCGTGCTTAGTTCAATTTTGTATAACGTGCAGGGTGGAAACATTAAAATCTATATTAGGTTGACAATTGTTTACAAATTGAAAAAGTGATGGTAGTTTATACTAGAGAAAGTTTTTGATTTTATTCAAGTTACACCACTAGGTGGATTAAAAAAGGTTTTTTTTTATATGTTACACGTCGGTTGTCGCCATCATTCTACTTACAGTATAATGATAAAAGCAATTATTCCAAGATTTTGGTAAGATTCGACACCTTATCTTTTTTGATAATAGATAGGTATAGAATTCGCTCAAACTAAGTAGAACTTTTCCGAAGTATAGGAAAGAATGCCAGTTTGATTCGTATTCACGTCATCCAGTTATGTCTCTGACATTACCCATCCGTCTTTTTGTTAAGAAATTAGCCAAAACTGTGTTTATAAAAGCGTATGTAATCAGAGAAAGTCCCAAAGTCGTAAATAAAATGTAAGGTATTCTTAATAATATTAACAAAATGACAGTTTATTCATTAAGTAATTTTTTTATCCTAACAAATTTGATGTTTGCAATATAGCTCGGCTTAAAAGCAGCCATATAGCTACTATTAATGTTGCTTTATACACAATGTTACATGTGATTTGTTATTAGCAAAATAAAAGCAATATTCGAAGGTGGAACTTTAAACAGTGTTTTACATGACTGCTTTTTCGATCGTTTCTCAATCATATATAGCAAAAAAATGTTCCAACCCCGACTTGTGAGAATATTGTCAAATTCATGCGAGCAGAATTTGCAGCACTGTTATATCATATTTACTTTAATTTCATATGAATATAATACTCTCAAATATATCGAAATAACTCAGGATGTGAACCATTTCGCGGTTAATTTTAACTTTTGGTTGAAATCTGACACTTGAGCGGTTATTTTGTGTCGAGTAGTAAAATTTAACTGAAACATTTCAAAGTTTGATGGATGGAAAGTTTATTTTCCACTGGAAATAATTTTAACTAAAGAATTGACGTTAGAATTTTCTTTGCAAGATTTTTTTCAGTGTCGGAAAATAACCGATCTGTCAAAAATAACCAGCTCTTTCGAGCAGGGTTATTTTTGACAACATCAAAATAACCGCTCGAGTGTCAGGGTCAGATTTCAACCAAAAGTTAAAATTATCCGCGAAATGGTTCCCAGCCTCAGTTTACTTTTAGTTATCAAATCGCGAATTTATCATCATCCAATCAAAATGGGGAAATTGTCTAAGGAATCGTGTGTTCCGAGTGTAATCAAAGCTGATATGATATCTTTGACCTGATGTAAACAAGTATTTCATCGATGAATTTTTAATTTGTGCTTGAAATTTTGACCACAGTATTCTGCTTCGTTGCCACTGTTCCACATTTTACCTATGTTCTCGTTGGGTAGTCCATTCTTATGTTTGTGCGTACTCAAAAGTGATATCCCGTTGTTACCGTCGCCGGATAAAATTCCATTCATGATTCTAGGAATCATTCTGCACTACGGCAATACACAAAAAAGGATCGTAACATACGGAAACAGACACACTGCAAGTGGCGCCTCGCGATGTTCTCTAGCACGTGTGAGGGATGTTCTCACGAGCCTCGGTTGCGAATCGGGAGGAGCATTCCGAACTGCTTAATTTCTACCTGAGCGGTGTGAGCGAGAGCGAACGGGAGAGGCGCGCGCATCAGAATGAGCACCAAGCGGTGGCGAAGTGAATGATCGTCTATGTGATGTAAACCAGCACACACCGGAGGAGACAAACGATCGCTGACCACCGTGAAGACAAGTTGAGCTGGAAGTGAAGTTCGCGAGTGTTTTTTGTAATTTGGACTTCAGGTTTTTCCACTTCTGTCAGAGTTGCTTTGTGGAGGAAAGATTTTCCAGAAAGGTGTACAGTGCGCAGGTGAGCGTTTCAACACAACGGCCTCGATCAGGATCGGTTCTTTTTAGCGGAGATACGTTGTTTGAATGTCGTGTGAGATTGTTTTCAGCATCGAATGGTTCCGGTCTAGTGTACAGGATCAGTTTCGGTCTTCCGTTTGAAGGAAAGGAATTTTTGACTTTTGCTTTGCGTATACGCGTGAGAGTGCTTGAGACGACACAGTGAGTATGTGTGTGTGTTGGTGCTATCTGCCTGGTCTATTGGCTGGACACCTATACCTACACTTCAGTAGAACCGATCAATTTTCGATAGACGAACAAAACAGCTCGTTTAACACACATACCAGCAGCTGATTGGATGAGGGAATGATCCTACCAGGCTAGGAGAAAATGATCATGGTTGATATTTGGTGTCACAGTTTTTGCGTTGCAAATAATTTGAAGTGAATAATTTTGTAAACAAATGCTTTCACCTATTGCACCAACATCAAAAACAATAAAAAAAACTATACAAACTTTTTGTTTGGTCATAGTATTTGAAAAGTTTGCTAGGCTGTCACACCAAAGCATGCAGACGATTTGTATTTCTATATTGGAAAACAATCTCTGTATTGGTGTTGTTTATTGAACCCTCGGCACACCAACCCTTCGACGTTGCGCTCATCTGCCGTAATTCACCGTAATGCGCAAGTTGATTTGTTTACATACTAATTACACCCGGACAAGTGGAAACTATTTTCTCAAGATTGCATGAAGGCATCTATCGACATTTGTGACATAAGGTATATAAAATGAACCATAAAATTTTTGCCGTTCGGTTTGTATGGTTTCGTTAAGATCGGTGACCTTGGAGACTAGTGATCGCGTGAGACTGACAGGAGACAAGTGACTCCATACACACTGCAATGCAGCGTTACAATGATTTGCTTATCGACTTCCGTGGATCAAGCAGACACTTCTAAACTAAATTATTTAATTACAGATCTCGAACTAACCCATGATGGTGGAGAGTAGAAAGGCTCTGCTGGTTGTCCTGGGCACCGCTCTGGGTTTCTTGTGTTTGGCTCAATTTGCGTATTCCTGCAACGAAATGGTTTGTGCCAGTATTGTATCGAAGTGTATGCTGACGCAGAGCTGCAAGTGCGACATGAAGAATTGTTCCTGTTGCAAAGAATGTTCCGAGTGTTTGAGCTATCTGTACACCGAGTGCTGCAGTTGTTTGGAAATGTGCCCGAAACCAAATGAAACGACCAATGAGCTTAGCAAACAGTCACACGTGGAAGAGCTGGAGGGATTCCCGAATTTGTTCAACGTACTCACTTCGGAGGAGGATCTAGAGGAACGGTGGAAGATTTTTACGTTCCCGCTGGACTTCGACGCCGCATTGTACGGAACGAACGCGGAAAGCGGAATGAAGTATCTGATGCGTAAGTATGAGTACTTGAAACAGAAGAGTTGATTGATTAATATGGTGTATGGTACAAAATGAATAACCAATAACATTCGAAAAAAGTCGATTCTAAAAAAAAATATCTAAGATCAGACTCTGAAAAGTGCACAGAAAAAAATCGACTTACTTTTTTCAGTATATTTCAATATTTTTTTTCGAAAACATTGAGTAAACCATGCGACAGTGAAAGTTCCGTTTATTAAGCTCACTTCAACTAGTGGACC
Source organism: Malaya genurostris (assembly GCF_030247185.1). Taxonomy (NCBI): domain Eukaryota; kingdom Metazoa; phylum Arthropoda; class Insecta; order Diptera; family Culicidae; genus Malaya; species Malaya genurostris. Next base: position 132,069,458 of record NC_080570.1, read on the forward strand.
GAATTAGCATTAACAGTGGAGACCCGAAGTTTCAAAATGTTCTTTTGAAGCAACATGTTTACCCAGTGAAATTTGTCGACCCGCATAAGTCCGATCATCGGTCCGATTATCGGACCGATTGAGCACGATATAGGGCCGATCGTAGCGCTTCGATCGGCCCGTCATCGGACAATTCTGCACCATTTGCATCAACCGCGCTGACCTAAAAAAGCTTCATTTTTACAGTATGTATCGCTAGAGAAACAGAGCGAAGGAATATCAAACAAGACATTTTCGAGTCGACGTCTTCCCGATAGGGTGAGAGAGATTGTTAAACATTTGTATCGATCATAGAGGCTTTAACCTTAAGGTAATTCGCCTGTTAGGCCCAGAAAAACTCTGGCCCTAAATTCGGGGTTTGAAATCCAACCCCGATATATTCCATCCCCCAAGTATCAGTCATCCGCTCTCTGCTTTGGTATATCTTCATTCTTTTGTTCTACCGATGCACTATGTAAGCTCGAAATGCAATCAAAAGCTTTCGTGCACGATGCGTCCGATGTTCGGATTTACTGGGTAGGAATGCAAAATGGGATGAAAAGGACTATTAGGTCGAATAATGTTGTTTCTAAAAACCAAGGAATCCTCTGCATTCCAAATGTGCCACTTGAGCCAATTAGTTCTGAAGCCGCATCTGCAGAAATGAGAATTTATTCCTCGGAGCTATGTCACGTTTGGATAATGTGTATTCTCTCTGTTAGGTTGCTGTCAGAGTGAAAGCGTCACGCGATGCGTCTAGGCGCGCGTGCGAGCTAGTTGCATTTGATCAAAGCAAACCTGTCAGAGTGAATGCGATGCGATAACAGTACATTGCATTGAATCGCTTCGCTTCGCATCGCGTTCCGCGTTCACTCTGACATTAACCTTAGGCAAAGACATCATATTAACAAGATATCCAGCTCTCACATTTCCCGAACAAATCATTGGCAACATCCTTTTTTGCGAGCATGTCGCCCCCAGACGAGCCCGCATCGAATCTTATACATAGAAGTAGGGGAGAAAAATGTCAAATTCGTGCGCGCCAAAATAGCAGGGTTGCGCACCCATACAATTGACATGATATGTTGAATGTGATGCCGTGCGATGGCGTTGCTGAACTGAAGATTGACTTCGCTCCAAGCTGACAGGGTCTGCCTTAGGTCAGTCCCTAGTCGCTCATATGAACACTAAATCAAGCAAAAAGTTGCGTTTACGAATGTGAGACCAATTGGTGTCATCCGGTGGATACGTTTTAGCTTTCAATGTTATTATTGAACTTTGTTACAGAAGGCTTAGAATATGCATCAGAAACTTAAAAGAATAATTTTTGTGAAGGTGGAAATGAATTTCTTTCGATTTATTCATCGTCTCTCTAAATGATGGTTTGAAATCGGCCATAATTTTTTACCGGCAACTGACATAACTTTTAAGTAGACAAATTTAGGAGGAATTTTCTCCTTTTGGTTTCGTCGTTCTGAATGACAGCTAGTTCAGAGGATTTTTCTCGTTTTTATGTTTTTATGTACACGTTCTTGAAATGAATATTTTTCTAAACACCAAAAAAATTAGAATTTCACAGGTGACCTAATCACTCATACGATGTAATTCATAAAGACCTAATTTGTCAAATGACGGAAAATCTCATTTGTAATCACTTAATGTTTTTTTCTCTCCATAAATACGTTTATTTCTTAAGGCAGTTTACATAAGTTTTTCTTCGCCGTAGCATCACTTTTACATAATATTCTTATCCTAATTTAATTCTAACATAGTCACAACGTTTTGAATTTATTAAAACATATTCTCTTATAGCTTAAATATCATCTTAGGTAACTCGTCATTAATTATGAAATCTACTCGGACATATTATTTGAACCAAACGATTAACTTCTATAAATTATAAAATAAGCTGTTATTTTCAGACATTTTGTTGATAATTTCATGTTTCGAGTTTGTTTGTATCATTACATAATTTTTATTCTAATTTAGCTATTGGTTGAACTCATGGACGCAGCTGGGATCAGAACTAAGTCTTAAAAGGGGCCTTTATTAAATTGAAACTCCAATTTTCTTTATGAAATGATAAATAAGTTTCATGTATGAAAGGTCACGACAAGCAAGAATGTCTCGAACTGGGATATTGGATAGTTTACCTTGGGTACGCAAAGAATTTATTAGTTGAGATCTGACATCACGATACTCCACGCATGTCCAAACGACATGATCAATATCCCGATAACCTTCTCCGCAAGCACAATGATTAGTCTCGGAGAGCCCAATTCGAAGGAGATGTGCATCTAACGTGTAGTGATTGGACATGAGTCTGGACATCACACGAATGAAATCCCTACTCACATCCAGTCCCCTGAACCATGCCTTTGTCGATATTTTCGGAATAATTGAGTGCATCCACCGACCCAGATCATCTCTATCCCAAGATGCTTGCCAGCTGGCAAGTGTTCTTTGGCGAGACGAACTATAGAATTCGTTGAAAGCAATCGGTCGCTCATAAATTTCACCCTCAATAGCACCACGTTTGGCTAAATTATCGGCTCTTTCATTGCCTGGAATGGAGCAATGAGCCGGGACCCAGACTATAGTGATTAGATAATTATTATTCAATATGTCGTTCAGACACTGTTTTATTTTACCCAAGAAAAACGGTTCATTTTTGCCAGAAGCGATTGAGCGAATGGCTTCAATTGCACTCAGACTATCTGTGAAGAGGAAATAATGGTTTGGAGATAATGTGACGATTACACTCAAACTATAATGAACTGCTGCTAGCTCTGCTATATAAACAGATGCAGGTTCTTGAAGCCTAAATGAGGCCGAAACATTATTGTTGAACATACCAAACCCTGTCGCTTCTTCAATTCGCGATCCGTCCGTGTAAAACATTTTCTCAGAGTCAATATGCCTGAACTTACTTGAAAATATTTTTGGGATTTCCGTCGAGCGTAGATGATCCGGGATTCCACGCACTTCGCGCTGCATGGATGTATCGAAAAATAAAGTTGAGTCAGGGACATTTAGGAGGCTGACACGGATAGGAATATATCTTGAAGGGTTGATTTCCTGTGACATATGGTTAAAATATACCGTCATGAATTTTGTTTGAGATCGAAGCTCGACTAGTCGTTCGAAATTATTAATTACCATGGGATTCAGCACCTCACATCTTATTAGCAGGCGTGATGAAAGCTCCCAAAATCGATCTTTTAATGGAAGAACTCCCGCCAGAACTTCAAGACTCATTGTATGTGTCGAATGCATGCACCCTAAAGCAATTCGCAAACAACGATACTGAATTCGCTCCAGTTTGATAATATGAGAGTTTGCAGCGGAACGAAAGCAAACGCATCCATATTCCATCACTGAAAGTATCGTTGTCTGATACAATTTTATTAGATCTTCCGGATGAGCACCCCACCAAGATCCTGTTATTGTTCGAAGAAAATTTACTCTTTGTTGGCATTTTGTTATCAGAAACCTAATGTGTCCTCCCCACGTGCATTTGGAATCGAACCACACCCCGAGGTATTTAAAAGTTAAAACCTGTTGGATCATTCTTCCCATCATATGGAGCTGAAGCTGCGCGGGATCATGCTTTCTTGAAAAGACGACTAACTCTGTTTTCTCCGCAGAGAATTCGATACCAAGATGAACAGCCCAAACGGACAAGTTATCTAAGGTATCTTGCAATGGTTTATGCAGATCAATAGCTTTGGGCCCAGTAACTGAAACCACGCCATCATCTGCCAATTGCCTTAGTGTACATGGGGTTACTAGACAGCTGTCAATGTCATTCACGTAAAAATTATAGAGGAGCGGACTGAGGCATGAGCCTTGCGGGAGACCCATGTAGCTAATTCTGAATGTTGCCAAATCGCCATGTGAAAAATACATGCACTTCTCTGACAAAAGGTTGTGCAAATAATTATTTATAATCGCTGGAAGTCCATGTTGGTGGAGCTTGTCTGAAAGAACATCAATGGAAACTGAATCAAATGCTCCTTTAATGTCTAAAAATACAGATGCCATTTGTTGCTTTTGAGCGAAGGCAATTTGGATGTCAGACGAAAGTAATGCAAGGCAATCATTCGTCCCTTTATTTCTACGGAAGCCAAACTGAGTATCTGACAACAAACCGTTCGTCTCGACCCAAGTGTCGAGACGTCGTAGAATAATTTTTTCGAACAATTTTCTGATGCAGGACAACATCGCAATGGGTCTATATGAGTTGTGATTGGAAGCTGGTTTCCCCGGCTTTTGAATGGCGATAACTTTCACTTGTCTCCAGTCAGGCGGAACAATATTTTGCTCAAGAAACTTGTTGAACAATTCCAACAAACGTCTTTTTGCGAGGTCGGGCAGATTCTTCACCAAGTTGAATTTAATTCTGTCCAACCCAGGGGCGTTATTGTTACAAGACAAGAGTGCTATAGAAAATTCCATCATTGAAAATGGGTTATTAATAAAACCATTATTTGGAGGAGATTCCCGTATAATGCTTTGCGTAGGAACAGAATCTGGGCAAACTTTCCTAGCAAAGTCAAATATCCATCGGTTCGAGTATTCATCACTCTCATTGCCCACGTTACGATTCCTCATTCGTCTGGCCGTATTCCAAAGAGTGCTCATTGAGGTTTCTCTTGACAAACCTTCGACAAAATGTCTCCAATAGCTACATTTTTTGGCTCGAAGTATGCTCTTGTACTTGGTTTCTAAAACCATAAGTTTTTCAAAATTCTGAGGAGTTCCTCCTCCCCGTTTTAGAAACGTCTTGCAAGCATTTTGTTTTGCGAGTTTAGCCTCTGAGCACTCTTTGTCCCACCAGGGGTTGGGAGGCCTTCTGTTAGTCGTGGGCCCAGGAAAGCGTTTAGTTTGGGATTGTTCTGCTGCCTCCAGAATCGAACAAATGAGGAAGTCATATTCTTCAACTGGAGGGAGCTCTTCCATTGAATTCAAAATACTAGAGATTCTACTTTGGTATTTAATCCAGTCGATATTTTTTGTCAAATCATATGGAATACTAGCTGAATTAGCAATACATTTGTTACAGCTAATTGAGATGATGATTGGTAAATGATCGCTACCGTGTAAATCAGGCAAAATTTTCCAGGTGCAATCTAGTCGAATTGATGTTGAGCAAAGAGATAGATCTAATGCACTTGGGCGTGCAGGAGGTCTTGGGATCCGTGTCATGCTACCCATATTTAATACCGTCATGCTAAAATTGTCACAAATGTTTTGTATTAAAGATGATCTGCTATCATTGTAAACGGAACCCCACATCATTCCGTGCGAATTTAAATCCCCCAGAATCAATCGTGGAGCAGGAAGGGCTTCAACCATTTCATTAAGCTGTCGCTGTCCAACTTGTGCTTTTGGAGGAATATAAACCGAAGCTATGCAAATATCTTTGCCTTTAATGTTTATTTGGCAAGCAACAACTTCTATACTAGAAGTTGAAGGGATGTTTAATCTATAAAAGGAACAGCATTTCTTAATTCCCAAAAGCACTCCACCATACGGAGAGTCTCTATCGAGACGTATAATGTTAAAATCATTGAAATTTAAAGCTATGTTTGAAGTAAGCCATGTTTCGCATAAAGCAAATACATCACATTTTTGACTATGCAATAAAATTTTAAATGAATCAAGTTTTGGCATGATGCTTCGACAATTCTACTGCAGGACAGTGATTGTATCATTTGCGGCGGGTGATAAATTATCCATCAAAAGATACAAAACCTGAGACAATTGGCCATTGAGCTGATAACTGCTTCAAAAAATTTCTAGCTATTGGAAGGAATGCCATTATGAGGGTCTTTAAGGGTTCAGATATATTGAATGCTGAGAAAATCCATTCAACAATTTCCGAAAACTTCAGTAATCCTGTTGGTGGCTGTGAAATGGAGCCCACAGGATTATTACCTTTTTCTGTGCTAGATCCTGGATTGGTTTGTGAATTTGACAAACCAGGAGGCACAGTCTTTGGCTTTGACTTTTTTTGTTTAACACGGGGATCTTTTTTTGAAGATGAAACTTTAGGTGTCTTTTTTGGTAATTTGGAAGAAGACTTCTTTCTCTTAACTGACCCTTGGGTAGTGATAAACGAATTACCTTCACTATTTTCGTCAGAGTCAGAGTCCTCTGTTTCCTCTAGATTTGAAAACCCGTTTTCGGTTTCCAAAGGGGGGACATCAATGACCGTTTTAAGCATTTCTGCATATGTGCGCTTAGACCGTGCTTTTAAAGAAAGCTTAATTTTGTCTTTGTGCACTTTAAATGCAGTGCATACTGAAATATCCTCATGAGGACTTTCCCCACAATAAATACATTTTTCAATTTCCTTGTTGCAATCATTATCTTTATGAGGTCCTTCACACTTAATACATTTTGGTTTATTGCTACAGTAAGTAGCTGTGTGTCCGAATTTTTTGCAGTTCGTACAATTCATTACATTTGGAACAAAAAGCCGAACAGGGAGGCGAATTTTATCGACATAGACATGGGACGGCAACGCAGATCCGGCAAATGTCACTCGAAACGAGTCTGATGGGCGATAAACTTTTTTTCCCTCTTCATAAACTACTGAGTACAGTTGTTTGCACTCCAGTATTTTCACACCCTCAAGCATAGAGTTCTTGAAACGACCAACACCATGCTTGAGTAAATCATCTACCGAAAGACTCGCTTCGGTAACAACACCGTCAATTTCGACATCTTTGGAGGGTATGTAAACTTTATACTCTTTAATGAAATGTTCCGAAGAGACAATATCATTCGCGTGTTTCAAATTATTTACCACAACACGAATTTTATCGTTATTTACTTTTATGATCTCTTTGATTGAAGAGTATCGTGATGTCAAACCTTTAGAAATTTGGTAAATGTTTAATGGCTTTGATATACGTCTAAAAAAGACTATCCAAGGCCCAGAAGAGCTCTCCTGATATTTTTTCGTTCGTGGGGGTATAGGGTTCATGCTAGGATTTACGTCCATGGATTCATCCATCACATTAAAATTTTTAATCAAACTTTAAAATAAAAAATGAAACCAACACTACACAGTACTCAATCAAAAGGAAAAGAAAAAACTTCTACCTTGAAATTGTTGTCTATCTCCGTTGCACTGCCGTGTAGATCCTCGTTGCTCTAGATGTTCTTGTTGGTTGCTGATTGTTGGATGTGATGCTACTGCTACCTGACATCCAGCACCACTCGATTTCCGATTTACTTTTGTCTTCGCCAGCTGCAACCAGCGCAGGTCACCGGTGTATACCTGCGTGTTGTATGGCAGTGGAAAGACCGAGTTGTCTTGTCTCCTTCTTCCTTGTGCTCCGCACCGATGTGCTTCTGCACCGAAGTGCCTTCGCACCGGTGTGCCTTTGCACTCTCCTGCTTCTGTGTGCCTTTGCACTCTTCTTCTTCGATGTGCCTTTGCACTCTCCTGCTCAGCACTTGTGGCTGTATATTGTGGCCTGGGTAGAGCTTGGGAAACGCCCTTTGTTGTTTCCTTCACCAGCTTGGCCCAGCACTAGGGCTCTCTTATGCAGCACGACTATACGTTTTAACGGCTGCTGCCAACAGGTCTCTACCTGTAGTTCAACCGTTGTCGTATTTAACGCGTGTAAACTAACCAGCGTTATTAAACTGTACGCTTCTATACACAACCTTCTCGGTTGAACGGCTATTACTGAATGGTCACTTAATGTTAGATGAGCTTGAATTTTACTAGTTTCGACTGTAACTTGCGTTCTGCTAGTAGGCGCGATTGTATGAAATTAAATGCACCTTTTACCAGCCAAGCAGATGCATGCTTCTGTGGCTCGGTCGATTAACAGACTCTCAGTATTCTTTTTTTTTTTTATTTCAATGAATTTAATGTATGGAGTTTTAGACACAATATTAAATGTTCTTCCACGTAAATTTATGTGCATCTAATAAGATATAAAATCACAGGGTTTTTTTTTTTAAATGTGTATTCATCACCATGTAATTTCGGAACAAAAAGTATAATCCAAATAGAAGTCAGTATTGTTATACGAGTATGTGCGACCTTTAATTTGAATCTGAGTTTGTAAAAATCGGTCCATCCATCCGTAAACAAGAACATTAAGTGCTTATTTTTTGCAACCGAAAGTCGGATCCGGATCAAATTTAAAAGCATTTTATGAAAAAGTATGGTTTTTCATAAGAATCTTAGATTGTGAAAATCGGTTCAGCCATCTCTGAGAAAATCAAAAGTCAAAAGTTTCTATGTAAGAAAGACAAAAACAATAGCTTAGCCGAACACTTTCAATGAAAAAAAAGGGAAAATGCAGTGAATTTGGCTCACCAGCTAAAATAAAATGAATTAAAGCTAACATTGAGCAAAAACATCATATAAACAAGCGCTCACATCATTGATAACATCTTTTTTTTGCGAACATGGTACCCTCAGGCGAGTCTGCATCGAATCTCGTACTGAGAAATGTCAAATTCGTGCGCACTAGAATAGCAGCACTGCGCTCCCATAAAATTGACATGATGTGTTGAATGTGATGCCGTGCGATGGCGTTGCTGAACTGAAGATTGTTTTACTCCAAGCTGACAGGATCGGCATTGGGTCAATGAAACTCAACAGCTGTCTAAATGTAATTAACTATTGAGAACCTCTCCAGAACTGTTGAGAACCTCTTTAGCCAATATTCAGTTACTGAACCGAACTATAATTCGGCTGGAATTTTTCAAAATAAGGTCATTTTGTAATTGGTACCACAGTCTCATTATTCTGTTGTCATTCAAGTTTTGCATTTCTTAGCATACAGCTCGGATTTATATTGTGTTAGATTTTTGGTAAATTTAGATTGCTTCAATATAATTAAAAAAACTCTGAACAGTCATTAATAATATTTGATTATATTTCGAAATCACCAGAGAATTGTTTTCCGTGTTTTATTTTATCAATCTTTTTTCATTAGAGTTTTTATCGTGACGTCAGAAATGAACAAGCATTTATCCTTAACAGTTCAGTGGAACTGTTTACAAACAAGCTTGAACAAAATCGAGGAACACATCTCGAACAGTCAGACAAACAAAAAAATCTGTTTACAAACAGTACCGCTGAACTGTCAAAATGTGTTCATCCGATTTAGGTTAGCAGTGACGGCAAAGAACCTAATTAGGTTTTGCACGATGACGACACAAATGAACTGCCGATGAATCAAGTTTATTTTTGACAGTTGCCGTGTACTTGTTTTGCTTTGCGACTGCAAGTTAAAAATTGAAAAAATGAATAAAAAGTGCCTGTTAAAAACGTATTCCACAGTGAAAATAACTAAAAAGATTTCCCTGTATGTGTTTCCAGCATCAAGGAGCGATATATGTATAAATCTGTTGAGTGTGAGGCGACTTGCAATTTCTACATTCGAACGATGAACTTCTGATGAACTTTTAAACTGTAAACAAGTACACGTCGACTGTCAAAAAAAGTTCATTCTGTTCATTTTTGTGAGGTTATGTCATGTTCGTGCAAAACCTAACTGTCAAAATTAATTCATTTTGTTCATTTTTGTGAGGTTATGTCATGTTCGTGCAAAACCTAATAAAGTGCATACAGAAAGTGATACTCCTTTGTTACGTGCTCTGTTAGTGGAGGCAAGAAAATTTATTCATTTATGTCAAAGCACGTTTCTACCGCTCAATTTTCTTAGTGATGGCTGAACCGATTTTCACAAGTTTAGGCTCGTTTGAAAGCTACTATTTGGCCATTGATCCAGTTCGAAGATCAAATGGCTGTTACTTTCGTATCCGGAGTTATAATGGCATAAGTGACGTAATCGACTAACTACACTTTTCTCATTGGCTCAAACTTCTCAAAGATAATCAACGAATTTCGATAAACTAAGGCTTATTTCAAAGCTGCAACGTGGTCTCTGATCAAGTTTGGAAAATTATATCGAACATTCTCGATTCGGAAGATGTAATCTATTATATGGCTTAACCGACAAACGTAATTCATCATAATTATTCCATCAAGTGAATGTGCTACCACGAGTGTGGACCACGAAAAAGAAACTCTCTAATGTTATCGATTAATTTGGTGGACCTATACTCCAAGAAGGTTTTGGATGAACTTTACACTATTACACTACAGAACTTTTACAGACATTAGCACAGTATGTCAATTTGCTGAATATTGTACTACGAGCACATACCGCACTCAAAAGCCATGCAAAAGCCACCAGTGACGCGTTTATATACTGATTTGTTTTATTCAAAGAATTCTTGGATACCACTGATTTGTACTAGATTCTATGAAACCAAACAATTTCGTAGTGTACATTTTATAATATTCAATTCACTGAAGCATGTTGGCTTGTTTTGCAGATAGCTAACTCTATATAAATAAGTCGTTACTTGTTTGTTTAACTAACTTATTTTTGTGACATTTGTTTTAATTTGTAGACTCCAGCGATAACGATTTGAAGCCTCGTTTCGAGGATCCATCGAAGATAACGGTCAACTGCACGGTCGCTTATATGGCCCAGTGCATGTCCTGGAATAAGTGCAAGGAAAGTTGTATCACCATGGGATCTTCCAGCTATCGGTAATTGAGTTCATTCGAGTTGGCCCACTCTCGTGAGGTATTACTTACCCGCCGTTTTCCTTTATTTTTCTAGATGGTTCCATGATGGATGCTGTGAGTGTGTCGGACAGACGTGTATCAACTATGGTATCAATGATTCCCGCTGTCGGGAGTGCCCGGAGAATAAGGACCAGGATTTGGACGATATACCGAATGAGGATGAGCTGGATTATGGTGACGGGGTCGGACCGTTGGACAACGGTGCTGTTGAGTCCACCAATATCTGAATTTCTTCGGTGTGGGCTCTGGCGGTGACAGTGGCGATTGTACTGATTGGAGCAGGAGCATAGGAAATGATTTGCAGGAAACGAGGGTCACTTCTGGGAGTCTGGTAAAATGTGCCTTATTAGAGAAGTTATTTCTTGATGAAATTGGGAAGCGTCTTTCGGAACAAATCGATATTCTTCCAAATGTGTATTAAAGAAGAAAAAAAAGTATTCTGAATGTACTTGAGTGAACGTATTATAGCTAAACAGTGAAAGTCTACATTTTTTTGGATTTCATTTTAGGCGATGTTTGTTGTTTTTTTACACAATTCTTGCCTTAATTTTTGCATAAGCCGAGCAAATTAACAATTGCTACATAACAAATATTAATATTTAAGTACATTTTGTAAAATAAATTTTAAGCTATACATCTGTACATTGCATTTTTTCTTATGAAGATATGAATAAGCTTTACTATAATAGTTTACTTCCAAATCAATTCTTAATCATCATATTACTTAATTTTATTTGTGTGAATTTAGGTTATTCTCCATTGTCACGTATCATTTGTGTGTTTAAGCGCGATCCGGTAAAGATATAGAGATTCAGAAATAGTCGAAACAAAAGATTTTACTCAACAAACGACACTGTTTTATCCGCCTGCAACATATCTTTTTGAAATTTTCTTACTTTGCCGAATTTCGAGACAATTCAGAGGAATTCCATAAATTCAAAATTTGTCGAACCATACTTGTTCAAATTCTTATAATTCCGATGAATATTCCGAGGGATTTGGCAACAAGTTACTACCCAGCTATTTTTATTAACTAGACTTGGCAAAAATTCCTGTATTTTGTTTGCATTATTTCGAGCACTAACGAAGTATTTTTTACATTTGATTATTAAATATTGCTTGAAATGTTGACAGCGAATATGTAAAAGTAAGAATTTGAAACAGTTTTAATTTTTCTAACGCAGTTCCTCATTATTCCGTTCAATTCTACTTGGCAGCAGGCATTCCAAAAAATTGAATTTTAATTGCAATTATTTTAATAGCGTTTCAAAATACCCATTCCAGAAAGATTATACAAAACTATTACAACCACGTAATGTTGTCCCTCTTGTAAAGAAGGGTAAAGTAATCACTGGGATTTTCTATTTCGATTTATTTCGCTGATTCGATTCGCCACGTTTGGAAAAGTAAGAGTAATACTTCATCACCACAACGCACCGCAGGATTTTTAAGACATGTTTCACTGTTTGCATTTATCCGGGAACAGATTTGGGTCGAATGAGGTGATCGTCGCCTAAATTTTCATTTTTCTCATGTTGGGGAGTAATTTATGAATGCTTCTTCTTCATTTGATATATCTCGTTCTTTCTAGTCCGCGCACATAGGTTTTGCACAAACATGACATAAGTTCACAAAAATGAACAAAATGAGCGAATTTTGAACTATCAGTGGTTTGTTTATGTGTTCATTATAATTTGCATAGGTAAACAATCCACTGATAGTTGTCAAAAGATTAACTTGATTAATCGTGCAAAACCTAGTTGACTGAACTGGAAGTAAAGCAGGTGCATCATTCCGGTTGGTTCAGGTCCAGAGCCCAGTTCTAGTTCCAGTATCAAGATTGAATCAGTTGCGGGACGTTCGCAGAACTGGCCCTCTTCAAATAAGATCGATTGTGTCATACTGTTTGCTGGTCGTTTGCATTGGAGTAAAATACAACTAAAAGTGGACAACAATGGGGAACATCATGCAAGATTAGCCCTTTCTAATGGCTCCACATGTTATCTAAAGAACTGTTAAAATTACTTATTTGTTGAAATTTGCAAATCTGAGGTGAATATTACGAGTTTAGTGAAGGTTTACAGTCTGATAGATTCCAATTGGAAAATTTTCGCATTTCTTTCTCGGCTCTTTTTTAATTGGATTTTGTGTGGTTTAGTTGACTTCAGAGTGTGCAATTGATGTCAGATATTTTAGCTGGGTAATGTCATAGACATAACTGGAGGACGTGAATACGAATCAAGCTGACATACTTCTTTTACACGTTCGAATACAGATTGTAATGGTTCATCTGTACGACTTATTAATGACAAACACTTGACAATTGAATAACACGAAACAAATAGTTTTCGTATTCACGTCTTCTAGTCATGTCTGTGATATTACCCACCCGCCTTTTTACAGTAGATCTAACGCATATAAGTTTACATGTCTGATTGAAATTTGATTATGTTTGACATGTATTTCAATCATTCCTGTAAGGCAAGACCAGACCCTGCGAACAGTGCACAAAACAATATCCCTAACCTATTTTTCACGAATTACCGGAAATTTAATAATTTTTCGTAATAAAAAATAAACACAATTTTGATGAACAGCACTGTCCGGTTGCTATGAAATAGTCGTTATTGTACAACTATGTAAAAAAAAAATCATTTTTTTGATTCACGTTTTTTAAAATTTCAAATTATTTAGGAATATCCCAGCAGTCGGCTTCATTCAAAGTGATTCACTATATTACCAAGATCGGTTTAACCATTTTACGAATTGCGTTCTTATGAATTGTGTCATATTTGGACAGAACTGCAATATGTCACTATTAACTAGCAACTTTGCACGATGAAGATTGGAAAGCTTATGTCACAGGCTCTATAAATCACCATATAGTGAGTGTCCGAGAGTCGTCTGTCGATCTATCAGAACTTAAATTCTCTTGATATTATTATTGACGCTCATTGATTGCCGATGCGATTGATGTTTTCTTCATTTCTCCTGTCACAGCTTGATTACTATGTGACTAAATATTAATCAAACAGCATAAACATTGAATTATATTCATTTACACCAATAAACTCCGAAGTCCGATGACTTTTTGCAAAAACAATGAATTTTATCAATTTATGTTTATGTTAGCACTCTCATTGATTTTTTTTACTTCAACAGGGAATATGTGAAATAAAATTTCACTCAAAATTTGAGTGATAGTTACTCTATTTTTGGTACATGTACAAATAAAGTATTACTCAGTAAGTGAGTGGATTTTACCCAAATATCGTGTCCAGTGGAAGAACTAATTTTGAGTAACTTCGGAGTTACTCTAAATTAGAGTTGTTCTACATTTTCTGTAGATGAGTGAGATCTTACTCATTTTTGAGTAACTATTTTTAAGCGTGTACTTCTACTTTGTCATAGAACTATCGAGTAAATAAATAAATAAATCTCATTTCACAGTCACTTTCACCGTACCGATTACAGTTGACGATTTTAGTCAGCCTGTCAAGGTCATTTGACATGGCTGACAAATTGCAACTCTGTATGTGGATTTGCATGTCCAGTAAATTGCATTATTTTTATTTTCATTGTATAATTCCACAACACTAAACTACCGTCAACTGTCAAAAACTGATATGACATTTAAGCAAATTTCTTGCAATGTATGTGGAAGATTTTCATCCCGATTCGAAATATTCCCACCGAAAGTGATCCTTCCATTCTGTTTTAATAACTCTAACTCAATCGAATAACAGATTGAAAATCTTACAGTTCCAGTTTCTGCTCTATTATAGATCTTCCATATAGAACTTCTAGCTGCTGAATTTGCTCTTAGCCTTACCTAAACTTTCGACAAATGTGTAAAATATTTACGTCCGTCGCATAAGCCTACTGCGATTTCCGGAACAAGAAACTTGCTGCTACCCGCATACGCATGGCTGCCAGATGGCTGACTAAACGCTGTCAGATGGAAAAATATGGCTGGCAGACATTCTGGTGACCGATTGCCTCACCGCTGTCAGATATACAACTCAAACGATTCAACCGTATCCACCAGGATTTTTCCACATTGAAATCTTTGACATTTTCAGCGAAGGTGAGAAGATGAAAACGCTCGGCTAACTTAGATACAGGCGACTTTGTTTTGTCAAATTGGATTTGACAACCGTCACTGAATCAATGTTGCTAGCCGTCTGGTGACCATGGCTGCCCAGGTAACTCGAAGACGAACAAGTAAGACTACTACGAGCAAATTCAGGCGTTCAGGGAAACATGTTTTAAGGTTTTTTATTTTTCCTTTTATTTCTTTTAAATTTTCCTACGGCACATGCAACATCACCAATGGTTTCGAAATTTCCTTGCACTCTCGACGCAATCGCACCATGAACTGTTTGCTTTTTATGGAATAACTTCTTTTTGGGCGCTCCTTTTTGCACCGCATGCTTAGTTGAAGGTTTTCCACTGCATTTTGCTGTGACTGCATATTTCTTGCCAAGTAAATTTTGATGCATTACCAATTTGTTCAACATGCGATTCATTTTTTCCATTTCCACTCGAAGTTCTTCGAGTTTCATTTCCGTTTCCAGGGTAGTTTGCACGGGAGCATTATGAAGTTTTCCGCTGTCCAGAAACTCTTTCACGATAATGTTCTGATCAGCGATTCGCCACGCTTCGTCCATAATGTGGTCTTCAAGTGTTAAGAACAGTGGAAATTTTAGTAGTTTCAGATTTACAAAGAATCCTTCTGACCCTCGAACGAACCAAGCTCCCGGTATATTCGGAACAACTATCCATTCGGGTTTGGTAATCTTGGTATTACGTTTGCTCTTCTGTTGCTGAACAGCGGGTGGTTTGCTGATGTGCTGGACCAGAATTTTCCGGAACTCTTTAGGTTTCACGGCTATGAGGTAGGAATGTTTCTCGAAAAATGGACTAGGAAACAACCGTCGAATAACATCAAACGGAATGCTTCGCAGACCACGTTCGTATCGATCCAAAATAAATACCTTTCGGCCAATACTGATCAGTTCGGATTCGTCCTTGATGGCGGTGATATCACTGACTGCGAGGCCGTTGATAAGGTTAAGGATAACGATGGGGGCAAAAAATATGAACAATACGAACAGGATGATTTTTCCTCCACTGAAGTCCACTGCTGCGGCTTCGAACTCGCCAGTCGTCATAACTAGAGTCTTGAGAGCAGCGTTCGTAAAGGTGGTGAACTGGTTGAAGGAGTTATTCTCCTCCGTGATCACTATTGATGTTTGCGTTGTTTGATCGTTGTAGGACATGAAGAATCCGAAGGCGAATGCACTTAGAAGAGGTATGAAGAGTAGGAAACTTTTCAGAAAGTTGACCGAGACGGTTTTAAACATGTACATGTAAGTGGACAGGCTGTTGAACGGAAGCGAGCCTATGATGACGGTTAGTTGCATTGCGAAGGCTATGATGGTTAGCGAGGACAGGATCGAGTTGCATCCGTTGAACAGAACCCAAAGCATGCAGATTATGGTGACGATATCCAAATAATTTTCTAACGAAAGAAAGTAGTGGTATCGAAGGAACAATATTTGTATGATTTCTCTAAAGACCATGTAAATGGCGCCCATCAAGGATAGTACGGTAAGAATCGGTGACAAATCGCCACCGTCGCAGGCGTCTAGTGAATGCCAACCAAAACAAACGACGGTCGTTAGTGTGCAGATGAGATTGATGTAGCTCCATTTTGTCAACCTTAGCCATTTGACTAGAATGAATGTGTAGACTACAGGATGGAGCAGCAGACGTTTCAAGTCTTTCGATTTGGCAATTATCTTAACGGGATCAATTTCTGTTACCAGTGACTTATTCGCCCTGGGAGTTACATTGGAAGCCGATGCTTTCTCTACCAGCCGCCACTGGTCATGCTCGTTACGATCTTTGGGCGTTGACTTTTTTGCTGGTTGTTTCTTGAAAATGTACGGATCAAATCCATTTAGATTAAACCTAATCTCGTTCCTATCGAAGTATGATCGCTTCCTGTCAATCGATATACACTGATCGAAGTACATCTTCCAAAACTCATACCGGGCGTAGTCCAACGGGGTTACACCGTCCTTATTCCGAACACCCAGGAAAGCATATTTCTGCTGCAGCAGCTCAAGTGCAATATCGGAAAACCCAAACTTCAACGCACTATGTAAGGCAGTGTTCCCATTGTTGTCCGTGCGGGAAAGGTGAATTTTCTGATCTCTCGATAGCAAATCGGCACACTGCAGAACTCTAGCTCGCTCTTCCTCTCGATTGTAAAGTTCATGGGCCCGATTTAGAGTGATGACCAGAATGGGATCATCATTGATTAACACACGATCGGTTATTTGGGCCACTAACAGACTCAACGTTGTAACGTTCCCGGCTTCACAGGCCTTTTTCAGAAGCCCTTTTAACTCTAATCGGTATTTTAGCACCGGGGATTTATCATCCGTGTCTTTCCGATTACTTTGAGTTTTTTCAATCTGGAAAATGATTTTACTCGCTCGGTCTAATATTTTTCTTACACTAGATTCCAAGTCAAGTTCAACAGCCGTATGTAACAACAACCGGATAACTTCTGAAACATTATCCGGATTTACATTGAACTGGTCGAATTCCTCAGAGAATTTTTCCTCCTGATCAAATCTCAGGTATAACTCTAGCAGATCGGTGGTAACTCTGACAGGTAACCAGTCGTGATGGAAACCCACAACTCGTCTCTTCAGCTCGTTGGTTTTACCAACCGCAATGGCACTATTGCTTCGCTTCAGACATTCCTTAACGAACTCTTTGTTTTCCTTCGACTTGTTACGTATCAAAAACTCGAATGGAAGCTGTAATCGATCGCTGCAGATGTTGAAGTCTGCTCCATGTTCCAGAAGTATCCAGATACACCGACAGATATCCTCGGAATTGGTGGAAGCCGTGGCCACGTTCAATACTCGTTTCTTGAATTTCGGACTGTTCACAAGGATATCGTATTGTTCGCACAGCAGAAACAGGGGTGTTTTGCGCTGTTTATTGCGACAGTTTACCGCTAGATTCCCTTGCGACAATAGCCATTCTATAAAGTTAACGTTTCGAGCTTCGACGGCGTAATGCAGTGGAGTATTAAGGTCTTGAGCAATTTTCTGATTAAGAAAGAAAACATAAATTAGTATAGAACCAATAATGTGCGCTGAACATAGATTACTTCATTTACGGCATCAAATCGGGGTATGAAAACTTCCAGGAATGATTGATACTTGATGTTATTCTCCAACATTTTGGCAAATAAAGGTTGCAGGTTCGCATTGTAGAGAAAAGTTTTCGGTTCCGGAATAGTGGTGAGTGCGTCCCAGGTCTTCTGCTCTTCAATCAATTCCTGTAGAGTATTAATCCTTGGATCGTCCAACAGAGCTTGGAGTTTCGGTAAACTCTCTTCCCCTGACGGGTCGTCGATAATATTTCGTAGCTCTTCAAAGATAGATTTCTGTAAAGAGATGTAATGACGTTGTTAATATGACATCGGTTCTTATAGGATAATTGGATCAACTAGCTGATAAGGCCGAAACACATTGCTTATTCGTTTGTTATCAGCTCTGTACGCGATAACAACTGAACTGGTACTTGAGTAGCTGGTTTTACAAATTGGATAGCCCTCAATCATATCAACTTCACCTATCATCTCAAATAAGGAATTATTAGTAATTAGTATTAAATGAGTAAGATCTGCTATATCTGTTCAAGCAATTTGCTACAACGATAAAACCAAAGCCAGGATAAAATGAGGTGGCTCAACTTTTACTCTCTTCATTTTTGCGTGTTCAAACTATGTTCTGTTTTTGTTCTAACTGGATTTGATTCAATTTACATTCTCATCATAACGATTCTTTACTCATCGATTACCAAAACTAGTTTTAAACTTGGAGAACGAGTCAATTCCGGAAAGCAGATCAAGTGAACACGTCTTCCAGTTGTCATCGATACCTCAAATGAATTCAAATCACTTACTTGTAGATTCCGTCTTTCCAAACGCATCGAACGACGGCTTTCTTCGATTTTCAGACATGTTGCCTCTGCAAGAAAAAAAAAAGAAATGAAACCATGGATTCATATAAACAAATGATAACCAGAAGATGAATCATTTACTCACCGGTTGGCGCTTGATCGGTCTGCGTTGGAGCCATCAGAGCACGTACCACGTCGAATGATTGGATGTAGTAAATAATTATTAATTAAAAATGCTGCCGTCACATATTTATCGTTCCGGGAAAGGAGCCGAAAAATAAGCACCGGGAAACACGACAAAAATCCCAAGATAACTGATGTGGTTCGCGCGAGAGCGAGAACTGGTTTTTGAGTACATTCGCTGCGCGTCTTTTAGTAAAACCGATAGCCAATTGCGGCTCTGACTTAATGAATGGGGATTCCCACTGGGAATACTCTCGCACTTATCGTGAACGGAACGGGAGAGAAGAGAGAACACAGAAGCATATCACTTTCGATTCTATTTCTATCAAACTGTAGGAAATCTGCCGATATCAAAATGGACAAGATTATCAATAGAATGAATGAAATGAAAAAATAAAACTCCGAAGCAATTTTCTTCTAGAAATAAACCACATGGTTTCCAGTTTCATACTTGCGTATTATGGTGAAAGCTCAAAAGCTAATTCTGTCTGCCACTGTGTATGTGTGTTGACAATATGTAAAATTTCGAGACACGTGTGACCTGATTCGCATTGATAAGATGCTGTAACGGGTGGCAACTAAAATTTTGGAATTTTTTCGAGGCCTGTATGCTCAACAACAAACGAGCTCAGAAAGAACTAAGAGTGTGTATGTGTTAGCTCTCTTTCTCCTCTTTCTGCTAGTATTTTCTGTTTTGTTCATGCTTGCTCAGTTTTGCTCAAAATGCCGTCGAAACAAAAAGTATTTCACGAGCGCATTGTACAGTTCTACGAACTGCACAGAAATCTCGGCAAATAGTATACGGTACAACATTTTAAAAGTAAAAATGCTGCGGCTTCGACAGTTCAAAATATACTAAGATGCCCAACAACTGCTCGAAAGGAAGGTAGTGGAAGACCAGCCAAAATTATGGACGCAAAAGGACTTCGTTCTCTTTCTCGTGCCTTCAACAACAAGGATTCACTGAGTCAAAGGGATGCCGCAAAAAAGTTCAACTGTTCTCACCAGTACATCTGCAAAACATTGAAAAGACTCGGAATAAAGTACCGAAAGAAGACACGAGCCCCGGGATATACTGACGCACTGATTTCAACGCTGAATTCCCAATGCCGCTGGTTGATTAAAAATTTTTCCGTAGAAAGTTTTGTTTTGGAAAATCCCGAAAACGATCGATACTATTCAACGGATAGCTCTACTGTACATCCGAACATAAAATATTAGTTTAAACATAAGTTTGAACAGAAAGTGATGCTGGACATAGTCATTTCCGAGAAAGGCATTTCTAAGCCATTGTTCAAGCCATCTGGGTTGGCAATCAATCAAGATGTGTACCAGAACGAATGTTTGTAGAAAGTTTTGATCCCGTTTTTTCAAAAACATCATGCTGATGGACAATACGTGTTTTGGCTGGATAAAGCGTCATCGCATTGCGTCAAAAAACACAATCGTTCCTGAATACCCATTCGATCCCATTTGTACCCAAAAACCACAACCCGATAAATCTACCTCAGTGTCGCCTAATCGAAGATCGGGGTTTTGAGTTCCTTGGTGTACAAAAATAACTGGAGAGCCACGAATTGCCAACAGTTGATTGGTAGAATCAAGAGATGTATTCGCAAAGTTGATATGAAGGCCGTACAACGCTCCTGTTCCGACATCAAACGGAAGCTTCGCCGAACATCCGATTACGGACCGATTTCAAATGTTCACTAATTTTTTTCAACAATGAACAATGTATCTTTAATTTCAATAAATCAGATCTTCTCCAATATGTTTGTCTTTTTTTGACAGCTTGAGAAAGAAATTCCAAAATTTTAGTTGCCACCCGTTAGTTCTACCAGAGCGGTAAATAAGTAGACTGTACCTTTTCGTCATCTCTGTTCCATCATTTACCTGGTTATTTAAAAACCATTAATTAGCGAGAAAATTGATGCACATGTCTCGTGTTGCGTCTAACTGATATTTCTGAGCCACAGATCGACTATTCAGCAAATGAATGTTGTCGATGGGCTTAGGAGACCTTCTTAGGTCGATACACTTTTTTCTAGCGATTTTGATAGACGATAGCATCAATTTTAGATGTGGGAACGAATAATAGTTCGAGAGAGCCAAATCGAACGATGAAGGGGAAGCATTTGTCAACTTAATTCGTTGGTTGCGATGCTTTTGTGTGCCATTACATTGTATTTGATTGTATTTATTTATTTATTTGGAGCAGGAAAAAACCCAATGGAGCTGAAATAATAATCTCTCACTCCAGCAGGTATAAAACCTCCTCATCGTTTATATCAACAGATTACAACAATTCTACAGATACATGTATGTACTTAATACTGTCAATTAAAACTAACCCTAACTAACTAACTCTATAGTAATTAGATGACACTAAACCCATCTGGTAAACGATTGTGATTTTGCATTAAAACTAAAGAAGAAAAGAAATATGCTTTAAAATGGGTGGTAGAAGGAGGGAGTTTTGAATGAGAGTTGGCGAACGAAACGGGGTTAGGTTCGGCATGTAGATCTAATTAGTGTTCGAAAATATAGGAGAAGAACGATGAATAGCGGAGAAGAGTAGATACAACAGGATTAGTTACAACGAGCAAATTTATTAGATTTCAATGGAGATGGTGGAGAGAACGAAGGGATGGTCGAGCGGAAAGAATTATTGTCGCGGTTTGTATGCGCTCAAAACTATCGACGGTGCACAATACTCGTCGCACAGGAACGCTGGGACTCAATCTCGAGCAGGTACGTAGCGTTCGTACTGCAGAGGAATACGTGCAACAACTGGGGCTAGTGCTACCAAAGGAAGGCCAGCTTGGTGCGGCGGCTCTTGAAGACGGCTGGAGGAATATAAGGTCCGGTGTGAGTAGCACTGCTGCAACGGACGGCGAATGTCAGCAGTTGGTCGAAGATAAGAAAGCAGCAAGGGTGAGGATGCTGCAACACCGCGCGAGAGCGAACGAGGAACGATACAGACAGGCACGGAACAGACAGAACACGGTTTTCCGGAGAAAAAAGCGCTACCAGGAAGACCAAGATAGTGAAGCGATGGAACAGCTGTACCGAGCAAACGTTTGGTCAAAGCAACGATGGATAGTGTGATGGGCTACATCCGAGCATCTGGGACGCTCTCGAGTCCTTTAGAAACTCGGAGAGGGCTACGGCAAGGTGATGGACTCTCTTGTATATTATTCAATATTGCTTTGGAAGGTGTGATTCGATGAGCGAGGATCGACACGAGTGGCACGATCTGCCGAAAGTCCGTACAACTTTTTGGCTTCGCTGACGATATTGATATTGTAACACGTAACCTTGAGAAGATGATGGAAACATACATCGAACTGAAAACTAGGCTAGGCGTATCGGACTGGCCATAAATGCGTCAAAAACAAAATACATAAGAGGAAGAGGCGACACAAGCAGAGAAATTCAGAGACGTATTTTGGCAGGGAATCGTGCGTACTTTGGACGCAGAAAACCCTCCGATCGAGAAAAGTACGCCACCGCACGAAATTGACCATCTACAAAACGCTCATTAGACCGGTTGTTCTCTATGGCCACGAGACCGTAGAATGCTGTTGGCAGAGGACCAACGCGCCCCCAGTGTTTTCGAAAGAAAGGTACTGAGGACCATCTATGGCGGAGTGCAGATGGAAGACGGAACGTGGAGACGGCGTATGAATCACGAATTGCAACTGCTGCTAGGAGAACCACCCATCGTACGGACAGCTAAAATCGGACGTCTACGATGGGCTGGGCATGTCATAAGGATGTCGGACGTCAGTCGGTGTTGAACAGTCGTTCGCACCGCACGCGTATAGCTCTTGGCTCCTGGAATTTTTTTCTGGCTACCTAGAGTTTCATTGATTCAAGGCTTCAGTCTTTTTCAAGGCTACCTGAATCACTAACCAAGTGACTAAGTGATACAAAGAGTGATATTAGAGTGACTAAGTGATACAAAGAGTGATATTAGAGTGACTAAGAAATTCATCAGCCTTTTTTAAGGCTAGCTAGGAGTCTAATCGAAGACTAATTTAGCCTAGTTAATTTAATTTAAAATTTCATTAATTTAAAAAATGCCTGCGTCCAACCGGAAAGGCAACAAGCCTAAGGCTAAAAATAATTCAATACGGAATAAATCACAATCCGTTATTCAACATTTTTCTAATAACATTCACGATCTTATAGAATCTGAATGTAAAAATAAAAGACAACGGACGGATTTCCCTTCCATTGATCCTATGCCGTCTAACAATATTTACGAGATTCTTCCTGAATCCGATTGTAGCGACATAGAAGAAAATTCTTCAAAAATTCCCAAAATGGACGCTTGTCGTTCTGGGAAGAAACATCAATCTATGCCACCAGTGACGGTGATGATTTCCGACTTCAAAGCATTCCGTACTGAGCTTTCTACTTTTCTCCCGGAAGTAAAAGTCTCATTTCAAATCGGACGAAGAGGAGAATGTCGAGTCTTGGTGGATGGATTGGAAGATTACGAACGTCTTATTCGATATTTGTCCGAGAAACTTCATAAATTTTATTCATATGATATAAAATCAGACAGACCCTTCAAGGCTGTCTTGAAAGGATTATCGAATGATCAAAGTATTGATGAAATTAAAAATGAACTAAAAGAATTGCTTGGTTTTGCCCCTTCCCAAGTAATACTTATGAAAAAAAGAGCGAATGGTACTTCTAAACCACGCTCTGGAATTTCCCATGAACTTTACCTAATACACTTCAATCGAAGTGATGTAAACAATTTGAAAACTTTAGAAAAAGTACGTTTCATTTCCCACATTAAAATTCATTGGGAACATTATAAACGGCATAATCGTATTGCAAACTTAACGCAATGTCGTCGTTGCCAAGGCTTCGGTCATGGAACCAAAAATTGTCATATGGATATACGGTGTTTGAATTGTGGTAAATCGCATTCGAAAGACGTTTGTCCAATGAATGAAACCACTGATAAATTTTCATGTTCAAATTGCAATGGAAATCATAAATCCAATTATTTGAAATGTCCTGTCAGGGAAAAAATTTTAAACGCTCGTTCGCTTCGACAACAAGTCAAATCAACGACCTTAAATTTACAGAACATACCTGAAAATACAGGTACGCCTGCCAATTCATCTTCTAACGAAAACAATTTATTGACAGGTAGATCGACCTCGTCATCATCTTCTTCTAATGTCAGTTATGCTGGTATATTAGGTAGAAATCTATCACCTATTTCTTCTAATGTAAATAATCAAAACACAGGACCGCCTTGCAGTTCTTCTTCTAACGAAAACAATTTATTAATAGGTAGACCGGCCAAATCATCTTCTTCTAATGGCAGCCTACCTACAAATATTCCTTCAATGCCATTCGCTTCTTTAAATGAAGTCGATTTAGGCGATATAACTGAAAATAAAATGATCTACCTACAAGATCAACTTTTTCAAATGATCATCCAAATGAATTCGACTTCATCACTTTTTGAAGCATTTCAAATCGGATGGAAATTTGCAAATAATATTATAATGAATTTAAAATTTAACAGTGATGTTAAATAATTATTTGAATATTTTAAATTGGAATGCTCGATCTTTGAAATCGAGTGAAGATGAATTTTATAATTTTCTCAAAGTTCACAAAATTCATATTGCCATTGTGACAGAAACTTTTCTTAAACCAAATGTCAAATTGAAAAGTAATCCACATTATGTGGTTCATCGATTTGACAGGTTTACTGGAATGGGTGGTGGAGTTGCCATTTTTGTCCAACGGCAAATTAAACATCGAATTTTACCTTCTTTCAATACTAAAGTTATTGAAAGCTTGGGAATCGAAGTTGAAACCATTCATGGAATTTATTTCATCGCTGGAGCATATTTGCCATTCCAATGCACCGGCGAACAAATAAATTTCTTTAAAGGCGATTTGCAAAAACTTACAAGATATCGATCGAAATTTTTCGTAATAGGGGACTTAAATGCTAAGCATGTCCAGTGGAATTGTAGGCAAAATAACAGTAATGGTAAAATACTTCATAATGAACTTAAGCTGGTTACTCCACAGTTCTTCATCCCAGTAATCCTACTTGTTTCTCTTCCGTGAAAAACCCGTCTACAATTGATCTGGTTCTAACAAAGTTAGAAATCAAAGTCACATTTGTAGTGAACCAATTACACATGCTGACTTTGACTCAGATCATCTTCTAGTAACATTCAGACTTTCCAACGAAGCTATAATTAATCCAATTAGTTCTATTTTCAACTATCATAGAGCTAATTGGTTGGATTACAGATCTCACATTGAAAATCATGTGGATCATGAAACTATTTTAGAAAATTCTGCGGACATTGACACAGCAATTGATAATTTGAATCATTATATTATCGAAGCTAGAAATCTTTCAGTTCCCAAAGCTCAAACTAAATTAAATTCTCCTATCATCGATGACAATCTTCAACTGCTCATTCGGTTGAAGAATGTTCGTCGACGACAATATCAACGTTCTCGTGATCCTGCTATGAAAAACATAGTTAAGGATTTACAAAAAGAAATTAAACATAGATTTACTCTTTTGCGAAATGAAAATTTCGCTAAAGAAGTTGAACAAATTAAACCATATTCTAAACCTTTCTGGAAACTTTCTAAGGTTCTTAAGAAACCTCAGAAACCAATTCCTGCTCTCAAGGAAGGAAATCAAATACTTCTTACAAATGGTGAAAAAGCTCAAAAACTTGCTCAGCAGTTCGAGAGTGTCCACAATTTTAATTTAAACATTGTGAGTCCTATTGAAAATGAAGTCTCACTGAAATATGATCATATTTCAACCCAAGTGTTATCACACGATGACATTATTGAGACGAATTTTGATGAAATTAAATCAATTATTAGGAAACTCAAAAACATGAAGGCTCCTGGTAATGATGGAATTTTTAATATTCTTATTAAAAATCTTCCCGATGTTGCCTTGAGACTCCTGGTTAAAATTTTCAACAAGTGTTTTTCATTAGCTTACTTCCCAAAAAGATGGAAAAACGCTAAAGTAATTCCTATCCTAAAACCTGATAAAAACCCAGCAGAAACATCAAGTTATCGCCCAATTAGCTTACTTTCTTCTATCAGTAAACTTTTTGAAAAAATTATCTTGTTGAGAATGATGACTCATATAAATGAGAATTCAATTTTTTTACCAGAGCAGTTTGGATTTCGTCATGAACATTCAACTACTCATCAACTTGTCAGAGTAACGAACATGATAAAATCAAATAAATCTTCTGGGTTATCCACTGGAGTTGCTCTTCTAGACATAGAAAAAGCATTCGACAGTGTTTGGCACAAAGGTTTAATAGCAAAAATGTCTAATTTCCAGTTTCCTATTTATTTGATCAAAATGATTCAAAATTATTTAACTGATCGTACTCTTCAGGTTAGCTATCAGAATTGTAAATCTGAATTGCTACCCGTACGAGCCGGTGTTCCGCAGGGTTCGAGTGTAGCTCCAATCTTGTATAATATTTTCACTTCTGATCTTCCAAATCTACCCGTTGGTTGTCAGAAATCGCTATTCTGTGACGACACAAGTCTGTTAGCCACAGGTAGAAATCTAAGAGTGATCTGCAGTCGCCTACAAAGAAGTTTAAATATTTTCAGTGATTATCTGTCAAAATGGAAAATTAAACCAAATGCAGCAAAAACGCAATTAATTATCTTTCCTCACAAGCCAAGAGCTTCTTTTCTTAAACCAAACAATAGTCACATTCTCAAATTGAATGGCTTGGAATTGACATGGTCTGATCAAGCTAAATACTTAGGTTTAACGTATGACAAAAATCTCACTTTCAAGGATCACATTGAAGGAATCCAGGCAAAGTGTAATAAATATATTAAATGTTTGTATTCTCTTATAAACAGAAATTCTAAGCTCTGTCTAAAAAACAAATTGTTAATTTATAAACAAATTTTCAGACCAGCCATGCTTTATGCGGTACCAATTTGGTCAAGCTGTTGTTCCACCAGGAAGAAAACGCTTCAAAGGATTCAGAATAAAATTCTGAAAATGATTCTGAAGCGTCCTCACTGGTTTAGTACAAATGAGTTACACAGACTCACAAATATAGAACCATTAGATGTAATGTCACATAATATTATAAGCAAATTCCGACAAAAATCGATGCAATCTTCAATTGAATCGATTCGATCTCTGTATTAGTTAGTAAGTTAGTATATAAGTTCCTTTTCCCCATTACACAATACGAGTAGGTTTAGAATTTTCCCTACACAAAAATCTCAGAATTGCGGAAGCAAATAATGTCCTCATGGTAATAACCAAATCATATATATATATATATATATATATATATATATATATATATATATATATATATATATATATATATATATATATATATATATATATATATATATATATATATATATATATATATATAATAGGGCTGAAAAGTCACCACTTGTGGCTGAACACCCAATTTAAATCTTAATAATTTAATTTTAACTCATATTCCAATTAATAGTTATTTAAAAAAAAAAAAAAAAAGGATGTCGGACGACAGCCCAGTGAAAATGGTTCTTGAATCTTATCCGACTGGTACAAGAAGAAGAGGAGCGCAGCGAGCAAGGTGGATCGATCAAGTGGAGGGTGATCGCAGAAGCGCCCGTGTCTTGAGTGGCTGGCGACGAGCTGCCATGAACCGAGTTATGTGGAGACGTATTTTTGTTACAGCAAACGACACACTATAGTCTCAGTCTCTTGCATTTAGTTTTTGACATTGCCCAGTGTAACTCCATCGAAGAGCATGCCACTGTGGACTTCATGGACAGTAAGGAGAGTACTCGAAAGAATAATTAAAGTGTTGTATGCAAGTCGTGTCTTGAACGATTACATTGAAAATAATATAATTCTAAACTGTGACAAATTACAAACTTACTAAACTTGTAGCGTTTAGTTTTTTTGCGAATGATCAATTTGGCAATTAGATTCTTTCAGAACAATTGATTGAAAACTTGGCAATCATGCGATACTAACTGAGATGAAAATAAATTTTCATCTCATATTTTTGAAGACTTTTATTGCTTGTCGGAAAATTTTTAATCGCTAATTAAAAAAGTGGCTAGTGAACATTACTATTTGTGAAGTCATCCGACATTGGATGGTGGTGTAATTATGTGAAATAGTGATCATGTTTTGAGACGAATCGATTAGTAAATATTCAGAAACGTGAAGAACTGTGAAACTTCAGACGAAAATGCTTCCTGTGAGTGAGTTCACTGCAGGATTTACCTTATGATAAAAAAAGAACCGGAATTTTCATTTTGAAAGCTGAATTTCATTTAAAAACAGCGTCGTGTTGATGTGGCCAAAGAGATGATTTCCAACGCAGATAGTGACCCCACATTCATCGAATGCATCATAACTGGTGATGAGCTGTGGATCTATGAATATGACGTCGAAACCGCACAACAATCGACCGAATGGCGCTTCTAAGGCGAGCCGTTGTTCTAAATTTTCATCCATTATAAAAATCGCCACACGAAAATTCTTCAACTTCTTTGTATAGACGCCAAACAAAAACTAATCGTACGATATGCGTCAAAATTTGACAGAATGTGTATAAAAGTGTTGCCAACGTTGAGAGAATAAAAGTTTACCGATTGGACTAGCGCGGGAATTTTAAAGTGAAAATTCCGGTTGTTTTTTTGATCAAAAGGTAAAACCATTTCTTGTGACAATAGCTTAAATAAACATTTTGGAACATTCCACAGTTTGTACCTGAACGTTAAAAGATATGATTCATATCACAGTTATGAAATGGAAATAGGGCCCGCTTGCATGTGTCTGGCAGAATTCCCCCCAGATGCCTGGCAGCGTCTGCTAGAAGGTTTTGCCGTTATGCTGACAGAGATTTTCACCGATCGGTTTTCAACGGTTCTTTTTCTGCACGGATTTTTGTCATAAAAGACTGGTAGAACCGTTTTAAATCGGTTCTTCATTTCTAG
Organism: Malaya genurostris; assembly: GCF_030247185.1. Classification (NCBI taxonomy): domain Eukaryota; kingdom Metazoa; phylum Arthropoda; class Insecta; order Diptera; family Culicidae; genus Malaya; species Malaya genurostris. The sequence goes on from NC_080570.1 coordinate 132,098,313, forward strand.
CGGCTTTGGCTTTATTTTTTTTCATTAAAAATTTCAATGAGGGGCAAAGACCGCTTTTGCAAAGCTTCTTTTCCCCACATTATCAGATCCGAATCAATTCCAACTCCAGTGCAACAACCGATTCCGAATGAATTTCGCCTACAACCGGTTGATTCGGAAATCTGTAGGAATTGAGTCAGAAGATGCGGACTGAATTGTCAATTTGTTTTCTTCTTTTTTCCGATTTTGCACGTTTTCGTGCTGATTTTCAGTTTATTTATAAATAAAAACATTATATAACTGAATATATAAGGTAAAATTTTCAGGTTTGCCGGATTTACAGAACTAGTAAATAACCAGTTCTTCTTAGAATTTTAGTATAAACTATTGGAATTTGCTGGAAATTAACAAACAGACCTATCTTAGTCAGCATTATCCATTCATCTCGCTGGAGTGTATTGAAATGGCGTAAGTCGCCTAACTTTTACAATAACACATTTATAAAATAAGCGAATATTCAATGACATTTACAATGTCACTGTCAATCTGGTCGATCGAGCACCCAACTGAGGCGAAAATTCTAGCACTGAATCGATCGAGCACTGAAAATCATGCAGTCGAGTAAGAATTCATTGCTCATTCCGTCATTTCAATAATGTGGGTCTCAATGGATCAGAGTCATTTCGCCAAAAGCCGTTTCGCCGAAAGTCATTTCACCGAAAGGGTTATTTCGCCGAATGGGTCACTTCGCCGAATGCCATTTCGCCGAAAGGGTCATTTCGCCGAACCCTTAAAACGTCTTGAAATTGTAATTCGAATTGATTTAAATTAAAGACAAACGAAAGATGATAGCATTAACGCCCGTTTTGTTGACCTATCAATGTACTTCTTGAGTGATGATTGATTGTTGTACTCTTGAATAAAAATTGATTCACGAACCTCAGAAAGTAGTTCCCAAGAAAACTTGTTGACTATTAGCTACTAAGCATCAAAGCAATTGCATACGTGTATCTACCAGGCAAATGTAGGTGATATTTTCCGTTTATTAAGTGAAAATGAAAAAAATATCTAATGCAGCTACGCCACATCGTTTTGGTTCATGTGCTGTCCGACTTCGCTACCGCTCGTTCGAACCTAACTAAAGCAAACAAACCTAGCTTTGAGTAGACCGGGCAAACGATGCGGCTACAGGTTTGTATGCAAGAGGCCGCCGCTTCCGACGGCGGGTCGGCGGCCGACTCAGCTGGCGTCGGTTATGTGGCTGCGCCACATCAGTTATACAGGAGACATAACATGTAGGAGATATGACCCTTTCGGCGAAATGGCCCTTTGGCAAAATGACCCTTTCGGCGAAATGACCCTTCGGCGAAATTACCCTTTCGGCGAAACGACTTTCGGCGAAATTACCTATTCGGCGAAACGACTTTCGCCGAAATGGCATTCAGTGAAACGACTTTCGACGAAATGGCTCTCGGCGATATGACCCGCTCCCGGTCTCAAAATACCAGTGTTTTCATTTCATTTACCTGCACACTTGAATTTCTTGCTGAATCTCGGCAAAAGAATGCCAAGATTTGCACAGCTCGGCAAAATGTGTAATTACTGAGAATCTCGGTAATCCAAAATTTGTTAACTGTCAATTATTGCCGAACTTGTCAGTAGAAATTTTGCTGTCAGCTCGGCAAAAGTTATGAGGATGGGATCATTATTTTCCGAGTCATCAGTAATCGAAAGAAAGGATAATTTTTCTTTATTATTGTATGAAATAAATATTCCAAAAGCTAAGTTTGGTGAAAGGGGCTTTATTGATGTTCATTTCAATTCAGCAAACGCGCTTTATCGAGATATCAGCATATAACTCTAACGGTTTTCGGAAAAGAGCATGTTAATTACTGAACAGTCAGTAAAATTGTGTGTTGCCGATATAATTCGACATTTCGTTATGCCGAGCTCGAGAATCGGTTTTAAGTGTGTGAGACTCGTTTTCATTTATGGATGCAGATATCAAATGAAGTCGAACAGAAGAGAAGAAGGAAGAGAGTTCTTGCAAAATATGACGTGGCGAGAGAATGATGCAATTTCGCTTGCAAAATTTTGACAGCTGCCGGAATCTTGCCAGGCTTCTGCCGGCTGTCGGCAATTTCTCACAAGCGGGGAGCTCAGATGAAATAGGGAGCCGTTACCTTATGTTCTTCTACCGTTTTCCTGCTCGGATCAAGGCAACCACGGGGCTTTGCTTCTTTACGAGATTTGATGACAATCAATTACAAAAGTACCACATACATTCACCAACAACCAAGACAAAATGAAAACAAAGCAACGTGCAACGAGTCGTTTAATTCAGTTTTGTGAAAAACGTAATGCCCTCTAATATCGTGATCGTTTTCGGGCTTCCCTCTTAGAAAAAAACGTTCAAAGGTGGTCCTTTATTGGTCCAATACGTTGGATCATTGGTCCAATGAAAGTCCAATCAATCGTCAACGGGAGGCCAACAGGGGACCTTCGTTTGCCGATTTTGAAACAGACCGTTGAACCGAATGCCATTTTTTTCGTTCAACAAACCCAGAGGTCATTGTTGAGCTATTCTAGCAAAATAAACGAATATTTCGTGCAATATGTCGGGCCTGCTGAGAGGATTGGAGAAGTGATAACGCAAAGCTTTTGATAACATTGTATTGTTTATTATTAGACAATTCGACAGATATGCGAACACTTTAACAAAACAGAAACATTTGAATAACAAGTTTTAAGCTAATAGTGGAATCATTTCACGCCTTCTTCCATTAATCTCAAGCTTTATTTTCTTACCAAATTGTTCAACAGTTGCTTTACTTTTCCAATTTCTTCCAGAATTCTTTCAGATTCCAAAGTGGCATCCGGTGGGGTTATTTTATGATTTTGGCTGCCTAGTTCCTTGTTTATAATGCTTTCATCAGCAATTTGCATCGCTTTATCCATGATGTGCTCGTCTAGTGTCAGAAATAGAGGAATTTTTAGAAATATTAAATTTATAAAAAACCCTCGTGCCCCTCGAATAAACCAGGATCCTGGAAGATACGGAACAACTCTCCACTCGAACTTGGACGTCCTTTCATCACTGACGATCGGTGATTTATTGATAAGCTGAACCAAAATTTTTCGGAATTCCTTTGTCTTCACAGCGGTAACGTAGGAGTGTTTTTCAAAAAATGGGTTTGGGAAAAAACGCCGAATGACGTTAAATGGAATATTCTGCGAGCCTCGTTCGTATCGTTCCAAAACAAAAACCTTTCTTCGGACACCGATGAGTTCGGATTCCTGTCTGATTGCGGTGATGTCGCTAACGGCGAGGCCATTGATCAGGTTAAGGATTACAATTGGGGCAAAAAATACAAACAAAATGAACAAAATAGTTCTGCCCCCACCGAAATCGATTTGGGCAGCTTCGAACTCTCCCGTCGTCATAATCAGGGTCTTGATAGCTGCGTTTGAAAAGGTTGTAAATTTGTTAAATGAGTCATTTTCATCTACGATTATAATGGAGGTTTTCGTTGTTTGATCGTTGTATGAAATGAAGAAACTAAAGGCGAAGGCAGTAAGAAGCGGTATGAAGAGTAGGAAACTTTTCAGGAAGTTAACTGAGACAGTTTTGAACATGTACATGTAAGTGGCGAGACAGTTGAACGGAAGGGAACCTACCACGATAGTAAGTTGCGTTGCCAAGGCCAGTATGGTTAGCGAGGACAGAAATGAGTTGCAGCCTTGGAACAGAACCCAAAGCATACCGATAATGGTGGCGATATCCAAGTAGTTATCCAACGAAAAAAAATATAAACCTTTTAAGACCAACAGTTGTATGGCTTCTCTAAAAATCATGTAAATGGCACCGATCCAGGACAAAATGGTTTGTGTTATTGAGACTTTGCCACCATCACAGGTCTCTAGCGAATGCAAACTGAAAAAAACCACTGTTGTCAGTATGCAGATCAAGTTGATGTAGCTCCACTTTTTAAGCCTAAGCCATTTGATTAGAATAAATGCGTAGACTACAGGATGGAGAAGTAATGGTTTTAAGTCTTTAGATTGTGCAATCATCATAACTGGATCCATTTCCGTCACGAATGATTGTTTTTGTTCTGGAGTTACACTGATAGCGGATGCTTTATCAACAATTCGCGACCATAATGGTTTTCTGTGATCTTTGAGCACGGCTTTCTTGACAGTAGTATGTTTTTTGAAAACATACGGATTGAATCCGTTCATATTGAATCTTATTTCGTTTCTATCGTAAAGCGGTAGCTTAACATCAATCGTTATGCACTGATCGAAGTATTTCTTCCAAAAATCATACCGGGCGAAATCGAACGGGGTTAAACATTTTTTATTTCGAACCCCCAGGAAGGCGTACTTTTGTTGCAGCAGGTTAAATGCAATATCTGAAAACCCGAATTTTAACGCATTATGTAATGCCGTATTGCCGCTATTGTCCGTACACGAGAAGCGAATTTTCTGATTCTTTGATAGCAAATCGGCACACTGTAGAGCTCGAGCTCGGTCTTCCCCCCGATTGTAAAGTTCATGGGCTCGATTAAGGGTCAGAACCAAAATAGGATCATCATTGATTAACACACGATCGGTTATTCGGTTCAGCAACAGGCTCAACGTTGTAACGTTTCCCGACTCACAGGCCTTCTTGAGCAGTCCTTTCAGCTCAAGGCGATATGTCAACACAGGAAATGCACTACCATCCAAATCGTATTCTCGGTTTTCATTTTCTCGAAAAATGATGCTGCCCGCTATTTCTAGTAGCTTTTTTACTTGGGGCTCTAAGTAGTTTGATAACTTCTCTAACGTTACTCGAATCTACCCTGAATCGTTTCATTTCGTTGAAAAATTTTTTCTTGTCTTTAAATCTTAAGTATATCTCCAAATGTTCCACGGTAACCGAGTTCCTTTCCTGACTCTCTGAGTCCTGATAAAAGCATACGACTCGTGTTTTCAGTTCAATGGCCGTCGTGCTAATTGGAATTGCACTGTCGCATTTGTAAGTATTCAAGCACTTTTTGATGAAATCTTCTTCGTTCTTCTTCAGTTTGTTGCGAATCAAAAGATCGAATGGCAGCTTGAGTTGATCGTTACAGCTGTTGAAGTTCGCCCCATGATCCAAAAGCAACAAAATGCATTGGCGGATGTTGGAGGAATCCTGTACGTCTTCGATATTTGCGGCAGCTGGCAGAACCTTTAGTGTTGATTTCCTTGATCTTCGATTATTTTCTGCATCGTATTGTTGGCAAAGTAGAAATAGAGCCGTTTCGCGGTGTTTGTTGCGAGAGTATATTACTAGATTGCCTTGCAACAATAACCATTTTATGAAGTTGACGTTTCGTGCTTTAACGGCGTAATGCAGGGGAGTATTGAGATCCGGGGCAATTTGCTATTTGGAAAAGTAAAAAAAAAATAGTTATAAGCTTCTGATAATATGCGCTGAACGAGATTTACTTCGTTTACGGCATCGAAGCGGGGTATGAAAACTTCCAGGAGCGGTTGATACTTGGCGGTGTTCTCCAACATTTTGACGAATAGTGGATGAAGCTTTGCAAGGTAGAGAAAAGTTTTTTGCTCCGGGATTGTGTTGGCGACATGCCAACTTCTAATTTCCTCAATTACTTCATATAGAGATACAATTTTTGGATCGTCCAATAGAGCTTGCAGTTTCGGTAAACTCTCTTCCACAGAAGGGTCATTGATAATCTCTTGTAGACGTTTGTTGATATCCAGCTATTAATGTAGGGTAGGATTATTATTTATATAAACATGTTGTAAGCATGATTGCTATTTGTTATGTTTGCGTTAACAATGCAGTGAGAATATATGTACGCTACATGAGAAAGAAATGATTGAATTGTATTTTTAACTCGAGTGAACGCGAGGAAAAACTAAAAAATCAACTCTTCTATGTAGTTCCTTTAGGTTTCACAAGTTTATTTTCCGATAATTTTGCATTGTCGTCGATGTATATGTTCTAGAAAGTGTAGAGATTTGGATACTCAAGATTATCATTTCGATCATCAAGGTTTAGGACACAAAACCGTATTTACTTTACTTTACGTTTCGTCTTAGACTCGACAATGCATAATAGTTTATGTTGAACTGTAAGGCCACCTAGCATTTCAACATAATCCGCTAAATAGACGTAGAATAAATATTATTTGCAAAACACTCTTCGTTTTGTACCGAAGTACAATTTATTTTAATGTACCTCAATTAGAATATTAATTTAACTGACATATCTGCTGATTAGGTAAACAAAATTGCCGCTTAGGTAAACAAAATTGCCGTATTCGAATGGCAGTTGTCAGTTAGTTGAGAACGATGGCAACGAAATGTAGATATAAATCCTTTTCATTTCGCCAGGAACGTTTCATGTTCAAATTTTTAGAAGGCAATTGAACATCATTTATGTCAGTACCTTACTTACTGTTTCATGTAAGTGAAAGTATACAAAACAACATAAGTCACATAACAAAACAACATTTTACCAAAAACCAATTCGCCTTATGAAAGAAAAAAGTTCATGTCGTCGGAAGGGTAATTTCGGTTAATCGTATATTTATCTGAATATCGAATTGGAATTGATGTTAAATAAAGACAAATGAACGATGATAGTGTTTACGTCCGTTTTGTTGACCTACGATTTCTAAAAAATCTAATTATTAAAATAACGGATCAATTAAATCGCGTTCAATCCAGATATTGCTACCGATCGTTTGGACTCACGTTAGCCAAAGAATCTTGACTTCGAGTAGAATGAATAATCGATGCGGTTTACATAAAAACTAACAAATACTCTCGATGAATAGACAGAATTTTTATTTTTTTAAATTAATGTAATATATTCGAAATTTCCCTTTCGTTCAAATGTTCCTTTCGTAGAAATGTCCCTTTCGTCGAAATATCCCTTTCGTCAAAATGTCCCTTTCGTCAAAATGTCCCTTTCAGTGAAATGTCCCTTCCGGCGGAATGTCCTTTTCGGTCAAGTGTCCCTTTCGGTGAATGTCCCTTACGGTGAAATGTCCCTTACGGTGAAATGTCCCTCTCGACGGTATGTCCCTATCGGCAAAATGTGCTTTTCGGAGAAATGTCCCTTTCGACGAGAATGTTTCGAAGAAATGTCCCTTTTGACGGAATGTCCCTTTCTGCGAAATGTCTTTTACGGCGAAATATCTTTTTCGGTAAAAAAAATCACTTTCGGAGAAATGTCCCTTTCGGAGAAATGTCCCTTTCGGAGAAATGTCCCTCTCGGAGAAATGTATCCTTAAATATGTCTTTCGGAGAAGTTTCTTTTTCGAAGAAATGTCCATTTCGACGAAATGACCCTTTCGGTGAATGTCCCTTACGGCGAAATGTCCCTTTCGACGAGATGTCTCTTGTGACGAAATGTTTCTTACGGCAAAATATCTCTTTCGGTAAAATATCCCTTTCGGAGAAATGCGATGAAACGTAACATGTTTATACCGTTGCCTCAATTTATTTGATAATTCAGCAGTACTGTTTCCATACTCGCAAGGCAACAATGTTTAACATAAAACAGAAATAAGGCAAAGTCCATGGAGGCAGTAATGCTGAACTGTCAAGGACGAACAAATGTTCATTTTTGACGTCTCAATAAAAAAAAATGAATAACATGTATTCAAATTAGATAAAGAAACAATGTTAGCTATGAAATGATGTTCATTCAGCGAATTTCGTAAGGTTATGCCATGTTAGTGTAAAACCTAATGTATGACAGCACTTCACAAATGAAACATAATGCACATTATTTGACAGTTATTAATGGATTGTCATCATGTGCATTCTGATTTCAATGAGGGTGAGAGTGCTAAACCCTTCTGATATGTTCTGAATTTTTATTCATTCTATTGTTGGTCCTATATTCATTCTATTAATTAGCAATTGAAATAGAAATCAACACAAACTTTTGCACTATTACACTCTCAGGTTACAAATGTCAGAATACTTCTAAAAGAGCCTAATGCCAACTGTGAGACAGCACACGGTATTTTTAGAACCAGTTTTGAATGAATCAGACTTTTAAAAATTATTAGGTCGTTTTTGTTTTCTTTCGTTTTACATTTAAAATTTTACTGCAAAGTTAATCTGGATTCAGATTATTCAGATATCAGATGCAAAGCTTGAGATATAAATAACATTAATATAATCAAACTAATGTCACGGATACCTAAACTAATGGTGGTAACTTAAATAAGAAAAAAAAATGTTTTTCCATAACTTTTTGAGAAACCTTACGATACGAAATTAGATGAAAACAAGACGCAGTCAAATGAATTAAGCGTGAATTTTCATCTATTTCTGAAGATTTTTATTTCTTTTTTAAGTTTTCAATCATTGATTAAACAAGTGTGAGAAAACATCACAAAGCATTAGTAAATTATTTCACGTATCTTACAAACATCATATGCTCTCTAATTGGCATCAATACTCCCCATGGATGGTGAACAGTAAGCAACAAGGCAATTGTATACAAGCAAATTGGAAATTGTCTCCGCTGTCCGATCAGATGAACATAACAAAATCATAACACAAGTATATCAACAGTTGATATGTGTAAAAATTTGTGTTATTTTGAGTTATTCAACGAATGAAAACAGTTGAAAGTTAAAAATTATGATAACAAAAGAATAATAAAATCATTTATGATGTTTTGTTTTCATTAGCAGGACTCATAAAGTTCAGACTTCTGTAGTTATATCAAATTCAATAATGATTGTGATACAAACGATCCAAAATCTGTTACGATTTGGTTCCAGGTAGAGTCTTTTTTGTTATGATTTTTGTTATTTTAACAGCTTACCAGCCAAAAATATTTCTAAATTCGTTACAAAATATTTCTGAAATAAATTACTTCAGTTGTTATAATTCTGTTATTACCATCTGATCGGGTGATCTCTAGTTCTATGGTCACTAATTTCAGCCCATTCACCCGATAGCAGCTATGGTTGTACCTATCAATTCGACCGTTTTATATTCGACGTTTTACTCTTCGCAAAACTTTCAAGGTAAAACTTCAAGCTTTCGATTTATATTGGAACTTTAGAGAATTTGCAATAATGGCTCCGTAATAATCAAAAGAGAAAGTAAATCTCATTTGCAGTTAGGCCCTTTTGTCGTGGGACTATCGATTTCTTCAAAAATTTTTTACTCACTATCATTTCACAGCAATCGAAACAATCACTAACTTTACAATAGCTTCTTTCGGCAATTTTGTTATCTTTTGACGAGTTTTGAACAACCGAACTATCGAATATTCTCATTATATTGATATATTGGCACAAATAAACATTTGTTGACAGACACTTTAGTTTTGAGCACTTGCACGAGTCGTAGAAGACCAATAATTACTATATCTTCGACTCTGGGCCATATTCCAGCTTTGGCCAAACATAAAAATTTTGTTCGGTATTTTTTGCTTCTTTTGACGAGTTTTGAACAGCCGAACTACCGAACATTTCCATTCTACTTATATATCAGCACAAGTGAACATTTGCTGATAGCAATACCTTAAGGTACCGCTGTGATGAAATGTTAATTCTACTGAAAAAATCAGCCAACAAAGATGGAACAGCTGACATTGGTAAACCATCGGTGACTCGTTGCTGAACGTCATGATGAATAAGTACGCACATTATCGAAATGACGGAATGAGCAATGAATTCTTACTCGATTGCATGATTTTTTAGTGCTCGATCGGTTCAGTGCAAGAATTTTCGCCTGAGTTGGCTGTTCGATCAACCATTTATTATATATATTATTCGCTTATTTTATGAATGTGTTAGTGTAAAAGTTAGGCGACTTAAGCCATTTTACTACACTCCAGCTAGGGGAATGGATAATACTGACTAAGGTAGGCCATTTTGTTAATTTCCAGCGAATTTCAACAGTTTATGTTGGGATTCTAAGAAGAACCGGTTATTTACTAGTTCTGTATATCCGAAAAACATGAAGATTTAAATTTGTATATTCAGTTATATAATGTTTTCGTTTAAAAATAAACTGAAAATCAGCACGAAAACGTGCCAAATCGGGAAGGAAGAAGAAGAAGAAGAAGAAGATGAATTGACAATTCAGTCCGCATCTTCTCACTCAATTCCGAATGATTTCCGAATCGACCGGTTGTAGGCGAAATTCATTCGGAATCGGTTGTTGCACTGGAGTTGGAATTGATTCGGAATTCCACATGATTTCCATATGGAATTCCGAATGAAAATTTCTCGCCGATTCGGAATCCATTCGGATTTGATAATGTGGGTAGCAGTTACCCACATTATCAGATCCGAATGAATTCCGAATCGGCGAGAAATTTTCATTCGGAATTTCATGTGGAAATCATAATGAATTCCGAATCAATTCCAACTCCAGTGCAACAACCGATTCCGAATGAATTTCGCCTACAACCGGTTGATTCGGAAATCAGTCGGAATTGAGTGAGAAGATGCGGACTGAATTGTCAATTTGTCTTCTTCTTCTTCTTTCCCGATTTTGCACGTTTCCGTGCTGACATTCAGTTTATTTTTAAATGAAAACATTACATAACTGATTATACACATTGAAATTTTCATGTTTTTCGGATATACAGAACTAGTAAATAACCAGTTCTTCCTAGAATTCCAACATAAACTGTTGAAATTCGCTAGAAATTAACAAAACGGCCTACCTTAGTCAGCATCATCCATTCCTCTAGCTGGAGTGTAATGAAATGGCTTAAGTCGCCTAAATTTTACACTAACACATTCATAACATGAGCGAATATTCAATGACATTTATAATGTCACTGTCAATCAGGTTGCTCGAGTAGCCAACTCAGGCGAAAATTCTAGCACTGAACCGATCGAGCACTGAAAAATCATGCAGTCGAGTAAGAATTCATTACACATTCCGTCATTTCGATAATGTGGGTAAGTTCCAGTGAATGAATAACGGAAACCACGCTCACTTCAAAGATGCAATATTTGTAAGCTATTGTGATAACGCATAATTAGAATTCATTCTCACGACTTTCCCACCCGTGGTTGTTAGTCGATGAACAATGTTAGGTTAATAATGCATATGAATTAGAATTGCTCTATTTGTACTGGGATCTCATCAAATTGGTCTCGAAGTTCATTCGACATTTGAAGTCGTTTAAACACCTTTTAAATTAACTGAAAGCTTTTACCTACCTGGAGTTCCTTTTTTTCATTGCGGTACTCATTTGGAGATTTTTCGATGTTTAGACAGCTTGCTTCTGTCGTCAAATTATAAAATTCGTTTTAGAACAAAATCTTTCCCCAACGCAACGGATGACTCGTTCACTTACCGGTAGGCACTGCTTGTGTCATCTGAAAATGTGCGGTCGATTTGCTATTCCACGAAATAGAGCTACTTGAAGGACAATAAATATTAAACTACACGAAGGATTTATTCTTCCGAGAAATAATATCGAAACAATTTCAAAAACAACAAGCCAGCACAGCACGCCGTCCAATTTAACTAAGTTGATTCGCGAGGTTGGGACAACTGATCAGAACAAATTTTCCTCGATGATTGTGACTGCGTATAATCCGTGGGAAAGTCCGCGGGAAAATGCTCTCATGATCTGAAAAGAGAGTAGCGAGAATGTAAAAGAGTGCGACATTCCTGACAAATTTATTTGATAACTAATGTTTCTTCAAATATTTGATATGAATCGTTAGAGTAACAGAGGTATTTTGGCCCACTTTGTAAAAATATCCACCAAATGTTGTAATATTTTTGAAAAACCTTTCCGCAGAGGGTAATTTAATGTGATTAGCTTTAAATTGATTCAACATGGGTTACTTAGCAATCGGTTGAATCCATCCAAAGTTTGTTAGGTGAACCAAAATATATGAAGTGGTCAGAATACCTATGTTACCCTATTATGTACTAGTGATTTAGAAATGTCTATACACTTAAATTGGTTCAGCGATGTCAGCTGTTCCATATCTCGGTAGCTGATTTTTTTCAGTAAAATTAACATTTCATCCCGGCGGTACCTCAGGGTACTGCTGTCAACAAATGTGTTCTAAACTCGTGATTTATTTTATGTCTGATGGAACAGCAGCACAATACAAAATACAAATCTTTTTTTAGTCCACCTAGTGGTGTAATAATGCTTTTCATATATTACTTATATTATCCAAAATATCACTAGAAGATTCTGAACAAAAACTTTTTTTCAATCTTGAAAAAAATTAGAAACTTTCTTAGGGTATGAACTAACATAACCTTTTCAATTTGTAAATAGTCAACAAGTTAATAATTTAATAATTTTTCTTTATTTTGCATCACACTAAATGATTAAACACACTTTACCCTATAGTTCTGGAATCGAAAGTCAGACCCGGATGAAATTAAACAGCAACTTATGAGACTAAAGGAACTTTTATTTGAGCATAAGTTTAAGGATATCTATCAAATTATCTGTAACAAAACTGAGTGAGTCTCGTTTTAAAGTTTTTGACCACAATTTCCGGTACTTTTGGAATCGGTAACTGGGAATCAGCATAGCCGAAATCGGTTCGTTTAGTAATACCGTTTTCGTTTTTGAACCTACACGCGGGCGACTCTGACTCCGAGTGAAACGAGCACGTAGTACGCGCCCTAAACAACAACTCACAAAAAAAGAAAAAATTAAACAAACCCACATGGATGCGTGGTGCGACCCGAGAAAAGTTTCAGAGCGAAACTATGCGATTGGAGTCCGATTTAGAGCGACCTTAGGTTGCTAGAACAAACATATCAAAAGTTGTTTGGGCTGCTCTGATCAATAAACGAAAACGGTGCAAGTAGCTAATATAACCTACAAATTGAATCAGTTTTGAGCAAAATCTAGAAGAATTTTACCCTATTTTGTATCGTCACTGTAAATGACGGTGTGCAATTTTAAACACACTTTACCCTATGAAGGCATAATGAATTTCAATAGCAACGCTATGGGAATAAGGAGTGTATCGATAGGTAGTTAGCATCATTCAAACAGTTATTACTCTGAAATGCCTTATTTTTTTCAGCGTGTTTTGCGGTGACATGTTTGTTTACATGTCAATAACAGCTGCGCAATCGATCGGTTTCGGTACGGTTTATCGTTTCAATGTTGAGTCGAATTGATCCGGAAACGCGAAAGAAAATTCTGCACACTTGGTGCTCAGAAAGTGGTGTAACGTACAACGAAATTGCAAAACGGGTGAAAGTGCACCACACCAGTGTCAAAAATATTATCGAGAAGTTCGGTAAGACCCTTTCCATGAAGGATTTGCCCCGATCCGGTAGGAAAACGGGTCCCAGCCAGCCCGACCGGGACTTAAAAGTGGTTGAGTACATTAGGAAAACCCATCGGCGTCGACGCGGGATTTGGCCAAGCAGTTCAACACCAGCATCGGGATGATTCAACGGATCAAAGTTTGGAACTCCTTGAAAGAAACAGAAGGTGCCGAAAATGTCCCTGCTATAGCAAGTTCAGGCCAAAACAAGAGCGCGAAAACTGTATAACCGGATTCTACAGAATAAAGACGGATGCATCCTGATCGACGACGCAACCTACGCCAAGAAAGACTCTCGAGCGCTGCCCGGACCGCAATATTATACGCAATCGGTGTACCAGGACCTGGACGACGCTGACACCATGGTGGCGATGGAAAAGTTTGGGCAGAAGGTGTTGGTCTGGCAAGCAATTTGTACCTGTGGTTTGCGGTTTGCGGTTTGCGGAATTTAATGAAGAATGTCAAGTCCAAATTGCGAGCGTTTCACAGAAACTAGGTTTTTCTTTAAAATAATCAGTGAAATGCATAAAAATGTAATTTTTCTACAATATATCGAAAACTGATGTCAAAAGCGCGAACGGATCAAAGCTGGTGGTGTTTCCTTCTTCCGTACCAAACGCCGGTGGTGTTTCCTTCTTCCATACCAAACGTACCAATGCGTACCAGTGTTGCAACATCATTTTGAATGACGATTTAAATGTTTTGACACTCATCGCCTTATAATTTTGGAACAGGATGAAATTGCACAGTATCTTTTAAGACAATGAGAGCTTTAATTTGAATCATGATTCGTAAAAATCGCTATTCTTCACTATTACCGGTGCTTTCGGAAGCAGAAACCGGGGACTAGTAGTCCCAAAATAGTTTTATAGATTCACTAACTAACAAGATCTGTCAACTAGATTAGTATAGCAGCAAGTTTATAAAAATATTAAGTTGCATTATCCACTGAACAGTACGACAAACTGCGCGTAGAACTCGAAGAATTGTATAACAACGCCAAAACAATATCTGGCACTAAGAAATTCCACAGCTTTGTGCCTATTCCTGGTGGCAAAGTAGAGGCTAAAAGGTATACTAATTCAGAAGATAAACCAAAAACATTTTCCTTGTATAGAAACAATAAAAAATAGCATGCATGAAGATAGCTTAAAGATAAATGTTATTTATAAAAATAAATAAATATTTGTGTGAATCTGAATACACAATGTTGTGGTGGGTATTTTTTCCCGATCTTTCCTCAGAACTAAACAAGAAAATAAAGAAGCAATAATGTAATATTTGTTTAATGACATAAACTCTTTTCAATTCTAATTCTTAGATTTAAAATATATTTAGCTACTATATTAGATAATACCTTCTCACAAACTGAGTTTTGTTGAACTCTTAGATAATTATAACTTTTGTTGGTTTAGTTTTCGATAAAAACAGATTGAAAAAAAAATCAGTTTGGACAAGTATTTTTCCAAAAGCGTTTTTTCCTTAAAAGTGCCCAACTTAAATTTTTGATTGTCGATAGGGAACGTAATCACCTATCTTATAACAAAATTTCACCCAAATAAAAAATGGGGCATTTTTGCAAATCGACTTTGAATTTTCAAAATCGATTTTTTTTCAGTGTAGAAAATTCAGTGTAGGATTTTTTTCAATATTTTTATTCAAAAATTTGACAAATTTTGTACAAATCAACACTTTTTTGTAGGATTTGTCATTTTTCGACTACGGCCATTTGAGTATGCATTTTTGTTTTTTTTGTGAAAAAGTTTTCATGTACAGCCAGCTTCATTAAAATCTGAGAGGGTGCTGGCAACTCTGAATACGATTTAGCGCAAAATTCGTCTAAAATGTCTGCAAGAATGAGAACCGCTGTTGTAATTGTTGGCTCAGCTTAAAAGCGAAATTCGTAATACTACAAACAAAGAAAATGAAAATAAGCATGTGACAATGTGCCCAATGTATCGTTAATTTTTACTAGATAAAAAAAAACCGTGCTCTTATTCAGATATGTTCAGTGGACATTTATTGTGAGGATGATTTTTGCGATTTTTTCACTGACTTGCTTTAGAATTTGCAAGTGGTGTCAGAGATTTGATTGTCAGTTTTTTTTCTGCCCGGATGATTTTTTTTTAAATTCAGTTACTGAACTATTAGGCAATTTCCAAATATAATGTTATACTTTGGCACCAAATTAGTTACTTCTAAGGAACTTATAGGTGTTACGAAGCGCTAAAAAAGGTTTGTAAAATATATGCGATACGAAGCGTTAAATGCGATATTTTTGTGTATGTTATAGGCGTACAAGGCGTTGCATGTATTACTTTTTTTATGAGTCATAGGTATTACGAAGCGTTACATGCGTTACTTTTTTGAAAGTTATAGGCGTTACGAAGTGCTATACGCGCTAAGCAACATTACATGTGTCACTTTTTTGTGAGTTATGACGTTATGAAGCGTTACAAGTGTTACATGTGTTACTTTTTTGTAAGTTATAGGCATTACGAAGCGTTACATGCGTTACTTTTTTGAGAGTTATGATGTTATGAAGCGTTATGTGTTTTTTTGTATGAGGCATAGGTGGTACGAAGTGTTACATGCGTTATTTTTTATGAGTTATGGGAGTTAAGCATTACTCAATTGTAAGTTACAAACGTTACGATGCGTTACATGCGTTACTTTTTAGTAAATTTTAGGCATTACGTAGTGTTATCTTTTATAAGATACATACGTTATAAAGCGTTACTTCTTGTAAGTTACGCGCGCTACAAAACGTGACATGTGCTACTCTGTATACGTTTTTGGCGTTACAAAGCCTTACATGTGTTAGTTTTTGTGAGCTGTAGGCGTTATGTGCAATACTCTCTTGTGAAATAACAGGCGATACGAAGTGTTACATGTGTTACTTATTTGTGAGTTAGAGGCGTTACGAAGCGTTACATTCGTTACTTTAAATAAGTTTAAGGCGTTACGAAGCATTACATGCGTTACTCTGTTGTAAGTTGTGGATGTTACGAAACGTTACATGTGTTACATTTTTGAAAAGTACAAGCGCTACGAGGCGTTATATCCGTTACTCTTTTGTTAGTTTTTTTGTTACGAAGCGTTATGTGTGTTATTTCTTGTAAGTTATAGGTGTTACAAGAATTTATTTTATTAAAATTTGAACATGTTGAATAGTACCTTTTTTGCAAAATCTACTGGAAATGTCCCAATTATAAAATGATTGGAAAAGACCTTGCAACACCATGGAATACACTGATCAAAATTAGCACGATGACATATCTTATCGAAACGAAAACCTGTACCTAATTAAATTTAGCGTGAATACTATTCAAATCATTAGTTATTTTTTTATGAAATTATGCAGTAAATTGAATTTTAATAGTTTCAATATTTTGAAATCACGGGCAAACATTTTTGATTAACAGCGGAAGAGAAAACTTCTTTGGTTCATAAGAAATAAAACTGATACGGTTCATTCAGACAGTAAACTTAATTGCAACAATTAAGATGATGGATAAAAAAAACAAAAGTTTTCTTTGATATTGAAAATAGAGCATGATTGAATCAACATTGTCAATGACATCAACTCAATTGTTGATTAAATGTTAGAAATAGTTAATTTAATAGGAATTAAATTAGTTTAATGTCAATAAAATCAGCCAGAACAAAAAAAATGGTCAAAACAATCATATTTTAGCCTAAAATTAACATTACTCAAATGTAATAATCTATTGGCTGTTTTGTTATTTTAAACAAGTACCATTTCTCTGTGTGTGAAGAAAGCGTGCCAGTTTTATTTATGTAAATCCGGTTATGTCGCCTATATTACCAATCTTCCTTAATTTTAATTGGTATGATTCTATCATAGTTAAACTTTCTCTCTTATGTCTTAGGTAAAAACTAAATGCGTTTCCATTCAATAATGTTTACAGAACTCATCAAACTGTCAAATCTACTGTCCAACGATCATTTGTATAAGCATTTGTATTTCCCAAACCTCTGCTGCTATCATCAATATCCAGTCACAAAATCACAATTAATTAGAGGATTTGCACAATTGATAAAATGTGTCCTCCCCTAGCACAGGAGCACACAAAACCGGCAAATCCTTTCCACACATGAGAGAGATGCTCAAGACATTAGTGCTATGTTATGTACGGAACTGCAAGTGAAAAATTAATAACTATCAGCTAAATTTTCCCACTCATCTGCAAATATCAACTTCTGTCCTCAGCTTTTAGCTTAATGAGTGATAATGGATTATTTTAGAAAGCAATGCCCGTCACCATTTCACCGTACCTATGATGCTAACCGGCGAAGCACATATGCAGCCCCGAACAGAGCAAAAGGGGTGGGGGCGTGTAGCACCCACTTATGCTAAGTCGGAGCGTTATACGAGCATTTGTCATCAGCACACTCACTTACAGTCTAAACATATCGCTACCACCGTCGCATAACCGTCCGGATCGGAGAAATTGTGCTGCCAGAGATAAATAATAGTTTTTCGGGTTGAACTTGATTAATGATTACCCGTGTGTTGTGTGGTGGTACAAGTATGAAGTGTGACTAGTTGCAGCTGGATCAGGGCGCAGAACATTGAACCATTCTGCAATGGCGCGCACTGGAGGGGGTGAATGGATTCATGTATTATGCTTTTAAATGAAGATATTTATAATTTTTCCTGCATAGTTTTACGCTTTCGATGGATGGATGGATGGGGAGGAAGTTGTTAGCAGCTCGGTTTACAAACGAATGTCCAAATCGGGATGGCACCATTCTGATCTATCCGAAGCAATTTGGTTAAGTAGTTTCACTGGTTGGCCGTAGTTTTCGGTGACTTGGTGACTACCGTAAATATACCGCTCTGGGCGGGGGGAAGGAATCATTAATCTTGTTCCGGTTGTCCGGCAGGAGATAGTCAATTTCGGAGATTGGATGTCTCAGTTATCATTGTGACAAATGATTGAAACATTTTTATCAATCTCATTCTCGTTTCGGTTTGATTTTTTTCCCGGAGATGGTCATTAATATTTGGCCTATCAAGTAAATTGTTATTTGTGTTGGATTAGATTCCAAAAATCGATTACTGAATTCGCAATATAATCGTAATCCTTTCGCGTTGTATTTCAGAAGGATCCTAATCGGAATTTTACATAATCCAATACTAACACGGAACAACGAAATGGTCGTCGGAAAACGCAACTTCGTCACGTTCTGACCCTATAGTCAATTCGCTAAAAGCATTTAAAGTCGTTACATTTTACTGTTATATTACTGAGAGTTGGTAAATGTACCACAGGACCACAGAAACTACTGTAAATAACAATAAACACTGACCATCGTTGCAATAAACATGAAAATTGATTGCACTTACCGAGCAATCGCCGCAAAATTGTCTGACTTTCTTGGTCGCCAAATCATGCGTGAAAATTGCATCCTTACGGACATTGTCATGGAACCCCTCCACCCGTTTTGAAGTGTGACAATGTTGCTTGCAAAACGGAATCCAACGTTCGAAAGTCCATGGCACTGTTAAAACCGGAGCTGCGGAAGGAGGAAATTCGTTACGTTCTGGCAGTCGACAGCTTTCCAATATAAATCGTAATTTATTGCGTAACCATAGGCTAAATGCGAACGAGAGCTGATGCCTACCGTTGTCCCATCGCCACCCACGTTTAATATGCACTGTAACACCGCGTTGACAGGTGGTTAAATCAGGATGAATAAATGTCCATCTCCCATCCCATCAGAAGAGCCTGGCTACATGGGCAGCGTATGAAGGTGGACGGAAAGTCTCACTCCGGTGAATAATTCATTTGTTTCACGCTTCTAAAATCTGCCAAATCGTTCTCGTTTGAACATTGGGGAACTCGGAAGTTCCTCTCGGAGGCTATGGCCACGGTGGTCAACACAGTGGATGATAGAGTTTATTTTGCATTTCAAAACAATACTAGATCAATTTATGATTGCCCGATGGCAGGGCTGTATTTATCGGGTGTTCGATACGTTTTGTTCAGTGTAGTTTGAGCAAAATTTCACAAACCTCTGCGGAAACTTAAAAAGTTGTATTTAAACTGTGAAAACATTATTCATTATTGTAGTGACGGTCTAACACAGCATAATGTAGTAGGGGAAAGTGGGGAATTCGTGAATAGTAAAATGGAATAATCGTAATTTTAAATGTTAAAATAGAAACAAAATACCACGTTTTAGAAGTTAGCAAATAAAAGGATTAAAATTACACTCGATTTTATCATTTTGAAAAATCCTGGGGATTGGCGAAACATATTGCAAATTTAGACCATTTGATCAAATATTGATGTGAACTGTTTGTTTTGCACTTTGTGATGTGAAAGCACAAGATTTTAATGAAAAATGTAGATAACGAACCGATCTGAGGTGCAGTTTCCGATCGTTTGCAACGTAACACGGCTCATTGGATAAATTACATAGTGGTTCGACATTTCCCACAAACAGTGTTTGTCAAAATAACCGTAGCCATAGGACAGAAAACATTTTTTTTAGAGTGTAAATAATATTTACACACAATGATTTTTAAGATAGCCTGTTTCGTCTGCTTGGTTTTATCCAGACATATTGGAAAATCAATGTAGCTCCTAAAATACAAAAACACTTTTGAGGTCCAAAAAGCCCTTGGTTATCGCCCAGATCACAGAATTTTACCGATGCGACTCAACTGCAAATGAAAAATTTAAAATGTATCATAATGACCGGACAGGACTAATTTATGAAATTTTCTTCTTTCCCCTAACTTTATTCCTTAGACATTCGAGAAGACATACATTTCTGTGTATAAATTTATTCAGCTACATTCTTTAGTGACAGCTTAGCTAGTCGAATCCGACGAAGGCGACAAAACTCAGACGGCTACGAAAATTCGTCTAAATGAACTTAAGTTTTAGTCCGCAGCTAGAAATCGCTTGCCAAGTGTGACGTATTTTCGAAGGCATCGGGATCCCTCTATTTTTCCTAGTTGTTGGAAACACTGTGCCGACCTGATGAAGTAGGGGAGACATGGCCACTTTTAGTTTTGTGCAAGAAATAGTGCGAGAAATAGTTTTTCACTCGGAATGCTATATACTGTTCAGAAGCTACAACCTTCAGTTGCAAAACATTAAAACATTGCAATATGATTTAAGACACTTTTATAACAGTTCGGCTGAAAAGTTCGTATCGTTTAATAGAAACACACATTTTTTTGCCAAAATTCGTTTTTATTATTCAACATAATTGCCATCAGAGGCGATACAGGGATTATAGCGATCTTCCAACTTTTCGATACCATTTTTGTAGTACGATTTGTCCTTTGCCTCAAAACAGGCCTCAGTTCCAGCGATTACCTCTTCATTGCTTCTAAATTTTTTACCAGTGAGCATTCTCTTGAGGCCTGAGAACAGGAAAAAGTCACTGGGGGCCAAATCTGGAGAATACGGTGGATGAGGGAGCAATTCGAAGCCCAATTCGTTCAATTTCAGCATGATTTTCATCGACTTGTGACACGGTGCATTGTCTTGATGAAACAAAACTTTTTTCTTCTTCAAATGAGGCCGTTTTTATAAATTTCGTCCTTCAAACGCTCTAATGACGCTATATAATAGTCACTGTTGATGGTTTTTCCCTTTTCAATGTAGTCGATGAAAATTATACCATGCGAATCCCAAAATACAGACGCCATAACCTTACCGGCCGATTGTTGAGTCTTTCCACGCTTTGGGTTCGGTCCATCGCGTGCAGTCCACTCAGCTGACTGTCGATTGGACTCCGGAGTGAAGTGATGGAGCCATGTTTCGTCCATTGTTATATATCGACGAAAAAAATCGGTTTTATTTCGATATAACAGCTCCAAACACTGCTCAGAATCATCAATTCGTTGTTGATTTTGATCGATTGTGAGCTCACGCGGCTCCCATTTTGCACAAAGCTTTCTCATATCCAAATATTCGTGAATAATATGCCCAACACGTTCCTTTGATATCTTTAGGGTGTCAGCTATCTCGATCAACTTCACTTTACGGTCATTGAAAATCATTTTGTGGATTTTTTTCACGTTTTCATCGGTAACAGCCTCTTTTGGACGTCCACTGCGTTCATCGTCTTCGGTGCTCATATGACCAGTACGAAATTTTGCAAACCACTTACGAATTGTTGCTTCGCCCGGTGCAGAGTCTGGATAACACTCATCAAGCCATTTTTTTGGTATCGGCGGCACTTTTTTTTTCATCAAAAAGTAGTGTTTCATCAACACACGAAATTCCTTTTTGCCTTTCTCATATAGAAAGGTTATGCAATCACTGTGAAAACCGACTTTTGAACCGAGGCCCGGAGGGCCGAGTGTCATATACCATTCGACTCAGTTCGTCGAGTACGCAAAATGTCTGTGTATGTGTGTGTGTGTGTGTGTGTGTGTGTGTGTGTGTGTGTGTGTGTGTGTGTGTGTGTGTGTGTGTGTGTGTGTGTGTGTGTGTGTGTGTGTGTGTGTGTGTGTGTATGTGTGTGTATGTGCGTATGTGTGTATGTAACGTTTTTTGGGACTAACTTTTCTCGGAGATGGCTGAACCGATTTTCACAAACTTAGATTCAAATGAAAGGTCTTATAGTCCCATACAAAATTCCTGAATATTATTTGGATCCGACTTCCGGTTCCGGAATTATGGGGTAAAATGTGCAAAAAATCGTGAAAATAAGTGCACTAACTTTTCTCAGAGATGGCTGATTCGATTTTCACAAACTTAGATTCAAATGGAAGGTCTTGAGGTACCATACAAAATTCCTGAATATTATTTGGATCCGACTTCCGGTTCGAGAGTTATGGGGTAAAATGTGCAAAAAAAAGAAAATATGTGTTTTAACTTTTCTCATAGATGGCGCGACCGATTTTCACAAACTTAGGTTCAAATGGAAGGTCCTGTGGTCTCATGCGTTATTCCTGAATTTCATGCGGATCCGACTTCCGGATCCGGAAATATAGGGTAAAGTGTGTTAAAAATTGTACACCATCACTGAAAATGGGGAAAAACCTTAAAAAAATTTCTAAATCGACCTCAAATCTTTTCCAATTTGATGGTTTTTATCAGTAGACGGTCAAACAAACCGATTTCGGTTATTCTTTTAAGAATCGAAGAAAATTATTTTTTTTGCCTTTCTCATATAGAAAGGTTATGCAATCACTGTGAATCACTGTGCAATCACTGTGAAAACCAACGTTTGAACCGAGGCCCGGAGGGCCCAGTGTCATATACCATTCGACTCAGTTTGTCGAGTACGCAAAATGTCTGTGTGTGTGTATGTGTGTGCGTGTTTGTGTGTGTGTATGTGCGTATTTGTGTATCTAACGTTTTTTGCACTAACTTCATGGGGTAAAATGTGCAAAAAAATGAAAATATGTGTTCTAACTTTTCTCATAGATCGCGTGACCAATTTTCACAAACTTAGGTTCAAATGAAAGGTCCTGTGGTCCCATACGTAATTCCTGAATTTCATCCGGATCCGACTTCAGGATCCGGAAATATAGGGTAAAGTGTGTTAAAAATTTTATACCATCACTGAAAAGAGCGAAAATCCGTAAAAAGTTTTCTAAATCGACCTCAAATCTTTTCCAATTGATAGTTTTTATCAGTAGACGGTCACACAAATCTATTTCGATTTTTCTTTTAAGAATCGAAGAAAAATAATTTTGAAGAATACCACAGTATTATATATGATAGTTTGATTGATATGAGAAAGGCATCATTACACCACTAGGTGGATTAAAACAGGTTTTTTCCATTTTTTTTCACAATAACAAAAGTAGCTTCACTCAAAATGCAATATCTCACAAACTAATAATCAGATAGCTGTCAAATTTAAACACGTATCTTTTGAAGGTTGGTACTAACTGAAAATGGTATGGATTTAATTCTAGTGGCGCCCTCTCATAGAAACGATACGAACTTTCCAGCCGATCTGTTAAATGACCAGTCACGTTTTGACGCAGGAAACAATCACACATGTCCAAATATTGTGTGTAAATTATTTTTGTGGATCTTTTTGATATCTGTCTGCTGTTTAGCACATGGAAAATATCCTTTCATCTTAAAAATAATTGATTTTGTCGAATAAATGTTGAAAATGATGAGAAATAAATATTGGGAGTATAAATTAGTTTGGTCCGTTTCCGAAAGATGACTCTGGCTATTGTGAATATTGAACAGCTGATGTCGATAGTTTCAAGAGGTTAGACACCTGCCATTATTATTCTGGTAAACGACTGGACAATGCGCAATTCAGGCCCCAATGTGGTTCTTATACTATGTTCACACCTGCAGAAAATAACATGTTTTAACGATAGTAATATAAAGTTAAAACCGCACTGTTCACACTAAGATTATGTTATACTCATGACATGCCTATGTCGCAGGTAGGAAAGAAAAAGTTTTTTGACAACATCCGAAAATTAAGAAACACTTTGGTACTTTGCCTAGCTATGAAGGATATTATTGTTTCACGCTTATTGCCAACGTTTCGAATATTCTTGAGCAGCAAATGATAAAAAAAGTCATCTTTTAATTTAAAAACAAAAGTGGTTGTACCAGTCTGCGTTGCCAGGTTGTTTTTCCAAAAATCTGTATTCGGCGCAAAAATCTATCTGTACCATACCCGATCAGAAAACCATATCTGAATTGTATAGAAATTGTATCTCGTTTTGATATTTATACCAAAAAAAGACTTATAATTAAGATGTACAGTTTTGCACTCCATAGATAATTCGGTGTAAATTGTACCAAAATTTGATTTATCAGTAGTGATATTTATTTATAAATTTTGTATTTCAAATATTATAGCGAAATTATAAATATTTTTCTCTTACTGAAAGAAAAAGCAAATAAACTTCAATCTACTGTACACAATTTCAAATCAATTAAGATATAACAATATTATTTCACATAAAAATAATCTTGGATATAATCAGATACAAATGACACAAATTTTTAATGTAAAATCTTGATATTTTAACAACTATCCATAGAGAATTTATATCGAATTCTGATGGATTTTGTGTTATTTATAAAATCTAAATTTGATACAATTTTCATAAACACGTCTGATCGGGTATCGGTATCAAAGTCTCTTCTACATAAGTAGTAGAAAATGTACCCAAGAGGTGAGCAAAAAAAGGTCCCGCGACAACCTTTTCTCATGTCTATTCAAGCTAAAAACCAAAATCGGTACTTATCTGTATGATTCGTGAGTTATCGGTATTTTAAAAGTACATATCTGTATTGCGGTATAGACGGCAAAAATCTGTATAAATACCGAGGAATCGGCATACCTGGCAACATTGGTACCAGTTTCAAGTTTTGTTTTATTATGATTACATGGCTACTTTGATGGAAAGCTGCTTGGAGTTTGGTCGTATCGTATGCTGACAGGGAAGGGGGGGGGGGGGGGGGCTTGCCTTCTCTCTACAGAGAGCGAGCCTACCCGAGCATCTGTTCCCCATGTTGGGCCGGCTCGAAACAGCGTCTGTTTTCCATGTTAGGAGCGGCTGATTACCGTCCTTGTGTCAGTGTGGGACTCTAAACAGAGCTGACACGATGGCCCTCCGGCAAGACAGGAGGTTGGTGCAGTCCTAACAAGCCGCCCGGATTAGGTGGCAGCCAATCAGTGATAGAATGTGCGTATTGAAGATCAAGGGCCGTTTCTTCAATTACAGCATCATCAACGTGCACTACCCACATGAGACGAGACCCGATGACGAGAAGGAAGCATTCTACGCGCAGCTGGAACGGCCAAGGAACCCAAGGCAGCTGTCCACGACGGGATGTAAAACTCATCATCGGCGACATGAATGCTCAGGTAGTCCGAGAGGCAATGTACAGGACCGTAATCGGGCTGGAAAGCCTGCACGCGGGAACAAACGACAACGGTCAACGATGCGTAAACTTTGCAGGATGCTGCAACACCGCACTAGAGCGAACAAGGAACGATACAGACAGGCGCGGAACAGACAGAACACGGTTTTCCGGAAGAAAAAGCGCCACCAGGAAGACCAAGATCGCGAAGCGATGGAACAGCTGTACCGCGCAAATGACACACCGAGGTTCTATGAGAAGGTGAACCGCTCACGTAGAGGCTACACGCCACAGGCCGAAATGTGCAGAGATACCAGTGGTAACCTTCTCACGAACGAACGTGAGGTGATCGACAGGTGGAAGCAGTACTATGACGAGCATCTGAATGGCGAAGCACAAGATACAGAGAACGGTACAGGAATCAATCTGGGTGCTCGCTCAGCCGACGACAGATTCCCAGCCCCTGATCTGTCGGAGATAAGTGAGGAGATCGGCAAGCTGAGGAACAACAAAGCCGCGGCAATGACCAGTTGCCAGGCGAGATGCTCAAAGGAGGAGGGGCACTAGCTAGAACTCTACGCTGGATGATTTTTAAAATTTGGGAGAAAGAGATTCTACCGCAGGAATGGATGGATGGAGTTGTATGTCCCGTCTACAAAAAGGGCGATAAGCCAGACTGTTGCAATTACCGCGCAATCACATTGCTGAACGCCGCCTACAAGGTACTGGAGCCCGCGCCACTACGGATCACATATTCGTGATAAGACAAGTACTCCAGAAGTGTCGTGAATACAACGTACCCATGCATCACCTATTCATTGACTTCAAAGCGGCATACGACACAATCGATCGAGAACAGCTATTGCAGATCATGCACGAATACGGTTTCCCGGATAAACTGACGCGATTGGTCAAAGCAACGATGGATAGAGTGATGTGCTACGTCCGAGTATCTGAGACGCCCTCGAGTCCCTTCGAATCTCGGAGAGGGCTACGGCAAGGTGATGGACTCTCTTGTATCTTGTTCAATAATGCCGTGGAAGGTGTGATTCGAAGAGCGTGGCACGATCTTCCGAAAGTCCGTACAACTTTTTGGCTTCGCTGACGATATTGATATTGTAACACGTAACCTTGAGAAGATGACGGAAACCTACATCGGACTGAAAGCTGAACCTAGGCGTATCGGACTGGCCATAAATGCGTCAAAAACAAAATACATGAGAGGAAGAGGCCCTAGAGAAGAAGCACTACGCCTCCCACCACGATTATTGATAGATGGTGACGATATCGAGGTGGTTGACGAGTTCGTGTATTTGGGTTCATTGGTGACCGCCGATAATGACACCAGTAGAGAAATTCATAGACGTATTTTGGCAGGGAATCGTGCGTACTTTGGACTCCGAAAAACCCTCCGATCGAGAAAAGTACGCCACCGCACGAAATTGACCATCTACAAAACGCTAATTAGACCGGTTGTTCTCTATGGCCATGAGACCTGGACTATGTTGGAAGAGGATCAACGCGCCCTCAGTTTTTTCGAAAGAAAGGTACTGAGAACCATCTATGGAGGAGTGCAGATGGAAGACGAAAGATGGATACGGCGTATGAATCACGAATTGCAACAGCTGCTAGGAGAACCACCTATCGTACGGACAGCTAAAATCGGACGTCTACGATGGGCTGGGCATGTCATATGGATGTCGGACGGTAACCTAGTGAAAATGGTTCTTGAATCTAATCTGACTGGTACAAGAAGAAGAGGAGCGCAGCGAGCAAGGTGGATCGATCAAGTGATATCAGAAGCATCCGTGCCTTGAGTTGCTGGTGACGAGCAGGACCGAGTTATGTGGAGACGTATGCTTGATACAGCAAAGGACACCACAGGCCTATAGCTGTTAGGAGAGAGGAGAGAGAGACCCTGTATTTTTTTTCCAAAAAGTAGGTAATTTTTTACTTCTATGCTATTAATAACTATGCAACATACTATTTTTATATGTTATCAGGTTGTGGAAAATAATATACATTGTAAGAAGTTTCGTCATTTGTTCAATTTCTCGTCTCAATACATATTCCACTGATGGTTTGTATACTGTGACGCATAATTAGTATAACTTTTTGCATAGTGGGTCAAAAAGCAAAAATCTTTTCTTAATCCACCTAGCGAAATGATAATGCATTTCTCTTGTGATTGAAAACGTCTCATTAAACCGAGCCTAGGATATCCGAGAACATTAAGTGAAGGGACAAATTGGCGTTTTTTAGACACGTCACTTATATCATTTTATCTCTCAAACCAGAAGTGACATCAATTTCAATATGAAACTTTTACATCTAAAACCTTTCAATCAGGCGTCAGAAACTTTCGGTGTCCATGAAAGATTCGAAATCAACCACGTTGCATTGCCATAAATTAAGAATTCTTAGTAATTTGTCCATATATGTTTAATTACAAATCCACAGTGGTCCGAACCGGGAAATTAACGAGACAAAAATATTTGAGCAATGCCATTGGAAATCGAAACTACACGTTTCTGATTTTCGTACCGCAGATAACGAAGATTATACGTACTTTTCACAGGTTCCTATGAAAATCCAGATGAGCTCTAGTTTACACGAAATCTCATCCAGAACAAAAGTTTTGATGAATAATTTAGCGTTAATAATAACCATAGATAAGAGTACCGCTTGCAAGCTTCCAAAAACAATTTTATAAACCTACATATTAGCTGATCTAAGCTAATGTTTCGGTCTATAGCGATTTGGAATAATGTAGCTCACAAAGCAGGTCTGGAGGCAGCCGAAAGTTTCGGTAATTAATAGTACAAGAAGCCAAAATAACATAGCAAGCAAACTAGGAACAAATTCGCGTGCTGGTAATTATGTCTTAATAATAATATTAAAATTTGAGCTACACACGATGCAGCTTCCAGCATTCATCCATGTTTCAGCAAAAACAAGTTTCGTGAACTTTTCGCAAGCCTGTGATGGAAACCTCGGCTAGGCACGGCTACCAAAGCGATGTTGTGTTTAATGAAACCCGTTTCTGTTAATGTGACTTATCTACCGAAGCCGCTCATCGAGTCTGTGTCTATTATGCGAGTTTAAACAATGACACTAGAATAAACCTGGAAAAGGAAGTTCCGGAAGGATGCGGTCAGTGCGGAACAATTTACGACCGGTCGCTTTCTGTCGGACTGCTGATGATGCAGCTGCTAAAATAAATTTAAATTATTTTATGCATTTAAATCATTGGTGCACACCTCATTCGCTGCAAGCCACAGAGTATTTTTTCCAGGGTGTGAAGCAGGCTTGGAATGGGCTTAAATTGCTGCTGGGAAAATACTCCACCCCCAACCCCCCACCCTCCCAGAGGGTGTACGCAAATGTTCCCGAAATGGGCAGCATATTTTCCGTAACTACGTTTGTGTTTTAGAGGGACATTGTGGGATATCTGCAATTTAAATTAGTTCAATTTGTATCAGTGCAAGCCCACCGCTCAGTTGGGGATTCGGATAATTACTTTCTACACTGGAGGGATTTTCGGTATTAAATCGGAACAGTGAAAGGTAATTACGATTCGATGAAATTCGAAGGTGCACACGATGATGTGTGCAATTGTTTGTGACTTTCGGAGCGGCGGTTGTCGTAACGTATGTTAAATTATTACACAAATTATTCATGAATAATTTTTGTTAATAATTCGTAGTGTTAACTCAGTAATAAAGTTATGTTTTTTTTGTCATTTGGAGACTGGGACAAAATGTTGACATTCTCACACGTAAAAACGTATCCAAAAACGAAAAAAAACTTTCCCACAAAACCATCCTCAACAGTAGCTAATTACCACCCTTGTAATGACACAGCTAAGTGGCCTCTTCGGAGAGCCCGGTTTCGTCCGTGAAATGACCACACGTGTATCAATTACACGAGTAATTCCTGAAAAGCCTTTTCCTGGCCCCTTCCGTAGCCTAGCGTCCGGCAAAGGCCATTCATTTCCGAACTGTCACACGGTTCTTTGCGGTCATTCATTGCGGCTTTAATTGATTTTTGAGCCAAAAGCCAAAATCACAACCCAAATCTTGCAGTTGCAGTTCCGCATCGCAGTGACTGCTTTTGATAGATTTATCTCATGATCGACTGCGATACACGATGAGGGTGCGACCCGGCACCTTCCAAAAGGGAAAGTTTGCGCTTTCCTTTGTTGACTTACCGGTCGAACTGGGACGAGAAAATGAAAAATGCACGATTGATGCAGTTTCCGCTGGATTGTCATTGTCTCGGTTCGCCCTCCGGATCGGCAGCAGCTGTGTTGAGATGACCACTGGTCAGCAGGACCGGCTAGCAGGCGTCCGGATTGATTTGTAATCGACGTTTTAATTACTTTCGAGTGTTCGTCGAGTGTACGGGATGTTTCCCAGGGGACGATTAAGTTGTCACACGCGCCGTCAAAGCCGAGTAGGGCCCATAATTTTTCGACAGATGATGATGACAGTCACGTGGCAGTTTGGTGTGCACTGCTAGTTCTTTCAATATAAACTTACTTACTCGCTGGGCAAGGTTGACACAGTCGATTGACCGTGACCATGAGTTCCAGAAGTTGGCTGGACGTTGGGTTCTTTGTTTGTGAATTAATCTTTACTGATACAAGAAAATAATTTGATAGGAGCTCTTGTTCAAAGAGATTCCTTGGCATTTTATTCTGATTTCAGAGAGCTTCAATATATTGAAGTCTGTTTGTGTTGAGCTAAACTTAAAAATAATATCATTCAAATTGGTAATTGATATCCAAGCACAGAATTTAATAGGTGATGTTTCTTATAAGAAATTTCAGAAATGTATAGCAAGTCGAAAGACTTTCCATACTCCGTTCAAATGAAACTTTGCACACCAAATCCAACCAATCCGACACAATACTGACTTGTAAAAAAGACTGAACTATTTTTAGTAAGCTTCCAAGCTCGAAAACTGCGTGAATTAAAAAGTGAATAGTCAGATATAGGCGTCTGAAATCATTTTTTCTAACTTGAAGTTCCTCATAAGAAACAATCATTAATAATCCACAGTTCAAAAGCAAAAAATCTATTCACAGTGACTTTCCTCATAAAATTAGCCATACTTTAGATATAAAATTTAAAGAACCCAGATTACTAATGAATTATGCCGTTTCTAAAAGCTGTGGCCTCTTTTCACGCGGGTGATACGTACCGCGTAAAAAAACTTCGGAAATCCGCGTAAAAAACCCGCAAGGCAATAGAATCTTTTTTTTATGCCAAATATCTCATAAATGCATGAAACTTCCAGATCTGATGTTATCTAAAAAAAAAATATTTTTTTTTAAAGAAAAATCGACTTTTTGATTAAATTTTTTTTTGAGATTTTCGAAATCGAAATTTTTTTTTGATGTCTTAGAAAAGTATAAAATGTTGAGATATGTTGTCCTCACAAAAAAAAAAACAGATCTCGACGTTTCATGCGTTTCTAAGACAAAACAAGAAAACCGCGTAACTTCGGAAATCCGCATAACTTCAGAAATCCGCGTAACTTCGGATATCCGCGTAAAAAAAACCGCCTAAAAAAGACCTCCGTGTACAAGTAACAACTAGTTGTAACATATTGAAATGGCGTAATTCATTAATAATCTGAGTTCTTTGCCTTTCATGTCTAAATATCTTAAAAGCGACTACATCCAGAAAGAAGCTTGCTGCGAGTAAATTTTGTTGTTTTTTATCTATAGACTATTATTCAAATGATTTTTTTTCATCAGGAACTACGAATACAACTATGAAATGAAAACTGCGAAAAAGATTACTGCAAAGACTGGATACGAACCTGTAGCTTTCACTTATCCGGGGAAATCGTATTAAACTACCGAGCGCGTAAAACACATGAAGAAACAGCCTATTTGAACAGAAGAACCGAACATGTTCAGCTGTACTTGTTTGCTACACAGTTCAATTATATTCTTATCTCTATGGCAACCTCACCACCAGCAAATCACACACGGAACGACCGAAATTAGCTCTGCGCCTGATTCGTATGACTGTTTTTGAATTAGTTGATTTTAATAACAACATTTCCAAAATAACTATAAAATTAGTTAAAATTGAGAATTTACTTTGCTGAAAAACAACTCTTATTTTTAGAGGATATGTTCAGTTGGCGAATATTCTGGACACCAACCACCAATATTTCCATCCAACATGAAATTCTCATTGACAACTAATTTTGTTATTAAAATCAGAAAAACAATCCATTAAAAAGCTAAATGGGACAGCTATTGTTGAAACTGCTTACAAATTGTTTAGATGTTTTTCGCATGTGTTACGATATATCCACTTATAAATTTGTAAACCGATATGTAAAAATGACGTAAACTGTTAGTGGAAAGAGTGCTCAAAGTTTTCAGTGAGAAAGTAGATTTCGCGAAGTCGAATGAAGAAAACAGCGATTTAGAAGAAAAATTTTCGAAAAGAAGTACATGTTTTGCTTATGTCTTTTTCTCCAATACAACCTGCCAATGTAGAAAAGATAACCGCGACTGAAATTTATTTCGGTAGTAGTGTGCCATCTAGTGGCTAGTAGTCACTACGGTGTTAACGTTTTTTCGGTGACAGAGCGCCATATAGCTGCAAATTGCAGAAACCAATTCAACTATTTATGTTAGTTGAAAACAACGTTTTATTTCTCTAATTCAACTAAAAAATTAGTTGAATGAATATGAAGTGTGCCTTAACTAAGAAATGACAGCACGTGTAATTGGTGAATTCAACTAAAAAAATAGCCATTTCAACAAATATTTTATTATTATTAAGGGAATTAGAATTAAATAATCTAAATTAGCAAAAGTAAGATTTATTTAGTTGTCTCAAAAAATAACTAACTAAAATCAGAACTAATTTTTCGCCGAAATGCTGATTTCGGTCTTTCCGTGTAGCTATTGAAGGCAACTACTTCGATTAAAGTATTATGATCATGTCAGTTATAATCAACATGTACACTTAGGTTTCTTTTTATGCGGGGGATACGTAACGCGTAAAAACAAACCTCGCAAAACAGAAACGCGTAGCTTCGTAAATTCGCATAAAAACCGCGCAACTTCGGAAATCCGCGTTAATAAACCGCAAAACTAAAGAAATGTATGAAACGTCCAGATCTGGTGTAGTCTCGGAAACAATTTTTTTAAATATCAATTGAGATTTCCGAAATTGAAAAAAATCTTTTTGTGCCAAATGTCTTAGAAATGGATGAAACGTTGAGATGTGGTAGAATCTAAAAACAAAATTTGGAATAAAACGTCTTTGGGACTTAGAGCATTTGAGACCGCGACCGAGAAAAAAGGAATTGAAGAAATGTCTTAGAAATGCATGAAATCGAAATATTTTTTTCGAATCAAAAAATTTTAAAATTGTCAGACTTAAAAACAATTTCCCGCGTAACTTCGGAAATCCGCGTAAAAAAATAAAATAAAAAAAACGCGTAAAAACACATAAAAAACCGCGTAAAAAGACCATACAAAAAATCCATCTGATAAGTATATTCAATATTGTATTCAGTCGGTGTTGAACAGTCGTTTGCACCGCACGCGTATAGCTCTTGGCTCCTGGAATTTTTTTCTGGCTACCTAGAGTTTCATTGATTCAAGACTTCAGTCTTTTTCAAGGCTACCTGAATCTCTAACAGTCTTTTCAAAGACTAACAATTAGTCAGCCTTTCTCAAGGCTATACAAAGAGTGATATTAGAGTGACTAAGTGATACAAAGAGTGATATTAGAGTGACTAAGAAATTAATCAGCCTTTTTAAAGGCTAGCTATTCAAGGAACTATTATTCAAAATTGAAAATTCCATTCATTTCAAAAATGCCTGCGTCCAACCGGAAAGGCAACAAGCCTAAGGCCAACAATTTTTAAATACGGAATAAATCACAATCCGTTATTCAACATTTTTCTAATAACATTCACGATCTTATAGAATCTGAATGTAAAAATAAAAGACAACGGACGGATTTCCCTTCTGTTGATCCTATGCCGTCTAACAATATTTACGAGATTCTTCCTGAATCCGATTGTAGCGACATAAAAGAAAATTCTTCAAAAATTCCCAAAATGGACGCTTGTCGTTCTGGGAAGAAACATCAATCTAAGCCACCAGTGACGGTGACGATTTCCGACTTCAAAGCATTCCGGATTGAGCTTTCTACTTTTCTCCCGGAAGTACAAGTCTCATTTCAAATCGAACGAAGAGGAGAATGTCGAGTCTTGGTTGATGGATTGGAAAATTACGAACGTCTTATTCGATATTTGTCCGAGAAACTTCATAAATTTTATTCATATGATATAAAATCAGACAGACCCTTCAAGGCTGTCTTGAAAGGCTTATCAAATGATCAAAGTACTGATGAAATTAAAAATGAACTAAAAGAAGTGCTTGGTTTTGCCCCTTCCCAAGTAATACTTATGAAAAAAG
Organism: Malaya genurostris; assembly: GCF_030247185.1. Classification (NCBI taxonomy): domain Eukaryota; kingdom Metazoa; phylum Arthropoda; class Insecta; order Diptera; family Culicidae; genus Malaya; species Malaya genurostris. Next base: position 132,131,924 of record NC_080570.1, read on the forward strand.
AGCGAATGGTACTTCTAAACCACGCTCTGGAATTTCCCATGAACTTTACCTAATATACTTCAATCGAAGTGATGTAAACAATTTGAAAACTTTAGAAAAAGTACGTTTCATTTCCCACAATTAAATTCATTGGGAGCATTATAAACGGCATAATCGTATTGCAAACTTAACGAAATGTCGTCGTTGCCAAGGCTTCGGCCATGGAACCAAAAATTGTCATATGGATATACGGTGTTTGAATTGTGGTAAATCGCATTCGAAAGACGTTTGTCCAATGAATGAAACCACTGATAAATTTTCATGTTCAAATTGCAATGGAAATCATAATTCCAATTATTTGAAATGTCCTGTCAGGGAATAAATTTTAAACGCTCGTTCGCTTAGACAACAAGTCAAATCAACGACCTTAAATTTACAGAACATATCTGAAAATCAAAAATCCGTTTCAAATGCCACGCCTAATTCTTCTAAGGCACTGATTTCTTCGAATTTAAAACAAAAAACAGGTACGCCTGTCAATTCGTCTTCTAACGAAAACAATTTATTGACAGGTAGATCGACCTCGTCAACATTTTCTTCCAATGTCAGTTATGCTAGGATAACAGGTAGAAATCTATCACCTATTTCTTCCAATGTAAATAATCAAAACACAGGACCGCCTTGCAGTTTATCTTCTAACGAAAACAAGTTATTAATAGGTAGATCGGCCATATCATCTTCTTCTAATGGCAGTTCTAATGGCAGTCTACCTAAAAATATTCCTTCAATGCCATTCGCTTCTTTAAATGAAGTTGATTTAGTCGATACATCGGAAAATAAAATGATCTACCTACAAGATCAACTTTTTCAAATGATCATCCAAATGAATTCGACTTCATCACTTTTTGAAGCATTTCAAATCGGATGGCAATTTGCAAATAATATTATAATGAATTTAAAATTTAACAGTGATGTTAAATAATTATTTGAATGTTTCAAATTGGAATGCTTGATCTTTGAAATCGAGTGAAGATGAATTTTATAATTTTCTCGAAGTTCACAAAATCCATATTGCCATTGTGACAGAAACTTTTCTTAAACCAAATGTCAAATTGAAAAGTAATCCACATTATGTGGTTCACCGGTTTGACAGGTTCACTGGAATGGGTGGCGGAGTTGCCATTTTTGTCCAACGGCAAATTAAACATAGAATTTTACCTTCTTTCAATACTAAAGTTATTAAAAGCTTGGGGATCGAAGTTGAAACCATTCATGAAATTTATTTCATCGCTGGAGCATATTTGCCATTCCAATGCGCCGGCGAACAACTAAATTTCTTTAAAGGCGATTTGCAAAAACTCACAAGATATCGATCGAAATTTTTCGTAATAGGGAACTTAAATGCTAAGCATGTCCAGTGGAATTGTAGGCAAAATAACAGTAATGGTAAAATACTTCATAATGAACTTCAGCTGGTTACTCCACAGTTCTTCATCCCAGTAATCCTACTTGTTTCTCTTCCGTGAAAAACTCGTCTACAATTGATCTGGTTCTAACAAAGTTAGAAATCAAAGTCACATTTGTAGTGAACCAATTACACATGCTGACTTTGACTCAGATCATCTTCTAGTAACATTCAGACTTTCCAACGAAGCTATAATTAATCCAATTAGTTCTATATTCAACTATCATAGAGCTAATTGGTTGGATTACAGATCTCACATTGAAAATCATGTGGATCATGAAACTATTTTAGAAAATTCTGCGGACATCGACACAGCAATTGATAATTTGAATCATTATATTATCGAAGCTAGAAATCTTTCAGTTCCCAAAGCTCAAACTAAATTAAATTCTCCTATCATCGATGACAATCTTCAACAGCTCGTTCGGTTGAAGAATGTTCGTCGACGACAATATCAACGTTCTCGTGATCCTGCTATGAAACACATAGTTAAGGATTTACAAAAAGAAATTAAGCATAGATTTACTCTTTTGCGAAATGAAAATTTCGCTAAAGAAGTTGAACAAATTAAACCATATTCTAAACCTTTCTGGAAACTTTCTAAGGTTCCTAAGAAACCTCAGAAACCAATTCCTGCTCTCAAGGAAGGAAATCAAATACTTCTTACAAATGGCGAAAAAGCTCAAAAACTTGCTCGGCAGTTCGAGAGTGTCCACAATTTTAATTTGAACGTTGTGAGTCCTATTGAAAATGAAGTCTCACTGAAATACGATCATATTTCAACCCAAGTGTTATCACAAGATGACATTATTGAGACGAATTTTGATGAAATTAAATCAATTATTAGGAAACTTTAAAACATGAAGGCTCCTGGTAATGATGGAATTTTTAATATTCTTATTAAAAATCTTCCCAACGTTGCCTTGAGACTCCTGGTTAAAATTTTCAACAAGTGTTTTCCATTAGCTTACTTCCCAAAAAGATGGAAAAACACTAAAGTAATTCCTATCCTCAAACCTGATAAAAACCCAGCAGAAACATCAAGTTATCGACCAATTAGCTTACTTTCTTCTATCAGTAAACTTTTTAAAAAAATTATCTTGTTGAGAATGATGTCTCATATAAATGAGAATTCAGTTTTTTTACCAGAGCGGTTTGGATTTCGTCATGAACATTCAACTACTCATCAACTTGTCAGAGTAACGAACATGATAAAAGCAAATAAATCTTCTGGATTATCCACTGGAGTTGCTCTTCTAGACATAGAAAAAGCATTCGACAGTGTTTGGCACAAAGGTTTAATAGCAAAAATGTCTGATTTCCAGTTTCCTATTTATTTGATCAAAATGATTCAAAATTATTTAATTGATCGTACTCTTCAGGTTAGCTATCAGAATTGTAAATCTGAATTGCTACCCGTACGAGCCGGTGTTCCGCAGGGTTCGAGCGTAGCTCCAATCTTGTATAATATTTTCACTTCTGATCTTCCAAATCTACCCGTTGGTTGTCAGAAATCGCTATTCTGTGACGACACAAGTCTGTTAGCCACGGGTAGAAATCTAAGAGTGATCTGCAGTTGCCTACAAAGAAGTTTAAATATTTTCAGTGATTATCTGTCTAAATAGAAAATTAAACCAAATGCAGCAAAAACGCAATTAATTATCTTTCCTCATAAGCCAAGAGCTTCTTTTCTTAAACCAAACAATAATCACATTCTCAAATTGAATGGCTTGGAATTGACATGGTCTGATCATGCTAAATACTTAGGTTTAACGTATGACAAAAAACTCACTTTCAAGGATCACATTGAAGGAATCCAGGCGAAGTGTAATAAATATATTAAATGTTTATATCCTCCTATAAACAAAAATTCTAAGCTTTGTCTAAAGAACAAATTGTTAATTTATAAACAAATTTTCAGACCAGCCATGCTTTATGCAGTACCAGTCCTCCCTGGTTTAGTACAAATGAGTTACACAGACTCACAAATATAGAACCATTAGATGTAATGTCACATAATATTATAAGCAAATTCTGACAAAAATCGATGCAATCTTCAATTGAATCGATTCGCTCTCTGTATTAGTTAGTAAGTTAGTATATAAGTTCCTTTTCCCCATTACACAATACAAGTAGGTTTAGAATTTTCCCTACACAAAAATCTCAGAATTGCGGAAGCAAATAATGCCCTCATGGTAATAACCAAATCATATATATATACATATATATATATATATATATATATATATATATATATATATATATATATATATATATATATATATATATATATATATATATATATATATATATATATATATATATATATATATATATATATATATATATATATATATATATATATATATATATATATATATAATAGGGCTGAAAAGTCAACACTTGTAGCTGAACACCCAATTTAAATCTTAATAATTTAATTTTAACTCATATTCCAATAAATAGTTATTTTTAAAAAAAACGTCATGTATTATGTTTTCAAAGTTTTGAATTTCAACACAAGCAAATCTTGAGCACCGCATCACCTGTGTATAATTCACTGAGTTTTACCCGCCCTTCCACTTAGCCATTTTGTCTCAAATTGCTTTATTCAAGACACGTTGAATAAAATTAATCCAGTCTAGAATAACGTCTGGACAAATCTCAAGTGGATGGCAAGTTCGTGTTCTATTCATTCGCCAGAACTGGCACCGTAGAGTTAGAGCGATCAATCGAAAACTGTGTTCTATACTGCATCCTGTGGTCACCGGGCGTTGTGTCACCGGAAGCTTGAAAGCGAGCAAATCTATTATGTCAATATTTAATTTGCCGAATCCAAAATTTCTACGAACCACCATTTAACAATAGTGAATGTACACAATGAAAATTTCTTTGTTCATTTCTCCAGTCAAGCGGCAGAATTATCGCTTTCACTTCGAAGCGCGACTTCAAATTGTTTTTAGCATTTCCGCTCACGTGTAATCAAAGTTTACTTATCCCTGTTCAGCACAGCAGACAAGAGCATTCGTCCTCCCGGTTTCAGTGGAATGAAAAGCAAACTCTCAAACAATTCGTGCCCAACGGAACAACTGGCTACAATGCAGTACAATTGGGAGCAAAATTCCGCCACCGGAAGGGTGTCCCGAATAACGACGAACCGCACCGACGGATATGGAGACGGAATATTTTCGAAAATTATCACATGACGTTACTCGTGGACGATCTCGGAAGGAAGCGCGATAAAAAAAGTCGGTTCTCTTGAACCGACAGCCGCCGAGAACGGTTTCCCTGTGTCAGCTCGGAGCTATCTGGAAGTAGGAAAAGTTTTTTAATTAGAACTTGATGCAGTTTCACGAATGTGCATGAGTGGATGAAATGTTCGATAGTATCTTTCCTGAAGCTGTGAGTAAACTGCGCGAACTTGGCTACAAGAAGATTGTCGACGCTGTTGAACAATTAAGCAGTGAGAAGATAATTGGCGTATGTTCGTGGCAGTTTCGTAGCTCACTTCAGATAACTTGCTCTATCGTGCGCTCGGTGTTTAAAATGTATGACGAGTTAGTCAGGAAGCTCTAGTTTTATTAGTTTTCACAAATTATGGAAGATTTGATATTGAAGGCAATATAGTTCCGAAATCAAATTACTGTTTGGTTATTCAACAATTAAAGGGATAGAACTTTAGCATATCATCAAAATGACAGCTCAGCCGCTATAAAACCATTCACTTTTACGGGAACGGGTATTAGGTTTCAAATTTAATTAAATTTTATTAATATGTGCGCTGCCTGTCATCCAACGTCATTCGAATAAAGAAGTGCACATTCAGGATATTAGGGATTTACAATGTGACTGGATGTGTGTGATGTACGTACTAGGCATTCCGTTCCGCTGCCTAACGAGGATCAATTTTTACACGTTTTCTCTCAGCAGATTTGAAGTGCTCCCCAGAGGGGTACAGCACTGTAGTATGGCACAGTTGTCTGATGAAAAAGATAGTGGAGTTGTACAGTTTTTTTATATTCGGTTAAAAAATGGAATTGCCGCCAGGTACATCAATGTTGATAGTTTAGTGGAATATCACATTTTTGTCATATTTTTACGTTTGGTCTTTGACTCATCAGTTCATTAGCAGTTTGAACGGTTAACGCCATCTAAGCTATTGGGTAAAATTTATTGAAATTTTGCGTAGATATAGTTTAATGTGTACTGTCTACACTCTGTGAGTTGAAACAGTTGCCCAAATGTTTTCCGAATAGCGACAACAGAACATTGCGAAAAAGTTTTGCACGAGTAGGATAAGGGCTCCCTGTTTCATCTCAGCTCCAATTTCCATCACATTCCTTCACCTCATATCTTTAAACGTACCTGAACAAAACTATGGAACGTTTTAAAACATTTATTCTAGGTTTTACTACACTTTCCAATTGAAAAACATACTTAAAAAACCTTCAACGATCGCTTTTTTAATTTAAAATAAACTTACTTTTTGATTTGGGAAGCACTTTCGTCTGAAGTTTTACAATTTATCATGTTTCTGAATATTTACTAATCGATTCGTCTCAAAACATGCTCACTATTTCACATAATTACACCACTATTCAATGTTGGATGACTTTATAGTTAGTAATGTTCACTTTCCACTTGTTTATTCAACGATTAGAGACTTCTGAAATTACCTGATAAGCAATAAAAGCAAGAAAAATATGAGATGAAAATTTGCACTTAATTCACTTGATTGCGCTTTGTTTTCATCTCATTTCGTATCGCAAGGTTGCCAAGTTTTCTCATAATGTTAAAAAAAATATATTTTTTCTTCTTTAAATTATCATCAATAAGTATTTTTTGGTATACGTGATATTAGTTCAATTATATCATTGATATTTATATATAAATAAAACTGTTTCGGATTCTAATATTACCAAATAGATACTAATCAAATAACCATTTTGGCACATCTAGTAGCACTGGTTTCTTTCCGTTATACGTCACCATAACACTGTTAAATGTGTGTGTTTCATCGGCTGTGCACAGAGATGCCAGATATTTTCATAGAAAATATATATCTGCTCTATTTGGTTTCACTAATAAAATTAATCAAATTCAAATTCAAATTGGTTTTAAATTTTAATATAAATGTTTATCAGTGTTCATCATCAAACATTTGCACAAAAGATTTCCATTTTAACATGTGATTTGTCCGTTGATTAATAAACTTTTAAAGAAGTACTTTAATCAAATACTAATAGATACTCAGAGAGAAAAGTCTAACGTTTTACTTCTCACTTTTTATGAACCTTTACAAATCTGTATTAAATTTAGAAAATCTGTAATCTGATTTAACGAACGCGAACGCAAAAATCTATACAATACAGATAAATCTGTATGAATGGCATCTCTGGTTCTACAATTTGGTTTTAGATGGGCTAATACCTAAATAGTAACAATTTTTTTTTGTTTTTTTAAGTTCTCCAAATTAACTGTAGAGTAAAATTTTAAATTGTTACCCGACATTCGAATAATTCAAATTCGGCTACAATGAAGCGATTTCTATAAGCGTTCCTTTTCTTGAATATTTAGAATTATTAATAGATTTTGTTCATTTCAAGGCTCTTATAATATTGTAAATATAATTAAGAAAGTGTTTTTGTAAAATTGTTATTTAACATAGGATAAGTTTACTAACCACTAAAAACTTAACCCGATAAATCATATAAAACCAAATTTGAAAAAAATATCGTTATCTTGTAACTTGTTAACGTTTGCATAATTGCGGGGTACTGTAGAAATGAACCGGTTCGACATTAAAAGAGGCCTTTCGTGCCCATCCCGGAACGTCCAGACCAGGCGTTGGGATTTTGGGCAAGTTCCCTTCAGGAACCGCCAAAGCCATTGTAGAACCCATTTACAGCCGTAGTTCTTCAAACGTTAACAAAAACACTCAATAAAATGTATCGGAAAAACCGCAACGGCAAAAGACGGCAAAAAGTCCGCACTAAAAATTTAACCGTTAATAATTACAACCCTGAACAGCAGTCCTCATCAGTCCCCAAAGGATTTTCGTCACCGCAGAACCACAGTATCCGGCTTAGAATTTAGAGAGAGAGAGAGAGAGAGAGAAGATGCACTAAAGGTGGAGGGAGATTGATAAAGGAGATAGACGAGACAGTTGATAAAAGATAGTCGAAGCGAACGGATTGTAAAGTTAAAAGTTTCAACGGAGTGAAAAGTAAAAAGTGAAACGTGTTGAACACGAAGTCAGCCAGAGTCCAACGTTATACATTTGAAGTTAAACGGGGTCCTCCGTCATCCTTTCTGGCCAGTTTAATTGGAGAATTGGTTTCCCGGAGCAGCGCACTGCGATATAGCGCCAGCCTGTCGGACTAAAATCTACATCGTGAGCGAATGCCGTACCGGGTGAGCGTGCATCGAGTTACGGATTACACCACTGTTCCTGACCAAGAAGGGCCACACTCGATTAGACGGTCAAACGGCTTACATCCTCCGACCGAAATTCGACGTAGTTTCAACCGCCGTTCAGCGCCATCTTACGGTCAACATAGCTCCTGATCACCGTTACACCACGTGTACCGCAGGTATGTCTCCAACTCTGTCTCTCTCTCGCCCACCTTACACGACGATCATCAAAGGGCCCCACCGAACGACGATTAGCGTCGCCACAATTCAGGAATTAGAATTTAATAAATTTTGTTAAACTGATACTAGATTTTCCTTCACAAAAAAAGAGCCAGGTTCCCTTGAAGATATCTCTTTTTCAAGCCAGAAAATCCAACGGGTAAGTGTCGTGGTGACCGTGTCCTCCCAAGGTCGGATGCCGACCCTGAGAAAATATTTTTTTAAAATTGAGCTAGCTGGGTCGTGCCTATAAGTGTCACTTTCAAAATTTGAAACGAAAGGTAATAAAAACGATCCAAAAAATTTTAAACGTCGAAATGATTCCAAACTGTTTTTTGTAAATATCGTGTGTTGTGGCATAGTTGGCATTAGGTCCTTTTTAAGGAAAATTCTGACATTTTGAACCTTAGAATGTAATAGTGCAATATTTGGGTTTTGATTGCTGTCGCCATTGCTAATTTATAGGATAAATAAAGGACCAACGATAGGATGAATACAAAACCATGGAATGTGAATCAATTCCCAATGTGGAGCAAGGCGAATTAAGCAGAAATATGAAAAAACCGTAGTGATTTTGGTGGCTAAATCAGGTTTTTAAGGTAACGTCCTTACAAATGAGAAGAAATAGGGAGCCCTTACCCTTCTTTGAGAATACCCTACTTTGAGAATCTGTCGCATAGGCCTTCAAAACAAAAAAAACTGTGTTGTGTGCCAGACACGACCGATCACGATGGCACTAAAAATGCACAAGCAATCTTCACTGCGGCATAATCGAACCGAACCGAGTGTAAGTCGGTTCGATACGGAACACTACAAATCTAGCAAATGACTATTCATCGAACAGATGACAAAGCGAATATTTCACCTATTCACTCTGCATGAAGGCAGGCGTTGGCTGACAAAAAAAATGTGCCAGGGCCAATATTTAAAGTCAAAAGTTTTGTGAAAAAGTTCATACTACGAAAAACGGTTGAGTATTTTTCTCATGCATGCCGCCAAATCTTCCAATATATGCCAAAGAAGAACTGCTACTATCAAATGCGAGGACTACGGATTTATCCGTAGATCTACGTAATTTTGTCTTAACTGTGGATCTACGGATGAACTGATTTAAATTTACGGATTTGGCAACATTGCTGATAAGACTCCGGATCTGGCAATATGTTTTCTAGATATATACGGAAAATTATGGAATGTTGGCATTCAAAATGCCCTTTTTTGTCACAATTTTGAATGCTTATAACCTAGTAATTTGTTGATGGATCTATATAATTTAACTACTTATCGATTTGGAATCATTTAACTTAACCATGTATTGCAACGTCCTTTCAGTATGTACCGTCGGTTATGTTAGAGAAATCAAGACGATGGCATCTTATTGGCATGATATGACTTGCTCGCGAAAACTTCGGTCAATTCAAAGAGATTTTTCAAAGTGTACTATTGAAATAGCAAAACCGACGTAGCGCAGCAAGACTTTCGAGCAGAACACAAAAACTCAAGATGATTATGTACGCGTTAGACTAACGATATCTCAAACCGTGACGAAAAACAGAAAACGACCTCGAAAAACCGTGCCGCAAGTTATACGGCAAGAAGTTAACGAAACTGCTACACTGCTTTCTGAAAAGTTCGTATCGTTTCTATGAGAGGGCGCCACTAGAATTAAATCCATACCATTTTCAGTTAGTACCAACCTTCAAAAGATACGTGTATAAATTTGACAGCTGTCTGATTATTAGTTTGTGAGATATTGCATTTTGAGTGAAGCTACTTTTGTTAATGTGAAAAAAATGGAAAAAAGGAATTTCGTGTGTTGATGAAACACTACTTTTTGATGAAAAAAAGTGCCGCCGATACCAAAAAATGGCTTGATGAGTGTTATCCAGACTCTGCACCGGGCGAAGCAACAATTCGTAAGTGGTTTGCAAAATTTCGTACTGGTCATATGAGCACCGAAGACGTTGAACGCAGTGGACGTCCAAAAGAGGCTGTTACCGATGAAAACGTGAAAAAAATCCACAAAATGATTTTCAATGACCGTAAAGTGAAGTTGATCGAGATAGCTGACACCCTAAAGATATCAAAGGAACGTGTTGGACATATTATTCACGAATATTTGGATATGAGAAAGCTTTGTGCAAAATTGGTGCCGCGTGAGCTCACAATCGATCAAAAACAACAACGAATTGATGATTCTGAGCAGTGTTTGGAGCTGTTATATCGAAATAAAACCGATTTTTTTCGTCGATATATAACAATGGACGAAACATGGCTCCATCACTTCACTCCGGAGTCCAATCGACAGTCAGCTGAGTGGACTGCACGCGATGAACCGAACCCAAAGCGTGGAAAGACTCAACAATCGGCCGGTAAGGTTATGGCGTCTGTATTTTGGGATTCGCATGGTATAATTTTCACCGACTACCTTGAAAAGGGAAAAACCATCAACAGTGACTATTATATAGCGTTATTAGAGCGTTTGAAGGACGAAATTTAAAAAAAAACGGCCTCATTTGAAGAAGAAAAAAGTTTTGTTTCATCAAGTTTCACAAGTCGATGAAAACCATGCTGAAATGGAACGAATTGGGCTTCGAATTGCTCCCTCATCCACCGTATTCTCCAGATTTGGCCCCCAGTGACTTTTTTCTGTTCTCAGACCTCAAGAGAATGCTCGCTGGTAAAAAATTTAGAAGCAATGAAGAGGTAATCGCTGAAACTGAGGCCTATTTTGAGGCAAAGGACAAATCGTACTACAAAAATGGTATCGAAAAGTTGGAAGATCGCTATAATCGCTGTATCGTCTCTGATAGCAATTATGTTGAATAATAAAAACGAATTTTGGCAAAAAATGTGTGTTTCTATTAAACGATACGAACTTTTCAGCCGAACTGTTATGTGAAAGCAGGCTTCAAGCAAGTTCCATGAAACCTGTATATGACTGCCAAGAATAAGTGAGGTGTTCCCGAAAGTCTCCAGAAACAGAAGACGTCGAAGTTGACCAAGCAAATTTTAATTTGGCAAGAAATCTGCAATTGCGGGAAGCGAAGTACACCTTTTGTAACCGCAAACGTTGTGGATGGACAGGTGTATTCGAAAGAGTGTCATTAACACCGGCTATTTGCTCTTCTGAAAGCTCACGACGGTCCGACGGTCTTCTAGCTGGATTTGGCATCATGACACTACATTGTATAAGGCGACTGATATTGATCTTGTGCTGAAAGGTCCGAATCTTCCAAACATTCCGGAACTGTGCTCTGTTGAAAAATAATTCTAAAACAACGTAATGTAGTACTGAATGTAGAGGAAGTGAAAAAAGAATGGGTGAATATGTAAAAAATGGTTGATTATGAGGTCGTGCAAAATTTTATCAAGGTTCGCGAACTGGTATATAACGGCAAAATGAATAAAATGAATGATACCAAAACTAACTTTAATTATATTTGTTCTACACTCTCTGAAGATTTCGTGATAATCGGATAAGTACGATAAGATTTTAAACGATAGGGTAAGATGAACTGAAAAAGCAAGTTTTGCGTTCGTCTCTACTTTTTCGAAAACATTTGCTAACCAAAGCCCGTTTATGAATGTTTATGGGTACAAAGGTACCCTTGATTAAAAATGGTTTAAAAACGTTTTTATGTGCCTGGCACGAATTGTTCAGTATAGTCGTGTAAAAAAGTTATTTTTTGGTTATTTTACCCCATCAGGTCTGGTAAACGCACTAGCACCGTCTTTTGATATATAAGAGAAAAAAGTTCAAAAATCTCAATGGTTTTTATTATTAAGAAAAATATAAAAAGGGTGTATGCAAAACACGACTGAGCACGATTTGCAAGAAAGAGAACGAACAGATTGGTTAGTTTTATGAATTGTGATTAAAGAGAAGATTTTATATATTTTGATCGAAAAATGTTGAATCAGTAACCGTGAATTAATAAAGTCAGTAATAGTGTAATTTAAATGATCCTTCATTAAAAACTGTCGATAATCTTCGAAAAGTGTCTGAAAATACAACGGTAACAATACAAATAAGAAAACATGTGAAACAGTACGCTCAAAATATGTTGATACTTTCATTGATTTATACTTTTGCATATTAGGAACCAATGCATACGCAACCAATTATCTTAATTTTGTTCATATTGTAACTTGATATTGATAATACGTGAACGAACATTGCTATAGTTATAACGCATTATTAGATTCTTGGAAGCAAGATTAGACAAAAATATTATGTTTTATACATCTAAATCAAATTCTAACTATTCAATTAGGTTACACGATTATAATAGGGTCTGAGGGCTTGCGCTGGGAGATAGTTCATTATGTTTAGCCACATTTAATGAAAAAGAAGTATCTATGATTATCATCATAATACAACTTAATAATGAACCCATGTGCGCGCCACCGTTTTGTTCGTATGTAAAAAGAGATTTCAGTATGCACACGATCCGTTGACAAATTAAAACATTTTTAAACGTACAATATTGAAGCTTTCGAATCAATTAAATGAGGCAAATCCATCAACTAATCATCGAGATACAAGCGCTTCCTATTGGGTCCGAAAAATCTATTGCCGATAATTCTCCGGCTAGTTGCCGGAGAATAAAAAAAAATACTAGTATACTGTACTGAACACGCCGCACACATACAAAAGCGACTATCCAGTGAGCGAGTGGATGTGACTTTAAACCACTCACTACTCAAACACCTTCACCAGCCTACAAGGAATCCTCGCTCACAGCCAGCGATGCCAGATAGCAGTAGTGTCATTTCCGTAGATTGGAATTTTTCTCGGAAGCTCTCGCGGTGAAAAGCTTTTTTTTGCTCGCCAGACAAGACTAGTTTCCATAGTTCTCCGTTGATAAAGTTAAATTTCCGTAGATTTCCGTGAAAAAAATCCAGTTTCCGTAGATGTTCGAATCCGTAGATCTACGGAGATTTCCGTAGATCTGACATCGCTGCTCACGGCCAGGGGTTAACCTAGGACAGGACCTGACAATTGTTAATCCACTTTTAGGACCAATTTCGGACCAGCTCGTGATTGGTTGAAATTGACATTAGCAAGTACAAGTTGTTGAAATCAATATTACTGCAGGGTGGTAGAAAAAGTGTTGTCAGTATTGTCGGTATCAAAGTAGCTTGATATTAGATATTTTATTTTTCGGGTCATCTTTTCTAAATTATTAATTTCAATAGGATTTAAGCTCAATTTGTTTTTAAGTCCTGTCAATGCGGAAAGTATACGAGTACATTTAACAATCACTGGATGATACAAAGAAAAAGCCTGAAATCACGAAGTGTGATATGGACGAGAATATTGATTATGTTGGTTGAGAATAGCACCGAATCTTTGGATACTTCTGTATGTTATTATTTTTCTCAAATAAAATATGTTGAATACTTTAGTCAATAAAGCTGCAAGAATTAATTAACCAAAATTGAGTGTTTTAGAAAAATTTTATTAAGCTGTTTCAACTAAACGTTTTCTTCAAAACAAACATCTGATCAAAATGAATCCAGAGCTATATTTTTGACCGATATAACATTTGTCGAAGTGTTTTCAAATGATAAATAATCGCATGTTATAAGGGGAGAAAGTTTTCAGAATGAATAATTATCTCTACTGGCAACAGTGATCGCGAGGCATTTATTATTTATAGCAGGGAGCAACCGGAATAAGAAGAGAAATATTTTTCTGGAAAAAGATGCCAGTTGTCTGGTCCTGTCCTAGGGGTTAACTAAAGCATAAATCTCGGTTGATTTTCCAATAGGGCGTATAAGCAAGTGACAGTTTCTCTTTATAATCACTCTCTCTTCCGATTATTGTGATGTAATTAAAAAGATTTTTTTGATATCACTATTCTGTTTGAAAGTCGAAAGTTTCGGGTATCATTTCATGCAAAGAGTTGAGTGATAAGCGTAGAAGAGAAAGTAAACAAAGAGAAACTGTCACTTGCTTATACGCCCTTTTGAGAAAATAACCGAGAAATGTTAGAGGTGTGCGAAACAGCTCATATTAGTGAGAAGCTCCGAACCGATCAACTCACCGAAATGAATCGATTCGATTGATCCGCTCATTTCGATTCAACTGATGGTTAATTTCGTGAATCGTTCTTCTTGCACCGTGAGAGATAAGATTTATCACTGATAATAGCTCATTCAATCCGTTAAAAAAAGGATAGATACAGATATGGAAGAAATAACGAAACTTGATGCTAACATTTCTTCTTGTTTAGAACTCGCTCTTCAAGAGCCGAAGATCCGTTCAGCTCGTAGCTTATTCCACCCTTCACAATGCGGCGAACTGGGTAGCAAATGAGTGAGTTGGTGAGCTGCGGTTCTTTTAAAAAGAGTGATTCATTGGAACAGCTCAGGAGCGAATTGCCCATCTCTAATAAATGTATTCAGGCATATATTTATAGATTCTCTCTTGTGTATGTCTTGTGACATCATTGACGCACTGTGACTGCGACTGTGATTGGCTCGTGAAAACATAGGTTTGGTATGCAATTGAAATACTTAAACGACGTTACCTCATAAGTTTAAGTTAAATGTTTCCGAATCGATTTGTTGTTAAGTTATATAAATCCATCAACAAATGACTTAGTTATAAGCGTTCAAAATCATGACAGAAAAAGATTATGCGATTAGTTTTGCATTTTTTAAATTGACACCCAGCCTCGTATAGCGAAAAGTAAGGCATTTTTAATGTCAAAAACGAGTGAATATGATTTAGGTTAGTTAAAGTCTTGAAAGACGAGAAATAACATAAAGTGAGTAAAATAATTTTGCAATATAAAACATTAGAATTCTTTCGAAAACTTAAGCATAAATGTTAAAATTAAAAATAGTTGGTTCAATGAAGTGATGGTTTAGTAAAAAGAGACTCTAGATTTGAAACATGGATAGAATCTGGCAATCAAAAATAGGAAACGAGAAACTCCTACTATTGTCGTCTTTTACGACATGGAAGGTTCTAGGTTGGTACTGTCCTATAATAGGTAGTGGAGACAGGGGCGAAAATGACCACGGAGCGAAGGAGACCACTCGCGGTAACTCGAACACCAAATGTCACATCCCATTCTCTGAGCGTTGGTCCTAGCATTAGTTACAATTTGCTCATGTCATTCAACATGTCGGTCACTCAGCAGAGACTCAGCAGTCGGTGAGTGCGAAGGTGTCGATTTTTTCTTCAAAAGTAAAATTTACTAGCTCCCGATTTTTTGAGTTGTTGAGTATATTTCCAGGAGTAAATGAACCAGACAGTGAATCAGATTATGAGTGAAATGTTTTGTCGTGAATACGACTTACTTTACTATGGGGTGCCTTTTTAAAGTTTACCCTCTGAGAGAGTGATAAGGTTTTGATCGTGAATATCTCTTGTTGTATCTAACGAATCAACATAATTTTTGCTACATGCCATCGGAAATATGATCACAATTTTATGATAAAATATTCAGTTGTGTGACATAATCTCAAATAATTCAAAATTAAACTCTTCTGAAATGTATGGAGTGAACGAGTATCAAAGAGGATAATTCATAATTTTATCATTTTATCATCAATTATTTTTATTTTCATCAATTCGCGTTTACCTTGCTCGTATTTTTAAAGCTCATAGCTCAGTGATCTGTGAAAGGATTTATATAATCTAACTACCAATAGAATCGAAATTTTTCAACTTAAGCGTGTATAGAAAAAAAGCATTGAAGTATTCCAATAGTACACTATTAAAAAACCTGTCTCATATGACCCATGTCAACATCAGCTAATCAGAACGCGTTCTGAGGAAGAGAACAAAATATCTGCTGCTGTACAACAAATCGTTCGAGAAAATGTTCCGAACAGTGCTTAATATCGTAGTGAGTTCCACAATTTGGTCTTTCTGAAAGGCATAAACGAATCCCTACAACATATTGATAGTTTCTTTCAATGAAATGCAAATCCGAAATGAAATAATCGAAATTAAAATTCTTTATGCGGCTATTTTTATAGCCGTTAGTACCGCCCATTAGTGAAAAAGCTACAAACGAAATCAGGTAAAAACAAACCTCTCAACAAAAATTGGATCAGTATGGATTCTTTCGCCACTGCGAGCGGATGTATTTTGTGTAGTTTGCAAAGCTAGTTTCGCTTCCGACAAGAGCGATTACGTCACAGCTGCCAGTCATTTGCATTAGTGAAAAGGAACGGCGGAGAGCATTACACAAAATCTGCCGTTCTAATTACTCTAAAAATTTTCTAAAGAATTAGGATTTGTTGTTCGCAAATCGAAGGGAAATATCCTCAGTTTAGTGCAAATCTAGAACAGTTTGGTAAGATTTGTGCACTTTTCGCTGTGTGAAATTTACAGTAATCGAGATCAAGTGAAGCCTTCTTTGTTTTTGCGGAAAATGTGGAAAAGGGGAATGCTTGCATAATTCATACAATTGATCAACTAATTGATATTCGGAAGTGATAAGGAACATGTCAGTTGTTTTCGTATTCACGACATCCAGTTATGTTTCTGACATTACCCACCCGCCTTTTTTTAACCCTCAGGGTACGGACTATAAAAAAGTTACGTTCAGTACGGACAGGGTTAGCCTAACCCGGCGACTTTGATTGGGTGTATATCGAGCTGTACTTTGTCAATTTGAATAATTTTTTTTTATTTTGTGTGAAATTGTCTCAAAAATACAATAGAGTTGTCAGATTAATCATTTAACTGATTGAAAAAAAATTATAATGAAAAATGTGAACGGGTCTTGAATTTTTTTGTAAAAAACGTTTTTTTTTCAAAATGCTGTAACTTTTTGAAAAAAAAAATTATTAACATTGTATAAATCGCATTTGAAAGGTAAAAAGTAGTTCTTACAAATGTCCATAACGGTTTTTTGATTTATTCCAAAAACTATTTTTTTTTTGAAAAATGAAAATACGCGTTTTTTCGAGTTAGCGAAAAAACGTTGTTTCGTTGATTTATGATGATAAAGGTTGAAATTAATTACTTCGAGCGTAAAAAAATTGTTTCTCAGATATTGTTGAGTAGTATCGTATAAATAAATACCAAACATAATTGTTAAAGGCGAATATTTATTATTAAAAAGTTACACAAGTCATGTTACATAATATTGCCGCACTCGCAGCACAGTTTCGCTACGTGCTCTTTACACATCGCCTTATGACATCTAAGGCACTTATAATACGTTTTTCGGTCAAAGGAACTTGGACATAAGTTACATCTCTTTTGCATCCTCTTCCGCACCTACGGCGTCGTCGGTGTCACTGTCATTCTCTGTAACGCTGTCCTCCTCGTTTTCCTTGTACAACTCCTCCAAAGCAGCAACGCTTCGAGTGATTCGACGCGTTGCCATGTTTTTAATGCGTGTTCTTTAACAAAAAATTACAAGAAACAAAATTTAATGAGCAAAGATTTCGATATAAGACGTACGTTCAAGTGATTGAGATCTACTACAATACTTCGCTTACACCATGTACAACGCGTTATTTTGAGGTTAGAATCTACAAAATTAAGTAAAGAGTACGTATTCTTACTTACCTTTTTATTCCTCAGCGGCAAACAGACGAAAATTAAAACTTAATTTTTTTGAAAATTTTGTATTTTGTAACGTTCGATACGGACTGGGTGTACCACACCCGAGCACAATGTTTATATGTGTCTAGCTCGGACACAAAGCGGAGACTGACTCTGCCGCTTGGGGCTCTAATAGTGTGTACCTATAAGTTTTTTCCCCCCCTGGTCCGGACCCCCCTCGCCGACTTCTCTTCGTATGGCGTTTCTTTCAAATTTCGCTCGGGTTACGGTAACCCAGTCCGTACCCTGAGGGTTAACCCCATTTAAATTTTGGTCTTACCTCAAAAATAATTGCAGTTTATTTCACATATTTTTTCTCATCATTTGTCATATTTCTTCAACAAAATCAGTATCATATCAATCTGCGAAATTTTAAGAATGTTTCATAAATTTTAATGCTCGGGTTGTGTTTTTTTCCTAATTGGAGAACTATTCAAAACTGCCACGCTTGGAATGGTATACCTCTTATTGTTCGTCGAATACAGTCTGTTACATAAGAGCGTGGTCACGATTACTCGCGATCGGTAAAGTGGATTGGTGTCATATTTTTTTGTCGTGAATACGACTTACTTTACTATGGGGTGCCTTTTCAAAATTAGCCATATGGAAGAATGGGCAGAACTTATTCGCGAATATCTCGACTTATATTAAAGGCAGCAACATAACTCTTTCACCATTTCATTAAAAATATGATCAGGAATTTAGGATAATATTTTGAACAGTGTGAGATAACCACAAACAACTCAAATATTAAGTTTTCTCAAATTTTGAAAACAATGCGGAAAACTCTTTACTTTTGCTTGGCTTTTTCGCGCAAGGACGACGATTTTGAGGTAGTCAGGCATATATCTTCAACTGACTGCGTATTAAAAAGGAACCGTGGTCGAAAACCGGTAATTTCTTCTTATGCGTTGGATGCAAGCAGACGTCGTGGGACCAGCAGCTTCGGAGAGTGCACCTTCTGCGTGGTTAAAAACCTCAAAAGCTCAGAACATATCTCTCATTTGGACTTCAGTCTTCAGGTGGAGCAGTCGGCAATGAAAGCAGACCTTTTGCGTGGTATAAAGCCTCAAACGCTTAGGTCGTGCTTTCATTTGGACTTCAATCGTCGGGAGCAGCGGTCGGCAATAATGAGAGCAGACCTTTTGCGTGGTGCCAAACCTCAAACGCTCAGATGGTGCTCTCATTTGGACTTCAATCATCAGGTGGAGCAGTCGTTAATGTAACTAATCTGTTATTTAGTCTAGGCGCATCGTTTGAAATTCTAGTAGTGAAAAAGGGGAAAGTTGCACAATTCACACAATCGATCAACTACCAGTTCGAATTCGGAAGTATAAAGAAAGTGTATCAGTTTTATTCGTATTCACGACATCCAGTTATGTCTCTGACATTACACACCCGTACTTTTTAATACAGAGGGCAGTAGTGTCCTTGATGCAATGCGAGAATAGGTCGGCTGACTATTGTTTACAATTCGATTTCAGCATTTTTTTCCAAAACGCGATTCGAAGCAGTTTTTTTGTGCTCGCACCCGGTAGGTCTCAAAATGACTCAAGATGCCGCGACGAAATACATGAAAAAGTCGAAACAATTTGTGAGTAAGTGGGTGAATCATTTTAAAAGAGGTGAAAAATGTAGACAACTCTCCAAATCACGGCTCTGTCGGTGTATTGTCGAAACAAGGCGAAAAAGTGATTTGGGACCTGTTTTTGAAGAATCCGACATCAACTCTACGCAAAGGTGATTCAAAATTCACGAAAAAAGGTGTCAGTATTAAGTACGGAACTGTTCGCGGACATTTGATAGAAAATAATTTGAAATTTCGAAGTACCTGCAAAAACCGATGTTGAGTGAAAAACACGTGCAAAAACGTCTTGAATGGGCAAAGGAGAAAAATGGTGTCGTGACCTTGGATTAGCCCTTTCAGTCGCCCGATTAAAATTAAATTGAGAACGTGGGCTCAAATGAAGATGAAACCTGGGAAAAATCGACCACACAATTTGAAACAGCTTGTTCGTCGTTTTCAGAAGAATACGTGCAAAATCTCGCTCAAAGTATACCTCGAAGGTGTCATGCCATTATTAACGCTGAAGGAAATTGGACTGGCTATTAATGTATTTGCATGCAAGTTTTTGATCTAATAAAACAATATTCAAAAGTATTTTCATGTTGAGTCTTTTCACTTTCTCACAACAGTGACTGCGCTCTTATGTAACAGACTGTATATCATAAATCTATCGTGACACAATGCAATGTCTTGGTGTTACATTCCTGATGTGGAATTTGACCTTCTGTTTCAACAGACTTCGCAGCCGATTCAGAGCGTACAGAACCATTGCATGGCTGGTGCTATGATTCTACTGACACTACGAATCCTTCCAGGTCGGGGCTCGAACATGCGACAGCTGGTTTGTAAGACCTGTGCCTTATGCATTGAACCACCAACCCGGGACACAGCAAAGATAATAGAAGTTTATATAAGATTAGTACATAAGACATTTATGTTATCGCGATAAAAATTAAGTTCTTTATTTCTCTGTGAAACACAATCGGTTTCAATGCGTCCGACAATTTATCCGCTTTAATTTCCTGGTTGCGTTCGGAATAAAAGAAGAGAGAAATAAAATCAACTCAACAAGGTTGCCAAACATACAGACGCAAAGGGAAAGCTGTCAGGCGTTAAGTTCCGAGTTCTATTCTAAATTAAGTAGGGTAAGGGCTCCCTATTTCATCTCATTTGTAAGGACGTTACCTTAAAAACCTGATTTAGCCACCAAAATCACTACGATTTTTTCATATTTCTGCTTAATTCGCCTTGCTTCACATTGGGAATTGATTCACATTCCTAGGAAATTAAAATAATAATAAAAAATTAGCGAAAAACACTTCTGATATGTTCACTACTGTGCTATCGTTGGTCCTTTATTCATCCCATAAATTAGCAATGGCGACAGCAATCAAAACCAAAATATTGCACTATTACACTCTCAGGTTCAAAATGTCAGAATTTTCCGTAAAAAGGGCCTAATGCCAACTATGACACAACACACGATATTTAAAAAAAACAGTTTAGAATCATTTCGACGTTTAAAATTTTTGGATCGTTTTTATTACCTTTCGTTTCAAATTTAAAATTTTACTCTGCAGTTAATTTGGAGAATTTAGAAAAAAAAAGAATTGTTACTATTTAGGCATTAGCCCCTCTAAAAACAAAAGATAGAAGCAGAGATGCCATTCATACAGATTTATCTGTATTGTATAGATTTTTGCGTTCTCGTTCGTTAAATCAGATTACAGATTTTCTAAATTTAATACAGATTTGTAAAGGTTCATAAAAAGTAAACAGTTAAATGTTAGACTTTTCTCTCTGAGTATCTATTAGTATTTGATTACAGTACTTCTTTAAAAGTTTATTAATCAACGGACAAATCACATGTTGAAATGGAAATCTTTTGTGCAAATGTTTGATGATGTACACTGATAAACATTTATATTAAAATTTAAAACCAATTCGAATTTGACGTGGCTGGGGTCCACTAGGAGATTGATAGTACCTATTAGCTCTCTCCGGACTGTACCAGCCTAGATGCCGTGTGGAATCCGGCGGAAAAAAATGAACCAAGAATAGATCCACTGGGTTCTTGCTTCCATGTCGTAAAAGGCGACAATTGCAGGAGTTTCTTTTTCCTTTCAGTTATCAGATCGATGTTTCACTTCTGATTGCTCTATTTTACTGAATTATCTCTTCATTCAACCTATCAATTTCCGTCTAGCTTCGAAGAAAGGTTTTATTTTTAATTTTTTCTTCTTCCATGTTATTGATTGTCTTTCAGGATTGTGAATTGAATGATAAAAATCAACTATTGCGCAAATCCGTTGATGTTACAGAGTTAATAACAGAGATGGCATATATCGGTGTATTGAATTCATAGTGAAAAACACTTGATATTAATATTTCAAACAATAAATTAATATTTTTCTCGGTGGCCGGCTGCCCAGATCAACCAATATAACCAATTAATAATTTTAATAAATAATAAAAATAATAAAGCGAAAGCAATAAAGAATCAAGACGCGCGTGAAATCTGTTGACCTTTTTTTGGTGATTTAAAATGATTTTATAACAACTGTTTAGAATATGTCAATGCAATGAATCAACTATTTTGTATGGATCCTATTCACTCGTTCATTTTATATCACGTAATTTCATTTATAAAAAATAGGGAAGTTTTTATTCTTTGCGCGATAGTATTGCAAATTTTTCTTCAGTTTCCTCGAATAAGAGCTGTAAAACGAGACTTCTCGGGACTTCAATATAGGATATTGTGGAAACGTTTACTCGGGAAGTCAGTGAATTTAGTTGTGCATTCGAGCATCTTGAAACCGGAACATACTGAGTCGCGCGCGAATTACACCAATACTGATATTTTTACTTACAAATATCCTCCTCCCGTGACACTTGTGGAGTGCGCTTTAGTATATACGGTCTCTAGTAACAACAAGTGTTTGACTAACATTCCTTCCCATTCCTTAGACGATTTACGTTCGGGCCTGGCCGGCGCCGGTACTGATCATTGAATTCTGGGACTACCAGAAGATGTACGTTGAAGGATGATTTACCAGCCCCAGGTCGGATAATCTGGAAACTCCCTGTACAATTTCAGCTAATCCCGATCAGTAATGGAGTAGCAACCAGGGGTGGTCGCTCAAGCTCAAGCTCAATTTGAATTTGATTTGAATTTGAATTTGATTCATTTTATTAGTGAAAACAGATAGAGCAGATATATATTTTCTATGAAAATATCTGGCATCTGTGCACAGCCGATGAAACACACACATTTAACAGTGTTATGGTGACGTATAGCGGAAAGAAACCAGTGCTACTAGATTTGTCACAATGGTTATTTGATTAGTATTTAACACGCTCTATTTGGTAATGTTTTCGAAACAGTTTTATTTATATATCAATGATATAATTGAACTAATATCACGTATACCAAAAAATACTTGTTGATGATAATTTAAAGAAGAAAATATATATATTTTTTTAACATTATGAGAAAACTTGGCAACCTTGCGATACGAAATGAGATGAAAACAAAGCGCAATCAAGTGAATTAAGAGCAAATTTTCATCTCATATTTTTCATTGCTTTTATTACTTATCATGTAATTTCAGAAGTCTTCAATTGTTGAATAAACAAGTGGAAAGTGAACATTACTAACTATAAAGTCATCCAACATTGAATAGTGGTGTAATTATGTGAAATAGTGATCATGTTTTGAGACGAATCGGTTAGTAAATATTCAGAAACATGATGAATTGTAAAACTTCAGACGAAAGTGGTGCCTAAATCAAAAAGTAAGTTTATTTTAAATGAAAAAAGCGATCGTTGAAGGTTTTTTAAGTATTTTTTTCGATTGGAAAGTGTGGAAAAACCTAGAATAAATGTTTTAAAACGTTCCATAGTTTTGTTCAGGTACGTTTAAAGATATGATTAATGTTCAAAGTTATGAGGTGAAGGAATGAGATGGAAATTGGAGCTGAGATGAAATAGGGAGCCCTTACCCTACGTTGAAATATGAAAATGATTGTATGATGACTACATTGTGCTTTTGATGGTTCCAAAAATCAACCAAATCCTTATCGTCTCAAGTTGCCTTACTGAAAGAATAATCCAAACGTCGTGAACCTTTCGTTCACTCGACTTCGATTATTTATTTCCAATGTTGCATATCTAATACAATTATTTATGACGACCATCTTCCGGTCATCTCGTTTCCTGATCCACGCACAGCATAGAATATTACATCCGGTCAAGCGAAGAAACGGCACCAAGCACTTATCGTTTTTTTGTGTTGTTGTTGTTAAACTAACTATCCGTAGCCAGGACTATAGTCTCAGGCTCATCCAGAGCCAGATATAAAAAGGAAGAGAAAAAAAAACACTTTCCTGTGACTCCTCCTGGTAATTTATGACGCTTGGTTCTAATGTATATTCGTTTGGCTAGAGTCCGATTCTTATTTTTTTATTGACTGACCAGTCACGTCGTCGCACACGTCCCGGTACAGTTTATCTAAATTCAATTACCCCACCAAATAAATCGACTCAGCAACTTCGGTGAAACTGCCATTCAATTGCAGAGACCATCTCATTGAGCAATATAAGGAAAATTTTCCTCTCTTGATTAAATTATGATCAGCTCGTTCCTGTCCGGATTTCGATGCCCGGAAGTTTATTTTTTATTGCGAATCGGAATTAATTCACCATGTGCTGCAGCTAGCGTGGATAGTGGCTAGGGAAACAAAGAGTGTCCATCCGGCTCGGAAAAGTCCACTTCCAAGATATTATGTTCAACAAAAATATTTTTGATGGCTGGCTCCGAGGACCAACGGTCGACAAACATTTGCAAGCGACACATGTTCCAACGCCAACCAACCGACTACCCTTCGGTGCCGCTGATGGGAAAACTGGTGGGTGTCTCACAAAGAACCAATTTTCACCCCCTTCCACCAGTGTTTCGTTGAGTGTGGGACTGACTACACTGACTGCGGGCCGGTTGGTGTCCCTGGAATGTGGTGCCGGACACCAAGGAAACAATAATATTGCCATTGATTTTAGATTATGATTAAGTGGTAGTCCATGTACTTTCAATGGAGTGCATTTTCATATTTTCCTATCCTTTTCGTACGACTTTGAAGCAGATAAAGAACACGGAGAAGGAGAGGGCATCCGAGTTTAGGTTTTTATTTTGTGTGTGCTGCGATTCGACTGATACCTATAGAATGGAGTCCGGTTTTTGACATGGAAAGTTTATCTTTGAAAAAGGATTTGAGCGACAGATATTTTCAACTACTGAGAGGATTCTCATGTTGCATCTACAAGCGTCAGTCAAGTTTGAAGAATGATGAAGTGGTTGAAAAAAAATAAAAGTACGACTATCTATCTCCATGATTGTGAGAGTTCCAAATTCAATGGGTGTAATCTGATCGTAAAGGGAAGACATTTCAGAGATTTTTTGTTTGCTTTGAAAACTACTCGAAATTTTGTGACGCTGGAAAGTTTGTACGCAAAATTTTTAATAAGGTAAATATAGAGAATAATCAAGTGGAGCGTAGGATGTTCTGCAGGTTGTTTTGGTTGTTGACTTGACTTGACTTCGAAGTTTTTTGTCTGTCATCGTTTAATGATGGGATTCATTATGTAATCAATTGAATATTGCATTGCTGTTTCTACGAGAGATTTGTATCGTATTCGAAAATTTGATTAACCAACTTTACCGCTAAGTTCAAATTGAACGATTGAAATTTTAATGTTTTCAAATTTAGAACCAACAGCATTGTGTAAAATTAGTAATGTAATCGGATAGTGCCAAATCTAGAAGATAAGGCGTATGAGGCTGAATTCAGCATCCACTATTATCAAATAAGCTCATTCAGGTGATCGTTTTAGACGAATTAATTGAGGTCAATACACTGGCGCTTTGAAGGTTTCTTCATTCGGAATCTTATTTACATGAATATTTAACAACGCCCGTCGGGCTTGTCATATGATTTTAGCATTCAATATGATCATAATAGTTTCACAGTACCATCCAAAATCGACCATGTTCCTAAGTTCCATCTCGACCCGAGTACCGGTTCGGGAATTACAGAGTAATGTGCATCAAAAATGTGAACATCATGTCACTTACTTTTCTCAAAAATGGCTCACCCGGTTTTTAACATCTTAGATTTAACTGAACGATCCTTAAATGTCATAAGAACATCCCGAGATAGGGTGCTAATTTCAATTTTTTTCATAAGATATGGTATCACAACTAAGATAATAAAGGATTCTCCAAAAATCAAATTCAAATAAAAAAACTGATAGTCTCATCAAAAATGTTCAAGTCCGACTTCCGGTTCAAGAATTACAAGGTGATAAGTTTAAAAAATCTCAAACCTTCATAGAAAATTGTAAAAAAGTCTTCTAAGTTAAACTCAACACTGTTTCAATTTATAGGTCGTGTTAGTGTATGGTCATACGAACTGTTTTTAACTATACTGGACCCGTAATGCATGTAATGGACTCAGTGCAGAAAATTTTGAGATTCTTTTAAATTGGGCCGAAACTATTTAAGCTCATATTAGCTGATGGTTGAATGATCCGAATTTCATTAAACCGGTATCCATTTTTCGGTTTTATTTATTTATTTATTTACTTGGGAGTAGAAAAAGCCCGATGCAGCTAAAATATCACAATCTCTCACTCCAGTAGGCATAAAACCTCCTCATCGTTTATATCAACGGATTACAAAAATCCAACAGATACTTAATACTATTTGATAAAACTAACCCTAGCTAACTAACTCTATAGCAATTAGATGATACTTAGCTGTTAGATCACGGAGTGCAAATCTAATGTATTTGCGTTGAACAGCTCCCACACGATCAATGTCGATCTGATAAGGAGGTGACCAAACGATAGCTGCATATTCTAATGTTGATCGGACTAGTGTTCAATAAACAGTTTTCAGATAGTGTATACAGACAAAGTTTTTAGTGATCCGAAATATGAAGCCTAAGAGTTTGGAAGCTTTCGAAATTACACCCAAGTCCTTTACCGAGGATTCACGTTTGAGGACATTTTGCAAGAGATCACAATCGTATGTAATTATTGAGCGTTTTCGGGAGAAAGATATAACGGAACATTTGAAGGCGTTCAGTAGCATTCTGTTATTGTGATTGTGACAGCATCAACCTGTAGATGCGATTGTAGAGTTCGGATGATAAATGATGTATAGGATGCAAGGTTTCGTAGATGTTGACCTCTTAGGCATAAAACCGTGTTGAGTTTCAGATATATAGTCCTTGCCTTTGTGATTATAATTATCATGGTCGAGGTAAAAGGAGGATGAGGTTCAACAGGAGAACGGAGAGGAATGTTGACGATTGACTCTGATATTTCGTCGCCACTAAGAACTTCCTTAAAAAAAACGCTTCTGATGTGCCTTCGAAATAGATAGCAGGCTGGCATACCTTGCGCTGTTCGTTTACGTGATGCAAAAAAAAACTTTTTTGGGTTATTTCTTGAGTTTTGTTGAACACGGTTCAAGTGAGTATGATATAATATTCTGTTTAGTCGTTAGCCTTAGAGTTTGATTAGACCAAGGAGGGCTTACGATGACAAACTGATCAACAGAGTATAGCATTATATTTGTCCATAGTGTAACAACAGAGTTGCCATCAAACTCAGATAATTAAGCTTCCAAGTTTAAAGAGAACAGAAACTAACTTAGTGCGTTGAAGCATAAAAAAAATTCATCCAGACTCCCCCGTGAAATATTAATGCAGTTGAGCAACCCGTGAAACTAAAAGCGTCGTCTTGACGAATTTTCACCCAAAGAAATATCGCTGAAGAGATAATCTAAAGGAAGTAGAGTCTTCGATGATACTTCGATGCTAAATTTCCACTACGCTTCAGTTCGACACCGAAGTGAATCGTGCAATCATGCAATATCAGCAAGTCTTGAACACACAGTAGGCGTAGTGTTTGAATGGTGCGTTTGAATTGGCATAACGATAGTCTGTGCTCCTGTTACTTCTGCGTACGTTATTCAAGCTAAATATACTGGCATGGCTTATATTTTTTAATGAGCTGCATAGCATGCTTTTATTAATGATGTAATGCCGAGCAAATGTCGAACCACAGCAAACCCTACGCACACTGAATATTTTCAGAAAGGTTCAGTTTTTGTTCATCGGCGAATTTATTCATCATGTGTTCATGCACACCCCAAGCCTATAGCTGTTAGGTAAAGTCTATTCGAGAATATTCTATATCAGATATATTCAACGTGCGAAGTTTTTTTCTTGAATATCATCGAGCAGTGAGTTTTCTAATAGATGTTTTTTGTCGTGAATACGACTTACTTTACTATGGGGTGCCTTTTCAAAATTAGCCATATGGAAGAATGGGCAGAACTTATTCGCGAATATCTCGACTTATATTAAAGGCAGCAACATAACTCTTTCACCATTTCATTAAAAATATGATCAGGAATTTAGGATAATATTTTGAACAGTGTGAGATAACCACAAACAACTCAAATATTAAGTTTTCTCAAATTTTGAAAACAATGCGGAAAACTCTTTACTTTTGCTTGGCTTTTTCGCGCAAGGACGACGATTTTGAGGTAGTCAGGCATATATCTTCAACTGACTGCGTATTAAAAAGGAACCGTGGTCGAAAACCGGTAATTTCTTCTTATGCGTTGGATGCAAGCAGACGTCGTGGGACCAGCAGCTTCGGAGAGTGCACCTTCTGCGTGGTTAAAAACCTCAAAAGCTCAGAACATATCTCTCATTTGGACTTCAGTCTTCAGGTGGAGCAGTCGGCAATGAAAGCAGACCTTTTGCGTGGTATAAAGCCTCAAACGCTTAGGTCGTGCTTTCATTTGGACTTCAATCGTCGGGAGCAGCGGTCGGCAATAATGAGAGCAGACCTTTTGCGTGGTGCCAAACCTCAAACGCTCAGATGGTGCTCTCATTTGGACTTCAATCATCAGGTGGAGCAGTCGTTAATGTAACTAATCTGTTATTTAGTCTAGGCGCATCGTTTGAAATTCTAGTAGTGAAAAAGGGGAAAGTTGCACAATTCACACAATCGATCAACTACCAGTTCGAATTCGGAAGTATAAAGAAAGTGTATCAGTTTTATTCGTATTCACGACATCCAGTTATGTCTCTGACATTACACACCCGTACTTTTTTGTCTAAAATTCACTTGTGAAAATATTCAGTCGCGATTTTCGAAATTTTGATTTTTTCTCAACACTGCTCATTTGATTCATAAGGGCATATTCAGTAGTGTTTAGTTCTAGATCCAGTTACAAAATTCAAATCTGGATTTTATAACAAGAGAAACTGGCAGCCCCAACAGTGTTTTACTCGTGCTTCAAATATACAAAGAATAGAACGGCATCGTAGACCAGTTTTAAATTTGACAGAAGAACTGGTCGAATAAGTAAACCTAGGACGGCTTGATGGGGATACGTTCGTTCCAGTTTCTGTTCTATTATAGATCTTCCATATAGAACTTCTAGCTGCTGAATTTGCTCTAATCAACGAGAGGGAAGTTAAATGTTGTTCGATCATAATAATTTCATACACGCGGTTAGGCGGAAAGTAAAGAACACACGTAAAAAGCGTAAAGTGCGAGAAAGAGAAAGCAATCATGAATTGTTTTACACTGGCCGCTTTTGTGAGATACATCAAGCGAGATTTAAATGTTGACCTACAAGCAATAATAACTCTACCTCTAAATTTTTATGTTTTCTTTCAAGAATCAAATAAAAATATTTTCAAGAATACCACAACATAATATGTGCGAATATGAGTAATATTATAAAGGCAGCATTGCATCGCTAGGAGGATTAATATAGTTTTTTTACAATGCTTAGGAATTTGACGACTGTGATTGAATATTAAATTGCAAATTTCGGCTTGTCAGTCTAATAGAACAGCAAAAACGATTTGTTGCTTCAATGTCTGATAGTTGCGGTTATTTATTTAATCTGTTTGAAGGATTCTATTTAAAGAGCAAAGTATTTAAACTTTGTTATAAACAAATCTATCCATGTTGTCGTTTATGTCTTCTTTTAGTACTTACAGAAACAATGCATTTTATTGTTGTTTGTGTTACTATGTCTAACATGGGTTGTCCAGTGTGCAGAAATTGTAATGGCCTAAAATCTTACCGAATTTCATTCGGATACGACCTCCGGTTCCAGAATTAAAGGCTTAAGTGTGTATGGAATTGCGACCCGTAATTTCAATTTAATGCAAAATAAGAAAACATTTTTCTAAATTTTTTTAAAAATTTGTTTCAATTTGTAGGTTGTCTTAGTTGCTGGTCAAATGAACCGATTTCAGATATGCTGGTTCACTGTTTCCGGTTCAGGAAGTACCGGAAATAGAGGTCAAAAATGGTTTTTTTTCTCAGAGACGAATGAGTAGATTTTCACAAACTTATACAAAAATGCTAAACAAAACGAAGTATTGACTCAAAACTTTTTCAAACTGGAGAGGTTAAGCTAGTGTAGGCTCAAACAAACTTTTTCGTTCTTATTCAACATTCAAATTCAGATTCCTTTCTCGGTAGCCGGCTACCGTGAAAAAGTTATTTGAAGATATTGGTTGGAAAGCGGTTTCGAAATAGTTTTTCAACTACAACCCAAGTAGCAATTAAAACTTGTTATATTTGCTATGTTTCACAATTGCTTCAGATCGATTATTTTTTCCACGTTTTTGTAAGTGATGTAAAATTCATTTATATTACTGCTTGTGAAACCAACTCAAAAACCTAAATGGATTAAGATCCACATCCGGTTTTTCGAATGACTGTAAGACAAGATCGTTCGAGCAGTTTCGATTCCGGTTTCCACTTAGCAAATATTACTGTTGT
Source organism: Malaya genurostris (assembly GCF_030247185.1). Classification (NCBI taxonomy): domain Eukaryota; kingdom Metazoa; phylum Arthropoda; class Insecta; order Diptera; family Culicidae; genus Malaya; species Malaya genurostris. The sequence continues at coordinate 132,162,031 of NC_080570.1, forward strand.
GAAACACATGAAACAAGAAACTTGTTGCACATCATACAAGAAAAGTGCACTTTTCCAGGCGCATAATCGTTGCGAGCAGAGTTAATAAATTCAGTACTAAAGACTGTCCCAGAAAGTATGGACGCACTTTGCTTTCGCTTTAAATAATTCACAAGTGTTAGATATTCAAATTTTATTCGATATACTGATAATATTAGACTACAACAACAGAATATTAGTATCAACATTTGCTACTTAGCCATTGTAGACTAGCTGACGCACCTTCTTGCGAACGTTCCTCATTAAATTCCGTAAAGACTTCTTGGCGACAAGGTTTGACACTTTTTTCCAATCTTGTTAGAACTGTTGAATGGTTTCGGCTGCCGAGACATGTTTCCTAAGATAGGCCTTTGTTAATGCCCAAAATTCCTCAATTGGTCGAAGTTGTGGGTAATATGGTGGATTCAAGTCTTTTGGGACGAAAGTGACATTTTTGGTAGTTATACCATTTTAGTGGCAAAAAGCAAGATCTAGCCAAAAGACAACAGGATCCTTGTGGCTTCGAATCATGGGTAGAAGTCGTTTTTGTAAACTTTCCTAGATGTATATTTCGCTGTTCATTGAAGCAGTGGTGATGAAGGGTTTCGAAATCTTACCGCAGCTACAAATTGCTTGCCAGATCATAGCTTTCTTACCAAATTTTTCGACTTCAATCGATGTCTCGGACTGGTTTAACACTTGCCCTTCTCGCACCGTATAATATTGTGGTCCCGGCAAGAATTTGTAATCGAGCTTCACGTAGGTTTCGTCGTCCATGATTATGCAGTTCAAATTTCCAGCAAGAATCGTATTGTGCAGCTTTCGAACCCTCGGCCTGATCGATGCTTCTTGTTTCGGACTACGTTTTGGTTGTTTATGCTTCTTATTGGTTCGAAGATTCAAACGTTCTTTAGCACGAAGAACATTTAACTTCGAAGCGCCCACTTTTTTGGCCACATCTCGAATTGAAACCTCCTTCTTTTGCTCGAACGCCTTCAGTATACGTTTATCTAACTGAGGGTTAACAGGACCTTTTTTCGATCCGTTTTCGGTTTATCCTCAAAGGGGTTATCCTCACCGAACTTCCTGATTGCATTTCGTACGGCTTTTTAACTTACTCCTTCCATTTTTGTTATCTTTCTCAGTGACAGTCCGCGTTCTTTGCACCATTTGTACACAATTTTTCGACGTTGTTCTGCTGAAAGTCCACGCATTTCGAAACAAACTAATGAAAAACGAATAAACAACTGCTCAAGTGGTTAGAGAAGAGTGAAAACAACAGGACGCAGCCATAAAAATTGACAGATTCTGAACCATTGCGAAATGGCAGCGATTTTTATTTGCGTCCATACTTTCTGGGATAGCCTTTACAAGCGAAAATCTTCAGCTCAGCTCAGCTCTCATTAAGTACTCTAAGTTACAGAGTCTTCTTTTTACAGATTTAGCACGAAATCAGGAACGCTTAAAGATCAGGATATTCTATAAGATCAATGAAATTTTAAAATATCTTCCAACTTTCGAAAAAAATCGAATTTTTCATAACTGGTTTGGAATATGTTTTTGAATTGTACAACTTTCTCCACGAAATTCTAGAATTCGCAAAAGAGTTAATCGATGTCTATTTTCCTCGCTTAGATCCTTAACTGCGGTGTTTTTACCTGGATCACGAAAACGTCGTTTCTGTTTCCTACCAACAATAGCTTTAGCAACCTGACTGATTACGATGCTTGAAAGTTTTTGCAGCTTAGCAGTAAACCTAATTAACGTATTTTTAAAGGACAGATTTGTCTCCGAACCAAATAGGCTAGGGAAAATTGAAAACAGGAACTAATTATCTCTTTGTTTTGGAAGTCAGAATGTTATCGGAAGCGAGTGATACGAATCAAATTCTGCATAAGTAATCAGTTCACTATTCACAGTTTTGACTTTGATCCATTAAATCCCGATCGATTTCAGATGGGTAGAAGCATACTGATTATGCAACATAACAACCATTATCTTGCGGTTTGTTTGATGAGCCCCTCACAATAATATAATAAGCCCCTGTGCATAATTCGGTTACATGTGCCTACGCATTTGCTGCGGACTGTATTAATAATGCTTCTTTGTCAACAGACTGTACGTACGTACACAAATATTGTTGATTATTTTTTTGTGGTTGACCAATAATTGCTGATTAATGAGCTTGATTGCGATTTTGCGTGCTACGGGCTGTCACCTGCATTTTGTGTACGTATGCAATTTTATCTTCTACAGATTTCATTCAAATAGGGATGACTTTAACTCGTAATCTGTAAGGATAGTTTCCAGTACTAGTTCTTGAAGTCCACTGTAAATGTTGATGAAGTGCAAAATTTCAATGATATTTTCTTCCAACCTTATGAATTATTGATTCCGTTTTTGTGATGACCAAACCTAGAAGAAAGGTCTCCAGAGATAGATTTAACAAGCAATACATCTTAGAACTGTCTAATAGAGCAACAAAAAGTAATCCTTTTCTCCTGCCGTTGCTTCAAATTTATTCCGACACTGACAGAACGTTTTTCCATTCGGTTCACCGATGACCAACTTGCAACCGTGCCTGTGTATCGAAAGCGATTACGAACCTATTAGAGATCCGATGGTCCTCGTCTTCGAAGATAAAGAAATAGATCACCTTTTTTTCGGGGATTGTTTTATTGTCATCTTTCTTCTTCTGGCCAGCATTTATTGCTCGAACGTCCTCACGACGGTCGGTGAATTATTTCTCCACCGGGAATTCTAGTCAAAGCGTTTGGGTCGAGAGGAACGAAAATATGTTTTATTCATTTGTACCTACAGATGATATTTTTATGCGTTTTTGATAATCCACTCCCTCTGTTTGACGGCAGGCTAGCATTGTTTGACCACCAACCGAAATTATGACAGATTTATTGCCGCTGATTGTCACTGATTTATGAAGGGATTTGACTTCGGGAAACCTCAAACTCAACCAAACATTCCTACTGTAACCATTCTGTAATCAGTGCATCTCATCTAGTTTCCATTTCTAGAACTGAACACTCTCCGATCAATCTGGGCAAATCTCGTTGTCCTGTTCAGTGCAGTGCATAGCCTCCTTCCGGGGAAGGTAATAAATGAGATTTTAATTGCGTATAAACCTTGACGAAATCAAGCTCCAACGTGCAGCCTTGACGAACCATAATCAACCTCGAACGGAACAAAGAAGCTTCTGCCCTGGCAAGAGGAAGCACCAGTTGCTTTCAAGGACTCTCATGGCAAGCGCTGGGTTTTTCTCTATATAGCAGCAACCATCAGCACGACACGATACTGCAAGTGGGAGTGCATATGCTGATAAGAACACAGCTTGCACAAGCCACCGCTAAATAAACGTGCCACCATCCGCCCTCGCCCTAGGGAAATTGCGACCAGGGCTTTTATGATTCATCCTGAAACGATGTACATGGTTGGTTGATGGTTCGTGAAGGAAATATTGTGAATAACGTACGCTATTTACATAATTTCCACCGACTGAAGCTGTGAATGGAATAAGGAAAACGGGAGCTTTTACATGCACTTTTTACCCACGGAAGGAATGTATAGTTACCTCGAATCGTTTCCTCATTCCTCCCCATGCGTGATTGGATTTATTTGAATTACCATTTTTAGAGCGGTTTTATCGTTTGTTTGGCCTCGTGCTACGCTTAGATTAGCTTAAATTCTTACGTGTTTTGCTTGGTATCAATGAAATTTAAGACTTCACACGCTTTCGTTCATTTGTGACCGGCAAGTGTACGAGGAACAAAGCTGTTCCGATCCCGCACTATAGGCACATTCGAAATGACTGCTAGTAAACATGGTATCTAAAGATGGAACCATAAACATGATTGTATTGTAGCATAATTTTTCCTCATACTGCCTTAGCGGTGTACTGCTTAGCGGTTTATCTTGAACTGTTAGGTGACATAACAGTTCAACATAAACTGTTATGCAACGACGAGTCGAAGACAAAACGTAAAGTAAATGAAATTAGGCTAACCCTTTGAGAATCTTTGACCAGCTTCGTTGCAGAGCTCCTAATTCTGAAATATCAATTGTACCATTAAGTCTAAGCATTATTTCCTTATCATACAGTATTGGTCCATATGAGAAATTCAAGTGACGGTTTTCTCTCATGTCTCTGTTTTATGGTCGAAACGATAGGGATAATTGGTGAGTACGAGCATAGGTATTGGAGATTTTGAGATCAAGCTGAGCATTTTTTTATTTCTAGCACAGCCGGACTCGATATCCGGAAAATAAACTTAAACAAACAAATGTTCCTTCAGACCCATCAGATATTGTGGGTATGATGAGTAGAGTTAAATTTCTCGGTGGATGAAATACCCAATCAGAATCTTCAATAAGTTTTCAAATTTACCGCGTAAAAACAGGTGCGCCTTTTGTTTACGTATCGATTTTATTCGAAGTAATTTTAATTCAAGTAGCGTTTTACGCACTTTTTTTAAATAATGGTATATTCGATTAAATTTGTGTGACAATCGCCTAAAAATAGGTTTTTACATAGAGAAAGAGACAGATATTTTTATTCAGGTCTATTTGCGTACAAGCTTTACGTGGCCGGTTGAGCTGCGTTTTTATCTAAAATCTTTTTTGTATTTAATCTCGTTGTCACCCTTTTTCTAGGGGGAGAGGAGCTTACATTTTCCTCCTGCGAGCATTGAGGGGCAGTTTGTTCGCGGTTCGTCTCGTCATTCATTACCGTGGTATTGTTGTTGATTTCGTTGCTAGTTGCTGTAGATGCGCCTTGTTGTACATTGTTTGCAGTTGTTGGTTGGTTGGAGGGTAAGTTGTCTACTGCAGCTGATGTGCTTTGTTCTATAGGGGATACGTTGGATGGTTTCGTTGAATGGGATACTTCACTGTTGGTGTGAAGGAAGCACCGTTGTCCTTTGGTGTGATTGTCTCCTTGTCCAGTTCATCATATGGCTTACCGTAGTGAACAGCTTTTTGGCAATATTGACATGTGGCCATCTGATTGTCATAGGCAACAAGTGATTTGCACGGAACTCTTGTATCCTGACCGAAAGTTACAAAAGAAGGTATAGGTCTCTTCAAGTACATGCGTAACAAACGTACGCCATTTAAAATACCGGGCAAAAATTCTTCCACTTTTCTTTTTCGATAGAGAGAATCTCTCCGTATTGAAATATAGTTTTGCGAATATATGAATCGGTGACGCTGGAGGGAAGATCATGCACACGCACTTCTACAGCCATATATGTAAACACCATTATTTGTCTTATTGCATTGAAGTAAATGCACACGTTTTTTTTTTTTTTTTTTTAGAGATTTTTTTTTTGCCCACCACACTCCCCCACACCAAAAAGCTTCAATTTGAAGCCCCCTGGTAGTGGACGCAACTAGTCTCAGCGGAAAAACAAGAAACAAATAGACACTGGCAATAATAATACTAGAAATACAAATTTAATTTTGATTCAAAGTCCGCTGAGATTCTATTTATTCATGGTTTGATGTGCAATTTATTAAAGTGGAATCCCAGTGGAAAAGATTTCCTTTTAAGGGATCCACAATTTAATTACTACGCTATGTTGGAAAGAAAGTACAAATTGAATTAGGTAATTAGTTATTAATATGAAATACTGTTGACGATAAATACATTACATTATAAAACAAAAAACTAAATTAGCTAAATATCTCGTTCAGTCTGTGCTTAAAATGGTACTTTAGTCTAGCCGCAAATGTGGCACGATTGCTTATTCCTCGCATGTCAGGCGGAAGTGCATTATATTTAGTTGGACCAACAAAAAGGATCCGTCTTTGACCAAGGCTTGTAGCTGCTCGAACACGAAACAAATTGTTACTACGGCGTGTTGTTCTAGAATGGGATATAGTTGGGAACTGTAGGTTATGGTGTACTGTGGATTTATACAAATTATCATGGATGAAAAGCAACGTTTGGACATCACATAAGTATGTTATTGGTAAAACATTATGGTTTCTGTCAGAGTATAACAATAGACTCGAGAATAGTAAGGGTTTATTGAAAATGATTTTTAGGCATCTGTTCTGTAGAGTTTGGAGTTTCTTCAGATGAGAACTCGTTTAATGTCAAGATGCATTTACTCCTTAACACTCCTAATACCAAGCCTAAAAAAGTTACGCGAAGTACCAAGCCTCAAAAAAGTTGCAACGGAGTTGTTACTTGCCAATTTCGATAAATTTTACACCCTCAAATTTTGTGAAGTTTGTAGATTATTTTAAGTACGAGGTCTGTTCAAAAAGTTCCCGGATTTTTTTAATTGCGCGCGTCTGGAGAGTCCGGTGGTCAACATTTTTTTTTAATTGTGTTGGTACATATGTCCCTAATGTATGGTGATATTTTCAGCTGTATTCATTGTTTACATTCTGTCTTGTAGCGGCTGGTGTAGACGTGTTTTTTTAGCTCGGCGATTTTCGTTAGTTTAAACAATGGAAGAATTGAAGAGTCAAAGAATTTGTATTAAATTTTGCGTGAAAAATGACATACAGTGTAGCCAAGTGTGCGAAATGTTACAGAGAGCCTACGGTGAGTCTGCTATGAAAAAAACAAGTGTTTACGAGTGGTATAAGCGTTTCCAAGATGGCCGCGAAGACGTTGAAGACGACGAACGCTCCGGTCGACCCAGCACGTCAATAATCGATGAAAATGTGGGAAAAGTGGAAAAATTGATTAAGGATGATCGCCGAATCACTATTAGAGAAGTTGCTGATGAAGTTGGCATATCAGTTGGCTCATGCCATCATATTTTTTCAAATGTTTTGGGCATGAAACGAGTGGCAGCAAACTTCGTTCCAAAACTGCTGAATTTTGATTAAGAATTTTGGCTAAAAAGAAGACTTTAATCATGCCCCAACCTCCTTATTCACCAGATATCGCTCCGTGTGATTTTTTCCTGTTCCCAAAGTTGAAGAGACCCATGAAAGGACAGCGTTTTTCATCGATTGAAGAGATAAAGGCAGAATCACTGAGAGTGCTACAGAGCATTACAAAAAGTGACTATCAGGGGTGTTTCGAAGACTGGAAAAAACGCTGGCATAAGTGTATTATATCTAGGGGGGGTTACTTTGAAGGGGACCATATAGATGTAGACGAATAAATAAATATTTTTTTAGAGAAATGACAATTCCTGGTACTTTTTGAACAGACCTCGTATATCTTCAATTTTCTTCTATCCTAAACGACATTATAATTGATGTCGATAGAATATTAAAATTTAAATATCACAAATTTAGAATTATTTCGGAATGTATAGAATTCGAAAAATATTTGAATTTTCTATTAGTAAACAATTACCATTACCATTAGAGACCGCCCGTGTGTTGCTACTCCGTTATTGATCTGGACCAATTGAGATTGCAAAATGATTTTTGTAACAACAGTAACATGTTTGGGAATAACACATTGTTTCACACTGTGCAAACTGTATTGAACCATGCATGCTGATCAATACCGACGCCGCACAGTGGTTCGAATCAATAAAAACGTGGACATAAATCAGTAGCTGCCAAACCGTTCTTTTAATGCATATAGTTGCTTTGAAGAAATTATTTACAAATATATACCGCGTAATTTGATCCTATCATTAATTGTTCATGGCCTACTTTGACAAAAAATGTAACCATAACTTTTTTTTCTGAAGAGATAGAAATTTTTTTTCTTCTACAAAGTTTTAGAACTATTAAAAATAATTTACTTTGTCAAATATACCAAAAGTCTAGGTCGCACCGTTTCGGATATACAAAGCGTTTTTATGGCAACCCCCTTAAAATCAGTTTTTTATTCATAAATTGTTTCGAGTTATTTTGTTATGCATACTTTGTTTGGAATAATTGTAGAATTTATAAAATCGCATATTTTTGTTGAAGATAGTGGTTTGTTCTTTCCTGGCAAAGTTATGCAACATTTTACCTTTTTTTTACCTAGGATAAAACCTTGCACCGAAGCGAAATATGCAACTTTATGCAGCTGATTTTTACAAAATTTGTAGGAAAAGATGTGCCCAATATCACAAAAAAAAATCTAAGTGGAACTCGGTGGAACTTTTTTTTTAGGTCTTTTCAAAGTTAGTTTTAATTACTGTATTATGGCAACCCCCTTAAAACTAGTTTTCTAGTCATAACTTGTTTCGTGTTATTTTTGTATGCATACTTCGTTTGGAATAATTGTTGAAAATATAGAATTTCATAATTTTGTAGAAGCTAATGCATAAGTTTATTCTTTTCTGGAAAATTTATGCATAATTTTACTTCTTACCTAGTAAACCTTGTGCCGAAGCGAAATATGCAACTTAATGCAGCAAACTTTTATAATACTTATAGGAGAACATGTATCTTATCAAATTTATTTTACAATGAGAATATCTTGAGTAATATTCGTGTGACTCATTTTAACTATGGCCATGCTGAAACCATGAATGGTTAAGAAACAGAGGGCGCACAGTGGTCCAAAACTGGAAAAAGACAGTCACAAGTCTGTACAGACTTTCACTGATTTTCAAGAGCTAACGTGTCTTCGAAGAAGTTTTACAAAATTATATAACGCTTCTTTTGAAAGTAGCACCTTAATTTTTGTTAAGGGGGTAGTACCGATTTCGGAAAAAAAATAAATTTGGTTTTGACGAAAAATTTTTTTTTCTATCTCATTTCATAGAAAAAAACATTTAAAGTATTTTTGATGAAGATATGAATAATGAAAAAAAAATATTTTTTTTGAGATATTCGCTTTATTAAAAAAATTTTTTTTTCTATTTACCTACTTTTCCCAATACTTTTCACAACCTAATCAATCAACTAGGTTACCTAATAAATCATTACAATATGTCACTTAGTCGCATTGCATTCGATCAATAAGTATCAGCCACGCTATCGTCCGAGTTTTCCGTATCGCTAATTTCTTGTTCTGTTGTAAGTTCTAGCATATCAATTGCTTCCAGTGACAATTTCTTTCCAGTTTTGATAGGTTTGTAATAAATATTCGAAATCAGTGCGTCAGACGCTACTAGGAGTCTACAAAAAACATCTGTCATCGTTTTTTTCACGGCTGTTTTTCCTCGTGCCCAAGTTTGGATTTTTTTTATTTGTTTATTAATTTTTAACTTTTTTCATTCAATAAACTATAAAGGTTGTTTTATGGAATCGCTTATTTGAAACCTAAGAAAAAACCGTACATTCATGCCTTGGACGAATTTTTGTATCTTTGTTATATTTTACAGGCTGTTGAAAAAAAGGCTTTGTGTGAAATACCCCATGGATTATTACTATACATGCTATGCACGTATGCAAATATATGAAAGATATTTCTATCCTATTTCCAACTACCAGTCTGGACGCGCGTAAACACGCATAAACAAGTTCATGCTTGCACGCGCAACTTAAGCAAATTGTTGCGATTTTTATTTTGTTACTTTTTACAATTGACAATATTAGAATAAAGCTAAGTGGAACTAGATGCAATTTTAGGCCTTTTCAAATTTAGTTTTAATTATTGAAAATCCGAAAAATTATCAAAACTTCAACACATATTTAAAAATGGAAAAATGTTTTCTAGACAAAATATGATAGAGTATTGTTAAAGTACAAACCTTTACGAAGGGATTTCATGTTTAAACGTGTAAATAAATTGAGTTATCGCGAAGCAACACGATTTTTAAGACGAGATGTTGATCGGGCGCTCATTGCAAAAGTGAGTTACAGAAATAGCAGACGCGTGACGCCCTCTGTTTCTTAACCATTCATGGTTTCAGCATGGCCATAGTGAAAATGAGTCACACGAAGAGTACTCAAGATATTCTCATTGGAAAATAAATTGGATAAGGTACATGTTCTCCTATAAGTATTATTAAAGTTTGCTGCATTAAGTTGCATATTTCGCTTCGGCACAAGGTTTCCTAGGTAAAAAAGGTAAAATTATGCATAAATTTTCCAGAAAAGAATAAACTTATGCATTAGCTTCTACAAAATTATGAAATTTTATATTTTCAACAATTATTCCAAACGAAATATGCATAAAAAATAACACGAAACAAGTTATGACTAGAAAACTAGTTTTAAGGGGGCTGCCATAATTCAGTAATTAAAACTAACTTTGAAAAGACCTAAAAAAAAGTTCCACCGAGTTCCACTTAGATTTTTTTTTTATGATATTGGGCACATCTTTTCCTACAAATTTTGTAAAAATCAGCTGCATAAAGTTGCATATTTCGCTTCGGTGCAAGGTTTTATCCTAGGTAAAAAAAAGGTAAAATGTTGCATAACTTTGCCAGGAAAGAACAACCCTATGCACTATCTTCAACAAAAATATGCGATTTTATAAATTCTACAATTATTCCAAACAAAGTATGCATAACAAAATAACTCGAAACAATTTATGAATAAACAACTGATTTTAAGGGGGTTGCCATAAAAACGCTTTGTATATCCGAAACAGTGCGACCTAGACTTTTGGTATATTTGACAAAGTAAATTATTTTTAATAGTTCTAAAACTTTGTAGAAGAAAAAAAATTTCTATCTCTTCAGAAAAAAAAGTTATGGTTACATTTTTTGTCAAAGTAGGCCATGAACAATTAATGATAGGATCAAATTACGCGGTATATATTTGTAAATAATTTCTTCAAAGCAACTATATGCATTAAAAGAACGGTTTGGCAGCTACTGATTTATGTCCACGTTTTTCTTGATTCGAACCACTGTGCGCCGGCCACGTCCGAATGCAGATCTACTTGGGAGGGAAAGGATTGTTAGTTCGATGCATATTGCTACTAAGAACCGAGGAATCCTCTGCATTCCCACATGCATCACAGGAGAGGATACTTTGTTAGTAAATGTTTTAATAATGTTATCATGTGTTTATTGCTCTGGGTAGCCGGCTACCAAGAATGTTTTAAAGTATTATCGTTTTATGTGTTACTTTGTGCTGGCAATATAATGCACGAAACAGTCAATCTCCGAAATTGACAAAACTCCAGACAGCCGGCTGTCGAGTATGCAGTCACTCGTTTATGCATCTACCTTTCGCGTTTTTTTTTGGTCATGCAAGAAAAAAACATGCGGATTGATAAAAAAAAAAGGTATCATCTCACTGCTAGGTGGATTAAGCACGTTTTCATAAATGAAACTACGTGATACAAAATAAACGAGCGAATAGGATTTAGACAAAAAAGTTGATTCATTGCATTGAAATATTCTAAACAGCTGTTATAAAATCATTTTAATTCACCAAATAAAGGTCAACAGATTTCACACGCGTCTTGATTCTTTATTATTTCCGCTTTATTATTTTAATTATTAACATTATTAATTGGTTATATTAGTTGATCTTAGCAGCCGGCTACCGAGAAAAATATTAATTTACTGTTTGAAATATTAATATCAAGTGTTTTTTACTATGTATTCAATATACCGATATATGTTATCTCTGTTATTAACTTTGTAATATAAACGGATTTGCGCAATGGTTGATTTTTATCATACATTTTATAATCCTGAAAGACAATCAATAACATGGAAGAAGAAATCATTCCTAATAAAACTTTTCTCCAAAGCTAGACGGAAATTGATAGGTTGAATAAAGAGATGATTTAGTAAAATAGAGTAATCAGAAGTAAAACATTGAAAATATCTGATAACTGAAAGGAAAAAAAAACTCCTGCAATTGTCGCCTTTTACGACATGGAAGCAGGAACCCAGTGGATCTATTCTTGGTTCATTTTTTCCGCCGGATTCCACACGGCATCTAGGCTGGTACTGTCCGGAGAGAGCTAATAGGTACTATCAATCTCCTAGTGGACCCCAGCCCCTTTGAATTTTCTATTAGTAAACAATTCAGAAAAAGTAGAATTCCAAATTTAGCACAAAAAATTACACGAAATTAAGTAAAACCTGTTTTTATCCACCTAGTGGTGTAATGATGCCTTTTTCATATCTCTCTTATTCTCATATAAAAAATGTATTCTTCAAACAGTTTGGTTTGATTTTTGAAAAACATGAAAGTTAGTGCATGAACTAGTGTAAGCTACAAAATGAAACAGTTCTCAAATCGGTTAGGCCATCTTTCTCACTGAAGTGAGTTCCACTATTTCAGGTACTTATGAAAATGGAATCGCCCCGAATATTGGCTTTGCAGCAGCCTTTTCGATTAGCACCAACCAACCAATCTATTTGCAGCTTACAGTTGTCTTCGTCTCGAAAAACAACCTCTTCGTTTGAATGCTATTCACTGAATGAAACCCTACACCTATGTTATCAGAACTAATTGGCTCAAGTGGCATGTTCCCCTAGTTATTTGGAGATTTGTGTCATGCCATAGCTTCTCATCAACTTCCTGATGGGAAGGGAAGGATAAAAGGAACATGGAAGGGAATTGGGAATTGAGTGAGGTGGAAAAACAGCACAAAACACAAAGAAATAAATCCCCGAAAGGATGCTGAACGATCTGCAGGTGCCAAAATGCACGTTTGATAAAACCTTCAACCACCGAGAGGCCTTAGAGATTTTACAAAAGCGACACCATTCTGCATTCCCAGAAGAATGCAGAACGATTTCTTCCCGAATATGCACTTGAATTTATTCAACACTTTAGAAGACAAAAATACATTTTTTTCATATAACTTACGTGATACGAGTATTTTTCAATGAAAAAACCCAATGTTGAAACATATTAAAAAAAAAAAATTAAAAAATATCTCCTCCGCCTTTTTTTATAAACATGATCGAATATATTTTCTGTCAAATACAAGAAACGGATTTTTTTCGTTTGCCTCAATGTTAGATATAGCAGTTTAAAAATAACCTGTTTTTGAACTAGTTTTGCTCATAACTTCGGTTCAGAAAACGCTACCTGAATGCGCCATTCATTAAAAAAATGGTTTAACAAACTCTAAAAGATGTTCAAAGATACTAAATACGAAAAAAGAAAAATATAAATACTAGAGCAAAAAATCTGATTTTGTGAGGAACATCCTAAGTTGCTCTTCAAAAATAGCTGTGACACTGAAACCGTTGCCGATACTACTATGGTGTCCTCAGCAAAGCTGCTCGATATAAGTTAATTTACAATTTATGTAAGAAAATTTAAAAGTTTGGCAAAATTTTCCCAATAATAGAAATTCTCAGTATTTGTACCAAATTTCTTGAAATTCTTTGAACGGATATACAATTTTAAACATCAATACATTGTTTCTGGTAATGATTCCAATATTTTGAATCAAAAAAATGTACATGTCATCGCTTTAATTTTTGAGTTATATACAAACACGTAAAAAAATGAAAAATTCATATATATTTATAAATTCATCGATTTTTAAAAGTTTTCTTTTGATTGTGCAGGAATGGTAGTTGAGCGAAAATTGTAGCTGGTATCACTAGCAATCGAATGATTTGTAAAAATATATATGTCATCGCTTTGAATTTCGAGATATTTACGATCATTGTAAAAAGTCTCACCTTTTCTTAGGTCATCTTAGAGTTTTCATTATAACTTTGGATAGACAACCCTATTTTTCGTTTTTTCAGTGCATTTTATTTCTGGAAGTAGTACCTTTCCAATGGTGAACAAATTTTGAAGATCGGTTGACTAACAGCAAAATTATGACTCGGTAAAGTTGAAGTATTCAATATTTTCTACGCGACGATTATGCCAAAGAAAAGAAAATTGGAAAGCAGATAGGGCATATTGGGCGCGTGAAAAAAACTTGGAACGGGAAAAATCAAATTTTCATTGGTTTTTCTTTACCAATCATCTCCTACAAAGTTTTTGAATCAATCTACGAACTTCACATAATTCGAGGGTGTAAAATTTATTGAGATTCGTTGCAAAACAGCTGAGCTATGACAGCTCAAAGTTACCGTTCCAACTTTTTTTGAGGCTTGGTATTTGGAGTGTTAAGCAAACCTTCAAGTTCTCGTATCGAAGGTCGAATTTTGCACTGCCTGAAGTCAACAGCAATTGTATTCTTTCGTGTCGGCGGTAGCTTTTGTTCGTTTGATTTATTCATTTCGAGGTCATTCTATTGTTCACTACACAATACTGTACTTGGTTTCGTCCGTCCCGAACGTAAGCGGTTTTGTTTTATCGACTGACTTGGATGAGATGTGAAAGCGAACTGAGGGCTAAGCGTTCTGTATCATTCGACACAGTTCATCAAGCTGAGCAATGTATGTACGTGTTTTTATACAGTTCATTAGAATTTTGATCTAGTTTCAATATTGACCCACGACGATCGGCTATAAATGATTGAAACCGATTTTATTGGCAAACAATAATCACAGTAACTTGTGTTATTAAGAAAAAAGTTTTGTATTCATATGAAAATTAAAAAAAAAACTATCAGAATTACGTGTTGAAGAGTTTGTCAACTCATGTTTATCGAAACTATCGGTCAGTATTAAGTGTTGATAACATTTGCGTGCATATCTCAAAAAAAACTATCACCATTTCTCAAATTTCTCAACTTCTGCTACCCGGAACTTATTTCACCCGCTAGGTCCCCATCGAAAAAGAAAGAATCTGACGATGAACCCATAAATTACAATTGACCCTCATTGCCGAAGCGTGAAATATCCCTTCGTATCGGTAGCTTGTTCGACACTTCAAATAGAACGTATGTACCCCTAAAAGTTCAGCCAAAGGAGAGAGGGAGAACCGTAAGTAGAGCAATGAAATCGGAAAACGTTTCCCAAAACGTGGTAATGATATGTAGATTAATAAATATAAATTTTGTTTTATCTTCTGCGACTAATCGGAAAATTGTAATTTATTGATTCGTGCGGGGTTTGATCCGAGCTGATGGTGGCAAGGTTGCAAAGTGATTGACACTCAAACTGCTTCCGATTGATGGGTAGCAGATTGACTGACTTTCGGACTGATATGTTAATTTCCGTGGCCGTGACTCTAGGCTTCGAAATGGCGCTACGGATGTTGTTATGGTTTGCAGTCGATGCACGGGTGTTCAAGAATAGTGAAACAGATGGTCGAAAATTGTACGGAATATTTTGCATTTCAACGTATGCAAGCGTGTCACTGTCGCTGCTAGCATAATTCGTATTAATTGTGGCAGTTCCAAATAAAAGCACATGTGTTCCGCGGGGTGGGATTTCGGGAGCAGCGTTGTCATCGCAAATAATTGGACCATGACTAGTGATTTCCTTTGTACGATCTAATCCAGAAAGTATAAACAGATGACCGGCTTGAAAGTCACTTCCTATTCGCAGGAGATCAAAATAACTACAGGGAAAAGAAAACACGGTATTAACCTTCCGGAGCTAGTTTACTTATCACACGGGCAAGGACTGGAACAAGTGTCGGTCAACGACGATGACTGAGCGGATGTGTTGTGGCTCGGACTTGACAGTGGTTCTTGTCGGATTGAACCGTTGCTATTGGATGAGGAGGAGGAGGAGGAGGAGTAGAAAAAATATCACCCCCGGAGATGATTATTCATGATCAGGTTGTGGCCAAATTTTCTTCCTCTCGTACGTGTAAGCACATAGGGGAAGTTTGCCATAAATCATACCGGGCCGACTGTCACGCTGAGTAAGCTGCCTGCCTGGATGGCCATATAATCCATTTATAATCGACACGAATTTACATCTGAATATGCGGGAGGGACAGTTCGGGAGATTTAAGTATTTTTCGACAGATAAGTGATTTATCGGGCCGGACGGAGAGGATTAGGCTGGCCAATTTGTATATATTGTTAGATTTTCTTCTATTCGATATCTAGATTTATTTACTTGTTCTGCTGATTCGAAGAATAGAATTTAAAATTTTGTAACTAAATTAACATAATAACGAAAAGAACTGCGCAATATAGTGCGCTGGAAAGGATTGCTTCGGGATATTGTTATCATGTTTGTAGTTTTTTTGCGTTAAGATAAATGTTGCGTCATCGAAGTTATAGTTGGTGGCGTAAAAAGTAACCTCTTTGACCGTCAAATTACGACCTACCACGTATAGGTTATTTCATCCAAATATCCAATGAATATGCATATTCTAAGAAATTTGAAAAAAATACACTACAAGTCTAGGATTGCAAAATTATTGTAAGGAATTCATACGATTTTAATTTTTAAAACTCGATAACCAAACCCATTCAAAAATATACAAATTATACAGTGGTTCAAAATAATATCAATAAACCGAAAGCTACTATATTTGAAATCGGGAACACTTCAACTATGAAGTATAGTCATCTAATCTTCTTGTTCAAGTAAGAACTCCTACAGCCACTCGATCAGTTCAGCGCTTTTGTAACATTTCAATACTCTTTTGAAGAACGATTCATATTTAGCGATGACTTACGATTGGAAGCTTGACACATGGAACTGCAAATTGTTTGGATTCTCACGACACGACCGAATGCTGCATGATGTGCCCGCAAACTAACAAGCTCTGCAAACTAGAAGAATTTATCAGACAGTTTTATGGGATTTGTATCTGTTTTTGACCATCGTTTGTGAAAAAATACTAATGAAATTGGTAATTTTCCACTTATGACGCCTTAGTTCCGGAACCGGAAGTCGGATCTGGATAAAATGTTCTAAACGGAAAAGCCAGCGATCGCAAAACAACTAAAATATTAGTTGTTTTTCTGATTTTGATTGGTTAAAATTTGGTACAACAAATCGACTATTGTTTTAACTAATCGGTCATTTTTGATTTATCGTGCTGGCAGCTTAGCAACGACACCTAACAAAGAATCGCACCACAAACAAGTAATGAAACGTTTCAGTTGAACAATGCCAAACACCCTGAGCGTACAATGAAACGTTTCAATGAGGTGTCACTCGTGCAATTGAGCAAAGACACAATCCCAGCAAAGTTACTTGTATGCATGAAAGCAAAAAAATGTCTTAGTTGTTTCAACCAATTATTCAGTTATTTGAACTTAAGACGCCAATTGCAATAAATATTTTTTACTGTTAGCCTCTTCTGGGGGCAGCCAATCGTTCACTGCTTGAACAACGAAATTTTACCTAATTAATTGCTTATATCTTTATCACTAAATTCACAAAGGATATAGAAATGCACCAAAAGATTACAATTCTCAAAAGAAAACTCACCAGAAAAATGGTCACAGGGAATTTGGAAATTTTTCCTTCACTTACAGAATAGCTCGCTGGTAAACCTAATGCTACAGATACACTTTCAAGAAAATGCAAATAGTACCACTTCACTTTGGCAGCAAATTTTTAAGCGTTAAGCGGTTTTAATAACATTGACATGAACTGTCCTAAAATACATTACTCTCAGATGAAATGAAATCATTTATACTGTAGGAATATCTATTTAACACATGGAAAACTTGTTTTACAATTAACTGATATATTCTTCTGCATACTTTCACTTACATAAAACGACCACTACGTAACTAACATAAATGACGTTCTTTTACCATTGAAAATTTTCAATATGAAACACTTCTGGTTTTTTGGGGCAGCGGTTTTTTGTTCTGCGTTATGCTCTCTTCGTTCTCCGCCAAGTGACAGCATTTGAATTGTTACAACAATTTCGGTTACCTGAATGGTTATGTCAAAATCAACAGAAATATTAGTTAAATCAAGAACATTTTAGTTGAAACAACCAGGGCGTGAAACAACAATTGCAATATTGTAATTTTGTGATCTGCGGGTTCTCCGTGTAGAAATTTTTAGGAAACTATAAGACCTTTCATTTGAATCTTAGTTTCTTCGGCAATTTCTGAAAAAAGTGAGTGCATATTTTTCCCATGTTTTGGTATATCTCCGGAACCAGAAGTTGGATCGAGATGAAATTAAATAGCAGGCTATAGGACCATGGGACCTTTCATTTGAATCTTAGTTTGCGAAAATCGGTTCAGCCATCTCCGAGAAAAGTTAGTGCATATTTTTGTTACATATATACACACATACATTTGATCAGTTCGTCGAACTGAGTCGAATGGTATATGACATTTGGCCCGCCGGGCCTCGGTTAAAAAGTCGGGTTTCACAGTGATTGTATAGTTTTTCTATATGAGAAAGGCAAAAAGTAGCTTAGTTTTTGAAACTATACACGTTACGAAGTTTTTTGAGGCCTATCTGAGTCAACGCCTGAGTAGAGGTACTATATAAAAACCTGTTTTAATCCATCTAGTGGTGTAATGATGCCTTTCTCATGTACATATAATATTGTGGTATTCTATTCAAAATTTTCTCTTCGATTTTTGAAAGAAACCAAGAGATTGTTTATGCATAACATACAGAATAAAACAGTGCTTTGATTGCGTAAGTCATCCTTAAGAAAACGAAGTGGGTTCACTATTATATGCACTTCCGGCACTGGAACCCGAGAACCGGTGTAATCAAAGTCGGTTCGTACGGCCACCAACTAACATGACACACAAACTCTACTAGTACGCACTCTAAATTACGATTTAAATGTTTGTTGCATCCGAAAATATTTTAAGTGACGGTGTACAATATTGAACACACTGTACCCTATAACTCCGGAACCGGAAGTCGGATCCGGATGAAATTCAGGAATTCCGTATGGGACCACGAGACCTTTCATTTGAATCTAAGTTTGTCAAAATCGGCTGAGCCATCTCCGAGAAAACCCAGTGAGATTATTTGACACATACACACACACAGACATTGCTCAGCTCGATGAACTGCCCTCCGGGCCACTTTTTACTAGTCGGTTCTTCAAGTGATTGCATAACCTTTCTATATGAGAAAGGCAAAAAAATCTTTTTTGTTCCGATTATAGAAGTTTTTAACCTTAGGGTCATTCGCCTTTTATCGTGAGATGGGAAGCGTTACATTAAGTTAAAGAAGCTAGAAAGCTTACTGGCATATGAGTTATTTTGTGAAAATTATGAATGTTCAAAACCGTTATAAGGGTTAGATTCTTACGGTAAACGAGTTACGATGTGTTACTTTTAAGGAAGTTATAGGTGTTACGAAGCGTTGCAAGCGCTATTTTTTTGTAGTTATAGTTTTTTGTAAGTTTTGTACATGAAGCGTTACAAACGTTACTGTTTTGTAAGTTATATGTGTAACGAAGCGTTACATGCGTTACTTTTTTGTGAATCATAAGCGTTACAAAGCGTTACATGCGTTACTTTTTTTTGTAAAATATAGACGTTACGAATGGTTAAATGCGTTACTTTTTAGTAAGTTAGAGGCGTTATGAAGCATTACTGATTAGCGAGTTATAGGCATTACGAGCGTAACATGCGTTACTTTCTTGTGAGTGATATGCGTTAGGAAGCATTACATGTGTTACTTTTTAGTATGTAATAGGCATTAGGAATCGTTCCCTTTGTTACTTTTTTTTGTGAATCATAGGTGTTACGAAGCGGGACATGCGTTACTTTTTTGTAAGTTATAAGCGTTACGAAGCGTTACATGCGTTACTTTTGTGTGAGTTAAGACGTTACGAAGCGTTACTCATTTGTAATTTACAAGCATTACGATGCATTTCTTGCTTTACCTTTTAGTGAGTTTTAGGCGTAACAAGGCATTACCTTTTGTAAGTTACAGGCGTTACGAAACGTGTCATGCGTTAGTTTTTTTGTGAGTTGTAGGCGACAAAAGACAGAAGTCAGCAAGAGTGTTTCGAAGCGGCACGAGTGGCTCGAATGACGTCTCAGTGGGACGGAAAGATCACAATGTTGGTTTTCTAGGATCGGCATAATATACTTTTGGAGGAAAAAATTTTGAAATCAGCAAAAAACAGCATTAGCGTGCAATAATGAAGCGATTGAAGACCGAGATCGATGTAAAATGGCCTTACATGAGCACATGAGCATCGCTACCGTGGTTAAAATCAACGGTTGAGGTTTCAATTACTTGGGCATCACCATCGTTTACCTAATTTGGCTTCTTCGTACTATTATCTGTGTTTAAAGACTGTCCCAGAAAGTATGGACGCACTTTGATTTCGCTGTAAATAATTTACAAGTGTTAGATATTCAAATTTTATTCGATATACAGATAATATTAGACTACAACAATAGAATATTATTCTCAACATTTGCTACTTAACCATTGTAGACTAGCTGGCGCACCTTCTTGCGAACGTTCCTCATTAAATTCCGTACAGACTTCTTGGCGATAAGTTTTCACACTTTTTTCCAATATTTTTCGAACTGTTGAATAGTTTCGGCTGCCGAGACATGTTTCCTAAGATGTGCCTTCGTAAATGCCCAAAATTCCTCATTTGGTCGAACTTGTGGGCAATTTGGTCTTTTGGGACGAAAGTGGCATTTTTGGTAGTATACCATTCTACCGTTGATTTCGAGTAGTGGCAAGAAGCAAGATCTAGCTAGAAGACAACAGGATCCTTGTGGCTTCGAATCATGGGTAGAAGTCGTTTTTGTTAACATTTCTTGATGAATATTTCGCTGTTCATTGAAGCAGTGGTGATGAAGGGTATCGAAATCTCACCACAACTACAAATTGCTTGCCAGACCATAGCTTTCTTACCAAATTTTTCGACTTCAATCGATGTCTCGGACTGGCTTAACACTTGCCCTTCTCGCACCATATAATATTGTGGTCCCGGCAAGGATTTGTAATCGAGTTTCACGTAGGTTTCGTCGTCCATGATTATGCAGTTCAAATTTCCAGCAAGAATCGTATTGTACAGATTTCGAACCCTCGGCCTGATCGATGCTTCTTGTTTCGGACTACGTTTTGGTTGTTTATGCTTCTTATAGGTTCGAAGATTCAAACGTTCTTTAGCACGAAGAACATTTAACTTCGAAGCGCCCACTTTTTTAGCCACATCCCGAACTGAAACCTCCTTCTTTTGCTCTAACGCCTTCAGTATACGGCTTTTTCACTTACTCCTTCCATTTTTTCTATCTTTCTCGGTGACAGTCCGCGTTCTGTGTACCATTTGTACATAATTTTTCGACGTTGTTCTGCTGAAAGTCCAACCTTTTCGAAACAAACTAATGAAAACGAATAAACAACTGCACAAGTGGTTAGAGAAGAGTGTAAACAACAGGACGCAGCCATAAAAATTGACAGATTCTGAACCATTGCGAAATGGCAGCGGTTTTTGATTGCGTCCATACTTTCTGGTACAGTCTTTAAACGTTAATTTCTCTTTGAGAAATTTATGTGAACTTCATTTAGGAATTTCAGACCACTAGTTCCGGAATCTGAATCAGAAGCCAGTATAGACAAATGGAATTTGTATGATCGTCTACTAATATGACTTATAAATCTAGTCGTTGAATCCGAGCAAGTTGCATGTTCGTTAATATACTCTTATATTATATTTTTAAACGAAAATTAACTGGCAATATAACCTAAGTTGCTGTGCCATCAATCGGCGTCATCTCAAGTGAGGTGATGTCAACCAGAAAGAAGAAGAAGAAGAAGAATGTGCTGAATGCATTAGTTCACTGTCTATGTTCAAATCGAATGTCTTCCAAAAGGCACCTCATATTTGATTTAACGTTACCTTTTACGTGAAATCATTTGATCATTTTTATTTTTGAAATGTTGCCGTTGTTAAATTAATACAATACAAATGAAATATTCACGGTAGCAAAAATATAAAATATCTCGGTTGAAATCCTGATGAAAAGGGTCGTCTATCTTGATTCAGAGATCAAAACCAACGCTCCTATGACCGATGTAATGTTTTAGAAATGTTTACGTATGATAGTAAATTCACAAACTACCAACATATTTCAAGACTAGAATCTAAGAATAACACTTCCTTGAAATACTCAGTCTTTGATTTTTGTCAGAGCTTTAAATTCTCATGCATTCTTAATGAAAGAATCCAATCCAACAGCCTCATTTTCAATATTTTACTATCTCATTCGTAAATAACCGACACCAGAATAAACGAAGAGAGATGAAGCATTCTCGTTTCTCATTGAAACAAAGAGAGAGTATAATTGCCAACGTCACTCTTTCCGCTATGACAAGACGAAACCAAACTAACGTCTTCAGGGAGCATCAGCAGAATTTCAATTCTCATTCTTTCATTAATGTATTGAAAATCAGTGACGTTTGGCTATAAGAAGTGACTAAAATATGACAAATCGAAGTAGTTACATCCCAGAAACTCTTTGGAAACCATAACTACTACAAATTCGAGCACCAACAGGTAAAAGTTATTGTAAAACCTTTTTCTGTCATTTTCGATTCTCACAGCTTCGGTTGAATATTGGCACTGCATACTATGGGATTTTCACTGAAAACTGCAAATGACTGAAAGGGTAAATGAAAGAAAAAACACAATTTTGAAACTACTGTCCCGCTAATGTTATTGACTGGACATGGATTTCGTTCTCATAGTTTGCAAGCGAAGCTGAGAGTGACAGTAATATGCCATTTTCGTCTGTTTTGAGTCAATGAAAATG
This sequence comes from Malaya genurostris, assembly GCF_030247185.1. Classification (NCBI taxonomy): domain Eukaryota; kingdom Metazoa; phylum Arthropoda; class Insecta; order Diptera; family Culicidae; genus Malaya; species Malaya genurostris. The sequence goes on from NC_080570.1 coordinate 132,184,439, forward strand.
ACTTTTATTAGCTCTGGTTTTTGTACATTAGGAAATTTAATTCGAACGGAATGTTCTGCTTGAAAAAAAAAAATTCACATCTGGATTGACGAAAAAAACAAAACATGAAGATTTAAATCTAGTAACCATGACTTGAAATTCAATTCCTCACAGCTGAATGAAGCAGTATTTTGATTTCGATATGCATATGAACCCGGGTATTGAATGAAACTGATTTTCTTTTCCAACCTATCATTTTATTGTAGGGTAAGGGTTCCCTATTTCATCTCGGCTCCAATTTCCATCTCATTCCTTCATCTCATAAATTTGAACACTAATCATATCTTTCAACGTACCTGAACAAAACTGTGGAAGGTTTTAAAACATTTATTTAAGGTTTTGCCACACTTTCCAATTGAAAAAATAGTTTAAAAACCAACAACGATCGCTTTTCACCTTTTTTTTATAAATATAAAAAATAGGTATAGAATTCGCTCAAATTTTAGAAAAATTTTCCTAGGCCCGAAGGGCTGACCAATCGATTCAACTCGACGAACTGAGCAAATGTCCGTGTGTGTGTATGTGTGTTGTCAACTAAGAGGTCGAGATCTCAGAGATGGCTTTAGTCGCAAATGAAAGGTCTCCTCGTCGCCCTGAACGCTATTGAATGGTTTTAAGATCGAATGTTTACTTTTTGAGTTATACGAAGTTTTATGTCAAAATTTTCAGTTTTTTGACAGTATCTGTCACAATAGACCTTGAAAACAAAATATATTTTTAGACTTAGATTCCGCATGGTAATACCTATCCAACAAGCCATATATTGTTAAAATCCGTCCATTTTTAACGGAGATATCGAAATTTTTGTGTAAGCGACTTTTTTCTCCTATTCCAGCAGTAGAAGTTTTGAGCGCTGCCTGGCAAAGAAATGCTTGGGAGCAACATAAAACACGATTTTTTATACTGTTACATGCATTTGTTTCTAAGTACCCAAAAAACTGTGTACAGCATGATATTTTACCTCGGACCGATTTTAACACGGTACGTTTTTGGCAACATAATCGTTCGAATATGCCATATGTAAACCAGATGATGGCAGAATTTTCGAGTTGAAAGTAATTCCATAATTATATTGTTTTAAATTACGTACAGCAATAAATGCTAGAAGAACATAACACCCATATACCATTCGAATCAGTTCGTCGAGATAAGCAAATGCGTGTGTGACAAATAATTTCACTCAATTTTTTCGGAGATGACTCAACCGTTTTCTACAAACTCAGATTCATATGAAAAGTCGTATGCTTCCAAACAAGTCTCCAGAATTACGTTTGGCTCCGACCTCTAGTTCCGGAACTACAGGATGATATGTGAAACGAAATTAGAACTGTATATCAGGTTTATCGGGTTAGCAGATTTGGATAGTCGATAACCAAATAAACTTATTTTAGTTTTAGTGGTATTCAGTTTTCGATTCGGAAGGTACCCAAAAATTTAATTCGCACTACGATTTCTGAAAGATGTCTACATTGATTTTCAAATATTTTGAAACAAATGTAAACCTAACAGCTACTCAGGTGAATTTATCTGACTTCGGCTACACCGAATTTTGAATTCCGGTTCCAGCATCAAATCGTTTCTCAAAGCTCAATCGTTTTCTCAAAAAAAGCCAAATCGAATTTCAGAAACAAAAGTTCAAATTAAAATACATCCAATTTTATCCAATTCTGACTTCCGATTCTGGAGCTGTAGGATGATGAATTTTTAAAATTCAAAGCGATATAGAAGATGACAATCCCGAAAAGCTTTAAAGTTGGACTCAAAAATATTGCAATTTATTCGTCATTTGGCCATACGAATCGGTTTGGGTTATGCTGGTTCCTGAATATCGGCTCTGGAAGTACCTTAAATTACCCTAAACTCTAAAGTGGAAATTACTTCGACATATCATGGAATGTTTAATCTATTGTTACACTTTTAGGTTCAAATTCGATCCGATTTTCAGTTTCGACATTACAGAGTAATGAGTGATTAAAATCTCAAATTGCCATTAGAATAATGTCATGGAAACTGAAACACCGAAGAATATTCATGCGAAAAACACATGCGGATTGATAAAAAAAAGCAGGATTAAGCACGTTTTTCATTTAAAATAAACTCACTTTTTGATTTAGGAACCACTTTCATCTGAAGTTTTACAATTCATCATATTTCTGAATATTTACTAATCCAGTCGTCTCAAAACATGATCACTGTTTCACATAATTACACCACTATTCAATGTTGGATGACTTTATAGTTAGTAATGTTCACTTTCCACTTGTTTAATCAACGATTAAAGACTTCTGAAATTACCTGGTAAGCAATAAAAGCAATAAAAAATATGAGATGAAAATTTGCACTTAATTCACTTAATTGCGCTTTGTTTTCATCTCATTTTGTATCGCAAGGTTGCCAAGTTTCCTCATAATGTTATATAAAATAAATTCTTTTTTCTTCTTTGAATTATCATCAAAAAGTATTTTTTGGTATCCGTGACATTAGTTTAATTATATCATTGATATTTATATATAAATACTAATGTTTCGGATTCGAATATTACTAAATAGAGCTTGTTAAATACTAATCAAATAACCAAGTTGCACTGGTTTCATTCCAATATATGTCAATATAACGCTGTTGAGTGTGTGCGTTTCATCGGCTGTGCACAGAGATGCCAGATATTTTCATAGAAAATTTGCATTATATATAATAAAAAATATATGAATAAAAATCCATTGAGATGAAATTAGGAGCAGAGTAGTGAACATTTCATAAGTGTTTGTTGTAGTTTTATGAACATTATTTTAATTTCCAAGGAATGTGAATCAAATCTCAATGTGGAGCAAGGTGAATTAGGCAGAAATATGAAAAAATTAATGTAATTTGAGTGGCTAATTATAGGTTATTAAGGTAACGTCCTTACAAATGAGATGAAATAGGGAGCCCTTACTCTAGTAATCAATGAATTTTAAATTTTCAGTTACATATTTCAATGACAGTGCAGTATATTTAACTAATAAAAACAAATATTTTTAATGCTGATTATAATGATACATTCGATTTCGTCATTTCTAAAAAATCGGGGGGTATTTTAATACTCTTTGCAAATTGAAACAATTTGAAATATTAATGTAAAACGTATATTTATGAATTCGTATTGGGAAATACATAAAATTTTAATGTAAAATAAAGATGAAAAATCGGCATATTGGAAATGAACTACCAAACAAAACATTTAGAAAGGCTTGACACTACCCACCTAGCTATTTCTTGTCGATAATTTACTGTTATTTTTTTTATTTAGGAGCATAAAATACTTAGTATTTCGGCATTCCCCACAAGCTATGTTCTACAAAATAACCGCCCATGAGTCATTGAACCAAATGTCATGTAAATATTTGTTTTAGAGTGTCAATAATATTCTCACACAATGATTTTTAAAATATTTATCGGTTCGGTTTTACGCAAAAATATTAGAAAATTGATAATCACAGAGAACACAAAATTGGTCACTTTTTGAAAAAATATGCGTATAAAAAAAATGATTTTTCGAAAACGTCGGTCAATTTGCTAAATTTGCTAGTACAATAAAAATTATTACCAAATTTGAAAAAAAACACTCCTACGTCACTTCATATATTGTATACGAAGATAGTGTTCCACATTTCCAAATAGGTAGGTAAGAATACTAAATTTTATACTTTCTACTAACAGAACTGGAGTGTCAGGTTAGGCATTATGCAGCTAGAGAAACATCCGCCAGGTAACAATACTGCGCTCAGAATTTGCGAGAAACATTTCAAATGAAATATATATTGTGTCAATGAGATGCATTAGCTCCTGCAAGAAATAAAAAAAAATCTTGAAACAATCTATTAAATGTAGAATAAAAAAAAAACCTGAAACCCCTCAAAACGTCCAGACAAAGAAGAAAATCTCAAAACTGCAACTTCGTTTATTTGCTCGACTCAGTTATTATTGCATTAGCTTCGTTCGTTCTCCCTTTCGAATCCCAGGCAAAGCACTGATCCGGTCGAACCAGGTGTTCAGGTGTCGTTGGCGAAACCGTGACCGAAAACTTTTTCTTATTCAAAAGGATATTATTATAAAGGTGCATCTCGCTGCAAATTTCCACCCCTAGAGTTTGGCACCCTTTCTTATGCATTGCTAATACGAAAACAGAAAAAGTCCAGTGAATAAATGTCACATCCAGAAACCAATATCTGACATGATTGCCAGCGCGTTCTTAATACACCCTAGACCTAGCGACGACCGGGATGTCCGCAGACTCTATGAGAGTCTATGATGAATCAAGAGGGGTTGGCACAATCTACAAAAAGCCAAGCCGACCGGGCCGGGCTGACACAAAGACTGCATTTGTGCAGCATTCAATTAAATCACGGCACTTTTGCCAGTATTTGCAAAGTGGGGTTCTCGGGTGTCCGCACTGCTCGTCCGATCCTTCGTTGCCTCCCATGACCTCCCCAGAACGTAATCCTTACGCATAGAGAAAAGGTTATTGCTCCCTGTCTTCCGAAGAGAACCACGCGCAATAAAGATTGCACCCATTTGCATAAATTGCATCCAGAACAGTGTGCAGTGTGTGTGTGCGATGCGTAGAACAATTCGATCGGCACAATCATTGGAAAGGGGATTTCTTTGTTTGCCATTCTCAGAACTTCCATGCAGGATATGGGGTTGGAGAAAGAAAATGCATCTGTCCGCTTGCGAAGCCCCGGTGCTTTGTCTTGGAAGAAGCGGAAATGGTGACCCTCTCCGTCCCTCTGCCCATTCTGATTTCTGTTCTCCAGTCGGTGTCATCTCGGCGACGGATATGAGCTGTTGGAATATGTAAATGATTTTAACACCTTGACACCAAGATTTCTCCCTTTTTCGAGTAACGAGTAAGAAGTTCTCTGCCCGAAGAAGAAGAAAATGCACACGATCTGCGTGTTCGAAATAGGTAAATAGGGCATTAATTGTTCGTTCGGTTACGGATATGCTATCAACACCTTGCGTCTCATTCTTCTGCCGCTTTTATGTTTTGCATATAACGGACAAGGATTACAGATTCCCAGATAATGTTGAAATACTGCTGGTGGTTCTTAAAGATTGATTTGTTCTTGTCCAAGTATTATTTTGAACCGTAATCAAACATTTATGAAGTTATGAAATGATTAACAATAACACATTTTGGATGAGGACCATATCTTTGTTTCTTAAATACAGTACAAATCAATAATTCAAATAGTAAAAAAAAACATGTAGAATAGTGGTAACGTTTTTGAATACTTACAGCTCAGTCAATTTAGTGTCACTCTTTAATATTGTTTCATCTACGCACTGGAAATATTTCTAGACATCCGTTTGAATTGATAGAAACAGTGTTGGTGATTGCCGAAAATTTGACAGAAGCTGCTACAGGGTCCGGCACTCGAAGTGTAACCAACTTCAGACCGCTCGCGCAGCTGACGCACGGGCATCAGCTCTCTAGAAATTCGCTAAATGACAGTTCGGAGTCGGAATCGTAACGTGGGCAATGAGAGTGATGAATACTCGAACCGATGGATATTTGACTTTGCTAGGAAAGTTTGCCCAGATTCTGTTCCTACACAAAGCATTATACGGGAATCTCCTCCAAATAATGGTTTTATTAATAACCCATTTTCAATGATGGAATTTTCTATAGCACTCTTGTCTTGTAACAATAACGCCCCTGGGTTGGACAGAATTAAATTCAACTTGGTGAAGAATCTGCCCGACCTCGCAAAAAGACGTTTGTTGGAATTGTTCAACAAGTTTCTTGAGCAAAATATTGTTCCGCCTGACTGGAGACAAGTGAAAGTTATCGCCATTCAAAAGCCGGGGAAACCAGCTTCCAATCACAACTCATATAGACCCATTGCGATGTTGTCCTGCATCAGAAAATTGTTCGAAAAAATTATTCTACGACGTCTCGACACTTGGGTCGAGACGAACGGTTTGTTGTCAGATACTCAATTTGGCTTCCGTAGAAATAAAGGGACGAATGATTGCCTTGCATTACTTTCGTCTGACATCCAAATTGCCTTCGCTCAAAAGCAACAAATGGCATCTGTATTTTTAGACATTAAAGGAGCATTTGATTCAGTTTCCATTGATGTTCTTTCAGACAAGCTCCACCAACATGGACTTCCAGCGGTTATAAATAATTATTTGCACAACCTTTTGTCAGAGAAGTGCATGTATTTTTCACATGGCGATTTGGCAACATTCAGAATTAGCTACATGGGTCTCCCGCAAGGCTCATGTCTCAGTCCGCTCCTCTATAATTTTTACGTGAATGACATTGACAGCTGTCTAGTAACCCCATGTACACTAAGGCAATTGGCAGATGATGGCGTGGTTTCAGTTACTGGGCCCAAAGCTATTGATCTGCATAAACCATTGCAAGATACCTTAGATAACTTGTCCGTTTGGGCTGTTCATCTTGGTATCGAATTCTCTGCGGAGAAAACAGATTTAGTCGTCTTTTCAAGAAAGCATGATCCCGCGCAGCTTCAGCTCCATATGATGGGAAGAATGATCCAACAGGTCTTAACTTTCAAATACCTCGGGGTGTGGTTCGATTCCAAATGCACGTGGGGAGGACACATTAGGTATCTGATAACGAAATGCCAACAAAGAGTAAATTTTCTTCGAACAATAACAGGATCTTGGTGGGGTTCTCATCCGCAAGATCTAATAAAATTGTATCAAACAACGATACTTTCAGTGATGGAATATGGATGCGTTTGTTTTCGTTCCGCTGCAAACTCTCATTTTATCAAACTTGAGCGAATTCAGTACCGTTGTTTGCGAATTGCCTTAGGCTGCATGCACTCGACACATACAATGAGTCTTGAAGTTCTGGCGGGAGTTCTTCCATTAAAAGATCGATTTTGGGAGCTTTCATCACGCCTGCTAATAAGATGTGAGGTGCTGAATCCCATGGTAATTAATAATTTCGAACGACTAGTCGAGCTTCGATCTCAAACAAAATTTATGACAGTATATTTTAACCATATGTCACAGGAAATCAACCCTTCAAGATATATTCCTATCCGTGTCTGCATCCTAAGTGCCCCTGACTCAACTTTATTTTTCGATACATCCATGCAGCGTGAAGTGCGTGGAATCCCGGATCATCTACGCTCGACGGATATCCCAAAAATATTTTCAAGTAAGTTCAGGCATATTGACTCTGAGAAAATGTTTTACACGGACGGATCGCGAATTGAAGAAGCGACAGGGTTTGGTATGTTCAACAATAATGTTTCGGCCTCATTTAGGCTTCAAGAACCTGCATCTGTTTATATAGCAGAGCTAGCAGCAGTTCATTATAGTTTGAGTGTAATCGTCACATTATCTCCAAACCATTATTTCCTCTTCACAGATAGTCTGAGTGCAATTGAAGCCATTCGCTCAATCGCTGCTGGCAAAAATGAACCGTTTTTCTTGGGTAAAATAAAACAGTGTCTGAACGACATATTGAATAATAATTATCTAATCACTATAGTCTGGGTCCCGGCTCATTGCTCCATTCCAGGCAATGAAAGAGCCGATAATTTAGCCAAACGTGGTGCTATTGAGGGTGAAATTTATGAGCGACCGATTGCTTTCAACGAATTCTATAGTTCGTCTCGCCAAAGAACACTTGCCAGCTGGCAAGCATCTTGGGATAGAGATGATCTGGGTCGGTGGATGCACTCAATTATTCCGAAAATATCGACAAAGGCATGGTTCAGGGGACTGGATGTGAGTAGGGATTTCATTCGTGTGATGTCCAGACTCATGTCCAATCACTACACGTTAGATGCACATCTCCTTCGAATTGGGCTCTCCGAGACTAATCATTGTGCTTGCGGAGAAGGTTATCGTGATATTGATCATGTCGTTCGGACATGCGTGGAGTATCGTGATGTAAGATCTCAACTAATAAATTCTTTGCGTACCCAAGGTAAACTATCCAATATCCCAGTTCGAGACATTCTTGCTTGTCGTGACCTTTCATACATGAAACTTATTTATCATTTCATAAAGAAAATTGGAGTTTCAATTTAATAAAGGCCCCTTTTAAGACTTAGTTCTGATCCCAGCTGCGTCCATGAGTTCAACCAATAGCTAAATTAGAATAAAAATTATGTAATGATACAAACAAACTCGAAACAGTTTATGAAATTATCAACAAAATGTCTGAAAATAACAGCTTATTTTATAATTTATAGAAGTTAATCGTTTGGTTCAAATAATATTTCCGAGTAGATTTCATAATTAATGACGAGTTACCTAAGATGATATTTAAGCTATAAGAGAATATGTTTTAATAAATTCAAAACGTTGTGACTATGTTAGAATTAAATTAGGATAAGAATATTATGTAAAAGTGATGCTACGGCGAAGAAAAACTTATGTAAACTGCCTTAAGAAATAAACGTATTTATGGAAAAAATTTCAAAAACACTTACTTTTTCCATAAAATTTTATTTATATTATAGTTCGGAGTTGTATTGTTTACAAGCGCAAGAAAGCATTTTGCCAAAAGTGAACGCGAAAAAAAAATCTTGACTTGAGAGAGCGAAGGAGTTGCTTCGTTTGGCCGAAAGCGGTCAATTTCCGAACATTGTATTTTCTGACGAGGAAATTTTTCCAACTGAGCAATTCGTAAACTCAAAACGATAGGGTTTACTTGACCGACCGTTCATACGAGAATTTGAGTCATCGATTGGCCACCAGGAGGCAGCACCCGCAACAGATAATGGTTTGGGCCGCTGTAACCGCAGATGGGCGCTCTCCAATCGTTTTCATCGAGCCTGGCGTCAAGGTAAATGCGACATATTATCGGGAAAGTATTCTGGAGGTTGCTTTGAAGCCGTGGGCAGACAAACATTTCGGTGGCAGACCATGGACGTTTCAGCAGGACTCGGCACCGTCTCACAAAGCTCGAGTGAACCAAGAATGGCTGAAAAACAACGTTCCGAACTTCATCACATCCACACAATGGCTCTCGAATTCACCAGATGCGAATCCAATGGATTACTCTCTTTGGGCCATTTTGGAGAGCAAAGTCCGAACTAAAAGACACACCAGTCTCGAGGCGCTGAAAAAAGTTATTGTCCGCGAGTGGGCCTAAATACCTGCAAGTCACATTCGGCAGCTTGCGATTCGTTTTTTGACCGTCTCAAGGCCATAGTCAAGGCAAAAGGTGGTCATATCGAGCAAAAGTGAATTGATTCTGAATTTTGCATTATTTTTACACATTTTGTACTTTGAATTAAGTAAAAGTAATTTTCCAAACTGAATTTATGGCCTTTTTAATTGGTTACACTTCAAGTGCCGGATTCTGTATATTGCTATCTATATTGTATTCAACATTTTCAATCCGGTAGAATATGCTACAAGAACTCGAGTCTCTCAATGCATGAACCGTGAGAGAATTTTGCTACATTTCTTCGCTCCACTTCATACTCTGAGTATTTCACGCGCTTAAAAAAAATTTACAGTCTGATAATGATCGTTGCTGTGTGGAATTTCCCAAGAGAGAATCGCAAGTTGACAATTATCGCAGAAAATCGAATCGATGATTGAACTTGATGATTCTCGTACTAGGCTGCAATATGTCAAAACCCTTGTGTGGAGCATTCACAGACATTTTCATAGACACAACTTATACAAAGGTGATATGCACATACATAGAATAAGCGGCAATAGTAAAATGATTCTATCGCAATTATTAACTGCCTATATTGAATCGGATCGCGAAACGAGAATAAGCGACCGTTTGTTGCTTCAGAGAGGATCCCCACAGCAGCGTGCTAACCTTTGATTCTCAGGAATGTCATCGAGAAAAATTCGCTCTCGCACTGTCACTGCCGGGTTTTTGTTGTTGCGATGATTTCTGTTTCTTTTTGATGGCACTGATTCAATCGTCTGAAGAGTTGAGAGTGAACGTTCTTTGATACGATAAAAGCCATCCTTGGATAGAAACAAATATTTTATTATAATTACCATAATTTAAATTTTAAGACACTAGAATGGCTTACTGTCTTTCTCTTACAAAGCCGATGGTTTTGAAATAGAAAGCGGAATATAAGTTGGAGAGCATCGCTCCGATTAATGATTTTAAACGAAATCCAGACAGGACACTCAAATTAGATTCTTTAATCATTTTACCGGTCATTTCGAATATTCCTTTAGTTGGGACAGTACACGCATATGCCATGATGGCGCCACGCATATGCCATCTTGCCTGTCATCTAGACTGTGTATATTTTTTTCATTTACCAACAGAGTTTCCATTCATACAGAATTACTTGTAATGTATTGATTTGTATACGTCTATGCAAAATTCATGCAGGATACAGATTGAATACATACCTATTGCTAAAAGTATATACAGAAATGTGCCTACTTCTCATCTTCCAACGCAATAGAAAATCGAACCCGTTTTGTTACAATATTTACTTGCTTCTGGTCTGCCGCCACTTAATTTCGGGAGAAAATTACCAACACAATCAAAAATAGTCTAGATGAACAACGTTGAGAAAAATAAATGTTCACCTTCCAACATCTCTAAAAAAGTTAAATATATTATCAACGTAATCCAATAATTTATTGTGACGATTCATTTTCAAACATTATGATGAAATCAGGCATCCCTGCAAGCAGCTGATCGGTGTTGACAAAAGAGGGGGAACCAACTAGTAATAAAACTTTTACATAACACAAGGGGTGTACCGATAGTAAATAGTTCGCGCAGTACTATATAGGTGGAACTAGTGCATCACGAAAATTTATTTTTATAGGAATTTACTCATACTGTCATGTCTGTTAGTCTGTGATATAACTATAAGCAAAATTATCGTAATTAACAGCAAATTTCATTTCAGTAAAAACCATTCAAGCGAAGAGGTTGTGTTTCGATTGTACTGGCTCGTGAGTTAACGGCTGCTACCGAGACAATTCTAAGCTTCAGGTAGTTAAACTGCCCATAGCAAACGCAATATTCGGGGCGTTTCCCGACTGGAAAGCTAGCAACGAAGGCCATCCCGTTCATACGCACAGAGGTGTAGAGACACAGAGGTGCGAGAGCATAGAAGTGACGAGTCACAGAGGTGCCATCGCATAAAGGTGCGAAGACGAAGGGGTGCAAAGGCACAGAGGTGCTAAAGCAACCCAGTGCTGATCTACCAGGTACCAGAATTTGTACGCTGCGTAGGATCAAAAGAGACGGCATATATCGCGAGGTGCTACACTGCAAGCATCGCATTTGATCGCCACCAAGAGCAAAAGCACTGTACCTGGGGTCAGGTACAGCAAGTGCAGTGGTGTTCACAACGACGGCAGAGCAACTGAGATAGCAGTAAACGACAGAAGACTGCCAATTGGAAACAGCAAAAGACTGCCAATTGGAAATCGTTGGAAGAGCTTCACGTCGTTCTTCACGATAAAGGAACAGAGACATCAGCTACAAGGTAGATTTAATTTAATTTATTTTTTATTTCTTATATCTGAAATTTTACTAAACATAAGTTTTTATTTTGGTATTATTAATTTACAAAAAAAATTTAATGTAATGGATGATCTCATGGAAGATCATCCGAATCCGATTCCGGATACTAGTAAAAGTTTAAATACTCCGAGGGCTAAACATTATCCACAGGGTACCACTGGGCCATGGATAGTCTATCTTCGAAAAAAAGAAAAGATTTTAAACTTGATGCAAATTACAAAGGATTTGACATCACATTTCTCTGAAGTTAAAGAAATCTGTAAGGTTAATAGAGATAAAATTCGAGTTGTAGTTAACGACTTGAAACAGGCAAACGATATTGTAACCTGTAAATTATTTGCTATTGAATATCGAGTTTACATTCCATCGAAGGAGGTAGAAATTGACGGTGTTGTGACTGAAGCAAGTCTGACAGCAGATGATTTACTTAAAAATGGAGTTGGCCGTTTTAAAAACTCCATGCTTGAGGGAGTTAAGATACTCGAGTGCAAACAATTGTACTCAGCATCTATTGTCGATGGAAAAAAGTCTTATCGTCCCTCAGATTCGTTTCGCGTAACATTTGCCGGATCTGCATTGCCTAGCCATGTCTATATCGATAAAATTCGTCTTCCTGTTCGGCTTTTCGTACCGCATGTTATGAATTGCACGAACTGTAAAAAATTCGGACATACAGCTACTTACTGTAGTAATAAGTCCAAATGTATCAAATGTCAAGGGCCTCATAAGGATAACCTTTGCGATAAAGATGTTGAAAAATGTGTTTATTGTGGGGAAAGCCCTCATGATGATCTTTCAGTGTGCGCTGCATTTAAGCTGCGTAAAGACAAAATGAAGCTTTCTTTAAAAGCACGGTCTAAGCGCACATATGCAGAAATGCTCAAAACGGTCATACATGTCTCCCCTTTGGAAACCGAAAACGGTTTTTCAAATCTTGCGGAGCCAGAGGAATCTGACTCTGACGGAAATAGTGAAGATACCTCGTTTGTCACTCCTCAAGGGTCTGTTAAGAGGAGATTAACAAACCACAAAATACCAAAAAAGACACCTAAAATTATACCTTCAAAAAAAGATCCCCGTGTTAAAGCTAAAAAGCCAAATTTAAAACCAAAAACTGTGCCTCCTGGTTTGTCAAATTCACAAACCAATCCAGGAACTAGCTCAAGAAAAGACAATAATCCAGTGGGCTCCATTTCACATTCACCAACAGGATTACTGAAATTTTCGGAAATTGTAGAATGGATTTTCGCTGCATTCAATATTTCTGAACCTCTAAAGACCATCATAACAGCATTCCTTCCAATAGCTAGAACTTTTTTGAAACAGTTATCAGCTCAATGGCCAGCTCTTTCAGGTTTTGTATCATTTGATGGATAATTTATCATCCGCCGCAAATGATTCAATCACTGTCCTGCAGTGGAATTGTCGAAGCATCATGCCAAAACTTGATTCATTTAAAGTTTTGTTGCATAGTCAAAAATGTGATGTATTTGCTTTGTGCGAAACATGGCTTACATCAAACATAGCCTTAAATTTTAATGACTTTAACATTATACGTCTCGACAGAGACTCCCCGTATGGTGGAGTGCTTTTAGGAATTAAGAAATGTTATTCCTTTTATAGATTAAACATTCCTTCGACTTCTAGTATAGAAGTTGTTGCTTGTCAAATAAACATTAAAGGAAAGGACATTTGCATTGCTTCGGTATATATTCCTCCAAGAGCTCAAGTTGGACAACGACAGCTTAATGAAATTGTCGAAGCCCTTCCTGCTCCATGTTTGATTTTAGGAGATTTCAATTCGCACGGAATGATGTGGGGTTCCGTTTACAATGATAGCAGATCATCTCTAATATATAATATTTGCGACAATTTTAGCATGACGGTACTAAATATGGGTAGCATGACACGGATCCCAAGACCTCCTGCACGTCCAAGTGCATTAGATTTATCTCTTTGTTCGACTTCAATTCGACTAGATTGCACCTGGAAAGTATTTCCTGATTTACATGGTAGCGATCATTTACCAATCATCATCTCAATTAGCAGTAACAAAGGCATTGCTAATTCAGTTAATATTCCATATGATTTGACAAAAAATATTGACTGGATTAAATACCAAAGTAATATTTCAAGTGTCTTAACTTCAATGGAAGAGCTTCCCCCACTTGAAGAATATGACTTCCTCGTTTGTTCGATTCTGGAGGCCGCAGAACAAGCCCAAACCAAACGATTTCTTGGTCCATCGTCTAACAGAAGACCTCCAAATCCTTGGTGGGACAAAGAGTGCTCAGATGCTAAACACGCGAAACAAAATGCTTTCAAGACGTTTTTAAAACGAGGAGGAGGAACTCCTCAGAATTTTGAAAAATTCTTGGTTTTAGAAACCAAGTACAAGAACATACTTCGGGTTAAGAAATGCAGCTATTGGAGACATTTTGTGGAAGGTTTGTCAAGAGAAACCTCAATGAGCACTCTTTGGAATACGGCCAGACGAATGAGGAATCGTAACGTAGGAAATGAGAGTGAGGAGTACTCGAATCGATGGATATTTGATTTTGCGAGGAAAGTTTGTCCAGATTCCGTTCCTACGCATAGCATTGTTAGGGAGTCTTCTTCAAATGATGATTCCATTGATAGCCCCTTTTCAATGATGGAATTTTCCATAGCACTCATGTCTTGTAACAATAACGCTCCTGGATTGGACAGAATTAAATTCAACTTGGTGAAGAATCTGCCCGACCTCGCAAAAAGACGTTTGTTGGAATTGTTCAACAAGTTTCTTGAGCAAAATATTGTTCCACCTGACTGGAGACAAGTGAAAGTTATCGCCATTCAAAAGCCGGGGAAACCAGCTTCCAATCACAACTCATATAGACCCATTGCGATGTTGTCCTGCATCAGAAAATTGTTCGAAAAAATTATTCTACGACGTCTCGACACTTGGGTCGAGACGAACGGTTTGTTGTCAGATACTCAGTTTGGCTTCCGTAGAAATAAAGGGACGAATGATTGCCTTGCATTACTTTCGTCTGACATCCAAATTGCCTTCGCTCAAAAGCAACAAATGGCATCTGTATTTTTAGACATTAAAGGAGCATTTGATTCAGTTTCCATTGATGTTCTTTCAGACAAGCTCCACCAACATGGACTCCCAGCGGTTATAAATAATTATTTGCACAACCTTTTGTCAGAGAAACGCATGCATTTTTCACATGGCGATTTGGCAACAATCAGAATTAGCTACATGGGTCTCCCGCAAGGCTCATGCCTCAGTCCGCTCCTCTATAATTTTTACGTGAATGACATTGACAGCTGTCTAGTAACCCCATGTACACTAAGACAATTGGCAGATGATGGCGTGGTTTCAGTTACTGGATCCAAAGCTATTGATCTGCAAAAACCATTGCAAGATACCTTAGATAAATTGTCCGTTTGGGCTGTTCATCTTGGTATCGAATTCTCTGCGGAGAAAACAGAGCTGGTCGTCTTTTCAAAAAAGCATGATCCCGCGCAACTTCAGCTTCATATGATGGGAAGAATTATCGAACAGGTTTTGACTTTCAAATACCTCGGGGTGTGGTTTGATTCCAAATGCACGTGGGGAGGACACATTAGGTATCTGATAACGAAATGCCAACAAAGAGTAAATTTTCTTCGAACAATAACAGGGTCTTGGTGGGGTGCTCATCCGCAAGATCTAATAAAATTGTATCAGACAACGATACTTTCAGTGATGGAATATGGATGCGTTTGTTTTCGTTCCGCTGCAAATTCTCATATTATCAAACTTGAGCGAATTCAGTACCGTTGTTTGCGAATTGCTTTAGGCTGCATGCATTCGACACATACAATGAGTCTTGAAGTTCTGGCGGGAGTTCTTCCATTAAAAGATCGATTTTGGGAGCTTTCATCACGCCTGCTAATAAGATGTGATGTGCTGAATCCCATGGTAATTAATAATTTCGAACGACTAGTCGAGCTTCGATCTCAAACAAAATTCATGACAGTATATTTTAACCATATGTCACAGGAAATCAACCCTTCAAGATATATTCCTATCCGTGTCAGCCTCCTAAATGTACCTGACTCAACTTTATTTTTCGACACATCCATGCAGCGCGAAGTGCGTGGAATCCCGGACCACCTACGCTCTATGGAAATCCCAAAAATATTTTCAAGTAAGTTCAGGCATATTAACTCTGAGAAAATGTTTTACACGGACGGATCGCGAATGGAAGAAGCGACAGGGTTTGGTATGTTCAACAATAATGTTTCGGCCTCATTCAAGCTTCAAGAACCTGCATCTGTTTATATAGCAGAGTTAGCAGCAGTTCATTATAGCTTGAATGTAATCGTCACATTATCTCCAAACCATTATTTCCTCTTCACAGATAGTCTGAGTGCAATTGAAGCCATTCGCTCAAACGCTGCTGGCAAAAATGAACCGTTTTTCTTGGGTAAAATAAAACAGTGTCTGAACGACATATTGAATAATAATTATCTAATCACAATAGTTTGGGTTCCGGCTCATTGCTCCATTCCAGGCAATGAAAGAGCCGATATTTTAGCCAAACGTGGTGCTATTGAGGGTGAAATTTATGAGAGACCGATTGCTTTCAACGAATTCTATAGCGCGTCTCGCCAAAGAACACTTGCCAGCTGGCAAGCTTCTTGGGATAAAGATGATCTGGGTCGGTGGATGCACTCAATTATTCCTAAAATATCGACAAAGGCATGGTTCAGGGGACTGGATGTGAGTAGAGATTTCATTCGTGTGATGTCCAGACTCATGTCCAATCACTACACGTTAGATGCACATCTCCTTCGAATTGGACTTTCCGAGACTAATCATTGTGCTTGCGGCGAAGGTTACCGCGATATTGACCATGTTGTTTGGACATGCGTGGAGTTTCGTGATGTCAGATCTCAACTAATAAATTCCTTGCGTACCCAAGGTAGACTATCCAATGTCCCAGTTCGCGACATTCTTGCTTGTCGTGACCTTCCATACATGAAACTTCTTTATCATTTCATTAAATCCATTGGAGTTCCAATTTAAATTTTATTTTATGTTAAACTGTTTTCTCTTCCATGAGTTCAACCAATAGCCAACTATAGGATATTGAATATAAGTGGTGAACTGATACAAACAATCCTGAAATAGTTATAAGATCATGTACAAAATAAATGTATTTTATTTAATGTAATTAAAATAGCAACTCGCTTGATAAAAACAGTGTTTAGATTAACTAATGAGCACCAACATACTAATATGATATTCGAAATGTATTAGGTTTAAACTACTATGTATTGTGGATGCCACGGCGAAGAAAAACTTATGTATATTGCCTATGAAATAAACGTATTTATGAAAAAAAAAAAAAAACAGCAAATTGAAAGTGTACTTGTCTTTTTGGGCGATATTTACCGGTTGCATCCTCAGTGTAGGCATGAAACTTACACACTGTTGTATTTCTCCTCCACATTCAGCCAAAGGTCTATGAAACAAATTTCTACGATTGATTGGGAACTTCTATCGCATCCGCTATATTACCAGATCTGGAGCCTTCTTATTATTGCTTCATTTTATCAACGGTACACGAGCTGATTGAGAAACACTTACAAACTTTTGGGGATGTACACAAAAGGTTCCATGAAAGAATCAATGAGCGGCGGAAATTTCTTTTAAGATGGTATTCTTCAATAGCTAAAGAGATGAACAAAATCTGTAGGAAGCGAGAGCCAATACTTTGGAAACGAAATAATTTGCAATCGTTCTTTAATATTCGACTATTTTTTTATGAGAAAAAAGATATTTTTAGTAAAAGTCAAAGCGATTATTAGAGGATCACAACTTGGGCTCACTTTTAGCGACATCCAGATATGAGATTTTGTTTCTTCGTTCAACATACAATGTTTTATCTATTTCTTTCAGCTTTTAAGAATAGTTCTGTCTGAGAAAATTCTTCTTTTATTTTCATTGTATTTCTCATCTTAAGGAAGTTGATTTGAATGATAAAAGTCTCTCGCGAATCTACTCACTCAACGGGGCGAACGACTATGGTAAGGTTGAAACCGAGGTTAATTAATGAATAATAAATAATGGATTATCTACTCACTACTTCTGCTGTATGTTGAGTAAATAGGAGGAAAATAATGGTTATTATGGTTGTTTGTAGATTTTTTTTCGGTGAGAATTGAAAAAAGGGGGGTAGGTAATGTCAGAGACATAACTGGATGTCGTGAATACGAAAACAACTGACATGTTCCTTAACACTTCCGAATATCAATTAGTTGATCAATTGTATGAATTGTGCAAGCATTCCCCTTTTCCACATTTTTCGCAAAAACAAAGAAGACTTCACTTTATCTAGATTACTGTGAACTTCACACAGCGAAAAGTGCAAAAATCAAATCAAATAGTTCTAGATTTGCACTAAACTGAGGATATTTCCCTTCGATTTGCGAGCAAGAAATCCTAATAGTTCTTTAGAAAACTTTTAGAGCCATTAGAACGGCTGACCGTTGTTTTTTCACCAATGTAAATGACTGGCAGCTGTGACGTAATCGCTCTTGTCGGAAGCGAAACTAGCTTTGCAAACGACACAAAATACATCTGCTCGCAGTGGCGATACAATCCAAACTAATCCAATTTTTGTTGAGAGGTTTGTTTTTTTCTGATTTCGTTTGTAGCTTTTTCACTAATGAGCGCTCCTAACGGCTATAAAAATAGCCGCATATAGAATTTCTATGTCGATTATTTCATTTCGGATTTGCATAATTTATTGAAAGAAACTATTAATATGCTGTAGGGATTCGTTTCTAGCATTCAGAAGGACCAAATTGAGGAACTCACTACGATATTCAACATTTTTCGGAACATTTTTCTCGAACGATTTGTTGTACAGCAGCAGATATTTTGTTCTCTTCCTCAGAACGCGTTCTGATTGGCTGGTGTTGACATGGGTCGAATGAGACAGGTTTTTCAATAGTGTACTATTGAAATACTTCAATGCTTTTGCTATACACGTTTAAGTTGAAAAATTTCAGTTCTATTGGTAGTTAGATTATATGAATCCTTTCACAGATCACTGAGCTATGAGCTTTAAAAATACGAGCAAGGCAAACGCGCCTTATGAATTATCCTCTTTGATACTCGTTTATACCAAACATTTCAGAAAAGTTTAATTTTGAACTATTTAAGATTATGTCACACAACTGATAATTTTATCATAAAATTGTGATCATATTTCCGATGGCATGTAGCAAAAATTATGTTGATTCGTTAGATACAACAAGAGATATTCACGACCAAAAACTTATCACTCTCTCAGAGGGTAAATTTGGAAAAGGCACCCCATAGTAAAGTAAGTCATATTCACGACAAAAGTTGTTTTAATCCACTTAGTGGTGTAATGATGCCTTTCTCATATTACTCATAACATCATAAATATTACTGTGGAATTCGCTAAAACAACTGTTCATTGAATAGAAATAGGAAAGTTTGTTCGGACTTTATCTAACAAACTCTACAAATCATGATTACCCTGTATTTCTGGAACCGGAAGTAGTATTCACAACAACTTTAGTAATTGCGTATGAAACTGTATGACTTTTCCTTTGAACCTATAAGTTTGTGAAAATCGATTTGGTCACTATTTCCAATACTTCCGAAACCGGATTCAGATGAACGAATGGTTAGTTTGTCAGCAACAAATATGACCTCCAAATTGGAACAGTTTTGAGCCTAGTTAAACCTATACTTACTATCTCAAGCTCTATTTCGATTAAACCAATTAAACGAAATTTAACAAACGAAACGAATCTGCGTTACTGTTACTTCTGCATATGTAAATTAAGTTAAACAGCATGAATCAGCAGCATAAAACATGTAGTAGGATTATTGTTATTATTATTATTATTATTCCTTCGATTTCTTTATAGCGTGTACGAAATAGAACAAAGCACGCATCGTTCGTTTTGGGTCGTCTTCTTCCACGGTACCTCCACGTACCGGTGTTGTACATATTGTCATTCTATATGGCTATTTGAAAACTTTGACAATCACCGCCCTGTAACTGCGGAACCGAAGGTCGGATCCGGATGAAATTTCACAATAGCTTTAAAGATAATATGAGCTTTAATTCAAATTAAGATTTGTGAAAATCGATTCAAGCAGCAGATTCTATTTTTGGAGTTTTTCTTCACCACTTTCGGTGCTTCCGAAATAGGAAATGAGGGGACCGGTAGTACCGAATTAAGTTTTTATGTTTTTGACCATCGTTCTTGAAAAAATACTTATGAAATTGCCACTTATCACGCTTCAGTTCCGGAACCGGAAATCGGATTCGGATAAAATGTTCGAGAAAACTACAAGACCTTTAGTTTGAATCTTAGTTTGTGAAAATCGGTTAAGCCTTTGCAGAGAAAATTAAGTGCACACTTTGTCTCTAATTTTCACTTATTACCATGTAACTCTGGAACCGAAAGTCGGATCCAAATGAAATTCAATAGCAGCCTATGGGACTATAAGACCTTTTATTTTAATCTAAGTTTGTGAAAATCGGTTCAGCCATCTCTGAAAAAAGTGAGTGCATATTTTTTTCCATTTGTTTGGTACACCTCATCCTATATCTCCGGAACCAGAAGTATGATCGGGATGAATCAGGATGTATCGGGATGAAATTCAATAGCAGGCTATGGGACCATGAGACCTTTCATTCAAATCCTAGTTTGTGAAAATCGGCTAAGTCATCTCTGAGAAAAATGGGTGCATATTTTTGTTACACACACACATACAGACATTTTGCGTACTCGACGAAATGAGTCGAATAGTATATGACATTCGGCCCTCCGTTCTTTGGTTAAAAAATCGGTTTTCACAGTGATTGCATAGCTTTTCTATATGAGAAAGGCAAAAAACAGAAAAAAAAGAAAATAAGATTAAAAAAAAAACAAACAGCCAATAATTAAACAAAGTTGCGGTGTCCAGAACAAATGAAAAAAAAATGATTATGATTAATCATTCCATTCCTTGGAATCGGTAGTAGATCTTTAGTTAGGATACTTGTCAAACTATTACAAGAAAATCCGATTATTTTCATTACGGTTATCGGCTGCCCTTCGGCTTTGTCGTATTGACAACTAACGAATGATGTGACAGATTCCAAGACAACCGGATGTCTGGTTCGTGCACCGTACATTCTGTTGAGATCGTATTGTTTATCAACATTTATCCCAGATCTTCTCCCAGATCCCTACAAATACATTTCCTATTCTGTGACACTCGGGAAGATGCAGTGGTATCCGCGGCAGAGCTAATAAATATAATTTTCATTGACTCAAAATATACGAAAATGACGAAAAATAAATGTCACTCTCAGTTCCACTTGTAAATTATGAGAACGAGATCCATGTCCATGTGCTTATTTTGTTTACTCTTTCATACTGTGCAGTATCAATATTCAACTGTAGCTTTGAGAATCGATAATGGCAGAAAGCCATACACAATGATTTTTACCTGTTGGTGCTCGTATCTGCAGTATCTTTGGTGTCCAAAGAGGTTCTAGAGCGTACTAACTTTGATTTGTTTCTAGACTCTCTTTATAGCCAAACTTCACAGATTTTTAATATATTGAAGAAAGAATGAGAATTGAAATTCAACTACATTTTTATGCGATTGATATATTATCTCTCCGTTTGTTTTCAATACCATTTTTTTACGAATGAGACAGTAAAATCGAAGATCGGACTGTTAGATTGAATTCTTTCATCGCGGTCATAAGAAACACCGAGTGTCGGACTAACATTTCTTTCCTTCCTCAGTTAGCACAGATGCTGGTCGTGACCGGCATCGCTATGTACCATTAAATGAATTGTTTTGAATGAGTGTTTATGCACAATATGTAATATTTAACTTCTTCGAGATATTGCAAATCCGGATTCAAACTTTCGTCTACGAATTCGCTGGGAGCGGTGAAAATATCTTTGTTACAAATTTTCACCATATAATTTATCTACCATTTTCATTGTACTAACCGTTGCCAGGTTACAAAAATATCTTATTAAGATACCTGGCAGTTACATTTTTCTGTTCGGGAATGAGCTACCGACCGGAATGACACACGCAAAACACAGCTTGCGAAAAGTTGAAATTCAATAAACAACCACCCCAGCCCCCGGGGTGGTGCTCGGTTTTGCGGTGAGTACTCTTTGCTGTTTGAAAACTCCTCCGGTGACGAAAAGAAACTTTCCTTCGCTGCAGTGAGGACAATGAAGTGCACTGCATAATATCCGGTAAGGAGTTTAACAGGTGGCGAATGGAATGGGGTGCAACCGACAGAAACTCCAGCAGCCACACACGGCTTGCTAGGATTCGATTTAGGTTCCTTCCCGTAGTGCCGTCACAAACCATTAGAGGACTTATTGTGTTTGTGCATATGCAAATATTTAAGCTTGTGAGAACGCAGCATAAAGGATTAATGAAATGCTGATATAGAAATGGGGTTGATTTGTGAGTCTTAGTATGTATGTCGGGAATGAAACAAACAAAAAAAAATGCGGTTGATCGGCTGTAATTTATTGCAATTTAGCAACTTCCCTCATACCAAGCAGCTGGACGTGATTCCCGGTGCAATTGCAAAAGAACGAACAATGAACAAAAGTGGGCTGGAATGCGATACTGACCTGAGTCAATCGTGCAGAAATTAACTTTAATCCCATAAAGAGATTAAGCAAATCATACTATATGTTCGGAGGCTGGGCATAGTTTGATGAATGGGCTGGGCTTTTCATTTAGAATGAAATTATTTTGAAATAATTTCACTCGTCATGTCATTGAACGGTGTTTGACTACTTGGCGAACTGTTCATCTGAGATGATTATTTCAAAGTGTCCTACAAATTACCACAGTCATTAAGCAGTAATTGCTTCAAATTAATTGATGGTTCTGCGCTAAGGTTTTGTAGCCTACAACCGGAGCCACTTGTTTCTAATCACCCGATGGTATGCCGCTATTAGTAAGTGAATATGATCATTTCGGCCGGGTTCCCCATCGTAGTTCCTTCGGTGGCCCTGTCAGTCAGTATCTGCCACTGGTGCAGAATAGGAAGAACAATTAAACATTAAATTTAATGTGTCAACATGATGAGCTCGTTTTCGCCACCGCACACGCATACCAATAACGATAAATTTCAATTACGACAAAATTCCAGTTTGCTTCCCTGCGTGGTGTAACTTCTAGCTAGCTTAACTTTCTATGCATTTTCGAAACAACGGTGCTGGTGATCTCTGATTTATGCTAATAGTTGACATCGTTTGGTCAGTGCATTTCTGAAAAACCCTAAACACGCTGCTGGCGTCATACGTTCAGAAGTAGCTATCAAAACATTTGATCAACACCGTTCACCACGTGATTCAATTAAGTCCTGCATCCTGTTGAATGGGTTTTGTGACAGACGCTGATTTTTCTCTGGCACTCAGTTGACAATGAAAAATACTCCCTCGAGATATTCGGGCACGTTTTTTGCTAAAATTGACCAACGGTCAGTTGACAAACACATATGCAAATCGATTAGGTAAACATCATTAGGCAAATGGATGGTTTCTGCATTCATTTTTGCACCCATCTAATATTTTCTGTTGCTACTAACATTCAATTAAAGAAGCTCGTTGTTTTCGAAACAAACCAGAAAACATTTACGCCTAGATTCATACGTAGTCTTGTGCGACACGTGGTGTGTCATCTGGCGTTTGTTTTGATGCTGTTTCTTTCTTCACGCCTGACTGCTCGGCATACCGCACGACGTTCACGCACCACCCACCACTGCCCATATATATATATATGCGTTCCTCACCTTTCGGCTTCGTGTCAGGAGGCATTGCGTTTCTCGACATTTAAGCGGTTCAGTGAAATCACCAATAAAATTATAACGTTATTGTCGTCGCCCGCGAATTAGACAATTACTGCCAGCCGAAACAATTTTCCATCGCATCAACCGCTACAGCAGACCACAAAATGTGAAATTTTCCTGCTGCCATATGTTAGTTCGATTGGAAGCATCTCAATTAGCGGCTAAAAGTGCGTTAAACCTAGAAGGGTGTTTCTATTTTTCATTTTCGAACCTGTGGTCATTCGGTTCCCTTGTGGTACCGCATAACGTTGTGGAAAATCGAAACTCCGAAAGTTATCTAAATTATAGACAACAGGCACGTGATGGCAAAAGGGCGGCTAGGTTCGGAACAGTTCGGGATATCACACAATTATATGCTGCGGTGGTGAGTTCAATGTGCTACTACGGTTTTAATTGAGCCATTTTGTACCACTAGCATCAAAATGATTAAGTGTGATTAGATTGGTGTAAAATTACTTGAAATGAAATATTGTTTGTTGCAAATGAAATACGAATATCACAAAGCAAAAATTTTCAGTGCAGGAACCGTTTTAATAAAACCTCGAGAAATACGTATTTTTTTATCACAATCTTACTCGAGTTTAGTTCATTTTTTGGCTGTCAAAATAATTACAAATCTGAATTTCCGGTGAAATAACTCAAAGAATCTGGTGAATGAATATTTTCATAAAAAGTCTCAAATAGTCAGAAGTTTGGATGAAAGAAATGATTAGGCCTAGGCAGACCTGTTTGTCTTTCCGGATGTACCAGTCCCCAATTTCCACCTGTGAAAGCACCGGAACTAGTATTCAAAAGACACCGGAATGGAATTCAGATCGTTTTTTCACAAATCATTGAAATGAGTACCGCAAACTCATGTCTCAATGAGAGGCACTATGATCTCATCAAACGCTCGAGTTCAACTCCCGGTTCCCAAGTTTTACAGTGAGGCGAAAAATTTGTTACAAATATTAAATACAAACCGTTATAACTTTTGGGTTTTGTTTATTCATAGACAATCATATAGGCACCACAAAATACTACCTTGATCAAAAAGTTCAAGGAATCACTACCATGTGGCGCTTTCAGTCACCCGATTAGATTTCTGCCGTTGATATTGTATCAAATTTTCAGTTTGATACCTGGACATTTGTAAAAGTTACGCTGAATTGAGTACATCAGCGATTGTGCATGTCATCGATTATGTACAATTTTCAAAATGAAGACATTGCAAATGTTAAAAGAGTCTTTCGACAACGAACAGTCGTTTATCAGTGGCACGAACGTTTCAGAAGTGGCCGTAAGTCTGTGAATGATGATGAGAGAAGCGGTAGGGTCTAAATGATGAAAAAAAAATATATTGTCGTGAATACGACTTACTTTACTATGGGGTGCCTTTTCAAAATTTACCCTCTGAGAGAGTGATAAGTTTTTGATCGTGAATATCTATTGTTGTATCTAATGAATCAACATAATTCTTGCGACATGCCATCGGAAATATGATCACAATTTTATGATAAAATTTTCAGTTTTGTGACATAGTCTCAAATAATTCAAAATTGAACTTTTCTGAAATGTTTGGTATAAACGAGTATCAAAGAGGATAATTCATAAGGCGCATTTGCCTTTCTCGTATTTTTAAAGCTCATAGCTCAGTGATCTGTGAAAGGATTTATATAATCTAACTACCAATAGAATCGAAATTTTTCAATTTAAACGTGTATAGCAAAAGCATTGAAGTATTTCAATAGTAC
The DNA here is from genome assembly GCF_030247185.1 of Malaya genurostris. Lineage (NCBI taxonomy): Eukaryota > Metazoa > Arthropoda > Insecta > Diptera > Culicidae > Malaya > Malaya genurostris. Next base: position 132,209,638 of record NC_080570.1, read on the forward strand.
ACTATTGAAAAACCTGTCTCATTTGCTCCATGTCAACACCAGCCAATCAGAATGCGTTCTAAGGAAGAGAACAAAATATCTGCTGCTGTACAACAAATCGTCCGGGAAAAATGTTCCGAAAAGTGGTGAATATCGCAGTGAGTTCCTCAATTTGGTCCTTGTGAATGCTAGAAACGAATCCCTACAGCATATTGATAGTTTCTTTCAATAAAATATGCAAATCCGAAATGAAATAATCGACATTAAAATTCTGTATGCGGCTATTTTTATAGCCGTTAGGACCGCCCATTAGTGAAAAAGCTACAAACGAAATCAGGTAGAAACAAGCCTCTCAACAAAACTTGAATCAGTTTGGATTGTATCGCCACTGCGAGCAGATGTGTTTTGTGTCGTCTGCACGCTTCCGACAAGAACGATTACGTCACAGCTGCCAGTCATTAGCATTGGGAAAAAAACAACGGTGGAGAGCATTGCACAATATCAGCCGTTCTAATGGCTCTAAAAGTTTTCTAAAGAACTATTAGGATTTGTTGTTTGCAAATCGTGGGAAATATCCTCAGTTTACTGCAAATCAAGAACAGTTTGCTTAGATTTGTGCACTTTTCGCTGTGTGAAATTCACAGTAATCGAGATCAAGTGAAGCTTTCTTTGTTTTTGCGAAAAATGTGAAAAAGGGGAATGCGTGCATAATTCATACAATTGATATTCGGAAGTGTTAAGGAACATGTCAGTTGTTTTCGTATTCACGACATCCAGTTATGTCTCTGACATTACCCACCCGCCTTTTTTTTTTGCGATTTTGGTTCAAATAAATTCAATTTATTAAATTAACGTTCAACAAAATAAATTCAAATGTTTTGCATGATAAAAAGCCTCATTCGAACCACATTATGTAATTATTTCATGGAAAAATATTGGGAAATAAGTCGGTAAAGAAGTATTTTTGAGGATGCTTCTTAAAAATCACGAGTTTTTCTAGACCCTTAACATTTCTGTTTGAATTTTTTATAATATTTTTAATTTTTGGTGGTTTTTCATAGTGAAAACTACGATTTTTCACAAAGAATTCGCCATTTTGTAGCCGTAAAACCTTCCCAAAGTAACAAACAACGAAAAGGAAAACGTTGGGGTCTGGTTTTTTATATGTAGAAAGTGTTTACAAAATTTGAAAACAAATTGGTGCAGTAGATTTTAAATGACGATGAACACGGACTTTCAAAACCTGCTTCCGAGATAAACGCGTCCAAAGTTTTTTATCTTTAGAATCAATTTATTACTCAAAGGAGCCACATATTTTCTTCTATAATTTGTTATACTGAAACATTTCAAGAATGTTTTGTCAAGTTTTTAAGTCAATCGAAACATAAATCTTGGGCCTGTGGTATCTAGCTATTACTGCTTCGCAGTATGAGATAGGCAAAGATAAAGGCCCATAACATACTGATTTATGTTCCGATGAGCTTGAAAATTTCATAGAATATTCTTGAAATGTTTCACTATAGGAGAATACAAAGAAAATAATAAATGATTTTTCAAAAGTATTAGACCCTACCCGCCCCTTAATGTTCCGAATCTGAATATATTGTAAAGGTTTTAAAGCGTATTGTTAAGCTGAATTGAATTTTGGAACGACATCCAAACATCGATTTCCGGCACCTACAGAAAAAAATGACAGATGAAATGCATATTCAATCAAATCCTTACTTCGATAAGGTGCCTAATAATATTTTCAGTTTATTCATATTTTGCAGCATACGAACACAGCCAAACTTGTGTAGTAGAAAGATCATACGAAAAATAGTGTCAGTGATAAAACTTTTGTTTAGAAAAGTTTTGAATGCTTGAAAACCTTTCTGTATGAGAAAGGCAAAATAAGGGGACGCTTTAAAATACTTTCCTCTAAGTGCACCTTTCAACGATTTTTTTTCACCGCTCACTCGTCTCGAAGATGGCTGAACCGATATCAATAAGGTTAAGCTCATTTGCAAGCTACTATTGAACCACTAATCAAGATCGAAGAGTTACTCAACCGCACATCTTTCATCGGTTGAACTTTCTTGAAGATGACTCAATGAATTTCGATAAATATAGGCTTATTTGAAAGCTAACAATGTCAAATATAACACCACAATTTTTCGGAGATGAACGTTTCGATTAGACTTAGACTCGTTTGAAAGTTACTATCAGATAATTCGATACGCTCACAATCACTGCACTCAGCATCTTAGAGCTTAAGCAGTGTGCTTTCAAACTTATATGACTCAATACAAAGGATTTGCGAAAAGGATTTTCATAGTAAGGCCAGCGCTTCATTCTACCGCTAAAGTTAAAAATTAATTTCAGCTCGCGCCTGCGGTCACTTGGGTGTATTTGAGCGAGAGCGCGTGAGTGCGATTCATATGAAGAGAATGTGGTTCACTCGTTTATTAACCGCAAGCACACACATGCACACACAAAGTCTGCCTATTCGACACTGAGAAGAAGTGCGCTTTCCTTTTTGTGTGATGTTCGTTGGCGGGGCCTCCCCAGTGGTGAAATGAATCTTACTCGATGGTGTATTTTTCTCTAGTGAAATACCTTCACTGCCGAATATCTTATTGCTAGTTTCCCGTTTATCAGCAGAAAGTATCAGTGCTGAATAAGATGAAGGTTTCGGTAGAGAAACTTTTTTACTTCAAAAATGTTCCTCTTGCAACATACGGAAGTTTTTTCATTCGTCGACCATATTTTTTGCAAAAAGTTGGTTAAAAAAGTACAGGTGTGTAATGTCAGACATAACTGGATGTCGTGAATACGAATAAAACTGACACTCTTTCTTTATACTTCCTAATATCAATTAGTTGATCGATTGTGTTAATTGTGCAAGCTTTCCCATTTTTCACTACTAGAATTTGAAACGATACACCCAAACTACAGTACAGATGAGTTACATCAAACATTCTAACACAAATATTACAAAATAACCAATATAATTCTTTATGATAAAATAATTTTAATTTTAGATTTGCAAAGAAGCAATCTTTATAGTTCTTTAGGTAACATTTAGAGCCATTAGAAGGGCTGACTTTGCAAAATGTTTCACATTGTTGCCCATTTCCCGTTGTATTTTGCTCCAATGCAAACGACCACCAACAGGATGATTTAATCGATCTTCTTCGAAGGGAAACTGGCTCTGCGACCTGAGCGTTTGAGGTTTTGTACAACGCTAAAGGTCTGCTTTCATTACTAGTGACTGCTGCTCTCGACGATAGAAGTCCACATGAAATCACGACCTGAGCGTTTGAGGCTCTATACCACGCAAAAGGTCTGCTTTCATTGACGACTGCTCCACTTGACGGCTGAAGTCCAAATACGAGCACGACCTGAGCGTTTGAGGTTTGGTACCACGCAGAAGGTGCACTCCTCATTTTTTCCCCTTTTATACGTAGTCAGTCGAAGATATGTGCCTGACTACCTCAAAATCGTCGTCCTTGCGCGAAAAAGCCAAGCAAAAGTAAAGAGTTTTCCGCGATGTTTTCAAAGTTTGAGAAAACTTAATTTTTGAGTTATTTGTGGTTATCTCACGCTGTTCAAAATATGGTCGTCAAATGGTGAGATAACTAAGTCCTCACAAGTCCCTATCTCATGCCTCCCCGTCTATGATGACATTTGGTCAATAGAACGGCGTCGACTGGGTGCTATCGCCTTCTGCGTTAGTAGCAGAATGAGAGGGTGCGAAATGGCTTGTAGGTTGAAGCCCATCCTAAAGTGCAATGTTTATCATAGTATATTGTAACATATAATTCTGTCGTTTATTACATCATGTATTATTAGTATTATTTTTATTATGAGAAGAGCGTAACTCACACTGCGACAGTACTGTTATATTATATCATAGCATATTGTTTCATATATTATCGCCCTTCACTATTTTATGTTATTATGGTATTATACTGCATTGCATCATAGCGTATTATATTATATAATTATATTATATTTTATTATATTATATTATATTGTATTCTACTATATTATGTTATATTATATTGCATTATGTTGTATTATATTATATTATATTATATTATATTATATTATATTATATTATATTATATTATAGGGTTTATTATGAGTAGTACTACGTACCTCTGCGCAAAATATAAATTTGTTTTCCTTATAAGTTATCATTTTTAAAGTAATCTTTTAACTAACTATCAAGGTCGTTACAAGGTGAGCTTGGTCCTCACTGGTTCCTGTTTCATGCCTACACGTGTGTCTGTGGTGACAATCGGTCGATGGAATGCGTTGATGGCAGAATGAGAGGATGAGAAATGACATATAAATTCAAGTAATATAATATCATAGCATATCGCAACATATCATTTTATTCATTCTATTATTTATTATATAATTCATTGTACTATATTAGATTCGTTTTTTATTATTATTTTCATTATTATATTTACTGTTTTTATTATTAATTTGTCATCATAATAATAACATATATTATTTTTATAGATGTGGATATTATCATTGTTATTAGAAGAGAAATATTCTACTTCCTGCAGTATTGCGAAGATAGAAGAGCATAACTGACACTCTACACTAAATGTTATTTTATATATTGTTTTATGATATATTATATTATATTGTATGACATTGTATTATATTATATTAAATTAAAATATATTATATTATATTATGTTATATTATATTATTTTGTAATCTATTATATCTTTTCATGTTATATTAATTTCATTACACTATGTTTCATTGTATTTTTCAATATAAAACATTTTGCACGGGGTCGTAAAGGGTAGGGAGCATCAGGGCATCGGACGAATTGACGACTAGACGAGGGATTGTGGATAGCCAGCCCAAGTCACTTGAAGGAAACTTGTTTCCTTCTGAAGGTTTGAAATGAGTCTGACGCGCCCTTCTCAAACAAACCATCAGGCGGGTTCAAGCATGTATAGCGAAATGCTTCATCCATGCACTGGATATTATGGTTGGAAGAGCATCTTTTATTCCCGCGGAATACGAGTAAGTGACTCTACTTACATATCCGCCCAACCCTTTTTGTTCGCTTTTCGGTAACAGCTATAGTAAGAAAGTGAATGGATGAGTCATATCGGGGCTACTGTAAGTCTACCCGCATCCACTGGCAAGTCCTTGAACTGATGGTGGCTTTACTTCACATCACATCACACATCACATCTCACGCTGTTCAAAATATTGTCCTATATTCCTGATCATATTTTTGATGAAATGGTGAAAGAATTATGTTGCTACCGTTTTTTTTGTTTCAATTATAGAGGCTTTAACATCTTAGGTCATTCGCCTCTTCGGACCAGAAAATCTTTCTGACCCTATGTGCGGGGTTGGGAATCGAACCCAGGCGGGCTGCGTGAAAGGTATCGACTATCCCATCACGCTACACCCGTCCCCCTTGCTACCGTTAATACAAGTCGAGATATTCACGATTAAGTTCTGCCCATTCTTCCATATGGCTAATTTTGAAAAGGCACCCCATAGTAAAGTAAGTCGTATTCACGACAAAAATCTAGCCCTTTTCAAAAGACAGAGTAGAAAAATGTTGAGAAAACGTAGAACACATCACGAAAAGAGCAGGCAAATTTAAACAAAAGGAGTGTCACAATCGATTCAACTGAGCTTGACATCAATGCAGATTTAAAATTCATATTCAAATGTTCATTGATGTGGTATCAAGATCTCACTTCGAGAAAAACGGCATGCTTTGATTTTCGTCATGTGAAAATTTCAAATTTTTTAGGACTGTATGCAAAGCGGCTTTCTGTGAAAAAATCTTACTGCCCAGAAAGTTTATTTCAAACCTATTTAATGCATTAAGTCATACTTTTGAAAGCTGAAACATGTAAAATTACACACCTGCTTGAAAGACGGGTGTGTTTGACACATCATTCAAATAATTATTGTAAAACTCAGTCATTTTACGAATTACGTTAAAGACTGTCCCAGAAAGTATGGACGCACTTTGATTTCGCTGTAAATAATTCACTAGTGTTAGATATTCAAATTTTATTCGATATACTTATAATATTAGACTACAACAACAGAATATTATCCTCAGCATTTGCTACTTAGCCATTGTAGACTAGCTGGCGCACCTTCTTTCAAACGTTCCTCATTAAATTCCGTACAGACTTCTTGGCGACAAGTTTTGACACTTTTTTCCAATTTTTTTCGAACTGTTGAATGGTTTCGGCTGCCGAGACATGTTTCCTAAGATGTGCCTTGGTTAATGCCCAAAATTACTCAATTGGTCGAAGTTGTGAGCAATTTGGTGGATTCATGTGATTTGGGACGAAAGTGACATTTTTGGTAGTATACCATTCTACCGTTGATTTCGAGTAGTGCCAAGAAGCAAGATCTGGCCAGAAGAAAGCAGGATCCTTGTCTCTTCGAATCATGGCGTTTTCACTTATTCCTTCAATTTTTGCTATCTTTCTCAGTGACAGTCCGCGTTCTGTGCACCATTTGTACACAATTTTCGACGTTGTTCTGCTGAAAGTCCACGCATTTCGAAACAAACTAATGAAAACGAATAAACAATTGCACAAGTGGTTAGACAAGAGTGTAAACAACAGGACGCAGCCATAAAAATTGACAGATTCCGAACCATTGCGAAATGGCAGCGGTTTTACGCTGCGTCCATACTTTCTGGGACTTTCTTTACATATACATGAATTGTTCAAAATTTTTTTTAGAAATGGACAAACTTATACTTAACTTCCGCGGAAGAACAAAATGCTCTGGTTCATTCGCGCTGGAAAAATTGCTCTGTTTTATTTGAAATAAAACTAATACGGTTCATTTAAACAGTAAACTTAGTTGTATCATCACACAAATAAGATCATAGATAAATTTAACCGATTTTTTTCTTGATATAAAAGTATACCAAAACTGAATCAACATAGACATTGACGATAACATCAACTCAACTTAGGTTATTTTAGCAACAAAATCAGTCGGATCAAATATCTTTCTCATTTGACTAGACAAAAATTTTGATCTAAGTCAAACAGTGAATATTGATAAGAAAATTTGTTCCAAACATTCATATTCTAACTAGGAATCATCATAAATCAAATTTAAAAATCTACTTACACTTTTGTTATTTTAAAATACACTATAACATGTGCAAACTTAGTAAAATGATTTCTCACCGTTTTATTTTATTGTGATATTCATTCGCTATGTATCAAATAAAGAAATACATCCTTCGAAACCATCAGTCGTGTTTACTCTGATATAATTTAGTTATATTTCAAACGATAGTCACCGTATTCTAAATTTCGGTTTGGTTGTGCTATCATTTTGGTGTTAGGCAATTAATAATTTTAATGGGTCCATACATATGTTTAAAATATTTCCGATAACATGGAGCAAGAATATAACAGGAAATGTTAACGATCAGATTACACCCAAACCTCCGTTTACGAACACTTTTTATACGCTACCTCTTTTTACGAACCAAATCCCAAATAACGTAATCTTTTTTTACGAACCTACTTCGTAAAAAGAGGTTTTGTCATTCATCGAAAGCGATTTCCATGGAAACTACTAAAATATGGGTATTTTTGGAACGGGTTTAAAGAGTAGATTCCGGAAAATGATGTTTGAGGTATTTTGGAAATCCAAGATGGCGACTTCCGGTTGATTGATATTCCTTGAAAACCCTTGCAAAATGGGTATTTTCGGAACGGAATTCATGATTAGATGTCAGAAAACGATGTTTTAGGTAGTTTTGAAATTCAAGATGGCGACTTCCGATTTGTTGATATTCCTTGAAAACCCATACAATATGGGTATTTTCGGAACGGTATAGTGTTTTAAAGGAATACCAAGTTAAAGGAAAGTAGCAAAAACTTTCAAAAGATACTAATAAACCGGAAGTCACTGTTTCGCATTCCAAAACCACCTCAAATATAATTTTCCGACGTCTACTTTTAAATCTCTGTAAGGGGTTTCAAGGAATATCAACAAGTCGGAAGTCGCCATCTTGGATTTCAGAACCACTTCAAACATCGTTTTCCGACATCTACTCATCAATTCCGTTCCGAAAATACCCATATTGTAAGGGTTTTCAAGAAATATTAAGAAACCGGAAGTCGCCATCTTGGATTTCAGAACTACCTCAAACATCGTTTTCTGATGTCTACTCATTAATCCCGTTCCGAAAATACCCATATTGTTAGGGGTTTTAGGCAATCTCAATAAACCGGAAGCCGCCATCTTGGATTTTGAAACGAGCCCAAACATCATTTTCTTGCACTTACTCTTCACATCCGTTCCGAAAATAAACATATGATGCGCGGTTTCCACAATAATCACACAAAACTTTTTTTACGAAGTAAATTCCAAATAACGTAAACTTTTTTTACGAACCAAATCCCAAATAACGTAAACTTTTTTTACGAACCAAATCCCAAATAACGTAAACTTTTTTTACGAACTACCTCTTTTTACGAACCCCCGTTTAGTTCGTAAATGGAGGTTTCGGTGTATTAAAACTTGTCAAACGGACTAAAAATATGGCACCAAGTCACAAGAAAGGATGGCTTTTATCGTATCAAAGAACGATCACTAGTAACTCTTCACACGATTCAATCAGTGCCATCAAAGAGAGACGGATATCTTCGCAGCAACAACAAACCGGCGAGAGCGAATTTCTCTCGATGACCTGTCTGAGAATCAAAGATTAGCTCGCTGCTGTGGGGATTCTCTCTGAAGAAACAAACGATCGCTTATTCTCGTTTCGCAATCCGATTTTGTATGGGCAGTGGATAATTGCGATAGAATCATTCTACTATTGCCGCCCTTGTATAAGTTGTGTCTATGAAAGTGCCTGTGAGTGCTCCACACAAGGGTTTTGAAATATTGCAACCTAGTATAAGAATCATCAAGTCGAATCATCAACTCGATTTTCTGCGATAATTGTCAAATTCCGATTCTCTCCTGGTAAGTTCCACACAGCACCAATCATTATCAGACTGTAATTTTTTTAAGGGTCGTGAAATACTCACAGTATGAAGTGGAGCGAAGAAATGTAGAAAAATTCTCTCGCGGTTCATGCATTGAGAGACTCGAGTTCTTGTAGCATCTTCTACCGGATTGAAAATGTTGTATACAATATAGATAAATATCGAGCAGCTTCTGTCGAATTTTCGGCAATCACCAACACTGGTCACAAGTGTTATTAAACATGAAAAAGCATCCAAGTGATTTACGGTGGAAAAATCGTAAACAAGAACTGTCATATTGACATGATAAAAAGTTTAGAAATATCTATCGCATATTAACAGTATCCAACTGAACATATCGCCACACCCACCTCGCACCAACACTGTTTACGTTTTTACTGATGCCGCACGTGTTAACTCGTTGGAAGTACCTGATATCAGACCAAACTTGTTCTGCTCAGGCGTCGAAGGAAGTCGCAAGCTCAGCCCGTAGCAAAACAAGAGTTAACATGATCGGTTCTGTTTGGATGCAAAATCAACAGCTTATCTTTTGATTCAATATTTATTCGCATCGAGCCTAAACTGATTCTGGATGAGGATTCCGAGCACGTAGACATACTTACTTTGAAATTCAATGTTGATCGATGTGATTTGTGACATGTTCGAATGAGTATGATTTGTTCGGATAGTTTCTTTCATAATAAATCAACTTCTTTTTTGAAACACTTTTAAAATTGTATTTTCGTTGAAATCGCGATACATTTACAAGTAAATGATTACAAACAAGCTTACAGTTCAAGAACGAAATTAAGTCTACGATCGAAAATTGAATAAAATTCGATTTGTTTACTAAATGAATGATGAGAAGAAAAACAAAAAAAAATAAGCAAAAATGCAAATGTTCGAAATAAAATTAAAATATACAGAATGTCGATAGGCAGCTGCCTCGTCGGTCGTTTACATTTGGGAGGGCTTACTGCGCGTAGGTGCGACCTTACATAACTAGCACTGAGATCATCTTCCTTGGCATCGAACGGAAGTGGCTGATTTTCTTATCGGTGCGCGAACTCCGACTGCGCACGGATAAGTTCTGGATAGTCTGCGTGTTCTCTTCTGTTGGCGCAAATCAAACCAACGCGTGTCAGTGAGGACTTACTTGTCTACAATCTAACATTTACGATCGATTCGAGTTGAAACTAAGCTAAGAAATGCTAAAATTTATAATTAAATCACATTGCTTAAACATATCAAGAAACGATTCCTGGTTCTAATATCGACAATGCGCTATTAGGACGTAAGATTAGAACTAAAACTACTCGTTAATATGGGCCTAAATAAATCGAAAGAAAAAAAAATGAAAATAATATTACGTCCGACTGTCCGAAGCCAATCGGTGTAATTAGCCGAAGCTACGAAATTTACGCGGTTCTACCAACTTTCTTATGTTAACTAAATGTCACGCATCGGAACGGTGAGCGTGTTTCTCCCTCTCGTTTCATGAACATAGTAAAAAAAATGCGCATAGTAAAATTGCTTCCATCACAGGAAACCGACGGGATTCCAATCTGCACAAGGCTGCTGTAGTAGGCTCTGCTAGATAGTGGCTGCTTAGAGCAACACTGTGAAATAAAAAGTAAACAAAAAAAAGGCGGTGGTTAATTTATGTGTCAAATTTCAGAAGTAGCAGTCGGCTTCTAGGCGTTTAGATTAGGCTGCCATAATCATAATTTTTGTGGCTTTTTTACCAGATGATTAAATTTTCGTTTTTGTTGAAAATCATAACCAAACTTTACTTCAACTTTTGATGTGTTTCATTAGTTGCATTATTGGCTTAAAACTTGATTGGTTTTACTTGATTACAACTCGTCTCATTCGGGTACAAATCGAAAGATAATAAATTCCTATTTTTCTAAATAATTGTGAAAGACATTTTTTCAGAGCTATTTTACTCGGAAAACTCTCATAATTTTCTAGCCATTTTTGCCTGCAAATAGATAAAAGTTTTTAAAAGATCTGTATGTTTTTGGTTTTGGCAAATAATTTCAATATTTCCATCGAACCCGCGCGCATGGTATTTGGACGATGGTCTTAATTACGGTTCCCTTAGGTTTTGGCAGAATTTAGCATCTTGCTATTTTGGGAAGAAATAATTGATGTATTGCGAACAACGTCCGTGTTGGGCCCGAAGATATGAACTTTCCCAACACGCCAAAAAGTGATCAAGGAGGTTGTGAAAAATATGATGGAGGGAGTTAAACGAAATACCCGACAATAGGCAACCTCTAGAAAGAAGGCTTGATCGATTCTGTTTTTTATTTTGCAGGAATTGGACTTTTTGGTTTAATAAAGTTTTGAATGCAACACTCTTATTAATGTCATTACTACGGAAAATAAAGCCCAATTAATTTTCTATTTTCCTAACAGTCGATCAGATTGAATATTACTCTTCAATCAGATCAGAATAATTAATAATTTTGGACAGTACGGCATACTAATCTAAATATAACGTATATAAATTCTGCTTACCTTAAAATTCTTGGTTCGTTCGGTTCCGATTGGACCCGCCGGTTCGTTAGCTTTGATGATTTTAGTTTTTGCTGTTGATTTGTTTTCGAGTTGTTTAATGTCAGTTTACGTTACTGGAACTTTTCGTTGGAGTAGTTGCCTACTGGTAGCTGCTTCCGGCGAAGGCAGGGTCAGTACAGCAACTGAAATAGGTAGTAGATCTTGTTGCAGAAAATGCAGGATGTATGAGCCGGACTGAGAGCACCTGAAAATGAGAGAATAGAAAAACCATTGTAGAATTCGATGAATCAGTTAGTAGGATTGTTGCGATATGATGGGCGTTGGATAATTCAACTCAATGAAACTATAGTCATATAGTTAACACGTCAAATTTCCTTTATTTTAATGCAGATATAATGGACCATAGAATATGACACCATTTGCATATCCTGAAGTCACCAAAACGCATTCAAACCAATACACACGCATTTTTCTCAAACGCAAAGCAGCTGAATGTTGGTTTCCGATTAGCATAATTCAGTAGTGGAATAATGCGTATAGCTCTTTTGGAAACATTTATAGCCCTTAGAAGGGTTGATTTGTAGAACATTCTCCGTCATTTTTCACTTTTCGGTGTATTTTGATCCAAGCTTGAAGCGAAATTCTCATTGCGAACGGTGGACAGAATTAATCTCGCCGTAATTTTTCCCACACCAGAGTGAACACTACGCGAACTGCAAACAGCGTCCAAAGTAAATATGCAAGATAACGATTTACTAATATAAAAAAAGAAAATATCGTAGTACTTCTTCTCGAACAATGGTGGAGGTTCTAAAAAGAACCGATTAATGAAGTCATTTCGATGCTTCGCAATATTGATAAGTATATTCCTCCTCCATTTGAAATTAAATTCTGGAACTGGAACAAAATGCTTGATGGAACTGAGCTCTAGACCTGAATAGCGGCCCTTACACGAGCATTAAAAATGTCATTTTAAATGATGACTAACTAATGATGTAATTCAAATTTGTTAGAAATTTCGTCATTAGTGCACCACTACACGTTCATTAAAATGATATTTTTTTTTACTAATGACATTTTTAATGACTCGTGTAAGGGCCGCTAATCATACGGAATCAGCTGTTCAAAACCATCAACGCGGGTACCAGGAAGGCAAACACTTGTCATGAGTATTCCTATTTGATACTCGTTGATACCAAACATTTCAACATATTATTTTGATTTTTTTTGGTTATGTCATACAATTGAAAACTTTATCATAAATTGCTGATCATATTTCCATAGCACGTCCGGCTATGGCTGCAACATTACCCACCCATCTTTTTCAATTAGGCTAAAAATTGTTCCAATTCGTAAGCCATATTTGCTACTGGTCATACGAATCAACTTCGGCTACATCGGTCGTCGAAATCCGGTTTCTGTAAAAGCATCGCAATCAGTTTTCTTCAAGATAACCGATTTTCACAAACTTATATTCATATGAAAAGTCTTACAGTTTCCTACGGAAATACGAAGTTTGTTATGGATACTACTTTAGGTTCCGGAACAAAAGGGTGTTTTGATTTGTAGATTTTGCTTTTTCACGCCTGAACAAAAAGGCGGGTGGGTAATGTCAGAGACATAACTGGATGTCGTGAATACGAAAACAAATGACATGTTCCTTAACACTTCCGAATATCAAATAGTTGATCAATTGTATGAATTATGCAAGCATTCCCCTTTTCCACATTTTTCGCAAAAACAAAGAAGACTTCACTTGATCTCGATTACTGTGAATTTCACACAGCGAAAAGTGCAAGAATCTAACCAAACTGTTCTACATTTGCACTAAACTGAGGATATTTTCTTTCGATTTGCGAACAACACATCCTAATAGTTCTTCAGAAAACTTTTAGAGCCATTAGAACGGCTGATTTTTTATAATGCTTTCCAACGATGCTTATTCATCCATCGAAATGACTGGCAGCTGTGACGTAATCACTCTTATCGGAAGCGAAACTAGCTTTGCAAACGGCACAAAATACATCTGCTCGCATTGGCGATAGAATCCAAACTGATTAGATTTTTGTTAGGAGCTTTCTTTTACGTGATTTCGTTTGTAGCATTTTCACTAATGGGCGGTCCTAACGGCTATAAAAATAGTCGCATACAGAATATTAATGTCGATTATTTTATTTCGCATTTGCAAATTTATTGAAAAAAAAAACTATCAATATGCTGTAGGGATTCATTTCCAACATTCAGAAGGGTCAAATTGCGTAATTCTCTACGATATTAAACTCGGAACATTTTTCGCAAAAAAAGGCTTCACTTGATCTCGATTACTGTGAATTTCACACAGCGAAAAGTGCACAAATCTAACCAAATTGTTCTTGATTTGCACTAAACTGAGGATAATTACCTGCGATTTGCGAAAAACAAATCCTAATAGTTCTTTAGAAAAATTTTAGAGCCATTAGAACGGCTGATTTTTTATAATGCTCTCCAACGTTGCTTTTTCATCCATCGAAATGACTGGCAGCTGTGACGTAATCGCTCTTTTCGAAAGCGAAACTAGCTGTGCAGACGACACAAAACACATCTGCTCGCAGTGGCGATAGAATCCAAACTGATTCAATTTTTGTTAAGAGATTTCCTTTTATGTGATTTCGTTTGTAGCTTTTTCACTAATGGGCGGTCCTAACGGCTATAAAAATAGCCGCATATAGAATTTCAATGTCGATTATTTCATTTCGGATTTGCATAATTTATTGAAAGAGACTATCAATATGCTGTAGGGATTCGTTTCTAGCATTCAGAAGGACCAAATTGAGGAACTCACTACGATATTCACCACTTTTGGAAACATTTTTCTTGAACGATTTGTTGTACAGCAGCAGCTATTTTCTTCTCTTCCTCAGAACGCGTTCTGATTGGCTGGTGTTGACATGGGTCAAATGAGATAGGTTTTTCAATAGTGTACTATTGAAATACTTCAATGCTCTTGCTATACACGTTTAAGTTGAAAAATTTCGATTCTATTGGTAGTTAGATTATATAAATCGTTCCACAGATCACTGAGCTATGAGCTTTCAAAATACGAGAAAGGCAAACGCGCCATATGAATTATCCTCTTTGATACTCGTTTATACCAAACATTTCAGAAAAGTTTAATTTTGAACTATTTGAGATTATGTCACACAACTGAAAATTTTATCATAAAATTGTGATCATATTTCCGATGGCATGTAGCAAAAATTATGTTGATTCGTTAGATACAACAAGAGATATTCACGATCAAAAACTTATCACTCTCTCAGAGGGTAAATTTTGAAAAGGCACCCTATAGTAAAGTAAGTCGTATTCACGACAAAAAAATTAAATAATTCCGCAGCAATGTTTATAAAGGTATGAGTAATATAAAAAGGCATCATTACAACACTAGGTACACTGAAACCATTAAATGTAATGTCACATAATTCAAATATAAAACCATTGAATGTAATGTCACATAATTCCGACAAAAATCGATGCTATCTTCTATTGAATCGATTCACTCTTTGTATTAGTTAATAAGTTAGTTTATAAATTCGTTTCCCCTCTTTACACATAACATAGCTGCGGAAGCAAATGATGTCCTAATGGAAACCAAATCATGTATATAATAGAACTTAAAAGTCAACACTGAACACCCAACTCAAATCTTAACGATTCAAAAATTAATTACTATTTCAATATTTGAAACACGAGTGTTAAGAACGCAACGTCGATCAACGGCTCCAGTTCACCCCTGCGTTAAAACACCACGAGAAACGCCGTCCACACCCGTCGACTGGCAGGGGGCTCGTCTGTTGAAGTGCCAAAGAAAGTTGACGAACGACGGAAAGAAGAAAACCTCCTGCGTTTGAAAACGTGAAACGTATTCTAAGGGCATATTCAGGAGTGTTATAGTTCTAGATGCATAATTTATGTCAGTTTTATAATTTAAATCTAGAAATTATAACAAAATAAACTGGCAGCCCCAACAGCGTTTTATCTGTGTTTCAAATATAGAAAAAATAGAACGGTAATGTATACCAGTTTTAAATTTGACAGTAGAACTGGTCGAATAAATAAAACTAAAACGGATTGCTGGGGATACGTTTGTTTCAGTTTCATTTACATTATAGACCACCCATATGAATCTTGTAGCTGCTGAATTTGCTCTAAAGTAACTGAATTATTTGATTATTCTACCTAAAATTTAATTCCTACATCAGTTCTATTGTTTCTATAGGTAAGAGCTAGTTACTAAAATTATTTAAAAAAAAATGAAACTGCAAATTATATAGTTCAGGATTTGCGACTGAAACTGCAGAAGTGAAATTTGAAAGCTTAACTTAAATTTGTTATATAAAACCTAGGGTTGAATTGTAAAATCGACATGAACTAATGAAAGATATCAGGATATGTATTTACATAGGTTCTGTGGATCGACTTTCAGAAAGTTTATTCGATTTGTTTTGTTAATCGATGACCGAAAAGTACTGCAGTAAGTAACCTTTAAAACTCTTTAAAGCACCCTTAGTTCTGATACTTGCATTGCTAATTTTAGAATTATGTAATTATGCGAACTGCAGTATTAAAAAAAAACGGAAATTCTTTAATTCATCGCCAACAACGAGTAAAATGCTGGGGTTGCTAGCTTTTTTTATTGGAACTTCCAGGTTTATATTTAAAAACGTGTTTAATCCACCTAGCAGTGAGATGATACCTATTTTTATCAATCCGCATGTGTTTTTTGCATGAATATTCTTCGGTGTTTAAGTTTTCATGACATTATTTTAATGACCGTTGTTTTAAGCGACAATTTGAGATTTTAATCACTCATTACTCTGTGATGTCGAAACTGCAAATCGGATCGAATTTGAATCTAGAAGTGTGATAATCGATTAAACATGCCATGATATGTAAGTTCCACTCTAGAGTTTACGGTAATTTAAGGTACTTCCAGAGCCGGTATTCAGGAACCAGCATAAACCAAACCGATTCGTATGGCCATATGACGAATAAATTACAACAGTTTTGAGTCCAACTTTGAAGCTTTTCGGGATTGTCATCTTCTATATCGGTTTGAATTTTAAAAATTCATCATCATGTAATTCGAGAACCGGAAGTCATAATTGGATAAAATTAATTAATTTTTGTATATAAGTTTGTTTTAATTTGATTGTTTGTTTCTGAAATTTGATTAGGCTTTTTTTGAGAAAACGGTTGAGCTTTTTGAAACGATTTTATACTGGAACCGGAATTCTAAAAGCGGTATGGCCGAAGTCAGATAAATTCACCTGAGTAGCTGTACAGTTTACATTTGTTTCAAAATATTTGAAAATCAGTTAAGACATCTTTGAGAGATCATAGCACGAATTAAATTTTTAGGTGCCTTCTGATTGAAAACTGAATACCATTAAAACTGAAATAAATTTATTTGGATATCGAATATCCAAATCTGCAAACCCGATAAACCTGATTAATTTATATAAAATAGACATCTTTATGCTAATCACCCTGTATTTCCGAAACCGGAAGTGGGATCTGACTGAAAAGCAAGATGTTTTATAGAAACTTGAAACTTTTCATTTGAATCTTAGATGATTCTTAGATTTCATTTGAATCTTAGATCGGTTCAGCCATCTACGAGAAAAATGAGTTACACAATTTTGATTTCGTTTCACATATCATCCTGTAGTTCCAGAACCAGAGGTCGGAACCAAACATAATGCAGGAACTTTGTTTGGAAGCATACGACTTTTCGTATGAATCTGAATTTGTAGAAAAGAAATTTTCCGAGAAAATTAAGTGAAATTATTTGTCACACACGCATTTGCTGATCTCGACGAACTGATTCGAATGGTATATGGATGTTATGTTGTTCCAGCATTTATTGCTGTAAGTAGTTTAAAACAAAATAATTAAAAAAAATTCTGCCATCATCTGGTTTATATATGTCATATTCGAACGATTATGTTGCCAAAAACGAGCCGTGCCAAAATCGGTCCGAGGCTAAATGTCATGAAAAAGGATGCTGTACACAATCCTTTTGGTACTTAGAAACAATTGTATGTAACAGTATAAAAAATCGTGTTTTCCGTTGCTCCCAAGCATATCTTTGTCATACAGCGCTCAAAACTCCTACTGCTGGAATAGGGGGAAAAGTCGCTTACAGAAAAATTTCGATATCTCCGTTAAAAATGGACGGATTTTAACAAACTATGGCTTGTTGGATAGGTATTACCGTGCGGAATCTAAGTCTGAAAACATATTCTGTTTTCAAGGTCAATTGTGACAGATACTGTCAAAAAACTGAAAATTTTGACATAAAACTTTGTATAACTCAAAAAGTAAACATCCGATCTCAAAACCATTCAATAGCGTTTTGGGTGACGGGGAGACCTTTCATTTGCGACTAGTTTGATCAAAATCGGTTCAGCCATCTCTGAGATCTCGACCTCTTAGTTGACAACACACATACAGACACACACACATACACACACACACACACAGACATTTGCTCAGTTCGTCGAGCTGAATCGATTGGTATATGTCATTCGGCCCTCCGGGCCTCGGAAAAGTTTTCTAAAGTTTGAGCGAATTCTATACCTATTTTTTATATATATAAAAATAGGTAAAAAAGGTAAAACTGCCATAAATTATGCATCTAGATCTAGAACACTCCAGAACATGCAGACGTAGTTCTGGTTTTCGAATACCAATATGAAACCGACTTAGAGCACCCAATAAAAAATTAGGTGTAGCGTCGATTGTTTTGTCGTGAATACGACTTACTTTACTATGGGACGCCTTTTGCAAAATTAGCCATATGGAAGAATGGGCAGAACTTAATCGTGAATATCTTGACTTGTATTAATGGTAGCAACATAATTCTTTCACCATTTCATCAAAAATATTATCAGGAATTTAGGATAATATTTTGAACAGTGTGAGATAACCACAAACAACTCAAAAATGAAGTTTTCTCGAACTTTGAAAATAACACGGAAAACTCTTTACTTTTGCTTGGGTTTTTCGCGCAAGGACAACGATTTTGAGGTAGTCAGACATATATTTTCAACAGAATGCGTATAAAAGGGGAATCGTGGTCGAAAATCGATCATTTCTTTTCGTGCGTTCGATGGAAGCAGACGTCGTGAGAGTGAAATCATCAACCAGCAGCGACGGAGAGTGCACCTTCTGCGTGGTTAAAACCTCAAACGCTCAGGTTGCAACTCTCATTTGCTTTTCGGTAGTCGTAACGAGAAGTTCAAGTTTCCGATTTTAGTTCCGCAATAGGTTCAGAGTTCAGAGCCTGCGTGCTGAAACTGGATTCTGGAACTGTATTCCGGAACTGATTTGAGTTTCGAAATTGTAGTTCTAGAATTGAAACTGGATTCTGAGTCTGTTATTGGTTCTAAATTATTTCTTGAACTCAGGATCCAGTTCTTTATTGGAGACTTCTTTTATTCGGTCCTCTTGGAACCATAATAATACTCCTAAAGAATTATGCGGAATTTTACTTTACTCTATACAACCCATTTTGATAGTCATGGCGAAAAATCATCTTCAAGTTTCAGATCTTAGTTCCGGAATATGGGTTTAGAATTCAGAGTCTGTGTGCTGAACTGGATTCTGGGAAATGATTCCGGAACTGACTTCAGTTTCGAAATTGTAGTTCTAGAACTAAAATCCAACTGAATTCTAAGTCTGTTCTAAGTTCTGAATTTAGTTCTTGAACTCAGATCCAGTTCCCAATTTCAGAATTCTTCAAATCGGTTCTTTTTAGAACCATAATAATACGGCCCATTTTGTCGTGAATAAGACTAACTTTAGTTTGGGGCGCCTTTTCAAAAGCCATATGGAAGAATGGGGGCGAGTCGGGGCGATCAGACGCATTCAAACAGCGGCATCGGAGAGCGCACCTTCTGCGTGGTTAAAAACCTCAAACGCTCAGGTCGTAGTTCTCATTTGCCTTCCGGTCATCAAGACGAGAAGACGCATTAAACCAGTTTGGAATCATTTGGCACTGCGAGCGGATGTGTCGGTTTGTTCGCAAAGCTAGTTTCAATTCAAGCAAGAACGATTGCATCAGCTGCTGGTCGTTTGCATTGGAGAGAAAGAAAACAAGAAACGAAAAGTGGACAACATTATATAAAAATGGGCCTTTCTAATGGCTCTAAATGTTATCTAAAGAACTATTAAGATTACTTCTTTGCAAATAGAAGGTAAATATCACCAGTTTAGTGAAAATCCAAAATAATTTGATTTGCTTCGTGCACTTTTCGCTGTGCGAGAAAAATGTTCCGAACTGTGCTAAATATCGTAGAGAATTCCACAGTTTGGTCCTCCTAAAAGGCAGAAATAAAACCTGTACAGTATCTTGATAATTTCTTTCAATGAAATATGCAAATCCGAAATGAGATAATCTACGTCAAACATCGTTTAAAATTCTAGTAGTGAAAAGGGGGAAAGTTTCACAATTCACACAATCGATCAACTATCAATTCGAATTCGAAAGCATAAAGAAATCGTGTCAGTTTTATTTGTATTCACGACATCCAGTTTTGTCTCTGACATTACACACCCGTAATTTTTTATTCCACTATTCTCAACAACATTTTTATTTATTCAAAAAAAAATGTTGAATTTTACTTTGAATAATAAATTTCCAGTATGTTTATACGATGGCAAGTAGGTGGAGAATTCGGCGAAAAAAGAAAAAAATGAGAAAATGGAAAAATATAACTTAGTTTACCATCGCTATCTTAGCAATTTAGAAAGTGATGTGAAGCTTGATTTGGAAACTACGCCAAATGGTCACTTTCGGGACACAACAGATACAAAATTAAGGGACGCTGATGCCAGATAGAATCAAAACAGAACATCATCTGTAGAATCACAATTGGACGATGTATCCGAGGAAGATGGTGCAAAAGGAGGAATCAAATTTTCCGTTGAAATACCGCCTTGCTAACTTT
The DNA here is from genome assembly GCF_030247185.1 of Malaya genurostris. Classification (NCBI taxonomy): domain Eukaryota; kingdom Metazoa; phylum Arthropoda; class Insecta; order Diptera; family Culicidae; genus Malaya; species Malaya genurostris. The sequence continues at coordinate 132,230,135 of NC_080570.1, forward strand.
GTGTCCCAGCACCATCTATCTAAGTGTCGAAGCCGGCAAAGATTTGTTGGAAATACGAATGCGATGAAGGTTTTCACATTTGCACTAAGAAGCCGGGACAAAGTTAAAGAAGCGTAAATTTGAAACATCGAATCAAGCAGAAAGTATTGAAAAGGATATTTCTTGCCGAGTATATTCGAAGCGTCGCTGAGATGATAAAAAAAAAGTGTCTAGAATGAAGAAAAATACTCTGTGTTCAACCGTGAAAAAGTATCCAGACGGCCATCCATTAAAAGTAACTGAACTGATTACATTATATCTATTTTCCGCAAAATCTTGTACAATATAGAAATACGAAATTCCACAAATTTTTTCTTCGAACTACGTCGACTAGCCAATGTATTTTGACTGGCTCTATTGAGTAAATATAAATATTTATCTGTCGATTCAGTCCAGATTCGTAGAAACAAAATAATTCTAATCGATTTATTCACCTCGTCGGTTGCCGTAAGATTACTTATTCTATTCATCCAATGATTTCATATGGTTTCGTAGGGACGGGGTCGATTTATCGATCTACTTTATCGGATTTAACAGAAGACTTTTTACTACTTTTTATCCACCTATTAAATGAAAAATTCAATCTCTACTAGTCGATCGACAAAGTCGGATTTCGTTTGTCGATTTGTTCGGCTGACGAGTCAGTAGAACCCTTGTATAATCTGCCATAAGAGTATGATGCAAAAATTTATAAATTCGTCGGATGGTTCAGTCGACCCAAACCGATTTTGTAGAGGGAAAAGTCGAAAGGATTTTGTCTGGGGCAGTTTGAATATTGTTTAAAAAAAAAATCTAAATTTCAAACTGGAAACTGGAATAGAACACTGTTTAAAATTCCATGCATGGGTGCTTAATTCATAAGGCGATCGCCTTTCACGTTGCTGCGCGGTTTCGTTTCTCAACCCCGTGTGAGATTCAAATGATCACTAGAAACCTCTATAATCGAAGTTTTTATGAGTGTGGTAAATTTCAACGTATTATATAAATTAAACAAAGTCCTGTTTAAACATTGTCAACAATAGAGATATTTAAACAAAATGTGCGGAAAGAGCTTCTATTTTCTTATCTTGCAAACTTCACAGGTGCTTCAATGAGATGGACGTATCGAGTTCATCAGATATCGCTCCTTTCGCCCTCCACTTGTTGCACTAAATGATCGTGTCCGATTATAGTTTCGCTTCATATGAAAAAGAGTAAAACCAGGTTGATTCGTGAATCACCTTCAAAGACAAAGACTTTTTCCAATTCACCTGAGCACCCAACTGAAAGATGGCCAGTAATATTGCTAACAGAAAACAATTACCGAATCAGTAACTGAGAAGTAAAATTCGACAGAAAGCGCATTCATTATAGATGCAATGCAGACAAAAACACGGAAGGTCTCAAAATCTGACCGAGTAATGCAACAGACAAGTGTCGTTATTACCTCAGTGCAAGGCGAAGAAGAGCAGATTAAATAAATAAATTCACATCGAGAATCAAATAGCAATTTGGTGAACGTTTTGTTTATTTGACACTCACAGACATCATAACAAATCGATTTTGGTTAAATAGTGTCTGAGTTGAAAATGATTATTTCTTACACTGTCAAAAAATCACTTTCGTGTTTATATGGGTGACCAAATTTTTGAAATGTAACTCTAAAAAATCATAAATCACAAATAGATGCTCATTTCGAAAACTAAATTATTATTATTAAATTATTCAGATACTAGCCTAGGAGCTAATTCACCAGAACGCACTCATTGCATCAGTTCTGCACCCTCATTCCATCACATCGCCAACCACACTACAAAACTCGTACACCATAAGAAAAACAACGGCTTCAATCCACTTACCTTCCGACGTGAACCGGTACAGTACCTGATGCAGAACTTGCATCAGCTGCCGATTACTATCGACAGCGATAGTATGCTGATTAGCAGAATTAGCGTTGCTGTTACTGTTTGCATTGGTACTATCAGCACCGTGCAGCACGCAATTATTATTTTCATCAACACCGGTGCCGGAGTCACCGTCAGTTTCTGATAATTGTGATGGCTGTCCTACCGCAGCAGCAGACTGTTGCTGTTGTTGTTGGTGTTGTTGCTGCTGCGGCTGTTGCTGCTGATAACTGTTGTATCCAATCGTAGCATAGTAGGCCTGGCCACTGTGCCACAGTTTAGGATCGTCATCCTCACAGTAGAAAGCGATTGCCATTGCCAGTTCGTTTGACAGCCCCGAAAAATCACTCACTTGAATCAACAGTTTCGATGCAATCCATTTAGAGTTTAAAGTTTTGATATCAATCACCTAACGAAGTTTTTCGCTCGACTGACGGCCGGCAAATGTTCGAGTTCTGAGTGTATCAACCCACGAAACCTGTTCCTGTTCCTGCCAGCCAAAGATCGGACACAGGGAGCACGTGAAAGTGCTACACTGAACACAGCAAAGGCGAAAAAATAACTATACACACCGGCACTGACTGGTTCGTATTGGCAGGTAGGGACGCGTCGGACGACGAAAGTGAAAAATGAAGATACACGAAGCAACACTCAAGAACTTAACAGTAAGACAAGGACAGAAAGATAGCACTGGTCACAGAGCATCCGCACAGGTTGACTGCCTTTCGATGACTGATCTGCAGTCCGTCTGCCTCTAGTTCGGCACTATCCTACACTGCCAAACGGGACACGAAGTTGCTTCAACTTCGGAATTCGAATCCGAGTACCACCACATTCTCACTGAATTTCGGTGTGTTGGTTGCAACGTTGCAGCGTCACGTCTACGCTGCACTACAAAACCCAAAGTTGTGCTACAATTCTGCCATTATCGCGCGACAGATACTGCAACGTAGCATCACATCCCCTCCACCGACCCGTAATGTTGCCGACTTCCTTGTGGAAGTGTTTTGTAATAGTGACTCATACTAGACCAGCATAGGCCGACCAGGAAGAACACTTGTGACGTGACAAATTTGCCTGCTTTGCCAGAATAGATACCCGAAAAAAGGGCGGGTTCCTAGAGGCATTACACGAAGGCTGCCGACGGTGGGATGGGGATGGTTGGAAGAAAAGGGGAGTGTCCTATGGTGGTGGTGGCACTGCTAATCCTGGAAAAATCCTGATTCGAAGGAGTTATTTGATGTTGGTTGGTGGAAACTACGATTGTTGGAAGACTGATGGTTTGGGTTCCCAAATTGGTCGGTGGCCATTTTGAACGTTTTCAGTGAATACAATTTTTTACTGTTTGTGTCTTTAGGCTGACAAATGGTTGGCATAGATCGATATTATGACTCCACGTGTTTTCAGGAAATTGTTCTGAAAACTGAATTGTTCTGAAAATTGTTTATGTGGAAAATCTAGTGATTCACATTAATTTTGAAATCTACGACTAATTTCATTTTGATAATTTGTGCCAGAGATATGATTCTTTCATGCGCATTCGAAAAAATTAATTCAACATAAGCAATGACTCAATTTTTATGTCGTTTAAATTATACGTGAATTGAATTGGAATAAAGAAAAATTAACAAATTTTGATTTTAACCAACAACAACACAAACATTTTGCGTGAAACTAATGTAGTACCGAAAATAGCGTCTGATGTGAAAGCGACCCAAAACAGTGTCGATCGCGGTGACATCTGCAAGTATTCACCACGCGTTAATTCAAAATTTTCACACAGTTCATATGCGAGCAAAACGTAAGCTTTTTAAAATATATGCATCGTTTACGAATGAAATATAATTGTTAATTTTAAGAAATTTTCTGCAGCACAAAAAATACTGGATATGTGAAAATCAAGTTGTCGAGATATCGCTTGGAGGAACCGTTCACAACGATTTCATAAATGAACACGGGAATTGTTTTCTAAAAATCACAAAGCTCCTTTTTATTTATGACCGGAAGACGCTTCTGGTGACAAATCGTCATAACAAATATGATGAAGAGATAATTCATTTTACTGTATCTACTTTAGCTTTTTTAGACAAGGAACTTTTCGATAAATTCGAACAGCTTTATTCTCAAAACAGAAATGGTAATTTCAGCTAATTAGGAAATTCTGTTCCAGTATTTGTTGAGTCCTTGATTAATGTCTCTCAGCCCAGAACAATGTTACTCGGATTGTTAAGCCCTTGTGGGTAGAGTAAAGTACACTGAGCTCTTTTTTACGGGTGCCTTATTCGGGTTTTTTACGCGGTTTTTTTTAAATATTCAACCAAATGTGTGATACTTGAGAGCAGAATTGTAATTTGCCACGACGAATGACCTTGACAGACTAACTAAAATCATCGTCAACTGTAATTTGTACTGTGAAAGTGATTATCAAATGGATACTCCGTAGTTCTATGACCAGATAGAAATATACTCAGTTAAAGACAGGTGACTCTTTTTGGTTTTCTCTCACATTCTCCTATTCCCTATTGAAGTAAAAAATTCAAAAGAGTACTACCATAAACATAAATTGATAAAGCTAATTATTCTTTGCAAAAAGTCATCGGACTTTAAGTTTATTGGAGTGAAGAATAAACTTCAATTTTTATGCTGCCCGATAATTATTTAATCAAACAGTGACAGGAGAAATGAAGACAATGTCAATTGTTTCTGCACTCAATAATCGTTCTGACGAATGTAATGTCCAGAGAATTTTAGAAATCGCAAAGGACCGATGTTAGTAGGGTGAGAAAATGAAATGAAATGAAATCATTATTGGAATCGATAGAACGATCAATATAATTTAATGTTTGAAGATGATTTCATGCAAATGTTGGCCGCGGCTCCATTTTCGATGACCCATGCGCAAGGTCCAATTTTGGAACACTCTCTCCAACATGTCGGCCGGGATTCACGAACAATGCAAAGTAAAGTCAAAGTTTTGACATTGCTTTTCTTTTGTGGAATTTGGTCTTTCTGTTTCAACACATTTCGCAGCCGATTCTTAGTGTACAGAATCATTGCATGACTGGTACTACGGATCCTACTGACACTAAGAATCACGAATAATGCCACCAGCCCATAATACACACCAAACAGGAACTTTTTGGGATGCATTGGTAGCTCTTGCAATGTTTCTGGCTGGTCTTCACTCCAGATGCGGCAATTATACTTGTTAACGTATCCTATCAACCAGGATTGAGCTTAGTCGTTGAACACAATCACCCTTATTCTGAATAACGACGTATTGATTTTTCGAACGTATTTCATTTGTATTCCCAATAACGCTAGTAAAATCAAAGGTACAGAAGAATTTTATATACTGATCGTTAAATCATTTTTCTAGGCGGTATAATACACCATACTTTTTGGCAACCTTCTTGATGACATTGTGAACGTGAGATTTGAATGTCGTTTTCTTTTGATGCCAAACCTAACCCAGTTTCCACCCTAACTGCTGTCAAACCGTTTGTTTGAAGCAAGTTTCGAACCTAGTTTCTAAGCTGTTGAACTTTGGAAAACAAATTTTACCTTCATCGTGGCTACCGGTTTCGGTAATAAATAACATGCTTAATCCACCTAGCAGTGAGATGATACCTTTTTTTATCATTCCACATGTGTTTTTTGCATGAATATTCTTCGGTGTTTCAGTTTTCGTGACATTATTCTAATGTCCGTCGTTTTAAGTGGCAATTTGAGATTTTAATCACTCATTACTCTGTAATGTCGAAACTGCAAATCGGATCGAATTTGAATCTAAAAGTGTAACAATCGATTAAACATTCCATGTTATGTCAAAGTAATTTCCACTTTAGAGTTTACGGTAATTTAAGGTACTTCCAGAACCGGTATTCAGGAACCAGCATAATCCAAACCGATTCATATGGCCAAATGACGAATAAATTGCAATATTGTTGAGTCCAAGTTTAAAGCTTTTCGGAATTGTCATCTTCTATATCGCTTTGAATTTTAAAAATTCATCCTCCTACAATTCCAGAATCGGAAGTCAGAATTGGAAAAAAATGGATTTATTTTAATTTGAATTTTTGTTTTTGAAATTCGATTTGGCTTTTTTTGAGAAAACGATTGAACTTTGAGAAACGATTTGATACTGGAACCGGAATTCTAAAATTTACCTGTGTGGCTGTATAGTTTAAATTTGTTTCAAAATGTTTGAAAATAAGTGTAGACCTCTTTGAGAAATCGTAGTGCGAATTAAATTCGAATCAAAACCTGAATACCACTAAAAATAAAATAAGTTTATTTGGTTATCGACTATCCAAATCTGCAAACACGGTAAACCTGATTAGTTTACGTGAAATAGATATTTTTATACTAATCACCTAAACCGGAAGTTGGATCTGACTGAAAAGCAAGATGTTTTATAGGATCTTAAAACTTTTCATTTGAATCTAAGATCGGTTCAGCCATTTACGAGAAAAATGAGTTACACAGTTTTAATTCCGTTTCACATGTCCTCCTGTAGCTCCGGAACCAGAGGTCGGAACCAAACGTAATTCAGGAACCTTGTTTGTTTATTTGTCACACACGCATTTGCTGATCTCGACGCACTGATTCGAATGGTATATAGGTGTTATGCTCTTCCAGCATTTATTGCTGTAAGTAGTTTAAATCAATATAATTATGGAATTACTTTCAACTCGAAAATGTTGATATCATCTGGTTTACATATGCCATATTCGAACGATTATGTTGCCAAAAACGAACCGTGCTAAAATCGGTCCGAGGCAAATTGTCATGAAAAAGAATGCTGCACAGTCTTTTTGGCACTTAGAAACAATTGTATGTAACAGTATAAAAAATCATGTTTCACGTTGCTCCCTAGCATTTCTTTGCCAGACAGCGCTCAAAACTTCTACTGCTGGAATAGGGGGAATACGGGAATACGAAAATGTCGATATCTCCGTTGAAAATGGACGGATTTTAACAATCTATGGCTTGTTGGATAGGTATTACCGTGCGGAATCTAAGTCTGAAAATATATTCTGTTTTCAAGGTCACGTGCGACAGATACTGTTAAAAAACTAAAAATTTTGACATAAAACTTCGTATAACTCAAAAAGTAAACATCCTATCTTAAAACCGTTCAATAGCGTTCTGGGTGACGGGGAGACCTTTCATTTGCGACTAGTTTGATCAAAATCGGTCCAGCCATCTCTGAGATCTCGACCGCTTAGTTGACAACACACATACAGACACACACACACGGACATTTGTTCAGTTCGTCGAGCTGAATCGATTGGTATATGACGGAAAATTTTTCTAAAGTTTGAGCGAATTCTATACCTCTTTTTATATATATAAAAAAGGTAAAAACCCAAGAAACCCGCAAAAAATCGGGAACCATGAAAAAAGGCAATAAACTAGAATATTTCTTATGTAAAAAATGCAAGAAATTCAATAGAACGGTTTTAATGGCCACACGAATCACCATCTTGCTCGTTTTACCCCAAATGTCCAGCAGTTTTAGGGTTTCCTGTAGTATTTGTTATGTAACTTGAAAAAAAAAATCGTGCGCGGTCTTCTGAAATAGCTTGATTTTATGTAAAAATGTCTGGAGAATCGAATGGAAGAAATGGAAGAATGTACACTGACCGCACGAAAAGTTTTGGTGGCTATTTTACCCCAATTCCTTCAATATGTGAAATTTTCATCGAAATCACCCTTAAGTCTTAAGCGAACGACGTTAAACTATCTTATATTATGTAAAAAAGTCTGGATAATCGAATGGAAAAACCTACACTGGCCGCAAGAAACGTTCTGGTGACTATTTTACCTAAATTCATCTATTTCATGATATCTTATTGTAAATCGTCCTTAAATCTCTATAAAATAGTCATCAAAACGTTTCATGCGGCCAACGTAGGTTTTTCCATTCGATTATCCAGACTTTAATACATGAAAGTAGGCTATTCCAGAACACCGTACTTCTTTTCAAGTTACAGAGCGATTGTTATAGGAAACCCCAAAGCTGCTGTACATTTGGGGTAAAACAAGCAGGATTGCGATTCGTGCGGCCATTGTAAACAATTCCATTGAATTCCTTGGACATTTTTACATAAGAAACGCTTTAGTTTGTTGATCTAGCTCAGATAGTTCATGAGTTACAGAATTCTTTGCGGGTTTTCATAATTTTTTTCCCACTGTGCAGCGTAACAAAGTCATTACTTCTCTCAAATGCATTCTGGTGTCACACTTGCACATTTGTCATAGCATCCACTTGAAAAGGACCAGAGCAAATACAGTTGGACAGTTCTGAGGCACTAAACCGCACGTGGACTCAAAAAAAATCTCTGGTAAACTGTTCGCTTTATGTAAGAGCAGAAAAAAACTATTTAAAACAAAACAGCAATTCTACTAACAAGATGACGACGATGATGATGATGATGGTGAAGATGATGAAAAAGATGACACGAGAAGCAGTAAATTCATCTTTACCCAAATCGGTTGGTTGTTCATCAGTGCAAACGTAAATGTGGAAATTATAGAATTAAGTGAGACTGGCTTGAGCCAGTTTGGCGTTAGAAGTTGCTTGGGTTAGAATTGAAAAAAAAAATGAAACATTTGTATTCGTCTTAGGTAATCTAGAATAATTGCATTCGATAAATTTTAGGAACAATAAGGTCAGAAAGTTTTTCTGGTCCGAGAAGGCGAATGACATTAAAGTTAACATCTCTTTTGATTCAATTGACAATTAGTGTAATGCTTGTAAAAGTATGCCGTTTACGACATTCGTATCAATTTTTCTGAAGAATGTGAAATCTGGATACGGTTGATAGAAGTAAACAACCGTTGCACCGCAAAACACCAAGCTGACAATATTTTCTCGATCCTTCCCGGACTTGGACTGCCGTTGCCGCTTGAAGTGATGCACACGCGCGTAAGCCAGAAGCCAAGACAGATTGCCGTACGCAGTGAAACCGATATGTGCGCCCGAGCGAGTTCACCATCCGTGCGTCCGCCGTATGCCCCGTAAGCAACTCCACGAACTCCAGATTTCCTCGCAGTTGTTTTGTTGCCGTTGGTGTTCTTTTTCTTTTTCGAATCTCTGCAGGAGGCCAAAATCGTTTTGTTTTCTTTCGGTCATGATGAGTACACACACTCGCGCTGCAGATGCGGGTCGCGGCCCGCTCAAGCAAGAGAACACGTCACACAGAAACAAATGAAAACAGAAGCGTCTTCTTGTCCGCTTCTTCCCGGTATGTATGTACAGGGTCTTGTTTGTTTCAATCGTGCGCGGCAAAGGAAGAATCTCTTTGCTGTACACCGCAGAACTTGCGCGATTCGCGCCTCGTGTGCCATTTGAAGCTTATAGTTTTGTTATATTTTTTTTGTTTTCGTTTTGCGTAAACAGTCATACATATTACGACATCGAGCGAAATGTAGGCAGGTACCTGCTTGACAGTTGCAAGCTCTATAAATAGGAACCCTTTTCATACATCAAGATCCTGTAACGATGCCATTGCTCCGTGCGGCAGATTGACACGGATGGCAGCCCGCAACGCACGCAAGCGGCCCCTTTTCGGGGTGCTAATTAACATGCAAATTGTCGTTTATCACGTGGAAAGTTTCGAGCTTGGATGGGCCCGGGTGTTTTGAATCTCTATCTCTCTGGTCGGAATGATGCGTAAGTGTAATTGGGAATGACAGGAATTTTGCATCTGGAGCGAAATTTCGAGTTATTTTCGTCCTATGTAAACAGATGTTCAGTTGAGTTCAAGTATCTGCTGAGATGATGACACTTTGTACTACGTGATGCTGCGTCTTAAAATATCTTTCAATTTTAATTTCATGTTTATCTCAGTCCAAACTTTGTGTTACTAAACTGCATCAAACTGTCATTTAAGGAATGATAACCTAAATATAGTAAACTTCTCACTAACAAGATACGAAAAAAACATTTTTCTTGGCTTTCATGACTAAACAGAATGAGATAAGTGCTAATAAATAAGAGAAAAAACTGATGGTCATCTGAAATGTTACAAATATTTCTACAAGTCGTGATTCAATTAAATTTTCAGGCTTGATTGGGTCGATATTGTAAACATTGTGACCGTATTATATTCAGAAATCAGTTTAAATCGCTTAATTAAAATTTTGATTACCATCTCGGCTCTTAGAAATTAAATTTGAAAAACAAAATCCTGCAATTGAACAGAGTTGCTCGATAAGATGCAATACCTGATGCTAAAGCCGTACTTGAAAAATTATTACACTGTATTATTTGCATTTTATAAGGGTTCCAACTACCGGAAAATCTGCCATGCGTAGAAGATACGCATGGTTTTGGCCAAGTAGGTTTAGTAAAAATTATCCGATGGGTCATCTGCTAGTTAGTGAAGATATTAAGTGCCTTTTTTGTGGTATTTGATTTCTCATTAGAACCGAAGTTTATCATAATGTGATGTATGTAGAATCATGGACAGAATATTCCTACCATTCGAGAAGCAACGTATCACCCAAATGTGAATCACGTATGTTGCCGTAGCTAACTTCCATCCAATTGTCAATTAGGCTGACTTTGTTTTAGTCTTGCTCGGTTTCTCCACAGATAGGAGCTAGCTTCGGATTCAAGTCCCGTCTCTGCGGTAGCTTTTTCGAGCATTTATTTCATAGTTGTATTCGCATGCAATGTAATCTGTTTTCCTCGTTAGATGCTGATCAAATTCGATTGCAGATTCCTAATTAGGCTGCATGAAGAAACTACGAACTTTTTAGTTTACTCTAACAATTAGGGTCTGTAAGGTTACTCTGCCACCTATTTAGCTGCATTTGTCCAAGATTTTCCAAATTTTGCTATAGTTATAGCTTGATATTCATGTTGAAAGAATTCTCTTTTCACGAGAGCCCAACACCGCTAGATAGGTCGCAACTCAGGGAATTGGGAATTGGATTCGCTTCTTTCAGCAAAACATGGGCTTCATTCGCTTGATACCATTTCAAAACACCTTTGGCGTAGCGACGAATCAGGCCAAAATAGTGAGGGCTACATAAGGGAATGGTAACAATCGCTTCTTTAGGTATTTTACATCGTATATATCCTTGTTTACTACTCCGATAGTGATGAAACTTTGGTTTGCTCGACCACAGCTGCATATTGCTTGCCAAACCAAATATTTTTTTTTGAAACTTGCCCTTCCGTTTCATTTGAAAATGCTCCTCAAAGCCGTTCAGTTACATGGTAGTATAAAGAGACATCCCGGGAGGTTGCTTGAAGTATTCCAGCAATTCAGTTTCATTGTCCATTATCATGCAGGAGAACTTCGTCAAAAAAACGCGATACAACTTGCGAGCCCGGATTATAGCCATGTCATTCTGTTTATCATTACGGTTCGGTACAGTTTTCACCATTAATGACTTCTTACATTTCCGGTGCTTGGAAGTATGCACGAAAGTAGCAGACATCTTTATTTTTCTAGCCACAGTACATACCGAAAGATCTGGTCTCTTCTGCTTCACCTTTACGTCTTCTTTTCTGTTATCAAACGTGTAGCGATTAAGGATTGCTATGGACCATGCTTGCAGGAAAATCAAGCAATTTACAAGTATTCTTACTGATAGATCCGCACACAGGTGCTTTTAACACTTGCTCTTCTTTCGACGCCATCTTCGATCTGAGAGCTTGTAGTATCACCAAAAATTAAACAAAAACACAATAAACAATTTTTTAAAAGGACGTATGTATTTTTGCATTTCATCAAAATTGCCTTTTTCAAATCGTTGTAACTCGGAAACCTTAATTGTACGAAAATGGCGTTTAGGAAGAAGTTGTAGGGAATCGATCGGGCACTCTAAAAAAAATATACACTGAGAAAAAATTCGATTTTTTCTCAATAATTACAAAATAATCCAGAAACGTTTTCTACAAACTCAGATTCATATGAAAAGTCTTATACTCCCAAACAAGGTTCCTGAATTATGTTAGGTTCCGACCTCTGGTTCCAGAACTACAGGATGATATGTGAAACGAAATTAAAACTGTGTAACTCATTTTTCTCGTATATGGCTGAACCGATCTTATATTCAAATGAAAAGTTTTAAGATTCTATAAAACATCTTATTTTTCAGTCAGATCCAACTTCCGGTTTCGGAAATACAGAGTGATTAGTATAAAAATGTATATTTCACATGAATTAATCAGGTTTATCGGGTTAGCAGATTTGGATAGTCGATAACCAAATAAACTTATTTCATTTTTGGTTGGATTCAGTTTTCGTTTCGGAAGGCACCCAAAAATTTAATTCGCACTACGATTCCTCAAAGATGTCTACATTGATTTTTAAACATTTTGAAACAAATGTAAACTATACAGCTCAAGTGAATTTGTCTGACTTCGGCTACACCGAATTTCGGATACCGGTTCCAGTATCGAAACGTTTCTCAAAGCTCAATCGTTTTCTCAAAAAAAGCAGAATCGAATTTCAGAAACAAAAGTTCAATTAAAATAAATCCAATTTTATCCAATTCTGACTTCCGATTCTGGAATTGTAGGATGATGAATTTTTAAAATTCAAAGCGATATGGAAGATGAAAATCCCGAAAAGCTTTAAAGTTGGACTCAAAAATATTGCAATTTATTCGTCATATGGCCATACGATTCGGTTTGGGTTATGTTGGTTCCTGAATACCGGCTCTGAAAATACCTTAAATTACCCTAAAATCTAAAGTGGAAATTACTTCGACATATCATGGATCCGATTTGTAATTTCGACATTACAGAGTAATGAGCGATTAAATTCTCAAATTGCCACTTAAAACGACGGACATTAGAATAATGTCATGAAAACTGAAACACTGAAGAATATTCATGCAAAAAACACATGCGGATTGATAAAAAAGGTGTCATCTCACTGCTAGGTGGATTAAGCACGTTTTTATTTTAAAGCTGTTATTAAAACCTACAGATTGGTGGCTATCAAACCATAATTGGAAAATTAGAAGCTCAAAAGTGCAAGGTTAAATTGAATACCACGTTAAGCATTTGTGATCGCTGTCGTAGGCGGGCTTAGGAGGAAAGTCATACGTCGAAAACAGAAGGGCTGTCATCAACGGAAACAACCATCCACATCGCAATACGATTTAGAGGAAGTACCTTCAGCAGCTTCAATCAACTCAGCATCTTCTGAAGCATCAGTCGCGGCGGAGTATTCAAGAGCACACAACATTGAACTCTTCAACAAGGGCATCGCAGGAATCAACGTGTCTCCGATATCAATGAAGAAATCCTGGAATGTTAATTATCCTCGAGAAAAATATTTGGATATTTTAAGAGGTACAAAAATTATGAGTCAAATTTTTTTCTAATTTTTCGCAAAAATATGCTGCAAATTCTTCTACTGGTTTGACAAATTACTCTAGAACACATCTGTCAGTAGAAACCCATTGTTCAAATCTTATCTTAGTCAAATCACGTTCCTCGAAATTGTCTAAAACGCTTCATGTGTCGCTGGACAACTTTTGCATTCACGGAAGTAGCAGGATCTCTTTGATGAGTCACATTCTAGCGTTTCGCATATGGTTAATCACAAGAATTGGAGTGATTCCATCATGACTTTGCATTTATTTAACACGTTGACTGCCACGACCATTCTCAGAATTCCGGTCTAAAAAGCCAATTGCATTTAATCATTTTATATTATTAAAGACTATAATTATATTACATAGTAATCATCAAAAAGCATAGAACATTGATTTTTTGTTCTCTTCCCAGAAGCCATCTATCCATATTAGCACTGATATGCTACGAGTTTAAGCGTAGCTACGCGACAATGGCAAGTAAACACAGTACGAGATAACTCGTAGTCGGCGTCCCAGCAAAGAACGGAATATACGAGTTATCTCGTAGTTGGCAGTCAACGTGTTAAAGAAGTTTACTGATATTTGAATATGTCATATACCAATCGATTCAGTTCGACAAACTGAGCAAATGTCCGTGTGTGTGTGTGTGTGTGTGTGTGTGTGTGTGTGTGTGTGTGTGTGTGTGTGTGTGTGTGTGTGTGTGTGTGTGTGTGTGTGTGTGTGTGTGTGTGTGTGTGTGTGTGTGTGTGTGTGTGTGTGTGTGTGTGTGTGTGTGTGTGTGTGTGTGTGTGTGTGTGTGTGTGTGTGTGTGTGTGTGTGTGTGTGTGTGTGTGTGTGTGTGTGTGTATGTGTGTGTGTGTGTTGTCAACAAAGAGGTCGAGATCTCAGAGATGGCTGGACCGATTTTGATCAAACTAGTCGCAAATGAAAGGTCTCCCCGTCACCCAGAACGCTATTGAATGGTTTTGAGATCGGGTGTTTACTTTTTGAGTTATACGAAGTTTTATGTCAACATTTTCAATTTTTTGACAATATGTGTCACAACTAACCTTGAAAACAAAATATGTTTTTAGACTTAGATTCTGCTCTGATATAGCTATCCAACAAGGCATAGATTGTTAATTAGTCCATTTTTAACGGGGATATCGATATTTTTGTGTAAGCGACTTTTCGCATTATTCCAGTAGTAGGATTTTTACGTGCTTGATGATAAAGCGATGTTTCGGAGCAAAGTGAAACACGATTTTCAATACTTTTTTATGCAATTGTTTCTTAGCACCTAGAAGACTATGCACAGTTCTGTTTATCATGACGATCCGATTTTAGCAAGGTTTGTTTTTGGCAACATTAACGTTCGAACATGACATATGTATTTGATGGCAGTTTTTTTTCAATTCAAAACAAATTCATATTTATTTTGATTTATACTGCTTGCAACAATAATTGCTGGAAGAATAAAACTTCTTACACCCTCATACCATTCGAAGAGGTTCATCGAGATAAGAAAATATGTGTGTAAAAAATAATTTCAATAATTTTTCTCGGAGATGGCTTAACTGATTTCTACAAACTTAGATTGATTTGTAATTAGACTCCGATATAAGGTTTACGCTCCCATATAAGGTTTCAGAATTTCATTTGGATCCGACCGTTGGTTCCGGAACAACAGGATGATACCTATGGAATGAAATCAAAATAATGTCACTCATTGCGCTCGCAGATGGCTGAACCGATTTCGTCCATCTTACATTCGAATAGAAGGTCTTAAGGTCCCATAAAAACTGCTTGTTTTTGATGTTGAACACATTTTTTTATATAACGGTGCAAATCAGAAACTCAAGGAAAAATACACGTAGAAATGTGGTCAGGTTTTAAACACTTACAGCTCAGTCTATTTTGTATCAATTATTAATATTATTTCATTATTTGATTGGAAATATTTCTAAGATTCGATTTGAGTGTATCAAGCCGGGTATTCTCAATAATAAATTATTGAAATTTTGATTAGTAGCGAGCAGTGTCCAATTTTGTCTGCAAAAAATCTCCGGCATATCGGATTTCCCTGCCATAGACGACGGTTTTGAAGGAGTAAGCGATATATCAAAGGGAAAGCATCGCTCTGATTGGTCAATCGATGCAAAAGCGAAGCTGTTAGAAGCACGCGAATCTATAAATAGAAGCGAAATTATAGCTAATGTTTCAGTCCTTCGCGTAGCCTGCTAGAGGTAGATTGTTGCTAGACAGCACGACAAAAAGTGCCATAAAACGATTTGAAGCTTTAATTGGTATGCTATGATCTTGTGTCATGCAAGCTCGGATGAAATTCCATGTTATGTCGTTTCGCCAATTGGCAACTACAATTTGGAGTGCTTAAGATTATTTCTAATTAATATAAGATGAACTCGATTGATAATGATAAAAAGTTTATCGCTTCAACCGAAATCGCAGAATGGTAGAGAAAATTAACGCTATAAAAATAACTGCTTGCATACAATAGTTGAACTCAAGCTTGGCGTAGAGAAGCTTAAATATCGAAAACGCAAGTATGTAGAAAAATTTAATTGCATACATTTGGGATATTGTGATTTCGTCGGCTATAAAAAATACAAATGAAGACAAACGATGTTCGGTGTTTATTCCTAATCAAGATCAATCTAAACAGACTCTCGTGCATTTGCGGATTCAAATGTGTGATGTTTGATTGAACTGTTTGATTGTAGATCATTAGAAATTTTGGAGCCTTAATCCACATCAATGGCTCGAACAACCCCATGGGACTGCTCCTTGTTGCTTTTTATTCAGATCAGACTTCCGGTTCTGGTTTCCCTTCTGGATTTGACCATTTCATTAAACACTATCGAATCATCGAATTATATACAGTCACTCGCTCTAGTTCTTGACTGCCATAACCGAATTTCATATGTGTGATACTCGCGACGTTCATGTATTACTACCATTCATATATGAACCACATACCAGTAAGTTCTCGCTTTGTAGCTTTCTAGGTTGTACCCGAAGTATGATCGTGTATGTATTATGCAAAGGTTGATACTCATTTCCTTCTTTTCGTTACTTTGATTTCTAAGCCTTGCGCTTGAGTTGCATCATAAACTACTAGAACAAAGCACCATGCGTTTCCGTTTTAAGAGAACTTTATGGGAACGCATGGTCGACTACTACTAGAAACTGCTAAGATAAAGCACCATGCGTTTCCTTCTCTCAGAATTCGATGGGGACGCATGGTCGACTGTTATTAATTTTTTAGAAAAAATCAAATATTTTGGTCGTCCACATTTTTAAAAAATATGGAAACATACCACTTTAACATGTCCGAAAATTCTTTATTTATCACTAAAAAATCCAGGGTGGTGCAAAAATTGGAAGAGGGAAAAAATATGTTTCAAAATTTTCTAGTATTTTTTAATAAAAGAAATACATCTTCAAAAATTTTGAAAAACATTGTAAAGCATCCCCATAATGCCTTAAGCATGCCTGATTTTTTTCAAATTTTTCGGAGAAGCAGTTTCTTCAAAAATCAAATAAAATAAAAATCAATAGAACCACCCTAGTTCCGTCAATATGGCAGTTAAAGGGTTGAGACTTTGAGAAAATAGTTTACAGTCTATGACCTTTCGAATGTGGTATAACAATATGAATTCCCTTTGGGGGCAGATTTTACATGCTTATCCTGCTATAGCCTTTCACATAACTTCATCGGGTTCACAGATTTTGAGAATCAACGACCAAACAAACTTATTTCAGTTTTACTGGTATACGGTTTTCAATCCTGGAACGTACCCAAAAAATTGTATGTGGAACGCACTACGATTTATCTAAATGGCTACACTGATTTTTAAAAATTTCGAATGTAATGATGAACAATTAGGCGAATTTAACTGATTTTGGCAACATAGATTTCCGAAAGTATCGGGACTAGAGAAACTAGAAGAAACGAATTCAATAAACAAAATTTTAAATTAAAATAAACTTATGGTTAGATACAAAACTTGTGAGTTTTATCCGATTTCGACTTCCTATTTTGAAATCACAAGGTGATGAAATTTAAAATTCAAACCGTCATAGAAGCGATACCAAAAAATCTTCAAAGTTGGGCTCAAAACTATTTCAAAACAACAACGAAAAGAAGAACGTTGGGGTCTGAGTTTTTCTATGTAGAAAGTGTGTGCAAAATTTGAAAAAAATGGTGCAGTAGTGTTTGAATGACGATGGACACGGACTTTTAAAACCTGCTTTCGAGCAAAAAGCGTTCAAAGTTTTTTGTCTATAAAATCAATGGAAACAATTTATTACTCAAGGGAGCCTGTAGAGTTTAATATTTTCAAAAAATCAAGTTTTTAAATCAATCGAAGCAGAAGTCTTGGGCCTATGTGCCGAGCTCTTACTTCTTTGCAGTATGAGATTAGCAAAGATAAATGCCCATAACTTACAGAGTTTTGTTCCGATAGGCTTGAAAATTTCACAGAATATTCTCGAAATGTTTTACTATAAGAAAATATAAAGAAAAAATAAATGATTTTTCAAAAGTGTTAGACCCTACCCGCCCCTTAATCGATTGTCACACGTTTAGATTCAAGGGAATAACTTTAGGGTTTCATACAATTTCTGCGGATTGATAAAAAAAACACATGCGGATTGATAAAAAAAAGGTATGATCTCACTGCTAGGTGGATTAATCACGTTTATTTACGTAAAGTGGTTAAAACTTATTTGGAAACACTGAAATGAGTATCTCTATCCAATCCGCCATATTCACCGGACATTGCTCCATACGATTATGATTTTTTCGATCTACTGTTGCGGCTAATACAATTCTAGTAATACTAGTGGCAATACAATACCACAACACTGGTGAGACACTACTTTGTATAACGATACTGTAATAAAACTCTAATAATAAATTACGAAAATTTGCAATAAAAATAAACGCTATGAATTCATTCCAACACCCGATAAAATATATTACATGTTGCACCATACTTTACAAAATGTTTTGGGGGACGGTATGGTATCAAATTTTTTTATGACAGCTATAATTCACGAATTCCCGACTGTTGAATCACACAATCCTGAACAAATTACAATAATCAAATACAAACATATCAAACGTGTAACCCCAAAAGGAATCCACGATTTGTAGACCTGGTAGTACAAGGGAAACAAAGTAGTGCCTGTATTCCATCGCACACAGTGGTTTGCTAGAACAAATTTACTTGTAACAACTTAATAATTTCCACACAATCAACGGAACATCGCTAATCCTTGCTTTTATTGAATTAATATGCAAATTGCGTGACACCATCCGTCTCATTGTGTGTCGCCCCGATTGGTCCGCAATAATCGACAAAAACCTGTGCTGCACGAGCAGAAACGCGAGCCCCTCCACTTGTGACGGCACCCGAACGTTGGCAATCAATATTTTCCTAAATGGAAAATTAATACCATATACTTCGCGTCTCTCCCCCTACGGTCCTCCTGTCACGCTAGCAGCCCTTAATCCCGTACAAACATTGCACAACAATAGTTCGGTATCTGTATCGACTGAACACAAATGAAAAGAAAAATCATTTCTTGTTATTTCAGTAAATAATAAAAATAACAACACGGCCAGGAAAATCGGTCCGTCAGAGCCCCGTCACCATCATCATCATCATCTTCATCGCGACAGCAAGGATGCTCCGGTTGCAGTAGCGAGACGAGAAGAAGGGTCACGTGACGGGCGCGAATAGGAGCTGAAGCGTAAGCGGACACGTGTCGAACATTTCGGAACGAAACGTAGGAATTATCAAAAAGAGAAAAGATCGACATGTCGAACATCTTCGAGACGGGATGAAAAATCATATTTTCTGGTGTGTTTGGCTTGACGGGGGATCCAGGCGTCAGCGGCCGACTCTAAATAGGGATGGTCAGGTCGTGATTTCGGATGCATCTGTGAGAAGTAGATTGGCTTTGTTCAATCCGTTCAGAAAAATGTTAATTGTCCAAATGTTCGGTTCCAATGATAAACAAACTACCGAATTCGAATAAACTGCAGTCCGACGCACATTCGTTCAGCGTGTGGTTTTCCCCCGGGGGTCAAAGGCGGCTATGACAACTATTTGTAAATCGGCAGGCGTTAAGAGCTGCACACTACCGCTATAGTTTTCGGAGGGCAGATCAGCTTTATTTTGTTATTGTTAAACATGCGTTCGTTGGCTGCGTTTTGCGGCTGTCATGAACGTGTGAGGTGCAAGTGAAGCACAACTAGAAACAACAAACAACTCAGCCCTCGCCCGGCGGAACATGTGGTTTCGGATTGGTTTCCCGAATCGTCGAATGGCAAGAAACACGTGGTTCGGAGTGTGTTCGGAGCGGGCGTGAAAGCGCAGTGTTTGCGTGGGGGAGTCTAAAAATAACAAGTTTTTTTTCGTTCTTGACAAAGTCATTTCACTGGTTTCCGAAAATTAATTCTCTAATTTTTCAGCTACTCGAACTACTCACCGGATCCCATTAGGAAGTTCGAGGCGTGAACAGTGTTGCTTAATTGACTCAATGGATTCGGGTTCAGGTTTGGAACGGTTTTTCGACTGATGAACAGGAACATCGTTTTATGATGGATTAAAAGGCGTGCGAATCTGACAGGTCGTTACAATTATACCGACACCGGGGTTTCATGCGCTGCTAACCGCAACCGATGATGAATTTCACGGGTTGGGTAGAATGTTATCTCGAGCTAAAACCGATCCGTATCACGGGTTGAATTCAATTTAGCAAATGCAATGGGCGGATTTGTTAATTTATCTTGCCTGAATTTCAAGTGAACCGCAGAAAAAATGCACGCTGGCTCATCATCCATCAACAAAATTGAATTCTGAACTCATTTAATCGTGTCGAACATCCTATCTCGGAGCATGGTATGGTTCACGTTATCGTGGCTAAATATTGGCAGTTCTGTAGATAATGTGTATGATTGCTACCGTGAAGAGAGAGAAAAATAAACCATACTGCAAAAACATAATTTATGACACGTCGAAAAAGAAAACACAAACCATGTTCACTTTCAAGACCGGTAGCATCCGTATCAAGACCAGATATCCGACCGTCCGTCGGTTTGAGTTTGGGTCTTCTGCAAGCGAAACACAAAAAAAACAGCAAACTGGAAGAAGGACCCTGTCAAGGGAAAGAACGAAAAAGCGTAATTTACGATACGTCTTCGTTTTCATTAACGTCCTCTTCCTTGCCCGGAGTCTCGGTTGTTTCCTTCTTGGCCATGGTAACCAAAGTAAAAAAAAAAACTATTCAGAAATCATTAAAATCTATTTCCTACACCACATGAAGACTTCTTGCAGTCCTTTTGACTTTGAAGCTCATTATTTTATTTATGTTAAAGATCAATATAACTAAGCTAGTTGGTTATTATTTCGATCCAACTTGCCTTGCATTTAGTTTGCTAGTTGGATGGTTTTAAAACACTCATCAGACATCTGGTTGATTGAAACGTCGTTTTTGGACACTAAATGCATCAGTGTAATGGTATACGATAATAACAACACATACTTGCTTTACACTTGGTACTTACCGAAAATGGTGAAGAATTTTCGCTAATGTGGATACGAAATCCAAAAAACTGCCAATCTAGAAAATCATGATTGACAGACGGCTCCCATGTTTTCATAATTATAACTGCATTCAGTTTGAGAAAATATCTATTTTCACAGAACATCAATCATCACGATCATCTGATCGACCACGAAAGGTGACTGACTCGACTGGCACTTCCGAACAATTCCAGAAATTAACAGCAGAAAAGGTGGTAACATTTTTTAATCGATAAGCGGCCCTTACCCGAGCATTATTAATGTAGTTTTTAATGATTACTAAGTAATGACATTCCAAATTTGTATGAAGAATTCATCGTTAGTGCCCTTACACGTTCATTAAAATGACATTACTTTTTTAGTAACGACACTTTTAATGATCTTGTAACGGCCGCTATCAAGAAATCGAATCGACTCAACATTAATTTTCAAAAAAAAAAGAAAATGCAGAAATGGTGTAGAAAGAAAAAAGGCGGGTGGGTAATGTCAGAGACATAACTGGATGTCGTGAATACGAAAACAACTGACATGTTCCGTATCAAGACTAACGTATTAACACTTCCGAATATCAATTAGTTGATCAATCGTATGAATTATGCACAAGGCTTCACTTGATCTCGATTACTGTGAATTTCACACTGCGCTAAGTACACAAATCTAACTAAACTGTTCTAGATTTGCACTAAACTGAGGATATTTCCCTTCGATTTGCGAACAACAAATCCTAATAGTTCTTTAGAAAACTTGCTCTCCACCGTTGTTTTTTTATCAATGCAAATGACTGGCAGCTGTGACGTAATCGCTCTTGTCGGAAGCGAAACTAGTTTTGCAAACGACACAAAATACATCTGCTCGCAGTGGCGATAGAATCCAAACTGATTCAATTTTTGTTAAGAGGTTTCCTTTTACGTGATTTCGTTTGTAGCTTTTTTACTAATGGGCGGTCCTAACGGCTATAAAAATAGCCGCACACAGAATTTTAATGCCGATTATTTCATTTCGGATTTGCATTTCATTGAAAGAAACTATTAAGATGCTCTACGGGATTCATTCCTGCCTTCCAGAATTGTGGAACTCACTACGATATTAAACACTGTTCGGAACATTTTCCTCGAACGATTTGTGGTACAGCAGCAGATATTTTGTTCTCTTCCTCAGAACGCGTTCTGATTGGCTGGTGTTGACATGGGTCAAATGAGACAGGTTTTTCAATAGTGTACTATTGAAATACTTCAATGCTTTTTCTATGCACATTTAAGTTGAAAAATTTCGATTGGATATATATTGGTAGTTATATTATATAAATCCTTTCACAGATCACTGAGCTATGAGCTTTAAAAATACGAGAAAGGCAAACGCGCCTTATGAATTATCCTCTTTGATACTCGTTTATACCAAACATTTCAGAAAAGTTTAATTTTGAATTTTTTGAGATTATGTCAACAACTGAATAATTTATCATAAAATTGTGATCATATTTCCGATGGCATGTAGCAAAAATTATGTTGATTCGTTAGATACAATTGGAGATATTCACGATCAAAAACTTATCACACTCTCAGAGGGTAAATTTTGAAAAGGCGCCCCATAGTAAAGTAAGTCGTATTCACGACAAAAACAATTCAGCTTAAGGTGACCGTGGACAGAAACCAAGGAAAATAAACGTAAAAGTATTGGTGAAACAATACTTTTTCATATTGTAATAGTATTTGTGAGTAGAGAGGAATGAAATAATAATATTTGTGTGCTGAAAGGAATACAGTTGCAAGAACAAAATGTAAACATTGAAACTATTCATATCACCTAGCAGAACAGAGTGGACTTATCTCATCTTCATGCTCATTCTGGAGTTAACAAATTGCAATCATGAGAATATAATGATTGTGCCAAAGAAGATAGTCTACTATTTGCCTTCGTTTAGCTCTTGGCATTTTTCTTTCATTACAAAGTAAAAAGAAAGCTGTTATATTGATGGATTAAGTATAGTAACACCACACGAAATCATAACAAAGTCTGTTGCAATGGCTTTTTGTATTAATTTTAATTTTTGAAAATGAAACTCACAGATTCAAAAAATACAAACTAACAAATTCTACATTTTCCATTTTGTCGACAACTTCATCGTTCGGATAGGGAAGCAACCTCATCCAGAGAATAGTCAAGTGGCACTTTACGAGAGGGCTTGATGATAAATCGGCTATTTGCTCTGAAAAGATTTATCATGAAAATTTGAAGATATAATTTCATATATTGACGAAAATATTTTAGAACTTTACCTATTGATACCAAATTATTGGATCCAGTACAGTTTCTAAATTCTGTGGTATTGTTTTGAACTAGCACTTCTGGCAGTTCTTCCACTGTTTGAACTGAGGAGTTCCACACATACTCACTACCCAAAACACACTCTATCAACGTATTCCATCTATTTTTCTATTGATTTTCGCGAATGAGCACTGCTTTCTTTTTCTTAGATGGACGAGGCATTTTTAAAAGATTGCAATACTTGAACTGTTTGTTTATTTTTTGCATTCCATAACGACGGTAAATAAGACAACAGGGTTGCGGATAACTAGGAGGGGAAGCAGTATTTGAAATGGAAATTATGCAAATGTTATCGTTTTTTTTAATATTGAAATTTTAGATGGTGACGAACGAAAGTAGTTTTGATCCGTAATTTTAACTATATCAAGCGACTAATTGAAAATATTGCCATTTTTAGTGCATTGCAAGGTTTTTTTCTCTAATTATGTATGGCATCACTGTCTATATAAAAGGGTGGTATTACCAATACTAAAGCAGGCCGACAAACTTTTTATCGTGGATTTTTCGAAAATTTTCAAAACCAGAACTGTGAGTTATTCAAAAGTTTTATAATAAAATGTTTAGATCAGAGGATAAGTTTACCGGTGAAGAACAACTCAAAAGAGTTTCATAAAGCTTACTTATGTCACAGAGCTATAATCAGCAGCTGAAATCTTGAGGTGAGTCAAAAATAATAACATTCTAAGAAGAAACCTTCTAATAAAGGTCCGAAAAAGTTTTGCACAAATCATTCTTCAGAGTTGATAGTTTATCATAAACATATATCAATACGATGAGTGATTATGCCACCAAACTGCAGTAGCAATTCTACGCAATATATTTACTCCAACGCGTAGAAAAAATGTGTTTCATGGTTTGTTTACATCAAGAGCAGGGCAAAATAGCGGAAGGTGGAGTGGGAGGGTAGGCGGTTTCTTGGTTGCCATTTGTGGCTCGCTTCCATGGTCACCTTAAATGAAAGATTAAATTAAAAATCCTTGTATTCTCATAGCCTGCTATTGAATTTCACGGGGTAAACATGAAAAAAGAGCACTGAGTTTTTTCATAGATCGTTTGACCAATTTTCACAACCTGTAGTTCAAATGCAATGTAATATAACTCCATGGAACCTTTTCGATCATTATCCTTCCGGTTCCGAAATTACAGGCTGATAAGTATAACAATTTCAATTTCAAGAGCGTATTTATATTCATGACAGTGGAAAACCGAGCGAAATACTTCCAACAATCCATGTAATTCACGAGTTGAGTCGGTCTGGTTAGTTGATGACTAAATATATTGATTTCGGGTATACCGAATCTAAATTCTCGGTTCCGGAAGTATCGGAAAAAAGTGATCGCATGCTTAAAACTGAAAACCAAGCCAAGTTCTCAGAATTGTGTCCGAATCCGGCTACATGGTGAAGTGTATTTAAGTTGCAACCCTTCACTAAAGCTACGATGCGAAAAAGGAAAAAATTTTTCTAAACTTTGCTCAGCAAAATGGTTATGCTAGTTTATGCTCATATAATCTTTCTTGTTATGATTCGAGATTCTAAGAAAGTTATTTTGGAGAAGAAATTTTTAAAATATGAGTGGAATGAGCATTTAGTGAATTGAAAAAGGTTCCATACGAAAATTCGAATTTGCAAATGCCTCAATATTTTCTTTGCGGTATCTTTATCATATTTAAAAAAAACACTAATCAAATTAACGTCAAAAAATGTCACAAAAATAATTAGAGCTGCGATTAAAAAAAAAAACATTTTTTTCGTTTAATTATATAATGCTTAAAAAACAAACTTTTGGACAAGTATTGGCTTTCAAGTTACAAAGATTTGAAGGAATTAAATCCGCTCTCTGAAAAATTGGGCTTGAGTATGTGGAACATGTGCGGGGGCTCTATTCATTTAGTTTGTTTTCTGAGTTTTTTAACTTTAACAAATGTCCATTGTTTTTATCTGGTTTTTGCAATCAAAAATTTTTTGTCCGGTTCTTGGAAAAAAAAGGATGTTTCAAAACGATCTTTGCTCTAAATGATTTCATCCAATTCTTCGATTTCAAATTTTTATGAAAGCGCGGCACTCGACTGTCTAAACTTCTGAATAAAATCTGAACAATTGAGCCGAGCCGACAATTTAGGTTCTTCATATTAAAGGTACCTACTGTTAAAGTCGTTTTATGACAGCTGAACAAAGGTTGTAATGATAATACTTCTCGCACTTCAAAATGCTTCTCAGAAATGATACTCAAGTTGCTGGGTTTATTACATTTCAATGGACTATGTATAATCTTTCATTATGGAGCTTTCCGACCAACGAACGAAATTACGACATCGCGTAAAAAATAAGTAAAGAAGCGAGAGCTTCCTTTTCAACACTCGACTCACTGTGCATCGTGTTAAATGTTTTCCATCATGATTATGTTTATTGTATCGCTTTATTATTTCAATCGGCTGTCCGACCATTGACTCGCATTGAATCTCATCGTCAAAGCTACCGTTTTCCTTTGCATTCGGTTTGTAGATTGCTTCTTTCTGGCTTCGTTTCGTTTGTTCGGTCGAATGATCAGAGCAGAGGTCCATCAACAGAAATGCAAAGAATATAGACATCCAGGATATAATTACGATAATGTTCGTTATTGATCCCCAATTTCAATACAACAACAACCGGTATCAATCTACTTAATGGTGTAATTACGCATTTCTCATACCTCCGCCGAGCATATGCTGTACACAAAGAACAGCGTTTATAAAAATTAATGAATCAAATGAATGCATTTTAGTCACCTTCTGAAATTACACAGCAGTTGCAGATTGGGAGTCAGTTTCAATTTTTTTAAATGTACTTGGCAGAACGTCATAAGTTATTTAAAATTCCAAGTCGATTTCAAGCTACTCGTGACGAATATCAAAAGTGGAAATTAGAGATCTTTGAACTCTTGCTCGCTAAGAAAAATTCCAGCTTATAAAACGATCTGAACGATTCAGAGCAAATTTCATTCTTACTCGATTTGTTTTATATGGTGAATTCTCTATCCTAAATTTAGCAAACAGATGAAATCAATCTAGCAGAGGAAAATCATCAAAATAAACTAAATCATATTGACTCATTGTTACTTCAGTGCTAGTAAAGTCAAACGGTTGAGCGACGATATAGGCTGTATAAACTGACTGTAATTTTCTTTACACACCAAATTACAATTACGGAAATCGGTACAATTTCACGTGAATATTTAGTAATCAGTTTAGCTAATGTTTGATTTACTGAACGATTGGTAGAGCTACTTTCTGTCATAATTATACTGACTTGTTCATCAAGCATTGCCGACGTTCAAATAATCAATTAATAATAACGTTGCATCCTTCTTCAGTGTATTGGTTTTACAAAATCAGTGTTTTATAAAACCGAAGAATGTAAATAACATTCCGAAATACGTATCTGTATTATAACGTTTGATACATTTTCGTGAAAATAGGGACTGTGAAAATAGTGACCTTGTGACAGTGTAAACCCATTTTGCGCATGAAAATGTGAATCAAGATTTTCGATTGTGAATCAAACAACCGAACACCGTGATTAAAAAATTGGGTAACAAAACTAAAATTGCGATTATGTTTTAAATTGTGGGAAATTAAAGACCTTTTAAAATTCTAAGTAAAAAGAAAATTTATCTTATCAAAAATCAATCATTTTTTAAAATTCATTATAATATCTACAATAAATACGTAATATGAAAAGATAATACTGACTATTTTTATTTACTGTGAATAAAAAAATTTGCTTATTTCCACCCCTGCTATAAAATTTAAAATGCCTCGGCTTGATTTTGGTATGTGAATAATTCGATCATCTCACGACAAAAGGGCGTAACTGCAAATGAGAACCTCGCTGTGTTTACTCTGTTTTGTTGGACTGAAACCGTACATGAGGAATGTTATCGAGTAAAGTAATTTCTCTATCCCTGCTCCACGATTGATTCTTGGAGATTTCAATTCGCACGGAATGATGTGGGGTTCCGTTTACAATGATAGCAGATCAGCTTTAATATATAATACTAGCTGACCCGTCGAACTTCGTCTCGCCAGAAATCATTTTTTTTAAATTTATGTTTTCGGACAGCAGAGTTGTCAAACGTTAATGTTTCTTTTCATTATTTTACTGACTACTTGGCTTACAATAAACGAATTACGACAAATTCATATCCAACACATTAACTTCGTCCCGAAGAAGAAATATCATCAAGAATTATTGTGGAATTATATTCAATGCTTTTGTTAAGCAAAACCTAACCAAATGCACCGATTGCCATCTCATCCTTTGAGTCAGTGTATTGAACAGAGATTGTAGATCTATCTCAAACTAAAGATTTGACATATGGGATGATGGATTGGATTGAATCATATCCGACTGGTCGTAGTACGACCGTGAAAATTGGCGACTGCGTTACTCCATCATTCATCGTGAGCTCTGGCGTTCCTCAGGGAAGCCATCTAAGACCATCCATATTTCTGTTATATCTAAATGATCTGAATTTCGTATTGCAATGTATGAAGCTATCAATCGCCGACGATTTCAAGCTGTTTCATCTCATCAAAGATCTGAAAGACTCAAATTTCTTGCAATCACAGTTGGATGTATTTTCTAACTGGTGCAACGTCAACAGAATGGTTATGAATGCATCTAAATGCTTCGCTATCTCCTTCTCTCGCAAACGAACCCCGACCATGTATGATTACACTATTTCGCAAGCTGTACTAAAACGGAAGACATCAATTAAGGATCTAGGAGTGTTATTGGATTCAAAACTTAGTTTCAAAGATCACATAGAATATACCCTCTCTAAGGCATTAAAGATGTTAGGTTTCATCTTTCGCATCTCAAAAAATTTCAGTAACATATACTGCCTGAAATCGTTATGTTGCGCTCTAATTCGCTCTACACTGAAGTATGCTGTTGTTGTTTGTGCACCACATTACCAAACTGATAAGCTGCGTATTAAAGCTGTTCAACGCAAGTTTATTTGTTTTGCTTTGCGTCGCCTGCCCTGGAGAGATCCATTGTGATTCTTCCAAACTAAGAAAATCGATGTAGACTCGTACACCTCGATTTGCTAACTGTCCGCCGTGATACACTGAAAGCTGTTTTCGTCGCGGACCTCATCCAATCTCGAATTGATTGTGCAGATCTCCTACAAAAGCTAAGTTTTGACATTCATCAGCGTAATTTGCGGTTTATTCCCTCTCTCAGAATTCCTCGTACTAGAACTAACTATGGCTTTAATGAACCGTTTTCGAGTATGTTTCGCGTATTCAATACTTGCTCTGATGAATTTGATTTTAATTTATCTCGTAACTCCATTAAAACCCGTTTTCTTCGAATCTTTTCCCGCTATTTTTATTAGGATAATAAGACGATATCAATAGTTGTTAGTTAGCTTTGTAGTTTAAATAAGGGTAATCTAAGATTTCGTTATGTATCATGTGGAGAAATGTTATCTGTTGATACAAAAGATGAGAATGTTTTATGCCTGCTGGAGAAGGAGAATAAAAATCTCAGCTCCAGCGGGCTTTTCCCTTGCTCCTAAATAAACAAATAAACAGATGGATAAAAAAGAGAGGACCAAGATAAGTAGTTGAAATTTTTAAAAATTTAATAGCAAATCCTTAGGGATTATCGAAAGTAATAAATTGGTTTTGAACGGTTGTCCATAACCTGCTTCATCGCTAGTGATATGACTTAGTCGTGTTTGATGAATGTTCGTAGCATGATAATGACAGGATCAATTTTCGATTAACGAATTAGCGAGAAAATGAAAAATTTTTGGACATTCGAAAGTTCAAATTACCCTTTTATTAAATATTATTTCCATTAACTTTGAGATGAACGCTGGATTCGTTCAAGAATTGTATCAAAAGGCCTCTCATTCGTCGAGCCACCACATCGTTTTGCTTAGTATTCAGTCCTGAGAATCAATATTCTGTTCTAGCGGAGTGAACATGATTATACCAGTATTCTTCTTATCGTTAAAGCCAATGTATGAAACAGCAGATCTCACAACTAATGGTTCTTACATGCCACGATTTCTCCTTCAGATATGATATTCATGATTCGCATAAGGTAATTCGTCAAGTAATTAAAAGTTCGGAAAATGAAATGATTTGGCTTAAGCAGCTTATAAATCTGTATGAAATGTTCAAAACGACGAATGTAACAATGAGAGATTCTCTTTGTTTACTTTCTCTTTGGATTATTACGGTGTTCTTAGCAATCTTTCACTCAAATTATTTACCGATGATAATAACTAAAGCTATCATCTTTGAATCTGCACTGAATAAATTACCGACCAAAAGCAGAAATGTTTCGCAATAATCGAAAGAGAAAATAAACAAAGAGAATCTCTCATTGTTACATTCGTCGTTTTAAAGATTTCATACATAAATGTCATGTATATGTGCATCCTAAGCAGATCGTTTTGAAGTAAACCACTCTTGAAAACTTACCCGAATCGGCTAAACAAACTTCAGCATGCCAAATGCCAGGGAAATATTTTCATCTGAACTCATTATTTCAACAGCAGAATCCTATCATTGATACGTAAAAAAATCGTTACATTATTTAATTTTTGTTCAACTCACACCCACGATGGCCAACATTATTCATCAAACTGCATCTACTGGTAAAAGATATTAGAACTTTTGCTTCTGTTTACGGTATAGCTAAAACAGTCATGTGCATTCTACCATAAGGTCATTTGGCAATGATACCCTATTAGGCACGTGTTTCCAAATGACGAATCAATCATGCATGTGAAATCTCCACACAAAACTATTCGTTGCGCGCCAAAAATATTATTCGACGATCTAGTATTCTTTCCTTCGACGGTCAAGCACTTATGCAACTCGTTACACGCCATCAATAGTAAATCTAGCAATCATTGGCGACTTTTGCAGTGGAAAATTCCATTGTCCATTCCAAATAACATTATTGGTTTTTCCCACTTTTCCGGTAAGTTTTCCCAATTTTTTTTATTAACGAACCCGGTGGGGGTAAAAACTGATCAAACAAAAAAAAAGCATCTCAATCCGTCCATCCGTTCTTACGTGATGCGATTACAAAGAATGATCTCTGCATTTTTATATATATACTAGCTGACCCGTCGAGCTTCGTCTCGCCTGAAATTATTTTTTTTAATTTGTGTTTTCGAACAGCAGAGTTTCCAAACGTCATGTTTTTTTCCATTATTTTACTGATTACTTGGCTTACAATAAACGAATTACGACAAATTCATATCCAACACAATAACTTCGTCCCGAAGAAGAAATATCATCAAGAATTATTGTGGATATGTTCAATGCTTTTGTTACGCAAAAACTAAACAAATGCACCGTTTGCCATCTCATCCTTCGAGTCAGTGTATTGAACAGAGATTGTAGATCTCTCTCAAACTAAAGATTTGACATGTGGGATGATGGATTGGATTGAATCATATCTGACAGGTCGTAGTATGACCGTAAGAATTGGCGACTGCGTTACTCCATCATTCATCGTGAACTCTGGTGTTCCTCAGGGAAGCCATCTAGGACCATTCATATTTCTGCTATATCTAAATGATCTGAATTTCGCATTGCAATGCATGAAGCTATCATTCGCCGACGATTTCAAACTGTTTCATCTCATCAAATATCTGAAAGACTCAAACTTCTTGCAGTCACAGTTGGATGTATTTTCTAACTGGTGCAACGTCAACAGAATGGTTATTAACGCCTTCAAATGCTTCGTTATCTCCTTCTCTCGAAAACGAACCACGATCATGTATGATTACACTATTTCGCAAGCTGTACTAAAACGGGACACATCAATTAAGGATCTAGGAGTGTTATTGGATTCAAAACTTAGTTTCAAAGATCACATAGAATATACCCTCTCTAAAGCATTAAAGATGCTAGGATTCATCTTTCGCATCTCAAAAAATTTCAATAACATATACTGCCTGAAATCGTTATATTGCACTCTAGTTCGCGAGTATGCTGTTGTTGTTTGGGCACCATATTACCAAACTGATAAGCTGCGCATTGAAGCTGTCCAGCGCAAGTTCATTCATTTTGCTGATCCATTGAATCTTCCAAGCTACGAAAATCGATGTAGGCTCGTACACCTCGATTTGCTATTTGTTCGCTGTGATACACAAAATGCTGTTTTCGTCGCGGACCTCATCCAATCTCGAATTGATAGTGCAGATCTCCTACAACAGCTAAGTTTTGACATTCTTCGGCGTAATTTGCGGTTTAATCCCTTTCTCAGAATTCCTCGTGCTAGAACTAACTATGGGTTCATTGAACCGTTTTCGAGTATATGTCGCGTATTCAATACTTGCTCTGATGGATTTAATTCCAATTTATCTCGTAACGCCATTAAAACCCGTTTTCTCCAAATCTTTTCCCGCTAGTTTTATTATTATAATTAGTCAATATGAATAGTTGTTAGTTAGCTTTGTAGTTTAAATAAGGGTAATTAAAGATTTCGTTATGTATCATTTGGTCAAATGTTATTTGTTGATACAAAAGATGAGAATGTTTTATGCCTGCTGGAGAAGGAGAACCAACCAGGCTTTTCCCTTGCTTCTAAAAAATCAAATAAATAAATTAACAGATGGATGAAAAAGAGATGACCAAGATAAATACTTTAAATTGATCCCACAAATTTCCAAAAGCAGCCCTCGGGGATTGTTGTTTATCTTAGAATATTAAGACTTATTTGTACTGAAGACGTTTAAAATTTAATAGCAAATCCTTAGGGATTATCGAAGGTAATAAACTAATTTTGAACGGTTGTCCATAACCTACTTCACCGCTAGTGATATTACTTAATCGTGTTTGATGAATGTTCGTAGCAGGATAATGACAGGATCAATTTTCGATTAACGAATTAGCGATAAAATGAAAAATACTTGGACATTCGAAAGTTCAAATTACCCTTTTATTAAATATTGTGTCAATTAACTTTGACATGAACGCTATATTCGTTCAAGAATTGTATCAAAAGGCCTCTCATTCGTCGAGCCACCACATCGGTTTGCTTAGTATTCAGTCCTGAGAATCAATATTCTGTTCTAGCGGAGTGAACATGAGGAGTGATTATACCAGTATTCTTCTTATCGTTAAAGCCAATGTATGAAACAGCAGATCTCACAACTAATGGTTCTTACATGCCACGATTTCTCCTTCAGATATGATATTCACGATTCGCATATGGTAATTCGTCAAGTAATCCAAAGTTCGGAAAATGAAATGATTTGGCTTAAGCAGCTTACAAATGTCATGAATAGCATCCCAAGCAGACCGTTTTGAAGTAAACCACTCTTGAAAACTCACTCGAATCGGCTGAACAAACGTCAGTATGCTAAATGCAAGAAAAATATTTTCATCTGAACTCATTATTTCAACAGCAGAATCCCTTCATTGATACGTAAAAAAATCGTTACATGATTTGATTTGTTCAACTCACGGCCACGATGGCCAACATAATTTATCTAACTACATCTACTGGTAAATGACATTAGAACTTGTGCTTCTGTTTACGGTATAGCTAAAACAGTCATTTGGCAAGTAATGATTTTGATACCCTATTAAGCACGTGTTTCCAAATGACGAATCAATCATGCATGTAAAATCTCCACCCAAATCTACTCGTTGCGCGCCAAACTATTTTCCAAAGATCTAGTATTCTTTTCTTCAACGGCGAAATACTGAGCATCTCCTTGCGCGCCAAACATCAATTATAGATCTAGCAATCATTGGCGACTTTTGCAGTGGAAAATTCCATTGTCCATACAAAATAACTTTATTGGTTTTTCCCACTTTTCCGGTAAGTTTTCCTAATTTTTTTGATGTACAAACCCGGTGGGGGTAAAAACTGATCAAACAAAAAAAAAGCATCTCAATCCGTCCATCCGTTCTTACGTGATGCGATTACAAAGAATGATCTCTGCATTTTTATATATATAGATAGATATATAGATTTGCGACAATTTTAGCATGACGGTATTAAATATGGGTAGCATGACACGAATCCAAGACCTCCTGCACGTCCAAGTGCATTAGATTTATATCTTTGCTCGACTTCAATTCGACTAGATTGCACCTGGAAAGTATTTCCTGATTTACACGGTAGTGATTATTTACTAATCATCATCTCAATTTGCAGTACCAAAGGCATTGCTAATTCAGTTAATATTGCATATGATTTGACAAAAAATATTGACTGGATTAAATACCAAAGTAATATTTCAAGTGTCTTAACTTCAATGGAATAGCTCCCCCCTACTTGAAGAATATGACTTCCTCGTTTGTTCGATTCTGGAGGCCGCAGAACAAGCCCAAACCAAACGATTACTTGGTCCATCGTCTAACAGAAGGCCTCCAAACCCTTGGTGGAACAAAGAGTGCTCAGAAGCCAAACACGCGAAACAAGATGCTTTCAAAACGTTTTTTAAACGAGGAGGAGGAATTCTTGACTTTAGAAACCAAGTATAAGAGCATACTTGGGGCCAAGAAATGTAGCTATTGGAGACATTTTGTCGAAGGTTTGTCAAGAGGAAACCTCAATGAGCACTCTTTGGAATACGGCCAGACGAATGAGGAATCGTCACGTAGGAAAATAATGGTTTTATTAATAACCCGTTTTCAATTATGGAATTTTCTATAGCACTCATGTCTTGTAACAATAACGCTCCTGGGTTGGACAGAATTAAATTCAACTTGGTGAAGAATCTGCCCGACCTCGCAAAAAAACGTTTGTTGGAATTGTTCAACAAGTTTCTTGTGCAAAATATTGTTCCACCTGACTGGAGGCAAGTGAAAGTTATCGCCATTCAAAAGCCGGGGAAAACAGCTTTCAATCACAACTCATATAGACCCATTGCGATGTTGTCCTGCATCAGAAAATTGTTCGAAAAAATTATTCTACGACTTCTCGACACTTGGGTCGAGACGAACGGTTTGTTGTCAGAGTTTGGTTTCCGTAGAAATAAAAGGCCTTGCATTACTTTCGTCTGACATCCAAATTGCCTTCGCTCAAAAACAACAAATGGCATCTGTATTTTTAGACACTGAAGGAGCATTTGATTCAGTTTCCATTGATGTTCTTTCAGACAAGCTCCACCAACATGGACTTCCTCCGGTTATAAATAATTATTTGCACAACCTTTTGTCAGAGAAGTGCATGTATTTTTCACATGGCCATTTGGCAACAATCAGAATTAGCTACATGGGTCTCCCGCAAGGCTCATGCCTCAGTCCGCTCCTGTATAATTTATATGTAAATGAAATTGGCAGCTGTCTAGTAACCCCATGTACACTAAGACAATTGGCAGATGATGGCGTGGTTTCAGTTACTGGATCCAAAGCTATTGATCTGCAAAAACCATTGCAAGATACCTTATGCTTATGACAGTCATGTGATTTCGGAATCACTGTACACCATGAAATCACATGTCTGTCACCCTGAATCACGGTGGTATCACGCGAGCATCATGATAGAACTGTTGTGATATTCGTACTACGGTCATTTATCACTGTTTAAATGCTACCAGCGCCATTGGCGAACGATGGTGAACACATGAAACAATATTTCATTTTTCTGAGAATCAAATACAAGCATCAGCCATCGTTTATTTTGAAAAAAAAAAATCGCGGTAAAATGCTAACAAGCAGCATAAAACTTATATACTTTATCAACGTTGTAGCATATTTTCAAGAAGCAGTCAAACCAAGAAATGTTCTTAAATTTTGTGAAGTTTTGAAATACAAATAAGTAAAACAATTTATTCATATTTGTACATAAAAATCAGCACTATTTATTGACCAATTGTTTTCTATTCAATAACAAGTAAATTTATTGTTTAAATAGATTTAAAAACATTACAATCGAAATTCCATTCATCAAATTTGCACCCCTATATTCATTTCTGGAAACTCTAAATCTTCTAATGATTTTGTCTTATACCATCAGGTTGAATGCCGTTGGATAGAAAGAAAACTTGTTTTTAAATTGTTTAGAAAGAGTCTTATTTTGGGTATGAATAGAAAACAGCGAATCATGTCTTTCAGTGTGTGTAAATTGAAGTTGAACACGTAACATATTCAATTTAATAAATACTTGTAGTAGTTTTCAGTGTTACTTCTTAAATATAGCATAACTACATTAAACTCGTCAAAATCCTACTAAACACCATTATGAGATTATAATCCAGTCTAGTAGACCATTTTTGATAAAATTTATGGTGCAAACTGAAGCATCAAACCTATGTCCAACCTGTATCGGAATGATTTAAAATTCAAGAAGGTTTTAAAATCAGCTTTCTGTTAAATATAATCCTTTTTATGAAAATTTCGTAATGAATAAACTATTACGTTGATAGCATTTTTCTGTTATATGAGTTTTCCATGCCGTTTATATGGTTACATACTAAGAATATCTTAGATCTATTCACTATATTGAAGCTCAATGTTCAGGGTTTTTGAGCTCCTATTTTTATCGTGAATATGCGGGTGAAAAAAGAATTATGACTAAACACCTTGAAATTTAGGCGAATTTTGCAAAGTCGGCATAATTTACAAACAGAATTTGGTGATTCATCATCTTTCTGATAGAAATCAGCTTCGTTGCAAAAAAAATGGTGCTAGTGTTCTGAAAATTAGTTCTAAAAGCCTTTCATATTACCTCAATTTTCTATTTTTATTTTAATGTCAGTGAATGCTACAGTAGAACATCAAAATTATAGACAATAAATTTTCCCTAATGCTAATTACATTCAAACAATGAAGAAAAATATACTGTATTTCAGAACAAACATGTCATAAATGTACCTTGAAACCATAAAATTTGTTATGAGTGAAACTGTCATCCGATGAACACTCACCCACAAAACTAGTTTAATAATTCAGAGAGGCATTGATTATGTCTACCTTAAATCAGATACTAGGAATACACTTGAAAGCGCAAAAAATCGGTTTCTATTTTATTGATCATCGGACCTGAGAAATCAAGCTAAGTTTTGAGTTGTTTTGTTTCACTGTACATTCATTCTGTGCGCAAAGCATGTCTGTCACCTCCTCGTTGTACGCGTGCAGCGTTGTACAGAAATCATTGTTCGGAAATCACATGTCTGTCAGTGGTATTAGATAACTTGTCCGTTTGGGCTGTTCATCTGGCTATCGAATTCTCTGCGGAGGAAACAGAGCTGGTCGTCTTTTCAAGAAATCATGATCCTGCACAGCTTCAGCTTCATATGATCGAGATGTGGTTCGATTCCAAATGCACGTGGGGAGGACACATTAGGTATCTGATAACAAAAGGCCAGCAAAGAGTAAATTTTCTTCGAACAATTACAGGATCTTGGTGGGGTGCTCATCCGGAAGATCTAATAAAATTGTATCAGACAACGATACTTTCAGTGATGAAATATGGATGCGTTTACTTTCGTTCCGCTGCAAACTCTCATATTATCAAAATAGAGCGAATTCAATATCGTTGTTTGCGAATTGCTTTAGGCTGCATGCATTTGACACATACAATGAGTCTTGAAGTTTTGGCGAGAGTTCTTCCATTGAAAGATCGCTGTTGGGAGCTTTCATCACGACTGCTAATAAGATGTGAGGTACTGAATCCCTTGGTTATTAATAACTTCGAAAGGCTAGTTGAGCTTCAATCTCAAACAATTCCTTTCCGTGACACCCTCCTAAATGTCCCTGACTCAACTCTATTTTTCGACACATCCATGCAGCGCGAAGTGCGTGGAATCCCGGAACACCTACGCTCGATGGAAATCCCAAAAATATTTTCAAGTAAGTTTAGGCATATTGACTCTGAGAAAATGTTTTTCACGGACGGATCACGAATTGAAGAGGCTACTGGGTTTGGTATATTCAAAAATAATGTTTCGGCTTCATTTAGGCTTCAAGAGCCTGCATCTGTTTATATAGTAGAATTAGCAGCAGTGTAATCGTCACAGTTTGAGTGCAATCGTCACATTATCTCCAAACCATTATTTTCTCTTCACAGATAGTCTGAGTGCAATTGAAGCCATTCACTCAAACGCTGCTGGTAAAAATGAACCGTTTTTCTTAGGCAAAATAAAGCAGTGTCTGAACGACATATTGAACAATAATTATCAAACCTCAATATTTTGGGTCCCGGCTCATTGCTCCATTCCAGACAATGAAAGAGCCGATATCTTAGCCAAACGTGGTGCTATTGAGGGTGAAATT
This sequence comes from Malaya genurostris, assembly GCF_030247185.1. Taxonomy (NCBI): domain Eukaryota; kingdom Metazoa; phylum Arthropoda; class Insecta; order Diptera; family Culicidae; genus Malaya; species Malaya genurostris. The sequence goes on from NC_080570.1 coordinate 132,267,576, forward strand.
TATGGGAGACCGATTGCTTTCAACGAATTCTATAGCTCGTCTCGCCAAAGAACACTTGCCAGCTGGCAAGCTTCTTGGGATAAAGATGATCTGGGTCGGTGGATGCACTCAATTATACCTAAAATATCGACAAAGGCATGGTTCAGGGGACTGGATGTGAGTAGGGACTTCATCCGTGTGATGTCCAGACTCATGTCCAATCACTACACGTTAGATGCACATCTCCTTCGAATTGGACTTTCCGAGACTAATCATTGTGCTTGTGGCGAAGGTTATCGCGATATTGATCATGTCGTTTGGACATGCGTGGAGTATCGTGATGTCAGATCTCAACTAATAAATTCCTTGTGTACCCAAGGTAGACTATCCAATATCCCAGTTCGAGACATTCTTACTTGTCGTGATCTTCCATACATGAAACTTTTTTATCATTTCATTAGATCCATTGGAGTTCCAATTAAAGTTTTATTTTATGTTAGACTGTTTTCTCTTCCATGAGTTCAACCAATAGCCAACTATATGATATTGAATAAATGTGATGAACTGATACAAACAAACCTGAAATAGTTATAAGATCATGTACAAAATAAATGTATTTTATTCAATGTAATTTATAATAGCAACTCGCTTGACCAAAAAAAGTGTTTAGATTAACTAATGAATACCAACATACTAATATGATATTCGAAATGTATTAGGTTTAAAGTACTATTTATTGTGAATGCCACGGCGAAGAAAAACTTATGTATATTGCCTATGAAATAAACGTATTTATGAGAAAAAATAAGACAAACAATGTTCGGTGTTGGTTCCTAATCAAGATCAATCTAAGCAGACTCTCGTGCAATTGCGGATTCAAAAGTGTGACGATTGATTGAACTGTTTGATTGTAGATTATTAGAAAATTTTGATGTTTGTAGTTTTTTTTTACCACAAAAAGCAATTTACAATCTTCCACATATAACGATATTTTGTTTCAAACATAACAAAACGTGTATTATTCGACGCTTTCTATTCAATTCATTGAAATCAAATCATGTTCACACTCCCTAGAAAAATCATAAGATACGGGCTTGTGTCCTCGCTTTGTAAGGAATATAACCACTTAAACAAACGGGATTTTTTCGCGTGTAGCTCATGAAGTGAATAATTAGAAGCAAAATCCGCCTGGAGCGAATTTCATCAAGTTTAAGTATATCAATAGCTTGCCGAGCAGCAACTGGTTCACTACCAAATTGGCCAATATCAAAATTTTTTCGCCGAAATACGTACTTGAAAGAATTAATCAACCATTCATGTGGTGTTTAAAGTCAGCACCGGAAGTGAGTTAATGCCCGCGAGAGAGAGAGAGGAAGAAGAACCCTTTGTCATGACAACGGATTCTTATTTTTTCGGACCGGACCAACAAAATGACGGGCGCGTGCCGGGTGCCGTCGTCTTCACTTCGTGATGATTGATATCCATGGCTAAAAAGCGGCCGCGAGCCTTTAAATTATGCAAACAAACAATGTGGGCTGTCACGTGACCGGGCGGCTCTGGCCGATCCAGCGTCGACGGAATTCCTCGCACAACACAATGCAGGTCGAAGTGAATCATGAATGAAAACAAACACGGCTTTGGCTTAGGTCCATCGAACGGAACGACGACGACGACGACGATGTCTGAATCTTGTCAACGAGTTGTAATCCGCTTTCCGGGCGGCTTGTGTACCCATGTTTTAAAGTTTTCAATTAAACTAGCGAGGCGTTGGTTTTTTTTCTCTCTATTTTCGGATGCAATAGATCTAATGCACACGGGAGCACTTCGGCTCGGTTCCGGACGAAAGGATTAAATCCCTTTTCTCACTTACCGAATCCATCATCGAAGCGTGTAAACTTTTCATAACAATGGCGGCAGTTAATGTACGCATTTTAATGTTCTGGACCAGTCTAACGGGTGTAACTGATATGTTCACTGGCTACGGAACCCGCATTTTAAGCACTGTTGGGAAATAAAAGAACGACGGCTTCCATGCTAATGTTGGTTGACTTCGCGTTAAAGTTGTACAAAAAAAGATAATTATTTCCATTGATTTTAAGCAGATATCTGACAGCCGAATTATCCGCTTCAAGTTAAATCAGTTTCAATCCAGTTCCATTAATAAAGATTAATTTCCGACGTCTTAACCTCACATCTTCCTAATTTCTCTGCACCTTGAACTTACAGGCCGTTCCCATTTGGAGGGGGGGAAAATCCATCTGACAGTGTCATTTATTTACTTGCGATCAATTCCTTTCTCTTCGGAGCGGCAGCCGATGCGCGCTCGGAACAAACAAAAAAATGCATAGTTCTTGCAGCCACTGCCACTGCCTCGAGGTCGGCAAGGTAATTGAAATGATTTATTCGGTGACCCCGAAGCATAAATGTTTGTGTTAAATCAATTACCTCACCGATCCGTGCGGTGCGGTGTCCTCGAAGAACGTTTCCAAACGGCACCGCTTCCCGGCCCGTCCCGACGAAGGGGACGCAAGTGTTTGTATGACTTATTGCGTTATGGCCTTCCGGGCTTCCGATCCGGAACACGACAACGAAACAGCGCAGGAGAAAAACAAATGCCGATCTTTGCGGAGGTTAATGGCGTTTCCGGGATTTTCGGCTTGTTCTGCCGGTTTGGTTTTTGATGGGGACAATTTGATTAATTGTCGCGTTGTGCAACGGGAGTTACGTTCGCCGGGTAGATGGAAGTCTCCGGACTGGAATTAACACGGTTGAAGCTTTTCGCTAGTCGGTAGAAAGAATTTCTAATTAATTTATGGTGATTGTAGCAGAAAATACGATTCGAAAGGTAGAAAGTTAATTAATAAGGATTATCTTAAAGAACTTTTCCCTACAGTTAGGTCTGACCGAGGAAGGACTGATGGGCTCAAAATTATCAGTAGGATAATGGGGAAGGATGAGTTATGTAGTAGAGTAAGGGTTAGTTAAATCGGTCGGTCTTCGAGTACAGAATACAGCGCCCGAGCGAACTCAAAAATATTCGCCCCACATTTTTTTTAAAGCACCGTGAATACGACCAAATATTATTAATGTGGAACACATTTTTGTTTTCTATATAGCGGTGCAAACTAGAAACTCAAGAAAAATACACGTAGAAATGTGGTCAGGTTTTGAACAATTACAGCTCAGTCAATTTTGTATCAATGATTAATATTATGTCACCATTTGTTTGGAAATATTTCTACGTATTGATTTGAATGTTTATAGCCATGTATTTTCATTCGTATATCATTGAAATGTTGATTAATAGCTAGCAGTGTCCTACTTTGGCTGCAAAAAATCTCCGGCATACCGGATTTCCCTGCCAAAGTCGACGGTTTTGAAGGAGTAAACGATATATCAAAGGGAAAGCAGCGCTCTGATTGGTCAATCGAAGCAAAAGCAAAGCTGTTGGAAGCACGCGAATCTACAAATAGAAGCGAAATAATAGCTAACGTTTCAGTCTCATGCGTAGCTTGCTAGAGGTAGGTTGTTGCTACACAGCAAGATAAAAAGTGCCATAAACGATTTGAAGCTTTATTGGTATGCCCTGATCTTGTGTCATGCAAGATTGGATGAAATCCCATTTTATGTCGTTTCGCCTGAGAAATTGACAACTACCTCAGGGTAAATTTTGAATGCATAAGACTAATTTCTAATTTATATAAGATGAACTCGATTGATAATGAGAAATATTTTATCGCTTCAACCGAAATCGCAAAATGGTTGTAATGGTAGAGAAACGCTATAAAAATAACTGCTTGCATACAAAACTTGAACACAAGCTTGGTGAAGAGAAGCTTAAATATCGATATCCGTATCGCAAGCATGTACAAACATTTAATTGTATACATTTGGGCTATTGATGTAATTTCGTCGGCTACAAAACAAATACAAATCACGACTATTAGGTTGTTCGCAACGCTGTTTTATTTCATATGGACTGATCTACTTTAGATCTACAACTGAAACATGTCAATCACGACGCTAAGATTTAGTTCTATTTTTCGAGTACAAATTTAAAACAGATTTAAAACTGCTCGACGAAATTGTTTTAAATTAATGAATATTTAAAACACGAATAGAACACTGTTTTAATTTTTTTTGCGTGAGCGTCTGTTACGAAATCTGAGAGACGAGATGTCAAAGCGTCGAATGACATTTCAGAAATTATCAAATGTTTTGTACTGAATAATACAGTTTCATTTAGAAGTAGTCCAGCTCACTATGATCTGTAAAAATATTCATATCGTTTTCGAAATCATTTATTTAGTTTGTTTGTTTCTGATTTGAAACAGTGAAGTGAATAGACACAATACCAATACATTCACAGAAATATATAGAACAGATTTTAAATCTTTCCGTTGAGATCGTAAAGCTCGAGTTTTATTTTTCACAATTTTAAATTATACAACAGTATGTCATTTTAGAACAGATATCCATCCCCGCGTTGCGAATAGCCTTAGAGTCTAAATTCTGGGTTCATGTGTTCGGTGTTGGTTCCTAATAAAGATCAATCTAAGCAGACTCTCGTGCATTTGCGGATTCAAAAGTGTGACGATTAATTGAAAATGTCAATCATTGGAAGTTTTGGTTGCCTTGTTCCACATCAACGGCTCGAACAACCCCATGGGGCTGATCCTTGTAGTTTTTTAGTAAGGTTAACACAAGTAACATTTTGAATTTTATTAAATACTTGTAGAAATCTTGAGTGTTACATCTTAAACCTTGCATTGAAACTACAAACTCCGCCAGTGAATAATTTTTCGTTTCGTTTATAAAGCAGGAATCAGCATGAATCTGCGCTAAAACCATTTCGAAATGATTCAAAATTCAAGAAAGTGTTGAAACCTGCTTCACGGCCCACATTTAATTTATTCGGAGGAATTCCATAGTAGAATCTATTTACGACTTTGAGGCTTTCTCTGATGAATGCGCTTTCATTTTTATCGTGAATGTATGGATATACAATTTATAACTATTTGCTTTAAAATAAATGCGTTTTTGCAAGAGTTTGCATGATTTGCAAACCCAGTTTTTTGTGATTCATTGTCATTTTGGTCGTCAAAACTTGTGTGTTCTGGAAATGAAACATGAAAGTCGATCATAATTCCTTCTATTTGTAATTTGAAGTTTATTTGTTGTCAATAAATGCTACAGTAGGACATAAGGAGTGTATCGAAAAGTAACAGATCGGCTGAAAAGTTCGTATCGTTTCTATGAGAGGGCACCACTAGAATTAAATCCATACCATTTTCAGTTAGTACCAACCTTCAAAAGATACGTGTATAAATTTGACAGCTGTCTGATTATTAGTTTGTGAGATATTGCATTTTGAGTGAAGCTACTTTTGTTATTGTGAAAAAAATGGAAAAAAAGGAATTTCGTGTGTTGATGAAACACTACTTTTAGATGAAAAAAAGTGCCGCCGATACCAAAAAATGGCTTGATGAGTGTTATCCAGACTCTGCACCGGGCGATGCAACAATTCGTAAGTGGTTTGCAAAATTTCGTACTGGTCGTATGAGCACCGAAGACGATGAACGCAGTGGACGTCCAAAATAAAACCGATTTTTTTCGTCGATATATAACAATGGACGAAACATGACTCCATCACTTCACTCCGGAGTCCAATCGACAGTCAGCTGAGTGGACTGCACGCGATGAACCGAACCCAAAGCGTGGAAAGACTCAACAATCGGCCGGTAAGGTTATGGCGTCTGTATTTTGGGATTCGCATGGTATAATTTCCATCGACTACCGTGAAAAGGGAAAAACCATCAACAGTGACTATTTTATAGCGTTATTAGAGCGTTTGAAGGACGAAATTTCAAAAAAACGGCCTCATTTGAAGAAGAAAAAGGTTTTGTTTCATCAAGACAATGCACCGTGTCACAAGTCGATGAAAACCATGCTGAAATTGAACGAATTGGGCTTTGAATTGCTCCCTCATCCACCGCATTCTCCAGATTTGGCCCCCCGTGACTTTTTCTTGTTCTCAGACCTCAAGAGAATGCTCGCTGGTAAAGAATTTAGAAGCAATGAATAGGTAATCGCTGAAAATGAGGCCTATTCTGAGGCAAAGGACAAATCGTACTACAAAAATGGTATCGAAAAGTTGAAAGATCGCTATAATCGCTGTATCGCCTCTGATGGCAATTATGTTGAATAATAAAAACAAATTTTGGCAAAAAATGTGTGTTTCTATTAAACGATACGAACTTTTCAGCCGAACTGTTAGTTAGCAACATTGATTATTGAATTAAAAAGCATATTTCGACATCAGTTTTCGATATATTGTAGAAAAATTACATTTTTAAGCATTTCACTGATCATATTGAATAAAATCCTAGTTTCTGTAGAACGACATTCTTCATTAAATTCTGCACAGTTACTTTTGTGACTTTCCTGGTGGCAGCTGTCCAGTTTTTTTTAACTCCTGCCTTCCTTCCGAAAGTGCCGCTTGACAATGGCCCAATACCTTTCAATTGGCCGAAGATCCGGGCAGTTCGATGGGTTGATGTTCTTTTCCACGAATTGTACATTACTTTTTGACAATCACTGTAGAACGGAGTTGGCGTAGTGAGCTGAAGCCAAATCCAACCAGAAGAGAGGTTGGGCCTTATACTTTCTGTACAGTGGCAGAATTCTCTTCTTCAAACATTCTTCCTCGTACACCTTGGCGTTAATTGTTCCGCTTTGTGAAGAAAACCGACGACCGCAAACCACAGGTACAAATTGCTTGCCAGACCAACACCTTCTGCCCAAACTTTTCCATCGCCACCGTGGTGTCAGCGTCGTCCAGGTCCTGGTTCACCGATTTCGTATAATATTGCGGTTCGGGCAACGCTCGAGAGTCTTCCTTGGCATAGGTTCCGTCGTCGATCAGGATGCATCCGTCTTTTTTTATGAAAACCGGATAAAATTTTATTTCAAAAAAAAATTCACGAATTTTCGAACTTTTGATTGAACGCTCTTCATCAAGTTCCGGACAAGTGTTGCATCGCATTTTTTGGACGCTTGAACTGAAATTTTTTTGAACTCCTGCATGTTCCCAGCTGTTTACCAGTCTTCTTGAAGACCCTCTTCACGATTGCCCAGTAACGTTCGATGGGTCGAAGCTGAGGGCAATTTGGTGGATTGATATTTTTCTCAGCGAAATTTATACCCTTTTCCGCAAGCCAATTGAGAGCGGTTTCGGCATAGTGAGCCGACGCTAAATCCGGCCAAAATAGTGGAGGTGTACTATAGGTTTTTATAAAAAGGCAGCAATATCTTCTGGAGACACTCAGATCGATAGATTTCTGCATTTATAGTTCCGGTAGTGTAAAAAATGGTTGACTTCAAACCACAGGAACATACTGTTTGCCATATCTTTCGACCGAATTTCTCCACTTGAATCGACCTGTCCGCATCGCTTTCATCCGTCCCAACGACGACAGTGAAGTATTGTGGAAGGGTTTTTGAGTTCTCCTTTACATAAGTCTCTCCGTCCATGAAAACGCATGCATCCGGACACTGCAAAAAACGCGAATACAATTTCCGGTCCCTTGTTGCTGCTCGCTTCTTCTGTTCTACACTTTGTTTCGAGATTTTCTGCTTCTTGTAGGTCTTCAGGTGATTTCACCTTTTGATACGCTGGATCATTCCGACACTCGTTCCTGATTTTTTGGCCAAATCACGTATTTACATTGATTTGTTCTTCATGATTAGAGAGACCACTTTTTGGTCCAGTTTCGGGTTGGAAGAACCGGGTTTCCTGCCTGTTTCTGGTAGCTCATTCAAAGAATAGTATTAGTAGTAGTATATTAATGATGGTTTTAACACTGGCATGATGAATTCCATACCGCTTCGCCAATTCTCACTTAGCCATGTGTCGAGAACCTTAATTTTCACTTCCTTTCCAATACGCGACATTCTGAAAATGCGGAATTTCAACCGCACAAACAAGTATACAAACGAAAGCTAACAGCCAAACGCACAGCATGCTGTGATATGAGCATAAAAAACCATCACAAATACATGCGTACAACACAAACGTATGTGAATAGCTTATACACTCGATACACTCCTTAGCAAAAGTTCTTCAGAAAAAATCGAACGTGCACCATATCGATACTGTCAAAACTATCACTGCGGATGCGAAACCAGAAGATCTTACGGCCATAGATCCGAATGAACGAAACTGGACCAATTTTACAAAAAAGTAAATACATTGGAATCAGTTGACGTCTTGGTAGTTATGGTCCTAAGCAGAACTAAGAATAGTCTTATGAATCCTAATTGGTATTTCGAATCCAAAAATCTAGCTCTTGTGTTTGTTTTTTTTTTAGCACAGTGCAATTTACTACAGATGCTATTCTACCACACGTGCACTTTGTGAAAGTATTCTTACCATTAGATTAATGTAGTTTTATTCTAACACCTCAAAACTGCGCATCATATTAAGTTCATTGAATAACTTACAGGAAAAAAACTAATCTAAAAATCATGCGCTTGTTATTCTTCTTTTATATAGTGCCGTTACTGAAGTCACTATTCTACCACGGGTGCACTGCAAATATTTTTACTACTAAATTCAACTATCTTTATTCTAACACCTCAAATTGCATATTTTATCAAATTCATTTAAATAACTGTCAGGAAAAACATGAACAAATTGTACACCATATTAAGAAACTCTGCAAAAGCAGCAAGCGACATATTAAACAACCCGCCGCAACTGATGTCGATATTCTGCTGTGAGTTAGTCAAAATAATTAGAAACGTTGTCCGTATCTCTCGATAGTCCTTTCGAATGGCAGGCTTGTAACATAGTCGCTGAGGCCAGTCTAAGTTGTACAACGAATCTCCGATATTATTGTTCTATTGAATAGAAGAAAATTAATATATGACTAACTCAATAAAGAAGCAGAACTTAATAACACAAGTCTTACTCACCGCATCGCTTAACTTTTCAATCATTCTGCAGTACCAAAAACATTCTACCGTAATTGTAACTAGGCAGCCTACTAAAGGTAGTAAAATATTGTAAGACGATTTTCGCCATGTTAGGTAAACGATTCCTGTTCCCATAGTCACCAACTGTCCGTAAAACATGAAAAGGAAGCTGATTTCGAAGAATGTTTTCAACTGGCTCAAATGATTCAACGCGTCAGCATGTTTACGAATCAGGGCAGCCAATTTCTGTTTTAGGAATTTAAAGAAAAGCACATCCTTCACGTTTCGCTTATATTCGGGTGCTCCTTGGATTTCACTCATAGCTTCGATAATCTCTTTGTCGATTTGCTCGAATAAATCCTGCACAGACTCGTTGATGTCGTCCAAAATAATTTGAAACCCCATCAGGTAGGTATTGAAGATTGCTATGAGACTCACAAACAACGTATTCATTGCAATAGAGTTAAGTAAGTTCAATTTTTCAACAAACAATACAATCCATCTGTGGAACTGCAACAAATTCTCCGGGACGGCAAATAGCGGGTCTTCGAATCCTCCGAAGAAGTAAAACACAAAAAGAGTCACGGTGAAAAACCCCTGGTAGCCAATAGCCATCCGACGAATTAGTCGGTACGAATTATGCAGCCTTGTACACCTATTACTATCGAAATAGCTTTGCATGTAGTTCCGTACTTCTTGAAGTTTGATTAGGTTTGTCCGAACCAACCCCGCCCGAATTAAAATATGCGAAAATTCTGCAAAAGCTGCTATCGCTCCCAGAAACATTTCGGGCGAATTGTTGACGAATGCACTTACATACAAACGATCCACCCAGATAAAGAACTGTAGTGCAATTAGTACTCCATAGACGGCCAACAATCCGCGACAGAATCGGTTTAATGGGCGTTTTTGAATTCCTGAGGGAAAACATTTCACTAACATAAATTAATATTAAGGAAAATTGAACTTACCTAAGAGCAATAGAGAACAATTCATTGGTCGGAAAAAACATTTTCCATCATCCAGTGAAAGTATGGCACGCTTGATACGGACGAGCAATTTTCTTACCGGAAACATTTTCGCGGGATGAACCGAACTTGGACAGCGCAAACGAAAGAATGAAGTTCACCGTTGACCTATCTTTCACTCGTACCAGCACAGTTGGTTCAGTTTGTTGTAATTGTTGGAAAATGAAACGCACATACCTTCCATACCAGTTGACCCGTAAGTTGCACAGTAAGGATTAAATAATTTATTAAGGCGTTGCAACGAGTCGCATGTGAATCAAAATTAGCACGTTGGCACTGCTTCGATTTCCGAAGAAAGCCGGCATATTGTCTATGTTCAGGAAGACACGTCATTTTTGCTGTTTTATTCCTAACACATATGCACAAAGAAGTGAATACCTGTATTACGTCGAATTGAAAAAAAAAACGTTACTTGGCAGTTTCTTAATTTTAACATTTGAACATTATTAATTAATAAGTTGCCGAGGGCATTTTCAAGGAATATCAATACAGTTGAAGTCGCCATCTTGAATTTCGAAACGACCCTAAACATCGCTTTTTGGTTCCTGCACACAAAATCCGTTCCGAAAATACCCATATTGCAAGAGTTTTGAAGGAATATTAATGAACCGGAAGTTGCCATCTAGAATTTTTTTTCCGGGATCTTTTCTTTGCAACCGTTCCAAAAATACCCATATTTTTGTACTTTCCATGGAATATTAATGATTCGCATAGACGTAGTGAGGGCACCAACATTCTGACGGGGCACACAAAACATAATGAAATTGTTTAACAATTTTCTGTGCGTAAAAACTACTTCAATTAGATCAAGTTTCAAATTAGTATTGTAGAAATTTATTTACATGGAAGTGTAACTTTACAACAATTTAGAATACAGAACCAGTGCGGTATAATTTCATTTTCAATCGAATAATATAAGATGAAAATGAAATTTATGGCCACTGACCCTACTAATTCATTTGACTTTTGCTGCCATTTTCAAGTGAAGCTCCCAGAATTCATCGTCAGTTGAATAATCGTACCTAGTCATTTGAAGTTTTGCTCGCTCAGTTTCAAGTCCCAAGTAGTATAGCTGCTTCATTGTCTTCGCTCTTGGTAGTAAGCAGATTCGAACGAATAGAATTATAAATGGAGTAAAGTATTAAACATGAAAACTGAAGGAGGAAACAATTAATTTATGTGTATTCAGCTATCTGATTAGTCTTTCATCTATTATCTTGAACCAATTCGAATGTTTACATGAACCTCACTTGAAGGCCGCTCTCACACTATTGAAAGAGATATTTTGTTACTTCAAGAGATCAACTGACGGTGGGTAAACTGAGCCTCGATTGAAGAGAAACGAGCGATGAACTGAATGCTGCTCGTTCGGGCCGTCAGCGAACATTGTGTGTGTCAGAGAGTGAAGTTTACTGCAGTGGAGAGATCGTCAATGTGTTCCACATTCAGTTTCAATTGAATTGAATGAACTTTTACTGCACTGTACAGAACCGCCATTCAGCGGTTACTTTTTATAAGCAAGAGACGTTCTCTTCTCGATTGTGGCAAACTACCAAAGAGCAAATTCTCAGAGAGCAACCCGAATAAAAAATATAAATAGAGAGCAACCCGAATAAAAAACCAATACGATTTGCTGTTACAAAACCAGCGACAACTATGCTTTGACCGTTGAAAAATATTTTAATGTATTGTTATACACTATTCAATTAATTGTGGAAATGCTTTTTACAATAGAATGTATAGGTTGTTAAGTATCGTAACAATTCAAATCATAAAGTTTTCTCATAACACATGGATCAATAAGTCCCGAGACTAACAATGGAAACAACATTTTTTTTGCAAATTTTTTTTTATTCATCAACATAATCACCTTTTAGGGTGATACAAAGGTTCCAACGTATTTCCAATTTTTCAATACCATGTTTATAAAAAAATCATCTGTCGCTTAAAATAAGCTTCAATTTCAGTGATGACGTCCTCATTTGAGCCAAATCTTTTTCCCTGGAGCATTTTTTAAGATAAGCAAAGAGCCAGTAGTCACTGGGGGCTAATTCTGGCGAGTATGGGGTGTGGGGAAGCAGATCAAAACCCAATTCGTTCAATTTCACCATTGTTTTCATCGACTTGTGGCAGGGTGCATTTTGTTCCATCGAAAGCAATCGCGGCACCCACTTGGAAAAAACCTTTTTCATGCTCAATTTTTCATGAAGGATAGTAAATACACTTCCATATGATATCTGTGTCATCTCAGCAATCTCACGGAGCTTCACTTTACGATCTTCCATTATAATTTTTGTCACTTCACTCACATTTTCCGGTGTAACGGTTTCCACAGGTCTACCCGAGCGTTCCGCGTCATTTGTGTCGGTACGACCACGTTTAAACTCGGCGAACCACCGACAAATCGTTGCTTTTGATGGACAAGAGTCCGGATAACATTTTTCAATCCATTGTTTCGCTTGCACGGTGTTTTGCCCATTAAAAAACAATGTTTTATCAAAACACGAAACTCGGTTTTTTCCATTTTTTAAACAAACTACAAAACGACTTTACTCCAACCTCGATAACTCAGCTGTTTCTGGTCGGATCGACTTAAAATTTTGACCCGTTTCAAGCAAAGGTTAGTCCTCTAGAAAGACGTGGTTACTGGTTTACTACGAGCGCCATCTCTGCTTTAGTCTCGGGACTTATTGATCCATGTGTTACATGTTTTCTTGGAAAACAATAAAATGTACAGTTTGCGTATTGTTTGAAACTGCACGTGTGCAATAAATTCAATTGTAAAATCGTAGAAACAATATATTGAATCGTTGGAAATGAAAAAAATCTTGTCAAGATACAATAAAATGTATTGCAACCCATATATCTAATTGTGAATCAATTGTTTATGCTGTACAATCAATGGTTTATTTTTTTACGGGAAACCTGCGCGCCTCTTGCGCGTTGCTTTCCGTTGTGACGATGGGCTTGGCGGATTACACACTGATATCATCATGTTTTTTGCTGATTCACAAGTACGAGCCGTTTAGTAAATGGTATTGGGAATTGATACCATTCGAACTCAAACTAAACATCTCAATCGCAAACACATCATAGGGAAGGATAGAGGTTAAGGAGAAGAGGAAATGTTGATGTTTTACCTACTTCCCAGAAGGATTCTCTTCCATAGGTGTCGCTGGTAAGCTGGATATTTGGGTTGGTGTGAGGTCAAGAGGATTCGCTCAAAGCTAACGAAAGATGGAACCAAGAATCAAAAGTAGGGTTTTATCAAAATGTGCAATCCATTTAATTTAAAATTAGAAAAATCTCACCGTCGCACAGTGGTTTGAATCGAAAAAAACGTGAACTTAATTCTCTAGCTGCTAAACCGTTGATCCGATATACAAAGTTCCTTTGGAGAACTCATTCACAAAAATATACCTCGTGATTTGATCACACTTAAAAATTGTGCAAAGCCTACTTCGATAAAAGTTCGTTTAAACAACTTTTTTCCCTTAAGAGATAGAAAAACGATGTCTTCTACAAAGTTTTAGAACTTCTAACGAGAAAAAACTTTACCGAAGAAGCTATAGGTCTGACTCAAAAAGTTTCGGATGTATGAATTAATTTCGTTTGAAATCACTTAAAATCAATTTTTTGTACATAACTTTTTTCACAATTATTTTCAGTGTCTACTATGTTCGAGACAATTACTAAAAACGTAAAATTACACATTTTTGTTAAAGACTGTGCACGGTTTGGCCTTTTCCTTGAAAAGTTATTTAACATTTAAACTTTTATATACACTAACTTTAACTATCAATAGGAAGCAGGGTCGCAGACCAAAAGGCACATACATATACATTTTGGAAAGCTTAAATCAAGTAATATAAAGTTGCGAAGTGTGTAGCGTGGCCCTTTTAAATTGTGTGAATGAGACAACAAAATATAGAGTGCGCTTTTTGACAATTTTCTTAGCGAAAACATTTGCTAAAACGACTATTTTTGGTTTATTAAAAAGAGCTTTGCATGAAAGGTTAAAAAATTGGAATCGGTCGTTATTGTAGCTTTGGTGCAATGGTGTAATGATTGAATATAATTTCATGATGCATTCTTGTATGCAATTCAACAAACTACAAAAAGCTTGTTAACGCGCTCATTAAAATTCGAAAAGTTTTACTTATTCTTTTAATAGAATATTCCTTATTAGCTCTTTTAATTCCTATAAAATTCATTTCAAGGATGATATCTCACACCATTACCAGTACGCCTAAAACCAAAAACGTTCTTATGAATTAAAACATACACTGAGAAAAATAATTAAATTCACACTATTTCTAAATAAATAATACTATGAAATGGACATCAGTTGAATAAAAAATTCAATTCAAAACCATCCTCGATGTAAAACTAAATTGGAATACAATAATTTCAATGAATATGACCGTTTATTTATATTGACGCTTAGTTTTACTTTTAAGGTATATTGAAATATGAAGCACAGTGATATTTATATTAAATTACCTGCTCCAAATAGCAGCGCTGAATATTATTTTTAAGATCACAAAAGAGTTAGTTAATAATACAAATGCTGGAGCATTTGGTCGGTGATAATATTATAATAAAATGCGTGAGTGGTTCAACGTTACATACAGGCGTACTCGGTAAAGTATCAAATCAAATTATGTAAATTTTGAGTATACTTGAGTATAAAAACGTGCACAGACTAAGAATAAAGAATAATAACCAACAAAAACAAGTTTGTTTGGTTTCAGGGAATTTGTACCTAATCTGTTTCCTAACTGCAATTCTATTACATTTTCTACTGAAGTCGGTAATGTTTCGCGATTTTTTTGTGATAACGATCACCTATCAACAGTGGTGGTAAAGCATCGATTCCGAACACGCAAAACGTGTTCGTTCCGAACTAAAAAGCGAACCACCATCGCGAGTATAAATTTGCCGATACCATCGTTCGAGCAAGCATCGCCGAACCAAGAACCGATGCTTTAGTTTGTGAGCCTATCGTTACTAGTATGTTCATGAACACCCGATTCGAGTACTACAGGCTGTTGCTTCGGATGAACCGAACTTTGTCAGCTACGGCAGGTCGTTAGAGTGTTTGGGTAGTTTAGCAGAGTATGGTAATTTTGTACATTTCCAGCGAGCGTAGGGTGGCTCAATATGATAAATTGAAAATGTTTTAACATTTGCAAATTGGATATTGAATAAATTGGTGCGTCAATAGCAATTAAAATGGAGTAATTTTGGGCATTTCCAACGAGCGTAGGGTGCCTGTATATAGAAAATTGATTTTTTTTTTGACAAATCTCATTTCGACGCTCTATGCATTGGTGAATCAATAGAAGTGAATTGGATAATTTTTAACATTTTCAGCGAGCGTAGGGTGGCGCACTATGAAAATTTGTAAATATTTTGACCTTTAATGTGGAACACATTTTTGAATTATATATAGTGGTGCAAACTAGAAACTCAAGAAAAATACACGTAGAAATGTGGTCAGGTTTTAAACAATTACAGCTCAGTCAGTTTTGTATCAATTATTAATATTATGTCACCATTTGATTAGAAATATTTCTACGTATTGATTTGAATGTACATAACCATGTATTTTGAATTGTATATCATTGAAATGTTGATTAATATCTAGCAGTGTCCAATTTTGTCTGCAAAAAATCTCCGGCATACTGGATTTCTCTGCCATAGTCGACGGTTTTGAAGGAGTAAGCGATATATCAAAGGGAAAGCAGCGCTCTGATTGGTCAATCGATGCAAAAGCGAAGCTGTTAGAAACACGCGAAGCTATAAATATAAGCAAAATTATAGCTAACATTTCAGTCCTACACGTAGCTTGCTAGAGGTAGGTTGTTGCTAGACAGCAAGACAAAAAGTGCCATAAAACGATTTAAAGCTTTAACTGGTATGCTTTGATCTTGTGTCATGCAAGATCGGATGAAATTCCATGTTATGTCGTTTCGCCTGAGAAAATGACAACTACCGCAGGGTAAATTTTGAGTGCATAAGATTAATTTCTTATTTATATAAGATGAACTCGATTGATGATGAGATAAAGTTTATCGCTTCAACCAAAATCGCAGAAGGATAGTAATGGTAGAGAAACGCTATAAAAATAACTGCTTGCATATAAAACTTGAACACAAGCTTGGCGAAGAGAAGCTTAAATATCGATATCCGTATCGCAAGCATGTACAAACATATAATTGCATACATTTGGGCTATTGATGTAATTTCGTCGGCTACAAAACAAATCACGACTATTAGGGCATATTCAGGAGTGTTCTAGTTCTATATGCATAATTTATGTCAGTTTTAAAATTTAAATCTAGAAATTATAACAAAATGAACTGGCAGCCCCAACAGCGTTTTATCTGTGTTTCAAATATAGAAAAAATAGAACGGCAATGTATACCAGTTTCAAATTTGACAGTAGAACTGGTCGAATAAATAAAACTAAAACGGATTGCTGGGGATACGTTTGTTTCAGTTTCATTTACATTACAGACCACCCATATGAATCTTGCAGCTGCTGAATTTGCTCTTAGAGTCTATATTCTGGGTTCGCGTGTTCGGTGTTGGTTCCCAATAAAGATCAATCTAAGCAGATTCTCGTGCATTTGCGGATTCAAAAGTGTGACGATTAATTGAAAATATCGATCATTAGAAATTTTGGTTGCCTTGTTCCACATCAACGGCTCGAACAACCCCAGGGGCTGATCCTTGTAGTTTTACTAATATGATATTTTATTAAATATTGAATCAAAAGCAATTAAAATTGAACATTTTTGGACATTTTCAGCGACCACCCTACCTATTTGGAAAATTTTAAAATTTTTGACTAATGTCGATTCAATGTTCTATTAATTGGTGAATAAATAGTAGTTCCAATTTCCAGCGAGCGTAGTGTGTCCTATTTGAAAAATGTTTTGCAGATCCGATGCTTTATTGATTGGTGAATGAACTAAATTCGAATAGGATAATTTTGGACATTTTCAGTGGGCGTAGAGTGGCTTGATATAAGCAAAGCAAAGTCGTGGCATGACATTCCTTTTGTGGAATTTAGCCTTTCTGTTTCAACAGACTTCGCAGCCGATTCCTAGTGTACAGAATCATTGCATGGATTTCACATCCTTCCAGGTCGGGGCTCGAACATACGACAACTGGTTTGTAAGACCAGCGTCCTATGCATTGTACCGCCAACCCGGGGCAAATAATTAATATTAATATAAAAAAATAGGAATATTTTACCTTTGTCTACTTCAATGTTGAAAATTGATAGCAATTGGAATATTAGAATTTAAGGCATTTTGTTCGGTGATAACGCAGCTTTATATGAGAAATTGCGAACTATTTTGCCAAATCGGATGCTGTATTGATTAATATATAAATAGTACTGGTGGTGAACCATCGGATTTAAACATGAAAATCGCCGAAATGCCTGTGATTTTGATTGTAATTTTTAACGCGCTATTGCTTTGCTCATCAACTGAAATAGAATATAGTTTTGATGCAGTAGGTAGGTATTTCATCGAACCATAAATAATAAAACTACGCATCGAATAGAGCTCAACTGACCTTCACCGATGGTCTGCCAACTGAATGGTTTGGTACATATTGCTCCGTCGAACAGCAAGCGAACTTTACCATAAACCGAATGAACAGCTTTTGCATATTTTTGCTAGGAAAATATTTCTAAACAAATATGTACAAAGCATTGGTGTTCGGTTCCCGCTTTACCACTGGCATGGAATTGTAAATAGTATAAAAACTACAATTTTCTATATTAAGCCATCCAGCGCTCGCTGAGAATATCCAAAATTAACAAACGTCGCTCGCTCGCTAAAAACGTCCAAAATCATTCAATTCTACCTGCTACTGATTCATCAATCAATAGAGCATCGAATTGATATTAGTCAAATACTTTATAATTATACAGGTAGAACCATCCTATGGTCCCTGCATATGTGAAAAATGAGCAATTTGTAATTGTTATTAATTTACTATTAAATGAAATATTTTATCGGCAAAGTCGAAATATTTACAAGTTTTCATATTGCGCCATCCTACACTCACCGAAAATACCCTACATTATTCAATTCGATGCCCCACATTGATACAACAACCAACAAACCATCCAATTGGTATTAGTCAAAAATTTTACAATTTTTCGAATAGAAAAACCCTACGGTGGCAGAAAAATTTCCAAAGATTTTTTACTATTTAATCAATCATCGAATTAGTAAAATAATCTAAATTTTCAAATTGCGCCACTCTACGCTCTCTGAAAATGTCTAAAATTATCCAAGTTCAACTGCTATTGATTCAACAATCAATAGAACATCAAGTTTAGATACGCTTGTTGAAAATACCTGAAATTACTCCATTTTCTTTGCTATTTCAAGAGGTTCTACAATTGATTTAGAATTGTTTTTTTTATATTATAATAAGTTCAGAAAGATTTTTAAATATATTAAAATCGGTTGTGCAACTTATCAATGTTAAGTTTTACAATACTAGCCAAAAAATCATTATAGAACAATTTAAGGTACATCTGAAACAATTGTGCAGCAAATCGTCAACTTGCCCACGTTATAGAAGCTCTGCAAAAAATTTCACATCGTCATGTAAAAACGAAGTAACTAAAACAATTGTTCAACTTATCAAAAATTTTCCAAATGGGTGTCATAATTGGCATTGGGTACAATATGTGTCGAAAAGGCTCTATATCTCGAGTGAAGAAAAAAATTAGTAAATTTATGCTCTCCGCAAGGCAAAAAATGATTAGTCGAATTGAAAACCTCACAAAAAAAACTATTTTGCTGCAGATTCCGCATAGTCTCGGCTGCCGCATGGAATTTTAGGTAAGTGTGTGCAGTTTTCTTCATTTTAAGAAAAACAATTCAAAGCTTGAAAAATCAGTTCGTGCTCGCATCTCAGCCAACACAGTCGAAAATCGTTTGCGGTCGAAGCAAAAGAAACAAAGACAATACAGTGAAGTGAACAATAGAGTGTACGGAATAGTCAAATACGATTTAACAAAGCCTGAAACTTGGCCAACAAGACCAAATTCAATTTGTATAGATTTCAAGCGTTGCAAAGTTAGACCAGCAGCAAATGAAATTGAAATCTTACTTGAAGAACAAATGCATCTAGACGCTAATAATGTAACTGAGATTCAATTAAACAAGGCATCTAACTGTGTGTACATTATGTTTAAACGTGAAAGCGATGCAATTGCATTCGCTTCGGTTAACAATGAGGTGCACAGCGTTGAGTGTAACAACATTAAATACAAAATTCCTGTGCACATGGTGGACAATGCCATACAAGTACGCGTGCATGACCTTCCCCCGCAGGCCACCGATCAGTCCGTTCGGGAGATCATGTCGCAGTACGGTGAAGTTCTTTCCATCGAAAGAGAAGTATGACAGAATTTTTTCCCCGGCAACCGGAATGGCGTGCGAGTGGTACTACGTAAGGCAATTCCATCATACATCATTTGTGGTCAAGGTGGGACACATCCGTGTAAAACGCTGATTACCTATGAAAATCAGCTGGTTACATGTCAGTTTTGTGAAAAACCTGCACACTACGGTAAACCTTGCACTGAAACTGCGAAAAGAACATCTTCAACCAAAGACAAGGTCAACCGTTCAACAACGAAAACTAGTGAGCGTAGTACTCCTGTTTCACCATCAAACCACCCAACAACTGCAACCAATGTACAACAAGGCGCTCCTACAGCAACTAGCAACGAGCTCAAGACTGCGAACAACAAGGAAAACGAAAAGAAGACGGAAATCAACAATGCCACCGATACGTCAATGGACGACAAGACGAGCCACGAACAAAGTGCCCTTCAACCCTCGCAGGAGGGAAATGGAAGCTCTTCTCCTCCTAGAAAAAGAGTGACAACGAGATCCACTTCAAAAAATTCTTTATTTAAAAAATCGGCTTATTCGGCCACGTAAAGCTTGTACGCAAATAGGCCTGAATAAAATTACCTTTAAAAAAACAAGCAATTTAAATGCACTTAACAAATGCTTTTTTTCATGGTTTTTTGCCTTCCTCAGGCTATGCAATCACTGTGAAAATCAACTTTTTAACCCGGAGGGCCGAATGCCATATACCATTCGACTCAGCTCGACGAACTGAGCAAATATCTGTGTGTGTGTGTGTGTATGTGTGTGTGTGTCAAATAATCTCACTAGGTTTTCTCGGAGATGGCTGAACCGATTTTAACAAACTTAGATTCAAATGAAAGGTCTCGTGGTCCCATACGGAATTCCTGAATTTCATCCGGATCCAACTTCTGGGTCCGGAGTTCTAGGGTAAAGTGTGTTCAATATTGTACACCGTCTCTCAAATTGGCGAAACAAAAACCGTAAAAAGTGTTCTAAACTGGACTCTAAACCGTTATCCCCAATCTTAGGGTCAATTGAGAGGTCTTATGGTCCTACCAACAATTATCGCATATTTTCGGATGCAACAAACATTTAAATCGTAATTTAGAGTGCGTACTAGTAGAGTTTGTGTGTCATGTTACTTAGTGGCCGTACGAACCGACTTTGATTATACCGGTTCTCGGGTTCCGGTGCCGGAAGTGCATATAATAGTGAACCCACTTCGTTTTCTTAAGGATGACCTACGCAATGAAAGCACTGTTTTTATTCTGTATGTTATGCACAAACAATCTTTTGGTTTCGTTCAAAAATCGAAGAGAAAATTTTTGAATAGAATACCACAATATTATATACATGAGTAAGGCATCATTACTAGGTGGATCAAAACAGGTTTTATACTCAAGTTCAGGGATTTCTCTTTTGAAAAATGTCTAGATTCAAAATTTACATAATGTGATTTGATACTTTCGAGTACCACTCATGCATTTTATTGTAATATTATCATCGACCAAATGCTCCAGCATTTGTATTATTAACTAACTCTTTTGTGATCTTAAAAATAATATTCAGCGCTGTTATTTCACTGTGCTTCATATATTCATTGAAATTAATGTATTCCAATTTAGTTTTACATCGAGGATGGTTTTGAATTGAATTTTTTTTTCAACTGATGTCCATTTCATAGTATTATTTATTTAGAAATAGTGTGAATTTAATTATTTTTCTCAGTGTATGTTTTAATTCAGAAGAACGTATTTGGTTTTAGGCGTACTGGTAATTGTGTGAGATATCATCCTTGAAATGAATTTGATAGGAATTAAAAGAGCTAATAAGGAATATTCTATTAAAAGAATAAGTAAAACTTTTCGAATTTTAATGAGCGCGTTAACATGCTTTTTGTAGTTTGTTGAATTGCATACAAGAATGCATCATGAAATTATATTCAATCATTACACCATTGCACCAAAGCTACAATAACGACCGATTCCAATTTTTTAACCTTTCATGCAAAGCTCTTTTTACCTTTTTTTATATATATAAAAAATAGGTATAGAATTCGCTCAAACTTTCGAAAAATTTTCCGAGGCCCGGAGGGCCGAATGTTATATACCAATCGATTCAGCTCGACGAACTGAGCAAATGTCTGTGTGTGTGTGTGTGTGTGTGTGTATGTGTGTGTGTCTGTATGTGTGTTGTCAACTAAGAGGTCGAGATCTCAGAGATGGCTGGACCGATTTTGATCAAACTAGTCGCAAATGAAAGGTCTCCCCGTCACCCAGAACACTATTGAATGGTTTGAGATCGGATGTTTACTTTTTGAGTTATACGAAGTTTTATGTCAAAATTTTCAGTTTTTTGACAGTATCTGTCACAATTGACCTTGAAAACAGAATATGTTTTCAGACTTAGATTCCGCACGGTAATAGCTATCCAACAAGCCATAGATTGTTAAAATCCGTCCATTTTTAACGGAGATATCGAATTTTTTGTGTAAGCGACTTTTCCCCCATATTCCAGCAGTAGAAGTTCTGAGCGCTGTATGGCAAAGAAAGGCTTGGGAGCAACGTAAAACACGATTTTTTATACTGTTACATACAATAGTTTCTAAGTACCAAAAAGACTGTGAACAGCACATTTTGCCTCGGACCAATTTTAGCACGGTTCGTTTTTGGCAACATAATCGTTCGAATATGACATATTGGAAAGATGGCAGTACTTCCGAATTCTGAACAATTTCATAATTATATTGATTTAAACTGCTTACAGCAATAAATGCTGGAAGAACAAAACACCCATATACCATTTGAATCAGTTCGTCGAGATCAGCAAATGAGTATGTGACAAATAATTTCACTCAATTTTTTACCTTATTTTCGAAGATGACTCAACCGTTTTCTACAAACTCAGATTCATATCAAAATTCGTATGCTCCTAAACAAGGTTCCTGAATTATGTTTGGATCCGACTTCTGGTTCCGGAACTACAGGATGATATGTGAAACGAGATTAAAATTGTGTAACTCATTTTCCTCGTAGATGGCTGAACCGATCTAAGATTCAAATGATATCTAAGAATCATCTAAGATTTGCTGATTTGAATAGTCGACAACCAAATAAACTTATTTCAGTTTTAGTGGTATTCAGTTTTCGATTCGGAAGGCACCCAACAATTCAACTCGTACTACGATTTCTCAAAGATGTCTATACTGATTTTTAAACATATTGAAACAAATGTAAACTAATCAGGTGAATTTGTCTGACTTCGGCTACACCGATTTTCGAATTCCGGCTCCAGTATCGAATCGTTTCTCAAAGCTCAATCGTTTTCTCAAATAAAGTCAAATCGAATTTCAGAAAAAAATTCAAATTAAAATAAACTTATAGTCCCACACAAATTAATTAATTTTATTCAATGCTGACTTCCGATTCTGGAATTACAGGAGGATGAATTTTTAAAATTCAAACCGATATAGAAGATGATAACCCCGAAAAGCTTGAAAATTGGACTCAAAACTATTGCAATTTATTCGTCATATGGCCATACGAATCGGTTTGGTTTATGCTGGTTCCTGAATACCGGCTCTGGAAGTACCTTAAATTACCGTAAATTCTAAAGTGGAACTCACTTCGACATATCATGAAAAGTTTAATCGATTGTAACCTTTTTAGATAGACTAATGAGTGATTAAAATGTCAAATTGCATCTTAAAACGACGGTCATTAAAATAATGTCATGAAAACCGAAGAATATTCATGAAAAAAACACATGCGGATTGATAAAAAAAGGTATCATCTCACTGATAGGTGGATTAAGCACGTTTTAATAAAACAAAAATAGTCGTTTTAGCAAATGTTTTTGCTAAGAAAATTGTCAAAAAAGCACTCTATATTTTGTTGTCTCATTCACACGATTTAAAAGGGCCACGCTACACACTTCGCAATTTTATATTACTTGATTTAAGCTTTCCAAAATGTATATGTATGTGCCTTTTGGTCTGCGACCCTGCTTCCTATTGATAGTTAAAGTTAGTGCATATAAAAGTTTAAATGTTAAATAACTTTTTAAGGAAAAGGCCAAACCGTACACAGTCTTTAACAAAAATGTGTAATTTTACGTTTTTAGTAATTGTCTCGAACATAGTAGACACTGAAAATAATTGTGAAAAAAGTTATGTACAAAAAATTGATTTTAAGTGATTTCAAACGAAATTAATTCATACATCCGAAACTTTTTGAGTCAGACCTATAGCTTCTTCGGTAAAGTTTTTTCTCGTTAGAAGTTCTAAAACTTTGTAGAAGACATCGTTTTTCTATCTCTTAAGGGAAAAAAGTTGTTTAAACGAACTTTTATCGTAGTAGGCTTTGCACAATTTTTAAGTGTGATCAAATCACGAGGTATATTTTTGTGAATGAGTTCTCCAAAGGAACTTTGTATATCGGATCAACGGTTTAGCAGCTAGAGAATTAAGTTCACGTTTTTTTCGATTCAAACCACTGTGCGACGGTGAGATTTTTCTAATTTTAAATTAAATGGATTGCACATTTTGATAAAACCCTACTTTTGATTCTTGGTTCCATCTTTCGTTAGCTTTGAGCGAATCCTCTTGACCTCACACCAACCCAAATATCCAGCTTACCAGCGACACCTATGGAAGAGAATCCTTCTGGGAAGTAGGTAAAACATCAACATTTCCTCTTCTCCTTAACCTCTATCCTTCCCTATGATGTGTTTGCGATTGAGATGTTTAGTTTGAGTTCGAATGGTATCAATTCCCAATACCATTTACTAAACGGCTCGTACTTGTGAATCAGCAAAAAACATGATGATATCAGTGTGTAATCCGCCAAGCCCATCGTCACAACGGAAAGCAACGCGCAAGAGGCGCGCAGGTTTCCCGTAAAAAAATAAACCATTGATTGTACAGCATAAACAATTGATTCACAATTAGATATATGGGTTGCAATACATTTTATTGTATCTTGACAAGATTTTTTTCATTTCCAACGATTCAATATATTGTTTCTACGATTTTACAATTGAATTTATTGCACACGTGCAGTTTCAAACAATATGCAAACTGTACATTTTATTGTTTTCCAAGAAAACATGTAACACATGGATCAATAAGTCCCGAGACTAAAGCAGAGATGGCGCTCGTAGTAAACCAGTAACCACGTCTTTCTAGAGGACTAACCTTTGCTTGAAACGGGTCAAAATTTTAAGTCGATCCGACCAGAAACAGCTGAGTTATCGAGGTTGGAGTAAAGTCGTTTTGTAGTTTGTTTAAAAAATGGAAAAAACCGAGTTTCGTGTTTTGATAAAACATTGTTTTTTAATGGGCAAAACACCGTGCAAGCGAAACAATGGATTGAAAAATGTTATCCGGACTCTTGTCCATCAAAAGCAACGATTTGTCGGTGGTTCACCGAGTTTAAACGTGGTCGTACCAACACAAATGACGCGGAACGCTCGGGTAGACCTGTGGAAACCGTTACACCGGAAAATGTGAGTGAAGTGACAAAAATTATAATGGAAGATCGTAAAGTGAAGCTCCGTGAGATTGCTGAGATGACACAGATATCATATGGAAGTGTATTTACTATCCTTCATGAAAAATTGAGCATGAAAAAGGTTTTTTCCAAGTGGGTGCCGCGATTGCTTTCGATGGAACAAAATGCACCCTGCCACAAGTCGATGAAAACAATGGTGAAATTGAACGAATTGGGTTTTGATCTGCTTCCCCACACCCCATACTCGCCAGAATTAGCCCCCAGTGACTACTGGCTCTTTGCTTATCTTAAAAAATGCTCCAGGGAAAAAGATTTGGCTCAAATGAGGACGTCATCACTGAAATTGAAGCTTATTTTAAGCGACAGATGATTTTTTTATAAACATGGTATTGAAAAATTGGAAATACGTTGGAACCTTTGTATCACCCTAAAAGGTGATTATGTTGATGAATAAAAAAAAATTTGCAAAAAAAATGTTGTTTCCATTGTTAGTCTCGGGACTTATTGATCCATGTGTTATGAGAAAACTTTATGATTTGAATTGTTACGATACTTAACAACCTATACATTCTATTGTAAAAAGCATTTCCACAATTAATTGAATAGTGTATAACAATACATTAAAATATTTTTCAACGGTCAAAGCATAGTTGTCGCTGGTTTTGTAACAGCAAATCGTATTGGTTTTTTATTCGGGTTGCTCTCTATTTATATTTTTTATTCGGGTTGCTCTCTGAGAATTTGCTCTTTGGTAGTTTGCCACAATCGAGAAGAGAACGTCTCTTGCTTATAAAAAGTAACCGCTGAATGGCGGTTCTGTACAGTGCAGTAAAAGTTCATTCAATTCAATTGAAACTGAATGTGGAACACATTGACGATCTCTCCACTGCAGTAAACTTCACTCTCTGACACACACAATGTTCGCTGACGGCCCGAACGAGCAGCATTCAGTTCATCGCTCGTTTCTCTTCAATCGAGGCTCAGTTTACCCACCGTCAGTTGATCTCTTGAAGTAACAAAATATCTCTTTCAATAGTGTGAGAGCGGCCTTCAAGTGAGGTTCATGTAAACATTCGAATTGGTTCAAGATAATAGATGAAAGACTAATCAGATAGCTGAATACACATAAATTAATTGTTTCCTCCTTCAGTTTTCATGTTTAATACTTTACTCCATTTATAATTCTATTCGTTCGAATCTGCTTACTACCAAGAGCGAAGACAATGAAGCAGCTATACTACTTGGGACTTGAAACTGAGCGAGCAAAACTTCAAATGACTAGGTACGATTATTCAACTGACGATGAATTCTGGGAGCTTCACTTGAAAATGGCAGCAAAAGTCAAATGAATTAGTAGGGTCAGTGGCCATAAATTTCATTTTCATCTTATATTATTCGATTGAAAATGAAATTATACCGCACTGGTTCTGTATTCTAAATTGTTGTAAAGTTACACTTCCATGTAAATAAATTTCTACAATACTAATTTGAAACTTGATCTAATTGAAGTAGTTTTTACGCACAGAAAATTGTTAAACAATTTCATTATGTTTTGTGTGCCCCGTCAGAATGTTGGTGCCCTCACTACGTCTATGCGAATCATTAATATTCCATGGAAAGTACAAAAATATGGGTATTTTTGGAACGGTTGCAAAGAAAAGATCCCGGAAAAAAAATTCTAGATGGCAACTTCCGGTTCATTAATATTCCTTCAAAACTCTTGCAATATGGGTATTTTCGGAACGGATTTTGTGTGCAGGAACCAAAAAGCGATGTTTAGGGTCGTTTCGAAATTCAAGATGGCGACTTCAACTGTATTGATATTCCTTGAAAATGCCCTCGGCAACTTATTAATTAATAATGTTCAAATGTTAAAATTAAGAAACTGCCAAGTAACGTTTTTTTTTTCAATTCGACGTAATACAGGTATTCACTTCTTTGTGCATATGTGTTAGGAATAAAACAGCAAAAATGACGTGTCTTCCTGAACATAGACAATATGCCGGCTTTCTTCGGAAATCGAAGCAGTGCCAACGTGCTAATTTTGATTCACATGCGACTCGTTGCAACGCCTTAATAAATTATTTAATCCTTACTGTGCAACTTACGGGTCAACTGGTATGGAAGGTATGTGCGTTTCATTTTCCAACAATTACAACAAACTGAACCAACTGTGCTGGTACGAGTGAAAGATAGGTCAACGGTGAACTTCATTCTTTCGTTTGCGCTGTCCAAGTTCGGTTCATCCCGCGAAAATGTTTCCGGTAAGAAAATTGCTCGTCCGTATCAAGCGTGCCATACTTTCACTGGATGATGGAAAATGTTTTTTCCGACCAATGAATTGTTCTCTATTGCTCTTAGGTAAGTTCAATTTTCCTTAATATTAATTTATGTTAGTGAAATGTTTTCCCTCAGGAATTCAAGAACGCCCATTAAACCGATTCTGTCGCGGATTGTTGGCCGTCTATGGAGTACTAATTGCACTACAGTTCTTTATCTGGGTGGATCGTTTGTATGTAAGTGCATTCGTCAACAATTCGTCCGAAATGTTTCTGGGAGCGATAGCAGCTTTTGCAGAATTTTCGCATATTTTAATTCGGGCGGGGTTGGTTCGGACAAACCTAATCAAACTTCAAGAAGTACGGAACTACATGCAAAGCTATTTCGATAGTAATACGTGTGCAAGGCTGCATAATTCGTACCGACTAATTCGTCGGATGGCTATTGGCTACCAGGGGTTTTTCACCGTGACTCTTTTTGTGTTTTACTTCTTCGGAGGATTCGAAGACCCGCTATTTGCCGTCCCGGAGAATTTGTTGCAGTTCCACAGATGGATTGTATTGTTTGTTGAAAAATTGAACTTACTTAACTCTATTGCAATGAATACGTTGTTTGTGAGTCTCATAGCAATCTTCAATACCTACCTGATGGGGTTTCAAATTATTTTGGACGACATCAACGAGTCTGTGCAGGATTTATTCGAGCAAATCGACAAAGAGATTATCGAAGCTATGAGTGAAATCCAAGGAGCACCCGAATATAAGCGAAACGTGAAGGATGTGCTTTTCTTTAAATTCCTAAAACAGAAATTGGCTGCCCTGATTCGTAAACATGCTGACGCGTTGAATCATTTGAGCCAGTTGAAAACATTCTTCGAAATCAGCTTCCTTTTCATGTTTTACGGACAGTTGGTGACTATGGGAACAGGAATCGTTTACCTAACATGGCGAAAATCGTCTTACAATATTTTACTACCTTTAGTAGGCTGCCTAGTTACAATTACGGTAGAATGTTTTTGGTACTGCAGAATGATTGAAAAGTTAAGCGATGCGGTGAGTAAGACTTGTGTTATTAAGTTCTGCTTCTTTATTGAGTTAGTCATATATTAATTTTCTTCTATTCAATAGAACAATAATATCGGAGATTCGTTGTACAACTTAGACTGGCCTCAGCGACTATGTTACAAGCCTGCCATTCGAAAGGACTATCGAGAGATACGGACAACGTTTCTAATTATTTTGACTAACTCACAGCAGAATATCGACATCAGTTGCGGCGGGTTGTTTAATATGTCGCTTGCTGCTTTTGCAGAGTTTCTTAATATGGTGTACAATTTGTTCATGTTTTTCCTGACAGTTATTTAAATGAATTTGATAAAATATGCAATTTGAGGTGTTAGAATAAAGATAGTTGAATTTAGTAGTAAAAATATTTGCAGTGCACCCGTGGTAGAATAGTGACTTCAGTAACGGCACTATATAAAAGAAGAATAACAAGCGCATGATTTTTAGATTAGTTTTTTTCCTGTAAGTTATTCAATGAACTTAATATGATGCGCAGTTTTGAGGTGTTAGAATAAAACTACATTAATCTAATGGTAAGAATACTTTCACAAAGTGCACGTGTGGTAGAATAGCATCTGTAGTAAATTGCACTGTGCTAAAAAAAAAACAAACACAAGAGCTAGATTTTTGGATTCGAAATACCAATTAGGATTCATAAGACTATTCTTAGTTCTGCTTAGGACCATAACTACCAAGACGTCAACTGATTCCAATGTATTTACTTTTTTGTAAAATTGGTCCAGTTTCGTTCATTCGGATCTATGGCCGTAAGATCTTCTGGTTTCGCATCCGCAGTGATAGTTTTGACAGTATCGATATGGTGCACGTTCGATTTTTTCTGAAGAACTTTTGCTAAGGAGTGTATCGAGTGTATAAGCTATTCACATACGTTTGTGTTGTACGCATGTATTTGTGATGGTTTTTTATGCTCATATCACAGCATGCTGTGCGTTTGGCTGTTAGCTTTCGTTTGTATACTTGTTTGTGCGGTTGAAATTCCGCATTTTCAGAATGTCGCGTATTGGAAAGGAAGTGAAAATTAAGGTTCTCGACACATGGCTAAGTGAGAATTGGCGAAGCGGTATGGAATTCATCATGCCAGTGTTAAAACCATCATTAATATACTACTACTAATACTATTCTTTGAATGAGCTACCAGAAACAGGCAGGAAACCCGGTTCTTCCAACCCGAAACTGGACCAAAAAGTGGTCTCTCTAATCATGAAGAACAAATCAATGTAAATACGTGATTTGGCCAAAAAATCAGGAACGAGTGTCGGAATGATCCAGCGTATCAAAAGGTGAAATCACCTGAAGACCTACAAGAAGCAGAAAATCTCGAAACAAAGTGTAGAACAGAAGAAGCGAGCAGCAACAAGGGACCGGAAATTGTATTCGCGTTTTTTGCAGTGTCCGGATGCATGCGTTTTCATGGACGGAGAGACTTATGTAAAGGAGAACTCAAAAACCCTTCCACAATACTTCACTGTCGTCGTTGGGACGGATGAAAGCGATGCGGACAGGTCGATTCAAGTGGAGAAATTCGGTCGAAAGATATGGCAAACAGTATGTTCCTGTGGTTTGAAGTCAACCATTTTTTACACTACCGGAACTATAAATGCAGAAATCTATCGATCTGAGTGTCTCCAGAAGATATTGCTGCCTTTTTATAAAAACCTATAGTACACCTCCACTATTTTGGCCGGATTTAGCGTCGGCTCACTATGCCGAAACCGCTCTCAATTGGCTTGCGGAAAAGGGTATAAATTTCGCTGAGAAAAATATCAATCCACCAAATTGCCCTCAGCTTCGACCCATCGAACGTTACTGGGCAATCGTGAAGAGGGTCTTCAAGAAGACTGGTAAACAGCTGGGAACATGCAGGAGTTCAAAAAAATTTCAGTTCAAGCGTCCAAAAAATGCGATGCAACACTTGTCCGGAACTTGATGAAGAGCGTTCAATCAAAAGTTCGAAAATTCGTGAATTTTTTTTTGAAATAAAATTTTATCCGGTTTTCATAAAAAAAGACGGATGCATCCTGATCGACGACGGAACCTATGCCAAGGAAGACTCTCGAGCGTTGCCCGAACCGCAATATTATACGAAATCGGTGAACCAGGACCTGGACGACGCTGACACCACGGTGGCGATGGAAAAGTTTGGGCAGAAGGTGTTGGTCTGGCAAGCAATTTGTACCTGTGGTTTGCGGTCGTCGGTTTTCTTCACAAAGCGGAACAATTAACGCCAAGGTGTACGAGGAAGAATGTTTGAAGAAGAGAATTCTGCCACTGTACAGAAAGTATAAGGCCCAACCTCTCTTCTGGTTGGATTTGGCTTCAGCTCACTACGCCAACTCCGTTCTACAGTGATTGTCAAAAAGTAATGTACAATTCGTGGAAAAGAACATCAACCCATCGAACTGCCCGGATCTTCGGCCAATTGAAAGGTATTGGGCCATTGTCAAGCGGCACTTTCGGAAGGAAGGTATAGTGTCGTCTCAAAACATGCAGGAGTTAAAAAAAACTGGACAGCTGCCACCAGGAAAGTCACAAAAGTAACTGTGCAGAATTTAATGAAGAATGTCGTTCTACAGAAACTAGGATTTTATTCAATATGATCAGTGAAATGCTTAAAAATGTAATTTTTCTACAATATATCGAAAACTGATGTCGAAATATGCTTTTTAATTCAATAATCAATGTTGCTAACTAACAGTTCGGCTGAAAAGTTCGTATCGTTTAATAGAAACACACATTTTTTGCCAAAATTTGTTTTTATTATTCAACATAATTGCCATCAGAGGCGATACAGCGATTATAGCGATCTTTCAACTTTTCGATACCATTTTTGTAGTACGATTTGTCCTTTGCCTCAGAATAGGCCTCATTTTCAGCGATTACCTATTCATTGCTTCTAAATTCTTTACCAGCGAGCATTCTCTTGAGGTCTGAGAACAGGAAAAAGTCACGGGGGGCCAAATCTGGAGAATGCGGTGGATGAGGGAGCAATTCAAAGCCCAATTCGTTCAATTTCAGCATGGTTTTCATCGACTTGTGACACGGTGCATTGTCTTGATGAAACAAAACCTTTTTCTTCTTCAAATGAGGCCGTTTTTTTGAAATTTCGTCCTTCAAACGCTCTAATAACGCTATAAAATAGTCACTGTTGATGGTTTTTCCCTTTTCACGGTAGTCGATGAAAATTATACCATGCGAATCCCAAAATACAGACGCCATAACCTTACCGGCCGATTGTTGAGTCTTTCCACGCTTTGGGTTCGGTTCATCGCGTGCAGTCCACTCAGCTGACTGTCGATTGGACTCCGGAGTGAAGTGATGGAGTCATGTTTCGTCCATTGTTATATATCGACGAAAAAAATCGGTTTTATTTTGGACGTCCACTGCGTTCATCGTCTTCGGTGCTCATACGACCAGTACGAAATTTTGCAAACCACTTACGAATTGTTGCATCGCCCGGTGCAGAGTCTGGATAACACTCATCAAGCCATTTTTTGGTATCGGCGGCACTTTTTTTCATCTAAAAGTAGTGTTTCATCAACACACGAAATTCCTTTTTTTCCATTTTTTTCACAATAACAAAAGTAGCTTCACTCAAAATGCAATATCTCACAAACTAATAATCAGACAGCTGTCAAATTTATACACGTATCTTTTGAAGGTTGGTACTAACTGAAAATGGTATGGATTTAATTCTAGTGGTGCCCTCTCATAGAAACGATACGAACTTTTCAGCCGATCTGTTACTTTTCGATACACTCCTTATGTCCTACTGTAGCATTTATTGACAACAAATAAACTTCAAATTACAAATAGAAGGAATTATGATCGACTTTCATGTTTCATTTCCAGAACACACAAGTTTTGACGACCAAAATGACAATGAATCACAAAAAACTGGGTTTGCAAATCATGCAAACTCTTGCAAAAACGCATTTATTTTAAAGCAAATAGTTATAAATTGTATATCCATACATTCACGATAAAAATGAAAGCGCATTCATCAGAGAAAGCCTCAAAGTCGTAAATAGATTCTACTATGGAATTCCTCCGAATAAATTAAATGTGGGCCGTGAAGCAGGTTTCAACACTTTCTTGAATTTTGAATCATTTCGAAATGGTTTTAGCGCAGATTCATGCTGATTCCTGCTTTATAAACGAAACGAAAAATTATTCACTGGCGGAGTTTGTAGTTTCAATGCAAGGTTTAAGATGTAACACTCAAGATTTCTACAAGTATTTAATAAAATTCAAAATGTTACTTGTGTTAACCTTACTAAAAAACTACAAGGATCAGCCCCATGGGGTTGTTCGAGCCGTTGATGTGGAACAAGGCAACCAAAACTTCCAATGATTGACATTTTCAATTAATCGTCACACTTTTGAATCCGCAAATGCACGAGAGTCTGCTTAGATTGATCTTTATTAGGAACCAACACCGAACACATGAACCCAGAATTTAGACTCTAAGGCTATTCGCAACGCGGGGATGGATATCTGTTCTAAAATGACATACTGTTGTATAATTTAAAATTGTGAAAAATAAAACTCGAGCTTTACGATCTCAACGGAAAGATTTAAAATCTGTTCTATATATTTCTGTGAATGTATTGGTATTGTGTCTATTCACTTCACTGTTTCAAATCAGAAACAAACAAACTAAATAAATGATTTCGAAAACGATATGAATATTTTTACAGATCATAGTGAGCTGGACTACTTCTAAATGAAACTGTATTATTCAGTACAAAACATTTGATAATTTCTGAAATGTCATTCGACGCTTTGACATCTCGTCTCTCAGATTTCGTAACAGACGCTCACGCAAAAAAAAATTAAAACAGTGTTCTATTCGTGTTTCAAATATTCATTAATTTAAAACAATTTCGTCGAGCAGTTTTAAATCTGTTTTAAATTTGTACTCGAAAAATAGAACTAAATCTTAGCGTCGTGATTGACATGTTTCAGTTGTAGATCTAAAGTAGATCAGTCCATATGAAATAAAACAGCGTTGCGAACAACCTAATAGTCGTGATTTGTATTTGTTTTGTAGCCGACGAAATTACATCAATAGCCCAAATGTATACAATTAAATGTTTGTACATGCTTGCGATACGGATATCGATATTTAAGCTTCTCTTCACCAAGCTTGTGTTCAAGTTTTGTATGCAAGCAGTTATTTTTATAGCGTTTCTCTACCATTACAACCATTTTGCGATTTCGGTTGAAGCGATAAAATATTTCTCATTATCAATCGAGTTCATCTTATATAAATTAGAAATTAGTCTTATGCATTCAAAATTTACCCTGAGGTAGTTGTCAATTTCTCAGGCGAAACGACATAAAATGGGATTTCATCCAATCTTGCATGACACAAGATCAGGGCATACCAATAAAGCTTCAAATCGTTTATGGCACTTTTTATCTTGCTGTGTAGCAACAACCTACCTCTAGCAAGCTACGCATGAGACTGAAACGTTAGCTATTATTTCGCTTCTATTTGTAGATTCGCGTGCTTCCAACAGCTTTGCTTTTGCTTCGATTGACCAATCAGAGCGCTGCTTTCCCTTTGATATATCGTTTACTCCTTCAAAACCGTCGACTTTGGCAGGGAAATCCGGTATGCCGGAGATTTTTTGCAGCCAAAGTAGGACACTGCTAGCTATTAATCAACATTTCAATGATATACGAATGAAAATACATGGCTATAAACATTCAAATCAATACGTAGAAATATTTCCAAACAAATGGTGACATAATATTAATCATTGATACAAAATTGACTGAGCTGTAATTGTTCAAAACCTGACCACATTTCTACGTGTATTTTTCTTGAGTTTCTAGTTTGCACCGCTATATAGAAAACAAAAATGTGTTCCACATTAAAATGTGTAATTTTACGTTTTTAGTCATTGTCTCGAACATAGTAGACACTGAAAATAAATGCGAAAAAAGATATGCACAAAAAATTGATTTTAAGTGATTTCAAACGAAATTGCTTCATATATCCGAAACTTTTTTCTCGTTAGAAGTTCTAAAACTTTGTAGAAGACATCGTTTTTCTATCTCTTAAGCGAAAAAAGTTGTTGAAATGAACTTTGCACATTTTTTATTGTGATCAAATCACGAGGTATATTTTTGTGAATAACTTCTCCAAAGGAACTATGTATATCCGATCAACGGTTTAGCAGCTAGAGAATTAAGTTCACGTTTTTGTCGATTCAAACCACTGTGCGTCGCCATCATTCCGGTCGAGCCAGAAGGCTAATTTCAATGATTACTAGTTCAATAGAATCAGAGAATACTAACGAATATAACAGAGTTACTTTTTAGCATCCTTGCAGAGATGTTGTTGGAGCCACTGCCTTTTTCTATTGTCCAAATCTTTCATCAGAAGAATGACATCGCTGGAAGATGACGGACGTAAGATAAATATCATTCGAAACAGTATTACGTATTTCACATATTTCGTTTACGTTTCGCCATCGGCTCATCAGTGAATTAGCAGACTATGTTGAACTGCTAACGCCACCTCGCGCATCAAAATAAATAAAATCAGTTATGCCCATCTCAGCACAAACCGTTACCGGTGTTCATTTCTGAAATGTACCAAAGTATTGTTTGATCTAACAGAACACGTAATCGGAGAACTGGTAGCTTATAATGATTTATGTAAACAATAAACGATGAGTTTTGTTATAAATCGACAATGAATCTAATCCATAACTAACTTTTTGTCAATTTGAATAGTAAATGGTAAAGCCACAGAGAACAGACATCCAAGCTAGTACAAACCTTTTAAAAAAAGCTGTGTAAAAAGCCCATAACGGATTACTGGGCTGCTCGAAGCGCCTCTATAGGAGAATTGTTACTTGTTGATTGCTATTTAAAACAACCGTAAAAATTTCTTACACAAATTGATATCTTTTCTTGAATGTCTGTTCTCTGTGGTAAACTCCTTGTCCTTAACATTTAAGTATATCGATAATATTAGTAGTGAATCTAAAATTTTCGATAATATTAGTAGTGAATCTGAAATTTTAGGGAAAAAACTCATAAAATCAATATTTTAAAAATCCTGCCAATGTGATTCACTCGAACCTATGTTCAGTTGACAGGAATTCTTGTGCATATCGCGGTTGACTAATTTATCGCATAGAAAACTTTGTGAAAGTGAGTAATCAGGTCGTGGGATTTTTTTCAGCCGGTGTTTGACTTACTTAGCACAAATGGCAATGTAAAAATTTAATGACGGAAACCCGTTTCTTGCATGTGATTGTGACGCAAAAGCGGTGGATTCTTTGTTAACTATTGGTAAGAACTAGGTCCTTCCTGGATAGAAAGGCTTCAAAGAATAAAAACCAATAAAATATTAACTGTGTCAATCTTAGTCGATTGTCGACGGAATGTAGTTCAAGTTTGCATTGCGTTTCTATTAGAAAAAGTCATGAGAAAAACTGCAGATGTTCGAACGGTAAAAGGGAACTCTTCTAGCCGGTAATTAAATACCTCTTTTGTCCTTCGAACAACGACAAACTTGATCAGTTCATTTGTAAGTAAAATGATACACTTCGCATGCGAAATAAAGACGTCACATCAATCCTTATTCCTGATAATTATGAGTCTCCGTTTCGAGTGAAATTGTCTAGGCCTGGGGGGTTTGAGGTTCATCCTACCCGTATCAAATCAGCCTCGAATTGGTTCGCTATTTTTATTTATTTCAGCTTGCATAAATTTGTTAAACTTTAATATGATCTTGGGTATAATGAAGTTGGTTCGCTTTACACAGCTTATTCCACTTCCTCATCTTTTTTTCACCAAAACCGATACAATGGCACTCTTTGTGATTAAATGATTCTTGGTTCAAATCCCAGTCGTTAGCGTTGTTTTCTATTTCATTGATTTTCTAGCCATGAAAATTAAAAAATTTCACTTCTCAAAGACGCAATGGAATTTTATAGGTTTCTCTCTAATTGTGTAGGTCGTATACCCAAA
Source organism: Malaya genurostris (assembly GCF_030247185.1). Classification (NCBI taxonomy): domain Eukaryota; kingdom Metazoa; phylum Arthropoda; class Insecta; order Diptera; family Culicidae; genus Malaya; species Malaya genurostris. Next base: position 132,303,848 of record NC_080570.1, read on the forward strand.
ACTCCGTTTACGAACACTTTTCATACGTTACCTCTTTTTACGTAACTCTTTTTACGAATCAAATCCCAACGTAACGTAATCTTTTTTTACGAACCTGCTTCGTAAAAAGTGGTTTTGGCATACATCGGAAGCGATTTCCGACTCATTTATATTCCATGGAAACTACTACAATATGGGTATTTTTGGAACGGGTTTAAAGAGTAGATTTCGGAAAATGATGTTTGAGGTATTTTGGAAATCCAAGATGGCGACTTCCGGTTTATTGATATTGCTTAAAAACCCTAACAAAATGGGTATCTTCGGAACGGAATTGATGAGTAGATGTCGGGAAACGATGTTTGATGTGGTTCTGAAATCCAATATGGCGACTTCCGGTTTATTGATATTGATTAAAGCCCCTAACAATAGGGTATATTGGGAACCAAATTGATGGGTAGATGTCGGAAAACGATGTTTGAGGAGGTTGGGAATTCAAGATGACGGCTTCCGGTTTATCGATATTCCTTGAAAATGTTTACTATATTTGTATTTTTGGAAAGTATTTGATAAACAGATTCCGTAAAACTAGGTTTGATGTTGCCTTGAATTCCAATATAACATCCTCCGGTTTATCGATATGCCTTAAAAACCCTTAAAACAAAGAAATTGATATTGAATACCAATGAACGATGTTTGAGCTCGTTTAAAAATTCAATGAGGTGACTAGTTTAGCAATGACTCGCTCCAATTTTGTTGTCAGAGCCATTTCTGGTGCCCGAGGCAAAATAAAAAAAAATGTTCCCTCAAATTTTTTTCAACAAAAACCATGAAGACGAACACACATTATTTCATTTTTCTGTAAGGTTATCTCAAGTAAAATTTTCAATTTGAGTAAATACTTGTAGCTCTTTTGAGTGTTACATCATAAATCCTGCATTGAAACTGTAAACGCCACAAAAGCATTCTGAAAACCATGTTAAGATCATATTGCAGCCAAATGGACAGTTCCCACATGAACGAAGGAGTACGGTCACCATCGATAAATACCCACGTCATCTGGACAATGTAAGATTCATCCCAACAGCCACAGACGACTAAAACTGGAGACTGGATCCCCCAGAGTTTCGGTTGTCAACATACAACAATGTGAACCAAAAACAACAACGTTACGATTCATGATAGGATAATTTCATGTCTTAAGTACAGTTAAGAAATACTCTCGGCCAAGGATGGCTTTTATCGTATCGAAGAACGCTCACTAGCAACTTTTCACACGATTTAATCAGTGCCATCAAAGAGAGACGGATATCATCGCAGCAACAAAAAACCGGCATGGTTTATTTAACATAGAATAGACACCAGTGCGAGAGCGAATTTTTTCTCGATGACCTGTCTGAGAATCAAAGGTTAGCTCGCTGCTGTGGGGATTCTCCCTGAAGTAACAAACGGTCGCTTATTCTCGTTTCGCGATCCGATTCTGTATGGGCAGTGGATAATTGCGATAGAATCATTTGACTATTGCCGCTTATTCTAACTTTGTGCATATAACCTTTGTATAAGTTGTGTCTATGAAAATGTATGTGAATGCTCCACACATGGGTTTTGAAATATTGCAACATAGTATGAGAATCATCAAGTCGAATCATCGATTCGATTTTCTGCGATAATTGTCAACTTGCGATTCTCTCTTGGTAAATTCCACACAGCACCAATCATTATCAGACTGTATTTTTTCAAGGGCCGTAAAATATGAAGTCAGTATGAAGTGGAGCGAAGAAATGTAGAAAAATTCTCTCGCGGTTCATGCATTGAGAGACTCGAGGATTGAAAATATAGATAAAAATCGAGCAGCTTCTGTCAAATTTTCGGCAATCACCAACACTGCTCTCGGCATCTTAGAGCTAAGGCAGTGTGCTTCAATAAAAATATACTGAACTCTCTACTTACTTCTGGATTCTGGACTTGGATTTTGGGCTTGGATTCTGGACCTGAATTCTTAACTGAGCTTCGAAACAGAATTCTGGCCCTAAGTTCTGAATTTTGATTCTGGAAATGAATTTTGGACTTGAATTTTAGATTCTGCACTAGAATGACAGAATTTGATTCTGTATCTGAATTATAAATTTGTATTCTGGTTCTGGGAATGAATTCTGGACCTTAGTTCTAAGCTTTTATTCAGGACCTGGATTCTGCATCTGATTTCTGGACTTGAATTATGGATCTGAATTGAAAGTCTGGGTTCTGGACCATATATTCTGTATCTGAATTCTGAACATTAATTTTACTTCTGTATTCTGGAGTAGGATTCTGTAAATAAATTCTGGTTTAGGAACTGAGTTTTAGACTTGAATTCTGGTTCTAGCGACTGGGAATGAATTCTGGATCTGGGTTCAGAACTTTAATTCAGGATCTGGTTTCTGTATCTGTTTTCTGGACCTGTAATGAAGACCCGTGGTTTGAAGACCCGGGTTTAGGTATTATAGAACTGAATTCTGGATATGAAATCAGGAGCCGAATTTTGGACATAAATTTTAGATTCTGCACCAGTACTTGGATTCTGGAAATGTATTTTGGACATGAATTCTGAAATTGGACTATGCACTTGGGTTTTGGAAATGAGTTCTGGATCTCAGTTCTGAACATTGCAGTTTATAAACCTATTGTTGGAGTGGTTCAATTCTAATTTGCCTTTCGTGAAGCGTCCAATTTCTCCTCCGTGGGCGAATTCTCGTCTCCGTGTATTGAAACGAGAGCGCAATCATTGGCAGCGAAAACACCGTCGATGGCGTTCTTCTGTAACTAAGCAAAACTTCAAGAAGTCCAGTGATGAATATAGGTTATTGAATGCTGGTTTATATAAAGCCTATATAATGCGCATCCAGTTTGATCTACGGCGGAATCCTAAAAAGTTTTGGAGCTTCGTCAATTCGAAACGAAAATGTTCATCAATCCCTCCAAACGTTCGTCTTGATGGGGTAGAATCAACGGGTACATCAGATTCTTGTGAATTGTTCGCGAGATTTTTCGCTTCTGTCTTTGCTGGTAGCACCGCATCTGCCAGCCAGGCAGAGACCGCCGCGCTGGATGTTCCTGACAGTTTAGTGGATATAAGTACATTTACAATTACTCCTGATATAATCGTTACCGCCGCAAAAAAGCTAAAAAAGTCATACTCTGTGGGACCTGACGGTATTCCAGCAGTAGTTTATAGCCGTTGCGCCCACGTCCTGACCGATCCTTTATGTGCAGTTTTTAATAAGTCGTTTGAGCATGGTATATTCCCGAAAATCTGGAAACAGTCTTTTATATTTCCAGTCTTTAAAAGTGGTGATCGCCTGAATGTTCGAAGCTATCGTGGTATAACTAGTTTGCCAGCAGCGTCGAAACTATTTGAGCTAGTAGTTAGCGCTTCCATATTATCTCAAACGAAGACATACATATCCACCGACCAGCATGGTTTTATGCCTGGACGATCAGTGAATACGAACCTACTGGATTTTACATCGACATGTATTACGCGGATCGAAGAAAAGTCACAAGTTGATGCCATCTACACCGATCTAAAAGCTGCATTTGATCGAATAGATCATGGAATACTAATAGCAAAATTGTCTCGATTAGGCGCTTCGAGAACGTTTGTAAAATGGTTGAGCTCTTATCTATGCGACAGAGTACTACGTGTGCAGCTTGGCTCTTGTACTTCTTCTCCGTTCACGAATAAATCGGGTGTTCCTCAGGGCAGTAACCTTGGTCCTCTACTGTTTGTGCTGTTCTTCAACGATGCTGCTTTACTACTTGGCGTCGGATGCAGATTGGTTTACGCTGATGACTTAAAGCTGTACCTGGCAGTCCGTGCTGTTGAAGATTGTGTCCATCTTCAGGAGCTCCTAGATATTTTCGTAGACTGGTGTCGACGAAACTTTTTAATAATCAGTACCGTGAAATGTCAAGTTATAACTTTTCATCGTAAAATAAATCCAATAGTATTTGACTATCAAATTGATGGACAAACGCTTGATAGAGTCGAATTTGTCAATAATCTCGGTGTTTTGTTTGATGCTAAACTCACCTTTAATCTACACCGATCAACTTTAATTTCCAAAGCAACGCGGCAACTCGGATTTATTGCAGAAATTAGTCGGGACTTCAAGGATCCGTATTGTTTGAAGGCGTTGTATTGCTCACTGGTGCGTCCACTAGTTGAAAATGCGTGTTTAATTTGGAGTCCTCACCAACTGGTTTGGAATTTACGGATAGAACGTGTACAAAAGAGATTTATTCGATTTGCTTTGCGGGACCTTCCCTGGCGGAACCCACTGGATCTCCCACCGTATCCTGACCGTTGTCGCCTGATTGGACTGGAAACACTAGAGCGACGTAGAAAAATACAGCAAGCGTTACTTGTGGCTAAAGTAATCAATGGCGATATTGATTCACCAAAATTGTTATCTCTCCTTGACTTCCGTGCTTCTCAGCGATCTCTACGCTCGACGAGTCTACTTCAACCAAGATTTCATCGTACTACTTTCGGACTACATGAACCAATGACAGAATGTATACGTGCATTTTCCAAAGTTGAGCATCTGTTCGAATTTGGGGAACCATCGCATAAGTTTGCACAAAAGTTATCAAGTGTTTCTTTTTTATAAATTGACCGTTTGTACCTTTTTCCTTTCATTTAGACTATTATTTGTCAGATGAATTATTTTAACAAATAAACAAAAAATAACTCTGGATTTGAATTTTGGGTCTGAATTCTTAACTAAACTTCGGAGTAGAACTATGATCCGGGATCCTGAATTTTGATTCTGGACCTGAAATCTGGAAATGGATTTTAGACCAGAATTCGGGATTCAGGACTTGAATTCTAGATCTTAAAAATAAATTGGTGACTGGTTTCGGTACCTGGATTCTAGAACAGAATTCTACAACTGAGTTCTATATCTGAACTTTGGACATGAGCTCTAAATCTGTTCTGGAATTGGATTTTGTAAATAAATTTTGGAATTAGGAACTGGATTTTGAACCTGGATTATGGTTCTAGAAACCAGAGTTTTGGACTTGACTTCTGAGCTTTAATTCAGAACCTGTATTCTGCATCTGATTTCTGGACTTGGATTTTTTACCTGGAATATGGACCCGCATTCGGGACCTGGGTTCTGGATCTGAATATTAGAACTGTATTTTGGACATGAATTCTTGATTTTCGCCCAGTACTGGGATTCTGGAAATGAATTTTGGACGTGAATTAACAGATCGGCTGAAAAGTTCGTATTGTTTCTATGAGAGGGCGCCACTAGAATTAAATCCATACCATTTTCAGTTAGTACCAACCTTCAAAAGATACGTGTATAAATTTGACAGCTGTCTGATTATTAGTTTGTGAGATATTGCATTTTGAGTGAAGCTACTTTTGTTATTGTGAAAAAAATGGAAAAAAAAGGAATTTCGTGTGTTGATGAAACACTACTTTTTGATGAAAAAAAGTGCCGCCGATACCAAAAAATGGCTTGATGAATGTTATCCAGACTCTGCACCGGGCGAAGCAACAATTCGTAAGTGGTTTGCAAAATTTCGTACTGGTCATATGAAGACGATGAATGCAGTGGACGTCCAAAAGAGGCTGTTACCGATGAGAACGTGAAAAAAATCCACAAAATGATTATCAATGACCGTAAAGTGAAGTTGATCGAGATAGCTGACACCCTAAAGATATCAAAGGAACGTGTTGGACATATTATTCACGAATATTTGGATATGAGAAAGCTTTGTGCAAAATGGGTGCCGCGTGAGCTCACAATCGATCAAAAACAACAACGAATTGATGATTCTGAGCAGTGTTTGGAGCTGTTATATCGAAATAAAACCGTTTTTTTCGTCGATATATAACAATGGACGAAACATGGCTCCATCACTTCACTCCGGAGTCCAATCGACAGTCATCTGAGTGAACTGCACGCGATGAACCGAACCCAAAGCGTGGAAAGACTCAACAATCGGCCGGTAAGGTTATGGCGTCTGTATTTTGGGATTCGCATGGTATAATTTTCATCGACTACCTTGAAAAGGGAAAAACCATCAACAGTGACTATTATATAGCGTTATTAGAGCGTTTTAAGGACGAAATTTCAAAAAAACGGCCTCATTTGAAGAAGAAAAAAGTTTTGTTTCATCAAGACAATGCACCGTGTCACAAGTCGATGAAAACCATGCTGAAATTGAACGAATTGGGCTTCGAATTGCTCCCTCATCCTCCCTATTCTCCAGATTTGGCCCCCAGTGACTTTTTCCTGTTATCAGACCTCAAGAGAATGCTCGCTGGTAAAAAATTTGGAAGCAATGAAGAGGTAATCGCTGAAACTGAGACCTATTTTGAGGCAAAGGACAAATCGTACTACAAAAATGGTATCGAAAAGTTGGAAGATCGCTATAATCGCTGTATCGCCTCTGATGGCATTATGTTGAATAATAAAAACGAATTTTGGCAAAAAAATGTGTGTTTCTATTAAACGATACGAACTTTTCAGCCGAACTGTTATGAACCTGAATTCTGCATCTAGAATCTGAACCTGGGTTCTGAGAATGAAATCTGGAACCTAGATTCTAAACCTAAATTCTGGAATTGGATTCTGGACCTAAGTTCCAGAGTTGAAATCTGAACCAGGACCAAAAGATCTAGAAAATATTTTTTTTGTTTTTTTTTCGATTCTCATATTACTGAAAATTTGATAAAAACAAAACTAAACATATTTCCGATAGTATAGAGTTAAAATGATTATGCTAAGCAATTTTGGCTCATTCTGGAAAGGCAAACCAGAGTAAAATAACACGTTTCCCAAAAATATCGCCTCCGGCTGTCAGATAGCCGAGCGATGTTTATAAGGACTGAAACAATTATTTGTTCCCTCGATTGTTCACCAAAATTTTGACGAATTTTGTCTTAGAACGGTATGGTATTTTTTATGCAAAATGTCTTAGAGTTTAAAACTGCGGGAACTAAAATTCAAATTTTTTTTTCAAATTTTTCCTGAATCGAGATCTAAAATTTCAAAATTTATTTAACTCTAAAACTGATGTTGAAGAAATTTGTATGCCAAATGTAATAGAATTGCATGAAACATCGAGATCTAGTGTCATCTCAGAAATAATTTGAAGAAATTGACAATGAAAAAAATTGACAATGGAAATTTTGAGATATCTGAAATCGAAATATTTTTTTATGGCAAATGTCTTAGAATTGCATGAATCGTCGAGATCTAGTGTCATATAAAATAATTTTTTTTAAATCAATCCTCTGGAACTCGAATCGAAATCGAAAATTCTTTTTTTAATGCCATTGACTTTAGAATATCTTAAACTTCAAGTTTTAGTGTTATCACAAAAAAAAATTTAAAAAAATAATCGCCTCTAGAATTCCGAAATTGAAATTTTTTTGCCGAATGTCTTAGAATTACATAAATGTCGAGATCTGGTATTATCTCGACGTTTAAGACAGTTTCAAGATATTTAGCATCAAAAATAAATTTACTATCTCGTCGATCTCAAAATTCCCAGCGTTCAGCATCTCGTCAGTCACCTGATGAGCATAGAATCCTTTTCTACGGCACAAACGAACCGCACAGAATGCAAGTCGATTCAATACTAATTTCGATTGTGGGAAGAGGCTCAGCTTAAACGATCGCTTCCATTCTATGCGAACTGCAAAGAGATTTAATGCATACGAAATTGTCGTCTTTTTTAGGGGAACCTATGAGTCCTACGTCAAAATGTGCGATATCAGTACAGTGAACAATAGTACAGATATCTGCGCACTTGCACATTTGATTAATAGTCAATTTTCGGGAACGGTAATCCCTTTCATGGAACCTTTTAGAAAATCTAATTTTTGCTTTTCAAAAGGTTTGCAGGTTTGCTCTTTGAGAATTAAATCCTGGGTAGGTTCAAGTTCACAACCACAATCGAGAAGAGATTGCTCATGAAAAATAATTTTTATGGTCGTCGCTGAATGGCGGTTCTGTATTCTAAATGACTGTGAAATTGTATTTTCACATATTGCGAGATATCTGTCGCACTGTTTTGCAGCGACCACTCAGAACAATCTAGAATATGAATTTTTATATTTTGCTGTATTTTTTTTGTTTAACAAGCAAAGCCTTGGTATTACATTCCTGTGGTGGAATTTGACCTTCTGTTTCAACAGACTTCGCAGCCGATTCAGAGTGTACAGAACCATTGCATGGCTAGTGCTACGATTATTTCTGACACTACGAATCCTTCCAGGTCGGGGCTCGAACATACGACAACTGGTTTGTAAGACCAGCGCCCTATGCATTGAACCGCCAACCCGGGGCATTGTTTTTTTTTGTTTAACAGTTTGCTCATATTAGATTTTTATTCTCATTTTTTGAACATTTTTCTTCGAGCTTTCAGTAACAGTTTTACTCGAAATCCAACATTTTATTTACATTGTTTGTCTCTTTGAGTTTTATTTCTTCTCTTTCATTAAATAATTACTCGACGTTCCCGTAGAAATCCGTTAGTATTAGTTAGTATTAAATATCTCTTTGTATTATATAAGAGCAGTTGTTATAGGTTTAATAAGAAACAAAAAAAACGGTTCGATATATTTACTAATAATATTTCTGATAATCTTTTATACAACGTTTCAGTCATGATTTTCTTGATTTCACGTCTCACTACCAATGATAAACCATTGAGCCAATTATTGTTCTCATTGTTATTCATACTTTATTATTATACACTTACTTCTTCTTAAAGTAACAAACATAGTCAAGGCACTACGTTGCGATGCGGAACTAGACCTTCTGTTTCAACAAACTCCTCAGCCGACGCGCGAGTGTACCGGAGTATCGCATGGCCAGTGCTGCGATACAAGAATCCTTCCAAGACAGGACTCGAACATACGACATTTGGTTTGTTAAAGCTGCGGCTTATAGTCAAAGCCGCCAGCTCCGGGCTTGTTAAAGTGTTGTTTCTGGAAAATTTCAATATTTACTTAAATGAAACAGTCATTCTGAACATTTCCTTTCCACTCGTTTCTACTGTAGAAGTCAATTGTTTTTATGGATGTCCTTGTTTCCTATGCAATTGTAATAATCGGTTTTCTGCGATGTTTCGTTAGAGCCCCAAAACTATTTCAAGATGTTGAATTTCGGATGCTATCTGATCGAATATTATTGAAACGTTTGTTCAGGAAGTTAGAGATCTTGTATGCATTTTCTAAGTTTGAATGTTTGAATCATCACGTCTCGCTAATACGGCTTTCTTTTGTCAACTTGAATTTGGTCATCCAGTGCGTTTTCACAAATGATATATCAGCTTCAGTGACACTTCTTCAACTCAGCCATGTTCGCAGTTTCTATTTTCCCTCAAAACATAATTTATTGTTTTTTTTTTCACAACCTCAGAAACATTCAACCTGTGCATATGAATTTCATTATCAAAACCGCGCGGGTAATCACACCTTGCAACTTGCAAGCACATAGCGGAGAAATAGGGAACGATTAAAATTGATGACTTTCCACTTCTTCATCTAAGTAATGGTATTTCCTAGACCCGCATCCAGTTATGTTAATTTCGGAAGGCTGTAATTCCATCACATCCACCAAAAGTCCTACGGTTCTTGCTGTGAGCGAATATAATGAAAAAAAAAAAAATATACGTTAATATTCAAATGCACATCGCATCACACCTTGCACATTGCCATATTCTAATAATAAAGCATAATCACATCGAAAGCGAACTGCGCCAGACCGACACAGGTTTTCCGCTACCTCGTTATGCAAGTGCAACTGGTTTTCCCTCGAATCATGATCCGAATTGATGATCGTGATTCGTCATTCTTTGCCAAGTGATTTGCATTGGTTTGTCTGTCGAAAGTGTCGGATCAAACGCCGGGTACCAACCAGAAAGGGGTTCGTTTTTTTTCCCACCGTCGTTCGTCACCGCCAATCAAACTTCACCCCAAAAACAAGGTGAGGCCGAGATTGATGCAAACGGATTCACCACAGGCGATCCCGGCTCGACACTTTGCATAATATCCTATTTTGTTTTCGGTGATCGCATCCTTTTTCTTTTTCCTAGGTGACTAATGAGTTTGGTATTAATTTTTATTGCTGTCAATATTTATTTTCCGCAAGGTGGGAAAAGGACACATCGTGCGTGAGAAGATTTCCAACGCTGCATTCCCGTGCATCGTCACCGCCATGTGTCCCGATTTGGGGGTTTTGCAAGCGTATAAATAATTCCAATAAATTATAGTGAGCGTCAGGATACTGTAATCATTAAAAATGATTGCTTTAGTTTTACGATTATTGCCGTCGGTGCTGCTCTTCGTGCGACGGTGGTGGATCCGGAACGGAAACGGGGCACTGATATCCTTGGCTTTGTTTGCACGCTTTTATTTCCGGTGCGACTGGCTCTCCTCAATCGGCAAAAATTTGCTACGTGCAACGGTTTTCCGAGTTAGTGCAAGGGACTAACTAGCTAAATTGGTTGGGTGGTTTGGCGGAGAAGGATTGCCACCGGTGGCAGCCCGGCGGGGGCGGTGCCAAAAGTACAAGCAGTGAAGACCATAAAAGTGGCCATAAAGAGCACTTACAACAAGCTCACAAAGAAAAAGACACCTTGGATGGCACCGCGTTTCTGCTCCGTTGGGTGCGATATTAAAACTGGAAGTACACGGTCAGTTTGAATTGTTCGGTTTGGCTTGCGAAATTAAAGTGACGTGTAGAAAATATATACTTCGAGAAGTTGGCAAAATAGAAGTCACAACTCAGTTTTGTTTTCGGATCGATTGCAAAATTGTCATTTAGTAGGTATTAAGCCAAAGTAGGAGTAAGTTTCTTACAAGCCAGTTGGTGTGAGTTCGAGCCTCAGCACTTCCAATGCATATGTTTTGTACGTGAAGAATCATCTCTCTGTTGAAACAGAACGGTCATTAGACTGAGTTCTAAACTTTTTTTCAATATTTCATGTTAAGGTGACCATGGAAGCGAGCCACAAATGGCAACCAAGAAACCGCCTACCCTCCCACTCCACCATCCGCTATTTTGCCCTGCTCTTGATGTAAACAAACCACGAAACACATTTTTTTTACGCGTAGGGGTAAATATATTGCGTAGAATTGCTACTGCAGTTTGGTGACATAATCACTCATCGTACTGATATATGTTTATGACCGCGATCGTAAATATTTTAATTTCTTTCCAGAGTTTACTGAAGATATTAATGTAAATCAAATCGAAGTGCTAGACATAATAGATGCCCTAAACAAATTGGATGTCTCTAAAAGTGCCGGACCTGATGGGATTCCACCCATATTTATGAAAAATTTAGCATTAGATCTTGCAACCCCTTTGTGCTGGCTTTTTAATAATTCGCTTCAGTCTGGAGTTTTTCCAGATACGTGGAAAAACTCTTTCCTTATACCAATTTTCGAAAATGGGAAAAAAGCAAACATATGCAACTATCGCGGGATTGCTATTCTTTCTTGCATTCCGAAGCTCTTTGAAGCGATCGTTAATGACAAACTGTTTAGTCAAATAAAAAATAGAATTACTCACATGCAACATGGATTTTTCAAAGGACGTTCCACTACTACTAATTTGCTTGAATTCGTCCACTATACCTTGACCGCTAGGACAAGGGAAATTACATTGAAGCTCTTTATACAGATTTCAGCAAAGCATTCGATCGTGTTGACATACCCATGCTTATGTTCAAATGACAGAAATTGGGAATCTTGCCAGGTCCTCTTAATTGGGGCAATTGGGGTGATACTTACTCTTGGAAGTCAAACAGTTTAACAATGCGAAATAATTAGGGACTTAGGAATAATACTAGATTCTAAAATGACTTTTGTTGACCATTATAATACAATCATAAACAGAGCCAATAACATGCTAGGATTCATAAAACGATTTTGTTACTGTTTTCACGATCCATATACAATTAAAACATTATACATTGGCTATGTTCGGTCAGTACTAGAATACTGTAGCTTTGTTTGGTCACCTTACTTAATCACATGGGAAGATCGAATAGAATCAGTTCAAAAACAATTTTTGTTATTTGCACTTCGTAAATTAGGTTGGACAAGACTTCCTCTTCCGTCATACAAAGCCCGCTGTATGCTGATAAGCATTCAAACATTAAAAGAACGCAGATAATTTTCAATGATCTCATTTGTAAATGACATTGTCTCGAATCGCATAGATTCCAGTCAACTCCTGTCCAAACTAAATTTTTACGTACCATCTCGGCGTTTAAGAAATCGAAATATTTTTATTACAAACCACCAGCGAACAAACTATGCAAAAAATGGGCCAATAAATCAATTGATGGCTGTATACAACAAGCATTCAGAAGCAGTCGATTTGACTATGTCAAAAAACAAACTAAAGCAATATTTCAGTTCTATTCGGTAAGCCAATTATTATTATTTAACTCATAATTAATTAAACATTATTTAGTGATCTATTTAGAATAGTTTACTAATTTAAGACGATTATTGTAATTATCCTTATGGTCTACTTTTGATTGACGACAAATAAATAAAAGATAAACTATCAATTCTGAAGAATGATTTGTGCAAAACTTTTTTGGACCTTTATTAGAAGGTTTCTTCTTAGAATTTTATTATTTTTCGCTCACCTCAAGATTTCAACTGCTGATTATAGCTCTGTGACATAAGTAAGCTTTATGAAACTCTTTTGAGTTGTTCTTCACCGGTGAACTTATCCTTCGATATAAACATTTTATTATAAAACCTTTGAATAACTCACAGTTCTGGTTTTGAAAATTTTCCGAAAATCCACGATAAAAAGTTTGCCGGCCTGGTTTAGTATTGGTAATACCACCCTGTTATATTGGCAGTGATGCCATACATAATTAGAGAAAAAAAACCTTGCAATGCACTAAAAATGGCAATATTTTTAATTAATCGCACATGGATATAGTTAAAATTACGGATCAAAACTACTTTCGTACGTCACTATCTAAAATTTCAATATAAAATAAACGATAACATTTGCCTAGTTTCCATTTCAAACACTGCTTCCCCTCCTAGTTATCCGCAACCCTGTTGTCTTATTTAGCGTCGCTATGGAATGCAAAATAATAAACAAACAGTTCAAGTATTGCAATCTTTTCAAAATACCTCGTCCATCTAAGAAAGAGAAAGCAGTGCTCATTTGCAAAAATCAATAGGAAAATAGATAGAATACGTTGATAGAGTGTATTTTGGGTAGTGAGCATGTGCGGGACTCATCAGTTCAAACTAATGATGGGCAGAATCGTTCATTTAAAAAAAACCGTTCAGCCACTGTAGCACTTCTCCTATGTAGTAACTGAATGCCAAACAGGTCACAACTTGACAGGACCATTGTAAGGATTAATGTAGTGATGGGCAAAACCGTTCATTTTGAAAGAACCGTTCAGAACTCAACAGTCAAATCAAAAGAACTAGTTCTTTCGTTCTTTCGCTAGTTCTTTTAATTCAACTGTTTAGTTCTGAACGGTTCTTTCAGAATGAACGGTTTTGCCCATCACTAGTTCAAACAGTGGAAGAACTGCTAGTAGTGCCAGTTCAAAACAATACCGCAGAATTTAGAAACTGTACTGAATTCAATAATTTGGTATCAATAGGTAAAGTTCTAAAACATTTTCGTCAATATATGAAATTATATCTTCAAATTTGCATGATAAATCTTTTCAGAGCAACTAGCCGATTTATCATCAAGCCCTCTCGTCAAGTGCTACTTGACTGTTCTCTGGGTGAGGTTGCTTCCCTATCCGAAAACGATGAAGTTGTCGACAAAATGGAAAATGTAGAATTTGTTAGTTTGTATTTTTTGAATATGTGAGCTTCATATTCTAAAATTAAAATTAATAAAAACCGCCGTTGCAACAGAGTTTGTTCTGATTTCGTGTGGTGTTACTAAACTTAATCCATCAATGTAACAGCTTCCTTTTTACTTTGTAATGTAAGAAAAATGCCAAGAACCAAACGAAGGCAAATAGTCAACTATCTTCCTTGGCACAATCATTATATTGTTTCGGTCGCATGATTGCAATTTGTTAACTCCAGAATTAGCATGAAGATGAGATAAGTCCTCTCTGTTCTGCTAGGTGATTTGAATAGTTTCAATGTTTACATTTTGTTCTTGCAACTGAATTCCTTTCAGCACACAAATATTATTATTTCATTCTTCTCACAAATACTATTACTATATGAAAAAGTATTGTTTTACCATTACTTTTACATTTATTTCTCTTGGCTTCTGTCCAAGGTAACCTTAATGGATCGTTGGGTATGATACATAGAATCATTCTACTGCTCCCAAAATCATCAAGTCGAATGTTTCAAAAGTTATGTTCCAAACGTTGGGTGTTATGCGAATTAAAGACGAATGATGTCGAACGGAACTGTTTCTGAAGCGGTAGCTGAAGTGTTCGGTTTGGTATCGTTTTTCCACTGGTACGAAAACTGGAATCATCAATCCAGAAGCAAATACAGGTGGCGGTACGAATCAAGTAATCATGTAAACATGTGAATATGGAACAAAAATAATTCGGAACAACTTCGCGTAACGTGCTTAACGATTTTGAACACAATTGTCCTATTTATGATGGGTTAGCATGGGTGTCCAGGGTTCACGATGTAAAATACCTTGGTGATCACGTTTTTCTATGTGTTAGTGCGGTTGTCATTTTATTTTGGAATAACAGAGAGAGCTTTTATGAAAATATTTAGAGTTGGTTCTGTTTGCGAAAATATTGACAGTGAAATGCGATGTTTTGTTCCGGGATGTTTCAATCGTTTTCATCACCTGCATTTGAAATGCCACCCACAGCACAATCACTCCATTATCCATAATAACTGTAATAGATACCACAGTGCGATCCGCCAAATCCTTTCTCGAACGAAATGAACAGAATCGGATGTGTGTACAATTTTCTATATTTCGACGTTAGCTTGCAAGCCCTTGAAGAAAAAATGTCCAGATTTTCAATTAGTGCCAAAGATTCGCCAGGCTGCGCGACAACTGGAGTAACTTAGAAGTGAAATCCCGATCTGAAATGGTCGTTTGTTTATGTTTACATGCTTGAATCCCGGTGCGCCAAGCTTATTTTCGTGAGAAAATTACCAACACAACCAAAACTGTCTTATCACGCCACCAGTGTATTTTACGTCGTGTCCAGGGTTGGCTGTTCAATGCATAGGTCGTTGGGCTTACAAGCCAGTTGTTGTATGTTCGAGCCCTGACCTGTAAGGATTCCACAAAATGAATGTGTAATGCCAAGACTTTGCTTTATGGGTTCAGAAAAAAAGGAATTGCCTTGAGTTTGCTACAAATATTGATATGAATTATTGGACATTCAAATAAGTATCTTTCAAGGTCTTCAGAAATAGACAATTTTATTAGATAAGCTTCCAATAAGTTCGCGTATACTTTTTTACAATCGATGCGAACGAAAATATTTTAATGCTTTTTTATGAGTATAACACCCATCAATCTTAGTAAGTAAAGAGACATGCAACGCTCCTAAAGCTAAATAAGAAA
Source organism: Malaya genurostris (assembly GCF_030247185.1). Lineage (NCBI taxonomy): Eukaryota > Metazoa > Arthropoda > Insecta > Diptera > Culicidae > Malaya > Malaya genurostris. The sequence continues at coordinate 132,319,414 of NC_080570.1, forward strand.
CGGCGTATGAAACGCCCCTATCGGGTAAGTGGGGTGAGATGCCGCTATGAGAGAGTTGCACTATGGGCCGAAACGGAAAATTAGCGTGACAAAAATATTTTCACTATTAAATATTAGTTTTTTGTAGTTGGTGTCTTCACAAAAGTTGTTTGCAATCAAATGGCGCTCCTTTTGATGAAAAACGTTACTAGGGTGGTCCTCATTTAGATTGAAATCTGAGATCTAACGTTCTTAATTCAACTCAAAAATGATTTTGTTGTACAATAAAGTTGTAGAAAATTTTATTTTGAGCAATTTTGTTGAAAAAAGCACCACTCTAGCTCTTCATTCGATCGAGTTACATTAATTTTCTAGAGTAAAAGTAGGGTGGTTCCAAAAAAATCACTTTTTTTCGGCAGTAGTTTTTGAGTGTCTCATTTCTCGAACAGACAATGTATAGAATATTTGTAGAACTAATTTGATACTATTATTTTGCTGAAGAAAGTATGTTAATACGTTAAGGCGTTTAAGAGTTATGCAATGTTTTTGAGTTTTTTGAAGATATTTTTAAAACTAATTTAAATAAGTTAAAAAAATAACACCCTTCCAATTTTCTCTTAAATTTTTGCTTATATTATGACCATTTAGGAACCGCATAGGATACATTTTTATCGATCTGGCATATAATGAATATTGATATTTGAAGCTTGACTAGTTTTTTTTACGAAAAAACAATCATAACTTTTTACTGGTAGCTCATATGAAAAAGCTTGGTTGATCCAAATTGTGCGCAATGATTAGTTCAACAACTCTTCTAAAGGCAACTTTTCGATAGAACGTTTCACGAAAAAGTTAGAACAAAAAAAAGTGATTTTTTAGGAGCCACACTACTTTTACTAGGGAAAATAATGTAACTCGATCGAATGAAGAGCTAGAGAGGTGCTTTTTTGAACAAAGTTGCTCAAAATAAAATTTTCTACAACTTTATTGTACAACGAAATCGTTTTTGAGTTGAATTAAGAAAGTTAGATTTCAGATTTCAATCTAAATGAGGACCACCCTAGTAACTTTTTCCATCAAAAAGAGCGTCATTTGATTACAAATAACTTTTGTTAAGACACCAACTACAAAAAACCAATATTTAATAGTGAAAATATTTTTGTCACGCTAATTTCCCGTTTCGGACCACTGCACAGTGGTTCAAAAGCCCAATTTCACGCTCTTAATTGATAACTCATAGGAACGTGGTTTTTGAGGTACAGTATCTCCAGCAAAGTTTCTCAGAATGATAGACGCCATTTTTTTGGCAAATTTTATTTATGTGATTAATCCCCCTAAAAGTGAGATAAAAATATTATTTTAGTTCAGAGCCAACATAGGGGCTAAGTTACTTCGACAAAGTTGTTCAGAAAGTTATTTAAACAAATTTGCTGAATTTGGTACTATTCCCGTAACTTGAGTGTAATTCATGATATAATGTATTTTCTGAAAAGGGTGCCCTTAAATCAGTTTTTATATGAAAACTAATATATTTTCAATTTATATGAGTTTTTCATGTTCTACAAAGTTTTTCATCATTAAAAACTACACAACTTTCTCAAACATTCAATGCTGCTATCATTTCAGTTTAATGAAGTAGAGTCATTTTCCATGTTTTTTATAACAAATTTTCAACTTGTCTATCCTCAAAAGGCGCAGAAAGGTGCAGATGAGACTACTTACATATTAAACTACTTGACAAGAGCTTTCATACCGTGGTTGAATAACTCATCTGCGATCGTCTGCAGGCGAAATATGTTCTTTTCAAATATCCTTGTCCTTGACATTTGCAATGATAAGGTTCACTTCATGTCATATCAAATTTCAGTATATATTCATTATTATGGTACTTGCCACAAAATATGATTTTTTTTGCACATTGAAGTCTGTGAATAGAATAGTTTGGTAACTGTTTTGTCACGACTTTTAAAAAAAGCAATCATAAAATCGAATTAGGTTATGTCATTTTCTGGTAGAGAAAAGTATGATCAAAACTCATTTTTTAGTTATTTGTATTTACTTTATGATAGCTGACAATGTTCTTAACCAGCTAAAAGACTCTTAGCATCGTCCGACAGATTTTTCTTGGACTGTTTTGGCCATTTACGAATATTTGTAACCAAAGGATCCGATGAAACTAATAACCAATTCATGGGATCCCGATTCGAAAGTGATATGTATTGCTTGCGTGTATAATACTCTCGAAATCTGTATGAAAGAAACTTCTTAATCATTGTGAACAGTACAATATAGCAAGCGTTTATCGATCTTCATTTCAATTGATGAATGGAGGATATTTGTCCGCAGAGGTTCTCTACAGAAAAACTTACCAAAAAATGACATAACGTAATTCGACATGATGATTGCCTCTTTTCAAAGTCGTGGCTTCTTATCTCACTTTCAAAAATCGTTTGTAATGATTACTAATCTTTTCTCTTTGTAGACTTCGATGTTCACAAAAATAATTTATTGTGAGAGTTACCATGGTAACGAATATATACTGAAGTCTGATCTGATATGCAATGAACCTTATTATTGCAAATGTCAAGGACAAGGATATTTGAAAAGAACATATCTCGTCTGCAGACGATCGCAGACGAATAATTCAACCACGGTATGAAAGCTCTTGTTAAGTAGTTTAATATGCAAGTAGTCTCATGTGCACCTTTCTGCGCCTTTTGATGATAGAAAAGTTGAAATTTTGTAATAAAAAACATGAAAAATGGCTCTATTTCATTAAACTGAAATGATAGCTGCATTGTATGTCGAGAAAGTTGTGCAATTTTTAATGATGAAAAACTTTTTAGAACATGAAAAACTCATATAAATTGAAAATATATGTGTTTTCATACAAAAACTGGTTTTAGGACACCCTTTTCAGAAAATACATTATATCATGAATTACACTCAAGTTACGGGAATAGTACCTTCAGCAAAATTTGTTTGAAATAACTTTCTGAACAACTCTGTCGAAGTAACTTAGACCCTATGTTGGCTCTGAGCTAAAATAATATTAATATCTCACTTTTAGGGGGATTCAGAATCAGGAATCAGAATAAAATGGCTCAAACGGCACGTTCTCGCATTTATTTAGCTTGAATAATGTACGCAGAAGTAAGAGGAGCGCAGACTACCGCTATGCCAATCCAACGCGCCATGCTGGAAATGCTGCGCTCCTGTTACTTGTGTGAATCAAATTCTTGCTAAATAGAGTTTTATTGGGTTTAATCTAAATTGTGCAGTGTTATCAGCCAGCTGGAATTGAGACAGTTTTTCGCCCATATAATCACTATTTTGAATGTGGAAAAATATTGTGCATGTTGATCATCCTGTGCATCGAAAATATTGCAGATATTATTCCTCAGCTGCGGTTCAGTTACAAATTTATTCAGCAGAGATTGTTTTGTTGGTGAAAATATAATAATTGAATCTTGTACGAATCACTTCGGTGTCGAACTGAAGCGTAGTGGAAATTCAGCATCGGAGACTCTTTCGATTATCTCTTTAGTGATATTTTTGTAGGTGAAAATTCGCTATCAAGTTTTGCTGATACAAAAAATCACTTGTAAACTACGAGGTTCAGAGTTCTGCGGATGCTTGTTTCATGAATGAAAATATCGGAAGTGATTTTTTCAGTCGCTGATTTTTTTTTGGTAAATCTATTGAACTGATTTATTTACGAGTGATAGTGACTTTCTCAACACTGGTCACAAACTATCTCCGCTACAGATAGAACGTTGTCGAAGATATTTTTACATTCAATGGCAGTATTTCATTTTCATCGTCATTTGGAATGGAGTGGCGTCTATGCCTACAAATCGGTAGAGAAGCCGCACAAAAACTATGGGAGAAACACCACCTTTTCAATATAAAACGCGTGACGTGAAATGCGGCTAATACTAAAAAAAATAATCGAAGAATGTTTTTTTTCTTATTCGCAGTCTGCAGAATGCCTATCCGATATAAAATGAAGGTTAGTGTAATGTGAAATTTAGAAGCAGCCATTAAATGTGTCAAAGAAAGACAGTAGAATTTTTTTTATTTTTCTTCTTCTCAGTTTTCGATCTTACACTGTGAAAGATGAATAATAACAAAAATGAATTTACAAGGTTTGTTTTTCATTCAAGAACAAGGACTTTCTGCTTGCCTTAGCTACCTCTAATTAATTCACAAGTGGCACGGTTGAAACGACGAATCTTCCTTGATCCTTAGATAGAAGCAAAGCAAAGTCCTGGCACTACATTCCTTTTGTGGAATTTGGCCTTTCTGTTTCAACAGACTTCGCAGCCGATTCTTAACGTACAGAATCATTGCATGGCTAGTACTACGATCCTAAGAATCGTTCGATAGAAAGAACGATGATAAATTTGAAAATGAAGTCGCATGTTTGCTACCAGAATGCGGGGGACTCTTCGTGAGCGTGGATCAAACTCATTCAACATCCATTCACTGGTGTCCGGACAGTGCGGACGTGACCCGGCGGTTTAATTTTTGCCACAGAACCTGTTTTCATTAAAATTTTCACCTACAGCTTCACAATATTACGCGAAGGCATCGGCATTTTCGAATTTAATTTAAAATGTTTTTTTAATCTCACCAATAGTAGTAACGTACGACTGATGCTTTCAAAACGAGTTATAAATAAGAACACAGTGAGCGACACTCCAGTGCTTCATGATGGAAAACTACTAGAACACTCGAACCAAGAACTCTGCTCGCCTGGAATTGTATTAGTCTTACATCCTATTAACTTATATCGATAGCCTAAATATATTTTTTTTTTATTCAATATTATAGTATAATTTTAAGGCACACTGCTTAAGCTCTAAGATGCCAAGGAGCCTAAATATATGCAATTGTGTATATACACAGTAAAAAATATAAAATTTACAGATGAAATGACCGAATTTTACATACCATGCATTTCAAGCAAACGTGTACCTTTGCATGTTTTAGCACCTGAAAATATGTCAGAATGCATTAAGTATAAGTTAGATTTACTGTAAAATAGAGTAATTTTTTACTAATTCACACGATTTTTACTTGGTGTGTATGTGCTTACTAGTGCTACGAATTTCGATATTTAACCTATTCGCCAAGTTTCACCGATTTCAACAAAGTTAGGCTCGTTTGAAAATTAAGCTATAGGTCCATTAAACAGGTTTGAAGTTCAAATGGCTTTCACCTACAGTTCCGGTGAATTAACGATAGTTCGAGACTAAAATTTGGTTATGAGTCGATTTTGAAGATCATAAGGCTGACGCTTCAAGTTCCGGAGATATAATCCTAGAAGTGACGTAATCGACAAATTAATTTTTTTAGATCCGTATAATTATTTCAAATAGTGACCTATGATCACGATCAAATTTATTATTGCTTATACGGTCTGAGAAATATCGCCGAATATGTGATATAAATGCTAAATCAATTTGAAAAAATTAGTTTCAAAAATTAACCCAAATGAGTGTCAGAATTTATTTCAATAAAAAGGCAAAATGTAGTTTGATAAGACTATTTCTATGACAGAGAAAGGCAGTATCACACCACTAGGCGAATATTGAACAGAATTATTTAAAAAAAAGATTATATAAGATTGGATGTCTATTTTCTGTGTGACTTGATTAAATTTAGTAGATGTGTCGTTAGCAATGTGATGGTAGCATAAGCAGAATTTTATCACAGTTTGTCAAGCGATTATCAAGATGGTTTGAGAGCAAAAAGAACTTCGACATCAAATGATCACTTTCGATGATTGAATTCAAAGATTGCTTTTTTTGATCATTTGTTGCTTTTAAAATATATAATTCACGATAACAGTCAACGTTTCGAAGGTTCATTCTTTCATCTACAGAACAACCATAAATTTACATGAATTAGTCACAGTGTACAGCAAATTTACTCACAACGACTGCAAATATTTTTCGTCAAGTAGGTCGCTACATTAAGAAATAAACGTCAATTTATGGTTATCCTGAAGATGAAGGAATAAATCTTCGAAACGTTGATCGTTAACGTGGAGGTATTATAACACCCGAACGATCGGGTAGGGATTTTCAACGAATTTATGTTTTCAAAAAATCATAACTCTTGATACCGTTGAGCAATTTCGATGCGTCCAGTGTAAAAAAAAAAACAGATTTTCTTCTAGTCCATGCTGACTCATACGGAACCGCAGCGGTCCAAAAACACCGGAGTTATTCCAGATCGCGTTGGAGTATGTCTGTTCTGCCGTTATGTTATGAACGTGGCTAAAAGTAGTTGATCAAACAGCTCTAAATGGAAAGTACTTTGAATTTACATCAAAATCTGGAAAATCTGCAGCTAACAAATACTAAACTGGAGTTCCCAAACTAGTTTTGAAAGCCTTTCAACAACTTGAGAAGTCCTGAAATGAAATGCCATGTCAAATTTCAAGCACAATTCTATGGGACCACAATCCGGATTTACCGGAAATTTGACATTGCATTTTATGAGTTCTAGTAAGTCCTTAACATTTTATACAATTTCCGTATTAATATCATACTCATATAAAATTTTATGTATCAAAACGTTCTAACGGCAGAACAGACATACCCCAACGCGATCTGGAATAACTCCGATGTTTTAGGACAGCTGCGGTTCCGTTCGAGTCAGCATGGACTAGAAGAAAATCCGGTTTTTTTTGACACTGGACGCATCGAAATTGATCAACGGTATCAAAAGTTATGATTTTTTGAAAAAATAAATTCGTTGAAAATCCCTACCCGAGCGTTTGGGTGTTAAAGGGGACGGGTATAGCGTGACGAGATGATGCGATGCCTTTCACGCAGCCCACCTGGGTTCGATTCCCAATCCCGCACATAGGTTCTGACTCGAAGAGGCGAATGATTTTAAGGTTAAAACCTCTACAATTGAAACGAAAAAAAAAATTAAGAGCAACAAATGAACAAAAAAGCGTTTTACGGTACCTACACTTCCTTCACAAAACCATTCCGAAAATATCGACATTGTACGGGTTTTCAAGCAACATCAATAAACCGGAAGTTGCCATCTTGTAATTTGGAACGATCACAAACATCGTTTTCCGTCTTCTACTCATCAAATCCATTCCAAAAAAATTCATATGATTAGGTTTTACAACATTTACTGGAGATTTTTTTAGGTCAAGAAAGGCAAATCCGTCAAACTTATCAAAACATTAACCTATACAAAAAATATGAGCCATGATGAAGCGCAAAATCCGAAACACAAAGAAGATTTTTAAAACCGGTAAGGATTTGAGAACAAAGAGGTTGAAAATGTGTACGAAAGATGGAGCAATTGTTGCCTCAGAATTAGATGGAGAGCGTTAAGTTCAAAGTGCTGGCATTTAGCATTTAGGAGAGGAGGCTGAATAATCCAACTTTGCAAAACCATTTCTGGAATGTGTTTATTTATTTTCTGAGAGTTTCAAAAATATCCACCGAAAAAAATCGAATCAATGGTTTTTAACGGTTCCAAACTCCTCAGTTTGGTTGAAATTTAACGTGTAGCAAATCCCTCCAGCTATAATTTAGCACGAATTCGCATTCATAATGAGCGCAACTGTATTTTTCGCAAAATTAAACAATTACTCTCCCGCTACTTTACTGCCACGTTGAGCTTCTTAGGATAGAGGATATCTTTTCTTTGCAGAAATCTCCTTAAAACAAACCTCCTGCTCCGGTCCCGATCCCGGCGGTGGTGGCCCTGCAACCGTACAATTTCCATAACATTTAATCGGTTTAATGAATTGTTACAACGCGTCCGTCCTGTCAGTATCTCTGTTTCGCCGTGAAAACAAAATACATCCTCTTACTTTTCGATATTCGCGAGTTTACAGCCAGCGCGGCAATAAAACCAAACGATTTTAATTTCGTTTATTATCCTCTTTCGCCGAATGGGCTGCTTATTCAGTTTTTTTTTCATCCCGGACCCGAGACCATTTCAGCTCATAATTCGTCGTCGCTCAAAAATTGATATTTATTTAGCTGCTCGCAAGGATTTCCTTTCCCAAGCCGGCTAATGTGTGCCGTGAAAGGCTAGAGGGAGGGAAGGAGGATTTGCGGTACCTATCTAGACAAAAATAACTACTTAAAGTATTTATTTAATGATTGTTTCGGTTCGGTATTCATTTTTTCGGGATGTCTACTCCTGACCAGGTTGCAGTAATTTTTCCCCTTCTTGTATCCTAGCAAATTCTGATACGGGGCCGTCAGCGTCGTCAGCGGGTTGACGGGTAGACGTACAAGGCTATGTGGCAAGCACTATGAAAAATGAGTCATGAAAAAAAGGGTTTCATTTCTGGTGAATATGTGACTGAAACTGTTACAGTAACATTCAACGCTGCAAGGTTGATTTGTATTTTCTCACAGTGCATTGCACAGAGGTACGTCTCGAAGCTGAAGGGTACCGGAAGCTCGGCAAATTCCGCACATTCAAGTCACCGCACTGAGGGATGCAATTGACCATATGGTGTTTGTGTGCGAGTGCCTACGCGTTTCATATGGGTTTCGCGTGGCAGGATAAATTGCTAAGAATTACACAACCAAGGATCTGATCATCAGTCACCGCTTGGCTGATTATTACAACGATATACTCTAGCGAGCTGATTATACGGCGTTGCTGAGCCGTAATTATACTTGAACGAAATCGAACGGCAGGAACACGTGCAGAACGGTTTGTCATATGGCGAGGTGTCGTCTTGAGACAGTCCAGAATCGAGACTCGTGGGTTCTTAGATGGAATAAAGTTTGACTTTCGGTGCCATTGTTACAATCGTAAAAGCGCAACACCGATCGCAGTTTTAAGTTTGGCTGTTTTCGGTTCTTTGGCTTTGTGTGTTGCTCAAATGCTCTGTATTAGTGAATTTAGTTTTGTGGTGAAATCAACTCGTACAACTCTCTTGTCGCCGTTATGATATGGTGATATGCTATCGTTGAAAATATTCCACTAAATAGATGGCTTAATATTTATTGAGTTTATTTTTTATTGCAAACTCTAACTGCATGACTATCGCTTTTTTTTAAGTCGTGTATAGCATTGTATTGCCGTTTTCGCTTGAAGCCAAATCTAACACAGTTCCACCTCTAACTGCTATCAAATCTATGCATTTGACAGCAGTTTGTTTCGGAACTGGTTTGGGTTATGCTTTATGCGAAATCGCATTAAGAAAACAACTTTATATGAGCTCGGCGTGCATATGTAGAGCTGATGTAAGGTTATCGAGTCGTATATCAGCCCTGTATGGGCGTGTCGAATTGATTTCGGAATGTAATAAGAGAGACATTGATTGGTATGTAATAAGAGATCTGGATAAGACATAAGAAATTCGTTTTTATAAACTTTCATATGAGAATAGTTACAGCACATAAGGCTTTCACTAGACCAAAACTTGCACAATATTTGGTATTTTTCTAGGACAACTAAATTATACCCCTAGTGACTCGTGAGAATCTGTTCGTCCGAATAAAATAGAAAAGCTGACAGACAACGTTATTCGTAATACTGAGATCAAAATGATTGTGATTTGGTAACTATGATGAAATAAGTCTTTCAAGTATCTTGCCAAGAAAACACGGTTCACTCTTATTAATCTATCTGCGAGGATGGAATAATTGTTCGGAGCTAATGTGATGACAGTACTCAAGCAATAATGAACTGATACTAAATCTGCTAAATGAACAGCTCTTTAACCTGGAAGAAGGCCGACATATTATTGTTGAACTTATTAAATCCAGTATCCTCATCAAGTCGTGACCCATTCGTGTAGAATATTTTCCCAGAGTCAATTCGTTTTTACTTACAGCACGCCGATAGTTGGATGCTAGCATAAAAAGAGGTAGTAGCGGAATGAGCGGGTGAAAATTTGTTTTTTTTATTATAGTCCACCTGAAATTGCGAAATTATTTAAAAAGTTTTCAAACTGGGTAAGTTTTTTGACTTGCCGACGTATAGCTAAAGCGTATCTAATACCGTATGAATCATTTAGAGATTAACCAATTTTTGTGCATAGGTCACATAGCAATTTTCATATACCTTATGTTTCGTCTTCGACTAGTCTGTGCAACATACGTTGTGCGTTTAAATGTTAATCTTTATCGCGAATGTAATGTTGTAGTAAATTTTTAGGGCCATTGAATAGCTAGGCCTACACGTTCGAATAGTTTTACAGTCTGCTCCGAAAATTTAGCACTCATTTGTGTCGTACACTTTATGAAGGCTAGACATTTTTATCTTTCATTATCCTGGAAGTCGGATCCGAATAAAATCTGATCTTGAAGCTTGCTTTAGATCGAATTGGAACAAAGACAATTGCCTGTATTTCAGTTAATTATTAATGAATTTAAGATATTTTCATACAAATGTAGCGTTTTCTTCATACTTTTAAGAAAAAAATACGGATAAAATTATTCGTCACGGTTTCGAAGGAATTCTCGAATTCTTCCTGTAACACAGCTCATTAGGCGGCGCACACCTTCTTCGTCCATCGTTTCAGCTATCTTATTCCACCGGGTCGTCGTCTGATTGATGTCTTTGACAACCTTTCCCTTTTACCATGAGTCTCCTCTTCATGATTGCCCAGTATTTTTCAATAGGGCGGAACTGGGGGCAGTTGGGTGGGTTAAGGTTTTTCGGAACAAACTGGACCCTTTCCTCTACATGCCATTCTTGAACGACTTTGCTGTAATGACAGCTTGCCAAATCTAGCCAAAACATTACGGGATGGTCGTGGGATCGAGTGAACGGCAAAATTCGTTTTTGGAGACACTCTTTTTGGTATAGTTTCGATGTCATTGTCTTATTTGTAACGAAAATTTTCGTTTTTTGCCACAGCTGCAAATGACCTGCCAAATCATAAATTTTCTTGCAAACTTGTCGGCAAAAACAAATTTAAATTTGGCTGGAACATCTCCCCGAGCCGTTGTCAAGTAAAATTTTTGACCTGGGAAGTCAGCCTTGACATAGGTTTCATCGTCCATCAGAAGATACCCATCGAACTTGGTCAGCACCTAGTCATATAGTTTCCGAGCACGACTTTTGACTACACTATTCTGTTTTATGGTCCGATTTAGCAGTTTGCTAGCTCGATACGACTTGATTCCTTTCCGGAGTCGAGTTCTCCTCACGGTACTATGGGCAGCACCGAATTTTCTGGCCAAATCTCGGTCCGACAGATTAGGATTCCTCTTAATGTCAAAAATCATACGTGAAGCTGACAAAATTCCCGACACGTGGGCGCCAAGAATGTCCAAATCCGTATACCAGGAGCGCCACAATATGAGCAAAAGTTTGTTCCAATTCTAAATGAAGCAAGCTTTATTCAATAGGACAGTAAGACAATTATTTGAATTTTCCGGTTCAGTCCGGTTCAGTCGCGGTTAGTTTTGTTTGGTTATGTAGCATGATAATATTGATCCGACTAACCCAAATGAAACACTTTCCCACAAAAACACTTGACGATCGTTACATTTCCCAAGAGCCAACCATTTGGTTCACATTAAGTTCCCATGCTAGCCGTCCGTGTTGCAACATATGCTACACACGGCTAATAAGACCTGCATGCTAGAAGAATTTATTAGCTAGTTTTAAGGAATTTGTTCCCTTTTCAATACCCACTAGCAATAAAATCAATGAAAAGATAATTTCATTCTGAATATTGATTATAGACGATTATCACTACGATAAGAAAATTAAAATTTTACCCGATTTGAAATGCTCGAATTTTTGTTTACCATACTCTGAACGCTCTGATTGCCCACCAAATGCCCCAGATGTTGGCTACGATAGCACTTGCTTGAGCGCCTTATCCTTGCCACCGGGCTTTAAACGACTCAATTTGCTTTGATCCAACGCAACTAGTTCGCACGCGTGCCTGGACGCTTCGCGTGACGCTTTCACTCTGACAGCAACCTAAGGCTTACTTAAAAGCAACAATGTGATTATTGATCATGTTTGGAAAGGTTATGGCAAATATTTCCGTTTCGTGAGATGTCATCGTATATGTGACGTATCCGACAATTCGCGGTGTTTTTCAATGCGCCAAACTTTCTCGGAGATGCCTGATTCAATATTTAACCTTTTAACCAGGGTCACCACCTTAACGTGTCTCGCCCGCCCTAGAAGTAGCTGCAGAGCTGCCGGTCTAACCAAAAATTTGCCGGGCCACAGTAGGACTTTTAAAGATTTCTTTTCATTGAGAGACGCTTAACTAGCGATCAAGGCCCCGAAAAAAACACTAGATGATGAGTTGATATAGAAAAGGGTTTTTCTCAGAGATAGGACTCAAAACTTCTAGCCTTCTCCTGGATTTTCTGAAACCTAGCCTTCTCTTGAAATTTCTTCCAATTTAACTAATGTATTCTATGTTTCATCCAGGCATATTATTATAAGATTGGCATTGATTTTATGGGACAAGGACGAATATTCTTTGATTCTTCTTCAACGCGTATTTTTTTAGCACTCACTCCAAGCTTTTTCTTGAAAGTTATGAGTAGTTATTGAATTTGTGCCTAGGGTCTTGCAGAATGGTTTGTGTTTAGGCCTATAATTTTAACAGTTGGTTGAATTTGTAGGTATAAGTTATGGAAGAATTTACGCTAAGCATAAAAATATAACAACTGAAGTTGAAAACGCCACCGAGTGGAATAAAATCAACTCCATTTTCTAATGCTATTGCAGTAAAGGGGCTTGGAAACATGACAACCACAAGGTATTAAAATTGCTAAAAAACCGACTATACCATTCGACTCAGCTCGACGAGATCGGAAGTAAGTTCCACTTTAGAGTATACGGTTATTTAAGGTACTTCCAGAGCCGGTATTTAGGAACCATCATAATCTAAACCGATTCGTATGGCCATAGGATGAATAAATTGCAATAGTTTTGAGTCGGAAGTCAGAATTGAATGAAATTAATTAATTTTGTCCTTATTGATTTGGCTTTTTTGTGAAAACGATTGAGCTTTGAGAAACGATTCGATACTGGAATCGGAGTTCGAAAATCGGTGTAGCCGAAGTCAGATAAATTAACCAGAGTAGCTGTACAGTTTGAATTTGTTTCAAAATATTTGAAAATCAGTGTAGATCTTTAGGAAATCGTATTGCGAATTAAATTTTTGGGTAACTTCCGAATCGAAAACTAAATACCACTAAAACTGAAATAAGTTTATTTGGTTATCGACTATTCAAATCTGCAACCCGATAAATTTGATTAATTTATGTGAAATAGACATTTTTATACTAATCACCCTGTACCCCTAAGCCGGAAGTTGGATCTGACTGAAAAACAAGATGTTTTATAGAATCTTAAAACTTTTCATTTGAATCTTAGATAATTCTTGGATTTCATTTAAATCTTAGATCGGTTCAGCCATCTACGAGAAAAATGAGTTACACAATTTTTATTTCGTTTCACATATCATCTTATAGTTTCGGAACCAGAAGTCGGATCTCAACATAATTAAGGAACCTTGTTTAGGAGTATGCTACTTTTCATATGAATCTGAGTTTGTAGAAAACGGTTTAACTATCTCCGAGAAAATTGAGTGAAATTATTTGTCACACACGCATTTGCTGATCTCGACGAACTGAGTCGAATGGTATATAGGATTTATGTTCTTCCAGCATTTATTACTGTAAGTAGTTCAAATCGAAATAATTATGGAATTACTTTCAACTTAAAAATGCTGTCATCATCTAGTGTCATACTCGAACGATTATGTTGCCAAAAACGAACCGTGCTAAAATTGGTCCGAGGCAAAATGCCATGAAAAAAGATGCTGTACACAGTCTTTTTGGTACTTAGAAACAATTAAACAGTATAAAAATCATGTTTCATATGGCTCCGAAACAGAGCTTTATCATCAAACGCGTAAAACTCCTGCAACTAGAATAAGGCGAAATTAATTTTCACAAAAATATCGATATCTCCGTTAAAAATGGGCGGATTTTAACAATCTATGGCTTGTTGGATAGCTATTACCGTGCGAAATCTAAGTCTGAAAACATATCCTGTTTTCAAGGTCAAGGTTGTGACAGATATTGTCAAAAAACATTTGACATAAAATATCGTATAACTCAAAAAGTAATCATCCGATCTCAAAACTATTCAATAGCGTTCATGGTGACGGGAAGACTTTTCATTTGGCATCGGTCCAGCCATCTCTGAGATCTCGACCTCTTAGTTGACAACATACAAACAGACACACACACACATACACACATCTCCTTCGTCGGGGAACTCTCCGTCGGAGTAGTCTAGATCCTTTGTTGGGGGTTAGATGAGTAGATCGTCGCGTGGCACCGCAAGGATCGTCTGAGCGCCAGTGAACCGGAAGTCACGCTCCAACCGGAATCATTGGATCGACTTAGGCATCCTTTCGGTCGAGTCGTAGACGCGTACCGTAAGCGTCGATTCGGGAGGACTTCCCTCGTCGGGGAACCCTCCGTCGGTGTAAACTAGATATTTAGGCGGAGACTAGTCGAGTAGTTCCGCGACGTAGCATCAGTTTTGGGTGGTCGAGGCGCCAGTGAACCGGAAGTTACCCTCCAGCCGGCATCACTGGACCGACCTCGTCATCCAACTGGTCGATCCCTCGAGAGCAGGATGCCGATCCCCATTCTGCATAAATCTGGGAAGGGTGCTGTGAGCACCAATAGCCTTCCACCCCGAAGTAATAACTAGCGGTGGTGCCGGGGAGATAGGGTTGAAGATCCAAGGTGTTTTAGTGGGTAGTTCCAATCAACAGTTGGGTAGTCCTGTGGAAAGTCCCACACTCCGTGCGTAAATGTATTTCACCTTGTAAAAAAAATACACATACACACACGGACATTTGCTCAGTTCGTCGAGCTGAATCGATTGGTATATAACACTCGGCCCTCCGAGCCTCGGAAATTTTTGCCAAAGTTTGAGCGAATTCTATACCAATTTTAGCTTAGGCTCACTTGAAAGCTACTATTGGACCATTAATCAGGTTCGAATATCAAATGACTTCGACTTCTGGTTCCGGAGATATGATAATATAAGTGACGTAACCGACAAAACAAGTTGATTTTTTTATGTCAACAGTCTTAGAATTGCATGAAAGGTCGAGATTTATTGTTATTAAAATTTTTTTTTTGAGAAAATCGAAGCCGTTTTTTCCGATTCTAAGACTTTTGGCATCAATTCTACGACTTTTGGCATCAAATATTTTTTTCATTGCGGAAATTCCATTATTACTCTTTGATTCTCAACAGAATTAATTCTCGTAGGGCACGGAATCTGTATAAAAATAATTAGCAATTCCATACCTTGTTTCGGTTGATTTTCAACTAACTAGCTCAGCAAACTACTACTCAAATGTACAATTTTGAGCTAGTCAAGTAAAGTAGGGGATTAATATAATAATTTTAGATTATTTTGCTGGATCGATGGTTTACAGCATAAGTCGATGATCGCTCAAATCATTTGCCATATGTATGAGCCAAGCATTCTGGAAAGATTTTCAATGTCAGTCGGATCGTAACACTAGTCCTGAAAATGTTTTTACACCAAGAATTGGCAGCGAAGTCTGTTCAAAATAGATGGTCAAGTTCCTCAATGGAAAGTAGCGCCATAACGACCATGCTATAAATATTGATTGACCAAATATTGATTCTCTTATTGAAATAAATCAATAACCCATTTGATGGCAGTAAGATTAAACAGTGATAGTGTGGGTCTAGCTTAATCCAACGAAATGGCTGCATCAAGTTCAATCCACAATATTTTGATAATTATGGATATCATTTAATCTGTATGTCATTCACTCGGGCTCAGTTAATCTACCTTATTTTCAATACGAAGCTGATTTATCGAAACCATAAAAATGAGATCTACTGGAAGCCAATTAAATCGGTTTCGTGTTTAGCCTCATCAAGTCCAAATAAGTCAGAACCAGAAGCCGCCGCCGCCGCGTCGTTGATCTTAACATTGAAGAGAAGACGAAAAGATAGAAAACCCAAGCCAACTACCGACCAACAGTGTTGCTCTAATCTTGCTCCGATTTCCAACTTGTTTATTTGTATTCAAATTTATAGCACACACATTATAATTTGTCCATCTCGTCTCATTTGCCCTCCACCTTTTGCCGACACCCGTTCGTTGAATCGTGTCATCTAATTTCTTAAGGTTCACATCTTCTTTTCAAAATCCTCCGGTTGCCTCCTGTCCGCATCGGTTTCCTTCGCGTGGCCTCCATTGTTCTAGCTTCGTTTCGGCGTTCGTCCCGTCCTGTGTCTTCGTCTTAACGTGAAGACACATGCAAACCAACGCCGCGTTACACTGACGGTTTCCCCAAGTTCTGACCCGCGAGGCAAAAACCAGTTTCCGAAACACGTGCATCGCATGATGTGTCCCCTGCCTGCCTGCCTTGCCTCATCCCACTACGTGTCCCCCCCGAGGCAGCACCGAAGCTGATCCTCCTGGCATATGCATCTCTTTGCACCATTAGTCCAAGGAATAGCGTAGTTGTCTTTCAGTTGTCCTAAGCCAGCTTCATTTGTGGCCTGCTTCGACCCCTGCTCACAGCCCACCGTTGGCACTTCCACAACCCATCCACGGCCATCTATTCTATCGTGACTTGTGTTTATTTATGCCACTTTTTGATTGTCTCACTCTCGGCTCATTTTCCTATTGCACATCGTCGTACACCCAAGCATCACTCCGTCTCGGTCTTGCCAGCAAAAACGGAGCCAGGATTTGAGAGAGATGCAACGAAAACAAATCAAGCAAACCACCGTCACCACCGCCGTACCAACGAGCGGGCAGGCCCTAGCTTGGGACCCTTGCCTACCACCGACCTACTGCTGAAGACCTGTTCGCCTCCTCGCCTGCCAGTGTCCCGTCACCCGGTCCCTGGCTCGATTTATGTTTTGATTGCAGTTTTTGCGTCGTAGAATTCTACAGCACCGTATAATATACGCGATAAGCGTGCTTCAATAGGGTTGTCACCCGGGCAGCTCGTTTCGGGTCCGAGGAATACCCCGGAGAACCACCCGATCGATGCGATCAGTCATTATTCTTACGAAGAGGACGAAGAAGAACCTGCGTCCAAAACAGAACCAACGAAAGGTTCTCGACCTGCATTTACACACAAACACACACACAAAGAGTCTTCTTTCACTTTCCACTCTTGATAATTTTGTGATTTTTTAGTTTTGTTGGCTTATCGCTTTTTAGGCGCGCTTTTTTTTCTCCGTGATGGACTCAAAAGACGCTGCCATACGATAAACGAAGCAGCAAACGGAAGGACGGTAAGAAGGAGGAAGAAAAAAAAAACTAAAAGATAACCCAGAGAACAATCGAAAACACAACAAATCACGTTGGAACAGGTCCCTTCTGAAATTCAATGAGCTGTTTTGTGTTGTGGGTTCGGTTTATATTTTCTACCATCGGCAGCGGAGGTAAACCGGACCAAAGAACGGTCACTTTTTTATGGTTTGTTCCACTCTCAGCAAGTGGTCGTCGTCGTCGTCGTTCGTTCGAACCTCTGCACTCGGCGCGGACAGTGTCCAGAATATTGTGCAAGTTGCGTGTTCGGACCGCAGCACCGAAGCCAACCGGGTTTGGAAGCGGTAGGAGCAAGGGGAGGTAACGGGTGCCATCGAGGATTTGTCGACTGTCTTCCGCGCAAGCAGCTAACTGCTGGAACTGGTGCTGGTGTTGGTGCTGGTGTGGAAGGGGGTAACACTGGAACCGGTGTTCGTACTGCTACTGCCGTTGGGGGTTTAAAGTAGGTTTTCAGAAAAATTAAAGAACCGAGAAGCACTGCACAATGAAAGGGAAGCGATAATGAGAAGTGATACGTTGGAGTACTTACTTACGGAGCCTTTGCCTGCGAGTGGTGGAGTGGCGGGGACGATGACGGTTGAGGTCGGCAGGAGCGTTCGAAGAGTTGGACAGCTTGTTGTCCGGCAGTGGGTTGGGCATTATATATACGTAAAGTGAGGTTTTCGAAGTCAATAAAAGGACTCAGTTTAATGGATATCTTTCTCTGTACGAGATCAAAAGTTGTTTGAATTCCGTTCGTTGATTTAAGTTTGCATATGGTAGGGTAACAGAGGTATTTTGGCCACTTCATATATTTTGGCCCACCTAACAAACTTTATCGATTTCATCGGATTTTATCGATGTTAAGTAACTCATGTTGCATCAATTTGAAGCTAATCACATTAAATTACCTATTGCGGAAGGGGTTTTCAGAGATATTACAACATTTGGTGGATATTTTTACAAAGTGGGCCAAAATAAAATCAATCCTGAAGTGGGCCAAAATACCTCTGTTACCCTACTTAAATCAAGCAGCAGCACCTAGAAGCTAAGAATTATTTTCATCACATGTGGTGGTTGCTAAAATCAGAATGATGAATGGTGAATACATATCGCCATTCATCATTCTGATTTTTAGCAACCACCACATGTGATGAAAATAATTCTTAGCTTCTAGGTGCTGATATATGAATTCTATAAAAAATAATTCTATAAAAAATAAGTATTAATTATCAAAAAAAAAACGAATCTGGTTAATCAATTAGTAGTCATAAAATGATTTAAAATTTCTGATTTATATGGAAAACTAGATTAATTGAGATTATAAATATTTGGTCGAATCTATTGCTTTTGTTTCTGGATTTGTAGCATATGATATTATACCGAACTCGAAAATTGGTTACAAGTATCGTTTGTTGGTTGAGTAACTGGAGTCACTTTCCAGTGTTTTTCCCTAAAATTTGAAGATTCATTTAGAAAAACTGCTCACATATTTTTATTCAAAATAGTGATCATCGGAAGCTAAAGCTAGAGCAGAAGGGAGTAATGTTGTAAACATTGCTTTGAAGAGCTCGTGTGCCCCTGTTTCTCAACCGATTTCGACAAAAGGATAGTACTGAAGGATTTAATTAACTTCAAACATTGCTGAGGGCATTATATAGAAATACTATTCGAAGTCAAGAAATCACTTTTCAATAAAATAACGAACTACCCAAGTAGCATGTTACTTTAGTTACTGTTCAGTATTTTTGTACTGATTTTGGACATTTAGGACATTTACGATATTTAAGACATTTAAGACATTTAAGACATTTAAGACATTTAGGACATTTAAGACATTTAAGACATTTAAGACATTTAAGACATTTAAGACATTTAAGACATTTAAGACATTTAAGACATTTAAGACATTTAAGACATTTAAGACATTTACGATATTTAAGACATTTAAGACATTTAAGACATTTAAGACATTTAAGACATTTAAGACATTTAAGACATTTAAGACATTTAAGACATTTAAGACATTTAAGACATTTAAGACATTTAAGACATTTAAGACATTTAAGACATTTAAGACATTTAAGACATTTAAGACATTTAAGACATTTAAGACATTTAAGACATTTAAGACATTTAAGACATTTAAGACATTTAAGACATTTAAGACATTTAAGACATTTAAGACATTTAAGACATTTAAGACATTTAAGACATTTAAGACATTTAAGACATTTAAGACATTTAAGACATTTAAGACATTTAAGACATTTAAGACATTTAAGACATTTAAGACATTTAAGACATTTAAGACATTTAAGACATTTAAGACATTTAAGACATTTAAGACATTTAAGACATTTAAGACATTTAAGACATTTAAGACATTTAAGACATTTAAGACATTTAAGGCATTTAAGACATTTAAGACATTTAAGACATTTAAGACATTTAAGACATTTAAGACATTTAAGACATTTAAGACATTTAAGACATTTAAGACATTTAAGACATTTAAGACATTTAAGACATTTAAGACATTTAAGACATTTAAGACATTTAAGACATTTAAGACATTTAAGACATTTAAGACATTTAAGACATTTAAGACATTTAAGACATTTAAGACATTCAAGACATTTAAGACATTTAAGACATTTAAGACATTTAAGACATTTAAAACATTTAAGACATTTAAGACATTTAAGACATTTAAGACATTTAAGACATTTAAGACATTTAAGACATTTAAGACACTAAAGGCATTTAAGTAGTTTAAGACATTTAAGACATGTAAGACAATTATCAAGACATTTAAGACATTTAAGGCATTTAAGACACTTAAGACATTTAAGATATTTAAAACATTTCAACTTACACAGTCACTTCTTCCGCACATCAAACCAGATTGAACCTTGAAATTTTTCAGTCATGGCTGATAATAGAGCCAAAACCAGAAAGATATAGATGAGTAGCAATACTTCGATAGCGCAAATGAGGATATGTACAAGTAGAAAAAGAAAGAAACTGTGCGTTTAAATTATGTGTATCGACTTGACGGAAAATATTTGTTATCGTTGTGAGTTATTGATGTTGTATAGTATGAAAACTGTGACTAATCATGTATGTTACTCTTATAGTTGCCCTGAAGATGAAGGGATATTCCTTCGAAACGTCGGTCTTTAATGCAAAAGAAAATATTTTTAAAGCATCTATATCTTGACCGAAAAGCCAATCTTTCAATGAAACATTTCTAATACTGCCAACTTTGAACTCGATTTAATTCGTCTTCATATTAACATATTCATGATAAACACTCATGAAATATCTCGTGCGTGCAGTGCTTGCTTTCAATGAATTCATCTGCGAATGGCAGAAATCCTCTTCAGAATTAGTTCCCGATGGAGTGATTGAACACTGGGATTCGCACAGAAACCCGAATAACTGTGTCAAATTTTATAGTAATTCGTACAATAGTTCCGGAGGTATGCCATAACAAACATTACACTCCTTTTCTAGAGGCACTTACTACACCCTCTCCCCACAGAATATCCTTATAATCATATCTAAGTTGTGCAAAAAGTGTCTACGGTCTTCAAAAAGTACCGATTCTCGTCAAATTGGATCAATTTTTTATGACCACCTTTGTTAAGTACACTTGCTCCATCCATTCCCTATTAAATCATATCTACGGTATGCAAAATGTTTCTAAGATCTTCGAAAGATATCGATTTTCGTCATGTTATATGCATTTGTTCTTGACCTCCCCTTGTTAATGACACTTGCTACGCTCCCTCCCCCATAAAAATACGCTTATGACCATCTCTGAAGAGCAAGAAGTACATGTGTCAAGTTTGATAGCAATCCGTTCAGTAGTTCCGGAGTTATGTCATTACAAACATTACACTCCCCTTTTTATAAGCTTTTGCTACATCCACCCCCCATAAAATCATATCTAATATATGCAAAATGTTTCTACGGTCTTAAAAAAGTATTGATTTTTATCAAATTAGATAAATTTTTTTATGACCCTCTCCTGTTAAGAACACTTACTACGCTTCCTCCCTCATTAAAATACCCTTAGGACCATCTCAGAAAAGCATAAAATATCTGTGCCAAGTTTGGTGGCAATCCGTTCACTAGTTTCGAAATTAAGCCGTTTTAAACATTACAACCTCCTTGTTAAAGGCACTTGCTACATCATGACCCCCCCCCTGTTAATAACTCTTGCTACGCTTCCTCTGAAATGCAAGAAATACCTGTACCAAGTTTGGTGGCAATCCGTTCAGAAGTTTCGAAGTTATGGCGTTACAAACATACAAACTTACATCCATTTTTGTATATAGATTCACTATTCCATCTTCATTAATTTAGATAAGTTGTGCTCTTTCCTCTGTTCGCCAGAAATTAAGAAATTAAGATAAAATTCCGAACTTTTCACCAATTATTCGAAGTCATTTTTTCTGCTTTCTCTCCAGGAATAAATGAAACTATCCCATCTTAATGTACATTGATTAGTTACATCTGAAAAACTTTAACCTTGAATTAACGAAAAAAGCATGCTGAGCATTCAAAGCGCATCGTATTTGTTTGGAAGCTTGGGTGTAAGAAATGGTAGAACGAACACAAAATGCGACCTAACTAAGTAATCCTAAATTTTGCGATCCTTCACAGTAAATCTTTCACGCCAAATTAGAGCTTCAGTTCATGGTTCAGTAATAGACCTTATTGTCGGCCAACAAAGTCACTCAGTTGACGGAAATTGGACAATCGACAGACGCGCATCTTCCCAAAATGACAACCATCGAACCAAGATCCTTCACAGTGTGCACTATCAGCAGGATACCGTCGCCGCCGCCGCTGCCGTCGTCGTCGGTTTAATTGATCTGTTTCTTTTATTTCCTGCTCCGGTTTTGTGCTTGATGGAGTGAGTGCAAACACAAAATGTTGTAAAAAGATAAAGTTACATTATTGACATCTTCGTGGGAGGGAAATCTTCGGTGTTTTTTTTTTCAAGCCGCCAACGTGGTGATGAGTAATGCAGTGCAAGAATTTGAATACAAATTGAGCATTTCCACAAATAAAACCTAAAGCGAAATTACCTTCATGCTTCATAAAAGCGTGGGAACGGATCGAGAAAACAAATCCACAAACCTCCCACAGGTACACAATGGTTATCCAGTTGATTGGATTTTCTCAATTCGATCGTCAAACAAGACTTTGTCTGTCACAACGGCGCTGGCACAGTGACGCCTGCCGCTCGATCAAACACCAAATTAAGACCCCCTTTTATAATCATTCGTTGCAGTACCATTTCTCCCCGGTGGTGGCGGTACGGCGAGAAACTGTCTAAGCAATCAACATAATGACTAAGAAGACCGTCAGCGAAGAGGTCTGTCCTCCTTTGGACAACCGCCTCCAGTACGGATACCAATAATTAGATATAGTTGACCGTCAATCGAATCCGTCGGAGATGGCTCTTGCCGCGCGACTCGGGACACTTGTTTGGGCAAAAGGGACAACGAGCGAACCGATATGTACGTAAGTTACAAGGTATGCGCGATTTATGGACACAGCAACCGGCGGACCTTTTCGATGGGACTTCATTCTCCGGCCATGTAATTAATTTTCTTGGCGGCGGGAATTAGGATGAAATTATCTCCGCACTTTAATGGCATTTCTCGGTAGCCGCCCAGTAAGTAGCAAGGGCAGTTTGTGCAAGGTGGGAGTGGTGGAGGTGTAATAAATCGGGAATTGATTCAATTGCTGCGTTGTGCCGAGCGTTGTGTGTTCGCTCTAGGGGAACCATTAAAATAAACTATTTATTCATTAGATGGTAGAAGATCCATGTCGAGTGAGACTTTATCACATCGCACTACAGTATGTTTATGGGGACAGATTGATGTCTTGACGATTATTTGTTTCGTATTCGGTATTGGACGGGGCCGGGTCGGGATGCGACTCCCGATAGTTTTATAGTTTGTTCTCGGAAAAGGGGGCCGGTTAGGTAGAACGAGTTGTTGGGTTATTATCTCTCGGTGCCTTACAGTTTCTGTGGGAAAAGGGCGGTTTCTTTTGCGTTGTACCAAAAAAAAAAAGATCTGATGGGAAATAGTTTGGTGAAGATCAGATAATCAAAGGTTTTATAACTCACACCTCAAAAAGATCTGAAATGCTGCCGACTTATTTAATACTAAATCAATTTTGATTAAGAACTTTCTTTTTACGTGATTCCTTTGGTGCTTTTTTTTTATAAATGGGCTACAAAAGGAGCGACATACAGATCGTTGATGTCGGATATTTTATTTGGGATTTACATATTTCATTGAAAGAAACTATCAAAATGCTGTACGGGATTCATTTCTGACTTTCCGAAGGACCAAATTGTGAAATGCTCTGCGACATCAAATACTATTCGCAACATTTTTCTCGAACGCGATGCTGTCAAGTGCTAGCTTGATTTGCGCTCGTTTGATGCGAATTTTGCATAGCGAAAAGTACACGAAGCTAATCAAACTACACTAAACTGCTGATTTTTACCTTCGATTTGCAAAAAAGCAATCTTAATAATTCTTTAGATAAGATGCCGAGCCTTTAGAACGGCTGATGTTGTGTAATGTTTCCCATCGTTGCCCATTTTTCGTTTTCTTTTTCTCCAATGCAAACGACCACCAGCCAGTGAAGCAATCGCTTTTGTCTGAAGCGAATCTCACACTACCAACGCAACGTCCAACAGCAGATATGCTCACAGAAGAGCTAGTTGTTGTTTTTTCTGCGTATAGACTTGAGGAACGGAACCTCATATTCGCAGTCGGTGTTGAACAGTCGTTCGCACCGCACGCGTATAGCTCTTGGCTCCTGGAAATGTTTTCTGGCTACCTAGAGTTTCATTGATTCAAGGCTTCAGTCTTTTTCAAGGCTACCTGTATCACTAACAGTCTTTTTAAAGACTAGCAATTAGTCAGCCTTTCTTAAGGCTATACAAAAAGTGATATTAGAGTGACTAAGTGATATTAGAGTGGCTAAGAAATTAATCAGCCTTTTTAAAGGCTAGCAGTTCAAAGAACTATTATTCAAACTTCAAAATTCAAAATTCCATTCATTTCAAAAATGCCTGCGTCCAACCGGAAAGGCAACAAGCCTAAGGCTAAAAATAATTCAATACGGAATAAATCACAATCCGTTACTCAACATTTTTCTAATAACATTCACGATCTTATAGAATCTGAATGTAAAACTAAAAGACAACGGACGGATTTCCCTTCCGTTGATTCTATGCCGTCTAACAATATTTACGAGATTCTTCCTGAATCCGATTGTAGCGACATAGAAGAAAATTCTTCAAAAATTCCCAAAATGGACGCTTGTCGTTCTGGGAAGAAACAACAATCTATGCCACACCAGTGACGGTGATGATTTCCGACTTCAAAGCATTCCGTACTGAGCTTTCTACTTTTCTCCCGGAAGTAAAAGTCTCATTTCAAATCGGACGAAGAGGAGAATGTCGAGTCTTGGTTGATGGATTGGAAGATTATGAACGGTATTTGTCCGAGAAACTTCATAATTTTTATTCATATGACATAAAATCAGACAGACCCTTCAAGGCTGTCTTGAAAGGCTTATCAAATGATCAAAGTACTGATAAAACTAAAAATGAACTAAAAGAATTGCTTGGTTTTGCCCCTTCCCAAGTAATACTTATGAAAAAAAAGAGCGAATGGTACTTCTAAACCATGCTCTGGAATTTCCCATGAACTTTACCTAATACACTTCAATCGAAGTGACGTAAACAATTTGAAAACTTTAGAAAAAGTACGTTTCATTTCCCACATTAATATTCATTGGGAACATTATAAACGGTATAATCGTATTGTAAACTTAACGCAATGTCGTCTTTGCCAAGGCTTCGGCCATGGAACCAAAAATTGTCATATGGATATACGGTGTTTGAATTGTGCTAAATCGCATTCGAAAGACGTTTGTCCAATGAATGAAACCACTGATAAATTTTCATGTTCAAATTGCGATGGAAATCATAAATCCAATTATTTGAAATGTCCTGTCAGGGAAAAAATTTTAAACGCTCGTTCGCTTAGACAACAAGTCAAATCAATGACCTTAAATTTACAGAACATACCTGAAATTCAAAAAAGGCGGGTGGGTAATGTCAGAGACATAACTGGATGTCGTGAATACGAAAACAACTGACATGTTCCTAAACACTTCCGAATATCAATTAGTCGAGCAATTGTATGAATTATGCAAGCATTTTCCACATTTTTTCGCAAAAACAAAGAAGGCTTCACTTGATCTAGAATACTGTGTGAAAAGTGCAAAAATCAAATCAAACAGTTCTAGATTTGCACTAAACTGAGGATATTTCCCTTCGATTTGCGAGCAAGAAATCCTAATAGTTCTTTAGAAAACTTTTAGAGCCATTAGAACGGCTGATTTTGTGTAATGCTCTCCACCGTTGCTTTTTCACCAATACAAATGACGCAGCTGTTACGTAATCGCTCTTGTCGGAAGCGAAACTAGCTTTGCAAACGACACAAAATACATCTGCTCACAGTGGCGATAGAATCCAAACTGATCCAATTTTTGTTGAGAGGCTTGTTTTCACCTGGTTTCGTTTGTAGCTTTTTCACTAATGGGCGGTCCTAACGGCTATAAAAATGGCCGCATATAGAATTTCAATGTCGATTATTTCATTTCGGATTTGCATAATTTATTGAAAGAAACTATTAATACGCTGTAGGGATTCGTTTCTAGCATTCAGAAGGACCAAATTGAGGAACTCACTACGATATTCAACATTTTTCGGAACATTTTTCTCGAACGATTTGTTGTACAGCAGCAGATATTTTGTTCTCTTCCTCAGAACGCGTTCTGATTGGCTGGTGTTGACATGGGTCAAATGAGACAGGTTTTTAATTATGTACTATTGAAATACTTCAATGCTTTTGCTATACACGTTTAAGTTGAAAAATTTCGATTCTATTGGTAGTTAGATTATTTAAATCCTTTCACAGATCACTGAGCTATGAGCTTTAAAACTACGAGCAAGGCAAACGCGCCTTATGAATTATCCTCTTTGATAGTCGTTTATACCAAACATTTCAGAAAAGTTTAATTTTGAACTATTTGAGATTATGTTACACAACTGAAAATTTTATCATAAAATTGTGATCATATTTCCGATGGCATGTA
Source organism: Malaya genurostris (assembly GCF_030247185.1). NCBI lineage: Eukaryota > Metazoa > Arthropoda > Insecta > Diptera > Culicidae > Malaya > Malaya genurostris. Next base: position 132,345,931 of record NC_080570.1, read on the forward strand.
GCAAAAATTATGTTCTTTCGTTAGATACAAAAAGAGATATTCACGATCAAAAACTTATCACTCTCTCAGAGGGTACATTTTGAAAAGGCACCCCATAGTAAAGAAAGTCGTATTCACGACAAAAACCGTTACAAATGCCACGCCTAATTCTTCTAAGGCATTGATTTCTTCGAATTTAAAACAAAAAACAGATACGCCTTCCAATTCGTCTTCTAACGAAAACAATTTATTGCCAGGTAGATCGACCTCGTCATCATCTTCTTCTAATGTCAGTTATGCTAGTATAACAGGTAGAAATCTACCACCTATTTCTTCTAATGTAAATAATCAAAACTCAGGACCGCCTTGCAGTTCGTCTTCTAACGAAAACAATTTATTAATAGGTAGATGGGTCATATCATCTTCTTCTAATGGCAGTCTACCTACAAATATTCCTTCAATGCCATTCGCTTCTTTAAACGAAGTCGATTTAGGATCTACCTACAGGATCAACTTTTTCAAATGATCATCCGAATGAATTCGACTTCATCACTTTTTGAAGCATTTCAAATCGGATGGCAATTTGCAAATAATATTATAATGAATTTAGAATTTAACAGTGATGTTAAATAATTATTTGAATATTTTAAATTGGAATGCTCGATCTTTGAAATCGAGTGAAGATGAATTTTATAATTTTCTCGAAGTTCACAAAATCCATATTGCCATTGTGACAGAAACTTTTCTTAAACCAAATGTCAAATTGAAAAGTAATCCACATTATGTGGTTCACCGGTTTGACAGGTTCACTGGAATGGGTGGCGGAGTTGCCATTTTTGTCCAACGGCAAATTAAACATCGAATTTTACCTTCCTCCAATACTAAAGTTATTGAAAGCTTGGGAATCGAAGTTGAAACCATTCATGGAATTTATTTCATCGCTGGAGCATATTTGCCATTCCAATGCACCAGCGAACAATTAAATTTCTTTATAGGCGATTTGCAAAAACTTACAAGATATCGATCGAAATTTTTCGTAATAGGGGACTTAAATGCTAAATGTCCAGTGGAATTGTAGGCAAAATAACAGTAATGGTAAAATACTTCATAATCAACTCTCAGCTGGTTACTTCACAGTTCTTCATCCCAGTAATCCGACTTGTTTCTCTTCCGTGAAAAACCCGTCCACAATTGATCTGGTTCTAACGGATCAAAGTCACATTTGTAGTGAACCGATTACACATGCTGACTTTGTTTCAGATCATCTTGCTGTAACATTCGGACTTTCCAACGAAGCTATAATTAATCCAATTAGTTCTATATTCAACTATCATAGAGCTAATTGGTTGGATTACAGATCTCACATTGAAAATCATGTGGATCATGAAACTATTTTAGAAAATTCTGCGGACATCGTCACAGCAATTGATAATTTGAATCATTACATTATCGAAGCTAGAAATCTTTCAGTTCCCAAAGCTCAAACTAAATTAAATTCTCTTATCATCGATGGCAATCTTCAACTGCTCATTCGGTTGAAGAATGTTCGTCGACGACAATATCAACGTTCTCGTGATCCTGCTATGAAAAACATAGTTAAGGATTTACAAAAAGAAATTAAACATAGATTTACTCTTTTGGTTGAACAAATTAAACCATATTCTAAACCTTTCTAAACTTTCTAAGGTTCTTAAGAATCCTCGGAAACCAATTCCTGCTCTCAAGGAAGGAAATCAAATACTTCTTACAAATGGCGAAAAAGCTCAAAAACTTGCTCGGCAGTTCGAGAGTGTCCACAATTTTAATTTAAACGTTGTGAGTCCTATTGAAAATGAAGTCTCACTGAAATATGATCATATTTCAACTCAAGTGTTATCACACGATGACATTATTGAGACGAATTTTGATGAAATTAAATCAATTATTAGGAAACTCAAAAACATGAAGGCTCCTGGTAATGATGGAATTTTTAATATTCTTATTAAAAATCTTCCCGATGTTGCCTTGAGACTCCTGGTTAAAATTTTCAACAAGTGTTTTTCATTAGCTTACTTCCCAAAAAGATGGAAAAACGCTAAAGTAATTCCTATCCTAAAACCTGATAAAAACCCAGCAGAAACATCAAGTTATCGCCCAATTAGCTTACTTTCTTCTATCAGTAAACTTTTTGAAAAAATTATCTTGTTGAGAATGATGACTCATATAAATGAGAATTCAATTTTTTTACCAGAGCAGTTTGCATTCCGTCATGAGCATTCAACTACTCATCAATTTGTAAGAGTTACGAACATGATAAAAGCAAATAAATCTTCTGGGTTTTCCACTGGAGTTGCTCTTCTAGACATAGAAAAAGCATTCGACAGTGTTTGGCACAAAGGTTTAATAGCAAAAATGTCCGATTTCCAGTTTCCTATTTATTTGATCAAAATGATTCAAAATTATTTAACTGATCGTACTCTTCAGGTTAGCTATCAGAATTGTAAACCTGAATTGCTACCCGTACGAGCAGGTGTTCCGCAGGGTTCGAGCGTAGCTCCAATCTTGTATAATATTTTCACTTCTGATCTTCCAAATCAACCCGTTGGTTGTCAGAAATCGCTATTCTGTGACGACACAAGTCTGTTAGCCACAGGTAGAAATCTAAGAGTGATCTGCAGTCGCCTACAAAGAAGTTTAAATATTTTCAGTGATTATCTGTCAAAATGGAAAATTAAACCAAATGCAGCAAAAACACAATTAATTGTCTTTCCTCATAAACCAAGAGCTTCTTTTCTTAAGCCAAGCAATAATCACATTCTCAAATTGAATGGCTTGGAATTGACATGGTCTGATCAAGCTAAATACTTAGGTTTAACGTATGACAAAAAACTCACTTTCAAGGATCACATTGAAGGAATCCAGACAAAGTGTAATAAATATATTAAATGTTTATATCCTCTTATAAACAGAAATTCTAAGCTTTGTCTAAAAAACAAATTGTTAATTTATAAACAAATTTTCAGACCAGCCATGCTTTATGCAGTACCAATTTGATCAAGTTGTTGTTCCACCAGAAAGAAAACGCTTCAAAGAATTCAGAATAAAATTCTGAAAATGATTTTGAAGCGTCCTCCCTGGTTTAGTACAAATGAGTTACACAGACTATCCAATATAGAACCATTAGATGTAATGTCACATAATATTATAAGCAAATTCCGACAAAAATCGATGCAATCTTCAATTGAATCGATTCGCTCTCTGTATTAGTTAGTAAGTTAGTATAAAAGTTCCTTTTCCCCATAACACAATACAAGTAGGTTTAGAATTTTCCCTACACAAAAAATCTCAGAATTGCGGAAGCAAATAATGTCCTCATGGTAATAACCAAATCATATATATAATAGGGCTGAAAAGTTACATCTTGTGGCTGAACACCCAATTTAAATCTTAATAATTTAATTCAACTCATATTCCAATAAATAGTTATTTAAAAAAAACCTCATATTCGCCATTGACTGAAGCACCAGTAAAATGATGACGTAGATGGTAGTCTGCGCACTCGATGTATCTCCGTTTATGGATTTTCATAAACTGAAGCTAGCAAACGTGCAATAGGGTCTATTTATAGATTCGGTTGATTTTGATGTTTCGAGTTGGGACTATTTTTTCACTATTTGAACAATGTTTACGTAATAAACATGGTATTAACAATAATCTTAGGCCTTATTTTAATCGTTACATGAAAAAACTCGGAGAAAATATTCAAACAGGGAAAAAAGTTATTAGGAAATCAAATCCGAAGTAATTTCGTTATTACTTGATCCTTCTTCGAGAAAATCGAGTGCACATTTTTCTTAAATACACACACTGATAAATGTAACACCGTGGGTCTCCGAGGCTCCGTTCGAAAGTCGGGGTTTCCAACAACGTTTCTTATTGCTCTATTACCTTTCTTTAGCGAAAGGCAAAAAGGTCAAGTCTTCTTGAACATAGGTAATGTGCCATGGATTCCATCGGCCGGATCAAAGCAGTGCAAACGTGCATAAATTCCCATAGGACTTGTTGCATTGCCTTAATGAATTATTGAATCCTTTCTGTGCAAAGTAGTATGGAAATCAGTTCCCTGTTCTAGCAGTCACACAGTCAATTTTAATCCATTGTACAGGCAGGGACGAAAGACAGTTCGACGGTGGGATTCATTGTTTCATTTGTGCTGTGCTAGTTCAGTTCCATCTTGCGAAAAATGTTTCCACTGACGAAATTGCCTGAGCGAATCAAGCGTGCAATACTTTCACTGGATGATGGAAAATGTTTTTTTCGACCAATGAATTATTCTCTGGTGATCTTAGGTAAGTCAAACTGTTCCTAGCATTTATTTGTGCCACTGAAACGGTTATCCTCAGGAATCCAACAACGCTCATCGAACCGATTCTATCGCGGACTGTCGGTCGCATATCGAGTTCTGATCGCACTGCAGTTCCTCATTTGGGTGGATCGCCTCTTTGTGAGTGCATTCGTCAACAATTCGCCGCATGTGCTGCTGGGAACGATAGCAGGTTCGGGAGAATTTTTGCTAATTTTCATTCGTGCGGGACTGGTTCGATCTAACCGCATCAAACTTCAAGAAGTGCGGAACTACCTGCAAAGCTATTTCGACAGCAACCCATGTGCCAGGAAGAATTATTCCTACCGGCTTATTCGTTGGATGGCCATTTGCTTGGAAGGAATATTTATAGTGAATCTTATTGTGTTTTACTCCCTTGAAGTTTTTGAAGATCCACTATTTGCCGTCCCGGAGAATTTGTTGCAACTTCATGGACTGATTGTATTGCTTGTTGGTCAATTGAACTCATTCAGCATTTTCGTAATCAACACGTTGTTTCTGGGTCTCCTAACAATCTTCAATACGTACCTGATGGGGTTTGGAATCGTGTTGGCGAATATCGACGTCTCCGTGCGAAATTTATTCGAACAGATCGATGAAGAGATTGCTCAAGCTATGGTCGAAGTTCAAAGTAAAGCGCCTGAAGTCATCGAAAATCTGAAAGATATACTATTCTTTAGATTTCTAAAAAAGAACCTAGCTGTCATGATTGGTAAACATACTGACGCGTTGAACCAGTTGAACCAGTTGAAAACGTTTTTCAAAATCAGTTTCTTGTTCATGTTTTACGGGCAATTGTTGAGCCTGGGCACGGGAATCTTTTACGTAAAAGTGCGAGAGTTTTCTTTTAATTCCTTAATTTTAAGCTGCTGCATAATTGCTGTTATAGTGGAATGTTTTTGGTACTGCAGGTTGATCGAAAATCTAAACGATCTGGTGAGTAATATTTGTTTTGATTAGGTTCTACTTTTTTATGTTGAGTTTAACATATTTCTTTTACTAAATAGAACAATAATATCGGACAATCGTTGTACAACTTAGATTGGCCGCAGCGGCTCCGTTACAAGCCTACCACCCGAAAGGACTATCGAGAGATACGGACAACGTTTCTAATTATTTTGACTAACTCGCAGAAGAACATCGACATCAGTTGCGGCGGGTTGTTCAATATGTCGATCGGTATCTTTGCAGAGTTTCTTAATATGGTGTACAATTTGTTCATGTTTCCTGCAAGTTATTTAAATGAATTTAATATAATACGCAATTTTGAGGTGTTAGAATAATAGTGGTAAAAATATTTGCAATGCAATTGTGGTAGAATAGTGACTTTAGTGAATGGCACTATACATATAAGAAGAATAACAAGAGCATGATATTCAGATTAGTTTTTTACTCAATGAACTTAATATGATGCGCAATTTTAGGGTGAAGAAAACTAGATTAATTTAGTAGTAAGAATACTTTCACAAAGTGCACGTGTGATAGAATAGCGACTTTAGTAAACTGCACTATGCTAAAAAAAAACAAACACAAGAGCATTATTTTTGGATTCGAAATACCAATTAGGAATTCATAGGACATTTCCTAGTTCTGCTTAGAAAACACCCCTAATTCAACAAGACTCCGAAGTAATAATTCTTTGTGAAAGTATACAGGATCTAAGGTGAGATTTAAAACATGCGGCCTCTGGTTCGTCCCCTTCCAGTAAACACTTTTGCTGTAATCGATTAATTCTGTAATCTCAAATCCTGCTGTTTATCAATGATAAGCATGACCAACAGAAGGCCTCCAAACCCTTGGTGGGGCAAAGAGTGCTCAGGTGCTAGACACGCGAAACAAAATGATTTCAAGATGTTTTTAAAACGAGGAGGAAGAACTCCCTATAATTTTGAAAAGTTCTTGACTTTAGAAACCAAGTATAAAAGAGCATACTTCGGGCCAAAAAATTTAGCTATTGGAGACATTTTGTCGAAGGTTTGTCAAGAGAAACCTCAATGAGAACTCTCTGGCGAGGAAAGTTTGTCAATATTCTGCAAATAATGGTTCCTTTGATAGCCCACAAGGATGGCTTTTATCGTATCAATGAACGCTCACTAGCAACTCTTCGGACGATTAAATCAGTGGCATCAAAAAGAGACGGATATCATCGCAACAACAAAAAACTGGTATGGTTAATTTAACATAGAGTAGACACTAGAGCGAGAGCGAATTTCTCTCGATGACCTGTCTGAGAATCAAAGGTTAGCTCGCTGCTGTGGGGATTCTCTCTGACGCAACAAACGGTCGCTTATTCTCGTTTCGCGATCCGATTCTGAATGGGCAGTGGATAATTGCGATAGAATCATTTAACTATTACCGCTTATTTTAACTATGTGCATATAACCTTTGTATAAGTTGTGTCTATGAAAATGTCTGTGAATGCTCCACACAAGGGTTTTGGAATATTGCAACCTAGTATGAGAATCATCAAGTCGAATTATCGATTCGATTTTCTGTCAACTTGCGATTCCCTCTTGGTAATTTCCACAAAGCACCAATCATTATCAGGCTGTAATTTTTTTAAGGGCCGTGAAATACTCAGAGTATGAAGTGGAGCGAATAAATGTAGAAAAATTCTCTCGAGGTTCATGCATTGAGAGACTCGAGTTCTTGTAGCATCTTCTACCGGATTGAAAATGTTGAATACAATATAGACAAATATCGAGCAGCTTCTGTCAAATTTTCGGCAATCACCAACACCAATAGCCCCTTTTAAATGATGGAATTTTCCATAGCACTCATGTCTTGTAACAATGACGCTCCTGGGTTGGACAGAATTAAATTCAACTTGGTGAAGAATCTGCCCGACCTCGCAAAAAGACGTTTGTTGGAATTGTTCAACAAGTTTCTTGAGCAAAATATTGTTCCACCTGACTGGAGACAAGTGAAAGTTATCGCCATTCAAAAGCCGGGGAAACCAGCTTCCAATCACAACTCGAATAGACCCAGTGCAATGTTGTCCTGCATCAGAAAATTGCTCGACAAAATTTTTCTTCGACGTCTCGACACTTGGGTCGAGACGAACGATTTGTTGTCAGACACTCAGTTTGGTTTCCGTAGAAATAAGTGGACGAATGATTGCCTTGCATTACTTTCGTCTGACAAATTTTTTACAACACTTTGGGAAAAACATATTGTATTATCGTAACAGATCGGCTGAAAAGTTCGTATCGTTTCTATGAGAGGGCGCCACTAGAATTGAATCCATACCATTTTCAGTTAGTACCAACCTTCAAAAGATACGTGTATTAATTTGACAGCTGTCTGATTATTAGTTTGTGAGATATTGCATTTTGAGTGAAGCTACTTTTGTTATTGTGAAAAAAATGGAAAAAAAAGGAATTTCGTGTGTTGATGAAACACTACTTTTTGATGAAAAAAAGAGCCGCCGATACCAAAAAATGGATTGATGAGTGTTATCCAGACTCTGCACCGGGCGAAGCAACAATTCGTAAGTGGTTTGCAAAATTTCGTACTGGTCATATGAGCACCGAAGACGATGAACGCAGTGGACGTCCAAAAGAGGCTGTTACCGATGAAAACGTGAAAAAAATCCACAAAATGATTTTCAATGACCGTAAAGTGAAGTTGATCGAGATAGCTGACACCCTAAAGATATCAAAGGAACGTGTTGGACATATTATTCACGAATATTTGGATATGAGAAAGCTTTGTGCAAAATGGGTGCCGCGTGAGCTCACAATCGATCAAAAACAACAACGAATTGATGATTCTGAGCAGTGTTTGGAGCTGTTATATCGAAATAAAACCGATTTTTTTCGTCGATATATAACAATGGACGAAACATGGCTCCATCACTTCACTCCGGAGTCCAATCGACAGTCAGCTGAGTGGACTGCACGCGATGAACCGAACCCAAAGCGTGGAAAGACTCAACTATCGGCCGGTAGAGTTATGGCGTCTGTATTTTGGGATTCGCATGGTATAATTTCCACCGACTACCTTGAAAAGGGAAAAACCATCAACAGTGACTATTATATAGCGTTATTAGAGCGTTTGAAGGACGAAATTTCAAAAAAAAACGGCCTCATTTGAAGAAGAAAAAAATTTTGTTTCATCCAGACAATGCACCGTGTCACAAGTCGATGAAAACCATGCTGAAATTGAACGAATTGGGCTTCGAATTGCTCCCTCATCCACCGTATTCTCCAGATTTGCCCCCCCAGTGACTTTTTCCTGTTCTCAGACCTCAAGAGAATGCTCGCTGGTAAAAAAATTTAGAAGCAATGAAGAGGTAATCGCTGAAACTGAGGCCTATTTTGAGGCAAAGGACAAATCGTACTACAAAAATGGTATCGAAAAGTTGGAAGATCGCTATAATCGCTGTATCGCCTCTGATTGCAATTATGTTGAATAATAAAAACGAATTTTGGCAAAAAAAATGTGTGTTTCTATTAAACGATACGAACTTTTCAGCCGAACTGTTAACTGTTTCGAAAGAGATTTGTTATAAACTAATATCTGTTCTACGATGCATAGCTATTTATATATGAAACAGGTAGAATTTAGGTAAGCATTTCGCCGGTACGTACGTTGGTTGTAAACAGTAGGTAGTCAACTGGCACACCTCTTTGATTCTTCATGTGTTTATTCGTTTTGACGTAGCTACGTTAGTTCTACTGTTTTTAAATGATAATCTTTCAACGAGAACTTGAAATGTCGAATATATAGCAGCCCTTACACGTGACAATATTATTGTCAATCCAAAGTATTGTCAATACAGTCAATCCAATTGTCTTGGTAACTTGAGTCTGCATTTTTCGAGAAAATCAAGCGTTTGGAGCTTCAAATATTGCAAATAAATATTAAAATATAGAGAGAAGAGATTATTGCACATATTTAACAGTTTCTCTCTGGAGAGAAAGTATTGTTGGATTGATGAGCAGTTTTGATTTTTTTGACAATATTTTCGTCAATCCAATGAAGTCTCCATTACACGATCAAAAGTATTGTCAATACTCCTTGTATTGACAATAATATTGTCTCGTGTGAGGGCCGCTTATCTGTAAATTGTTTTAGCTGTAACTTCTTAATTTTTCAAAAGGCACGGATGGAATAGCCATCAATCTGAAGGTTTTAATAACAGTTCTCTTCAATGTATATTTTTTTAGAGTGCCCAATCGATTCCCTTCAACTTCTTCCTGGACGTCAGCTTTGTACGATTGACGGTTTCCGAGTTACAACGATTTGAAAAAGGCAATTTTTGTGAAATGCAAAAATACATACGCCCTTTTTAAAAATCAGTCGTGAGTCGGATTGACCTCTCCATCGGTTCAAAACTTATGGTTTGCCGTACTGAAGCAATGTGCAAAGTTTCATCCAAATCGGAGAAGGTCGATTCTGATTTTGTCATTTTTTCGTGTACTCATTTCTGGAATTGCTCATAAGTCGTATTTTTGATTAATCTTTATTTCGTATACCGAAAGCAGGCTGATTAAGGTTAATGAAAACCCGAGTAAAGTCTAACATCAAAATTAGAACAAATTGATATTTGATTATGATAGCAACATCAGATTGAAATCCTAATATGATATCGACTCATAAAATTTTCAATGAATATCACATTGTGATATCATTTTGCTGTTTAAAGCAAAAGTTTTGTGAAACTCAAAAAATGAAAATATTAAAATCAACAACTTAGTGAATCCATCGAAATTGGGCAAATTTCAAATGGCAGCACAAAAATACAAAGTTAAGTTTCAATGGAAGAATTATACCTTCAATCCTTTGTTGCCTTTTATAAAAATGCTTCGAAATCCTGCCGGGATCCTGCAGTTGACCGCAACCATAACCACGAAGAAACGATTTTCTCAACATTTTTTTTAAATTTTACGCAAATAATGCACCTTTTTTTCACCACGAGAATATTGGTGTCAAACCACACGTCTGGGAGGCATTAGATAAATTGGTGATCATCGGTACTACTTTTATCTGAAGCAGGTCAATCTGAATAGTGGCTTAGGCATTCCCATCTCGCTGATCGTCTGCCGTAGAAGGAGTTTATTTCAGAATTTGATATGAGAAATATATTTGACGTCATCGATTTCCTTCTAGATACGTTAAGTATCCGATCCTGTAACAATTTTTGCGTTCAGTTAAAAAAAATGTTTGAATATTTGTAATCATACGACGTCGCGAAGTTCATTCCAAAGTTTTTAGACCATTATTTTCAGTGCATCCAGAAATCGGGGATAGCGAAAATAATCTACTCGCCAAACCCGTTCTGAAAATACCCGTAACTTTATATCAAATAGTACGGAAAAATCATTGTTTAGGAGATTCGAACATCGAACATTGAATGTCTCAGATTTCAGAACCTAGAGCTAATTCTTAATAATACTTTAGTGGCTTAGAGGAGCCACCAAGAAAATATATGTTTAATTTGTATGTTCCTAAGTAGTCCACATTTCTGCATCAAATGATCGTAAATTATAAGTCTACAAGAACTAAAAATTAACTGAAGAGATTTTGGTTCTATTTGTGGTCAGGAGCGAGATAATCGTTCATTGTCCCAATAAGTCGAAAATACAAATGATCTGGGATACCTTATTGCCGGATTCATAACTGATGTTCCCTGTGTTGTAGAAGACTTCACTGTAAAACGTTCGGTCTTCAGAACTTCTAAATTCGTATTTCAAAGTGATTACATGTGCGAGTCGTGTGAGATCAAGTAGATAACTCAATTTAATGTTATAATGTTTGAATGCTACAGCTTTGGATATGAGAAGGACAAAGAGAACATTTTTATGCTGTGCTCAAATAGCCACACTGCTATTCACGGTGGTGGATGCGGGATGTAAGTGACGCAACGAGTGTGCATTGACAGAAACTACCTGCATACAACTTTGTGAAACAACACTGCTTGTCATATAATTGAACATTTTCCCTCTCCTTATAGCTAGCACTTACAATCCATAACAATCGCAAAAAGTTCGCATTCCAAATCACCACCTATGTTCGAAACCGGATTCTCTCCGCGGTAGTGTGGAGATTGCATGAAATCTTTTTTCTTGCTTGCGACTGATATGGAGATTGCATAAAATCTTTTTTCTTGCTTGCGAGTAATATCGCCTAAATGTATACTATCCCCGACCTTTTTTGGCTGTTCTATTTTTAGATTATGCTCGTGGCGTGTCATTTCGAGAAAATCTACATCATATTAAGTTTTCAATGTGCTTTCACTGAGAGCAAAACTAGTTTCCAGTTTGATGTCACACAGCATTTTTTTGCTTTCAATTTTGATCTTTTAACCGTTAAAACGACCAAAACGATAGAAAATTAAGTAATCGATATATACGAACAGAACAACATCAAATTGAGTTTTCCTTTTAATCTCACACTCTACTCGGGAATCGATTGATATTACGAAGAAAGGTCTAAAAATAAAATTACAAATAGATTTATTGACAGCACGTGTCTTGTTATACCGTTTTACCTCAATTTAGTTCATAAATCAAGTCATTTTTGTAATTTTGTTTTTAGGTCTTTCTTCGTAATAACAAACGATTTTAATCAACCATAATCAGTCTCCTATCGAATTACGAAAGAAAGTTCACCCAGAGATACAACGTATAAAATAAATTGGGTTGAAGAGGGTTAAAAAGGCTAGTACTGTCATTCTTCTATGTATAAGGAGTGTATCGATAAGTAGTTAGCAATATTCAAACAGTTATTACTTTGAAATGGCATATTTTTTTGCAGCGTGTTTTGCGGTGACATGTTTGTTTACATGCCAATAATAGCTGCGCAATCGATTGCTTTCGGTACGGTTTATCGTTTCAATGATGAGTCGAATTGGTCCAGAAACGCGAAAGAAAATTCTGCACACTTGGTGTTCAGAAAGTGGTGTCACGTACAGCGAAATTGCAAAACGGGTGAAAAAGCACTACACCAGTGTCAAAAATATTATCGAGAAGTTCGGTAAGACCCTTTCCATGAAGGATTTACCCCGACCGGGACTTAAAAGTGGTTGAGTACATCAGGAAAAACTCATCGGCGTCGACGCGGGATTTGGCCAAGCAGTTCAACACCAGCATCGGGGTGATTCAACGGATCAAAATTCGGAACTCCCTGAAAACGTACAAGAAACAGAAGGTGCCGAAAAAGTCCCTGGCCCCTGGCAAGTTCAAGCCAAAACAAGAGCGCGAAAACTGTATAACCGGATTCTACGGAATAAAGACGGATGCATTCTGATCGACGATGAAACCTACGCCAAGGAAGACTTTCGTGCGCTGCCCGGACCACAATATTATACGAAATCGGTGTACCAGGACCTGGACGACGCTGACACCACGGTGGCGATGGAAATGTTTGGGCAGAAGGTGTTGGTCTGGCAAGCAATTTGTACCTGTGCTTTGCAGTCGTCGATTTTCTTCACGAAGGGCACAATTAACGCTAAGGTATACGAGGAATAATGTTTGAAGAAGAGAATGCTGCCACTGTACAGAAAGCATAAGGCTCCTTCTCTCTTCTGGCCGGATTTGGCTCCAGCCCACTACGTCAACTCCGTTCTACAGTGGTTGTTAAAAAATAATGTGCAATTCGTGGAAAAGGACATCAACCCACCGAACTGCCCGGATCTTCGGCCAATTGAAAGGTATTGGGCAATTGTCAAGCGGCACTTTCGGAAGGAAGGTACAGTGTCCCAAAACATGCAGGAGTTCAAAAAAAAAGGCGGGTGAGTAATGTCAGAGACATAACTGGATGTCGTGAATACGAAAAAACTGACACGCTCCCATCACTTTTCCGAGTATCAGTTAGTTGATTGATTGTATGAATTGTGCAAGCTTTCCTCTTTTTCACTAATAGAATTTGAAGCGATACACCTACATTAAAGTACAGATTAGTTACATTAAACAGCTACTATTCTACAACTATATATTCCAAACTTGAAACAATTCCTTTTTAATTTGCTAATATAGGAGGCTAGGTACGACAAATTTGTAGTTTATTTTTATTGAAGCTATGAAGTTCGAAGATATCTGATTCTTTTCGAAATTTCAGTACGAGACAATTGCAATGGCCTGGTCTGAAATGTATCGACGATCTTCGGTATGCAAGAGTGATTCTAATAATAATAATGATAGTAATAATAATAATAATACAGATTAACCTGTATATATGACAACCCTGTTTCGCATGGCATATTTTCACACGACCCCATACTAGTATAAAGATGTGTTCAACATCATCACATTCGCTTTCGCATTGCCGTTCGTACTTGAATGTGTTAGTGACGGTACAATTCTGCCATCTTTTCGGTGCCATCGTGCTGACGGTGTCTCGTACGTTCAGAGTAGCTGCTTTAACTCAAATGACGCTATTTCTCATGTTTTTTTTGCATAAATATCTGTTTATTAATCTTATTTTTGTGTATTACATCAACATTTTACAGTACAAGTGTTTTGACCCTTTGGCTTTTCATCTTTGTTGTTCATACGATTCGTTATTAATAATAGGTGTTTTAGTTACTCTTGTTTTACATACTAATGTTTAATCATAATATTTATTTTAATTATTTATAAAATGTCTACCTACTTATAACTATCCCTAACCTAATACGTACAAATTTTGAATTATTTGTATTTCAGAGATTGAGCACCTCTCTTCAAATTTCGTGCAGTATTGTTCGAATTTTTGTTCTAGTATATCCAGGGAGGCCATCTCATGTACTTCACTAGTCCTTGTCCAAGGGGGTAGATTTAAAATCATCTTTAAGATCTTACTTTGAATGCGCTGAAGCCTAAGTTTGTGTGTTCGTGCACAGCCCCGCCAAACAGGGACTGCGTATTCAATTGCGGGGTAGATGATTTGTTTATAGACAGCCATCTGATTCTTCAGGCATAGTTTAGATGTTCTACAAATCAGCGGATACAGAGACCTAATGAGTATGCTGCATTTTTGAACGATTTTGTCAACATGTGACCTGAATATCAGATGTCTGTCAAAGGTGAGTCCTAGATAGATAACTTCATCGGACCATTGAATGACCTCATCACCGAATCGTATTCTGCATTCGTCTGATGGAACAAGTTTTGGAGATCTTGAATGTGGAAACAAGATGACCTGAGTTTTTGCTGCATTGATCACAATTTTCCAGCTTGTAAAATATTCCGTTAAAGCGTCCAGACCTGTCTGTAGTTTATTCTTCAGAGCATTAATGACACGACCTTTGTAAAGAATGGCAGTATCATCAGCAAATTGTGACAGAACACCACCACCTGGAAGAGGTGGGATGTCTGATGTGAAAATGTTGTATAGAATGGGACCTAGGATACTTCCCTGGGGTACACCAGCAGGAATAGTAAATCTTTCTGAAAGTGCATTATTCAGAGAAACCTGGAATGCTCTATCTGCAAGATAATTTTTGATAATTTTAATAAGATACATGGGAAAATTATACCGATGCAGTTTAAATACTAGGCAATCGTGCCACACATTATCGAATGCCTTTTCAATATCCAATATTGCCATGGCAGTCGTTTTGGACACTGATTTGTTTTGCTGGATGACGTTGTTAACCCTTGTGAGTTGGTGGATGGTGGATCTTCCTTTCCGGAACCCAAACTGTTCTTCCAGTAATATACCCTGTTTATCTGTGAAAGCAAGAATTCGCCTTTCATTGACATTTCAAACAGCTTGAATAGGGTAGAGAGTAAGATGAAGGGCCGATAGCTCTTGGAAAAGGAAGGATCTTTCCCCGGTTTCAAAACTGGGATAACTTTAGCTAACTTCCACTTTGAAGGGAAGTAACCAAGCTCCCAGCACCTGTTAAAAATTTTAGCTAAGAAGACAAATGAGCGAATACTCAAATGTTTCAGCTCAATGTTGAATGTGTTGTCGAAACCGGGGGCCTTCATATTTTTGGATTTTTTCACAAAAGCCATCAGCTCATTCGCAGTGACTCCTCAGGAACCAAGCTGTCTGATTGGTCAACCTCAGCTACGCTATCAGCAACGGCTCTTTCATATGGACTAACAATGTTAAGTCCTAAATTGTGAGAACACACAAACTGCTGGCCTAGCGCATTTGCCTTCTCTACTGGTGTGATTAAAGGTATTCCTTCAGCTGCGTCCTGGGGTGACATCAGAGGAGGAATAGGCTTCGGTCTTTTCTTAAGCACCTTCGTTAAGGACCAGAAGGGCTTTGAATGTGGGAGAATTTCTCGAAGCTTTTGCTGGAAGTTCCTGTTGCGAAGCTCAGATATCCTTTCCTGGATTATCCTAGTTAAGTTGTTATAAGTAGTCTTCCTATCTAGGATGCCAGTTCGTTGATACTGCCTCCGGTAGATATTCCGAAGTCGGATGAGTTTCTTGGTGACACTGTCGATTTGAAGAGAGGAACTCGGCATATGTTGTACTGGAACCGTCCTATCACGAGCGACTGTGATTGAATGCTGGAAGGAAGATAGGGCCGCTTCGATTTCCATCGGGGAATCAAGTGGCAAATCGATATTAATAAGTTGGTCGGCGATTTGTTGAAATTGGACCCAATCGGTGCGATAATAGTTCCTCCGTGGTTGAATAGGCACTGTTTCTGGTGAAGATCCCAACGTCAATATTACTGGAAAGTGGTCAGAAGAGAGCTCGTTGAAGACAACCGGAGAGCTGTCTATGGCGATGTTGCTGATGAATATATCCAAAATGGAATGAATTCCCGATCTGGAAAGTCGCGTTGGTTGATCCGGAGCGAAGATGTTGTATTGTCCAGCTTCGTAATCTTCGGCAAGTACGAATCCGTTTCGATTCTGTCTTCTGTTTCCCCACAGCTCATGCCGTGCGTTCAGGTCCCCAGTAATGATGAATTTGTTCTGTCGTCGAGTGAGCATAGCCAGATCTCGCTTCAATGATGCACACGTACCATCTCGAAGATTGGTTTGTTTGGGGCAGTACGCTGCAATGACGATGATGGGTCCCATCGTCGTTGTAATCTCAATTCCGATGGCTTCTATGAGTTGCAATTTAAAGGCTGACAGAAGCCTGTGCTGAATGGATCGTTTAATGGCAATGGCAACTTCCCCTCCTCTGGTAGTTGCCCTGTCGAGCCTGTGAATCCTGTAATTGGAAATAAAAATAGAAATTTCAGGTTTAAGATGAGTTTCAGTTAAAATAGCAATATCGGCATTCTTCTCTTGAAGAAAGTCGGACAATTCAGCAGTTTTGCTCCTGAGTGAGCAAGCATTTCAATTTAATATAACCAACTCATTATATTGCATATTCGATGATGAATTTGCCTAAGGCGTTGATTTGATCTAACCGCGTTCTGCAGTTTCGTAGTTTTGTTGTCATTGTTTCAAAAAAGACGATCAGTTGTTCAGCAGAAAATAAATCACCAGAGTCATCCTTTGCTTGTGGTTGATTATTGCCCCATCCAGGAGGGATTTTGGAGGAAGAATCTTTTTGTGATCCAGCGGCTGAATCTTCTGGATTGATGTGAGGAAGTGGCGGCACATTTGGAATATCCCTCTTCGCTGGGAGCCGTTGGAAAAAAAATTCATCCGTCTGTGGAATATTCTTGCGCAGATTGTTTACGAGACGTCTGTTGTCGAATTTTTGTGAACTCAGCACGTTTGGGACACGATTTGCTAGTAGATGGATGGTCGCCATCACAGTTCACACATTTTACAGCGATGTCATCTAGTAGGCAATCGTTGGTATTGTGTGGTTCGGCACATTTCCCGCACCGACTTTTCATGTGGCA
This sequence comes from Malaya genurostris, assembly GCF_030247185.1. Lineage (NCBI taxonomy): Eukaryota > Metazoa > Arthropoda > Insecta > Diptera > Culicidae > Malaya > Malaya genurostris. The sequence continues at coordinate 132,363,032 of NC_080570.1, forward strand.
ATTCCTCGCTCTATGGCCGTAGTTCAAACAGTTCGTGCACTGTGTGACATCCCGATGTACCGGTTTATACTTTTGCCATTCGATGATTATGTGAAATAACGATTTAATCGTTTTCAGTTGACTCATGGTGACAGAGCCCTTCTCCAGATGAATCAGGTACAGTTAATCTCTAAACTTTTTGTCCGTATTATGTCGCTTCATTTTAAACACCATCAAAGGCTTTAGTCCAGCCTCCGACAGTGCCTGCTCCTTCATAGGTTTGTTGGCGGCAATATCGTGTGTGAAGTATTCCGCTTTTGTCTGCTTCAGATAACATTCCACTCCTTTGTAGTGGTTCAAAGCCGGAACAGTTATTTTGTAGCCTTCAGTACATAAACGGATTGTTGCCTGTAGTCCTTTGCTGATCAGTGTGTTGAAATCCGAGCGTAGAGTTGGTGGGAAGCCCTTCAGGTAGAAAGGCGGCATTTTTTCCTTCTTCTGCAGTTCCTCTTCGACATCTACTGGCAGATCAGCATATTGGTTTTTACTCAGCAAACGGTCATTTACCTGTACATCACTTGGCTTCAGACGCTTAGCATCCTTTGGATCCTTCTCGGATCTATGGCGGTTTTTACCCATAGCTTGGGTAGGTAGACAACTGCGAATAAAAAATAAAACAAAATCGAAATTAGTCGTAGTAGGTTATTCGTCTATCCACATCGAGTGTTAGATTTTTTTTTTTTTTTTTTACATTAAATATTTATTGTTTCTCTTTGGTTACATTTCTGTATGATATTACATATCAAGTGATGTAGTAATGTTACTTTTCATCTTTTGATTTACGGTAATTTACTAGTTAATAATTTTGATTCAATTTCTTTTTAACAGTTTAACTGATAGACAGTTTGATTCGAAAGTGTTAGATGACGAATTGACGCTATTCCTCACATCACATTTCTTTTTATACCTGCTAGTGGTAGCGGTGGATGGACGTCCCCTTTGTTAGAATTCCTTTCCTATATGCAGAACGGGAAACAGTGAAACGATATAAAAGAGAGAGTTAGCAGAGCGGCAGCCAGTAATACTGAATTGGCTGTCGAGCTGTTAACAGCATCTTGTGGAATTTTTCACGCAGAAACACGCACACAGGAGAAACAGTTAAGGGCAAGGCAGAATCCATCGTTTGCCTCGGAAGGGAACTACGCCGAGCGTGTCGGTGCTGGTGCATCGGTCTATCTGGCGGCAGTGATGGAGTACTTGGTTGCCGAAGTGTTGGAATTGGCCGGTAACGCTGCCCGTGACAACAAGAAAACGAAAATCATCCCTCGCCATCTGCAGCTGGCCATCCGTAACGACATCCGTTGAAAATCCCGTCCTTTTCAGGACGACCACATCACTGTAATAAAGAAATATTATTAGGATTGCTTTCAGTTCTGCCAGTTCTGATACGCCTGGAAAGTAGAATGCGCAAATCAAGTGGAATCATTTGTTCTAACGATTTGTTCATCTCTTTCATTTGTTCAATCTGTTCAACTCTGTTTCGCACGGCTTATTTGTATACTAGTATAAAGATGTGTTCAAAATCATCACTTTCGCTTTCGCATTGCCGTTCGTAATTGAATGTGTTAGTGACGGTGTAAATTAATTTAGCTTCCATCTTGATGAATCTTTTGGTAGGAAATATTGAGATCTGATATGGTTCTCGTGTGTGTCTTGTTTCTGCAATGGGCCTTGCTGGACTTTTTGGCTGCCTTTTTTTACCGATTTTCGGTGTCATTGTGCTGACGGTGTCTCGTGCATTCAGATCGGGAAACAGTGAGACGACAGGTCCTCGATGTTGCTCTCGCGTGTCTTGTTTCGGGAACAGTTGCTCAGCAAATGGTAGGAAAAATGAACCACTCAACTTTTATATGAATGCTCTTGTATAGATTCAGACATCTCGCGTTCTGATTGGCTGGTGCTTTCATGGGTTAAATCAAACAGGTTTTTCAATAGTGTACTATTGGAAAACTTCAATGTTGTTGCAATACACGTTCAAGTTAAAAATTTTCGATTCTATTGGTAGTTAGATTATATAAATCCTTCCACAGATCACTGAGCTATGAGCTTTCAAAATACGAGAAGGGCAAACGCGCCTTATGAATTATCTTCTATGATACTCGTTTATACCAAACATTTCAGAAAAGTTTAATTTTGAACTATTTGAGAATATGTTACAGAACTGCAAATTTTATTGTAAAATTGTGATCATATTTCCGATGGCGTGTAGCAAGAATTATGTTGATTCATTAGATATAACATGAGATATTCACGATCAAAAACTTATCACTCTCTCAGAGGGTAAATTTTGAAAAGGCGCCCCATAGTAAAGTAAGTCGTATTCACGACAAAAAGGTCCTGCTAACCCTCAGTAAGATTAACGTATACTGAAGGCGTTCGAGCAGAAAAAGGAGGTTTCAGTTCGGGATGTGGCCAAAAATGTTCTTCGTGCTAAAGAACGTTTGAATCTTCGAACCTATAAGAAGCAGAAACAACCAAAACGTAGTCCGAAACAAGAAGCATCGATCAGGCCGAGGGTTCGAAAGCTGTACAATACGATTCTTGCTGGAAATTTGAACTGCATAATCATGGACGACGAAACCTACGTAAAACTCGATTACAAATCTTTGCCGGGACCACAATTGATCGAAGTCGAAAAATTTGGTAAGAAAGCTATGGTCTGGCAAGCAATTTGTAGCTACGGTAAGATTTCGAAACCCTTCATCACCACTGCTTCAATGAACAGCGAAATATACATCATGGAATGTTTACAAAAACGACTTCTACCCATGATTCGAAGCCACAAGGATCCTGTTGTCTTCTGGCTAGATCTTGCTTCTTGCCACTACTCGAAATCAACGGTAGAATGGTATACTACCAAAAATGTCACTTTCGTCCCAAAAGACATGAATCCCAGAACTTCGACCAATTGAGAAATTTTATGCATTAACGATAGCACATCTTAGGAAACATGTCTCGGCAGCCGAAACCATTCAACAGTTTTAAAAAGATTGGAAAAAAGTGTCAAAACTTGTCGCCAAGAAGTTTGTACGGAATTTAATGAGAAACGTTCGCAAGAAGGTGCGGCAGCTAGTCTACAATGGCTAAGTAGCAAATGTTGAGAATAATATTCTGTTGTTCTAGTCTAATATTATCAGTATATCGAATAAAATTTGAACATCTAACACTTACAGCGAAATCAAAGTGCGTCCATACTTTCTGGGACAGTCTTTAATGCTCTGCGTAGGAACAGAATATGGACAAACTTTCCTCGTAAAATCAAATATCCATCGGTTCGAGTATTCCTCACTCTCATTTCCTACCGTACCTTTCCTCATTCGTTTGGCCATGTTCCAAAGAGTGCTCATTGAAGTTTCTCTTGACAAACGTTCGACTAAATGTCTCCGAAAGCTATATTTTTTGGCCCGATGTATGCTCTTGTACTTGGTTTCTAGAACCAAAAATTTTGAGGAGTTCCTCCTCCTCGTTTTAAAAACGTCTTGAAATCATTTTGTTTCGCGTGTCTAGCATCTGAGCACTCTTTGTCCCACCAAAGGTTTTAAGGCCTTCTGTTGGTCATGCTTATCATTGATAAACAGCAGGATTTTAGATTACAGAATTGATCGATTACAGCAAAAGTTCATGTGTAGTACAGTTTTTACTGAAAGGGGACGAACCAGAGGCCGCATGTACTAAATCACACCTTAGATCATTGAAGTCTACGATCCTGTATATTTTCACAAAAAAATATTACTTCGGAGTCTTGCAGAAATAATGGGATATTCCTGAGCAGAACTAGGAAATGTCCTATGAATTCCTAATTGGTATTTCGAATCCAAAAATCATGCTCTTGTGTTTGTTTTTTTTTAGCATAGTGCAATTTACTAAAGTCGCTATTCTACCACACGTGCACTTTGTGAAAGTATTCTTACTACAAAATAATCTAGTTTTCTTCTAACACCCTAAAATTGCGCATCATATTAAGTTCATTGAATAACTTACATAAAAATACTAATCTGAAAATCATGCTCTTGTTGTTCTTCTTATATGTATAGTGCCATTCACTAAAGTCACTATTCTACCACAATTGCACTGCAAATATTTTTACCACTAAATTTAACTAGTTTTATTTTAACACCTCAGTATTGCGTATGATATTAAATTCATTCAAATAACTTTGTAGGAAAAACATCAACAAATTGTACACCATATTTAGAAATTCTGCAAAAATACCGATCGACATATTAAACAACCCGCCGCAACTGATGTCGATGTTCTTCTGCGAGTTAGTCAAAATAATTAGAAACGTTGTCCGTATCTCTCGATAATCCTTTTGAATGGTAGGCTTGTAACACAGTCGCTGAGGCCAGTCCAAGTTGTACAACGAATGTCCGATATTATTGTTCTGTTGAAAAAAAAAAGAAAATAAATATATAACTAACTAAATAAAGAAGCAGAGCTTTATAACACAAGTCTTACTCACCGCATCGCTTAAATTTTCAACCAGCCTGCAGTACGAATAACACTCTATTAGAACGTTAATTGGGCACCATGCCAAAACGAGTATATTAAGAGACAATTTTCGATACTTTACGTAAAAGACTCCTGTTCCCATAGTCACCAACTGTCCGTAAAACATGAAAAGGAAACTGATTTCGAAGAATGTTTTCAACTGGCTCAAATGATTCAATGCGTCGGTATGTTTACGAATCAGAGCAGCCAATTTCTGTTTTAGGATTTTAAAGAAAAGCACATCCTTCAAGTTTCGCTTATATTCGGGTGCTCCTTGGATTTCACTAACAGCTTCGATAATCTCTTTGTCGATTTGATCGAATAAATCCCGCACAGATTCGTTGATGTCTTCCAAAATGATTTGAAACCCTATCAGGTAGGTATTGTAGATTGTCATTATACTCAAAAACAACGTGAAGATAGCCACATTGTTAAATAAGTTAAATTTTTCAACAACCATTGCTATCGGCTTGGGGAACTGCAATAGATTCTCCGGGACGGCAAATAGCGGATCTTCAAATCCTCCTATAATGTAAAACACAAAAAGACTCACTACGAAAATCCCCTCAAAGTAGATAGCCATCCGACGAATTAGTCGGTACGAATTATTCAGCCTTGCACACGTATTACTATCGAAATAGCTTTGGATGTAGTTCCGTACCTCTTGAAGCTTGATCAGGTTGGACCGAACCATCCTCGCGCGAATTAAAGCTAGCGAAAATTCTACCAAAGGTGCTATCGCTCCCAGAAGCACATCGGACGAATCGTTGACGAATGCATTTACATAGACACGATCCACCGAGATGAGAAACTGCAGTGCAACTATAACTCGATAGGCGGCCAACAATCCGCGGCAGAATCGGTTTAATGGGCGTTCTTGAATTCCTGAGGAAAGACATTTCAATAGCAAAAAATCAACATTAGGGATAATTGGACTTACCTAAGATCACCAGAGAATAATTCATTGGTCGAAAAAAACATTTTCCATCATCCAGTGAAAGTATGGCACGCTTGATACGCTCAGGCAATTTCGTCAGTGGAAACATTTTTCGCGAGATCGACCGAACTAGCATAGCACAAATGAAACAATTTTTTTTTTTATTTTTTTTTTTAATAACTATTTATTGGAATATGAGTTAAAATTAAATTATTAAGATTTAAATTGGGTGTTCAGCCACAAGTGGTGACTTTTCAGCCCTGTTATATATATATATGATTTGGTTATTACCATGAGGACATTATTTGCTTCCGCAATTCTGAGATTTTTGTGTAGGGAAAATTCTAAACCTACTTGTATTGTGTAATGGGGAAAAGGAACTTATATACTAACTTACTAACTAATACAGAGAGCGAATCAATTCAATTGAAGATTGCATCGATTTTTGTCGGAATTTGCTTATAATATTATGTGACATTACATCTAATGGTTCTATATTTGTGAGTCTGTGTAACTCATTTGTACTAAACCAGGGAGGACGCTTCAGAATCATTTTCAGAATTTTATTCTGAATCCTTTGAAGCGTTTTCTTCCTGGTGGAACAACAGCTTGACCAAATTGGTACCGCATAAAGCATGGCTGGTCTGAAAATTTGTTTATAAATTAACAATTTGTTTTTTAGACAGAGCTTAGAATTTCTGTTTATAAGAGGATATAAACATTTAATATATTTATTACACTTTGCCTGGATTCCTTCAATGTGATCCTTGAAAGTGAGTTTTTTGTCATACGTTAAACCTAAGTATTTAGCTTGATCAGACCATGTCAATTCCAAGCCATTCAATTTGAGAATGTGATTATTGTTTGGTTTTAGAAAAGAAGCTCTTGGCTTGTGAGGAAAGATAATTAATTGCGTTTTTGCTGCATTTGGTTTAATTTTCCATTTTGACAGATAATCACCGAAAATATTTAAACTTCTTTGTAGGCGACTGCAGATCACTCTTAGATTTCTACCTGTGGCTAACAGACTTGTGTCGTCACAGAATAGCGATTTCTGACAACCAACGGGTAGATTTGGAAGATCAGAAGTGAAAATATTATACAAGATTGGAGCTACACTCGAACCCTGCGGAACACCGGCTCGTACGGGTAGCAATTCAGATTTACAATTCTGATAGCTAACCTGAAGAGTACGATCAGTTAAATAATTTTGATCAAATAAATAGGAAACTGGAAATCAGACATTTTTGCTATTAAACCTTTGTGCCAAACACTGTCGAATGCTTTTTCTATGTCTAGAAAAGCAACTCCAGTGGATAACCCAGAAGATGATTTCCATCGCAAACACATGAACATGAAAATTTATCAGTGGTTTCATTCATTGGACAAACGTCTTTCGAATGCGATTTAGCACAATTCAAACACCGTATATCCATATGACAATTTTTGGTTCCATGACCGAAGCCTTGGCAACGACGACATTGCGTTAAGTTAGCAATACGATTATGCCGTTTATAATGTTCCCAATGAATTTTAATGTGGGAAATGAAACGTACTTTTTCTAAAGTTTTCAAATTGTTTACATCACTTCGATTGAAGTGTATTAGGTAAAGTTCATGGGAAATTCCAGAGCGTGGTTTAGAAGTACCATTCGCTCTTTTTTTCATAAGTATTACTTGGGAAGGGGCAAAACCAAGCAATTCTTTTAGTTCATTTTTAATTTCATCAATACTTTGATCATTTGATAATCCTTTCAAGACAGCCTTGAAGGGTCTGTCTGATTTTATATCATATGAATAAAATTTATGAAGTTTTTCGGACAAATATCGAATAAGACGTTCGTAATCTTCCAATCCATCCACCAAGACTCGACATTCTCCTCTTCGTCCGATTTGAAATGAGACTTTTACTTCCGGGAGAAAAGTAGAAAGCTCAGTACGGAATGCTTTGAAGTCGGAAATCATCACCGTCACTGGTGGCATAGATTGATGTTTCTTCCCAGAACGACAAGCGTCCATTTTGGGAATTTTTGAAGAATTTTCTTCTATGTCGCTACAATCGGATTCAGGAAAAATCTCGTAAATATTGTTAGACGGCATAGGATCAACGGAAGGGAAATCCGTCCGTTGTCTTTTATTTTTACATTCAGATTCTATAAGATCGTGAATGTTATTAGAAAAATGTTGAATAACGGATTGTGATTTATTCCGTATTGAATTATTTTTAGCCTTAGGCTTGTTGCCTTTCCGGTTGGACGCAGGCATTTTTGAAATTAATGAAATTTTAAATTAAATTAACTAGGCTAAATTAGTCTTCGATTAGACTCCTAGCTAGCCTTAAAAAAGGCTGATTAATTTCTTAGTCACTCTAATATCACTCTTTGTATCACTTAGTCACTCTAATATCACTCTTTGTATCACTTAGTCACTTAGTTAGTGATTCAGGTAGCCTTGAAAAAGACTGAAGCCTTGAATCAATGAAACTCTAGGTAGCCAGAAAAAAATTCCAGGAGCCAAGAGCTATACGCGTGCGGTGCGAACGACTGTTCAACACCGACTCACAAATGAAACAATGATTCCCACCGTCGAACTGTCTTTCGTCCCTGCCTGTACAATGGATTAAAACTGACTGTGTGACTGTTATAACAGGGACCTGTTTTCCATACTAGTTTGCAGTTTGCACAGAAAGGATTCAATTATTCATTAAGGCAATGCAACAAGTGCTATGGGAATATATGCACGTTGGCACTGCTTTGATCCGGCCGATGGAAGCCATCGCCACATTGCCTATGTTCAAGAAGACTTGACCTTTTTGCCTTTCGCTATAGAAAGGTAATAGAATAATAAAAAACGTAGTTGGAAACCCCGACTTTCGAACGGAGCCTCGGAGACCCACAGTGTTACATATATCAGTGTGTGTATTTAACAAAAATGTGCACTCGATTTTCTCGAAGAAGGACCAAGTAACGAAATTATTTCATATTTGATTTCCTAATAACTTTTTTCCCTGTTTGAGTATTTTCTCTGATTTTTTTCATGTAACGATTAAAATAAGGTGTTAGATTGTTGTTAATACCATGTTTATTACGTAAACATTGTTCAAATAGTGAAAAAATAGATTCATCAAACACATTCCCAACACGAAACATCAAAATCAACCGAATCTATAAATAGACACAGGGTTTGCTAGCTTCAGTTTATGAAAATCCATGAACGGAGACATATCGAGTGCGCAAATCGCCATCAAGAAAGTGTAACTACACCCGCCATTATTCAACTGGTGCTTCAGTCAATGGCTAATATGAGGTTCAGTTCCTCAAGTCTATACGCAGAAAAAACAACAACTAGCTCTTCTGTGAGCATATCTGTTGTTGGACGTTGCGTTGGCAGTGTGAGATTCGCTTCAAACAAAAGCGATTGCGTCATCTGGCTGGTGTTCGTTTGCATTGGATAAAAAGAAAACGAAAAGTGGACAACGATGGGGAACAGTACACAAAATCAGCCGTTCTGAAGGCTCTGCATGTTATCTAAAGAACTATTAACATTGCTTTTATGCAAATCGAAGGTTAAAATCATCAGTTTAGTGTAAATCTAGAATAATTTGATTAGCTTTGTTCACTTTTTGCTGTACGAAATTCACACCAAACGAGCGCAAATAAAGCTAGCATTTGCCTGCATCGCGTTCGAGAAAAGTATTCCGAACAGTATTTAATATCGTAGAGAATTTCACAGTTATGCTTTTCTCTAAGCTAGAAATGAAATTCTCAATTTCGCTCAAATATTAAGATGTATGAAATATTGAAATACATGAACGATTGTACTACTTGTGGTACGATCATCTAGGCTCAAATTTGCAAATGATTTGGAATGGCGTCCTAGTTTCTGGAATACAAACGTAATCATCCGTAACCAAATAGTCTTTTTCAGGACACCAAAGCCACTAACGGTCCTTTTCAGGACCCCGAAAATAACGTAAAGAACTTTTTTAGAATACTCGCCGCCCTACAATACAAACGCAATCTATGGAAACCAAATTTTTTCAGCACTACAAAATCTTAAACGGTCAAGCGGTATCAAATCAGCTAATATTTATACACTTCTCGAATGCAGTCCTACGTCAATCTCGCGGTTATGTTTCTAACATTACCTACTACTAGTTTTTGCCTTTCTCTATAGAAAGGTATTAGAATTGCTGGAAAAACCGACTTTCGAACGAAGCCTCGGAGACCCATAGTGTTATATACCATTCGACTCAGTTCGACGAGATCGGAAAATGTCTGTGTGTGTGCACTTTTCGAAGATATTTGAACGCGCTCAATTTTCTCAGAGATGGCTGAACCGATTTTAACAAACTTGGGCTCGTTTGAAAGCTACTGTCGGGCCATTGATCAAGTTCGAAGATCAAATGGTTGTGTCTTTTGGTTCCGGAGATATGATTGTATGATGATGATGATGATGATGGTCCCACCTCATACCCCTACAAAGGTGTGAGCAGAACGAGTTATCTAAATGATAATTAATATTTTGCACATATCTTAACCAGTAAACAAAACAAAACGATCTGATTAATCTAGCAGGTATTGATTCTTCTTCAAAAGAACGACTGACCACAAAATAACATTCAAATATTTCGGATTTACTATCCAGGGTTAATCAAGAAAATTTCCAACCCGGGAAGATCCTTGATCACATCAGGAATCGAACCCGATATCTTTACCAGTATCAGACAGTAATTCACCTGGCCCCTCCCGCCGGACCAGTTCATCGCTACACACATCAGCTACGATGGAGTAACGAGACTGCGGATGAGCAGAGCCAAGCCCAATTCCATCAACAACTGTCGATCCCAATTAATCTCCCGAATCAATTCCTTAAATTATTAATCAAACCTTGCGATCAAGGTCAAGAGCAAACTTAACACACTGAATGCTAAGGCTCTTCGGCCAGTCCTATTCGCTTTCCAAATAGTCACTACCTGCTTCGCGCGCGAAGCTCAAACGTTTGTAGACTGCTCATTATTTTTAACTCTCAAACAAACTAAAAATCCATCATCATCATACCGAACATAGTAACTTAATTCGTCTCACAATAATATATAAAAAGAAAAAGAAAATACAATCTTCGTAATACGTAAAAAAAATAAAAAATCTAAAAAATTTGAACTAACTAACTAAATATTTGCTTACAAAGCGGACTTTATGTGTGAAATACATAACCTTTTGAACTCCACCAATGTCGCCGCGCGTTTGATTTCTCTTGGCATCGAATTGAAAAAACTTATTCCCTTGTACAACAATGAGTTTTGCGATCTGGCTAACAGAAAGCTTGGTGTTCTAGCATCAGATGCGTTTCTAGTATTGTACCTATGCAAATCAGTTCCTCTTTCAATTCGATCACACAAATATCGAGGCAGCATGTCGTTTAATATCTTGAAAATAAATACCATGGTTAAGTAGTAAATTCTCTGTTTCACTGAAAGCCATTGTAATGCGTTCAGTAGAAAACCTGACGAGATATATCTACTACATTTTAGAATTAATCGCATGATTTTATTTTGCAGTCGCTGTAATCTCAAGATTTGTGTGTTATTAGCAAGAAACAGAATGGATGGGCAAAAGTCAATGTGTGGTGAAATGACTGTTTTATACAAAAGAATCTTACTATGGGTCGTTAAGTCCTTTTTCAAACGACATAATACACCATACTTTTTGGCAATCTTCTTGATGACGTTATTGATATGAGATTTGAATGTTAACTTTTCATCAATTATGACTCCAAGATACTTCATTTCTCTAACGCGATCAATAGTTTCACCATCAATTTCCACATTGGCGTCATGACCGGTGCTAACAGAAGAAATAACCATATATTTAGTTTTCGCGACGTTTAGTTTCAGTTGCTTAAATTTTAACCATCGAACCAGCGAACTTAGATCCTCGTTTAAATGTGCAACAGCTTCATTGAAATCTTTAGCCGTAATGAACAGAACAGTATCATCAGCAAACGAATTTATATCACAGAAACGTAAAACTCGCTTCATATCATTAATATACATAATAAATAGAATAGGACCTAACACACTTCCCTGAGGCACACCAAGTGAATTACCGAGGGAACTAGACACTACATCGTTAAAAACAGTCTTTTGAGATCTACCACATAAATAGTTTTCAAACCATTCATGTGCCATTCCCCCGATGCCAAAACGCCGCAATGTCTGCAACAATAAAGGTCTTGAAATTGTTTCAAAGGCTCTCTTCAGATCCAAGAACACAGCAAAAATACTCTCTTTGGCTTCGATTTTCTCCTTCCATTTTGCCAATACTAGGTTCAAAGCGGTTTCACAAGAGTGACCCTTACGATATCCCGATTGTTCCGGTATTAGCAAACTGTTAGAGTTCAAATAGTTAATCAGCTGATCTTTAACAACAAGTTCCAGAATTTTTTCCAGTGTGTGCAGCATGTTAATGGGACGGTACTCCTCGGCTTTATCCGTTCCAGTAACCTTGGGGATAGGAACCACCAGAGATTCTTTCCACACTTTTGGTACGTGCCCCGTGTACAACGATTCATTTACCAAATCCAGTAGATCGTGTCCGATAACATGAAAGCAATCCTGTATCACTTTTGAGTTTACATTGTCAATACCAGTCGATTTTCCCAAATTGAAACAAATATTTTTCAATTGTTCAAAAGTGATTGGTTGAAATTCATCAAGTCTACAATAGTTATTCATCGGCTGTGTTATTTCAACAGGTTCACCAACCAATTCAATACTTTGATTGATCTGCTGAACACTATTTATGAAATAACTGTTGAACTTTTCAGATACAATTTGTTCTGTGTGCTCTTCTATACCGTTAAAAGTTATGATTTTCGATGCACTATGTGTAGGCTTGATCAACTGTTTGAGAATTTTCCATAACTCTCTGCTGTTTTGTTGATTTTGATTGATCTTCCTCTGTATGTATTCACATCTAGTCTTCTTCAGGGCCCGTGAATAAATATTTCGTGCTTGTGTATATCTACTCCAGTGACTATCATTGTTAGTTCTACAGAATCTCTTGTACTGCTTATCCCTCTCCCGTTTTAACCGTAAGAGGTCTATTGAGTACCAACTACTCGAGCTGTTCAAACTAACATACTTTTCATATACTAATTCATTAGTACACTTTTTCAGTATGTCAGTAAGAATAGATGCCCTGTGATCCAAATTTACAGTCAACTGTGTAAAACCCAAGCTTCTTGATACAAGTCGAAATAGGGTTTGCTTTGAATAGTTTTTCCAACACTTGATTTTCACCGTATTTTCCGCATTTCTGGGGCTACTCGTTACGGAAATTGCAATTGTCTCATGATCTGAAATCTTGCAATCGGATTCCACATTTGAATAAACACCGTCGAAATTGGAATACACGTGAACTATCAATGTTTTACTGTATCTCGAAATTCTTGTAAATTCATTCACAGTTTGCTTCAAATTGAAGAATTCTGCTAACTGTTTCAATCGAGTCGAACCTTGATCACTGAGCCAATCGATATTAAAATCTCCAGTAATAATATTTAGTTTACCAAAATCTACGAAATTCTCCCACATGTTTTCTAGAATTTCCAGAAACTGGCGATCGCTTGAACTTGGAGAGTGGTAAACAACTCCATAATTTCCCATCTGCATGCCTCTTTCAACTGATATACCCAAGAACCAATTATTTCCAACTGCTAATCAAATGGTTGTGACTTTTGGTTCCAGATATATGATGGCATAAGTGACGTAACCGACAAAACACGTTGATTTTTACCGGTCTTATATATATAAGGGTGCCAAAATTTTGGGATCAACTCTATTTTCGTTAAGTTCTAGTGCTTAAAAGTTTAAGCACCTCGAAAAAAGCCTTCATGCAAAATTTGACCTAAATCGGACATGCTTAAGGGGTGCTGCCCGGTGGTAAAGGTTTGACAATTTTCGACCTTGAAAAAGCACCATAGGGGGGAGAACATGAAATTTCCAAAATCGAAAAATTTTTTTGATGCCGAAACTCTTAAAAACTGCATGAAACATCGAAATTTAGTGTCATCTAAAAAAAAATTTTTTTTGAAAAAATCAACTTTCTAGGACTAAGCAAAATTTTCATATTTTTCCTAAGTCTCAAAAAGTCGACTTTTTCAAAAATTTTTTTTTCGAGATGACACTAAATCTCGACGTTTCATGCAATTCTAAGCCTTTGGCATTAAAAATTTTTTTTCGATTTCGAAAATTTCATGTACTCCCTCCTATGGTGATTTTTCAAGATATATGAAAATTCCACTGAGTGGACTAAGAAGGCTTTTTGCCTTTCTCATATAGAAAGGCTATGCAATCACTGTGAAAATCGACTTTTTAACCGAGGCCCGGAGGGCCGAATGTTATATACCATTCGACTCAGCTCGACGAACTGAGCAAATGTCTGTGTGTGTGTGTGTGTGTGTGTGTGTGTGTGTGTGTGTGTGTGTGTGTGTGTGTGTGTGTGTGTGTGTGTGTGTGTGTGTGTCCGTGTGTGTGTATGTGTGTGTGTGTATGTAACAAAAATATGCACTCACTTTTCTCAGAGATGGCCAAACCGATTTTCACAAACAAAGATTCAAATGAAAGGTCTCATAGTCCCATAGCCTGCTATTGAGTTTCATTCCGATCCGACTTCCGGTTCCGGAGATATAGGATAATATGTACCAAAAAAGTAAAAAAAATATGCACTCACTTTTTTCAGAGATGGCTGAACCGATTTTCACAAACCAAGATTCAAATAAAAGGTATTATGGTCCCATAGCTTGCTATTGAATTTCGTTTGAATGTGACTTCCGGTTCCGGAGTTATATGGTAATATGTGGAAATTTGAGAAAAAGTTTACACTCAATTATCTCTGGAACAACTCAACCGATTCGCAAACTTAGATTCAAATGAAAGGTCTTATAATACCCTAAAAATTTGTGGAACATATTATCTGGATCCGACTTCCGGTTCCGGAACTAGAGCGTGATAAGTGGAAAATTACCAATTTTATTAGTATTTTTCCACGAACGATGGTTAAAAACAGGTACAAATCCCATTAAACTGTCTGATAAATTCTTCTAGTTAGCAGAGCTTGTTAGTTTTGTGGGCATAAAAACTTAATTCGGCACTACTGGTCCCCTCTTTTCCTGTTCCGAGAGCTCCGAAAGTGGAGAAGAAAAACTCCTAAAACTAAATTCACTTCGATTTCTCTGCGATGCTTGAACCTTGATTTGAATTAAAGTTCATACTGTCTTTAAAGCTACTGTGAAATTTCATCCGGATCCGACTTGTGGTTCCGCAGTTACAGGGCGATGAGTGTCAAAGTTTACAAATCGCCATATAGAGTGACAATATGTACAACACCGAAAGAAGAAGAAAACACAAGACGAACAAGGCGTGTTTTGTTCTATTTCGTACACGTTGTGTAGTGATGTCAATAATAATAATAACAATCCTACTACATGTTTCATGCTGCTGATTCATGCTGTTTAGCACGCAGTATTAACAGAAACGCAGGTTCGTTTCGTTAGATTTAGTTTAATTGGTTTAAACGAAATAGAGCATGAGATAGTAAGTATAAGTTTAACTACGTTCAAAACTGTTTCAATTTGTAGGTCATATTTGTTGGTAGCAAACGAACCAACTTCGGCTATTCCGTTCATCTGAATCTGGTTTCGGGAGAATTGGAAATAGTGATTAGAAACTGCAAAAAGGATCTCACTCACTTTTCTTGGAGATGGCCGAATAGATTTTCACAAACTTATAGGTTCAAAAGAAAAGTCTTACAGTTTCATACGGAATTCCTTAATTTGTTGTTGATACTACTTTCGGTTCCGGAACTACAGGTTAAACAGGATTTATAGAGTTTGTGAGATTAGATCCGAACAAATTATCCTATTCCTATTCAATAAACAGTTGTTTTTGCGAATTTCACGGTTATATTTATGATGTAATGAGTAATATGAGAAAGGCATCATTACACCATTAGGTGGATTAAAGTAGGTTTCTAGATTAGCATCACTGTTCTCATACAAATAGGCAACGCAAATGTCAAGCACTAGTTTGGAAAAAATGATGCTGACTGTGTGACATAAACACTGAAGCATGCTTTTGTGAACTACTCGAATCAATCTGAATCAAGTGGTGTCAAAATTAGTATCCAAAATTATTTAATAAAAGTATGAAACATATTTTCATGAGACTGTTATGAAAGAGGAGAAAGGCATTATCACACCACTAGGTGCATTAAGGAGGGTTTTTTTGTTCATTTTATTTCTCTTCTTCCAGGACTATGATTTGAATGATAGATATCTCTTAACGGAAATTTACAAAAATTACAATACTAATGATTTATATGAACCTGCCTTCATATGCGATATCCTGATAACCGATAGTAGATCTTTAGTTGGGTTACGTGTCACTCCAAACTATTATAAGAAAATACAATGATTTATTTCTCGGTAGCCGGCTGTCCTAATGTTTTATTTGAAGATGTTGACTCGGAAGCGGGGTTCAACATAGTTTTTCATCGTATTATACGTTCATTCTTTGTTATATATTACGAATAATTATTATTTCGAAAAATAAACTATCTAATGATGGGGCAGATCTCTAGACAGTCAGCCATCTGGAGTTTTACGAATTTCGGAAGTTTATTTAGTGTACCACACTTTTAGTTGAGATCACATTGTTTACCAAGGCATATCCCACATGTTGTCCCATCCCAACCAATATATGTCCTATCCTGCGAGACTGTATTTTTCACGTCGAAAATAAATACTGATACTTAAATCTTTTACTCATCGAGTTTCGATTTGCAACAATACAAATCGAACATTTAGGGGTTTTTTGGTTTGCACAAAAAGTACATATTTCGATTCGTTAAAAAACCTTAAAAAAATTCTAAATCGACCTCAAATCTTTTTAAATTGATAGTTTTTATCAGTAGACGGTCAAACAAACCGATTTCGGTTATTCTTTTAAGAATCGAAGAAAATTATTTTGAAGAATACCACAGTATTATGTATGATAGTATGATTGATATGAGAATGGCATCATTACACCACTAGGTGGATTAAAACAGGTTTTTATTCACTATTGTTAGATAAAATGCGTACCGCAAAACCTACTGATTTTTTTTTCAAAGTCGATGTACTGTATTTTCTTGATTTTTACGACAAACGTACTGTTTTTCGTGAAAAAAAATATAAGAACGTTATGCAAACTGTAAACAAAGAACACTCAAAGACCGACGCAAGCGCTCACACTCGCGTCATTTCAGTGGCAAGCTCACGCACTGAATATCTACTTATATTGTCATTAATTGAGTATGAGTTTCACTTTTTTTTTGGTCAGTTCATTCGTACAATTCCTTGGTTTCGTATCAAGGTACTCGAAATCTCTAAGTGACAATCAATTTTTAAAACGATCTTCACGATCGTCAATCGAATGGAAAATTTGTGGAAAACTTTTTTCCGGTTTAACGCGTGCTTCTTTTTCATGAACATAGAAGGAAATTACCAGTGATAATTATAAAGCTCCATTCACGAGGCATGTTCCATACAGTTGTCTCAAAAAATCACCCAGGTGTGTCTTGAATATTATGCACAGAAGAAGCCGGAGTGTATGATTGTCTCGCTTGCCTGGTGTTCTCTGCAAATACAGTGAGCACAAACATGCTGCGTGTGCTAGGTGCTCCAGACAAACAAAATCCTGCGCTCTTGTTACTTCTATAAATCTAATTCATGCAAAGTAGCGTTTAATTGGGTTTAATCGAAACAGCGCAGTTGATCAACCAGTTGGTAACGCCAAGCTTTGTAATCAATATTCAGTATGGTATATTTCTTCATTGAATTTTCATTACGTATTGCTATTGTGTGTTGAGACCTGTAAAAATATCATCAATTCCATTACGAGCCAAATTGAACATTTTAATATTTTCATGTAGCATTTGTTTACTTTTTAGTTTTATTTTTTTTTACAAAATATACAATTTTCGCGCATTGACTATCTGATTTCATAAAAATAACACTTGTACAGGTTGTCCCACGAAAAATGCAAATTGCGAATTTAAAAATGCAATATTAAAAAAAACGGTTTGATAGATTTCGATGATTATACATTTATTTGGAAGGTTGATTCAAATTTTCATGAATAGTAATTTCGATCAAATGGGGTTGGCTGGCTTGGCAGTAACCAATCCGATTCATTCAATTATTGAGCACATTTTTTATTGTTTCTGGTCTTACATCAATAGCAACTTGAATTTCGTGCTTGAGGTCTTCGATTGTTTGTTTATCTTTAACCGTAACATCCTAAAGTAAATAATCAAGCGGCTTCAAATAGCAATTTCTCACATCACCATTTTTGCTGGTTATTGAATTTTCAATGATTACTGGCAGAACATCGATTGTTTCGTTGTTAGAGTGGAACAATTTTATTGCTGACGAATCGTCATATTCGAAGAATGAGACGAATGACACGGACAAATTTGGCACGCCACCATCTAGGCGGCCTAAAAACTCGAAGGAATATTGAGGAATTAAAAGCACTTTGTTGAACGAAGTGACAGTAAACTAAAAAAGTGTTCTGATAACTGAAAGTAGGAAAAAAGAAGCTATGGCAATTGTGGCCTTCTACGGCATGCAAGCAGAAACCCAGTGGATCAATTCATGACTACTTCTTTTGCCGCTGGATTCCACACGGCCTCTAGGCTGGTCCTGTCAGGAGAAAGATAGTAGATATAATCAATCTCCCACAAAACACCAGCACCTTCATTTTCACTGACTCAAAATAGACGAAAATGACGAGAAATAAAGGTCACTTTCAGAATGTCCAGTCAACGAGAAAAGCGTATAAGTGGTTTCAAAATTGTGTTCTTTGTTTCGTTTTCAGTGAAAATCGTATACTGTGCAGTATTGACATTCAACCGAGGCTTCGAGAATCGAAAACGACAGAAATATTTTCGCACTGAGTTTTACTTGTACGTGTTATATTTAGTAGTTTTGGTTTACAAATAGGTTCTCGGGTGTACTTACTTAAATTTATCATATTTTAGAGATTCTTTATAGCCAAATGTCACACATTTTCATTACATCGATGAAAGAATGAGAATTGAAATTTGACCGAATCTCCCTTGTGGTTTCGTCTGGTCGTAGAGGAACGAATGATGTTTGCATTGATACTCTCTTTGGTTGCAGTGAAAGACGAGAATGCTTCATCTCTCTTCGCTTGATTCGGATGCGATAATTCACGAATGAGACAGTAAAACAACGAATATGAGGCTGTTGGATTGGGTTCTTTCATTAAAATACAATTTTTAGTATCTGCTTCCAGAAACAGCTTCAGAAATAGACCTTCTGCATGGTATGTAGCCTTCAAACGCTTATGTCGTGCTCTCGTTTGCTTTCAGACAGACCTTCTGCGTGGTGTAAAGCCTCATTTGGATTGGATTCTGGAACTGATTCCTGAAATTGAATTTGGGCACTGAATTCAGAATCTGGATTCTAGCCCACCAAAATTCGGTACTTGATTTCAGGTTAAGAGTTTAGTTCCAAAATACAGGTTCAAAACTATAAACTAAAACTCTGGAACCGTATACTAATTTTGGACTCGGGATCTGGTTTCCTGACTAGATCTTGAGGCTGAGCTCAGTTTAATTCTATTTGGAACTCGAATATAATATTTTGATTCAACTCTAGAACTCTGGAACAAAATTTGAGATATACATTTTTAGATCAGGATTTTGGCCCTAAATTTCAAATCTCAATTCCGAGGCTGAATTTTGAAAGTGACTTCTGAACCAGTTTGAAATTCGGAATCTGGATTGGATATAAACTCAGTACCGTCATTCTAGACCTTGTTTGATCTGGATTCCGAACCTGAACTTTGCAACTGATTTCTGAGCCAGCCCTTGCCTGTTATTGTTATGTTATTGATTTGTTTAATTTCGTTTTAATTGTGTACAAGAACCCTTGCTTAATACTGAATAAAATTGTACCATTTCTCATAAATTTCAGAAAGAATAATTCAATAAAGGTAGATTTTACCATTGAGATCAATCCTAAGATCTGCGTTGATATTGGAAACTTTCAAATCTGGTCTGCCGAAAGCACGAAACTGTTCCACACAACATGTATTTTTACTTACGAACATTCAGGTTAAAAAATCCTAGATCATGACAAGCGAAACTTTACGCATTTTTTAAATTGGAATTATTTTGTGAATGAATTTGAAGATTTTATTTTTAATATCGTCGTAAATCATCGATTCTCGTATATAGTTTTGGAGCGGGTCATTTCGCCGAATGCCCTTACGCCGAATGGGTCATTTCGCCGAAAATCAAAAGTGTCAGCATTTCCAAAATCAAATGTATCATCAATTCTACACAAGAACTTGAACATAGGTCACTTTCTGGAAAACATATTCAAATGGAAAAAAAAGAGATTTGTCGGTTACGTCACTTCTACGGTTGTATCCCTCCAACCGGAAGTATTCGCCATATGATCTTTGAATTTGATCTACAACCCAATATTAGACTCGAACGTGCCCAAACTGGTTGGAATCGGTTTAGCCATCTTCAACAAATTGAGCAGAGAGGATAAGATTGCCTTTTTGTCAGTTGCGTCATTTATGTCATTATATCTCCGAAACCGAAAGTGACAGCCATTTGATCCACAATCCAAAAGTAGCTTTCAAAATAATTCAAGTTTCTAGAAATCGGTTCAGTAATCTCCGGACATACATAGACATCCTCTGATCTTTGGTGGTCTCCGATTAAAAGTAGGTTTCCCCAGCAATTATATTACCTTTCTATAGAGAATGACAAAAAGAAAGAGAGAGTTGGGAGTAATGTTGAAATTCGACATTTATAATAGTATAAGTTAGATCTAAAATTAATAGTTTAACTTTTATTATAAAGCATTGGAACCAAATATTCTATTATAATTCAATAAGTTTATGACTTCATTGTGTTAGTAATTTGTGAGCCATCGTTGATTACATTTGATTCCAATACTGATAATGACAGATTTTATTTTGCTTCAAAACACTAGCCAATCAAACATAATATGCTACAATCGTGATTCGAATTTATTCCAATTTCTGGTGCGAAGCGAACATGTGGCGTTCGCCATTTTCACTGCCATTATCCTCTGGAACGACGCAGCCTAAATGGTTCCAATTTGTTTACAAACAAATACAGCACCACCGTCACGTAATGTCGCCAGTGCCTCCTCGGCGGGGCCACCTGTGCGCTTCCGATGGGTTGGTAATACGGTTTGCTCATTCGCCGACAAAATTTCTGCTAATCCGGTAATGATCTGCCCGGGGTAACAAAGAACAGCAGGAAACGGGACTACAAGTTGTATGGCCGATATTCTCCTGCCAAATCACACATAAACGCACATGGTAAATACTGAAACGGGAAACCGGGGGCGACTGATGTGGCGACGGCCCGTCGAGCAGCGGGCAGAAGCCTCAATAAACATCGTACTTTATTAGCGCGGCTTAGGGACTGACTGGCTTGCCCGTCCCGCCTGGGACCAATCCGATTTGAATGTTCCTAATCGTCTCTCATAAAATTATGATAATAACAAAAAATAATACGATAGGCTTTCGGTGTTTTTTTTCGGATTTTTTCTCCTTTCGCAGCGAAAGTCTAATCAAATCTGTTGTTGCGCTGATGGCGAGAAGGGGGAAAGATTCACCCTCGGAGAAAGCGACCCGAACCGGAGAGCTCATAGCCAGGATCAAAAGCAGATCCACCTGATTGAAGTATCACCAGCTCGTTTTTTCGGGTTTAAATTTTGTTTTATTCGAAACACTTGTACCGGGCGCGTCCTTTTCGATCTGTCAGTTAGCTGAGGCAAGAGGATTGCGAGGTCTTACCTCACGGTTTATCTAATGCGTTTTTTTCTCTCTATTGGTTGGTTCGTTCGGGTTCACCGGGAAGAATCTCCTGGGTCGGCTATTGTGGAGTGTTGATGAACGCGAACAAACCGTGACGAACTGGGTGAGTGCGGTTTTCACCATCGGCAATGGAAATTTATGTTTTCTCAAGTGGCTCTTGGTTCTGCATCCTGGACTGCTTGCTTTTGTTAGACTTTTCGATGTCCCTCGAAAAAAAAAAAATAAAAATAAAGGGTGACGACGTTGGCTTGTTCAAGTGGTCTTTTGGTGTTGTCATTTTTGAACGAGCTAAAATTCACACGGTCGGTGTCGGATCAGATGTAAAATGTGTTTGTCCTTTTGTCACATTTACCAGGGACAACAGAACCAAGAGGGCTGCGAATGGTAAAACTGTAGGTGGGTTAATAACAGGGAATAGACATTGGGTCTTGTGATTTGATTAGGATTGTGGGCTGAATTCTTTATATTTCTAAAGATCTAAGATCTGAACATCCAACGGAAATATTCAGACATTGAATTATATCTGTCCTGTTTCTGTAAATAAACGATGAGTAACGTTACTGAGTGGGATTTATAATAAAATACTGATCTAAAATTGATAATCAATCCTAATTTGGTTACTACTAAATACTAAATACTAAAGATTAATTTGGCTCTAAACAGCTGTGGTCAGGCACGTACCCAAAGGGGGGGGGGGGGGCAAGGGGCCCTGGTCCCTCTCGAAATCGGAAATTATAGATTGCTTTTTACATACTATTCACACATTTATTTCCTATACATAGACAACTTTTTGGTTAAAGATTTTGCTTTCAAAAAAAAACTTTAGGAGGCAAACGGCGAAGGAAACCAAACAAAAGTTATGATATGATATCATAAGTCTAGCGCTCCTTTAGATTGCACCGTGAAATTGTGTTTTCGAGAATTTCGTAGTGATCAAGACTCCACTATCGATGAAGCCCGTAGCGGCAGGTACTTTGATGCGCTTACAAAGGACAATGTCAAAACTACACGAGATGGTGCTGGTGCTGGATGACTGGAAATAGAAGGTGCGCGAACCAACAGATGCAACAAGGATTAGTTCATAGCGCACTTACCATATTTTAAGGAATATTCTGCAGATGAAAAAGATATCCGCTGGATGCCGACCAACGCGAGCGCACTTCGGAAACGTGTTAGACTATGCTGCTGCAAATTCGGTTGGACTTTTGGGTAACTGTTGACAAAACCCGAATCCATTATTACACGCCAAGAAATCTAATGATTATCCGACAATGAACTAAAGCCGGAATGAGTGTTCCGAGGCAGTCTAGGGAGGCTCAATGGGCTCATGACGTCGGTTATCTGGGAATGTCATGGCATACTTTTCATGAACTGCCTTGAAAAAGAAAAAAATAAACCATCGACAGTGAATCAATATGCGTGCATTATTGGAGCAATTGTATAACGAAAAGATAGACAGTGTGCCTGTACATAAGAGCAACGCAATCATCGACGATTCCAATTGCTTCCCCATCCACATTATTCACCAAATTTGGCTTCCTCGAACTATCACGATCTCCTTGCGCTTCTGTGTTCCATACTATCAAGAAATCGATGAGAGTTTCATGTAGGAGTTTTCAACCGCTACTACCTGACATTGGGAATTTATTTTTGATCTGGGCCCCTCCCGAAACGAAACCCTGGGTACGGGCCTGGCTGTGGGATGATAGTAGAATGTAAGTAATTTTATTTTTTAGCTATTTTTAGCCAAATACGAGCTTTTCTCCCAAATAGCATAACCGTACATCAGCTCTTTTTATTTTATTTTATTTAAGTTCTAACGGATGAATAAAATACCATTTTTGTGAATATTTTTAGAGCCATCGTTTAAACAAATAAACTTTAATGTTTTGCATAGTACAAAGTATCATTCGCCCAACTGTATTTAACATTGTTTTTTTTGCATGGAAAAATATTGAGAACTAAATCGGTGAAGAACTATTTCGAGTACTCGTTTGAGAAATCATGATTTGCGGTGTCCACTGTATCTTAGCACAAAATTCTCAGAAGTCAAAAAATCCAAGTAACATAGTTTTAATAGATGTTTTTATACATCCCTACGATTTTATTTGAAATATTTTAAATTTTTTGTTGTATTTTTGGTAGTTGTCAAATCTGCGATTTTTTACGAACAAATCCGCCACTTTGTAGCTGTAAAACCTCCTCAAAGTAAAAAAAAAACGAAATTTGAAAATAATTGATGGAGTAATTTTTAAATCACGATGGATACGGACTTTTAAAACGCCCATTCGAAAAAAATGCGTTTAATGTTCATTGTCGAAGGAAACAATTTATTTTTCTAGCGGGCGGATGGGGTCGAACACTTTCGAAAAATCATTTTTTTTTATTTTTTTTAAATAACTATTTATTGGAATATGAGTTACAATTAAATTATTAAGATTTAAATTGGGTGTTCAGCCACAAGTGGTGACTTTTCAGCTCTATTATATATATAATTTGGTTATTACCATGAGGACATCATTTGCTTCCGCAATTCTGAGATTTTTGTGTAGGGAAAATTCTAAACCTACTTGTATTATGTAATGGGGAAAAGGAACTTACATACTAACTTACTAACTAATACAAAGAGCGAGTCGATTCAATTGAAGATTGTATCGATTTTTGTCGGAATTTGTTTATAATATTATGTGACATTACATCTAATGGTTCTATATTTGTGAGTCTGTGTAACTCATTTGTACTAATCCAGGGAGGACGCTTCAAAATCATTTTCAGAATTTTATTCTGAATCCTTTGAAGCGTTTTCTTCCTGGTGGAACAACAACTTGATCAAATTGGTACTGCATAAAGCATGGCTGGTCTGAAAATTTGTTTATAAATTAACAATTTGTTTTTTAGACAAAGCTTAGAATTTCTGTTTATAAGAGGATATAAACATTTAATATATTTATTACACTTTGTCTGGATTCCTTCAATGTGATCCTTGAAAGTGAGATTTTTGTCATACGTTAAACCTAAGTATTTAGCTTGATCAGACCATGTCAATTCCAAGCCATTCAATTTGAGAATGTGACTATTGTTTGGTTTAAGAAAAGAAGCTCTTGGCTTGTGAGGAAAGATAATTAATTGCGTTTTTGCTGCATTTGGTTTAATTTTCCATTTTGACAGATAATCACTGAAAATATTTAAACTTCTTTGTAGGCGACTGCAGATCACTCTTAGATTTCTACCTGTGGCTAACAGACTTGTGTCGTCACAGAATAGCGATTTCTGACAACCAACGGGTAGATTTGGAAGATCAGAAGTGAAAATATTATACAAGATTGGAGCTACGCTCGAACCCTGCGGAACACCGGCTCGTACGGGTAGTAATTCAGATTTACAATTCTGATAGCTAACCCGAAGAGTACGATAAGTTAAATAATTTTGAATCATTTTGATCAAATAAATAGGAAATCAGACATTTTTGCTATTAAACCTTTGTGTCTGTCGAATGCCTTTTCTATGTCTAGAAAAGCAACTCCAGTGGATAACCCAGAAGATTTATTTGCTTTTCATGTTCGTTGATTAGTAGTTGAATGTTCATGACGAAATCCAAACTGCTCTGGTAAAAAAATTGAATTCTCATTTATATGAGTCATCATTCTCAACAAGATAATTTTTTCAAAAAGTTTACTGATAGAAGAAAGTAAGCTAATTGGTCGATAACTTGATGTTTCTGCTGGGTTTTTATCAGGTTTCAGGATAGGAATTACTTTAGCGTTTTTCCATCTTTTTGGGAAGTAAGCTAATGAAAAACACTTGTTGAAAATTTTAACCAAGAGTCTCAAGGCAACATCGGGAAGATTTTTCATAAGAATATTAAAAATTCCGTCATTACCAGAAGCCTTCATGTTTTTATGTTTCCTAATAATTGATTTAATTTCATCAAAATTCGTCTCAATAATGTCATCTTATGATAACACTTGGGTTGAAATATGATCATATTTCCGTGAGACTTCATTTTCAATAGGACTCACAACGTTCAAATTAAAATTGTGTGCTGCTGAGCAAGTTTTTGAGCTTTTTCGCCATTTGTAAGAAGTATTTGATTTCCTTCCTTGAGAGCAGGGGTTGGTTTCTGAGGTTTCGTAAGAACCTTAGAAAACTTCCAGAAAGGTTTAGAATATGGTTTAATTTGTTCAACTTCTTTAGCGAAATTTTCATTTCGCAAAAGAGTAAATCTATGTTTAATTTCTTTTTGTAAATCCTTTTACTATGTTTTTCATAGCAGGATCACGAGAACGTTGATATTGTCGTCGACGAACATTCTTCAACCGAATGAGCAGTTGAAGATTGTTATCGATGATAGGAGAATTTAATTTAGTTTGAGCTTTGGGAACTGAAAGATCTCTAGCTTCGATAATGTAATGATTCAAATTATCAATTGCTGTGTCGATGTCCGCAGAATTTTCTAAAATAGTTTCATGATTCACATGATTTTCAATGTGAGATCTGTAATCCAACCAATTAGCTCTATGATAGTTGAATATAGAACTAATTGGATTAAATGAAGCTTCGTTGGAAAGGCCGAATGTTACAGGAAGATGATCTGAGTCAAAGTCAGCATGTGTAATCGGTTCACTACAAATGTGACTTTGATGCGTTAGAACTAGATCAATTGTAGAGGGGTTTCTCACGGAAGAGAAACAAGTAGGATTACTGGGATGAAGAACTGTGAAGTAACCAGCTGAGAGTTGATTAGGAAATATTTTACCATTACTGTTATTTTGCCTACAATTCCACTGGACATGCTTAGCATTTAAGTCCCCTATTTCGAAAAATTTCGATCGATATCTTGTGAGTTTTTGCAAATCGCGTGTAAAGAAATTTAATTGTTCGCCGGCGCATTGGAATGGCAAATATGCTCCAGCGATGAAATAAATTCCATGAATGGTTTCAACTTCGATCCCCAAGCTTTTAATAACTTTAGTATTGAAAGAAGATAAAATTCTATGTTTAATTTGCCGTTGGACAAAAATGGCAACTCCACCACACATTCCAGTAAACCTGTCAAACCGGTGAACCACATAATGTGGATTACTTTTCAATTTGACATTTGGTTTGAGAAAAGTTTCTGTCACAATAGCAATATGAATTTTGTGAACATTGAGAAAATTGTAAAATTCATCTTCACTCGATTTTAAAGATCAAGCATTCCAATTTAAAATATTCAAATAATTATTTAGCATCACTGTTAAATTTTAAATTCATTAAAATATTATTTGCAAATTGATATCCGATTTGAAATGCTTCAAAAAGTGATGAAGTCGAATTCAATTGGATGATCATTTGAAAAAGTTGATCTTGTAGGTAGATCATTTTATTTTCAGTTATATCGCCTAAATCGATTTCATTTAAAGAAGCAAATGGCATTGAAGGAATATTTGTAGGTAGACTGCCATTAGAAGAAGATGATTTGGCCGATTTACCTATTAATACATTGTTTTCGTTAGAAGATGAACTGCAAGGCGGTCCTGTGTTTTGATTATTCACAGTAGAAGAATTAAGTGGTAGATTTCTACCTGTTATACTAGCGTAACTGATATTAGAAGAAGATGATGACGAGGTCGATCTACCTGTTAATAAATTGTTTTCCTTAGAAGACGAATTGGAAGGCGTATCTGTTTTTTGTTTTAAATTGGAAGAAATAAATGCCTTAGAAGAATTTGGCGTGGCATTTTTAACGGATTTTTGATTTTCAGGTATGTTCTGTAAATTTAAGGTCGTTGATTTGACTTGTTGTCTAATCGAACGAGCGTTTAAAATTTTTTCCCTGACAGGACATTTCAAATAATTGGATTTCCATCGCAAACACATGAACATGAAAATTTATCAGTGGTTTCATTCATTGGACAAACGTCTTTCGAATGCGATTTAGCACAATTCAAACACCGTATATCCATATGACAATTTTTGGTTCCATGACCGAAGCCTTGGCAAAGACGACATTGCGTTAAGTTTGCAATACGATTATGCCGTTTATAATGCTCCCAATGAATTTAATTGTGGGAAATGAAACGTACTTTTTCTAAAGTTTTCAAATTGTTTACATCACTTCGATTGAAGTGTATTAGGTAAAGTTCATGGGAAATTCCAGAGCATGGTTTAGAAGTACCATTCGCTCTTTTTTCATAAGTATTACTTGGGAAGGGGCAAAACCAAGCAATTCTTTTAGTTCATTTTTAGTTTTATCAGTACTTTGATCATTTGATAAGCCTTTCAAGACAGCCTTGAAGGGTCTGTCTGATTTTATATCATATGAATAAAATTTATGAAGTTTCTCGGACAAATATCGGATAAGACGTTCGTATTCTTCCAATCCATCAACCAAGACTCGACATTCTCCTCTTCGTCCGATTTGAAATGAGACTTTTACTTCCGGGAGAAAAGTAGAAAGCTCAGTACGGAATGCTTTGAAGTCGGAAATCATCACCGTCACTGGTGTGGCATAGATTGTTGTTTCTTCCCAGAACGACAAGCGTCCATTTTGGGAATTTTTGAAGAATTTTCTTCTATGTCGCTACAATCGGATTCAGGAAGAATCTCGTAAATATTGTTAGACGGCATAGAATCAACGGAAGGGAAATCCGTCCGTTGTCTTTTAGTTTTACATTCAGATTCTATAAGATCGTGAATGTTATTAGAAAAATGTTGAGTAACGGATTGTGATTTATTCCGTATTGAATTATTTTTAGCCTTAGGCTTGTTGCCTTTCCGGTTGGACGCAGGCATTTTTGAAATGAATGGAATTTTGAATTTTGAAGTTTGAATAATAGTTCTTTGAATAGCTAGCCTTAAAAAAGGCTGATTAATTTCTTAGTCTCTCTAATATCACTCTTTGTATAGCCTTGAGAAAGACTGACTAATTGTTAGTCTTTAAAAAGACTGTTAGTGATTCAGGTAGCCTTGAAAAAGACTGAAGCTTTGAATCAATGAAACTCTAGGTAGCCAGAAAAAAATTCCAGGAGCCAAGAGCTATACGCGTGCGGTGCGAACAACTGTTCAACACCGACTGTGTATAATAGATTATTTACCAGTCCCAGGTCTGATCATTTAGAAATTCTCTGTACAATTTCAGGTGAACAGTAACAGTAACAAAGTAGCAACCAGGGGTAGTCGTTCAAGCTCAAATGAAATTACTGCCGGGCGAATGATGCTACGGGGTGGCAGCCCTATTCGTTCCGCATGTAACGTATATTTTGAACATCATTATCCTCAATAGTGCCTTAATTCCGTTTAGGATTTTATTATTTCCGCATATCCCGACCTCTTTCCTTGTCTACTAACTTAATCATATGATTTGTATCGAGATCCAGTGGAGCCCGTGACTAATGGTCATCAACTGTCGGAATAACAATTATGCTCTTTCTTAGTAACGTAGCCTTGGGCAGAGTTTGGAATCCTTGATAATTGCATAAATAAGAATGACTAGCTTCTCATGAGCATTTGTTTTTAGATTTGTTTTTGTTCATTTGGCACATTGCGAAGAAAAACTACTGACAGAATACTTCAGTTTAGCTCGGCTCTGCATTTGAGAGTATTTGCACTATTTTTTTCGACAGTACTAACTAAGTCACTTCGGCTACCAGAAGTTCTACAGTTACTGTTTTACTACACATCATTTTGCCATTCCTATTCAATTCCTCAGCACTCTTCATCTCCATCAGTATCCTGAGCCCAGCTATTATCCTTAGTGTTCCTAGAACAATTCCGTTGCTGTATTTCACATCCTTCCGGCAAACCTTACCAATTTATCAACGCAATGTCAAATCATCTAACAACATTCCTTCCGCGAAGCCGCTTCGGAGTGTGCATCCTGTTGACCCTAACGGTGCAGCTTCACACCGCAACACTGTTCGCCAATAAACGAGATTTTTTTATCAATCACCTAAAATCGATTTATTGACTCTCCCTTCTGACAAGCGGAATAGTTTTGCCCTTCTTGCTTTTGGCCGGGAGCGATGTGCGAAAAAAAAAACGAAATCATCAAACAACAAAATCATGAGCATAATTTATTACATGCATGATGCAATCGGAAAGCGGAAGCTCTGGAAAGAGGATGCTTGTTAGCGCCATCAAATCGTTGTTTTTCTGCTTTCGATCAAATATTATTCGGTGGTCGGTTCGTCAAATCAAATCAAATCAAATCAAAATCGTGTGTATATGCGGTCCTTTTCGTACCGAGTCACACGCAGGAAGTCGATGGGAAAATGAATAAAAAGTGATTTTCCCGGTTGTGACAATTGACGACTGGTCGATGTCTTTTGTTAAACGAATGGATGGATGAATGGATGGACACATGCGGCGGACGACGACGGCAGCCGGCACCGTTGGTTGTCCCTCTCCAGAATGGTAATTGTTGTCTCTTTTAACCCCGGTGCTGATGACTCGGACGACGATGATTTGATTAACCGGCGTCGAGTGCATTTATTAGATTGATTGATTCTGTTGACAGCATCTTTTTTTTTTGTTGTCGTTTGGGTGGGGTGTAGTTTTTTTTTGCAGTTGGTTGCATCATGATTCTTAACGTTGGGATTTTTTTCGACGCAATTTGTTAGCAATTCGTTCATCGATAAATATGTCGGCTTCGTCACAGTAGATCAAGTAATCGGTTGATCACTATTCTATCCGCCCAGCAAACAACCGTTTCGTTAAAACTATTGTCCCCATCGGAGGCGGAATTGTAATCGCATCAATGTCATCAAAATTCTGCAAAGGAACCATGTCCATGTCCGCTTTCAATAAAGTACTCGAACTATCTCCGTGGCGGTGTTTTCCGACTTCCGGAAGAATTGCTACCGCTTTCGATGGATGGCGATATGATGATGATGACGACATCAACAAGGAAAACGATCCCAAAGCACTCATCAGTTATGGCACTTTTGGGATTCCACATCGGATCCTGTCATCGTCGATGAACAAAAAAAAATGCACGCCAAACCTTGCCAGGAAACCGACTTAATCCCTCCGCTAAGGACCATCGAATCGAGCCAACATTTGGCCATCGTTGCCAAGGATGAGACAACATAATCGTAAAATTTTATGACAAACATAAGTCTGGCATGGCATATGAATCCGGCATCCACTTTCACCACAGAGCTGGGCTGCTAGTTCCGTGCACTCCTGTCCCCAAATACCGTAGACTATTGTCATGAAACTGGCAAGTAACCAGAAAAAAGAAGCAATTGATTCCAACTGATATTATGCAAGCAAGCAAGCATCCGAAACAATAACGATTTCCCGCCCTTCGGTCGGAGCCCGTGGAAAATCCAACACGAGGACGAATTATTCCGACGAAGATCTGCGCTCTCAAATCACCCCAACCGTTCGTTCGTCCGCCCACGATGGATTCGGACGAACGCTCGACACGCAATAGCGGAAATCGAACATCGAGACATGATACGAAGAGTGATTGAGGCTCGTAAAAATGCTTCACCAAATAATAGTTTTGCTCGTAAAACGTCAGGAACTCGGTGCTTGTACGATGCTAGTCGAATTAATAAGATATATGCGTAGTATTTCGGGGACGTTTTTTTTTGGTTAGGTGGGTTTTCAATATACGATATGCATTCGTTTGAGTTAATTGATTTTTTTTCATTGCAATGGCTTGCATACATGCTTGTAGATTAGGATGAATGAAATAGTATTAATAAGTTTTAATCAGTTCGCATTCACATCTTATCCAAGTCAGTCGATAAAACAAAACCGCTTAACAGTTCGGCTGAAAAGTTCGTATCGTTTAATAGAAACACACATTTTTTTGCCAAATTTCGTTTTTATTATTCAACATAATTGCCATCAGAGGCGATACAGCGATTATAGCGATCTTCCAACTTTTCGATACCATGTTTGTAGTACGATTTGTTCTTTGCCTCAAAATAGGCCTCAGTTTCAGCGATTACCTCTTCATTGCTTCTAATTTTTTTACCAGCGAGCATTCTCTTGAGGTCTGAGAACAGGAAAAAGTCACTGGGGGCCAAATCTGGAGAATACGGTGGATGAGGGAGCAATTCGAAGCCCAATTCGTTCAATTTCAGCATGGTTTTCATCGACTTGTGACACGGTGCATTGTCTTGATGAAACAAAACTTTTTTCTTCTTCAAACGAGGCCGTTATTTTGAAATTTCGTCCTTCAAACGCTCTAATAACGCTATATAATAGTCACTGTTGATGGTTTTTCCCTTTTCAAGGTAGTCGATGAAAATTATACCATGCGAATCCCAAAATACAGACGCCATAACCTTACCGGCCGATTGTTGAGTCTTTCCACGCTTTGGGTTCGGTTCATCGCGTGCAGTCCACTCAGCTGACTGTCGATTGGACTCCGGAGTGAAGTGATGGAGCCATGTTTCGTCCATTGTTATATATCGACGAAAAAAATCGGTTTTATATCGATATAACAGCTCCAAACACTGCTCAGAATCATCAATTCGTTGTTGTTTTTGATCGATTGTGAGCTCACGCGGCACCCATTTTGCACAAAGCTTTCTCATATCCAAATATTCGTGAATAATATGTCCAACACGTTCCTTTGATATCTTTAGGGTGTCAGCTATCTCGATCAACTTCACTTTACGGTCATTGAAAATTATTTTGTGGATTTTTTTCACGTTTTCATCGGTAACAGCCTCTTTTGGACGTCCACTGCGTTCATCGTCTTCGGTGCTCATATGACCAGTACGAAATTTTGCAAACCACTTACGAATTGTTGCTTCGCCCGGTGCAGAGTCTGGATAACACTCATCAAGCCATTTTTTGGTATCAGCGGCACTTTTTTTCATCAAAAAGTAGTATTTCATCAACACACGAAATTCCTTTTTTACATTCCATTTATACACGTATCTTTTGAAGGTTGGTACTAACTGAAAATGGTATGGATTTATTTTCAGTAGCGCCCTCTCATAGAAACGATACGAACTTTTCAGCCGATCTGTTACGTTCGGGACGGAAGAATCCAAGTACAGTATTGTGTAGTGAACAATAAAACGATCTCGAAATGAGTGAATCAAACGAAAAAAGCTACCACCGCTACGAAAGAATACAATTATTGTTGACTTCAGGCAGTGCAAAATTCGACCTTCGATACGAGAACTTGAAGGTTTGCTCAGGGAGCAAATGCATCTTGACATTAAACGTGTGCATTTACTTCAATGCAATAAGACAAATAATGTTGCTTACATCCAGTTTTATAAAAAGTTGGATGCAATTCAATTCACAAAAGACAATAACAATATGCACTATGTGGAACACGAAAACCTTAAGTACAACATTCCAGTATATATGGAAGATAGTGCTATAGAAGTGTGTGTGCATGATCTTCCCTCAAGCGTCATCGATCCTTATATTCGCAAAACTATGTCCCAGTATGGAGAGATTCTCTCCATCGATAAAGAAAAACCATCAGTATCCCGTATAGAACAAAGTACACCAGCTGCAGTTAACAACCTACCCAATGCCTGTCAAAAAAGTAACGGTTGTTCCGCCAATAACAGTGATGCCGAACCAATGGACGGGATATATGATGTATATATGATGAGAAATGTCTCATGTGAAGTCGAGGATACCAACATAATTCTCATATTTGTTTGTAACATAGGTATTACACCTCGAGCTATTGCTCGCTTGACAGTTTTATTTGATTGATTGTCTCACAACCGCACATCGCTTGCCGGAACAGGAGTTTTATAGAAAACGAGGTAAAGCAAAGTTTGACCCGCCCATAGCTCAACGACTCAGTCAAACGACTAATGTGGTTGAAATTTAACTCCACGCGTAACGTATCTACGATTCGTATGTACTCAATGGAACCCGGCGAATGACCAAAATTAGGTTAAAGCCGGGTATAAATAAACGATATATATACTCAATGGAACACAGTTCTATTAGATTTGATCAAATAAAGTTCAAGCTTTCTCTTCTTCCTATTTACTATCATATTGATCACAAACAGTAAATGAATAATAACATCATGAGGCTTAATCGGCTGAGGGGAAATCCACTTGGAATATTGAACTTGTTCCACGATCGTCAGCAATGCTATCTTCGAACTACGTCATTCTGGAACAAATATTTAATTTCGAGACATTTTTAAGAAATATACTAACTCTGGCGAGCTTTCATTACGTTAGGAGTGAACTGATTAAGGATTAGCGCTTCACAAATGTAAAAATTTGTTTTGATCCTAGTTGTGTAATGATACCTTTCCTATATCTTTAATATTTTCTTGAATATTGCTAAAATCCTTCAAAAACCTTTTCATTAAATCTGAGAAAAAATAAGAAACCTTTCCAAAGTGTAAACTGGTTTAAGACTTTAAACACACTTCCCCCTGTATCTCCGGAACCGAAATTCAGATCCAGATGAAATTCAATAGCGAAGATCTTTCACGTCGTGAGTGACATTATTCGACACATATTCCACTTGAAAAGCTGAATCGAATGCTTTATGACATAATTTTTCCTGGTCCGAAATGCCATGTTAGAGCAATGCAATCGATTGTCGTAGATTTTTTTTTCTCATTCCATGATTAGAGTTTGATTTTCTTTGGCCAGGTAGATTGCAATTGCGTGTTCTTCTTTTCCATCTTGAGTTCATGCTGAACGAAATTTCGAAAGTGTTTATCCACTCAAGCCCATTCACAGTAACTACGTGAGTCAGAGTGGAGGAAAATGGAGGTGCATGAAATGTTCGAAATCAAAAAAAAAATTTTGATGCCAAAAGTCTTAGAATTGCATGAAACGTCGAGATTTATTGTCATCTCGAAAATTTTTTTTTTGAGAATATCGACTTTCTTAGACTTAGTAAAAATATCAAAGTCCCAGAAAGTCGATTTTTTCAAAAAAATTTTTTTTTGAGATAACACTAAATCTCGACGTTTCATGCAATTTTAGGATTTTTTAGCATCAAAAAAAATTTCGATTACGGAAATTTCATGTACTCCCCCCTATGGTACTTTTTCAAGATCGAAAATTTTCAAACCTTAGCTCAAATTTTGCATGAGGACATTTTTCGATGTGCTTAAACTTTTGAGCACTAGCGCTTTACGAAATTAGAGGTGATCCCAAAATAGTTAGTTAGTTAGTTTTCTTTATTAAAGAGACTTTCAGCCGGTGGCTGGTTCGTCTCTGAACATCCCAAAATATTGGCACCCTTATATGTATAAGAACGGTAAAAATCAACGCGTTTTGTCGGTTACGTCACTTATACAATCATATCTCCGGAACAAAAAGTCAAAGCCGTTTGATCTTTGAACTTGATCAATGGCCCAACAGTAGCATTCAAACGAGCCCAAGTTTGTTAAAATCGGTTCAGCCATCTCTTAGAAAATTGAGCGCGTTCAAATATCTTCTAAAAGTGCACACTCACACACACACACACACACACTCACACACACATACACACACACACACACACACACACACACACACACACACACACACACACACACACACACACACACACACACACACGAGCTGAGTCGGACCTCGGCTCGAAAGTTAGTTTTTGCAGTGATTGTATAGCCTTTCTAAATGAGAAAGGCAAAAAGAGTTGAATAAGAGAAACTAGTGGAGTAATAATAAAGAGTAGAACAGAGTAGTAAATAGACGTAGAGTGGAGATAAGGAGTAAAGTAGAGAAAAAAATTGGAGTAAAAGAATGAGTAGAGTTAAAACAGGAGGAAGAGAATAGAAGTGTTGGAGTAGAATAGGAGTAGATTTGGCGTAGAATATGAGTAGTGTAGGAGTAATATTGGAGTTATGTAGAAATAGTGTAGAAGCAGTGTATGAGTAGAGTAGGAGTACTGTAAGTGTAGTATAGAGTAAAGTAGAACTAACGTTGGAGCCGAGAAGGAGTAGAGTAGTAGTAGAGTAGAAGTAGAACAGAAATAGACTAGAAGCAGCGGAGTAGAGCAGGTGTAGAGTAGGAGTAAAACAAGGGTAGGGTAAGAGTAGAGAAGAAATAGAGTAGGAGAAGAGTAGGAGTATACGAGCAGAGTAAGTGTAGTATAGGAGTTGTGTAGGAGTACTCTAGGAGTACTGTAGGAGTGCTGGAGTAGAGTAGGATTAGAGTAAGAGTAGTGTAGGAATAGAGCAAAAATAGAGAAGGAGTAGAGTAGGAGTGGAGTAGGAGTAGAGTAAGAGAAAGAGTAGAGGAAAAGTAAAGCAGTCAGCCCATCGGACTGGCTTGGCCAATCTCTCGATGCTCCCTACCTCTCGATCTCCCAACCTGTGAATCCCGGAATAGTTATTTCGGGGCCACGAACCGCTCATTATTCGGTCAGAAATTGTTCCTAGAAGTACGTGTTGTTGTGTAGCTTCAAGTTAAGAATAATTATGATTCTAAATCGATACATAGATTGTGCTTTCGTATTTGTCTTTCTCTTACAAAAAGGCTATGTAATCACTGTGAAAACCTACCTTCTAACCGAGGCTAGGAAGGCCGGATGTCATATACCACTCGACTCAGCTCGACGAACTGAGCAAATGTCTGTGTGTATGTGTGTGTGTGTGTGTATGTAACAAAAATGTGCACTCGATTTTCTCGGAGATGGATAGACCGATTTTCACAAACTTTGATTTAAATGAAAGGTCTCTAGGTTCCATAGGTTGCAATTGAATTTTACCCGTATCGAGCTTCCGGTTTGGGAGTAACGGGGTAAAATGGTCAAAAAAATGACCAAAAAATGCACTAAATTTTCTCAGAGACCGCTCAACCGATTCTCTTCAACAAAGATACAAATTAAAGGTCTTATAGTCCCAGAGGTTGCTATTGAATTTCATCTGGGTTCGACTTCCGGTTCGGGAGTTACGGGGTAAGTTTTGCAAAATAACCTAAAAAAGTTCAATCCAAATTTCATCTGGATACGACTTCCGGTTCTGCAATTACAAACTGATAGTTATAAAAATTTCATTTTCAGGGGTGTGTTTTTATAAATGACACGGAAAATTTAATCAAATACATTCAAAAAGCCGTATAGTTCTTGAATTGAACAAATTTGGTTATTTGATGATCAAATACATTGGTTTTGGGTATAACGAATCTTTCAGATTTCGAGGGAACGGAAACAAGTGATCGTGTGCTTCAAACCGGACATCACTCCAATTTAGAATTTAGAATCTTAGAAGCAGATGATCCAATTTTCACAAACTCTGATTCAAATGAAAGGTCTTGTGATCCCATACAAAATTTTGTTTGGATAGGACTTCCGGTTTCGGAAAAAATGCGCAAATGCGTTTGCGCAAAAAATGGAAATAAGCGTACTAATTCTACTACTAAGCGTACACACCAAAAAAATTTGAATTTTACAGGTGACTTAATCCCTTATACGATGTAGTTCATAAAGACCTAATTTGTCAAATGACGGAAAATCCCATTTGTAATGACTTAATGTTAGATGAGCTTGAATTTTACTGGTTTCGACTGTAACTTGCGTTCTGCTAGCAGGTGCGACTGTATGAATTTAAATGCACCTTTTACCAGCCGAGCAGATGCATGCTTCTGTGGCTCAGTCGATTAACAGACGTACTTGCGATCCAATGATTCTCGGTTCAAGTCGCGACGGTTGCTCTTAGTTTTTTTTATTTCAATAAATTTCTTGTATGGAGTTTTAGACACAATATTAAATGTTCTTCCACGTAAATTTGCGTGAGTTTCGACGCTCCATTTATGTGCATCTAATAAGATGTAAAATCACAGGGTTTTTTTTAAGTGTGTACGATTTTTTTCTCAAAGACGGTGTAACCGATTTTTACAAGCTAAAATTCAAATGAGTAATCTTATGATTCTACACAAAACTTTACAATTTCATATGGATCCGACTTCCGGTTTCGGAATTGTAGAGTAAAGTGTGTAAAAAATGATATACCATCACACATAACAAAAATTCTAAATCGACATCAAAACTTCTCCAATCGGTAGTCATTATCAGTAGACGGACAAACAGAACGATCCGGGTTATGCCTTCAAGAATCGAAGGAAATTATTTTGAAGAATACCACAGTATTATATATGATAGAATGATTGATATGAAAAAGGCATCATTACACCGCTAGTGGTATAAAAAAGGTTTTTTTTAATTGTTGGTCATTTTCCGTTTATGCTAAGCAGTTTTCGAAATAGAGTGTAAATATATTTTCAGCGAATAAAACTAATTTTCAATGACCGCGAACAACTATTATGGATCCAAAAGGGTTCGTGATATGAAAAAGTTGGGAACCACTACATTCCAAGAAAAATTGAAATTTAACAGGTGACTTAATCTCTCATACGATGTAATTCATAAAGACTTAATTTGTCAAATGACTGAAGATTTTATTTGTAATGACTTAATGTTAGATGAGCTTGAATTTTACTGGCTTCGATTGTAACTTGCGTTCTACTACCAGATGCGACTGTATGAATTTAAATGCACCTTTTACCAGCCAAGTAGATGCATGCTTCTGTGGCTCAGTCGATTAACAGACGTACTTGCGATCCAATGATTCTCGGTTCGAGTCGCGGCGGTTGCTATCAGTATTGATTTTTTTTATTTAAATGAATTTCATGTCATGGAGTCTTAGACACAATATTAAATGTTCTTCCACGTGAATTTGCGTGAACTGCGACGCTCCATTTATGTGCATCTTATAAGATGTAAAATCACAGGGATTTTTTTAAGTGTGTAGTCTAGGACATCGAGGAGAGCAAAATTTAGTTCAACAAGCTGTTCTGAGAACCTCGTCAAAAATTTTACTGTTATACTTATAGAAAAGATTAAATTTACGTTCGCAGTAAATACATGCATATCATATTTTCTCTGTTGAGAACAGAATATTCATTTCATCCATTTATATGGAAATGAATGTTTAGTGTCTATTATGCTGTTGAATTCGGTCGAATAAACTGTAAATGATTGATATTTACATGTTTTTGGATGTATTTTTTTCGGTGTGTAGGTATCAGGTCATTCTCGTTGGTGGTGGCGAGTGCATTGCCTACCAAATGATTACATCAATGCTTTCTCAATAAATTTTAATTCCGAAAAAATTCCTCAGTTTTACAATGACTGAGTGGAAACATATATTACAGAAGCCAAATGAATAATAAACAGATGACCATTTCCATTACCCTGAGCAGTGGTTGACACAGTTCTACCGTAAAACTGGGTTGATAAGCGTGTATCGAACAACGGTCTAAATGCTAGCCGCCTCACGACCAGTACCATATATCCAAACATCTTCACTGTTCGTCAGACAACAAACACTAGTCTTCTCGCTCTATACCTACTTTCCGCTCAAGCGTTTGGTAGGAGAGTATCTTTATAATCGCTTGTTACCTTTCCTACTGTGCCAGACGCTGCTTATCAACCCAGTTTTGCAGTAGGACTGTGTCTACCACAGCTCAGGGTTGCGAAAATGGTAAAGCGTATGCACGGATTGCATCAGAACGCAGGTTCGAGTCCTGTCGCTGAGCGTATCTTTTCCCAAAAAGTCATCTTTTCTAAGAGCTTATAATTCCTTTGGCTTATCCAATATATGTTTTCACTCAGTCATTACTAAACTGAACTTAGTCATGGTGACTTTACGTCAAACCAACTAAAAAATAATAAATCGGTTAAAAATTCTTTCTTTTTCTGTATATATACTTGCGCTTTATTTCTAGTGGAATAGATTTTAGAAGACAATTCACGACTTACCTAATCTCAATAAATAGGAATGTTGAGTATATTATTCGAGAATTCCATAAAATTGAGAAAATATTTTTAGGGAAGTAGCTTATAAATACTTGACTTTTACAAATAGCAGACACCGCCTCTCACCAAAGAACATGTCGATCGTCCCAAGACCAAAGGACCTATCTGCTAATGCCAGTTTCTCTTTGTTTTCTTTTTCTTTCGTGAATTATCAGATTGATTTTGTATTTGAAGCTTAATTCTTCGCGTAAGTTCCAAGCGTAAACCACAAACTTTTGATTGATATTGAAAGATTTGAAGAAGTTTCAATAACATCTTCGTAATAATCGAAAAAGAAAGTGACCAACGAGAGGCTCTCATTTGCAGTTAGGTCCTTTTGTCGTGGGACTATCGATGTATTCAACTCTTTAAAGAAATAATATGCGCTGTAACATTGCTATAGACAAATTCAAATGTTTTAATTGAAGGCTTTCAATTTAATATTGAAACAAAACTGTCTCAAAACTCACATTTCGGTTATTTGAATATTTAGAGCTATACAACAACACTAGTAATGGATCATTTCAGTAAAGCATTCGAAAATTTATTTATTCTGCAAAGTCTAAAGAATAATATTTTGCTTGCTTTATCATTTCAACCCTCGCACACTGTCACGCACCGAGCTGTCCGGAGCAAACATTAATGAAAATCTGTTTTGATAAGTAACAACATCGGGGCACAGAAAGCGAAACACAAACAAATGCAGAAAACCTTTCATGTACATTCGAAGCTACGGCACACCACGCCGTAGTATCATTTCCATCGGATTCCACTTGAATTTCACCCACTTGGAAAAATAACAGCAGAGCTGAACCAATTCAAGCCCATCCGGGCGCGGTTCTGTTTTGAAAGCGATTTTTCCTAAATTAGCATAATTCAGAGTGCTTCAACCCGTTTTTATCTGGAGGTACAAAAAACTGCGCCGAAACCGAACGGCAGACGATGGAGAAGGCCGAGTTCCAAATGTCCCACACCAACAAATCAACCCACCTTCTGTTTGATGGTAGATGCCGCGTAGCCGCCCGGAGGAAAGAAACGACGAAATCCTCTTAATTGTAGCTCTTTATTCTAGCAGAATAAAGAAAAGCAAGAAATCCTTCCTTCGGTCCAGCTGGGGTTCCGTACGCGAAAGGATTTAATGAAACGACAAATCATGATTCGTGTGACAGCCGAAAACTGCTAACTGGTTTCTATTCAACAGAGGGACTGTTGCATTTTAGGACACCTGTAGCGGACCTGGTTCCCATGATGCTACGAAAGGTGGAAATAGGCTGCTCCTAGCCTCCAGTCGGCGGTTCCAGTTCTAGGTCAATGACTGGATTAAGGGATACGAGTGCATATGGGTGGAAGGTAGGCCGGCAGACAGGCAGGCAGTGATTCAAGTGCTTGTGCAGTATTGTGAAATATTAAGGGCGAGTACCGAACCCACGTCAGGTGATGAGGCCTGAGCCTAGAACGAAACAAAGAAAAACTCTTACCCGATCTGAAAGATGCACTTATTGCGATACGTGGGAAAAGTGAAGTTGGGGACGGTACGGATTATTTATGGGACATGGGAAAAAAGTTGTATCCAGTTGAACGCACGATCTCCGAAAGGGGCAGGTGATAAGACGATGAGTAATCTTACAATGTTTCTGAAGTTTCTCAAGTCTGTATTAAGGTATTTGAAACCATTGACCAGACCTCACTTGAGTCACGAAAATTCAGGGTATCTGTCATGAACTGGTGGACAATGAACAAAGGCTCACTCTTAATTTCAAGGGATGCAATTTTCGATAAGAAGTTGAACCGAAATTCCCCCATTGAAATTAATTTAGAAAATAATTTGTGTTGTACCTACACCTATTTGTGTCATTAATTAAGTAATGAAAATACAGCCTTGATATTTTCTGACGTTGAGAAACGGAAAATAGGCTTAATAGGCTCAATAAGTTCAATAAGTTTGTAATAAAATGCATTTGAGTCTTACTTCTCTAAAGACAAACATATGCGCCATGTTATGGTGAAAGGAGAAAGGTACTGTTCAGTGAT
Source organism: Malaya genurostris (assembly GCF_030247185.1). Taxonomy (NCBI): domain Eukaryota; kingdom Metazoa; phylum Arthropoda; class Insecta; order Diptera; family Culicidae; genus Malaya; species Malaya genurostris. Next base: position 132,404,217 of record NC_080570.1, read on the forward strand.
AACAAACTTTACACTCAAAAGCGGGGTCTTAAGCTCGTTGCTGCTCAATTTCCTTTGATATTGAATGACAGATATAAATAATTTTAGACTCGTTTAAGACTAAAATTGGTTGTGGGTCGATTTCGAAGATCACATGGCTGACACCGTCACATGTGCTACACAAATTAGTATTTTTTTCTATCCGAATAATTATTTCAGATGATCATGTTCAAATGCGTAATTGCAAACACGCTTGGTTTGAGTAGTGATGCCGAATATGTGACGTAAACGCTGACATAGCATACTTTTGTGAACTACTCGAATCATTCTGAATAAATTGGTGTAAAAAATGAGCCCAAATTAATGTCAGAAATCATTCTAATAAAAAGGCAATAAATATTTTAATGAGACTGTGCCGATGAAAGAGAGAGAGACATTTTCACATCACTAGGTGGATTAAGAATAGGGTTTCACTCTTGCAATGAGAGGTAATAATGGCATCAACAGGTTGCAGTAGGAAACAATACCTTTCAACTTTTGTATTGTTTTTATTTTAATAACTATTTATTGGAATATGAGTTAAAATTAAATTATTGAGATTTAAATTGGGTGTTCAGCCACAAGTTGGATTACTGGGATGAATAACTGTGAGGTAACCAGCTGAGAGTTGATTATGAAGTATTTTACCATTACTGTTATTTTGCCTACAATTCCACTGGACATGCTTAGCATTGAAGTATCCTATTACGAAAAATTTCGGTCGATATCTTGTGAGTTTTTGCAAATCGCCTTTAAAGAAATTTAATTGTTCGCCGGTGCATTGGTAAGGCAAATATGCTCCAGCGATGAAATAAATTCCATGAATGGTTTCAACTTCGATTCCCAAGCTTTCAATAACTTTAGTATTGAAAGAAGGTAAAATTCGATGTTTAATTTGCAGTTGGAAAAAAATGGCAACTCCACCACCCATTCCAGTAAACCTGTCAACCACATAATGTGGATTACTTTTCAATTTGACATTTGGTTTAAGAAAAGTTTCTATCACAATGGCAATATGAATTTTGTGAACTTTGAGAAAATTAAAAAAATCATTTTCCCTCGATTTCAAAGATCGAGCATTCCAATTTAAAATATTCAAATAATTATTTAACATCACTGTTAAATTTTAAATTCATTATAATATTATTTGCAAATTGCCATCCGATTTGAAATGCTTCAAAAAGTGATGAAGTCGAATTCATTCGGATGATCATTTGAAAAAGTTAATCCTGTAGGTAGATCATATTATTTTCAGTTATATCGCCTAAATCAACTTCGTTTAAAGAAGCGAATGGCATTGAAGGAATATTTGTCGGTAGACTGCCATTAGAAGAAGATGATATGGCCGGTCTACCTATTAATAAATTGTTTTAGTTAGAAGATGAACTGCAAGGCGGTCCTGTGTTTTGATTATTTACATTAGAAGAATTAAGTGGTAGATTTTTACCTTTAATACTAGCGTAACTGACATTAGAAGAATATGATGACGAGGTCGATCTACCTGTCAATGAATTGTTTTCGTTAGAAGACGAATTGGAAGGCGTACCTGTTTTTTGTTTTAAATTCGAAGAAATAAGTGCATTAGAAGAATTAGGTGTGGCATTTGTAACGGTTTTTTGATTTTCAGGTATGTTCTGTAAATTTAAGGTCGTTGATTTGACTTGTTGTCTAAGCGAACGAGCGTTTAAAATTTTCTCCCTGACAGGACATTTCAAATAATTGGAATTATGATTTCCATCGCAATGTGAACATGAAAACTTATCAGTGGTTTCATTCATTGGACAAACGTCTTTCGAATGCGATTTACCACAATTCAAACACCGTATATCCATATGACAATTTTTGGTTCCATGGCCGAAGCCTTGGTAACGACGACATTGCGTTAAGTTTGCAATACGATTATGCCGTTTATAATGTTCCTAATGAATTTTAATGTGGGAAATGAAACGTACTTTTTCTAAAGTTTTCAAATTGTTTACATCACTTCGATTGAAGTGTATTAGATAAAGTTCATGGGAAATTCCAGAGCGTGGTTTAGAAGTACCATTCGCTCTTTTTTTCATAAGTATTACTTGGAAAGGGGCAAAACCAAGCAATTCTTTTAGATCATTTTTAATTTCATCAGTTCTTTGATAAGCCTTTCAAGACAGCCTTGAAGGGTCTGTCTGATTTTATATCATATGAATAAAATTTATGAAGTTTCTCGGACAAATATCGAATAAGACTTTCGTAATCTTCCAATCCATCCACCAAGACTCGACATTCTCCTCTTCGTCCGATTTGAAATGAGACTTTTACTTCCGGGAGAAAAGTAGAAAGCTCAGTACGGAATGCTTTGAAGTCGGAAATCATCACCGTCACTGGTGGCATAGATTGATGTTTCTTCCCAGAACGACAAGCGTCCATTTTGGGAATTTTTGAAGAATTTTCTTCTATGTTGCTACAATCGGATTCAAGAAGAATCTCGTAAATATTGTTAGACGGCATAGGATCAGCGGAAAGGAAATCCGTCCGTTGTCTTTTATTTTCACATTCAGATTCTATAAGATCGTGAATGTTATTAGAAAAATGTTGAATAACGGATTGTGATTTATTCCGTATTGATTTATTTTTAGTCTTAGACTTGTTGTCTTTCCGGTTGAAATGAATGAAATTTGAAATTAATTTAACTAGGCTAAATTAGTCTTCGATTAGACTCCTAGTTTGGAAAAGTCTTGATAAAGACTGATTTTGTGGTAGTCTTTATAAAGACGGATTAGTTCGAAGAATAGTTCTTTGAATAGCTAACCTTAAAAAAGGCTGATTAATTTCTTAGTCACTCTAATATCACTCTTTGTATAGCCTTGAGAAAGGCTGACTAATTGTTAGTCTTTAAAAAGACTGTTAGTGATTCAGGTAGCCTTGAAAAAGACTGAAGCCTTGAATCAATGAAACTCTAGGTAGCCAGAAAAAATTTCCAGGAGCCAAGAGCTATACGCGTGCGGTACGATCGACTGTTCAACACCGACTGATTGTTGTTGCGATGATGTCCGTCTCTTTTTGATGGCACTGATTCAATCGTGTGAAGAATTGCCAGTGAGCGTTCTTTGATACGATAAAAGCCATCCTTGAGTGAAACTATCATCGAATGAACACATACGCATACACAAAACTAGTTTTGACAACAGTGTATTAAAGAGGATGTTTGAAAGCAATATCGCAAGCATTGTTTTATTCCAGCACTAGTTCGATTATGTTTGGTGAGCTGCAATAAATTTAATAACCATTGAAAAGGCCAAAATCTTGCTTAGATGTTCGTCCATGCAAAAGGTTTTATAAGAGCTTAAAAACAATTTTAGAACTTTTATATTATTTATTTATAGCTGTTTCAAATGCTTCGTCGAAAAGTTAGGTAATTGTCTTAGTTAAGAACAGGTACATTTGCACTGATGTTAGGAACTTCTTGAGTACGAATAGCTGATTAATTATACATGTACCGAGTATTATCTACATATAAAAAAAACATGTCCATACAAAAGATATTATTGTATATTACTCTAATTTGGCTTAATGTGGTCAACGTCACATCGCTGAACATGAATCAAACACTTGAGAAATGGCACATGTCGAAATCATAATAACCCGAAAAGAACCTATTTACCGAATGCGTGTGCTCCATGTCTGAAAGCAATTTATTATCAGTTTATCGAACATTTCACCCTCGGAGTTTTGGTTGTTTCCCTGAATAAAATGTTTTTTTTTGTCTTCTCCTGTATTTTGGGCCGGGACACATGACCCACTAACTGTTGTTTATTGACTCGCATAATTCTCTGATTGAGATAAGGCGAGAATGCCTTCCTCTGGAAAGCCTTAATAGGAAAATATGATTTGTGTTTGCGTATGCGGTAGCAGAAGGAGAGAGCATAGGAGAAGGAAAAAAAATCTTCTAGCAAGAAATTTTATCTCCGCCAGCAGATGATGAAGTAATAAAAAATGGCACCAACAAAAACGAACCTCGGCTGATCGATTGATAATGACTGTGTTGCCGGCTGTTGCCGTCCTGCTAATCTAATATCGTTTCTAATTTCGTCCCACTTATCCTCCCGGAGGTATGCAAGCCCGAGCCCGAAATGTAAAACCACTCGATTTGTTTTGTTTGTGCAATTTCCGTTCTTTGTTAACTCGTGCCACTGTTGTCAGTCAGTAAGTCAGTCAGGAGTCAGGACGGGAGCGGACAGATCAATTTATTTCGCTAGTAAATATAATTTATGTTTATTTGCATTTTTATCAATTTGATCTTGTTGTTTCGTTTCAGTTGGGTGAAGACAAGGATATATACTTCCTCGGCGTGGGCTCTTTCTCTCTCTCATGCTCCGGATGGATTCTGCTGGGAGCACCAGCAGTCGGTTCAATCTGCATATCGGCAAACCATCTTCGTCGCCGTTTGGTGGCAGTGTCGGATTCCGTCAGACGGAAGGAAGTGAGCTGTTTTATTTTATTATCGGAAGCTTGCACTTTACGAGATGTTTTCTAGGTTAGAAAAGCTGGAGTCAAACGGTGCTGAAATTGCTTCCTGGCAATTTCTTCTCGCTTTACAGCACAGCGATCGAGAACTCTGTCCGTGAGAGTCAAACTCGTTGACCCTCGAGTTCGGTAGCGAAGGTTCCCAAAGACCGAAAAGACCCATTGTTCGTAGCGAGCCCATCCATGCCTAGACTAGGGGGAAGCCTCGGCAGGGTGCATTGCGAAATTGTCTCATATCACAGGCACACAGGAGAACAAGAACAGGCAGTATTTTGATGAGCGATTGACGCGGCCGACACACGTACGTTTGATTGCTCATAAATATTTAATTTTTGACAGATAGTACAGTTTGGTGATGCGCTCTAACGCGCTATTGTTTCGATCCTTCGGGAGTAGACTTTGGGCGAAGGGATCGTTTTGATTTGGTTATGCAACCACATCCCTTACCGGTGGCTGGGTGTTTTTAGACATTCACACAGTCGGGAACTAGTGTGCCATTTTCGAGGTTGATTGACTGTGTCACATCACTTCCGTCAGGGCTAGGACCGGGGAAAAACCGCTCGGAAGTGTTTCGGTGAAGGGTGGCCCCGGGCAAATCGCACATGTATTTAAAAATCGAAGATGTAAATATTTTTAGAATTGATTTTATTGTTATGGTTATTGTCGGAGGCAATCGAAATCGCACCGGAGGATAATTTATGGCGGGTTTTTCAACTCGGAAGGATGCATGCATGGATGAGTATCATTTTTAGCAGCTTTGCATATGCTTGGCTAAGCGATTTGATGTGTTCTAACGGAAATTGTGAATCGTTATTGCTGGTTGTAAATTTCGTTTTATTGAAATGGGTCGACGACAGCGGATTCGATATTCTGGGCATATAATTTTTTTGCGATTTGCAAACCACATTGAACTAGGATATGTGCATAATTCAAACTATATCGTCAATTTTTGGACAGGAAAACCGACTCTGTTGTGGGTTTTATTGTATATTTACATGAAACTTGTCAGATAACTTTCGTTCTGAAACTTTCTACTTTAACTCAGTAGGGTAAAATGAACATGAAGGGATCCACATTTTGACGGTGCGTAACCTGTCAAAATTGTAAGTTAATAATTTAGATGTATATCTGTTGTGGTCCATTGCATCCAGTCAAACTCGTTTTATTGGTATTTCATGTAATTTATTGACAAATGTATCTATCGAAAACAATCAGATGGTCATATATTGGATATAATATATTTAACTCTCAGATTTTACGACAAATTATTGGTGATATTCTTTTTTGCGTTGATGACGCCCTCAATGATATGGGATATGAGAAGATTTTTAAAGATGATTTAGGATATAACTAAAACTCAACTTTCTCTTTTATTTTTCATACGACTATTATTGGCGTATTTTGAACAGAACTTTTTTTACGTGAATACGTCTTACTTTACTATGGGGCAACTTTCAAGATTTGCTCTGCAGAAGAATTCCAAACACATGAATTTATTTATTTATTTATTTGTCGTCAATCAAAAGTAGACCATAAGGATAATTACAATAATCGTCTTAAATTAGTAAACTATTCTAAATAGATCACTAAATAATGTATATTTATGTATGATTTATTATGAGTTAAATAATAATAATTGGCTTACCGAATAGAACTGAAATATTGTTTTAGTTTGTTTTTTGACATAGTGAAATCGACTGCTTCTGAATGCTTGTTGTATACAGCCATCAATTGATTTATTGGCCCATTTTTTGCATAGTTTGTTCGCTGGTGGTTTGTAATAAAAATATTTCGATTTCTTAAACGTCGAGATGGTATGTAAAAATTTAGTTTGGACAGGAGTTTACGGACAGGACTGGAATCTATGCGATTTGAGACAATGTCATTTACAAATGAGACCATTGAAAATTATCTGCGTTCTTTTAATGTTTGAATACTGATCAGCATACAGCGGGCTTTATATGACGGAAGAGGAAGTCTTGTCCAACCTAATTTACGAAGTGCAAATAACAAAAATTGTTTTTGAACTGATTCTATTCGATCTTCCCATGTGATTAAGTAAGGTGACCAAACTAAGCTACGGGTATTCTAGTACTGACCGAACATAGGCAATGTATAATGTTTTAATTGTATACGGATCGTGAAAACAGTAACAAAATCGTTTTATGAATCCTAGCATGTTATTGGCTCTGTTTATGATTGTATTATAATGGTCAACAAAAGTCATTTTAGAATCTAGTATTATTCCTAAGTCCCTAATTCATTCGCATTTTTGAACTGTTTGACTTCCAAGAGTAAGTATCATGTCAGGTGTATTTCGTTTTTTACTGAATGTTATTCTACTGCATATTTTCACATTTAGTTGAAGAAGACTTTTGTTACACCATGTATAAAAAGAAAGAATTTCTTCTTGATAAACCTTGGAATCCTGACTTTTCTCTATTTCTAAAAATAGTTTTATATCGTCTGCGTATATTAGAATTTTTATTTTTTTTTTAAACAAAGGAAATGTCGTTAACAAACAAGATAAATAAAAGAGGACCTAAATGAGATCCCTGGGGACCCCGGAACTGACGTGAATGGAGCTCGACTTTTCACCCCTAAATTTTTCAATTTGTTGACGATTTGTTAGATAAGATTCCAACCATTTAAGAAGACATGGTAAGATTCCCAATTCCTGTAATTTGAACATAAGCATGGGCATGTCAACACGATCGAATGCTTTGCTGAAATCTGTATAAAGAGCTTCAATGTAATTTCCCTTGTCCATAGCGGTCAGGGCATAGTGAACGTATTCAAGTAAATTAGTAGTAGTGGAACGTCCTTTGAAAAAATCCATGTTGCATGTGAGTAATTCTATTTTTTATTTGACTAAACAGTTTGTCATTTACGATCGCTTCAAAGAGCTTCGGAATGCAAGAAAGAATAGCAATCCCGCGATAGTTGCATATGTTTGCTTTTTTCCCATTTTTGAAAATTGGTATAAGGAAAGAGTTTTTACACGTATCTGGAAAAACTCCAGACTGAAGCGAATTATTAAAAAGCCAGCACAAAGGGGTTGCAAGATCTAATGCTAATTTTTCATAAATATGGGTGGAATCCCATCGGGTCCGGAACTTTTAGAGACATCCAATTTGTTTAGGGCATCTATTATGTCTAGCACTTCGGTTTGATTTACATTAATATCTTCAGTATACTCTTGAAAGAAATTAAAATATTCACGATCGCGGTCATCTTCAGAAAGCTTCGTGTAGATTTGTTGAAAAAATTTAGCAAAAAGATTACAAATTTCTTGTGAGTTATTACCAATGTTTTCCTGTAGATACATTCTTGGCGGAAAGTTTTCACTATTATTTTCTCTTTTGTACTTTTTATGAGCTTTTTGTTTTCGATTTCTTAGGTTTCTAATATGCTCGTTATACCAAACAGGATACTTTGAATTATTTTGTCGCCTAATTTTCTTTAATGGGACATGTTCATTTATTATGTCGTACAGCCGTGCGTAGAAAATATCGACAGAAATTCCGACATTTCCTTCGTTTCTAAGGAGTTCTAGCCAATCTATTTCTCGTAGTTTACGACTAATACTATCATAATTTGCTGAGTGATAATCGAAAATCTCCTCATACTCGTAGTCGTCGGGTTCTATTAATCTGATGTATAAATATTGAGAATTCGGTTGCTGTATGAAAAGTTTCAATTTTCCACAATGGAGTTGATGATTCTATTACACAGAAATCATCGTGAATATTAGTAAATAAAAAATCTAAGTAACAGAACACTTCATCGCACAAAACGTGTCTTGCAAAACCGGTACATAGAAATACAGAACATTTTCAGTGATTGAGAGCAGTGGACTAAAGACACGTTTTATTCGCAAATAAAATAGGCACTAATTTTGTATAGTTAAAAACCATGAGTGTTTTCCTTGGACTAATTTATTTATTTATTTATTTATTTCGTCAAGCAAATGTAGGCTACATATAAATGTTTACTTAGATACTACAGGGCTGTCCGTACACCGCTGCCAGTAGCAGGTATAAAATGAAATGTGATGTGAGAAATAGAGTCATTTAAGTTAAAGCAGCTACTCTGTACGTACGAGACACTGTCAGCACGATGACACCGAAAACCGGTAGAAAGGCAGCCAAAAAGTCCAGCAAGGCCCATTCAAAGCACTTTTCAGTGCTAAAGATGATCCTAAGGAACTAGTTGAATTTTGTCGCTTTCCTACCATTTTCTGAGCATTTTTTTTCTATATATATATATATATATATATATATATATATATATATATATATATATATATATATATATATATATATATATATATATATATATATATATATATATATATATATATATATAAATTAATCTGTATTATTATTATTATTATTATCATTATTATTATTGAAATTACTTTTGCATACCGCAGATCGTCGATACATTTCAGACCAGGCCAATTGTCTCGGACTGAAATTTCGAGAAGAATCTGATATCTTCGAACTTCATAGCTTCAATAAAAATTAACTACAGCAAAGTAAAAAGGAATTGTTTCAAGTTTGGAATATATAGTTGTAGAATAGTAGCTGTTTAATGTAACTAATCTGTACTTTAATGTAGGTGCATCGCTTCAAACTCTATTAGTGAAAAGGAGAAAGCTTGCACAATTCATACAATCAATCAAAACTAACTGATATTCGAAAAAGTGATGGAAGCGTGTCAGTTTTTTCGTATTCACGACATCCAGTTATGTCTCTGACATTATCCACCCGCCTTTTGCAGCACCAAATGTGGAATAGATTGATTTCGTTCTGGAATATTACAGCGTCGTGATATTTTTTAATTTCCATGAAGGGTTTCATGTCGTCTGCATATATAAGCACTTTCAGATTTTTGAGTATGAAGGAAATGTCGTTTATATGTAAAATGAAAAGGAGAGGCCCAAGGTTAGAGCCTTGAGGTACGCCAGATGTTACATTAATTGGTTCAGACAGTATGTTTTGGATGCGGACTACCTGTACACGATTCGTTAAGTATGATTTGAGCCATTCCAGGAGGCTATGTTCTATGCCATATTTTTGTAGTTTGTGTAGAAGTAATGGTATGTCAATACGGTCGAAAGCTTTGCTAAAGTCAGTGTAAAGAGTTTCTACGTAGTTGCCAGCATCCATTGCATTCAGAGTAAATGTAATAAATTCTAAGAGATTTGTTGTAGTTGAGCGGCCTTTAAAAAAGCCATGTTGTTTGTTTGTTATTACATTTTTAAGTTGATGAAAAAGTTTTTCGTTTACAATTTTTTCAAATAATTTTCGAATGCATGAGATAATGGCTATTCCACGGTAGTTCCGAATATTAGATTTTGCACCAGATTTAAATATTGGTACAAGAAAGGAAGATTTCCATGCTTTAGGAAAAGTACATTTATTAAGTGATAAGTTAAAAAGTAGTTGTAGTGGTAGTGTAAGTTCTTCAGCAAGATTTTTTAAAAATATTGGTGGTATACTGTCAGGTCCAGGCCCTTTTGAGGCGTCTAAGTTTTTCAGTGCTGTCGAAATGTCATGTTCTGATAGATAGTTTACAGAGATGGAGTTGGAAAATGCAGGTATGAAAGAGAAGTATTCACGGTCACGGTCAGTTTCTGAATAAGATGTATATACTTCTTGAAAAAAATTTGCAAATTGATTGCAGATTTCTGTACTATTTTTCCCTACATGTTCGTCGAGGTGCATTTGAGATGGAAAATTGTTGCTTTTTAGTTTAGTTTTTGTGTAGTTAAAAAAGTTCTTAGGACAAGTCTTTATTTCGTTTTCAATTTTGCAGTTATATTCTTCATGTGCTGTGTTAATGGCTATTTTGAGTTGATTGCATAGGTTTAAGTAATTTTGAAGATGAGCGTCACTTTTTTCTTGTTTGTAAGTTTTGTGTGCTTTTTGTTTCCTATTTTTCAAATGTTTTAGTTGTGAATTGAACCATACAGGTAATTTGCTGTTGTGATTTTTCTTCTTCTTTTTTTTAGTTTCCGCTAATATTTTGTTTATAATGTGATAGAATTTGTTTACTTCGACGTCGACATTTCCTTCTGTACTCAGTATGTTCCGCCAATTTATTATACTTAGTCTACACTTGACTTCTTTGAAGTCAATTTTATTGTATTCCGGCACTTCCTCATATTCCAAGTCGTAGGGAAGGGAAGCATTGTGTACAGAGATGGCATTTCACCACAGTGATAAACGCTAGAGTCAGATTTCTGCCACACCGAGGATGAAAAAAACGAAGCACCGCACAAAGAGGAAAGCGCACTTCTTCTCAGTGTCGAATAGACAGCATTTGAGTGTGTGCTTGTGGTTAAAGCAGCTGGCGCGAGTGAAACACATTCTCTTCGCATGAACCGCTCACACGCGCTCTCGTCTAAATACACCCAAGTGACCACTGGCGCGTGATGGTGAGCGAACACTTCTGTGAACTTCAATTAATAGAGAGTAGATCTGGCCTTGCTATGAAAAATTTGCAAGGAAAACCGAAAATTTTACGATAAATTGTTTTATTTTGCTGATTTTGCGTGTCCACGCTTCATCTACGAAAACCATACAGCAGAGTGCTCACCGGCGTGTGCACCTCTGTGAAAGTATCTGCATCCACCTCAGAGAATTTATTAGCTAATGCTCTAGCACTTTGGTGCGATTCAGTGGAAGAGGTAAAAGGAAATAAACAAACGCACTCTTGATGCGTGCACACTTACACAACAGTGGTGTATAAATGTGAAAGAAAAGAGCTCTCGTTGAAGTTGTCAGTGCGAGGGGAGAAATTTTGCTTGCTCTTCGTCACACAGAGGAGATAGACATCTCTGTTGTGTATAAATAATGATTATTCAATTGCGCTGTGAAATGCTTCATTTTTCCATAATGGCAGGTTTGATGCATTCACACAAAAGTCTTCAGTGCAATTTGTGAAGAGAAGGTTTCGTTTTCTCCTATGACGTTGATTGAAGTCGTCAAAAATATGAAGCTTTACTTCAGGTTCCATATTCGAAATAATTGTGTCTAAAGATTGAAAGAATAATTCAAAAGAGAATTTGTTCGCATTTTCGGGTGGGAAGTAGACAGAGCAGTAAATATGTTCTTCTCCCAATATTGAGACTTTTTCCCATACATGCTCAAATTCTTTATATTTAGGAGTAATAATTTCTTCAGAAGTAAAGCAAGAGTTAATGGCCATGAGGACTCCATCTCCATCAGATTTTTTTTGACAGAGAGATAAATTTCGGTCGTGCCGGAATACGTTAAAATTATTTCCAAATACTTCTTCGCTTCTAACACTTTCATCCCAGCTGCTTTCAGTTCCCAGGATTACGTCGAAAGAGGAGGTTATTAAATTTTGATGAATTTATTTCATTTTGGCCGGGCTTTTCATGCGTTTGAAATTTTGGCAATAGACCAAAATTTCAGTAACATTTTGTCTATTAAGCGAAGAAGTTTTTGAAAATTCTGGAATACTTACATTACTGATTTCTGTGTCTATTCCTTCGTCAAAGGGCGTCATTTGTTCCGAAAAATTGGCTGATAAAATTTACTAGTACTGTCGCGTACTTGTTGTAAGTGACGAGTCCGCTCACTGGACAAATAATTTCGTTATGCGTCAAGGTCTGCTACGGCTTCGTCCAGTTTAGGTCCATATTCATGATGCACTTCAATGAAGATACCCTGGAGATGTTCAGGTGATGTAGGAAGTCCTTCAGACGCGAGCAGCATTTTTAGGCTTATTGGTGTTTGTCCTTCAATGCAGACGTTGGAAGATTGGTCCTTCATGCATTCTAGATACAGCCGCATAATGTTGAAAATTTTTGGGTCACGGAGTCTAGCTTTTAAGAAGCGACCGTCGCCAGTTGTAGACTAATATGATGAAAACACATTTGTGCATGTTTTTTAAGACGGTGAATTTAGTCATTCTATTTATTATCAAACTGCTCTTCCCAAGTAGCAAACATTGTTCTCGTACTGAATTTATTAACTCTTCTCACAATGATTATGCGATTGGAAAAGTGCACTTTTCTTGTATGATGGTGCAACAAGTTTCTTGTTTCATATGTTTCAAAACAGTAATATTTGCTAAGTGGAAACCGAAATTGAAACTGTTCAAATGATCTTGTCGTACAGTCAGTTGGAAAACCGGATGCGGAAATTAATCCATTCAGTTTTTTGAGTTGATTTCACAAGCAGTAATATGAATGAATTTTACATCCCTTACAAAAACGTGTTGAATCAATTGTCTAACATATCTAACAAAAATAACCGATCTGAAGCAATTGTGAAATCGCAAGTACGTACAAAGATATAATTGCATACATTTGGGATATTGGTGTAATTTCGTCGGCTATAAAACAAACAATTTACGGTGTTGGTTCCTAATCAAGATAAATTTAGGCAGACTCTCGTGCAACAGCGGATTCGAAAGTGTGACGATTGATTGAACTGTTTGATTTGTAGATCATTAGAAATTTTGGTTGCCTTGTTCCACATCCATGGCTCAAACAACCACATGGGGCTGATCTTTGTAGTTTTTTGAGATTACACCAGATGTTGTTTCATGCAAAATATTTGGCATAAAAAATTTTTTCAGCTTAGCGGGTTTTACGCGAATTTTCGAAGTGACGTGCCTTTTTTCTGAGCGTTATTTTCTGCGCTTTATGATACGTAAAAAGAGACCCCTTAAAATGTCGATACAGAAGCAAAGCAGACCGAGGAGATATTATTTGCATGAAAAATTATTTGCATAAAACTAATAGCAATCTGGAAGCAACATTTTCGATCCTCCCAACGCTACATTTTGTTTTAATATTTGTTATAAATCCATAAAACAATATATTAAATCGAAGCATACCGTTGAATCGGTGGGGCATAATGTCCGTTAAATGACTGTTTTGAGAAAAATGTATGTAAATAGAGATATGAGTACTGCTAAAAGTTAGTTACTTAGCAGCAACCGACCATTAGACGTGTTATACGGATGATACGTTTATTTAGTCGAAGCAAAACCGTACATTGAAAAACTGCCTAATGATAATTTCAGTTTTTTTTAATATTTTCCAGCACACGACAGCTGCCAAACTTGCATAACAGAAAGATACTATGAAAAGATTGTGTTAGTGATAAAACTTTTGTTTAGAAAAGTCTTGAATACTTAGAAAAAGGAAGGGAGGCGTTTTGGCCAGCAGGGGCGCTTTACAATACTTCACCCTATAGAGGTGTAAATTCACATAATTTTTGGTTTAAATAAGATGGCACTTACAACCGATCAAATCTAAATAATTGATTGATATTTTTTTCGAATAGCAACGGATATTTCTTGCATCATAATAAATACAACCCAGAATGAGAAACATTTTCAACAATTAAGCCTCTTAACCGGATATCACGATTTTTTTATTGAGTTTTGTTTTCATATTTTCCGGTTTTGCTCGAATTCCGTATGTGTTTTCTCTGGCCAAGAACACAATTTTCATCATTGGTTCGAATTCTGTGAAATTTCAAAACTTCATATTTCACATTTTTGATTTTTTTGGTTGTGGATTTTTTATTTTCCAAACAAAATATAAATAAGGATTATACGCTATATTCAATGCTGTGTTTTACACCAAGATCTTTTTTACGCGGGGGTACGTATCGCGTAAAAAACTTAGGGAATTCCGCAAAAAAGGCTTAGAAATGCGTTCGCGTTAAAAAACCGCGTTATTTCGGAAATTTTCGCAAAAAACCGTTTAAAAGACCGCGTAGAAAAGATCTCAGTGTACTTTGCACGAAGCTTAATATCGTAATTTTATTGAACGACTCGGATAAAATTGCTTGAGAAAGATATTTATTTAAGTATTAGGTAGCATTCGTCGCTTCTTTGGTGCTTGGAATCTTCCTAAAAACTATCTGCGATGCTGATCCTTCTTTCGCACCAGAAATTGCGTTCGTACACATTCGAGTGAAAACAAGAATGGCTTGTACGCATTCGTTCCAAAGTATGTGTTCGTCGAATATTCGATACGGACGAAAACAAGCCGGAACTTAAGTCTGTACCAGAACTGATGATTTAAAGTTGGATTGGCTTTGTTTTTTCGCATGTAAGATGTTTGAAAGTGTGATTGATTCGAAAGTAAACGGTAATATGAGTTTGGCATACTTTCGAACGTATCGTAAACAAGAATGAGGGTGATTACACTAAGGTATCTTTTCACACGGGAGTTACGTACCGTGTTAAAAAAATCCATGTAAAAGAGAACCGTGCTAATTGCGCAAACCGTGCAAAAAAAAAACACCGCGTGGAAAATTTGACGTAATAATTCCAAAAACCGTAGATTTGATTATTTGTTTGTTTTGTTTTGGATAAAATGTAACTTTTGATAATTTGAAGGGGAAAAAAGCTTATTTTTTAACTCCCAAACTTATACAAAGTGCACATAACTGTGAAAATGTAACTGTTGTTTCACAATAGAATCGGAAATATAAGAAACAACCAGAGGATACGAGTAGGGTCCAGTCATACTTGATAAAACACATTAGATGATAAATTAAAATTAGAACACTTAGAAAACGCGACAAGCAAATTAATCTAAATTGCTCATGTCTTCTGTATAATGCATTCAGTTTTCAAAAAAACGATAATAATTTCAAATTAGAACGTGCGACCAAAGAAGTGCTAGTAATACCACCAATAAACACTTTCACTACAAATCAAGCTTGAGAATTTTTTTCAATTCCGAAGGTGCGATGTGTAGTAAACACTAACGATCTTAACAGTCATTTTCAACTAAACTGAGTGGGAAGACATGGGTATTGGATCTATGCATGCAGGGACAGAATTAAAGGGGAAGAATTCATAGAGATGAATATAGATCAAATTAGATAAGGTATTACTATGTGTAACGCTCGTATATTTTTTTACGAAAAACAGTACATTTGGCGTAAAAATCACGGAAATACAATACATCGACTTTGAAAATACAGTACATTTTACAGTACGCTTTTTCTAAAAATAGTGAATAAAAACCCAAAGCAAATAAATTTGATCAGCATCTTACGAGGAAAACAGATTGAAAAAATGACATGCGAATACAACTATGTAATGAAAACCGCGAAAAAGCCACCGCAGAGATGGGACTAGAACCCGTAGCAAGCCAAATACGGGTAAATCGTTTTGCCTATTAAACTATCCTACATGCGAGGCACACATACAAACAGCCTAACTGAACATTTGTAGTCATTTCTCAATAACAATCCCTCTGCAAGGTGTTTCAACCGGATCAGGGTCATGTCGCCGAAAGCCGTTTCGCCGAAAGGATCATTTCGCCGATTCCTGCAATTGTCTTAAAATCGTAATGGGAATCGAATTAAAATAAAGACAAATTAAAGATGATTGAAGAAGTTCAACTTCATGAACCTCAGAACGGAGTTCCTAAAGAAACTTTTTGACTATTACCCACTAATCATCAAAGCAATTCCATAGGTATCTACCAAGCAAATGTATGTGGTATTTTCCGATTACTAAATAAAAAAAATATCTAATGCGGCTTCGCCACATCGATTTGATTCGTGTGCTGTCCGACCTCGCTACCGCTCGTTCGGACCTAACTAAAGCAAAGAAACCTTGCTTTGAGCAGACCGGGCAAACGAGGCGGTTACAGGTTTATATGCAAGAGGCCGCCGCTTCCGACGGCGGGTCGGCGGCCAACTCAGCCGGCGTCGCCTCGGCGGCTTTATGCCACCGAGCCATCTTGGCTTCGTTTATGTGGCTGCGCCACATCAGTTAACAAATACAGGGTGCATAATAACGCAAAAAAATATTTGATGTATTCAAAATTACCCTTTCGGCAAAATGACCTATTCGGCGAAACGACATTCGGCGAAATGGCATTCGGCGAAACGACTTTCGGCGAAATGGCTTTCGGCGCAATGACCCGCTCCCGTTTCAACCCTCAATTAGTCCGTTTTTTACCTTTTTTTATATATATAAAAAATAGGTATAGAATTCGCTCAAACTTTCGAAAAATTTTCCGAGGCCCGGAGGGCCGAATGTCATATACCAATCGATTCAGCTCGACGAACTGAGCAAATGTCTGTCTGTGTGTGTGTGTGTGTGTGTGTGTATGTGTGTTGTCAACTAAGAGGTCGAGATCTCAGAGATGACTGGACCGATTTTGATCAAACTAGTCGCAAATGAAAGGCCTCACCGTCACCCAGAACGCTATTGAATGGTTTTGAGATCGGATGTTTACTTTTTGAGTTATACGAAGTTTTATGTCAAAATTTTCAGTTTTTTGACAGTATCTGTCACATTTGACCTTGAAAACAGAATATGTTTCCAGACTTAGATTTCGCTCGGTAATACCTATCCAACAAGCCATAGATTGTTTAAATCCGTCCATTTTTATCGGAGATATCGATATTTTTGTGTAAGCCTTATTCCAGTAGAAGGAATTTTGAGCGCTGTATGAAAAAGCAATGCTTGGGAGCAACATGAAACACGATTTTTTATACTGTTACATATAATTGTTTCTAAGTACCAAAAAGACTGTGTACAGCATCCTTTTTTATGACAATTTGCCTCGGACCAATTTTAGCACGGTTCATTTTTGGCAACATAATCGTTCGAATATGGCATATGTAAACCAGATGATACCAGCATTATCGAGTTGGAAGTAATTCCATAATTATATTGATTTAAACTATTTACAGCAAAAAAATGCTGGAAGAACATGACTTCCATATACCATACGACTCAGTTCGTCGAGATCAGCAAATGCGTGTGTGACAAATAATTTCACTCAATTTTTTCGGAGATGGTTAAACCGTTTTCTACAAACTCAGATTCATATGAAAAGTCGTATACTCCCAAACAAGGTTCCTGAATTACGTTTGGATCCGACTTCTGATTGCGGAACCACAGGATGATATGTGAAACGAAATTAAAATAATGCAAATAATTTTTCTCGTAGATGGCTGAACCGATCTAAGATTAAAATGAAATCTAAGAATCATCTATGATTCAAATGAGAGGTCTTAAAATCCTATAAAACCTCTTACTTTTTAGTCAGATCCGACTTCTGGTTTAGAAAATGCAGGGTGATTAGTATAAAAATGTCCATTTCACATAAATTAATCAGGTTTATCGGGTTTGCAGATTTGGATAGTCGATTACCAAATAAATTTATTTCAGTTTGAGCGGTATTCGTTTTTTAATTCGGAATGTGCCCCCAAATTTTAATTCGCACTACAATTTCTCAAAGATGTCTACACACTCCTCAGGTGAATTTAACTGATTTCGGCTACACCGATTTTAGAATTCCGGTTCCAGTATCGAATCGTTTCTCAAAGCTCAATCATTTTCTCAAAAAAGACCAAATCGAACTTCAAAAACAAATATTACAGGACTTAAGGTCCCATACAAAATTGGTGAATTTTATCCGATTCTGGAATTACAGATGATGAGTTTACAAATTTCATGTAAATTGTTTGGCGTAATAATTTATGGCCATTCGAATCATTTTGTGCTATGCTAATTCCTGAATACCGGCTCTGGAAGTACCATAAATAATGACGAAAAACTCTAAAGTGGAACTTACTTCGACATCTCATGGAATGTTCAATCGATTGTCACACGCTAAGATTGAAATTCGATATGATTTGCAGTTTCGGCATTACAGGGTAATGAGTGATTAAAATCTCAATTTGCCGTTTTAAACGACGATAATTAAAATAATGTCATGAGAACTAAAACACCTAAGAATATCCATGCAAAAACACATGCGTATTGATAAAAAAAGGTATCATCTCACTGCTAGGTGGATTAGTCACGTTTTTTTGTATGTTTCACATGCAGGATAGCTTAATTGGCAAAACGATTTAGGAGGATAGGAACTGTTTTCGGGTTCGAGTACCGTCTCTGCGGTAGCTTTTTCGCGGTTTTCATCAAACAGTTGTATTCGCATATCATGTGAAACTTACTCAATACGGCTCTACGTCTTAACAAGACTAAACAAATCGTGCAAAGCAAGTTCATAAACTCAATTATTTTTTATTTCCTTTTAAGGGTATTTTAAAATACATCAAAAACTGAAAAATGTGCGAAAGTAATAATAAAATTTTTTGAGAAGCGGATGTTTTTGATAATGATTTTGACTTTCTTTTTGGTTGAGACATTTTTCTTTTTTTTTAATCATCAAAGCTTCGCTTGATTGTTGTGACGCGCTCTGAACAAGAATTATTAATGAAAAAATTTGTGTTCTCATTCACATTCGCTACGTGTTGTTACTGTTCTTGTACTGCCACAGATCGAAATTCGATGCGTTGAAGATTTAAAATTCTGTATTAAATTTTAGTGTCAAAAATACAGTACATTTCAGTGTAAAAATACAGTACAAATTAAAATACAGTAGATTTGAGGGTAAGAAACACAGTATTTGAGTCGAAAATACAGTACAATACTGTAAAATACAGTACGGATACGAGCGTTAACTATGTGTCATGCTTAAGCAACTCATTTCATCGGCGTAAATTACTATACTACTAGAGCTATATCATTTAAATGGGTATGAAATACTGTACTGCTCGATATGATGAAGAGTTGAAGTAAATTTGACTAGTTCTTCAACGTTCCGAAATTTTCGATGATATCAATGACTGATTAATCATTTTATGGAACAACAGTCAATACTCCCGTGAATTGTTGAATGAATGATTTTAGTTCACTTTCAAACTTTAAATTAACTCTCATAATCGTTTTCTTACAGACAACCTGTTCCCTTTTTAAAAATTTTTCTCAAAAAAACCAATGACAGTTCTTTTTAAACTCTCATCAGAAACCGTGTTAATTGCGAAAACCGTGTAAAAAAAGCCGTGTATAAAAAACCGTGCGAAAAAACCGTGTAAACAGAGACCTTAGTATATTTGCATCAGAAATTTTTCGCGTAAACATTTTCGATCCTTCCAACGCAAAGGGTGGGCGTTTGAGCCAGCAGGGACGCTATATAATACTTTACCTAACAGAGTCGTAAATTCACCTAATTTTTCGTGTTTAAATGGTTTTAAATTTAAGATTTGAACATTTACAGCCGATCAAACAATTGATTGATATTTCTTGCATCATAATAAATACAATCCAGAATGAGAAACTTTTTTTTTTGATTTCGCTCGGATTTGATTGTTTTCTATGGCTAAAAAACTCAATTTGCATCATCGGTTTGCGTAAAAACGGCAAACCGATGATGAAAATTGAGTCTAGTCGAACTTTTGAGAAAAAAATTCTTTGAAATTTAAAAATTTTTCATGTTTATTTAGATGTTTTATTTTCGAAACAAAATATAAATAAGTATAGTTTACCCACGTCACCCCAATCGAAAATTGTGAGCTGATAATGCAAATTAGTCGTTTTGGTAATGGGTAATGAATAAAAATCACAAATCCGATAATTAATATTTACTTTATAAAAGTTAAATCTATTAGAAATATATTTTGTTGAAAATGTGATACATACATTTTTAACAAAATATAAAAGTAAAAAATAAGTAAGCTTTCAAATGAAGCCGGTAATGTGCATGGCACAAAGCTCCGATTTGAAAACTGTTTTTTTAATTCACAAGCCTTAAATCAAAAATTGCTTTAATTTTTTAACGACAATGTGCTAGATAAACGAGCAAGCAATGAACTATAGCTTCGATTAGTGAACCCTCAACATACGAACCTACAGTACAGTAGAACATTCATAAACGTCGTATTTTCTATTATGAAATTTGCCATGGCTCAAACATTTCCTTTAAAAAAATTTAATTAACTAGAAATTCGAAAAGGTTTCGGAACAGAAAGTACTAGAATAATGCGAATTCATACTATTTATTTATTTTTCAAAACATTTCTACAATAGACCTATCACTATTATTGTTTAACTAAAAACATCACTATAATACACTGAACGTCGCCAACTTTCAAAGTCAACAGAAAATGTTGCGCCTTTTTTTTCCACAGGCCATCGTTCTCAAGGACCGATCTGATGATTCCTGACACAGAATCTGCAGGGAAACGAAAAAAAAACAACAAATAAAACCATCATTAGTCACTTCAGTTCACGGTTAACCTTTCACTGATAGACTTACCGTCATTTCCCGAACGTGGCCACCTTCGGTAAAAACGCGGAATTGTGGTACGGAGTCACCACAGTCAGTTACTATACTGACCACGGGCACGGGTTTTGTGCGCGTCCGGAACAAATAAGTTTCACGTTATTTTTCCGGAGCTCGAGTGAACAATATGTAAACAATTGTTTGTAGCTGCTTTTTCTTTCTAAATTATTGTCCGAAAGCACCTCGATTGTGGCACTTCAGTATACTTTTCGGAGTAAGTAATAGAGCTTATTGCACAGCAAACAGCGGGATCTTGTTGGGTTATCTGTTGATTCGAGAGGTAGAAAAAAAATGAAAATGTTAGTTTTTTTGCTACAATTTCCATGAAACCGTTTTAGCTTACTTTCTTGAGTATGTCGGAAAAGCATTTCGTGGAAAGCTTGCACCAAGTGATAACGATTGTGATGAATGCTGACTTGGGTCATCGTCGGACTCATCGGAGGAGTTGGCGGGATTGACCCGGGACTGGTTGGAGTAGTAGGCGTTTGCGGTAGCTGCAAGTTGGCCGTATGTTGCTGTAGCAACAGTTGCTGCATTTGCTGTTGGTGTTGTTTTTCGATTTCGTCATCGATTGCCGGTATGTAGAATGCGATGGCCATATTTTTTCTTTTTTTTATATAACACTTCACCTCAATACGAAACTTTGATTCGAAATTGTCACAAAAAACGAGAGTTTATTTCACTGCCAATGGATCACACAAGAACGTCACCAAACGAGAGAACTACTGGAAAATGCGTCTGACTGCTTCGAGTGTTGATACGAGACTAAACTTTTGCCTGAACTGAACTGCACGCAGTGGTTCTGCCAGCCTAGAAGGGATCACACCATCAGGAATAAAAAGCGAGGGAAAACGCCTAGTTGCATTGAATAGGGTTCCGTGTCATTGTGTGCGTAGTTGTTCCCTCGTTACCGTAAGCCATCGGCCAACAGTGTGCTGCAGTCGAAACCGGTGTATGTGTGGTAAATTTACGTGGTGCTCTACTCGAGGGGACAGGCCAGAACTTGTACAGACACAGAGCACTTTGCTTCATCGACGATGCACAACAGTTTGTTTACATCGGAACCAAGCTTGTTTTTTTTTTCTCTCTGTTTCATATACATATTATGATGCGTTTCTTCTTATTAGCTTTGCTTTTCGTCCTGTATGTACTCTTCTTTGGGGTTGGAAACCAAACACCAGATTGAGGTGTTTTGCATGGTCCGTGTTGACGGTAGGTGATGCTATCTTTTCGGGATATAAACGAAGCTGTGTGCACCTGAGCTTTTGCTTGCTTCTGTTGCTGTTGTCTTGGTCTGGAGGGATTTGATTAAAACGTGTTTTTCTTTGTTCAATTTGCGTGACAGCGATGTGTTCTGGTTGAATTTCGATAACTCTGAATCTGATCTGCTTCTGCTGATCTTTTGAAAAACCTGATGGTTCCTTGTTACATTTCCATTTAATCAGATATAATTTTTATTTTATTTAAAGCACTCGTACTTCTCTTGTGACAAACGAAAACATTGACATAAATTTTTTCCGTCATGATAACCTGATATAGTTCTGCTACGAGAAGTTTTGTCATATTCGGACACAATTTTTGTTTTGGTACCAATCTAAGGCATTCATTCTTGTTAATATCCGGTGTCAGGCCTTATGCATTTCTCCACATTCGCAGAATACCTGCCAGACAGTGAGCTTCTTTCCGCATTCGGACACTACAAAAAAAAAATATGTTCACAGGTGACACAAATCCACATTTAACTCATATGACGTGTTTCGTAGAACGATTCAATTTTACAATTTTTTTAAGCAGTGGTGGCGAAGGGGGCACTCGCCCTGGGTGCAACGTTTTTAGGGAGGCGGAAAACCAATCCATGGGACCATTCTTTCTTTGCTCGTCCAAGTAAGTCATCAGAGATGGATTTTTTCTCACTAAACAAACGATGGGGCGCAAATCTTATTTGCCTCGGCACGCCACCACTCATAAATTTTTGTGAACCTAAACTATACATTAAATATTTATTAGATCAACTGTAAAATTGATGCTCAAAAATATGTCGGTTCCAGAAGACGTAAATTTACACGATTATTTTGAGGTGTGTGGTTTAGCGACGTAAAACGTATTTCTTGAAGATTCGTCGAAAAGTGGCAAAGAAAATTTGCTTTTGCATTTATTAAAATTAGTTATTTTCCTAAGATTGTAAGTAGAACCTTACCCGTTAACAAGTCTCGTACTATAATCAATTTACAAGAAAGAATATTAATAAAGTACAGTACAGTTGAAGAAAATGCAACACTTTCTTTTGTGTATAACTGTTTATTGCACTAAGCTGTCACAGCTTACAAGTCAAGTCCTCTAGCATCTCAATTGTGAAGTTCTTTTTTTGGGTAGATTTTCTTTTAGAACAGGGAAAAGCTCACTGGAGATGGAACTCGTTTGTCCTCATCTTTCGTACCAACAGATGGCTATGGCTTAACATAAACACTGATTCCAACGAGTGAATCAGAAACAATCGCTTAATTGCATTTCGAGATAGATGGAAATCGATGGCATTGGAGCAGTTACGAAATGTTCGGCACTACTAGAAAGGAGTTAATTCTAGTCGTTATTTGTTTTTGCAGTAGGTAATCGCAAAATGGGGTGTGATCGTAGATTACGACGATGAATGTCAGTATTAATCATCTGCAGATGCCCGGGACAATCAATAGGTGATGGTAACAAATCAACAATGAAAACAGCTTTGGAGGCATTACTATGAACAGATCTATAAGTTTATGGCGATTTTTTGTAACTAGGAACGTGGATCCCTTCATGGTAGGTTGAACAAAGCGAATCTTATAAATTTGTGCTAAACGGTTAAAATGTCCGTACAGTCGATAAAACTCATCAAGCGTACGCGGCGTTCATGTACGGAGCGCTGTATCATCAAGTTGCCAGTTGAAGTATTTTCGGGCCCCGATCTGAAAGGTTTCTAAGTGTCAGTACTATCACCACATACATTCTGAACATACAAACTCTCAGCCTGTTCATTTTAACCATTTTTCGAAAAAAAAAACACATTTTGTTTCCTATCGTTCATCCGGACGTTTGAGAATTTGATTCCATAAAATTTGAACAGATGGAGAGGTCAATCCGACTCACGACTGGTTTTTAAAAAGGGCGTATGTATTTTAGAATTTTACAAAAATTGCCTTTTTCAAATCGTTGTAACTCGGAAACCGTTAATTGTACCAAAATGACGCCCAGGAAGAAGTTGTAGGGAATCAATAGGGCACTCTAAAAAAATATACACTGGAAAAAAATTTTTGATTTTTTTATTCAATAATTACAAAATAATCCGAAAAAGTTTATTAAAAAAAATCAGGGTTTTAATTTTTTTTAATGATTTTTATGTTAAAGCTGTTATTAAATCCTACAAATTGATGGCAACCCCATCCGTGCCTTTTGAAAAATAAAGAAGTTACAGTTAAAACAATTTACAGATATATTCGAAATTTCAAGTTCTCTTTGAAAGATAATCATTTAAATAGTAGAACTAACGTAACTACGTCAAAACGAATAAACACATGTAGAATCAAAGAGATGTGCCAGTTGACTACCTACTGTTTACAACCAACGTACGTACCGGCGAATTGCTTATCTAAATTCTACCCGTTTCATATATAAATAGCTATGCATCGTAGAACAGATACCAGTTTATAACAAATCTCTTTCGAAACAGTTACAATACTACAATATGATTTTCCCAAAGTGGTTTTCCTGGTTTTGTGTGTTCCGGAAAAGTTAATACACACGGAACGACCGAAATTAGCTCTGTGCCTAATTCGTATTACTGTTTTTGAATTAGTTGATTTTAACAACAAAATTTCCAAAATAACTATAAAATTAGTTAAAATTGAGAATTTACTTTGCTGAAAAACTCTTATTTTTAGAGAATGTGTTTAGTTGGCGAATATCCCGGAAACAAACCAGCAATATTTCAATACTACACCAAATTCTCATTGAACACTAATTTTGTTATTAAAATCAGAAAATTTGTTTCTATTTATCTATCACCATCACAACTGAAGGACAGCACAAAGAAAATGAAATTGGTTTTACTAACAAGTTTATTAGCCAAAAACTCATGAGAAGTGTCAAAGCAAAACAATCCATTAAAAAGCTAAAAGGGACAGTCTTGTTGAAGCTGCTTGCAAATTGTGTAGATGTTTTTCGGATGTGTTAGGATATATCCATATATAAATTTCTGATTCGATTTGTAAAAATTACGTAAACTCTTGGTGGAAAGTGTATTTATTAAGAATTTGTGCGCATTTGAAGCAATTGTGGGTAATAATGTTTTTACGCGAAACAGTGAAGTGAGTTTCGAATGTTGCACTCTAATTGTATATGTCAAATGATGTTTTTTGTATCTTCCAACCTTCCGGGTTACGCTGTCCGGTGTATTACTTGTATACGGTTTTTGTTTTCCGAGTGCTCAAAGTTTTCAGTGAGAGAATCGATTTCGCGAAGTCGAATGAAGAAAGCAGAGATTTAGAAGAAAAATTTTCAAAAAGAAGTTTATGTTTCGCTTATGTCTTTTTCTCCAATACAACATCCAATTTATACCTGCCAATGTATAAAAGACTACCGCGACTGACATTTTTTTCGGTAGTAGTGTGCCGTCTAGAGGCTAGTAGTAATTACGGTGTTAACATTTTCTCGGTGACAGAGCGCCATATAGCTGCAAATTGCAGAAGCCAATTCAACCATTTATGTTGGTTGAAAACAATGTTTTAATTCTCTAATTCAACCAAAAAATTAGTTGAATAGAAATGAAGTGTGCTTTAGCTAAGAAATGACAGCACGTTGAATTGGTGAATTCAACTAAAACACGTGATTAATCCACCTAGCAGTGAGATAATACCTTTTTTTATCAATACGCATGTGTTTTTGCATGGATATTCTTCGGTGTTTTAGTTCTCATGACATTATTTTAATTATCGTCGTTTCAAACGGCAAATTGAGATTTTAATCACTCATTACCCTGTAATTTCGAATCTGCAAATCGTATCGAATTTCAATCTTAACGTGTGACAATCGATTGAACATTCCATGAGATGTCGAAGTTAGTTCCACTTTAGAGTTTTTCGTCATTATTTATGGTACTTCCAGAGCCGGTATTCAGGAATTAGCATAGCCCAAAATGATTCGAATGGCCATAAATTATTACGCCAAACAATTTACACGAAATTTATAAACTCATCATCTGTAATTCCAGAATCGGATAAAATTCACCGATTTTGTATGGGACCTTAAGTCCTGTAATATTTGTTTTTGAAGTTCGATTTGGTCTTTTTTGAGAAAATGATTGAGCTTTGAGAATCGATTCGATACTGGAACCGGAATTCTAGAATCGGTGTAGCCGAAATCAGTTAAATTCACCTGAGGAGTGTGTAGACATCTTTGAGAAATTGCAGTGCGAATTAAAATTTGGGGGTACATTCCGAATCCAAAAATGAATACCGCTTAAACTGAAATAAATTTATTTGGTAATCGACTATCCAAATTTGCAAACCCGATAAACCTGATTAATTTATGTGAAAAGGACATTTTTATACTAATCACCCTGTATCTCCTAAACCAGAAATCGGATCTGACTAATTTTTATAGGATTTTAAGACCTCTCATTTGAATCATAGATGATTCTTAGATTTCATTTGAATCTTAGATCGGTTCAGTCATCTACGAGAAAAATGAATTGCATTATTTTAATTTCGTTTCACATGTCATCCTGTGGTTCCGAAATCAGAAGTCGGATCCAAATTTGGAAGTATACTAGTTTTCATATGAATCTGAGTTTGTAGAAAACAGTTTAGCCATCACCGAAAAAATTGAGTGAAATTATTTGTCACACACGCATTTGCTGATCTCGACGAACTGAGTCGTATGGTATATGGAAGTTATTTTCTTCCAGCATTTATTGCTGTAAGTAGTTTAAATCAATTTAATTATGGAATTACTTTCAACTCGAAAATGCTGATATCATCTGGTTTATAAATGCCATATTCGAACGATTATGTTGCCAAAAACGAACCGTGCTGAAATCGGTCCAAGGCAAATTGTCATGAAAAAGGATGCTGTACACAGTCTTTTAGGCACTTAGAAACAATTGTATGTCACATTATGAAAATCGTGTTATCCGTTGCTCCCAAGCATTTCTTTATCATACAGTGCTCAAAACTTCTACTGCTGGAATAAGGGGAAAAGTCGTTTACACAAAAATATTGATATCTCCGTTAAAAATGGACGGATTTTAACAAACTATGGCTTGTTGGATAGCTATTACCGTGCCGTATCTAAGTCCAAAAACATATTATGTTTTAAAGGTCAATTGTGACAGATACTGTCAAAAAACTGAAAATTTTGACATAAAACTCCATAAAACTCAAAAAGTAAACATCCTATCTCAAAACCATTCAATAGCGTTTTGGGTGACGGGGAGACCTTTCATTTGCGACTAGTTTGATCAAAATCGGTCCAGCCATCTCTGAGATCTCGACCTCTTAGTTGACAACACACATACAGACACACACACATACACACACACTTCGTTGCTCAGTTCGTCGAGCTGAATCGATTGGTATATGACATTCGGCCCTTCGGGCCTCGGAAAATTTTTCGAAAGTTTGAGCGAATTTTATACCTATATTTTATATATATAAAAAAAGGTAAAACAGCCATTTCAACAAATATTTTATTAATATTAAGGGAATCAGAAATAAAAAATCTAAATTAGCAAAAGTAAGATTTTTTTAGTTGTCTCAAAAAATGACTAACTAGAATCAGAAAATCAACTAATTTTTTCGCCAAAATGCTGATTTCGGTCTTTCCGTGCAGATACCATATTTGGAAAATTAGAAGGTCAAACGTGCAAGGTTAAATTGAATACCACGTTAAGTATTTGTGATCGCTGTCGTAGGTGGGCTTATAAGGAAAGTCATACGTCGGAAACAGAAGGGCAGTCAACAACGGAACCACAACCATCCACATCGCAATACGATTTAGAGGAAGTACCTTCAGCAGCTTCACTCAACTCAGCATCTTCTGAAGCAGCACACAGCATTGAACTATTCAACAAGGGCATCGCAGTAATCAACGTGTCTCCGATATCAACGAAGGAAACCCGGAATGTTAATTATCCTCGAGAAAATATTTGGATATTTCAAAGAGGTATAAAAAAAATATATTCGGGTTCCCGGCGGATGAAGAAGATCCAGAATTGCTCAAAACGAAAGCACAGAGTTGGATGAAGTGTTTACTAAAATGATAAAGCAGTTTGCTAAGCCTGATTGTACTAGGAATGAAAAAGTGCGTTTGTTGTCAGTCTTGCCAAACTCGTGGTCAAAGGAGAAAATAGCCACTGAGTTCAAGGCGAACAAATACATTGTGTCGGAGGCAAAAGAATCAACGGACGAAAAAAAAGCAGGAACGAAACGACAGAAAACGAGGTGCTTCAATATTTCAACAGCGATGACGTCAGCAGAGTAATGTCGGGATCAAGAGATTGCGTCATAGTCAAAATGAATGGTAAGTGTGAACGCAAACAAAAACGATTGCTTTATTCATCATTGAAGGAAATTTATTTGGGTTATAAGGAGGAATTTCCAGATCGAAATATTGGATTCAGTACATTGGCAGCATTAAGACCACACATAACACATGTGTTTGCACAATCCATGAGAATGTTTCATTAATGATTCATGCGGTTGAAAAATATTTCAAGTATGATGATAAGAATTATTATTTAAAGAAGCTATTATGTGACTCATCAAAAAGATCCTGCTCCTTGCTCCGTGAATGCAAAAGTTGTCCAGCGACACAAGATCTGGAGAGAAGCGTTTTAGACAATTTCGAGGAACGTGATTTGACTGAGAAAGGATTTGAACAATGGGTTTCTACTGACAGAAGTGATCTAGAGAAATTTGTCAAACCAGTAGAAGAATTTGCGGCATATTTTTGCGAAAAATTAAAAAGACTTGTGACTCATGATTTTACTAAAAATCAGCAATCTGATTTTCTAAAAAGGCAAAATATAATTTAAAGGCAAGAGAAATTGTCACAAGACTGTATTCGAATGACGATGCACGTAGTACTCATACAATTTTCAAAAACTTAAAACCTTAAATATAGTTTAGAATTATTCATGTACATGTAATAATTGTAGATATAGCAAGCAAATAAACAATTCATGGCAATATAAAAAATGGTGTTATAATTAAATATCCAAGTATCTCAAGAACAGCTGCTTTAAGACCAAATTTTTTGCCTTTAACCTGTAGAATAGTATTTTACTGTTTAAATGATTATTTTTCAACGAAAACTTGAAACCTCGAATATATCTGTAAATTGTTTTAGCTGTAACTTCTTCATTCTACAAAAGGCACGGATGGGATAGCCATCAATCTGTAGGTTTTAATAACAGCTTTAAAATAAAAATCATAAAAAAAAATTAAAATCCTGATTTTTTTTATTCAACTTTTTCGGATTATTTTGTAATTACTGAGAAATTTTTGTGAAATATACATACGCCCTTTTTAAAAAACAATCGTGAGTCGCTTCAAAACTTATGGTTTGTCATACTGAAGCCATGTGCAAAGTTTCATCCAAAATCGGAGAAGGTCGATTCTGAATTTGTCACTTTTTCGTCCACTCATTCCAGGAATTGCTCACAAGTATTCAATGTAGGAAAGAAAAAAATGTAACAAATCAAATAATTGATAAGTGTGCTATTTTCGATAGATGCCTTGGAATGTGAAAATATTCCACTATGGCTTTGAATTTTTTCAATCAATCCGAAACAATAAATTCCTGATTCGTAGATGCCCAATCCTAACATTCAAAAGATCTGTTTAATAAGCTATGCTAACTAACTAGAGGTATTGCCTTAATTTGCATTTCGAATGCTACAATTGCTTCATTCTTCCGCTCAATCCAAACGTACTGAATTGGAAAATGTGGCGAGGTGGAACATAAACCAGCCAGAAATCGTACATTGAAATCAATCCAACGGAGAATTCAATTCTAACCATTTTTGATTAGTTGATCTATTACCACTCGGGGCCCTCGAATCCCATCTCCGTTCGTTCGGTTACATGGTTCGTAGCCATGGGTCCATGCTAAATGTGGCGTGTAACTAAATTGCGGTAAAATTTGGCTTCAAATCCCAGCTGGCGCACGTGCGCACGATGCGTCCCCGATTTCCATATTCGAAAATGGTGCCGAAACGAGATGCCTCTGCTCGACTGGAGGAACGAATTCGAAAGCAATCATCAGCCCAGAGTCCAGAGCGTCAGAGTCGGACAGGAGACTTACGGGAATGGAGGGCACACGCCAAGAAGCCGCTAATCCGCGACTACTTTTAATTTTGCTGCATCACTAGAGTTGGGGTACGCCGTCGAGGGCAGCCTTTGAAGGTGCATGATAGTGTATTAAAATGGGTTCTCGCCTTTTTGCTCGTTTTAATTGCTGTTCGAGTCCGAGTCCAGCTAGCAGCAAACATCCATCAAGCCCGGATGAGCAGAGAAATGAAGGGGTAAACGAAGAGCTCGCGCCCGCGTGTGTGTGTGTGTGTGTGCTGAATGTAAAATAATGACTGTTATGGAAAGTAGTTGGTCTTACGACTTACGAGCGCTATCACCGAAGCTGTAATGTTAAGTTACCGCAACCGGCAAACAGAAATAGAATCATAAATCGAAAACGCATGTCCAGTTTGCTTGAGTTCAACAAGCAACCTACCAAGAAGCAAAAAGTGGGTCTTGTCCGCTTGTGACCCTTGCCATTACCTCCCCCCTCCCCCTTTTCGCCGTCTCCTACAAACTTTGAGATTGAAGCTGGACCCCAAGTTGCAAGCAATTGTAAACAAATTAACGTTTATAAATAAATTTGTACTGTTGAGCCCGGCAATGATGTGCGGCTCTCGGCACGAGGGATCAGGGAGCGAGCACCGTCAGAACTGGTTCTAGAACTAAGTCAAGTAAGTGCCGTTTGCTGCAAATTGATGGGGACCAGCCGATTGGATCATCATCGCAACTGGCTGCCGGGCTGCAAGTGGATGCGTTAATAAATAAAGGACGATAATTGCTACTGTTGGTGCACCATAAAACTGTGTCGCTCTTCGCTAGTCGCTTGTTGGCAGATTACCGAAGTACGACGACGACGACGATCCGCTTGATACTAGGCATTTGATGTTTTGCCACGGGCGGAGGTACGTACCATGCGGGGTT
The DNA here is from genome assembly GCF_030247185.1 of Malaya genurostris. Lineage (NCBI taxonomy): Eukaryota > Metazoa > Arthropoda > Insecta > Diptera > Culicidae > Malaya > Malaya genurostris. Next base: position 132,435,144 of record NC_080570.1, read on the forward strand.
GGTTGGATACTTTGTTGTCCGCTCGGTTTTAAGTTGCAAGTTTATTAGATTCAAAGAACCGCTGCAAAAACAATCACAACTTCTAGTACTTTATGTATACTTTTAGTGGATATAGATTCTATTTGTTTGTAGAGCCTGAAAGGGAACCTCCTTCCAGGGTCAGCCTCATTGATTGTCAATTCGTCTGTAGCCTGTTTTATCAGAGCAACATTTGTTGGAACATTTCCCCACACATAAACAGCGCAATGAGACTTTTATTAATCTGAATATCCTCGCGCAACCAACACCAACGATCGGCCCAGTTCCATCGCCATCATCTGCGTCATCACCAAGTTCCCTGGCCTCAATCAATCGATTGAATAATACGACGCAGTTTGAAATCGCGCCCTCATCGTCCGGCAAACCGGTTTAACACTTGAAAGAGTGTCTTTATGACTCTTTTCATTTCTCTGCACACCAAGCACCTCCAAGCAGCCCTTACCTATCCTATCCTATCCGATCCGATCCGTTCCGTTCCGTTCCAATCCGCACACCACCAAGAGAGCCCCGTTGAGTTCTCCCCCGATGAGCCGCGAACTGACGGATATTGTTGTTATCATGCAGTCGAGATCCAGCAGTGCAAGCGCAACATTAGTATGTCCCCTCCCGCTGCCCTCGATCACCTCCTTCTTCTTCTTCCTTCCAACGATTGCAAGCAGCCCAGGTGCCCGCACGATCGAAGCTGACCTCAGAATCCGCACAACAGCCGAGGTAGCACAACACAACATCAGCGAACAGAGTCAGCAGCAGTGATTAATCGGAAGACCAGTAGCAGCAACGGCTGATGTCTTGTCCCTTCCATCCTTCCACTCTGGACGCCCCGATTCCCCCGCTCCCGTCTTCCATTATCCTACGATACTTTTGTTTATTGTTATTACATTTTATTATATATGATTTTTCATTTTTGTTCTTTCCCTTCGGTTGCTGGTTCTGCGTTTTTTTTTCACGTTTTTACGTTCCCTTTTGCTGATCACTGCTGAAACAGAAGCAGAAGCCCAAAACATGAAAATCATACCTTGCGCAGCTGGGCCAGAACCAACGAAACCCACGGGACGGACGCTCCAATCCGTCCCGTAATCCGTCTGTTCGGTTGTTTATTTTTTATTCGATCAGCTCCCCCACCCAAGCCAGCTCAGCTCAGCTCAGCTCCCCCGGGAACCCGGTGAGATCCGCTACGGGCTGGATTCAGAGTGCCAGAGCAGACAGATTATCGCCCGCTGGCCGCGAAGGTCTCTAGCAAGACGTATTCATCGGACAGCGGGGAAGATACGAAATGGGTTACCAAATCCAAGACTGGTAGCAGAAACCACATTTGCCACGGTTTCGCTTCGCCACATTGATGATGGTGCTGCTGATGCTGCTGCTGGTGATGACTGTTGAGACCTATGGCAGCAAGCCAACCAATCGATTATTATGGCTCGGGTGATTTTATGGTTTATTGGTCAGATAATTTGTTTTTATTTCTTTTTTTCTTCCAGCGCGTTTGCCCCAACCGATTGTTGCAATCAGTATTTGCTTTATGGCTGGAGGTAAGGCGACCTGCAGTTGATTGACTTTTGTTGTTTGGAGAGATTCGTTGCCAGGAATGATAGTCTAACGTTGCGAAATAATGTGCTGTTGAATACACACTAAAAAAATTTGAATTTTACAGGTGACCTAATCCCTCATACGATGTAATTCATAAAGACCTAATTTTTCAAAAGACTTAACGTTAGATTAGCATGAATTTAACTGGTTTCGACTGTAACTTGCATTCTGCTAGCAGGTGCGACTGTATGCATTCAAATGCACCTTTTAACAGCCAAGCATATGTGTGCTTCTGTGGCTCAGTCGATTAACAAACGTACTTTGTAAGCCAATGATTCTCGGTTCAAGTCACGGCGGTCGCTATCAGAAATTTTTTCTTTAATTCAATGAAATTTATGTCATGGCATTTAAAACACTTTCATGGAATGTTCTTTCATGTGAATTTGCGTGAACTGCGACGCTTCATTTATGCGCATCTAATAAGATGTAAAATCACAGGGTTTTTTCGAAGTGTGTAGTTCACCCGGTTCTAAAATGAGTAAAGCGATTTGTATCACACTGTTCGATAATACCTTCTTTATTGGTTGTTATAATAACACCCTGTTATGCGAGCGTAGTATTGAATCTTCTACACACTTAGAAAAAATCGTGTAAATTTACGTCTCTATAGATGCACATGAAAGGAGCGTCGCAATTCATCTAAATTTACAGTTCAAAGCATGTAAAATTTGATCATACCAATTACTCTATTGGAAATTACAGCTTATATAGCTGACATACTAATAAATGTAATATTCTGTCATTGCCGAAGAAATTACAGTATTCTTGAATTTTCGTCAAGTGTAAGTTTCGTTTTTTCTAAGAGTGTACATACACAGCTCGAAAAATTCTTGAGATTGTATATCTTCTAGGATGCACATAAATAGAGCAATCATATTTCATACAAATTAATATTCAAGAACATGTAAAATTGTGTGATTGGAAAATTCAAGCCATGTAACCGAGAAACATTGAATCACTAAGCACTCCAGTCTATCGACTGAGCCAGAGAAGCACATAGGGTAACGGTTCCTTATTTCATCTCATTTGCAGGGACGTTACCTCAAAAACCACACACTTAAAAAAAAAAACCTGTGATTTTACATCTTATTAAATGCACATAAATGGAGCGTCGCAGCTCACGCAAACTAACGTGGAAGAACATTTAATATCGTGTATAAGACTCCATGACGTGAAATTCATTGAAATAAAATGAAAAGAATACTGATAGAAACCGCCGCGACTTGAACCGAGAATCATTGGATCACAAGTACATCTGTTCAGTCCAGTGCTGTAAAACTTCATTCGATTCAATTGAAACTGAATGTGGAACACATTTAAGATCTCTCTAATGCAGTAAAATTCACTCTCTGACACACACAATGTTTGCTGACGGCCCGAACGGGCAGCATTCAGTTCATCACTTGTTTCTCTTCAATCGAGGCTCAGTTTAACCACCGTCAGTTGATCTCTTGAAGAACAAAATATCTCTTTTAATAATGTGAGAGCGGCCTTCAAATCTGGTTCATGTAAACATTCGAATAGGTTTAAGATAATAGATGTAAGACAAACCAGATATCTGAAATATCAATCACAGAATACGCATAAATTAATTGTTTCCTCCTTCAGTTTTCATTTTTAATACTTCACTCCATTTATAATTCTATTCGTTCGAACTTGCTTACTACCAAGAGCGAAGACAATGAAGCAGCTATACTACTTGGGACTTGAAACTGAGCAAGCAAAACTTCAAATGACTAGGTACGATTAATCAACTGACGATGAATTCTGAAAGCTTCACTTGAAAATGGCAGCAAAAGTCAAATGAATTACGGTCAGCGGCCATAAATTTCATTTTCATCTTGTATTATTCGATTGAAAATGAAATTATACCGCACTGGTTCTGTATTCTAAATTGTTGTAAAGTTACACTTCCATGTAAATAAATTTCTACAATACTAATTTGAAACTTGATCTAATTGAAGTAGTTTTTACGCACAGAAAATTGTTAAACAATTTCATTATGTTTTGTGTGCCCCGTCAGAATGTTGGCGTAGTGAGGACACGTCTATGCGAATCATTAATATTCCATGGAAAGTACAAAAATATGGGTATTTTTGGAACGGTTGCAAAGAAAAGATCTCGGAAAAAAAATTCAAGATGGCAACTTCCGGTTCATTAATATTCCTTCAAAACTCTTGCAATATTGGTATTTTCGGAACGGATTAGAAGTGTAGGAACCAAAAAGCGATGTTTAGGGTCGTTTCGAAATTCAAGATGGCGACTTCAACTGTATTGGTATTCCTTGAAAATGCCCTCGGCAACAATTAATAATGTTCTTAACAACTGCCAAGTAACGTTTTTTTTCACTTCGACGTAATACAGGTATTCACTTCTTTGTGCATATGTATTAGGAATAAAACAGCAAAAATGACGTGTCTTCTTCAACTAAGACAACAATATGCCGGTTTCCATCGGTGTTCAAAGCAACGTCTTAATAAATTATTTAATCCTTACTGTGCAACTTACGGGTCAACTGGTACGGGAAGTATATGCGTTTCCTGTTCTAAACAGTCACAACAAACTTAACCGACTGTGCTGGTACGAGGTCAGCGGTGGAATTCATTCTGTCGTTTGCACTGTCCAAGTTCGGTCCATCTCGCGAAAATGTTTCCGGTAAGAAAATTACTCGTCCGTATCAAGCGTGCCATACTTTCACTGGATGATGGAAAATGTTTTTTCCGACCAATGAAATGTTCTCTATTGCTCTTAGGTGAGTCCAATTTTCCTTAATATTAATTTATGTTAGTGAAATGTTTTTCCTCAGGAATCCAAGAACGCCCATTGAATCGATTCTGTCGCGGATTGTTGACCGTCTATCGAGTACTAATTGCACTACAGTTCTTTATCTGGGTGGATCGTTTGTATGTAAGTGCATTCGTCAACAATTCGCCCGAAATGTTTCTGGGAGCGATAGCAGCTTTTGCAGAATTTTCGCATATTTTAATTCGGGCGGGGTTGGTTCGGACAAACCTAATCAAACTTCAAGAAGTACGGAACTACATGCAAAGCTATTTCGATAGTAATACGTGTGCAAGGCTGCATAATTCGTACCGACTAATTCGTCGGATGGCTATTGGCTACCAGGGGTTTTTCACCGTGACTCTTTTTGTGTTTTACTTCTTCGGAGGATTCGAAGACCCGCTATTTGCCGTCCCGGAGAATTTGTTGCAGTTACACAGATGGATTGTATTGTTTGTTGAAAAATTGAACTTACTTAACTCTATTGCAATGAATACGTTGTTTGTGAGTCTCATAGCAATCTTCAATACCTACCTGATGGGGTTTCAAATTATTTTGGACGACATCAACGAGTCTGTGCAGGATTTATTCGAGCAAATCGACAAAGAGATTATCGAAGCTATGAGTGAAATCCAAGGAGCACCCGAATATAAGCGAAACGTGAAGGATGTGCTTTTCTTTAAATTCCTAAAACAGAAATTGGCTGCCCTGATTCGTAAACATGCTGACGCGTTGAATAATTTGAGCCAGTTGAAAACATTCTTCGAAATCAGCTTCCTTTTCATGTTTTACGGACAGTTGGTGACTATGGGAACAGGAATCGTTTACCTAACATGGCGAAAATCGTCTTACAATATTTTACTACCTTTAGTAGGCTGCCTAGTTATTATTACGGTGTAATGTTTTTGGTACTGCAGAATGATTGAAAAGTTAAGCGATGCGGTGAGTAAGACTTGTGTTATTAAGTTCTGCTTCTTTATTGAGTTAGTCATATATTAATTTTCTTCTATTCAATAGAACAATAATATCGGAGATTCGTTGTACAACTTAGACTGGCCGCAGAGACTGTGTTACAAGCCTTCCATTCGAAAGGACTATCGAGAGATACGGACAACGTTTCTAATTATTTTGACTAACTCACAGCAGAATATCGACATCAGTTGCGGTGGTTTGTTTAATATGTCGCTTGCTGCTTTTGCAGAGTTTCTTAATATGGTGTACAATTTGTTCATGTTTTTCCTGACAGTTATTTAAATGAATTTGATAAAATATGCAATTTGAGGTGTTAGAATAAAGATAGTTGAATTTAGTAGTAAAAATATTTGCAGTGCACCCGTGGTAGAATAGTGACTTCAGTAATGGCACTATATAAAAGAAGAATAACAAGCGCATGATTTTTAGATTAGTTTTTTTCCTGTAAGTTATTCAATGAACTTAATATGATGCGCAGTTTTGAGGTGTTAGAATAAAACTACATTAATCTAATGGTAAGAATACTTTCACAAAGTGCACGTGTGGTAGAATAGCATCTGTAGTAAATTGCACTGTGCTAAAAAAAACAAACACAAGAGCTAGATTTTTGGATTCGAAATACCAATTAGGATTCATAAGACTATTCTTAGTTCTGCTTAGGACCATAACTACCAAGACGTCAACTGACTCCAATGTATTTACTTTTTTGTAAAATTGGTCCAGTTTCGTTCATTAGGATCTATGGCCGTAAGATCTTCTGGTTTCGCATCAGCAGTGATAGTTTTGACAGTATCGATATGGTGCATGTTCGAATTTTTCTGAAGAACTTTTGCTAAGGAGTGTATCGAAAATAAGCTATTCACATACGTTTGTGTTGTACGCATGTATTTGTGATGGTTTTTGCATGCTCAGATCACAGCATGCTGTGCGTTTGGCTGTCAGCTTTCGTTTGTTTACTTGTTTGTGCGGTTGAAATTCTGCATTTCCAAAATGTCGCGTATTGGAAAGGAAGTGAAAATTAAGGTTCTGGACACATGGCTAAGTGAGAATTGGCGAAGCGGTACGGAATTCATCGTGCGTGTGTTAAAACCATCATTAATATACTACTACTAATACTATTCTTTGAATGAGCTACAAGGAAGAGGCAGAATACCCGGTTCTTCTAACCCAAAACTGGACCAGAATATGAGTTAAAATTAAATTATTAATATTTAAATTGGGTGTTCAGCCACAAGTGGTGACTTTTCAGCCCTATTATATATATGATTTGGTTATTACCATGAGCACATCATTTGCTTCCGCAATTCTTAGATTTTTGTATAGGGAAAATTCTAAACCTACTTGTATTGTGTAATGGGGAAAAGAAACTTATATACTAACTTACTAACTAATACAGAGAGCGAATCGATTCAATTGAAGATTGCATCGATTTTTGTCGGAATTTGCTTATAATATTATGTGACATTACATCTAATGGTTCTATATTGGATAGTCTGTGTAACTCATTTGTACTAAACCAGGGAGGACGCTTCAAAATCATTTTCAGAATTTTATTCTGAATTCTTTGAAGCGTTTTCTTCCTGCTGGAACAACAACTAGACCAAATTGGTACTGCATAAAGCATGGCTGGTCTGAAAATTTGTTTATAAATGAACAACTTGTTTTTAGACAGAGCTTAGAATTTCTGTTTATAAGAGGATATAAACATTTAATATATTTATTACACTTTGCCTGGATTCCTTCAATGTGATCCTTGAAAGTGAGTTTTTTGTCATACGTTAAACCTAAGTATTTTGCTTGATCAGACCATGTCAATTCCAAGCCATTCAATTTGAGAATGTGATTATTGTTTGGTTTAAGAAATGAAGCTTTTGGCTTATGAGGAAAGATAATTAATTGCGTTTTTGCTGCATTTGGTTTAATTTTCCATTTTGACAGATAATCACCGAAAATATTTAAACTTCTTTGTAGGCGACTGCAGATCACTCTTAGATTTCTACCCGTGGCTAACAGACTTGTGTCGTCACAGAATAACGATTTCTGGCAACCAACGGGTTGATTTGGAAGATCAGAAGTGAAAATATTATACAAGATTGGAGCTACGCTCGAACCCTGCGGAACACCTGCTCGTACGGGTAGCAATTCAGGTTTACAGTTCTGATAGCTAACCTGAAGAGTACGATCAGTTAAATAATTTTGAATCATTTTGATCAAATAAATAGGAAACTGGAAATCGGACATTTTTGCTATTAAACCTTTGTGCCAAACACTGTCGAATGCTTTTTCTATGTCTAGAAGAGCAACTCCAGTGGAAAACCCAGAAGATTTACTTGCTTTTATCATGTTCGTTACTCTGACAAGTTGATGAGTAGTTGAATGTTCATGACGAAATCCAAACTGCTCTGGTAAAAAAATTGAATTCTCATTTATATGAGTCATCATTCTCAACAAGATAATTTTTTCAAAAAGTTTACTGATAGAAGAAAGTAAGCTAAATGGTCGATAACTTGATGTTTCTGCAGGGTTTTTATCAGGTTTGAGGATAGGAATTACTTAAGCGTTTTTCCATCTTTTTGGGAAGTAAGCTAATGAAAAACACTTGTTGAAAATTTTAACCAGAAGTCTCAAGGCAACATCGGGAAGATTTTTAATAAGAATATTAAAAATTCCATCATTACCAGGAGCCTTCATGTTTTTAAGTTTCCTAATAATTGATTTAATTTCTCATCATTTGTAAGAAGTATTTGATTTCCTTCCTTGAGAGCAGGAATTGGTTTCCGAGGTTTCTTAAAAACCTTAGAAAGTTTAGAAAGGTTTAGAATATGGTTTAATTTGTTCAACTTCTTTAGCAAAAATCTATGTTTAATTTCTTTTTGTAAATCCTTAACTATGTTTTTCATAGCAGGATCACGAGAACGTTGATATTGTCGTCGACGAACATTCTTCAACCGAATGAGCAGTTGAAGATTGTCATCGATGATAAGAGAATTTAATTTAGTTTGAGCTTTGGGAACTGAAAGATTTCTAGCTTCGATAATGTAATGATTCAAATTATCAATTGCTGTGACGATGTCCGCAGAATTTTCTAAAATAGTTTCATGATCCACATAATTTTCAATGTGAGATCTGTAATCCAACCAATTAGCTCTATGATAGTTGAATATAGAACTAATTGGATTAATTAAAGCTTCGTTGGAAAGTCCGAATGTTACAGGAAGATGATCTGAGTCAAAGTCAGCATGTGTAATCGGTTCACTACAAATGTGACTTTGATCCGTTAGAACCAGATCAATTGTGGACGGGTTTTTCACGGAATAAAAACAAGTTGGATTACTGGGATGAAGAACTGTGAAGTAACCAGCTGAGAGTTTTTTTTTTCCCATAAATACGTTTATTTCTTAAGGCAGTTTACATAAGTTTTTCTTCGCCGTAGCATCACTTTTACATAATATTCTTATCCTAATTTAATTCTAACATAGTCACAACGTTTTGAATTTATTAAAACATATTCTCTTATAGCTTAAATATCATCTTAGGTAACTCGTCATTAATTATGAAATCTACTCGGAAATATTATTTGAACCAAACGATTAACTTCTATAAATTATAAAATAAGCTGTTATTTTTAGACATTTTGTTGATAATTTCATAAACTGTTTCGAGTTTGTTTGTATCATTACATAATTTTTAGCTATTGGTTGAACTCATGGACGCAGCTGGGATCAGAACTAAGTCTTAAAAGGGGCCTTTATTAAATTGAAACTCCAATTTTCTTTATGAAATGATAAATAAGTTTCATGTATGAAAGGTCACGACAAGCAAGAATGTCTCGAACTGGGATATTGGATAGTTTACCTTGGGTACGCAAAGAATTTATTAGTTGAGATCTGACATCACGATACTCCACGCATGTCCAAACGACATGATCAATATCACGATAACCTTCTCCGCAAGCACAATGATTAGTCTCGGAGAGCCCAATTCGAAGGAGATGTGCATCTAACGTGTAGTGATTGGACATGAGTCTGGACATCACACGAATGAAATCCCTACTCACATCCAGTCCCCTGAACCATGCCTTTGTCGATATTTTCGGAATAATTGAGTGCATCCACCGACCCAGATCATCTCTATCCCAAGATGCTTGCCAGCTGGCAAGTGTTCTTTGGCGAGACGAACTATAGAATTCGTTGAAAGCAATCGGTCGCTCATAAATTTCACCCTCAATAGCACCACGTTTGGCTAAATTATCGGCTCTTTCATTGCCTGGAATGGAGCAATGAGCCGGGACCCAGACTATAGTGATTAGATAATTATTATTCAATATGTCGTTCAGACACTGTTTTATTTTACCCAAGAAAAACGGTTCATTTTTGCCAGCAGCGATTGAGCGAATGGCTTCAATTGCACTCAGACTATCTGTGAAGAGGAAATAATGGTTTGGAGATAATGTGACGATTACACTCAAACTATAATGAACTGCTGCTAGCTCTGCTATATAAACAGATGCAGGTTCTTGAAGCCTAAATGAGGCCGAAACATTATTGTTGAACATACCAAACCCTGTCGCTTCTTCAATTCGCGATCCGTCCGTATAAAACATTTTCTCAGAGTCAATATGCCTGAACTTACTTGAAAATATTTTTGGGATTTCCGTCGAGCGTAGATGATCCGGGATTCCACGCACTTCACGCTGCATGGATGTATCGAAAAATAAAGTTGAGTCAGGGGCACTTAGGATGCAGACACGGATAGGAATATATCTTGAAGGGTTGATTTCCTGTGACATATGGTTAAAATATACTGTCATAAATTTTGTTTGAGATCGAAGCTCGACTAGTCGTTCGAAATTATTAATTACCATGGGATTCAGCACCTCACATCTTATTAGCAGGCGTGATGAAAGCTCCCAAAATCGATCTTTTAATGGAAGAACTCCCGCCAGAACTTCAAGACTCATTGTATGTGTCGAGTGCATGCAGCCTAAGGCAATTCGCAAACAACGGTACTGAATTCGCTCAAGTTTGATAAAATGAGAGTTTGCAGCGGAACGAAAACAAACGCATCCATATTCCATCACTGAAAGTATCGTTGTTTGATACAATTTTATTAGATCTTGCGGATGAGAACCCCACCATGATCCTGTTATTGTTCGAAGAAAATTTACTCTTTGTTGGCATTTCGTTATCAGATACCTAATGTGTCCTCCCCACGTGCATTTGGAATCGAACCACACCCCGAGGTATTTAAAAGTTAAAACCTGTTGGATCATTCTTCCCATCATATGGAGCTGAAGCTGCGCGGGATCATGCTTTCTTGAAAAGACGACTAACTCTGTTTTCTCCGCAGAGAATTCGATACCAAGATGAACAGCCCAAACGGACAAGTTATCTAAGGTATCTTGCAATGGTTTATGCAGATCAATAGCTTTGGGCCCAGTAACTGAAACCACGCCATCATCTGCCAATTGCCTTAGTGTACATGGGGTTACTAGACAGCTGTCAATGTCATTCACGTAAAAATTATAGAGGAGCGGACTGAGGCACGAGCGGACTGAGGCACGACCCAAGTGTCGAGACGTCGTAGAATAATTTTTTCGAACAATTTTCTGATGCAGGACAACATCGCAATGGGTCTATATGAGTTGTGATTGGAAGCTGGTTTCCCCGGCTTTTGAATGGCGATAACTTTCACTTGTCTCCAGTCAGGTGGAACAATATTTTGCTCAAGAAACTTGTTGAACAATTCCAACAAACGTCTTTTTGCGAGGTCGGGCAGATTCTTCACCAAGTTGAATTTAATTCTGTCCAACCCAGGGGCGTTATTGTTACAAGACAAGAGTGCTATAGAAAATTCCATCATTGAAAATGGGTTATTAATAAAACCATTATTTGGAGGAGATTCCCGTATAATGCTCTGCGTAGGAACAGAATCTGGGCAAACTTTCCTAGCAAAGTCAAATATCCATCGGTTCGAGTATTCATCACTCTCATTGCCCACGTTACGATTCCTCATTCGTCTGACCGTATTCCAAAGAGTGCTCATTGAGGTTTCTCTTGACAAACCTTCGACAAAATGTCTCCAATAGCTACATTTTTTGGCTCCAAGTATGCTCTTGTACTTGGTTTCTAAAACCATAAGTTTTTCAAAATTCTGAGGAGTTCCTCCTCCCCGTTTTAGAAACGTCTTGCAAGCATTTTGTTTTGCGAGTTTAGACTCTGAGCACTCTTTGTCCCACCAGGGGTTGGGAGGCCTTCTGTTAGTCGTTGGCCCAGGAAAGCGTTTAGTTTGGGATTGTTCTGCTGCCTCCAGAATCGAACAAATGAGGAAGTCATATTCTTCAAGTGGAGGGAGCTCTTCCATTGAATTCAAAATACTAGAGATTCTACTTTGGTATTTAATCCAGTCGATATTTTTTGTCAAATCATATGGAATACTAGCTGAATTAGCAATACATTTGTTACAGCTAATTGAGATGATGATTGGTAAATGATCGCTACCGTGTAAATCAGGCAATATTTTCCAGGTGCAATCTAGTCGAATTGATGTTGAGCAAAGAGATAGATCTAATGCACTTGGGCGTGCCGGAGGTCTTGGGATCCGTGTCATGCTACCCATATTTAATACCGTCATGCTAAAATTGTCACAAATGTTTTGTATTAAAGATGATCTGCTATCATTGTAAACGGAACCCCACATCATTCCGTGCGAATTTAAATCCCCCAGAATCAATCGTGGAGCAGGAAGGGCTTCAACCATTTCATTAAGCTGTCGCTGTCCAACTTGTGCTTTTGGAGGAATATAAACCGAAGCTATGCAAATATCTTTGCCTTTAATGTTTATTTGGCAAGCAACAACTTCTATACTAGAAGTTGAAGGGATGTTTAATCTATAAAAGGAACAGCATTTCTTAATTCCCAAAAGCACTCCACCATACGGAGAGTCTCTATCGAGACGTATAATGTTAAAATCATTAAAATTTAAAGCTATGTTTGAAGTAAGCCATGTTTCGCATAAAGCAAATACATCACATTTTTGACTATGCAATAAAATTTTAAATGAATCAAGTTTTGGCATGATGCTTCGACAATTCCACTGCAGGACAGTGATTGTATCATTTGCGGCGGGTGATAAATTATCCATCAAAAGATACAAAACCTGAGACAATTGGCCATTGAGCTGATAACTGCTTCAAAAAATTTCTAGCTATTGGAAGGAATGCCATTATGAGGGTCTTTAAGGGTTCAGATATATTGAATGCTGAGAAAATCCATTCAACAATTTCCGAAAACTTCAGTAATCCTGTTGGTGGCTGTGAAATGGAGCCCACAGGATTATTACCTTTTTCTGTGCTAGATCCTGGATTGGTTTGTGAATTTGACAAACCAGGAGGCACAGTCTTTGGCTTTGACTTTTTTTGTTTAACACGGGGATCTTTTTTTGAAGATGAAACTTTAGGTGTCTTTTTTGGTAATTTGGAAGAAGACTTCTTTCTCTTAACTGACCCTTGGGTAGTGATAAACGAATTACCTTCACTATTTTCGTCAGAGTCAGAGTCCTCTGTTTCCTCTAGATTTGAAAACCCGTTTTCGGTTTCCAAAGGGGGGACATCAATGACCGTTTTAAGCATTTCTGCATATGTGCGCTTAGACCGTGCTTTTAAAGAAAGCTTAATTTTGTCTTTGTGCACTTTATATGCAGTGCATACTGAAATATCCTCATGAGGACTTTCCCCACAATAAATACATTTTTCAATTTCCTTGTTGCAATCATTATCTTTATGAGGTCCTTCACACTTAATACATTTTGGTTTATTGCTACAGTAAGTAGCTGTGTGTCCGATTTTTTTGCAGTTCGTACAATTCATTACATTTGGAACAAAAAGCCGAACAGGGAGGCGAATTTTATCGACATAGACATGGGACGGCAACGCAGATCCGGCAAATGTCACTCGAAACGAGTCTGATGGGCGATAAACTTTTTTTCCCTCTTCATAAACTACTGAGTACAGTTGTTTGCACTCCAGTATTTTCACACCCTCAAGCATAGAGTTCTTGAAACGACCAACACCATGCTTGAGTAAATCATCTACCGAAAGACTCGCTTCGGTAACAACACCGTCAATTTCGACATCTTTGGAGGGTATGTAAACTTTATACTCTTTAATGAAATGTTCCGAAGAGACAATATCATTCGCGTGTTTCAAATTATTTACCACAACACGAATTTTATCGTTATTTACTTTTATGATCTCTTTGATTGAAGAGTATCGTGATGTCAAACCTTTAGAAATTTGGTAAATTTTTAATGGCTTTGATATACGTCTAAAAAAGACTATCCAAGGCCCAGAAGAGCTCTCCTGATATTTTTTCGTTCGTGGGGGTATCGGATTCATGCTAGGATTTACGTCCATGGATTCATCCATCACATTAAAATTTTTAATCAAACTTTAAAATAAAAAATGAAACCAACACTACACAGTACTCAATTAAAAGGAAAAGAAAAAACTTCTACCTTGAAATTGTTGTCTATCTCCGTTGCACTGCCGTGTAGATCCTCGTTGCTCTAGATGTTCTTGTTGGTTGCTGATTGTTGAATGTGATGCTACTGCTACCTGACATCCAGCACCACTCGATTTCCGATTTACTTTTGTCTTCGCCAGCTGCAACCAGCGCAGGTCACCGGTGAATACCTGCGTGTTGTATGGCAGTGGAAAGACCGAGTTGTCTTGTCTCCTTCTTCCTTGTGCTCCGCACCGATATGCTTCTGCACCGAAGTGCCTTCGCACCGGTGTGCCTTTGCACTCTCCTGCTTCTGGGTGGCCTGGGTAGAGCTTGGGAAACGCCCTTTGTTGTTTCCTTCACCAGCTTAGCCCAGCACTAGGGCTCTCTTATGCAGCACGATTTTACGTTTTAACGGCTGCTGCCAACAGGTCTCTACCTGTAGTTCAACCGTTGTCGTATTTAACGCGTGTAAACTAACCAGCGTTATTAAACTGTACGCTTCTATACACAACCTTCTCGGTTGAACGGCTATTACTGAATGACCAGCTGAGAGTTGATTATGAAGTATTTTACCATTACTGTTATTTTTCCACTGGACATGCTTAGCATTTAAGTCCCCTATTACGAAAAATTTCGGTCGATATCTTGTGAGTTTTTGCAAATCGCCTTCAAAGAAATTTAATTGTTCGCTGGTGCATTGGAATGGCAAATATGCTCCAGCGATGAAATAAATTGAAATGAAAATGGTTTCAACTTCGATTCTCAAGCTTTCAATAACTTTAGTAATGAAAGAAGGTAAAATTCGATGTTTAATTTGCCGTTGGACAAAAATGGCAACTCCACCACCCATTCCAGTAAACCTGTCAAATCGATGAACCACATAATGTGGATTACTTTTCAATTTGACATTTGGTTTAAGAAAAGTTTCTGTCACAATGGCAATATGAATTTTGTGAACTTTGAGAAAATTATAAAATTCATCTTCACTCGATTTTAAACATCGAGCATTCCAATTTAAAATATTCAAATAATTATTTAACATCACTGTTAAATTTTGAATTCATTATAATATTATTTGCGAATTGCCATCCGATTTGAAATGCTTCAAAAAAAGATGAAGTCGAATTCATTCGGAAGATCATTTGA
Source organism: Malaya genurostris (assembly GCF_030247185.1). Classification (NCBI taxonomy): domain Eukaryota; kingdom Metazoa; phylum Arthropoda; class Insecta; order Diptera; family Culicidae; genus Malaya; species Malaya genurostris. The sequence continues at coordinate 132,450,173 of NC_080570.1, forward strand.
AAAAGTTGATCTTGTAGGTAGTTCATTTTAGTTTCAGTCATATCGCCTAAATCAACTTCATTTAAAAAAGCGAATGGCATTGAAGGAATATTGATAGGTGCCATTAGAAGAATATGATTTGGCCGATCTACCTATTAATAAATTGTTTTCGTTAGAAGATAAACTGCAAGGCGGTCCTGTGTTTTGATTATTTGCATTAGAAGAATTAAGTGGTAGATTTCTACCTGTTGTACTAGCATAATTGACATTAGAAGAAGATAATGAAGAGGTCGATCTACCTATCAATGAATTGTTTTCGTTAGAAGACGAATTGGAAGGCGTACCTGTTTTTTGTTTTGAATTCGAAGAAAGTGCCTTATAAGAATCAGGCGTAGCATTTGTAACGGTTTTTTGATTTTCAGGTATGTTCTGTAAATTTAAGGTCGTTGATTTGACTTGTTGTCTAATCGAACGAGCGATTAAAATTTTTTCCCTGACAGGACATTTCAAATAATTGGATTTATGATTTCCATCGCAATTTGAACATGAAAATTTATCAGTGGTTTCATTCATTGGACAAACGTCTTTCGAATGCGATTTACCACAATTCAAACACCGTATATCCATATGACAATTTTTGGTTCCATGACCGAAGACAATGAATTTAATTGTGGGAAATGAAACGTACTTTTTCTAAAGTTTTCAAATTGTTTTCATCACTTCGATTGAAGTGTATTAGGTAAAGTTCATGGGAAATTCCAGAGTGTGGTTTGTAAGTACCATTCACTCTTTTTGCCTTTCTCATATAGAAAGGTTATGCAATCACTGTGAAAACCGACTTTTGAACCGAGGCCCGGAGGGCCGAGTGTCCTATACCATTCGACTCAGTTCGCCGAGTACGCAAAATGTCTGTGTGTGTATGTGTGTGTGTGTGTGCGTATGTGTGTATGTAACGTTTTTTGCATTAACTTTTCTCGGAGATGGCTGAACCGATTTTCACAAACTTAGATTCAAATGAAAGGTCTTGTGGTCCCATACAAAATTCCTGCATATTATTCGGATCCGACTTCCGGTTCCGGAGTTATGGGGTAAAATGTGCAAAAAATGAAAATATGTGTTCTAACTTTTCTCATAGATGGCGCGACAGACTTAGGTTCAATTGAAAGGTCCTGTGGTCCCATACGTAATTCCTTAATTTCATCAGGATTCGACTTCCGAATCCGGAAATATAGGGTAAATTGTGTTAAAAATTTTATACCATCACAGAAAAGAGCGAAAACCCGTGAAAAGTTTTCTAAATCAAACAAATCTATTTCGGTTATTCTTTTAAGAATCGAAGAAAAATAATTTTGAAGAATACCACAGTATTATATATGATAGTATGATTGATATGAGAAAGGCATCATTACACCACTAGGTGGATTAAAACAGGTTTTTCATAAGTATTACTTGGAAAGGGGCAAAATCAAGCAATTCTTTTAGATCATTTTTAATTTCATCAGTTATTTGATCATTTGATAAGCCTTTCAAGACAGCCTTGAAGGGTCTGTCTGATTTTATATCATATGAATAAAATTTATGAAGTTTTTGGACAAATATCGAATAAGACGTTCGTAATCTTCCAATCCATCAACCAAGACTCGACATTCTTCTCTTCGTCCGATTTGAAATGAGACTTTTACTTCCGGGAGAAAAGTAGAAAACTCAGTACGGAATGCTTTGAAGTCGGGAATCATCACCGTCACTGGTTGCATAGATTGATGTTTCTTCCCAGAACGACAAGCGTCAATTTTGGGAATTTTGGAAGAATTTTCTTCTATGTTGCTACAATCGGATTCAGGAAGAATCTCGTAAATATTGTTAGACGGCATAGGATCAGCGGAAGGGAAATCCGTCCGTTGTCTTTTATTTTTACATTCAGATTCTATAAGAAGTGAATGTTATTAGGAAAATGTTGAATAACGGATTGTGATTTATTTCGAATTGAATTATTTTTAGCCTTAGGCTTGTTGCCTTTCCGGTTGGATGCAGGCATTTTTTAAATGAATGGAATTTTGAATTAAATTAACTAGGCTAAATTAGTCTTCGATTAGACTCCTAGTTTGGAAAAGTCTTGATAAAGACTGATTTTGTGGTAGTCTTAATGAAAACCGATTAGTTCGAAGAATAATTCTTTGAATAGTTAGCCTTAAAAAAGGCTGATAAATTTCTTAGTCTTGAAGAAGACTGGTTATATTAGAATATCACTCTTTGTATAGCCTTGAGAAAGGCTGACTAATTGTGAGTATTTAAAAAGACTGTTAGTGATTCAGGTAGCCTTGAAAAAGACTGAAGCCTTGAATCAATGAAACTCTAGGTAGCCAGAAAAAATTTCCAGGAGCCAAGAGCTATACGCGTGCGGTGCGAACGACTGTTCAACACCGACTGAACCAGTGCGGTAAAATTTCATTTTCAATCGAATAATATAAGATGAAAATGAAATTTATTACCGCTGACCGTCAGCATATCCCTACTAATTCATTTGACCTTTGCTGCCATTTTCAAGTGAAGCTCCCGGAATTCATCGTCAGTTGATTAATCGTACCTAGTCACTTGAAGTTTTGCTGGCTCAGTTTCGAGTGCCAAGCAGTCTAGCTGCTTCATTGTCTTCGATGTTGGTAGTGAGCAAGTTCGAATGAATAGAATTATAAATGGAACAAAGTATTGAAAATGAAAACTGAAGGAGGGAACTGTTCATTTATGTGTATTCTGTAATTGATACTTCATCTACCTGGTTTGTCTTTCATCTAGTATCTTGAACCAATTCGAATATTTACATGAACCTCATTTGAAGGCCGCTCTCACACTATTGAAAGAGATATTTTGTTACTTCAAGAGATCAACTAACGGTGGTTAAACTGAGCTTTGTTTTGAAGAGAATCGATTGAAGAACTGAATGCTGCCGGTTCGGACCGTCAGCGAACGTTGTGTGTGTGTGTGTGTGCCAGAGTGTGAAATTTACTGCAGTAGACAGATTGACAGTGTGTTCCACATTCGGTTTCAATTGAATTGAATGGAATTTTACTGCAATAGTCTTTATATTTATGTCGTTTATTTATACCCGGTTTCAACCAAAATTATGGGTTTTCGCCGGGTGCAACAGAAAATAACAGACACACACCGCATTGCAAGAACATCTTCACTTTCTAATGAGTGTATCGAAAATAAGATATCCACAAATTTTTCTTTCAAATTATGATGAAAAACGATGTTTTGTTGAAACTAAAAATTGATCTGATCCTTTATTGTACGACGTTAAACTTGACCATAATGATTCTCCCCTTGGTTGCATCGCATTTTTTGAACGCTTGAGGCCAAATTTGTTTGAACTCCTGCATGTTCCCAGCTGCCTTACCAGTCTTCTTGAACACCCTCTTCACGATTTCCCAGTAACGTTCGATGGGTCGAAGCTGAGGGCAATTTGGTGGATTGATATTTTTATCAACGAAATTCATACCCTTTTCCGCAAGCCAATTCAGAGTGGTTTTGGCATAGTGAGCCGACGCTAAATCCGACCAAAACAGTGGAGGTGTACTATGCTTCTTATATAAAGGCAGCAATTTCTTCTGGAGACACTCAGATCGATAGATTTCTGCATTTATAGTTCCGGTAGTGTAAAAAATGGTTGACTTCAAACCACAGGAACATATTGCTTTCCATACCAGTACCTTTCGACCGAATTTCTCCACTTGAATCGACCTGTCCGCATCCCTCAACAATGATTTGTTCTTCATGTTTAAAGTTACCACTTTCTGGTCCAATTTCGGCTTGGAAGAACCGGGTTTTCTGTCTCTTCCTGGTAGCTCATCCAAAGAATAGTGTTCCACAAACCTATTATTGATGATTTTAACACTGGCATGATGAATTCCAAACCGCTTTATCTATTTTCCCATAGTAATACTCTTCTCAGTCAGCCATGTGTCCAGAATCCTAATTTTCGCTTCCTTTTCAATACGCGACATTTTGAAAACGCAGAATTTCAACCGCACAAATAAGTAAACAAACGAAAGCTGACAGCCAAACGCACAGAATGCTGTGATCTGAGCATAAAAAACCATCACAAACACATGCGTACCACACAAATGTATGTGGATAGCTTATTTTCGATACACTCTTTTGGTTTTGACAAAAAGACTCTAAAGTCAGTTTCAGCATAAATTATTTGGTACAGAAGGGCGTCGGCGTTTTGAGACAGTACCAATATTTTCGGCGAGCAGGAAAGGTTGAAACCAACAGAGCATCCATTCGAACATAGTTCCCTTGTCTTCGCGCTCAATAAGATATCCCCTTAACGTGGTCGCTCTTAATTTTTGTGTAGAACTTTATAGCCCGGTTTAACCCCATTGGGTGTCCGGTATAGACCCGCAGTCTCTGAAATTTTGTATTTTGGTTCGGTCATTTCATCCTCACGTTTAACGAAAACTATTACATATTCTTTCAAATCTCAAATTGAGAATGTAGTTAAAGGTTGAAGATACATAACGATATAGATAAATTGAATAGAAACCTAGTTCAATATCTTTGAAGTATCCTTCTTAGCCCCGTCTTCCATTAATTTTCTACATTTTTTCCCACCATCCGATTATGTCTCTGACACTACCCACTCGCCACTTTTTTTTCTAATTAACTATTTTCGTACCACATTGATTCTGAGATCTCCAGTTATGCTGATGTGAACAACTTTATAGAATCTTTTTCTATTTAAAACTGCTCAATACATGCATTCATAAAATAGAATCGAAGTTCCTTTTAAAAGAAGCCCGATCAGGTGCACAACTCAAGAAGCTAATCGTCCTCAATGACAGTCTGTTTGAGGAAACCCCTCGAAAAGAACAAATCCAATCTATCTTATTTTTTCTATTTATTATTTTTTGCTCACTCACACAAAACCTCTGCAGGGGACCATCATCTGGGTTTCGTTCTTTCTTTTTCTTCTTCTTCTTCTTCTTCTTCTTCGGTAGCAACGATTCTTGCCAATGCTCCGGTAAAACGATCGCAATATTATTCTGTTCAAGAGTGTTTCTTCTCGGCTAAGCAAAACAAACAAAAGATCCTTTCCGTAAGGACGCAAAAATCGTCCCTTCTATACCAATTATGTATTTAGCACCATAATGCACCGAATCCTGGCCACGGGATCTTCGTTTTTTTTTCGTTTTCGTTTCCACACTCACAAAAAAAACGATCGTTTCTGATGCATGGCTTGGATGCTATTTTTGTGACGTTTCTGCCTTGCCCTTTTCATAACGCTGTCTTTTTCATTCCCGTACCTTGTACCTAAATATGAGCAGACGAAAGAAAAGGTTTCTGTTACAGTTGAGAGATAAGATAAATGATGTAGAATTGCTTCTACTTCTGATCCCGGGGGCTTTGTTTGTTTCGTTTTTTCTTACCAATTTTTAAGGCTGTAAGAAGCTTCAGAGTACTATTACCACGTCTGCTAATTGATCTTGGTTTTTATTTGCTTGGCAGGATAGACATTTTTTTTTTTTATTCAATATTATAGTATAATTTTAAGGCACACTGCTTAAGCTCTAAGATGCCAAGGGTATTTACTAATCTTAATTACGACTAACTTAAAACTAGAAAAGTATCATTATGTAATGTAGCGGTAGCGGATTCTCGAGAAGCTATCGGTAGTGGCCGGTGAATTGAATATCGCATGAGGGTCTTCCATATGCCGTTGGCGAAGATCCATGTTGGCCGCATCCTTCGGTCCGTGTGGGTCCGCGGGAAACACCCCCAGGCTACGAAGGCCCGGCGGGTGGCCCGCATGCTGGTTTTCGACTGGGGCGGCCTTCCGTGGACGATGATGGTGATGTTACGGAAGAGAATGAAAAAAAAAGTAAATATTGTGGAAACGGGGTAAAAAGGGGATGTGGGAACAAAATGTTTGAAAACGATAAAGATCTAATTAGTTGCCATCGAGATGGTGAAGAGACAGGGAAGGGGTAACGAAAAAGTTAGTGACAAAAAAAGATCTTGTTAGTTCCAATGAAGATGGTGGACAGGGACGGGGATCGAGAGAATCGGGCGGATGTTAGTGTCGAACCTGTAGGTGGAGTTTATACTTTCTGAGCGAGGGATAACACATTACACTTGTATATCAATGTGTTTAAGGTACTGGTATATGAGAAGCATATATAAACTATCCCGACTCGCCAACACATCCCGAACCGGAACCTCAGGCGGTCTACCTCGGGCCCTAAGGGATTCCAGTAGCTTCGACCTGGCGTCACGATACTCTACGCACGACCACACGACATGCTCGATGTCCTGATAACCGTCGCCACAGGTGCAGAGACCGCTCTCCGCAAGCCCAACACGCCGGAGATGTGCGTTGAAGGTGTAGTGATTTGACATGAGCCGCGACATAACACGAATGAAATCGCGACTCACGTTCATCCCCCTGAACCAAGGTTTCGTCGATACCCTAGGGATAATGGAATGTAGCCATCGTCCCAGTTCGCCATTGCTCCATGAAGTTTGCCAACTTTCGAGAGTTTTCTGACGAGAGATACTGAAAAATTCATTGAAGCAGATTGGTCTTTCATAAATATCACCTTCTAATGCGCCCACCTTAGCCAATGAGTCTGCCTTTTCATTGCCTGGAATGGAACAATGCGAAGGGACCCAGACTAACGATATTAAATAAGACCGTTCAGATAAAGTTCGCAAGTGTTCCCGTATTTTCCCCAGGAAATATGGGGGATACTTTCCTGGCTTCATTGCCCGGAGAGCTTCTATTGAGCTTAGACTGTCCGTGACAATGAAGTAATGGTCTTTGGGCAAGGTTTCAATGATCTCAAGGGTGTACTGAATAGCAGCTAATTCTGCGACGTAAACTGAAGCCGGATCATTGAGTTTGTGAGAAGCGGTGATGTTTTGATTGAAGATGCCGAAGCCTGTGGACCTGTTGATGTTTGAACCGTCAGTGTAAAACACCTTTTCACAGTTGACTGTTCTAAATTTATTATAAAAAATATTTGGGGCCACTTGAGGGCGCACGTGATCCGGGATTCCACGAATTTCTTCTCTCATGGATGTGTCGAAAAACACAGTAGATTCAGAAGTATCCAATAAATGAGCACGATTGGAAACAAACGAAGAAGGATTAATATTCTGAGCCATGTAATCAAAATACAAGGACATAAAACGGGTCTGAGAATTGAGCTCGACAAGCCTTTCGAAGTTTTCAATCACCATCGGATTCAAGATGTCGCATCGGATTAGCAATCGATATGAGAGATCCCAGAATCGGTTTTTCAACGGTAAGACGCCCGCGAGCACTTCGAGACTCATCGTATGAGTCGACTGCATGCAACCTAAGGCAATACGCAAACAACGATACTGAATTCTTTCCAGCTTGATGAAATGAGTGTTCGCCGCGGATCGGAAGCAAAAGCATCCGTATTCCATCACGGACAATATCGTTGTTTGGTATAACCTGATCAGGTCTCCTGGGTGGGCACCCCACCATGATCCGGTTATTGTACGAAGAAAATTGATTCTCTGTTGGCATTTTTGTTTCAGATACCTAATGTGACATCCCCAGGTGCCTTTGGAGTCGAACCAGACCCCGAGATATTTAAATGTGAAGACCTGAGCTATGGTTTCACCCCCTAGTTGAAGCTGTAATTGTGCTGGTTCTCGCTTCCTTGAAAATACAACCAGCTCAGTTTTCTCCGTAGAGAACTCGATACCCATTTGAAGAGCCCATGTCGACAAGTTGTCGAGGGTATCTTGCAATGGTCCTTGGAGATCGGCAGCTTTGGGTCCTATAATGGACACAACGCTGTCGTCGGCAAGTTGTCTTAGCGTGCAAGATGTGTTGATACATTCATCAATGTTGTTCACGTAAAAGTTGTATAAAAGGGGGCTTAAGCATGAGCCCTGAGGAAGACCCATGTAGCTGAATCGTATTGTCGACAATTCACCATGCGCGAAATACATGTATTTCTCGGACAACAGATTATACAAAAAGTTATTCAAAATTGGTGAAAGACCATGCTGATGCAACTTCTCAGATAGGATGTTTATGGAAACTGAATCAAAAGCCCCCTTGATGTCTAGGAAAACTGACGCCATTTGTTCTTTACGAGCAAATGCCATTTGAATTTCGGTTGAGAGCAACGCAAGACAATCGTTCGTTCCTTTGCCCCTGCGGAAGCCGAATTGTGTATCTGAAAGTAAGCCATTAGTCTCGACCCAATTGTCTAGACGAAACAGAATCATTTTTTCGAACAATTTCCGGATACAGGAAAGCATAGCAATCGGCCGATACGAATTGTGATCGGAGGCTGGTTTCCCTGGTTTTTGAATGGCGATAACTCTTACTTGTCTCCAGTCATGTGGGACAATATTATCCTCAAGAAGCCTATTGAATAAATTCAATAAGCGCCTTTTGGCAGAGTCAGGCAAATTTTTCAACAAGTTGAATTTGATTTTGTCTAACCCCGGAGATTTATTGTTACATGATAAAAGCGCAAGTGAGAACTCGACCATCGAAAAAGGTGTTTCGTTTCTGTTTGATGAAGCGACGCGCATGATTGTCTGTTCCGGAACAGAGTCAGGACATACTTTTTTAGCGAAATCGAATATCCAGCGGTTAGAATATTCCTCGCTTTCGTTTGTGGTGTTTTTGTTGCGCATTCGTCGGGCTGTGTTCCAAAGAGTGCTCATTGATGTTTCTCTCGATAATCCGTCTACGAATCGACGCCAATAACCGCTTTTCTTCGCTTTAATCAAGCTTTTCATTTTAGCGTCTAATGCCGCGTAGTTTCTGAAATTATCAGGTGTTCCGTTTTTCCTAAACTCGACAAATGATGAAGTTCTCTCCGCGTTTATTTCTGAGCACTCTTTGTCCCACCACGGGTTGGGGGGACGGATGTTAGTTTTCGCGCCGGGTACACGTTTCGTCTGAGCTTGAGTCGCGGTGTCGAGAATCAAGCCAGCCAAAAACGTGTACTCTTCCTCCGGAGGAAGTTCTTGTGTTGTTTCTAGATTCTCAGATATCAAATTTGCGTAGCATTTCCAATCAATGTTTCGTGTGAGGTCATACGAAACATTGATTGTTTCCGATGGTCTTAATCCGGTGGCGATTGAAATTACGATAGGCAGATGATCGCTACCGTGGGGATCAGGGATTACCTTCCACGTGCAACCCAACCGTAGCAATGTCGAGCAAAGGGATAAGTCCAGCGCACTTGGTCTTGCTGGTGGTGCAGGAATTCGTGTCATTTCCCCCGTATTCAAGATTGTCATATTGAAGTTGTCGCAGATATCATGGATCATAGTTGATCTGTTATCGTCGTGAAGACAGCCCCATCCCGTACCGTGTGAGTTAAAGTCTCCTAAAACCAACGTCGGTGCGGGAAGAAGCTCTATGATATCATTGAGCCGCCGATGCCCAACCGAGGCTCTTGGAGGAATGTAGATGGAAGCAATGCAAAGGTCCTTGCCTTTGATTGTAACATGACATGCGACAACTTCAATACCTGGTATCGAGGGGAGGTTAATGCGATAGAAAGAATAGCACTTTTTGATCCCCAAAAGTACTCCTCCATAGGAATCATCTCGATCCAGACGAATAATGTTAAAATCGTGGAAGTTTAAGGGTATTTCAGAAGTTAGCCAAGTTTCGCACAATGCAAATGCGTCACATTTCAGATTATTTACTAGAAATTTGAAAGGATCTATTTTTGGGATGATACTTCTACAATTCCACTGTATAACAGTGATTGTATCCGTGACCTCGGTGGGTGTCTTAGCCATCGAAGGATACGATCGCTGAAAGAAGGGGCCATTTTGCAGTCAACTGCTTCAAGAATGTTTTAACTGTAGGAATAAAAGCCATTATCAGGCTTTTAAGAGGTTCAGAAATATTGAAAGTAGACATGATCCAGTCCACAATATCAGAGAATTTAACAAACCCAGTATTTGGTAAATTTTCTGACTGATCTTTAGGGACTTTCGGGGGTTTTGAAGTCCCAGGAAGTGATGGAAATTCTTGCTCGGAATTTAATTTTCCAAGGCCTGGAGCTTTTTTCTCTGGTTTTTTGCCATCACTACCAGTTGTTGTAATTTTTCGGAACCCATCAGAGGACATCTTCGAACCCTTACTAGGGAGCTTTTGAGAAGATTTATTTCTTCTCTTTCTAATTGATGAGCTATGAGGGACAGCCGAAGATGTACCTTCGAGGGGGTCATCATATTCGCTCTCGTCAGTTGACAAGTAAGCGTAAGGATTTTCGGTAGGTGGCGTAGCACATTTCAACATTTCTGCAAAAGAGCGTTTGGAATGTTGCTTGAGTGAACGCTTCATTTTATCCTTACGCAATTTGTACACGGGACAATCAGAGAGGTCATGCGGCCCCTCCTTACAGTAGAGACACTTTTCATTGTCTCCACTGCAGGAGTTATCCGCATGACTCCCTCCACACTTTATACACCGGGATTTATTGCAACAATGGGATGCTGTATGTCCCAATTGTTTGCAATTGGTGCAGTTCATGACCCGCGGCACAAAAAGACGAACAGGTAAACGGACTCGGTCCAGGAGGACGTAATTAGGCAAAGCCGAGCCAGCGAAAGTCACCCGATACGAGTCTGATGGGATATAGGACTTAGTCCCATCCTCAGCGGTCGATACTGAACGCAATTGCTTGCAGTCCAGTATCTTAACGTTCTTGAGTAGGGGGTTTTTAAAACCACCTGCCCCATGCTTAAGAACGTCCTCGCAAGTCAGACTCGGATCGGTGATCACGCCGTCTATCTCGACTTCGCGAGCTGGTACGTATACGCGATACTCCCGCGTGAAATGCTCACTTCGAACGATCTCATTAGCCTGTTTTGCACTGGCTAACAAGACCCTAAGCTTGTCCGGGCGTACTTTCTCAATTTTTTGTACAGTATTGTATCGCGAGGACAGGTCATTAGAAAGTCTTAGAAGGTTCAATTTTTTACCGTTGGCTTTGGTCCGGATGTAAACCGCATACGGTCCGGCCGGGAGTGCAAGCCCATCGGGATAGCTTCTAATGCGAGATTTATTGCCATCAGAAGCATCCATTTGATCATCTAGGGGAAGGTCAGGCAATTCTGTGCCTTTTGTCATGGCACGGAAATGTGTCCGTGCGGGTAAATATTAGGGGGCAATAAAAATCTAATGGTACTGAACAACAGGGAAAAGAAAAAAAATACTTAGCTTTAGCTCTCGAAGGGTGATCGGCCGACAAGGCCCGGTCCTAGGCAACCGGTGAATATTCCAGTTCAATAAAGTGCAAAAAACCTCTTTGAGGAAAAAGCACTTTGTTTTTAGTCTCTCACTACACTGTCCAATGAAACCAATCTTTTTATCACTATATATATTTATCACTGTTTCTAATGTACAACGATATATACGCAGCGCCCAGCGCTGGCGCTGGCTAACGGTACCACACGCAGTGCTGCTTTACACAAGCTCACAGTCGGCCTTGAGAACGGATTAATTAGAACTATCACTCGACCGCACTGATGCACACAATAGAATACGGAATGACCTTGATAACGGAATAAAACAATTCACCACGCGATTGGAGAAAGCAGAATTTACGTCCGATCGATCCGATAGTCACGGCACGAATGGGGATAGACATTTGTATATGCCTCGGGAAGATAATGGAAATCCTTACGGGTTCGGGTTTAATTTGAGAAAGTGTTCTTCTGTCTAGTTTGTTTGTTTGTTTGTTGACAATTGTCAAATAACGCCTGATAAGTACGTATCGGAAGAAATCAGTCGCAAAAGTTTTAGATTTTTTGCTGATTGTTTTATACCACGAATCTCTTTTGTTCTTCGTCAAACTTTTCATAAATCAAAATGTAGCTCAAGCTTCCGAAGATCAGCACCTGTTTGATTCCAACCCGAGGAGCAGTACTTGGAAACCTGACACCCGATGAACAGTTCAAAACAGGTTCATTTTCTATCGCCTTTAGTTTCAGTACAATGTTTTGAAAATGGTCACAAACGGTTTTGGCGCGTAATTTTACGATGTTTTCCATCTCACCCGACCACCACTTGATCACGGTTCGGAGTTCTCCGGGATGATGTCGTGGTTGAAAGCTCAGACTGCTAGACGACGGTTTCTTTCTTCGGTGAAGTCAGGTTGCGATAGTAAATCAACGGGAGATTATCGCTGCCCCTGGCATAGTTCTCGTAGACCCTAAAAGTGGTTTAGGGTCTACTGAAAGGCACTGCGCGAGAAAAATGGACAGAGAAAAGAAGCGTGACACAAGGCAGTTTTGAATCGTAAATAATTTTTTCGTTTTTTTTCGGTTCACACTCTCGCTCTTTATCCCGGTTATGGCGGTTGAGATTCGTCCACTTTGTTCTTCGGTGGCATCAGCAGCAGCAGAAAGAGCAACAGCTAAATGCTATCGTCTGTCAGACAGGCTATATGCATAAAATTACGGTAAATTATATCCCCAGGGTACGTTTATGGACGGTTCCTTCTGGACTGGTCGCGGTGGTTGTGTGTACGGTTATTTCTTCACGGAGATATAGAAGCGTTAATTGCTCATGACTCGGAAAAAAAGTGCGCGTCAGCGGGTGTATGTTTTGCGTGAAACATGTGTGAACCCGAGGATCAAGGCATTATGTCAAGCTCAATTAACGACTCTTTTGGTGTTTCAATTCAACGGGGAGGGTCAGCGAGCTGCGATAAACATTCATGAACACGGGTCTTTCGAACCGATTGCTAATCGCAGTCTAGTACCAGTTCCATAATTGATCCCCACAATATCGATGTCATCAACGAACTGATCGAGTCTGATCATAACCTCATTACAGGCTAGCCACTAGGCTCAACATAAACCTGTAGGGTAGAATCATGTTTCCAGCGCGAGCGACGCGCAGATCAGTTTTTATTGCGTGGCTGCTGGTACACCTTGAACTAGTAATTTTCAATTTATTTATGTGACTCGAACAACTGCAAGTCTAATTTTCACGATCAAACGTGTGCGCGCTTAGGCTGCGGGCTTTGGTGCGCTTGAGATCGCAACGCAAACATCGTTAGTATTGTCAGGAAGGTAAGTCCGTCTTGCAGTTAGCAATCTGGGGTTGTAATGCCGAACCTAGCCTGAAAATGATCGGACATTTGATATTACAGAGTGTCTTTCAGGGTTGCAATAATTCGAGGAGGCGTATCCCGATCAATAGAGCTTCACAGAATGTTCTTCAAATTATATCTAATCTTGGTATCTATTCCAAATCATATGATTCCAAACCAGTAGTAAGTAAGATGCCAGAAGAAAAAACACTGTCTAAGAAAGTATGGACGCAACCAAAACCCGCTGTCATTTCGGAATGGTTCAGAATCTGTCAATTTTTATGGCTGCGTCCTGTTGTTTACACTCTTCTCTAACCACTTGTGCAGTTGTTTATTCGTTTTCATTAGTTTGTTTCGAAATACGTAGACTTTCAGCAGAGCAACGTCGAAAAATTGTGTACAAATAGTGCACAGAACGCGGACTGTCACTGAGAAAGATAGCAAAAATGGAAAGAGTAAGTGAAAAAGCCGTGCGAAATGCAATCAGGAAGTTCGGTGAGGATAACACCTTTGAGGAAGGTTTCAGTTCGGGATGTGGCCAAAAAAGTGGGCGCTTCGAAGTCAAATGTTCTTCGTGCTAAAGAACGTTTGAATCTTATAGGTTCCTATAAGAAGCAAAAACAACCAAAACGTAGTCCGAAACAAGAAGCACCGATCAGGCCGAGGGTTCGAAAGCTGTACAGTACGATTTTTGCTGGAAATTTGAACTGCATAATCATGGACGACGAAACCTACGTGAAACTCGATTACAAATCCTTGCCGGGACCACAATATGATACAGTGCGAGGAGAACAAGTGTTACACCAGTCCGAGACATCGATTGAAGTCGAAAAATTTGGTAAGAAAGCTATGATCTGGCAAGCAATTTGTAGCTGCGGTTAGATTTCGAAACCTTTCATCACCACTGCTTCAATGAACAGCGAAAAATACATCAAGGAATGTTTACAAAAAACGACTTCTACCCATGATTCGAAGCCACAAGGATCCTGTTGTCTTCTGGCGAGATCTTGCTTCTTGCCACTACTCAAAATCAACGGTAGAATGGTATACTACCAAAAATGTCACTTTCGTCCCAAAAGACATGAATCCACCAAAATGCCCACTACTTCGACCAATTGAAGAATTTTGGACATTAACGAAGGCACATCGTAGGAAACATGTCTCGGCAGCCGAAACCATTCAACAGTTCGAAAAAGATTGGAAAAAAGTGTCAAAACTTGTCGCCAAGAAGTCTGTACGGAATTTAATGAGGAACGTTCGCAAAAAGGTGCGCCAGCTAGTCTACAATGGCTAAGTAGCAAATGTTGAGAATAATATTCTGTTGTTGTAGTCTAACATTATCAGTATATCGAATAAAATTTGAATATCTAACACTTGTAAAGTATTTACAGCGAAATCGAAGTGCGTCCATACGTTCTGGGACAGTCTTTAATGTTCTCTGGTATGCGTAGAAATGAAATAATCGACATCAATGTTCTATATTTTACTATTTTTGTTGCCGTTTGGACCGCCCATTTGTGAAAGAGCTACAAACGAAATCACGTAAAAAGAGAGCTCCCTATCAAAATTGGTTTAGTTTGGAATTGATCTGAATTGCGAACAGATGTGTTGCGGTTCTTTCGCAAAGCCAGTTTCGCTTCAAATAAGAGCAGTTGCGTCATACAGCTCATGGTCGTTTGCATTGGAGGAGAAGGAAAGGAAAAGTGGACAGCGATGGGGAACATTATACAAAATCAGCCGTTCTAATATCTCTAAAAGTGGTCTAAAGAACTATTAATATTACTTTCCTTGCAAATCGAAAGTAAAAATCATCAGTTTAGTGCAAACCTAGAATGATTTGATAGGTAGTGTACTTTTCGCTGTGCAAAATTCGCACCAAACGAATGCAAATAAAGCAAGCATACGGTATATCAATATCGTAAGGAGTATATCGAAAATAAGCTATCCACATACATTTGTGTTGTACGCATGTATTTATGATAGTTTTTTATGCACAGATCACAGCATGCTGTGCGTTTGGCTGTCAGCTTTCGTTTGTTTACTTGTTTGTGCGGTTTTAAATCAGCGTTTTCAAAATGTCGCGTATTGAAAAGGAAGTAAAAATTAAGGTTTTGAATACATGGCTAAGTGAGAAGGGTATTACTATGCGAAAATTGGCGAAGCGGTTTGGAATTCATCATGCCAGTGTTAAAACCATCATTAATAAGTTCAGGGGACACTATTCTTTGGATGAGCTACCAGGAAAAGGCAGAAAACCCGGTTATTCCAACCCGAAACTGGACCAGAAAGTGGTATCTCTAATCATGAAGAACAAATCAATGTCGATACGTGATTTGGCCAAAAAAGCAGAAACGAGTGTGGGAAAGATCCAGCGTATCAAGAGGCAAATTATCTGAAGACCTACAAGCAGCAGAAAATCTCTAAACAAAGTGTAAAAGAGAAGAAGCGAGCAGCAACAAGGGCCCGGAAATTGTATTTGCGTCTTTTGCAGTGTCCGGATGCATGCGTTTTGATGGACGATGACACTTATATAAAGGAGGACTAAAAAACTCTTCCAGGCCCACAATACTTTACTGTCGTCATTGGGAAGGATGTGAGGGATGCGGACAGGTCGATCCAAGCGGAAAAATTCGGTCGAAAAGTACTGGTATGGCAAGTAATATGTTCCTGTGGTTTGAAATCAACAACTTTTCCCACTATAAATGCAGAAATCTATCCATCTGAGTGTCTCCAGAAGAGATTGCTGCCTTTGTATAAGAAGCATGCACAGAAAGAAATAATGAAATTTACACGACATGTAAATCATTAGTAACATGTAATAGACATGTGTTGAATCGAGATTTTGATTGAAAACCTTCATCGATGTAAAACTAAATTGGATTGCGTTGAATTTTCAATGAATATAACTGTATCATTCAATTAACGCTTAGTTTGCGATTAAATTCTATTGAAACCTACAGAATTGTACAGTAACTTTATGTTTAATTACCTGCTCTAAAAATTCACTGTTTTGGACGGATTTAGCGTAGGGTCACTATGCCAAAACCACTCTCAATTGGCTTGCGGATAAGAGTATAAATTTAGTTGAGAAAAATATCAATCCACCAAATTGCCCTCAGCTTCGACTCATCGAACGTTACTGGGAAGGAATTCTAAAAAGTTTGGACTCAAGCGTCCAAAAAATGCGATGCAACACTTGTCCGGAAGTTGATGAAGAGCGTTCGATCAAAAGTTCAAAAATTCGTGAAGGAATAACTTAAATTTCATCCGCTTTTCATTATGCTCAAGTTTAACCTCGTACAATAAAGGATCAATTTTTAGTTTGAATAAAATATCGTTTTTTATCATAGTTTGAAAGAGAAATTTGTGGATAGCTTATTTTCGATACACTCCTTAAATAATATCACCCTCTGAAAGCCTCAAATGAATCCCGCGATTACATCATTCAGCTACTGGTCGTTTGCGTGCGAGTAATAGAAAAATTACATTTTATTGGCCCGAAAAATGAAAAATTATAATTTTTAATGAAGTAGTCAACCTTCAAATTCTATACGTTGGTTTTTTTGTAGCCGTTAGAACCGCTCTTTTGAACTTTTGATCTATATGTTGATCGTTCGCTCCGTTCGCAGTGCAGCTTTTGCTTCCAACAAGTACGGAAAATTCTTCAAAGTATGAACACAACGGAAAGAATACGTATACAAATCGACAGTTCTAATGACCATAAATGTTATAGTCTGCAATTGCGGTCAAATCATATAGTTCTAAACCATTTCCAGTATCTTTACATGATTCTATGTATGAAAAGAGTTAATTGGATTTCCTCATACACATACATTTAATTTTATAAAATCGATTTTCAATCAGAATAAGTGTCTTTCATGAGTGCCACGACTCGGTGCGGGATATTAGCGCTGTAAGGAAAGGCACACAAGCATGTACTAGATTTACTTTGTGCGCCGTTCGCCAAACGACCGATTATTCGGAATTTTGCTCGTGGAAATAATTGTCAACTGTGTGAAAAGTTAGAGAAATGGTAACCTTCGATTTTTATCAGAATCGAAAGCATTTAACAAATATCTAATGAGATTTTACTGGAAATGGAAAATTTATTAGTAGAACAATGTACCAAAATAAATGTGCATTTTTTATAGTGATCTGCCTCTTGTCGATAGCTGTCCTAAGTCAATCTCGCAGTTATGTCCCTAACATTATCTACTGCTAGTTTTTTTTTGTCTAAATTAATAGTCCTGGTAACCCTAAAATTGTATCTATATTTTTCTCGAAACGTCACTTTATGGATCGGTGATATATTTAGGATATTTATAGGAAAACCAGTTTATTTCTATTTTAAACAAAAATCGATGAAATTTCGAAGTTTTCAAATGTCTCCAGTTCCGTTATTTCACCACATCGCAGGTTATTAAGTGTTCCGCTAACTGTTTTATTGTCTCCTAAAGTGATTCATTACTTGGCCGTCGACTTGGCTTCGACCGATCGCCAAGAAGCCAATCGTCACTATTGTAAACCGAAGAATATGGAGAAAAATTTGCGAGCGTCGTATTTCGATGAAGAACAAGAAAATAGGACGGACAACGTCTGTCGCGCCGCAAGAAACAATATGCAACAAGCGCACGAGGCAATGCGCGGAATAGTCAAAGAACCATTAGCATATACGTAAGTATCGAGTCCCCCTCTTCTTTTTTTTTAACGACGCACATTTCGCGCGCGCAACGGTCGTCTCCACGCACCCGAGCTTCGTCCCCGCCGGGCCGCACCTCATGACAATCCCCCCCCAAACGAGTCACTATAGGCTCTGCCGTTCACGAAGTGAGGTTAAAAACCTTTTCCTTCAGCGCTCTTCACTCTGCGTGATCGGATCAGCATCAGATCAACAAGTTTGTATTTTTTTTCTTCTTTTACTCTTTCAAACTTCTTCTTTCGCTTACTTTTCCTCGCATCATCTCCCGTTCCTATCACTGTTGATCTTAATCCAAAGACTTACTCAAGTTACACACTCACGCTACCACCCGTTGTCGTTCCTCACCTGCCCTCTAGAGAGGCTGGTGCTCTTTTACGATTTGTTTTCGTTGTTTCTCTTTCTGACGCGTTCGTTTCTTGAAAACAGAGTTTCTCATACGTGATCAGTCCGTCTCTGTCGATCGGATCGGACCGGACCGGGACCGGGTGATGCTGCCCGTTGCCTCTGGCTTTTACGATAACGTAAAATTAAGAACCTCTGTGTTGTGTTGTTTACTACGAGATCGAGTCGAGTGCAAACAAGAAGAGAACCAAGCGGGGAAAAAGACGAAAAAAGCAAAATAATCGTTTTCTTTTCGCTTCTGCTTCTGCTGGCTTCGTTTTATTTCTTCGGTTCATTCGACGTTATCGTAAAAGATGCACGTGTTCGACCAAACCGGTTTCTGCCGTTGTGCGTCTCCTCCGTCCCTCCTCATCACGGGACCCTTGGGTAACCAACCCATAGAGGCTATTATGACCCAGGAGGGCTCTAACTCCTGCTGCTGCTGCTGATGATGATTCCGCTTTACGACACTCTCGCACGCCCCGTCCCGTAGCAGCGAAATATAGGAAGATGCACTTCATCTTCGACATTATTTTTTTCCCTTCTTCATTTTGAACGGGCAAGCTTTCTGGAGTTTTCGTTTATTTACCATTCGAAGTAAAACGAATTGAAAACTGTGTCTCAAGCGATCGAAAATCACTTGGCGAGAGCCAGAAAAATTAACGAAGGAAGCCCTCGGCTCAAACCCATTCGAGCATGAACACGACTGGACATGATAGGGCTCGTGCAGTGATGGATCCGGTAGACTGTCAGGATTTGGTTGGCTGCGAGGTCGGTATCATGGCCAACCCAATTACCCCAGTGGGTTGTGTGTAATGTTGGAACGGAGATAATGGTTCAAATTTCGAGGGTCCCGACGAAAATCGGACCAATTCAAAACACGACCTGTCAGCATCGGTTCGTGATGCGACTAGTTGTGTGACGTTTAGACTTCAGTTTTGTCCCAAGTAGCTGTGTGTGTGTGTGTGTGGATGTACTAATACGCACGGTAATTACGGTACTCCACTCGGACTGAGTGTACTCAATAAAACAGAAATAAGCGTTGTCCACCTGAGCTGGTACGAACTTATTATTGTCGGTTTGTCATTTTCCAATCGGATTATTTTACCCTTGGACGGAAATCGTAAACGTATTGACCTAGCGTTTCACAATCACTCCTCGCTAAGAAAGGGGCTCAGGTGTTTAATTTGTAATTGCCCTTCTTTCCACCGTTTCGTCGAGCATCCTTCTCTTTTCTTCCTTTCGATTTCTTTCTCTCTTACCCGAGATCACCTCCAAGACCCCGAGAGTTCGATGGTTGCGACGCGTCGCCATATCGAAGTGATTAAATTGAGTCTGAATAAAGGTTCTCGTTGTAACGATGGTACAAAAGTTTCCGATTCTCACCCACACGAGAGGGTAAGAGAGGGAGGAAGGAAAGGCTAGAGGCAATAAGGCGACGAAATGCGCTCATGGAAACGAACGAATTAAATGAAACCTGGGATAATTACCTAAAATTGAAAATAATTACCGCCTTTTTTGACAGATGGTCGTCAATATTCGAGAATCGAAATAAAAAAAAATACAAAAAGTCGGTGGAGAAAGAAACTGTCGGAATTGGCTTCGTTGGTTTAGGTTGGAGACGTCTAATTATGGTCCCACTTTCTAGAATTGCGATTTGGATTTCAGTTCGATGCGATAGCGCTATTTACGCTGAATTTGACGTTCTCATTTTTGAAAACATTTCATTTCAAATTGAAGTTTTACGTGTTTTTGTAAATTAGATGTAGAAAATGCTTAAAATATATTCAGTGCGGAAAATAACATTAGACTGTAGAGTGTTCCGCAATTGTAAAGAAATAAAAAACTGTTTTAATCCACCTAGTGGTGTAATGATGCCTTTCTCATATTACTTATATTTTAAATAATATCACCACAAGATTTTGTGAAGATTTTTTTTTTCAATCTTGAATAAAATAAGAAACTTTCTTTGGGTATAAACTAACATAACCTTTTCAAATTCTAAACAGTTATGTCAAGTTGATGAGAATTTTTCTTTATTTTGCATCGTCGCACTAAATGATTAAACACTCTTTACCCTATGGTTCTGGAACCGGAAATCGGACCCAGATGAAATTAAACAGCAACCTATGAGACTGTAGGAACTTTAATTTGAATCTGTTTGTGGAAATCGATCAAATCACTATTCGATCTACGAAAATAGAGAGAGTGGATCGTATTCAACTTTTTGACCACAACTTCTGGTACTTTTGGAGCCAGGAACTTGGAACCAGTATTGCCAAAGTCGGTT
The DNA here is from genome assembly GCF_030247185.1 of Malaya genurostris. Classification (NCBI taxonomy): domain Eukaryota; kingdom Metazoa; phylum Arthropoda; class Insecta; order Diptera; family Culicidae; genus Malaya; species Malaya genurostris. The sequence goes on from NC_080570.1 coordinate 132,470,640, forward strand.
CGTTTAGTAAGTAACTAATATACCCTACGAATTGAATCAGTTTTAACCCAAATCTAGAAGAATTTTACCCTTCGTCGCTCTAAATGACAGTGTGAAATTCAATAGCAACCTAAAGGATTAAGAGATTTTTTTTATGAGTGACATTATTTGACACATACTCACACACAGCCACATACATTGATCAGCTCGACGAACTGTGTTGAATAATATAGAACATGTTGTATAAACTTTCTATATGAGAAAGCCAATAAGTGCACTTTGATTGAAAAGCATCGTTATCATGATCTTGTAATAACACTAACAAGTAGGTACAAATTGAATAAAAGGATTAGAAATTTACATATTTTTCTCCCGAAAAATATAAATTTTAATGTGGCAACCCGGCACGCTATACGAAATTGAACAAAGCACGCTGTGAATGGATCAAAGCCGCACGTACCGTCGCGTACCAGTTTTGCATCGTCATTTTTTTTTTTCGATTATATAGGTTTTAACATTGTTGTCATTCACCTCTTCGGGTCAGAAAAGTTTGCTGACCCTATGTGCGGGGTTGGGAATCGAACCCAGGCAACGTGAAAGGCATCGACTTACCCATAACGATATACCCGTTCCCCTGCATCGTCATTTTGAATTTGAATGTTATGACATTCCTCGCCCTATAACTTCGGAATCGGAAGTCGGATCAGGATGAAATTGCACAGTATGTTTAAATACGATGAGAGCCCTAATTTGAATAATGAATCTTGAAAAACGGCTTAACCGTTTCTGAGAAATCGACGGGTGTTCCGTTTCTGGAGATTTTCTTCACTATTATCGGTGCTTTCGGAAGCGAAAACCGGGGACTAGTAGTTTCAAAGTAGTTTTATAAAATCACTAATTAATAAGATCCGTCAATTTAACAGTAAGTTTTATAAAAATGTGCACCTCGTTTCGCCATCACTAGTGAAAAAATACTCATGAAATTGAAAATTTTCACTAATCGCACTGTAATACCGGAACCAGAAGTCGGATCTGGATCAACTTTTCGGGGACTTTTTAAAGAATTTCAAGACCTTTTATTTGCTTCTTAGTTTGTGAAAATTGGTCAACAAATTTCCGAAAAAATTGATTGCATATATTTTCGGAAATTTTCACATAATCCCTTGTAATTCCGGAACCGGAAGTCGGATCCAAATGCAACTCAGTAAAATTGTATAGGTTCATAAAACCTTTTATTTGAATCTAAGTTTGTGAAAATCGGTTCTGCCATCTTTTAGCCCTGTAATTCCAGAATCGGAAGTCGGATCCATATGAAACTCAGGAACTTTGTATTGGACCTCAAGGCCTTTTATTTGAATCCAAGTTTGTGAAAATCGGTTTAGTCATCTCTGAGAAAATTGAGTGACATTATTTGTCACACACACACAAACATTTTGTGATCTCGACCAACTGAGTCGAATGGTATATGACACTCGACCCTCCGGGCCTCGGTTCAAAAGTCGGTTTTCACAGTGATTGCATAACCTTTCTATATGAGAAAGACAAAACGTGCTTAATCCACCTAGCAATGAGATGATACCTTTTTTATCAATCCGCATGTGTTTTTGGCATGAATATCCATTGGTGTTTAAGTTCTCATGGCATTATTTTAATGACCGTCGTTTTAAGCGGCAATTTGAAATTTCAATCGTCAATCGGATCGGATGTAATTCAGGAACCTTGTTTGGGAGCATACGACTTTTTATATGAATCTGAGTATATAGAAAACGGTTGAGTCATCCGAGAAAATTGAGTGAAATTATTTTTCACACACGTATTTGATGATCTTGACAAACTGATTGGAATGGTATATGGGTGTTATGTTCTTCCAGTATTTATTGCTGTTAGTAGTTTAAATCAATATAATTGTGGAATTGCTTTCAACTTGAAAATGCTTACATACGTCATATTCGAACGATTATGTTGCCAAAAACGAACCGTGCTAAAATCGGTCCGAGGCAAAATGTTGTGAAAAAGGATGCTGCACACAGCTTAGAAACAATTGTATGCAACAGTATAAATAATCGTGTTTCACGTTGCTCCTAAGCATTGTTTTTTCATACAGCGCTCAAAACTCCTACTACTGGAATAAGGTTTCAGATCTATATTGTATTATGAAGATAATCTCGGATACTATTTATTTATTTATTTCTGTTTATGTCCATCGGATAAACGAATCTAAATGGACCCTATTGAACGAAAGGCCCGGTGGGCTGAATGTCATGTACCATTCGGCTCAGATCGACGAACTGAGCAAATGTCTGGGTATGTGGGAAAGATAAAATATGCACTCTCTTTTCTCGGAGGTGACTGAACCGATTTTCACAAACTTCCTGTGAACAAAAACTGCAAAAAGAAACTCATTCGCTTTTCTTTCAGATGGCCAAATCGATTTTCACAATGTTAGAGGTTCAAAGAAAAAAATTTACAGTTTCAAAAAAATTTCTTAAATTTTTTGTGGATACTACTTCCGGTTACGGAACTATAGGGTGAACAGGATTTGTAGATTTTGTTAGATTAAGTCTGAACAAATTTTTCTTTGTTTTATCAAAGTATAGTTGTTTTTGCGAATTCCACAGTAATGATGATGATAATTACACATTACACCACTAGGTTTTTTTTAAATTTAGACAAGGTTAGGCTCATTTGCAAACTACAATTGGCTTATTGAACAGGCTTGAAGTTGAAATGACTGTCGTTTACGGTTCCGGTGATATAATGGTATGAGTGACGTAAACGACCAATCATTTATAATTAATTCAGCAAGTATCCTATGATCTCGTTCAAATTCCCAAAGACCTAAGCGCTGAAGCATGCGTCTATGAACTACATGCAAACATCCGTTTACGTTTTTTTACGTTAGCTCCTTTTACTAAAGTCTTTTTTTCGACAGACGAAAGACGAAAGACGAAAGACGAAAGACGAAAGACGAAAGACGAAAGACGAAAGACGAAAGACGAAAGTCGAAAGACGAAAGACGAAAGACGAAAGACGAAAGACGAAAGACGAAAGACGAAAGACGAAAGACGAAAGACGAAAGACGAAAGACGAAAGACGAAAGACGAAAGACGAAAGACGAAAGACGAAAGACGAAAGACGAAAGACGAAAGACGAAAGACGAAAGACGAAAGACGAAAGACGAAAGACGAAAGACGAAAGACGAAAGACGAAAGACGAAAGACGAAAGACGAAAGACGAAAGACGAAAGACGAAAGACGAAAGACGAAAGACGAAAGACGAAAGACGAAAGACGAAAGACGAAAGACGAAAGACGAAAGACGAAAGACGAAAGACGAAAGACGAAAGACGAAAGACGAAAGACGAAAGACGAAAGACGAAAGACGAAAGACGAAAGACGAAAGACGAAAGACGAAAGACGAAAGACGAAAGACGAAAGACGAAAGACGAAAGACGAAAGACGAAAGACGAAAGACGAAAGACGAAAGACGAAAGACGAAAGACGAAAGACGAAAGACGAAAGACGAAAGACGAAAGACGAAAGACGAAAGACGAAAGACGAAAGACGAAAGACGAAAGACGAAAGACGAAAGACGAAAGACGAAAGACGAAAGACGAAAGACGAAAGACGAAAGACGAAAGACGAAAGACGAAAGACGAAAGACGAAAGACGAAAGACGAAAGACGAAAGACGAAAGACGAAAGACGAAAGACGAAAGACGAAAGACGAAAGACGAAAGACGAAAGACGAAAGACGAAAGACGAAAGACGAAAGACGAAAGACGAAAGACGAAAGACGAAAGACGAAAGACGAAAGACGAAAGACGAAAGACGAAAGACGAAAGACGAAAGACGAAAGACGAAAGACGAAAGACGAAAGACGAAAGACGAAAGACACTCTTTCCTGATTTCAACTGCAACGGTACGTCATTAGTGCAGTTATAAGTTCATTCAAAAACACAATATTATGCTATTTCCTATTGAGAACACAGTAAATGATGGGCGAACATTAGCACCTGGTTGTTAATTGGAACTTTAACTCGTTAGTGTTCCTGTGTCACCGAAGCACAGATGCCGTTGACACTTGAATCCGTACGGTGCGGTGCGTTGCAGATATTAACCTCGAAAAGCGCGGTTTCAATGCCTTACCATTTCCCACCGGTACAAAAGATAGCCACCAAGAGCGCGGACGACGACGTTAGAATCGAACCACGATGAATTATTAATGACACAACGCTTGCAACTGGCGATACGAAGAGATGGGTGTGACTGTCATATTTTCTGCACCATAATTGAGCAAGCATTAGCGCCAACGCAGCCCGCGCTACTTGCGACGGTGACCAGGCACATTCGGGTGCTCTTTTGGCCCAAAACTTAATGCGACCGTTTACCACATCGGAACTCCCGTGGCGATCGGTTTCACAAAACGCATCACTGTAACCGCAATCGTCTGCGATTGCTCTTTAACCGAATCCCATCAAATGAACATTGAATTGATTATGGTGATGACCTATCAAGTTTCAAACAAGAAAAAAAACCTGGCACACGGCTAGGCGTAACCGGAATCTACCAGACAAAACAATGATACGGCAAATCCGTTCTGCTGAACTACGGTCGGTAATGAGAGGATATCATTTCAATTCGAAATCCGTAAATGATTGACACCGACCGGCCGCCATCGAATGGCCATAATTCCCGGTTCGGCCCCGAAACGGGGTCACGTGTGCCACCCTTTTTCACATCGATCGGAGTACAGCAAAAAAATAAAACATTATTAAATATGAAAATTGTCCCGACCGCGGGATTAGAATCGAACGGCAATTTAATTCTCATATCGTGCCACTTCGAACAGTTTTTCGGGCCAACAACAACGCAGGGGCCACCTGGGCTTGCGACCAGAGGAAAGTTGCGCGGAAGAGAAAAAAAATGAAAATCAGCACGAAATCATTGAAATGAACATACGCTTCATGCTGCGCTGCGTGATGCATCCCTATTTCGACGATTCCATGTTCCGTCCTCCGGTGAAGTTCGCATATTGTGCACCACTGAATAATACCCCGTCGGAACGCTCCGGTTCCATTTTCATGTGAACCTGTTATTAGGCAATTTTCGGCCACGTCCCACGTTAACCACCGCGACTGACTGCATTCGAGGATTTCTGCGTGCTTTTCGGTTGAGACTAATTTCGAACCTAATTGCTGTTGTTGGGGTGCTTTCCGGTGGGATGTGAGAGTAGTATTGTCACCACCCGGTCAAAAACTTCACTGCAAAATCTAGTAAACTTTGTAGGTTTTGGACGTAACTTATGTAATTTTTCATTACCAGATTTCACAAAAATCATGGGCTAATGACGCAGAGACGTACGCAAATCAAAAATCTAACATGTCATTTTTAGACATCATTTTACACAATTCTAACCACACAAATATGGAACTATTTATGTCCATAACAATCCTACCATCTTTTTCTCACTGATGGGTGATTTATTCCCTGTGCAAAGAAAAAAACAAATTTAACATTTTTATTAGGACTATACCGGCCACTTTTGTTGCATAATTTGATGTTGACGTCAATCAGAGGGAAACGAAGCGGGAAATATAATTCCCATCGCTCCTTTCTATCGGATTCGATGACTAGGATGATGATGACGACGACGACGCGATTCGACCGTGCCCAGACCGTCATGTGCACTTTGTCGATCCAGCAGAGCGGAAGGATGCTCCCATGCTGAGATGTGGACGTTCGGGCCACTCGTCGTCTTGAATGGTTTGGCGGCTGAACTCTCTGAACGTTTTCCGTTACAGCACCGGTTCTTTCAGGTGCTCCTGCAGTCAATCGGATCCAATCGATTCCGGGTGCCGGGCCTCATACCGACGACGAGGGAAACTCGTCGTCGGCATCGGCAGTGTGAGAAACCAAGCCTTGGCAAAATAGTCAATTTCGGAAAACAATCAACAAATGTCAGGCGGTGTTCGTTGGGACGTACGTTCGCCGTTTTGTTGTCGATTGTCAATTGAATTGAAGTGTTCTTACACACATAGTAGACCGACAGGCGTAAACATGAGTACGCCAGAATGGTTATCGCATACATACGGATTTATTTGTTATGCAAATTTGTGCGCAAACATCCCAGTTGGAGATTCTTGAAGCGACAGAACCGAACGGTTCCATCGTGCCGGCACAGCGGCAGGATGGCGTCAAGCCAAGTACCATCAGAACGGGCGACGGCAGCCCAACTCCTCGGATGGACGGGCTCCGATCCGATCCGATCCGATCCCGACAGGGACTGCACGAACTGCTCCGACGGTGATGAATGGGAAGGTATTGAATCTGACACCGAATAAATTCAATATCAGTAATATGATGCACAAAGCGAAATATCAATTTGTTGCTGCCGTAAGGGAAACTGGGGTGTTGCAGGTTTTGTTTGGTTTATGAATGTTAGTGTCATCAGTCTGACTTCCAGCGTTTCAATTCATCATTCTAGAAAAAATCCGTTGGATAAAAAAAAGCAGATCTTTGCTTTATTGAATGAATTCCTATAACCAAGAAGCTATTTCGAGTTGAAAACTTCAACCGATGAATCTGAAAAGACTTTAAAAAGTGATGTGATAGAAAACAAACTCTTTTTTACGCTACTCTTACAGATAGGCTATGTAATCAATGAAAAAAGTAATTTTTAAAGTTAACCCATAACAACATAACTCTTTCTACAAGCTATCGGAAATATGATCAGGAATTTGTGATTAAATTTTTGACAGTGTGAGATACCAAAATAACTCGTAAACAAAGTTTTCTAAAACTTTTGGAAATAATGAGGAAAGCTCATCACGCTTGCATGCCTTTTTTGCATCCGGACACCGGGTTTAGGGGAATTTAGGCAAACACAGAAAGAAAAGATGGAACTTACACGACATGTAAATCGATAGTACTATTATATAGACATCAGTTGAAACGAAAATCTGATTTAAAATCATGATTGATGCAGAATTATATTAAAATGCATTTAGTTTTTCATTGAACAAGACTGTATTTTTACAAACCGCTTCGTTTTGTAATGTAAATTTCCATTCAATTGCCTGCTCCAAATATGTGTATGAAAATAAATGTACATTAACAAAATATTTTAATCTGTGCATATAAATTCGGATATTCTACTGGACGAGTATGAAATGAGAACTTTAATCGAAATTCGTTCATTTCTTCTAGTGCTTTAAACCACCAAAGCTTTGATCCACCTGAATTCTGTACTAAATTCAGGCTTACAATTTAGTTTCAAAACTTTGTTTCAGTATTTAGTTCCGGAATTCAGAGCGTGCATGCTGAAACTGGATTTCGGAACTAAATTCGGTTTCGGAATTCAAATTGAGAATTCAGTTCTAGAACAACACAGATAAAAATATTTTGTGAATTTACATTTATTTTAGGCACATATTTGGAGCAGGCAATTGAATGGAAAGTTACATTACAAAACTAAGCGGTTTGTAAATATACAGTCTTGTTCAATGATAAAATTAAATGAATTTTAATGTAATTTTACATCAATCATGGTTTTAAATCAGATTTTCATTTCAACTGAGGTCTATTTCATAGTACTATCGGTTTACTTGTCGTGTAAGTTTCATCTTTTCTTTCTGTGTAAATTACAACTGAATTTTAAGCCCGTTTGGTTCTTGAACTAAGAGCCAGTGTCTGAATTCTAAAATTCGGTTCTTTTTGGAACTATTATTATATTCCCAAAGAACTGTACGAAGCTTTTCTATGGTGTAAATATATCATCCCGGTTGGTTCAGGTCCAGAGCCAGTTTCTCTTCAATGAAGATCGATTGCATCATCCTGCTGCTGGTCGTTTGCATTAGAGCAAAGTACAAAGAAAAGTGGACAACGGTTAACCCTTCTAATGGCTCCAAATGTTCTCTAAAGAACTATAAGGCTTCTTCGCAAATCGGAGATACCATCAGTATTCGCATCAAACTAGTGCAAATAAAGCCAGGATTCGCGTTGGAAAAAAATGCTTCGAACAATGTTTAATAACGTAAAGAATTCCACAATTCGGCCTTCTGAATGCCAGAAACTAATCCCGTTCATCAATTTGAAAGTTTCTTTTACTGAAATATGCAAGTCCGAAATGAAATAATCTACATCAAAATTCTGTATGTTGCTATTTTTTTCCTCTCATTTGTGTGGTAGAAAATATTTGTCGCCAGTAAAAAGTACCGTTACAATTCTGGAAGCGAAACAGTAAAAGTTGAAAAATTCACACAATCAACTAATACAAACGATTATAATTTTGTTGGGAAAATCTAGATGAGAGGGTAACGTTTTCATGTGAAAAAAATTTGTTAACGGCTCTTCAGGTATACCTTTCCACGCAAGAAGTAATTCAATAAGAAATTTGGTGCTCTGTTGTGGAAAATCAAGGCTAACCCCACGAATGGATCGTGAAATAAATGGGAATTGATAATCCCTTGATCCCTTGTGGTAAAATTATTCATCGAGACCCATTTGACCCCGCGGCGAGTTGGTAGTAGAACAAAAGCTAGTAAATGCAACCCTGTAAATACAATGAAGATGAGGGATTACTTCACAGCATAACCTTTTGATCCAGGACGATGCTAAAAAGGTCAATTCGTCCGTCTGGTTCGCCCAACAAGCAATGAATCAGGCCAGTCTTCATGTCGCATCATGACGCTTATCGCGAGTGGTTGGTGCAGCCAAAATGCATTGTGATGGACGACGAGTTTTTCGTCGACATGTTCCGGAGAAGTTTCGGAATAAGGAAAGCTTTCCCAAGATTAGGTGTAACAGGTTATCTGTGGGTACGCTAAAGCCATACATAATAATCGGCCCCAACAAAGGTCAAATAGAAGTGCTGGTTGTTCTTCTTTCAGTCCAACGAAGATTGCATTCTGTTTTGGTGGGTTCTGGCATCGTGCCATTGCGCGAAACCAGTGATAGAGTGGTACGAAGCTAACGTAGTCTTTTTTTTTGTTCCAAATGAGTTAAATCCGCCAAACTCGCCAGAACTCCGCCCAATAGTAAAATGTTGAGTAATTATGGAGTGGAAGCTTCAGGAAACAGGGAGAGTCTTCGAAAACGATAAGTATTTTAGGAAAGAGTGTATGAAAATGTATTAGAAAGTTGCACAGGATTTGATGAGTAGTGTTAGGTCTAAGGTGCGGGAATTCACTTTAGGAGAAGAGGTTAAATAAGCAAAAACATAGTTAGTATTTGTTTATTTAATTCCAGAGCGTTTCAAAAATATCCAACAAAAAATGAATTCTTTGGGATAATTTTTGTCTATAGATTTTTTTCTAGTACAGTTCTTATTGAAATAATCCACTGAATTTGAAATAATCTACCCCATATCGGTAGACCAGAAGTCGCCATTTTTTACTTGAAAATGGTATCTAACATCCATACGTAGTATCTATTAAACAAATCTTTTTAAAAAACTACAAAGAACAGGTCTATTAGGCTATTGAGGCAGCAGTTTTGTGTGTTACTTGTGAACTTATTCGTATCTACGCGAAACATTTCCATTTCCAATAATAATCATGCGAGAATGTTGATTTCCCTGAAAAGTGCCGCAATCCGTTCTTATACCGCTAAGTCCAAACTATGTTGCAACAAGAGCACGAACATGTTTTTTATGTTACACTGTTTAAAACAGCTTTGATTTTCATAACATAATTGGTTACCAAATAGTTATTTGAATCTCCAAGCACAGATTTTTGTCATATTGAACTAATTATCACTTACCAGTTACCATTACTTACTTCAAATATATTTTTCATCATAACTATACTTTTTGCTACTAGTTGAAAAGAAATTTATTCCACGGTATCTCCGGAAGCGGAAGTACTATTTTCAATACATTTGATTTGAGGAATGTTGCCGAATATGCGACGTAAGCGCTGAAGCATACGTTTTTTCCTTAAATATGTATTTTAAGACACACTACATCGGTTTTACGATGCCAAGGGCATTCCTTATAACTATTTGAAATGAGGATAATTGTAGGGCCACTAAGACCCAGTGGGTGGCCCGCATGTTGGTCATCGACTGGAGTGGCTCTTCTTGGGCGATGAATTTTGTGGAAGAGAAGGATGGAAGCAGAGAAAATTAAATGGTCTAGCAAATGGGATTGGAACAGGGATAAGGAAGCGAAATGATCTAGGTCGGCAAAAAGATCTAATTAGTTAACATCGAGAGGGTGGAAGCATACTTTTGTTATTTACCCGAACTAATCTGAATAAATTTGTATCGATAATGAGCTCGAATTCGTGTTGGAATTTATTTTAACAAACCAACACTGTTGAAATAAAAAAAAGCGTTGCACAAAACACATTACGGCATGACAAACCACACAGAGTATAAGTCGACACCAGTTCTTGTCTTGTAAAGGGCACTGTGAACTTAAATGTACGAACCTGTCGTCTCCGTTAGGTGAAGTCATGATAATGGTTTGTAGAACGGGAATAACTAGACATTGTGTCGTTATTCGTTATTAGCTTGGGTTAGCCGTTCAATGCATAGAGCGCTAGCCTTACAAGACAGTTGTCGTAGTTCGAGCCCCGGTCTGGAAGGATTATTATTGTCAGAAGGATCGTAGTACTACCCATGTATTGGTTCTGTACGCTAAAAATCTGTTGCGAAAGTCTGTGGAAACAGAAAGCCCACTTTTCACAAAAGAAAATTAATGCCAAGGCTTTGCTTTTTGTTATTATTAATTGAAGTTTCGAACACCAGCTATCTAAAATGTATCCTACGCATGGCCACTCCAATAAATCTTTTGAAGGAGCAAAAAGTGTTTGGAACCCCACCTCCCTCGCCCTACTTATTAACGTATTAGTATCTACGCGAAACATTTCCATTTCGAAAAACAAGTTTACGTTATTTGGGATTTACTTCGTAAAAAAAGTTTTTTGTAATGAATGTGGAAACCCCCAATCATATGGCCATTTTTGGAACGGATGCGATAAGTGGGCGCAAGAAGTATTATAAATTGTATAGTATTATAATTTGAAGCCAGTATTATAATTTAAAAAATTCGGCACTTTGTGTGGTTTTCCGATATTTTATAAAAAAATTAAAAAATTAAAAAATCTCTTGTCTCAGGATTTTTTTTGTCTTCTGAATTGTATCCATGTATTCTAATATAAAATATTTCTCTGACCTGCTTCGATCTCTTCTCGAAATGTACTTTTTCTTGATCTTCTTCTAACCATTTTGTTTCCAGATTTTGTCATATATTTTTAAGAAGAATTTTATAGTATTGAAAACTGATATTGTAGTTGTTAAAAATTTTCTATTTTCTCGGAATCTAATTTTAGCTTAATTTTCGCTATAAGGCTCATGATTTGGCAATGTATCTGTTGTTGTGGAAGTAGAATCACAGAAGTAATTTAATAATATGTAGCGTAATAATGTTTGAAATATAATAAAGTGTGATGTTTATAGTTAATTCCAAAAACATAAAATTCACATTTTTTGTATGAATGAAATGATTGCGATACGAAATTCACTAAATCAGAATATAAAACTTTAGGGAAGAACTAAACAATATTTGCCTAATTTCTATCTATGTGGGGAAAAAATCTAGTCCGTTATAGGTGTTGCAATAAAACCGTGTTCGTCCTTAATATGTAAATATCTTTATTCTGAGTCTCAGCTTATTCAGAGTATGTTGCCCATCCCATAAAAATTGTGATTAGGTAATACATGATTCTTTCATACTCCCGAATTTCGACAATTGTTCGTATCAGGTGTTTGATTGTGTATATTTTGCAACTGTTACAGCTTCGCTTCGAGAATCTATACTAAAGTATGACTTATTGACGACAAACATCTTCTACCACACAGGGTGAAAAATATAACAAATAGTGTTTTCTGTAGATTTACATAATCAATGGAGGAAAACTTCGCATTGTTCTTTGGAATAATTTTAAAGGTTCCAGAAGAAGCCAATTGGTGCAATTTATTCGATGTTAACAACTATTGAGCTCTATTTGCCATCATTCTGGTCCAGAATTAAGGAACCGGAACTGAATTCAAGAACTGCATTTGTAGTGAGGGACATGCTTAGAATGGGAGCGGGTCATTTCGTCGAAAGTCGTTTCGCCGAAAGGGTCATTTCGCCGAAAGGGTCATGTCTCCTATATGTTATGTCTCCCGTACTACTGATGTGACTGATGAGACGACGCCAGCTGAGTCGGCCCCTGACCCACCATCGGAATCTTGCATACAAACCTTGTTTGCCCGGTTTGCCCGGTCTTCTCAAAGCTAGGTTTCTTTGCTTAAGTTAAGTACGAACGAGCGGTAGCGAGGTCAAACAGCACACGAGCCAAAACGATGTGGCTAAGTCAATTTTTACTTAGTAAACGTAAAATATCACATAGTAGTAAATAATCAACAATCTTGGGAACTCTGTCCTTAGGTTCATGAATCAATCGCTATTCAAGAGTACAAGAATCAATATTTGTTCCAGGAGTACAATTGTAGGACAACGAAACGGGCGTTAACGCTATCATCTTTCATTTGTCTTTATTTTAAATCAATTCCAATTACGATATTAAGACGATTTCAGGATTCGGCGAAATAACCCTTTTGGCGAAATGGCATTCGGCGAAATGTCATTCGGTGAAATAACTCTTTCGTTGAAATGACCCTGATCCCTCAGAATTCAGCGGCAAAATTCAGGTGTGGTATCCAGATCAATAATTCATTTTTTGAACATTCCAAACTCAATTCTAGAATTAAATTCCGCATCAGTATCAAGGAACCGTAAGTAAGGAATATTCGACTTTGTCCAGCGAATGAGAACATTTTGTTGTCTATTTATTTATTTATTTATTTGGGCAGCCGGGAAAAGCCCGATGGAGATGAAATATAGTAATCTTTCTCTCTCCAGCAGGCATAAAACCTCCTCATCTTTTGTATCAACAGATTACAATGATCCAACAGATACGTTTACGTTCAAAACTAACAATTAAAGCTAAACCACTAACCCTATAACTAGTTGATGATTCAGTATTACAGCATTACAGAGCAGCTTCCTTAAAAGGCGAGATAGAAGAGAAAAGTGGATGTGAAGGTGGCAGAAGAAGGTTAGTTGAGGGAGCATTGAGTGAGCGTGGACGAACGACGGGGTTAGAACCGGCATGTAGATCTAATTAGTGATCGAAAAGATGGTGGAAGACGGAGAAAATGAGATGGAGGACGAACGGGTTAGTTTCGGCGAATCTGATTTGTTTCCAATGAAGATGGTGAACATTTATTTACTGGATAGTTAAGGAATCATTGAATAAGCGTTTTATCGCATTACGCGAGAGATGAAAATCAAAGACCTGCGAGCAACTGTTAAATAAACGTCACATACTGAGAAACGGTTCATTATATCCGTAGTTAGTTCCAGTACGAGGGATTCGTAAAAATGGATGAGAACGAAGATTGCGACGATGGATGTCAAAATTGATCAGTCGTTGAAGATCAGGGTAATCAATAAGTGATTGTATTAAATCAGCAATGAAAACAGCCTTGTAGACGTTTCCAGTTCGATAAGTCGCGGATCCAGTTCGATAAATCGCCAACGATATTTATAATTTGGAAGGTTTAATGGTAGATTTCGGAGAGCAAACCTAATGAATTTGCGTTGAACAGCTTCAATACGATCAATATCAGTTTGATAATGAAGTGACCAAACAACACCCGCATATTAAAGTGATGATCGGGCTAGTGCACAATAAAGAGTTTTCAAGCAGTGTATGTGAACGAAATTTTTGGTAATTCGAAATATGAAGCCTAAGAGTTTCAATGCCTTTGAAATCAAATCAAGTTTATCATCAAGAATAACTCCTAAGTTCTTCGCGAACGACTCACGCTTAAGAACATTTTGCCAAAGATTGTGGTCATATCTAATTACTGTGTGCCTGCGGGAAAATGATATGACGGAGCATTTAGAGGCGTTTAATGTCATCTTGTTGGAGTGACACCATTCCCCGAATGTGCATTTTCTTGTTCTTTGATCAGATGGTAGAGTTTAAAGTCATCAGCAAATGATAGTTTGAAACATTTCAGTAAGCAGTGCAGATCATTGAGGTAGAGTAAAAATATATACGGTCCTAAATGACTTCCTTGAGGTACTCCAGAACTCACTGCACCATTGTTCACCAAAACAAATGATTTTGACTTGGTATTTCTAGTTTTCTATTAGTTGGTTGGAACCTTAGTTTGAGGAAGATAAAAGAGTTACACAGGCATTTCCATAATCATCAACTATCTAATGTGCGTATCTTCTTGGAGTCTATTTATTCAGTTTTTGCAATGACTGAGCGGAAACATATATTGGAGAAGCCAAATGAAAGAAAAACTAACAGAAAAGATGAATTTTTGAGAAAAGATACGCTCAGAGACAGGACTCGAACCTGCGTTCTTATGCATTCCGTACATACGCGCTACCATTTAGCTACTCTGAATCTTGTTTTAGTCACTCTAAAACGCCAGACAGACATAGTAGAACGTACATCGAACATGGTCATTGGATAGAATCTTCTATCCAATGTTCCATCGAACATGAAACATTGGATAGAAGGTATCGGTCGGGTGACGGCCATGATGTAGACCATGTTCGATGTACGTTCTACTATGTCTGTCTGGCGTTTTAGAGTGACTAAAACAAGATTCAGAGTGGCGAAATGGTAGCGCGTATGCACGGAATGCATAAGAACGCAGGTTCGAGACCTGTCTCTGAGCGTATCTTTTCTCAAAAATTCATCTTTTCTGTTAGTTTTTCTTTCATTTGGCTTCTCCAATATATGTTTCCGCTCAGTCATTGCAAAAACTGAACTTAGTTATGGCGGCTTTACGTCAAACAACTAAAAATTAATAAATCTATTTATTGTTTCGAAAAGTTAGCTTTCCTCTCTTCACACATTTCATGTTGTGTATGTATATTGTTCCAGATACATACAACTTTTGTATCATTTGGTCAATCAAATAGCGATCAAAATCAATTTATTTTACAAAAAGACCAATCGTTTTCGAATGGAAACCTAATAAATAAGAGTAATATTGTTTGGAATTGAAATCGATTAGCTGTTGTGGAACCAATCTAGGAGCACAATACATGAAAAATGTCATTGCAAGTTGGAATTACAGTGAACTCATTTCAACAGACGCCATAATAAAATAAAATATTGGTTTAATTGGAGCTGCAATTTAAATGACAATCACAATCTATATGTTGACATATTTTCAGTAAAATTTCATACCATGTGTTCGAGTAAAGTCTAAGAGCACTAAAAGTTCTTGATTTCAAAGTGTTCAAAGATGTTCAAATGGAATGTCATAATTGAAGAAAATTGATTTTTGCTTTCCTAGCCAATCTACAGACGCAACCAGTGCAGTGCCCAGCTAACCTAGTCTCTCCTAATCGACGCTGTGGGCCTTTCTGTTCACTCTCCGGCAGTGCCTGTTGTTACCGATTCATCTCAACTGTCGGTGATGATTTTCAATTTGAATTTGAATATCAATTTCGTTTCAATTTTCCCATGCAGTTCCTCCCCGTTTTCGAACTCGAACAACTGGCGGCGTCACCGGCGTGAACATCAAACCCTTCTCTCTTTTGTTTGAATGTGAAGCCCATTCCGTCTAAACCGAACTACATACACACTACGGTAGGTAGATGATAGGCGCACGTACCCACCGGGCAACAGGACGCAATCTCCCAAATGTATGTAACATCAGTTTTTATTCCCCCTCCCCGCGATACCAGAACTGAGCGGTTGATGACTTTTCCCAGTTTGTTTCCTCTGAAGTGTACTACTTTGTATCTATTTTCGGGCGCATTTTATGTTTCCACTCGACTCGTTTACTCACTTGTTTGTTAGTTTGTTAGTCATGCTGACGGACAGTGCCGAGTGGAGTGCAGTGGACAGCCAGAATGGTAATAGAGGTAGAACAAAATTGCCCATATCTTGGTTCTCCAGTTTATGGACCGGGACCGTTGCTGAAGCTGAGGCAGCGACACCGTGTCTCGTCCGAGTGCACACATCATCGTAATTAGATTATTTTCCAATTTTAAGTCCTGTCGGAACCAGGTTCGGACCGGTGTCGCTGACCTGAATAGGGATGGCATCTTGGTGTTTCGAATTTGTTGTCCGATGAATTTTGTCGACTTTGGCAATGATCAGAAACTTCGGCGTTGTGAAAACCAGTTTCGCGACCAGCAACCAAATTGAAAACACAGAAATTTTGTGCATCCATGCTGCGGCCACGAAATGCTCCAGAGCGTTTCATACAATTATTCACATTATCACGCTTCCCCAGCTGCAAAGTGCAAAATATTGCACAACGACGAGGCACAGCTTTTGTGATTGTTTTAACATTTTATATTATTATGAAAATAATATATGCATCGATCCAGATGACGGAAGGGAACCCCCCCCCCCCCAGCTGCCGGCACTCCGGAACAGATTGGCCCGCTCTCGTTTCGATGGCCGGCGTTGGGGCGGTCGTACACATGGGAAAAACGGACTCTGCTTGTCTTGTTTCCGCAGGACGAGTTCACGCGTGTGTGTTTAATTAAAACGGCGTGTTTTTGAAATAATAATAATGGCACAATTTCGTCACGGATCGGTGCTCGTCGCGAGGTCATCATCGCGCGGATGTCGCGGAATGCTAACGCACCGCACGGAAACCCCGTGTTATGCGTGCACGGCACGTGAGAGGACCACCTTTGTCCATCTGGAGCGGTTCCGGGTTCCGGCTATACACGGACGAGCGTTAAAAATTGATTAAAACGGTGCCTGTGTAGTATTTGCATATTAATTTTCATTGTACTCGACGCGGTATGGCCCGCGGCAGGATTTCTACGTGTTTTATTTATGTTGTGAGTTTATGCGCTAATTTTATGCACAAATTAATTACATTGTAATTTAGTTCGTAACTAGCCGATTATGCTGTTAATCGGAGTATACCGTTTCGGCAGGAATTGCTTTCGCTTTTGCGTTGGAAGGTAACGGCCAAAGGATAAATCCGAATCCCAGCTGTGTGAACTATTTCGATTTGTTTGTCACTATTTTTAATTCATTTTTGTATTTTCCAGAGTAGTTCATATCGCTCACCAAGAATTCTAATTTATCCTGAAAATTAGGGTAAAACGGTACAACGAGTTTGTTGCTGTCGTTAAAATTACATGCAAACGATTTGTTAGACTTACTTTACATCCGAATCATTCTATCCGTTCTTATTTAAGTACTTCGGCTTCATGTTATATAGCTAAACATGATCCTTCTTAATATTTGGAATCGATTTTACTGATCATTTAAAACAAAATAAAAATGCTCAGCTGTATCATGCCTTGAAAAACATCTAAGCCTTTGTTGTCCATTTTCCTCACTGTGGCATTGCCTTCGGCTTATCAAACGTTGAGATTGAAAATAAGTATTTAACAGAAAAACTAAAAAAAACTTGTAACTCATGACTATATAAAACAACAACAATCTCAATTTTTGAAAGACACAAAATCTTCATTAACTGAAGGAGAATTAGTTATAACTTGTGATTTTTCCGGGAACTATTGATTCGTTGTTCAAAATCTGCGCAAGTTTCCATTTACAAATTAATAACGTTTTAAAAACAAGATTTTTTTACATAGAACTATAATATATACCAATCAATATAAAAATAGGGAAAAATTCGCCTGACTGTAAATTTAAAACAAACCACAACATTGATACGGAGTGGCATTTCTTCGCAACCTCGTACGGTAAAGGACCATGTGATACAATTGGTGGAACATTGAAGAAGGATCAGGGTCATTTCGCCGAAAGTCATTTCACCGAAAAGTTCATTTCGCCGATTCCTGCAATTGTCTTAATATTATAATTGGAATTGATTTAAAGTATACACAAATGAATGATAATACGTCCGTTTCGTTGACCTACAATTGTACTTCTTGAATAAATAATGATCCTTGTACTTTTGAATAAAGATTTATTCATGAACTTCAGAACGGAGTTCCCAAGGAAAGTTGTTGACTATTAGCCACTACCCGAGTAAAGTCTAACATCAAAATTAGAACAAATTGATATTTGATTATGATAGCCACATCAGATTGAAATCCTAATATGATATCGACACATCAAATTTTCAATTAATATCACATTGTGTTATCATTTTGCTGTTTAAAGGCAAAAGTTTTGTGAAACTTTAAAAATGAAAATATTAAAATCAACAACTTAGTGAATCAATTGAAATTGAACAAATTTCAAATGGCAGCACAAAAATACAAAGTTAAATTTCAATGGAAGAATTATTCCTTCAATCCTTTGTTGCCTTTTACAAAAATGGTTTGACATCCTGCCGAAATCCTGCACTTGACCGCAACCATAACCGCGAAGAAACGATTCTTTTTTTCAACATTTTTTCAATTTTTACGCAAATAATACTGTTTCTTTTTAACCACGAGAATATTGGTGTCAAACCACACGTCTGGGAGGCATTAGATAAATTGGCGATCATCTGGCGAAAATAATGTACTCGCCAAACCCGTTCTGAAAATATCCATAATTTTATATCCAACAGTATGGAAAAATTCATTGTTTACGAAGTTCGAACATCGAACATTGAATGTCTCTGATATTTCAGAACCTAGAGCTAATTCTTAATAATACTTTAGTGGCTTAGAGGAGCCACCAAGAGAATATATGTTTAATTTGTATATTCCTAAGTAGTCCACAAACTATGTCGAAGACACTCGTCAAAATAATTCTCACTCCTAGTTATAAATGCTTAGAACTTTATATACTTACTAACGCTAGGTATTATGAGAAGTGTTTTATCAATCATCTAATAGATTTTGGAACTTTAATACACTTTTCTAAAGAAATCGTCTAACTAAATCTTTATAATTTTGAGTCACAGGACTAATTCTGCATCAAATGATTGTAAATTATAAGTCTACACAAGAACTAAAAATTTACTGAAGAGATTCTGGCTCTATCTGTGGCCAGAAGCGAAATAATCGTTCATTGTCCCAATTAGTCGAAAAAACAAATGATCTGGAATACCTTATTGCCGGATTCCTAATTCACATTCCCTGTGTTGTAGGAGACTTCAATGTAAAACGTTCGGTCTTCAGAGCCTTTAAATTCGTATTTCAAAGTGATTACAAGTGTGAGTTGTTTGAGATCAAGTAGATAACTCAATTTAATGTTATAATGTTTGAATGCTACATCTTTGGATATGCGAAGGACAAAGAGAACATTTTTATACTGTGCTCAAATAGCCACACAATAGCTCAAATGCTCAATAGCCAGCTTTTCACGGTGGATGCGGGATGGAAGCGACGCAACGAGTGTGCATTGACAGAAACTACCTGCATACAACTTTGTGAAACAACATTGCTTGTCATATAATCGAACATTTTCCATCTCTTGGCAGCTAGCACTTACAGTCCATAGCAATCGCAAAAAGTTCGCATTCCAAAACACCTAAGTTCGAAACGGGTTTCTCTCCGCGGTGGTGTGGAGATTGCATAAAATCTTTTTTCTTGCTTGCGAGTAATATCGCCTAAATGTATCCGGGATAGTATCTGTTTTGACTGTTCTACTTTTAGATTAATCGTGACGTGTCATTTCGAGAAAATCTACATCATATTAAGTTTTCAATGTGCTTTCACTGAGAGCAAAACTAGTTTCCAGTTTGATTTCACACAGTATTTTTACCTTTTTTTATATATATAAAAAATAGGTATAGAATTCGCTCAAACTTTCGAAAAAATTTCCGAGGCCCGGAGGGCCGAATGTCATATACCAATCGATTCAGCTCGACGAACTGAGCAAATTTCCGTGTGTGTGTGTGTGTGTGTGTGTATGTGTGTGTGTCTGTATGTGTGTTGTCAACTAAGAGGTCGAGATCTCAGAGATGGCTGGACCGATTTTGATCAAACTAGTCGCAAATGAAAGGTCTCCCCGTCACCCAGAACGCTATTGAATGGTTTTGAGATCGGATGTTTACTTTTTGAGTTATACGAAGTTTTATGTCAAAATTTTCAGTTTTTTGACAGTATCTGTCACAATTGACCTTGAAAACAGAATATGTTTTCAGACTTAGATTCCGCACGGTAATAGCTATCCAACAAGCCATAGATTGTTAAAATCCGTCCATTTTTAACGGAGATATCGAATTTTTTGTGTAAGCGACTTTTCCCCCATATTCCAGCAGTAGAAGTTCTGAGCGCTGTATGGCAAAGAAAGGCTTGGGAGCAACGTAAAATACGATTTTTTATACTGTTACATACACTAGTTTCTAAGTACCAAAAAGACTGTGAACAGCATTATTTTTCATGACATTTTGCCTCGGAC
Source organism: Malaya genurostris (assembly GCF_030247185.1). NCBI lineage: Eukaryota > Metazoa > Arthropoda > Insecta > Diptera > Culicidae > Malaya > Malaya genurostris. Next base: position 132,490,985 of record NC_080570.1, read on the forward strand.
CAATTTTAGCACGGTTCGTTTTTGGCAACATAATCGTTCGAAAATGACATATTGGAAAGATGGCAGTACTTCCGAATTCTGAACAATTTCATAATTATATTGATTTAAACTGCTTACAGCAATAAATGCTGGAAGAACAAAACACCCATATACCATTTGAATCAGTTCGTCGAGATCAGCAAATGCGTATGTGACAAATAATTTCACTCAATTTTTTACCTTATTTTCGAAGATGACTCAACCGTTTTCTACAAACTCAGATTCATATCAAAATTCGTATGCTCCTGAACAAGGTTCCTGAATTATGTTTGGATCCGACTTCTGGTTCCGGAACTACAGGATGATATGTGAAACGAAATTAAAATTGTGTAACTTATTTTCCTCGTAGATGGCTGAACCGATCTTAGATTGATATCTAAGAATCATCTAAGATTTGCTTATTTGAATAGTCGACAACCAAATAAACTTATTTCAGTTTTAGTGGTATTCAGTTTTCGATTCGGAAGGCACCCAACAATTTAACTCGTACTACGATTTCTCAAAGATGTCTATACTGATTTTTAAACATATTGAAACAAATGTAAACTAATCAGGTGAATTTGTCTGACTTCGGCTACACCGATTTTCGAATTTCGGCTCCAGTATCGAATCGTTTCTCAAAGCTCAATCGTTTTCTCAAATAAAGCCAAATCGAATTTCGGAAAAAAAATTCAAATTAAAATAAACTTATAGTCGCACACAAAATTAATTAATTTTATTCAATGCTGACTTCCGATTCTGGAATTACAGGAGGATGAATTTTTAAAATTCAAACCGATATAGAAGATGATAATCCCGAAAAGCTTGAAAGTTGGACTCAAAACTATTGCAATTTATTCGTCATATGGCCATACGAATCGGTTTGGTTCATGCTGGTTCCTGAATACCGGCTCTGGAAGTATCTTAAATTACCGTAAATTCTAAAGTGGAACTCACTTCGACATATCATGAAAAGTTTAATCGATTGTAACCTTTTTAGATGAAAAAAATGAAAAAAACACATGCGGATTGATAAAAAAAGGTATCATCTCACTGATAGGTGGATTAAGCACGTTTTTTTCTTTCAATTTTGATCTTTTAACCGTTAAAACGACCAAAACGATAGCAAATTAAGTAATCGATATATACAAACAGCACAACATCAAATTGAGTTTTCTTTTTAATCTCACACTCTACTCGGGTAAGCATCAACGCAACGGTGTATCTACCAGGCAAATGTTTATGATATTTTCCGTTTACTAAGTGAAAAAATATCTAATGCGGCTTCGCCACATCGATTTGATTCGTATGCTGTCCGACCTCGCTACCGCTCGTTCGGACCTAATTAAAGCAAAGAAACCTAGCTTTGAGTAGACTGAGCAATCGAGTTACAGGTTTGTATGCAAGAGGTTGCCGCTTCTGACGGAGGGTAGGGGTCCAACTCAACTGGCGTCGCCTCGGCGGCTTTATGCCACCGAGCCATCTTGGCTTCGATTGTATGGCTGCGCCGCATTAGTTATACAGGAGGCATAATAGCACAAAAAATAATATTATATTATGTATTCGAAATTACCCTTTCGACGAAATGTCCCTTTCGGTGAAATGACCCTTTCGGCGAAATGTCCCTTTCGGCGAAATGACTTTCGGCGAAATTATCTATTCGGCGAAACGACTTTCGGCGAAGTGTCCCGCTCCCATTGAAGAGAATGGCAACAAGAGCTAGCTTTGCAAGATAACATGAACATCCAAGAACATATGCGAAAGCTTTATACGATTGGGCTTCTAAACGATTCTAAAGTCGTTTCGTCGAATGGGTCATTTCGCCGAAAAAGCCATTTCGCCGAAAGGTTTTTTTTGTCGTGAATACGATTTACTTTACTATGGGGCGCCTATTCAAAATTAGCCATACGGAAGAATGGGCAGAACTTAATCGTGAATCTCTCGACTTGTATTAATGGCAGCAACATAGTTCTTTCACTATTTCATCAAAAATATGATCAGGAATTTAGGATAATATTTTGAACAGTGTGAGATAACCACAAACAACTAAAAAATTAAGTTTTCTGGAAAATTTTAAAACAACGCGGAAAACTCTTTTTTTGCTTGGGTTTTTCGCGCAAGGACGACGATTTTGAGGTAGTCCGGCACATATCTTCAACTGAACGTTATAAAAGGGGAACCGTGGTCGAAAATCGATCATTTCTTCTTGTGCGTTGGATGAAAGCAGACGTCGGGGCAAGAAGACGCATTCTGCGTGGTTAAAAGCCTCAAACGCTCCGGTCGTAGTTCTCATTGCGGTCGTCAAGGCGAGAAGATGCATTAAACCAGTTTCGCATCATTTGGCACTGCGTGCGGATGTGTCGGTTTGTACGCAAAGCTAGTTTCAATTCAAGCAAGAACGATTGCATCAGCTGCTGGTCGTTTGCATTGGAGAGAAAGAAAACAAGAAACGAAAAGTGGACAACATTATAGAAAATCAGCCGTTCTAATGGCTCTAAATGTTATCTAAAGAACTATTAAGATTAGTTCTTTGCAAATCGAAGGTAGAAATCATCAGTTTAATGAAAATACAAAATAATTTGATTTGCTTCATGCACTTTTCGCTGTGCGAAAATCGTTCGAGAAAAATGTTACGAACTGTGCTAAATATCGTAGAGAATTCCAAAATTTGGTCCTTCTAAAAGGCAGACATGAATCCTGTACCGCATCTTGATAGTTTTTTTTCAATGATCCGAAATGAGATAATCGACGTCAAAAATCGTTGAAAATTTTAGTAGTGAAAAGGGGAAAGTTTCGCAATTCACACAATCGATATACTATCAATTCGAATTCGAAAGTGTAAAGAAATCATGTCAGTTTTATTCGTATTCACGACATCCAGTTATGTCTCTGACATTACACACCCGTACTTTTATCAATTCCAATTGCGATATTAAGACTAATGAAGTATTCGGCGAAATTATCCTTTCGGCGAAACGGCTTTCGGCGAAATGACCATGATCCCACGAGAGGAATATGACGATGGTGCTGTTGAATGGAAAGATATTTATCAACAAACAACAATGATTCAAGCTACACAAAAATATCATTGCTTCATTCCAATAACAGAGAATAGGATTGTTGCGAAACTATCTTCAACAGACAAAGAAATGAGCTATCGTATTATATAAAAATCTGCGTAAAAAAGCTTAAATGTTAGAACAAGTTCAAAATAGATTATATACTATTTTTACCTGTTTTACCTATTTTTACTATTAGATTATATATTTACTAAGATAATCAAAACAAGAAAATAAACTACTGTAACAAGTGATAGCCGATGGGAAATAATAAAGTTGGCTTGCAAAACGACAATTGTCTTATAATATTTTCGCAAATTATATTTTCAGTGTTTAAAAAACAGCTTTTGAAATTTCATCATATTCTATTCTTTAGTTGTGCTAAGTGTGACCCTATTTTTGCTATTTTCAGAACAATGGATCAAAAACAATTTTGTGTTTTAATTTTGCACTGCTTCTTGATAAGAAAAATATCGTTCAAGTAAAGTAATTGCTTGAAAAGTTTTTTTTGGAGACTCCGCTCCATCAGAAACAACAACAAAACTTTGATTTGCTGACTTCAAACGTGGTTATAGAGACACCGATGATGCAGAACGCAGTGGACGTCTAAATGGGGTGGTAACACATAAAAAATCCTCAAAATCGATTGGAATGATCGAAAAGTGAAGTTGTGTGATATAGTGAAGATATCAAATGAACTTGTTGGCTTTATATTGCATGAGTATTTGACTATGAGAAAGCTCTGTTCAAAGTGGGTGCCGCGTTTGCTCACTGTTTCCCAAAATCGAGAACGTGTTGATGATTCTGTGTAGTGTTTAGCCATATTTACACGTAACAACCCGGATTTTTTGCGTCGATATGTGACAATGGACGAAACATGGATTCATCACTTCACTCCGGAAACAAAACGATCGTCATCTGAGTGGACAGGAACTGGTGAACTTCGTCCAAAGTGCCTGAAAGCACAACAATCAGTTGGAAAGATTATGGCCTCGGTATTTTGGGATGTGCGTGGTATAATATTTATCGACTATCTTGAGAGAGGAAATACCATCAACAGTGAATATTATATAGCGTTATTGGAACGTTTGAAGGCAACATTGAAGTTCGTGCTCGCATCTCATCCGACACAGTCGAAAAATGCTTACGGTCGTGACGATAGAAACTAAGACAATACAGTGTAGTAAACAAAAGTAGACCAGCAGCGTCTAACTCTGTGTACATTATGTTCTAACGTGAAAGAGATGCAATTATATTCGCTTCGGTTAACAACGAGGCGCATAGTGTTGATCATGACAATGTTAAATACAAAATCCCTGTGCACATGGTGGACAATGCCATAGAAGTACGCGTGCATGACCTTCCCCCGCAGACCAGCGATGGGTTTGTTCGGGAAAACATGTCGCACTACGGTGAAGTTCTTTCCATCGAAAGGGAAGTATGGCGGAATTTTTCCCCGGTATCCGGAATGGCGTGCGAGTGGCACGAATGCAACTACGTAAGGCATTTCCATCTTACATCGTTTGTGGTCAATATGAAATACATCCGTGTAAAACGTTGATTACGTATGAAAATCAATTGGTTACATGTCAGTTTTGTGAACAACCTGTACACTACGGCAAACCTTTCACTGAAACTGCGAAAAGGACTTCTTCAACCAAAGACAAGGTCAACCGTTCAACAACGAAAACTAGTGAGCGCAGTACTCATGTTTCACCTTCAAACCTACCAGCAATTGCAACCAATTTACAACAAGGCGCATCTAAAGCAACAAACAACGAGCGCAAGAATGCGAATAACAAGGAAACCGAAGAAAAAACGGAAACCAAAAACGATACCACCAATGCGGCAATGGATGACAAGATGAGCCACGAACAAAGTGCTCCTCAATCATCGCAAGATAAAAATGGAAGCTCCTCTCCCCCTAGAAAAAGGGTGACAACGAGATCCAATGGTGAACAAATTATTTTATCTAATAACTACATGGCTCAATCGGCCACTTAAAGCTTGTATGCGAATTGGCCTGAATAAAAAATTTTGATAAAAAAAATGTAACAAGTCAATCAAAACAATGGCTAACTAATACTAATTAAGCTTCAAATTTGCTCCCACATACACCATACTCGCTAGATTTGGCTCCCAGCGACTACTGGCTGTTTGAAGACCTGAACAAAATGATCGTCGGTAAGAAATTTCGCACGAATGAAGAGGTTATCGCTGAAACTGAGGCTTATTATGAGGCAAAAGCTAAATCGTTCTACAAAAGTGGTATTGAATTGTTAGAGCGACGCTGGAATGATTGTGTTGCTGTTGATGGAGATTACATTAATGAATAAAGTTAATAAAGTTAATTTTGAACAAAAAAAAATGTGTTCTCTTTATTAGGCCCGGGACTTTTCAGCCCATGCATTATATTTTGGAAGTAACTGTATATAGCAAAAATCTCTATGCACTTTTTTTTTGAATATAGCTTGGAGAATAATACTTAGTTTTTCAAAAAGCTTTTTTTCGGTAAACTTTTTATCGATCTTCAACCTTTTTAAACATTCATTATTTTTCTTGTAACTTGACGTTGTTTTAGGAGCAAAATTGGAAAAAAGTGTGCAGAATAACTAAGAATTTCGAAAAATCAATTTTTTTTTAATTTTTTTGAAAATTCTTTTTTTTTCAGTTTTTAAAAAAGAATTATTTTCGCAGTGTATACTTTTTTCGAATTTTTATTGATGAAACACAATTTCTTTCTAGACACAATTTCTGGAGAATCTGTAGATTTTGAATTATAGTTGGCTTAAGAGTTGTTATTGTGACTTAAAACATGTACGCCCTTTTCAAAAATTAGTCTTAAGCCTCTGAACCTGTGCCAAATACTTTATTAGCCATACCGATCACACTCGAACAGTTTCAAGCAAATCGAGTGGGGTCGTGCCTGAGGTTGCCATTTCTGAACCAATTAGCAAAAGTAAGCTTCGGAGTCGGTTTTCGTTTTCTCAATCGCATGTACGTAATCGAACAAATCAATCAAATCACTATGCTGTGCGCATCGTTCGTAAAGGCAAATTGTGTTTTCTTCTTCCGTATCAGTTTTCCATCGTTTGAAAGTGTTAAAACTAATTGCCCTGCCATTCCGTAATCGGAAGTCGGAACTGGATATAATTTAAAACATTCAAATATGTACTTAATTTAAATCTAAGTTTGTGGAACCATTGCTGAACAATCGAAGTAAATTTCATGTTGGGAGTTTTTCTTCTCTACTTTCAGTACTACCGGAGTCGGAATCCGGAGAAAACCAACAAATTCACAAATTACATATTACAAATGCGAACTAGAATAGTTTACCAATCAGTTTCACGTAATTCGCCCCTCCTTTCACTTTCACTGAAATATGGAATATTTCCCACTTATCGCGTTATAACTCCGAAGCAGGAAGTCAGATTAAAATAAAATTCGTCGAATTTTCAAGGAATTTCGAGACTTTTTTTATTGAACTCCAACTTGTGTAAAATTGGCTAAGCCATCTCCGAGTTGGCATGGCTTGTCAAATTTTCACAAGATGGAATTCAATAAAAAAGTCTCGAAATTCCATGAAAATTCGTTGAATTTTATTTGGATATGACTTCATGTTCCGGAGTTACAGCGCGATAAGTGGGAAACATTCCATATTTCAGTGAAAGTGCAGAGAGGGGCGAATTCCGTAAAACTGGCTGGAAAACTCTTGGGTGCATGTTTTTGTTACATGCACAAATTCATACAATTTCTCATTTCGTCGAGCTGAATGGAATGGTTAATGACACTCGGCCCTCCGGACCACGGTTGCAGAGTCGTTTTTCATAGTGATTGCATAGCCTTTCTAAATGAGATAGACAAAAATATAGCTTTCATGTCCTTTGACACGAATAAATAAATAAGTAAGTGAATAAACAAACATTCATTTGGAAGGCTACTTATTCCTGGATTATTTCTTCCTAAACGAAAGGTTTTTGTGTGATAATACTTCAGCAGGTAAGCCTCGATGAGAACATTTTGGGTGGTACAGAAATTAACAATTTCAGCAACCGTAGTTAAGAGTTATGGAGTTAACAGATCGTTTCATCAGCATCAGAAGATATTATTGTCAGAATTTGTTGCAAGTATTGAATTTCTTTGTGGTTGTGGTAAAAAGTTGAATCTTTTTTTATTTGTTATATCCTATTAAATTGGTTAACTCTGCAATCTACCGCTCACATTTAATTGCCCAGTAAACAAAATGCGGGCAAACAACAATTCTAGTACTATGGAAAAGCTCATCATAGCCAAGGTAGTCAAGTGAAAAACAATAATCACTTCCGGGAAATCAGTACATTTACCGATCCTGCTAGAGTACTCAATTCGAAATTAACGTAATTCATTTATTCCCGGAATTATGACAAAGCACTCGCAGTTAGTAGGAAACGAGCAATCAACCGTGATTTGTGACAACCGAGGGGTTAATTGTGAAAAACGTTCGGGCCTGCCTGCCGTACAGGATTCCAAAGGCGAATCGCGACATTCAACCTTTGTTAACCGTTACGAATTTGTTTCAATTTGCAATCCCCAACCCCCGTATGCGTATCAGCCTGCCTAGCGTGCCGGACTAATCCTTCAATCGCACTGCAATTTCGTCCTTTGATGTCTTGTTTCGTGTTGTTGTGGCAAAGGACGCGACCCGTTTGCGTACCCACGATCAGAGCATCCAACCACACACGGTTGGACGTCGGTGCGGTAATTGTTGTAAATGGAGCTTTGCGCGCCTCGGCTTGCGGCTGATGATGTGACCGATGGCGAAACATTCATGCATCGCTAAACAGCTTAATTAATCTTTCACGGATTCATTTGTGCGTCTGGGCGGCCTGGCGCCTCCCTGCTCCTCATACTTACCGAAAAAAACCCAATAGGTTGTCGTCGCGACCGCAATTTTTTTCGCATTTCGATTTTGCGGCCACATATGCTGACCGCACTCACAGAGCACCACGTGTCACCGTGGCCGGACTCGAAGAACTGCGGGAAAGTCCCCCTTGCCCGATGAAAAACCCGCGCTCATATTTATTTATGTATGTAGATTTATCCTAGCAGAAAGGATAATTCATGTAATTGCTAGAGAAGTGGTTCTCGGTGCGTGCAAAAGCAGTCCCACCGTCGGGGAAAAACAACATCAGATGTTACACCGAGTACCCGCCGACCGTCATCGCCACAGAGATCACTACTTTGACGACGACGACGGTTGCGGGATAAAAGTGAAACCAACGGAAGCGTAAATATTTGCCGGACTAGCCATCCGGGAGTGTCCACTAATTCGATTATGCTTTTGCAAATGGCCTTTGCTAGGTTGAGTTCTGTCGGTTGCATCAGTCCCAGTGCAATCTCATCGGGACTCGGAGATATTTGGTCTCGCTTTTTATACCTCGGTTGCTTATGACATTTTTCACTCTTTTCATTAGTTTTTGCACGGAGTTTTTGTCTATTTCGTTTCAAAAACTGGTTTAAGTTTTTAGTAATTTCGACAATTCTTCATTAGGTCTTAAACTTTCCTTTCTGTTCAATACGTTTTGGGCGGCGTTTATGTTATTTTTTGTGAATTTTAGTCTCAGGGAACGCTAATAACGTGATTTAATATCATGCCATCGTGTCCTTGGTGTAATGCTAAACTAAACGTTATTCTTGCTAAACGTGATCTGGACTAGAAAAATAAGATATTCACTCAGGCGCATCCAAAAAATTGCATTTCGAGACACTTGTGCAGATAAATATTATCGCTGATGGTACCTCCTATTACAAAACCTGTAATTTCAAGCCACAGGAACACAGCGCTTGCCAAACAAGTTTTTTTTCTAGCTATGTTGTTTCAAACTGGCTATTTTGGTGCTGCATCTTTTCTATGAGTTGTTGTGTGAAATTTCAGTCCTGAAAGAATCTTGAACTTACTGAAATAATATATTAGTTAGTTTGATCAATGTTTATGCACCTTCCGGCAATAATAAAAGAAATGAACGTGAAGAATTCTTTAACGCAGTTTTACCGTACTACTTCTACAACGCCACTAGCACCATGATTATCGGGGGCGATTTTAATTCAGTAGTAAACCAAAACGATGCTACAGGTTCAAACGCACACAGTCCAATGCTCAAACAGTTCATGCCTGCTTCCGGCGTTGTTGACAGTTGGAAAATCCTGCATGACCAACACGTCGAGTTTTCGTTCATCAGGTCAGATTCTGCCTCAAGGATCGATCGTATACTCGTCACACCGAATGCGAGTCAGTGGATATGAACAGCAGATTTCTGTATAAAATGTTCAAAACGACGTATGTAACAATGAGAGATTCTCTTTGTTTACTTTCTCTTTCGATTATTGCGAAATATTCCTGCTTTTTTTCGGTAATTTCTCCAGAGCAGATTAAAAGATGATAGCTTTAGTTATTATTATCGGTAAATGATTGGAGAGAAGGATTGCTAAGAGTGCCATAATAATCAAAAGAGAAAGTAAACAAAGAGAATCTCTCATTGTTACATACGTCGTTTTGAACATTTTATACAGATTTTGTTTCAACAGCTTTTTCGGATCACAAAGCATTCATAATAAGAACAATTCTTCCCACCCTTGGAACACCCCCTGGAAGAGGAGTATGGCGCATGCATCCAAACCTGATTGATGATCCTACAATAATACAGGAACTTCAAGTCAAATGGAGGTTTTGGACGAGGCATCGACGAAATTTTCGCACTTGAATTGAATGGTGGATAGAATTTGTTAAACCAAAACTGATCTTCTTCTTAAAGTGGAAATCATCGGTACTACGGTACTCTTTTCATAACACAATGGCTCTGTACTACACTCTGCCTCGTTCAGCATATGACAGATATTATGGTGAACCCCTACAGCTACAAGCAATAAACCATATCAAAGGACAGATGCTCTCTTTGCAACGGAACTATGCACATCAAACACGATTTTGGTATGAAGTTTACATTGGTGGAGAAAACACATCTATCTTTCACGTATCAAATCAGAAGAATCGACGTGTTGAAACCGCGATCAGAACATTGCAGCAAGAAACTGACACCATAACAGAGCCAAACGATATTCATCAGAATGTACATGCCTATTTCGAGACTATGTACACTTCCACACGCACACTAAACAACGATGATTTCAGGCCAATAGATCGTATTCCGAATGATAATGATGCCAATCACAGCATAATGAATGAAATTTCATCAAATGAAATATTACAAGCCATCAAGTCAAGCCAATCACGGAAATCCCCCGGCAGCGATGGGTTACCGAAAGAGTTTTATTTAAGAGAGTGAGAAGTAATAGAAAGAGAGTATGCATCTATGCACGTACTGTATGAACAATAGCTTTTCAAGGGTGCTGATCAATGGTAAAGCTGGGAAACAGAATAAAAATTCAAAAATCCGTCCGTCAAGGGGACCCCCTATCAATGTTGCTGTTTCACGGAACGGCCGAAATTAGCTCTGTGCCTAATTCGTTATACTGTTTTTGAATTAGTTGATTTTAACAACAAAATTTCCAAAATAACTTTGAAATTAGTTAAAATTGAGAATTTACTTTGCTGGAAAAAACTCTTACTTTTAGAGAATTTGTTTAGTTGGCGAATATCCTGGACAAAAACCAGCAATATTTCAATCCAACACGAAATTCTCATTGACAACTAATTTGTTATTGAAATCAGAAAATTTGTTTCTATTTATCTATAACCGTCATTACTGAAGGACAGCACAAAGAACACAAAAATGAAATTGGTTTAATTAACAGATTTATTAGCCAAAAACCCATGAGAAGTGTCAAAGCAAAACAATCCATTAAAAAGCTAAAAAGGACAGTCTTGTTGAAACTGCTTGCAAATTGTGTAGATGTTTTTCGTATGTATTACGATATATCCATATATAAACTTCTGATTCGATTTGTAAAAATGACGTGAACTTTTAGTGGAAAGTGTATTTATTCAGAAATTTGCGCGCATTTGAAGCGATTGTGCGAAATAATGTTTTTGCGCGGAACAGTGAAGTGAGTTTCGAATGTTGCACTCTAATTGTATATGTCAAATGATGTTTTTTGTATCTTCCAATCTTCCGGGCTACGCCGTCCGATGTATTACTTGTATACGGTTTTTGTTTTCCGAGTGCTCAAAGTGAGAGAGTCGATTTCGCGAAGTCGAATGAAGAAAGCAGCGATTCAGAAGAAAAATTTTCAAAAAGAAGCTTATGTTTTGCTTATGTCTTTTTCTCCAATACAACATCGTATTTATACCTGCCAATATGGAAAAGACTACCGCGACTGAAATATTTTTCGGTAGTAGTGTGCCATCTAGTGGCTAGTAGTCATTACGGTGTTAAGGTTTTTTTAGGTGACAGTGCGCCACATAGCTGCAAATTGCAGAAGCCAATTCAGCCATCTATGTTGGTTGAAAACAACGTTTTAATTCTCTAATTCAACTAAAAAAATAGTTGAATGGAAATGAAGTGTGCCTTAGCTAAGAAATGACAGCACGTTGAATTGATGAATTCAACTAAAAAAATAGCCATTTCAATAAATATTTTATTATTATTAAGGGAATCAGAAATAAAAAATCTAAATTAGCAAAAGTAAAATTTTTTTAGTTGTCTCAAGAAACAACTAACTAAAATTAGAAAATCAACTAATTTTATCGCCAAAATACTGATTTCTGTCTTTCCGTGGTGTTATTTACTTGCAACCATTCCTTTCGTGACCGTCGTATCGATCGGATGGTAGTTTGCATTAGAGCAGCTGTGCGTTAATCCATTCTAATCCGTTTCAAGGTCATTTAATATCAGATCTTTTGTTCGTGAGCTTGTGCAGTAGATCAGTACAGTATAAACAATAAATACCGTTAGACAGTGCCGGGTGCTATTGTGTTAAAACAATAAGATCAGTGAACCGACGTTCAGTGTGGTGCCGTGAACCGGTGCTGTGTGCATATTAATTCTCAGAGGCCGTTGTAACTAACGCTTGGCCTCAGCGGCCGAGTTGCTACGGATCATTAGCTAAGTATTATATTTTTTTCCTTCGTGTCCCTTTATCGTCTTATATTTTGACTCCCCCTATAATTTGCGCGGAACCTCAACCGCGCTATGGCAAGTCCATTAAATCCTCCCCTGCCCCCCGAAGATAAAATGGAAACAGATTTTAAATCTGCTCCAAATAGTAAGACTCACCGGGTTAAACAGTATCCCGAAGAGCCTTCACCCTCGGCCGGCCTTTATGTGGTTTATTTTCGGACCAAAGAGAAGAATAAACCGCTTAATATTTTGAAAATATCTAAAGACTTGGAGTCGAAATATACAACATTGAAATTTATTTCAAAAATTCGTCCCGATAAGCTCAGGGTCTCGTTGACCAGTCTGAAACATGCTAATGAGATCGCTCGAAACGATCACTTTACGCGGGACTACCGCGTTTATATACCAGCTCGCGAAGTCGAGATAGACGGAGTGATCACGGATCCAAGTCTGACATGCGAGGACATTCTCAAACATGGGGTCGGATGTTTTAAAGATCCCTTGCTTAAGAATGTCAAGATACTGGACTGCAAACGTTTGCATTCAGTATCGATCGCCGCGGATGGGACAAAGTCTTATCCCCACTCGGACTCGTATCGGGTGACCTTCTCCGGCTCGGCTTTGCCGAAATTCGTTCTCCTGGCCAGGGTTCGTCTACCTGTACGACTTTTCGTACCACGGGTAATGAATTGCACTAGTTGTCAACAACTAGGACACACAGCTTCCCATTGTGGAAATCGGCCCCGCTGCTCGAAGTGTGGAGAGAGTCATGCGGATGGCGTTTGCGACAGAGACATTGAAAAGTGTCTTTACTGTGGGGCGGCCCCGCATGACCTCACAGCATGTTCTGCGTATAAATTGCGTGGAGATCATTTGAAACGATCTCTCAAGCAACGATCAAACCGCTCGTTCGCAGAAATGCTGAAAATCGCCACACCACCTGAACAGAACCCCTACACCTGTTTGTCTGCGGACGATTGCGACTCTGACGATCCTCAAGAAGGTACATCTTCAACTGTCCCTCGTAGTTTTAGGAAGAGGAAAAATATATCATCTCCTAAACTCCCTAGAAAGGGTTCGAAGATATCTCTTGAAGGCCCTCCAAAAGTAACAGCAGAAGGAAGTGTTGGTAAAAAAAACGAAAAGAAGAAGCCAAAAGCTCCTAGTTCCGGAGACTTGAAATCGGAGAAAGAATATCCAACACTTCCGGGGACACCCAAAACCCCGAAAGTCCCCAAGGAACCAGAAAACACATCAAGTGCTGGACTTGTAAAATTCAGTGACATTGTGGACTTTATATTTTCCGTCTTCAACATTTCTGACCCCCTAAAAGGTATTTTAATGACTTTCCTGCCAAAAGTTAAAGTTGATGCAGCTGACTGCAAAATGGCCCCTCCTCTCAGCAATCGTTTCCTTCGATGGCTAATTTTTCGAACGAGGTCAAGGATTCGATCACTGTTTTACAGTGGAACTGTAGAAGTATCATCCCGAAAATAGATCCTTTTAAATACTTAGTAAATAATCTGAAATGTGACGCATTTGCATTGTGCGAAACTTGGTTAACTTTTGATGTATCACTAAACTTCCACGATTTTAACATTATTCGCCTGGATCGAGATAATCCCTACGGAGGAGTACTTTTGGGGATCAAAAAGTGCTATTCCTTCTTTCGAATTAACCTCCCCTCGATATCAGGTATTGAAGTTGTCGCATGTCATGTCACAATTAAAGGCAAGGACCTTTGTATTGCTTCCATCTATATTCCCCCTAGAGCCTCAGTTGGGTACCACTGGCTCAGCAGTATCATGCAACTTCTTCCCGGACCGACGTTAGTTCTAGGAGACTTTAACTCTCACGGTACGGGATGGGGTTGTCTTCATGATGATAACAGATCAGCTATGATCCATGATATTTGCGACAACTTCAATATGACAATCTTGAATACGGGAGAAATGACACGAATTCCCGCACCACCAGCAAGACCAAGTGCGCTGGACTTATCCCTCTGCTCGACATCGCTACGGTTGGATTGCACGTGGAAAGTAATCCCTGATCCCCACGGTAGCGATCATCTGCCTATCGTAATTTCAATCGCCAGTGGATTAAGACCATCGGAAACAATCAATGTTTTGTATGACCTCACACGAAATATTGATTGGAAATGCTACGCAATATCGATATCTGAGAAACTAGAAACAACACAAGAACTTCCTCCGGAGGAAGAGTATACGTTTATGGCTGGCTTGATTCTCGACACTGCGATTCAAGCTCAGACGAAACGTATACCCGGCGCGAATACTAACATTCGTCCTCCCAACCCGTGGTGGGACAAAGAGTGCTCATCACTGAACGCGGAAAGATCTTTAGCATTCAAAAAGTTCAGAAAATATGGAACACCTGATAATTATAGAAATTACGCAGCGCTAGATAAGCAAATGAAGAACTTAGTTAAAGCAAAGAAACTAGGTTACTGGCGACGGTTTGTTGACGGATTAACAAAAGAAACATCGATGAGCACTCTTTGGAACACAGCCCGACGAATGCGCAACCAAAACACAACGAACGAAAGCGAGGAATATTCTAACCGCTGGATATTCGATTTCGCAAAAAAAGTATGTCCTGATTCTGTTCCGGAACAGAAGATATCCCGCGCCGCGACTTCGAATACAAACGAAACACCGTTTTCGATGGTAGAGTTCTCACTTGCGCTCTTGTCGTGTAACAATAAGGCCCCGGGGTTAGACAGAATTAAATTCAACTTGTTGAAAAATCTTCCTGACTCTGCCAAAAGGCGCTTGCTGAATTTGTTTAACAAGTTCCTCGAGGGTAATATTGTTCCACACGACTGGAGACAAGTGAGAGTTATCGCCATTCAAAAACCTGGGAAACCAGCCTCCGATCACAATTCGTATCGGCCGATTGCTATGCTTTCCTGTATCCGGAAGTTGTTCGAAAAAATGATTCTCTTCCGTCTAGACAATTGGGTCGAGACTAATGGTTTACTTTCAGATACACAATTCGGCTTCCGCAGGGGTAAAGGAACGAACGATTGTCTTGCGTTGCTCTCAACCGAAATTCAAATGGCATTTGCTCGTAAAGAACAAATGGCATCAGTATTTCTAGATATCAAGGGGGCTTTTGATTCAGTTTCTATAAATATCCTATCTAAGAAGCTGCACCAGCATGGTCTTTCGCCGGTTTTGAACACCTTTTTACATAATCTATTGTCCGAGAAACACATGTATTTTGCACATGGTGATTTGTCGACAATACGATTCAGTTACATGGGTCTTCCTCAGGGCTCATGCTTAAGCCCCCTTTTATACAACTTTTACGTAAACAACATTGATGAATGTATCAACACATCTTGCACGCTAAGACAACTTGCCGACGACAGCGTTGTGTCCATTATAGGACCCAAAGCTGCCGATCTCAAAGGACCATTACAAGATACCCTCGACAACTTGTCGACATGGGCTCTTCAAATGGGTATCGAGTTCTCTACGGAGAAAACTGAGCTGGTCGTATTTTCAAGAAAGCGAGAACCAGCACAATTACAGCTTCAACTAGGGGGTGAAACCATAGCTCAGGCCTTCACATTTAAATATCTCGGGGTCTGGTTCGACTCCAAAGGCACCTGGGGATGTCACATTAGATATCTGAAACAAAAATGCCAGCAGAGAATCAATTTTCTTCGCACAATAACCGGAACTTGGTGGGGTGCAAACCCAGGAGACCTGATCAGGCAGTACCAAACAACGATATTGTCCGTAATGGAATATGGATGCTTCTGCTTCCGATCCGCCGCGAACACCCATTTCATTAAACTGGAAAGAATTCAGTATCGTTGTTTGCGTATTGCCTTAGGTTGCATGCAGTCGACTCATACGATGAGTTTCGAAGTGCTCGCGGGCGTCTTACCGTTGAAAAACCGATTCTGGGATCTCTCATATCGATTGCTAATCCGATGCGATATCTTGAATCCGATGGTGATTGAAAACTTCGAAAGGCTTGTCGAGCTCAATTCTCAGACCCGTTTTATGTCCTTGTATTTTGATTACATGGCTCAGAATATTAATCCTTCTTCGTTTGTTTCCAACCGTGCTCATTTCTTAGATACTACTAATTCTACTGTGTTTTTCGACACATCCATGAGAGAAGAAATTCGTGGAATTCCGGATCACGTGCGCCCTCAAGTGGCCCCGAATATTTTTTATAATAAATTTAGAACAGTCAACTTTGAAAAGATGTTTTACACTGACGGATCAAACATCAAGAAGTCCACAGGCTTCGGAATCTTCAATCAGAACATCACCGCTTCGTACAAACTCAGTGATCCGGCTTCAGTCTACGTCGCAGAATTAGCTGCTATTCAGTACACCCTCGAGATCATTGAAACCTTGCCCAAAGACCATTACTTCATTGTCACGGACAGTCTAAGTTCAATAGAAGCTCTCCGCGCAGTGAAGCCAGGAAAGTATCCCCCATATTTCCTGGGGAAAATACGGGAACATTTGAGAACTTTATCTGAACGGTCTTATTTAATATCGTTAGTCTGGGTCCCTTCGCATTGTTCCATTCCGGGCAATGAAAAGGCAGACTCATTGGCTAAGGTGGGCGCATTAGAAGGTGATATTTATGAAAGACCAATCTGCTTCAATGAATTTTTCAGTATCTCTCGTCAGAAAACTCTCGAAAGTTGGCAAACTTCATGGAGCAATGGCGAACTGGGACGATGGCTGCATTCCATTATCCCTAGGGTATCGACGAAACCTTGGTTCAGGGGGATGAACGTGAGTCGTGACTTCATTCGTGTGATGTCTCGGCTCATGTCAAACCATTACACCTTTAACGCGCATCTCCGGCGTATTGGAATCGTGGAGAGCGGTCTCTGCGCTTGTGGTGACGGTTATCAGGACATCGAGCATGTCGTATGGACGTGTACGGAGTATCGTGACGCCAGGTCTTTATTAAAGGACTCCCTAAGGGCCCGAGGTAGACCACCTGAAGTTCCGGTCCGAGATGTGTTGGCTAGTCGGGATATCTCTTATATGCTTCTTATATACCAGTACCTCAAACACATTAATATCCAAGTGTAATCTGTTATACCTCGCTCAGAAAGTATAATCTCCACCTACAGGTTCGACACTAACATCCGCTCGATTCTCTCGATCACCGTCCCTGTCCACCATCTTCATTGTAACTAACAAGATCTTTTTTTGTCACTAACTTTTCGTTCCCCCCTTCCATGTCTCTTCACCATCTCGATGGCAACTAATTAGATCTCTGTAGTTTTCAGACATTTTGTTTCCATACCCCCTATTTACCTCGGTTTTCACAATATTTACTTTTTTTATTTTCTCATCTCTTCGTAACATCACCATCACCGCCTACGGTCCTACGCTCCAGACGATGACCAGCATGCGGGCCACCCGCCGGGCCTTCGTAGCCTGGGGGTGTTTCCCGCGGACCCACACGGACCGAAGGATGCGGCCAACATGGACATTTGCAAACGCCATATGGGAGACCCTCATGCAATATCCAATTCACCGGCATTACATAATGATACTATTCTAGTTTTAATATAGTCGTAATTAAGATTAGTAAATACCCTTGGCATCTTAGAGCTTAAGCAGTGTGCCTTAAAATTGTATTATAATATTGAATAAAAAAATTTACTTGCAACCTCTACTTGATAAATTACAAAGTGTCTTTCCACAAGCAATATTAAATGCTTACGCTGACGACATCTCGATGTTCGTCAACAATGAAAATGAGTTGAATGCAGTAATACAAGTTTTTACCGATTTTGCTGCTATTTCTGGAGTAAAATTAAACATGCGAAAAACTGCTGCCCTCAAGATTGGAGACATTAATCTCACACCACGCAGTAGCTGGCTACAGCTGCAAGACACCGTGAAGATCTTAGGAATCTACTTCGCTGCAGATTTTCATAATATCGTAGAGCAAAACTGGCTCACCGTCCTCAAAGGCATCCAAAAATACATGTGGATGAACAACTCGAGAAGATTGAACTTAATACAAAAAATGATTTTGGTCAACACCTTCATTACTTCCAAAATGTGGTACACAGCATCAGTGATTCCTCTCTCGAACAAATATAGCGGCAAGATTATCTCGCGAATTGGTTCCTTTTTATGGCATGGAAAAACATGGAGCAGGATCGCGTTTGAAACCCTAATACTACCTAAACATCGCGGAGGGCTAAACCTCCTGCGCTATGCTGCGAATAGCTTCGGACCTTCCATATTTGTGGAGTTTTCTAGAGCACAACGCGAGTCCTCCAAACATAGCTGCCATTCCCCGTAAATACGAACACATTCGTACAGTAATAAAAGAGACTGCCTTTCTAACCAATGAAATAGTGAGAGCACCTAGTTCTAGTGAGATATACCATTGCTTTCTGCAGCAATTAAAAAACCCAAAAATAATCAGAGAAACCCCACAACGTGACTGGACACAAATATTCAAAAATTTACACTCAAAAAAACTAAGTTCTCTTCAGAGGTCTACATGGCTTTCAGTCTTACATCGTAAAGTCGTCACTAATGAATTTCTTCATAAAATGAACAGAAGAGCTGACTCAAAATGTGATAACTGTCCTGGTGAAATAGACACCATTGAGCACCATCTATTTGAGTGTGGAGAAAACAAACTCATCTGGACCTTTCAACGAAGCATCCTTATAACATCGGATCGGCGGTTAAGAGATGTACAAATTGATGAGTGGATCTACCCAACCCTCAAGCGACAGTCCAGACTTACCCGACTGAATATACTTAAAACATTCTCTTGATTCTTATGCTATATATAAGTGTACCAACACACGAAAAAAATATTGATAATTATAAATTTTATTCGAAATGTAACAAGTAGATTTTAGAAAACTGGACACTAAACATATTTAAAAAAATCCATTTAATTAAATTACTGTAATTGAGGGTCTAAATGATGAAAAAAATCATAATTCTTGCGATTTTTTGCAGAATTATCGTTTAATAAAATAAATTCAAATGTTTTGCATGACAAAAAGCATCCTTCGAACAACATTATGTAATTTTGTTGTGGAAAAATATTGAGAAATAAGTCGGAGAAGAGGTATTTTTGAAGACGCTTCTAAAAATCATGATTTGCGGTGTCCACTGTATCTCAGCGCAGGCTAATCAGAAGTGAACAAATCAATGTAGCATAGTTATAGTAGAAGTTTTTCTAGACCCCCACGCATTTTATTGTAATATTATCATCGACCAAATGCTCCAGCATTTGTATTATTAACTAACTCTTTTGTCATCTTAAAAATAATATTCAGCGCTGCTCTCACCAACACCAACAGTGCATATTTGGAGCAGGAAATTTGATATAAAGTTACTTCACTGTGCTTCATTTTTAAATATACATTTAAAGTAAAACTAAGCGTCAATATAAATAAACGGTTATATTCATTGAGATTAATGTATTCCAATTTAGTTTTACATCGAGGATGGTTTTGAATTGAATTTTTTATTCAACTGATGTCCATTTCATAGTATTATTTATTTAGAAATAGTGTGAATTTCATTAATTTTTTCAGTGTATGTTTTAATTCATAAGAACGTATTTGTTTTTAGGCGTACTGGTAATGGTGTGAGATATCATCCTTGAAATGCATTGTATTGGAATTAAAAGAACGGATAAGGAATATTCTATTAAAAGAATAAGTGAAACTTTTCGAAATTTAATGAGCGCGTTAACTTGCTTCTTTAGTTTGTTCAATTGCATACAAGAATGCATCATGAAATTATATTCAATCATTACACCATTGCACCAAAGCTACACTAACGACCGATTCCAATTTTTGAACATTTCCTACAAAGCTTCTTTAAATAAACCAAAAATAGTCGTTTTAGCAAATGCTGTTTTTGCTAAGAAAATGGTCAAAGAGCACTCTATATTTTGTCGTCTCATTCACACAATTTAAAAGTGCCACGCTACACACTTCATAACTTTCTATTACTTGATTTAAGCTTTCCAAAATGTATATGTATGTGCCTTTTGGTCTGCGACCCTGCTTCCTATTGGTAGTTAAAGTTAGTGTATATAAAAGTTTAAATGTTAAATAACTTTTCAAGGAAAAGGCCAAACCGTGCACAGTCTTTAACAAAAATGTGTAATTTTACGTTTTTAGTAATTGTCTCGAACATAGTAGACACTGAAAATAATTGTGAAAAAATTTATGTACAAAAAATTGATTTTAAGTGATTTCAAACGAAATTGCTTCATATATCCGAAACTTTTTGCGTCAGACCTATAGCTTCTTCGGCAAAGTTTTTTCTCGTTAGAAGTTTTAAAATTTTGTAGAAGACATCGTTTTTATATCTCTTAAGGGAAAAAAATTGTTGAAATGAACTTTTATCGTAGTAGGCTTTGCACATTTTTTATTGTGATCAAATCACGAGGTATATTTTTGTGAATGAGTTATCTAAAGGAACTATGTATATCGAATCAACGGTTTAGCAGCTAGAGAATTAAGTTCACGTTTTTGTCGATTCGAACCACTGTGCGGTAGTTTGTTTTGTTTTGCGACTGCAAATTAAAACTTGAAAAACGAAGAAAAAATACCTGTTAAAAACGTGTTCCACAGTGGAAAGAACTAAAAAGATTGCTCTGTATGCGTTTCCAGCATCAAAGAGCGATAGTTGTATAAATCTGTTTAGTGTGAGGCGACTTGCAATTTTTAATATCAAACGATGAGCCTCTGATGAACTTTTAAACCCTCAACAAACCACTGGCGGCTGTCAAAAATGTTTATGCTGTTCATTTTGTGAGGTTATGTCACGTTCGTGTAAAACCTAATACAAAAAAAAAATAAATATTTTTCTGTTAAAAAGCAGTTCTTCGAAAGAATAAAGAATTTTTCGACAACATTCCGTAATTACTACCGATATGTTCGCCATTTTAAATAGTTTTAATATATAAAAATTGTTCTCCTCAAACGTACATCTACAGATGCTCCGAAAAGGATTTTACTCCCGTCTTCGTTTGCTGTACAGCAAAATAATGGAAATGGACCATATTTTCCACCAGTTTTAAAAGCGACTCCCTTATGCTGACGTCTCTTATGGGGTTTCGGTTACTACGAATTAAATGAAGTAAAATTCAAAACTGCATGGACTTCGTTGTTTTTTTAAATAGACTCTTAAAACGTAACACGTAAAACAAATGGTTTGCCATTCGCAAAACGTTATATAAAAATTGGTGTAATTCCTGACTCTTGATCCTGATTTGCTCGATGGAGGAATTGATACCGGTTTGAGTATTATTCTGATGGGTACAGACAGAGCTCAAACGAAGTTCTGAAATCTGATTAATTGTTAATTGATTTTAAAATGAGAGAAAAGAAGCTCCCAGAAATTTACGGAAAAGAACCGGCAGTATTTAGAAGTTCGCTGAGAAATCTTCAGAAATGTGTAGGAATTTTTCGAGCTGTTACCACTTAACAAAATAGGAGCTGAATGATTATCTACGTGATGTACGCGGAAAATTGTTTGTTTAAATTTGTTAGACTGTTTCTCTTTACATTCGCTCATCATCTACACTGCGCAAGATGAATTTAAAAGTCTCTTATTCTCTACACGCTCTTTGAACATTACTCAAGGTTTGAGTTGCGATTACTCAAATTCATAAACTGGAACAATATGTCAAAATTTGAGTATGGATTTGAGTCATTAAACTCGTTTCCATGAGTTCTCTCGCATTTATTCATACATTAGAGTAAGCGTAGAGTTTTTAAACATTTGAGTGAAAAAAAATATACTTCTTGCAGTTCAGTGCGTTTTCATTCTCGGAATATTCTTACCGAAATAAAGAATGCAAGAATACGTCGTTTTCCATTGCCGTTTCTAGATCCGGTTTTGAAAACATGAATCAACGTCAATCATCGATGTTTTGTGGTTTCAATTATGCTTAGTAAAAAGCCCAACATAGGGATATCAAAATAATTCAATGTTGACTCCAAACCGTTCAAAAGGAAACGGTTTTGAATCACTATTTTGCGCATTCAAAAGAAAGAAGAATAACTTTGTATATGAAAATAACGACGAAAAGTTTCTTAATTTTGAGAGCAAGGAACTAAAATTTTGAGTTGAACTTACTCAAATTTCGAACAAAATATTTTTTTCTTATTTTAAGTAAAAATTACTCAAGTTTTGACAATTTCGTCCCTTAACTGAAAAATGAGTTGAAAGGTGGTAACTCAAGTTTAGAGTACGTGGCCTTTTTATGAATTTGAGTGATGTGTCACTCTATTTTGAGTTATGTTCAATGAGGGTGTATATGAAAGATTTCTGTATAAACTCAATTATTCCGATATTAAGCTATAATAAAGCGATTCCTATATAAAATACAACCGAAATTATTATTCTCGAAGGCAGGAATCCGCTCCATCCCAAAGCTGAAACTAATCCTTTTCCTTCGGATACACTTCATTCCGGGGAGTTATTTAATTATACTCGTGTTTAGAATGAATTATACTGACATTGTCCGTTGTTCTGCCAATTTCAATGCAGAACGGTCAACGACGGGAAAGGGTAATCTTGCAGTCGCTGCAGCTTCGGTGAATCCCTTTGCACTGTACAATTTAGTGAGTGACCAAAAAGACACGCTCGATAAAGTGCAGACCATTGGTCCTAGCCTGATGACATCGGTGGACAGGCGGGCGGGCAGGCAGGCAGACAAGCAGGCAGGTCTTCTTGGTAAACTGCTATCGACACTTTGTATTTATTGAGATTTATGGCTGCCTTTTGTTGTCCATTTCCAATTTCCAACTTTAATCCATCCGTGCATTGCGTCGGTTTGTCTACACCCGATGTCCGGTGTCCGGTGTCACACTCGTCGAAACACGGAGAACCCCTTCGGGCTTTGGGAAATGATTGGTGGAGGGCGAACGATGAATTAATCTCCGTCCCCTTTTAAGGGCAAGGAAAAGTGTTACAAAGTAGCCACTATTTAAGTGTTTTCGATTCAAAACTCTTCCCGCATGGGTGACCAAGGGGCACACACTAGGGTAGTTCGTAATTTAGTGACACGCTTCGGCAGCTAGTTGTCCGTAATTTTTTATATTGTTCAGAGAATGTTCATTTCCACGTGTAAACAGGCTCTGCCAGAAGAAGTTGGTAGTTTGAATCCTGTGAGATAACTACGTCATAATTGGATCGTCAAACACCCAGTCATTGGGATACTTCTCCCACTGCGATTTTGGTTATTAGAGCTGTTTAACTCAAATCTAAACGTATACCAGATTCCAAATTTTCAGTCGAAGACTTTTGAAGTAGACTAAAGTGTTCAAGAGCAACCATGAAGATTGTTTGTTTCAAAAGTATAAGGACCCCAAACATTGTAGTTACTTAGTGGAGACCTAGAAAGATCAAAATAATATCACATCAATAAACCAACCCTGCTTGAGTGATTTCTATGCCACAACTCACGGGAAAACCAGTGCACAATTCAGAGCAGTATTCGAGAAGTTTAACAGTGTGTGCTTCTCGAGTTCACGAAAAAAACTGGACATCGTGTAATTTCGTAAGCCTTTTCAATGTTGAAGGAATTTAAAATAAATATATTTTGTGTTAAGAGACATTATTTGAAGCTATTTCTGGATTCTGAAGATGATCCTCAGATAATCAAGATATTTACAAGATGTACATATAGAATTTTATCTGGAAAGATATTGACTACAGGATACTTGAAAATGCACTGATAAGTCGAAGACGAAAAATAATTAAAAACGAAACGTAGAAAAAAAGGAATTTTAACGAATGCCTTATTGTTAGTTACCCAATATTTGCAGATAGTATCAGAAAAAAGAGATAAGAAAAGTTTTTGTTTAAAAAACTTTTTACTTTTCCAAATGCTCCTCTTACAAGAATGGTGTTTTTTGTAATTTGACTACAAATTTATAAGACCGATCTTTTCCAGTGTAGGATTTGATTGGTAATTTTTTCAGCCTTTTTTTTCGAAAATTAGATTAATTTTGAGAACATTACTGAAGCACAATAATATTTGTGGAAATTTTCATTTATGTATCATAATTTTTTTGCAGAAAAGGGTGAAATTTCAGAGGAAAGCATAGATTAATTATGGAAAAATAAAGTAATCAAAATTTCATTCAAATCTGAGAGAGTGCTGCCAACTACGAACAAAGAGTTGGCGTGAAATTCGTCAATAGTATTAGCTTTAAGTATGCTTGCCGTTTTAAATTGAATCACGAGGTGGCGTTAGTAGTGCTACATTGACTGCTAATGCACTGATTAACACACTTGCGGTACCAAACCCTTTAAATAACTAACAACTTTAAAGAACAACAACAAGAAAGAAAAAAGACTTAAGACTAAAGACTAAAGACTAAAGACTAAAGACTAAAGACTAAAGACTAAAGACTAAAGACTAAAGACTAAAGACTAAAGACTAAAGACTAAAGACTAAAGACTAAAGACTAAAGACTAAAGACTAAAGACTAAAGACTAAAGACTAAAGACTAAAGACTAAAGACTAAAGACTAAAGACTAAAGACTAAAGACTAAAGACTAAAGACTAAAGACTAAACACTAAAGACTAAAGACTAAAGAGACTCAAGAGACTAAAGAGACTAAAGAGACTAAAGAGACTAAAGAGACTAAAGAGACTAAAGAGACTAAAGAGACTAAAGAGACTAAAGAGACTAAAGAGACTAAAGAGACTAAAGAGACTAAAGAGACTAAAGAGACTAAAGAGACTAAAGAGACTAAAGAGACTAAAGAGACTAAAGAGACTAAAGAGACTAAAGAGACTAAAGAGACTAAAGAGACTAAAGAGACTAAAGAGACTAAAGAGACTAAAGAGACTAAAGAGACTAAAGAGACTAAAGAGACTAAAGAGACTAAAGAGACTAAAGAGACTAAAGAGACTAAAGATACTAAAGAGACTAAAGAGACTAAAGAGACTAAAGAGACTAAAGAGACTAAAGAGACTAAAGAGACTAAAGAGACTAAAGAGACTAAAGAGACTAAAGAGACTAAAGAGACTAAAGAGACTAAAGAGACTAAAGAGACTAAAGAGACTAAAGAGACTAAAGAGACTAAAGAGACTAAAGAGACTAAAGAGACTAAAGAGACTAAAGAGACTAAAGAGACTAAAGAGACTAAAGAGACTAAAGAGACTAAAGAGACTAAAGAGACTAAAGAGACTAAAGAGACTAAAGAGACTAAAGAGACTAAAGAGACTAAAGAGACTAAAGAGACTAAAGAGACTAAAGAGACTAAAGAGACTAAAGAGACTAAAGATACTAAAGAGACTAAAGAGACTAAAGAGACTAAAGAGACTAAAGAGACTAAAGAGACTAAAGAGACTAAAGAGACTAAAGAGACTAAAGAGACTAAAGAGACTAAAGAGACTAAAGAGACTAAAGAGACTAAAGAGACTAAAGAGACTAAAGAGACTAAAGAGACTAAAGAGACTAAAGAGACTAAAGAGACTAAAGAGACTAAAGAGACTAAAGAGACTAAAGAGACTAAAGAGACTAAAGAGACTAAAGAGACTAAAGAGACTAAAGAGACTAAAGAGACTAAAGAGACTAAAGAGACTAAAGAGACTAAAGAGACTAAAGAGACTAAAGAGACTAAAGAGACTAAAGAGACTAAAGAGACTAAAGAGACTAAAGAGACTAAAGAGACTAAAGAGACTAAAGAGACTAAAGAGACTAAAGAGACTAAAGAGACTAAAGAGACTAAAGAGACTAAAGAGACTAAAGAGACTAAAGAGACTAAAGAGACTAAAGAGACTAAAGAGACTAAAGAGACTAAAGAGACTAAAGAGACTAAAGAGACTAAAGAGACTAAAGAGACTAAAGAGACTAAAGAGACTAAAGAGACTAAAGAGACTAAAGAGACTAAAGAGACTAAAGAGACTAAAGAGACTAAAGAGACTAAAGAGACTAAAGAGACTAAAGAGACTAAAGAGACTAAAGAGACTAAAGAGACTAAAGAGACTAAAGAGACTAAAGAGACTAAAGAGACTAAAGAGACTAAAGAGACTAAAGAGACTAAAGAGACTAAAGAGACTAAAGAGACTAAAGAGACTAAAGAGACTAAAGAGACTAAAGAGACTAAAGAGACTAAAGAGACTAAAGAGACTAAAGAGACTAAAGAGACTAAAGAGACTAAAGAGACTAAAGAGACTAAAGAGACTAAAGAGACTAAAGAGACTAAAGAGACTAAAGAGACTAAAGAGACTAAAGAGACTAAAGAGACTAAAGAGACTAAAGAGACTAAAGAGACTAAAGAGACTACACGGAAAAGCCACCGATCGCAAAACAACTAAAATATTAGTTGGTTTTCTGATTTTGATTGGTTAAAATTTGGTACAACTAATCGACTGTTGTTTTAACTAATCTGTCATTTTTTATTTATCGTGCTGTCAGCTTAGCAACGAAGACACGCATCTCAAACAAGTAATGAAACGTTTCAGTTGAGGAATGCCAAACACCCTGAGCGATCACTGAAACGTTTCAATGAGGTGTCACTCGTGCAATTGAGCAAAGACACAATCCCAGCAAAGTTACTTGTATACAAGAAAGCAAAAAATTGTCCCAGTTGTTTCTACCAATTATTCAATTATTTGAACTTAAGACGCCAATTGCAATGAATATTTTTTACTGTTAGCCTCTTCGGGGGGCAGCTAATCGTTCACTGCTTGAACAACGAAATTTTTCTCAATTAACTGCTTATATCTTTATTACTAAACTCACAAAGGATATAGAAATAAACTAAAAGATTACATTTCTCGAAAGGGGACTCACCAGAAAAATGGTCACAGGGAATTAGGAAATTTTTCCTTCACTTGCAGAATGGCTCGCTGGTAAACCTAATGCTACAGAGACACTTTCAAGAAAATACAAATAGTACCACTTCACTTTAGCAGCAAATTTTTAAGCGTTAAGCGGTTTTAATAACATTGACATGAACTGTCCTAGAATACATTACTCTCAGATGAAATTAAAACATTTATACTGTAAGAATATCTATTTAACACATGGAAAACTTGTTTCACAATTAACTGTTATATTCTTCTGCATACTTTCACTTACATAAAACGACCACTACGTAACTAACATAAATGACGTTCATTTACCATTGAAAATTTTCAATATGAAACGCTTCTGGTGAAATGATGAGGTTTTTTGTTCTGCGTTTTGCTGTCTTCGTTCTCCGCCAAGTGACAGCATTTGAATACAACAATTTCGGTTACCTGAATGCTTATAACAAAATCAACAGATATGTTACTTGAATCAACAACATTTTAGTTGAAACAACGAGGGCGTGAAACAACAATTGCAATATTGTAATTTTGTGATCTGCGGGTTCTCCGTGTAAAGAGGCTAAAGAGGCTAAAGACTAAAAACTAAAAACTAAATTCTGTACAATGCGTTTGGTGATATTTCGGAGACGGAATAAATAAAATAAAGTGGATTCTCTCAAAGATTTCGAATCATTGAGACAACTATTTAATCAATTTCGTGTGAACTAAAACTCTGTTGTTCAAGTATACTTACTTGTCTACTTCCGTAGGTGTTACTAAAATTTCTTTTGCGTATGTGATGGAGCGCTATTAAATGGAAAATGCTAACACTCTCCGTATTTTAGTCTGTATCGATTAAAATTGAAAAGAATTGTCTAAGCCTCTATTCTCTCTCTAGAGTAGGTCCATAAAACAGGCAGAACTTTCGATGAATTTCAGCAGCAGAAGATCTTTTTACTCACAAAAAATCTTATTACAGCACGGGCTTCGATGCTGCGGAAGAACCGATTATCGTGGACAGTGTTAACTGTAGGCACAGATAGGCAACTGACTACTGAATGGAAACCAGCCAAAATCGGTTGAATAGAGTCAAAAAGCTCGGCTCTTGGCACGCTGGAATCACTAGAATTCATGCAAGCGTGGAACTCTTTCCTTAGTCACTTAGAATCTAAGCCAGTACCGTTTAATGGAATCACATTTCTTTTCACTAGAAAAGAGCCGTTCTTTTTCGTTCCACCCTAATACACACATTGGTGCCGTTAACAACTGATGGGGACAGGAGAAGAGGTTGCTTATGCTGTGGTAAATAGGACTTTTCCATAAACATCCCGGACAGTGTGGTGATGATTTATTACCGAGAAATGTTATAATGTGGGGAATGGGTTGACTAAACTAGTTGGATCGACAAAGAAGATGGGCACGGATAGTGGCACAGGGCTACTGACTCGAAATGCACTTTGGGCTACATTAGAGCATTGCATTTAAGTGCTACCGAGATGCAAATTTACATTCCTGTCCGAGATGAGTCAGGTGCCAACTTACCCACCGCCGGCCGTTTTCCGGAACGAGTGTGTCCTGATTGATTATGAAGCATGTTATAATTGGTTTACGATCAATCCGACAGTAAATACCGTTTCAACTGAGATACGGTTGGATTCGGCAAACGGATTTGGGAAGTGAGGTGAAAAGATAAAATCAATCAACCGAAACGGCTTTACAACGCGAAACAGCGGTGCGAAATGCGATTGACAGTGAATAAATATTTATGTGCGCCAGGCTATTTACTTCACGGGGGACGAAACCTGTGACAATCGGTTACTTTGTAGATCAAACGCAGCGTGGCTTCCAGTCCATTAAAATGTTTGCATTCGACGAGAGTGCCAACGGTTATGATTGAATTAATTGAGAACGCTAATTGGAATATGATTTTATTTATCCGCTGGGTCAGTTTCCAGCCAGTTGTCAGCGTCGATTCGGTCGGTTGTCACATTTGCCAGGTTTGCTACTTTATAATTCGTGTTAGAGGCACCGTTAATATGAATAAATATGTTTTAATAATCATTCGATAAAGTGATATTTATTTTGTTGTTGACGTTATGCCACTCCAGGTATCGAAACAAAGAGAGTTTCTTTGCAAATGGACGGCATCGAACGTACAAACTTTCGTCAATGAACTCAAAACAAATGGCAATTCTATGTCACACTTTGGGATCTTCCAGAAATTCCATCTACATTTGAAAACTTTAGAAAAAGTACGTTTCATGTTCCACCGCGAGATTGACGTAGTACTGTTGCCGACATTAAAAATGCACATATGTTTTGATACATTGTTCTTCTAATAAATCATCCGTTTCAATTAAAATCTCATTAGTTCTTTGTAAACTGCTTTGGAATCTGATAAAAAAAACCGAAGGTTACTATTTTTTTTGACTTTCAACGCAGTTGATAATTCTTTTCGCGAGCAAAATTTCGAACAAATCGGTTGCCTCTCGTGTGCGAACGGCGCACAAAAATAATCTGCTACTTGCTTGTGTGCTCTTCACTAGAGCGCTAACGTACCGGACAAATCGTGTGGCTAACATTCAAATGGCACCCATACTGAGGTAGGCGTAGAAGGCAACACTTTTTCTGTCCGTTCTGTAGTTCACAGTGCGACTAATTCAACACTGAGGCAATTTTGGTGACGGACGTTTTTACGAGATTTCGTTCGAAAATTTTTCCAAATTAGCGTTCTTAACGGCTCCAAAAATAACAACATTCAGAATTTTGAGTAGTCAAATTTACATTTTTCAGCGAAAGAAACTATCGTAATGCTATTTGAGATTCGTTTCTGGTCCTTAGAAGTGGTGAATTGTATAATGTTTTTCGATATTGAACACTGTTCGGTATATTTTTCGCGATCGCAAAATAGCTGAATGTTGGATAGAATTGCATTTGTTTGATGCGAAATTTTCATTGCAAACGGTGCACTAAATTGATAATGTTGTAATGCATTTGCACTAAACTAGTCATTTTACATCCGATTTACATACATATTTCAATGGAAGAATGTCTCTTATAGTTATTTAAAGAATTTTTTGGCGCCTAAAAAACCGATCAATCGATTTTTAGTTGTCGTTCACTTTTCGGAAAATTTTACTCGAATGCAAACGAAAAAAGCGAAGTCTTGACATTATATTCCTTTTGTGGAATTTGGCCTTTCTGTTTCAACAGACTTCGCAGCCGATTCTTAGCGTACAGAATCATTGCGTGGTTAGTACTATGATCCTACTGACACTAAGAACCCTTCCAGGTCGGGGCTCGAACACACGACAACTAGCTTGTAAGAGCAGCGCCCTATGCATCGAACCACCAACTCGGAATCGCAAACGATCAGCACCTGGATGAGGATGTAGTAGGGATGGTACTAGGAAGTATCGATACCTAGGGTATCGGGATATCGAAATTTTGAGTATCGAAACAAGGTATCAAAAGGCAATAAAGTATCGATACCTGTAAGTATCAATTGATACTTGCGCAGCAATTATTTTAAAATAAAATTATTGACTATGGCATTATTCTATGATGTGGAGAAAGATGTTTCAACACAGCAAAAAAAAATCAATTTCAATGTAATCATTATTCGATGTGAAAGAAATTAGACGTACTGAACATCAAATGCAATAATTTTCAGTTTTCAAAATACATTGCAGATAAATCACACTTTATTACATCGAAACAACGTATTTAGTAAATTACATCCACTTGACGGAATATTTAGACGATTCTTATGGGATATTATGCATCCTTGCGTGTAATATTACAACATTTAAATCGACGCCAGGACTGTTGTGATATTATACCGTTTACGCTGTACATCAGTAGTGAGCATAATTTCCTACCAGAATCGTCTAAGTCTTCAGTCAAGCTGATGTAATCTACTCAATACGTTGTTTTGATGTAATAAAGTGTGATTTTTTCGATGTGAAAAAAATTAGTGATGTTCAGTACGTTTAATTTTTTTCACATCGATTAATAATTACATTGAGATTGATTTTTTTTTGCTTTGTGGAAACATCTTTCTGTATAGTTACAATTCTTTTTTTTTTGCTGTGCATAAATTTGTTTTGTCACCAATATACGCATATTGCTTGCCACATAGATTGCACTTCGCCTTTTGCAACTTTTGGTCCACGTCAAAGAATTTCCGCACGCCACTTTGGGTTGATTTCACATTTCACTTATTTTCTCAACAATTTACATGTCATAACTTTTATGTCGATACACAAATACTACACTAAAAGCCAATTCCTATTGCTATTGCTATTATTGAGTGTGAAAAATTGAAATGATTGAATCCTCTGAGAGTATGACCTTTATGTGCGTGTTTTGCACATTGCATTCTCTTTCAGCGCACCTGTTGGACAAAGCGAAATTATCGAGAACGAATTTCAACGACGGCTAGTCCACGTCATACCAATACATGCGCGAGCTTGGCGTTTCGTCGAAACCAAAAAAATAAAAATGTTCCATTGGGTGACGGGTATAGCGTCCAGAGCTTAAAATTGTCATGCATTCTCAATGAAAGAATTCAATCGATTTCGTTTGCAGCTTGTTGACAAATGGGCTGCAAAAAAAGCAACATACTAAATTATGACAAAATAATTTTCTAATTCTAAGAAACTATCATAATGCTATATGGGATTCATTCCAGGCTTTTTGAAAGGGTCCTTCTTTCTTGAAGGGCACGAAAGCCTCTTCCACAGCTCTACGATCCACACCAATAATATCACTGTCGTCCACATCGGATGTCGTACCAGCTATCTTGACGCTTGATTTCGATCCATCGAGCGTCGCACGAATCAGTCTAATTAGCTTTGTCGGAAAGCCATGCTCTAAAATGATCTGCCACAATTCGTTGCGTTTCACTGAGTTGTACGCAGTTTTGAAATCTACAAACAGATGATGAGTCCGCAAGTTGTACTCCGGAAACTTATCGAGAATTTTTCGCAAGGTGAAGATCTGGCCCGTCGTTGAATGCCCTTCTCAAAAGCCGCATTGGTATTCGCCGACAAAGGATTCTGCCAATGGACGCAGTCCGTTGAACAGAGCTCTAGAATGTACCTTGTAGGCGGTATTGGGGAGTGTTATGCCTCGATAGTTTTTATAATGGAGTCGGTGACCTTTTTTGTAGATAGGGCAGCCAGTCCGAAAGCATTTCCTCTCCTTCCCAGATCATTCCAATTACTTGGTGGAGTGCGTAGTACAGCCGCTCGCTTTCGACTTTTAGAAGTTCAGCCGGGATCCCGTCCTTCCCAGCGGCCTTTCCATTTTTAAGCTGTCTAATCGCTTTTCGCTAGATTTTTGTTCGTTTGTGACTCTCTGGCAGTTAATATCAAACCATTCGTTATGGTGGTTTCCGCGTGTGGTACCTAACACTTCTGTGGTTGTTATATTGACAGCGTCGTGAAACAGCTTCCACACAGCGTTCAAGCTATCGTTGTTATTTCGTTGTCCGATTCGTTCGTCGAGTATTCGAGTGTATTCTTCAGATACAGCCGAGCTC
Organism: Malaya genurostris; assembly: GCF_030247185.1. Taxonomy (NCBI): domain Eukaryota; kingdom Metazoa; phylum Arthropoda; class Insecta; order Diptera; family Culicidae; genus Malaya; species Malaya genurostris. Next base: position 132,523,492 of record NC_080570.1, read on the forward strand.
GAAAGGCGTTGTATATTCAGACGCATGGCTTTCTCCCGTTTGGTTCCTGTGACGCTGGACAATCGTGCTCGAATCATGCATACCACCAGATAGTGATCGGAATCTATGTTTGGCCCTCGAAAAGTCCTAACATTGTTAACATCGGAGAAATGTCGGCCGTCTATCAAAAAATGGTCGATTTGGGAGCATTCACCATTTGGGTGTCTCCAGGTGTGTTTACGAATATCCCTACGCGCAAAATAGGTGCTACAGATCGCCATTCCTCTGGCTGCGGAAGCCAGTTGTCGTTGGTAGATGAGTGGAGGCTCTCCTTACCAATAACTGGGCAAAAGAATTCTTCTCTTTCGACCTGGGCGTTTACATCCCCGATGGTGATTTTAACGTCGTGTTTAGGACGCTCATAGGATTCGTCTTTTACATCGGGTTTGTTGTCGGGTTTGTCGTTGGTTGGTGCATATGCGTTGATTAAACTGTTGTTGAAAAACTTGCCCTTCATCCTCAACACACAGATACGTTCGTCCACCGGCCTCCACCTGATGATCCGTCGCTGTTGCATACCAAGTACTACAAAACTAATTCCGCTTTGTGATTTCTCGGCGCCACTGTAGTAGATGTGGTACTTGAACGAAGTACCCGCTGTTGGGTCAACTGCGCGGAATTCTCGTCACGCCGTCGAACTTCTTGAAGAGTCGCAACCTCTACATTAAGTTCTCGAGCAAGAAGGCTGGCTCGCGCAGGTTCCAACAGGGTCCTGACGTTAGAAGTACTGAGTTTCCAATCAGATTCTTTCAAACGTTTTCGTGTCGGTTGCCGATTTATCCATCCTGTATTCCCGAATATACGAAATTTTCATGAAATTACTAAAAAGCCCACATGATAGTTTTCATCTGCAGCTTGACCCACATAGCCTCAAATGACGATGTAAAAAATTTATGATGGGAACCTCCAAGTGCTCGAAGCTATGCAAAAGCACTTTCCTTCTTGTGTGTTACATTATTGTGACGCAAATACGATTGAGTCTTTTTTCAGCTATTGGCGTGAACCAGCTCTTCGTTGGATAGAAGCTTCAAAGAATAATACCATTGGAATATAGAATCTATAATTCCCAGTCGACTTGCAAATAATATAGTCCAAGTTTGCAATACACTTCCACCGGACACGTCATGGGAAAGACTGCAGATGTTCTACGGTAAACAAACATCTATCGGACCCATAATTAAGCTTCCTTCGTTTGATTCCATGACCTTGTGGAATCCTGGTTCTGCATGTGAAAAAAATATGCCACGTAGGTCATAGCGGCAATGAATGTACCTGCCAACCATTCCAATAGCAACTTTGTACTAACATTTGCGTCATTTGCCCCTCGAATGACGATGCACTAGCCGTTACTTTACATGTGAGTCAGGTGATGCACTTTGTGTGCGAAACCATGCCATCAAACCATTCATAGTTCTTTGTGCTGCTCTTCATCAAAGTTTTATGTCGTTTGTTTTCATCGGCTACTCAATTTGCTGTTGTTTTGGTCATGTTAAGTTAAGTGTTAAAATATCAAAATTAAAAGCAAAGAACAAAATTCCGATTACCTCAAACAAAAAAACATTTTCTGCTATCAGCGAATGCAATGCAATCTAAAAATAGACTGGAAATTCATCATCATGAAATTCGAGAACCGGAAGTCATAATTGGATAAAATTAATTATTTTGTATATAAGTTTATTTTAATTTGAATTTTTGTTTCTGAAATTTGATTAGGCTTTTTTTGAGAAAACGATTGTGCTTTGAGAAACGATTATATTCTGGAACCGGAATTCTAAAATCGGTATGGCCGAAGTCAGATAAATTCACCTGAGTAGCTGTATAGTTTACATTTGTTTCAAAATATTTGAAAATCAGTGAAGACATCTTTGAGAAATCATAGCACGAATTAAATTTTTAGGTGCCTTCTGAATCGACAACTGAATACCGCTAAAACTGAAAAAAGTTTTTTATCGACTATCCGAATCTGCTAACCCGATAAACCTGATTAATTTATGTGGAATAGACATTTTTATACTAATCACCCTGTATCCCCGAAACCGGAAGTTGGATCTGACTGAAGAGCAAGATGTTTTATAGAATCTGGAAACTTTTCATTTGAATCTTAGATCGGTTCAGCCATCTACGAGAAAAATGAGTTAAACAATTTTGATTTCGTTTCACATATCATCCTGTAGTTCCGGAACCAGAGGTCGGAACCAAACATAATTCAGGAACTTTGTTTGGGAGCATACGACTTTTCGTATGAATCTGAATTTGATCTCGACGAACTGATTCGAATGGTATATGGATGTTATGTTTTTCCAGCATTTATTGCTGTAAGTAGTTTAAAACAATATAATAAAAAAAATTGGTTTATGTATGTCATATTCGAACGATTATGTTGCCAAAAACGAGCCGTGCTAAAATCGGTCCGAGGCTAAAGGTCATGAAAAAGGGTGCTGTACACAGTATTTTTTGGTACTTAGAAACAATTGTATGTAACAGTATTAAAAATCGTGTTTTCCGTTGCTCCCAAGCATTTCTTTGTCATACAGCGCTCAAAATTCTTACTGCTGGAATAGGGGGAAAAGTCGTTTACACAAAAATTTCAACATCTCCGTTCAAAATGGACGAATTTTAACAATCTATGGCTTGTTGGATAGCTATTACCGTGCCGAATCTAAGTCTGAAAACATATTCTGTTTTCAAGGTCAATTGTGACAGATACTGTAAAAAAACTGGAAATTTTGACATAAAACTTCGTATAACTCAAAAAGTAAACATCCAATCTCAAAACCATTAATAGCGTTTTGGGGGACGGGGAGATCTTTCATTTGCGTCTAGTTTGATCAGTTGACCTCTTAGTTGACAACACACATACAGACACACACACATAACACATATACACAAATACACACACACACACACACACACACACACACACACACACACACACACGGATATTTGCTCAGTTCGTCGAGCTGAATCGATTGGCATATGTCATTCGGCCCTCCTCGGAAATTTTTTCTAAAGTTTGAGCGAATTCTATACCTATTTTGTATATATATATAAAGGTAAAAACGCTTTGATGGTGTTTACAGAGAGCGAGTGACTGGGTTTCGAACCTAGGTGATTTGGATTCCGAGCTCTTTTCGAATGAATGCTTTCGAATTGTGACATCAAGCTGTTGGTAGTTGAAAAATTATCGATTATATGCAGAGATGCCATTTATACAGATTTATCTGTATTATACAGATTATCGCATGCGCATACAGACTTAATACAGAGTACAGATTTTATACAGATTTCCTAAACTTAATACAGATTTATACTGATTTCACAAAAATTAGGAAAGAAAAAAAATGAAACTTTTCCGTCAAAGCTATCTATTAGTATCCACTGCAATAGTGATGAAGTAAGTTTATTAATGAAAAATCAGGCGTATTACCAAAGATAAATAATAAAGACATGTACGTTCCTATAAATATGTTTACAAAATGTGGTTCGTTCCCGGTACCTTCTGAAATGACCGCACTCACCGCTTGGTGGAGCGCGAGATTAATTGCATTGTTATCATTTCAACCAAAGTGTGCCATAAAATCTCAATAAATACAAATGAGCTACCGAATCGAAAGGGGTCTCACGGTTTGACATTTGCATTATGAATGTATGATGGGAACTCAGCAGTGCAACCAATTTATCACCATTGGTGCCAGTTTCACTGAGGACCGTAGATGTGCGCCAAAAAAGATCGTGACTGTCATGTCTGGAAATTCGTTTGTGGTATTACCACCAGCCATTTGAAAGTACACCGATTACGTTGAGCCCCTCGCGTTTCGGGCCCCAAACACTGCGATGTTTTGATACTCATCACGACTCAAATTGTGAAAATTACCTTCACTTGATGTCCCAAAACACTATCTGATGCATTTTAGGTAAACCGAAAAGTTATTGTGAGAGAATCGATTAAAAAATCTCTAATTTTCATGCAATAAACGAAGTAAATCATAAAACGATTTTATTACTGATTGTTTATTTACGTTGCAATCAGCTGATTTTGAAGTTCCGATTTAGATCAAAACAAAATGGCGTCGTGACAGGAGACACAAATTAAAATGGACATATTTTGTGAAAACATTTGATGATGAACCATGTAACGAACACTGAAATACATTTATATTAGAATTTGATCTGATATTCAAGAAAGTCATGACTTCATGAAACATTATTTTAAGACTGAGAGTTGAATGATGTGACTTGACGTTGCAAATTGGTCGTTGGAATTCCATGTTAACTTATGAAGTCAACATTTTCAAACTAGATAATTGTATGGGATTACAATTCAATTGTTAATAGAAAAGCTATTTTATTTCGTCGTTGAATATTCCTCTGAGGGCGACAATGACTTACGAAGATATAAAGAATAAATGCTCATTGAATTTACCATTATATAACCATAACCTATTGGAATCATTAAAATTCAATTGTAGAAATTTCATAGGATCAGAGAATACAGATAAATACAGATATTTATGCTGAGAAATACAGATTTCCTATGAGAATATCTGGCATCTCTGATTATATGACAAGCAGTGTTGTTTCATCGCATCCGTCCCGCATCAACCATGAATAGCAGTGTGGCTATTTGATAAGCATGAAAATGTGCTCATGGCCTTTTTCGTATCGAAAAGCTGCATCCATCTAACAACAAATTGAGTTGTCTATTTGATTGTCACTCTACTCAAATATGTAATCACATTGAAATGCGATTTTCGAGGTTCAGGAAAAAACGTCTTAGTTTGTATGTTTCAAAGACAGCACGAACGATCATCGCGAATTAGGCATGAGTATTCGTTCCATGGTCGCGTTAAGTCATTCGGGGGTATGTTCAATGCGAATAGATCTTCGTGCGAACAACGAAGCAGCGTCGGCTTCGTTCGCACCCGAAAATACGGGCAAGTCCGAATATCAGGGCGATCATCGAACAAAGCCGAAGGAAAGCAAACGATGATCATTGGCGTTCGTTGCATTTTTGATATTCGAGCAACATTGTGATGTAACAATATTTCACGCAGTTTTCTGAATATTGGCCAATCTGCCCTTTGTCGACATCCACTTTGAAGAGTATTTTTCGGAGTATTTTGATATTAACACCAGATGAAAGATAAAACATTTCCTTTTCGATTTCTGTTATGAATACCTCTCAGTGAGCATCGAATCATCCAGAATCTTTCTTGAAAATGAATGTCAACCGATGGTTTATTGGCCGTTATCAGTAAAACATGCGCGATTCAATCATTTCCGTAGATATCTGGAGAAATAATGCAACATCCGTAGCTTTCAAGAGGCTCATCCGTAGATCCGTTGAAATGACAGAAATCCGTAGATCTGCGGATAAATCCGTAGGGTTGGCATCGCTGTTTGAGAAACGGAGCCTCATATTCGCCATTGACTGAAGCATCAGCTGAACAATGCCGAGTGTAGTTCCACTGTCTTGATGTAAATGACAGTCTGCGGACTCGATGTGTCTCCGTTCATGGATTATCATAGACTGGAGCCAGTAACCGTCCAACTGGGTCTATTTATAGATTCGTTTATTTTTTATGTTTTGTGTTTGAATCTATTTTTTAACTATTTAAACAACGTTTACATAATAAACGTGAGATTGAAAACAATCTCTCACCTTCTTCCATTCGTTTCGTGAAAGAATTGAAGAAAACACTCAAACAAGGAAAAAGTTATTAGGGACAGGTTTCTCCAAACAATTTTGAGAAAATCGAAAGAAAATCTCCGTGATTTTCTAGAAAATACTCTTAGAAATGTTATAGAATTGGTCCCAAAGGTACGCGTCTCAGTGGAAATTTTTCATTCTAGTTCCGACCATAGCCAATTCGATACAGAATATGAAACTCATTTGGTTTTTGATTTCCAATGTTCGGTTTCCAAGAAATGATGTCACCCACCAACAAATTGAACTAGTTTGAATTGCCTTTTTGCAGAGCCGACATGTAGAAAGAATGACAAATATAATTTTTTTATGTAGTTTAATATATGCACTTTCATCTGTGTAAAGAATAATTTTGGAGTATTGTGACATTTTGAAAATGTCCAGGTCAATATAGAAAAAAGAAAGACGCAGTCCTACGTCCAAACTCACAAGATAACGATCGAAATTTTTTGTAGCAGGAGAACTAAATGCAAAATATGTTCAGTGGAATTGTGTGCTATATAATCGGAAGGGAAAAATACTCTATAATCAACTCGTTGCTAATTAGTTGTCAGTAATATTTCCAAATAGTCCAACTTGTTTCCCTTCCGTGAGAAACCCCTCTACGATTGATCTGGTTTTAACTGATCAAAGTTAAATTTGTATTGATATCTGATTACTCATGTTGACTTTTACACGGATCATCTCTCTGTAACATTCAGCATTTCCAATGAAAATATAATTAATGTAATTAGTTCTATATGCAATTATCATAGAGCTAATTGGATTGAATACAGATCTCATATTGAAAATCTTGTGAAACAAGAAATTGTTTTGAAAAATTCCGCTGACATCGATACAGCAATAGATTACTTGAATCATTACATAATTGAAACTAGGAATCTTTCGGTTCCCAAAGCTCAAACTCAATTCCATTCTCCTATTATCGATGACAATCTTCAGCAACTCATTCATTCTTGAATGTTCGAAGACGACAGTATCAGCATTCTCTCGATCCTACTATGGAATCCAATCCACAGAAATTAAACGTAGGTTTACTCTTTTGCAATAAGGAAAATTTCGGAACAAAGGAAGTTGAACAAATTAAACCATCTACTATACCACAGATAACAGATATACAGGCTCGAACAATTTCAATTAATCACACGAGAATTCGATCGAAATAAAACAAAAATAAACTTGTCATTTTAGCCAACAGCAAAACAAATATCTAGCTTGAAGTGAATGTTGCACCCAAAATTGTGGCTCATGTGAATGCGCCACCCAAATCGTGGTGGCACCTCGTGTCGATCATGGTGACATATGCGAGTGTTCGCCACGCTGATTGAACAAATTTTACACACAGTTCATATGTGAGCCTGTATATCTGTTACCTGTGACTATACTTTTCTGGAAACTTTCTGCGGTGCTGATAAAAACCTCAGAAACCAATTTCTGCTCTTAAAGAAGGAAATCAAACGGCGAAATAGCTCAAAAACTTGCACAGCAGTTCAGTAGTATCCACAATTTCAATTTTAATATCGTTAGCAGTGCAGTAAAATTTCATTTTCAATCGAATGACATCAGATGAAAACGAAATTTATTGCCACTGACCGTTAGCCATTTTCATGTGAAGCTCCCAGAATTCATCGTCAGTTGAATAATCGTACCTAGTGATTTGAAGTTTTGTTGGCTCAGTTTCAAGTGCCAAGTAGTCTAGCTGCTTCATTGTCCTCACTGTTGGTAGTGAGCAAGTTCGAATGAATAAAATTATACATGGAGTAAGGTATTAAAATGAAAACTGAAGAAGGACACTATTGATTTGTGTGTATTCTGTGATTGATTGATTGATATCTACCTGGTTTGTCTTTCATCTAATATCTTGAACCAATTCGAATATTTACATGAACCTCATTTGAAGGCCGCTCTCACACTATTGAAAAAGATATTAGAGAATTAGAGATATCACACTATTGAAAGAGATATTAGAGAATCGATTGAAGAACTGAATGCTGCCCATTCGGTACGTCAGCGATCGTTGTGTGTGTCAGAGTGTGAAATTTACTGCAGTAGAGAGATCGTCATTGTGTTTCACGTTCGGTTCCAATTGAATTGAAAGAAGTTTTACTGCATTGCACAGTGGTTCAAAAGCGCAATTTCACGCTCTTAATTGATAACTCATAGGATCGTGGTTTTTGAGGTACAGTATCTTTAGCAAAGTTGCTCAGAATGATAGACGCCATCTTTTGGCAAATTTTATTTATGTGATTAATCCCCCTAAAAGTGAGATAAACATTTTATTTTAGCTCAGGGCCAACATAGGGGCTAAGTTACTTCGACAAAGTTGTGTAGAAAGTTATTTCAAACAAGTTTGCTGAAGGTACTATTCCCGTAACTTGAGTGTAATTCAAAATATAATGTATTTTCAGAAAAGGGTGTCCAAAAACCAGTTTTTGTAAGAAAACATATATATTTTCAATTTATATTAGTTTTTCATTTTATACAAAGTTTTTCATCTTTAAAAACTACACAACTTTCTCGAACATACTATGCTGCTATCGTTTCAGTTTAATGAAATAGAGCAATTTTTCATGTTTTTTTTTAAATTAAATTTCAACTTGTTTATTATCCAAAGGCGCAGGAAGGTGCAGATGAGACTACTTACATATTAAAGTACTTCAAAAGAGCTTTCATACCGTGGTTGAATTACTCGTCTGCGATCGTCTGCAGGCGAGATATGTTCTTTTCAAATATCCTTGTCCTTGACATTTTCAATGATAAGGTTCATTGTATTTCAGAGCAGATTTCAGTATATATTCGTTACCATGGAAACTCTTACAATAAAAGGTTTTGTGGACATCGAAGTTAAATAGAAAAGTTTAGTAATAATTACAGACGGTTTTTTGAAAGTAACTGTCCGACGTTTTTTAAAAGTGAGATAAGAAGCCACGGCTTTGAAAAAAGTCAATTATCATGTCGAATTACGTTATGTCATTTTTTGGTAAGTTTTTTTATATAGAAAAGCTTTGTGGATAAATATCTTCTATTCATCAATTAAAGTGGAGATCGATAAACGCTTGCTATATTGTACTGTTCATAATGATTAAGAAGTTTCTTTTATACAGATGTCGGGAGTATTATACACGCGAGCAATCCAGATCACTTACGAATCGGTAATTAGTTTCATTGGATCCTTTGGTTACAAATATTCGTGAATGGCCAAAACAGTCCAAGAAGAATATGTCGAACGATGCTAAGAGTCTTTTAGCTGGTTAAGAACATTGCCAGCTATCATTAAATAAATACAAATAATTAAAACATGAGTTTTGATCATACTTTTCTCTACCAGAAGATGACATAACTTAATTCGATTTGATGATGACTTTTTTGAAAGTCGTGACAAAACAGTTACTAAACTATTCAATTTATAGACTTCAATGTGCACAAAAAAATAATATGTTGTGGCAAGTACCATGGTAACGAATATATACTGAAATCTGCTCTGAAATACAAAGAACCTTATCATTGCAAATGTCAAGGACAAGGATATTTGAAAAGAACATATCTCGCCTGCAGACGATTGCAGACGAGTAATTCAACCACGGTATGAAAGCTCTTTTGAAGTACTTTAATATGTAAGTAGTCTCATCTGCACCTTCCTGCGCCTTTGGATAATAAGCAAGTTGAAATTTTATTTAAAAAAACATGAAAAATTGCTCTATTTCATTAAACTGAAATGTGCTATTGAGGGTGAAATTTATGAGAGACCAATTGCTTTCAATGAATTCTATAGCGCGTCTCGCCAAAGAACACTTGCCAGCTGGCAAGCTTCTTGGGATAAAGATGATCTGGGTCGGTGGATGCACTCAATTATTCCTAAAATATCGACAAAGGCATGGTTCAGGGGACTGGATGTGAGTAGAGATTTCATTCGTGTGATGTCCAGACTCATGTCCAATCACTACACGTTAGATGCACATCTCCTTCGAATTGGACTTTCCGAGACTAATCATTGTGCTTGTGGCGAAGGTTACCGCGATATTGACCATGTTGTTTGGACATGCGTGGAGTATCGTGATGTCAGATCTCAACTAATAAATTCCTTGCGTACCCAAGGTAGACTATCCAATGTCCCAGTTCGCGACATTCTTGCTTGTCGTGACGTTCCTTACATGAAACTTCTTTATTATTTCATTAAGTCCATTGGAGTTCCAATTTAAATTTTATTTTATGTTAGATTGTTTTCTCTTCCATGAGCTCAACCAATAGCCAGCTATCTTATATTAAATAAAAGTGATGAACTGATACAAACAAACCTGAAATAGTTATAAGATCATGTACAAAATAAATGTATTTCATTTAATGTAATTTATAATAGCAACTCGCTTGATAAAAACAGTGTTTAGATTAACTAATGAATACCAACATACTAATAGGATATTCGAAATGTATTAGGTTTAAAGTACTATGTATTGTAGATGCCACGGCGAAGAAAAACTTATGTATATTGCCTATGAAATAAACGTATTTATGAAAAAAAAAAATTAAACTGAAATGATAGCAGCATAGTATGTACTCATATAAATTGAAAATATATATGTTTTCTTACAAAAACTGGTTTTTGGACACCCTTTTCAAAAAAACCTTATATTTTGAATTACACTCAAGTTACGGGAATAGTACCTTCAGCAAACTTGTTTGAAATAACTTTCTGCACAACTTTGTCGAAGTAACTTAGCCCCTATGTTGGCCCTGAGCTAAAATAAAATGTTTATCTCACTTTTAGGGGGATTAATCACATAAATAAAATTTGCCAAAAGATGGCGTCTATCATTCTGAGCAACTTTGCTGAAGATACTGTACCTCAAAAACCACGATCCTATGAGTTATCAATTAAGAGCGTGAAATTGCGCTTTTGAACCACTGTGCATTGCACAGATAACCTCTCCAAAACCTGTTTTTGTGTGTGCCGATGGCATGAAATCGGATACATGGGGTCAATATTGATCCCTTTGTGACTCCTTTTCTAAAATGATGTAGAAAAATTAGCTTTGGTTTTGGTTGCAGTTCCCTTTCTGTCAAATTTATCGTTAAAAGTATCTTACGGTCTGTTTGACAATAATGAAGTATTCCAAGAGTATTTAAATATTTATTTCTATCATTCTTGATATGCATTTCACTAAAAACTTTTCGCCAATTGGTACAGAATTGATGGTACCATTGAGAATGGTTGAAAAAAATCGGTCTTATGAATCGAATTATTTTTTACCTCTAAATTACCATATTAAAATGTGCCTCCGGTGGAGTTGTCATTTTTGTGCCTAAAAAGGTGAAATATCGAGTATTTTTTGAGGATAAAATTTTTTCCACCCTAATGGGTCCCAGGTTGGTCAGTGTTGCGACACCACGAAGCTACCATTAACAGAGCAGTGAAAGTAAAGTCCATTGAACTACAAACGAAACTATCTTACGATATTGTGCCATTAAACGAAGTCATCTAAAGTGACGTGACACCAACTAGAAGAAAGAAAAACAAAAAAAAGACGTAGTTAAAAATAGAAAGTATTTGCAGTTGCATTTGGCGGGCCCTTACCAGATTTATAATGAGACCAAAAAAGATGCAATGATTCGCATAACAGGTACGCACGCGTAAAATGTCGAGTTTCTCATCAAAAATAATCATCTGTCCAAGAACGATGGTGAAATATTTTAAAATATTTCACATAATATTTAAAATATTGGCACTCACTTGCAAGTCAATCTCTTAGGAGATTGATGGATACCATCGCAAAATAAAAATCGAGCCATTTTCGTTCAAACTTCAAAGTTAGAAAGTGTTGCGTGTCCCTACGATAACAGTTCGGCTGAAAAGTTCTTATAGTTTAATAGAAACACACATTTTTTGCCAAAATTCGTTTTTATTATTCAACATAATTGCGATACAGCGATTATAGCGATCTTCGAAGCCCAATTCGTTCAATTTCAGCATGGTTTTCATCGACTTGTGACACGGTGCATTGTCTTGATGAAACAAAACTTTTTTCTTCTTCAAATGAGACCGTTTTTTTTAAATTTCGTCCTTCAAACGCTCTAATAACGCTATATAATAGTCACTGTTGATGGTTTTTCCCTTTTCAAGGTAGTCGATGAAAATTATACCATGCGAATCCCAAAATACTGACGTCATAACCTTACCGGCCGATTGTTGAGTCTTTCCACGCTTTGGGTTCGGTCCATCGCGTGCAGTCCACTCAGCTGACTGTCGATTGGACTCCGGAGTGAAGTGATGGAGCCATGTTTCGTCCATTGTTATATATCGACGAAAAAAATCGGTTTTATTTCGATATAACAGCTCCAAACACTGCTCAGAATCATCACTTCGTTGTTGTTTTTGATCGATTGTGAGCTCACGCGGCACCCATTTTGCATAAAGCTTTCTCATATCCAAATATTCGTGAATAATATGTCCAACCCGTTCATTTGATATCTTTAGAAAGTCAGCTAGCTCGATCAACTTCACTTTACGGTCATTGAAAATCATTTTGTGGATTTTTTTCACGTTTTCGTCGGTAACAGCCTCTTTTGGACGTCCACTGCGTTCATCGTCTTCGGTGCAGAGTCTGGATAACACTCATAAAGCCATTTTTTGGTATCGGCGGCACTTTTTTCATCAAAAAGTAGTGTTTCATCAACACACGAAATTCCTTTTTTTCCATTTTTTTCACAATAACAAAAGTAGTTTCACTCAAAATGCAATATCTCACAAACTAATAGTCAGACAGCTGTCAAATTTATACACGTATCTTTTGAAGGTTGGTACTAACTGAAAATGGTATGGATTTAATTCTAGTGGCGCCCTCTCATAGAAACGATACGAACTTTTCAGCCGATCTGTTAAAAAAAGGTGATAGAAAGTGTCAGAATATGGTGAATATAGCGAGTGCAGTACATGTTCCCAACCAAGCGTTGTTTCTTTGACCACTTTGGATGAATGTGGAGGATCTCTCTGAACCTATTCTGGCCGTTCTTAGTGTCAGTAGGATCGTACTACTAGCCCCGCAATAATTCTGAACGCTAAGAATCGCCTGCGAAGTCTTTTGAAACAGAATGGTCAAATTCCACAAAAGGAATGTAATCCCAGAATTGTTGTCGCCAGTCACAATCCGATGCAAATAGTGGTTTCTTTCATTGAGTAGAAAGCGCGTTCGTTTAGTTTGTGTGGAGCCCATTTTCCAACCATTTGAATTTTTTTCATGGCTCTCAGGTGATCGGAAATGGTTTGGCGAACTGCTTCACCATTAAAATCGCCTATTTTGAAACGTTGAGACCAGCGATTGCAGCTGTTAATGGCTGGGGTAAGAGCGCCATAAGTCTCAACAAGAATTTGATGACTTTTAAATATGTTTTTCTTTCTTATGAACAAGAAAATCATCACACCTCGCAAATGAGAAGTAGCATATGAATGTGCATAAATATCCGAACAAAAATTAAAAAAAAATTATCACATTTCGCAAATGATTTTTCGACTTGTCTAAAAAAAATTAGATTGTTTGTCCAACTCGAAACCAAGTCAACACATATTACGCTTTGAAGAGGACACAACGTAGGAAATATCGCTTTACATTCGAATTATACTTAAACAGATTTTATGCGCCATCCATTCACATCAAATTAACGTTTTTAATTTGCGCAACTGTTATTATTCGATTGAAAATTGAGATGAGGGACGGTGGGCAGCGTTCGCTGTAAAATAGATAGTACAAAAACTCGAACTTCGAAAAAATCCTACGAGTTCGTTATTCAAACCGGCTGTCAAACTGTCAGGTCAGTTCCAAAGACCTTTTGTGATTGATACTGAGCAAGAAAGGTAAAATGCATGGGTTTTCGTGAAGCTAATAAGAAGAATCGATCTGTTCGATGTCAACTATTAATCCATGGTGGAACAACAGTTCTTAAATCGTGTTTTCAGACAAAAAAAAACATTGAAAACACGTGGCAACACTGTTTCAACGCTCAGAACAAAAGGGCTTTTGCTTTTTATTCGTTTGTTGATTACCGGTTTGTGCACATGACTATTTCCATTATTTTTTACTTTTCGCCTTTGACTCATCAGTGCATTAGCAGATAATATTACTCTGTTAGTGCCACCTCGCGGACTTTTTTTTATTGTCAGTGGATGCTTTTTATTGTCAAAAGAATGAAAATCAATATGTTGTCCAATGTAACACAGGCTTTGGAAACCAACATAAAGAATCATGCTTTATCATGATGTTCAATTAGCAAATAACAAATTTAGGATTTTGCACCGTCTCATGGAGCAAAGATTACCCAACCATGGTGCACCGCAAAATTGCCAATTTCATTTCTACAGAATTGCGGGAACTTTTCCCGAATTCTTCACCATATGCAAACATCCTGGCTAAACAATTCAGAGAGCACATTTTCAGGTTCTTTATTCAATGGGAATAGCAAAACTCAAGGTTACTATATAGGAGATTTTGGTCAAAATTCCTTAAAAGTCAGGCGCACCATTCCGAATCGGCCAAGAGCAAAAATTTTAAATAAAACGATAGAGAATGGAAAAGTGAAACCTTACCCAATGATCTAACATCCGAAGCTATTATCAACGTTCCTAGTCGTTCTCCAATTGGCCTACACCATTTAATAACTGATATTATGATTGAAAAAGCGTGTTCTAAATTGAAATCATCCGCGAATGCTGGTCCGGATGGATTCCCCACTTTAGTATTAAAAAAAGGTCGAACAGCCAATTAATTCTACTATCGATTCTATTCAACATATCACTCAATTCAGGAACGTTTCCAAATTACTTGAAATTATAGTTCTCGAATTCGTTACGCATAACTGCAACAACTACATCTCTGAAAGTCAACAAAGATCGATCCGAATCGATCAAGCTTAACAAACTTATTATCTTACACATCCTTCATTAATTCGATGTCTACAGGCACGTCTACAAGTTGACGCTATATATACTGATTTCTCCGCTGCTTTCGACAAAATAAACCATCAAATGACAGTTGCAAAACTCAATAGGCTTGGATTCGGCGAAACACTACTTAAATGACTACTGTCTTATCTAATTGGTCGTAAAATGTCAGTAAAAATCGGAGACTGCATTACACCACCTTTCGCAGTCTACTCTGGAGTCCCGCAAGGCAGTCACTTTGGACCATTTATATTTTTACTCTACCTTAACGATCTTAACTTTTAATAAAAAGAAAGGCACAAACCATCTTTCGTGGACGATTTCAAATTATATTACCTAGTGGAAAAAAAGAGAAGACACTATATTTTTGCAGTCTTAGCTACGAAGTCTTATTTACGAACTGATGTCATGACAATAGGATGGTTTTAATTGCATCAAAGTGTTCAGTCTTGTTGTTTACTCACAAACACTCGCTAATTAAGTACGATTATAACACATCTCACATGAATTGCTCAAACGTGAGCTTTCCGTAAAGGATTTAGGAGTTATTCTCGATACTAAACTGGACTTCAAAAGTCGCATCGATTATTTGATTTCTAAAGCTACCAAGCTTGCATAGTTTTCCTTTATTGCGTTAGTAATAGCTTAGTTAGTGTGATTTAGTCTGCTCGTCACTTGAACATGCAGCTGTTGTCTGGTTACCTCACTATCAAATTGACGTCGATCGCATCGAAACCATTCAGCACAAATTAGCCAGATTCGTTTTGCGCAATCTACCTTGGAGGGATTCAGCTAATCTTCCTTCCTAGCAACTCTTTCGCTCTCTCAAGTCATCAAGTCAAGGCAAAAGGTGGTCATATCGAGCAAAAGTGAATTGATTCTGAATTTTGTATTATTTTTACACATTTCGTACTTTGAATTAAGTAAAAGTAATTTTCCAAACTGAATTTATGGCCTTTTTAATTGGTTACACTTCGAGTGCCGGACCCTGTAATTAAACGACTGTTTCTTATTCACTTGTAAGATTAGCATTAGGATTAGTGTTAGCTTGTAAGTGAACATGAATTATTCGATGTATTGTTTAAGTTTATGATATATGTATCATTTGGATGTCAACAATCTGTTGGTACAAAAGTTGAGGAGGTTTTATGCCTATTGGATAAAGAGATCAAATGAGTTTCATCTCCGTCGGGTTTTTCTACAAAACAAAATTTAAAAGTAATAAAATAAAAGTATATTATTTATTCTATAATAAACGAAAAAAATGTTCTCTGAACAATATTTACTGAAATTTTCTATCTTTTCTGAAGATCGGTAATTTTTGATGATTACATTATTTTGATAGTAACTAGATAATCTCTTTCACGTAATCTTAAACCCCACTCCCGTGTGATATGCTTGAATCCTATTACACGTTTCAAAATGCTCCACAATTCAATAGAACTTCATCGAAAGAATTACGAATCGGTTTTATCTCATCACGAAAATCTTCGCAAAGCCGGGCAAATGCCCGGCAACAGTCACTTACTCACTCACTCACATATGTCCCCGCGGTGTACTTCACTCGATCGGCATAGTAATCCTCTGCCGGTTGCTGCAGTCCGGAAAATACTTCACCAGTGGGCATAAAATTGACATATCAAACATCAGTCTACGGTCAACCTCCATTCAAATGGCCTAACCGATTTCAAAGGACAGGAGCCGTTGCCGGAGGGCGTTGGTTAGTCGTCGTCGTCGTTCAAAGGACCTCACCCAGAAGGAAGGAGGGCGAGTTCGAGGTTTTTTCGCCTTTGACTGCCTCCA
Organism: Malaya genurostris; assembly: GCF_030247185.1. NCBI lineage: Eukaryota > Metazoa > Arthropoda > Insecta > Diptera > Culicidae > Malaya > Malaya genurostris. The sequence continues at coordinate 132,539,970 of NC_080570.1, forward strand.
TAATAAGGGCGATAATCATAAACGCTTTATGCGTGCTCGCTGCTTTTTTATCCTTTTTGATGAAACAATCATTGCATCAAGTCGTTCAAGAGGACCTTTGTGTCAAGCGAGCTACATTGTTATCAATAATGCTCGAATTTTTGTTAACTTCACCTTGGAACGAGGGTAACGCTTCGAGATTTGTCTCGATTTTTTTACGATTATTAGATGAGAAAAATCACCATCAACTGGAGAGTGATTCTATTGTCGTTTCAATAAAATCCGTATTGGTTGTAAAACATAAAGTTGTGCGATGAGGAGGCGGAGGAGGACCACTTGCCACCCTCCGTTAGTCACGTTCCATGATCCCGGATTGGACGTCGGGAAGACGTCGGCAACGCAACAATCCGAACACTAGCTGACTGAAGTGGCAGTCGATGTCAATTATCCATCAATCCATCCTTGAATGCTGCTCCTGCTGTCGTTGCTGCTGCTACTTCTGGGCTTAGGGATCCGGATAGAAAAATATGCTTTTAACAAGAAAAGAAAAGTGACAAATCAGTCAACCAACGATCAGAGTGGGGACCAGAGGCTAAAGTAAAAGAAGAAAAGAAAGAAAAAAATGACGCAAATGAAAATGATTCGATTAAGTCCTGTGTGAGCGACAATTTCATGAGAGTGGAAGAAAAAAAAAGTTTTTATGATTACGATTATGGGATTTCCTGGCCCGATCCGATGAGGATGTGACTTACGAGGAGCACTGGGAATGGACAGTTTCCCGGCTTCCAGAAGGGACACTTTTAAAAACATATAAATGAACGGTAATTTAGTCATTAAATGAGAGTGATTTTTCTGTCTGAGTGTGGTGCGTAATTTGATTTTTGCTAGCCGGAAGGTATTGTTCGAAATGTTATGTCCCGTTGCTTATCGTAAAACAGAAAGTGGTTCCGAATTTGTTCTCGAATTAGATTGTAATGGTTTTGAAAAATCAATTTGGTTGATGACTACGCGTCATTTTGGTTCAATTACAAGCTGCCCATTAATTCGAATTGAAAACAAGAACTAGAACTCACTATGATCTTAACTCCACACCATCAAACTCGATGTCCTGCTAGAAGCAATTTAGTCAAAAAATGTGTTACCTTTTGATATCATTTCACACATTGCTGACGGTCAATCCCTTGTTAAAAAAAAACTGTACAGACAAAAAGCGTTATTTAATTAGTGACTACCCCCGACGATGACCCGTACTGATAAAATCCTAGCGGCAATAAAAAGCCAAATTTATTCACTACTTATCAGCACAAATTTATCGCGACACCCAAAATATTGTCCCCTTTTCGGTCGTCAGATCGCTTAATTTATGGGCCCTGCTATCGGTGGCATTCCGAAGTCCTCTCGATCACATGGAAAAAAGGGGGCTGGCGCGGATGGGAAACCATCGATCGATGATCGATGCAATCGTGAGAACTGAATTCCTTTGCACACTCGATGGGTCGGAAATATCTGTAGGAATTTTTTGTTTGTCAAAACCCGCATCAAACCTTTTTGAAGAGTGATAATCTTTGTCGAAACCGGCTCATTGTTGGCTGCTATAGTTACTTATCGCAAAAGTTGAAAACTGTAATTGAAACAGCAAGGAACCAAGTGGTGTCATATGGCGTCCCCTCGCATTCAGGCGAGTACGTACAAGTTGGTACAAATAGTGTGGAGGTTGTGCTGTTGTGCACGGATCAATTACCGCCACAAAGCAGAAGGATGTTACCGAGGGGAATGCATGTGTTTTTTTTTGTTCTACATATCTAGTTGGATGCGTTCAATTACGTGATCCCTTCGGTGCCATATGTCATAGTAAACCGCTAACCTAGCCTTCTGGGCGGCTACCTGTTGGGAATTATTTCCCGGTGTGTAGCTTAACTTTTGTCGTGAAATGACTCATAAAGACTTTTTTCTCCCAGACATTCGGAAATTCTCCGATGCGGCGCAATTGAATCCAGCATTGATCGGACTGAAGATCAAATAGTATTGACAAGCATATTTAGAAATTTCAAAATCGCTAAGTTGGTCATTATTTCACAATTCTAACGAAGTAGAATAGAAAACGAAATGAACCGATTTATCACTCCACCATGGACATTCCTAATAATGTTTGTAGTATCAATCACGAATCAATCCAGAGGGTGAGTTCACTCAGTAATAATTCTTCTTCTCAATCTGGTACATTTTGAGGTGGAACTTGATTCTCGATTTAAGCAGGCTTCATATCCGATTTAGGATTACGTGGCTAGAAGTACCCATTTTTATTCGTTTTTAGTATTGAAGTAAACAATTGCGAGGCGGACGTGTGAACTGACAGTCAATAGTCGGACGTCCAAATTTATTTTGTGATTTTTTCTTCCGCTTAAACATTGTGCAGAAATCAATCAAAAACTTGGTAAGGGCGTTTCACTTACATTAGGATCCTACGAGATTAGTACCTATAAAAATACAATTCACTTGAAAATCTTACAGCTAACGGCTTTAAAAACTCTCCTATTCCTGCGAGCGGTAGTAATCATATTTTTTGTGATCATCCGCGGGATTAACTGTCTTCAGTAATAAATGATTATGTAAAAAGCTGGAAATTCCAAGAAATTTGTTCATGAATTTCTTCAGTTTGAAGATTTTGTTAGCAAATAACCAAATAATCTCACTCCAGCTACTCTGAGCCAAAGTTTCCGATTCCAAAAGTTCCGAAAATAGTGATAAATAACATAAAAATGGAACTCACTTAAGCTTCTCAGTAATAGTGGACTGATTTGCACTAACTTATTTTCAGTTAAATTATGTTCAAATTTCAATTTGTTCCGACTTCCGGTTGCGATATTGAGCAACTTTACCACAAATGACTGATTTCTTTTTGAAATTTTATTTTAGTATATTTTGGTTTAGTTCAAATCTGGCTTAAGCGTTATTTATGGCAAAACGAAACAATTTATATCATCAATTTGCCACTAATCAAACATCCGGTGGAAGTTTTCAATATTATTCTGCAGTGTAATAAAAAAAATGTAAAAAACTAGCTTGGCTGAATTTTTTTTTGTTAATTTTTCAGTTTAAAAATAACATTTAACATTGTGCGGCTGTATCTAGCATACATGAAGGACCAATCTTTCAACGTCTGCATTGAAGGACAAACATCAATAAGCCTAAAAATGCTGCTCGCGTCTGAAGGACTTCCTATAACACCTGAGCATCTCCAGCGTATCTTCATTGAAGTGCATCATGAATATGGACTTAAACCGGACGAAGCCGTAGCAGACCTTGACGCATACCGAAATTATTTGTCCAGTGAGCGGACTCGTAACTTACAACAAGTACGCGACAGTACTAGTAAATTTTATCAGCCGATTTTTCGGAAGAAATGACGCCTTTGAATTCTCAAAAACTTCTTCGCTTCATAGACAAAATGTGACTGAAATTTTGGTCTATTGCCAAAATTTCAACCGCATGAAAAGTCCGGCCAAAATGAAATAAATTCATCAAAATTCAATAACCTCCTCTTTCGACGTAATCCTTGGAACTGAAAGCAGCTGGGATGAAAGTGTTAGAAGCGAAGAAGTATTTGGAAATAATTTTAACGTATTTCGGTACGACCGAAATTTATCTCTCTGTCAGAAAAAATCTGGAGGTGGAGTCCTCACAGCCATTAACTCTTGCTTTACGTTTGAAGAAATTATTACTCCTAAATATAGAGAATTTGAGCATGTATGGGCCAAAGTCTCAATATTGGGAGAAAAACATATTTACTGCTCTGTCTACTTCCCACCCGAAAATGCGAACAAATTCTCTTTTCAATTATTCTTTCAATCTTTAGACACAATTATTTCGAATATGGAACCTGAAGTAAAGCTTCATATTTTTGGCGACTTCAATCAACGTAATGCGGACTTCATTTCTGACATTGAAAATGAATCAATCTTACTTCCAGTCGTAGGAGAAAACGAAAAATAAACAGCAAGAAAAAATCATAACAGCAAATTACATGTATGGTTCAATTCACAACTAAAACATTTGAAAAATAGAAAACAAAAAGCACACAAAACTTACAAACAAGAAAAAAGTGACGCTCATTTTCAAAATTACTTGAACCTATGCAATCAACTCAAAATAGCCATTCACACAGCACATGAAGAATATATCCGCAAAATTGAAAACGAAATAAAGATTTGTACTAAGAACTTTTTCCACTACACAAAAATTAAACCAAAAAGCAACAATTTTCCATCTCAAATGCACCTCGACGAACATGTAGGGCAAAATAGTACAGAAAGCTGCAATCAATTTGAAATTTTTTTTCAAGAAGTATATGCATCTTGTTCAGAAACTGACCGTCTTTCATACCTGCATTTTCCAACTCCATCTCTGTAAACTATCTATCAGAACATGACATTTCGACAGCACTGAAAAACTTAGACGCCTCAAAAGGGCCTGGGCCTGACAGTATACCACCAATATTCTCTTGCTGAAGAGCTTACACTACCACTACAACTACTTTCTAACTTACCACTTAATAAACGTACTTTTCCTAAAGCATGGAAATCTTCCTTCATTGTACCAATATTTAAATCTGGTGCAAAATCTAACATTCGGAACTACCGTGGAATTGTAAACGAAAAACTTTTTCATCAACTCAAATATGTAATAACAAACAAACAACATGGCTTTTTTAAAGGCCGCTCAACTACAACAAATCTCTTAGAATTTATGACATTCACTCTGAATGCAATGGACGCTGGCAACTACGTAGAAACTCTTTACACTGACTTTAGCAAAGCTTTCGACCATATTGACATACCATTACTTAACTACAAAATTACAAAAATATGGCATAAAACATACTCTTCTGGAACGGCTCAAATCATACTTAACGAATCGTGTACAGGTAGTCTGCTTCCAAAACATACTGTCTGAACCAATTAATGTAACTTCTGGCGTACCTCAGGGTTCTCACTTAGGGCCTCTCCTTTTCACTTTACATATAACCAACATTTCCTTCATATTCAAAAATCTGAAAGTGCTTATATATGCAGACGACACGAAACTCTTCATGGAAATTAAAAATATCAACGACGATTCCAAAACGAAATCAATCTATTCCACATTTGGTGCTGCAAAAGTCTACTCCAACTCAATGTAAAAAAATGCAACTCAATAACTTTCAGCAGGAAAAATGAAACTATATCTATAAACATACATCTAGGGAATCAACTTGTAGAAAAATGTAAAATTGTACGAGTTTTAGGCGTAATCTTAGACTCCAAGCTCACTTTTGTGGAACACTACAATACCATAGCCAATAAAGCAAATAGCATGCTGGGCTTTATTAAACGCTTCAGTCATAACTTTCAACACAATACACCCATACACAATAAAATTATTATACACTACATATGTCAGACCTATTTTGGAATATTGCAGCCTAGTATGTACAATATTATTCACGAAGAACGCATCGAATCTATTCAAAAACAATTTCTTTTATATGCACTTCGTAAATTAAACTGAACAGCATTTCCTTTAACATCATATGAAGCACGCTGCATGCTCATCAATATTCAATCGTCCCGGTCAATCGTATAATGCGCCACTACAATCAATATTGCGAACATCTTGACCTTGGTATGTCCAAAAATGAAATGAAATTCCAGCTTAGTCGTAGTAATAATAGTATCTAAGTAAACATTGTAAACCATTTATATGTAGTCTACATTTGCTTGACGAAATAAAATAAAAAATAATGAAAAACAATATATCAAAATATATTTTCGATTGTTTTTAGTTTTTGATATGTTGTAGCTGAAGTCCAAAATAAAATACTGTCAAATTTCAAGAATGGAGAAAGTAATATTTGAACACAACAGCTACATATTTTGAAAATAATGTAAACTTTTGAAAATCATGAAAAAAAATTTATGAAAGAACGCTAAATTTCTAATAAAAAAAAGATGTTAATCCAAATTTTGCTTTATGCTACCGTTCTCAAGATCGGGACATTTATATTCTTATTTCAAATCTTAACCGCCGGGCAGCACCCCTTACCCATATCCGATTTAGTTCTAATTTTGCATTAGGACTTTTTTCGAGGTGCTCTAGCACTAGCGCTTTACGAAGTTAGAGATGATCCCAAAATATTTTTACCCTTATATATATTGGAGCGGTAAAAACCAACGTGTTTTGTAGGTTACGTCACTTATACTATCTTATCTCCGGAACCAGAAGTCGCAGTCATTTGATCTTCGAACTTGATCAATGGCCAAAGGAATCCTGAATACATACACACATAGACATTTTCCGATCTCGTTGAGCTGAGTCGATTTGTATATAACACTATGGGTCTCCGATACTCCGTTCGATAGTCGGTTTTCCAGCAGTTCTAATACCTTTCTATAAAAACAGACAAATATTAAGGAAAACAACCAAAAACAAATAAAACAAATAATATTTCATTGCTCAGACACATTTTTCTTATCAAAATACCATTTTTCGAAAATTGTCAAAAAGTTTTTCTTCGGAAAACTTTTTTCATCGATTATCTCTCAAACCTGTTAAAACATGTATTAGTTTCCTTGTAACTTGATGTTTTTTTGTGGTATAAAGTAAGAAAAATCTGGCGGTGGAATAATTGAGAATTTTTTAGTGTGTATTTTTGTTAAAAAGTTCAATCGATTACCAAAAACTTTTTCTTAGACAATTTCCGTGGACGCTATAGATTTCGAGTTATAGCTGTTTAAAAATAATGTGGCCTAAAACATGTACGCTCTTTAAAAAAAATAGTCTTGAGTGAAAAAATCTCTAGATCAGTGAAGAATATACTTTATTGGCCATACCGATCACACATGCAAAGGTTCATGCTAATTAAAGGGGGTCGTGCCAACAGCCAGCCGATTCCGCCTGGAATTTCTCAAATGTAATCGAACTTCCACCAGAAGTATGCAAAAAATTAAAAAAGTGCACTAGATCTTCTCAGAGACCGTTGATGTTCTTCAACTCAGATTAAAATAAAAGGCCTCATAGTCCCATAGCCTACAATTGAATTTCTTCTGGATTCGACTGCAGGTTCCGGAGTTACGGGGTAATATGGGACAAAATAAATTAAAAAAGGGCATTTTACTCAAGCTTAGGTTTTAAGGAATCCTGATCATTGAATCTTGTTCAGAAGATACAGGATTGTGGGTGTGTGTAAAATTGCAACCTCTCATAAAGAGCGATAATGCAAAAAAAAAACCTAAAACCCTTACTAGACTTGGTTCAAAACTGTTTCAATTAATAGGTTATACTAGTTGCTGGCGAACGAACCGATTACAGCTATACCGATTCGAAGCTTCCGGTTCCGAAAGTATCAGAAATAGTAGTGGAATGCTCATAAATTCAGCGTCATGTAGAGCGAAAATGCAAAAAAAAACGAAGAATCCCTATTAATCTGGGTCAAAACTGATAAAAAATTGAAATGGTCATGCTAACTTTTTTTTCAAAATTCAAAGAAGAATCACTCAGTGATAATAACGAAAACTTGAGATATATCAGAAAGGTATCATAACACCACTAGGTGGATTAAAACAGGTTTTTTTTCTAGATTTTGCAGTGTAAAAAATAACACATATATTTTTATTAGCGGGATTTTGGCAGGTGAAAATGAATGAGTGCTACGGACACTAAACGCTACGAGGCTGCATTTTTGTGTTCGCACCAGGAGGACCAAAAATGTCTAATTCGAATACCATGAAATACATTAAACTGTTGCGGTAGTTTGTAACCAATCTGTAATGAGAAGACATGACTGTCGATGACTATCAAAATCATGGGCGTATTAAGAAAATGCCCGATAAAGTGAAAGAAATGGATCTTGCGCTCTTTTTCAAAAATCCTGTCTTGAACCTGCGTGAATAGGGGTGAAACTATCTCACGAAACAATTCGTAAATATTTGCGCAATAACAATATTAAGTATTGGAGCACATTGGTGAAAAAACACGTCGCGAAGCATGCAGATTGTGGAGAGAGCAAAATAGCGTTGTCACTTTGGATTGGGCGTTGTCACTTTGAATTATAATACCCTACGTTGACAAAAAAAGCCGATGTCGGGTATGACACACAAAAGTATACATAAATACAGAACATAAAAATACAATTCAGTTCGCTTTCACATCTCATCCAAGTCAGTCGATAAACCATAACCGCTTACGTTCGGGACAGAAGAAACCAAGTGCAGTATTGTGTAGTGAACAATAGAACGACCTCGAAATGAGTGAACCAAACGAACAAAAGCTACCGTCGACACGAAAGAATACAATTGTTGTTGACTTCAGGCAGTGCAAAATTCGACCTTCGATACGAGAACTTGAAGGTTTGCTTAAGGAGCAAATGCATCTTGACATTGAACGTGTGCATTCACTTCAATGCAATAAGATAAATAATGTTGAGAGACATAGCAATTTTGAAAGCCACAGTTCTATTTTGGAGAACCGTGGTTCGTACACTCCCGGTTCGAACCGGTTCAGTTGAACGGCTCATGAGCGCGCGCTCATCATTAATAAAACTCATTTTGTATTCATTTCAAGCGCTAGAAAGTTTGAGCGGCAGCAATCTAAATTGAAATTTCGCCAAAAGAGCAAATGCATTTTGACTTAGGTGATTCATTTTTTCATTCATTCATTCATTTATTCATTCATATATTCATTCATTTATTCATTTATATATTCATTCATTTATTCATTTAGTTATTCATTCATTAATGCATTCATTTATTCATTCATTTATTCATTCACTTGTTCATTTATGTAATAAATTTTGTTTAAAATTACTTTAATCAATCATTACATTACTTATTCATTAATTTATTTATTAATTCTTTCATTTAACTTATTCATCAAATATAAAAAGAAGAGGAGGTTTTTGCGCCCTTTTGAGTAAGTACTGGTTCAACGGTCAGCTCAAGGGGGATTTTTCCTGCTCCAATAGACGAATACATAAATATTATTTTTAGAACAGTTTATTTTTAAACATTTAAAGTGCCCCTTAACAGGAATCTTACCTTCCACTGGGAGCTCTTGCTTAGTACAAATAGTTAGCCTTCTTCGTTTTGTAATAACCTCAGCTTGATAAAATCGCGTTTTTTTGTTAGTAGAATTTTTTTCCCAAGCTGAGGACTGTATGTGTCCGCAACCAAAGGGCTCCTAATGTGAGCTTTTTGATGCGGGGGAGTTTGGAGGGCCAAATAATAAAAAAAAAAATTAAAAAACAAATGTCTGTAAAAAAGTTACGGGAGTTAGCTGATTAGATATTAGTTTTGTGAAGAGTACGGAAAAACCCGGCACAGAAACTATGAGAAGGACACCTTCAACCAAAGGCAAGGACAACCGTTCAACAACGGTAACCAGTGAACCTAGTACTTCTCTTTTTCAAAAACGCTTTCACCATCAAACCAACTCCCAATTGCTATCAATGTGCAACAAGACGTATCTACAGAAACTAGTAACGAGCTCAAGACTACGTATAGCAATGAAAACGGATAGAAAATGGAAACCACCCAAAACAATAGTTTTGAATACGCTAACAACAACACCGACTGTGATGAAATGGATGCTAACACGAGACTCGAACAAAGTACCCAGTTTCTATATTTTTTTTTTGTTTTGTTAACAACCATTCCATTCTGTCGTTTACTTCCTTACTGCTTGTATAGAAAGAAATATTTACATTGTTACGAAAAATCAACCGAATCGACTTTCTCTTGCTTTAGTGATTTCATTGAACTTCAAAATATACTTACAGTCAAGGATGGCTTTTATCGTATCAAAGAACGCTCACTAGCAACTTTTTACACGATTGAATCACTGCCATCAAAGAGAGACGGATATCATCGCAGCACCAAAATCCCGACATGGCTCATTTGACATAGAATAGACACCAGTGCGAGAGCGGATTTCTCTCGATGACATTTCTGAGAATCAAAGGTTAGCACGCTGCTGTGGGGGGATCCTCTCTGAAGCAACAAACGGTCGCTTATTCTCGTTTTGCGATCCGATTCTATACAGGCAGTTGATAATTGCGATAGAATCATTTTACTATGCTGCTTATTCTAACTATGTGCATATAACCTTTGTATAAGTTGTGTCTATGAAAGTGTCTGTGAATGCTCCACACAAGGGTTTTGAAATATTGCAACCTAGTATGAGAATCATCAAGTTGAATCATCGATTCGATTTTCTGTGATAATTGTCAACTTGCGATTCTCTCTTGGGAAATTCCGCACAGCAACGATCATTATCAGACTGTAAATTTTTTTTAAGGGCGTGAAATACTCAGAGTATGAAGTGGAGCGAAGGAATATAGAAAAATTCTCTCACGGTTCATGCATTGAGAGATTCGAGTTCTTGTAGCATCTTCTACCGGATTGAAAATGTTGTATACAATATAGATAGCAATATAGCAGCGTCTGTCAAATTTTCGGCAATCACCAACACTGCTTACAGTAACGTTTAACAGTTGAGTGCACTATCAAGAGTGTTTTATGATTATCGCAAGTTGTTTCGTCCAGAAGTTGGACTATGATTATATTTAACCATCGGTAAAAACCACAGATTTTTATTTCGCATAACTCATTGATTCGAGGAATTGTGAAGAAAATAAGAAGCCAATGATCGTGAAAAAGTTTTACCGGAAACCCTCCACCAAATCGGTGCAATATTTTACTGAACTAAAGATTGCCTATTAATTAACCATGTTCCCGAACGTTTCAGTGAATGGTTATAAATAGTTCATTTAATACTATTTCGTATATTTACAAAACAGCTTGTACAAAACCTCAAGAGCATCGTTTATTATTACAACTTTCGGCAAACTGACTTCAATGATGAAAAAAGGTCCTTACGCAATGTTAGATCAACCATCTCAAGACCCTCGACCTGCAGCTTTCAGCATAACATCGTCATCTCTCACGCACTTTCCCTATCGGTCGGTCGGTAATCCAATTTGTACCGTGCGAGGGGGAAACCGTGAGGCTGTCAGGAATTAGTGCTAGACACGCATCTAGGATTTTTTTTGTTTTGTTTTGTTTTGTTTGGTCTCATTCGACCCATACCTACCGGAAGGCGGTTGTTTAAAATGCCCACAGTGAAGTGGCTTGGTGGTAAGTAGTTCTTAATGAGTCATTGCTTGCCTGTTGCCTAAGCAGAACGGATCGCTCGTTGAAACAAACTTCCTCGCAAGAAGGGGGCAAATGAGCCTTTACAGGAGGACCTTCAGCGTCGTGCCGAAAACTGTAGTTATGTTTGGATAGTTTCTACAAAGAGCAACGGGAGGCACTTGAGCTGTCAAATTAGGAGATTTATTGATGAATAATTACAGTTCTATGAAGAGTGGCTGAAAGCGTGGGAAAGTTGAGAGCCTTGTGAGTTAGGACGAAAAAACCAATATAAGTGTGAGTTCTGGTACTCAAAGAAGTTTTATCCCCCAGGGATACACAAAGCACACACCATCATAATTAAAATCTGTTAATATTTAGGCTGTTCAACGATTGTTATTGAATACTTTCCAATCCAATCCTTACAAAAATCGATCAACTTGAGCGACCCATCATAATAATTCGAAAAATTTCGATCCGTTCATTATAAATACGACTCATCATAATATGTGTTCAAATTTGTATGCATTATTCGTTTCAACATATAAACAAAATTGAAAACTCAGTACTTCATCATCGCCACAGTGTTTCACATTATTTACGTATATAATTAATAAATAAAAAAAAGAGACAATTAATCACGCATCGCTCAATTGACAACAACCGAACCCCATCGTGGCAGGCACCAATCCACGGTCGGTCGGTCGGTCGGTCACTCCTTGGTCCACCTACACTCCGAACGGGGTCATCACGGCGAACCGGGCAAACCAAACGAGCTGGGACTGCCATTAATTTCAATTCTGTTAAGTGCCGCCGTTTGACTGCAATGAAATGAAATGAAATGAATTACGATCACAAGGATGTAACTGTTTTCCGGGCTTTCCTTTTTTTCCGTCGGACTCAATCTGAATCTCGAGTCATAAAAAATCCAACGGCCCGCATAAACATCAGTTGAACAAAGCAAAAAAAAAAAAAAAAAAACACGAGCTTACACATTTGTAAACATGACAACCGTTTCGATGTGCTTGCTTGAGTTGCTAGGATTTTATATTTTCGAAGGAAGAATTATCTCCCGGGAGGGGGTGAGACTCGGCGAGATAAAAGCGAGAGATCAACCCCACGAATTAGCATTTGGCGTTGGGTCGCGTACAGAGCAAAAAAAAAGGAAACTTCGGATCAACGGTAGCTTCACTTTGAGTAATAAAATTTAAATTAATGCAAGATAAATAATATTATTCCGGACGAATTTTATTTCGCTTCCAATTGGAGCACATTCCGACGGGTGGCGGTGCTCGAAGCAAAGATCGTACGCGACTACCGCGTGGCCGTTAACCCTCTTTCCGGTGTGCCTCTTGGATAGTGACTGGATGCGAGTGTGCATAAATTGCTTGCTCAACAATTTTCCGGACTGCATTTCGAAGATATTTCGTCGGTTTTATGGGACTTTGGATGCTCGTAAAAGTTAACGAAATTAATATCAATATGAGTGAATGCTATGAATTTCGAGCTAAGATCTCGCGGCAGCAGCTTCCGAGTTGACTTTGCACAAAAATGTATATAGTTTCAAGAATATCTAACATCTTTGGATAAGGACGTCTTTGGTTGTAATATTTTAATGTTGCTAAAAGACATGTTCCATTTTTTTTGTGCATTCATATATGTGCTTGAAATCTTTGTTTTTTCATAAGCGCTGATTACTTTTGTCTTGAATATGACTTACTTTACTATGGGGCGCCTTTTCAAAATTTACCCTCTGAGAGAGTGATAAGTTTTTGATCGTGAATATCTCCTGTTGTATTTAATGAATCAACGTAATTCTTGCGACATACCAACGTAAATATGATCACAATTTTATGATAAAATTTTCAGTTGTGTGACATAATCTCAAATAATTCAAAATTAAACTTTTCTGAAATGTTTGGTATAAACGAGTATCAAAGAGGATAGTTCATAAGGCGCGTTTGCCTTTCTCGTATTTTGAAAGCTCATAGCTCAGTAATCTGTAGCAGGATTTACATAATCTAACTACCAATAGAATCTAAAATTTTCAACTTGAACGTGTATTGCAACAACATTGAAGTTTTTTAATAGTACACTATTGAAAAACCTGTTTGATTTGAGGCATGACTGCACCAGCCAATCATAACGCGAGATGTCTGCATCTATACAAGAGCATCCATATAAAAGTAGAGTGGTTCATTTTTCCTACCATTTGCTGAACAACTGTTCCCGAAACAAGACACACGAGAGCAACATCGAGGACCTGTCGTCTCACTGTTTCCCGTTCTGCAAATAAGGAAAAGCAATTTTGGCAAAGGGGATGTCCGTACACCGCTGCCAGTAGCAGGTATAAAATGAAATTTGATGTGAGAATTAGCGTCATTTAAGTTAAAGCAGCTACTCTGAACGTACAAGACACCGTCACCACGATGACACCGAAAACTGGTAGAAAGGCAGCCAAAGAGTCCAGCAAGGCCCAATCAAAGCAGTTTTCAGTGCTAAAGATCATCCTAAAGAACTAGTTGAATTTTGTCACGAGAACCATCTCAGATCTCAATATTTCCTACCATTAGATTCATCAAGATGGAGCGTAAAATAATTTGCTCCGTCACTAACACATTCAATTACGAACGGCAATGCGAAAGTGGAAGTGATGATGTTGAATACATCTTTATACTAGTGTGGGGTCGCGTGAAAATATGCCATGCGAAACAGAGTTGCCATATATACAGATTAATCTTTATAACAATAATAATAATAATAATAATAATAATAATAATAATAATAATAATAATAATAATAATAATAATAATAATAATAATAATAATAATAATAATAATAATAATAATAATAATAATAATAATAATAATAATAATAATAATAATAATAATAATAATAATAATAATAATAATAATAATAAAAATAATAATAATAATAATAATAATTATTATTATTATTATTATTATTATTATTTTTATTATTATTATTATTATTTTTAATATTGCTCTTGCATACCGAAGATCGTCGATACATTTCAGACCAGGCCAAATTATTATGACGTAAATTTGCTTTTCTCGTACCTGGGACGACGGTTTTGCGGTAGTTAAGTGACATTTCATTTCTGCATTACCTACTGGATAGGTACAAAAAGTTAACATTGACTGAACAGAAACTAAAGCAAGTGCATCATTTCGGATGGTTCTGGTCCGGAGCTAAAATCCAGTATCATAATTTTTTCTCCATGCTATCAGAAATATAATCTGGAATTTGTGAGTAAATTTTCAACAGTGTAAAATAACCATAAATCAGTAATAATGGGGATGATAAACCTAGATTCCGGTCCACCTGAATTCTGAAGTTAATTTTATGTTCCAAATTTAGTTTCATACTTCTATTTCAAAATTTAGTTCCAGATTACAGGTTCAAAATTAGTTCCTTATTCAGGGATTCGAATCAATCCAGAGATATGATTTAGGATTTTATCATCAGAATTAATAAACAAAATTCAGGATATGAATTTTAGATTCTGAAACTAAATATTAGGTCTGAACACCGAACCTTCATTCAAAAAATGAATTCAAAAGCAGAGTTTAATTCCTAAACTAAGTTTCAGAATTTAATTAATCAATTCAGTTTCAGCATTCATTTGCAGAATTCAGAACCTAACATACATGTTGAAACATTGAATTGTGAACAAGATTTCTGGAACTAGATGCTGGAACTGAATTCAGTTCCTATATTAAGACTTGGTATTCAAGTTTAGAATTTAGTTCTATAACGCAATTCAGAAAATTCTAAAAATAATTTCAGTTTCTTACTTCTAGAATTAGATTTATGACCTGAGTTTTTGATCTAGATTTGCAGCTGAATTCGGAGCCTGCCCCAGATGTCTATATTAGTTCTTGAATTTTAACAGTTCTAAACATTGGACAAACTACGCAAAGCGGTTTTTTAGAACCACTGAAGTATTTCCAAAAGAATTTGAAGAAGTTTATTTCTACTGAGTATCTAAATCTACAAAACCAAATACCGTGTTATTTAATTGTATGGTAGAATATGTTGGCCGTCAATTAGTCGTACTGTAGTATAGATGCATCGTTAAAATTCTGGAAGCGAAGCAATGAAAGTTGCAAAATATATACAATCTTATACGAATGATTCTCTTTAACCGGAAGTGAGAAAGAAACATGTCAGTTTTATTCGTATTCACGTCCTCCAGTTATGTCTGTGACATAATCTATCCGCCTTTTTTGTCACTAACTTTTTCGTTCCCCCTTTCCCCCGTCTCTTCACCATCTCGATGGCAACTGATTAGATCTCTGTCGTTTTCAGACATTTTGTTCCCAAATCCTCTTTTCACCACGTTTCCACAATATTTACTTTCTTTTTCATTCTCTTCCGTAACATCACCATTACCGCCCACGGAAGACCGCTCCAGTTGAAAACCCAGCATGCGGGCTTCAATTTCCCCCTGTTAGCGAATGCTTACTACATTACACCTTTTTTGAAACATTATATCGATTTCAAATTTAACCTTCTTTTGTAGAGACACTCATTATATCAAACCCCCTCAAATATCCTTAAGACCATATTTGAGTTATTCAAAAATAATCGATGCTCTTTAGATTACATTGTACCCTCCCATGTTAAAGACATTTACAATACGCTCTCCCCCTGAAAATGTCAAGCAATAAGTAGCCGTGGCAAGTTTGATTGAAATCTGTTCAGTACTTTCGGAGTTACATCGTTACAAATATTACACCCCCCCCCCCTTTCCATAGGCACTTGCTACATCCACCTCCCATATAGTTATATCTAAGGTATGTTTCTATGACCTTGAAACTGGATCGATACTCGTCAAATTAAATAATTTTTTTCTTGACACTTGCTACGCTCCCTCCTCTATAAAAATATCCCTATGACCATCTCCGAAGAGCAAGAAGTACCTGTGCCAAGTCAATTTGATAATTCATTCATTCTAGGCTGCGTAGTTGACTCGTTCAGCTCAGACCAGAATCCAGATCCAAAATCAAATTTTTACAGATCTGTTCTGAAATTCCGTTTCACAATACAAGAAGGGGACGGGTATAGCGTGATGGGTAAGTCGATGCCTTTCACGCTGCCCGCCTGGGTTCGATTCCCAACCCCGCACATAGGGTCAGAAAGTTTTTCTGGCCCGAAGAGGTGAATGACATTGATGTTAAAGCCTCTATAATAGAAAAAAAAAAAGAATACAAGAACTGTTTTTCGTTTTCATACCCAGAATCCAGATCAAAAATTCAGTTTCTCGTCAAGAATTGAAGGCAGTCCCACAGTTCTGGAAGTTAAATAACTTGAATCTGAGCCTAGATTTTGGGACCGAAATTTGCAACTGAGATCAGGATTTTAATTCTAGACCTGGATTATGGGACTCAAATTCGCGAATGAATTCCGAACTTGGATCTTACTGCGAAAACTGAAATTGAGGTCAAGACCCGAATTCATTTCCAGTTTCAGAATTCTGGAACTGAGCCTCTAAACCGAAAATCAGGACCAAAAATCAGATTCAAAATTTAGTTTTATTCGTAGAATTCAGTTCTAAATGCGTTCCAGAATCCAGATTCAGGTTCAGGTCCAGATTTATCAGAAGTGCATTATCAAATTTTAGATACGGAAGATTTTCGAACTAAATTCCGGATCGGGTTTCAATTTCGGAGCCGAATTCTGGATCCGACTTCGCAAACTGAAACGTCGTTGAGATCTGGTGTTATCCCGAATTCATTGTTTTAATTCAACTCCCTGACATATTTTTTAGATTACACCAGATCTGGACGTTTCATGCATTTCTAAGACATTCGGCATCAAAAAAATTTCTTTAATTTTGTGGATTTTCAAGCGGATATCCGAAGCCACGCTGTTTTTTTATGAGAATGTTCAAAGTCATCCGGATTTCTTATTTTATCTTAGAAATGCATAAAACGTTGAGATCTAGTGCTATCCCGAAATTGTTTTTAGGTCAACTCTCTCACACTTCTTGATTCTTGATGTTTTTAAAAAAAAAATTTTTTTTCTGACATTACACCGGATTTCGATGTTTCATGCATTTCAAAGACATTTGACATCAGATTTTTTTTTTCAATTTTTCCTCCTTTTTTCTATGGATTTTCGAAGTCACGCGGTTTTTAATTTTTTTTAGATTACACAATAATATCTCATGCATTTCTAAGATATTTGACATCAACAAAAACTTTTCTCTAGTTTTGCTATTTTTTACATGGCCGTTAAGCCGTTTTTTATAATTTTCCAAAACCAAAAACATACAGACCTCTGGCTGAAAAATTCGGAAGATTTTCCAAGTCTTATCAAAAATAGCACTGAAAAATGAGTTTTATTTGTGATCTTTCACAATTATTTGAAAAAAAAAATCGATGGTTCAAATTTTTTTTCAAATAACTCTTATTCATTTTCTATGGAAAGCGTGAAAAATTTATATCATCGCATTATTTTCCAGATAATTGTGTAAGATTACAAAAACACTTATTTTTCAAAGCTATTTTGCATTAGACTCGGAAAATCCTCCGAAATTTTCAGCCATTTTTGACCTGCAGACCGATAAAAGCTTTTCAAAAGTCTGTGTGTTTTTGGTGTAGGCAAATTTTTCAAAATTTCCATCAAAAATTACCTACAAAAACACCCGCGCGCATGGTACCTGGACGATGGCCTTAATGTGCATTGTTTACACCCGGTAAGTTGATTTCAGTTTTCAAGTTGACGACAAATGTGTGTGCGTTGAAACTGTTTACTTGAGTACTTTGAGAATAAGGATCTGTCGAATCGCACCATCGAAAAGTGTTGGGAATCGTCAGTACATCTTCCGTTTACACAAGCACCATAAATGAACAAATATATTTGGAAGAGTGTCTCCAAAAGCGACTCCTCCTAAACCAGAAGTCGGATCTGACTAAAAAATAAAATGTTTTATAGGATCTTAAGACCTTTCATTTGAATCTTAGATCGGTTCAGTCATCTACGAGAAAAATTAATTGCATTATTTTAATTTCGTTTCACATATCATCCTGTGGTTCCGCAATCAGAAGTCGGATCCAAACGTAATTCAGGAACCTTGTTTGGGAGTATACTACTTTTCATATGAATCTGAGTTTGTAGAAAACGGTTTAGCCATCTACGAGAAAATTGAGTGAAATTATTTGTCACACACGCATTTGCTGATCTCGACGAACTGAGTCGTATGGTATATGGAAGTCATGTTCTTCCAGCATTTATTGCTGTAAGTAGTTTAAATCAATATAATTATGGAATTACTTCCAACTCGAAAATGCTGGTATCATCTGGTTTACATATGCCATATTCGAACGATTATGGTGCCAAAAACGAACCGTGCCTAAATTGTCAAATTGTCATGAAAAAGGATGCTGTACACAGTCTTTTGGTACTTAGAAACAATTGTATGTAACAGTATAAAAATCGTGTTTCACGTTGCTCCCAAGCATTGCTTTGTCATACAGCGCTCAAAACTCCTACTGCAGGAATTGGGGGAAAAGTCGCAAAAATGTCGATATCTCCGTTGAAAATGGACGGATTTAAACAATCTATGGCTTGTTGGATTTCTATTACCGTGTGGAATCTAAGTATAGAAACACATTTTGTTTTCAAGATCAAGTGTGACAGATACTGTCAAAAAACTAAAAATTTTGACATAAAACTTTGTATAACTCAAAAAGTAAACATCCGATATCAAAACCATTCAATAGCGTTCTGGGTGACGGGGAGACCTTTCATTTGCGACTGGTTTGATCAAAATCGGTCCAGCCATCTCTGAGATCTAGTTGACAACACACATACAGACACACACACACACACACACACACACACACACACACACACACACACACACACACGGACATTTGTTCAGTTCGGCGAGCTGAATCGATTGGTATATGACATTCGGCCCTCCGGGCCTCGGAAAAAATTTTCTAAAGTTTGAGCGAATTCTATACCTATTTTTTTATATACATAAAAAAAGGTAAAAATAGTGGGCCGCTATGAAGAAGCACCTGATGATATGAAAAAAAAAACAGTCGGTTTTGAGGTCATCTTGAGCATTATGGCTGCGGATAAGACCAAGCTTCTAATTTCAAGGGAAAAGATTGAACGAATGATACTAAAGCTAACTTTAATTATTAATTTTACTCCTTGACAATTTGGTGATAGCTGCACACAAAGCTCGAAGATTTAAGAATGAAAATGGAAAAGATTTCACAACGCTCTCGAAGTGTGAAAATGTGAAAATACACCCAGATGATTATAGCAAAGAAAGGTGTAGTCCTACGTCAAAAGCCTATTCAGCTTAGTGGCATGATGTCACCTCAGATCAGTGAAGTTTACAAGCCTGTTCAATTTTACAAAAAAAGTCATTACATTCGAGTCAGTTGACTCGTAGTAGTTATTGGGATAGTCCTAAGTGTAGAACTAAGCATTGTCTTATGAATTCTAATTGGTATTTCGAATCCAAAAATCATGCTCTTGTTTTTGTTTTGTTTTAGCATAGTGCAATTTACTACCACACGTGCACTTTGTGAAAGTATTCTTACTACTAAATTAATCTAGTTTTATTTCAACACCTCAAAACTGCGCATCATATTAAGTTAATTGAATAACTTACAGGAAAAAAACTAATCTAAAAATCATGCGCTTGTTATTCTTCTTATATGAACGGCTGAAAGCAAAAATCGGATAAGTGCAACTTGGTTTGGAAAACCTGTTCAAGTATTTTTGAATGCAAAAATCGAATAAAAACATTGAAAGCAAAAACCGGACATGGATTTTGCACTGCAAGAATCGTTTAAACACATCTTTTCTGCAAAAACCGGACAAAAACCTAACCGGTTCTTCCAAAACAAATGTATTTATCCGGTTTTTGCATTCAAAGTTTTTACCGACTGTCGCTGTGGGAACGCAGCTTAGATCAAGTTGCCTTTAACAAACAAGCAAACCATGCTTCGTCCACAGCGACAGTCGGTAAAAACTTTGAATGCAAAAACCGGATAAATACATTTGTTTTGGAAGAATTGGTTAGGTTTTTGTCCAGTTTTTGCATTCAAAGTTATTTTGTCCGGTTCTGAAAAGATGTTTTTAAACGATTCTTGCATTGCAAAATCCATGTCCGGTTTTTTCTCTCAATGTTTTTATCCGATTTTTGCATTCAAAAATACTTGAACGGGTTTTCCAAACTAAGTTGCACTTATTCGATTTTTACTTTCAGTCGTTCATATGTATAGTGCCATTCACTAAAGTCACACTTCTACCACGCGTGCACTGCAAATATTTTTACTACTCAATTCAACTAGTTATATTCTAACACCTCAAAATTGCGGATCATTATGAATTAATTAAAAAACTTGCAGGAAAAACATGAACAAATTGTACACCATCTTAATAAACTCCCCGAAAATTCCGATCGACATATTAAACAACCCACCGCAACTGATGTCGATGTTCTGCTGTGAGTTAGTCAAAATAATTAGAAACGTTGTCCGTATCTCTCGATAGTCCTTTCGAACGGTAGGCTTGTAACACAGTCGCTGAGGCCAGTCTAAGTTGTATAACGAATGTCCGATATTATTGTTCTATTGAAAAAAAAAAATAAATATACGACTAAATAAATAGCGAAGCAGAAGTCTTACTCACCGCATCGCTTAAATTTTCAATCAGCCTGCAGTACGTATAACACTCTATTAGAACAGAAACTAGGCAGCATGCTAAAAAGAGTATAAATAAAGATATTTCTCGACATTTTAGGTAAAAGATTCCTGCTCCCATAGTCACCAACTGTCCGTAAAATATGAAAAGGAAACTGATTTCGAAGAATATTTTCAACTGGCTCAAATGATTCAATGCGTCGGTATGTTTACGAATCAGAGCAGCCAATTTCTGTTTTAGGATTTTAAAGAAAAGCACATCCTTCACGTTTCGCTTATACTCGGGTGCCCCTTCGATTTCACTCACGGCTTCAATAATCTCTTTGTCGATTTGCTCGAATAAATCCCGCACAGATTCGTTGATGTCTTCCAAAATGATATGAAACCCCTTTAGGTAGGTATTGTAGATTGTCATGAGACTCACAAACAACGTGTAGATTACAAAAACGTTAAATAAGTTCAATATTTCAACAAGCAACACAATCAATCCTTGCAGTTGCAAAAAATTATCCGGGACGGCAAATAGCGGATCTTCAAATCCTCCAAAAATGTAAAACACAATTAGATTTATTATACAAATTCCTTCAAAGCAAATAGCCATTAAACGAATTAGTCGGTACGAATTATTCAGCTTGGCGCATGGATTATTATCGAAATAGCTTTGCATATAGTTCCGTACTTCTTGAAGTTTGATTAGGTTTGTCCGAACCAACCCCGCACGAATTAAACCATGCGAAAATTCTGAAATAGCTGATATCGCTCCCAGAAGGACGTCGGGCGAATTGTTGACGAATGCACTTACATACAAACGATCCACCCAGATAAAGAACTGTAGTGCAATTAGTACTCGATAGACGGCCAACAATCCGCGACAGAATCGATTCAATGGGCGTTCTTGAATTCCTGAGGAAAGACATTTCAATAGCAAAAAATCAACAATAATCAGGAATAATTGGACTTACCTAAGAGCAGTAGAGAACAATTCATTGGTCGGAAAAAACATTTTCCATCATCCAGTGAAAGTATGGCACTCTTGATACGGACGAGCAATTTTGCTACCGGAAACATTTTCGCGAGATGGACCGAACTTGGACAGTGCAAATGAAAGAATGAAGTTCACCGCTGACCTATGTTTCCCACGTACCAGCACAGTTGGTTCAGTTTGTTGTGACTGTTTAGAACAGGAAACTCACATACTTTTCATACCAGTTGGCCCGTAAGTTGCACAGTAAGGATTAAATAATTTATTAAGGCGTTGCAATGAGTCGCATGTGAATCAAAATTGGCACGTTGGCACTGCTTTGATATCCGATGAAAGCCGGCATATTGTCTATGTTCAGGAAGACACGTCATTTTTGCTGTTTTATTCCTAATACATATGCACAAAGAAGTGAAAACTTGTATGACGTCGACAATTCGTCACTTGGCAGTTTCGTAATATCTCAAAATCGTGAACATTTGAGCATTATTATTAAGTAATATAATATTTAAGGCACACTGCTTCAACTCTAAGATGTCGATGGCATTTTCAAGGAATATCAATAGAGTTGAAGTTGCCATCTTGAATTTCGAAACGACCCCACATATCGCGTTTTGGTACCCACACATCAAATCCGTTCCGAAAAAAAACCATATTGCAAGGATTTTGATGGAATATCAATGAACCGAAAGTCGCCATCTTGGATTTTGGAACGACCTGAACATTGGTTTCTGGCTGCTATTTATAGAATCCGTTCCGATAATGTTTGTTTGATTATTCGAGACTGGCTGTCCCGGAGAACTTTATCCCTCCCAAAATTCATATCTGGATCATATTATTTCGTGCAATTGCGAATTCTGCCGAATTTAAACGATATTCAAAACGATATAATAAAAATAAACGATATACAGGCTGCAGAATTATCAAAAGACAGTGTTAAGCTAAATTTATAACATTTATTTATTGAATTCAGTACTTTGATTAAGTTAATCTAATCAATTTCAAGCACTCTTCCGTACTCACATATTGCCATGAAAATTATTGCAATAATCGTCGGACTCGCAGCAAAAGATTGATGCCTAAATTATCAATTCAGTTTCCGAATACTGACGTGCAGTTCATTTCTATAATTCAGTTCCGGAATCAGAGCCATAGTGAGCGTTTCTGGTGCCAGAGGCGAAATCAGAAATATTCCTCCCATCCCCCCATTTTTTTTAACAAACGTCATGAAGATTAACATACGTTATATCATTTTACATGAAAGGTTATTCCAAGTAACATTTTTAATTTTAGTAAATACTTGTAGAAGTTTTGAGTGTTACATAACAAATGTCACATTGAAACTTTAAACTGCGCCAGTGAAAAATTCTTGTTTTGTTTATAAAGAAAGAATCAGTAGAAACCTGCGATTAGCCTATTGCGATATGATGCAAAATTCAAGAAATCGCTGCTTCACGGGTGAAAATCGAAAAAAAAATTTTATGCCAAAAGTCTTAGAATTGCATGAAACGTCGAGATTTAGTGTCATCTCGAAATTTTTTTTTTTTTAAATATCGACTTTCTGGGACTTAGTAAAAATATCAAAGTCCCAGAAAGTAGAATTTTTCACAAAAAAGTTTGTTTACGCCAAAGTGTAAGTTTCAGAAGACAGTTTAAGTGTGCTATACTGTATACACAACAGAAACCGATTAGTGATAAGATTCGAGCAGTTATACATGCAGCAGACAGTATTAAAGATTACGATACATACTTTCCGGTACATTTTACGGTATGTGCTTTCCGGTAGAGACAAATTGTGTTCCTATAATAAGAATAAGAAAGCCCAATACTTTGGAACTACAGCATCTCTGGTGAAACACTTGAAAGAGTATCAGTCTTTAAAGATCTCGGCGTGCATCTTGATTCCCAACTTTCATTTAGACATCATTACGCTCATATAATAGCTCAGGCAAATAGAAATCTTGGTTTCATTGTGAGGGTCGCAAAAGAGTTTAACGATCCGTACTGCTTGCGAGCATTATATTATTCGCTAGTTCGGTCTGTCCTCAAAGCATCAGCATATATTTGGAGCCCATTACGTGAGCGTCTGGATCAATAGAATCGAAGCAGTACATGCACGATTTCTCCGATTTGCTCTTAGATCTCTGCCTTGGCGTAATCCGTTAGAACTGCCACCATATACCGATCGCTGTTGTTTGCTCGGTATGGACACACTAGCCAAACGAAGGACCATATTCAGAGCGGTATTTATAGAAAAATTACTAAGTGGACAAATCGATGCTCCGGAGATTCTCTCTCAAATACATATCAATGTTCCTCCGAGAAGCCTTAGAGCGTGGAATTTCTTGAGGCTCGATTTTCAACGTACAGAGTATGGTCAGAATGAACCGATCAGGGCAATGTGTTATGTATTTAATAGTGTGTATGACCAGTTTGATTTCTCCGTGTCTAGTACCGTTTTCAAAAATAGGCTTAAGAGACTTCAATAGATAATAACCTTTTTAGACCTAACGAATTTTAAAACACGTATATGTTATTTAATTAGTTATTATTTATTTAAAATTGTGAAAATGTATTTATGTAAGACTATGAAAATGTATTTATGTAAGCATGTATGTTAGTGAAAAAGTAGAAAAGATGATGGGTTTTTGCGCGCATTTGAAGATTGCTGATTTTCAAATGGGCTTTTGCCATCCATACACTATTTCATGAAGACCAACATAGGTCAGATGGAAAATAAATAAATAAATAAATTTTAAAAAAATAAATAAATAATGTACGCAGACTATAAAAGCGTAGTGCAGAACAGATCAGGTGCGATCGTGCGTTCGTATGAGCGATCGTACGACAGTACGATAGTACGATTAAACGTTAAGTCATCAGTCGGTGTTGAACAGTCGTTCGCACCGCACGCGTATAGCTCTCGGCTCCTGGAAATTTTTTCTGACTACCTAGAGTTTCATTGATTCAAGGCTTCAGTCGTTTTCAAGGCTACCTGAATCACTAACAGTCTTTTTAAAGACTAACAATTAGTCAGCCTTTCTCAAGGCTATACAAAGAGTGATATTAGAGTGACTAAGTGATACAAAAAATGATATTAGAGTGACTAAGAAATTAATCAGCCTTTTTTAAGGCTGGCTTTTCAAAGAACTATTCTTCGAACTAATCAATCTATCAAGACTACCACAAAATCAGTCTTTATCAAGACTTTTCCAAACTAGGAGTCTAATCGAAGACTAATTTAGCCTAGTTAAATCAATTTCAAATTTCATTCATTTCCGGAAAGGCAACAAGCCTAAGACTAAAAATAGATCAATACGGAATAAATCACAATCCGTTATTTAACATTTTTCTAATAACATTCACGATATTATAGAATCTGAATGTAAAAATAAAAGACAACGGACGGATTTCCCTTCCGCTGATCCTATGCCGTCTAACAATATTTACGAGATTCTTCCTGAACCCGATTGTAGCGACATAGAAGAAAATTCTTCAAAAATTCCCAAAATGGACGCTTGTCGTTCTGGGAAGAAACAACAATCTATGCCACCAGTGACGGTGATGATTTCCGACTTCAAAGCATTCCGTACTGAGCTTTCTACTTTTCTCCCGGAAGTAAAAGTCTCATTTCAAATCGGACGAAGAGGAGAATGTCGAGTCTTGGTTGATAGATTGGAAGATTACGAACGACTTATTCGATATTTGTCCGAGAAACTTCATAAATTTTATTCATATGATATAAAATCAGACAGACCCTTCAAGGCTGTTTTGAAAGGCTTATCAAATGATCAAAGTATTGATGAAATTAAAAATGAACTAAAAGAATTGCTTGGTTTTGTTCCTTCCCAAGTAATACTTATGAAAAAAAGAGCGAATGGTACTTCTAAACCATGCTCTGGAATTTCCCATGAACTTTACCTAATACACTTCAATCGAAGTGATGTAAACAATTTGAAAACTTTAGGAAAAGTACGTTTCATTTCCCACATTAAAATTCATTGGGAACATATAAAAACGGCATAATCGTGTTGCAAACTTAACGCAATGTCGTCGTTGCCAAGGCTTCGGCCATGGAACCAAAAATTGTCATATGGATAAACGGTGTTTGAATTGTGGTAAATCGCATTCGAAAGACGTTTGTCCAATGAATGAAACAACTGATAAATTCTCATGTTCAAATTACGATGGAAATCACAATTCCATTTATTTGAAATGTCCTGTCAGGGGAAAAAATTTAAAGGCTCGGTCGCTTAGACAACAAGTCAAATCAACGACCTTAAATTTACAGAACATACCTGAAAATCAAAAAACCGTTAAAAATGCTACGCCTAATTCTTCTAAGGCACTTATTTCTTTGAATTTAAAACAAAAAACAGGTACGCCTGCCAATTCGTCTTCTAACGAAAACAATTTATTGACAGGTAGATCGACCTCGTCATCATCTTCTTCTAATGTCACTTATGCCATTTTAACAGGTAGAAATCTACCACTTAATTCTTCTAATGTAAATAATCAAAACACAGGACCGCCTTGCAGTTCATCTTCTAACGAAACAATTTTTTAATAGGTAGATCGGCTATCATCTTCTTCTAATGGCAGTTCAAATGGCAGTTCAAATGGCAGTCTACCTACAAATATTTCTTCAATGCCATTCGCTTCTTTAAATGAAGTTGATTTAGGCGATATAGCTGAAAATAAAATGATCTACCTACAAGATCAACTTTTTCAAATGATCATCCGAATGAATTCGATTTCATCACTTTTTGAAGCATTTCAAATCGAATGGCAATTTGCAAATAATATTATTATGAATTTAAAATTTAACAGTGATGTTAAATAATTATTTGAATATTTTAAATTGGAATGCTCGATCTTTGAAATCGAGTGAAGATGAATTTTATAATTTTCTCAAAGTTCACAAAATCCATATTGCCATTGTGACAGAAACTTTTCTTAAACCAAATGTCAAATTGAAAAGTAATCCACATTATGTGGTTCACCGGTTTGACAGGTTCACTGGAATGGGTGGCGGAGTTGCCATTTTTGTCCAACGGCATATTAAACATCGAATTTTACCTTCTTTCAATACTAAAGTTATTGAAAGATTGGGAATCGAAGTTGAAACCAGTCAAGAAATTTATTTCATCGTTGGAGCATATTTGCCATTCCAATGCACCGGCGAACAATTAAATTTCTTTAAAGGCGATTTGCAAAAACTTACAAGATATCGACCGAGATTTTTTGTAATAGGGTCTTAAATGATAAGCATGACCAGTGGAATTGTGAGCAAAATAACAGTAATGGTAAAATACTTCATAATCAACTCTCAGCTGGTTACTTCACAGTTCTTCATCTCAGTAATCCGACTTGTTTCTCTTCCGTGAGAAACCCCTCTACAATTGATCTGGTTCTAAATGATCAAAATCACATTTGTAGTGAACCGATTACACATGCTGACTTTGACTCAGATCATCTTCCTGTAACATTCAGACTTTCCAACGAAGCATTAATTAATCCAATTAGTTCTATATTCAACTATCATAGAGCTAATTGGTTGGATTACAGATCTCACATTGAAAATCATGTGAATCATGAAACTATTTTAGAAAATTCTGCGGACATCGACACAGCAATTGATAATTTGAATCATTATATTATCGAAGCTAGAAATCTTTCAGTTCCCAAAGCTCAAACTAAATTAAATTCTCCTATCATCGATGACAATCTTCAACAGCTCGTTCGGTTGAAGAATGTTCGTCGACGACAATATCAACGTTCTCGTGATCCTGCTATGAAAAACATAGTTAAGGATTTACAAATAAGAAATTAAACATAGATTTACTCTTTTGCGAAATGAAAATTTCGTTAAAGAAGTTGAACAAATTAAACCATATTCTAAACCCTGCTGGAAACTTTCTAAGGTTCTTAAGAAACCTCAGAAACCAATTCCTGCTCTCAAGGAAGGAAATCAAATACTTCTTACAAATAGTGAAAAAGCTCAAAAACTTGCTCAGCAGTTCGAGAGTGTTCACAATTTGAAGGTTATGAGTCCTATTCAAAATGAAATCTCACTGAAATATGATCATATTTAAACCCAAGTGTTATCACAAGATGACATTATTGAGACGAATTTTGATGAAATTAAATCAATTATTAGGAAACTTAAAAACATGAAGGCTTCTGGTAATGATGGAATTTTTAATATTCTTGTTAAAAATCTTCCCGATGTTGCCTTGAGACTCCTGGTTAAAATTTTCAACAAGTGCTTTTCATTAGCTTACTTCCCAAAAAGATGGAAAAACGCTAAAGTAATTCCTATCCTAAAACCTGATAAAAACCCAGCAGAAACATCAAGTTATCGCCCAATTAGCTCACTTTCTTCTATCAGTAAACTTTTTGAAAAAAATATCTTGTTGAGAATGATGTCTCATATAAATGAGAATTCAATTTTTTTACCAGAGCAGTTTGGATTTCGTCACGAACATTCAACTACTCATCAACTTGTAAGAGTTACGAACATGATAAAAGCAAATATCCACTGGAGTTGCTCTTCTAGACATAGAAAAAGCATTCGACAGTGTTTGGCACAAAGGATTAATAGCAAAAATGTCTAATTTCCAGTTTCCTATTTATTTGATCAAAATGATTCAAATTTTTTTAATTGATCGTACTCTTCAGGTTAGCTATCAGAATTGAAAATCTGAATTGCTACCTGTACGAGCCGGTGTTCCGCAGGGTTCGAGCGTAGCTCCAATCTTGTATAATATTTTCACTTCTGATCTTCCAAATCTACCCGTTGGTTGTCAGAAATCTCTATTTTGTGACGACAAAAGTCTGTTAGCCACAGGTAGAAATCTAAGAGTGATCTGCAGTCGCCTACAAAGAAGTTTAAATATTTTCAGTGATTATCTGTCAAAATGGAAAATTAAACCAAATGCAGCAAAAACGCAAATAATTATGTTTCCTCATAAGCCAAGAGCTTCTTTTCTTGAACCAAACAATAATCACATTCTCAAATTGAATGGTTTGGAATTGACATGGTCTGATCAAGCTAAATACTTAGGTTTAACGTATGACAAAAACTCACTTTCAAGGATCACATTGAAGGAATCCAGGCTAAGTGTAATAAATATATTGAATGTTTATATCCTCTTATGAACAGAAATTCTAAGCTCTGTCTTAAAAACAAATTGTTAATTTATAAACAAATTTTCAGACCAGCCATGCTTTATGCGGTACCAATTTGGTCAAGTTGTTGTTCCATTAGAAAGAAAACGCTTCAAAAGATTCAAAATAAAATTCTGAAAATGATTTTGAAGCGTCCTCCCTGGTTTAGTACAAATGAGTTACACAGACTCACAAATATAGAACCATTAGATGTAATGTCACATAATATTATAAGCAAATTCCGACAAAAATCGATGCAATCTTCAATTGAATCGATTCGCTCTCTGTATTAGTGAGCAAGGACGGAAAAAATCAATCATCATCCTGAATACACACGATCATCTTTCACTATGCATCATCGTTCCATTGCGTACTCAATAATACATAACAGAGTCACTCAAACTCGTTCGGTATCATACTGCGTGCGATGGCGGAGAATAAGAGAATTGAGAATCGCAAAATTTTGAAGCACGAACCCAATTACCAATGCATGAGTTAAAGAGTGCCAGCGAACATCATCGGAAGCGATTATGTTTGTTCGTAAAAATGAACCAACTGTTCGTGTGCAATCGAAAATCCGAATGATTGACAAGTGTGACTGGATATATTCAGCAGGAGTTAAATCGAAACGATGTGTTGTAGGGTAGGGTGGAAAAAAACTGGCTATGGCAAGATTGCATGATGAGTTCGGTCGGCTGAATATAAGTTTTTGCTTGAAGGGCAATGTGCATTATGATGATCGTTACATTGCCAGTTATGTTAACATGTTACAAGTTTGATGTGCTATTCTAGTCAGAGTTAATTAGGTCTTTTAAGACAAATAAGATGAGATTGTTAGTTGACGAATGAGGAAATCAATTAGTTCCAACTCTAACAAATTTGTCCGCCGATCATCGACTTCACTTCGGAATGATTTTCAAGTAAAGTAGTGCTTCATCATTGTAATTGAACAGTTCGAATGATTCATAAGGTTTCACATAATCCGTGTTATTGCAAGGCATGCTGATTCGGTCCACCTAGTGGTGTGATGGTGCATTTCATATAAGTTTGTTTTGGAAATCTGGACATAATCATAACTGTATCTTCATGTAAAACCTCTCAATAGGCATAATATTCCAAAGCAGTTGTTCCCTTTGTTGCTTGCTCAATCTTCTCAAGCAACAGTTTATGCATTTCTGTTAATCATATCAATCAATGCATATTCTGACTCATTTCAGGTAGATCAAACAAGTGACACTGGGAAAACCTTCCTTCGAAAAATCTTCATACCACCAGTGTTTGCATTATAATGTTAACGAAATGTTTTTGATTTCCTGAGATTGATATTGGGTGCTGATCAATGCTGCACAATTATCACCTAGTCCACCTCCGCTAAGTATGGGGAAAATTTCTTTCCTTTCAATATCACTACAGTAATATTATTTAAATACACACATGATTATGAATGATCATTCTCACTATTATCAGCCATGCAGCGATTTGCACTAGCAGATGATGATATTCAGATGTCGGAAGTCCAGTACGCAATAGTAATATGCGCAATAGGATACAACGAAAAAACAATACATTCTGAATATTGATTATAGAGACAAAGGACTTTGTTTTAATTCTAGGGTTGATTAAATCTCATGGTCTAACTTTATTACCCTTATTAAACGCTATTTAGCATGAATTTTGTGTATAGAAGTAACAAGAGTGCAAATATTTGTGCG
Source organism: Malaya genurostris (assembly GCF_030247185.1). Taxonomy (NCBI): domain Eukaryota; kingdom Metazoa; phylum Arthropoda; class Insecta; order Diptera; family Culicidae; genus Malaya; species Malaya genurostris. Next base: position 132,570,670 of record NC_080570.1, read on the forward strand.
CAGCGCTTGAACCAGCCCTCTACTGGGAAGCCTGTTGGCTACGATAACACTTGCACTCTTCCACCGGGTTGGCTTGAGCGCTTGTTTGTGTTCGCTCTAGCCAAGTTCTCCGCTCCTGTTACTTCGGTGTATGAAATGCAAGCAATAGTGACATATTTTTTTAAACCTGCATAAAAAATGTACCTGCAATTTACTCTGCATGAAACATGCTTCGTGATTGAAGTTATAATTGTCATTATAATTGTTTTTAATCACAGAGTGGCATATTAAGATCAGATTTAAATTGATTTTCAATACATCACCCACCATATTGAATTTCAGCATTTTCAGTGAGAATCTCTGCATGACTGATAATAGTGAGAATGTTTTTGAATGATTATGATTTTATTATCACGTTCGAGTTTATGGATCATCACTTCTTGTCAAGTACTGATACTTTTTTGAGTTTCATTGAATTCTTGAATGATTACGACATTCTATTCAGTTTAGTTTTCGAAGTTTTCGATAAAAAAGACACTGAAATAAATTAGTTTGAATAGGAAAAAGTTTGGTTGGAAAACTTTATTTCCTTAGTCATATTATAAAAAAATTATTGCCCCATTACCCAATCACCAGACTGGTGATACACGATCACCTTCTGTGATTTCTAAATTTCTGGTGATCACCGCTTGATCACCGTACGTGATTCCTCCTCTGATACCCCAGAGGACAAATTTAGTTTCACTTAAACAACACCATAATTGACATATTAGACGAAAATTGGGAACTACTCTATGTTCATCGAATTTTAATTTATTGGGTGCTGATGGGACTAACATACACCAAGCGGTTATATTAATAATTTTAGACTATTAAAAAATCACGATTCAGGGTTTTAGATACAAGGAATAATATTGTTAACAGAATGTTTCCGCTGATTTGTAAACAACAACAGTTGAAATGCTTATTATTTTGGATAGCGCATGCGTTATTATAAAGAATTATTTCTATTTTTTTTCGATATGTGTTATATTTATATTACCTCCCACTCAATATCTGTTAGTAGCTTTCAAACGGGATGCTTGCGGAAATCGGTTCAACCATTTCTGAAAAATGGGACTCGGAGGATCCGTTTGAAAGTCGGATTTTGCAGCAATTCTTTTACCTCTCTATAGGGAAAAGCAAAATATCCAGTTTGGTCCAGTAGTTTTATTGTTATCGTGTGTTCCCTAACGGTTTCGAGAAAACGCGCAAAGGGAATATCTCCGAAAGAATTGTAAGACTGATTTTCCAATTTTGCATTCATGATTTCTTATAATTATTTATCGATTGAAGCAAACATTGTTCATTCATTTCTTTTGCTCTCTTGTAATATGCTGTTACAAAAGTTGAAAATATAATGTGCATAGAAAATAGGTTTTAAGTTGAAAATGTTAGTTCCTTTCGGCAACTGTCAAGCCTCTACTGAAATATAGCAAATCGAGATACTACAATCACCTGAAAATACGGTATCATAAATTTTCTAGGTGAGCGGGCCACTAGAAACAACATCGTGAAAACTGCAAATAATGTCGCTTTAATTTAGAAAATAACAACTTTTTTCACATATTTGCAGCATGAATCAAAAATGCACTTAAACTTCCCGTCGGCTCGTGAAATCACCCCACGGATACGATTATTTTGCGCCTGCCTTCATTATACTCCAGAGCGTTAAAAGAATGGATCGTCTTGAATCACGATTCAAAAAACTTGCAAATATTCGGATTGCCGAGCGAGTTAACTCATCATTGGTTCGGATTAAAACCGAACATGTACTAAGCAGAATTCAAATGGCAGCGCTCCATAACGAATGAAAGAGAGAATAAATGCGAGAGAATTAACTATTGCGCTTTGCCGATCGGGTGTTACTTGAGGCAATCGGGTGTTCGGCAGAAGCACACTTATGAACGAATAAAATCGAGTGACTCGCATCAGGTAGAAACGTGTCTATGAGTGCTAGCCGAGTGAAAATAGATACGATGATTCCCTTCCTTGTTAGTGAGTAAGTTAGTATGTATATAAGTTCCTTTTCCCCATTACACAATACAAGTAGGTTTAGAATTTTCCCTACACCAAAATCTCAGAATTGCGGAAGCAAATGATGTCCTCATGATATCAACCAACTCATATATATAATAGGGCTGAAAAGTCACCATTTGTGGCTGAACAATCAATTGAAATCCTAATAGTTTAGTTTTAACTCATATATTAAAAAAGCATGGGTAATAATGGGTAATCAAATAGTTATTAAAAAAATGTATTCTAAACGGGCATTCGATCAACAAATTAAACATTTCTTTAAATGCAGCTGAATACACTTATAAACTGCAAACAATGTTCTAGAAATTTTATAATTCGTTTGTTGCATAAATTCCTCTTCCGGAAGCACTTTCTTTGGATCACGTTTTTTTCTGATGTCTAAAAATTAGCTTTACATGATTGCCACTTCCACTCCGGAATACGAAAACAAGTGCAATAACTTACCCCGAGTTCATGTAAAAAAGAGACAACTCAGCTAAATGAACTGTTATGAGTAACATGCTCAGTACCTGACTCAGCAACTTGAATGCACCATCGCACCAGAATATCCCACGGCAAAAGCACTATCGTCGGAAGCGCAAATCGCTGCTCCTAATCGGATTCCGCTATATTTATTATCCGATCGTAAAAATATCTCGACACAAAATATAACCTCTTTTAGCGCCCGACAGCCCGACTTCTGCTTCTAACAGTGACAAGTTGAAATTAAATTTGTTAAACGGTAAATCCCTTCGCTAATATATCCAGCCCCATCACACACCCACTCCCATTCCCCTTGTTCCCGCTCGGAATGGCACGACTTTCATATGTACTTTCATCCGGGAACGAAGGAGACTCTAACTTCCACTTCGATTGGTTTCTCTCGTATGAGGCTACTGTTGACGAGCCCCGGAACGCCATAGGCATGATGATGAGGATGATGATGATGATGCTGGCAATGGCGATGGTGAGCTTTATGGTTCGCTTTTATGATGTTTGCCTTACTCTTGTTCACCCAGTAAGTAGTGTCTGATTATGGCGAAAGGCACGAGGAAAATCTTAAAATACATAAACATATATCTATGGTTTGCTGGTAGAAGATATCGAGGTACGCGGCTAAGAATCCGAGTACGCGGCAGCGGGGGTTTGAGGAAATTTCTCAAATATTTGCTTTCTATTAAGGGGAAAGATTCCCTTTTTATGGGTTGTTTTATTTCGTTTTTCAATAGAATTTCCTCGGGAAATTGATTGCTGTCTCAACTCAATGGATGTTTGGCAATTATCCAAATGATACGGCATAAATACAGGCTGACGGTAATAAATATTATATGGAGCTAGTGATTGCACATCGAATAGTTAATCCAACCAGTGGGTAAAGTAACTGCTAACCGGATAGGTTAAGTTTTATTTTATTGGTAATACAATAAGCAATTGCACACCCAACTGTCCTGCCATTATGAAAGTTAATAGGTGGATACTGTTACTGAAAAGGTTTACGGTAACGGTTACGATCATTTTTGCTCTGAATCGAGCGCAACAAATGTTACATATAAAATTCATTATCAAAATTTATGGTCGATGGTAATTTATAACGGAGCTCGGATTGTAGTTTACTCATTCGAAACCAAATTATATATTCAAAAAAAAAAAAATGTATCGAAAAAACAGCTCGAATAAAGTAACAAAAGTTTGTTTTTAATTTTTAGTCTTTTTCGCCCCCCGTTGAACAACCACAAAGTTAATTAAACCGGACTAAAATAAACGAAATAATGAGAATAGCAATCTTTTTTCATGGTTTTCATGTACTGACACAGTAATATTATGTACCTTTCTCTCCATAATGGGTATTGAAAACCGCACAAGTAATATCCGATAAAAAACACAACAAAGGCATCCAATTATCGGCCAAATAGTTTATTTTCTTCTATTAGTAAACGTTTTGAAAATGGTGATGATGATGGAATGATGTCTGATTTAAACGAGAATATACATTTTTTTTTGTCGAAGCAAATTGGGTTTCGCCTAGAACATTAACAGTCAGACGGTGTAGAACAGTTGTTGATACCACTCACGAATTGCACGATCAGGAAATTGTTCGAGCTACCTAGAGTTGCTTTGGTACCGATGAAAATAGCAATCAATAATGGGAAATACTTGGTTTTGCCACTTTTTGAAAAAAAAATTGTGACTTGTCCAAAAAAAACCTGTTTTAATCCATCTAACACACAGGCTGAAAAGTCCCGGACATAACACATAGATGGCACTAGTTTTATTGCAGTCACCTTTGTTTCAGTTAATACTAACCTTTAAAAGACGACTGTTAGAATTTCATTAATAGTTTGTGAGTTATAGTGTTAAGAGCGACAATACTTTTGTTATTTTTCAGAACAATGGATCGAATTTCGTGTTTTAATATCACACTGTTTCATGATGGGAAAAATGCCGTTCAAGCGAAGCATTGGCTTGAGAAGTGTTATGGAGACTCCGCTCCATCAGAAACAATAACAAAACGTTTGTCCAATTCACAAAATCGTTTTGAATAATACAAAAAGTGAAGTTGCGTGAGTTAGCTGACATCGTAAAGATATCGAAAGAACGTGTTGGCTTTATATTGCATGAGCATTTAATGAGAATGAGAAAGTTCTGTTCAAAGTGGGTGCCGCGTTTGCTCACTGTTGACCGAAAACCCCATGTTTGGCCATGTTTAAACGTAATCAACCGGAATTTTTGCATCGATATGTGACAATGAATGAAACATGCGGCTGCTCGGCCATCCATGGAAGTTGACCATCAATGTTAACTTCCCTCTCTGAGCAGCCTAGATAGCCGTGTAGTGTCGGTAGCGGTTTCCCAACTGGCTAAGAATAACGCTACGGTCCACCTGTACCGGTATAAGTCCACCAAACAGGTAAGCCGTGTGGCATCCGGCGAAATTATTTTTTACCAAGAATTGATCCACTGGTTTCCTGTTCCATGTCGTAAAATGCCACAAAAATAGGAACTCCTAAGTCAAGGTGTATTTCCGTGCCGATGGCTGAATGGCTGCAGGAGGTTAAACATTGCAGTCGTGAACGGAATATCTTAGGTTCTTCCTCAAGGTGGTGTACTATCCCCACTTTTATGGAACCTAGTCGCTGATGGTTTGTTAAGGAAACTTAATAACCTTGGATTTCCGACTTATGGTTTTGCCGACGATTATCATATATTGATGACCGGTATAAGCATTAACACTCTCTTTGATTTAATGCAACAAGCCCTGCGATCTGTTGAACAATGGTGTTGTCAGGTTGGATTATCTGTAAATCCGGGCAAAACATCAATGGTGCTTTTCACTCCTCGTAGGATAATTACAGGAGCTCGTCCGTTGCAGTTCTTTGGTTCAGAGGTCACTGTGGTCGATACGTCGGGGTTATTCTTGACTCAAAACTGAATTGGTCTGCTCACATTGACTTCAGGATTAAGAGAGCTTGTATGGCTTTCGGCCAATGCAGACGAGCTTTTGGAAAATCATGGGAACTCAAACCCAGATATATTCATTGGATCTACACAACTATTGTTAGACCAATTTTAGCATATGGTTGTCTTGTATGGTGGCAGAAAGGAGAAGTCGCGACAGTTCAGTCAAAGCTAAATCATCTCCAAAGGATGGTCCTAATGGCGATAACAGGAGCATTCACGACAACTCCTACTGCTGCTCTAGAGGCGCTACTGTGCATTAAACCACTACATGTGTTCCTAAAACAAGAAGCATTATCTTGTGCATACCGTCTTAAGGTTACAGGGCTTTGGAACAGTAACCCATTAGATTATGCTACCAGCCACACTCGCTTGTGGTCTCAAATGGTTACGTGGGATGAGTATTTACTCGCTCCTAGTGACCTAACTCTCACATGCAGTTTTCCTTTTAAAACATTCAATGTGAGCTATCCTCTTCGTTAGGAATGGTTGTCTGGTTGTCTGGAACGACAACTTGATGAACACATAGTTTGTTTTACGGACGGTTCTCTGTTGAATGGTCGTGCTGGTGTGGTGTCTACTGTCGTGAAATGAGGCTGGAGCAGTCTCATTCACTTGGTAGATACTGTACTGTGTTCCAAGCAGAAATCTACGCAATTCTGTGTGGAGTACAATCGGCACTTCAGCAGAGGATCTGTGGTAAACGAATTTATTTTTGTTCCGACAGTCAGGCAGCCTTAAAAGCACTCAGTTCGAATGACTCACGGTCGAATCTAGTGATCGCATGTCGAACTCAAATTGAAGACCTCAGCATTTCAAATGCTGTTTACTTCTTATGGGTACCCGGCCATTCTGGTATTACTGGAAATGAATGGGCTGATGAGTTGGCTAGAGCTGGTGCAACGAATGATTTCGTTCTTCCTGAACCAGCTTTACCACTTTCAACTAGTTGGATAAAGCACAAGATACGTTCTTGGGCTGCCTCCAAACATGCCAGCTACTGGCGCAGCTTGCAAACTTGCGCTCAGACAAAAGCATTTCTACCAGATTTAAATCTGAAAATGTCAAAGTGTCTACATCATTTCTCCAAGTATCATTGAAGTATTTTGGTCAGAGCTCTGACTGGACATTGCAAACTCAATTATCACATGGCTACTATTCAACGTGCTGAGTATTATTCGTGTGATTTGTGTGAATGCGATTATGGTACTTCATATCATCTGATATGTAACTGTCCCGCATTGACGCAGCTACGTATCCGGGTTTTTGGTTCTCCATACATGATTGAGTCTGTGTATGCGGAGCTAAAATTGAAGGATATTCTCTCGTTTCTCACCCAATGTGGTAAGGAGCTATAGTCAGAAGGGTTCATCGTTCTTCCTGGAGTGAATGAATCCCTTCTGTATTCACCTTAAATAGGGTTTAGCAGATTGTTTGGCATCCTTTGGGGGGTACCGAATTTACTTCTGCTCGTACATACTGCGAATCGTTCTGCATTTTTCCGGGAGTTCAGAATGGTGTCGCTTTTGTAAGATCTCTAAATCCTCTCGGGGGTTGGAGGTTTTATTAACAGCAGACTGTTCGGGACCTCGTAGAGGTTCAGAATTTCCTTCTGCTTCCACTAAATGTGATCCTCAGCAGATTGTTCAGCATCCCTTAGGGGTGCAGAATTTACTTCTGCTTTTATGTGTTTTTGTGTCGTCAATTTTTCCCATCCTCCTAGTCCAACCCTTACCATTTCCTTTCAATCCTTCCCTCTTATATATCCGGAAAATGATGCTAAAAACAAATTGATGGCAAGGCACAAATCTCCAAATATCAAGGGGAACGTGCCATTTGAGCCAATTTGTTCTGATTCCTGATTTCTGATTCCACTCCGGAATCAAAACGATCGTCATCTTAGCGGACAACAACTGGTGAACCTTGTCCAAAGCGCAACTATCGGCTGGAAAGGTTATGTCGTCGGTCAGTATTTTGGGCAGACGCGTACACAAATGCGACAGCGAGAGCGCACCGAAAATGTGTGTGTCGCATATTAATTCTGTGAGCGTGAGCGCCGAGTCAAAGAGCAAACCAAAAGCGTGTACGAGATGCGTAGCGAGCACATAGATACGGAAGGTGCTGCTTGAAGTTTCAGAGCATCGCATTTTCTTCTGCGCGGTCTCACGAGACAGCACACGAGATTTTTTATGAGCGCAGCTTGTGCGCGATGTGAGCCACAATAAGAGCTGCCCACTTGAAGAATATGACTTCCTCGTTTGCTCGATTCTGGAGGCCGCAGAACAAGCCCAAACCAAACGATTTCTTGGCCCATCGTCTAACAGAAGGCCTCCAAATCCTTGGTGGGACAAAGAGTGCTCAGATGCTAAGCACGCAAAACAAAATGCTTTTAAGACGTTTTTAAAACGAGGAGGAGGAACTCCTCAGAATTTTGAAAAATTCTTGACTTTAGAAACCAAGTACAAGAGCATACTTCGGGTCAAGAAATGTAGCTATTGGAGACATTTTGTCGGAGGTTTGTCAAGAGAAACCTCAATGAGCACTCTTTGGAAAACGGCCGGACGAATGAGGAATCGTAACGTAGGAAATGAGAGCGAGGAATACTCGAATCGATGGATATTTGATTTTGCGAGGAAAGTTTGTCCAGATTCTGTTCCTACGCATAGCATTATTAGGGAATCTTTTCCAAATAATGGTTCCATTGATAGCCCCTTTTCAATGATGGAATTTTCCATTGCACTCATGTCTTGTAACAATAACGCACCGCAGCATACGCAGCGTTCGAACGCTTGTTTGGGTTTGCTGTTTGAGAGATGAAATTTGTCAGGCTGAGTTTTTGCCTTTCTCATATAGAAAGGCTACACAATCACTGCAAAACCGGTTTTCACAAACTTAGATTCAAATGAAAGATCTCATGGTCGCATACAAAGTTTCTGAATTTCACTAGAATCCGGCTTCTGGTTCCGGAATTACAGGGTTTTATGCACAAAAAATGTTAAAATAATGTCACTTACTTTTCTCGGAGATGGTAGAACCGATTTTCACAAACTTAGATTCATATAAAAGGACTTATGGTCCCATGCAAAGTTCCGGAATTTTATTTAGATCTAATTTCCTCTTCCGGAATTATAGGGTGATATGCTTGAAAAAGTGAAAATAATGTCACTCACTTTTCTCGGAGATGGAAGTTATTAAGATGCCATAAGAATATCCCAATTTGCATTCGGATCAAATTTGTTCCGGAGATAGGATGCTCGGTATGAAAACGTGAATATCAGGAATATGTATTTGTATCAATCAGCTTCAGTACCTCACATCTTTTTAGCAGTCGCGATGAAAGCTTCCAGAAACAATCTAATTTGATAATATGAGAGTTTGCAGCGGAACGAAAGCAAACGCATCCATATTACAACACTGAAAGTATCGTTGTCCGATTCAATTCTATTAGATCTTCCGGATGAGCACCCCACCAAGATCCTGTTATTGTTCGAAAAAAATTTACTCTTTGTTGACATTTTGTTATCAGATACCTAATGTGTCCTCCCCACGTGCATTTGGAATTAAACTACACCCAAAGGTATTTGAAAGTCGAAACCTTTTGGATCATTCTACCCATTATATGAAGCCGAAGCTGCGCAGGATCATGCTTTCTTGAAAAGACGACCAGCTCTGTTTTCTCCGCAGAGAATTCGATACCCAGATGAACAGCCCAAACAGACAAGTTATCTAAGGTATCTTGCAATAGCTTTGGGTCCAGTAACTGAAACCACGCCATCATCTGCCAATTGTCTTAGTGTTACTAGACACCTGTCAATGTCGTGTGAAAAATAAATGCACTTCTCTGACAAAAGGTTGTGCAAATAATTATTTATACCGCTGGAAGTCCATGTTGATGGAGCTTGTCTGAAAAAACATCAATGGAAACTGAATCAAATGCTCCTTTAAAGTCTAAAAATACGGATGCCATTTGTTGCTTTTGAGCGAAGGCAATTTGGATGTCAGACGAAAGCAACGCAAGGCAATCATTCGTCCCTTTATTTCTACGGAAGCCAAACTGAGTATTTGACAACAAACCGTTCGTCTCGACCCAAGTGTCGAGACGTCATAGAATAATTTTTTCGAACAATTTTCTGATGCAGGACAACATCTGGTTATGCTGGTTTCCCCGGCTTTTGAATGGCGATAACTTTCACTTGCCTCCAGTCAGGTGGAACAATATTTTGCTCAAGAAACTTGTTGAACAATTCCAACAAACGTCTTTTTGCGAGGTCGGGTAGATTCTTCATTAAGTTGAATTTAATTCTGTCTAATCCAGGAGCGTTATTGTTATAAGACATGAGTGCTATGGAAAAATCCATCATTGAAAAGGGGCTATCAATGGTACCATTGTTTGGAGAAGACTCCCTTATAATGCTATGCGTAGGAACAGAATCTGGACAAACTTTCCTCGCAAAATCAAACATCCATCGGTTCGAGTATTCCTCGCTCTCATTTCCTACGTTACGAATCCTCATTCGTCTTGCCGTATTCCAAAGAGTGCTCATTGAGGTTTCTCTTGACAAACCTTCGACAAAATGTCTCCAATAGCTACATTTCTTGGCCCGAAGTATGCTCTTGTACTTGGTTTTCAAAGTCAAGAATTATCAGTTAGTGATTATATGAAACTACTTTGGGACTACTAGTCCCCGGTTTCCGCTTCCGAAAGCACCGGTAAGAGTGAAGAAAATCTCCAAAAACGGAACTCCCGCTGATTCCTTAGCAACGGTTTAGCCGTTTTTCACGATTTATGATTCAAATTAAAGCTCTCATTGTCTTCAAATATACTATGCAATTTCATCCTGATCCTACTTCCTTTTCCGAAATTATAGGACGATGAGTGTCAAAACATTCAAATTCAAAATGATGATGCCGGAGAACGGGTATAGCCTGATGGGTAAGTCGATGCCTTTCACGCTACCCACCTGGGCTTTGATTCCCAACCCCGCACATAGGGTCAGAAAACTTTTCTGGTCCGAAGAGGTGAATGACAACAATGTTAAAACAAATGACGAGGTGAATGACAACAATGTTAAAAGATAATGACGATGAAAAACTAATACGCGACGGTACGTGCGGCTTTGATCCATTCACAGCGTGCTTTGTTCAATTTCGTATAGCGTGCAGGGCTGCCACATTAAAATTTATATTTTTCAGGTGAAAAATATGTAAATTTTTATTCCTTTTATTCAATTTGTATCTACTTGTTAGTGTTATTACAAGATCATGAAAATGATGCTTTTCTATAAAAGTACACCTTTCTTATATAGAAAGTTTATGCAGTCACTTGAAAAAATGACTTGTGAAAATTTACCCAGAGGGCTATGTGCTCTATATTATTTGACACAGTTTATCGAGCTGATCAATGTATGTGGCTATGTGTGAATATGTGTCAAATAATGTCACTCATAAAAAAATCTCTTAATCCTGCTATTGAATTTCACACCGTCATTTGGTGCGACGAAGGGTAAAACTCTTTTAGATTTGACTTAAAACTGATTCAATTTGTAGGCTATATTAGTTACTCACTAAACGAACCAACTTCGGCTATTCCAAGTTTCTGGTTCCAGAAGTACCAGAAGTAGTAGTCAAAAAGTTTAAAACGAGACTCACTCAATTTTCACAGAGATGATTTGATCGATTTCCACAAACAGACTCAAATAAAAGTTCCTACAATCTTAAAGTTTGCTGTTTAATTTCATCCGGGTCCGATTTCCGGTTCCAGAACTATAGGGTAAATTGTGTTTAATCATTTAGTGCGACGATGCAAAATAAAGAAAAATTCTCATCAACTTGACATAACTGTTTACAATTTGAGAAGGTTATGTTAGTTTATATCCAAAGAAAGATTGAAAAAAAAAAATTTCTTCGCAAAATCTTCTGGTGATTTTTCTGAAAATATTAGTAATATGGGAAAGGCATCATTACACCACTAGGTGGATTAAAACAGGTTTTTATAATTAGATTCAATTTTTTTTTCTAATTATTGTTCATGTCAGTTGCCAAACGAACTGATTTCTATCGGTTTTTATTTCCCGGTTTCGAAAGTATCGGAAATAGTAGTGGAACTGACTTCATTCTTGTTCATTCTCATCGCTGATCGTTTGGTTCCTTTTGGCTTCCTAGTCGCGCTAAACATGTTTTGAAACGATTGTTCGCTCCGTAATTGAGTGTCTGAAGTAACAGTAAAATTTTGTTAAAGTTTTCAAAATAAAATACTGCATTTTTTTTCTATTTGATCATTATTAAAATTAAAATTAAGACTTACCGTAGCAACCGCCAGCTGCACGCCGAACGGGGACTCTCACCACCAGCAAATCATGTTTCATTAAGTGCTCCATCATAGAGCCAGTAGAGCCGTTCAAATTGGTAGGGTAATTGCATACAAACCACCAATCATCACATTTGCCCCACTCAGCAAAGGAATAATTAAAAAATGAAAATTAAAAATTTATAAGATTCCGAAGCCGCACCCACCAACAAACAGTTGGAAACCGCAATAAATTACTAATTAAATGACTTCATGTGCAACGCCGAACCAGTGCCGTGACGTGATCGAAGAGTGAGCTGCACTTTCGCACTGCCATCGTCGTCGGTGGGTATGTTCAAGGCTCAACCGGTAGTAGCAGCAGCAGCAGCAGGATATTTTTGCATTTGTTTTTTTTTTGCGTGTCCTGAACCCAGCCTTAATTGCACTGGCATACTGGATTCCCCACGGAAAACGATGCAATTCCGATGAAATCTGATTAAAAATTCAGTAGATTTGAATAATGATAATGTGAAAATGGCTTTTTGTCGTCGCCCGGCGCCACCCGCTCGCATTGCCAACCCTCCCTCACGCCAGTCGGACGAGATTCTTTGGCCGGGATAAGAGATCATTGTTTCGCTGTGTAATGAAATTAGCCTTCATCCTGGCAATGACTGTGATGTCAGGACAAAAAAAAGTGCATATCGTAACTGTTCTGGGGAGGAAAGATTTTTCAATCATAGCTCACGAACCGACGAAAATCGTTACGCCGGGCTGGGATGCATGGGGGCTCTTTTTTCGTACGTAATTCAATTACGTTTTTCATCAGACTTGTTCGCTGCTGGGTTGATTTTCGCTCGATGAAGTGCATCAATTAATCGGGAAAATGGATTACATATCTGCATTGTGTTGTTTGTCTGAAAATTTGGATCCTGAATAGCTTCGGAAAAGATTTCTCATTAGTCGCTCTGTTGACAATGCATTCTAAAAAGAATGCAAATTTCATACTCATTGTTGTTGCTAGGTGGAATTGCAAAATTTACGTCAGAAAAAACACCACCCACAATAATCCGAACAATAAATGTGACATCCTTTCGGTTAAGTTCTTTATACAGGGTTCGCCATGTAACATTTTTTTTGAACTAGCGGTTATTTCGACATTGGTAACTTAGTTTTCTCCTTCCGCTGAACGAAAATGGTTGTGTGTACGCTTGAGGAACGGGTGAAAATAGTGCAGTTTTACTTTGAAAATCAGCTTAAAGAAGACACCGATTTAAAAAAAAAACATCTTCTCGGATGAGGCACATTTTCATCTCGGCGGGTATGTTAATAAGCAAAATTGTCGCATCTGGGGCAGGGTTACCAGATAAACGGATTTTTCAGTATTCTACTGTTTTCCAAGCACATTGGTAAAATTTACTGAATTTTATAAGGATTTTGAAAAAAATACTGATTTCATACAGATTTTTAGGAAGTCTGTTTTTTCATAATATAATGATAGAGGAGTGTGATCAATCGGTTGGACAATCGGGCCGATTCCGGACGACAAATTTCACTGGGTTAAATCATTGAAAACATGCACAAGCTGAACTCAGTAGAACTAATTAACTCTTGAATTTCGAGAATTCATCCAAAGTTTGTAGTACATGTCATAATTTATTACGATAAGAACTCAGTCATTTGTTTCGAGACTGACATAATTTAACTACCTATCGATACGGAAACATTTAACTTAAACATTAATGGCAACATCGTTTCAGTATTTCAGCAGCGTGCTATGGAAAAATTGGTTTAAATTGACCTATGTTTTCACGAGCCAATCACAGCATGCCATAATGATGTCATCCTTTAGTCGCATTTGTCACTGGCTGATTGCAAACGAAACATGTAGCTTATCTAGTCAATTGGTGACAAAACAGAGTTAGATCAATTCGCCCGCTGGATAGTCACTTTTACGTGGTGTATGGATGCCATTTTTCGTCTGCTGCATAGCATGTTCGCTTGAGTATATTGAACACCAATCAGCTGTTGATTCTCCAGTAACTGGCAGGGCAATTTAGAACTATCGGCGATAGATTTTTCGTACCTAGTTTAAAGCGCTTGTATCTCGGTGATTTGTTGATGGGTTTGCCACATTTAACTTGATTCGAAAGCATTACTTGAATATTGTAAGTTTAAAATGAATTGATTTGTCGATGAGGTCGTGCGTATACGGGAAACTCAAATTTCGAGCGAAACGGTGGCTTGCTAATGGATTCAGTTCAAAGTTGTGTTATAAAGATAATCATAGATACTTCTTTTTCATAAAAATGTGCAATTGACGATGATATATTAGTAACTGAAGGTTCTAACTTCGTAAAATTAGCTTTAGTTCAGTATCATTTAGTAGAAAAACCATGTTTTCTATTGAAATATATGTATGAAACCAATCAGTAGAAAATGTGAAATTGTTAGAGGCCTAGGCGTAATTTTAGACTCAAAACTTCCTTTCGTGGAGCATTATAATACAAATACTCCTATGTTAAACGTTTCAGTCATACATTTCAGGGCTATTACACAATAAAATTATTATATACAATTTATGCCAAATTTGGGATACTACAGCATAGTATGGAACCCATGTACTTCCGTACACGAAGAACGCATCGAATATATCCAAAAACAATTTCTACTGTATGCGTTTCGTAAACTGAACTGGACTACATTTCCTCTTCCATCATATGAGGCTCATTGTATGCTCATAAACTTACAAACACTCGAAGAACGCCGCAAAGCTACAATGCTTTATTTTATCAACGACATTGTTTCTTAACAAGTACTGAATTATTGCTATCACAACTAACATTTCATGCTCTTAGCCGCCTCTTAGAAGCCGTCAAATATTCTCGGAAAATATATAAGACAATAATAATAAACCCGTTAACATTATGATGCGCTTTAACAACGAAAACTACCAAAAAATTTATCTAATTATATCCAGAAAACAAATAAAAGAAAAATTGAGACCAAATCGTAGAAATAATAGTAGATAAGTAACTTATGTTACTTTTTTTTTGTAAATTTGGAAAAATGCCTTCACTGGTTGTCTATTTTTCAAATTTAAATCTGTTAATGGGAGAGTTGGAAAATTGCATTTTAATGTCACCATGATCGGTCGTGTTCCGTACACAACCCTGTAATTTTTTTGTATTAAAAAATATTCTTCGAAAGCTAAAATAAAACGCCCTTACATAAATTACGCAACAATTGATATAAAAAAATGTAATAGATGTAAAACAAGTTATACGGATTTATACAGATTTGTTCTCCTTCGACACAAGATGGAATACAAATATTCAGTGCACACGATCTGGCATCGCTGATCTGGGGGACGGAAAATCCGTTATCATGGAGAAGCCGATGCACCTCATAGAGTGACGGTTTGGTGCGGATTTTGGTCTGGCGGCATCATTGGGCCATTTTTATTCGAAATTGAGGCAGGAACCGCCGTCACGATCAATGGCGAGCGCTACCGCGCCATGACTAGCGATTGCTTCTTCCCTTGCCGTTACTTGAAGAGGAAGACTTGGACACCATTTGGTTCCAACAAGACGACGTTCCGTGCCACACATCCAATACTACGATCGATCTTCTGCGCACAGTCTTCGAAGATCGAATTATCAGTCGAAATTCGGATGTCGTTTGGCTGCCTCGGAGCTGTGATTTGACGCCGTTAGACTATTATCTTGAAGGACAACATTCGTGCAGTCATAGCTGAAATAAAGCTGCATACAATCGAAAATGTACTAAAAAACTGGACTGACCGTATGGCGTACTGCAAGGCCAGCCGAGGCAGCCATTTGAATGAAATTATATTCCACAATTAACCGGAAGGATTGTACTTTAACATGAAAAAATAAATTTGGAAATTGGATGAACCGTTTGTGTTTTATTGCATGTTTGAAAAAAAAAACAGTTACATGGCGGACCCTAAGAATTTGTTACACGTGGCTTTGACATGCCATCCACTCATTTGAGTCTCAGTAATCGGTGAGTGCGAAAATGTGGATTTTCTTGTTCCAGAGTTTTTGGGTTGTAGAATATATTTCCTGGAACAAATTATGTACGATGGGTGTTTCTTCCTTTCTCATATAGAATGGCTATGCAATCACTGTGAAAATCAACTTTTTACCCGAGGCCCGGAACGAAAATATGCACTCACTTTTCTCAGAGATGGCTGAACCGATTTTCACAAACAAAGATTCAAACGAAAGGTATTATGTTCCCATAGCTTGCTATTGAATTTCATTTGAATGTGACTTCCGGTTTCTAAGTTATATGGTAATATGTGAAAATTAAAGAAAAAGTTTACACTCAATTATCTCTGGATCAACTAAACCGATTTTCGCAATCTAAGATTCATGATGAAAGGTCTTATAATATCCTAAAAATTTGTAGAACATTTTATCTGGATCCGACTTTCGGGTCCGGAACTAAAGCGTGATAAGTGGAATTAATTACCGATTTTATTAGTATTTTTCCACGAACGATGGTTAAAAACAGGTACAAATCCCATAAAACTGTCCGATAAATTCTTCTAGTTTGCAGAGATTGTTAGTTTGTTGGCATGAAAACCTAATTTGGCACTACTGGTCCCCTTTTTTCCTGTTCCGAGAGCACCGAAAGTGGAGAAGAAAAACTCCTAAAACTAAATTCACTTCGATTTCTCTGCGTTGCTCTGCAAACTGATTTTCACAAATCTTGATTTGAATTAAAGTTCATACTGTCTTTAAAGCTACTGTGAAATTTCATACATTCCCCAGTTACAGGGCGATGAGTGTCAAAGTTTTCAAACTCGCCATATAGAGTGACAATATGTACAACACCGAAAGAAGAAGAAAACACAAAACTAACAAGGCGTGCTTTGTTCTATTTCGTACACGCTATGAAGAAATCGAAAATGTTACGGATGTCTGCTACTGGTGTGTGATATTGGTAAAAGACGGTGCTGCGGTTGATAGAAATTCGGAATAATAATAATAATAATAATAATAATAATAATAATAATAATAATAATAATAATAATAATAATAATAATAATAATAATAATAATAATAATAATAATAATAATAATAATAATAATAATAATAATAATAATAATAATAATAATAATAATAATAATAATAATAATAATAATAATAATAATAATAATAATTATTATTATTATTATTATTATAATAATAATAATAATCCTACTGCATGTTTTGCCGTTTAGCTTGACTTACATATGTAACAGAAACGCAGGTTCGTTTCGTTTATTAGATTTCGTTTAATTGGTTTAATCGAAATGAACATGAGATAGTAAGTATAACTTTAACTACGTTCACAACTGTAACGTATGTAAAACACACTGTTTCGAATTGATAACAAGAATTCTGCTTTATTTCGATATGTCTTAACTTATATAACTTCTCTCTCTTAGATTTATTCTGGTAGGGGAAGTTAGACTTTGCGTTTCAATTTCGGTTGGTTCCAAATTAATCACCAATGAGGTTTCAGTATCGCATAGTGTGTATAGTAGCCATTATGGATTAAGTAAACGCGAGAGGGTATTTACGTGTATAGTGGTCAAAGCGTGCGCGTGAGTGTGTGGTAAGGAAAGAGAGGGCGAGAGCGCGTCTAATGAGCGGGCTGCTCGTTAGTTACCTGAGTTCTAAAGATTGCTTTCGCTGTTCTTGTTAATGGTTCCATATAATGAGTCATGCGTCGCGATTTGAATGTAGGTCTCGTGTTTGTAAGCATACGTTGTTGGTATCAAATATCTGCTTCGTATGTGTTATGAAGCTTTAGTCGTTTCATGACCTCGTTTCGTAGTCGATGTCATAATATCGTTGAATTTAGTTGCTGATTTGAGTTTACCTTTATGTTTATAGGAAATGTATGTCGTTTGAAAATATCTGGTTCTTTCTAAAGTCTTTTGGGAAATGTACGGTTCTTTCTTGAGTCTTTGAAAAGTGTCTTTGGGAATGAATTCTTGAAGCGTTTCTTGGGAAAGTATGTATAGATGAAAGTTTAAGATGTTCATATCACAACTGTTCCAATTTGTAGGTCATATTTGTTGGTAGCAAACGAATCAACTTCGGCTATTCCGTTCATCTGAATCCGGTTTCGGAAGAATTGGAAATAGTGATAAAAAAACTGCAAAAAGGATCTCACTTACTTTTCTTGGAGATGGCCAAATCGATTTTCACAAACTTATAGGTTGAAAAGAAACGTCTTACCGTTTCATACGGAATTCCTTAATTTGTTGTGGATACTACTTTCGGTTCCGGAACTACAGGATAAACAGGATTTATAGAGTTTGTGTGATTAGGTCCGAACAAATTTTCCTATTTCTATTCAATAAACAGTTGTTTTTGCGAATTTCACGGTTATATTTATGAGTAATGAGTAATATGAGTAATGAGTAATATGAGAAAGGCATCATTACACCACTAGGTGGATTAAAATAGGTTTTTAAGACCATAGATACTTTTTGCACAACTTAGATATCGCCGGTTTAAGTGACGGTGTACAATACTCAACACACTTTACCCTATAACTCCGGAACCAGAAGTTGGATCCGGATGAAATTCAGGAATTTCGTATGGGACCGTGAGACCTTTCATTTGAGTTTGAGTTTCATAAGTTTGTCAAAATCGGTTCAGCCATCTCCCAGAAAACCTAGTGAGATTATTTGACACATGCACACACACACACACACACACACACACACACACAATTTCTACTAGTCGGTTTTTCAAGTGATTGCATAAAGGACTATTCACACATATTCGGTCCGGTTCAGTGCCGGCACGACACCGTGCACGGACACTGATATAATTTCATTCGTTTTCTATGCGCGCATTCACACCTATTCGGCACCGTGCCGTTTCAGTGCAGCTCGCCGTCAGTGTAGCGTCCGTCCGGCAAACTCAAATTCGTCGTCACCGATATTTTTTATTTTCACTGAAGTCGGTATGTCATTGCATTGGCTGTGCCGGAACGGAAACAGCACGGAAACGGAACGGAAGGGTTCCGATAAAAAAAAGAACACTGACGGCGCACTGAAGGCACTTTCACTGAACCGCCACGGAACTGAAATGTGTGAATAGTCATTAACCTTTCTATATGAGAAAGGCCAAAATTGTTTTTCAGTTATTTATGGTTATCTCACGTTGTTGAAAATTTAATCACAAATTCCTGATCATATTTCCGATAGCTCGTAGAGCAAATTATGTTGTTGGGTTAAGTACATCAAGAGATATTCGCGATAAAGCTCTGCCCATTCTTGTACAGGGTAAATTTTGAAAAGGCGCCCCATAGTAAAGTAGGTCGAATTCACGACAATACTTGGCCCCACTCCACTTGGCAACTAGATAACATTTTCAATTCCAAAAGAAGCACGAAAGAGGGGTTTTTTTCTGACTAAACTGCCGGCATGTACATGTATTGGAATGACGGACCCGGCATAAAATCCATTCATCGCCGGTATTCTTTGTTTTGTTGTGTTTTCGCTCCGTACCGGCGCACAGTGATGCCTCTCCGTACAAAAGTTGACAAAAACCAAAAATACGTCGATAAACGTCAGCTGGATGATTTTTTATTAATGATTTGAAGTCTCTGAATATATTTCCGTCTTGATAATATATGAAAAAATATTCGATCCACCTAGAAGTGACATGATGCACCGTTCGCTGCGCTGGAATTTTTCACTGAAAAAGTCGCCAATGATTGCTAGATCTACGATTGATGTTTGGCGCTCAACGAGTTGCATAAGTGCTTGGCCGTCGAAGGGAAGAATACTAGATCGTTGAAAAATTTGTTTGGCGCGCAACGAATTGTTTTGTGTAAATATGCATACTTGATTTATGTGATTATTCATTTCGAGCCACGTGCCTAATTGAGTATCAAAATTAATGATGTTTTGGCTTGAGAAAATTTAAACTGACCCAGGTTAGTTTCATCAAACACTTTTAACGAAACGGTGTTAGTTTCGAACTTAGTAACTAGGATCTAAGCAAACCTGATATAAAAACCAGGAGAAACAGTTCTGATATCGTTCACCAGTTAATGGATTATGTGTAATGGAGTCATATGAATAATATTGGTCATTGTGCGCGTAAGTTTAACAAATTAGTACATTTTTGAATGAATCAATGAAAGGATCGTGCAGTAGAAGTGCCAAGGTCAAACTAAGAGACTTTACTTGCATTTTACTGATTAGATATAAATGTTCAAGATGATTACCGTAATGGATTGAGACTGCAATTTTATATTTCATATTCTAAGAAGAATATTCGAATTGGTTAGATCAATATCAACTTAAAATGTAAGCGTCGTCTCACCAAGCCACTAAAAGTTCTTTAGCACCAAAAAATTTCCACTACCTGTGGCACTTATTGGCAACTTGAACGCACATAAAAATTTCTGAGAAAACTTTCTCACTGCTTAAAAGCTGTATAAGGAACTGCTTCAAAGTTTGTTCTGCTGCGTCGGGTGAACATTCAAGTATGAGTAATTCTTAAGCCAAATCTTTATTTATGAAATTCTGGTTACTTGGACTAAATACAAAATGTAAATATATCTTACTCTACCGAATGAACAACCCTAGAAGAGAAACTCTTCAACATTATGTTAAGTTTATCAATACAAAAATCTGATTATTGAGCTTTTTTTATCGATTACCGAAAGCAAGAATCACATCTGGAAGAGAAAACGTGACACCTTATATCCTTCATGTCGAAGCCATTAGAAAGGGAACTCTGTTCAGTGCATTGACTCAAAGGATGAGATGACAATGTGTGCATTTGCTTAAATTTGCTTAACAGAAGTATTTTACATTTTCACATTAATTTTTGGTGATATTTCTCTTTGAGCTAAAGCGAATGTGTGTCGAATTCCGTTGATTGTAGGTTAAGTAATCAGAAAAATAATGGAGAGAAATGTTAACCACTTAGAGCAAATTCAGCAGCTGCAAGCTTCATATGGATGTTTGATAATGTAAATGAAACTGAAACAAACGTATCCCCAGCAATCAGTTTTAGTTTTATCTATTCGACCAGTTCTACTGTCAAATTTAAAACTAGTATACACTGCCGTTCTATTTTTTCTATATTTGAAACACAGATAAAACGCTGCTGGGGCTGCCAGTTTATTTTGTTATAATTTCTAGATTTAAATTTTAATACTGACATAAATTATGCATCTAGAATTAGAACACTCCTGAATATGCCCTTAGTCGTTTGACAATTCGGCTGTCCAAAAACATAAATTCGAACAAATAATTTTCAGACGAAACGAAGTTCGACGGGTCAACTAGTAGATGATAATGCCTTAAAAGTGAGTGTGTACAGTGCCTAACGAATTGTCAACGCCGTTCTTGTTGTTGTTCTTGTTTTCCTATTATTCACGTTCGAAAATGTCTGTTTATGTGCCCAATTCTCGCCATTTGCGGGAAGTTTTACTTTTCTGTTACAATTCGCAAAAAAATGCAGCATAAGTGCATCGAATGCTCTCAGAAACTTACGGTGAAGCTGCTCTGAGTAAAATAACGTGTCGGGAGTGGTTTCAACGTTTCAAAAATAGTGATTTCGATGTCGAAGACAAACATGGTGGAGGAAGAGAAAAAACCTTCAAAGATGAACAACTAGAAGCATGGCTTGATGAAGAGCTCTAAAAACCGGGTGAAACCATCACAGGAGATCGCTACCGAACGCAACTGTTGCGCCTTAGTCGCGCGCTAGAAGAAAAGCGGCCACAATATCAAGAGCGATATGACAAAGTCATCCTCCAACACGACAATGCTCGGCCTCACATCGCAAAAGTGGTCAAAAAGTACCTGGAAACGCTGAAATGGGAAGTCTTGCCCCACCCGCCGTATTCCCCAGATGTCGCCCCTTCTGACTTCCACTAATTCCGTTCGATGGCACACGGCCTGACAGATCAACATTTTCAATCCTTCGAAGAAAAATGGATTGCTTCATGTATAGCGTCAAAAGAGGACTCCTTTTTTCGAGCCGGAATCCAAAAATTGCCGGAAAGATGGGAGAAAGATGTCTTGGAATAATACATCTGTAAGCACTTTTTCGCAATAAAGCTTTTAATTTTGGAAAAAAACGAAACGGAAGCAAAGTTGTACACCTGATACCAAATAAAATTTTTTCGAATACTTCCGCTTTACTAATAATAGTGGATTTTTATTATGTTAAAGTATCTTATCAAACTACGTAAAATGAAAAATGATGAAAAAATTACGCTGAGCAAACATGCATAAAGTGGTTTTCGTGGTTCGAATTTGGGAATTTTTATATGGACTACAAGAAAGTTCCGGAGAACATAAATGTGGTGGGATCAACTGGGCGCTATTTATTATGAGCTACTCAAATGCGTTTGGATAGAGTATTGTATGAAAAGCGGACCCAATATGAAGATATCTTCATGGCATAGTATTTTTTCTTCATGACAATGCAAGACTTTATGCTTCGAAAGTTGTAAAAGCTTATTTTTATATCCGCTGCAATGAAAAGTTCTGCCCAAGCCGCCTTTTTAACATGACATTGTTCCACACGGTTGCCATTTGTCCAATCCATGGCGCATAGCTTGTCTGGTCAGTTTCAAAAACTACGACACCACCAAAAATTGGATCGATTCATTTGTCGAATCTGAAATTTTTCAAACGTGGTATCCGAGTCTTAGTGGTGGTATATAACGATGGACTATACTTTGAAAAAAAAAAGGTACTGCAATGATACTCTCACTAAAAATAATGAAACTTTAATAGTTTATTCCAACGCCTGATAAATATAAATATTCTGATTTTATTTATCATAAAGCCGTTTATTTAAATTTTACTGACACCGACTTCAGTTACTAAAGTCTGGCCCTTGTTTCTGTGATTTTTATTGTCGACCCCGCAAACTATTGAAAATAACCTTTAATGTGCAGAAATGTGCAGGATCGCATAGTGTTTTCTGAAAAGTAGAGAAAAAATGCTATAAAATCAAATACTATCGAGCAGTGGCAGCCCTTCCCTACCTATCAATATGTATGTTGTTTCACTATCCGAAAGGGGGGTTTCTTTACCAGTTATTGAAATACGTTCAGTTAGTTCGAAGTGTAAGTACAAAAGTGAGCATTAGCTCATTTATTAGAAAAAGCGTAAAAGACAGCAGTGTTGCGCGCAGCGCTGATTTGTTTGCTGAATACACTCTAAAGTGTTAGTAATAAGAACTTAATATATAATAGCTCTTCCTCCTTAAAAAAAATGAACAATAATTCAAGCAACAACAAAACTCAAAAATATTCGATTCTAGGTTTTCTAGCTCTTTTCGAATGCCTAGGTAGGCCTGTTAGCGCTACCGGATCTGGTGGAAATTTTCGTTTCCTACTTAATCTAAAAATTTGTGTATCAGGATCATTCGACGGTTGGATAGCATTTCGATCTGGTATTTACCGGACATCGCTTCCATCTTGTGTTGCCAGTTGCCACTACAGGTTCTTCGACAGTCAGGATTGGCCGATCAGTCTTGACCACTCGCATCGAATGTCTTGGCTGATATGGCGAACCTGGTTTATTCGTAACGATTCTTATTTGGCTTCGATGAACCGTAGTAGTCGCCTCGTTTCCAACCATGATCTGCAATAAATGTTTAGAGAAACGTTTCAGAACTGATGCCTTAATCCATTTTCCACGTATATGAGACATATTGTGTTTATACCACACACTATCTCCTGGTGTCAGAGTATCTATTAGATCAGGCAGATCCGCCTTATTGTCATGATCAGATTTTGTATCATCATCATTTAGAGTATAAGTCGCTAACATTTTTTCGTAGTGTTTCTTAGGGTTAACCAAATCGATTAATATTTTTGGAGTATAAGAAAATACTTTTTCAGAAGGAAAACTGCCCTCCATCGTCATATTAAGGTTTCTATAATTTATTAGGAATAGATCTATCTGATCTTCCAAATTCAATCCTAACATTCCCGGTTCCAATAAGAACTTTTTAAGAACATATTTTACCGTTCTTATCAGTCTCTCTGCCTGGCCATTACTAGCAGGATTATATGAAGGACTGTTTGATACTTTTATACCCTGTCTTTCCAGAAAACTTATAAAGGAATGCGAGTTGAACGGATGACCATTGTCAGATACTAAAACATCTGGTAATCCAAAACGAACGAAAAATTCAATCAGTTTCATGGGGACGTGTATAGTGTGATGGGTAAGTCGATGCCTTTCACGCAGCCCACCTGGGTTCGATTCCCAACCCCGCACATGGGGTCAGAAGGTTTTTCTGGCCCGAAGAGGTGAATGACCTCAAGGTTAAAACCTCTATAATCGAAACAAAAAAAAAATCAGTTTCATTAAAACTTCTGGAATACTGGTTCCTTTGCTTATAATCTCTACCTCCACCCGTTTAGAGAAATCTGGTGTCCATTTTGAAATAATTTGTTGCTTTGTAACATTTGCCATACTTGCACAAACATAACAAGCAGCAAAAAACCTTTCAATAGTAGAGCTTAAACCATTCCAGTAAACTATGCGTCTTTTAATTTTTACGTCACCAGTGTTACTTCTATTTGCCAATTTTATTATATCGGTTTGATTATTTTTTTAAATAATCACCCCAGCTTGAAATCTAGTCGCAAATACTGAATAAATGTTCTCATTATCGAAAATCACCATTGACTTATCAAAATACTTCAAAACTTTCTGTTTCAAAAGAAAACGAACGTCATATGCTGATTCAATTTTTGGAACGATACTTTTTCCAATCGAATCAGTTCCAAAATTGTGGACCGAATCAGAAAATGGAAAATTTAAATCAGTAATCAATTGTGTATCTTTGTAATATTGTTCACTGGCATCCAATCGTCCAGGAAATAATTTCTCCAGTTGGGAAAGAAATCATCCAACAATGGTCGGCCCAATAATGGAATAAACTGATAACTACAATCAAGGACCAATAATCGCAATTTAGCTTTTCTTCCTTTATATTCAACCTTAACCTTAACTTCCCCAGATATCTTCAATCTGGAACCATTTATCACTATCAGTTGTTTAGAGCATTTAAATAAAGGAAGGTTGAATTTAGAAACAAACAAATCTTTTCCAATTACTGAAACAGAAGAACCACTGTCAACTACCATCTGTACAGGAATATTTTCAATATTAACATCCAATAAACACGGATTGCTTATCTTGTTTATGGAAGAAACGTTCATACACTGTAAATCACCTGAGATATTAGCATCTGAGTCCGAATCTTGGATCCTCAAGCTATCTAATGGTTCTGCTAAATGGTTTGCACTGGTACTAGCTTCCTGTGTGTCAACACTATTAACCGTCTTGCCGCACTCGTTCTTCCACTTGTAGCATTTCCTTCGCACATGTCCTCTACGTCCGCAATGATAGCAGATACGCTGATCAATCGGCCATTGTTGGTCGTCCATTTTGTATTGACTACGAGCTGAACTAGCCGACGAACCACGATGTTCAAAACGCTGTGAGTGAAACTGTACTCTCTGACTATCTTCCGTTGGTCGTATTTCAGACCGAACACCAAGCCGACTTTTTACTGAACCGCGAAAATTTTGCTGAGCCTCCCTCATCCGTTGAATAACCGCACCTCTACCTTGAGTCAAAGGGTACCTAGTGTCCAGTGAAGCTACCAAATCGGCATCGCTGTTCGTTAAAGCTTTTGAATGAGTAACCGCCATTTCCCACGTAGCGATAATAACTTGGAGCTATCCTCCGTAAAAAGACGATGCTTAAGCGAGCCATCAGACAACTCAATCAAAATACGATCAAGAATAAGACGATTCTGTTGATCCCCAAATTCGCAATGTTCCGCTTGGAGTTTTAACGAAAATATAAAATCGCTTGCCGATTCTCCCGGTTGTTGCACCTTTGTGCCGAAATTAAATCTTCGGAGCAAGACTGAATCAGTTTTGTCAAGTCTCTCCTTAAGTTTTTGCACTAATACATCGTACGACACTTCATCCATCATTGCTTCTGTGGGGTAGAGTTTTTCTGCCATACTGAACAAAAAATCTACTTCCAAGATGAACATCTGATCCTTTTTGCCTTTCTCATATAGAAAGGCTATGCAATCACTGTGAAAATCGACTTTCGAACGGAGCCTCGGAGACCCATAGTGTTATATACCATTCGACTCAGCTCGACGAACTGAGCAAATGTCTGTGTGTGTGTATGTGTGTGTATGTAACAAAAATATGCACTCACTTTTCTCAGTGATGGCTATACCGATTTTCTCAAAAAAAGATTCAAATGAAAGGTCTCATAGTCCCATAGCCTGCTATTGAATTTCATTCCGATCCGACTTCCGGTTCCGGAGATATAGGATGATATGTACCAAAAAAGTGGAAAAAACATGCACTCACTTTTTTCAGAGATGGCTGAACCGATTCTTACAAACTAAGATTCAAATAAAAGGTATTATGGTCCCATAGCTTGCTATTGAATTTCATTTGAATGTGACTTCCGGTTCCGGAGTTATATGGTAATATGTGAAAATTTGAGAAAAAGTTTACACTTAATTATCTCTGGAACAACTTAACCGATTTTCGCAAACTAAGATTTAAATGAAAGGTCTTATAATATCCTAAAAATTTGTAGAACATTTTATCAGGATCCGACATCCGGTTTCGGAACTAAAGCGTGATAAGTGGGAAATTACCAATTTTATTAGAACGATGATTAAAAACAGGTACAAATCCCATAAAACTGTCTGATAAATTCTTCTAGTTTACAGAGCTTGTTAGTTTGTGGGCATGAAAACTTAATTCGGCACTACTGGTCCCCTCTTTTCCTGTTCCGAGAGCACCGAAAGTGGAGAAAAAAACTCCTTGAACTAAGTTCACTTCGATTTCTCTGCGATGCTTGAACCGATTTTGACAAATCTTGATTTCAATTAAAGTTCATACTGTTTTTAAAGCTACTGTGAAATTTCATCCAGATCCGACTTACGGTTCCGCAGTTACAGGGCGATGAGTGTCAAAGTTTTCAAATCGCCATATAGAGTGACAATATGTACAACACCGAAAGAAGAAGAAAACAAAAAATGAACAAGGCGTGCTTTGTTCTATTTCGTACACGTTGTGTGGTGATGTCAATAATAATAATAATAATAATAATAATAATAATATTAATAATAATAATAATAATAATAATATTAATAATAATAATAATAATAATAATAATAATAATAATAATAATAATAATAATAATAAAAATAATGGTCCTATTACATGTTTTATGCTGTTTAGCTTGACTTACATATGCAGAAGTAACAATAACGCAGGTTCGTTTCGTTTGTTAGATTTCGTTTAATTGGTTTAATCGAAATAGAACATGAGACAGTCAGTATAACTTTAACTACGTTCACAACTGTTCCAATTTGTAGGTCATATTTGTTGGTAGCAAACGAATCAACTTCGGCTATTCCGTTCATCTGAATCCGGTTTCGGGAAAATTGGAAATAGTGATTAAAAACTGCAGAAAGGATCTCACTAACTTTTCTTGGAGATGGCCAAATCGATTTTCACAAACTTATAGGTTCAAAAGAAAAGTCTTACAGTTTCATACGGAATTCCATAATTTGTTGTGGATACTACTTTCGATTCCGGAACTACAGGGTAAACAGATTTTATAGAGTTTGTTAGATTAGGTTCGAACAAACTTTCCTATTTCTATTCAATAATCAGTTGTTTTTGCGAATTTCACGGTTATATTTATGATGTAATAAGTAATATGAGAAAGGCATCATTACACCACTAGGTGGATTAAAATAGGTTTTTCATTATCTTTAACTTTGTTGACACGAAAATGAACCGTTGAACGTTTAATCCACGTAGCAAAAGATTGGCCCTTGCGGTAAGGTTCAATATTAGGAGTCACCACGTAAGACATATTTGCTAAAATTCAGATCAAAATCAAACGTACTACAAATATCTATAAATTTTCAATAAACACAACAACTCTGAATCAGCAATTATAAGCTTTATAATCAAGTCAAGAACTAAAAAATATATTCGTTACTCACCGGAATAAACTGTCACTCACAAACCACGATACCAAAATTAAACACCGAGAAATGAATTTACTAAATTTATGTAACAGCAATTAATCTTCGTCGTCAGATTCCTCCTATTGTGTGAAAATGTGTCTAACTCTCAAAAAAAGAAGAAAAAAAACCCTTCTTAATCCACCTAGTGGTGTGATAATGCCTTTCTCTTCTTTCATAACAGTCTGTTTCATACTTTTATTAAATAATTTTGGAAACTAGTTTTGACACCAATTGATTCAGATTTATTCGAGTAGTTCACAAAAGCATGCTTCAGTGTTTATGTCACACAGTCAGCATCATTTTTCCAGACTAGTGCTTGACATTTGCGTTGCCTATTTGTATGAGAACAGTGATGCTGATCTAAAATAAGCCTTTTGAGTCCACTTAGTGGAATTTTCATATATCTTGAAAAATCACCATAAGGGGGAGTACATGAAATTTTCGAAATCGAAAAAAAATTTTTGATGCCAAAAGGCTTAGAATTGCATGAAACGTCGAGATTTAGTGTCATCTCGAAATTTTTTTTTTTTTGAAAAAGTCGACTTTTTGGGATTTAGAAAAAATATGAAAATTTTTCTAAGTCCCAGAAAGTTGATTTTCTCAAAAAAAATTTTTTTTGCGATGACACTAAATTTCGATATTTCATGCAGTTTTAAGAGTTTCGGCATAAAAAAAAAGTTCGATTTTGGAAATTTCATGTACTCCCCCCTATGGTGCTTTTTCAAGATCGAAAATTATCAAACCTGTACCACCGGGCAGCACCCCTTACGCATGTCCGATTTAGGTCAAATTTTGCATGAAGGCTTTTTTCGAGGTGCTTAAACTTTTGAGCACTAGAACTTAACGAAAATAGAAGTGATCCCAAAATTTTGGCACCCATATATATATATATATATATATATATATATATATATATATATATATATATATATATATATATATATATATATATATATATATATATATATATATATATATATATATATATATATATATATATATATATAAGAGCGGTAAAAATCAATGTGTTTTGTCGGTTACGTCACTTATTTCCATCATATATCTGGAACCAAAAGTCACAACCATTTGATCTTCGAACTTGATCAATGGCTCGACAGTAGCTTTCAAACGAGCCCAAGTTTGTTAAAATCGGTTCAGTCATCTCTGAGAAAATTGAGCGCGTTCAAATATCTTCTAAAAGTGCACACACACACACATACACGCAGACATTTTCCGATCTCGTCGAACTGAGTCGAATGGTATATAACACTATGGGTCTCCAAGGCTCCGTTCGAAAGTCGTTTTTTCCAGCAATTCTAATACCTTTCTGTAGAGAAAGGCAAAAACACTCATAGTACGGTATAAATTTTTTTCCAACATCAACTTGCTATGAAAAACATTTAATTGTTCTCAAAACTGACGCCGCGTGGTAAAAAAACAAAATGGCTGATCGCAATTAACAAAGAACGCTAACAATTTCCGAACAAAGCGGATCCACGAACAAAACCACCACACAATAACTTTGTCTACATAGAAAAAAAACACCACGCTTACCTAAAATGTCAATCCCGGAATAATCAGCAACCTCCGAAATCATCCAACAACCGACTCCGTTATTCCCGCTGCTATATGCAACCTTGAAACAGCTCACGCCGAAAATCCAACCGTTGCCGAAATTGCCTTAAGTTAAATTAAGAATTTAACTTTTACTTTCCCTCGTCGGCACTAATATGTATGTTGTTTCACTATCCGAAAGGGGGCTTTCTTCACCAGTTATTAAAATACGTCCAGTCAGTTCGAAGTGTAAGTACAAAAGTGAGCATTAGCTCATTTATTAGAAAAAGCGTAAAAGACAGCAGTGTTGCAGCGCTGATTTGTTTGCTGAATACACTCTTAAGTGTATGGAGTCTAGTCTATGGAGAGATTATTTTTTATTCAAAAATTTTTTTACTTTAAACTGTAATCCTTCATTTATCTGAGAATTCAAAAAAAAATAATACAGTGCAGGAAAAAAATAAATTTATTTTTTGAATTTCTGTCACCTTGGCATCACTGTGCGGTGGCCCACGCGTGAATTGGGTGAGCAAAAGCAACAGGAAGATCGAAGTGTGCTGATGGCAATTGAAATGAATCCAAATCGTTCCATTGATATGTCTTAGTGCCGATAAGCTAAATTGATTGATTTAGAGTGACTATAATCAGAGTGGCGACAGCTGTTCGTTTGGAATGACAGCTCCCAGTTCCAAACGAGCAAACGACCTGTCAATTCAATGTAAAGCTAATGGAATGTTTGGAATTGTTGCCAAAATTACGGAAGAGATGTCGTCACTCTGGTTATAGGCACTCTAGATTGATTGATTGATTTAGTTCATCAAGAGTCTAGAGTCCTTACGCGACAATCGAGTAATGTCATTATAAGTAGCCATTACATTACATTACATTTTGGTATGGTGATTTTTCAAATTACTGCCTTTCATTAGACATTGAATTACACTACTGGTCTTCGTCTAAGTGCCCCTATTGATTATGTTATCGTTAAAATAAAAATAGAAATGTATCATCAGTCTCATCAGTTTGTAGTTTCATTTTAGGTATCACTTCGTAATAATTCCATTGGAACTATTCTGTACATCGATGTCTACCAACAATTATTTTATGCCGGGACGAACGACTACGCACTTACTTCTGCAAAGAAACTCACGAAACACACACACGGTCAAGTTCGAGGGTGTATCAAAACAAAATGCAAATTTTTTGTGGTTGCTAGCATCATAAACTAGAAGAGTTATTGAGCATATCCCGCTGCGTCCCTCTTTTCCCTAACCTTGAGCATTTCGTTGATTCTCGTTTCGGTTATCGAGCTAAATTTCCGAAATTTTTATAGAAAAAAATGGAATTACTTCTGTTCCCTTTTCTAGATTTCTGTATAAAATGTTCAAAACGACGAATGTAACAATGAGAGATTCTCTTTGTTTACTTTCTTCTTCGATTATTACGGTACTCTTAGCAATCCTTATCTCCAACTATTTTCCGATAATCAGAACTAAAGCTATGATCTTTCAATCCGCACTGAAGAAAATTACCGAGAAAAGCAGGAATATTTCGCAATAATCGAAAGAGAAAGTAAACAAAGACCTGTCTCATTGTTAAATTCGTCGTTTTGACCATTTTATGCAGATTTGTTTATTCAGGAAAAAAAATCGCGATCGAGTAGCACGAACGAGGCGCGAAGTAGGTTTACGAAGCAGTTATCATTCTAACGCGACGTGAATCAGTTGCTTGAAAATGTTCTCCCGCTTGTGTGATTGTGTTCGTAATCGTACTCAAACGGCTCCAACACAGTCCGTCGGCATTGAGACCGGTTAGTAGATGAATCTTACTTAGATACACGTATTATTGAAAATTGAAAGAAAAACTTGTTTTTTTTTCGTCAGGAAAATCAGAGAAAACGATCGCCGAGAAACGAGTTGAAAAACGGAATCTAAGCGTGAGTAATTTTATTTCTTCTTCTTTCTAGTTGCCGTCACCTCACTTGAGATGATGCCGATTAATGGCACAGCAAACTTAGGCTATATTGCCAGTCAAATTTTCGTTGATACTCCAATGGACTTTCCAACACGATATAGGTGCTCACCCTTTGAGAGATTCACCGGAAGTGGTGATTCTAATTAATTTAGGAACAAATAGTGCATTTTGTATGATAAAATTGACATAATGTTATTCGAACATACAAAATCGATATGCTGTTAGTGATGAACAAAAAAGTGATCGCTTACGACAAACTTCCATGGATGTGTTTCATTCGCTATCTGTTTTGTTTTATTAACAATGTCGAACATCTTGGTTCAGAAAATAATAATAAATTTCTGTTAAAACAGCGAGAAATCTATGATGAGCTTGATAGCCGAATTTGGTCTTTGGTCGTGTTCGACCGACGACCAGAATGAATTTCTAGTGTTGTAATAAGATCGTTGTACTAGTTTGCTAACCGTCTTGAGAATCGGCTTCGAGTGCTGATAAAAGTTCGCCTATAACTTCGAAAGTGGATTTCACTATCAAAATCAATAATTGCAATCGCTGTTAAAAACCGACTTTACAACCGAGGCCCGGATGGCCGGATGACATATACCATACGACTCAGTTCGTCGATATCACAAAATATCTGTGTGTGTATGTATGTATGTGACAAATAATGCCACTCAATTTTATCAGAGATGGTTGAACCGATTTTCACAAACTCAAATTCAAATGAAAGGTTTTACGGTCCCATAGACTGTTGTTAAATTGTATACCGATCCGACTTTCGGTTCCGGAATTACAAGGTGATATGCATCGAAGAAAGGAAAACAAACTAAGATGCAAATGAATAGCAAATTTCTACAAACTTAGATGCAAATGAAAGGTTTTATGGCCTCATACAGTTTTCCTGAATTTCATTTGGATTCGATTTCCAGATCCGGAGTTATAAGGAAATATGTAGAAATTTAGGGAAAAAAGCGCACCTAATTTTCTCGGAAACTTCTTAACAGATTGTTACAAACTTAGATAAAAATGAAAGGCCTTAAAATTCTTTAAAAAGTCCCCGAAAAGTTGATCCAGATCCGACTTCAAGATGGTGAAACGAGGTGCACATTTTTATATAATTTACTGCTAAATTCATCTAGTTGGTAGATGTTGTTAGTTAGAGAATATATAAAACAACTTTAGGATTACTAGTCCTCAGTTTCCGTTTTCGAAAGCACCGATAATTGCGAAGAAAAGCTCCAAAAACGGAACTCGCATCGATTTCTCAGCAACGGTTGAACCAAAATATGCTGTGCAATTTCATCCAGATCCGACTTCCAGTTCCGAAATTATATTGAAAATGACGATGCAAAACAGGTATGCGTCGGTACGTGCGGCTTTGCTCCGTGCGCAGCGTGCTTTGTTCGCAGCGTGGGGGGGTGCGTTTGACATAAGATCATTTGGCATAATAACTTTTGGCATAATGGTTATTTGGCATAACAGTTATTTGACATAATGGCCATTTGGCATAATGCCATTTGTCATAATATGTTAATAATTGTATTCGTAATATTTTAATCTAATGTAAATTTTCGTTTATTTTTCGATAGAGTGATGTTTTGCAAGGAAAGCTCGAACGAAATGTGTGAATTTTATATTCTGGCCGAATATTTCGATAATATTACGTGAAATAGCATTATTATTACAAGGATAAATTTTTTAATATTACCATTTAATTCTGTTATAAGTCACTTATAACAGAATTAAATGGTAATATTAAAAAATTTATCCTTGTAAAATCATTCTGTTCAAACACTCAAACGAAAAGTTGATGAGCATTATTATTTTTATTTTTTTATTCTGTAGTAAATACTCTGTCATTTTATATAAGCAACTCACTTAGTGCTAGCACAATCTTCTGTTCGTCATAGATGATTCAGGTCGAGACGGCCGAAGGCCGCGAGTGCGCCGGCGACTAGGAGCTAAGGCTTCGGCCATGGAACCAAAAATTGTTATATGGATATACGGTGTTTGAATTGTGGTAAATCGCATTCGAAAGACGTTTGTCCAATGAATGAAACCACTGATAAATTTTCATGTTCAAATTGCCATGGAAATCATAAATCTAATTATTTGGAATGTCCTGTCAAGGAAAACAAATTAAACGCTCGTTCGCTTAGACAACAAGTCAAATCAACGACCTTAAATTTACAGGTCATACCTGAAAATCAAAAAACCATTACAAATGTTACGCCTAATTCATCTAAGGCACTTATTTCTTCGAATTTAAAACAAAAAACCA
This sequence comes from Malaya genurostris, assembly GCF_030247185.1. Classification (NCBI taxonomy): domain Eukaryota; kingdom Metazoa; phylum Arthropoda; class Insecta; order Diptera; family Culicidae; genus Malaya; species Malaya genurostris. The sequence goes on from NC_080570.1 coordinate 132,604,364, forward strand.
GGTACGCCTTCCAATTCGTCTTCTAACGTAAACAATTTATTGACAGGTGGATCGACCTTCTTCTAATGACAGTTATGCTAGTATAACAGGTAGGAATCTACCACTTTATTCTTCTAATGTAAATAATCAAAACACAGGAACGCCTTGCGCTTTATCTTCTAACGAAAACAATTTATTAATAGGTAGACCGACCAAATCATCTTCTTCTAATGGCAGTCTACCTACAAATATTCCTTCAATGCCATTCGCTTCTCTAAATAAAGTCGATTTAGGCGATATAACTGAAAATAAAATGATCTACCTACAAGATCAACTTTTTCAAATGATCATCCGAATGAATTCGACTTCATCATTGTTTGAAGCATTTCAAATCGGATGGCAATTTGCGAATAATATTATAATGAATTTAAAATTTAACAGTGATGTTAAATAATTATTTGAATATTTTAAATTGGAATGCTCGATCTTTAAAATCGAGTGAACATGAATTTTATAATTTTCTCAAATTTCACAAAATCATATTGGCATTATGACAGAAACTTTTCTTAAACCAAATGTCAAATTGAAAAGCAATCCACATTATGTGGTTCATCGATTCGACAGGTTTACTGGAATGAGTGGTGGAGTTGCCATTTTTGTCCAACGGCAAATTAAACATCGAATTTTACCTTCTTTCAATACTAAAGTTATTGAAAGCTTGGGAATCGAAGTTGAAACCATTCATGGAATTTATTTCATCGCTGGAGCATATTTGCCATTCCAATGCACCGGCGAACAATTAAATTTCTTTAAAGGCGATTTGCAAAAACTCACAAGATATCGACCGAAATTTTTCGTAATAGGGGACTTAAATGCTAAGCATGGCTAGTGGAATTGTAGGCAAAATAACAGTAATGGTAAAATACTTCATAATCAACTCACAGCAGGTTACTTCACAGTTCTTCATCCCAATAATCCGACTTGTTTCTCTTCCGTGAAAAACCCGTCTACAATTGATCTGGTTCTAACGGATCAAAGTCACATATGTAGTGAACCGATTACATTCAGACTTTCCAACGAAGCTTTAATTAATCCAATTAGTACTATATTCAACAATCATAGAGCTAATTGGTTGGAATACAGATTCCACATTGAAAATCATGTGGATCATGAAACTATTTTAGATAATTCTGCGGACAGCGACACAGCAATTGATAATTTGAATCATTACATTATCGAAGCTAGAAATCTTTCAGTTCCCAAGGCTCTAACTAAATTAAATTCTCCTATCATCGATGATAATCTTCAACTGTTCATTCGTTTGAAGAATGTTCGTCGACGACAATATCATCGTTCTCGTGATCCTGCTATGAAACACATAGTTAAGGATTTACAAAAAGAAATTAAAAATAGATTTACTCTTTTGCGAAATGAAAATTTCGATTTTTTTTAGAAGTTGAACAAATTAAACCATATTCTAAACCTTTCTGGAAACTTTCTAAAGTTCTTAAGAAACCTCAGAAACCAATTCCTGTTCTCAAGGAAGGAAATCAAATACTTCTTACAAATGGCGAAAAAGCTCAAAAACTTGCTCAGCAGTTCGAGAGTGTACACAATTTTAATTTGAACGTTGTGAGTCCTATTGAAAATGAAGTCTCACTGAAATATGATCATATTTCAACTCAAGTTTTATCACAAGATAACATTATTGAGACGATTTTTGATGAAATTAAGTCAATTATTAGCAAACTTAAAAACATGAAGGCTTCTGGTAATGATGGAATTTTTAATATTCTTATGAAAAATCTTCCCGATGTTGCCTTGAGACTCCTGGTTAAAATTTTCAACAAGTGTTTTTCATTAGCTTACTTCCCAAAAAGATGGAAAAACGCTAAAGTAATTCCTATCCTCAAACCTAATAAAAACCCAGCAGAAACATCAAGTTATCGACCAATTAGCTTACTTTCTTCTATCAGTAAACTTTTTGAAAAAAATATCTTGTCTCATGTCTGATGTCTCATATAAATGAGAATTAAATTTTTTAACCAGAGCAGTTTGGATTTCGTCATGAACACTCAACTACTCATCAACTTGTAGGAGTTACGAACATGAGAAAATCAAATAAATTTTCTGGGTTATCCACTGGAGTTGCTCTTCTAGACATAGAAAAAGCATTCGACAGTGTTTGGCACAAAGGATTAATAGCAAAAATGTCTAATTTCCAGTTTCCTATTTATTTGATCAAAATGATTCAAATTTTTTTAATTGATCGTACTCTTCAGGTTAGCTATCAGAATTGAAAATCTGAATTGCTACCTGTACGAGCCGGTGTTCCGCAGGGTTCGAGCGTAGCTCCAATCTTGTATAATATTTTCACTTCTGATCTTCCAAATCTACCCGTTGGTTGTCAGAAATCGCTATTCTGTGACGACACAAGTCTGTTAGCCACAGGTAGAAATATAAGAGTGATCTGCAGTCGGCTACAAAGCAGTTTAAATATTTTCAGTGATTATCTGTCAAAATGGAAAATTAAACCAAATGCAACAAAACGCAATTAATTTTCTTTCCTCATAAGCCAAGAGCTTCTTTTCTTAAACCAAGCAATAATCACATTCTCAAATTGAATGGCTTGGAATTGACATGGTCTGATCAAGCTAAATACTTAGGTTTAACGTATGACAAAAAACTTACTTTCAAGGATCACATTGAAGGAATCCAGGCAAAGTGTAATAAATATATTAAATGATTATATTCTCTTATAAACAGAAATTCTAAGCTGTTACTGTTAGTAAATTTATAAAGATAAAATTTAAATTATATATTTAATTATTGATATCCATAATGACTTTTGGATTCGGGAACCTAAGAAAAATAACGGTCAATTTAAAAACAACATACACTATTTAGGAACTAAGTAGGGTTAAGCACACAATACACTCACCTAAAACTGCTCGAAGATGAAACGCAAAGATGGAAATATAGTTCAGTGGATATTAGTAGAGAGACGAAATGACAAAAGAGAATAGAAGGAAGCTTTTACTGCCAGTCGAAGCATTATAAGGCCTTCTCACGCGAACTTTTGAGGTGAACAGTTGTACCTTGAAGGAAGAAAAAGGGCGTAGCCAAGAAAAAGTGTTTAAAATGCTGAACGGAAATTTTAAAGCAGTTTACTCTATAGTTTGGTATACGAATGAAATCGTAGAAACCTTCTAGTCTGAGAAAACCAAGTGTTGCCTATATATATCTTATAGGACCCGTTAATTCTCGTTTGAGTGTTTCGTGGAAAAAAAAAGCCGAGACATCGATACCTGTAAACCCACAGAATACCCAAATAACCCCCCACAGGGCTTGAAACCGGATGAACCATAGTCTGAGGAGGTCACGTGGTCGGTACCAGCTTATACAATCGACCATTGGGGATCCGGAGCCCCCCGCTTACCAAACCCAACGTTCAATATAAGTCAGACTTCAGCGTGTAGCGGTCTATTCAGCCCTCGGATAACGTCGATGCAGTATCAGTTCTCTAGATCCAGGCCGTAGCGACCCCGCTATAACGGCTTCCCCAGCAGCGGCTTTTCCAGCAGAAGCTTCTCCAGCAGCAGTTTCTCCAGTAGCTTCAGCATTCGAGTAACCGGCCGGTATAAAAATATTACACTCACACACACAAGCAGATACACCCACATGTACATACAAATACCTACAATAAATTATAAGATTATTATAATACACCCTATTATTCATCAGAAATATATCACTGAGTCCCTGATTAGCGAAATCTCATTGAAATCAAGCCGACCTTGAGTGAAAGAGACTCCAGCTCGAGCTAGGGCACAAAAGAGGTCGTTGGATGACCCACCCTCACCTGACCTACCGTGGCTTGACCAGTAGGTCGAGGGCTTAGCAAACTAACTGACAGTCGTTAAGACGGTCAGCGTAATAAAGCTCTGTCTAAAAAAACAAATTGTTAATTTATAAACAAATTCTCAGACGAGCCATGTCTTATGCAGTACCAATTTGGTCAAGTTGTTGTTCCACCAGGAAGAAAACGCTTCAAAAGATTCAAAATAATATTCTGAAAATGATTTTGAAGCGTCCTCCCTGGTTTAGTACAAATGAGTTACACAGACTCACAAATATAGAACCATTAGATGTAATGTCACATAATATTATAAGCAAATTCTGACAAAAATCGATGCAATCTTCAATTGAATCGATTCGCTCTCTGTAAGTAAGTTAGTATATAAGTTCCTTTTCCCCATTACACAATACAAGTAGGTTTAGAATTTTCCCTACACAAAAATCTCAGAATTGCGAAAGCAAATGATGTCCTCAAGGTAACATCCAAATCATATATATAATAGGGCTGAAAAGTCACCACTTGTGGCTGAACACCCAATTTAAATCTTAATAATTTAGTTTTAACTCATATTCCAATAAACAGTTATTTAAAAAATTATTATTCCTAAATCTCTTTTATAGAAAAAGATCAAAAATAAACTAGAAGAAATTATCAATGAATTTCCTGTGGAAAATAGCTTACAGAAACTTCAAGACCTACTGGACGATTCAGATATTAAAACTCTGCGCGATTTGATTAAGGATTTAGAGAAGTGGAACGCAGGAAACACCATCCCGGAACCAAAATCCTTTCTTCACACGGCAAAGCTTCAACGTTCATTCGCCATAATGCTGAAAAAGAACATCAAGTATCAGTCACTACTGGAAGCTTTTATAACCCACTTTGATGCCGTCAATGAAGTAATCCTTGCTCAGCTCATTTCATTTGTACCATAATAATTTTTCTTCTTCCCCAATTAGAGCGTGATCCCAGACCTGGATACTCCGCTGCATTACGCCGTCAAAGCCTTGAATGTCGACTTTATAAAGTGGTTACTAGAACAACCGAACGTCGCGATAAACAGTCGTAATAACCAGCGCAAAACGGCTCTGTTTCTATTGTGCGAACAATACAAGGTGAACAATCTCAAAATTGAGAAACTAAGAGAGTGTATTTTGCTACTGTTGGAACACAAAGCGGATTTCAACATTTGTAGCGATCTACAGCAGTTACCATTTGATCTCTTGATTCGTAATTCGAATGACAATGAAGAATTCATTAGGAAGTGCTTGGAGCTAATTCCTACAGCCGTTGCAATTAGTGATAGGAGAATTGTAAGCTTTTTTCAGTGCTGCGCACCTGTCACGGTTACCGTAGAGCTGTTAGAGATATATTTAAGATTTGGAGAGACGGAAAAGTTTTTGCGTGAGATGAAAAAATTCGATGTAAATCAGTATAATGTTGAAGCAGTTATCAAACTATTACTACACAAGGGTGTTGAACTTAACATGGGGTCCTGTGTCAGTACGATAATAGAAAAAGCCGGAAAGACCATTTTTCAAGTGGAGAAAACTCGCAATTCTTCGGATGTCGACGCACTTGCGAACTCGACGGATGTTAACACAAATCGGTTACCACTAAAAGGACTCTTGCGAAAGGCATGTGAGGCCGGGAATGTCACAACGTTGAGACTTTTGCTGAATCGAATAACCGATCGTGTGTTGATCAACGATGATCCGATTTTGGTGATAACTCTCAATCGGGCTAACGAATCCTGTAATCATACCGAACAGCGATCTAGAATGCTACAGTGTGCTGATTTGCTTTCCAATGATCAGAGAGTTCACATTTCTAGCACAGACAACTATGGAAATACCGCACTCCACTTGGCAGTGAAGTTTGGTTTTTCGGATATTGCACTTGTACTACTCAAAAACAAGCACGCTTTCCTGGGAACGCGAAACAAAGATGGCTTAACTCCGCTGGACTATGGCCGGTACGATTTTTGGAAGAAGTACTTCGATCAGTGTATAACAATCGACGTGAAACGTGCAAATTATGATAGAAGTGATGTTTGGTTCAATCTGAATGGGTTCAGTCCGTACATGCTTAAAAAACAAAAGTTAACAAAAAAAGAAAAGCACCAAAAAACAGCAGCTTCACTGCCCAAAGATAGCAATAATCTATGGTGGATTGTTATGAAACCAATGGCGAAAAACAACACACAATCAAAATTAGATACGACGAATACATTTTCCGGGACGGAAATCGCTCCCGTAGAAATAATTTCAAAATCCAAAGACTTAATACCTCTGCTTCTCCATCCCGTAGTCTACACATTCATTAAAGTCAAATGGCAAAGTATGGCAAAATGGCACTACATCAACCTCTTCTGCACACTACTAACGATGATCTCTTTTGGTTCCTATTCGGAAAACGCCTGCGATGATGGCGGAGCTTCCGTGATCTCTACTTTTTTTTCCTGGCTGGGTGCACTGTGCATGATCTGCAGAGAAGTCTTACAAATTTCGTTCATGAGAAAAAATTACCTTTATTCTTTAAACAAATACTTGGATATTGTCATCATTATCTTCATGTTAATAGTTTTGATGAGTGGATGCAATTCGATTCTGTCCTCCCTAGCTGTCATTGTTTTAGCAGTCAAATTCAACGTTATCATAAGTTCGCTTTCATTCAACATCCTCTCCACTTGGATGTACATGTTCATAACCGTTACTGTTAACTTTCTGAAGTACTTGCTGTTCTTCAGTTTTCCTCTGTTTGCCTTCGTCTTCTGTTTCTTCGTGATCTATAAAGACGGAAACCAAACACCGAAGGCATTGATCTCCCAGCAAAACACCTCCTTCAACCAATTCAGTACCTTCTCATATGCAGCCCTGAAGACTCTAGTCATGACGACCGGTGAATTCGATGCAGCTGACATTGATTTCAGTGATGGGAAATACATCGTTTTCGTTTTGTTTGTAATTTTCGTGTCAATCGTATTTGCTAACTTTCTTAATGGTGTCGCGGTCAGTGATATCACCGTAATTAGGAATGAATCCGAACTGATCAGTGTTGGCCGGAAGGTATTTGTTTTGGATCGGTATGAGCGAGGCCTTGAAAATATTAAGTGGAATGACTTACGGCGACTATTTCCTAGCCCATTTTTTAAGGAACACTCCGACCGTATAGCCGTGAAACCTAAAGAACTCCGGAAGATTCTGGTGCAGCGCATTGACAAATCGATAGTTTTTCAGCAGGAAGGCATCCTGAAGCAAAGTGAGCAAAAGAAGATACGAAACAATCGATGGCGACTGATCCGGAATATTCTGCGACTGTGCAGAAGTAAACAACCATTTAGTCGGACAGCGACAGTAATCGAAGTTCCACAGGATCGTGAGCAAATTGTGGAGCAAGAGCAGAAAGTGAAAGGAAACAATCGATTCAGTATCAATCGGTGGATCCGGAACACTCTGGGGCGACGCAATAATGACCCATCAGTTGAACAGCCTTTGTGTCAGCCCAATAACGAACCACCGGTCAGTCAGCAACAAGACGAGAAAACACGTAAATTCAAGTTTTCCAAGACCGAATGGAAAGTTGTTCCGCTTATACCGTGGCTCACTGCGAATATAAAACTACTGGAATTTCCTTTATCCTTGACACTGGAGGGCCATATTATGGACGAAGCGCTCCGAATCACTGATCGGAGCATTATGGCTGAGGACAACGGAAAGCCCAACGAACTGCTGCTAGAAATGGATAAAGTTATAGAACCAATCACATCAGACAAGAAACTTTTAGTTACTGCACAAACTGCTAAACGTGCCATTAAAATAGTTAGAGGTGGATAATGCCATAAAAGTGTCATTACATTTTCGTCAGTGTCAAGTTATAGTATAGTTAACTATTTGATAATATGTATTTCATATTGCTAGCAAAAAATGTATTATAATTTAATTAGAAATGTTTTTTTAACCCCTTAACGCTTCTATAAAAATCGTTATGGATTCTTCAATTACTTAAATCGATGTTTTTTGGCATTAAAAATGCCTTACTCTTCGCTATACGGCGCCGGGTGTCAAATAAAAGTTTCAAAAATAGCCGCGTAACCTTTTTACCTTTTTTATATATATAAAAAATAGGTATAGAATTCGCTCAAACTTTAGAAAATTTTTCCTAGGCCCGGAGGGCCGAATGACATATACCAATCGATTCAGCTCAACGAACTGAGCAAATGTCTGTGTGTGTGTGTCTCTATGTGTGTTGTCAACAAAGAGGTCGAGATCTCAGAGATGGCTGGACCGATTTTGATCAAACTAGTCGCAAATGAAAGGGCTCCCCGTCACCCAAAACGCTATTGAATGGTTTTAAGATCGGATGATTACTTTTTGAGTTATACGAAGTTTTATGTCAAAATTTTCAGTTTTTTGACAGTATCTGTCACAAGTGACCTTGAAAACATGTTTTCAGACTTAGATTCGGCACGGTAATAGCTATCCAACAAGTCATAGATTATAAAATCGGTCCATTTTTATCGATGATATCGAAATTTTTGTGTAAAAGACTTTTCCCCTTAGGGGGTGTCCATAAAAGACGTCACGCCTCAAGGGGGAGGGGGGTGTTTAATAAAACGTGACCTTTTGTGACAGGGGGAAGGGGGGGGGGGGGGAGGTTTTTGGAATATGACGTCCAATATTTTCAATGAGCGCATTTTTTGAAATACCTAATTAGATTACTGCTTTGCCCTATTTCCTGAAAAAATCTCCACAATAAACGTTTACATTTTATAGGAAAACGTGTATTTGTTGATGTAAAAGCTTCTTCTTGTAAATTCGAAAATGAATGATGCAGGAAATCATTTCTGTTGTGATCAGCAAAAGTGCACGAAGAAGCGAGTAAATTAGCGAAATTAATAAATTTTGCCCAATATGAGTAAAAAAGGAAAGGATACCTTCAATACAATTTATTCAATTGTACTCCATACTCCATTGGTGGGAGATCAACGATTTCAGTCGTAGATCATGTCATGTTTTATCTTGATCATATGTGATTTTCCTCCACCAACATAAAAGCTTATCGAATCATCCAATGATTGAACTAACATAAATCAAAAATCATTTTAGCTTAAAATCACTATCCATTGTGTGACAGAAGATCAGTACCGATAATGATCGATGTAATTTAAAATTCACTGATCCATACTTTTGTTTATTTATATAATTGATATTAATAAAATAATTCCGATGATTTTGTAGTTTTAGGGATATTTTTTAATCTAATGACAGCATGTAATATATCGATTTTTCCCTCTTATTTGTATGGTTTGTCATACATATTGATTATGTATTGAGATGAATTTAATTTATTTTGAATTCGTGACATGTGACATAGGGTGGGTGGGGGGTCCTAGCTTCTGTGACAATTTGTGATAAAGGGGGGATGGGGAGTCAAAAATCGTCAAAAAAAGCGTGACGTCTTTTATGGACAGTCCCTTATTCCAGCAGCGGGAGTTTTGAGCGCTGTATGACAAAGAAATGCTTTAGAGCAATGGAAAACACAATTTTTTATACTGTTACATACAATTGTTTCTAAGTACAAAAAGACTGTGTACAGCATCCTTTTTATGACATTTAACCTCGGACCGATTTTAGCACGGCTCGTTTTTGGCAACATAATCGTTCGAATATGACATATATAAACCAGATGATGGTAGAAATAAAATAAAAATTAAATTATATTGTTTCAAATTACTTACAGCAATAAATGCTGGAAGAACATAACATCCATATACCATTCGAATCAGTTGTGACAAATAATTTCACTCAATTTTCTCGGAAAATTTCTTTTCTACAAATTCAGATTCATACGAAAAGTCGTATGCTCCCAAACAAAGTTCCTAAATTATGTTTGGTTTCGACCTCTGGCTCAGGAACTACAGGATGATATGTAAAAACGAAATCGAAATTGTGTAACTCATTCTTCTCGTAGATGGCTGATCCGATCTAAGATTCAAATGAAATCTAAGAATCATCTAAGATTCAAATGAAAAGTTTCAAGATTCTATAAAACATCTTGCTCTTCAGTCAGATCCAACTTCCAATTTCGGGGACACAGGGTGATTGGTATAAAAATGTCTATTCCACATAAATTAATCAGGTTTATCAGGTAAGCAGATTTGGATAGTCGATAAAAAAAATAACTTTCTTCAGTTTTAGTGGTATTCAGTTTTCAATTCAGAAAGCACCTAAAAACTTAATTCGTGCTATGATTTCTCAAAGATGTCTTCACTGATTTTCAAATATTTTGAAACAAATGTAAACTATACAGCTACTCATGTGAATTTATCTGACCTCGGCTACACCGATTTTCGAATTCCGGTTTCAGTATCGAATCGTTTCTCAAAGCTCAATCGTTTTCTCAAAAAAAGCCAAATCAAATTTCAAAAACTAAAATTCAAAATAAAGGATTTATGGTCCCATACAAAATTAATGAATTTTATCCAATTCTGACTTCCGATTCAGGAATGATAGGATGATGAATTTTTAAAATTCAAACCGATATGGAAGATGACAATCCCGAAAAGCTTCAAAGTTGGACTCAAAACTATTGCAATTTATTCGCCAAGTCAATTCATGGCCATACGAATCGGTTTGGGTTATGCTGGTTCCTGAATACCGGCTCTGGAAGTACTTTAAATTACCATAAAATCTAAAGTGGAACTTACATATCATGGTATGTTCAATCGATTATCACATTTTTAGATTCAAATTTGATCCGATTTGCAGTTTCGACATTACAGAGTAATGAGTGATTAAAATCTCAAATTGTCGCTTAAAACGACGGTCATTAGAATAATGTCATGAAAACTTAAACACCGAAGAATATTCATGCAAAAAACACATGCGAATTGATAAAAAAGGTATCATCTCACTGCTAGGTGGATTAAACACGTTTTAAGTCATAATTTTGAAAGTTAATAACTCAGTCATTTGTTGATGGATTGATATAATTTAACAACCAATCGATTCGGAAACCTTCAACTTAAACATATATGGCAACGTCGTTGGAGTATTTCAATAGCATACTATTGAAAAAATGGTTAGAATCGACCTATGTTTTCATCCACCAATCATAGTTGTACAAAATGACGTCAACTTCTTGTTCGGCATAGGAGGCTTTGCGTCCTGCATAAAAAACACCGCATCGTTATGCGTAGTATGAAGAGAAATCTATAAATATACTAGCTGACTCGTCGAACTTCGTCTCTCCCAAAAATTATTTGTTCGAATTTATGTTTTAGGACAGCAGAATTGTCAAACGACTAAGTAGGTAACGTTTATCTCCATTATTTTTCTGATTACTTATCCTACAATCAACGGAATTCGACACACATTCGCTTTAGCTCAAAAAAGCAATATCACTAAAAATTTATGTGAAAATGTGAAATACTTCTGTTAAGAAAAAATTGAGCAAATGCACAGATTATCATTCCATCATTTGAGTTAATAAAGAATCTCTCTCTAATGGCTTCGACATAATGGATATAAGGTGTCACGCTTTCTCTTCCAGATGTGATTCTTGCTTTCGGTAATGGATAAAAAAGCAGTTCCTTGTACAGTTTTTAAGCAGCGAGAAAGTTTTCTCAGAACTTATTCTGTATATTCAAGTTGCCTAAAAGTGCCACGAGTACTTTGGGGCTCTAATAAAGTAGATATTGTTCAGGTGCCGGGATCGTGCGTAGGAGGGGAGGGGGTTTAGGGGTTTTAATAACTACATCCACACCACTGCTCTACCCCCCTCTCCGCGAAAATGGGAAATTTGTCAACATTAGGTTCCATGAACAATAGAGTACCTATTATATAAAAATGCAAATAACTTGACTTTTCCTTCAAATTTGTGCGCCTTCTCCACCCTTGAATCTCCACCCTCCTTTTCACTCCTCTTGAAAACCTGCCCCCCTTCTTTTGAACCCTCCCTTGAACTCTCTCTTGAAACCCCACACGGGCCTGTCAGGTACTGTGGAACTTTTGGTTGCTTAGTGAGACGTCGCTTAAATTTTTATTTGATATTGATCTTGCCAATTTGAACATTCTTCCCAGAATATGAAATATTAAATCGCAGTATAAATTCATTATGATAATTATATTGAACATTGTTATCTAATGGCCACTTATTATTTGCGCTAAATCATTAGAAAGCAAGAAAAATCTATTAGTTTGACATTAGCGCTTCTACAGAACAATCTCTTCATTGATTTCTGATTTTTCTGAATTTTCTGATTTGTTTAACTCGCGCTCACGATGACCAATATTATTTATCTAACTCCATTACACACAATCCATGAACTACGATATCAGAACTTTTTCTCCTGCCTACAGCGGTTTTCTAGAACAGTCACATGCATTCCGTTATTGAGTCGTTTGCGAGCAATCATTTTGATATCCAATTAAGCACGTGGCTCGAAATGACAAATAACATGAATCAAGTATGCATGTGAAAACTTCACACAAAACAATTCGTTGCGCGCCGAAAGATTCTTTCAACGATCTAGTATTCCTTTCTTCGACGACCAAACACTTAGGGCATGTTCAGGAGTGGTTTAGTTCTAGATGCATAATTTATGTCAGTTACAAAATTTAAATCTGAATTTTGTAACAAGAAAAACTGGCAGCCCCAGCATATAGAACTTCTAGCTGCTGAATTTGCTCTTATGCAACTCGCTATGCGCCAAACACCTATCGATGATCTAGCAATCATTGGCGACTTTTTCAGTGGACAATTCCATTGTCCATACAAAACAACTTTATGGATTTTTTCACTTTTCCGGCAAGTTTTCCTATTTTTTTTTTATGTACGAACCCGGTGGGGGTAAAAACTGATCAAACAAAAAAAAAGAATCATGTAAATCCGTCCATTCGTTCTTGAAGAGGGATTAATAAAATTACACTACTACTGAGTTTACTGGTACAACACTTTTCGTTAAAATATATAAAACCTTCTCTTGGATCGATTAACTGTTTATAAAATTAATAAGTTTGTACGTTTCTCGAAAATTATTATCGTAAAATAAAATAGTTTGATTTGTTCAGGTTCAAATCTTTAGGTTGTTTGTATCTAAAATTGAACTTTCAAGTAGCTTTGAATTCATCATAATTGACTTTTAGTTAAGGAACGTTATTCAAAAACTTGACAATGTAAAAATTTGTGGAAAGGGGTCAAAATTAAATAGAATCAATTATCAAGAAAGAATCTAATTGTCAATTTTATCATTCGCTAACAATCTAAACGGTAAACTAGAGTAGGTTTGTAACTAGTCAATTGAATAAGTTTTTAGTTTAGTGTATCATCATCATTATCATCTTTATTTTTGTATTTATTATGAAGACCCTAGAAACGTTGCAATTTTAATGTTATTGTGCTCGGTCGTGTCTTGAATAGAACCCTCTAATTTTTCATTTAAAATAAACTCACTTTTTGATTTAGGAACCACTTTCGTCTGAAATTTTACAATTCATCATGTTTCTGAATATTTACTAATCGATTCGTCTCAAAACATGATCACTACTTCAAATAATTACACCACTATTCAATGTTGGATGACTTTATAATTAGTAATGTTCACTTTCCAATTGTTTATTCTACGATTAAAGACTTCTGAAATTACCTGATATGCAATAAAAGCAATGAAAAATATGAGATGAAAATTTGCGCTTATTTCACTTGCGCTTTGTTTTCATCACATTTCGTATCGCAAGGCTGCCAAGTTTTCTCATAATGTTAAATAAAAAAAATAATTTTGTTGTGAATACTTACTTACTTTAGTATACTTTTCAAAATTTACCCACTGAGTTTTTGAACGTGAATATCTCAACATAATTCTTGCGACATGTCATCGGAAATATGATCACAATTTTATGATAGTACACTATTGAAAAACCTGTTTGATTTAACCTATGACAGCACCAGCCAATCAGAACGTCAATGGAAAAACAGTACGAATGACGATATTCTTGCCCGAATCCAAAATCAAATAGAATGACACAAGTGATTCGTAAACAAAGTCACTCGCTCCTGTCCCGAATAAGTGAGTTTGCATCGGATCCAACGAGAAGTGCCATTTAGTTTCGCTTGACTTCACCGAAGTACTTTGAAATATAAAATGGCATTTATTTTTCCAGAACTCGACGGCACAAACAGTACCAAAAGGTAAAGCCAACAGTAGAGAGTACAAAAAAGTAGATCCTAAATTGTATCCTAGTTTTTTTGCCCTTCCATTGCCACCGACTCGGTACTCGGATTCCTTTCTCTGTGTGCTCAAGTACCATTACTGATACTATATGTAAGTGGAAGCTCTTGAATTTGTTTTTCCGTTTCTTCTGGTGCCGAGTCAAACGGTTTTCCACAAAAGCGTAAGCACTAGCACTAGCACCAGAAATTTGTGAAAGGTAAGTAGATTTTACACATGCATGCACTTTTCTTCTCGGTAGTAAAAGTGGTAGAAACGGATGGGTGCAAAAGTCACCGGCAAGTCCTGGCCTCGCAACTCGAAATCTCCCATCTCGAACAACTGCAATTACTTATCATTGATGCAAAGTAAGTGGAAGATTTTCCATTTGTTCCCCCCGGAGGCATGAGTGGGTGCGTGTGTTTGTCTGTGTCTCGAGAAAAAGAAGAAACAGTTGCGAACCTTCTCTCATTTCCATAAAGAACCGTCCGGAACTCGTTGGGACTTAGAAACGCCCGAAATTGCTGACAGTAGTGAAAAAATGATCCTACGGTTGATTTCCGGACGAATTTGCCGAATTAGCTTTCATTTCACAAATGAATAATGAAAATATTTTCTTTCTTTCTTACCTTTCTTCCGTCAGCAACGGGATAAATCACACGTGCACGTGGGGGGGTTGGGATTCGGATTCAACAGGGATATGCAGATTTTGGTTTCTATTCTCAATCTCGAATCGTTTGCTTGCTTCGTTGCTCTGCTTGATGGATTGCCTTCGGGAGAAAAAAAATTTTTTTCCCCGTTCGAGAGGCGTTTTTCCTTTTCTCTTCCTTACGTCAGTCTCGTGCCGTTGCACCTTTTGCATAATCAGCAGAATGTCATACGTGAAAATAATAGAAGAATAAATTGGATGAGTGATGTCGTAGAAATTTGCATACTGGAATTGCTCGGAAATTGGTTCAATTTTCGAAGGATCATCGTCGCTAATAAAAAAAAGATTTGCCTCCGACGTTGGTAGAGCGCATCGTTTGTTTGGTGTCCGTTTGCGACTGTCGCTTGGAATTTCGTTTTTATGGCTTTTAATTCATCGGTGCAGAAGTATCGTTTGGTATCCCAAAACTAATCAAAAGAAGTTGAAATCTACATCTACTGGTGCCATAAGATAACTGATGAAAATTGAATCATAAAACAGGACAATGTATTTTCTACACTGACCAATAAATCGGTAGCCTGGATATCCTTAAGTCCCTCATTTCAAACCATGTCCATCTCAAACATGCAAATAATTGCTGGGCTCAAAGAAAACCAAAGCATTCATAAAATTTACGTTTATTGCCTTGTACTCCTGCATCGGGCATTTCCAGAATGTGAGTCGTCAACCTTGCTTCTTTGTTTTTTTTTTTCGGAATAGAAAAGGGTCAAGTTATGGGGCATCTAACTTTCAAAGAAATTGAGCTCCCTGATAGTTAGTTCGTGTGGTTTCCAATGGTTACCCCTTCCGGCCGGTGCCGTGCCTGAGGTATGCTAAATTGCACTATCAAGTCGGTCGTAAATCTTTCCTCAAATGCAGCACTCGTCGTGATTTGATTGATTCCCGTTGTACGTGTGTGTGTCAGGGCCAGGGGAACGGACAACAAGCCAACAGGCCATCATTTTCAATTGAAGGAATCCTTTTAACCACCAATTAATATCTATCTTTGTTCGGTTCTGGATTCTCCGAGCCCAGGCCAGAGGAGAGATATTAGATTTCATCTCCTACTGGATTCCGTTGCTGTTTGGAGGCGAACATTCCCCCGGGGCTTTTATAGTCTTCTGTTCTTACCGGGACTTTGATGGAATTAATCTAGGCACAACAATCAAAGACTGCAATCTTGTTAGCTAGGGGGATGCTCACATATGCCTCGGACAGGACGACGACGGGGGAAGAGCGGGTTTCCAAGGTGATGATGTGATTTGATCTGTGCTGTACAATCGAACGCACACTAATGGCCATGGACTCTGGTTTGGCCGGAGATCCCGTCGTAGGAACGTGTGTTATTTTCGCTGACTGGGCCCTCGGTACAGCAAAGCAAACTGACAAAGTCGTCACCGCGACGCGATTGCAATGTTTCTTAATCTTTTGCCCCGTTCTTCGTCTGCAACCCAATGGACGCTACTCCATGACGGGGACAATTAAAACGAGATTTATTTCATCGAACATGACACACCATCTTCGGCGAAGGATTTCTGAACTACGTGGGGAAAAATGTGTGAGTCCCGGTAATATGCCATTGCCATTATCGTCATTATGGTCCAGGATTAGGGCAGCTTTGTGACAATGGTAATAACTATAAAATGGTAAAACCGGTAGCAACATCAGCAGCTGATGAACGGAACACGCACATGGCTTATTAAATTTGTACACTTCGAGCCGTCAGCACCCGGGCCGAGGATGATGATGATGACGATGGGACTGAGCAATTTATGAGCTTTTACGGAACGGTATTTGCGAATCGATGCGATGCTTCGGCGGCTGCAGCGTGAAGTTTATCGATTTCAATATGAAATTTTACAGCTCGAGTCGTAAAATGTGACTGTTTGTTGACTGCAAAATTGTATTTGGTGGAAACGATTGGCTTGGGTTTTGTGCTAGAAATGATATCTTACTTGGTGCAATCATCGCGGCGTCGTGCCATTTTGCCGTATGATTATGAGCTGATCGAAACTACAATACTTTCGCTATTGCAATCACCATTCGTCATTCTTCATGTGGCATGGCGAAATTTATTCTAAAACGATCCAATAAACTCGAGTCAGGTTCGTCAAATCAGTCTGCTTCAATTCCTATGAACTGATTATCACTTATAAAATTGCCACATTTAGAGCTCTCAAATTATCCCAAATCATTCTGCCAATCAATTTGGAACTAGAGACGGACTACGAACTTTCTTATCGATGTTGTCAGTGACTTTCAAAAAAGATTTTGCCCATTCATTTGAGAAGGTAATGCAACCAAAATGGTGTGATCATTCATATACAGGCCCCCGTTCCCAGGATTTTGTTTCGGGAGAAGACCTCAGATGAAAAAAATAATGCTACTGAAGATTACTTTTGTACCTATTTCTCGGTGTGCCTTCTACTGATGTTTTTAACAGACACTTTCAAATTTTCCACTGAAACTGTCATTTAAGAGTATTCAAATAAAATTTGTGATTGTGCCCGGGAGAAGGTTATTGTATTACATTTATTCACGTTTACTGTCATGCTATTTATGTAACACATTTCTAAAACCTTCTTAACATATATTAACATAGCACAACAACGCACAAGACTTGTGATGATCATTATAATGACCCGGATTTCGCGCTTTTCGCGGATTTCGCGATTTCTGCGGATTTTGCGCTCTTTCTGCTAAGATTTCGGTGCTCTGGCAAATTTTTGAAGCTTGTGAGTTTTATGGCACCATAAAAAATTGAAGATGGGCGAACGTTTCAGCAATTGGTTGAGCTGGCCGAATTGGTGAATTTTCACCTTGATAAAACTAAAATTTACTAGAAGGCGGTTCTAGCAAATGATTTCTTCAGTGGACAAAGTGATACAAGTTGCTATTTCAACAGAGCTGTTACCAGGAATTACAAAAACTTTTCGATATATGTGATTTCGTTTTCCCATTCCAATGCAGAAATCGAAAGAAGATTTTCGCACTCAAGGATATTGATGTCTGATGGAAAATATCGTCTCAGTGAAAATGCATTCAATAATGCAAAGAACGTAATAAGTGGAATGCGATTCTTCAATAATATGGTAACAAATTTTGTGAATGATAAAAATCGCATTCTTGAAGCAAAATTTGCACGACATGCTTACGAAGCAAAGTCTGACAATTAAAGAAACGAAGAAGTTCCGGGATTCCATCCGTGGTGATAAGAAAGTGTTCTAATAATTTGTTGGTTCCACTATCCAACATTCTCAATTGTTTTTTGCGTTCTGGAATTTTTCATGAAATATGGAAGAAATCCAATGTGAAAAAACCTGTTTTAATCCACCTAGTGGTGTAATGATGCCTTTCTCATGTACATATAATATTGTGGTCTTCCATTCAAAATTTATCTCTTCCATTTTTGAAACAAACCAAGAGATTGTTTGTGCATTAACTAGTATAACATACAGAATAAAACAATGCTTTGATTGCGTGAGTCATCCACATTTCCACAAACCAAAGAACCGACCACCAACTCTACTAGTACGCACTCTAAATTACGATTCAATTGTTTGTTGTATCCGAAAATATTTTAAGTGACGGTGTACAATATTGAACACACTTTACCCTATAATTCCGGAACCGGAAGTCGGATCCGGATGAAATTCAGGAATTCCGTATGGGACCACGAGACCTTTCATTTGAATCTAAGTTTGTGGAAATCGGTCAAACCATCGCTGAGAAAAGTGAGTGAGATTTATTTTGGTATATATGACCACTATTTCCGGTACTTCCGGAACCGGATACCGGGAACGAGGATAGCCGGAATCGGTTTGTTTAGTTGCCTACTGATAATGACTTTCGATTTGTGTGGTTTTGAGACCAGTTAAGAAGAATTTTTACGTGTTTTGTTTCGCCGGTTTAAGTGACGGTGTACGCTATTGAACACACTTTATCCTATAATTCCGGAACCGGAAGTCGGATCCGAATGAAATTCAGGAATTCCGTATGGGACCACGAGACCTTTCATTTGAATCCAAGTTTGTCAAAATCGGTTCAGCCATGTTCGAGAAAACCTAGTGAGATTATTTGACACATACACACACACACACACACACACACACACACACACACACACACACACACACACACACACACACACACACACACACACACACACACACACACACAGACATTGCTCAGCTCGACGAACTGAGTCGAATGGTATATGACACTTGGCCCTCCGGGCCAATTTTCACTAGTCGGGTTTTCAAGTGATTGCATAACCTTTCTATATGAGAAAGGCAAAAAGGAAAGTATCCAACTAGCGTGGAATTGATGCTTCGTGCGCTGTATCGAAGCTGTTTGAAATTATAGTTCTGCATTTTATAACACATAGTTGCTCTGACTACATATCTGTGACTCAGCTTGGATCCATGCCAAAGCTTTCAACTTCCCCTGCTGAGTTCGACGAAATCAATCATCACATAACATAAGTTAAGTATACAGGGATTAAACGGATCATTTTTTAATTGGCTCCGATCATATCTAACTAGTTATGAAATGATAGTGAAAATAGGAGCCTGTACAACCTCACCATTTGCTGCTACCTCAAGAGTTCCCTAAGGAAGTCACCTTGAACCGTTTATAATTTTATTGTATCACAACAATCTAAATTTTTCGATCAAGTGCATGAAACTATCGTTCGTCGATTACTTTCAAAATGGTTTTAAATGTCGCTGAATGCTCCGTCATCTCTTTTAGTAGCAAAAAGTCTGTATTCAAGCTTAGACGTCTTCCATGGTGATATCCTTTAAACTTACCGAGTTACCATGACCGCTGCAAACTGATTGTAATCTTCGATCCAATTTTTTTTTCTTCGGATTGCCTATGTTAGAACTAATTATGGATACAACGAGCCCATTGCTAGCATGTGTCGCATATTGAACAAATGTTTCAATTCATTCGAGTTTCATTTATCACGTAATGTTATCTAGAAATCGTTTCCTATGTTACTGTCTCATTAGATTTAGTTATTACCCAAGTAACAATTTTTGTGACTAGTTTGCAACCAGATATTTGAGTGATTGTTACTAACATCTAACCACTTGCATGACTCAAAAAGCGCAGTTTCTACTAGTTGTTAAGTCGGCTAAAAATAAGTTGTCGTTACGTTGTAATGCCGTACTGAAATAACTTATCTTTTCATAACTTGAAAATAACTTGTTTCCAAGTAAACTAGTTGAAACTTAGTCACCATCGACATTATAAACATTGAATGAATCCAGAATACTTTTCTATCATCAATAAAAAAGCAGAAGAGTACCTTAAGTCACAAACTTGATACAAGGTACAAATTTCACAACAATCCAAAAACTGTCGAGCGGAATTCAATTTTACTTAACTGTTTTTTATGCGCCTTCAATCAAAATCTGTTTATAAAGATATGAAAATAAACAACAAAATAACCCTATGTTCAGAATGCTCAAAATTATTCCAAGTAGAGTGATTCCTCATCATTTTAAATTCATATATCATGAGAACTATAATATTATCACAATCGATGATCAATCCCTATATTATTTTCTTCGTGTTTATGTCAGTGTATAGAACAGAAATGACTATTCTGCCTTTCACTATTTTCGGCAAAAAGTAGTTTTGAAAAAAGTAATATCTTGGTTTTATCTACGTTTCATACACTTCTTGCGACTCCATATTGTGTTCGCCATATTCAAGCCAACAAAGGTTGTTTTGTTTGCATTTTAGTTATCATAACGTTGGGAAAACCTACCGATAACTATCTGAATCAATGAAGAAATTATATGTTATAATCTTATAATATCTATGTTATTGCTATATCAATTACGTTAACGTATCTATAATGGTTTCGCAACGGAAAATAAACCTTTTTCCAACTAGTAGCTAAAAACCTAGCTGCGATTAAAGATATGTTAGAATCAAGTAACAATAACTTGCAAATGATAGATAGTTTAATGTTTACGTTATAGAGAAACACTGCTGTCACCTTGTTTTAACCAGTATAACATAAAAAACATGTTCGTGCTCTTGTTGCAACACAGTTGGGTTAAGTGGTGTCAAAACTAGTTATGGGTTGCTACTATTGAAGTCAAATAAACTTATTTTCAACTAGTAGCTAGAAGCATTGTTGTGATAAAAATATGTTTGGATTAAGTAACATGTTATGATGTTATGATTGGAAACCTAAATAACTATTTCGTAACTAGTTATGTTATGATGAAACATTGCTGTCACCATGTTTTAACCAGTATAACATAAAACACATATTCGTGCTCTTGTTGCAACATAGTTTGGACTTCGTCGTATCAAATCTAATTGCGGATTGCTACTTGGGTATAGAAGCACTAGATTTAGAAATGTATCATTTGGATGATTTTGATCTATTGATGCAAAAGATGAGGAGGTTTTATGTCTGCTGGAGAACAAGTTTGACAGAAACTAATTCCAGTGGGCTGGGATCGAAATAAAAGATGAGAAGGAAAAGAAAGACATTCAGAGTAAAATCTGATAACACAAGAAGGCGCTATTATAATTGAAACTGAAATTAAAAAGCGTCAATCAGATCATCCTGATGAGGTCTACCTTAAAATTCTTCTTACCAAGAAGGAAATGTTTTCCGAGCAAAAAGATGTCGTAGCAAAAAAAAAGATCTTCGGTGAAATCTGTTTAACTTCTTTCCAAATTACAATTTCTATTTTTACTGAAATGTGTGGACTTTCAGCAGAACAATGACCAAAAATTATGTACAAATGGTGCACAGAACGCGGACTGTAACTAAGAAAGATAGCAAAAATAGAAGGAGTAAGTGAAAAAGCCGTGCGAAATGCAATCAGGAAGTTCGGTGAGGATAACACCTTTGATGATAAACCGAAAACGAGTCGAAAAAAAGGTCCTGCTAACCCTCAGTTGAATAAACGTGTACTGAAGGCGTTCGATCAAAGGAAGGAGGTTTCAGTACGGCATGTGGCTAAAAAAGTGGGCACTTCGAAGTCAAATGTTCTTCGTGCTAAAGAACGTTTGAATCTTCGAACCTATAAGAAGCAGAAACAATCAATACGTAGTTCGAAAAAAGAAGCATCGATCAGGCCGAGGGTGCGAAAGCTGTACAATACGGTTCTTGCTGGAAATTCGAACTGCTTAATCATGGACGACGAAACCTACGTGAAACTCGATTACAAATCCTTGCCGGGACCACATTATTATACGGTGCGAGAAGGGCATGTGTTAAACCAGTCCGAGACATCGATTGAAGACGATAAATTTGGTAAGAAAGCTATGGTCTGGAAAGCCATTTGTAGCTGCGGTAAGACTTCGAAACCCTTCATCACCACTGCTTCAATGAACAGTGAAATATACATCAAGGAATGTTTACAAAAACGACTTTTACCCATGATTCGAAGCCACAAGGATCCTGTTGTCTTCTGGCGAGATCTTGCTTCTTGCCACTACTCGAAATCAACGGTAGAATGGTATACTACCAAAAAATGTCACTTTCGTCCTAAAAGACCACCAAATTGCCCTCAACTTCGACCAATTGAGGAATTTTGGACATTAACGAAGGCACATCTTAGAAAACATGCCCCGGCAGCCGAAACCATTCAACAGTTCGAAAAAGATTGGAAAAAAGTGTCAAAACTTGTCGCCAAGAAGTCTGCACGGAATTTAATGAGGAACGTTTGCAAGAAGGTGCACCAGCTAGTCTACATTGGCTAAGTAGCAAATGTTGAGAATAATATTCTGTTGTTGTAGTCTAATATTATCTGTATATCGAATAAAATTTGAATATCTAACACTTGGGCATTATGTACAGCGAAATCAAAGTGCGTCCATACTTTCTGGGGCAGTCTTTAGTCAAAATCACTATTAATTTCTGTTTTGAACGTTTGGGTAGCAGTTATCTTTTGTATTTCTCATATCCTTATGTGTATCACGGCGAAATATACTTTCGAAACATCTTTCAGAATCTCGAATTTTCTGCAAAGTAAAGAAAGTTTGTTAATGTTGGTGATGAGATGTGATAGGTCCGCATAATTCATCTTGATACGAAAGTCTTCTTGAGTCGAGCACTTGTACGGGCAAGACAATTCGACTTGGATGGATCGAGGTCGTTCAACGCCTCGAATGCGATAATTTAACAGAACTCCGACAAAAATCATTGCTTCTCATGCAAGGCGAACGACGTATAAAAAATCACAAATGACCTATTTGGGTGATGAGCATAGAATTCTTTTCCACGGCAGTAACGAATCACACAGCGTGCAAGTCGGTTTAATGTTCTAGAGAAATCCTAACACCGTACCAAATAACCCTGCCGGGACCTAACGTTTCCACTGAATCCATACAGACAGCAGTCGCAAAAATGAAATCTTTATAATGTGCTGAGCCCGACAATGGCAATCGACGACTGGCGGTCAAGATCAATGATGGTTCAAAAGCCCACAACGTGAAAGTGTAACGAAACTACTCCAGATTTGATTTCTTAATAACTTTTTTTCAGCTTAAATGTTTTCTTCAATTCACGAAACGAATGGAAGAAGCTGTAAGATTTTTGTTAGTATAACGTTTATTACGTAAACATTGTTTAAATAGTGAAAAAATAGGTCCAAACACGAAACTTCAAAATCAATCATATCTTCAAATAGTCCCAGTTGGGAACGTGCCACTTGAGCCAATTAGTTCTGATTCTGATAAATAGACCCAGTTTGACGTTTGTTAGCTTCTTTGCAAATCGAAGGGAAAAATCATCAGTTAAGTACAAATCTAGAATAATTTGATTAGCTTCGTACACTTTTCGCACTGCGAAATTATCACCAAACGAGTGCAAATAAAGCCAGCATTTGGCTGCTCCACACTCGAGAAAAATGCTTCGAGCAGCGTTCATTATCGTAGAGAATTTCACAATTTGGTCCTTCTGAAAACCTGGAATGAATCCCGTACAGAATTTTGATAGTTGCTTACATTGAAATATGCAAATCCGAAATGAAATAATCGATATAAAAAATTCTATACATTCCTATTTTTGTGACCGTTGGAATCGCCCATTTGTGAAAAATCTGGAAACGAAATCACGTGAAAAGAAAGCTCTTAACCGAAATTGAATAAGTTTGAAAGCAACCGGCACAGGGACTTGTGAGCAGTTCAAGCGATTGCGTCATCCTGCTGCTGGTCGTGAGCTTTGGAGAGAAAGACAACGATGGGAAACATTATACGAAATTAGCTGTTCTAGTGGCTCTAAATGTTATCTAAAGAACTACGAAGCATTTGATTTGATTCACCGTAAATAAAAAATAAAATCTCTTCATATCACATATTGTTTGTAGATATTATAATCAATTTTGAAACGAATGGATTTTGATGAGATAAATTTTGGTTTTACTTAGAATTTAAACATGTCTTCATCGTTATCAGTATCATAGCCTGTTCGCACTATACTGGGACGACCGGGACGGAAACCGGTGGCAACCAAATGGATTTCATGCCGGATCCGGGATTTCAATACATACACACGCTGGCAGCTCAGTCATCGCCGATGAGGAAAAAAAGGGTCCCGGATAGTCCCGGTATAGTGCGAACAGGCTATCACTGTCTGATTCGGAATCAACATTTCAACCAAGTTAAACTCGTTTTAACGCTACACTGCGTTCATTAAACTGATTTGAAGTACAAATGACTGTAACTTACTGTTCCGGTAATATAATGGTATGAGTAACGTAAACGTCAAAACTGATTATAGCTCAATTTTCTCGGGTATGGATTATCCGATGGCTCGTTAGGAGAGTTACTTTGTCGGTCGCATCGAAATTCTATGCGTCGTGATGTGTTTGAATTTTTATTCAGCAATACCATCGTAGTGGAGTAATATCATCAATAAAAACAGGTAATGCATGTTGCGATTAATAATTATAATAATAAGAAAAACATGTCCAATCATTGTGCGAACAAATCCTGCACTCCTGTTACTTCTGTGTATGATATTCAAACTAAATAGGGTAATATTAATCAGCTGCATAAATTAATATTACCCTATTTAGCTTGAATATCATACACAGAAGTAACAGGAATGCAAGATTTTGCTACACCAATTCGAATGCATCATTCAAACGTTGCGCTTTTGTTACTTCTATAAATCAAATTAATGTTAATAGCCTTTTATTGGGTTTAATCTAAATAGTACATGAACATCATCATCAACATCAACCAGTTGGAAGTAAAACAAAGATTATCAATGTAAGTACGATCCAAACTGATTATTTTCATAAACCCTTCATCTAGCATTGTTTTCATTGCAAATTAAACAACAGGTTGCGAATTCGAACACGGTTTTTATCAAACCAGAACATGTGTTGAAACTTCGTAAACCGTGCCGTAACGAAACCAGCATTTTTTCCAACTCTGGTGATAAGGACTCTTAAAGGAGCATTCCTGGAAGTTACAAATTGGCAATTTTCCTCACATTGACAAAAATGATTGATGTACATGCTCCTATAATTTTTCTTATTACCCATTACTAAACTTCCAAAAGATACAAAATTGGCAATTTTCCACGATTTATCGGCGTATTGACACGCGGTATCCTTAGGTAAAAATTCCTGTATTCCGGTTCTAGACGTAAATCAATCGGCACTCAAGTCCGATCTTGTTCATATGTGATTTTCTTCCACAATGCTCAAAAGCTGATCAAATCGTCCAGTGATTTGATCTTACAGGAATCAGTGATGATAGTAGCTCAAAATTACTACCAATTTTGTGTGACGGAGGATCAGTATTGATTTTGATCGACGTGATTCAACGATCACCGATCAACTGATCTTAAAAGGATTGGATCAGTATCAAAGATCACTTTATGTGTAGGGAAAAATCACAAACGATCATCTTCGCTAGTGATTACGATTTGATTCAAGAGTATCTTCGAAGTTAACTGTTTCACTTCCTGTGAATGTCAAGAATTCAACTGCAGGATCATTTACGTATGGGCATCGCTAACTATTCGTAGTTTCTCAGGTAAACGTTCATTCAAATGAGCATACAATTCAAACTCGCCATATTTTTTAAATATATTTCTGATTCTATTAATATATTCAACATATAACGTAATTTGAAATGTAAGTGTGAGATCATTTTTGAGGATTTATAACCTTTTGTGTTCATTTGTATGCCAGTTTTATTTTTTTTTGCTGAGTCGGAAGTTGGATCTGAATGAAAATCAATAAACAATAACTTCGTTTTAAATCTAAGTTCGTGAAAATCGAACGATACCAGTTCCATTTTGAAGTTAAAAACCAATATAATTTTAAATTTTTACATCGTGATTAAATAAGCGATAACAACGAAAAAGTTTTCTGAGGCCTAATACACATATTCAAGTTAACATGAATAGACATGAATGAAACATTAATTTCCTAAACTTTTTATCAAAAAATCTCTGCTTGTGATACTGTTTGAAACATGGCAGATTTTAAAAAGTGATTGAGCGTTATATGAACGGCTTATAAGTGCAACTAATCGTTGAAACTCCCTTCAAGTTGTTTTGAATACAAAAACCTCATTAATATTTTGTGTACCAAAACCGGACTTAAACTGGAAGCAGAAAACGTTTAAAGTCATTTTTAGTGCAAGAACTGGACAAAAAACTTTAAATGAATTAACTGGATAAAATCTTAGCCGGCACTTTCAGAGCAAACGTATTGATTTATATGGTATGATATCAAATGTAACAGTTCGTTGTAAGTGAAAACTAAAGATTGAGGAATGGATAATCGCTGTATTTTTCAATACAATAAAATAGCGATATATTTTTGGATGGGAATTTTTTATTAAACGTTTCATGATACAGGAGAAGAATTCGGCCCTCTGTACATCGAGCAAACCTGTCAATAACTTCATCAATAAAACCGCTTCGAAGTTGCAACTGAGACAGCAATTTGTTTTCAACTACCATAAGCATAAGCTACTGAAACCTCCCCTGAACGTTTGCATACAAGCTCTCACGGAGCCAAAACGAGACAGAGAACAACAAATATTAGCGCTGAGCTGAGTAATTCTCTCTTTTCTTGAATCTTTGCAGGAACTCATGTGCATGGCAAAGACACTAACACAGTGACAAGAGATACATGAAATTTGAAGTTAGATGTGAATGAAATGTGTGTGAATACACGCAATTTCGATGCACAAGACGAAGTACTCGATTAAATCTAGATCATATTTGAATATTTTTATGTATGACCACCCAAACAATTTTAAATAAATTATAAGGTGGTGTTGAGCCTGGATTTTGAAGAAGCATATAAAAAAGCTTTAGATTGTTTGAATAGTTACAGATTCAAAATATAGGATTTAATATTGTTAAAAAATTGTGTAAATGTCATACTGTGATCGGGGACTTATCGGTTCATGCGACTTATAGCACTCGAACATCGGTTTTTCCTAAATGCGCTGTGAACGTACGAATCGCTGTACATTCATTTCTGCCACGGTACATACATAAATGCGCGAATGAGTTTTTTTTGAGAGCACCGCCTGCGCATGGTTGTCTTCTGTGAATGAGAACAAATTTGTCACAGCGCAATAAAAAGAGGGCGTGTGCATAAGATCTGCCGCTACTCTGTGTAATATGCAGTTCCCACAATTTAAAAAATAATCTCAATGTTAGTTTTCTTACCATTTTTTTTTAATTCACGGTGTTCGGTTTTTTGATTCACAAACGGAAATCTTGATTCACATTTTCGTGCGCAAAATGGACTTATTTCCACCTCTGCTATAAAGATTACTTCTTTGCAAATCGAAAGTAAATACCATCAGTTTAGAGCAAATCTAGAATAATGTGAGCAAAGAGTTAATTGGATTTCCTCATGGTACATTAATTGGGTTTTATCAAATCGATTTTCAATCAGAATAAGTCCAACTTCATGGGTGCCACGACTCGGTGCGGAACGTTAGCGCTGTAGGGAAGGGCACACAAGCAAATGGCAGATTTACTTTGTGAGCCGTTCGCCAAACGAAAGGCAACCGATTTGTTCGAAATTTTGCCCGTGGAAATAATTGTCAACTGTGTTGAAAATTGGAGAAACCTTTGGTTTTTTCAGAATCCAAAGCATTTTACAAAGAACTAAATAGATTTTACTTGAAAGGGATGATTTATTAGTAGAACAATGTACCAAAAAATGTGCAATTTTAAAGTGGGCAGTCCTACGTCAATCTCGCGGTTGTATCCCTTACATTACCCGCAACTTTTTTTTCTATCAATTATTGAAGAATTCACATATTCCTAGGTGTTCATTATTGCAAATTTTGTCATTTTTGTAGTTTCCTACCCTCAGGAATGAAGTCACATATGGCTCTATTGCAAAGCAATTCCTTTCGGAATAATGTAATGGATCAAAAAAATAATCCTGCGAATGGTGATTTATCCACGTTCGGTTAGCCCACTTGTGGGGAAAGTTGACACCATTGACTGACAGATGAACCCAAGATGATGTCCCTCCTACCCCAATTTGCTCGCTGATTGATGGTTTTCTGACATTTCGCTCGTTACGCAGTTGCCTCGGTCGAACGAATCTCGCCGACACGAACGAAAAAGATTGATAATATCTGCCGAGCGTAGTACTTCCGTACGATAACAACTTCGACGGTCGGTCACATTTCCCCATCACAGCACTGCTCGTCACCAAATCCAATGAATAGTTAAACGGCGGCCTGCGGACGTATGCAAATTTTTTGCCTTACTGAGTGGGCTGAGTGGGCGGAAATCCCAGGTCGCCCCGTCATCGATCATACTCCAATTTCACCGTCGTCGAAACGCGTCAGTTCCAAACCAAAAGGTTAATTGTAATCCGTCAGGCAAATGTTGCTAAATAAGTGTAAAGGGATGTATCAATTCTTCGGCTGGATAATGATCCGTTGGTTTTCAGGATTTCTTGGTGCAGTTTTTCCCACCCGATCTTCGCCGGAGGGGTGAACGGAAATCACTGCTCTCTGATTGACAGCTCGTAAAAATCGATAATAAGCTTCATTCAGCGAATTTCAGGCCGGGTGAATTTTTCACATCAGTGCGGCTTTGTTCGAATGGGACAGCGGGGTAAAAAAAAGGATTTAATCGGTTAATGATTTATTCATAAATCACCGCACCGAATGTGTGGCATTTACATGTAATTCGATATTTGCTCGTACGCCGATGGTGACGATCTAAATTAGCTTCATTCAGTGGTATAGCGTACCTTGTAAAAAAACAAGGATTTCGACCTCTTCTTTTCGTAGGCTGAAGATTTAATCTGAAGCGAATTGTGAACGTAGAAAACTTATTATTTTTGATGATTTTTTTTAATGAATCAAGAAAATTGAGAGTAAGAAAATATCTGGAGTTTATTTTAGATAAACGAATCGATGTTTCCTTACAATAACTGTAGCGCCCTTCCAAGAAACATTCCCTACGTTCGGTACCGCATACATTTTCCCTGCGACCCTGCCTCCGCGCATTGCATCAATAATTGTTTTCTACTTCCTATAAACCATAAAACAACCGTCTGGTCGTAAATTATGAAAATGGAAGCTAAATTTATGCAGAAAACAGCCCCGTCAAAGCCGAGACGTAGCATCAATCCCAATCCCTTCTCAGCCAGCCTCTGATCGCGTTGGCTTCAGGATGCTGTGTCCCCTTGGTTACATTCCGCCACCAACCAACCAGCCAACCAACTGGCTTCCATTCGTCGGCAGATTACGGTTATGATTTTCGGAAGCTTAGTTTTAACCCTTTTTCTTCGCCAGAATGGGCTTCGTCGGAGGGCAGGACAGAACGGGTGCGGTAATCAAATCTTTGTCAATTCGAGAAACACTGCGGTTGTTCAGCTTCAAGGGTTCAACAAGCCCCAGCTTCAGGGTGAGATCGGTTATTTCGGCAATGTGGCAAGGCAATCGTAAATAATAATCGCTTCTGGTCCACGCCAGAAGCCGGGGACGGGATAGCTAGCTAGCTAGCTAATGCCACTTTATGGCCGGTGCAACATTGGTGAAAATGAAAAACAAAAAAAAAAAAACATTCTGTCAGTGCCGAAAGGGGTCGAGTTTCTGTCAACCCGGGCCCAAGGAGGAAACTTCCTCGGTGGCGTCTTTGCTAGAGCCGAACGCGATAAAGTGGCTTCTTGGGCAAATCGGTTTCATCGGAACCGACAACAACGACGACGATGACGACGACAACGACGACGTCGTTTTCCCTCGGAGGCATATGGCCAATTCCGGCTGCCTACTGGATGTTGAGGTGGCAAAGGGGTAAATGGAAAATTAATCCCTCTTTCGTCGGAGGCAGATTCATTAAAGCAGGTTTAATATTTTTCGCTTGAAGCGATGTAAAAATTATTGCTTATTAGACTCATTAAAATTGTTTCTTCCCAGACTTTGACTCAGGTTGGAATGGTTTTGTTGTTTTTTGGAAAACGTCGAAATTGGATTAAATTGAGAGTTTAATGTTGAGTTATGGCAAGAGGGATAAAATTCTCGGTTTGTGCCATTTGCAGATATTATAAAACAGCCAAGAGACATCAAACCGCTCAGATACTGTTCTGAAACCTTGGAGATTTTATTTTTAAAACCAATTAAGTTTTCTATTGGATCACTATGCAAAGTAACTGGTAGTATAATGCGGTGCCTAAGTGCTCTCAATAATTATCAATATTTACAATTTATTGAATAACTAGCTGGCCCGTCGAACTTCGTCTCGCCTGAAATTATTTTTTTAAATTTGTGTTTTCGGACAGCAGAGTTGTCAAACGTTAATGTTTCTTTCCATTATTTTACTGATTACTTGCCTTACAATAAACGAATTACGACAAATTCATATCCAACATCAAGAATTATTGTGGATATGTTCAATGCTTTTGTTACGCAAAAACTAAACAAATGCACCAATTGCCATCTCATCCTTCGAAACAGTATATTGAACAGAGATTGTAGATCTCTCTCAAACTAAAGATTTGACATGTGGGATGATGGATTTGATTGAATCATATCTGACTGGTCGTAGTATGACCGTGAAAATTGGCGACTGCGTTACTCCATCATTCATCGTGAGCTCTGGCATTCCTCAGGGAAGCCATCTAGGACCATTCCTATTTCTGCTATATGTAAATGATCTAAATTTCGCATTGCAATGCATGAAGCTATCATTCGCCTACGATTTCAAGCTGTTTCATCTCATCAAATATCTGAAAGACTCAAACTTCTTGCAGTCACAGTTGGATGTATTTTTTAACTGGTGCAACGTCAACAGAATGGTTATAAACGCCTTCAAATGCTTCGTTATCTCCTTCTCTCGTAAACGAACCACGATCATGTATGATTACACTATTTCGCAAGCTGTACTAAAACGGGAGACATCAAATAAGGATCTAGGAGTGTTATTAGATTCAAAACTTAGTTTCAAAGATCACATAGAATCTCTAAAGCATTAAAGATGCTAGGATTCATCTTTCGCATCTCAAAAAATTTCAATAACATATACTGCCTGAAATCGTTATATTGCGCTCTAGTTCCTTCTGCACTGGAGTATGCTGTTGTTGTTTGGGCACCATATTACCAAACTGATAAGCTGCGCATTGAAATTGTTCAGCGCAAGTTCATTCGTTTTGCTTTGCGTCGCCTGCCCTGGAGAGATCCATTTAATCTTCCAAGCTACGAAAATCGTTGTAGGCTCATACACTTCGTTTTGCTATCTGTCCGCCGTGATACACAAAAAGCTGTTTTCGTCGCGGTCCAATGTCGAATTGATAGTGCAGATCTCCTACAACAGCTAAGTTTTGACATTCTTCGGCGTAATTTGCGGTTTAATCCCTTTCTCAGAATTCCTCGTGCTAGAACTAACTATGGCTTCAATGAACCGTTTTTGAGTATGTGCCGCGTATTCAATACTTGCTCTGATGAATTTGATTTCAATTTATCTCGTAACACCATTAAAACCCGTTATCTCCGAATGTTTTCCCGCTAGTTTTATTTATATAATTAGACGATATGAATAGTTGTTAGTTAGCTTTGTAGTTTAAATAACGGTAACTAAAGATTTCGTTATGTATCATTTGGTCAAATGTTATCTGTTGATACAAAAGATGAGAAGGTTTTATGCCGGCTGGAGAAGGAGAACTAAAATCTCAGCTCCAGCAGGCTTTTCCCTTGCTCCTAAATAAACAAATAAACAAATTAAGAGATGGATGAAAAAGAGATTACCAAGATAAATACTTTAAATTTACCCCACAAATTTCCAAAAGCAGCCCTCGGGGATGGTTGTTTGTCATTGAATGTTAAGACTTATTTGTACTGGAGACGTTTAAAAATTTAATAGCAGATCCTTAGGGATTATCGAAAGTAATAAACTAATTTTGAACGGTTGTCCATAACCTACTTCACCGCTACTGATATTACTTAGTCGTGTTTGATGAATGTTCGTAGCAGGATAATGACAGGATCAATTTTCGAATAACGAATTAGCGATAAAATGAAAAATACTTGGACATTCGAAAGTTCAAATTACCCTTTTATAAAATATTGTGTCCATTAACTTTGACATGAACGCTATATTCGTTCAAGAATTGTATCAAAAGGCTTCTCATTCGTCGAGCCACCACATCGTTTTGCTTAGTATTCAGTCCTGAGAATCAATATTCTGTTCTAGCGGAGTGAACATGAGGAGTGATTATTCTTATCGTTAAAGCCAATGTATAAAACAGCAGATCTCACAACTAATGGTTCTTACATGCCACGATTTCTCCTTCAGATATGATATTCACGATTCGCATATGGTAATTCGTCAAGTAATCCAAAGTTCGGAAAATGAAATGATTTGGCTTAAGCAGCTTACAAATGTCATGAATACCATAAATATTTTCATCTGAACTCATTATTTCAACAGCAGAATCTATCATTGATACGTAAAAAAATCGTTACATAATTTGATTTGTTCAACTCACGGCCACGATGACCAACATAATTCATCTAACTACATCTACTGTTAAATGACTTTAGAACTTGTGCTTCTGTTTACGGTATAGCTAAAACAGTCATTTGGCAAGTAATGATTTTGATACCCTATTAAGCACGTGTTTCCAAATGACGAATCAGTCATGCATGTAAAATCTCCACCCAAATCTACTCGTTGCGCGCCAAACGATTTTCCAAAGATCTAGTATTCTTTTCTTCAACGGCGAAATACTGAGCATCTCCTTGCGCGCCAAACATCAATTGTAGATCTAGCTATCATTGGCGACTTTTGCAGTGGAAAATTCCATTGTCCATACAAAATAACTTTATTGGTTTTTTCCCGCTTTTTCGGTAAGTTTTCCTAATTTTTTGATGTACGAACCCGGTGGGGGTAAAAACTGATCAAACAAAAAAAAAAGCATCTCAATCCGTCCATCCGTTCTTACGTGATGCGATTACAAAAAATGATCTCTGCATTTTTATATATATATAGATGCTGATTCGCGAAACGAAATGTTCAAACGATGGGAACTGCGTGTTTACCAGCCAAAATTAAACGAAGTTAACTGATTGAAGTGCCATCTGAACATGATTGTCGGTGTTATCAACTTCATACTATCAGATTAATATGGAATGTGTGAAAAATCTACAAGTCAATCGCGTGATTCAAGCTGAAAATCTAAAATTGGTCTGCAGCAAAGTTTATAATATTTTATTTTGCGATGTGGAACACACCTTTGTTTCCTATGTAGGGGTGCAAATTAGAAATTCAATGGTAAATACAAGTAGAAATGTGATCAGGTTTTGAACACTTTCAGCTCGATCAGTTTAGTTTCAATCAGTAATATTATTTCACCAATTGATTGGAAATATTTCTATGTATTGATTTGAATGTTCATAGCCATGTATTTTAAATTTGCATATCATTGAAATGTTAATTAATAGCTAGCAGTGTCCTATTTTGTCTGCTAAAAATCTCCGGCATACCGGATTTCCCTGCCATAGACGACGCTTTTGAAGGAGGAAGCGATATATCAATTGGAAAGCATCGCTCTGATTGGTGAATCGATGAAAAAGCGAAGCTGTTGAAAGCACGCGAATTTATAAATAGAAGCAAAATTATAGCTAACGTTTAAGTCCTACGCGTAGCATGCTAGCGGTAGGTTGTTGCTAGACAGCAAGACAAAAAGTGCCGTCTTGTGTCATGCAAGCTCGGATGAAATTCCATGTTATGTTGTTTTCGCCTGATAAATTTGCAACTACCCCAGGGTATATTTTAATTATTTGATTAATTTCTAATCTACATAAGATGAACTCGATTAATAATGAGAAAAAGTTTATCGCTTCAACTGAAATCGCAGAATGGTAGAGAAACAAAACGCTATAAAAGTCAGTCGGTGTTAAACAGCTCTTGGCTCTTGGAAATTTTTTCTGGCTACCTAGAGTTTCATTGATTCAAGGCTTCCGTCTTTTTCAAGGCTATCTGAATCACTAACAGTCTTTTTAAAGACTAACAATTAGCCAGCCTTTTTCAAGGCTATACAAAGAGTGATATTCTAATATAATCAGTCTTTTTCAAGACTAAGAAATTAATCAGCCTTTTTAAGGCTAGCTATTCAAAGAACTATTCTTCGAACTAATCAGTCTCTATTAAGACCACCACAAAATCAGTCTTTATCAAGACTTTTCCTTTCAAGTCTAATCGAAGACTAATTTAGTTAAATTGATTTCAAATTTCATTCATCTCAAAAATGTCTGCGTCCAACCAGAAAGGCAACAAGCCTAAGGCTAAAAATAATTCGAATCAGGGTCATGTCGCCGAAAGCCATTTCGCCGAAAGCCGTTTCGCCGAAAGGGTCATTTCGCCGAAAGTCATTTCGCCGAATGGGCCACTTCGCCGAATGTCATTTCGCCGAAAGCCAATTCGCCGAAAGGGTCATTTCGCCGATTCCTACAAATGTCTTAAAATCGTAATGGGAATCGATTTAAAATAAAGACAAATTAAAGATAATAACGTTAACGCCCGTTTTGTTGATCTACAATTGTACTTCTTGAATAAAGATTGATTCATGAACCTCAGAACGGAGTTCCCAAAGATACTTGTTGACTACTAATCATCAAAGCAATTCCATAGGTATCGACCAAGCAAATGTATGTGGTGTTTTCCGTTTACTAAATAAAAAAATATTTAATGCGGCTTCGCCACATCGATTTGATTCGTGTGCTGTCCGACCTCGCTACCGCTCGTTCGGACCTAACTAAAGCAAAGAAACCTAGCTTTAAGTAGACCGGCAAACGAGGCGGTTACAGGTTTGTATGCAAGAGGCCGCCGCTTGGCTTCGGTTATGTGGCTGCGCCACATCAGTTATACAGGAGGCATAAAAAATAATCTGATGTATTCGAAATTTCTCTTTCGGCGAAATGACCCTTTCGGCGAAATGACTTTCGGCGAAATGACCTATTCGGCGAAACGACTTTCGGCGAAATGGGATTCGGCGAAACGACTTTCGGCGCAATGACCCGCTCCCAATAATTCAATTCGGAATAAACCACAATACGTTATTCAACATTTTTCTAACAACATTCACGATCATATAGAATCTGAATGTAAAAATAAAAGACAACGGACGGAATTCCCTTCCGTTGGTTCTATGCCGTCTAACAATATTTACGAGATTCTTCCTGAATCCGATTGTAGCGACATAGAAGAAAATTCTTCAAAAATTCCCAAAATGGACGCTTGTCGTTCTGGGAAGAAATATCAATCTATGCAACCAGTGACGGTGATGATTTCCGACTTCAAAGCATTCCGTACTGAGCTTTCTACTTTTCTCCCGGAAGTAAAAGTCTCATTTCAAATCGGACGAAGAGGAGAATGTCGAGTCTTGGTTGATGGATTGGAAGATTACGAACGTCTTATTCGATATTTGTCCGAGAAACTTCATAAATTTTATTCATATGATACTAAATCAGACAGACCCTTCAAGGCTGTCTTGAAAGGCTTATCAAATGATCAAAGTACTGATGAAATTGAAAATGAACTAAAAGAATTGCTTGGTTTTGCCCCTTCCCAAGTAATACTTATGATAAAAAAGCGCGAATGGTACTTCTCAACCACGCTCTGGGATTTCCCATAAACTTTACCTAATACACTTCAATCGAAGTGATGTAAACAATTCGAAAACGTTATAAAAAGTACGTTACATTCCCCACATTAAAATTCATTGGGAGCATTATAAACGGCATAATCGTATTGCAAACTTAACGCAATGTCGTCGTTGCCAAGGCTTCGGCCATGGAACCAAAAATTTTCATATGGATATACGGTGTTTGAATTGTGATAAATCGCATTCCAAACACGTTTGTCCAATGAATGAAACCACTGTTAAATTTTCATGTACAAATTGCGATGGAAATCATAAAACCAATTATTTAAAATGTCCTGTCAGGGAAAAAATTTAAAACGCTTGTTCGCTTAGACAACAAGTCAAATCTACGACCTTAAATTTACAGAACATACCTGAAAATCAAAAAACCGTTACAAATGCCACACCTAATTCTTCTAAGGCACTTATTTCTTCGAATTTAAAACAAAAAACAGGTACGCCTGCCAATTCGTCTTCTAACGAAAACAATTTATTGACAGGTAGATCGACCTCGTCATTATCTTCTTCTAATGTCAATTATGCTAGTATAACAGGTAGAAATCTACCACTTAATTCTGCTAATGTAAATAATCAAAACACAGGACCGCCTTGCAGTTCATCTTCTATCGAAAGCAATTTATCAATAGGTAGATCGGCAATATCATCTTCTTTTAATAGCAGTTCTAATGGCAGGCTACCTACAAATATTCCTTCAATGTCATTCGCTTCTTTAAATGAAGTTGATTTAGGCGACATAACTGATAATAAAATGATCTACCTACGAGATCAACTTTTTCAAATGATCATCCGAATGAATTCGACTTCATCACTTTTTGAAGCATTTCAAATCGGATGGCAGTTTGCAAATAATATTATAATGAATTTAAAAACTAACAGTGATGTTAAATAATTATTTGAATATTTTAAAATGGCATGCTCGATCTTTGAAATCGAGTGAAGACGAATTTTATAATTTTCTCGAAGTTCACAAAATCCATATTGCCATTGTGACAGAAACTTTTCTTCAACCAAATGTCAAATTGAAAAGTAATCCACATTATGTGGTTCATCGATTTGACAGGTTTACTGGAATGGGTGGTGGAGTTGCCATTTTTGTCCAACGGCAAATTAAACATCGAATTTTACCTTCTTTCAATACTGAAGTTATTGAAAGCTTGGGAATCGAAGTTGAAACCATTCATGGAATTTATTTCATCGCTGGAGCATATTTGCCATTCCAATGCACCGGCGAACAATTAAATTTTTTCAAAGGCTATTTGCAAAAACTCACAAGATATCGATAGAAATTTTTCGTAGTAGGGGACTTAAATGCTAAGCATGTCCAGTGGAATTGTAGGCAAAATAACAGTAATGGTAAAATACTTCATAATCAACTTTCAGCTGGTTACTTCACAGCTCTTCATCCCAGTAATCCGACTTGTTTCTCTTCCGTGAGAAACCCGTCTACAATTGATCTGGTTCTAACGGATCAAAGTCACATTTGTAGTGAACCGATTACACATGCTGAGTTTGACTCAGATCATCTTCCTGTAACATTCAGACTTTCCAACGAAGCTTTAATTAATCCAATTAGTTCTATATTCAACTATCATAGAGCTAATTGGTTGGATTACAGATCTCACATTGAAAATCATGTGGATCATGAAACTATTTTAGAAAATTCTGCGGACATCGACACAGCAATTGATAATTTGAATCATTATATTATCGAAGCTAGAAATCTTTCAGTTCCTAAAGCTCAAACTAAGTTAAATTCTCCTATCATCGATGACAATCTTCAACTGCTCATTCGTTTGAAGAATGTTCGTCGACGACAATATCAACGTTCTCGTGATCCTGCTATGAAAAACATAGTTAAGGATTTACAAAAAGAAATTAAACATAGATTTACTCTTTTGCGAAATGAAAATTAAACCATATTCTAAACCCTGCTGGAAACTTTCTAAGGTTCTTAAGAAACCTCGGAAACCAATTCCCGCTCAAGGAAGGAAATCAAATGCTTCTTATAAATGGCGGAAAAGCTCAAAAACTTGCTCAGCAGTTCGAGAGTGTACACAATTTTAATTTGAACGTTGTGAGTCCTATTGAAAATGAAGTCTCACTGAAGTATGATCATATTTCAACCCAAGTGTTATCACACGATGACATTATTGAGACGAATTTTGATGAAATTAAATCAATTATTAGGAAACTCAAAAACATGAAGGCCCCTGGTAATGATGGAATTTTTAATATTCTAATTGAAAATCTTCCCGATGTTGCCTTGAGACTCCTGGTTAAAATTTTCAACAAGTGTTTTTCATTAGCTTACTTCCCAAAATGATGGAAAAACGCTAAAGTAATTCCTATCCTGAAACCTGATAAAAATCCAGTAGAAACATCAAGTTATCGACCAATTAGCTTACTTTCTTCTATCAGTAAACTTTTTGAAAAAATTATCTTGTTGAGAATGATGTCTCATATAAATGAGAATTCAATTTTTTTACCAGAGCAGTTTGGATTTCGTCATGAACATTCAACTACTCATCAACTTACGAACATGAGAAAAGAAAATAAATCTTCTGGGTTTTCCACTGGAGTTGCTCTACTAGACATAGAAAAAGCATTCGACAGTGTTTGGCACAAAGGTTTAATAGCAAAAATGTTTGATTTCCAGTTTTCCTATTTATTTGATCAAAATGATTCAAAATTATTTAACTAATCGTACTCTTCAGGTTAGCTATCTGAATTGTAAATCTGAATTGCTACCCGTACGAGCCGGTGTTCCGCAGGGTTCGAGCGTAGCTCCAATCTTGTATAATATTTTCACTTCTGATCTTCCAAATCTACCCGTTGGTTCTCAGAAATCGCTATTCTGTGACGACACAAGTCTGTTAGCCACAGGTAGAAAGAGAAGGAAGAAGAGTGATCTGCAGTCGCCTACAAAGAAGTTTAAATATTTTCAGTGATTATCTGTCAAAATGGAAAATTAAACCAAATGCAGCAAAAACGCAATTAATTATCTTTCCTCACAAGCCAAGAGCTTCTTTTCTGAAACCAAACAATAATCACATTCTCAAATTGAATGGCTTGGAATTGACATGGTCTGATCAAGCTAAATACTTAGGTTTAACGTATGACAAAAAACTCACTTTCAAGGATCACATTGAAGGAATCCAGGCAAAGTGTAATGAATATATTAAATGTTTATATCCTCTTATAAACAGAAATTCTAATCTCTGTCTAAAAAACAAATTGTTAATTTATAAACAATTTTTCAGACCAGCCATGCTTTATGCAGTACCAATTTGGTCAAGTTGTTGTTCCACCAGGAAGAAAACGCTTCGAAGGATTCAAAATAAAATTCTGAAAATGATTTTGAAGCGTCCTCCCTGGTTTAGTACAAATGAGTTACACAGACTCACAAATATAGAACCATTAGATGTAATGTCACATAATATTATAAGCAAATTCCGACAAAAATCGATGCAATCTTCAATTGAATCGATTCGCTCTCTGTAAGTAAGTTAGTATATAAGTTCCTTTTCCCCATTACACAATACAAGTAGGTTTAGAATTTTCCCTACACAAAAATCTCAGAATTGCGGAAGCAAATGATGTCTTCTTGGTAATAATCAAATCATGTATATAATATAGCTGAACTTGTGGCTGAACACCCAATTTAAATCTTAATAATTTAATTTTAACTCATATTCCAATAAATAATTACTTAAACAAAAAAGTTTGAGGTGGTACTGGAATTCAAGATAGCGACTTCTGGTTTCTTGAGATTACTTGAAAACCCTTACAGTATGGGTATTTTCGAAACGGATTTGATGTGGTGCCATAAAAACGATGTTTGTGACAGTTCTGAATCCAAGATGATCACTTCCGGTCTATTAATATTCTTTGAAAGTACTCACAATATGGATATTTTCAGAACAGATTTGGTGTGTAGGTAGCCTAAAAGAAAGATGTTTGTGATCGTTTTGAAATCTAATTATTTCCGAAAATACTCATATTGTAGGCATTTTCAAGGAATACCAAGATACCGGAAGTCGCCATCTTGGATTTCAAAACCACCTCAAACATCGTTTTCTGGCATCTAACCAACCATTGGCATTTCTGGCAACCGTTCTGAAAATACCCAGGAGTTTTTAACAATATCAATAAACCGGAAGCCACCATCTTGGATTTTGAAGCGAGCGCAAGCTTCATTTTGTTGCACTTACTCTTCACATCCGTTTCGGAAATAGCCGTATGATGGGCGGTTTCCACATTCATTACACAAAACTTTTTTTACGAATTACCTATTTTTACGAACCCCCGTTTAGTTCGAAACCTCCATTTTTTCAGTGTGACACTTTATATCTTCGTCGACTTGTTTTCGACTTGTTTTGTCGACTTGTTTTGCGAACTTCTGTTAATTGGATTTTGGAGATTTCTCGAAATAAAAAAAAGGGGAACAGATTCATTTGGTCTTTTCCTTTAACCGGACAAAGCACTTTTAGTTGGTAGCCCTGCATTCTTTTAAATCCATATCAAATCAAGAGAAAAGTATTTCACAATACTAATCCGCTGCCTTTCTGTCAAAATACAACTCTAATGAAATGTCAATCCACCAATTGCTTCGCAAAACCGCATCAAAAATGATAAATCGAATCTGTATCAGGAAAACCAGAATGTTTCCTCTGCACTTATTACATTCTTTGGTTTGGTTTGGGATTAAAATTGGCTGGAGAATTTTAAATTCACCATTGTTACCAACTGGAAGCAAAATTGATGCTTTTGAATGTTTGCTGCTATGTTGGATCATCATCATTAAAGGACACGGAGCAGCAAGATAAATCGATCGGATGACAAATGGTGTCTTTAGAGTTATTGATGATATTTGGCTGGTGCCGATAGTATCCGAGGGGTAAAACGATGTTTGAGTCAGTCAACTAGAAATTGAAACTGAGGTTATGATTGAATTTTACCAAAAGTGGTTATAGTTTTGAAGGGACCAGAGAAAATTTTCGTTCTTGAACTTTGAACACAACACAATTTGACAGGTATCTTTTCGTCTAAAATAAAAATCCATTTACTAAGGATTTTTATTTTAGACGAAAAGATACCCATCAAATTTTGACAGAAGAAGCACCCCCCGTGCTTCGCAGTAGCTGATCAGAAAATACATTTTCCGCAATGATTCACCAAAGGGTTCCAGTTCATTTCAGTCGCGTTTATTGCCACTAATGCACTCAACGTCGCAAAACATTATAAATCACAACGGGTACCGGCTCTAAAACGTAACTTACATTTCCAATTTTTGAAATAGGTACCCTATAAACATAAAACTCTGATTAGTTGATTGCTGGCGAGCGTAATGTGCCGGAAAGGATACTATTTATCAATCTTCCTGTGTGTTGTACGCGTCTTTGTGCGTTAGTCAAAGAAAGAATAATGCAATAATATTGAGACAACAGTTCCGACGAAAGCAGATCTGCTCTCTTTGAGGAATTTACCTCCCAGAAGTCGGTACAATTAACTCGTCGCCTTTTCATCGCATTCCGACTTGGTCGCACTGATAAATCGGTACCGCTGCCGACACAGGGGTCCTAATGTTTTTACAACTTGGGAGGTTTGGTTAACAGCAGCCAAAAATTTTGTCACCACTAGACCTACCACCCATCCGGGGAAAGTCATAAATCTGTTATCGGTTCAAATGGGTCCAATTTGGGTCTGTCTGATGTCTTGTTTGCTTCTTTCGACCGTAGCGGATCCTTTTTTTCGCTCTGACGACGCTCAGACGGTCGCAGACAAATGCGGTGTAAATAAAGGGACGATTATTTGTACACACCGGGGTGTGATTGAAACGGCAATGTTGCACATCAATGCACACACCCTGAATGGCAGCCTCGAAATGCATACAACAAGATGTTGGCTACCGTACCAAAACTAATTGAAGGAAAAATGCTGCAGTCGGAACATTTTTTTCACTCGAAAGAAACACCAATGCCGAAAATTGCTAAACAGATTGGAATGCAATCATGGAAGGTCGGTTTTGTCATCTTTTTAATATTGGGATTTCTTGCGAAAGATTTACAGTTCTGTTCTGAGATTGTACATAAATTTGTAGCATTAACATTAGAGACCACCCGTGTGTTGTTACTCCGTTATTGATCAGAACCAATTGAGCTTGCAAAATGATTTTTTTCTGAAACAACTTGCTTGGGAATAGCACGTAGTTTCACAATGTGTGAACTGTATTGATCACTGCATGTTGATCAGTACCGACGTCGGCCAATTCAATGCCTATTGCAACTTGAAACCGAGGAATCCCGTGCATTTCCACGTGCATAACAGGAAGGGGTTGTTTGTTAGTAAATTTTTGAATAATATTATCATGTGTTTGTTACTCTGGGTAGCCGGCTACCGAAAATACGTTGCAATTTTGTCGCGTTTTGCATTAATATGTGCTCGTAAAACTCCGGACAGCCGGCTGACGGGAGGTTCGCTATCAATTCATCAATTGAGCAACAACACCCTCCGCGATACGAAGTAACATCTGTTCCTAACCAAAACAACAAAATACCAAATGGATCCTCCTCGCAGTCTAAACTATATTTACATACGTCCTGGTTAAGCACGGTCGCAAGAAATATCTGCACGGTTATAAACTTAGCGGAGCAATTCCAGAAATGCTTAGCAGATCATCAGACTCGACCTTCTCCGATTTGGATGAAACTTTGCACATGGCTTCAGTATGGCAAACCATAAGTTTTGAACCGACGGAGAGGTGAATCCAACTCACGACTGATTTTTAAAAAGGGCGT
Organism: Malaya genurostris; assembly: GCF_030247185.1. Taxonomy (NCBI): domain Eukaryota; kingdom Metazoa; phylum Arthropoda; class Insecta; order Diptera; family Culicidae; genus Malaya; species Malaya genurostris. The sequence continues at coordinate 132,647,049 of NC_080570.1, forward strand.
ATGTATTTTGGCATTTCACAAAAATTGCCTTTTTCAAATCGTTGTAACTCGGAAACCGTTAATTGTACCAAAAAGGCATCCATGAAGAAGTTGTAGGAAATCGATCGGGTACTCTAAAAAAAAACACTGAAAAAAATCTCAATAATTACAAAATAATGCGAAAAAGTTGCATAAAAATAATCAGGGTTTTAATTTTTTTTAAATATTTTTTCTGTTAAAGCTGTTATGAAAACCTACAGATTAATGGCAATCCCATCCGTCCCTTTTGAAAAATAAAGAAGTTACAGCTAAAACAATTTACAGATATATTCGAAATTTCAAGTTCTCGTTGAAAGGTAATCATTTAAGAGGTGTGCCAGTTGACTACCTACTGTTTACAACCGATGTTACGATTCCTCATTCGTCTGGCCAGTGTCCCAAGTTAACAAACTTATAAAACCGATACACTGAAGAAGGATGTAAATAACATTCCGAAATACGCGTATCTGTATTGTAACGTTTGTTATGCTTCATTAAAGTATAGTGACTTTGTGAAAGTGTAATAACGTGACAGTCAAATAGTGGAATTAAATGGTACATAAATAGTGCAACCAAGGATGGCTTTTATCGTATCAAAGAACGTTCACTGGAAACTCTTCAACGATTGAATCAGTGCCATCAAAGAGAAACGGAAATCATCGCAACAACAAAAACCTGGCATGGCTCATTTAACATAGAATCGACACCAGTGCGATAGCGAATTACTCTCGATGACATTTCTGAGAATCAAAGGTTAGCACGTTGCTGTGGGGATTCTCTCTGAAGCAACAAACGGTCGCTTATTCTCGTTTCGCGATCCGATTCTATAAAGGCAGTTGATAATTACGATAGAATCATTTGACTATTGCCGCTTATTCTAACTGTGTGCATATAACCTTTGTATAAGTTGTGTCTATGAAAATGTCTGTAAATGCTCCACACAAGGGTTTTGAAATATTGCAACCTAGTATGAGAATCATCAAGTTGAATCATCGATTCGATTTTCTGTGATAATTGTCAACTTGCGATTCTCTCTTGGGAAATTCCACACAGCAACGATCATTATCAGACTGTAATTTTTCTAAGGGCCGTGAAATACTCAGAGTATGAAGTGGAGCGAAGGAATGTAGAAAAATTCTCTCACGGTTCATGCATTGAGAGACTCGAGTTCTTGTAGCATCTTCTACCGGATTGAAAATGTTGTATACAATATAGATAGCAATATAGCAGCTTCTGTCAAATTTTCGGCAATCACCAACACTGCCTTCAGTACAATTTAGATGAGCTGATGAGCTGATACATTGAATCGATTTCCTTTAGTGAGCTGATCGGTTCGGAGCTGCTCACCGGTATGAGCTGCTTCGCACATCTCTAAGTGAGCGTCGTACGATCAATATATCATTTTAGAAAACGTGTTGCTTCGCGATAACTCAATTTATTTACACGTTTCAAAATGAACTCTCTTCGTAAAGGTTTGTACTTTTGCAATACTTTTTCTTATTTTGATTGGAAAACATTTTTCATTTACGCCTTTCTCATATAGAAAGGTTATGCAATCAATGTGAAAACCGACTTTTGAACCGAGGCCCGGAGGGCCGAGTGTCATATACCATTCGACTCAGTTCGTCGAGTACGCAAAATGTCTGTGAGTGTATGTGTGTGTGTGTGTTAGTGTGTGTGTGTGTGTGTGTGTGTGTGTGTGTGTGTGTGTGTGTGTGTGTGTGTGTGTATGTGCGTATGTGTGTATGTGTGTATGTAAAGTTTTTTGCACTAACTTTTGTCGGAGATGGCTGAACCGATTTTCACAAACTTAGATTCAAATGAAAGGTCTTGTGTTCCTGAAATTCTTGAAAATTATTTAGATCTGATTTCCGGTTCGGGAGTTATGGGGTAAAATGTGCAAAATAAAGAAAATATGTATTCCAACTTTTCTCATAGATGGCGCGACAGATTTCCACAAACTTAGGTTCAAATGAAATGTCTTGAGGTTCCATAAAAAATTCCTGAATATTATTTGAATCCGACTTCCGGTTCGGGAGTTATGGGGTAAAACGTGCAAAAAAAAAAAGAAAATATGTGTTCCAACTTTTCTCATAGATGGCGCGACCGATTTTCACAAACTTAGATTCCAATGAAAGGTCCTGTGGTCCCATACGTAATTCCTGAATTTCTTGCGGATCCGACTTCCGGATCCGGAAATATAGGGTAAAGTGTGTTAAACAATTTTATACCATCACTGAAAATTTTCCAATTGAAAGTTTTTATCAGTAGACGGTCAAACAAACCGATTTCGGTTATTCTTTCAAGAATCGCAGAGAATTATTTTGAAGAATACCACAGTATTATATATGATAGTATGATTGATATGAGAAAGGCATCATTACACCACTAGGTGGATTAAAACAGGTTTTGCCTTTCTCATATAGAAAGGCTATGCAATCACTGTGAAAATCGACTTTTTAACCGAGGCCCGGAGGGCCGAATGTAATATACCATTCGACTCAGCTCGACGAACTGAGCAAATGTCTGTGTGTGTGTGTGTGTGTGTGTGTGTGTGTGTGTGTGTGTGTGTGTGTGTGTGTGTGTGTGTGTGTGTGTGTGTGTGTAACAAAAATATGCACTCACTTTTCTCAGAGATGGTCAAACCGACTTTCACAAACAAAGATTCAAATGAAAGGTCTCATAGTCCCATAGCCTGCTATTGAATTTCATTCCGATCCGATTTCCGGTTCCGGAGATATAGGATGATATGTACAAAAAAAGTGAAAAAAATATGCACTCACTTTTTTCAGAGATGGCTGAACCGATTTTCACAAACTAAAATTCAAATAAAAGGAATTATGGTCCCATAGCTTGCTATTGAATTTCGTTTGAATGTGACTTCCGGTTTCGGAGTTATATGGTAATATGAGAAAATTTGAGAAAAAGTTTACACTCAATTATCTCTAGAACAACTCAACCAATTTTCGCAAACTTAGATTCAAATGAAAGGTCTTATAATATCCTGAAAATTTGTGGAACATTTTATCTGGATCCGACTTCCGCTTCCGAAACTAAAACGTGATAAGTGGAAAATTACCAATTTTATTAGTATTTTTCCACGAACGATGGTTAAAAACAGGTACAAATCCCATAAAACTGTCTGATAAATTCTTCTAGTTTGCAAACCTTGTTAGTTTGTGGGCATAAAAACAAAATTCGGCACTACTGGTCCCCTCTTTTCCTGTTCCGGGAGCACCGAAAGTGGAGAAGAAAAACTCCTAAAACTAAATTCACTTCGATTTCTCTGCGATGCTTGAACCGATTTACACAAATCTTGATTTGAATTAAAGTCCATACTGTCTTCAAAGCTACTGTGAAATTTCATCCGGATCCGACTTCCGGTTCCGCAGTTACAGAGCGATGAGTGTCAAAGTTTTCAAATCGCCATATAGAGTGACAATATGTACAACACCGAAAGAAGAAGAAAACACAAGACGAACAAGGCGTGTTTTGTTCTATTTCATACACGTTGTGTAGTGATGTCAATAATAATAATAACAATCCTACTACATGTTTCATGTTGCTGATTCATGCTGTTTAGCACGCAGTAGTAACAGAAACGCAGATTCGTTTCGTTAGATTAAGTTTAATTGGTTTAAACGAAATAGAGCATGAGATAGTAAGTATAAGTTTAGCTACGTTTAAAACTGTTCCAATTTGTAGGTCATATTTGTTGGTAGCAAACGAACCAACTTCGGCTATTCCGTTCATCTGAATCCGGTTTCGGGAGAATTGGAAATAATGATTAGAAACTGCAAAAAGGATCTCACTCACTTTTCTTGGAGATGGCCGAACAGATTTTCACAAACTTATAGGTTCAAAAGAAAAGTCTTACAGTTTCATACGGAATTCCTTAATTTGTTGTGGATACTACTTTCGGTTCCGGAACTACAGGTTAAACAGGATTTATACAGTTTGTGAGATTAGATCCGAACAAATTATCCTATTCCTATTCAATAAACAGTTGGTTTTGCGAATTTCACGGTTATATTTATGATGTAATAAGTAATATGAGAAAGGCATCATTACACCACTAGGTGGATGAAAATAGGTTTTTAATATGTGTTGAACTTTTGATAATTTTTCGGATTTTCAATATTTAAAACCCACTTTGAAAGGGTCTAAAAAAATTGCATCAAGTTCCACGTAGATTTTTTATAATATTGTTAATTGTCAAAAAGTAAACAAAATAAAAATCCCAACAATTTGCTTAAGTTGCGCGTGCAAGCATAAGCATGTTTATGCGTGTTTACGCGCACTTTGTGGTAGATACTTAGGTAATAGAGGTAGATTCTACGTAGATAAATCCAAAAATAAAGTGAATATATCTCAAAATATATTTTTTTACACTATTTATATCTTCAGCAAAAATAATTCAAATGTTTTTTTCTTCAAAATGAGATAGAAAAAATTTTTTTTTGTGAAAAAAAATTATTTTTATTCGAAGTTGGTGCTAACGAAACGAAAATTAAGGTGCCACTTTCAAAAGAGGCGTCATATAATCTCGTAAAACTTTTTAGAAGACACGTTAGCTTTTAAAAATCAATGAAAGTCAGTAAAAACTTTTGACCGTTTTTTCCAGTTTTGAACCACTGTGCGCCGTACGTTAACTTTTGTATTATCTTTTGTGGTCCTCGCACTTGTACGCAAAGTCTCCGCACTTTATGCTATCCCCTAACTGCGCTCTCCTATAACAAAAAAGATACTTTCTATAACTTTGCCTCATCTAAAAAGTCTCAAGTTAGAATACTAACCTACTACGAAATCACGATCTACACAAATTTAACCACTCTGACCTCTTGCACTGATCAAATTGAAATGATTGATCGGAGAAACTGTTAATCCTCAGATACGAGATTTTGGATTGAAGAAATCGGAAATCGCATTACGAACTCATATTGGACCACTCGGAATCGAACCGAATTCTCGCTTTTCCTTTAGTAGTCCACATCTAACCGTCTCATATCCTCAAATCAACGAACTTCGGGTCAATGTTTGAATAACAAGAACATGAAAATTAAGTCGCATCGTCGCTTCGCGAGTCCAAAGGTCACGATGCACCGAAGAGACACCGAATTGGAGAGAATAGCAATCGCTTCTTACACGAATCAGCCGCCCGATCTTCATTCCTCACAGGTTTGGAGAGATGAGCTTTCATGATAAAGTATGCCTTATCGAAGTGGTATCGGTTTGATGCTTTATTGGCTAACACGTGATCGTTACAAAATCATGATTATAGTGAGATCTGAGATTGTTCGATCGGGTTGTCGTCTAAGTTGTGTTTCATTACAATCAGAGTATCAATGGGGAGGACAATTTCTAGCCTTGCCTTCATGAAACATTTCCGAGCAACGTCGGGTAATTCAGCTAGTCTTATGAATTCTAATTGGTATTTCGAATCCAAAAATCATGCTCTTGTTTTTGTTTTGTTTTAGCATAGTGCATTTTACTACCACACGTGCACTTTGTGAAAGTATTCTTACTACTAAATTAATCTAGTTTTATTCTAACATCTCAAAACTGCGCATCATATTAGGTTCCTTGAATGATTCGAAGGGTAAAAATTAATCTGAATATTATGCTCTTGTAATTCTTCTTTTATATAGTGCCATTACTGAAGTCACTATTCTACCACGCGTGCACTGCAAATATTTTTACTCCTAAATTCAACTAGCTTTATTCTTACACCTCAAATTGCATATTTTATCAAGTTCATTTAAATAACTGTCAGGAAAAACATGAACAAATTGTACACCATATTAAGAAACTCTGCAAAAGCAGCAAGCGACATATTAAACAAACCACCGCAACTGATGTCGATATTCTGCTGTGAGTTAGTCAAAATAATTAGAAACGTTGTCCGTATCTCTCGATAGTCCTTTCGAATGGAAGGCTTGTAACACAGTCTCTGCGGCCAGTCTAAGTTGTACAACGAATCTCCGATTTTATTGTTCTATTGAATAGAAGAAAATTAATATATGACTAACTCAATAAAGAAGCAGAACTTAATAACACAAGTCTTACTCACCGCATCGCTTAACTTTTCAATCATTCTGCAGTACCAAAAACATTCTACCGTAATTGTAACTAGGCAGCCTGCTAAAAGTAATAAAATATTGTAAGACGATTTTCGCCATGTTAGGTAAAAGATTCCTGTTCCCATAGTCACCAACTGTCCGTAAAACATGAAAAGGAAGCTGATTTCGAAGAATGTTTTCAACTGGCTCAAATGATTCAACGCGTCAGCATGTTTACGAATCAGGGCAGCTAATTTCTGTTTTAGGATTTTAAAGAAAAGCACATCCTTCACGTTTCGCTTATATTCGGGTGCTCCTTGGATTTCACTCATAGCTTGGATAATCTCCTTATCGATTTGTTCGAATAAATCTTGCACAGATTCGTTGATGTCTTCCAAAATGATTTGAAACCCCATCAGGTAGGTATTGAAGATTGCTATGAGACTCACGAACAACGTATTGATTGCAATAGAGTTAAGTAAGTTCAATTTGTCGACAAACAATACAATCCATCTGTGTAACTGCAACAAATTCTCCGGGACGACAAATAGCGGGTCTTCGAATCCTCCGAAGATGTAAAACACAAAAAGATTCACGGTGAAAATCCCCTGGTGGCAAATAGCCATCCGACGAATTAGTCGGTACGAATTATGCAGCCTTGCACACGTATTACTATCGAAATAGCTTTGCATGTAGTTCCGTACTTCTTGAAGTTTGATTAGGTTGGATCGAACCAACCCCGTCCGAATTAAAACATGCGAAAATTCTGTCAAAGACGCTATCGCTCCCAGAAGCACATCGGGCGAATTGTTGACGAATGCACTTACATACAAACGATCCACCCAGATAAAGAACTGTAGTGCAATTAGTACTCGATAGACGGTCAACAATCCGCGACAGAATCGATTCAATGGGCGTTCTTGGATTCCTGAGGAAAAACATTTCACTAACATAAATTAATATTAAGGAAAATTGGACTCACCTAAGAGCAATAGAGAACATTTCATTGGTCGGAAAAAACATTTTCCATCATCCAGTGAAAGTATGGCACTCTTGATACGGACGAGTAATTTTCTTACCGGAAACATTTTCGCGAGATGGACCGAACTTGGACAGTGCAAACGACAGAATGAATTCCACCGCTGACCTCGTACCAGCACAGTCGGTTAAGTTTGTTGTGACTGTTTAGAACAGGAAACGCATATACTTCCCGTACCAGTTGACCCGTAAGTTGCACAGTAAGGATTAAATAATTTATTAAGACGTTGCTTTGAACACCGATGGAAGCCGGCATATTGTCTTATAGGTAAAGAAGACACGTCATTATGGCTGTTTTATTCCAAATACATGTGCTTATGTATTTGGAATAACACAAAAGAATTGAGTACCCGTATTACGTTGAATTTAAAAAAAACTACAAGGATCAGCCCCTGGGGTTGTTCGAGCCATTGATGTGGAACAGTCGCGTATACAGGGGGGTGTTTTAGGGGTTCAAACCCCCTCCGAAACTCAAAAAAGTATGATATTATGTAAACTCTTTTTTTCAAATAAGTAAAAAATAAAATGAATAATTTTCAACAAACGATTCCACAATAAAAAAATTTCAAATAATTATATAAAAAGTTCCATTTGTATGGAAATTGATCAACATGTTCTGAAACACCCCCCGAAATTTTTTTCTGCGGGTATGCGCCTGATGTGGAACAAGGCAACCAAAATTTCTAGTGACCGATTTTTTCAATTAATCGTCACATTTTTGAATCCTCAAATGCACGAGAGTCTGCTTAGATTGATCTTTATTAGGAACCAACACCGAATACGCGACCCCAGAATATAGACTCTAATGCTATTCGCAATGCGGTGATGGATATCTGTTCTAAAATGACATAGGGCAACGGCTCCCTATTTCATCTGAGCTCCTATTTTCATCTCATCCCTTCACCTCATTACTTTGAACATGAATAATATTCTAAAACCTACCTGAACCAAACTGTGAAATGTTTTAAAATGATTATGAAAGCTGTTGTCACACTTTCCTTTTGAAAGAAATGGTTTTAAGTTCTTCGTGTATCGTTTTTTTCATTTAAAATAAACTCATTTTTCAATTTAGGACACATTTTCGTCTCAAGATTTACAGTTCGTCATGTTTCTGATTATCTATTAATCGATTCGTCTCAAAACATGATCACTTTTTCGCACAATTACACTACCATTGAATGCTGGATGACTTCATAATTAGTAATGTTCACTTGCCACTTGTTTAATTAACGATTTAAAACTTCAAGAATTACCCGACAAACAATAAAAGTCTTTAAAAATATGAGATGAAAGTTTTTCACTTAGTTCACTTGATTGCGCTTTGTTTTCATCTCATTTGGTTTCGCAAAGTTGCCAAGTTATCTCATATTGTTACAAAAAATAAATTGATTTTCTTCTTCAAATTATTACCAAAAAGTATGTTTTTGGTATCCGTGACATTAGTTTAATTATATTATTGATATTAATATATAAATAAAACTGTTTTGGCTTCGAATATTACCAGAAAGAGCGTGTTAAATACTAATGAAATAACCATTGTGGCAAATCTAGTAGCACTGGTTTCATTCCGCTATACGCCAACATAACGCTGTGAAGTGTGTGTGTATTTCATCGGCTGTGTACAGAGATGCCAGGTATTTTCATAGAAAATATGTATTACTTTGCATAGAAAGTCTATATCTGTTCTATCTGTTTTCTTTAATAAAATGATGTTAAAAGATAGTTCTTTAGATCTCCGTAAGTCATTGCCCCATTAATTAGATAATTCAACGAGTAAATTTTTTTACCAATAATAATAATGTGGAAAAATCCTGGTGGGTACGGTTGTATCGTTTGAGTTGTATATCTGGCAGCGGTAAGGCAGTCGGTCACCAGAATGTCTGCAAGCCATATTTTTCCAGCTGGCAGCGTTTAGTCAGCCATCTGGCAGCCATGCGAATGCGGGTGAGAGTGTAATAGTGGAATATTTTGTTTTGATTGCTGTCGCCATTGCTAATTTATAGGATGAATAAAAGATCAACGATAGGATGAATAAAAATCCATTGAGATGAAATTAGGAGCAGAGTAGTGAAAACATCATTAGTGTTTTTAGCTGTTTTATAAATATTTGCTCAATTTTCAAGAAATGTGAATCAATTTTCAACGTGGAGCAAGGCGAATGAAGCAGTAATATGAAATAGTTACAGTGATTTTAGTGGCTAAATCGGGGTTTGAAGGCGACGTCCTTACAAATGAGATGAAATAGGGAGCCCTTACCCTACTGTTGTATAATTTAAAACTGTCAAAAATAAAACTCAAGCTTGACTATCTCAACGGAAAGATTTAAAATCTGTTCTATATATTTCTGTAAATGTGTTGTGTCTATTCACTTCACTGTTTCAAATCAGAAACAAGCAAACTAAATTAATGATTTCGAAAACGATATGCATATTTTTACAGATCATAACACAGGTTTTTTTATTGTTGCAAGTAATATCGCCTAAAGCGTATACTATCCCGAGCTTTTCTGTCCAGTGTATTTTTAGCTTATGCTCGCGATTTGTTTGTTTTCAGTGATGTCTTTTTAGAACAAATCAATAACTGATGATAACGTCAAATTGAGAACAAGTTTTGTCATCAACCCGAGAAGTTCTATATCTTATTTGGATTTCAGTTTGCATTCGCTGATAGCAGAAATAGTTTTTTTGTTTGATATCATCGGAATTTTTGTTTGCTTTCAATTTTGATATTTCAACACCTAACTTAACATGACCAAAACAACAGCAAAATGAATAGCCGATGAAAACAAACGACATAAAACTTTGATGAAGAGCAACACAAAGAACTATGAATGGTTTGATCTTATTCCGTTTCGCAAACAAAGTGCATCACCTGACTCACATGTAAAGTAACGGCTAGTGCATCGTCATTCGAGGGGCAAATGACGCAAATGTTAGTACAAAGTTGCTATTGGAATGGTTGGCAGGTACATTCATTGCCGCTATGACCTACGCGGCATATTTTTTTCACATGCAGAACCAGGATTCCACAAGGTCATGGAATCAAACGAAGGAAGCTTAATTATGGGTCCGATAGATGTTTGTTTACCGTCCAACATCTGCAGTCTTTCCCATGACGTGTCCGGTGGAAGTGTATTGCAAACTTGGACTATATTATTTGCAAGTCGACTGGGAATTACAGACTCTATATTCCAATGGTATTATTCTTTGAAGCTTCTATCCAACGAAGAACTGGATCACGCCAATAGCTAAAAAAAGACTCAATCGTATTTGCGTCACAATAATGTAACATACAATAAGGAGAGTGTATTTGCATAGCTTCGAGCACTTGGAGGTTCCCATCATCAAATTTTTACATCGTCATTTGAGGCTATGTGGGTCAAGCTGCAGATGAAAACTATCATGTGGGCTTTTTAGTCATTTTCTGGAAGCTTTCTAAGTGAAATCTTTTCCAACGGATTTGATATTTTTTTTATTCAAGAATATAATATTAATGATGATGATGGTTCCTGAGGTACCAGGCTACAAAGGTGTGAGCTGAATGAGGTATCTAAGTGATAATTTATATTTTTACACATCCTTTAACCAGTAATCCTAAATAGAAACGAGATGGTATAGATTCTCCAAGCAACTAAAAAAAATGACCATACCTTATTACAATTACTATCCAGAGATGATCAACAAAATTTCCAACCCGGGAAGATCCTCTTCAACAAATTAGGAATCGAACCCAATAGCTCTACCCAGTGCCGTAGTGAGGGTGAATTGAGTGAGGCGACCGCTTCGGGCGCCAACATCCTTCATGATAGAATTGGTGAAAAATTGTTATTGTATTTCTTGTCGTTTTTTTCGGGAAAACTATTTAAATTAGGTTAAGTTTCAGATTAGTATTATACTTGTTATACTTATTATTATACTTATTATGTTTTTGAAAAGATAGTGATTCTCGCGCCCGTTTGAGAATGACAAACGAACAGTTCAACTGAAATGAGTTTTTCCCACTCTAACTGTTCATTTAGGGTTTGTATCCGATGGACATAACAATAGTAAATAAGTAATTAAATATATAAATAAATAAATTAATTAATAAATTAATGAATAAATAAATTAATGAATTAATAAATTAATAAATTAATAAATTAATAAATAGATAGATAAATAAATAAATAAATAAATCAATAAATAAATAAATAAATGAATAAATAAATAAATAAATAAATAAATAAATAAATAAATAAATAAATAAATAAATAAATAAATAAATAAATAAATAAATAAATAAATAAATAAATAAATAAATGAATAAATAAATAAATGAATAAAGAAATAAGTAAATAAATAAACAAATAAATAAATTAATAAATCTCTAGGTGTTCGGTTGCCGGCACCCCACCGTAACTTTCGACAGAAAGCAGATAGCGTCATTCCGACAAATGTCATGTGTGCGTGACAGCAGCACGTTGTTTATGTGCCAAATACCGAAACTTTTTGCTACGTTCAAAACAAATTTTACTTTGGTGAAAATCCACACAAAAGCTTTTCTGCATGTTTGCCTTTCTCTATAGAAAGGTACTAGAATTGCTGGAAAAACGGCTTTCGAACGGAGCCTCGGAGACCCATAGTGTTATGTACCATTCGACTCAGTTCGACGAGATCGGAAAATGTCTGTGTGTGTATGTGTGAGCACTTTTCAAAGATATTTTTGCCGCTAAATTTTCGCCGAGATGGTTGAACCGATTTAAACAAACTTAGGCTCGTTTGGAAGCCACTGTTGGGCCATTGATAAAGTTCAAAGATCAAATGGCTGTGACTTTTGGTTCCGGAGATATGATGGTATAAGTGACTTAACGGACAAAACACGCTCTTATATAAAAGGGTGCCAAAATTTTGGGATCACCTCTATTTTCGTGAAGCTCTAGTATTCAACAGTTTAAGCACCTCGAAAAAAGCCCTCATGCATAATTAGAGCTAAATCGGACATACGTAAGGGGTGCTGCTCGGCGGAAAAATTTTGAAAATTTTCAATCTTGAAAAAGCACCATAGGGGCGAGTACATGAAATTTCCAAAATCGAAAACTTTTTTGATGCCAAAAATCTGAAAACTGCATGAAACGTCGAGATTTAGTGTCATCTCAAATCCCCCCTATGGTGATTTTTCAAAATCTATGAAAATTCCACTAAGTGGACTAAGAAGGTTTTACCTTTTTTTATATACGAGGTCTGTTCAAAAAGTACCCGGAATTCTCATTTTTCTAAAAAAATATTTATTTATTCGTCTACATCTATATGGTCCCCTTTAAAGTAATCCCCCCTAGATATAATACACTCATAAGGAGGTTGGGGCATGATTAAAGCCTTGTTTTTAGCCAAAAAATCACGAATAAGCAACGATGAATTCAGCAGTTTTGGAACGAATTTTGCTGCCACTCGTTTCATGCCCAAAACATTTGAAAAAATATGATGGCATGAGCCAACTGATATGCCAACTTCATCAGCAACTTCTTTAATAGTGATTCGGCGATCATCCATAATCGTTTTTTCCACTTTTCCCACATTTTCATCGATTATTGACGTGCTTGGTCGACCGGAGCTTTCGCCGTCTTCAACGTCTTCGCGGCCATCTTGGAAACGCTTATACCACTCGTAAACACTTGTTTTTTTCATAGCAGACTCACCGTAGGCTCTCTGTAACATTTCGCATACTTGGTTACACTTTATTTCATTTTTCACGCAAAATTTAATACAAATTCTTTGACTCTTCAATTCTTCCATTGTTTAAACTAACAAAAATCGCCGAGCTCTGAAAAACACGTCTACACCAGCCGCTACAAGACAGAATGTAAACAATGAATACAGCTGAAAATTTCACCATACATTAGGGACATATGTACCAACACAATAAAAAAAATTTTTGACCACCGGACTCTCCAGACGCGCGCAATTAAAAAATTCCGGGAAAATTTTTTCGAAGCCCGGAGGGCCGAATGACATACACCAATCGATTCAGCTCGACGAACTGAGCAAATTTCCGTGTGTGTGTGTGTGTGTGTGTGTGTGTGTGTGTGTGTGTGTGTGTGTGTGTATGTGTGTGTGTCTGTATGTGTGTTGTCAACTAAGAGGTCGAGATCTCAGAGATGGCTGGACCGATTTTGATCGAACTAGTCGCAAATGAAAGGTCTCCCCGTCACCCAGAACGCTATTGAATGGTTTTGAGATCGGGTGTTTACTTTTTGAGTTATACGAAGTTTTATGTCAACATTTTCAATTTATTATTCAGACTTAGATTCCGCACGGTAATAGCTATCCAACAAGCCATAGATTGTTAAAATCCGTCCATTTTTAACGGAGATATCGAAATTTTTGTGTAAACGACTTTTCCCCCTATTCCAGCAGTAGGAGTTTTCGGCGCTGTATGACAAAGAAATGCTTGGGATCAACGGAAAACACGATTTTTTATACTGTTGCATACAATTGTTTCTAAGTATCAAAAAGACTGTGTACAGCATCCTTTTTCATGACATTTAGCTTCGGACCGATTTTAGCACGGCTCGTTTTTGGCAACATAATCGTTCGAATATGACATATATAAACCAGATGATGGTAGAAATAAAATAAAAATTAAATTATATTGTTTCAAATTACTTACAGCAATAAATGCTGGAAGAACATAACACCCATATACCATTCGAATCAGTTCGTCGAGACCAGCAAATGCGCGTGTGACAAATAATTTCACTCAATTTTCTCGGAAAATTTCTTTTATTCAGATTCATACGAAAAGTTGTATGCTCCCAAACGAAGTTCCTGAATTATGTTTGGTTCTGACCTCTAGTTCCGGAGCTACAGGATGATATGTAAAAACGAAATCAAAATTGTGTAATTTATTCTTCTCGTAGATGGCTGAACCGATCTAAGATTCAAATGAAATCTACGAATCATCTAAGATTCAAATAAAAAGTTTCAAGATTCTATAAAACATCTTGCTCTTCAGTCAGATCCAACTTCCGGTTTCGGGGATACAGGGTGATTGGTATAAAAATGTCTATTCCACATAAATTAATCAGTTTTATCGGGTTAGCAGATTTGGATAGCCTAGAAAAAAAATTAACTTTTTGTCGATTCAGAAGGCACCTAAAAATTTAATTCGTGCTATGATTTCTCAAAGATGTCTTCACTGATTTTCAAATATTTTGAAACAAATGTAAACTATACAGCTATTCAGGTGAATTTATCTGACTTCGGCCATACCGATTTTAGAATTCCGGTTCCAGTATAAAATCGTTTCTCAAAGCTCAATCGTTTTCTCAAAAAAAGCCTAATCAAATTTCAGAAACAAAAATTCAAATTAAAACAAGCTTAACAGTTCGGCTGAAAAGTTCGTATCGTTCAATAGAAACACACATTTTTTGCCAAAATTCGTTTTTATTATTCAACATAATTGCCATCAGAGGCGATACAGCGATTATAGCGATCTTCCAACTTTTCGATACCATTTTTGTAGTACGATTTGTCCTTTGCCTCAAAATAGGCCTCAGTTTCAGCGATTACCTCTTCATTGCTTCTAAATTTTTCACCAGCGAGCATTCTCTTGAGGTCTTAGAACAGGAAAAAGTCACTGGGGGCCAAATCTGGAGAATACGGTGGATGAGGGAGCAATTCAACAGCTCCAAACACTGCTCAGAATCATCAATTCGTTGTTGTTTTTGATCAATGGTGAACACACGCGGCACCCATTTTGCACAAAGCTTTCTCATATCCAAATATTCGTGAATAATATGTCCAACACGTTCCTTTGATATCTTTAGGGTGTCAGCTATCTTGATCAACTTTACTTTACGGTCATTGAAAATCATTTTGTGGATTTTTTTCACGTTTTCATCGGTAACAGGTTCTTTTGGACGTCCACTGCGTTCATCGTCTTCGGTGGTCATATGACCAGTACGAAATTTTGCAAACCACTTACGAATTGTTGCTTCGCCCGGTGCAGAGTCGGGATAACACTCATCAAGCCATTTTTTGGTATCGGCGGCACTTTGTTTCATCAAAAAGTAGTGTTTCATCAACACACAAAATTCCTTTTTTTCCATTTTTTTCACAATAACAAAAGTAGTTTCACTCAAAATGCAATATCTCACGAACTAATAATCAGACAGCTGTCAAATTTATACACGTATCTTTTGAAGGTTGCTCCTAACTGAAAATGGTGTGGATTTAATTCTGGTGGCGCCCTCTCATAGAAACGATACGAACTTTTCAGCCGATCTGTTATATACAAAATTAATTAATTTTATCCAATTATGACTTCTGGTTCTCGAATTACATGATGATGAATTTTTAAAATTCAAACCGATATAAAAGATGAGAATCCCGAAAAGCTTAAAAGTTGGACTCAAAACTGTTGTAATTTATTCGTCATATGGCCATACGAATCGGTTTGGGTTCCTGAATACCGGCTCTGGAAGTACCTTAAATAACCGTAAACTCTAAAGTGGAACTTACTTCGACATATCATGGCATGTTTAATCGATTGTCCTACTCTTAGATTCAAGTTCGATCCAATTTGCAGTTTCGACATTACAGAGTAAAGAGTGATTGAAATCTCAAATTGTCGCTTAAAACGACGGTCATTAGAATAATGTCATGAAAACTTAAACACCGAAGAATATTCATGCAAAAAACACATGCGGATTGATAAAAAAAGGTATCATCCCACTGCTAGGTGGATTAAAACAGGTTTTTTAGATTAGCATCACTCTTCTCATATAAATAGGCAACGTAAATGCCAAGCGCTTGATTGGAAAAACGATACCGAGTATGTGACATAAACACTGAGGCATGATTTTGTGACCCACTCGAATCAATCTGAATCAATTGGTTTCAAAATTAGTATCCGAAATTATTTAATAAAAGTATGAAATATATTTTCATGAGACTGTTATGAAAAAAGAGAAAGGCATTATCACACCACTAGGTGGATTAAGAAGGGTTTTTTTTCATGGTATCATAAATTGAAGAGCATAAATCGGGAAGGTGACTGTATTTAAAAGGTGAGGTGAGGTGGAGTGAAATCGATCTATTTCGTGATTTAGTACCGGATGCTATCAAGACTTTCGCAACCAAAGATTTGTTTTTTCATTTTCCAAATGTCTACCGATCTCGGCTACCGGAACCCGAAGGTGTTCGCTTACCGGCACTCCATTTTTTTCGAATAATCGTGAAAAATTATCAGTGATATGCAGGCTGTTGTCGAGACAAAGCAAACCAAAGTTTTGGCCAAACATCTAGCTACTCATGCAGTGGATGCTCCGGCTAAGAAAAAAATCGTGGCAATCAACACCAAAGGCACCACCATCCAAGTCATCGACCAAGAGAGCCAAGGCGAAGTCACCATCAGACAATGAAGACTTTTGTACAAAATTGAATCAACTTAGTTTCTTAGTCAGTTGTTAGCTAGGGACTTTAGCTTTTCATTGATGTATAGATGTCGGCATAATGTGCATAATTCATACAATTTATCAACTAATTGATATCCGGAAGTGTTAAGGAACATGTCAGTTGTTTTCGTATTCACGACATACAGTTATGTCTCTGACATTACCCACTTACCTTTTTTCTGTTACTCGCTCGCAATCGATCCGCTGCTGAATGATGTAACCGCGGAATTCATTTAAGGTGATATTTTCTAAGATATTGAACGCTGTCGAAGAATTTTTCTCGAATGCGGAGCAGCCAAATGTTGATTTTATTTGCACTCGTTTGGTTTGGTACACTGCGGAAAAAATCAAATTATTCTAGATTTGCACTAAACTGATGGTTTTTATCTTCGATTTGTAAAGAAGCAATCGAAATAGTTTTTCAGATAACATTTAGGGGCCATTAGAACGGCTAATTTTTTTTATAATGGTCCCCATCGTTGTCCACTTTTCGGGTTTCTTTTTCTCTAACGCAAACGATCACTAGCTGGATGACGCTATCGCGATTGTTAGAAGCGAAACTCACACAGCGAATGTCCAACAGCAGATACGGCTCCCTATTTCATCTGAGCTCCTATTTCCATCTCATCCCGTCACCTTATTACTTTGAACATAAATAATATTTTACAACATACCTGAACCAAACTGTGAAATGTTTTAAAATGATTATAAAAGCTATTGTTACACTTTCCCATTGATACAAATGGTTTTAAGTTCTTCGGTGATCGTTTTTTTTCATATTAAATAAACTAACTTTTCAATTTAGAAATCTCAAGATTTACAGTTCGTCATGTTTCTGATTACCTACTAATCGATTCGTTTCAAAACATGATCACTATTTCGCACAATTACACTACCATTGAATGCCGGATGACTTCATAATTAGTAATGTTCACTTGCCACTTGTTTAGTTCACGATTAAAAACTTCAAAAATTACCCGACAAGCAATAAAACTCTTCAAAAATATGAGATGAAAGTTTTTTACTTAGGTGTTAATCATAATCAATTATCTGCATAAAAGATTTCCACTTTAACATGTGATTTGTCGGTTGATTAATAAACTTTTAAAGAATCACTACAATAAAATACTAATAGATACTCAGAGAGAAAAGTGTAATAATTTTTTACTTCTCACTTTTTATGAACCTGTACAAATATGTATTAAATTTAGGAAATCTGTATAAAATCTGTACATTGATTCAAATCAGTATGCGAACGCATACTATACAATACAGATAAATCTGTATAAATGGCATCGCTGACTCTGCATTTTGTTTTAAGAAGGGCTAATGCCTAACAATTCCGGTTTTGGTTTTATTTAAAGTTCACCAAATTAACTTTGCAATAAAATTTTAAATTTAAAGCGAAAGGTAACGGAAACGACTGAAATTTTTTTAAAAGTTGAAAAGATTTCAAACTGGTTCTAGAAATATCGTGTGTTGTCTCATAGTTGGCATTAGGCCGTTTTTAAGAAGAATTCTGACATTGTGAACCTGAGAGTGTAATAGTGGAATATTTTGTTTTGATTGCTGTCGCCATCACTAATTTATAGGATGAATAAAGGACCAACGAAAGGATGGATAAAAATCCATTGAGATGAAATTAGGAGCAGAGTAGTGAACACATCATAAGTGTTTTTAGCTGTTTCATGAATATTAGTTATATTTTCAAGAAATGTGAACCAATTCTCAACGGTGGAGCAAGGCGAATGAAGTAGTAATATGAAAAAGTTATAGTGATTTTAGTGGCTAAATCGAGGTTTTGAGGCGACGTTCTAACAAATGAGATGAAATAGGGAGCCCTTACCATAGTTGTTGTTTTTCTGTGTTTAAGCTTGAGGAACAAAACCTCATGTTCGCTATTGACTGAAGCACCAGTTGAATAATGTCGGATGTAGTTCAACTGTCTTGGTGTAGATGGCAGCCTGCGCACCCGATGTGTCTCCGTTCATGGATTATCATCATAGCAAACGTAAGATTAACAACAATCTCAACCCTTTTGTCGTGAATACGGCTTATTTTACTATGGGGCGCCTTTTCAAAATTTACCCTCTGAGAGAGTGATAAGTTTTTGATCGTGAATATCATTTGTTTTAGCTAACGAATCAACATAATTCTTGCTACACGCCATCGGAAATATGATCACAATTTTACAATAAAATTTTCAGTTCTGTGACATATACTCAAATAGTTCAAAATTAAACTTTTCTGAAATGTTTGGTATAAACGAGTATCAAAGATTCATAAGGCGCGTTTGCCTTTCTCGTATTTTGAAAGCTCATAGCTCAGTGATCTGTAGAAGGATTTATATAATCTAACTACCAATAGAATCGAAAATTTTCAACTTGAACGTGTATTGCAACAACATTGAAGTTTTTCAATAGTACACTATTGAAAAACCTGTTTGATTTAACCTATGACAGCGCCAGCCAATCAGAACGCGAGATATCTGCATCAATACAAGGGCATCCATATAAAAGTTGAGTGGTTCATTTTTCCTACTATTTGATGAGCAACTGTTACCGAAACAAGACACACAAGAGCATCATCGAGGACCTGTCGTCTCACTGTTTCTCGTTCTGCGAACAGGAAAGGAATTTTAGCAAAGGGGCTGTCCGTACACCGCTGCCAGTAGCAGGTATAAAATGAAATGTGATGTGAGAAATAGCGTCATTTAAGTTAAAGCAGCTACTCTGAACGTACGAGACACCGTCAGCACGATGGTACCGAAAACCGGTAGAAAGGCAGTCTAAAAGTCCAGCAAGGTCCATTCAAAACACTTTTAAGTGCTAAAGATCATCCTAAAGATCCAGTTGAATTTTGTCGCTTTCCAACCATTTTCTGAGCAAGCAAGTTTAAATAATTTGCACCGTCACTAACACATTCAATTACGAACGGCAATGCGAAAGTGGAAGTGATGATGTTGAACACATCTTTATACTAGTATCCAAAATGCCGTGCGAAACAGAGGTGCCACGTATACAGATCAATATGTATCAATTTTGTAATATGTATCAATGTTGTAAATTCTTTAGTGTTCAGCCGAAAACTAAAATGAACAAATTGTTAGAACAAAGGTTTCCACTTGATTTGCGCATTCTACTTTCCAGGCGTATCAGAACAGGCTAAACTTAAAGCAATCTTAAATATTTCTTTATCACAGTGATGCGGTCGTCCTGAAAAGGACGGGGTTTTCAACTCCTCGTCGTTACGGATGGTCAGCTGCAGATGTCGAGGGATGATTTTCGTTTTCTTGTCACGGGCAGCGTTACTGGCCAATTCCAACACTTCGGCAGCCAAGTACTCCATCACTGCCACCAGATAAACCGATGTACCGGCACCGACACGCTCGGCGTAGTTCCCCTTCCGGAGCAAACGATGGACTCTACCCCCAACTGGGAACTGCAGACCGGCACGGTTTGAGCAGGACTTTGCCTTGCCCTTAACTGTTCCTCCTGTGTGCGTGTTTCTGCGTAAAAATTCCACAAGATGCTGTTAACAGCTAGACAGCCAATTCAGTATTACTGGCTGCCACTCTACTAACTCTCTCTTTTATATCGTCTCACTGTTCCCCGTTCTGCGAACAGGAAAGGAATTTTAGCAAGTAGTATTAGTAGCCAGTAGCAGGTATAAAATGAAACGTGATGTGAGAAATAGCGTCATTTAAGTTAAAGCAGCCACTCTGAACGTACGAGACACCGTCAGCACGATGGCAGATTTGTACCGTCACTAACTCATTCAAGTACGAACGGCAATGCGAAAGCGAATGTTGAACACATCTTTATACTAGTATTATTATTATTATCATTATTAGTATTAAAATTACTCTTGCATACCGAAGATCGTCGATACATTTCAGACCAGGCCATTGGAATTGTCTCGTACTGAAATGTCGAGAAGAATCTGATATCTTCGAACTTCATAGCTTCAATAAAAATAAACTACAAATTTGTCGTACCTAGCCTCCTATATTAGCAAATTAAAAAGGAATTGTTTCAAGTTTGGAATATATAGTTGTAGAATAGTAGCTGTTTAATGTAACTAATCTGTACTTTAATCGCTTCAAACTCTATTAGTGAAAAAGAGGAAAGCTTGCACAATTCATACAATCAATCAACTAACTGATATTCGGAAAAGTGATAGGAGCGTGTCAGTTTTTTCGTATTCACGACATCCAGTTATGTCTTTGACATTACCCACCCGCCTTTTTCCATTCGTTTCGTGAATTAAAGAAAATACTCAAACAAGGAAAAAGTTATTAGGAAATTAAATCTGGAGTAATTTCGTTGCACTTTCGTGTTGGGAAATTTTCATAGTGCCCCCAGGTGAGCATAGTAAAGAAAGACGAAGTCCTACGTAAAAAATCATATTTGTTTTTTTTACATTTTCAGGAAGTTTTCTAAGCAAAAACTTATCCAACGGATATGATACTTTTGTCGTGAATACGACTTACTTTACTATTGGGCGCCTTTTCAAAATTAGCCATATGGAAGAATGGGCAGAACTTAATCGTGAATATCTCGACTTGTATTAATGGCAGTAACATAATTTTTTCACTAATTCATCAAAAATATGATCAGGAATTTAGGATAATATTTTGAACATTGTGAGATAGCCACAAACAACTCAAAAATTATCTTTTCTGAAAATTCTAAAACAACGCGGAAAACTCTTTACTTTTGCTTGGGTTTTTCGCGCAAGGACGACGATTTTGAGGTAGTCAGGCACATATCTTCAACTGAACGTTATAAAAGGGGAACCGTGGTCGAAAATCGATCACAATATTCATCATCTAACACTCGATGTGGATAGACGAATAACCTACTACGACTAATTTCGATTTTTTTTATCTTTTATTCGCAGTTGTCTACCTACCCAAGCTATGGGTAAAACGCGCCATAGATCCGAGAAGGATCCAAAGGATGCTAAACGTCTGAAGCCAAGTGATGTACAGGTAAACGACCGTTTGCTGAGTAACAACCAATACGCTGATCTGCCAGTTGATGTCGAAGAGGAACTGCAGAAGAAGGAAAAAATGCCCCCTTTCTACCAACTCTACGCTCGGATTTTAACACACTGATCAGCAAAGGACTACAGGCAACAATCCGTTTATGTACTGAAGGCTACAAAATAACTGTTCCGGATTTGAACCACTACAAAGGAGTGGAATGTTATCTGAAGCAGACAAAAGCGGAATACTTCACACACGATATTGCCGCCAACAAACCTATGAAGGTTGTACTTCGAGGACTACCCGACATGATGGAAGCCGAACTAAAGCAGGCACTGTCGGAGGCTGGACTAAAGCCTTTGATGGTGTTTAAAATGAAACGACATAATACGGACAAAAAGTTTAGAGATCAACTGTACCTGATTCATCTGGAGAAGGGCTCCATCACCATGAGTCAACTGAAAACGATTAAATCGTTATTCCACATAATCATCGAATGGCAAAAGTATAAACCGGTACATCGGGATGTCACACAGTGCACGAACTGTTTGAACTACGGCCATGGAGCGAGGAATTGCCACATGAAAAGTCGGTGCGGGAAATGTGTTGAATCATACAATACCATCGCTGTAAAATGTGTGAACTGTGATGGCGACCATCCATCTACTAGCAAATCGTGTCCCAAACGTGCTGAGTTCACAAAAATTAGACAACAGGCATCCCGTAAACAATCAACGCGCAAGAATGTTCCACAGAAGGATGAAATTAATTTCCCACGGCTCCCACCGAAGAGGGATATTCCGAATTTGCCGCCACTTCCTCGCAGCAATCCAAAGACTTCAGCCGCTGGATCACAAAAAGAATCTTCCTCAAAAATCCCTCCTGGATGGGGCAATAATCAACCACAAGCAAAGGATGACTCTGGTGATTTATTCTCTGCTGAACAACTGATCGTCATTTTTGAAACAATGACAACAAAACTACGAAACTGCAGAACGCGGTTAGATCAAATCAACGCCTTAGGCAAATTCATCATCGAATATGCAATATAATGAGTTGGTTATAGTAAATTGGAATGCTTGCTCACTCAGGACTTCAGCGCATTCAAAGTATTCCACCCCCTTGGACAAGGACTAGTGAAGTACATGAGATGGCCTCCCTGGATATACTAGAACAAAAATTCGAACAATACTGCACGAAATTTGAAGAGAGGTGCTTAATCTCTGAAATACAAATAATTCAAAATTTGTACGTATTAGGTTAGGGATAGTTATAAGTAGGTAGACATTTTATAAATAATTAAAATAAATATTATGATTAAACATTAGTATGTAAAACAAGAGTAACTAAAACACCTAATATTAATAACGAATCGTATGAACAACAAAGATGAAATGCCAAAGGGTCAAAACACTTGTACTGTAAAATGTTGATGTAATACACAAAAATAAGATTAATAAACAGATATTTATGCATGCATGCGAAAATCGATAATTTCTTCTTGTGCGTTGGATGAAAGCAGACGTCGGGGCGCATTCGAACAGCGGCATCGGAGAGCGCCCCTTCTGCGTGGTTAAAAATCTCAAACGTTCAGGTCGTAGTTCTCATTAGCCTTCCGGTCGTTAAGGCGAGAAGACGCATTAAACCGCAGTTCCGCATCATTTGGCACTGCGAGTGGATGTGTCGGTTTGTACGCAAAGCTAGTTTCAATTCAAGCAAGAACGATTGCATCAGCTACTGGTCGTTTGCATTGGAGAGAAAGAAAACAAGAAACGAAAAATGGATAACATTGTATAAAATCAGCCGCTCTAATGGCTCTAAATATTATCTAGATAACTTTTAAGATAACTTGTTTGCAAATCGAAGGTAGATATCATCAGTTTAGTGAAAATATGTTCAATGTTTGCTAACCGATGGACCTCAACTGTGCTGATTCTGGTTGGTAGATTTAAAATTATTTTGAGGAAGCGGTTTTGGACTCTCTGTAGTTTTAGTTGATGTGTTCGTGTGCATGTTTTCCACACAGGAGCAAGTTTGTTAATAATGGATAACTTAGAGCGACGATTTATTAACGGGTTTTTAAAATTTCATAGAAATCAGTCCGAATAGAATTCATTTTGATCATGATGTGTATTATCATAATATGAAAATATATTATTTTCCCCAAATCATGACTCGTTTTGCTCATTTCAAGAATCGGAATTTGGCCGTGTAGAGAATTCCTCAATTTGGTTCTTCTAAAAGGCAGAAATGAATCCTGTACAAGCATCTTGGTAGTTTCTTTCGATGAAATATGCAAATCCGAAATAAGATAATCGACGTCAAAAAACGTTTAAAATTTTAGTAGTGAAAAGGGAGAATGTTTCACAATTCACACAATCGATCAACTATCAATTCGAATTCGAAAGTGCAAAGAAATCGTGTCAGTTTTATTCGTATTCACGACATCCAGTTATGTCTCTGACATTACACACCCGTACTTTTTCTATGTAATAGTACGGAATCGACAATAAAACGTTAGTTATTGATTTCACCAATAGACCTAGATTTCATTAGTTATTTTGATATTATTATTTGTTTATTTGTTTATTTGTTAAAATAATCCATCTGACAATTAAAAGTCTTAATGAATAACACGAAGTACAACGAACAAACTTATAACAAGGATACACCTTATAATTTCTGTGAGAACTTGTGCGTCGGCTCACCAAATTCAAAGAGATGTTCAACTTTGGAAAATGCACGTATACATGCTGTCATTGGTTCATGTAGTCCGAAAGTAGTACGATGAAATCTTGGTTGAAGTAGACTCGTCGAGCGTAGAGATCGCTGAGAAGCACGGAAGTCGAGAAGAGATAACAATTTTGGTGAATCAATATCGCCATTGATTACTTTAGCCACAAGTAATGCTTGCTGCATCTTTCTTCGTCGCTCTAATGAGTCCAGGCCAATCAGACGACAGCGGTCAGGGTACGGTGGTAAATCCAGAGAATTTTGCCATGGGAGGTGCCGCAGAGCCAACCGGACGAATCTCTTCTGTACACGTTCTATTCGTAAGTTCCAAACGAGTTGGTACGGGCTCCAAACCAAACACGCATTTTCGAGTAATGGACCCACCAACGAACAGTATAGCGCTTTTAAACAGTACGGGTCTTTGAAGTCTCGGCTAATTTTCGCTATGAAGCCGAGTTGTCGTGTTGCTTTGGAAATCAAAGTTGATCGGTGTTGGTTAAAGGTAAGCTTAGCATCCAGCAAAACGCCGAGGTCATTGACAACGTCGACTCTTCCAAGAGTTTGTCCATCGATTTGATAGTCGAATATTATGGGGTTGGTTTTGCGATGGTATGTTAGAACTTGACATTTCACGGTACTAATAATTAAAAAATTTCTTCTACACCAGCCAACGAAAATATTTAAAAGTTCCTGGAGACGAACACAGTCCTCAATAGACCGAACTGCCAGATACAGTAGTAAAGTAGCCAAGTAGTAAAGTAGCGTCATTAAAGAACAGCACAAACAATAGTGGACCTAGGTTACTACCCTGAGGAACACCAGATTTATTCGTGAAAGGAGAAGAAATACACGAGCCTAACTGCACACGTAGCACTCTGTCGCATAAATAAGAGCTCAGCCATTTAACAAACATTCTCGAAGCGCCTAGTCGGGATAATTTTGTTACAAGTATTTCATGATCTATTCGATCAAACGCTGCTTTCAGATCAGTATAAATTGCGTCAATTTGAGATTTTTCTTCCATCCGAGTGATACAGGTAGATGTAAAATCCAACAGGTTCGTGTTCACCGATCGTCCAGGCAAAAAACCATGCTGATCAGTAGAGATGTACGTTTTAGTTTTGGAAAGTACGACAGTGCTAACTACCAATTCAAAAAGCTTCGACGCTGCTGACAAACTGGTTATACCACGGTAACTTCGTACATCTAGGCGATCGCCACTTTTGAATACTGCGAACATACGAGGTCTGTTCAAAAAGTTCCCGGAATTTTTTAATTGCGCGCGTCTGGAGAGTCCGGTGGTCAACATTTTTTTTTATTGTGTTGGTACATATGTCCCTAATGTATGGTGAAATTTTCAGCTGTATTCATTGTTTACATTCTGTCTTGTAGCGGCTGGTGTAGACGTGTTTTTTTTTGAGCTCGGCGATTTTTGTTAGTTTAAACAATGGAAGAATTGAAGAGTCAAAGAATTTGTATTAAATTTTGCGTGAAAAATGAAATAAAGTGTAACCAAGTGTGCGAAATGTTACAGAGAGCCTACGGTGAGTCTGCTATGAAAAAAAAAAACAAGTGTTTACGAGTGGTATAAGCGTTTCCAAGATGGCCGCGAAGACGTTGAAGACGACGAACGCTCCGGTCGACCCAGCACGTCAATAATCGATGAAAATGTGGGAAAAGTGGAAAAAATGATTATGAATGATCGCCGAATCACTATTAGAGAAGTTGCTGATGAAGTTGGCATATCAGTTGGCTCATGCCATCATATTTTTTCAAATGTTTTGGGCATGAAACGAGTGGCAGCAAAATTCGTTCCAAAACTGCTGAATTTTGATCAAAAAAACAAACGCATTACCATCGCTCAGGAGCTGTTAAACGACGTCAACGACGATCCAAATTTACTTGAAAGGGTCATAACTGGTGATGAAACATGGGTGTACGGTTATGATGTCGAAACAAAAGCACAATCGTCCACGTGGAAGCACCCAACGTCACCAAGGCAAAAATCGCCGAGCTCAAAAAAACACGTCTTCACCAGCCGCTACAAGACAGAATGTGAACAATGAATACAGCTGAAAATTTCACCATATATTAGGGATATATGTACCAACACAATAAAAAAAATTGACCACCGAACTCTCCAGACGCGCGCAGTTAAAAAATTCCGGGAACTTTTTGAACAGACCTCGTATAAGACTGTTTCCAGATTGTCGGAAATACGCCTTGCTCGAACGACTTATTGAATATCACACACAAAGGATCAGTCAAGACGTGGACGCATCGACTATAAACTACTGCTGGAATACCATCAGGTCCAGTAGAGTATGACTTTTTCAACCTTTTTGCAGCGGTGACGATCATATCCGGAGTGATTGCAAATGTGCTTAAATCCACTAGACTAACAGGGACGTCCATTGCGGCGGTTTCAGCCTGCGTGGCAGAGGCGAAAAAACTTGCAAACAGTTCACAAGAATCAAATGTACAAGTGGACTCTACCCCATCAAAACGAACGTATGGAGGAATTGATGAGCATTTTCGTTTCGAGTTGACAAAGCTCCAGAATTTTTTAGGGTTCCGTCGTAAGTCATTCTGCACTCGCATAACATAAGCTTTGTACAATCCGGTATTCAGTAAACGATATTCATCGCTAGACTTTTTGAAGTTTTTCTTAGTTTCAGTAGAACGCCAACGACGGTGTTTACGCTGCCATGAATTCCGTTCACGTTTCAGAGCTCGAAGACGAGAATTTGCCCACGGAGGAGAAATCGCACACTTTACAAAAGGCAAATTTAAGTTTAGCCACTCCAACAAAAGATCTCGAAACTGCACAGCCATATCATCCACATGATCGAGCTCCTTGAGAGGTTCCCAATTTATGTTTCGAAGAAACTCAATCAAAGCATCAAAATCAATTCTCCTGTAGTTTAATGCTCTCGGTTTATTCAAAGGAGCAGCACGACTAATATCTTCATCACGGTTAGTTGAAAACGATATTGTCAATGGAGGGTGATGAAGGTCAACGGGTTGTAGTGGAGCAATACAATTATTTATATTCAATTGCTGCTCGGAAGTGCCAAAAACCAGATCGAGAACACGTCCGTTGTGATTCTTTTGTTTGTTTGCTTGGGAAAGGTCTAAATAATCCATACCGTCGATCAAAGCGGTGCTAGCAGCGGTGAGCTGAGAGAAACCCGAATTTATATTTCCATCGATTCCATACGTCCACACAATGCGTGGCTGATTGAAATCACCACACACCAAAACAATATCATCGGGTGATGATTTACTGATTATCTCCGATACAGAACAAATGTGCGCATCAATAATACCAACGTCTTGACTTTTATCGGGAGGAATGTAAACAGCACAGATCTGCAGTCTTTTGCCTCGCACGGTGGCACTAGCACACACTTGCTCTAGATAACGACCATTCACAGTTTCGATTAATGAGCACGAGTGCGCTTGTGAAACGGCGATCAAAACGCCGCCAAAACTTCTTTTGTTACTATTTTCTGGACTCCTATCCCAACGGAACACGTTAAATGAGTTTCCAAAAAGTTGTAACGAGTTTATTCGATCGTCAAGTTCAGCCTCCGTCAGAATGATGACGTCGTAACAGCAGTCATGCGTAGCCAGGAAAATATCATCAACCTTTGTCCTTAAGCCTCGTACGTTTTGGTAATAGATCTAGATTTGATTATCGCAGTGCATCGCAATGGAATGTGCCTCCTTACGAACTGTCCGAGCTGGGGGGAGTCATTCGCCGGTCAAAGTTTTTTGGCTGGTTAATAAAATCCCGAAACAGTAATCCAACCGGCCAACACGATGGGTCCAGTGCCTTTGTTTTCATATCAGGATTCAGTCCAACTTTATAGGACACAAATGACATGCCAGATACATCCTTGCCTTTTGGTACAAGCCGTACTAAGTTGATTGGATCATTCAAATCCAGGCAACGAGCGACGATTTTCTGGACGTCACTGTCCGAGACTAACGGGTTCAACCCTGAAAGGTACAACCAGAACTTTTCCACGTTGGTACTAACAGAAGACACGGAAAGATCATTAAAATCGATCTGACTGGTTCCATGGTCGGATGGGGCTTGAATGGTAGTCGTTTCATCCACACGACGGCGTTTTGAGTTTCTAGGCCATGTGGGATTGTCCGGTTTAGGCCATTCGGGTTGGTTTACTGTTCCCGTTATATTAATGATTTTATCGTTCAGGACAGCCACCGCATCCGAAAGCTGTTGTACTTGAGCTGTTAAGTCAGGTAACAAACTCTTAGAATTAGGTGGTTCACTGGAAGTTGATCATCAATATAGGCGCGAATGCTACGACCTTGAAGCTCCTCCCTGCATCTGGTGCATATCAGCATAATTTTGCCGAGAGCAAAAGCTTCCTTCAAACCCCTAGTGTTGATGCCGCAGCAGGTTTGGTTGATATGCAAAAAGGCATCGCAAAAACCACATCGCATGGGCTCGAGATCGTTGATCTCATTTTGGCACTCGCCGCATTGTTTTTTGTCCAT
Source organism: Malaya genurostris (assembly GCF_030247185.1). Lineage (NCBI taxonomy): Eukaryota > Metazoa > Arthropoda > Insecta > Diptera > Culicidae > Malaya > Malaya genurostris. Next base: position 132,675,850 of record NC_080570.1, read on the forward strand.
TGCGTTTCTCTTCAAATTCGTAGCACACGCCGATGAATACTGAAGAACTTAACGAAGTCGATGAAGCTGCTGTCAGCGACGATAATGGATACGCACACAAAGCAAGCAACCAATCACTTTTGCTAGAGTTTACTCGGGGTTTACCGGCACGTAAAACTTGGATCAGTTAGAACTCCACACGGAAATGCTTCCAAAACGTCTAGCCAAAACGAATCACAGGTAACCGCTTCCAAACAAGACGTATTTACCAAATTAACTTAAAAAAACCTCTAGCACGAAAGGAAAGGTGTATACAAAGTCAAACTTAACGAACAATTATCAACGCCACATTGCATTCAGATTTGCAATGGGCTCAAATTAGATTTGTTGTCGATTAAATACGAAACTCATCGTTTACTATTTGCATAAATCGTCGTAATCCTCGTTCCAACTGACCTGGGTTCCGGAACCTCACTTCCGTTGGAAATGGGGATCTAAATACTACTAACTTAGTATCAACACATTAAACTGATTAAATAAACAACAACCAATCGGTAATCAAACGATCTGTTGATAAGGATGCATTGAACTTAAGAATGAAATGATACTGAAATGTAAACAGCCAACATTATAAAAGCCATTGCAAATCAGTTTGAATCAGTTCCAGTTTGAGTGCTGATTAGTGAATAGCAAATCTTCCGAGATGATCAACGTGTTAATCGCCATCCTGGCCCTTGGTCAGGTCGCGCTTTGCCAGACGAGCATGGGTTTCAGTTCGGTTCGTTTGTCGCGAAATACGATTGCCGACAGAATACAAAATCTAACAAAAACTTGGACTCCGGGTCGCAACCCGATGCCGGCGGATTTCTATAAGGGCGGTGTGCGGCTCGAAGAGCAGGAATTGTTTCGACTGCCGCAGGGAATACTGCTGTTGGAAAGTGCTGTCAAACTACCGGACTCATTTGATGCACGCGAGAAATGGCCGGATTGTCCGAGTCTACGGGAGATCCGTAATCAGGGCTGCTGCGGTTCGTGCTGGGCGATTTCCGCTGCATCCACAATGACGGATCGGTGGTGCATACACTCGCAGAATAAGTCACAGTTTTCGTTCGGATCGTACGATCTGATCGCATGCTGTCATCACTGTGGCGATGGGTGTGAAGGTGGCAATTTGGGCCCAGCCTGGAAGTATTGGGTCGAACGTGGAGTTTCCAGTGGAGGACCATACAATTCCCAAACGGGATGTCATCCGTATCCGATCGACGTCTGTCACTCGAAGGACGAGGACGACAAACAGTTCAAATGTTCGCGAAAGTGCCAACTGAGCTACAATCAGACGAGTTATCTCCGGGATCTTCGGTTCGGGAGGGAAGCTTACTCCGTTGCGATGGACGAGGGACGAATTATGGAGGAAATTTTTTTGAATGGACCCGTGCAAGCTTCGTTCAAGTTGTACAAGGACTTCAAAGCCTACCGAAGTGGTGTCTATCGTCACGTTTGGGGTCCGTTCGAAACCGGCCATGCGATCAAGATTTTTGGTTGGGGCACTGAAAACAACGTCAAATATTGGTTATGTGCAAACTCCTGGGGTGATGATTGGGGAGACAACGGGTTCTTCAAAATCATCAGAGGCGAAAACCATCTCGATATCGAAGGTAACGTTCATGCGGGATTACCGGACTACAGCAAAAGCGCAGCGATGTTCGACTTGGAATACTGAATACCAATACCACTCCGTATAACCTGTGCCAAACCGAACACAAATGCGTCATTTTTCACGTTCTAAAATGAAGAAACATCGTCGTTACAACGGCGACTATTAACTAATCCTTTCCCCCCACCATGGCGTTCCGTTGTAATATCCGTTTTTTGGGAACGAATCTCGTTGGAATTTTTACTCATTTTAAAGCCCATCTCAACCAATAAAACCCACTCGGCGTGGAGATTTCTTTATTAAAATATTTGGCACCAGCGGTTTCGATGGTTCAGTTACCTTTTTTTCCGAAATGAATTCCTTCTCTCCGCCGTCAGTGTCGCGATAATGAATGCATTCATCCCGTCAGAGGAGACTCGCTTTGAAAGGGACAGTTTTTTTTTGCTTCTTCGGCGGACAATAAAAATATTATCATAAACGAAGCATATTTCGACCGTAAAAAAAACGGAACACTTTTTCCGCGACTTGATGACTTTCGTCCACCGTGACTTCTCGCCGCGAGGAAGCGGTAGGAAAAAAGGGTTGATCCCCCCCCCTGGTATTTTTGTTTGTCAGTTTGAAGGGGAAACAAAAAAAAATAAAAGAAATAAAAACCTTAGCAGGCGACGTCGCAAAATCAAAATTAACACTTTATTTCCAGAGCGCGAAGCATAGGAATGATCTAATTTTCTTCGTGTTTTTCCACGGTCGGCAACGGTAAGCCCGGAAAAAGTTCCCGCTTTTCTCCCGAAGGCAGAGGTTTTTATAGGTTATTACGATTATGAAACTGTTTATTTTCATTTTCGGGTGCGACCTGATGGAATGATGGATTTTTTTTTCGGGACGGGAATTTTTACAGCATTTTTATTTGCTTTCCTTTTAGTTCTTATTGCACTGCACTTTTTTGTTTTACTCTGTCCACCAGGGACAATAGCTCCGGGCGAGCAGTTGAATCATTTTTATTTTCGTCTAATCGTAAAAACCGACATTAAGTTCGAAGGAGTGGATCGTTGTTGCGTATTTGCTAGGTTATGAAGGGATCACTATTTTGATTTTACCTAAATGGATCGATAAACCAAACAGAGGGGATTGTGTAAGAGCTTTTTCGGAATTATTTTCGAAATATTATGAGTTAGTTGACTTGCGTCAAAGAACTAGTGTTCGAGAATAGGGTAGTGCGTTAAAGTTTGAACACAGTGTAGTCTTAAATTTTATGACGTCGAATGTCAAAATTATCAGAATTTTCGATCATACCCATCGAATTTGAAAGTATGTTTTGCAATATCTTGAGTTCACGAATTTTTACCTTTCAGATGCTAACAACAGCACGAGACTGTAGCAAACGGAAATAAACTGGTAATCAATAAATATTTCAACTTCATCTACATATTAACTTAAGGAGCAAGACTCCTTGCAAGCGTATGAGTAATATCAACAATGTGTGCGTAAAAACAAATTCCGGCGCTTCTTTTCCTAATTTTAATCAATAAATCTTCCATATGGTTGAAAAATAAACCAATCGTATCATTCTGCTTAAAATTACAATTCAAGAAAAGCGAAAATCTTAGTCTTAAACTCTTTCGCATTCTGCGTTAGTAGCAGAATGAGACGGTGCGAAATGGCTTATAAGTTAAAGTCGTCGTTCGCACCGCACGCGTATAGCTCTTGGCTCCTGGAATTTTTTTCTGGCTACCTAGAGTTTCATTGATTCAAGGCTTCAGTCTTTTTCAAGGCTACCTGAATCACTAACCAAGTGACTAAGTGATACAAAGAGTGATATTAGAGTGACTAAGTGATACAAAGAGTGATATTAGAGTGACTAAGAAATTAATCAGCCTTTTTTAAGGCTAGCTAGGAGTCTAATCGAAGACTAATTTAGCCTAGTTAATTTAATTTAAAATTTCATTAATTTAAAAAATGCCTGCGTCCAACCGGAAAGGCAACAAGCCTAAGGCTAAAAATAATTCAATACGGAATAAATCACAATCCGTTATTCAACATTTTTCTAATAACATTCACGATCTTATAGAATCTGAATGTAAAAATAAAAGACAACGGACGGATTTCCCTTCCATTGATCCTATGCCGTCTAACAATATTTACGAGATTCTTCCTGAATCCGATTGTAGCGACATAGAAGAAAATTTTTCAAAAATTCCCAAAATGGACGCTTGTCGTTCTGGGAAGAAACATCAATCTATGCCACCAGTGACGGTGATGATTTCCGACTTCAAAGCATTCCGTACTGAGCTTTCTACTTTTCTCCCGGAAGTAAAAGTCTCATTTCAAATCGGACGAAGAGGAGAATGTCGAGTCTTGGTGGATGGATTGGAAGATTACGAACGTCTTATTCGATATTTGTCCGAGAAACTTCATAAATTTTATTCATATGATATAAAATCAGACAGACCCTTCAAGGCTGTCTTGAAAGGATTATCAAATGATCAAAGTATTGATGAAATTAAAAATGAACTAAAAGAATTGCTTGGTTTTGCCCCTTCCCAAGTAATACTTATGAAAAAAAGAGCGAATGGTACTTCTAAACCACGCTCTGGAATTTCCCATGAACTTTACCTAATACACTTCAATCGAAGTGATGTAAACAATTTGAAAACTTTAGAAAAAGTACGTTTCATTTCCCACATTAAAATTCATTGGGAACATTATAAACGGCATAATCGTATTGCAAACTTAACGCAATGTCGTCGTTGCCAAGGCTTCGGTCATGGAACCAAAAATTGTCATATGGATATACGGTGTTTGAATTGTGGTAAATCGCATTCGAAAGACGTTTGTCCAATGAATGAAACCACTGATAAATTTTCATGTTCAAATTGCAATGGAAATCATAAATCCAATTATTTGAAATGTCCTGTCAGGGAAAAAATTTTAAACGCTCGTTCGCTTCGACAACAAGTCAAATCAACGACCTTAAATTTACAGAACATACCTGAAAATACAGGTACGCCTGCCAATTCATCTTCTAACGAAAACAATTTATTGACAGGTAGATCGACCTCGTCATCATCTTCTTCTAATGTCAGTTATGCTGGTATATTAGGTAGAAATCTATCACCTATTTCTTCTAATGTAAATAATCAAAACACAGGACCGCCTTGCAGTTCTTCTTCTAACGAAAACAATTTATTAATAGGTAGACCGGCCAAATCATCTTCTTCTAATGGCAGTCTACCTACAAATATTCCTTCAATGCCATTCGCTTCTTTAAATGAAGTCGATTTAGGCGATATAACTGAAAATAAAATGATCTACCTACAAGATCAACTTTTTCAAATGATCATCCAAATGAATTCGACTTCATCACTTTTTGAAGCATTTCAAATCGGATGGAAATTTGCAAATAATATTATAATGAATTTAAAATTTAACAGTGATGTTAAATAATTATTTGGATATTTTAAATTGGAATGCTCGATCTTTGAAATCGAGTGAAGATGAATTTTATAATTTTCTCAAAGTTCACAAAATCCATATTGCCATTGTGACAGAAACTTTTCTTAAACCAAATGTCAAATTGAAAAGTAATCCACATTATGTGGTTCATCGATTTGACAGGTTTACTGGAATGGGTGGTGGAGTTGCCATTTTTGTCCAACGGCAACTTAAACATCGAATTTTACCTTCTTTCAATACTAAAGTTATTGAAAGCTTGGGAATCGAAGTTGAAACCATTCATGGAATTTATTTCATCGCTGGAGCATATTTGCCATTCCAATGCACCGGCGAACAAATAAATTTCTTTAAAGGCGATTTGCAAAAACTTACAAGATATCGATCGAAATTTTTCGTAATAGGGGACTTAAATGCTAAGCATGTCCAGTGGAATTGTAGGCAAAATAACAGTAATGGTAAAATACTTCATAATCAACTCTCAGCTGGTTACTTCACAGTTCTTCATCCCAGTAATCCTACTTGTTTCTCTTCCGTGAAAAACCCGTCTACAATTGATCTGGTTCTAACAGATCAAAGTCACATTTGTAGTGAACCGATTACTCATGCTGACTTTGACTCAGATCATCTTCCTGTAACATTCAGACTTTCCAACGAAGCTATAATTAATCCAATTAGTTCTATTTTCAACTATCATAGAGCTAATTGGTTGGATTACAGATCTCACATTGAAAATCATGTGGATCATGAAACTATTTTAGAAAATTCTGCGGACATTGACACAGCAATTGATAATTTGAATCATTATATTATCGAAGCTAGAAATCTTTCAGTTCCCAAAGCTCAAACTAAATTAAATTCTCCTATCATCGATGACAATCTTCAACTGCTCATTCGGTTGAAGAATGTTCGTCGACGACAATATCAACGTTCTCGTGATCCTGCTATGAAAAACATAGTTAAGGATTTACAAAAAGAAATTAAACATAGATTTACTCTTTTGCGAAATGAAAATTTCGCTAAAGAAGTTGAACAAATTAAACCATATTCTAAACCTTTCTGGAAACTTTCTAAGGTTCTTAAGAAACCTCAGAAACCAATTCCTGCTCTCAAGGAAGGAAATCAAATACTTCTTACAAATGGTGAAAAAGCTCAAAAACTTGCTCAGCAGTTCGAGAGTGTCCACAATTTTAATTTAAACGTTGTGAGTCCTATTGAAAATGAAGTCTCACTGAAATATGATCATATTTCAACCCAAGTGTTATCACACGATGACATTATTGAGACGAATTTTGATGAAATTAAATCAATTATTAGGAAACTCAAAAACATGAAGGCTCCTGGTAATGATGGAATTTTTAATATTCTTATTAAAAATCTTCCCGATGTTGCCTTGAGACTCCTGGTTAAAATTTTCAACAAGTGTTTTTCATTAGCTTACTTCCCAAAAAGATGGAAAAACGCTAAAGTAATTCCTATCCTAAAACCTGATAAAAAACCCAGCAGAAACATCAAGTTATCGCCCAATTAGCTTACTTTCTTCTATCAGTAAACTTTTTGAAAAAATTATCTTGTTGAGAATGATGACTCATATAAATGAGAATTCAATTTTTTTACCAGAGCAGTTTGGATTTCGTCATGAACATTCAACTACTCATCAACTTGTCAGAGTAACGAACATGATAAAATCAAATAAATCTTCTGGGTTATCCACTGGAGTTGCTCTTCTAGACATAGAAAAAGCATTCGACAGTGTTTGGCACAAAGGTTTAATAGCAAAAATGTCTAATTTCCAGTTTCCTATTTATTTGATCAAAATGATTCAAAATTATTTAACTGATCGTACTCTTCAGGTTAGCTATCAGAATTGTAAATCTGAATTGCTACCCGTACGAGCCGGTGTTCCGCAGGGTTCGAGTGTAGCTCCAATCTTGTATAATATTTTCACTTCTGATCTTCCAAATCTACCCGTTGGTTGTCAGAAATCGCTATTCTGTGACGACACAAGTCTGTTAGCCACAGGTAGAAATCTAAGAGTGATCTGCAGTCGCCTACAAAGAAGTTTAAATATTTTCGGTGATTATCTGTCAAAATGGAAAATAAACCAAATGCAGCAAAAACGCAATTAATTATCTTTCCTCATAAGCCAAAAGCTTCATTTCTTAAACCAAACAATAATCACATTCTCAAATTGTATGGCTTGGAATTGACATGGTCTGATCAAGCAAAATACTTAGGTTTAACGTATGACAAAAACTCACTTTCAAGGATCACATTGAAGGAATCCAGGCAAAGTGTAATAAATATATTAAATGTTTGTATTCTCTTATAAACAGAAATTCTAAGCTCTGTCTAAAAAACAAATTGTTAATTTATAAACAAATTTTCAGACCAGCCATGCTTTATGCGGTACCAATTTGGTCAAGCTGTTGTTCCACCAGGAAGAAAACGCTTCAAAGGATTCAGAATAAAATTCTGAAAATGATTTTGAAGCGTCCTCCCTGGTTTAGTACAAATGAGTTACACAGACTCACAAATATAGAACCATTAGATGTAATGTCACATAATATTATAAGCAAATTCCGACAAAAATCGATGCAATCTTCAATTGAATCGATTCGATCTCTGTATTAGTTAGTAAGTTAGTATATAAGTTCCTTTTCCCCATTACACAATACAAGTAGGTTTAGAATTTTCCCTACACAAAAATCTCAGAATTGCGGAAGCAAATAATGTCCTCATGGTAATAACCAAATCATATATATAATAGGGCTGAAAAGTCACCACTTGTGGCTGAACACCCAATTTGAATCCTAATAATTTAATTTTAACTCATATTCCAATTAATAGTTATTTTAAAAAAAAAAAAAAAAAAAAAGTTAAAGCCCATCCTAAAGTGCAATGTTTATCATAATATATTGCAACATATCATTCTGTTACATTGTATTATATAATAATATTATTATTATTTTTAATAATAATAATAATAATAATAATAATAATAATAATAATAATAATAATAATAATAATAATAATAATAATAATAATAATAATAATAATAATAATAATAATAATAATTATTATTATTATTATTATTATTATTATTATTATTATTATTATTATAATTAAAAGGGAAACATTATCGTTCCTGCAGTATTGCGACGAAAGAAGAGCATAACTTACACTGCGACAATAACTGTTACATTATATCATAGCATATTATTTCATAATTCGCATATATCATTCCATAATTCGTTTTATATTTTTTTATGTTATGTTATATTATGTTGCATGGTATTATACTGCATTGCATTATATCATATTATACTGTATTTTATTATATTATACTACATTATTTTATATAATATTACATCATATTTTATAATATTATGTTATATTGCAATATATTACATTGTATTAGATTACGCTATGTTATATCTATCTTCTATCTATATATATAAAAATGCAGAGATCATTCTTTGTAATCGCATCACGGAAGAACGGATGGACGGATTGAGATGCTTTTTTTTTGTTTGATCAGTTTCTACCCCCACCGGGTTTGTACATCAAAAAAATTTGGAAAACTTACCGGAAAAGTGGGAAAAACCAATAAAGTTATTTTGTATGGACAATGGAATTTTCCACTGAAAAAGTCGCCAATGATTGCTAGATCTACAATTGGTGTTTGGCGCGCAACGAGTTGCATAAGTGTTTAGCCGTCGAAAGAAAGGAATACTAGATCGTTGAAAGAATCTTTTGGCGCGAAACGAGTTGTGTGCGTGTGAAAACTTGATTCATGTGGTTTTTCATTTCGAGCCACGTGCTTAATTGGGTATCTAAATTATTGCTTGCCAAATGACTCAATGACGGAATGCATATGACTGTTCTAGAAGACCGCTGTTGGCAGGAGAAAATGGTCTGATGTCATTTACCAGTTCATTGGTCATCGCGGGCGCGAGTTTAATAAATCAGAAAATTTTTGAATGAATCAATAAAAAGATTGTGCTGTAGAAGCGCTAAGGTCACACTAAGAAATTTTCCTTGCGTTTTTCTTTCTAATAATTTAGATTAGACTAAGCGCACAATTCAGTGAAGAATGTTCAAATTGGTATAATATCAAATTAAAATTTTAGCGTAGTCTCTCTAAGCAACCAAAAATTCCGAAGTACCTGAAAAGTATCCACTTTATTAGAGCTCTAAAGTACGCGTAGCACTCTATGGCAACTTGAACATACAAAACAAGTTCTGAGAAAACTTCCTCGCTGCATAAAATCTGTACAAAGAACTGCTTTAAAGTTTTTTCTGTTGCGTCGGGTGAACATTCAAGTATTCCTTAAAACGGACTATTCAGAATGCTGCTCAAGGGGGGAATAGGATTTGAATGATGCAAAAAATAATTATATCTGAGAATTTTTTTTCAGAATTATCGTGCATCAAAATAAATTCAAATGTTTTGCTAGATAAAAAATATCATTCGAACAACATTTTGTAATTTTTTCGTGGAAAACTATTGAGAAATAAGCGAAAAGTACGATGTTTAACGAAAAAATCCACCATTTTGCAGCTGTAAAACATCCCAAAAATAACAAAAATCGAAAAGGAAAACGTTGGGGTCTGGTTCTTCATATGTAGAAAATGTGTGCAAAATTTGGAAAAAATTGGTGCAGTAGTTTTTGAATGACCATGGACACGAATTTTCAAAACCTGCTTTCGAGAAAAACGCGTTTAAAGTTTTATGTCTATAAAATCGAAGGAAACAATTTATTACTCTAGGGATCCCGTAGGGTCTAACATTTTCCAAAAATCATGATTTTTCTTTTATAATTTGTTATAATGAAACATATCAAGAATGTTTTGTAAAGTTTTTAAGTCAATCGAAGCAGAAATAATGGACCTGTGCGCCGAACTCTCACTTCTTCGCACTATGAAATAAGCATAAATTTTTGGTGATATTTCGTTTTGAGCTAAAGCGAATGTGTGTCGAATTCCGTTGATTCTAGTTTAAGTAATCAGAAAAATAATGAAGAGAAACATTAACCGTTTAGTCGTTTGACAATTCTGCTGTCCGAAAACATAAATTCGAACAAATAATATGTGGGCGAGACGAAGTTCGACGGGTCAGCTAGTCTATATATATATCTATCTATATATATAAAAATGCAGAGATCGTTTTTGTAATCGCATCACGTAAGAACGGATGGACGGATTGAGATGCTTTTTTTTTGTTTGATCAGTTTTTACCCCCACCGGGTTCGTACATCAAAAAAATTTGGAAAAGTTACCGGAAAAGTGGGAAAAACCAATAAAGTTATTTTGTATGGACAATGGAATTTTCCACTGAAAAAGTCGCCAATGATTGCTAGATCATCATCGCATAACGAGTTGCATAAGTGTTTGGCCGTCGAAGAAAGGAATACTAGATCGTTGAAAGAATCATTTGGCGCGCAACGAGTTGTTTTGTGTGAATTCATGTGGTTCGTCATTTCGAGCCACGTGCTTATTTGGGTATCAACATTATTGATTGCCAAATGATTCAATGATGGAACGCATATGAGTGTTCTAGCTATACCGTTAACATGATCAAAAGTTCTGACACTGTTTACCAGAAGATGCATTGTGTGCAATGTAATCAGTTAGTTGTTTATTGTTGGCCATCGTAGGCGTGAGTTGAATAAATCACCTTATAAATAGAACGATTTTTGTACGAATCAATGATAAGATGCTGCTGTTTAAATAATGAGATCAAACAAAGAGGGTTGCCTTGCATTTAGCATGCTGAAGTACGTTTGAGTCGGGTAAATTCTGGTGGATTGAAAACCATTAGTTGTGAGATTTTATGCATTGACTCGAACGATAAGCTGCATACTGGTACAATCACTCCTCATCTTCACTCCTCTATAACAGAAGAACTGCACATTATTTTCATATAAAACTTTCTGATATAGATTCTCAGTGCCGAACTCCACCATTCATTAATTGTAGGTGGGGTACTAAACAAAATTATGTGGTGTTGACTAATGAGATGACTATTGATAAAACTATTAAACGAATGCAGTGTTTATGTAAAAGTTAAAGGATACAATATTTAAAAGAATGGTAACTTGAACTTTCGAATGTCCAAGAATTACTCATTTTATCATTCGATTTTTTAACAATATCAAACTAACCATAGTACTCAAGGAGGAGTAAGGATTTGAAGATAAAGTGCGGAAAATTCGACGTAACAAGGTTCATTTAAGCATAAATCAAATAAACATAGATTTCCCAGTGTAATAGTAATGTAGTTGAGCAACCCGTGACACCAAAAGCACCGTCTGGTCGACGACACGACCAGACACTTCGAAGAAAAATCAGCAATAAAATTGTCCGTTATCGATTTACCGCCAGTTACCACAAAAATAGCGACCCCTTGTAAATGATAAAAATAATCTTCTCGAGCAACACTGTTTTCGTTGCTACGAACTAGTTACCTAGGATCCATAGAATAAATAAACAAACATTTTGGAAAATTTGTGGAATTCCTGATAGCGACTCATGGATGTAGAGATGCAACAGTCATTATCACAAAGAAGGTGAGTCCCGAAATTTTGTGTCTGTGTTTTCTGAGTAGAGAAACATTAACTTTTTGTATGTAAACTAACCATCCTTACGTTCCTAACAGAGATTTCTATTCCTCGTAGTGCTCCTAAAGTTGAACATGAACTACAAATACAAAATCAAAGCTCTGGAAACGTAACTAAAAGAATATTATTTCTGGCGGAAGAAAAAAAACTGGTGATAAAGATGACGCTCGAATTTTCGAAATAGATTGCAATGAAAATGAAACAGAATGTGGTGTCGATAATAAACGGAAAGATGCTTCTTCTGAAGATATTAGTCTAGATGTGAAACATTTTAAAATTGACGGCAATGAAAATTGGATGAAAAGTTTGATTCGTTCGTTGCTTGGGTTCGTGAAACCCGGTCGACCTGTTCAGGTGGTGTTCAGTACAACAAATGAAGCTGAACTGCTACATAAGCAATATAGTATATAAATAAAATTTGGAAAGTATGTAAATTGAAAGCATTTGTATACACAAAACAAATATTTTTTTTTTTATTATTCAAATACATTCATTGCATAGCTTTTTTCTTTAAGAAAAATATCTCCCTCACTTGGTTTATTCTGAAAATAGCATTAAACGAGTTATTTATCAATATATTTTCATAATGTATTATTCGTATTCAAAGTATAATTTCGACATTCACTTATTCATCAATTTCCTACTGTTTTCTCCGAACAACTGATTGTTATGTACATTCCAACCAAAATTGATTCGATTCTCAGAAATTGTTAGATTTTCAAGCTCTCTAGAGTTGTTCTCTTTATATCATTTGATATCCTTGCGTCATCTTACAATCATTGATTATCGCTTGTAAATGGGAAATACACTCATAACCCGCATTATGCTTATCTCAATCTACTGTGTGGCACATGAAAACTTCGTGCGAGGCTGATTATAAATATAAATATATTGATACAAATCACAAAAAGACTTCTATAACTCACTCTTGTATAGTATAGTAAATTCCCAAAACAACAGTTATCGTTTAATCGCAAGTGGGCCCATTTCAAGTTTCCCAACAAAAGAATTTTGTCAGTTATTTCGAATGACAAATCGATCCACTGGTATGATGCTGGAGCATTTGCAATTTACCACAAGAAGAGGATTCTCCACTCCGCAAATCCATTTGAATTTATCGTTTTAAAAATACCCGATATGAAGTTTGTTTTGTTTACTTATTACATTTCTGCAATATGCAGTAACCATGGTTATGCTATTCAAAATCAATGATTTATCAACTTGTGTTGCCAGTTTCAACCTTTTTCCAAGCGATTACGTTTTGACAGTACCAGTTACTGAGGGGTAGTTAAATTTGCGATACAGTTTTTAAAGCGAGTGGCAGGTCGTGTCGTCGGTCTGGTCCTAAAATGCATTCAAAAAGTTGCCTGCGCATTTAACACAACCACAGTAGCTAATGGAAAAAAGTACACCCGTTTGTCACTAGAGGTGCTGTTAGTGTCACCGTACAGTGAGAAATCTATGTTTATTTGATTTATGATTTAAGTAAGAAGAATATTTCTCGCATCTAAACTTTTACCGTCTACCAGAGGAGTCGAACTTAGCGATGCGAAACATCCGAGTCTCTGATATGTTAATTTTTTTTGCCCACCACACTCCCCCACACCAAAAAATTTACTAAATAGTTACTGACTGACCAGAAGTCATACATTAAAAGTAAAAATAAAGTTTTATCGCTAAATTGTTGGTGGAAATTTTTTCCTGTGATTGTCACGCTACCAACATTCATCAAACACGATTAAATAATATCACCAGACTAGCGAGAAGTGACGAACTACAAGTCGCGAGGGCAGCTTTTGTAAATTTTTTCTAATCAATTTAAAGTAGTCATCTCAGTTATTTTTGCTTCACTTTTTATTCCATATGTCGAAACCATAGTCTGAGAGAGATCAACAATCGCTATTCGATGCACTGACTCAAAAGATGATTCGCGGTGCATTCGCTTTATTTTTGCGTAACAAAAGCTTTTAACATATTCACAATTTTTTTTATGAATTCATCGCAGCCAAGTAATCAGTAAAATAATGGAAAGATACATTAACAGCATAACGTTTGACAATTCTACTGTCCGAAAACATAAATTTAAAAAAAAAACGGGCGAGACGAAGTTCGACGGGTCAGCTAGTCTATATCTATATAAAGGGTGATTTTTTAAGAGCTTGAGAACTTTTTTAAACAATAAAACGCATAAAATTTGCAAAATCTCATCGGTTCTTTATTTTAAACGTTAGATTGGTACATGACATTTACTTTTTGAAGATAATTTCATTTAAATGTTGACCGCGGCTGCGTCTTAGGTGGTCCATTCGGAAAATCCGCTTTTTTATCGACAAATTTTGTTCAGCGATGAGGCTCATTTCTGGTTGAATGGCTACGTAAATAAGCAAAATTGCCGCATTTGGAGTGAAGAGCAACCAGAAGCCGTTCAAGAACTGCCCATGCATCCCGAAAAATGCACTGTTTGGTGTGGTTTGTACGCTGGTGGAATCATTGGACCGTATTTTTTCAAAGATGCTGTTGGACGCAACGTTACAGTGAATGGCGATCGCTATCGTTCGATGCTAACAAACTTTTTGTTGCCAAAAATGGAAGAACTGAACTTGGTTGACATGTGGTTTCAACAAGATGGCGCTACATGCCACACAGCTCGCGATTCTATGGCCATTTTGAGGGAAAACTTCGGAGAACAATTCATCTCAAGAAATGGACCGGTAAGTTGGCCACCAAGATCATGCGATTTGACGCCTTTAGACTATTTTTTGTGGGGCTTCTTCAAGTCTAAAGTCTACAGAAATAAGCCAGTAACTATTCCAGCTTTGGAAGACAACATTTCCGAAGAAATTCGGGCTATTTCGGCCGAAATGCTCGAAAAAGTTGCCCAAAATTGGACTTTCCGAATGGACCACCTAAGACGCAGCCGCGGTCAACATTTAAATGAAATTATCTTCAAAAAGTAAATGTCATGTACCAATCTAACGTTTAAAATAAAGAACCGATGAGATTTTGCAAATTTTATGCGTTTTATTGTTTAAAAAAGTTCTCAAGCTCTTAAAAAATCACCCTTTATATAAAAATGCAGAGATCATTCTTTGTAATCGCATCACGTAAGAACGGATGGACGGATTGAGATGATTTTTTTTTTGTTTGATCTGTTTTTACCCCCACCGGGTTCGTACATCAAAATAATTAGGAAAACTTGCCGGAAAAGTGGGAAAAATCCATAAAGTTGTTTTGTATGGACAATGGAATTTTCCACAGAAAAAGTCGTCAATGATTGCTAGATCATCGATAGGTGTTTGGCGCATAACGAGTTGCATGAGTGTTTGGCCTTCGAAGAAAGGAATACTAGATCGTTGAAAAAATTGTTTGGTGGGCAACAAGATGTTTCGTGTGGAGAATTCACAGGTATACTTTATGTATATGATTTGTTATTTCGAGCCACGTGTTTAATTTGGTATAAAAATAATTGTTTGCAAAATGACTTGGTGGAATGCATATTACTGTTCTAGCTATTTCGATATACTATTCAAGCCATACCGTAAGCAGGAGCAAAAGTTCTGATTTCGTTTACTAGATGCAATGTGTGTGCCATGTAATCAGTTAGATGAATAATATTGGTCTTCGTGGGCGTGAGTTAAAAAATGAAATTACAAAAAAACAATCAATGATACGATTCCGCTATTGAAACAATGAGGACAAACAAAGAGATGTTCCTAGCATTTATTTACAAATCATGTAGATAAGCACACATAACAAATGGCAATTAAATGCCAATCGGTAGATGATGATTAGCATAAATATTTGATTTTAAGTTGCTTATTTTTGTGAAGTATTTTCAAATTGGTAAGATAAAGATAAAATTAAAATTATAGCGGAGTTTCCCCAAGCAATCAAAAGTTTCACAAATCAAAAGTTTCACATTATATGAAAATAATCACTTTTTTGTTGCTTCAAAGTAGACAAGGAGTTTCTGGAAACTTGAAGGTACAGAACAGGTTTTGAGCTATTTTTTTCAGCTGCACCGAGCTATAGTTCGTTCAGTTACGCTTGGTTAATTTTGAACGGTGGATTCTGACTTGAAAACGGGTGGCTTAGGATACTATTCATTTACTTTGAAAGTTGCTTAAGACAAAATCATTCCCTCTTTCCGAACTTTGGGTTACTTGAACAAATACATATTAGCTAAAAAAAAGGACGACAACTGGTATATTTATTTCACATATTCGCTTCTCTATAACAGAAGAATTGCACATTTTTCCCTAAATTTTGTATGATATTGATTATCAGATACCATTCGTTAATCGTAGGTAGGGTACTATACATGTGATGTGGTGTCGACTAATGAGACGACTATTGATAAAACTATTACACGAATTCAGTGTTCATGTAAAAGTTAATGGAAACAATATTTAGAGGAATGTTAACTTGAACTTTCGTATGTCCAATAATTACTCATTTTATCTTCGTCATCTTTACATACTTTTAAAAAATCACCTGTGAAATTTTCAAGCCTATCGGAACAAATCTCAGCAAGTTATGGGCTTTCATCTTTGTTCATCTTATACTGCGAATAAGTAAAAGCTCGGCACACAGGCTTAAGATTTCTGCTTCGATTTACTTAAAAACTTGACAAAATATTGAATATGAAATGTTTCATTATAACAAATTAAAGACAAAAAAATATGATTTTTTGAAAATGTCAGTCTCTTGAGTAATAAATTGTTTCCATTGATTTTATAGACAAAAAACTTTGAAAGCGTTTTCCTCTAAAATAGGCTTGGAAAGTCCGTGTCCATCGTCATTCAAAAACTACTGCACCATTTTTTTTTTTCAAATTTTGCACGCACTTTCTACATATAAAAAATCAGACCCCAACGTTTTGCTTTTCGTTGTTTGGTACTTTGGGGAGGTTTTATAACTACAAAACGGCGGATTTTTTCGTGAAAAAGTCGTAGTTTTCACTTTGAACAACCACCAAAAATTCAAAAAATTAAAAAAAATACAAACAGAGACGTTGGGGTCTAGAAAAACTTCTACTCTAACTACGCTGCTTTGATTTGTTCACTTCTGATTAGTCTGCGCTGAAATACAGTGAACACCGCAAATCATGATTTTTAGGAAGCGTCCTAAAAATACTTCTTCACCGACTTATTTCTCAATATTTTTCCACGAAAAAATTACAAAATGTTGTTTGAATGATGCTTTTCATCATGCAAAACATTTGAATTTTTTTTTTGTTGAACGATAATTCTGAAAAAAAATCGCAAATATGATGATATTTGTCATCATTTAGACCCTACCCCCCCTTAAGTAAGGAGAAGGTTTTTCGCATCTAAACTTTTACCTTCTACCAGAGGAGTCGAACTTAGCGATGCGAAACATCCGAGTCTCTGATATGTCAAAAATTTACTAAATAATTATTGACTGACCAGAAGTCCTAAATTAAAAGTAAAAATAAAGTTTTATCGCTAAATTGTTAATCAAAATTGTCACGCTACGAACATTCATCAAACGCGATTAAATAATATCACCAGACTAGCGAGAAGTGACGAACTACAAGTCACGAGGGCAGCTTTTGTAAATTTGTGGAATCAATTTAAAGTAGTCATCATAGTTATTTTTGCTTCACTTTTTATTCCATATGTCGAAACCATAGTTTGAGAGAGATCTACAATCGCTATTCGATCATCTGATTTAAAAGATGATATGGTGTATTCGCTTAATTTTTGCGTTACAAAAGCCTTTATCAGTAAAGTAATGGAAAGATACATTAACAGCATAAGAGGTTTTACAATTCTACTGTCCGAGAACAAAAATTCAAAAAAAAATCGGGCGAGACGAAGTTCGACGGGTCAGCTAGTCTATATATATAAAAATGCAGAGATCATTCTTTGTAATCGCATCACGTAAGAACGGATGGACGGATTGAGATGCTTTTTTTTTGTTTGATCAGTTTTTACCCCCACCGGGTTCGTACATCAAAAAA
The DNA here is from genome assembly GCF_030247185.1 of Malaya genurostris. NCBI lineage: Eukaryota > Metazoa > Arthropoda > Insecta > Diptera > Culicidae > Malaya > Malaya genurostris. The sequence continues at coordinate 132,693,542 of NC_080570.1, forward strand.
ATTAGGAAAACTTACCGGAAAAGTGGGAAAAACCAATAAAGTTATTTTGTATGGACAATGGAATTTTCCACTGCAAAAGTCGCCAATGATTGCTAGATCTACAATTGATGTTTGGCGCGCAAGGAGATGCTCAGTATTTCGCCGTTGAAGAAAAGAATACTAGATCTTTGGAAAATCGTTTGGCGCGCAACGAGTAGATTTGGGTGGAGATTTTACATGCATGACTGATTCGTCATTTGGAAACACGTGCTTAATAGGGTATCAAAATCATTACTTGCCAAATGACTGTTTTAGCTATACCGTAAACAGAAGCACAAGTTCTAAAGTCATTTAACAGTAGATGTAGTTAGATGAATTATGTTGGTCATCGTGGCCGTGAGTTGAACAAATCAAATTATGTAACGATTTTTTTACGTATCAATGATAGATTCTGCTGTTGAAATAATGAGTTCAGATGAAAATATTTATGGTATTCATGACATTTCTAAGCTGCTTAAGCCAAATCATTTCATTTTCCGAACTTTGGATTATTTGACGAATTACCATATGCGAATCGTGAATATCATATCTGAAGGAGAAATCGTGGCATGTAAGAACCATTAGTTGTGAGATCTGCTGTTTTATACATTGGCTTTAACGATAAGAAGAATACTGGTATAATCACTCCTCATGTTCACTCCGCTAGAACAGAATATTGATTCTCAGGACTGAATACTAAGAAAAACAATGTGGTGGCTCGACGAATGAGAAGCCTTTTGATACAATTCTTGAACGAATATAGCGTTCATGTCAAAGTTAATGGACACAATATTTTATAAAAGGGTAATTTGAACTTTCGAATGTCCAAGTATTTTTCATTTTATCGCTAATTCGTTATTCGAAAATTGATCCTGTCATTATCCTGCTACGAACATTCATCAAACACGACTAAGTAATATCAGTAGCGGTGAAGTAGGTTATGGACAACCGTTCAAAATTAGTTTATTACTTTCGATAATCCCTAAGGATTTGCTATTAAATTTTAAATGTCTTCAGTACAAATAAGTCTTAATATTCAATGATAAACAACAATCCCCGAGGGCTGCTTTTGGAAATTTGTGGTGTCAATTTAAAGTATTTATCTTGGTCATCTTTTTTTCATCCATCTGTTAATTTATTTATTTGTTTATTTAGGAACAAGGGAAAAGCCTGCTGGAGCTGAGATTTTGGTTCTCCTTCTCCAGCAGGCATAAAACATTCTCATCTTTTGTATCAACAAATAACATTTGACCAAATGATACATAACGAAATCTTTAATTACCCTTATTTAAACTACAAAGCTAACTAACAACTATTCATATTGACTAATTATCCTAATAAAACTAGCGGGAAAAGATTTGGAGAAAACGGGTTTCAGTGGCGTTACGAGATAAATCGAAATTAAATCCATCAGAGAAAGTATTGAATACGCGACATATACTCGAAAACGGTTCAATGAACCCTTAGTTAGTTCTAGCACGAGGAATTCTGAGAAAGGGACTAAACCGCAAATTACGCCGAAGAATGTCAAAACTTAGCTGTTGTAGGAGATCTGCACTATCAATTCGAGATTGGATGAGGTCCGCGACGAAAACAGCTTTTTGTGTATCACGGCGGACAGACAGCAAATCGAAGTGTATGTCTACAACGATTTTCGTAGCTTGGAAGATTAAATGGATCTCTCCAGGCGACGCAAAGCAAAACGAATGAACTTGCACTGAACAGTTTCAATGCGTAGCTTATCTGTTTGATAATATGCTGCCCAAACAACAACAGCATACTCGCGAACTACACGGAAACACCCGCGATCCCATTTCAACCAGAATATTAGTTGATTTTCTGAATTCGATTGGTTAAAATTTGGTACAACTAATCGATTGTTGTTTTAACTAAACTGTCATTTTTGTTTTTCGATTAGCAGAAACGATGGTTGAAACAACTAATTTAACTGTTTGAAAAAAATGCTGTCAATTAGTGAGGACACATACCTTCCAATTTCAACAAATATTTTAGTTGGAATAACTGGTGTTGTTATTGAATCAAAATTCTGTTAGTTGAAAAATAAATCGGTTTTATTTGTTTTAGACATTGCAAATAGTTGGAATAAATTATCATTACGAAATCAGAACTGATCTGATTTCGTAATTGATTTTGATTTTTGTATGATAATGATCATGTCAAGTCGAGATCAGTAAAGATCTAAATTAAAAAAAAATACTTCTGATTCGATCGGAAATGATTGATGTAGAAAAAAGTTTTTAATCAGCAAAAGTGCCCGGAGGGGCGAGCGCGAAATTATTAAATTTACCTAAAATGAGTATTGAAAGATGATGCCTTCAAAGTTATGCACTGATAATTTTAGTCAATTTATATGAGCTTGGGTGCATCAACTGCTGGGAATTGGAATTTTGCGATGGCTATTCAAACGCGCCATTCAATCGCAGCGCGTTCTGTGTGTTTGAAACCCTTCGCTCCTGTTACTTTTGTAAATCAAATTCATGTCAAAAAGCGTTTTATTGCTAATGCATGAACATCATCATCAAACAGCTGGAAGTAAAACAGCCTGCTGGAATTAAATCAATGATCGAATTTGAAGCATAAACTTTTTTCGCATACCTGAAAGATTACGAGATGATCATTCATTAACATTTTCTAGTTTGTCACCAAATCTTTTTCATCTTGAACAAGGTTAACTTTATCACAACACCGCTGTTAGATAAACAATTGTTATCATAAATTTCTCAAATCGAATGAACACAATTTCACCAAACGCTTCTCCGTGTAGAGCGCAATATAACGATTTCAGGCAGTATATGTTATTGAAATTTTTTGAGATGCGAAAAATGAATCCTAGCATCTTTAATTAGAGATTTAGAGAATATTCCATGTGATCTTTGAAACTAAGTTTTGAATCCAATAACACTCCTAGATCATTAATTGATGTCTCCCGTTTTAGTACAGCTTGCGAAATAGTGTAATCATACATGATCGTGGTTCGTTTACGAGAGAAGGAGATAACGAAGCATTTGAAGGCGTTAATAACCATTCTGTTGGCGTTGCTCCAGTTAGAAAATACATCCAACTGTGACTGCAAGAAGTTTGAGTCTTTCAGATATTTGATGAGATGAAACAGTTTGAAATCGTCGGCGAATGATAGCTTCATGCATTGCAATGCGAAATTCAGATCATTTAGATATAGCAGAAATATGAATGGTCCTAGATGGCTTCCCTGAGGAACGCCAGAGCTCACGATGAATGATGGAGTAACGCAATCACCAATTCTCACGGTCATACTACGACCAGTCAGATATGATTCAATCCAATCCATCATCCCACATGTCAAATCTTTAGTTTGAGAGAGATCTACAATCTCTGTCCAATACACTGACTCGAAGGATGAGATGGCAAACGGTGCATTTGTTTAGTTTTTGCGTAACAAAAGCAATGAACATATCCACAATAATTCTTGATGATATTTCTTCTTCGAGACGAAGTTATTGTGTTGGATATGAATTTGTCGTAATTCGTTTATTGTAAGCCAAGTAATCAGTAAAATAATGGAAAGAAACATTAACGTTTGGCAACTCTGCTGTTCGAAAACACAAATTTAAAAAAATAATTTCAGGCGAGACGAAGTTCGACGGGTCAGCTAGTTGTATTAGTTGTATAATGCTAGATTATCAGGTGTACAACTTTACTTCCGCCGTTTTTTCCCAAAATTAAAAGCTTTATTGCGAAAAAGTGCTTACAGATGTACTATTCAAAGTATTGTCCACTGCTAGCGACAACTTTCTCCCATCTTTCCAGAAATTTTCGGATCCCGGATCGAAAAAAGAAGTCCTCTTTGGACGCTATCCATGAAGCAATCCATTCTTCCAACTCTTCGAAGGATTGAAAATGTTGATCTGCCAGGCCGTGTGCCATCGAACGGAATAGGTGGAAGTCAGAAGGGGCGACATCTGGGGAATACGGCGGGTGGCAGCGTTTCCAGGTACTTTTTGACCACTTTTGCGACGTGAGGCCGAGCATTGTCGTGTTGGAGAATGACTTTGTCATGTCGCGCTTGATATAGTGGCCGCTTTTCTTTTAGCGCGCGACTAAGGCGCATCAGTTGCGTTCGGTAGCGATCTCCTGTGATGGTTTCACCCGGTTTCAAGAGCTCGTAGTAAATCACACCGAGCTGATTCCACCAAATACAAATCATAACCATGGCGCCGTGAATGCCCGGGCTTTCCCCATGATTTTCTGCGTTTGGGATTATCGTATCGAACCCACTTTTCATCACCGGTTACGATTCGATGTAAAAACCCCGATGTCTTTGAAGCAGTTGCTCACCTACAAATAGGCGGCGCTCGATGTCCCTCGGTTTCAAGTCTCTTTTACAACCCAACAAAACGTGTGGTAAGCCCACTGCGCTCGAACGCTGAAAATATTCCTGGTTTCTATGTGACGGTTTTGCTTGTTATGCGACGATTCGTCCAACTCCAGCGGTTGAAATTTTACGCTAGTTATTTTTGGGACTACATTTCACCTTAAGGATCAAGAGTAAACCAACTTAACTTGTGTTGAAAAATTGTGTATTAGTACAACCAGTTTATCAAAGTGGCTTGCACGATTGAGTTTCAAACAATCTTTTTTAACAATAATTTATTCTCAAATGAATGTTTAGCCTGACTTTTTGGATGAAATATCAATTTTGTTCAATTTTTCACCAACGTTTGATGGAAAATGGCTTACATTTCATGAATGTAGATTTTAGTTTCCTAATAAAGAAGTTAGAAACACTACTTCAATGCATTTGTATTAGATTGCGCTACACAAAATAAACAAAACTAAATATTTTCTGTTCCAAAAGCTGTTTTCCGGATAAATAAATAGTTGAGTATATTCTATGTGATCTTTGAAACAAAGTTTTGAATCCAATAGCACTCCTAGATCCTTGATTGATGTTTCCCGTTTCAGTACCGCTTGCGAAATAGTGTAATCATACGTGATCGTGGTTCGTTTACGAGAGAAGGAGATAACGGTGCATTTCGAGGCGTTCAGTACCATTCTGTTGGCGTTGCACCAGTTAGAAAATACGTCCAACTGTGACTGCAAGAAATCCGAGTCTTTCAGATCTTTGGTACATTGCTTCATACTTTGCAATTAGATCATTCCGATCATTTAGATATAGTAGAAATATGAACGGTCCTAGATGGCTTCCCTGAGGAACGCTTTGTAGCTTTGCAATTGCAGTTTGGTGGTTAATCTTGTCGAATGCTGCAGTGAAATCCGTATAGATAGCATCAACTTAATGTTACGCTTGCATAGATATGTATATAAATTAGCTCAAGCAGTGTGCCTTGAATAAATTACGAAACTACAAAGTAATGTTTTTTTTTCTAAATTCAATGCTCCAACGGTTTTCACTTCTGCATGAAATAATTTGATTCAGATATGAATTTTGGGAGGGACAGCCAGTTTCGACTAAATAAACAAACATTATCGGAACGGATTCCATGAATAGCAGCCAGAAACCAATGTTCCAAAATCCAAGATGGCGACTTTCGGTTCATTGATATTCCTTCAAAATGCTTGGAATATGGGTATTTTCGAAACGGATTTGATGTGTGGGTACCAAAAAGCGATATCTGGGGTCGTTTCGAAATTCAAGGTGGCGACTTCAACTCTATTGATATTCCTTGAAAATGCCCTCGGCATCTTAGAGCTCAAGCAGTGTGCTTTGAACGTTATATCATGAAATGATAATGTTCAAATGTTCAGAATTTTGAGAAATTTGGGCACTGCCAAGTTACGATTTTTTTTTAATTCAACGTAATACGGGTACTCACTTCTTTTGTGTTATTCCAAATACATAAGCACATGTATTTGGAATAAAACAACCATAATGACGTGTCTTCTTTAACTAAGACAATATGCCGGCTTCCATCGGTGTTCAAAGCAACGTCTTAATAAATTATTTAATCCTTACTGTGCAACTTACGGGTCAACTGGTACGGGAAGTATATGCGTTTCCTGTTCTAAACAGTCACAACAAACTTAACCGACTGTGCTGGTACGAGGTCAGCGGTGGAATTCATTCTGTCGTTTGCACTGTCCAAGTTCGGTCCATCTCGCGAAAATGTTTCCGCACGGAACGACCGAAATCAGCATTTTCGCGAAAAATTTAGTTGATTTGCTGATTTTAGTTAGTTATTTTTTGAGACAACTAAAAAAATCTTACTTTTACTGATTTAGATTTTTTATTCTCATTCCCTTAATAATAATAAAATATTTGTTGAAATGACTATTTTTTTTAGTTGAATTCACAAATTAAACGTACTGTCATTTCTTAGCTAAGGCACACTTCATATCCAGTCAACTAATTTTTTAGTTGAATTAAAGAAATATAATGTTGTTTTCAACCAATATGAATGGTTGAATTGGCTTCTGCAATCTGCAGCTATATGGCGCCCTGTCACCGAAACGGTAACACCTTAATGACTACTAGCCACTAGATGGCACACTACTGCCGAAAAAAATTCAGAAGCGGTTGTCTTTTCTATATTGGCAGGTATAAATACGATGTTGTGTTGGAGAAAAAGACATAAACGAAACGTAAACATCTTTTTGAATTTTTTTTCTTCTAAATCACTGTTTTCCTCATTCTCACTGAAAACTTTGAGCACTCGGAAAACAAAAACCGAATACAAATAGTACACCGGACGGCGCAGCTCGGAAGGTTTGAAGATACAAAAAAACTTCATCACAATTAGAGTGAAACATTCGAAATTCACTTCACTGTTCCGCGTAAAAACATTATTACGCACAATCGCTTCAAGTGCGCACAAATTCTGAATAAATACGATTTCCACTAACAGTTTACGACATTTTTACATATCGGTTAAGAAATTTAAATAAAGATATATCGAACACATGCGAAAAACATCAAAACAATGTTCAAGCAGTTTCAATAAGACTGTCCTTTTTAGCTTTTTAATGGATTGTTTTGCTTTGACACTTCTCATGAGTTTTTGGCTAATAAACTTGTTAATAATACCCATTTCAGTTTTGGTTTTTTTGTGCTGTCCTTCAGTAATGATGGTGATAGATAAATAGAAACAAATTTTCTGATTTTAATAACAAAATTAGTTGTCAATGAGAATTTCGTGTTGGATTGAAATATTGCTGGTTTGAGTCCAGGATATTCACCAACTAAACACATTCTCTAAAAAATAAGAGTTTTTTCAGCAAAGTAAATTCTCAATTTTAACTAATTTTATAGTTATTTTGGAAATTTTGTTGTTAAAATCAACTAATTCAAAAACAGTAATACGAATTAGGCGCAGAGCTAATTTCGGTCGTTCCGTGCGGTAAGAAAATTACTCGTCCGTATCAAGAGTGCCATACTTTCACTGGATGATGGAAAATGTTTTTTTCCGACCAATGAATTGTTCTCTATTGCTCTTAGGTAAGTCCAATTATTCCTGATTATTGTTGATTTTTTGCTACTGAAATGTCTTTCCTCAGGAATTCAAGAACGCCCATTGAACCGATTCTGGCGCGGGCTGTTGGTCGTCTATCGAGTACTAATTGCATTGCAGTTCCTGATCTGGGTGGATCGTTTCTTTGTGAATGTATTCGCGGGAAAATCGCCCGATGTGTTTCTGGGAATAATAGCAGCCTTGGGAGAATTTTTCGGTGATGTTCATTCGTGCGGGATTGGTTCGGTCCAACCTAGTTAAGCTTCAAGAAGTACGGAACTACATGCAAGGCTATTTCAGCAATAATCAATGCGCCAGGCTGAATAATTCGTACCGACTAATCCGTTGGATGGCTATTTGCCACCAGGGGATTTTCACCGTGAATCTGTTTGTGTTTCACATCTGCGGAGGATTTGAAGATCCACTATTTGCCGTACCGGAGAATTTGTTGCAATTCCAGGGACTGATTGTATTGCTTGTTGAAAAATTGAACTTATTTAACATTCTTGTAGTCAACACGTTGTTTGTGAGTCTCATAGCAATCTTCAATACCTACCTGATGGGGTTTGAAATTATTTTGGAAGACATCAACGAATCTGTGCGAGATTTATTCGAACAAATCGACGAAGAGATTACCGAAGCTATGAGTGAAATCCAAGGAGCACTCGAATATAAGCGAAACGTGAAGGATGTGCTTTTCTTTAAAATCCTAAAACAGAAATTGGGTACCCTGATTCGTAAACATGCTGACGCGTTGAATAATTTGGACCAATTGAAAACATTTTTCAAATTCAGTTTCCTTTTCATGTTTTATGGGCAATTACTGAATCTGGGAACAGGAATCTTTTACGTAAAATGGCGAAAATTGTCTTTTAATATTATCTTTTTAATATGCTGCCTGATTGCTGTTACGCTAGAGTGTTTTTGGTACTGCAGACTGATTGAAAATTTAAGTGATGTGGTGAGTAAGACTTGTTTTATTAAGTTCTACCTTGTTCTTTAATTAAATTTTTATGTGCATATTTATTTTATACTTTTTTTCTACAGAACAATAATATCGGAGATTCGTTGTACAACTTAGACTGGCCTCAGCGACTATGTGACAAGCCTGCCATTCGAAAGGACTATCGAGAGATACGGACAACGTTTCTAATTATTTTGACTAACTCACAGCAGAACATCGACATCAGTTGCGGCGGGATGTTTAATATGTCGCTTGTTACTTTTGCAGAGTTTAATAAGATGGTGTACAATTTGTTCATGTTTTTCCTGCAAGTTATTGAATGAACTTCTTGTGATGCGCAATTCAGGGGTGTTTGAATGAAACTAGATTAATTTAGTCGTAAGAATACTTTCACAAAGTGCACGTGTGGTAGATTTTAGTAAATAGCACTTTGCAAAAAAGAAGAGCAACAAGAGTATGATTTTCGGATTCGAAATACCAATTAGAACTCATAAGACAAGTCTTAGTTCTGTTTAGGGCCATCCTATAACTACTACGAATCGACCGACTCTAGTGTAATTTTTTTTTTTGTAAAATTTATCAAGTTCGAAGATTTCACTGAGATAAATTGGGCTTCTGACGTAGGACTACGTTTTTCTTCTGTATACTCACCTGGGCGTATTTTCAAATTTCCACACTTCGAGCTTGTTATGATTTTTTTTTCCCAGATTTGATTTCCTAATAATTTTTTTTTAATAATTTAAATAAAAAATGAGTAATAAACATTAACCGTAGAGTACATTTCCATCCGCGTACTCGAATAATAATTTAATACACCCAAACCTCCGTTTAAGAACACTTTTTATACGTTACCGTTTTTTACGTACCTCTTTTTACGAACCAAATCCCAAATAACGTGAACTTTTTTTACGAATCTACTTCGTGGAAACTACTACAATATGGGTACTTTTGGAACGGGTTTTAAGAGTAGATTCCGGAAAATGATGTTTGAGATATTTTGGAAATCTAAGATGGCGACTTCCGGTTGATTGATATTCTTTGAAAACCCTTGCAAAATGGGTATTTTCGGAACGGAATTGATGAGTAGATGTCAGAAAACGATGTGTGAGATAATTTTGAAATCCAAGATTGCGACTTCCGATTTGTTGATATTCCTTGAAAACCCTTACAATATGGATATTTTCGTTTAAAGTTTCAAAGGAAAACCAAGTTAAAGAAAATGGCAAAAACTTTCAAAAGATACTAATAAACCGGAAGTCACTGTTTCGCATTTCAAAACCACCTCAAATATAATTTTCCGACGTCTACTTTTAAATCTCTTTCCGAATGTACCCATATTGTAAGGGGTGTCAATTAATATCAACAAATCGGTAGTCGCCATCTTGGATTTCAGAACCACTTCAAACATCGTTTTTCGACATCCACTCATCAATTCCGTTCCGAAGACACCCATATTATAAGGGTTTTCAAGAAATATCAAGAAACCGGAAGTCACCATATTGGATGTCAGAACCACCTCAAACATCCTTTTTTGATATCTACGCATCAATCCGGTTCCGAAAATATCCATATTGTAAGGGTTTTCAAAGAATGTCAACAATCCAAAAGTAGCCATCTTGAATTTCAAAACTACCTCAAACATCGTTTTCTGACATCTACTCATCAATCCCGTTCCGAAAATACCTATATTGTATGGGTTCTCAAGAAATATCAACAAACCGGAAGTCGCCATCTTGGATTTCAGAACCACTTCAAACATAATTTTCCGACATCTACTCATGAATTCCGTTCCGAAGATACCCATATTGATAGGGGTTTTAGCAATCTCAATAAACCGGAAGCCGCCATCTTGGATTTTGAAACGAGCCCAAACATCATTTTCTTGCAGTTACTCTTCACATCCGTTCCGAAAATAAACATATGATGCGCGGTTTCCACAATAATCACACAAAACTTTTTTTACGAAGTAAATTCCAAATAACGTAAACTTTTTTACGAACTACCTCTTTTCACGAACCCCCGTTCAGTTCGTAAATGGAGGTTTCGGTGTATCTTCCAGTTTTATAAAATTTTTGAATTGTTTTACTGCTGATTTTGAAAGTCTTCTTTTCTAGAAACGAATAACTATTATAACACGTTGTTATAAGATTTATTCGTTTCTATAAAAGAAGACTTTCAAAGTCAGCAGTAAAACAATTCAAAAATTTTATATAACTGGAAGATATTAAATTAAACTTCATGTACACAGAAAGTCAGAATTACTTATTATTTGATTTTTATTTTTACTTAATTTCGTTCAAGGAACTTAAATTAAGTCAACCTGAAATTGAATCAATATCACTCTACTTTTCGATAGAAATAACGTACTATTGTGTACATTAAACTCACATTTCAGTAAATTTTTGCAAGTTCCCCTTAGGAAACTACTTAAAATTAGGTAGTTTTGCGGTTCCGTGTAGAGTTTCCGGGAGTGATTAGGCATGTCCAGCATATTGTACGTTTTCAACCCGGATCGTTCCTGACTCTTCTGTTTTTTGAAAAAACTTAAGTCGAAATTTTTGGATTCAGCTCGAACTAATCAATCATCGCTCCCTTTCGTGTGTTCCTCGGTTGTCGTATTTTGCCTTTCTCATATGGGAAGGTTATGCAAAATGTCTGTGTGTGTTTGTATATATGCGTGTGTATGTGTGTATGTAACGTTATTTTGCACTAACTTATCTCGGAGTAGGCTCGGCCGATTTTCACAAGCCGATTCAGATTCAAATAAAAAATCTTGTGGTCCCATACGAAATTTCTGAATGTTACTTGGATCTGACTTCCGGTTCCGGAAGAATGGGGTAAAATGTACAAAAAATGAAAATATGAGCACAAACTTTTCTCGGAGATGACTGATCCGACTTTCATAAAATCAGATTCACATGAAAAGTCTTATGGTATTATAAATAAATCCTGAATCTCATCTTGATCTGACTTCCGGTACGGGATTTATAGAGTAATTAGTGTAAAGATTTAAATTTCTAATTACCTAATCAATTTTTAGAGATGGTGAAACCGATTTTTACTAACCTAAATTCAAATGAATAGTCTTACGGTCCTATCAGGGACGCTTCTATAGAGGGGGAATTGGGGGCTCGTTCCCCCGGGCCCACGGTCTAAGAAAGCCATTGACGAACCCATCGCGCAAAAAGGGGCACACAAATAAATATTGCCCCTCGGCCCATCCATACGTTGATGGAGCGCTGTGTCCCATACAAAACATTCGAATTTCATCTGAATCCGACTCCCGGTTCCGGAATTATAAGTATGTTAAAAATTTTGTACCATCACCTAAAGGGGCGAAACAAAAAACGTGAAAAAAATTCCAAGCTTACCTCAAAACTACTCCAATCAGTAGTCATTATCAGTAACCGATTCCGGCTATCCTTGTTCTCAGTTTCCAATTCTGGAGGCACCGAAAACAGTAATAATATTTTTCCAAATGGATCTCACTCACTTTTCTCAGCGATGTATCAACCGATTTTCACAAATATAGGTTCAATTGAAAGGTCTTGTGGCTCCATTCCAAAATTCTATCCAGATTCGGCTTCCGGTTCCGGAATTACAGGACAAAGTCGGGATAAAAATTTTATACCATCACTTGAATCCATCTTGCGCGAAAAATAGTACGGGAAATAATATCTTTACTTGGAATGCTATAAACTGTTCGAAAACTACAGCCTTCAGTTGCAAAACGCATTTTGTTTGAGGTACATATCTTTACTTATATGGGCGCGACCTGGTATTTGTCCAAATCATTCTTTGCTCATCTTTTGTGCTGCCGATGCCGCATGTGCGTTAGAAACGTACACACATCGTCGGTAATATCGCATTTGTGATTATCGCCTGAGATTTGGAGATTTTTGGTCTATTTTGTTCAGGCCCGTACCTAGGATTTGGTTTCGGCAAGAGCCCAGAATTAAAAAAATAATGTTACTGAAGATTGCTTAAGTAGATAATTTCCAGTGCGCCATTTAATAGCGTTTTTAATAGACACAAAATTAAATGTTCATTTCTAAGGCATAAAAAATTCACAAGACTTGTGATGGATTTTGAGAAGTGGTAGTACTCCAAAAGTAAACTTTGACCAGAAAACCGACATCATTATCTTTCCGACCTATTGAACCTCCCTTCCAGGCACTCGTTCCGCGACGACTACAGTCCATTGTCGGGTAAACATTTCTCTGGCGTATAATAATGGATCCAGCCAAACATGTACTCGAAGTGCACTTGCGCTCGTCTTTTTAGTCCTAAATAAGTATGTGCGAGATCCGGCCGGCAGGATATATTTCCAGTTTATTTTGCCAAGTATTTAATTTCCTTTTTTTTCATTATTTTTACGTTTCGTCTTTGACTCATCAGCGCAGAGCAGTTCTAATTGAACTGCTTAGTGCCAAACTCGGCAGTTCAATTTGAACCGCTAAGCAGACGTAAAGTTTCTGCTACTTACAGAACACTTTTTGTTTTGCAACGAAGTGCAATGTCTTTTCTGGTGTGCCGAACGAAAACGTGTTTTCGACTATTTCTGCCCGATGCAGGTTTGGCCAAATTTTGTTCTAGGGCACATAACCGTTTTTATTATTTTTGCGTTTCGTCTTTGACTCATCAGTGCAGAGCAGTTCAAATTCATTGAATTCCTTCATTAACATTATTTAAATAGTGAAGAAATTGCCATACAAAAAACTCAACCTTCTTACTATAGCTGTTACCGAAAAGCGAACAAAAAGGGTTGGGCTTATGTGTAAGTAGAGTCACTTAGTCGTATTCCGCGGGAAAAAAGATGCTCTTCCAACCATAATATCCAGTGCATGGATGAAGCATATCGCTATACATGCTTGAACCCGTCTGATGGTTTGTTTGAGAAGGGCGCGTCAGACTCATGTCCAACCTTCAGAAGGAAACAAGTTTCCTTCAAGTGACTTAGGCTGGCTATCCACAATCCCTCGTCCAGTCATCGATTCGCCCGATGCCCTGATACTCCCTCCCCTTTACGTCCCCATGATAAATGATTTATATTAATAAATACAATGAAACATAGTGTAATAAAATTAATATAACATAAAATGATATAATATAATATAATGTAACATAAAATAATTAGAGTGCCTTAAACCAGGGCGGGTACGGTCTAACACTTTTGAAAAATCGTTTATTATTGTCTTTATATTTTCTTATAGTAGAACATTTCAAGAATATTCTTGACAAAACATGTTTCATTATAACAAATTATAAAAGAAAAATAAATGATTTTTTGAAAATGTTAGACCCTGCGGGCTCCCTTGAGTAATGGATTGTTTCCATTGATTTTATAGATAAAAAACTTTAAACGCGTTTTTCTCGAAAGCAGGTTTCGAAAGTCCGTGGCATTCAAAAACTACTGTACCAATTTTTTTCAAATTTTGCACACACTTTCTGCATATAAAAACCAGACCGCAACGTTTTCCTTTTCGTTGTTTGTTACTTTGGGGAGGTTTTACAGCTACAAAATGGCAGATTTTTTCGTGAAAAATCGTAAACCTCCAAAAATTCACAAAAAATTTCCGAAATCGAAAAAAAATATTTTTGATGCCAAAATGCTTGGAATTGCATGAAACGTCGAGATTTAGTGTCACCTTTTTTTTTTTTTTTTATGCGATATTCACCTAACCAGAGACCATTTTTGTAGAAACAGAAAATGAAAATTATAGAATGATAGTACTCAAGAGAGAGCAAGGATGTGAATATATAGAACGGAAAATGAGAGACGTGACAGAGGGTCATTTAGGCAAGCAGAAATCTTTTAGTAACTTAACTTTTACCTTCTACCAGAGGAGTCAGGCTTAGGCATCTGAACAATGCGAATCGCCCAAGTCTCTGGTATGTCGGAAAGTAGTGATAAAGGTCTTTTACCATTTACTATCCGAACCGGCAAAAGAAAAGTTACTAGAAGTTGTCACTTGCTTGCGACGGCCTTATCACACACAATGAGTTCTTCGCTGTATGGATGTTTTTTTTTCTTTATCTCTATTTAGTCCTCTGGTAGAAGGTAAAAGTTAAGTTACTAAAAGATTTCTGCTTGCCTAAATGACCCTCTGTCACGTCTCTCATTTTCCGTTCTATATATTCACATCCTTGCTCTCTCTTGAGTACTATCATTCTATAATTTTCATTTTCTGTTTCTACAAAAATGGTCTCTGGTTAGGTGAATATCGCATAAAAAAGAAAAAAGAAATATTGACTTAGTCGTCAAAAAGAAAAAAGTAAAAAAAATTAGTATCACCTAAAAAAAATTTTTTTTTGAAAAAATCGCCTTTTTTTATCAAAATCAAAGTCCCAGAAAGTTGATTTTTTCAAAAAAAATTTTTTTAATGACACTAAATCTCGACGTTTCATGCAGTTTTGAAACTTTTGGCATAAAAAAAATTTACGGTTTTATAAAGTATACCACCCTTATATATATATATATATATATATATATATATATATATATATATATATATATATATATATATATATATATATATATATATATATATATATATATATATATATATATATATATATATATATATATATATATATATATATATATATATATATATATATATATATATATATATATATATATATATATATATATATATATATATATATATATATATATATATATATATATATATATATATATATATATATATATATATATATATATATATATAAGAGCGGTAAAAATCAACCTGTTTTGTCGGTTACGTCACTTATATAATGATGTCTCCGGAACCAAAAGTCACAGCTTGAACTTGATCAAGTAGTTTGACAGTAGCTTTCAAACGAGCCCAAGTTTATTAAAATCGATTCAGCCATCTCTGAGAAAATCGAACGCGTTCGAATATCTTCGAAAAGTGCACACACATACATACACACACAGACATTTTCCGATCTCGTGGAACTGAGTCGAATGGTATATAACACTATGGGTCTCCGAGGCTCCGTTTGAAAATCGATTTTTCCAGCAATTCTAATACCTTTCTATAGAGAAAGGCAAAAATCTGTCTTGTGGTCAAAACGAATAGTTCGAGATTCGACAGTTGTTTACGACAGTCCACGCGCCGCGTTTAGTGCATCTTTAAACGCGTTTTTTCTCGAAACACGATCTTCAAAATCGAGCGAACTAAAGCAGCTAAAAATCTTTATAAATAATTGGACTCTTAAACTTGGTCATGGAGAGGTTATTGTTTATCGGAATGATGCAAAAGTTTTTTTTTTGTACATTGTAGGAGAGTTGGCATCACTGGGAGTACCATTCGGTGCCTAACTGTAGCCCTAGAAAAAAGTCTAATTACAATGTGTATCAAACAACTTGTAATTGATCGAAACAGTTATTTTGAGTGATAGTGCAGCTGTGGCAAGTGAGTGTTATTTATTGAATACTGCTGATTCACGAAACTAAAAACTGCCTAAGCGACGGAAACTGCGAATTTACCGCCCAAAATTATACATCGTCAACCGATCAGAGCGCCATCTGCATATCATTGTCGGTGTTATCAGATCTCTATGGAATGTGGGAAAATTTACAAGAAAATCGTAGCATCCGCGAGTGTTTATTTTATTTTATTTTTGCAGTAATAGTGTACACCCAAACCTCCGTTTACGTAAACTTTTTTTACGTTACCTCTTCCTACGTAACTTTTTTATTAATTTATTTATTTGGTCTTCGAAAATTTACATCGCACAGACACTTAAATGCTAATTCTTAATTTAAACACATTTTTAGACACATTAAAATCAAATTTGTCATAAACTTCATTAAACAATCGGCAACATACATTAAGAGGGTTGTTTTGTCCATTTTGTGTGCGATGATTAGGCAGCTGAAACAGTTCCATACGCCGGGTCCGTCTCAACGGGGCACGAAATTGTAGTTTTCCTAGTAATTCAGCACAGTCGATATTATTACCAACAATGTCGAAGATTAGAAGACGTTGCAAGGTTTTCCTTCTGCTCTCTAATGTTGGAAGATGGATAAGTCGACAGCGATCTTCATAGGAGGGGAGGTGAACGGGATCGGACCAAGGCAGCAGACGTAGAGCGTAACGTATGAAACATTTTTGCACGCTTTCGATTCTGCTAATATGTACGCTGTGGTACGGTGCCCAGACTGGAGCAGCATATTCCAAAATGCTGCGAACAATTGAACAGTACAATGTTCTTAGACAGTAAACATCTTCGAAAGCCTGAGTATTTCGACGAATGAAACCAAGCATTGAAAAGGCCTTAGCAGTGGTCAGTGCTACGTGTTCTGAAAATTTTAGCTTGTGGTCTAATAATACACCAAGATCCTTTATAACAGCGACTCTTTCAATGCCTTTTGATGAAATTTTGTAGTCGAAAGTTGTTGAGCCACGCAAACGAGAGAAAGATATTACGTTGCATTTGCGTACGTTTACTTCCATTCCGTTGATTTTGCACCAGTCAACAAGTGCATCGATGTCGAATTGAAGAGCGTTGCAGTCCAATAATGAATTTATACAGCGAAAGAACTTCAGGTCATCCGCGAACAGTAGCTTGGGAGATTTTATAGCTCTGCAGAGGTCGTTTATAAACAATACAAAAAGCAGCGGACCCAAATGGCTTCTTTGCGGAACACCTGATGATATTGCAAACGAAGAAGATTGTATGTTGCCAATGCGTACAAAAGCTCTGCGTCCAGTCAAGTATGTCCTAATCCATTGTGTCAGCCACTCCGGAAAGCCAAGTCTGCTTAATTTTTCAACAGCAAGTCGATGAGGAACTTTGTCGAATGCCTTGGATAAGTCAACGTAAATTGCGTCCACTTGTTTTTTGCGCTCCATTTGATCGATTAAATCAGAAATGTAGCACATCAGATTTGTTGTAGTAGAACGTTTCCTCACGAAACCATGCTGTTCTTCTGCGATGATGTGATGCACAGCATCGTGTAGCATGCTCTCTAGCAATTTAGGTAAGCAACTAAGAATCGAAATGGGTCGATAGTTATCTACGTCATGAATGCTGCCACTCTTGTGTATTGGAATTATTGCAGCAATTTTCCATGCACTCGGAAAAACACAATCCGCGAAAGAACGGTTAAATATTATAGAGACGGGAAATGCGAGTGCAGCTGCACAGTTTTTGATGAAAACAGGTGGTAAACCGTCAGGCCCTGCACCTTTCGAACCATCGATAGTTAACATCTTACGGAGGATGTCTTGTTGGCTAAAAAATATGCGTGGAATATCCAGATGATAATTAGGCAAGCCGCTCAAGTACGATTCTGACAAGGGTGGTGAGTTATTACTTAGCACACTTTGAAAGAACGACGAGAACAGGTTCGCCGTGCCCAGCGATGTTTCGGCTGAAACTCCTTTGTAACGAACGTTAATAGGAATGCCTTTAGATTTGTTGCGGCTGGCGATGTAATTCCAAAAAGAAGTTGGGTTGTCTTTCACGTTGCTCTCAATACGCTGCACATAATTCCGAAAACAAGTTGCGTTCAAAGAGTTGTACTGGCGTTCTAATTCCCGTGACTCTGCTTTGTGCCATGTGGACTTGGTTTTGAAGTACCGATTCTTTGCCTTTCGCAAACGATTTCGTAGACGTTGCAGTTCGACATTCCACCAGGGCTGTTTGAATTTCTTCTGAAGAGAACGTTGTTTGATTGGTACGTTATTCTGAATAATTTCATACAGTTTGGTGTAAAAAGATGAGACAGCGTCATCAATTGTGTCACCGAGAACGATTTCGGTCCAGTAAATCCTATTAAACAGCTCATTCAAGTTAGAATAATTCGCCCGATTGCAATCAAAAGTTGGTTCAATTCCATCTGGTATACAAGTTGCAGTAAGATTCAGGTGAAGCAAAAAAGGATTGTGATGACGGTCAACTTTCAACAGTGGCCAGGGTGGTTCGAGTAAATCAAATATCACAGGGTCATTTGTTAGAGCAAGATCTAGTAATCACCCGTTCATGTTCTTAAGATCATTGATCTGCCGCAGTCCGTTCGATAACAATTTTTCTACTAAAACAATTTCATGCTCAGAGGATGCGTTAATTGGAAGCAGCGAGCTTGTAACTTCTTCATAATGCCAGTTTAAATGAGGTAAATTGTAGTCACCCATCACCACAACAACATCATTTTCAGCAGCCTGCTTAAATATCTCTTGAACACAAGACGAGTGTGTATCATACAGGGCCACATCCGAATAAGGTGGAAGATAGACAGCGCAAATAAACAAAGAAAAGAGTTTTAAATTAACTCGAACGGTCACTTGTCCTAGCTGCTGGCTGTTTGCTGTTATTGAGATACTATTTACATCTCTTTTCACTCCAACCAGCACTCCGCCGCCTCGTTGAAATGAGCTGGTGTTTGAATTTCGATCGCATCGGTACAAGCAGTAGCTGTTGGAAAGCTCACTGCTCAGAATGTTATCGTTTAACCATGTTTCTGTTAAAACTATAATATCGTAGTCGCATTGTGACAGTGCCAAAAACAGATCGTTTGTTTTAGTACGAAGACCTCTTACATTTTGATAATAAATTGTTAGCGAAAACGAAGCGGCTGCGGAAATCGAACTGCTGATGGGTTTAGAAACGGAATTTTGTGACGGAAGCGAAAAAGTGCGTGATGAAGGGCTACTGATTAGCTCCTGTGTCTGAATTCGGTTGGAAACGAAAAGTACTTCTCTGTGCTGTAACTCTTCCCACATAACGTAAACTTTTTTCACGAACCACGAAGTTTTTGCATACAAGGAAAATCATTTCCGGCTCATTTACATTCCATCGAAATTACTACAATATGGGTATTTTCGGAACGAGTGTGATGTGCAGATGTCAGATCAGAAACTGATTTGATTGGTATTTTAGTTTTTTACGAAATCCGGCTATAATTTAGGGTTGGTAAACGACTGAACAATGCGCAATTCAGGCCCCAATGTGGTTCATAGCCCCTTGTCCAGTACCTCCTATCCCTACATCCCCGCGGTGCCGGCTGGGGTACGAGTAACCATAGGAAAGATCGGGTAACTAACCCCGGTGGGACCTTGGTTGTATTATGACAGGGAAGGGGGTGCTTGCCTTCTCTTTACAGAAAGCGAGCCTGCTCGAGCGTCTGTTCCCCATGTTGGGGAGGCTCAAAACAGCGTCTGTTCTCCATGTTAAGAGCGGCTGATTACCGTCCTTGTGTCAGTGTGGGACTCTAAACAGTGCTGACACGATGGCCCTCCGGCGTGAAAGGAGGGCCCGGAAAACACATGTTACGTACGATCAAGAAAGAAATACGACTCGGAATAATCGGCAAAGACCTACGCGACGAAATAAGAACTACGATTGGAAACTTGGCACATGGAACTGCAAATCGCTTGGCTTCCCAGGATACGACCGAATGCTGCATGATGAGCTTCAAATCCGCGGCTTCGATGTCGTAGCATTGCAGGAACTTTGATGGACGGGACAGAAGGTGTGGAAAAGTGGTTATCGAGCGGCTACCTTCTACCAGAGCTGTGGCACAACCAACGTTCTAGGAACGGGATTTGTAGTGTTGGGCAAGATGCGCCAGCGCGTGATTTGGTGGCAGCCAATCAGTGATAGCACGCGGTAACAAACGACAACGGTCAACGATGCGTGAACTTTGCAGCCTCCCGAGGAATGGTATTTCGAAGCACCTTCTTCCCCCGCAAAGATATCCACAAAGCCACCTGGAGATCACCTGATCAACATACGGAAAATCAAATCGACCACGTTCTCATCGACGGACGATTCTTTCCCGACGTCATCAATGTCCGCACTTACCGCAGTGCCAACATTGATTCTGACCACTACCTTGTCGCGGTTTGTATGCGCTCAAAACTATCGACGGTGGACAATACTCGTCGCACAGGAACGCCGGGACTCAATCTCAAGTAGCTACGTAGCATTCGTACTGCAGAGGAATACGCGCAACAACTGGAGTTAGTGCTACCAACGGAAGAGCAGCTTGGCGCGGCGACTTTTGAAGACGGCTGGAGGAACATAAGGTCCGCCGTGAGTAGCACTGCTTCAATCGTACTAGGTACGAGGTTATCGAATCGAGGAAATGACTGGTTTGACGGCGAATGTCAGCAGTTGGTCGAAGAGAAGAATGCAGCAAGGGCGAGGATGCTGCAACATCGCACGAGAGCGAACGAGGAACGATACAGACAAGCGCGGAACAGACAGAACACGGTTTTCCGGAAGAAAAAGCGCCACCAGGAAGACCAAGATTGCGAAGCGATGGAACAGCCGTACAGCGCAAATGACACACGAAAGTTCTGTGAGAAGGTGAACCGCTCACGTAGAGGCTACACGCCACAGGCCGAAATGTGCAGAGATACCAGTGGTAACCTTCTCACGAACGAACGTGAGGTGATCGACAGGTGGAAGCAGTACTATGACGAGCATCTGAATGGCGAAGCACAGGATACAGAGAACGACACAGGAATCAATCTGGGTGCACGCTCAGCCGACGACAGATTCCCAGCCCCTGATCAGTCGGAGATAAGTGATGAGATCGGCAAGCTGAGGAACAACAAAGCCGCGGGCAATGACCAGTTGCCAGGCGAGCTGCTCAAACATGGAGAAGAGGCACTGGCTAGAGTGCTGCACTGGATGATTTCTAGGATTTGGGAGGAGGAGATTCTACCGCAGGAATGGATGGATGGAGTGGTATGTCCAATCTACAAAAAGGGCGATAAGCTAGACTGTTGCAATTACCGCGCAATCACATTGCTGAACTCCGCCTACAAGGTACTCTCCCAAATCCTTTGCCGTCGTCTATCACCAATAGCTAAGGAATTCGTAGGGCCGTACCAAGCGGGATTTACTGGAGCTCGCGCCACTACGGATCACATATTCGCGATAAGACAAGTACTCCAGAAGTGTCGTGAATACAACGTACCCACGCATCACCTATTCATTGATTTCAAAGCGGCATACAACACAATCGATCGATCATGCACGAATACGGTTTCCCGGATAAACTGACGCGATTGGTCAAAGCAACGATGAATAGAGTGATGTGCTACGTCCGAGTATCTGGGACGCTCTCGAGTCCCTTCGAATCTCGGAGAGGGTTACGTCAAGGTGATGGACTTTCTTGTATTCTGTTCAATATTTCTCTGGAAGGTGTGAGGGTCGACACGAGTGGCACGATCTTCCGAAAGTCCGTACAACTTTTTGGCTTCGCTGACCATATAGATATTGTGACACGTAACCTTGAGAAGATGACGGAAACCTACATCAGACTGAAAGTTGAAGCTAGGCGTATCGGACAGGCCATAAAGGCGTCGAAAAACAAATACATGAGAGGAAGAGGCTCTGAAGAAGAAACACTACGCCTCCCACCACGAATATTGATAGACGGTGACGATATCGAGGTGGTTGACGAATTTGTGTATTCGGGCTCACTGGTAACCGCCGACAATGACACCAGCAGAGAAATACAGCGACGTATTTTGGCAAGGAATCGTGCGTACTTTGGACTCAGAAAAACCCTTCGATCGAGAAAAGTACGCCAACGCATGAAATTGACCATCTACAAAACGCTCATTAGACCGGTTGTTCTCTATGGCCACGAGACCTGGACTATGCTGGCAGAGGAACAACGCGCCCTCAGTGTTTTTGAAAGAAAGGTACTGAGGACCAGTGCTGTAGTTGCGATTAGTCACAGTTAGTCAATGACTAACCAGTTCATGAAACTGAAACTTCTCAGAAAATGAGACAATTGGTTTTCGGAAATTTAAATAATGACTGATTCAAGTAAACACGAAAGGTGCAAAAGTAATTTAAAATTTTAAAAGAACGTGTTCATGAAAGTAGAATTCAATAGGGCGCTTATATAATTGATGCCAGGGCGCAGAGTGAAAGTATTTTTAAATACATTCAATATTCCTACTGAGGGCGTAAATCATTATTTATTTTCAAACTAGATCAATAACTTCTTGTAAAAAAAATTTTAAAGGGTGCCTTAAGAATGATTCCAGGGCACAGAATCATGGTGAGGCCATGTGACGCAGGGTGGTAGTATTTTTAAATACATTCAATATTCCTACTGAGGGCGCAAATCATAATTAATTTTCAAACTAGATGAATAACTTCATGTAATATTTTTGAAAACATTAAATACTGCTACTGAGGGCGCAAATCATTATTTATTTTCAAACCAGATAACTAACTCTTGTAAAGAAAATTTTTAAGGGCGCCCAAAGAATGATTCCAGGGCACAGAATCATGGTGAGGCCGTGGGACGTAGAGACACAGGGTGGTAGAATTTTTAAATACCTACATTCATTATTCCTACTGAGGGCGCAAATCATTATTAATTTTCAAACATATACATTGACGAAGACTACAAAATTAGATCGGGACTGGTATCTGTATTTTAATTATTACACCTTCGTGGAAGTGTAATGAGGTGACAGTTGACAGTAGAATTCGATGAAAGAAAGTGAAATTGGTTCTTAATGATAATTCGAAATAGATGAATGTGATGAATGCGCTCTAGCTGATGCATAGCTTTGCGTGCATGTTTCACTAATTTGTTCAGCATGAACTCAGGATGGAATAAAAAATACGTATAGTTGGTGAACAGTAAATAATAACTGCTACCCGGGTAGAAGTGATTTGCAAACCAATACCAAATTCTGTCATTAAAATCAAACATCTCAATGGTAGAAATTAACATTATTTAGTTTGAAATAAGAGTTAAAATATCAAAAATCATAACAAAGCTTGTATGAGAAAATAACAACAAAATAAAAAATTCTGTCATTGTAATATCAAACCAAGAATAAAATGTTTTTAGAAGATGAATTTGTTAATTATTTTATATTCTAGCATTTAGAATAGAGTAATATCTTAAATAATTCTCTTATCTGGTTCTGATGCATTTTATTCAATGGTATTTTATTTGAAGATACAACTACTGGGTCAATTTACTTAATGAAATAGAAATAGCTCATCAATAACGAAATAAGATATTATAACTAATTTTGATGTTGAACAGATATTGTACAATGTCTTGATCCCTTGATGAAATATCACGAAAATATCAAGTATCGCTCTGACAACACAGAAACATCAAGCCAAGATATGATGGTAAAATTTGTTATTATTTTAACCTTTGTTTGCTATTTACACCTACCCGGGTAGTTACAGCGAGCGCATAAATGTTGTTCGGCACCACAAAGATGTTAAATTCTCACCGTTGACTTAACTGACCAAACCAGTTTGTTTATTGCCTTAAATAACAACACTGAAATTTGAACATGTACTATAAAAATGCCACAAAATAAAATATTATTTTCAAAACATTGTTATTTGATTCAAATATTTTAGGAGAGCTTACAAGTTAATTATTAATTAACTTATAAAAATTATTAATTATTGATTCGACATATAAAAGAAAACATATCACTGCTTTTCCGCATATAATTTGATAATTCATATATTAGTCTTTTGGATTCGTAAAGGTTATTCTAACAATTTTTGTAGCTAAATGTGAATAAAAAAAAAAAGAGAATGCTTGAGCTTTATTCGATTAATTAAACAAAGTCCTGAATTTATTCAATAAATGTATTAAATTCATAGTGAAATGCGAATAACTTAGAATCTTTGATAGTTCTTCAGTCGAAATGCAGTTTAAATTCGAATAAATTCATAATTTCTAAAAATAATTTTAAACCAAATACGAATTTAAGGAGGGAGGAAGTTCTCCGGGACACGATGCCAAGCATTTGCATCTCAAATCAATTTTAACAATTGCAGCTGAGTGCATTTCACTAAACACTGTAATTGAAACGCTTCGTGCAGAAAAATTTAAAAAGCAAAATTCGTCGAAGACAAGTTCAAAAAAATTAAATTTTATCTTCAACCAATTGCATTGCGCCCCTGCACCAAAGAAATTATGGCGCCCCATTAAAGAAGCTAGCGACTAACCAAAGCAAATAGAACAACAACAGCACTGCTGAGGACCATCTATGACAGAGTGCAGATGGAAGACGGAACGTGGAGACGGCGTATGAATCGCGAATTGCAACAGCTGCTAGGAGAACCACCTATCGTACGGACAGCTAAAATCGGACGTCTACGATGGGCTGGGCATATCATAAGAATGTGGGACGACAACCCAGTGAAAATGGTTCTTGAATCTAATCCGACTGGTACAAGAAGAAGAGGAGCGCAGCGAGCGAGGTGGATCGATCAAGTGAAGGGTGATCTCAGAAGCGTCCGATCCTTGAGTGGCTGGCGACGAGCAGCCATGGACCGAGTTATATGGAGACGTATGCTTGATACAGCAAAGGACACCACAGGCCTATAGCTGTTAGGTAAGGTAAGGTAAGGCTATAATTTAGATCTGCCGCAGACATTATACTACTGCTTAAAAAAAAGCGCTTACTCCTGAAAACCGTTCCGAAAATATGCATCTTGCGATGGTAGGTGAGCAGTTCGAGTAATATCGACACAAACTGTAAGCGTTTTCAAGGAATAGTACACTGAGAAAACTGAACGTACGAAGCTCATAACTTGTGTCGTATGAACAGTTTTTTTATGAGCTCAAATCTGTTTCATACGATACATATAACTATCAGAAATCTGTGATTTGAATTTCATACGACGTTCTTGCAACAATTATAATGAGACATAGTGTAAAATTTACTGTCTGTGGCACGCATGATTTCGAAAAACTTGTTTGTGAAATGCATGTGACTTAGAAATAAAATTTTAAATTAAACGTTGTGGCCAAATTTCCATCTTTCCAAAAAGCGAAAGACAACAAGCGAACAGCTTTCGGAGTACGCATCGGCTATCGTAAAGCTGTTTAAAAAGGAGCAAAAGGTAGTCAGAGTGGTAGTATCACTTTTTTCAAGCTATTATAGAATCATTTTACGTTTGCCTAGGATACATATTATATCCCGAAGAAAGGAAACCCTGGTGGAAAGCCTTACAGCCGAATCAACTATATTAGACAAAGTGACCGGAAAAAATTGAAAATTGAAGAGAGTCGTCAATCATCGTCCTCTGTCGTTCCGGAGATACTCAGTTCGGAAATTATTACTGCAATTGCATGGTTGCAACTAAACCGACAGCCATGGGCGAGTGTAATGTCTCACTGGGAAATCACCTTTCCGGACAGGAAAGTTATGCTTAGGGACAAAAGAAAATTCACTAAGCTCTTGGATAAATATCCACAAATTCAAGATGAGTTCGGCTATCAACTGGTGAGTTTTAATTGTATAAATTGTCCAAAAGAAACTAATCTACTATTCCGAGCAGCTAGACATCGATTATCAGTTGCTAGGTTTTGGAAATCCGTCAGAAAAACAGAAAAGGTGGGCCCTTTTGTTGTACCCAATCGCCGAGTACGCCGCTAAAAATGGAAAAGACCTCTCAGTTAAAGAACTATTGCCTATAATAACCAACACTGAAAATTCTTTGGGTGAGTATGAATATTTATAAACGATTACATTTAAAAAATCTGATATATTGTATATTTTATTTCAATTTTAATGATTTTTACCTTTTTTACCTTTTTTTATATATATAAAAAATAGGTATAGAATTCGCTCAAACTTTCGAAAATTTTTCCGAGGCCCGGAGGGCCGAATGACATATACCAATCGATTCAGCTCGACGAACTGAGCAAATGTCTCTCTCTGTGTGTGTGTGTGTGTGTGTGTGTGTGTGTGTGTGTGTGTGTGTGTGTGTGTGTGTGTGTGTGTGTGTGTGTGTGTGTGTGTGTGTGTGTGTGTGTGTGTGTGTGTGTGTGTGTGTGTGTGTGTGTGTGTGTGTGTCTGTATGTGTGTTGTCAACTAAGAGGTCGAGATCTCAGAGATGGCTGGACCGATTTTGATCAAACTAGTCGCAAATGAAAGGTCTCCCCGTCACCCAAAACGCTATTGAATGGTTTTGAGATCGGATGTTTACTTTTTGAGTTATTCGAAGTTTTATGTCAAAATTTTCAGTTTTTTGACAGTATCTGTCACAATTGACCTTGAAAACAGAATATGTTTTCAGACTTCGATTCCGCACGATAATACCTATTCAACAAGCCATAGATTGTTAAAATCCGTCCATTTTTAACGGAGATATCGAAATTTTTGTGTAAACGACTTTTCCCCCTATTCCAGCAGTAGGAGTTTTGAGCGCCGTATGACAAAGAAATGCTTGGGAGCAACGGAAAACACGATTTTTTATTCTGTTACATACAATTGTTTCTAAGTACCAAAAAGACTGTGTACAGCATCCTTTTTCATTACAATTTGCCTCGGACCGATTTTAGCACGGCTCGTTTTTGGCAACATAATCGTTCGAATATGACATATATAAACCAGATGATGGCAGATTTTTTTTAATTATATTGTTTTAAACTACTTACAGCAATAAATGCTGGAAGAACATAACATCCATATACCATTCGAATCAGTTCGTCGAGATCAGCAAATGGGTTTGTGACAAATAATTTCACTCAATTTTCTCTAAAAATTTCTTTTCTACAAATTCAGATTCATACGAAAATTCGTATGCTCCCAAACAAAGTTCCTGAATTATGTTTGGTTCCGACCTCTGGTTCCGGAACTACAGGATGATATATGAAACGAAATCAAAATTGTGTAACTCATTCTTCTCGTAGATGACTGAACCGATCTAAGATTCAAATGAAATCTAAGAATCATCTAAGATGCAAATGAAAAGTTTCAAGATTCTTTAAAACATCTTGCTCTTCAGTCAGATCCAACTTCCGGTTTCGGGGATACAGGGTGATTAGTATAAAAATGTCTATTCCACATAAATTAATCAGGTTTATCGGGTTAGCAGATTTGGATAGCCGATAAAAAAAATTAACTTTTTGTCGATTCAGAAGGCACCTAAAAATTTAATTCGTGCTATGATTTCTCAAAGATGTCTTCACTGATTTTCGAATATTTTGAAACAAATGTGAACTATTCAGCTATTCAGGTGAATTTATCTGACTTCGGCCATACCGATTTTAGAATTCCGGTTCCAGTATAAAATCGTTTCTCAAAGCTCAATCGTTTTCTCAAAAAAGCCTAATCAAATTTCAGAAACAAAAATTCAAATTGAATTAAACTTATATACAAAATCAATTAGTTTTATACATACATACAAAAATTAATGAATTTTATCCAATTAAGCTTCAAAGTTGTACTCAAAACTGTAATTTATTCGTCATATGGCCATACGAATCGGTTTGGGTTATGCTGGTTCCTGAATACCGGCTCTGGAAGTACCTTAAATTACCGTAAACTCTAAAGTGGAACTTACATATCATGGCATGTTTAATCGATTATCACACTTCTAGATTTAAATTCGATTGTATTTGCAGTTTCGACATTACAGAGTAATGAGTGATTACAATCTCAAATTGTCGCTTAAAACGACGGTCATTAAAATAATGTAATGAAAACTTAAACATCGAAGAATATTCATGCAAAAAACACATGCGGATTGATAAAAAAAGGTATCATCTCACTGCTAGGTGGATTAATCACGTTTTTACATATATTTCAGACACTCGTTTACTCGCAGCCCTAAGAGGACTGAGCGCAGTATTGATTCCAGTAAAAGCTGCCAATGGTTTCAAGCCTACTATAGCAACAGCGCAAAGTGACACTTTTTGCATCGTCAAATCAAAGGAAGAAGTCTTTGAGAATTTAAAGAAGACAAACAGCGTATTGCAGAATGAAACTGGCGTTCTAAAACTATTTATCTTGGGAGAAAATCTATTTGCTGTTGAAGAATGCGTTATTGTATTTGGAGATAACCATTATGTGCTACCGAACGTAGTTAGAGGATTAGACGTTTTCGTGAAAATTGCTTTGGTGCTTGGGTTGCCTACTTCAAAGGTATCCAAACTGATCTGGGAGTTTGTGCTAAAATTCATTTACAATACTGATAAAACCATCAACTACGTTTCAGTTAAAAAATTGATCAAATTTATCGAATTATGTACGTCAAATGTTGCGTTATGAACTGCTCGGTGGAGTTTTCAACCATGGATGCTTTCTTAGCACATATCGATGAGCATCGACCACCATATAACTTTGAATATCGTTGTCCGTTTCCTAACTGCCCTCAGCTATTCAAAAAGACATACTCATTCAAGCGTCATTTTAAATTACACAAATTTTTATCAATCGAAGATCCAAAATCGTTGTATAAAGAACAACCGTATAGAACCAATAGACCAAACTTAGAGAATTCAATAGAATACTGTTCCTCTTCTGAGGATGTCGAGGTAGTAGATGGTAGCAAAAATAATAGCAATAGTTTTAGTTCAAATGTTGATGATTTTAAAGCATTATTTCTAGAAATCACTCTTAATTTACACAAGAGACCAAATTTCTCTAGGCAAGATGTTCGTGATATACAAAATGCAGTACAAAATATATGTACAAAGTTCGCTGGTTGCATTGAAACCTTGGATATAAAATCTAACAAACCTGAAACAGACTTTTATTTGGAAACTTGCTTGAATTCAATGAAGTCATCATTTCAGTCAATAAACAGGGATTATAAATTTTTTTAAATCTTGAATAGTCGAGGTATTTTCGAACCTCCTACAGTAATTGAGTTATGCAACGATAACTGCAGAAGCCTAGCTGATCCAGAGAAAGAAAGCCGTAAGCCGTATCTAGTTTTAAACCCCATCCATTTTCAAATCAAAAAGTTTTTCGAATCCAAGGATATACTATACAGGACCATTGAACGTATAAAAGCTTTGGAACAATCATCGAAAATATGTCATTACATTAATGGTAGGGTATGGAAAGAGATCAAAGGAAAATATTCCAGTAGACAAGACAAAAGTTATCTTATCCCTCTTTGGATATACGCGGATGAGTATGAAATCAATGATGCACAAGAACCTCACAATAAAGTAGACTCTATTTGCGGGATATATTACTCATTTCCAGTGTTACCAGAAGAATGTACATCAAAGTTGTGTAACATATTCGTTGCTGGTCTCGTACGAAAAATGGTTATACAGAACATCGGGATTCAAAAGTTAATAAAAGCAATAATAAATCCTTTCAAGAAACTAGAAGAAGATGGAATGATCATCAAATTGCAAGTCGAAGTTAATGTTAGGTTCATCCTCTGCTTGTTCCAAGGAGATAATTTAGGCGTACATTCGCTACTCTCTCTGTCTAGCAGTTTCAACGCAACATATTACTGTAGATTTTGTCGTAAACCTAAGAATGAAATGCAAAAAGATAGTAAACAATGTGATAATAGCTTGAGGACGATTAATAACTATAACGAAGATGTTGAAACTAATAAGCATTCCGAAACAGGAATAAGAGGGCGATCAGAATTTAACGATTTACCTTCTTTTCACGTAATCAACAATACGAGCGTAGATGCAATGCATGATTTATTTAGCGGAGGTGTCTGTAAATATGGCATAACGTGTTCGTTAAATTATTTCATTTGCGATAAAAAATATTTTACGGTATCCGATCTGAACTTGCGCAAGCATTTCGTGGCACAATCATCAAAAGATCCTACATTATCACGTATAGCAGACTATAGTGAAACTTACAATAAAAATACCAAGTCAAAAACTATTACAATGCGAATGACAGCTAACGAAATGCGAGCTTTTTGCCATAATTTTTCATTCATCGTGGGACATTTCATCCCTTTTGATAATAAAGTTTGGGAATATTGCAAAACCTTAATCAAAATGACTGATAAAATACTTTTTAGGGCATTTACTAGCAACGACATAGACGAACTAAGAGAATTAATAGAATTTCATCATTGCTTGTATCTTCAGCTCTTCAATGATCACTTGAAACCGAAACATCATTTTTAGTGCACTACCCAAAAGTCATTGTAAAGGGTGATTTTTTAAGAGCTTGAGAACTTTTTTAAACAATAAAACGCATAAAATTTGCAAAATCTCATCGGTTCTTTATTTTAAACGTTAGATTGGTACATGACATTTACTTTTTGAAGATAATTTCATTTAAATGTTGACCGCGGCTGCGTCTTAGGTGGTTCATTCGGAAAATCCGCTTTTTTATCGACAAATTTTGTTCAGCGATGAGGCTCATTTCTGGTTGAATGGCTACGTAAATAAGCAAAATTGCCGCATTTGGAGTGAAGAGCAACCAGAAGCCGTTCAAGAACTGCCCATGCATCCCGAAAAATGCACTGTTTGGTGTGGTTTGTACGCTGTTGGACGCAACGTTACAGTGAATGGCGATCGCTATCGTTCGATGCTAACAAACTTTTTGTTGCCAAAAATGGAAGAACTGAACTTGGTAGACATGTGGTTTCAACAAGATGGCGCTACATGCCACACAGCTCGCGATTCTATGGCCATTTTGAGGGAAAACTTCGGAGAACAATTCATCTCAAGAAATGGACCGGTAAGTTGGCCACCAAGATCATGCGATTTGACGCCTTTAGACTATTTTTTGTGGGGCTACGTCAAGTCTAAAGTCTACAGAAATAAGCCAGTAACTATTCCAGCTTTGGAAGACAACATTTCCAAAGAAATTCGGGCTATTCCGGCCGAAATGCTCGAAAAAGTTGCCCAAAATTGGACTTTCCGAATGGACCACCTAAGACGCAGCCGCGGTCAACATTTAAATGAAATTATCTTCAAAAAGTAAATGTCATGTACCAATCTAACGTTTAAAATAAAGAACCGAGCTCTTAAAAAATCACCCTTTAGATGGTGGACCTATTGCTGATATGATGTGTTTCCGAAATGAGTCAAAACATCAAGGGTTCAAAGAATATGCTCACATAATTACTTCTAGGGTTAATATAGGATACACACTATGTTTGAAGTCAAGTTTACAATTTTCTTACGATTTATATCACGAGTCATTTTTAAAATGCAGTTTAGAATCAAATTTCAAGTCCTATAAATTTAACACGAGGCCGTATCTAGAAAATCTTGATAGAACATATTCGTTTGAAAGGAATGAAATGGTTAATTTTGCTTCGTCTTGCACTTATAAAGGCACGTTATTCAAAACAGGTCAGTTTGTAACTCACAGGGTAGATTCAGAAAACCAACTGCTAGAAATCGAAGAATTTATAGAGCGTAACGGAAAAGTTCTTATAGTAGCTAGAAAATGGATTACTGGCGATTACGATGATCATTTTTTATCAAAAACAGCAACTCAGCGAACATGTAATATGATCATTGTGGGTATTGATTTAATTGATAGTCCACCATTTTTCATTATTAACATAAACAATAATTATTATTATAGACCTAAGAAAAACTTTAGCTTAATTAACCAATTTAATTGAAATACTTATATATTATACGTGTACTAATATTAATTAATTTTTATACTAAATGTATAAAAAGTAAGTAAATGTCATATTTTTGCCAGAATCATGCAAATATAACAAATGACTTTTAACAAAGAAGAATTTATGTTGTCTTGCGAAATGAATCATATACAACCTCATTGTTGTTCACGATCATTCTATTCTGAACTTTTATATAGATGATTATGTATTCACCCCTATTTTGTATTTCAATCGAATCTGAATATTTCGATCGCATGTAAAACAATGTATTTTGCATAGAAAACTCGAACTCGATCAATATGAAAAATGCAAAATTTTACATCTAAACGAAATATTTCGATTCAATCGAAATACAGAACAGGAGGAATACAAAATCATCTATATAAGTTCATGACAGAACCAAGTGAAAATCATTTTACAAAATGTTCATATTCATACGACCACATTAAAAGGTACATAAAATAATCCATATATCTTTCATACGTTGCTTTTATGAAATACAGGATGATATATTGAAAAAAATATGAGAGTATTTATATTGAAATTCATAACAGAATAGCTTGGAGGTCACTATAAATCATTTTGTTTTTCATTCGACTACAACACAAAATTCACGATCAAAGCAATATATTATTCATACGTCGACTCAATGGAATTCGTAACAATACGTTACACAAATCATGTCCTATTGAAAACTTATGTTCTCATAGCGCGATCGTATGATATCCATTCTATTTTCCTTTGGTTGAATTTCATAAGCAATTATTATGATTCTTGAAATATTTTTTTCCTCAGTGTACTTATCCGGAAGCCTCCATTTTGGATTTCGGAACGAACTCAAGTATCGTTTTCCGACGTCTACTCATTAAACCGGTTCCGAAAACACCCATTTTGGAGTGACTAAAAAGACTATGTAATCGCTGTGAAAATCGACTTTACAACCGAGGCCCGGAGGGCCAAGTGTACTATACCATTCGACTCAGTTCGTCGAGATCATAAAATGTCTGTCTGTGTGTAATTGTGTATGTGACAAATAATGTCACTCAATTATTTTTAGAAATTACTGAACCGATTTTCACAAGCTTAGATTCAAATGAAACGTGTTATAGCCGCATAAAATTTTCTTGAATTTCATTTGGATTCAACTTCAGGTTCCGGGGTACAAGGAAATATGTGAAAATATGTGAAAAAATACGCACTAAATTCTCCGGAAATTTCATAACCGTTTTCACAAACTAAGAAGCAAATAAAAGATCTTGAAATTTGTTACAAAGTCCCCGAAAATTTGATCCAGATCCGACTTCCAGTTGCAGCATTACAGCGCAATAAGCGGCAAATTTTCTGTTTCGTGAGTATTTTTTCACAAGCGGAAGCGAAACGAGATGCAAATTTTATAAAATTTACTGGCAAATTCATCTGGTTGGCAGATTTTGTTTGTTAGTTACTTGCGAATTAGATATTTAAACTTCTCTTCGCCAAGCTTGTGTTCAAGTTTTGTATGCAAGCATTCCTACCATTCTAAACATTATCAATCGAGTTCATCTTACATAAATTAGAAATCAATCTCAAGCACTCAAAATTTGTCCTATTTCTCAGGCGAAACGACATAACATGGAATTTCATCCGAGCTTGCATGACACAAGATCAGAGCATACCATAGAGCTTCAAATCGTTCTATAGCACTTTTTGTCTTGCTGTCTAGCAACAACCTACCTCTAGCATGCTACGTGTAGGACTTAAACGTTAGCTATAATTTTGCTTCTATTTGCTATTTGCTTCTATTTATAGAAATTCTTATACCCGAACCCGAGATATCAGCAAAAAAATTTACCCGTACCCGATAACAAATAAAAATTTTTACCCGTACCCGACCAAAAACCCGTCGGGTACGGGTACGGGTCGGGGTTCGGGTAAAATACCCGAGACCCGACCATCTCTACTTCCAACAGCTTCGCTTTTGCATTGATTGACCAATCAGAGCGATGCTTTTCCTTTGATATATCGCTTACTCCTTCAAAACCGTCGTCTATGGCAGGGTATTCCGATATCCCGGAGATTTTTAGCAGACAAAATAGGACACTGCTCGCTTCGAATCAAAATTTCAATCATATATAATTGAAAATACTTGGCTTGGTACATTCGAATCGAAACTTAGAAATATTTTCAATCAAACGATGAAATAATATTAATAATTGATACAAAATACACTGAGCTGTAAGTGTTTGAAACCTGACCATATTTCTATGTGTGTTTTTTCTTGAGTTTCTGATTTGCACCCCTATATAGAAAATAAAGATGGAACATCAAAAAAATTGGTTCAAAATGTTAACCCGTTTTCAAAAGACAGTCTGGAATTTTCGAAAAGAAAGTATGCAAAGTGGGGGACTTTTTGGGACAACAAATCGAGTTGACGTGAAATTCGTCTTATTCAGTCATATAGGTTATTTTTGTTTCGGGAGGGGTTTGAAACCCTAAAATCCCCCTTTGTATACGCGCCTGCACAAGAGTAATTTTTTGCATTCCTACTTATATGGAGGATAACAAATCAGACGAGACAAAAGATAAGTGAATAAGGAGACAAATCACCATTCAGTAAAAAGCGTTCAAGCAGACAGGTTGTGTTACTGGCTTGTGAGTTAACGGCTATCACCGAGTCAAGGCAACTTTAGCTACAGGTAAACAAAACCTACCTGCGCCTATTGCAAACGCAGCAAAAGCTGGTGTACATTCAATATTCGGGGCGTTCCCGACTTGGAAGCAATCGAAGAAGGCCATCCCATTCATACGCACAGAGGTGAAGAAACACAGAGGTGCGAACGCATAGAAGTGCTCAGTCACAGAGGTGCGCAGACGGAGGGGTGTAAAGGCACAGAGGTGCTAGGGCGCATAGCTATACAAGAAGCATTACACTTAATCGTCAACAAGAGCTACAACGCTGTATCTAAGGCCAGGTACAGACAGCGTACAGACCAAGCTCAGCGAAGACCACGACGGCAGAGCAACGGAGATAGAAGACAGCAAATTTGAAATAGTTAGAGCGAGCTTCATGCCGAGTACCTGTGGAAAGCAGAAAGCGACTAACAGGTAGATCTATAATTTTATTTTATTTCACTTCAAAGAATATTCTCGTTTATATAATTCAGTTGAGATCAATTATTTAAACACATTTATGTAATGGATGATCTAATGGATGAGAATCCAGGAGATCCATCTCTGCCACCAGGCGAAAATTTAACGGTTCCTAACTCGCAGAGAACGAAGTTTTACAATGAAACTTCAGCGGGCCCATGGATAGTATATTTTCGGCGTAAAATGAAGGCATTGAATTTATTTTATATATCTAAAGAATTGACATCACGATTTCCCGCTACCAAAGAGATAGTAAGAGTTCATAAAGATAAGATCCGCGTTGTAGTCGATTCCTTGAAGCAGGCTAATGAGATTGTTGTTTGTGAATTATTTACCCGCGAATATCGCGTATATATTCCTTCGAAAGACGTTGAAATAGACGGTGTTATCACCGAAGCGGGTCTTTCGGTTAAAGAGTTGCTTGAGCATGGAGTTGGACGTTTTAAAAACTCCATGCTTGAGGGAGTAAGGATACTCGAGTGCAAGCAATTGTACTCAGCATCTTTCGAAGAAGGAAACAAAACTTATCGAGTAACATTCGCTGGATCTGCCTTGCCTAGCCATGTCCACATCGATAGAGTTCGCCTTCCTGTTCGGCTTTTCATACCAAATGTTATGAATTGCACGAACTGCAAAAAATTTGGCCACACAGCTACTTACTGTAGCAATAAGTCGAAATGTACAAAATGTCAAGGGCCTCATAAGGATAATCTTTGCGATAAAGATATTGAAAAATGTGTTTATTGTGGGAAAAGTCCTCATGATGATCTTTCAGTATGCGCTGCATTTAAATTGCGTAAGGACAAAATGAAGCTCTCTTTAAAAGCACGGTCTAAGCGCACATATGCGGAAATGCTCAAAACTATCATTTATGTCCCACCTTTGGAATCCGAAAGCGGTTTTTCAAATCTGGCGGAACCAGAGGAATCTGACTCTGACGGAATTAGTGAAGATACCTCGTTTGTCACTCCTCAAGGGTCTGTTAAGAGGAGATTAACAAACTACAAAATACCAAAAAAGACACCTAAAATTGCACCTTCAAAAAAAGATCCCCGTGTTAAATCTAAAAAGCCAAATTTAAAACCAAAAACTGTGCCTCCTGGTTTGTCAAATTCACAAACCAATCCAGGAACTAGCACAAGAAAAGACAATAATCCAGTGGGCTCCGTTTCACAGCCACCATCAGGATTACTGAAGTTTTCGGAAATTGTAGAATGGATTTTCGCAGCATTCAATATTTCTGAACCTCTAAAGACTATCATAACGGCATTCCTTCCAATAGCTAGAACTTTTTTGAAACAGTTATCAGCTCAATGGCTAGTTCTTTCAGGTTTTGTATCATTTGATGGATAATTTATCATCCGCCGCAAATGATTCAATCACTGTTCTGCAGTGGAATTGTCGAAGCATCATGCCAAAACTTGATTCATTTAAAGTTTTGTTGCATAGTCAAAAATGTGATGTATTTGCTTTGTGCGGAACATGGCTTACATCAAATATAGCTTTAAATTTTAATGACTTTAACATTATACGTCTCGATAGAGACTCTCCGTATGGTGGAGTGCTTTTAGGA
The DNA here is from genome assembly GCF_030247185.1 of Malaya genurostris. Taxonomy (NCBI): domain Eukaryota; kingdom Metazoa; phylum Arthropoda; class Insecta; order Diptera; family Culicidae; genus Malaya; species Malaya genurostris. Next base: position 132,730,041 of record NC_080570.1, read on the forward strand.
ATTAAGAAATGTTATTCCTTTTATAGATTAAACATTCCTTCGACCTCTAGTATAGAAGTTGTTGCTTGTCAAATAAACATGAAAGGAAAGGACATTTGCATTGCTTCGGTATATATTCCTCCAAGAGCTCAAGTTGGACAACGACAGCTTAATGAAATGGTTGAAGCCCTTCCTGCTCCACGTTTGATTTTAGGTGATTTCAATTCGCACGGAATGATGTGGGGTTCCGTTTACAATGATAGCAGATCATCTTTAATATATAATATTTGCGACAATTTCAACATGACAGTATTGAATATGGGTAGCATGACACGGATTCCAAGACCTCCTGCACGTCCAAGTGCATTAGATTTATCTCTTTGCTCGACTTCAATTCGACTAGATTGCACCTGGAGAGTATTTCCTGATTTACACGGTAGCGATCATTTACCAATCATCATCTCAATTAGCAGTAACAAAGGCATTGCTAATTCAGTTAATATTCCATATGATTTGACAAAAAATATTGACTGGATTAAATTCCAAAGTAATATGTCAAGTATCTTGAATTCCATGGAAGAGCTCCCCCCAGTTGAAGAATATGACTTCCTCGTTTGTTCGATACTGGAGGCCGCTGAACAAGCACAAACCAAACGATTTCTTGGTCCATCGTCTAATAGAAGACCTCCAAATCCTTGGTGGGACAAAGAGTGCTCAGATGCTAAACACGCGAAACAAAATGCTTTCAAGACGTTTTTAAAACGAGGAAGAGGAACTCCTCAGAATTTTGAAAAATTCTTGGTTATAGAAACCAAGTACAAGAACATACTTCGGGTCAAGAAATGCTGCTATTGGAGACATTTTGTGGAAGGTTTGTCAAGAGAAACCTCAATGAGCACTCTTTGGAATACGGCCAGACGAATGAGGAATCGTAACGTAGGAAATGAGAGTGAAGAGTACTCGAATCGATGGATATTTGATTTTGCGAGGAAAGTTTGTCCAGATTCTGTTCCTACGCATAGCATTATTAGGGAGTCTTCTTCAAATGATGATTTCATTGATAGCCCCTTTTCAATGATGGAATTTTCCATAGCACTCATGTCTTGTAACAATAACGCTCCTGGGTTGGACAGAATTAAATTCAATTTGGTGAAGAATCTGCCCGACCTAGCAAAAAGACGTTTGTTGGAATTGTTCAACAAGTTTCTTGAGCAAAATATTGTTCCACCTGACTGGAGACAAGTGAAAGTTATCGCCATTCAAAAGCCGGGGAAACCAGCTTCCAATCACAACTCATATAGACCTATTGCAATGTTGTCCTGCATCAGAAAATTGTTCGAAAAAATTATTCTTCGACGTCTCGACACTTGGGTCGAGACGAAAGGTTTGTTATCAGATACTCAATTTGGCTTCCGAAGAAATAAAGGGACGAATGATTGCCTTGCATTGCTTTCGTCTGACATCCAAATTGCCTTCGCTCAAAAACAACAAATGGACTCTGTATTTTTAGACATCAATTAGACATTAGATCAATTGTCCGTTTGGGCTGTTCATCGGAGTATCGAATTCTCTTCGGAGAAAACAGAGCTGGTCGTCTTTTCAAGAAAGCATGATCCCGCGCAGCTTCAGTTCCATATGATGGGAAGAATGATCCAACAGGTTTTCAATATTAAATACCTCGGGGTGTGGTTCGATTCCAAATGCACGTGGGGAGGACACATTAGGTATCTGATAACAAAATGCCAACAAAGAGTAAATTTTCTTCGAACGATAACAGGGTCTTGGTGGGGTGCTCATCCGCAAGATCTAATAAAATTGTATCAGACAACGATACTTTCAGTGATGGAATATGGATGCGTTTGTTTTCGTTCCGCTGCAAACTCTCATATTATCAAACTGGAGCGAATTCAGTATCGTTGTTTGCGAATTGCTTTAGGCTCCATGCATTCGGCGCATACAATGAGACTTGAATTTCTGGCGGGAGTTCTTCCATTGAAAGATCGCTTTTGGGAACTTTCATCGCGACTGCTAATAAGATGTAAGGTACTGAATCCTCTAGTTATTAATAACTTCGGAAGGCTAGTTGAGCTTCAATCTCAAACAAGATTCATGACAGTATATTTTAATAATATGTCACTGGAAATCAACCCTTCAAGATATATTCCTATCCGTGACACCCTCTTAAATGTCGCTGACTCAACTCTATTTTTCGACACATCCATGCAGCGTGAAGTGCGTGGAATCCTGGAACACCTACGCTCGATGGAAATCCCAAAAATATTTTCACGTAAGTTCAGGCATATTGACTCTGAGAAAATGTTTTACACGGACGGATCGCGAATTGAAGAAGCGACAGGGTTTGGTATGTTCAACAATAATGTTTCGGCCTCATTCAAGCTTCAAGAACCAGCATCTGTTTATATAGCAGAGTTAGCAGCAGTTCATTATAGCTTGAATGTAATCGTCACATTATCTCCAAACCATTATTTCCTCTTCACAGATAGTCTGAGTGCAATTGAAGCCATTCGCTCAAACGCTGCTGGCAAAAATGAACCGTTTTTCTTGGGCAAAATAAAACAGTGTCTGAACGACATATTGAATAATAATTATCAAATCACAATAGTCTGGGTCCCGGCTCATTGCTCCATTCCAGGCAATGAAAGAGCCGATAGTTTTGCCAAACGCTGTGCTATTGAAGGTGAAATTTATGAGCGACCGATTATTCCTAAAATATCGACAAAGGCATGGTTCAAGGGGCTGGATGTGAGTAGGGACTTCATTCGTTTGATGTCCAGACTCATGTCCAATCACTACACCTTAGATGCACATCTCCTTCGAATTGGACTTTCCGAGACTAATCATTGTGCTTGTGGCAAAGGCTATCGCGATATTGATCATGTCGTTTGGACATGCGTGGAGTATCGTGATGTCAGATCTCAACTAATAAATTCCCTGCGTACCCAAGGTAGACTATCCAATGTCCCAGTTCGAGACATTCTTGCATGTCGTGACCTTTCTTACATGAAACTTCTTTATCATTTCATAAAGACAATTGAAGTTTCAATTTAATAATTGACCCTTTTGAAAGTTAGTTCTGACTCCTACTGCGTCCATTAGTTCATTCAATAGCAAAATTTTAATAAAAATAATGTGCTGATACAAACAAATTCAAAATAGGTTACGAAATCAACAACAAAATGTATAAAAATTTAAGCTTATCTTATAATTTATAGCAGTTAATCGCTTGGTTCAAATAATGTTCTTAAGTAGATTTAATAATAAATAACGAAATAGCTAATATGATATTTAAAATATAAAAGGAATATGTTTTATTAAACTCAAATCGCTGTGACTATATTAGTAATATATTAGGTCAAGAATTCTATGTAAAAGTGATGATACGGCGAAGAAAAACTTATGTAAATTGCCTTAAGAAATAAACGTATTTATGAAAAAAAAAAAGGAGACAAATCGATAATTTCCACAAGTTGTATCGAACAAAAGGTATCCCATGACGAGGAGCAGCTTTCAATAAAGGAAATCCATTTCGATCGATATCGATTGGAACAGAGCAAAAATGTAGCACTCACCGAAGGAAACCACTACTAGAACGTAATTCCCATCGTCGATCACAAATTCAAAGTTTTGTTTTGACAGTTAGAAGAACACAATTTCCATCACGGAAGCCGCATAAAACATTGTTTTAATCTTGTAAAAAGCCAAACCATTTAGCAGGGGGTTCGGGACTCTGGGCACAAGTTAACGATCAATTAAAAGTACGAGTGTTGATGTTGACTTTATTATCATCTTTCTGGTTGGTTGACCAGGGCGCACCAGGATCATGGAATACGAAGAAGACGGACGTTGCTCAGTGAGACATAATTTGGCCATAAAACTGTTGTTTGTTGTCGGTTTGTCGTCTTGAGAGTAGATGATTAATGAAAATTCGTTACTTTTTGTCTAGCTAATAAAAGGATTACGACTAAGTAGTAAAATGTGTAAACAATGTGCATCGAGGACGATAAAAACTTTTTCGATTTTGTTGGTCCTTCTCTTTTCAAAATGCGTCATAGGATGGAACGCAACGGAACTGAAAACGGTTTTTTCAGTTCCGTGCTCAATAATTAGACATACAACAACACGAGCCTAATGAGGAGCATGCACCGAAGCCTGAATAATTAACACCTTCCAAAGCCTCGGATTCGATCCTTCGCTTCGTACCGAACAAGACCTTTTTTTTCCAACAGTTATAATTTATTATCCATTAGAGCATACTTCACACCTTCCGCGTCTGACCGTTAACACCTGCCGATTGTCATTTTTTGTGTCCAATTTATATCTCCTCTTTTGTTTTAACGGATGCCTGACTCCGATTGGAAATATAAACATATGTTCCCAACAGTCAAACAAAAAAAAAAAGATTTACTTATCACCAAGCTGTCGTGATACGAAATAATTTGTCCGCGAGGGCATTTAGTTTGATAGAGAAAAGGCAAAAACAAACGTCCGGCGTCGTCAAATGTCCGGCGCAACAGAAACCATAGTTGAAAACCCCTACAATTAGGCAGCGAACCGCTCGTGCACCGGCCACTTTGTCACATGCGGAGCCGAGAACATGAAACCACACTGGGCACGGAAGCGTGCCAGCGGACTTTCTTGACAAATTATAACCCACGTGGAGGAAAAACTTTTGATTACGGGTCATACCGTCTGTCGGTATCGGGCTTGCAGCGCTGATATCTCTATTCAGGATCTAGCGATATGTGTACAATGCATCGGGTCAAATTGAAGGTGGCAATAATGACTTGTTTTCTGTCCAGAATGTGTTACCGATAGATTCGTTGCGGTTTTATGGGTAAATAATTTACGGGATAGTTGAAATTTACCCTGTTATTAGAATCTAAACCATAATTTCGGTATTTGTGACACATGGGTGTTTGTTTGTTCTCACGGTGGCCGTTACGTTTTGAATTGAAAAATATTGCGAAATTACAAGTAACTAGTTCAATCTTGAAGTTTAGGTCGTAGTGCAAGAACAAATCCGAATATAATTTTCAATCGGCTACCAAGTGCCGCTGTATGGTTTTTATTGTATCAATTATTCATTAACCAGACATGTGCTTCTGTGGTTCAGTCGATTAACTGACGTGCTTTGTGATCAAATGTTTCTCGGTTAAACGCATTTCGGATATTCAGTTTGTAATATGCTCATCGGTATGCCATCAATGAATCTACTAGTTTCACTGTCTCAGCTGTCGGCAGTGACCAAGTTAGAATGAATAAGCATGAACATCAACTCGTTTTCAGCTCCGGCCAGTATAAAACCCAGAAGGTGATTTGAGTTTCTAAGTATCATCAGTAAATGTAAATCGATATATTTTTTTATTCTTGTTTTATGTACTGAGGTGTGTTCCAAAGTATTCAAAATGAAGATTAATAAAGGAAGTACCAAATTTAGGCACATTCGGGAATTGACCTTTCGGCTATTCAGACTGGTTTACCTGGTTTCATCTATTATCTTGAACCAACTGAAGCTTTCACCAAGATCTCATTTGACAGACACTTTAACTAAGTATAAATGGACAAGACAATGAATGAAGAACTGTGTTCCGCATATAACTTACTGGACATAAACGCATATAACGCTTCGTAACGTCTATGATTCACTAGAAAGTAACGCTTAAGTTACATGCGTTACAAAAATCATTTAACGCTTCGTAACGCCTATAGCTTACAAAAAACACATGTAACGTCTACAACTTTCAAAAAAGTAACGCATGTAACGCTTCGTAACGTCTATAAATTTCGCTTCGTAACGCCTATAACTTACAAATATATAACGCCTCGTAATAGCTTTAACTTACAAAATAAGCAATACATGTAACGCCAACAACTTACAAACAAGTAACGCGTGTAACGCTTCGTAACGCTCACAGCCTACAAAAAAAGTAACGCAGGTAAAACTTCGTAAAGTCTGTAACTTTCAAAAAAGTAACGCTTGTAACGCTTGTAACGCTTGTAACACCTATAACTTTCCAATAAAAACGCACGTAACGCTTCGTAACGCCTATAATTTACTAACTCTCAAAAAAGTAACGCGTGTAACGATTCGTAACACCTATAACTTACAAAAAAACGCTTCTTAATGCCGTTAGCTTACAATAAAGTAACGCTCCGTAATGCCTTTAACTTTCGAACGCTTTGTAACGCCACAACTCACAACAAAGTAACGCATGTAACACTGCGCAACGCGTATAACATACTAAAAAGTACCGCATGTAATGCTTCGGAACACCTATTACTTACAAAAACCGCTAATAGCTTACAAAAAAGTAACGCATGTAACGCCTCGTAACACCTATTATTAACAAAAAAGTAACGCTTGTAACACTCCGTAAAGCCTATAACAAAAAAAACACTTCATAACGGTCCGTTACGCCTATTATTTAAAAACGCTTCGTAACGGCATAACTCATGCAACGCTTCTTAACGCCTATAACTTACAAAAAAAAATAACGCATGTAACGCTTCGTAGTATTTAAAAAAACAAAAAAAATAACACATGTAACGCTCCGTGACGCCTATAACTTACGAAAAAGTAACACGTTACGCTTCATAACGTCTATAACTTACAAAAAAGGGACGCGTGTAACGCTTCGTTACACCTACAACTTCGTAACACCTACAACTTATAAAAAAGTAACGCTTCGTAACGCCTCTAACTTACAAACACTCCGAAACACAACAACTCACAAAAAAGTGACGCATGTAATGCTTCGTAACGCCTATAACTTATAAAAAAGTAACGCATGTAACGCTTCGTAACACCTATTACTAACAAAAATCTAACGCTTTATAACGCTCCGTAATACCTATAACTAACAAAAAAATAACGCATGTAACGCTTCGTAGCGCCTATTTCTAACAAAAATGTAACGTTTTGTAACGCTTCGTAACACCTATAACCTACAAAATAGCAACACATTTAACGCTTCGTAACACATATTACTAACAAAAAGGTAACGCTTTGTAACGTTCCGTAACGCCAATAACTTACAAAAAAGTAACGCATCTAACGATTCGTAACGTCCATTACTAATAAAAAATAACGCTTTGTAACGCTTCGTAACACCTATAACATACAAAAAAGGAACACATTTAACGCTTCGTAACACATAATACTAACAAAAAGGTAACGCCAATAACTTAGAAAAAAGTAACGTTTTGTAACGCTTCGTAACACCTATAACCTACCAAAAAGTAACACATTCAACGCTTCGTAACACATATTACTAACAAAAAGGTAACGCTTTGTAACGTTCCGTAACACCAATAACTTCCGAAAAAGTACGGCATGTAACGCTTCGTAACACCTATGATTCATTAAAAAGTAACGCAATGGTTCATTACAAAGTAACACTTTGTAACGCTTCTTAACGCCTAGAATTTACAAATGCTTCGTAACGTCATAACTCACACAAAAGTAACGCTTCGTAACGCTCATAATTACAAAAAGTAACACATGCATCGCCTATAACTTACAAAAAAGTGACGCTTCCTAACACTCCGTAACGTCTATGATTCTCTAAAAAGTAAAGTATGTATCGTTTCGTAATGCCTATAACTTATTAAACAGAAACGCATGTAAACGCATGTAACACTAATAACTTCCTAAAACTTACAAAAAAGTAACGCATGTAACGCTTCGTAACGCCTATAGCTCACAAATGAGTAACGCATGTAATGCTTTATAACTCCTAAAACTTAAACAAAGTAACGCACTTCGTAACGTCTACAACCTAAAAAAAACGCTTGTAGCGTATGATTCGCCTAACCGTAACGCATGTAACGCTTCGTAACACCTATATTTCACAAGACAGTGACGCATGTACCGCTTCGTAACGGCTATAAATCACAAGAAACTGACGCATTTAACGTTTCGTAATGGCTAAAACTCATTAAAAAATAACGCATGCAACACATCGTAACGTCTGACTCACAAAAAGTAACCCATGTAACGCTTCGTTAACCTTAATAATTCGTGAAAAAGTAATGCTTCGTAACGCCTATAATTAACGCCTATAATTAACAAAGAAGTAACGTATGTAACACTTCGTAACGCCTATGACTTACAAAAAAGTAACGCTTCGTAACGGTCCGTTACGCCTTTAACTCACTAAAAAGTAACACATGTAACGCTTCGTAACACCTGTAACTTACAATTAAGTAACGCATGTAACGCTTCCTAACTCCTGTAATTTACAAAATAGGTTACGCTCCGTCACGCCTATAATTTACAAAAAAAGTTTCGTGTAATTCCTATAACTTACTAAAAAGTAGCGCATGTTACGCTTCGTAACGTCTATAACTTACAAAAAGTAACGCATGTAACTCTTCGTAATGCCAGAATACAGATAAGCGTACATGCAACGCTTCATAACGTCTATAACTCCAAAAAAAAGTAACGCTTGTAATGATTCGTAATACCTATAACTTACAAAAAAGAAACACTTCGCAATGCCGATAGCTTACCATAAAGTAACACTTCGTAACGCTCTGTAACGCCTTCAACTTTCGAACGCTTCATAATGCCACAACTCACAAAAAAGTAACGCTTGTAACACTTCGTAAAGCCTATAACAAAAAAATAACACTTCATAACGGTCCGTTACGCCTATTACTTAAAAACGCTTCGTCATAACTCATGCAACGCTTCTTAACGCCTTTAACTTACAAAAAAATAACGCATGTAACGCTTCGTAGTATTAAAAAAAAAACTAAAAAAAATAACGCATGTAACGCTCCGTGACGCCTATAACTTACGAAAAAGTAACACGTTACGCTTCATAACGTCTATCTTATAAAAAAGTGTCGCGTGTAACGCTTCGTTACACCTACAACTTACAAAAAAGTAACGCTTCGTAATGCCTTTAACTTACAAACGCCTATTACTTCGAAACACCACAACTCGTAACGCTTATAACTTATAAAAAAGTAACGCTTCGTATCGCATATAACTTACAAAAGCTTCAAAACGCCATGACTCACAAAAAAGTAACGCATGTTATGCTTCGTAACGCCTATTACTTACAAAAACTCAATGATAATAACTTACAAAAAAGTAATGCATGTAATGCCTCGTAACACCTATGAATAACAAAAAAGTAACGCTTGTAATACTTCGTAAAGTCTATAACTAACAAAAAAGTAACACTTCATAACGCTCCGTTACGCCTATAACTTAAAAACGCTTCGTAACGTCATAACTAATGCAACGCTTCTTAACGCCTATAACTTACAACAAAATAACGCATGTAACGCTTCGTAGTATTTAAAAAAAACAAAAAAAAACGCATGTAACGCTCCGTGACGCCTATAACTAACTAAAAAGTAACACGTTACGCTTCATAACGTCTATAACTTACAAAAAAGTGTCGCGTGTAACGCTTCGTAACACCTACAACTTACAAAAAAGTAACGCTTCGTAACGCCCATAACTTACGAACGCTTCGAAACGCCACAACTCACACAAAAGTAACGCATGCTATGCATCGTAACGCTTATAACTTACAAAAAAGTAGCGCTTCGTATCGCCTATAACATAAACACGCTTCGAAACGCCACAACTCACAAAAAAGTAACGCTTCGTAACACCTATGATTCATTAAAAAGTAACGCCTATAACACATCGCAACGCCTTAAATTTACAAAAAAGTAACACTTTGTAACGCTCCCTAATGCCTATAATTTACAAATGCTTCGTAACGTTTCAACTCACAAAAAAGTAACGCTTCGTAACGCCCATAAATTACAAAAAGTAACGCACGTAACGCTTCGTAATGCCTATAGCTCACAAAAGAGTAACGCATGTAATGCTTTATAACGCAAAAAACTTATATAAAATAACGCGCTTTGTAACGTCTATAACCAAAAAAAAAGTAACGCTTGCTACGTATGGTTAACGCTTCGTAACGCCTATAATTCACAAGACAGTGACGCATGTAACGCTTTGTAACGCCTATAAATCACCAGAAAATGACGCATATAACGTTCCGTAACGGCTAAAACATACTAAGAAGTAACGCATGTTACGCTTCCTAACTCCTATAACTAACAAAACAAGTAACGCTTCGTTACGCCTACAACTTACAAAAAAGTTACACCTTAGCGCTTCGTAAAGCCTATGATTCACACAAAAGTAACGCATGTAATTCCTGTAACTTACTTTAAAGTAACGCATGTAACGCTTCGTGACGTCTATAACTTACAAAAAGTAATGCATGTAACTCTTCGTAAGGCTAATAACTTATGAAAACAGTAACACATGTAACGGCTAGGCTTCGTAACGCCTATAACTTACAAAACATTAACGCATGTGACGCTTCGTAACACCTATCACTTACAAAAAAGTAACGGCTGTAATGCTTCGTAACTCCTTTAACCTACAACAAAGTAACGCATGTTACTCTCCGTATCGCCTAAAACTTACAAAAAGTAACGCACTTTGCAACACCTATAATTACCTTAAAAGTAACGCATCGTAACTCGTTTACCGCAAGAATCTAACCCAGGTAACGGTTTTTAACAACTTAATTTTAGCTAGATAAAATATTCAAAAAATGACCTTCGAATATCAGTGGAATCACTCATATCTCAGTTAATTTTTCAAAAGGGCGTATAAGCAAGTGACAGTTTCTCTTTGTTTACTTTCTCTTCTATTAATTACTAAGCGGTTTCCACGTTTAACACTAAACTCTTGGCATGAAATGATACCCGAAACTTTCGACTTTCAAACAGAATAGTGATATTAAAGAAAATATTTTTAATCACATCACAATAATCGAAAGAGAGAGTGATTAAAGAGAAACTGTCACTTGCTTATACGCCCTTTCGAAAAATTAACCGAGATATGATTAGGAGACATGAGCTGTCACAGTGAGAACTGTTTCCACCTGGTTGCAGCACAAGTTATTGTACTCTACTTCCTCGAGTCCTTATTATATTCTATGCTGATTCCTAAAACAACAAGCGAGCATAAATTGATCAAAGCACTCGGATAAAGCACTGAACCTAATCAACGAGTCATATTATTTGTTATCTTATTCCGGTCGGAAAAATCCGGCTTCCTTGTTTCAGTTGTCTCTAGACATCCTTTCATGTCATTGTTTCGGACGGCAATCGGTCATCGCCGAGGATTTGCCGAGATTCGTCGATATAGCAAAAATACCTCGAGCACATATGTCATCCAAGCCAACAAGTACCCTTTTGATGCATTGTCTGAGACCGTTCTGAATCACTCATTTTGATGGCAGCGAGCAGCATGAATAGAGTAAATAATTGGCAAAATTCCCCGGCCGAAGCATTTACCAACCAGGAGAACCGATGAACAATTAACTCTCGGGTCAAAACGGGTCACGCATCCTGCTTCCACCCACGTCGATGTGCGACAAAATCGGAACTGATGCAAACAAAGCATAATACGCAAAACATTTTAATTTGAATTTATTTGCCAACCACTCGTCTATTCATCAGCGCAGCCCCTGTGCTGCTGCTTGCTTTCGGTCAGTTGCCGGCTCGCCGTCGTCCCTTCGCCTCTCGTTTGAATATTTCATTCACTGATTCATTCATTCGTCGTTCATTTGTTGTACGTACATTCGGCGATTTTTTTCCTTCTTTCTAGATTTCGCCCCGATGACAACGGATCCGCTTCGTTGCCATTTTGCACCATTTAGTGGACAATTAATGCGCCGCTCTCCACACTCACATAAATATTTATCAAATTAAGACCGGAGCAACCGTTCCGTTGGGGATGATGGTCAGCCAAAAAAAAAAAAGAAAAAAGAATAGATGATGATTTATCCTGTGCACCCCCGAACTGCGTTATTCATTCGGGGACCTGAAGCGAAACGCGTAGCTTTGATTGATTCGATTGATAGTCCTCGGGAAACGGTTTCCGTACACCGTCACTGTCAGTCGTTCTGTTTTGCGGCAAGGGACACGCTTCGACGGTTGCAATCGATCGAATAACCTAGCAGGACTCGTGGTGCGGTGGTGCGTGGGACAACGAATCCTTCCTGTGGATGAAACAATTCCATTTTCAAATGTTCTGTTGCCTTTCGGTATTTCTTATTCACCATTGTTGTTCGATTGTGACCGCGCCTTGAACATGATTGATCGAAAAATGGAAATTTGGCCGAATCTTTGCAAACGCGTGTGACGATTTATTGCGGAAGTGGTTGAAATATTCGACAAATGGACGAAAACGTACAACTGAACGCTATGGCAGATTAACGATTTTGAAAAGCTTGTTCCGGCCGAGGAAGATTGATCGATGTATTTTTCTTGTAATGATGTTCAAATGTTATTTTTAACAGCAACGAATATTGAATCGGTTGGTCGGTACAGTGTAACAACTGATGTCCAATGTTGAATGATTTCTGGTGATTCGAACAATATACGTATAATGCTACGAAATGGTCCAGATAACCAGTAAGCACTAATAATGGCAGTAAAATAGCCTGTTATGAGCACCCAAAATTCTTATAGCTCTATATCTGCCATCTAAAAGATCATCTGCTGTAAATCAATTAAAATTTAACTTTCAGAATGCTCACCTAAATAGGCATTATCTTAGCCGTATATTCTGCCAAAGTCGGCTCTTATTCAGTCTCAAGAGCGAATGAAATGCCAATTAACGATTATTTGCTGTCATAATGCGATATTAGTATGAGCTTATTGATTACCTGGTGGATTCAGTAAAATTTCGAAATAATTCTAGAATTTAATGCCACATTTTTATAAAACAGGATTCTGTTATTCTTATATCTCCAAAAATATGTTTTGAATCACTGTAGGCTATTTGGTATCTCGTGAGTAACCAGTTCGTGTGCAGTGCATATGTCTAATTGCATATTTGTTTCATTTTCAATTCATCAGTGCATTGGCAGTTTATATTGAACTGCTATGCAAACGTGAGGTTGAAGTTTAACGGTTTATGTGGCACCGCGATGTGTAATTAGCTGTTCAATCTAAACTGCTAATGCACTGATGGGTAGAAGACGAAACGGAAAATAAGACGGAGACATTTGAGGTGTAATTGGTAATACATTTAAAGTTGGCAATAAAATTAAAACTCAAGAAAATTACACGTCCTTATGATAAAAAAAGAACCGGAATTTTATTAAAAATCGCAAAATTTCAATTTTTAATAAATTTCCTTATTATCGCCTTCAAAGTACTCTCCTCCTGCGGCAATACATGCATGTCAATGCTTGATCCAATTTTCCATACAAGTTTTATAGGCCGCCGAAGGTATGGCCTTTAGTTCACGCAGCGAATTCTCTTTTATGGTCTCTATGGTCTCAAAACGCGTTCCCCGCAATGGCAATTTGAGTCTGGGGAAGAGGAAAAAGTCACACGGGGCCATATCTGGAGAGTACGGTGCTTGGTTGATGATATTGGTTGAGTTTTTGGCCAAAAACTGCGACACAACCAACGCTGTTTTTGAATTAAATTCAACTTTTTTGGCACCAGCCGAGAAGCGACGCGTTTCAAACCCAAAACATCAGTTAAAATGTGTTCGGCTGATCCATAAGAGATGCCCAACAACACAGAAATCTCTCTAATCGACACAGAACGATTCGGTAACAGTAACAGATGTTGTTGGACGGCCAGGGATCTCATCATGATCCAAGCTTGTACGACCACCTTTGAAGCGTTTATACCACTCGTATGCCTGTGTTTCTCCTAGACACGATTCACCAAACGCCTTTTCTAACATTTTCAACGTTTCGGAATACTTAAATCCATTTGCAACACAAAATTTGATGCACGCACGTTGTTCTAAATTTTCATCCATTATAAAAATCGCCACACGAAAAATTTTCAACTTCTTTGTATAGACGCCAAACAAAAACTAATCGTACGATATGCGTCAAAATTTGACAGAATGTGTATAAAAGTGTAGCCAACGTTGAGAGAATAAAAGTTTACCGATTGGACAAGCGCGGGAATTTTAAAATGAAAATTCCGGTTCTTTTTTTTTTGTCATAAGGTATTCTATTAGTGGAACACTATGAGTTAAGAGTGTATCGAAAAGTAGTTAGCAACATTGATTATTGAATAAAAAAGCAAAAAAAAACATATTTTGACATCAGTTTTCGATATATTGTAGAAAAATTACATTTTTATGCATTTCACTGATTATATTGAAGAAAATAATAGTTTCTGTGAAACGCTCGTAGTTTGGATTTAACATTCTTCATTAAACTCTGCACAGTTACTTTTGTGACTTTCCTGGTGGCAGCAGTCTATTTTTTTGAACTCCTGCATGTTTTGGGACACTGTACCTTCCTTCCGAAAGTGCCGCTTGACAATTGCCCAAAACCTTTCAATTGGCCGAAGATCCGGGCAGTTCGGTGGGTTGATGTCCTTTTCCACGAATTCTACATTATTTTTTGACAACCACTGTAGTACGGAGTTGGCATAGTGGGCTGAAGCCAAATCCGGCCAGAAGAGAGGCGGAGCCTTATGCTTTCTGTGAAGTGGCAGCATTCTTTTCTTCAAACATTCTTCCTCGTACACCTTGGCGTTAATTGTGCCCTTCGTGAAGAAAATCGACGACCGCAAATCACAGGTACAAATTGCTTGCCAAACCAACACCTTCTGCCCAAACTTTTCCATCGCCACCGTGGTGTCAGCGTCGTCCAGGTACACCGATTTCGTATAATATTGTGTTCCGGGCAGCGCTCGAGAGTCTTCCTTGGCGTAGGTTTCGACGTCGATCAGGATGCATCCGTCTTTATTCTGTAGAATCCGGTTATACAGTTTTCGCGCTCTTGTTTTGGCCTGAACTTGCTGTACCAGGGACTTTTTCGGCACCTTCTGTTTCTTGTGCGTCTTCAGGGAGTTCCGAACTTTGATCCGTTGAATCATCCCGATGCTGGTGTTGATCTGCTTGGCCAAATCCCGCGTCGACGCCGATGGGTTTTTCTTGATGTACTCATCCACTTTTAAGTCCCGGCCGGGCTGGCTGGGACCCGTTTTCCTAACGGATCGGGGCAAATCCTTCATGGAAAGGGTCTTACCGAACTTTTCGATAATATTTTTGACACTGGTGTGGTGCATTTTTACCCGTTTTGCAATTTCGTTGTACGTTACACCACTTTCTGAGCACCAAGTGTGCAAAATTTTCTTTCGCGTTTCCGGATCAATGCGACTCATCATTGAAACGATAAACCGTACCGAAACCAATCGATTGCGCAGCTGCTATTGACATGTAAACAAACATGCCACCGCAAAACACGCTGCAAAAAATTAAGCCATTTCTGAGTAATAACTGTTTGAATGTCGCTAACTACTTATCGATACACTCCTTAATGGAATTGTAGACGAATTATCAAACAAATAATACAGATAAGGGAAGTGTACGAATTGCGTGTTTTCTTCCATCAGTTTGTTGAGCTATCTGTCTTATATAAACCAAAATTAACAATATGTTTATTTCAGTCATCGGAATTTTGTCAAGCTTTGATGGAATGTAGGTTTACCCGGTGAAAGTTGGAAACTTTATTTACCATTAACTTCTGTTTAGCATTACATTTCGAATGGGACGGGTCAGTTTGCCCAAAAGTCATTTCGTCGAAAGTGGTCTCGCCGAAAGAGTCACCTCGTTGAAAATTCGCTGAAATTCAACCAAAAGGATTTTTCAACTGATAACATCATACAGAGTATAAAGATCGTTCGATTTTTTAAACATGATGCAACGATTCGATTTGATTCGCGACGAGGCAAAAAAGATCCCTTCGACCATCTGGTTCATTCAACAAGCAATGAAACGGGTCGGACTTCATGTCTGCGAGATAACAAGAGGTCCAATAAACAGAATACGATTACCAAATCCCACGACTGGAAGCTGAACCGCGAGAGGTTGACGCCATATCCCGCTTGGATTTTCCGGAGAAGTTTCGAAAGAATCAGGGCTAAAAATTTGCCTAGATGTACTAGGTATGGAAGTCGATTTGTGGGAGCTATAAATTTAGCAAACCGTACATAACGATCGGTTTCATCAATGACAAAATGTAGAACCTTTCTGGATAGAGAAGCCGAAAACATGAAAAAATTCAAAAACGTAACGGTTACTGAGATATTCAATTTTAATATTTTTATAGCAGAACGTAAGCCTGTATTCAATAAATGGGGAATATCTACTAATTTGATTTTGGTGAATGAAAGGTTATTAAAATACCTATCCATTGGTGGTGTACTTTTTTGTTCCTTTCGATTAAGAGTTGTTTGTATAATTTTGAAATGGATTGACAAAAGTTGCATTTTTTTTGTAATTTTAACTAATATTTCCAAAAATAACGTTTACCATATATTTTTTACAGGTTTTGAAAGGTTTTTTTTTTCCTATGAGCTAAGCTCACTTCTTTATTAAAGTGACAAACAATAGAATCGGAGCAGCTGGAAACTAATCATTCTTACCAGAATTTCGTCCAATACAAAATTCAATAACGACAAGGATTTCAAAAAAGAGTCAAATGTTGGATTTCAAGAAACAGTCAAATGTTGCATAGAATTTGAAGGGTACTGTCCAAGGTGCTGGCATTTACCCTACGAGTGAAGGTTGAACAAACCATCCCTTCAAAAACATAGTTAATATGTGTATATTTAATATAATTTTTTTCGCGAAAATTTTTCTCTATTTTAATTTTTTCGAGAACAGTCCTTAGTGGTAACAAATTGTATAGCTTCCGGTTCGAGAAAAGAAGCCCGAATCTGTGGATTATGATTTAAGAGTGACGGAAATGATTTTGTTGTTTGATTAGTAATTGCTTTATTGTTACTGTGAAAAAGGCGGGTGGGTAATGTCAGAGACATAACTGGATGTCGTGAATACGAAAACAACTGACATGTTCCTTAACACTTCCGAATATCAATTAGTTGATCAATTGTATGAATTATGCAAGCAGTTCCCTATTCCACATTTTTCGCAAAAACAAAGAAGACTTTACTTGATCTAGATTACTGTGAATTTCACACAGCGAAAAGTGCACAAATCTAACCAAACTGTTCTAGATTTGCACTAAACTGAGGGTATTTCCTTTCGATTTGCGAACAATAAATCCTAATAGTTCTTTAGAAAACTTTTAGAGCCATTAGAACAGCTGATTTTGTGTAATGCTCTCCACCGTTGTTTTTTCACCAATGCAAACAAATGACTGGCAGCTGTGACGTAATCGCTCTTGTCGGAGGCGAAACTAGCTTTGCAAACGACACAAAATACACCTGCTTGTAATGGCGATAGAATCCAAACTGATCCAATTTTTGTTGAGAGGCTTGTTTTTACCTGATTTCGTTTGTAGCTTTTTGACTAATGGGCGGTCCTAACGGCTATAAAAATAGCAGCATATAGAATTTTAATTTCGATATTTCATTTCGGATTTGCATTTCATTGGAAGAAACTATCAGGGTGCTGTACGGGATTCATTCCTGCCTTTCAGAAGGACCAAATTGTGGAACTCACTACGGTATTAAAAACTGTTCGGAACATTTTTCTCGAACGATTTGTTGTACAGGAGCAGATATTTTGTTCTCTTACTCAGAACGCGTTCTGATTGGCCGGTGTTGACATGGGTCAAATGAAACAGGTTTTTCAATAGTGTACTATTGAAATACTTCAATGCTTTTGCTATACAAGCTTAAGTTGAAAAATTTCGATTCTATTGGTAGTTAAATTATATAAATCCTTTCACAGATCACTGAGCTATGAGCTTTAGAAATACGAGAAAGGCAAACGCGCCTTATGAATTATCCTCTTTGATACACGTTTATACAAAACATTTCAGAAAAGTTTAATTTTGAACTATTTGAGATTATGTCACACAACTGAAAATTTTATCATAAAATTGTTATCATATTTCCGATGGCATGTAGGAAAAATTATGTTGATTCATTAGATACAACAGGAGATATTCACGATCAAAAACTTATCACTCTCTCAGAGGGTAAATTTTGTAAAGGCACCCCATAGTAAAGTAAGTCGTATTCAGAGGCTTATTTATCGAAATCGCAAGTATGTACAAAGATATAATTGCATACATTTGGGATAATGGTGTAATTTCGTCGGTTATAAAACAACTGCAAATCAAGACAAATAATGTTCGGTGTTGGTTCGGATTGATTGAACTTTTTGATTGTAGATCATCAGAAATTTTGGCTTTTAAGATTGACACTCCGTTTGATTCGTTTGAACATCGATTTTCAACACAGTCGGATCGGGATAAAATTTATTAGTTATTCATATGACTAAAAGATTTAAACTTTGGGTTCCATCACTTAGAAATCGAAGTGAGTTCCGTTTCGGAGTGTTTGTTTCGTCATCATTCAACAAGAACAGGTTGTCTTAGGTTGTCGTTTATATGCCAGTTTCAAATTTTGAAAATTCATCGGGCTAGACCATTGATCTAAATAAAATTCAATAGCAATATTTGGTTTAAATGTTCAATTTACTCAATTTACTCAAATCGATCCAGCCATCTCTGAAAAATCGTGATGAGCTCTATTTTGGAGTTGTTGATCACTATGTTATGAATTTTCTAAACTAGAATCAGCTTACATGACCCCAAAATTTAATTAGTTCCAAATCAGTTTTAAAGACCTTGTTCCGCTTTAACGTCGTCGCTCATATGACGGGTTGAAATTTTCAACAATTTCCGGATCAGTAAGTCGTGAAAAGTAAAATGCAATGTATATATGGTCTTATACATTTGACCGTGCATTTCGACCTAAGTTCCTAAGTACGTGATCATCGGTTTAGCCGTCTTTGAGAAATTGTAATAATTATATAAAAATTTAAAATATTTTTTTAGCACATCCTGTAACTTAGAATTCCTCAGACTCGCAATACCTTCCATTTTTGAGAATATTGAATGCATAGTTTCATAACACTAACACACTCGAACACACAATTTTGCGAACTCGACGATGTGGGTCGACTTGTATATGTCATGAAGTGCTGGAAACGGTTTCTCCGCGTGACAGTTTAAAAGAAATTCCTATGTTGGTATCTAAATCTGTAGAAGTTTACTTTGAATGCCGTGTGCTGCAAACATTGCCTGCTGTTGAATATCACCTATGAGTGACATGACCAAGCACTGGGACGAATGGAGTGGCGTGCTTTGTGATCTCATATTGCTCGGTTCAACTCGCGCACTGTTGCTATCTATCCTATCTAGTTCAAAAAAATCTTGTGATTTTACATCTTATTTACATCATAAATGGAGCGTCGTAATTCACACAAATTTTTATTCAAGAGCATGTAAATTTGTGTGATTTTTATATAACATAGCTTAAAATCGAATGAAATAAAAAACAAAAGATCGATAGTAACAGCGCGACTTGAACCAGGAACCATCAGAGCACAAAGCACGGCAGCTAATTGACTGAGCCACATAAGCCCAATACATTGATGAATAATTGATTCATATAAATCCATACAGCGGCACTTGGGAACCGAATGTAAATTACACTCGGAACTTGTAAAATTCTGTACGAGAATTCAAGTTATGAGAATTTTAAAATTTAAGCATTTTTAAGATTTACAGGGGTTTTTTAAAGGTATGGTTAATAGAGCACACTACATAAGTTCTACGATGCCAAGGACATGATTCATTGGGTTGTCAACCAGCGTTAGTAGACATTTGTTGAAAAAATTATCGAACATTTATTGAACGTGCCACAAACGACTACACAAATACCCCTGAAATAATGTCATTGGTGCCTTAGTGCTCCACTATAATCGCTGTGGATGTCGCCAGTGCGCGTATTAGCCTTTTCAGAAAAGCCACTCGGCCAACCAGTCTAGGTCTCCCCTACTGTTAGACTGCAGTCTGTTCTTTCGAGTATTTTGCTCGTGACAGATTAGTTTTTGTAGATCAATGACAAATTGACAAATGTTGTTCTAAATCTAATTGCATATTGGATTTGATTTTGAATATTTAGTACAAGTATTTTTTCTAACTAATCGATTTTTTGTAATATTCGAACTAGAAACACATATACAATGTGCTTTATCGATACATGGCGAAGTGATGCTCTTTTCAAATTAAACATATTTCTTTGGTCATTAGGGATTGAATTAATCAACTTTTCAATAATAGAAGTTCGACGTTTTCATTGTGGCCTTATTACCTACTAGATCTTAACTCGCAGTTTTCAGCATTATTGATTTCAAGCAAGCTCCGAATCAGAACTTTAAACAAATGAAGGGTTCTAATTTGACGCATCTCGCATAACCTCGTCACTTGTCAACAAATGTCGGAACTCTTCCCCTCACGTGGATGTTATTTACCGAGATTGCTACGGCAGTAACTTTTTACGATAATATCTGCGTGATTACTGTAAATTATGTCAAACGTCGGTGCGGGAACGCAATCCAAAAAGCCGCAAAGATTAGTTGCATTCTAGAAATGCCGAGTGGGAGAGAGGTTGAGTAACGAAATTACTACTCTCATATGCGTATCATTGAAGCTAGTCCGCCGAAAATTGAATTTGCCGCTACCATCAAACACCGGAGCGCCGCTTGGTTGGGTGGTTAAAATTGTGGTTTTTAATAAAAATCCCATATTTTTTGCCATTCCGGTGGGGTTGGGCGTCACCATCATCATCATCATCATCATCATCGCCGCCGTCTCAATTGGGTGTGGGGGAGAACAGTTTTGAAGAACCTGTCACATGTGTAACCAACCGACCAACCGAGCGACCGACCGATCAACCAAAGGCGGAATAACATACGAGACTCGTGTCGTGTCGTGTCGTGAACCTGACAACTCCGGGTGGGATTTGAAATTACACATGTTTATGGTCTTTGCATATGACCCGGGCCATTTTTCCACATCCAAAACAGACGGAAATATGCAAGGATTAAAGCTTGTGCATTAATAAAATTTTATTCTTCTTCGGCGGTATTTTCGTGGCCACGCTCTGGAGAACGCTGGTAGGCACTACCACAGGAAAGTAGACGTGGAAAACGTTTGAAACATGAAAACTAAGGGTTAAATCATACTTCTACAAATTGTTAAACGTCATCCGCTTGTCTCTGGCGCCGCAGTGGTGTGTCATTTTTTCGAACCGACCCGTCGGATTGTTGGCCGCAAGTTTGTCGATGTGTGGAAAAATTTAATTAAGCTGCCGGTGGCTTTTTACTAGCGACAAACGACATTCGAGCGAATGTGAAATGGGTTGTAAAAGCGGACGTGTGCAGATTGTGATTTAAAAATTCCTCTCTTCCAGATGGGGCACCCGAAAAATGCGTATGCCGAATCAGTAATAAACCGTTAACTGCCCAATTGAATATTACTTCGACTGGGGAAAGCTGCTTCGAAACACTCGCAAGAACACTGAACTATCGAACTCGTAAAAAACCAGAATCAAAGTAGTAAATTTAGCCAATGAATTGATTGAAATTCAGCCTGCAATTCTAGCGAAATCTTTATGCTTTATGATGCCACTTTGGAGATTTAATTCCACCACTCGCCGATGCTGATCCCTCATAGGAGAATTTATGGTCCGAAATAGAACTCCCAAGAGAAACTACAAAATAGTCCATCCGTATCAGCGTCAGTATCGGTGCAGCTATAAACTTTGAAAAGCGATTAAGTACTACACAGTTTGAATGGCACTGCTGGGGTTACAACAGCTTGGCCGAGCACAGTCACATTGTTGGTCGGTAGCAATGTCCTCCGACGTAGGAGCAGGACAAGTTCCACCGAGCGGGAATCGATTGCGAAGGCTCGTAAAAACAGCATTTCCTTCGCAAACGACAGACGTGCTCTGCAGTAATCGGCTGTGCTCTGGATTGACTATAAAGCAAATCAAAACTTTTCGTCAATGACGCTGGCGATCTGGTTAGGTGCGATATGCAACTCTTTTTCACTGGTGGGGCTGTGACTTTATCGATTGTTGAGAAGAGTGTCCATAGCTTAGAAGTATTGTTTGCTACCGTTGAAATTTGGAAAACGATGAGAAGAATGTTGCTCAACAAACAATTTCTGTTGGTTTAAAAGTTATGAAAAAGACCAAAAGTGTGGAAATTGGGTGCCACATAATTTGAATTTTGCATTGAAGAATTGAAAGAACATTGGTTTTGCATTTTTACTGGCGATGAAAAATGGCTTTGTTTCAAGAGTCTAAACGGAGAAAATAATGGGTTAATTCAGGACAACCATTAACATCGACTGCAAAACCAGATCGATTCGCAAAGAAGAATGCAATGCTCTGCGTTTGGTGGAATCAGAAAAGTATGGTGTATAATGAGATTATTAAACCGAAAAAAACTGTTAATATTAAACGCTACAGACAACAAATTATCAATTTGAACCATGAATTGAACGCAAAACGATCATAATAGGCTGAAATACAACCGGTAATCGGATACAATCAAAGCACATGGTTCGGAGTTGCTACCTCGCTCGCCATATTCACCAGACTTGGCACTTTTCAACTATCATTTGCTTGCATATAGGGCCATCTGTTGGCGGAGAATGTATAAATTTCCAGACAGATGGTGAAGATATGTAGAAAGCAATGGTCAATACTTTGATTTTTTTTATCATTTTCTCATAAAAATTAGTAGTCATTTTAAGAAATAAAACGGTCCCTTAAAACTCAGTATATAAAGAAAAACGTATGTATATTTGAAACGGTATAACTCCGGATCTACGCAATGGATTACTAACAAACTTCGTACAGATACTACTTGCTCTTCAGAGACTGCTTTAAGCACTGACGAGCCGAAGGCGAAACGCGAAGAAATAGAAACAAAATATGTGCTTTTTGCACAAACCAAAAAAAACCCTAAATGTTCACATTCTGCGACGGCCAGTAATAAGCTTACGTTTACGCCTGAGACGTCAGAAATAATACAGCACTTGTGCAATATTGTTTGAGGGTTGCATAAGTACTGCAAACTTAGCGTCTGCTTAGCGGTTTAAGTTGAACTGCTAGGCACGAGATGGCAGTTCAATTTGAACTGCTTTAAGCACTGACGAGCCGAAGGCGAAGAAATAAAATCTTCAGAGACAGTCATGATGGCATTATTATGGGAGCAAACGAAGAGCAAATTATTTCTGATAATTCCAGAGCCGAACATCGATATAGTAAAAGTTTGATTACTTGGTTACCAGCAAGTCCTGGAAACTAGAAACATTTTTCGATCAATTCTAAAGAACTCGGACTTATTTCCATTATTACTTATGAAAATACGTTCTTCAAAGTGTAATTTAATCATATACACTAAGGTCTTTTTTATGCGGTTTTTTATGCGACTATTTTTATGCGAATTTTTAGAGTTATGCGATTTTTTTATGCAAATTTTCAGAGTTATGCGGTTTTTTATGCGGTAGGTAAACTCGCATAAAAAAGACTTCAGTGTATCACCATGTAATTCCGATATTGTAAATCTAATCTGAATATAATTTAATATTTTGCAAGACAGAAGGAACTATTGTTTGAGTCTAAGTTGTTTCTCGTTTCGAATTTAATCTTAAGACCATTCGCCTCTTCGGGCCCGGGAAACTTATTTGTATTACCAATACTTACCAATACCAATACCAATACCAATACCAATACCAATACCAATACCAATACCAATACCAATACCAATACCAATACCAATACCAATACCAATACCAATACCAATACCAATACCAATACCAATACCAATACCAATACCCAGTTGCAGTTCCGGTGCCTTCGGGATATTGCAGTTCTTCGACACAAAGTTGACCTCATTAGCCTTGTATTTTATGTACAACTCTAAAACATCTTCAAAATAATGGCGCGAGGCTAAATCCGCACAGAAAAGCGTAGGACCATTGTGTGACCGTAGAGTACCGTAGGATGTAGATGGTTTTGAAAGCATTCCTTTATGCACACCTGAATGTTTATTGTCACGGTTGTCACAAACGAAGTGCTCTGCTTTTCACATGAATGAATTACTTGTCGAATCATGTATTTTTGACGTAGGACTACGTCTTTCACTACTATGCTCACCTGGATGCATTTTCAAAATTTCACAACATGAAAGTGTAACGAAATTGCTCCAGATCTGATTTCTTAATAACTTTTTCCCTGTTTGAGTTATTTTTTCTAATCCTTTCATTAAACGAATGTAAGGAGGTGAAAGATTGTTGTTAATACCATATTTATTACGAAAACATTGTTTAAATAGTGAAAATAGGTCCAAATACGAACCATAAGAATCAACCGAACCTATAAATAGACCCTGTTGCACGTTTGCTAGCTTAAGTCTATGAAAATCCATGAGCGGATTGAGTGCATCGACCGTCATCTACGTCAAAAAATTAGAATGGCACCCGGCATTATTCAACTGGTGCTTAGGTCGATGGCGAATATGAGGTTCTATTCCTCAAACCTAAACGGAAAAAAACGACAACTAGTTCTTCTGTGAGCATATCTACTGTTGGAAATTCGGAGTGTGAGTTTTGCTTCAAATAAGAGCGATTGCGTCTTCCAACTGCTGGTCGTTTGCATTGGAGAAAAAGATAACGAAAAGTGGACAACGATCAGCCGTTCTGAAGGCTCTAAATGTTATTAAAAGATCTAATAAGATTACTTCTTTGCAAATCAAAGGTGAAGATTATCAGTTTAGTGCAAATGTAGAATAATTTCATTAGTTATGTGCACTTATCGCGAAATTCGCAACAACCGAGCACAAATAAAACTAGCATTTGGCTGCATCGCATTCGAGCAAAATGTTCGAAAAGCGTTCAAAATAGTGAAGAATTCCTCATTTTGGCCCTACTGAAAGACGGAAATGAATCCGGTACAGCATTTTGATACTTTCTTCCACTCAAATATTGAGATGTATAAAGTATTATATATGAGCGATTGTACGACTTGTGTTACGATTATGGTTGGAATACAAGCGAAATCATCTGTAACCAAATAATCCTTTCCAAGATTTCAAAGCCTCTAACGGTCCTTTTCAGGGCCCCAAAGGTAACGTAAAGAACTTATTTAGAAAACTCTCTTATATCGCCGCCCTACTTCCTAGAATACAAACGCAATCTTTTGAAACCTTTTTCAGCACTACGGTAAAACGGTATCAAATCCATTATTATTCACACACATCTCGAACGCAGTCCAACGACAATCTCGCGGTTATATTTATGGCATTATCTGCTTGCTAACGTTTTCTGGGGCGTCAAACTTATGATGAGTATCGAAATTGGGAGTCCCGGAAGCTGCGCAAACATGTTTTAACATACGTCTTATCTTACATACACAGATAGAAATATTTGGTAAATTTACATCTGTTTTTATACACATATTTGGAGCACGAAGTTGAATATAAAGTTACATCACAGTATTTTTATTTTTCAAAACACTTTAAGGAGTGTATCGAAAATAAGCTATTCACAAATTTCACTTTCAAATTATGATAAAAACTATATTTTATTCAAACTAAAAATTGATCCTTTATTGTAAGAAGTTAAACTTGAGCATCATGAAAACCGGATGAAATTTAAGTTATTCCTTCACGAATTTTCGAACTTTCGATCGAACGCTCTTCATCAAGTTCCGGACAAGTGGTGCGTCGCTTTTTTTGGACGCTTGAGCCCAAATTTTTTCGAACTCCTGCATGTTCCCAGTTGCCTCATCAGTCTTCTTGAAGACCCTCTTCACGATTGCCCAGTTACGTTCGATGGGTCGAAGCTGAGGGCAATTTGGTGGATTGATATTTTTCTCAACGAAATTTATACCCTTTTCCGCAAGCTAATTGAGAGTGGTTTTGGCATAGTGAGCCGACGCTAAATCCTGCCAAAACAGTGCAGGTGTACTATGTTTCTTATATAAAGGTAGCAATCTCTTCTGGAGACACTCAAATGAATAGATTTCTGCATTTATAGTTCCGGTAGCGAAAAAATGGTTGACTTCAAACCACAGGAACATATTGCTTGCCATACCAGTACCTTTCGACCGAATTTCACCATTTGAAATCGACCTGTCCGCATCGCCCACATCTTCCCCCAATAACGACAGTTAAGTATTGTGGACCAGGAAGGGTTTTTGAGACCATCTTTACATAAGTCTCATCGTCCATCAAAACGCATGCGTCCGGACACTGCAAAAGTGGCGAATACAATTTCCGGGCCCTTGTTGCTGCTCGCTTCTTCTGTTCTACATTTTGTTTCGAGATTTTCTGCTTCTTGCAGGTCTTCAGGTGATTTCGCCTCTTGATACGCTGGATCATTCCGACACTCGTTCCTGCTTTTTAGGCCAAATCACGTATTGACGTTGATTTGTTCTTCATGATTAGAGATACCACTTCCCGGTCCAGTTTCGGGTTGGAAGAACCGGGTTTTCTGCCTCTTCCTGGTAGCTCATCGAAAGAATAGTGCTCCCCAAACTTATTAATGTTCGCATAGTAATACCCTTTTCACTTAGTCATGTGTCCAGAACCTTAATTTTCGCTTCCTTTTCAATACGCGATATTTTGAAAACGCAGAATTTCAACCGCACAAACAAGTGAACAAACGAAAGCTGACAGCCAAACGCACAGCATGCTGTGATCTAAGCATAAAAAACCATTACAAATACATGCGTACAACACAAGTGTATGTGGATAGCTTATTTTCGATACACTCCAAAAACTTTAAGATAATTTAAGTCTAAAGTCTTATTCCCATAGATTTTTGCATCAATGATGGTTTTCAATCAAGTTTTCGATTCCACTACTCTCTATTTACTTAGTATTGATTTATGTATCGATTAAATTTCATTACTTTTTTCTGTGTAACGAAACAATGCGGTTATGTCAACATCTATGTGTAGACCTTCCGTGCATGTGTTCTACAGTTTATTACAATTTGATACCGTTTGGAACTTGTGCATGTGTAGTTAATCCTGTTTTTGTGATTTTTCGCCATAGCTCTTACATAATTTGTGATATTTTTCATTATTTTGGCCACCTTTGTATCTCCGAACAACAGTTAAACGTTCGTTATATCGACTTGAAAAACGAGAAAACTGTACAGTTTCCAGCTTCCTGTCGCTGAAATGACGAGAGTGAGATCAGGATTTTTAAGGTACTTGAGCAAAACTATTTTACGCTGCTGCTGTTATTCCGACTCAATTTTGATAACGTTTTTTAAAAACTGTAGATGTGGCTTGCAAAATGTTAATCCTACACATTTGATTAGTTTTACCCATAATTGAAAATACTTATTGGGTACAAAGTTACAGCCATTTGAAAGTGATGCTATTTGATTCCTTTTATTTTTCCATATAGCTAATAACAGATCGGCTGAAAAGTTCGTATAATTTTCATCGACTGCCTTGAAAAGGGAAAAACCATCAACAGTTACTATTATATAGCGTTATTAGAGCGTTTGAAGGACGAAATTAAAAAAAAACGGCCTCATTTGAAGAAAAAAAAAGTTTTGTTTCATCAAGACAATGCACCGTGTCACAAGTCGATGAAAACCATGCTGAAATTGAACGAATTGGGCCTTGAATTGCTCCCTCATCCACCGTATTCTCCAGATTTGGCCCCCAGTGACTTTTTCCTGTTCTCAGACCTCAAGAGAATGCTCGCTGGTAAAAAATTTAGAAGCAATGAAGAGGTAATCGCTGAAACTGAGGCCTATTTTGAGGCAAAGGACAAATCGTACTACAAAAATGGTATCGAAAAGTTGGATGATCGCTATAATCGCTGTATCGCCTCTGATGGCAATTATGTTGAATAATAAAAACGAATTTTGGCAAAAAATGTGTGTTTCTATTAAACGATACGAACTTTTCAGCCGAACTGTTACGTTTATATTTTGAGGAACGATCGTAGTTTTTGATTGTATATTTGAGGAATCGTAAAGCAATTACGTTCATGAAATATAACTCCATCTACATTCTTCATTCTCGATCTGAAACGCAAAATGTCCCTGTTCTTTTAAATAGATTTGAAAATGTGCGACAAGTGCCGCGGTTCGTATATTCCCTATTGTCACGTCATATGTAAAGATTTATCCATTGCTTGAGTTCTTTATGCCCTAGCCAACAAGTTTTACGATCACCGGCAGTCCTACGCTTATCATCGAGCAAAATCTGTTATTGCTTCTTTTTTATATTTTTTTCTGAAAAGTACATCGCCACCCCCCATGACTTTGCCCGTGTTGATGACAAAGGCAGCCAACATCCCGACAAGTACCGATAGCTATTCGGAACGGGGTTCCTTCAGGGGGAACCATCAAAATCACACATGCTGTTCGATAACAAATCTTTGCTAGGCAATCTTCAACAGAAGCAGCAGCAGCAGCAGCAGCCGTGGCTGTAAAAAAAAACAATCCTGGCCGTGGCAGATTGGTGAAAATTCCGACGGGTTTCGTAAACGACTGCAGGCATCAGTGATTGAAGATGCGTACTCGTCATCATCAGAACTGCTCGTAAATAGCATCCATGCACTTTGTCGACTTTGTCACATCGAACAAGTTTTCAACGTAATTGAGAGATAAGTTCGAGAAAATCTGACGAGCATCGAGAAAATCAGCGTATTTGTTATTATTTGGCGCTTGTTATGTCGCTTCAGTGCCAAATGTGTCTGTCTGATCGCAACATTGATGTCCTGTGATTGTCAGGAAGATACAGGAATCCCTCGTGAAGCTGCCGTTCAATTGCCGTGAAAATAGCAAATAACAACGTGAGATCGAATTGCACCAATTTCTGTGCTAGGGACAAAATATTGCAAGGTAATAAATTGACAGACTGACATTTGACACTCTCTGTTATAGGAGTTTTGTTTTGTACACAAATCTATAATCAGTCTTTCTCTATCTTTACTTGCTATATGCGGTACTAATTTTGCATACCCTGCAATACATCATCGATGATGCAGAGCTTTAGGGGCCATACATACAACCTATCGTTTATTTGTCACTGAATGAAAACTTGTTCCAGTTTCAGAGAGCAGTTTTATTCCGCGCGTCCACTTTCAAAACGAAACCTTTTTGTTAATCCGCTAATGGTACTGGGATACGATGACAAGCTATTCGCAAAATCAAACAAGCCATTGCTGAATGAATTTTTAATTTTAACTCCATCGGATTTTGTACACTAATCGCTTTTACTTGAGAGTGACTTTTTTTTTTCGAGTAAGTGCACAGCCAACAGAAATACATCCCAGAATGAGAAAATAATCTCCAAAAGCACAAACAGCATCTGTGAACATTCATCGTGCTTCGTGACAGTGCTTTTTTTTTCTTCTGACCAGAAACAATGTAAGCTGGTGCGACTTTGGAAAAAATGGTAAAATTTTAATTCAAGATGCATTCGTTGGTATTTATAATTTCAGTTGAATTGAATGTTGGAGGAAATGCAGACCAACATTTTCGAAACAAAGAAAAATGATAAACCAACTCGTCCGGTTCCTTCCATCTGACAGTGCCTTACGCTCTCGGTTAGTTAGCTCGGAAAGAGCACAGCAATCGAGATTAAAAGAATTTACCGGATTAGAACCAGAGATTCTGTCTGCTCGTTGTCAATTTAGCAACGGATTCCCAAACCATATCCCGTTATTCAGTGCCGTTTGCGATATCGTTGTTGTTCCCTTCCATCTCCCTGTGCGAGTCGTTTTGTAATTCAGTCTTAGTGCTTTTCATCTAATGAACTCTTTTTGTCCCGATTCCTGTTGGTACGATTTGTTTATATTCCGAGCATTCGCCACGTCCGGAGGAAATAAACAAGCTGCAACTTTTCAAGTACTTTGTGTTGCTGCGATGGAGAGTATGGTACGAAATACGGGTGCACAAATTTACCAGAATCGCAGAAGGGTTTGAGTTCCATCGGTCAGGACCGAATCAATCACAATCTTCACAATCTGGTCTCTCGTAAAATAGGAAGTGTTTCCAAGAGAACGAAAAAGCACCTATGGCGGTAATCTAAAGAAATCGATAACTGTTTTATGGCGCCAATTTTATTTCGACAATCATTTTATAGTGATTTTTATGTGAGTGTGCTGCTCCGCACTTGAAATCTCACTATTCTTGTACGATATGAGTAGTGCAGTTTATTTTTTGTTATTTTGCTAGAAATGTTGATTGTGATGTGAGTCCTGTGTATGTGTGTAACATTTTTGTGCACTCACTTTCCTCGAAGATGAGTGAATGATTTTCATAAACTTAGATTTAAACGAAATTTTACAAGATTCCAAACACACAATCTAAATTTTTTCTTGATCCGAAGATATAATGGTATAAGTGACGTAAACAACAAATCGCGTTGTGTTATTACCGCTCAATCTTCTCGTGATGGTCATAATGATTGCAACAAAACTAGGCTCGTTTGGAAACTACTATTGATTCATTGAACAGGTTTGGTTGCTTATGGTTCTAGTGATATAAAGCCATAAGTGACGTAAAAGTCAAAACTCATTACCGCTCAATTTTCTAGTTTATAGATTAATCGATATCAATAATTTTAGACTTATTTGAGACCTAAATTGAACTGCGGGTAAACTTCGGAAATCGTATGAGTGCCGTAATCAGCAAATCTTTTTTATTTATTTCTTCACATTCCAAAAAGTTGCTGAATATCGTAGTGAGTTCCTCAATTTGGTCCTTCTGAATGCTAGAAACGAATCCCTACAGCATATTGATAGTTTCTTTTAATAAATTATGCAAATCCGAAATGAAAAAATCGAAATTAAAATTCTATATGCGGCTATTTTTATAGCCGTTAGGACCGCCCATTAGTGAAAAAGCTACAAACGAAATCACGTAAAAAGAAAGCTCCTAACAAAAATTGAATCAGTTTGGATTCTATCGCCACTGCGAGCAGATGTATTTTGTGTCGTTTGCAAAGCTAGTTTCGCTTCCGACAAGAGCGATTACGTCACAGCTGCCAGTCATTTGCATTGGTGAAAAAACAAATAATATAATAATATTGAATAATAATTATCAAATCACAATAGTTTGGGCCCCGGCTCATTGCTCCATTCCAGGCAATGAAAGAGCCGATATTTTAGCCAAACGTGGTGCTAATGATTTGCGATCCAATTCGTAATTTTGCGATCCAATGATTCTCGGTTCAAGTAAAGGCTGTTGCTATCAGTATCAGTATTAGTTTATAGTCTCCTCACACAAAACATTAGATTGAATACCAAGGTTTTGGAGTTATTGGCATTATTCAAGCTCTAACCCGATTAGCGTAACTTCAGAACCATCCTCATTGTGCCGATTGGCATCCTTCTTCTTCTTTGTTTCAATTATAGAGGTTTCACAACCTTAAGGTCATTCGCCTCTTCGGGCCAGAAAAGCTTGCTGACCCTATGAGCGGGGTTGGGATCGAACCCAGGTGGGCTGCGTGTAAGTCATCGACTAACACATCATGCTATGCCCGTCCCCAATTGGCATCCTATTTATTTGGCTTTAAGAAAATGCTGCATAGGTTAATTGGTCGTTATTGTTTGGAAGCTTTCTTGGAATGTTAAATCTCGCCAAGTTCGTCATTTGGTTCGAATTAAAATAACGAGAACGTCAATTTGAAACATTCAAGTGGTTATTTAAAATATTTTTAACTATAATACTAAAATATAAAATTGTGTAGGTGTATTTCATTTGCTGTAGAAAGTTCAATGGAAAGCCCGGAATAACAAAATATCCCATTCCCATTCATTGGAAAATTTAGCATCGCATCTATCCGACATTGCAAATATGAGCCGAAAAACAAATTCGCATAACAGTTCCAATTTCGTGCAGTCCAATTTACTTTGAAGATTCGCCCCCTCCCGGGCCGAAGTGACTGAATCACTTTGTCCTGCAGTGATACGGAATGGACTTTCGGTTTTTTAGTTTTACCGCAGCCCTCCAAAGGCTCGGAAAAAAGTACACTCAATTACGACAAACCCCGTCTGTGGTGGATCAAAAGGATAGGGCGAACTCCGACTCCGTTCGCAATGCTGCCGAGGCTGACTATCTGCAATTTACATCACTTACATGTGTTACCCCGGTGTGGCTGCAATAAAGGTTGCGAAAAAGGGAAAAAATCACTTCTTTGCTCACGTACCAAACGTCCGAATCCGGACTCACAAGCATCCAACTGCCTTCTCTGCAGTAGCAGCAGTTGTTAGCACTCCCATAAATCGCCTGGAGGCGTAAATCTCATATCAATCTGCGAAACTGCTGTTACTGCTCACGGAGGACGATGATGATATGCAAAGGACTAGTAGCCCGGGACCGTACGCGGAAGCTTCGGAAGAAAGAAAAACACAATCCTCGCAAGCCAGCAATTGACCCTTTCAGGGAGCTGACGGCCTGTCCTGGAAAAAACCACTGTGAAAAAATACAAAGAAAATCGGTTTTATCGGTAAAAAACCCTCGAAAATCTACGATATTCTAGAAAACCAACAGATTTCAATAGTGCATTTCGCGGTTACGATTCAAAGGAGAAGTAAGCCCGGCAGAGAAACAGATAAAAACAATCACGGACACTGGATTCGCTGGATGCGGCACGTATGTGAAAAGATTGCCCCTGCAAGGTATGCTGCACCACTTTCACTTCGTTACCGCAGGGGTTGGACTTTCCGTTGCATACGTGTAAAGGGGGCAACTCGTTTTTTTTTGTGTTTTCTCGGCTTCCACATATGCAAACTCAACGAGAGGAGCGTCGGCCTGTTAGGGCTTTGATTGGAAGGAAAGATAAAAGAACTGGCCGAGAGCGAAAAGAAAAAAAATGCTGTTTGTAAAAATGTGACCTATTCTTGATTTGGCTAATTGAGATCGAGTATCCTTGATTGCGGTGCGATGCGGTAGCCATTCGGATTGTTTATTCTAGCCCGGGAGGATACTTTGGATGTAATTTGTAAGTAAATTGATCCGAGGATTACAGTTGAGTTGAATACCAACAATTTCGGGCTTTGTATTAAAAAATCCAAAACGATACGCTCCACGTGCTTTACGAAATTCGACATGCATGTTCCAAATATATTCGAGTTAATTGACAATTTTACTCATTGTCAATTGGAAAAACGCTAAATCGTCATGAAAAATTGCATTCCCGATGAGGTATAAATCAAGCGGCAATCGACCGCCCGTAATTTGTTCGCTGACCGGTTACACTGCTGTGTGAAATCAATTAATCGAATCAAAATTCCATTTTGTCAATTTGACATTGTCAGCAGATTCTCCCACGTGGTAGCACGGGTGAATCCGGCGAGTCGTGAAATCTCTTTGTTCGGTTTTTCAAAAATGATCCGGTATCGAATCAATTAACCCCTTGAACCGCGGGCATTGCGCGGTATTTTCGTACTTTCGCCCGACCACACACCACTCTCGCCCCCGCTTAACCCGTTAGTAGTTAAAAGCACCGGAAATGGCCGGATTTCAATCGTTAAACAAATATTGACGCACCGGCGTTCGTCTGGATGAAGGGTTTTTCACATTTTCTGTGTAGTGCCTCTAATTGATGAAGCAGTTTCCATTTTGGCTCTACCATTATTGCAATTATTTATATTTATATGGCACTTTTTTATTTCGCTTAAACGATTTATTAATGTGCATCAACATCGATCGGGCAAGAAGGCATCGCTAAATGATAAGTGGCCGTCTGCATCCACTTCGACTGCATGGGAAATTCGAACTGTGGAAACATCAAAAATCTGATAATGAAATTACTAAACTGCACCCTTCGGTATTAATCCATGCAAGCTTCATTCGTCGGCGAGTGCGCAAGTGTCACTTTAAATGTTTCATAGGTTCCTTAAACAAAATATTAGGTTGAATACCAAGTTTTTGCCGTTTTTGGATACATCTAAGCTCTAACTTAATTAGTGCAAGTTCTAAGTAAACTTGATTGTATCAATTGGCATCCTATTCCATTGTAAAAATTCGAAAACCTGAGATTTTATCGAGGAATTTCTTTGCCTTTAAAGACTATCCCATGAAGTAAGGACGCACTTTGATTTCGCTGTAAATAATTCACAAGTGTTAGATATTTAAATTTTATTCGATATACTGATAATATTAGACTACAACAACAGAATATTATTCTCAACATTTGCTATTTAGCCATTGTAGACTAGCTGGCACACCTTCTTGCGAACGTTCCTCATTAAATTCCGTACAGACTTCTTAGCGACAAGTTTTGACACTTTTTTCCAATCTGTTTCGAACTGTTGAATGGTTTCGGCTGACGAGACATGTTTCCTAAGATGTTAATGCCCAAAATTCCTCAATTGGTCGAAGTTGTGGGCAATTTGGTGGATTCATGTATTTTTTTTACCATTCTACCGTTGATTTCGAGTAGTGGCAAGAAGCAAGATCTGGCCAGACGACAACAGGATCCTTGTGGCTTCGAATCATGGGTAGAAGTCGTTTTTGTAAACATTCCTTGATGTATATTTCGTTGTTCATTGAAGCAGATGTGATGAAGGGTTTCGAAATCTTAACGCAGCTACAAATTGCTTGCCAGACCAAAGCTTTCTTATCAAATTTTTCGACTTCAATCGATGTCTCGGACTGGTTTAACACTTGCCCTTCTCGCACCGTATAATATTGTGGTCCAGGCAAGGATTTGTAAACGAGTTTCAGGTAGGTTTCGTCGTCAAATTTCCAACAAGAATCGTATTGTACAGCTTTCGAACCCACGGCCTGATCGATGCTTCTAGTTTCGGACTACGTTTTGGTTGTTTCTGCTTCTTATAGGTTAGAAGATTAAAACGTTTTGTCGTGAATACGACTTACTTTACTATGGGGAGCCTTTTGAAAATTTAACATCTGAGAGAGTGATAAGTTTTTGATCGTGAATATAACTTGTTGTATCTAACGTATCAATATAAGTTTTGCTACATGTCATCGGAAATATGATCAGCAATTTACGATAAAATTTTCAGTTGTATGACATAACCAGTGTAATGGTGTGAGTGTAATTGGATTGGATTTCAAAGCTGAATTTCGAAGCTCACTTCCGGATCCAATTTTGAAAACTGAATCCTGAATGCAAATCAGTTTTATAATTCACTTCCAAAATACAGGTTCAGTGATCCGATTGAAAGTACAGTTTATTCGTATTCACGTCATCCGGTTATGTCTCTGACATTACCCACCCGCCTTTTTTTAGCACGAAGAACATTTGACTTCGAAGTGCCCACTTTTTTGGCCACAACCCGAACTGAAACCTTCTTCTTTTGCTCAAACGCCTTCAGTATACGTTTATCCCACTGAGAGTTAGCAGGACCTTTTTTTCGACCCGTTTTCGGTTTTTCCTCAAAGGTATTATCCTCACCGAACTTCCTGATTGCATTTCGCACGGCTTTTTCACTTACTCCTTCCAGTTTTGCTATCTTTCTCAGTGACAGTCCGCGTTCTGTGCACCATTTGTACATTTGTCTGCTGAAAGCTGAAAGAGCAAAGTGTAAACAACGGTACGTAAACTCACATAGAAAAAGACTTCAGTGTATAATTAACTGGGGCCAATTGAAACTTACTGATCCATTATGAAAAAGTTGCTTTGGAAACATACTGGAAGTAAAATCGAACGAAATATGAAGAAATATGGGCAATTTCATAAACAAATCGTTTGCCTATATCCATTTGACTGAGAAAGCCGCATTTTTCCGATAAAACTCCAAAACAATCGATATATACAAACTTATGAAGGAGAAATGGATAAAAATGTTGGGCCAAACGTTTTTACAAGACCTTATGAGGAGGTTCTTGAATTTGAATATGGTATTGAAAATAAAAAAAAGCGAACATAGTAAAACTAATATTTTTGACTTGTTTCCCTAAAAGTTTGGAGATAATCAGTTGAATGGTTGAATTTTGTCGAACATTTTCTTGGAATGCAATTTGAGTCAGTGCCAACGTTGGCAGGTATACCGATTTATAGGCTTTTAAACCGACTTTGAACTTTATACCGTAATATGTTCTCGTGCAATAGCGAAATACCGGCAAATTCCTTTTTTTGCTCTGATCGAAATATCGCAGTGTTTGAGGATTAACGTATCGGTGTCAGATGGCAGGAGTTTATTAATTATGAAATCCTTCCTTCTTCTCACGACATACTTCGAAACGACACCTGTACTAGTATATTGTTGTGCTCTACATCAATACTTTTATTAGTGTTCTACATCAATACTTTTATTAGTTTCGAATGTAGCTTAAACACTTTTGACCTGCAATTCGAGTCAGTATTTGAATGAAAAGACAAATCAATAGAGGTCATCTAGATAAAATCCTGTACTCATGGATCCAAATTCCGGTTCCGGAATTCTAGGGTAAAGTGTGTAAAAACTTTTATACCATTACTTAGAGGAGCGAAAGAAAATGCGAAGAAAAAATTCTAAACTGACCCCAAAAATACTCCATTCGATAGTCATTATAAGTAGACTGCCAACCAAACTGATTTCGGCTATCCTGATTGCCAGATTACGATTCCGGAGGCCCACTTTTGTCAGCGCTGATTGGACAAATTTTCACAAACTTAGGTTTTAATGGAAGGTCCTGTGGTCTTGTACGGAATTTCTGAATTTCATCCGCATCTGTTTCCGGATATATAGGGTAAAGTGTGTTAAAAATTTTATACCATCACTTAAAGAGACGAAACAGAAAACGTGAAAACCTACTCCAATCGGTAGTCATTATCAGTAAACGGTCAACTAAACCGTTTCTAGTTAATCTTTTAAGAATCGAAAAAAAACTATTTTGAAGAATACCACAGTATTATAAATAATAGTTTATTTGATATGAGAAAGACATCATTACACCACTAGGTGGATTAAAATAGGTTTTTTCTATTAAAAACAAAGTCCTGTGGATAAAGAAATTTCTTAATATCCAACATTCCAAGGTTCATAGGGTTGTCAACGAACGAAAATTCACAATTTTTTGAAAATGTAGAACATTAATTGCCTGAAATACGAGTCAACAGTGGTATAACGTTGTTAGATTCATGCCCTTTAAATGAGCATAGGGGTCGCATTGAAAACTCCACAATCTAGTGCACATTTCGAAAAAATCTTGTGATTTTACATCTTTTGAGATGCACATAAATGGAGCGTCGTATTTCACACAAATTTATATTCAAGAACATTTTAAAATGTGTGATTTGAAAATTACATGGCTTGAAATCTAATGAAACAAAAAACAGAAGGATCAATAGCAACAACGAGACCCAGAAACATTAGATCACAATCCACGTCAGTTTATCGACTGAACCACAGAAGCCCTTATCTGCCTGATGAATAATTGATAAATATAAATCCAAATAGCGGTACTTGGTAGACGAGTGAAAATTACATTCCAAATGTGTAGAATTCTGTACGAAAGGAATATTGTGTCATTTGAATAATTAAGTTATAATTCATAACGGGTGGCAACTAAAATTTTGGAATTTCTTTCTCAAGCTGTCAAAAAAAAGACAAACATACTTGGAGAAGATCTGATTTATTGAAATTAAAGATACGTTGTTCATTGTTGAAAAAAATTAGTGAACATTTGAAAACGGTCCGTAATCGGATGTTTGGCGAAGCTTCCGTTCGATGTCGGAACAGGAGCGTTGTACGGCCTTCATGTCAACTTTGCGAATGCATCTCTTGATTGTACCAATCAACTGTTAGCAATTCGTGGCTCTCCAGTTATTTTTGTACACCAAGAAGCTCAAAACCTCGAAGAAATCTTCGATTAGGCGACACTGAGGTAGATTTATCGGGTTGTGGTTTTTGGGTACAAATGAGATCGAATGGGTATTCAGGAACGATTGTGTTTTTTTGGCGTAATGCGATGACGCTTTATCCGGCCAAAACACGTATCGTCCATCAGCATGATGTTTTTGAAAAAACGGGATCATAACTTTCTACAAACATTTCTTCTGATACACATCTTGATTGATTGCCAAACCAGAGGGCTTGAACCATGGCTTAGGAATGCCTTTCTCGGAAATGACAATGTACAGTATCACTTTCTGTTCGAACTAATGTTAAACTAATATTTTATGTTCGGATGTGCAGTAGAACTATCCGTTGAATAGTATCGATCGTTTGCAGGAATCTGCGTCTTCGAAAGAGGGAAGTAACGAGAAAGAGAACGAAGTCCTTTTGGGTCCATAATTTTGGCTGGTCTTCCACTACCTTCCTTACGAGCAGTTGTTGGGCATTTTAGGATATTGTAAACTGTCGAAGCCGCAACATTTTTGCTTTTAAAATGTTGTACCGTATACTCGTTTGTTGTTGAGCATACAGGCCTCGAAAAAATTCCAAAATTTTAGTTGCCACCCGTTTTTGTTTTCTATGTGATTTTCGATCTCGTTTTGCCTCGCTTGTTGTCCAAATCAGAGCTTATAATTGTCACGCATACTCAATGAAAGAACCCATTCCAACAGTCTCATTTTCAATGTTTTACTGTCTCATTCGTAAATGACCGACACCAGAACAAAAGAAAAGTGACGAAGCATTCTCGTTTCTCATCGAAAAAATGAGAGAGTATAATTGCCAACGTCACTCTCTCCTCTATGACAAGACGAAACCAAACTAACGTCTTCAGGGAGCATCAGCAGAATTTCAATTCTCATTCTTTCATCGATGTATTGAAAATCGGTGACGCTTGGCTATAAAAAGTAACTAAAATATGGCAAATCGAAGTAATTACATCCCAGAACCTCTTTGGAAACCAAAACTACTACAAATTCGAGCACCAACAGGTAAAAGTTATTGTAAAAACTTTTTCTGTCATTTTCGATTCTCACAGCTTCGGTTGAATATTGGCACTGAATACTATGAGATTTTCACTGAAAACTGCAAATGACTGGAAGGGCAAATGAAAGAAAAAACAATTTTGAAACCACTGTCACGCTTATGTCATTGACTGGACATGGATTTCGTTCTCATAGTTTGCAAGCGAAGCTGAAAGTGACAGTAGTTTCTTGTCATTTTCGTCTGTTTTTTAGGTAATGAGAATGACTTTTATTAGCACTGGTCCAAATGATTTTACAATTATTTTTCTAAAGTTATTTCTTTTTCGTTCGTTGAAAACCCTACGCACCTTGAAAAAGCTTAAGATCGCGATTTTTTATCGCTTACACACCAGAAATATAGGAGATTTGAAACAGTATCGAGATAAAAACAGTTACAGTATTTCTAAAAATGAAAATCGCACCGGAAAGAAAATGCAGAACATCCTGTTGATGACAATCATTCTTTCGTTACAAAAACAGCAAACTATTTCCAATCGAATATTTTTTGATGAAAATGAAATTTATGGCCGTTGACTGTCAGCATATCCCTTCTCATACATTTTACTTTTGTTCCTAGAATTCATCGACAATTGAATAACCGTACCTAGTCCCTTGAAGTTTTGCTTGC
Source organism: Malaya genurostris (assembly GCF_030247185.1). Lineage (NCBI taxonomy): Eukaryota > Metazoa > Arthropoda > Insecta > Diptera > Culicidae > Malaya > Malaya genurostris. The sequence goes on from NC_080570.1 coordinate 132,769,393, forward strand.
TCAGTTTGTAGTGTCAAGTAGTCTACCTCTTTCATTGTTTTCGCTGTGGGTAGTGAGTAAGTGGGAATGATTAGTCATAGACATCAACTCGATAACACAAAACTCACTCCGGCCATAATGATAAATAGAGGGTGGCGGCTCTCATTTAAATTTTCAATTATAACCAGCAAGTTAAAATCGATAACTTGGACTGTTTGAAATGTATTGAGATGTGTCTCGAAATAATCAAAATAAAAGCTGAACAATTATTTTATGTTTATTTTGTAATTGATATTTCAGTTATCATGATTGTTTTATCTTTCATCCATTGTCTTGAAACAATTCGAATGTTTACATGAACCTCACTTGAAGGCCGCTCTCTCATTCAATTGCGAGAGATATTTTGGTATTTCAAGAGATAAACTATAACAGTGGTTAAACTGAGCTTCGGTAGAGAGAGAATCGAATGAAGGACGGTATGATGCCCATTCGATGCGACTGCGAAGTGTGTGTGTTAGAATGTCAATTGGTCAAACTTAGATTAATCTGTGAACCTGGCATCAAGGATGGCTTTTATCGTATCAAAGATTGCTCACTCTTCCACGATTGAATCAGTGCCATCAAAGAGAAACGGAAATCATCGCAACAACAAAAAAAAAAAACCGGCATGGTACATTTAACATAGAATAGACACCAGTGCGAGAGCGAATTTCTCTCGGTGATCCGTCTGCGTGCTGCTGTGGGGATTCTCTCTGAAGCAACAAACGGTCGCATATTCTCGTTTCGCGATCCGATTCTGTATGGGCAGTGGATAATTGCGATAGAATCATTTTACTATTGCCGCTTATTCTAACTAAATGCATATAAACTTTGTATAATTTGTGTCTATGAAAATGTATGTGAATGCTCCACATAAGGGTTTTTAAATATTGCAACCTAGTATGAGAATCATCAAGTCGAATCATCGATTCAATTTACTGCGATAATTGTCAACTTGAGATTCTCTCTTGGTAAATTCCACATAGCGGTGATCATTATTAGACTGAATTTTTTTTAAGGGCCATGAAATACTCAGAGTATGAAGTGGAGTGAAGAAATGTAGAAAAATTCTCTCGAGGTTCATGCATTGAGAGACTCGAATTCTTGTAGCATCTTCTATTGGATTGAAAATGTTGTGTACAATATAGAGCAGCATCTGTCAAATTTTCAGCAATCACCAACACTGCCTGGCATCTTTATGCATGTACTGCTAACGACGTACAAAGCCAATATTATTTGCGAAACATTTTGTAATTTTCTTCTAGAATGTACATTGCAGGAACAGCAAAATATTCCTCCTCCAAATGAAACTGAAATCTAGAACCGAATGTATGATTCTGTATCTGAAGCTGAATTGTGAACCTGAATTTTGATACGTCAACGCAGAAACCATCGAGCTGGGCACACTGCCGACCTCAAAGATGAGTTGAGCAACGCACCGTCTATACGCGATTTGTCATCATATGACAAATGTCAATCGATAGCAGTGGGAAACGTCACCGGCAAAACCACGTTTTATCACGTAGAATTTCTTTTCTATTCGGACGTTCAAGTGATCGGTCGCTGAAATTATAAAGTTAAAGTGAATTAAAATTGTACTTACCTGGAATACCTGGAAGAAAAATGTAAGAATAGCTGAAAAATTAAAAGAAATTGTTGAATTATTGAAAATTTTCGTAAAATAGTTTACAGTAAATTAATCCGGTAGGACGAGCAGAAAATACTACTGCGAGTAGGAAACCGTAATTGTAAGTTTATAAAGATTTATGAGTTCATTATGTTAATTGGAATTAATTTCAGTTGAAGCTCTATTAAACAAGATTGCTATCAAACGGTGTTTCTGTTTGCGTCCGACAACTTCGACAGGAACTGAGTTTTATGTCGTTTTTCATTGATTCCACTCGCTCGGTGCCAGTGTTTTGCCCTGACAGTTGATCAATGAAACGGTTTTGTAGAGTTTGGTTTGCATGCTTGCTGCTCTGAAAAGAAAACGGGTGCAAAATAGTTGCCCGCGAACTGCCCCGAAAGTGCATTTTTTTCGTGCGGTGCAAATCAATGAAACACAGTGCACCTGTTTTGCCCGACAGCACGAAAAATGCACGAATCGAGCAAAACACTCCACGAGTGTTCTCAATGAAAAACGACATTAGTTACTCCTTTGTCAACTGCGCAGGCCTTAATGAACAAAATACATCAAGTGTTAACCGTTTATACAGGGTCCGGCACTCGAAGTGTAACCAATTAAAAAGGCCATAAATTCAGTTTGGAAAATTACTTTTACTTAATTCAAAGTACAAAATGTGTAAAAATAATACAAAATTCAGAATCAATTCACTTTTGCTCGATATGACCACCTTTTGCCTTGACTTGATGACTTGAGAGAGCGAAGGAGTTGCTTCGTTTGGCCGAAAGCGGTCAATTTCCGAACATTGTATTTTCTGACGAGAAAATTTTTCCAATTGAGCAATTCGTAAACTCTCAAAACGATAGGGTTTACTTGACCGACCGTTCATACGAGAATTTGAGTCATCGATTGGCCACCAGGAGGCAGCACCCGCAACAGATAATGGTTTGGGCCGCTATAACCGCAGATGGGCGCTCTCCAATCGTTTTCATCGAGCCTGGCGTCAAGGTAAATGCGACATATTATCGGGAAAGTATTCTGGAGGTTGCTTTGAAGCCGTGGGCAGACAAACATTTCGGTGGCAGACCATGAACGTTTCATCAGGACTCGGCACCGTCTCACAAAGCTCGAGTGAACCAAGAATGGCTGAAAAACAACGTTCCGAACTTCATCACGTCCACACAATGGCTCTCGAATTCACCAGATGCGAATCCAATGGATTATTCTCTTTGGGCCATTTTGGAGAGCAAAGTCCGAACTAAAAGATACACCAGTCTCGAGGCGCTGAAAAAAGTTATTGTCCGCGAGTGGGCCAAAATACCTGCAAGTCACATTCGGCCAAACGAAGCAACTCCTTCGCTCTCTCAAGTCATCAAGTCAAGGCAAAAGGTGGTCATATCGAGCAAAAGTAAATTGATTCTGAATTTTGTATTATTTTTACACATTTTGTACTTTGAATTAAGTAAAAGTAATTTTCCAAACTGAGTTTATGGCCTTTTTAATTGGTTACACTTCGAGTGCCGGACCCTGTACATACCCAGTAGGCAACGCAGAACTTACTTCATTTTTTAACGTAACTTTAAATTATATTCATTCATTCATTCATCGTAGAAATGAAATGTCGCTTACTGCTTCAAAATCGTCGACGCGGGTAAAAGAAAAAGAAACACGCTTCGTGAGTTTTACTCTTTAATACATTTTAGCAAATTTTAATTCTAAATTATGTCATACAACTAAATCCAATTTTATCATGAAATGCATGAAATATTTCCAATGGCAAGCAGCAGAAATTATGTTGATAGGTTAGAAATTTCATGAACTAAAATGCGAATTTGTGCCGCATCCACCATATTTGTCAGATTTAGTCCCCAGTGACTATTTTATGTTCTACGATTTAAAGGAGGAGCTTGCTGGAAAGAGATTTGCATCGAATGATGAAGTCATCGCTGAAACTGAAATGTTTGAAAAATGAAAAAGAAAAGGTTGCCCAAGAGTGCAGTGAAAACGTTGGAACGCCATTGGGACAGGTGCAAAATCAAACCATTTTAGTTTTTATTTAGTAATAACCATCATTAGAAGGGTACTTGATAATTAAAATCGATTCTTAGTCTACTTGCACACGCAGGATATTACATGAACTGATAGTATTACTTAGATAGACAATTTTGATTAAAAACAAAAATAGTGGATTCCATTAGGACATAACAAAAGTCGATTTCCGTGCACTAGAGAATAACTGCGAAAATGTTCCGCCCAGAAGGAAACCCATCAATCACCGTGCAGCTCCATAATGGCCTCAATAACAGCGCTTTACGGCCACCTAATAAACACATTACGGAACAGATTAATGGTCCTAGCTGGCAGTAGTGGAACGAATTCCGATTGCAGCATTATCGTGTCCGGATCTGGTGAAGGAAAATTCTTTCCTGATATATCTATGATGACATTCATCCGCTCATCCGGCCCCGGGGGCAGTCACGACAACTAGCCAATATAATAGATTCGAAGAAAGAACAGCTACAATAGTCAATTTAATTAATTTTATTAGTGTCCATTTTGAGGTGGCTACTTCCTGGTGAAGGGAACCAAAAGGGTGAGTTTGGGGGCAGCAGGCATTTCCTAGATGCCCGTCAGACTGATAGTAGCTCTTAGAAGGCGAAACCACCGGCGCACCGTGCATGACGAGTGCTGAACAAAGGAAATTCCTTCCCGGTGCATTGTTGAGTGGGAGGCCAAAGTGTAGCATAATAGTACCATATAGCACATAAAAAATGATGTGTCACGCGATCTCCATCACATAACTTTAGTGCCAGTAACAACGGCAGTAACAGGGACGTCAGGCAAATTGTTGATAAGAATCTGTTTTCTTTGTGGGTTGTTGTGCTGAAACCAATATGGGTGTATTTCAGTGTGGACATTCAGGTGTCATAAATTTGAAGAATTATGTGTTTTATTTTTTGTTGTTGTCAGTAGAGTGAGGATTTAATTGAACTTCGTAAATAATTTGGTAACAGAGAAGCGTCGCGATGGGTTTTCGGGAGACGAGTACTTTTTGAGGAAAATGTTTGGGCAAACGGGTTTTGAAACCAACTGCAGTGCAATTTTACAACAACATCATCGAATGGTGCCATGTTCTACAAATCAGATTTCATCTAAAACATTTATATTTCAAAGTTGCTTATCAAGCAAAAAATCAGAATTCACTTACATCGAGTAAAGAAATTTCCGAAATTAAATTCGACCATTTCGAAAGAAGAAACATTTGCATAACAATACAGATTACAGTGCCTGCCATGCTCTGTCAGATCACCGATGGCCAATTTGTTTTTTCTCCCTACTTCCAAGATAGCCTTCCTGATTCAACAAAACAACGGAAACTCCAACCAGAGAGCCGAGAAAGTGGGACCCGAAAATAAAAAATATTTTATTGCAAACAATTTTTGTCACTGCACCGCACCTTTCCTTCCCTTCCATTCTAATTCACAATTTCCATCGGAACAGAAACGAAGTCGTATTGTCTTCTTCCTGTTCTGTTCGACGCGACGAAACGATTAGGATGGGAGGGTCTTGACCGAAGCTCGCTGCTCCGCTTATCGGTGTTATTATTTATAATTTACGAATTTTCACAATTTATTGACACTATTATAAACACAATTTGCATAGATTTGCATACTAATAATAGCTGCAGATTTTTTTTTTCTCTTTCTCGTTTCCTCTCCGTCGACGTCCGTCTGTCAGCATGTTTTAATCAAATTTTTAGCCGCATTGTAGCAACTGACTGCCGCGGTTCTGTCCCCTAATCGGTGCTGGTACGAACGGTCGTCAAGCGCGGTACCGCGGCGGAGGGTGAAATGCGAAACACCCGTAGCAAAACGCACTGTTTTCTTCCTAATTGATTGTGATAGTTTGACATTGTAATCAATTTTCGGTGGTTTTGAGGTTCCGTCTCAGTCAGGAACATCAGTTTAAAAAAATAAAATAAAATCCATCCACCCCAGGAGCAAACTCGATAACACCACCTCAAACACGGTTGGATCAAGCGGAAAAATCAAGTGCAAGCGCGCTCAGTTGCCACCCTTATCCTACGTAGGATGACTTCAATGACAGACAGTTTCAATCACGTATCAAACTCGCATCTGGTGCCTTCTGTCGGTTCATGTCATCGTTGTTACAATTACAGACGGCCCCTTCTGAAATCTTCCGGATTGGATGGAATTATAGAAAATTGATCTCCTGTACGACGCACGTACTGTCACCGAATTTATGTAATCCTATGCTGCAGTCATATGTTCGAATTAACCCACCGATTAACCCTTTGAGACTAACACTTTGATGGGTAGTAGAAAATGTTGTATCAAAGTATCGACGAATTATATTTTCCTGTTTACATCCGGTTGCGAGATGATCCCAGTCTCCAAAAATGGGAGACACGTGTATTCATAATTCATCCCCTCACTACATTCATTCAGAGTAATAAATAATCACATGTGGATAATTCTTCTAATGTTTAGCGAAATGGGCTAAGAGTTAAGACAGTTTTCTGTTTCTACACACCTCGACAAATCGTGTAAACTTATATTTTCTGGGACCGATATTTCAATCATTTAACGAATTAGGTTCTTATGGATTTACGTCACCTAATTTCACATTTTTTTTGTCGTGAATACGACTAACTTTACTATGGGGTGCCTTTTCAAAATTCACCCTCTGAGAGAGTGATAAGTTTTTGATCGTGATTATCTATTGTTGTATCTAATGAATCAACATAATTCTTGCGACATACCATCGGAAATATGATCACAATTTTATGATAAAATTTTCAGTTTTGTGACATAGTCTCAAATAATTCAAAAGTAAACTTTTCTGAAATGTTTGGTATAAACGAGTATCAAAGAGGATAATTCATAAGGCGCGTTCACCTTTCTCGTATTTTTAAAGCTCATAGCTCAGTGATCTGTGAAAGGATTTATATAATCTAACTACCAATAGAATCGAAATTTTTCAATTTAAACGTGTATAGCAAAAGCATTGAAGTATTTCAATAGTACACTATTGAAAAACCTGTCTCATTTGATCCATGTCAACACCAGCCAATCAGAACGCGTTCTAAGGAAAAGAACAAAATATCTGCTGCTGTACAACAAATCGTCCGGGAAAAATGTTCCGAAAAGTGGTGAATATCGCAGTGAGTTCCTCAATTTGGTCCTTGTGAATGCTAGAAACGAATCCCTACAACATATTGATAGTTTCTTTCAATGAATTATGCAAATCCGAAATGAAATAATCGACATTAAAATTCTGTATGCGGCTATTTTTATAGCCGTTAGGACCGCCCATTAGTGAAAAAGCTACAAACGAAATCAGGTAAAAACAAACCTCTCAACAAAAATTGGATCAGTATGGATTCTTTCGCCACTGCGAGCAGATGTGTTTTGTGTCGCCTGCACAGCTAGTTTCGCTTTCGTCAAGAGCGATTACGTCACAGCTGCCAGTCATTAGCATTGGTGAAAAAACAACGGTGGAGAGCATTGCACAAAATCATGGCTCTAAAAGTTTTCTGAAGAACTGTTAGGATTTGTTGTTCGCAAATCGAAGGTAAATATCCTCAGTTTAGTGCAAATCAAGAACAGTTTGGTTAGATTTGTGCATATTTCGCTGTGTGAAACTCACAGTAAACGAGATCAAGTAAAGCCTTCTTTGTTTTTGCGAAAAATGTTCCAGAGTTTAATGTCGTAGAGAATTACGCAATTTGACCTTTCTGAATGCTAGAAACGAGTCCCTTCAGCATATTGATATTAAGCAAATCTGAAATGAAATAATCAACATTAAAATTCTGAATGCGGCTATTTTTATAGCCGTTAGGACCGCCCATTAGTGATAAAGCTACAAACGAAATCAGGTAGAAACAAGCCTCTCAACAAAAAGTGAAGCCTTCTTTGTTTTTGCGAAAATAGTGCAAAGGGGAATGCTTGCATAATTCATACAATTGATCAACTAATTGATATTCGGAAGTGTTAAGGAACATGTCAGTTGTTTTCGTATTCACGACATCCAGTTATGTCTCTAACATTACCCACCCGCCTTTTTTTTCTGTGTAGTTCATCGATTGTGATCACATACCGACATATGAAACTTTCGCAGCTCATCTGGGCAGTTCGTAACGTGGTCCATGTAAAATTACGCCAAATCCATGTAAAATTACTCCATATCTAATGCACACAAACGAAATGCAATGTTTTGCGTAGTTTTAAACGAGAGGTAAAATTCACCAGTACGATTAGAATTTTACAGGGACGATCGTAATTTCACAGGAATGATAGCAAAAACCTTAGGCATCATGTATTTTCTGCCAAGTTTATCCGAAAAAAGTTGAAAGAAAAGAAAATTAAGAATTTTAACATATGTCAGGTGAAACATTTTTAAATTGGTTTGACATTCATCCAGATTATTATTATTATTATTATTATTATTATTATTATTATTATTATTATTATTATAATTATTATTATTATTATTTTTTATTTAGGACCTTCTAACGTTACGTCATTCGGGTCCATCAACTCAGTATTTACATTTCATTTTCAAAATAACATTTCATGGTTTTCTACTAACCTTATATTTTTAAATACAATTATATAAAGAGATGTTTTTCAAGAATGTTAAAAGTTTCTTTGCCCTATCTTTGTCATCACATAATGCTTCTCTGATGTTGGCTGGTACGTCCGCAGCTCTTCTTTCGCCTTCCAGACCTGGGCAGTCCTGAATTATATGCTTTATCGACAGTCTTGCCTTACACCAACTGCATTTCGGTGGGTCTATCTTGTCAAGAATATGGCTATGCGTCAACTGTGAATGTCCGATTCTCAGTCTCGCCAACACGACGTCATCCCTTCTAAGGCCGGTAAATGCTGCTTCAAACGGTAGTATTGTGTTTTTCACTTCTCTGTGCTTGTTATTTGTTACGGTATCCCACTTTAACTGCCATTTTATAGAAACATGTTGTTTTATAATATTTTTCATTTCTTTAAACTCAATCATTGAGCCAGGATGAACTGGTTCCAGTAATGCCTTTTTTGCCTCAACGTCAGCTCGTTCATTCCCAGCAATATTGGCATGACCAGGGACCCAACAGAAGGTTAATGCTGATCCATTGCCTATCACTCTATCATACAGGTTCACCATCTCGTCCCTCCATACACTGTTTATTTTACGATTCTCCAATGTTTCGATAGCGCTAAGTGAATCGGTACATATCAAGTAAGCTCCAACTTCATCCTTTTCAGTTAAACATAATACTGCTTCTCTTATCGCTAGATATTCGGCCTGATAAATGCTACTCAAATCCTTTATTCTCTTGCGTATAACTGTATCTTCGCAAATGACACTAAATCTTGTGCGCCCTCCTTTCTTGGAGCCGTCCGTGTAGATGACGCGGTAAATGGAATATTTGGAGCTTAATGTTTCTAGAAAACTTTTTGATAGTTCGTTGTGGGCTGCTCCTTTCCGGGTTTCCGTCAATAGGCTCTTATCGGTTGAAATCGGTGATCGTCGAGTAAAGATGCTTAATGGTGGTAACCTTACATTGATATTGGCTAGGACTTTCTGCCCCCGGTGCATTGCGTTGTAGGGCACTGCTGGTCTCGGTAAGTTCCATAGTTCTCCAGAGCTGCTATCGTATGTATCCTCCGAAGCTGATGACGTGTCGCCTGGAACTAGTTGTTCTCTCTGGGCTGTCTTTCTCACTGCAAAAATCGCTACTCGTTGTTCGAAGGTCTGGAACTCCCGTTTCCGCATATATACTCTCTGCAGGGCTTGTATGGAATGCCCCGCAAACTGCTCTTAATCCAGCGTTGTGGACAATGGCTAGCTGCTTCATAGTTTGATCGTTGACAGCTGAAACTATGGGTGCTGCATACAACATTTTTTCTAGTACTGTTGCTCGATATAACTTCAGTAATGTTTTACGATCACCTCCCCAATTTCTGGTCACTACGCTTCGTAAAAACTGGATTCGTTGCTGACAGCATGCCTTTACCTCTTCGAAATGTGCCTTGAATGACAGGTGGCAATTTTTATTATTATTATTATTATTATTATTATTAATATTATTATTAATGTTATTATTACTATTATTATTATTATTATTGTTATTATTATTTTTATTATTATTATTATTATTATTATTATTATTATTATTATTATTATTATTATTATTATTATTATTATTATTATTATTATTATTATTATTATTATTATTATTATTATAATTATTATTATACTTTGTTCTCTTTCTCAGAACGCGTTCTGATTGGCTGATGTTGACGTGGGTCAAATGAGACAGGTTTTTCTATATTGTACTATTGAAATACTTCAATGCTTTTGCTGTACACGTTTAAGTTAAAAAATTTCGATTCTACTGGTAACACATGGATCAATAAGTCCCGAGACTAAAGCAGAGATGGCGCTCTGCCCCCTTTGCTTGAAACGGGTCAAAATTTTAAGTCGATCCGACCAGAAACAGCTGAGTTATCGAGGTTGGAGTAAATTCGTTTTGTAGTTTGTTTAAAAAATGGATAAAACCGAGTTTCGTGTTTTGAAGAAACATTGTTTTTAATGGGTAAAAACACCGTGCAAGTGAAACAATGGATTGAGAAATGTTATCCGGACTCTTGTCCATCAAAAGCAACGATTTGTCGGTGGTTCGCCGAGTTTAAACGTGGTCATACCGACACAAATGACGCGGAACGCTCGGGTAGACCTGTGGAAGTCGTTACACCGGAAAATGTGAGTGAAATGACAATAATTATAATGAAAGATCGTAAAGTGAAGCTCCGTGAGATTGCTGAGATGACACAGAATCATATGAAAGTGTATTTATTATCCTTCATGAAAAATTGAGCACGAAAAAGGTTTTTTCCAAGTGGGTGCCGCGATTGCTTTCGATGGAACAAAAACACCCTGCCACAAGCCGATAAAAACAATGGCGAAATTGAACGAATTGAGCTTTGATCTGCTTCCCCACCCCCTATACTCGCCAGATTTAGCCCACAGTGACTACTGGCTCTTTGCTGATCTTGAAAAAAATGCTCCAGGGAAATAGATTTGGCTCAAATGAGGAGGTCATCGCTGAAACTGAAGCTTATTTTGAAGCGAAAGATAATTTTTTTATAAACATGGTATTAAAAAATAGGAAAAACGTTGGAACCATTGTATCACCCTAAAAGGTGATTGTGTTGATGAATAAAAAAAAATTTTGCAAAAAAAAAGTTGTTTCCATTGTTAGTCTCGGGACTTATTGATCCATGTGTTAGTTAGATTATATAAATCCTTTCACAGATCACTGAGCTATGAGCTTTAAAAATACGAGAAAGGTGAACGCGCCTTATGAATTATCCTCTTTGATACTCGTTTATACCAAACATTTCAGTAAAGTTTAATTTTGAATTATTTGAGATTATGTCACGCAACTGAAAATAATTATCATAAAATTGTAATCATATTTCCGATGGCAGGTAGCAAAAATTGTGTTGATTCGTTAGATACAACAAGAGATATTCACGATCAAAAACTTATCACTCTCTCAGAGGGTAAATTTTGAAAAGGCACCCCATAGTAAAGTAAGTCGTATTCACGACAAAAGGTTAACACTAGATATATTTCGTTCATTCCAGCCTGCGCAGTTGACTGAACAGGAAGTAAAGTAAGTGCATCATTCCGGTTGGTTCAGGTCCAGAGCTCAGTTCCAGTTCTAGTATCAAGAATTCAGTTCATCATTGAAGCGGGACGTTTGCAGAGCCAGTTTCACTTCAAACAAAAGCAATTGCGTCATCCTGCTGCTGGTCGTTTGCATTGGAGCAGAATCCCGGCTTAGAATCATACAAAATCAACCCTTCTAATTGATGCTTTATTCATTATTGTCTACGTAGTTGACTTGTTGAGTCCAGATAAGAATCCAAGTACCAAAATTCTGGAACTGTAATCGAATTTCAAAACTTGATTCTAAGCCGGGATTTTGGATCCAAGATCAGGATTGATTCGAGACCTGGCCTTTGGATCTGAATTTTGAAATTGAATTCTGGAACCGTGGTTCAGATCAGAATTCAGTTCAGAAAATCCAGGCCGGAATTCAGATTTAAAATATAGTTTCAGAATTCAAGTTCAGAAAACTTTGAAATTCTGTATTCTTCAGACCGAAATCCGGGAACAGAACTTAGATCCAAAGTTAAGTTGTATTTCATTAATTGAGTTCTACACTTCATTCCAGAGTCCGGGTTCGGAGTTCTAGACCATTTGGTCACTAATTTGTCACTTGAGCGTTGAATAGAATAATTTCACTGGAATAATGATTGTATAGTGGAATTGAATGGTGTTAAAATATTATTCTACTATAATTTGGTTCCAAGGTTCAGTTCTACAATTCTAGAAATATAACTGAACTTAGGAACTACATTCGGAAGATCTTTGAACAAAGTTCTGGATCTTCTAAGCAAAATTATGGATCTGAATTTGAAAACGAAATCCTAGATCGGAATTGTGTAACTAAATTTCAGCGGATCAGAGTCCAGGTCCAGAGTTCAGTGCTAGGATTCAGGTTCAGAATTCAGAGCCGAAAAAGAATCCACAACACAGGTTAAGTGATAAGTTTAACTATTCAGAATTCAAGCTAGCATCGAAATTGAATTTCAGAATTCTACTCTAGCATTCGGATCAAAAATTCGGTTCCTGAATTCTAGTTAAAGAATTCAGAATCTTTATCGTTATAAAAACTGAACGATTCATTTTGTTTGTATTCACGTCATCCAGTTATGTCTCTGACATTACCTACCCGCCTTTTTGATAGGTAAGGTAAGGTAAGTAAGACTAACCATAAATCGTAAAAGCTTTATAAACTATTAACTTTAACTTTGCAATAGAAGTTCGATTGATTGATATATGATTCGAATTGCAAATTTTACCATTCTCAGATTAAAACGAAAAGGGTTAAAAGTGGTGACGAAAACGCATGGACAGAAAATTAATAACTAGTTCCTATACCAATACACAGCTCAATTTATAAGTGTCAAACGATTTTTTTAGTTTCCTTTTTTTGAGGAAAGTAACCGTAAATTGAACGGATTGGAGTAATATGTAACGTAAATAAATTCTGATATTGTAAAGTTGCAGAATTGTTTAAGCATTTCTTGAGATTGATGAATGGTGAAGTCTCTCTTTTCCTAAATTTCACCCCCATCCAGCTCAGCTCCAGAAGTCATTTCATATACGAAAACCATTAGTTAGAGTGACATCTGATCTTTCTCTGTTCGGTAGACTAATGACTATGACAGTACTATTGCCCAATTTTCTGCGGTATTGCTTCTTAGAGTCGGAGCAAAGATAATGTATCCGATTTTTTTACAATTTGTTGATTGAAAGTAACTTGCTTCTTTCAGGCTTGGTACCCCGCGTAGCTTTTTTAGGCTTGGTATTAGGAGTGCTAAGTAAGCATAATTCCATTTCTTGTGATATTAGTTGTCACACTCTTAGACCTAAGATGGCATTTCGGCCGTTTTAATTTGAAGGTTGCAGTTTCTCAAATTCGTTTGTTGGATAGAATAATACTGCCGATGTTAATTATTTCTGTTTAGAACATCATGAACTGTCTAAGTTCCAGACTGAGCAATTTCCAGTGAGCGAAGTTGAATTCAATTTCCAAAATATAATGATTATTATAAAATCGTATCAAATAAAAACTTCAACTATGTAATTTTTCATTCGATTCTTTTTCGACGCCACGATTTCAGACGCGTTGATACAACTTGGTACTCAAAATACTGACGATCGACTCACTAGCAAACTATCATTATCCTCAGAAAACCATAATAAATATCTTTTTCGATCTATCGATGGTATTCTGGCCGTCAGGACATCTGCAAGTTAATCATTTATTCTATTGCCGTTGAAATGTTATCTACGGAAAGAACACATATGTATTTAGGCGCTTGCCTTTTTATCGACCAGGCATTTCATTACAAGCCTGGAAATCATCACAAGCTACATATCATCAATCAAACTAATTAGTTAAGCAGTTGCCCGGTGCGGTGCGATTGTTGTTCCCATCGTTAGTGGATATACCGTAAGGCGTTTCGAAATTCGTTCTAAAGATTATGTTGAATTTCTGTATTACCGATAGTGTTAAATTCACCCTTAGAATAGCATAGAACAACCAATCAAAATCAATGAACACAGCTTTCGTGCTACGAGTTTCTTTCAGATCGGATTTGATTCAGCCAGAACCGTTTATCACCCACCCCTCCGACGTTCAGCAATCGAGACAACCACTCACTTCGTCGGTTAATTAAGCACACTTTCCGGGAACCTCTTTTTCGCTCAAATCAACCGGCCATCCGCAGTCATTCAATTCGACGAGCTTTGCCGGGTTCCAATCCAAATAAATGGTCATCCTCGTTGATAATCAGCAAACCGGCAGTGACAACCAGACCGGCGATTCATACCGTCTGCTGGGTCGCAGATCAGATTCCCCTTGGGAAGGCCCGTTAGTCCCTTGTCATTAAGAAAAACCCTTTCCAGCGTCTCTCCAGCAATTATTCCTGGCAATGGCCAATCGTTAATGAATAGCACAGGTCACCTCGGACACATCAGGACGAGAAAGTAAATAACCGCCAGCCGTCCAGCAGCATCGCATCGGCTCGGTTCGGCCGTGTCATTATTGTGTGCCTAATCTTCTCCGGTGTATCATCTCCGGCTCTGGATTGAGTTGCCGCAGACGGGATGGATGGTGGGGAAAAGGGCATCTGGATTTGCCAAATGTTTGCGCAGGAGATTATATTTGCATCCGTTGTCGGTCACACTCGCAGACTCGTGAATGAGAAACACACATTTACGTCCCAGGAACGGGTTGCTAAAATTACCGTAACGACACGTAGCTGTGTGCGTGTGGTCATTACACTCCCCGAAGCCGGACATTTCCATTTGAATGCAGAGTAGAGCCTTTAGCAAATATTGACTGTTGCTTTGGAAGTGGGCCTTAATTATCGTTTAACACCCTCACTGCTTCGAAGCATTATTGACTCTTTGATAAGCGGAGGAGCCGTGCAAGCAATGATTGCAATCCTACATTAAAACCCGGCTGAACTTAAATAAGTGTTCTTTGTGTAATATTGATATCATATGAAAAGCCGTCATTAGTTGATATAATATCTGTCACGTTTGATATTCTTAGAACTACTATTCCGTTTGTTGTTTGCATTCATTGATTAAATCTTTGATGTGTTGTGTAATGTAATATATATCGAAATTTCTAGATAGATATCAATGATGGTATCCCAGTGGAAATTCATAGTTGAAAGCTCCTAATGAGAAGTTAACAAATCGGATCGCTATCGAGATATGATCTAGATGAGCCAATCTAACGAACAAAAGGCGCCAGTAAGTCCGCAATTATTGTCAAACGTCAACGATCTCGAGCGCTGTCGTATTCGACCCCCGGTAAGGAAATTACATTTGAGCATAACGAGGACGGGTATAACGCGATGGGTAAGACGATGCCAATCCATCTGAGATCCATTCCCAATCCCAAACATAGGAACAGAAAGCTTTTCAGACCCGACGAGGCAAGTGACTTTAAGGCTAGAACCTCTATAATCGAAACAAAATGAAAATTTAGCATACGACAGATCCAACTGAACAAAACTAACAGTGCAATATACATACAATTTTTTTTTAGTTTTAGTACAATGTTTATGTTGTTTGCCACCATTTCTAAAAGGCTCTACAATAATTAGTCCAAAACAATACAGAACTGATGTGTTTCTGGATGACTGATAGTAGCCATTTCTCCAAAATTCGTTAGACGATGATAAAAATCATCAGTTTTACGAATTTTTACCAGAAATATCGCTCAACAAAATAAATTCAACTGTTTTCAATGATAAAAAGCATCATTCGAACAACATTTTGTATTTTTTCGTGGAAAAATATTGAGAAATCAGTCGGTGAAGAGGTATTTTTGAAGACGCTTCTTAAAAATCATGATTTGCGGAGTCCACTGTATCTCAGCGCAGACTAATCAGAAATGAACAAATGAACGCAGCATAGTTAGAGTAGAAGTTTTTCTAGACCCTAACGTTTCTGTTTGATTTTCGTTAATTTTTGGTGGTTGTTCAAAGTGAAAACTACGATTTTTCACGAAAAAATCCGCCATTTTGTAGCTGTTAAACCTCTCCAAAGTAACAAACAACGAAAAAGAAAACGTTGTGGTCTGATTTTTATACACTAAGGTCTCTTTTTACACGGGGGTTACGTACCGTGTTAAAAAAATCCGTGTAAAAGAAAACCCTGTTAATTCCGGAATCCGTGTAAAAAAAACCGTGTATAAAAAAACCGTGCGAAAGTAAACCGTGTAAAAAGAGACCTTAGTGTATGTAGAAAGTGTGTGCAAAATTTGATAAAAATTGGTGCAGTAGTTTTGAATGATGATGGACACGGAATTTCAAAACCTGTTGTTGAGAAAACGAGTCCAAAGTTTTTGTCTATAAAATCATTTGAAAAAAATTAGTATTCCAGGGAGCCCGTAGGGTCTAACATTTCAAAAAAATCATATTTTTTCATTTAGGGGTTTGGTACCTCAAGTGTACCGTTTTGTGCTAAAGTGCACATGACTAGTTTTTATTTTTACGTTTCGCATTCATCTCATCAGTGCGTCAGCAGTTTTTTTTTCATATGTTTTCTTCTATAATTTATTATAACGAAACATTTCAAGAATGTTTTGTCAAGTTTTGAAGTCAATCGAAGTAGAAGTCTTCGGCCTGTGCGACGAGCTCTTGCTTCTTCGTAGAATGAGATATCCATAGATAAAGGTCCATAACTTCCAGAATTTCGTTCCAATAGGCTTAAAAATTTCACAGAATATTCATGAAATGTTGTACTATAAGAAAATAATAAATGATTTTTCTAATGCGTTAGACCCTACCCGCCCCTGAAAGTGAAGCTTTTAAACGTTGTTCGATGCAGACCCGTGCTAAAAAAACTTCTAAACTTTTTTTGTTGAGATAGAGATAGTTTATAGAGGTTTTAACCGTAAGATCATTTGCCTCTTCGTGCAGAAAAACTTTCTGACCCTATGTGCGGTGTTGGAAATCGAACCCAGGTGGGCTGCGTGAAAGGCATCGACTACCCCATCACGCTATACCAGTCCCCGTTAAATTTATTTGTATACGCTGAAATGGGAAATTCAGTCTCACCCACCTTATTTGCCAATCGTCAATCTGGTAGATGATGCTACAAGAACTCGTTGTCTCTCAATGCATGTACCGTGAGAGAATTTTTCTACATTTCTTCGCTCAACTTCATACTCTGAGTATTTCACGGCCCTTACAAAAATAGATACAGTTTTGCAATGATTGGTGCTGTGTGGAATTTACCAAGACAGCAGCGCAAATTGACAATTATCACAGAAAATCGAATCGATGATTCGACTTGATAATTCTCATACTAGGTTACAATATTTCAAAGCATTCACAGACATTTTCATAGACACAACTTTTACAAAGGTTATATGCACATAGTTAGAATAAGCGGCAATAGTAAAATGATTATGATCAAGCGAATGGGCTTGAGATGACGGAATACGAAGGTTTACTCAACGGCCTTCAGCCTCAACCAAAATTTGGTTGTCATCACGTTCACAACACACCTCTGTATCACAATCGCGGTTGGACTGTGTGCACTAATGCATTTTGCTTCCCCACTTTCTGCCTGGAAAGTGCAGGGCAAGCCACTGAGCATTCGAATTATGCAACACTCCGGAAAGATTCTAAGTCCCAAAGAATGTTCGGATGTTCGATTTACCGAATCAAACTACCGGTGCAGACTAGCAATTTTATTGCGCGCGACGAAAAGACGATGTGTATCGTTTCAATCTGGTTTATTACTCTCTCGATTGTAGGATTCTTAACTCCTTTTATTGGCCTGATCTATTGTTCTCTAAAGTACATATATACTGGCCTTGATTTGCTATCAAATCATTGTATCTCGCTTACGCATGTGATGAAATTGTCGTACTATTTTAGCTTATTAGATTTTACAAATTTTAGATTGCTTTCAAATTAATTAGGGTAAGTAGTGTATTGTGATCTAGGTTTTACAATAAATTCAATAAATTCAATTACACATCAATAAATTTAAATTCAATTTTAAATACTAGAATTCAAATGAGTTATTTGTTTTTGCGCTAACAGATTATATCGCAATTATCTACTACCCATATGGAATCGGATCGCAAAACGACAATGAGCGACCGTTTGTTGCTCCCCACAGCAGCGAGTTAACTTTTGATTCTCAGACAGGTCATCGCGAGAAATTCGCTCTCGCACTGGTGTCCATTCTATGTTCAATGAACCATGCCGGGTTTTTGTTGCTGAGATGATATCCGTCTCTCTTTGATGGCACTGATTGAATCGTGCGAAGAGTGGCTAGAGAGCGTTCTTTGATTCGATAAAAGCCAACCTTGTTTGCCGGACATTTTTCCATTCAGTTACAATTTGCTATGATGTCCTACGCAACTATTGTCAATTAGTTACTCGTACGCTAAATTTTTGTTTCGAGTGTTCAGGAAGCAGTTTTTGTTTCTTCCGCATATGGAACATTCTTTTATGCGTTTTGCATTCTCATAGAGACAGTGCGTGTGTGTATGTTTGTATGTTATCAAAAATATCCACTTACTTTTCTCAGAGATGACTGATTTTCACAAATTTAGATTCAAATGAAGGATCCTTGAATTTCATTTGGATTCGATGTTCGGTTCCAGAGTTATAGGGTAGTATGTGAAAATTAAATATAAAATGTGCACTCAATTTTCTCGGAAGTTTGTTAACCCATCTTCAACAACAAATTCAAACGAAAGGTCTTGAAATTATTTCGGAACTAGAATCTAGGAATGCAGTAGCAATGAAACTAGGAATGCAGGTGCAATGAGCAGAAAATTTTCAATTTCTTGCGTATTTTTTCACAAACGATAGCAAAACAAAAATAAATCTCATAAAACTGACTTATAAATTCTTCTAGTTTACAGAACTTATTAGTTTGTTGACATATAAACTTAACTCGGCACTAATAATTCACCATTTCCTGTTCCGGAAGCACCGAAGTTAGTAAAGAAAAATTCCAAAAGTAGAACATACTACGATTTCTCAGCGATGCTTAAACCTATTTTCACAAATCTTGATTTTCAATTTAGCTCATATTGTCTCAAAAATTTCCGTTTCCGCAGTTACAGGGCAAGCTATCAAACTTTCAAAGCTTTCAAACCGCCATATAAAATGACGATACAAAACCAGTACGCACCGGTACGCGGTGGCACGCAAAAAGAAAACACAACTCGACTTCACAAACAATTTCACACAGCGGGCTTGGTTCAATTTCGTGCACGCTATAAGGAAAATAAAAACCAGCACCTTAGCCGATTACTTACTCACTTTACTGAGATATAGCGTGATCTATTTTCACACATTTAGGTTCAAATAAAAGGTCTTATGATCCCATACAAAGCTCTAGAATTTCATCCGAATACAACTTTCGGTTCCGGAATTACATAGTGAAGAGTGTTAAAAAATGCTAAGCAGAAGAAGCAACGCACCGAAAGCAACGAAAGTAGTGTTTAAATACTTCAAAATGAAACTCAGACAATTCCCTCAGAGATGGTTTGGCCGATTTTCATGAACTTAGGTTTAAGTAGAAGGTCTTATATTCCCATATCGTAATATTGATCGATTAATCGAGTAATCGATTAATAACCCAGATAATCGAGTAATATTTAATCGAATAGCTTAAAACTAATATTCGATTATTGAGCTAATCGAATAATTAAAAACCCTTCTTAATCCACCTAGTGGTGTGATAATGCCTTTCTCTTCTTTCATAACAGTCTCATGAAAATATGTTTCATACTTTTATTAAATAAATTTGGATACTAATTTTGACACCAATTGATTCAGATTGATTCGAGTAGTTCACAAAAGCATGCTTCAGTGTTTATGTCACACAGTCAGCATCATTTTTCCAAACTAGTGCTTGACATTTGTGTTGCCTATTTGTAATCAGTGATGCTAATCTAAAACCAGCAATTCTAATACCTTTCTATAGAGAAAGGCAAAACCCTTCTCAGTCCACTTAGTGGAATTTTCATATATCTTGAAAAATCACCACAGGGGGAAGTACATGAAATTTTCGTAATCGAAAAAAAAAAATTTTGATGCCAAAAGGCTTAGAATTGCATGAAACGTCGAGATTTAGTGTCATCTAGGAATTTTTTTTTTCAAAAATCGACTTTTTGGGACTTAGAAAAATATCAAAAATTTTCTAAGCCCTAGAAAGTTGATTTTTCTAAAAAAATTTTTTTTGAGATGACACTAAATTTTGATGTTTCATGCAGTTTTAAGAGTTTCGGCATCAAAAAAAATTTTCGATTTTGGAAATTTCATGTACTTTCCCCTATGGTGCTTTTTCAAAATCGAAAATTGTCAAACCTTTACCACCGGGCAGCACCCCTTACGCATGTCCGATTTAGGTCAAATTTTGCATGAAGGCTTTTTTCGAGGTGCTTAAACTTTTGAGCACTAGAACTTAACGAATATAAAGGTGATCCCAAAATTTTGGCACCCTTATATATATATAAGAGCGGTAAAAATCAAGGTGTTTTGTCGGCTACGTCACTTATACCATCATATATCTGGAACCAAAAGTCACAGCCATTTGATCTTCGAACTTGATCAATGGTTCGACAGTTGCTTTCAAACGAACCCAAGTTTTTTAAAATCGGTTCAGCCATCTCTGAGAAATTTGAGCGCGTTCTAATATCTTCGAAAAGTGCACACACACACACACACACACAGACATTTTCCGATCTTGTCGAACTGAGTCGAATGGTATATAACACTATGGGTCTCCGAGGCTCCGTTCGAAAGTCGGTTTTTCCAGCAATTCAAATACCTTTCTATAGAGAAAGGCAAAAATCCCATAGTAATAATCGAATGAATAATCGAGTAATCGATTGATAACCCAGATAATCGAATAAATTTTAATCGATTAGTATCAAAATTATACTCGATTATTGAATAATCGAGTAATTTGAAATTTCCAACATCCCTATTCCCAAATAATTCCTGAATTACATCTGGTGTTTTGATTCGTAGACTTGACAAGGTTTAGGTAGATTAAAACAGGTTTTTAAGCGTATACAACTGTGCTTTTTGCCTTTCTCTATAGAAAGGTATTAGAATTGCTGGAAAAACCGACCTTCGAACGGTGCCTCGGAGACCCATAGTGTTATATACAATTCGACTCAGTTCGACGAGATCGGAAAATGTCTGTGTGTGTGTTTGTTTATTTGTTTATTTGTTTATTTGTTTATTTGTTTATTTGTTTATTTGTTTATTTGTTTATTTGTTTATTTGTTTATTTGTTTATTTGTTTATTTGTTTATTTGTTTATTTGTTTATTTGTTTATTTGTTTATTTGTTTATTTGTTTATTTGTTTATTTGTTTATTTGTTTATTTGTTTATTTGTTTATTTGTTTATTTGTTTATTTGTTTATTTGTTTATTTGTTTATTTGTTTATTTGTTTATTTGTTTATTTGTTTATTTGTTTATTTGTTTATTTGTTTATTTGTTTATTTGTTTATTTGTTTATTTGTTTATTTGTTTATTTGTTTATTTGTTTATTTGTTTATTTGTTTATTTGTTTATTTGTTTATTTGTTTATTTGTTTATTTGTTTATTTGTTTATTTGTTTATTTGTTTATTTGTTTATTTGTTTATTTGTTTATTTGTTTATTTGTTTATTTGTTTATTTGTTTATTTGTTTATTTGTTTATTTGTTTATTTGTTTATTTGTTTATTTGTTTATTTGTTTATTTGTTTATTTGTTTATTTGTTTATTTGTTTATTTGTTTATTTGTTTATTTGTTTATTTGTTTATTTGTTTATTTGTTTATTTGTTTATTTGTTTATTTGTTTATTTGTTTATTTGTTTATTTGTTTATTTGTTTATTTGTTTATTTGTTTATTTGTTTATTTGTTTATTTGTTTATTTGTTTATTTGTTTATTTGTTTATTTGTTTATTTGTTTATTTGTTTATTTGTTTATTTGTTTATTTGTTTATTTGTTTATTTGTTTATTTGTTTATTTGTTTATTTGTTCATTTGTTTATTCGTTTATTTGTTTATTTGTTTATTTGTTTATTTGTTTATTTGTTTATTTGTTTATTTGTTTATTTGTTTATTTGTTTATTTGTTTATTTGTTTATTTGTTTATTTGTTTATTTGTTTATTTGTTTATTTGTTTATTTGTTTATTTGTTTATTTGTTTATTTGTTTATTTGTTTATTTGTTTATTTGTTTATTTGTTTATTTGTTTATTTGTTTATTTGTTTATTTGTTTATTTGTTTATTTGTTTATTTGTTTATTTGTTTATTTGTTTATTTGTTTATTTGTTTATTTGTTTATTTGTTTATTTGTTTATTTGTTTATTTGTTTATTTGTTCATTTGTTTATTTGTTCATTTGTTTATTTGTTTATTTGTTTATTTGTTTATTTGTTTATTTGTTTATTTGTTTATTTGTTTATTTGTTTATTTGTTTATTTGTTTATTTGTTTATTTGTTTATTTGTTTATTTGTTTATTTGTTTATTTGTTCATTTGTTTATTTGTTTATTTGTTTATTTGTTTATTTGTTTATTTGTTTATTTGTTTATTTGTTTATTTGTTTATTTGTTTATTTGTTTATTTGTTTATTTGTTTATTTGTTTATTTGTTTATTTGTTTATTTGTTTATTTGTTTATTTGTTTATTTGTTTATTTGTTTATTTGTTTATTTGTTTATTTGTTTATTTGTTTATTTGTTTATTTGTTTATTTGTTTATTTGTTTATTTGTTTATTTGTTTATTTGTTTATTTGTTTATTTGTTTATTTGTTTATTTGTTTATTTGTTTATTTGTTTATTTGTTTATTTGTTTATTTGTTTATTTGTTTATTTGTTTATTTGTTTATTTGTTTATTTGTTTATTTGTTTATTTGTTTATTTGTTTATTTGTTTATTTGTTTATTTGTTTATTTGTTTATTTGTTTATTTGTTTATTTGTTTATTTGTTTATTTGTTTATTTGTTTATTTGTTTATTTGTTTATTTGTTTATTTGTTTATTTGTTTATTTGTTTATTTGTTTATTTGTTTATTTGTTTATTTGTTTATTTGTTTATTTGTTTATTTGTTTATTTGTTTATTTGTTTATTTGTTTATTTGTTTATTTGTTTATTTGTTTATTTGTTTATTTGTTTATTTGTTTATTTGTTTATTTGTTTATTTGTTTATTTGTTTATTTGTTTATTTGTTTATTTATTTATTTGTTTATTTGTTTATTTGTTTATTTGTTTATTTGTTTATTTGTTTATTTGTTTATTTGTTTATTTGTTTATTTGTTTATTTGTTTATTTGTTTATTTGTTTATTTGTTTATTTGTTTATTTGTTTATTTGTTTATTTGTTTATTTGTTTATTTGTTTATTTGTTTATTTGTTTATTTGTTTATTTGTTTATTTGTTTATTTGTGTATTTGCTAATTTGTTTATTTGTTTATTTGTTTATTTGTTTATTTGTTTATTTGTTTATTTGTTTATTTGTTTATTTGTTTATTTGTTTATTTGTTTATTTGTTTATTTGTTTATTTGTTTATTTGTTTATTTGTTTATTTGTTTATTTGTTTATTTGTTTATTTGTTTATTTGTTTATTTGTTTATTTGTTTATTTGTTTATTTGTTTATTTGTTTATTTGTTTATTTGTTTATTTGTTTATTTGTTTATTTGTTTATTTGTTTATTTGTTTATTTGTTTATTTGTTTATTTGTTTATTTGTTTATTTGTTTATTTGTTTATTTGTTTATTTGTTTATTTGTTTATTTGTTTATTTGTTTATTTGTTTATTTGTTTATTTGTTTATTTGTTTATTTGTTTATTTGTTTATTTGTTTATTTGTTTATTTGTTTATTTGTTTATTTGTTTATTTGTTTATTTGTTTATTTGTTTATTTGTTTATTTGTTTATTTGTTTATTTGTTTATTTGTTTATTTGTTTATTTGTTTATTTGTTTATTTGTTTATTTGTTTATTTGTTTATTTGTTTATTTGTTTATTTGTTTATTTGTTTATTTGTTTATTTGTTTATTTGTTTATTTGTTTATTTGTTTATTTGTTTATTTGTTTATTTGTTTATTTGTTTATTTGTTTATTTGTTTATTTGTTTATTTGTTTATTTGTTTATTTGTTTATTTGTTTATTTGTTTATTTGTTTATTTGTTTATTTGTTTATTTGTTTATTTGTTTATTTGTTTATTTGTTTATTTGTTTATTTGTTTATTTGTTTATTTGTTTATTTGTTTATTTGTTTATTTGTTTATTTGTTTATTTGTTTATTTGTTTATTTGTTTATTTGTTTATTTGTTTATTTGTTTATTTGTTTATTTGTTTATTTGTTTATTTGTTTATTTGTTTATTTATAGCCTGGAAAAGCACCCTGCAGCTGAAATTTTTTAAACCTCTTTTTCCAACAGGCATAAAACCTTCTCGTCTTTTGTGTCAGCAGATTACAAATATCCAACAGATACATTTTTTTTTGCTCTGCATACAAAAGTTACCCGACGTTTTGAACTATCGTAATGGATACACTTTTCATCTTCAGTAGCAATTCGATAGAAAAACATTTTCCTTAATACCTTTGCTTCAATTCATACGGCACTCAATTGCCAACCTTTAAGATCATTCCCATTGATTTTAAACGTTGTCAAATGACTAACTTCGAGTGATATTGCAAGTTCTTCTTGCGATTGTGACGGGTCTAGAACGGGCAATTCCTCCAATTCTTCACCTTTAAATTTTGGTGGCGCCCCGGATCGTTATTCAAACAACTCCCCGAAAAAACAATTTGTTCACCAAAAAAGCTCGAAATTTTTATTAGGAAAAAAGTATTGTCGTGTACGTTTCAGCTAATTGACACATCATGATTCTGAAACTGTATGACTGTAGCTTTTCATCACATAATAGAAAAGATAAACCACTGGAATAGCGATAAAGTTACGCCATCTGTAAAAAACGGCACGAACTAATTCATACACCAAAAAAAGATAACTTTTTTTTCGTCATTTGTTGCTTTGAAATATTTGTTTCACGTTAAAAGGCGTTTTGAAGGTTTATTCTCTCATCTTCAGGTTAAAATAATTACTAGACGGAAAACGTTTGCAGTCATTTTCGCCTGACGCTAACCTCTTGAACCTTCGAAACGTTGGCGATTAACGTAAAGTAAATATTTTTACAAAGAACAAAAAAATAATTTTTAAAATTATTTAGATTCACTTCTAACAATTGTCTTTGTCAAGTTAACAATATAATAAAAAATAAAATCTTTGACATAGTTTAAAATACCTGTATATGTAAGGGGTTAGCCTAATTCTGTGCAAGAGTCGTGTCCATCACAAGGCTTAGGGTGGCGAAATGGTGGAGTGTAGGCACGGATTGCATAAGAACGCAGGTTCGAGTCCTGTCTCTGAGCTTATATTTTTCCAAAAAATTTTCTTTTCTGTGAGTTTCTCATACATGTTTCCACTTAGTCATTGCTAAAACTGAAGTAACAATTTTGTTTTTTTTTGCAGATCCTGTACCAACCCCGGACGCTACAGTTTTGTAATTATTAAACATTTGCATAATTTGAATCAAGATTGTCACTGAAAAAACCTTACCTCCAGTAGCAAAGGAACAGATTCGTCGTAAAAAATTGAAGAAACAATTTCAAACACGGAACTCATACCGAGCACCTGTTAATTATCAGCACGTCCAGCGGACACGGGCGTCTCCATGACTAATTTTTAATTGAGGCCTTCCGGTACGAGCTGCCAGAAGGTTGCTGTTTTTTTCACAATTTATCATTGAATAAAATATATCCCACCAACCCTTTTTGTGTCTGTTTTTTTTTTCTGAATATGCTGTTCAATTCCTCCTAAGAGGGGGGCAATTGCGAAAAGGTCGGACACAACATATGTTGGCACATTTGTTTCGATCGAAATCGAAAAGCCAGTGATAAGGACGACGGGTTTGAATGTCATTTCCGAAAAGGGGGTTTTGAAAGTTGGGAATAAATTGCGGAATCAAGTCATCGCTTATAGTTATCATTCAAATTGGGAGGAATGCTTGCGTAGTCTGTTGCTGGTAGTTCGTTTGGTTTGATTTTTACTAACATGATCATAAAACAAAAATTACGTTCCACACTAGTGAGTGATTGAATGATGATTTCCTTTTTCCTTTTTCCTTTTTCCTTAGTGTTTATGCATTTGACCTGACCAAATTTTTTTAAGCGTGATATCAAACAGCCAAGTGAGTTCAATTAGCGTTTTGTTTCTATTTGGCCATGTCCATATGTCATTTGCAAATTGGGCATCTGTTGAGTTTTCGATTTGTTTTTTTTTGTTCATTTTTTATTGTATCGTTTGACACGACCTTCAATCTGTGAAATGTTTATGATTTTACTAAAGGGTCTTTCGACAAGTTCTTTAAATAATTACTTTCAATCAAATGCATTTTATTTTTAAGCGCAAAGTTCTTTAACCAGTGAGTGGGCGTCCGGACTAAGGAAATTGCTTTTCACGATTGGGATTGGTGCTCGAAACGACGCGTTAAAGAAACTACCCGATGTAAGATTTTTATAGTCTGATCCCACAGAAAAGGGAGTGATGTATCAAGTTTGATTCTATCATTGAAATAAAAAAATAAGCAAGCTCATCGTTGATCCATTTTAGCATATAAATCTAGAAAATCACCCGGCCCAAGGGTAAGAGAACTCCTACTCTCCTAACAGAAGTAAAAGAATCCGTTATCAGACTGTGGACTGTCAGACAGGTGTTTGATTTATGTGTAAACCATTAAAAGATGGCAACAAAACATCGCAACTATCCTCATTCATGGCGTAGCAGAAAATGCAGTTTCTATTGTGTACTTTCACAGTCTTTGTCAGCTGTTGGAAACGGAGTTTTTTTTGTTGTGCACCTTCAGCTCCGCACAAAACCAGTCTTGATTTATGGCTTCGAGGTTTCGAATCGCCCCATGCAGCTACAATTTTTATTAGCTTTAATCAGGATTGAACTTTTCCTTATCCTTTTTTTCGTGTTTGGTTAGGTAGTGAATGAATAGTGTGATGCAAGCACAATTTTCCTGCACTCTGGGGAAAACTGAAACTCATTTTCATCGGTCGAATTGAATGCAACCAGTGTGGATGACCTAAGAGCTGCGTGCCAACATTCTTGCATGTCATAGTGAGGAAAGGAGGTGCTATTCATTCATCATAGCAGCAGAAGGAAAATGCATTGGAAAATTTTTCCGCTTCTTTGGAATTTCTCATCGTTGGCATAATAGCTTGATGATTCGTCAGCCAGTCAGGAAATTTGCTCGGACTGAGGTAATTATACTAATAGCTTCCCCTTCGGGTATAGCTAACAGAGAAAGATATTTCTCACATTTCGTTCTTGGAAATATTTTAAGCTCTGAATTTCCGCCTGACAGCATATTGCATTAAGCGGCGTGATCGCACCATGGAACGGTATTCTTGTTACATTTCTTGTTCCAATCCTATGAAAAGATGAATCTTCATCAATCTCAGGAATAGTGCAAAGTAGTCAACTAAAAAGACACCATAATCCTCATTTTGACATTCCAATGTACCGAACCAAGAACGACATATTCTGATCTTATGACAACTCTAAAGAACTTCTCGGAGAAAGTACTCTTAATAACTGTTCGAAATGACCGTTAGAAAGAATTGCTTCAAAAACCACTCGAAAATTCAGCTCGAAATAACTTCGAAAAAAATTACTAGAAAAACTGTTCGAAAAAAATGCTTCAAATGACGGCACGAAATTTCAGCTCAGAAAATGGGTTTGAAAAAAAATTCAACGAACTGTTTTGAAACTGCCCAATGCGAAACTGTTTGAAAAAATGCTCGGAATAGCGCTCGAAAAAACCGCACGATAAATTGCTTCAAAAACTACTTGAAACCCCAGGTCGAAATGCCTTTAAGAAAATTTCTCAAAATACCGCTCGAAAACTAAAAATTCTACTCCAACATCTGATCTAAAAAATACCTCCATTTCTCTCAGCTCAAAAAGCTCTACTTTATTGGGAGAAAGCTCGAAAAGACAACGCGAAAAACTGTCCGAAAAATTTGCACAAAAACCGTTCAAAAAATACTGATCGAAAAAAGTAGTGTAAAAATTACTCGAAATAACTGATGGAAAATATTCGAAAAACTACTCGAAAACTGTTCGAAGAAATGCTTGAAATAATAGTAAAAAAACACGAAAACTATTCCAAAAACTGCTCGAACAAACCAGCTTATTAAACCGTTCGAAGAAAATTTCAAAAAAATATTCAAAAAACTACTAAAGAAACTGATCCCAAGACTAGTCTAAAGAACTTCTCGGAGAAATTACCCGTTAAACTCTTCGAAATAACCGTTAGAAAGAATTGCTCGAAAAACTGCTCCAAAAACCACTCGAAAATCCAGCTGGAAATAACTTTGATAAAATTACTCGAAAAACTGCTCAAAAAACTGGGGTGGCATTATGTATCTCGATTCGACTGAAATTTTATCGAATCGACCACGTTTCGTATTATGGTTCTCGATTCGAAGTCGATCATCGAGCTTCGTTCGACTTCAATCGAAGAAGTATTAGATTATCGATGATGAACTCGATAAGAAATGGTCGAAAGCCTTATTACTATCGACTATGAGTTTTCGAATACGTTTCTTTTTTATTTAGGTAGTTATCGATAACATCTTAGATTTTCGTAAACATATTAGTATTGATAATCTTCATTTTAATGCATTGTTTTGTATATCGTGATATATATATATATATATATATATATATATATATATATATATATATATATATATATATATATATATATATATATATATATATATATATATATATATATATATATATATATATATATATATATATATATATATATTGTGTGTTTGGCATATTAAGTACAAGTCGAACTGTTTAGAAAGCATATTAATTGAAAGCTGCGTGGTGTTTACTTAAAATAACAAAAGTAAGTCGAAACTAACCTATGCCCAGTAACTGTAGTTTGTAATAAAATTTCGGAATCCTGTGGACAGAAAACGTCGCTCAAACGGATTGTAGAAAAAAGCTTATTCGCTCGATAACAATGAGCAAATAATGTTTTTACCCATATATCTAACTCTAGTAAATTGAAAAATTTGTCCAAACACCTTGAAAGTATTTAGAATATGCCAAAAGGCCCGTACCCAGGATTTCGTTTCGGGAGGGGCCCACAAATAAGAAATAACGCATCTAACTAAAGATTCTATATGTGTCTAGTTCTAGGTGTGCCTTTAGTATCTTTTAATTTTTTTTGAGAGTAAGTGCAAGTAATTAGCAATTAAAATTAATACTCACATATTTTTGATTGAACAATGAGACTTTGAAGCAAGAGGCTCTATGTGTCAAAGGGAAGGGTTCGATTTTATATATATTTTTTATCATAACATATAACCCCATAGTTCGGATTCGACATCTGTTTTTGGAAAAACTGAGTGAAGAGTGTTAAAACCTTCAACTTCAAGGGTGTGCTCTTATAAGTGCGACGCAAAAAGGAACAAATATTTTGGAACTATTTAGCAAGCTCTTCTAGTTTTTTTGTTTAAATTTGTTGATTATTTGTCGAACAGAGGAACAAGCCGATTTTCACAAATTTATATGAAGTGCCTTATAATCTCACATGATCCTATTTAATTTCAGACGTGCAGATTTCTTTGTAAATCAGAAGATTTTTAAAATAAGCTGTAGACATGTTTTAGTTGCCAACTTTTCTGTAGATTTTTGATAATCACTTTTTTCGTAGATGTTCGTAAAAACTTACAGACTTTTGAAATTGCCACGGACTTTTATTTTTGTTTGCTAAACAAATTCCGTGCATCATTCTTTATAGAAAACCTAAAGTTTGCAGACATTTTTTCGAGTTTACAGACTTTTTCAACCCTTCGAGGATATATATGAAATTTTTACCTTACATCTCTGGTTTTGATATACAGGGTGATGAGTATTAAAAATTGAAATTCGTCATTGGGAGTGACGATGCAACAACAGAAAAATCTTCTTAGTAGCGGTCAAAAACTCCAAAACGAAATTCACATAAATTTCTCAGAGACGACTAGGATGATGTGCACAAATGTAGGAATGGATTCAAATGAAAGGTTCTATGGTTTCATAGCCTTCTATACTGTTTTAACCGAATCCGGCTTCCGGTTTCGGAACAGGTTCCGGACGTAGCGATGATGTTTTTCTTTTTTCGAGGTAGTCCATGAAAATTATACTGTGACAGACCCAAAGAACCGACTTCATAACCGTTCCGCCCAATTTCAGTCTATTGTCGGTTAATCACTCTGTTCTCTGGTGTATAATAATGGGTCCAGGCTTCGGCAACAGTAACCAATTTGAATCACGAACACGCCTCTGAAGAGTGCTCGCGTTCATCTTTTTAATCTTGAGTATGCAAGTGCGGTGTCCAGCGGCAGAACATCTTTATCATTCGCGGATTCTTGCTGAAACTTATGGAACTTTCTGGTCATCCAGTACCATTTCCTTTAATTTTGACATTGATTTTTGTAATCACAATGCAAGGCCTGCCACTACTGGTTTCTCTCGAAACCTCTATTTCACGGTGTAGTCCTGCAATAGCTCCGAATTATTTATTCAACTTGTACCTCCCAAAAAAAATTGAATAACGAAAATCTTTTTGCTTTTCTCATGTAGACATAGTATGTAATCACTGTGAAAACCGACTTTTGAACCGAGACTCACTAACAATTCGAATAAGTTCGTCGAGATAATCCAAACTAAAACTATTAAAAAACTTAAATTTAGTTAAAGGGTCTTGTGGCCAGCTATGACGTTCCAGAATTTTATCTGGCTCCGACTTCCGGTTCCGAAATTACAAGGTTATTAGCGTTCAAAAATAAGAATATGTGAACTAACTTTTCTCGGAGATGGCGAAACCGATGATCACAAACTTATTATCAAACGAAAGGGCTTAAGATCAAACAGAAAAATTCTGAATTTCATTTAGATCTGACCTCCGGGTCTGAAAATACAGAGTGATAAGCACAAAAAATTCGATTGCAAAACTAAGCTGGCTATTTAAAATTATTCTAATTAGCAGATCTTGTTAGTTAATGGCCAAAAAACTCATTTCTGTTCCCGATTCTGGAAATAGTGATTAAAATCCCAAAGAGGAAATTACTTCCGACTTCCGATTTTGGAATTATACAACTTTTCCAATATGTAGGTCTTCTAAGTTGATGGCCGAACTAAGTGGTTTTTACGATACCGGTTCTCAGATTCCGGTTCAAGAAGAACCGGAAGTAGTGGTCAAATGAATGTATAAATAGTATGTATCAAAACAACCGATGAAGGTGTCAGATTTCGGGAGGGGCCCTTGGGCCCCCCCTCTGGGTACGTGCCTGTTAGCTAAAGCAATATCTCCTAATAAATATGATAAAATACTACAAAGAAATCTGGAAAACCTAAAAGCCTTTGATTAAAACTACACATATGGATGACGTAAATTGTATTAGACTTGAAACAATACATGAAAAATAAAGAATTTTTTTTATTATAATTTCAAAAGTTCATCGATAAATTGTGTACAAGAACACACTTGAAAAAATTCTTTACGTTTTCAAATGGAGTGGAAACGAATCTGCTTCTTGATTTAAATTTCAGAAATGTGTTCATGTTAATTTCGTGCGGCAACTTAAAACCGCAGTATTACAAGCAGTTTGCTTCTTTTCAGTACTTGAACTGAATAAATGTAATCGAAAATACCCAAACAATAATTCAGTTTAATTTTTTTCATGATTGCAATGTATATTTGTTTACCTATGTATGTTATGACCAGAGATGCCAGATATTTTCATAGAAAATCTGTATTGATTCGTATAAAATATCTGTATTTATCTGTATTCGCTAATAAAATAAAATTTCTACAATACAATTATGTTTAAAGGTGTTATTCTAATAGATTATGGTTATAGAGTGGTAGATTAAATTTCATATCGTATATTATATTCATCGACGAAATTTTATAGTTTTTTCCTATCAACAACAATTGTATTATGGTGCCATAAACTTGTCTAATTTGAAAATGTTCACTTCATAAGTTAAGATGGATTTCCAAAATCCAATATGCAACGTCGAGTCAGGTAATACAACTGTCAGTCTGGCAATAATGTTTCATGATGCCAAGACTTGTCTAACTTTTAAGTCCAATTTAGTTACAAATTTTAATATAAATGGATTTCAGTGTTCTTCATTAAATATCAGCACAAAAAATATATATCTTAAAAAGTGATTTGTACGTTGATTCCTAAACGTTTATCTCGTCATTGCAATCAAATACTAATAGATAGCTCAAATACTAATAGATAGTTTAATTTTTTCCTTAATACTTTTGGTGAAATCTGTATAAATCTGTATTAAATTTAAGAAATCTGTAATAAATCTGTACTCTGTGTTAAATCTGTATCCGCATGTAAAAATCTGTATAATACAGATAAATCTGAATAAATGGCATCTCTGATTATGACAGTTCGAGCAGCGTCAGTCGAAATCTAGTACCACATTGTGAGGATCTCGATCACGAGGTCGAAAGCGATACGTAATGCCTCAGTTCAGTCGAATCGACTTCAAAAATAATCGTTTCGAGCAACTCGATTCGAGATGCATAATGTCAGCCCTGCTTGAAAAGACAGCACGAAAACCCAGCTAAGAAAATCCGTTTGAAAAAGTTATTCAACGAAATGCTTTGAATTTGTCTAACAAGAAACTGTTTGAAAAAATGAATGCTCGTAAAAACAGTGCGATAAATTCCATAAAAAATTACTAAAAAAAAAACCAAACCCGAAATAACTGTTAAAAAATTCCAGAATACCGCTCGAAAAATTGCTCTAAATACTATTCGAAAATCCAACTCAAAATAACTTCGAAAAATTTACTCGAAAAGCTGCACGACAAAAAGCTTGAAATGACAGTACGAAACCTCAGCTCAAAAAGTCTGTTTGAAAAAAGTTTTCCAACGAACTACTTTAACAGACCGGCTGAAAAGTTCATATTGTTTCTATGAGAGGGCGCCGCTAGAATTAAATCCATACCATTTTCAGTTAGTACCAACCTTCAAAAGATATGTGAATAAATTTGACAGCTGTCTGATTATTAGTTTGTGAGATATTGCATTTTGAGTGAAGCTACTTTTGTTATTGTGAAAAAAATGGAAAAGAAGGAATTTCGTGTTTTGATGAAACACTACTTTTTGATGAAAAAAAGTGTCGCCGATACCAAAAAATGGCTTGATGAGTGTTATCCAGACTCTGCACTGGGCGAAGCAACAATTCGTAAGTGGTTTGCTAAATTTCGTACTGGTCATATGAGCACCGAAGACGATGAACGCAGTGGACGTCCAAAAGAGGCTGTTTCCGATGAAAACGTGAAAAAATCCACAAAATGATTTTCAATTACCGTAAAGTGAAGTTGATCGAGATAGCTGACACCCTAGAGATATCAAAGGAACGTGTTGGACATATTATTCACGAATATTTGGATATGAGAAAGCTTTGTGCAAAATGGGTGCCGCGTGAGCTCACAATCGATCAAAAACCACAACGAATTGATGATTCTGAGCAGTGTTTGGAGCTGTTATATCGAAGTAAAACCGATTTTTTTCGTCGATATATAACAATGGACGAAACATGGCTCCATCACTTCACTCCGGAGTCCACTCGACAGTCAGCTGAGTGAACTGCGCGCGATGAACCGAACCCAAAGCGTGGAAAGACTCAACAATCGGCCGGTAAGGTTATGGCGTCTGTATTTTGGGATTCGCATGGTATAATATTCATCGACTATCTTGAAAAGGGAAAAACCATCAACAGTGACTATTATATAGCGTTATTAGAGCGTTTGAAGGACGAAATTTCAAAAAAACGGCCTCATTTGAAGAAGAAAAAAGTTTTGTTTCATCAAGACAATGCACCGTGTCACAAGTCGATGAAAACCATGCTGAAATTGAAGCAATGAAGAGGTAAGCTACTAACACAGAAGACGATAGCACCCAGTCGACGCCGTTCTATTGACCAAATGTCATCATAGACGCTCGGGGAGGCATGAGATAGGAACTTGTGAGGACTTAGTTATCTCACCATTTGACGACCATAACAAATACTCCTACAAATGGCTACTAATTTTTTTGCGTGTTCATTGATACGACTAAACACGTTAGGTACTCTTTAGTCACACCCCACATTTCAAAAAAACACTTCATTTCTAACTCTATCAATTACTATTAATAGTTATCTTCTCATAACAAAGAGAAAACGTCGGGCAGACTGAATTAAGAGATAGAAAAATGACATAATACCCATGTTTGTAGATCTATAACGGGTGTTATGGATGAAAACGGCAATATTTTCATTTAATTCAGTCAGTGAGTCACAATATGAAAATTACACTCCTTTTAAATATATCGATGGAACCATACACATTAACCGTAAATAACGTTATGAAGTACTGGTTTCTCTTGTACATTTTTTGTTTCGTAATTCATTGCACCCGTTTTGTTTAGGTACACTAGCGCCGTCCTGAGTTCAGTAGAACACATATGAAACAGGCTCATTTCTTTCAGGTTGTGTATGAGTTGGATAAATCAGCCAGCTTTAATTCAAACAAAGTCTTGACTTTATAATCAACATTTGAATGGAATAGTTTTTTTCGCTGAACTTATTATATGTTGGTGAAAATGTCTGATCACCATGGAATTTACGGCACAAATGAATACGAAATTTTTCAAAGTAGATTTCGTAACTATTTGAACTTGTATGGCCGCAAAAACGTTTTTCGACTGTGACGGTGTTCCGGTTTCGACTCTGGAGATAGGATGTCAAAAACTCCATTGGAACTTGCATCGATTTTTCATGGAATGTTAATGAGTAAGGCATGTTAATGAGTAAGGCATGTTAATGAGTAAGGCATCATTCCGATAGTGATGAAGCTCTGGCTTACTCGACCACAGCTGCATATCGCCAGCCAAACCAAAACAATTTTTGGGAAACTGAGCAATATAAAAAAATATTTCGGGAAGCTGTTTAAAGTCTTTCAGCACAGATGTTTCACACAGATGTTACGACTTGCGAACCCGGGTCTCAGCTGTCACATTCTGTTTTTCATTACGGTTCGGTACAGTTTTCACCTCGAACGAAAAGGTTTGTTTGAAATTTTGATTGTCTAGCCACAGTGCGTAACGAAAGATCTGGTCTTCTCTGCGATATTTGCTTCACTTTTGCGTCCTTCTGGTGGTTCCTGTGGTCCGTTTTTGCTCCGCTACCAACCTTCTTGGCTGTTGTCGAACATGTATCGAAAGATTTTAGAACGGTTTGAACAGTGTTTGCAGGAAAACCAAGAAATTGTTGAAAGTACCCAAATAAACTATCTTTAACATAACAAAACTGTTCGGAAAACGTTTGTCAACAGTCAGGAACCTACAAAATGTCGTTGAAATATGCAGTAGTTTAAAGTTATAGTAAGTTAATTCATCACAAAAACTGACTGGAATGTGATTCTGTGAGTGACGATTTTCAGACTAGTGTTACAAAAATAATAGAATCAACAAAAGTTAGTCTTCCACGTCGTAAGTAACATTATTTACTTACATTAATTCAGGGTGCCTTCAAAACAGCGCAATTTGGCACCAGCAAGATACTTCCTTCATCCGTGCTTGTTAATGTGCATCAACGTCAAAGCAATTCTTGGTGCTTTATTATGCATAACCAACCCGAGGTCTGCTTCAACTGTCGGAACCAAAATGCATTGCACTCGGAAAGTTCCGTAGCTGTCAGACAATGTGCCACTATAAACCAAAAACCCGAAATGAATGGAGTGTCTCGATGAGGATCCTGCTCATACAGCCAAAAGAGACAAACAATTTTATGCTTAATCCGTGGGGCTCCTCTGGATTTCTCGATTGCGCTTTGTGTTTATTTATGGCTTATCTTATCCTTGCCATTCCAGCATGCAGCTCAGCATTGGGAAAATTGCATCCGGTTCTGTATTCCTGTACTCCGTTCGCAGAGGTGCAATGCTCTTCGGGTGCAATAAAGTAGAAAAGCAGAAGCGATTAACGTGTCTCGATTGCGGTTGGGTTGGGATTTCCCGAAAAGCACCCTGGTAGGGGAGAGGGGGTGAAATTTTAATTTCTCCAACCGGGTTTACGAGTCAAATCGTAAATGTAAATGGGTTCCCCCTTTGCGTCAACGTAGGCCGCGGCGTCCACCGGCGTCTATGAATCCGATGATGTGTGGATGAAAATTAATTAAACTTTGCGAGGACAATAGATTCATTACAGTTCAGCAGTGAGGGGCAATATAGTAGAGAAACAGCAACGAAAAAAAAATCCAAACACAACCGGAAGGACTCATTCGATGTACGTGACAAACCAATTTCCATTTGCATCCCTCCGAGGGATCCCCGTCAGTGAACCTTTGTTTTGTTTGAATCGCGCGAACTGCTGCTCCCTTCCGAATGGATGACCACGAGAACGGTGGTCAGTGGTCAAGCTGTCCATCAACGAAAGCAGCAGCAGCATTTTTTCCCATTTTTCACAATTTCCCACCGCCACTTGGTTCGATGTTCCATGCGCCATTCTATTACTGGCTCACACAGTCACGGTCTCCCGACGACGACGATGGGGAGATTGTTTCCAGATGAAATGAGCGTGAAGTACTACTGTCTCCCCACTGACCGGTGGGCACCCGTCCTCTGTAGCGTACTGTAACTGGTGGTAGTGGTGGCGAAATCCCTTATCCCTCCGGGTCGTGCACACTGGTGGAACCGACGGAAAGGTGAAGCATGCTTTATTTTTTCCTGGGCTACTCGTCGAGTGGTCACCGTTGGCACTTCTGGCGATTAGAGAGAAAGAGAGAGAGAGACGCGAGTCACCAAGTCTGGACAATTTGATTGCTTCCAAACGGTCATTTTATTGTTTGAAGGGACGCATGAATAATTGCCGGGAAAAAATTGAGGAACTGTTCCGGGGGTTAGTGTTAAATGGTATGTGAAATCAATTCCATGTATTTTGCATGGACGTTGGAAGTTGCTCCAAGTGTCAAGTTATGAAATCTAAAAAAATATTCTAACCGTATTATTATTCATTACTGAAAAAAGAAATTCAAATTTCGTTGCAAAACTACGAAAAAACTACACTTAGCATCACATGTTTACAATTTTACTCCTACTTCGCATTGTCCGTTGTCTCACATGACAAAAAAAAACTTCTGTACCGTCGTCAACCGACAAACTACGGTTGGTCGGATCCGGTTCGCGAGCGCGAACCGCCATCCCTAATGGGTTTTCCAGCGTTTCCAGTCGTACAACCGTACAAATGATGGATGGAAGAAAAGTCACGGGAGATACTTCGCATCAAGTCGACAGTAGATAAATGAAGATACATACGTTCACATTCCACGTTCTGGCTTTCTATCTGTTTGTCCAGTCTGTCTGCATTAACTGACTGGGGCTTCGGGGCAAATATTTACTATGTAGGACCGACCGACCGACCGGCAATCGTTCTATAGCGCGATAGAAGCACCCGGTGAAAAGTTACATTTCGACTGGTTCCTACAATCAGACTTGGACATGGACGCG
Organism: Malaya genurostris; assembly: GCF_030247185.1. Taxonomy (NCBI): domain Eukaryota; kingdom Metazoa; phylum Arthropoda; class Insecta; order Diptera; family Culicidae; genus Malaya; species Malaya genurostris. Next base: position 132,806,848 of record NC_080570.1, read on the forward strand.
CGCGATTCGCTTGGGCGTTTCAGTGGACCATCACCCCGCACCCAGTGGAAATCGCAACACCGGTCGGTAGTGTGGTTGTGTAGCTGCGGTTCTAATGGGTTCCGGTTCTCAGGTCAAAGTGACTTTTCTCTTGCGAGTTACATGATGTGGAAATTGGAAACCGTATTTATTGAGCAAAGTATGTGTTGTATTGAATTGAAAAGAGGTTTTGATTTCAGGATTCCCGGATAGGTGCACGGTTTTTACTATAGTTTTGTGATTTGTTTGGATAATTTGCTGTTCGAATATATCAGTACCAATGAATTCCAAAATTTTCAACCACAAATAATGATGCACGAATTATGATAATTTATATTGGGAATAAAAACGTTGGGATTTAAAAACTGGAAAAAAAAATTTCCCTCGCAAAATGGCTTAGTTCCTCCAAAAGAAAGCATTCTACAATAACACCAAGCCCAACCAACAATTCTAATGCCTTATGGTTTTGATTATAATTTATAGGAGTTTTATAATTGATTTTTCAATCACTACCTGTTTTATGACAACTATAATAAGTGTCTCTTTTGATAAGTAATATCGTAGTTTTTAAAGCTTCTATAAAATCCTTTACCTAGACTAACAACTGGACTAAAAAGAAAACAATTTGTACTAGACTAAAACCATGCAAACACTCTTAATATTGCTTTCAAACATTTTCTTTAAGGTAGCGCTTCGCCGTGGTCAGGTCGAAGCAAAAAAACTCACTGCTTCCTCTTGCTTTGTCGCCGAAATTTCACCCTAAATTGCAAATTTCTAAAATACTAATCCGATTCACGAAAAATCAAAAACATACGATTGTAGGTAAATGATTTTACTATGCATTTGGCGAAAAATATCAGTTAGAAAGCTTTTCTTTCGCGAGATTTCGTGCGAGTTTTGTTAAAATTTGGTTTTCTTTTTTCCTTTTCTCGCTATAAACAACTCGCATATGTAGGGATGTGCTACGTTTTCAACAAAGCGTCAAAGCTAGTAGCGATGAAAATCATTACTGATTTCTGGTTCTACTGAAACATGAATAGACATTATTTTACAAAGTAGTAAGACTTACTTACATTTTCTACTCATCTATATTCAACGTTTACGCAGAAAGAACGGACAACGAAAACAAAAGAAATGTTGTTAGCGTCTACCGCATGTAGCATTTTGCACACCCCAATGCATGCGTTGACATTGTGTGCGTGCGAAAGAATAAGGAAAAACTCATTTATTTTTATAACTCGCACGAAATCTTTCGATAAAAATGTTTATCAGGCACAATTTTTATACGAATCGATAGAAAAATTAATTATCTAGAATCGTATGTTTTTGGAATTTCCGTTTTCTTCCCCGTTTTCTCACAATTTTGGGTAAAGTGCGTGAAACCCCGGGAAAGGCAACGAACTTCCGTGACCACGGCGAAGCGCTACCTTAAAACATTATTATCTAGTTTTGTGTGTGTGCGTCTTCAATGAATGACAGTTTTACTCAGAGCAAATTTGAGGGTTCTAAAGTCATTTATGACACATTTGTTGTGGGTTATTTGATTTATTGCTTCTTAGGTGGTGTAATTCGCTTTAGTGAAAATTTCATGGCCGCCATTATGATGTTCTTTGCCGTAGGCTTTATTGACATCAAATAAACTTCGAAATGCAAAAACGAGGAAATATGATGGGCTTTCATGATTCATTTTCAGAACATATGCACAAGTTTTAATGCCACAAAATAGTTTTACACAAAAATGACAAAAAATTGTTTTCATAAGTCATGGAGACTTTAGAAAAAATCGTATTTATTTCAAGGCGATTAGTTTTAATTCTTATCTTTATCCATACATTCACGATAAAAATAAAAGCGCATTAAGTTTTTTCGTTCGAAAAAAGCCTTGTAATTCGTAACGGGTGGCAACTAAAATTTTGGAATTTTTTCGAGGCCTGTATGCTCAACAACAAACGAGCTCAGAAAGAACTAAGAGTGTGTATGTGTTAGCTCTCTTTCTCCTCTTTCTGCTAGTATTTTCTGTTTTGTTCACGCTTGCTCAGTTTTGCTCAAAATGCCGTCGAAACAAGAAGCATTTCGCGAGCGCATTGTACAGTTCTACGAACTGCACAGAAATCTCATAGGCAAATAGTATACGGCAGTGTTGGTGATTGTCGAAAATTTGACAGAAGCTGCTATATTGCTATCTATATTGTATACAACATTTTCAATCCAGTAGAAGATGCTACAAGAACTCGAGCCTCTCAATGCATGAACCGCGAAAGAATTTTTCTACATTCCTTCGCTCCACTTCATACTCTGAGTTTTTCACGCCCTTAAAAAAAATTTACAGTCTGATAATGATCGTTGCTGATTCAACTTGATGATTCTCATACTAGGTTGCAATATTTCAAAACCCTTGTGTGGAACATTCACATACATTTTCATAGACACAACTTATATTTACAAAGATTATATGCACATAGTTAGAATAAGCGGCAATAGTGAAATGATTCTATCGCAATTATCAACTGCCTGTATAGAATCGCATCGCGAAACGAGAATAAGCGACCGTTTGTTGCTTCAGAGAGGATCCCCACAGCAGCGTGCTAACCTTTGATTCTCAGAAATATCATCGAGAGAAATTCGCTCTCGCACTGGTGTCGATTCTATGTTAAATGAGCCATGTCGGGTTTTTGTTGTTGCAATGATTTCCAACTCTCTTTGATACGATAAAAGCCATCCTTGGTATACGGTGGAACATTTCAAATGCAAAAATGTTGCGGCTTCGACAGTTTACAATATCCTAAGATGCCCAACAACTGCTCGTAAGGAAGGTAGTGGAAGACCAGCCAAAATTATGGACGCAAAAAGACTTCGTTCTCTTTCTCGTGCCTTCAACAACAAGGATTCACTGAGTCAAAGGGATGCCGCAAAAAAGTTCAACTGTTCTCACCAGTACATCTGCAAAACATTGAAAAGACTCGGAATAAAGTGCCGAAAAAAGAAACGAGCCCCGAGATATACTGACGCACAGATTTCGACGCTGAAGTCCAAATGCCGCTGGTTAATTAAAAATTATTCCGGAAAAAGTTTTGTTTTGGACGACGAAAGTTATTTTCCTCTTTCGAAGACGCAGATTCCCGCAAACGATCGATACTATTCAACGGATGCTGTACGAGGTATGTTAAAAAAATACCCGGAATTCTCATTTTTCTAAAAAAATATTCATTTATTCGTCTACATCTATATGGTCCTCTTCAAAGTAATCCCCCCTAGATATAATACACTTATGCCAGCGTTTTTTCCAGTCTTCGGAACACCCCTGATAGTCACTTTTTGTAATGCTCTGTAGCACTCTCAGTGATTCTGCCTTTATTTCTTCAATCGATGAAAAACGCTGTCCTTTCATGGGTCTCTTCAACTTTGGGAACAGGAAAAAATCACACGGAGCGATATCTGGTGAATAAGGAGGTTGGGGCATGATTAAAGTCTTGTTTTTAGCCAAAAAAATTCAGCAGTTTTGGAACGAATTTTGCTGCCACTCGTTTCATGCCCAAAACATTTGAAAAAAGATGATGGCATGAGCCAACTGATATGCCAACTTCATCAGCAACTTCTCTAATAGTGATTCGACGATCATCCATAATCATTTTTTCCACTTTTCCCACATTTTCATCGATTATTGACGTGCTGGGTCGACCGGAGCGTTCGTCGACTTCAACGTCTTCGCGGCCATCTTGGAAACGCTTATACCACTCTTAAACATTTGTTTTTTTAATAGCAGACTCACCGTAGGCTCTCTTTAACATTTCGCATACTTGGTTACACTTTATTTCATTTTTCACGCAAAATTTAATACAAATTCTTTGACTCTTCAATTCTTCCATTGTTTAAACTAACAAAAATCGCCGAGCTAAAAAAAAACACGTCTACACCAGCCGCTACAAGACAGAATGTAAACAATGAATACAGCTGAAAATTTCACCATACATTAGGGACATATGTACCAACACAATAAAAAAAAATTTTTACCACCGGACTCTCCAGACGCGCGCAATTAAAAAATTCCGGGAACTTTTTGAACAGACCTCGTACATTGTTATTTCCGACAAATTCATTTCTAAGCCATGGTTCAAGCCATCTGGGTTGGTAATCAATCAAGATGTGTTTGTATAAAGTTTTGATCCCGTTTTTTTTTTTTAAAACATCATGCTGATGGACAATACGTATTTTGGCCGGATAAAGCGTCATCGCATTACGCCAAAAAACTACAATCGTTCCTGAATACCCATTCGATCTCATTTGTACCCAAAAACCACAATCCGACAAATCTGCCTCAGTGTCGCCCAATCGAAGATTTCTTCGGGGTTTTGAGCTCGTTGGTGTACAAAAATAACTGGAGAGCCACGAATTGCTAACAGTTGATTGGTAGAATCAAGAGATGTATTCGCAAAGTTCATTTTGTTTATTTTGTTTATTTTGGGAGCAGGGAAAAGCCCGATGGAGATGAAATTTGGCAATCTCTCTCTCCAGCTGGCATAAAACCTCCTCAGCTTTCGTATCAACAGATTACAATGATCCAACAGATACAATTAGGCTTAAAACTAACAATAAAAACTAAAAAGTTGACATGAAGGCCGTACAACGTTCCTGTTCCGACATCAAACGGAAGCTTCGCCGAACATCCGATTACGGACCGTTTCCAAATGTTCACTAATTTTTTTCAACAATGAACAATGTATGTTTAATTTCAAACAATCAGATCATCATCAAGTATATTTGTCTTTTTTTGACATCTTCAGATAGAAATACCAAAATTTTAGTTGCCACCTGTTAGTTTTCTGAAAAATCACATATAGCTAAAAATTCTCCTACCTGCAAGTTTTTTGGGCAAAATAGGAAACAAACTTTCGAATAAAGTAGGAAACAAACTCTTCCACCTGTTTTATAAACGTTTTAAATTGCATAATTTCATCTGTACATTTTTCATCCATTCCTTTTAATAGACCTTTTCCCAATTTTCACATCGACGTACAATATATTATTCTGTTACATATCAAACTATTTGTATACACTTTCAATTCATTAGATAAGCCATATTTTTTTAAGCTATGGGTGATAAGATTCACATTTTCGTGGATGGTACATACACACACATTGTTAGTCGCTAAACCTGTTAATGGTTAACAGTTCTTAGGCCAGAGTTAAGCAAAGGACGAAAATCGAATTTGTATTTCAATGTTCAATTCCTTAAATCGGTTGTAGGCTTCTCGCATTTCTCTCATTGGCTCTTTTTTTAACACTGGCTGCCTTTGATCCAATAGTAAAATGCACACCGCTCTCATTCAGTAATCGTTTTACTTCCATTGCCATATATGCTCTCGTATTAAATATTTTTTTTATTGTATCAGCTGTCCATAACTTGGTTGTTATAGGTTGAAAATGTTCAGCCATTGTCGTACCTTCACTGGAAAACTTTTCTTTGAGCTGCTTAAATATATGTCTTCTAAAGCTGTTCATTATCTGGTGATATTTCTCCATAAAATATTTACCAGAACAGGGGTTTTGGTTTGTCCAAAAGGTACATTTTTCGTTTCGACGTCTTCGCCTTCGGCTTATCAGTGCTTAAAGCAGTTTACATTGAACCGCCATCTTCGACTAAAAGTTCAATTTAAATCGCCAAGCAGACGCAAAGTTCACGCAATTTATGTGACACTTTCAGAATATTCCGCTAGGTGCCATATCCTATCTGACGTCCCTAATAGCACTGACTGATTGCATTAAGCACTGATGAACCGAAGGCGAAACGCAATGAAAAAATTAACAGAACTAATTTTTGTTTTGTCATTTGGCGTCACGGCAGTACTCGGGATTTATTCATTGAATATGTCAATGTTAACTTTTTGGATGTATTCTGGAACGTTTGAGTCCATTGTCTCTATTGATTTAGCTGATTTTGATTTTAATGTTTTCTGACTGAGAACAATCATGTTGGAATTTGTAGACTCCATTGGTGTTTTCGCAATTTCTGTAGAAGTAGCTATTCATGTTGTATTTTATTCTTAAATTTTGCGCTTTTTCTTGTTTTCACTTAATTATCACTTACCTGTCACTTGTTTCTCACTAGCTTGTTTAGCCGCAGTACCAGATTGTTGTATACACACTCATTAGATCCTTTAATGGTATATTTTTGTAATATCCCGATTAATATAACAACAGGCTTACCCTAAGAAAATTATAGGTATGTTTATATCAGAAAAAATGGGAAACATATTTTCTTTTTGCTAAAAATTTAGCGTTTTTTAATAAAATTTTATTGACAAATAAAAAAAATTAATCATGATTTTCCAAAATTTTGAAAATATGTAACTTTTTTGGACTTCAGCTACAACACATCAAAAAATCAAAAACTCGTTTTTTTAGATAATTCTCTCATATCCCAGAGACGGTAGGTGCGATCGATTTGGTATTTTCTGAAATGTTAAAGGCAATTAAGGAAACTTAAGACTGTTGAAAAAAAAATATTTGAAAAATTATTGAAAATTTTCAAGGTATTTTTTCTTAGTGCCTTTCTAAAAGTAAGGCTAGAGTAAAGATGCAAATTTGTGATGCAAGTTGTTTCATTTGGCCATAAATAACGCTTATGCAAAATAAAAGCCAAATCAAAACATAAAATTTCAAAAAAAATTGTCTAAACAACGAAGAAGAATGGCTAGAGTATTTTATTCTTGCCACAGAGCTGACAACAAATAAGCAAACAGCAACTCTTGGCTGGAGAATAAAATTATGGCTAATAAGTACACTTAAAAATCCGAAAGCGTCTTCAAGAAAAATCCCACGTGTCTTCAAATATTTCTGTGCCGTCGGGAAAGATGACAATCCATTTTTAAGGTGACTCGAAAAGAGATTATCTGATATTTCACCCGAGTTTAAGAATGGCTAGAATGGCTCGAAATTTTTTTAGGACCCTAGAAAAAATAGCTTGAGGACGCGTCGGAGGTTTCCTCAAAAAGTACACAAGTATACGTGATGCGTAAAAAAACACTATTGTTTTTCAAGAATTCCTAATATTCGAGATAGTATAACAAATTTTGGTAAAAGAATTGTTCCGCTCTTTGGTTTGGTGTTTTTTGAAAGTCTGTCTACGAGGAGGGAGGGGAGGTTTTGTGCAAAGTCTACGTAGTCTCATTATTCTCATTCACAATTACTATTTCAAATTTATTATTTATTACGGAAAACAGTCATCCAAGCCAGAATTATGTTTTATCAGCTTAGCTTCACCTCAAGCAAGTCAGATTCGAAAAAAGTAAATGTGTTGCATTGCTGAAGTGCGAATTCTGCGAAAAATATCGTTTCTATCGTTCATCCGGTAAAGACGTTTGACAATCATTGTATCTCATTGCTGCTCGTGTATCAGTTATAACTGAGAATTGACGACACCTCCCGGTGAACTTTCAAAGTTAACGATATAACTAAACTAGCTCTCAACACAAATATCTTGTTGAAAATCAAAAAAGTCTAAAAGTTCCAAATTTTGGTCTACGTGGTTTATGAGCGGTCCCAGAAAGGCTATGCAACCAGTGTGAGAATTCGACTTTCTAACACGTCGTTTGCATATTCAGGGCTGCTGTACCAATAGTCATCTCATTAGTAGAGTCGCCATATTATTTTACAAATTACTCGACTTTCAATCCACGATGTGTGATAAATTCGTGTGAATTCGGATACAAAATCTCCAAGGAGCAATAACGCAGAAAAAATAGTTCGATACTTGTTCAATACCACTGTAGCGACGCGAACACTCGAAGCGAATGCATCTGTTTTCATCTTACTCTTGAAGTCAATCTTTCGACCAAAGACAGCTCTCACCCTAACTGATGATTTTCGTGGCTGACTACTTGAGCTGAGACCGTTACCCTATTTATTTATACGTATGAATGGAAGAGATACTTTTTTGTTATCATAGATTTCATGTTTGATATCGGACAATGAAATATTGATAGTATCGATATATCCATCTCTACACAAAATAAATCCATCCTACAGCAGAACTGCTCACAGTGCGGATTGATACAATATTGAAGCAATTTTTGTAAAAGATTTTCTATTCATGTGATTTCGTTTGCAACTTTTTGGCAAATGGGTAAATCTTACTGGCTGAAAGAATACAAACAAACAGAATTTTGATATCGATTGTTGCATTTTGGATTTGCATATTTCAACGAAATAAACATTCATAATGCTACACGGATTTCATGTATGGTTTTTAAAAGGTTTAATTTGTGAATTTTATCTCCGTTATTCGATTTTTTCCTGAACGCAAAGTAGTTGAATGTTGGTTTTATTTGCGCCCGTTTGATGCGCAGTTCGCACTGCGAACGGGGCAAAAAGGACTATTCACACCTTTCCGATCAGGTTCAGTGCCAAAACAGTTCCGTGCAAGAACGGTAATAATCTTTTTCGGTTTTTAACGAAGTTAAACTAACTAGAGATTATGAGAGGAGAAAGAATATCAAATTATTGAGACATGGCACTCAAGTAAGAGCACGGATGTGCGGGTGCTAAGATGTCCAAGTTCGAATTATCTGGTAGAAGGTAAAAGTATAGATACGAGAAGCCTTCGGCTTACTCAAATGACCCTTGTCACGTCTCACTTTTCCGCACTTTATCTTCACATCCTCGCTCTTTCTTGAGCGCTATGGCTCTATAATTTCAAATTCTTGCCCCTCTCATAATCTCTAGTTAGTTTAATTTTGTTAAAACCCGAAAAAGTAAAAATTGCTGGCTGACCAGAAGTCATAATTTAAAAAAAAAGGATAATATTCTTTCACAAGTTCAAATGCGTATATTCACACTTATTCGACTCAATACCGATACGAAACGGTGTCGGAGTATGGATCTCGTTTTCACAATTTACGAGCAGGACTGGAAGCAGCATTGAATCGTCTGGTCTGCACCAAACTAGTCACGACTAGAGCACTGCTTAGTACTGCATTATCACTAAAATGTGAATTACCGATGAGGTGGGATTTAATGGATCCCAATCTATTATTCAGCATTGCTGCCAATTTAAAAGAGTGCACTCGGAAGTCAAACCATTTCCTTTGTGCTTCTCACCACAGGGCAAAATTAGGGGCCACCAGTGGCCACCGGAAGGTTCACTTTTACTCATCAACTCCAAAGGAAGTGTGTGGCTTACAGAAGCGATCTCGTCGTTTTATGACACTTGGCAGTTTGCTATCCGCACACTTCCATGTAAAACATTAGATTATCAGAAAAATTACCCATTTGTAATTAACTTTACGAACTGGGAGAACTGGTCGACGAAATGGATCTCGTATAGTTCCCGGGGAAACGATTCGCGGACCGCCGAGGTATTAAGATCATGAAACGGGTATAAAACCATTAAAAAACTATAAACTTATCTTCTATTAGACAGCGGACAGGCAGTAAATTTCTAAGTCTGCTTACCATCAAAACGAAGAGAAAGTCCTCCTCCTTTCTCTTCAATCCGACACAATACATGGGAACCGGGGGCGCTTTATCAGCAGCCCGCTTTTACGACCATGTTGTTCAGGACATTAACTTCCACTCCGCCCGGAATCGACCGACGAGTGCGAGAGAGAGAGACACCGTGTCGAAAAGGGTTAAATGAGTTAATAATGCCAGGCTTTCTCCTTGCGGTCGGTTGTCACGAGATGGTGAAGGTGTGCGGCTGGGTTTCTTGGATTACCGAATTATGAGCCGGAACGAAATCCTGGGGCATCTGTCTTCGTCAACCGAACGTCTCTTTGTGCTTCCATGCAGGACACCTATCCACCTAATCCCGGGTTCTTTAAATATTCACCAAAGCGGGTCGTTCCATGAAGTACGGGTTGGTGAAATCCAATTCCATCAAAACTGAAGAGCTCAATCAAAACTAGCTTCCTTACGGTGGCTTGTTGGCGGTGGTGCACAGTCAACATAAAGGACATTAAATTTTCTTTCTAATCCTTCCTCGAAATGGTTCCCTGCAATGGTTCCGACGAAGACGGATGGGCAGAATCAGCATTATGCAGTTACGGGACGGCCAGGAATAATATGTTATACACATTTTAAATAATCATATTTTTACGATCGGAAGTTTTACGATTTTCTGGGCGGTCGTAAAACCGTTTGCCACTGGTGCTGGGGATGCGAAATACGACCGACGGAAAAACGGGACAATTTTTTCCCGTTCGTTGGGTTAAGGCTTTCGGTCAGGATCGAGGAACACGTTGGCAGTATAACAACGAGCAGGACACCATGAATGACATTGCTCTATCTCGCCGTCGTCGTCATTGATGAAAAGCAGCGCACGTACCGTCGGTTAGTGTTGCGATGTGTAACCGACCATGACCGAGCAAGATAGCCGGTGCCGTTCGTCAGGGAAGACGTTCCGGAACAGAGTAGTATTCGGGATACAGGAATGATATTTTACAATAGATTGTGTATTGCGATTCAGGGAATGAAATTGCAAAACTGCAATTCTACAGCTCAAAACTTCCACTCTGTGGCTGATAGATTGGAACTGAAACCCCAACCCCCAGGAAAACCACCCACCCAAACGGTTCGGAATAACATTTGCTCATCGAATTAAAATAAAGCGCCACCGGAGATTTCAATCCACCGGCACCGGGACAAACCCTTCGGTTATCAATTTTTTTTGTTCGTTCTTCGCCGGCCATATCCTTTTCGGACAGCAATAATAATAGCGAATAAAAAACTGCGCTTCGGCGGGGCCCTGTCGGAAAATATGATAATCAGAAGGAAGGCTATAAATTATGAAAAGAACCGAGATAGAGCCTGATGGATCTAGTCCTGTGTTTATATTTTTATTTACTTTTTTCTTCCCGCTTGTTATTGCAATGAATAAAGAATTTGGACAGAAGTTCCACTTTTCGATACGGTCGTAAAAATAATACAAGCACTGCGACGTTGGTCGATAATTTCGAAACCAGTATCAGAATTTTTACGACCGGCTTCTTCCAGTGTCCGCGGTTGAGCCAATGTGCGTCGTTTAAATCTTGAGGATGATTGTACCAGATATGAGAACTGGAATGAAGCCGCTCAATGCAAATATAATATTGGTCTACTGTTATTTTGGGAAAATTTGAAGCTCAACGGTACTCCAAGACTTTTTTGCTGATGATACCTGTGGTACTATTCTGTCCCCACAGTAAAGTATAGCGAGGCTGATCTTACAGAATACTTAAATGATCATTACCTCGTCTTAAAGTCTTCAGTTCATTGAATGGACTGAAACTGACTTGAATAGCTGGATTCTAGATCAGAGTTTTAGAACTGAATATCGAACCTGTTTTCTAAAACTAAATCCTTGATCTGGCTTCTGAATCTGAATTCTGGACCTGAATTTTGGACCTGGGAAAGAATTACGTACCTGAATTGTGGAACTCAGAACTTATACTGAATTTAGAGCCCGAATTAGTTATCTAAGTTTTAGAAAATAATTCCGAAATTGTATTCTGAACCTATATTCTAGAACGCATTCTGGACTACAATATTCCGAACCAAAATCCAGATTCCGAATCCATCTCCAGAATTCTGGTTGAATTCAATGTCTAAAATTTGGGTCAAGAATTCATTTTAAAACTTCAGTTCCTGTTCGAGATTTTCTGGACATGGATCCTGGAAACTAAATCTGAAATTTAATTCGAAAACTGAATTTGAGAACTAAAATAAATTATTAAATTGAATTTTGGAACTGAACTATATAACTAAATTATGTACTGACCTGACAAGTTATGCGCCATGGATTGGAGCAAATGGCAACCGTATTTGATAATGTCTGATAAAAAAATGGCGGCTGGGCAGAACTTTTCATTGCAGCGATTACAAAAAAAAGCTGTTACAACTTTCGAAACATGGAGTCTTGCATTGTCATGAAGTAAAAATACTACGCCAAGAAGATCTTCATATTGCGTCCGCTTTTCGTGCCATACTCTGTACAAATGCAGCAAGTGTAACATGTATATGGAACCAGTGATGGTGTCACCTAATTCGAGTAACTCATAATAAATAGCGCCCAGTTGATCCCACCACATACACTTTTTCAGTTGTCCGAAACTTTCTTGTAGTCCATATAAAAAATTCCCAAAATTGAACCACGAAAACCACTTTATGCATGCTTTTCATTTTTTTCGACAGTTTTCATTTTACATAGTTTAATAAGATACTTTAACGTAATAAAAATCCACTATTATTAGTAAAACGGTAGTATTCGACCAAATTTTATTTTGTATTTAAGTTTGTGTCTTTAAAAAAGTCGAAATGCAAAATGCAGAGCATTTTCAGAAAATTAATATTTTTGTTAAAAAAACACTTTTTTGATTTTTACTTTCCCATTTTTACTCATAGCGCAATAAACTTCATCAGTTGTAAGTAACGTATCAGAAAATACAAATAATAAAATAAGAAGAAAATTTTTTCAAGATATAAGAAAAAAGTTCGTTTTCTCAGTGTATACATTTTCCACACGGGTTTAATCATTATTTGAAACATTAGCGAAAGCTCCTAATCACGAAATAAAAAAAAATACACAAGTTAATTCATTAAAAAAAGTCGTCATTTTCCGGTCCGTAGCGAACGGTGCATCGTGTCACTTTTAGGTGGATCGAATATTTTTTTCCTACATTATCTAGATGGCAATATATTCAGAGACCTTAAATTATTAATAAAAAATTATCCAGCTGACGTTTATCGACGTATTTATGGTTTTTGCCAACATTTGTATGGAGAGGCATCACTGTGCGTCGTTTCAGTATTTCAATAGCATACTATTGAAATTATTTACTAACTAATCACAGCATGCCATGATGATGTCATCCTCTTGAATTCTCTTGCACGGCCGACGGTTTCGATCGTTGCTGTACACCTCGAATTTCATTAGCAGTGGCAGTTCTGCTTCGGTCGAGAGAGGTTTTGTGTCATGCATAAAAAAATACCGCATCGTTCTGTGTAGTATAAAGTTTCGCACAAAGAGGATGTGCAGTATAACATTTTTTTACTTAGTAGGTGCTTGCCTGTGAATAGACACAGTCGCTTTTGCATTGTGTTGGCGTAATTTTCTGCGGTCTGCTTAAGTATGTCAAATATCAAGTAGCTATTGAACAGCGTGGTTACCACGAGGTAGCGTGATAGTGATTCTTCGGATATATCCCATGTATTTAGCAAATTTTATGACGATTTTTTTCATTTTACTTGAGTTTGGAATAATATATATATGGATAAATTTTTTCTTTTTATGCGATATTAATCTAACCAGAGACCATCGTTGTAGAAACAGAAAATGAAAATTATAAAATGATAGTACTCAAGAGAGAGCAAGGATGTGATATATACAACGGAAAAGGAGAGACGTGACAGAGGGTCATTTAAGCAAGCAGAAATCTTTTAGTAACTTAACTTTTACCTTCTACCAGAATCGGGCTTAGGCATCTGAACAATGCGAATCACCCAAGTCTCTGGTATGTCAGAAAGTAGTGATAAAAGTCTTTTACCTTTAATTATCCGAACCGGCAAAAGAAAAGTTACTAACAGTTCGGCTGAAAAGTTCGTATCGTTTAATAGAAACACACATTTTTTTGCCAAAATTCGTTTTTATTATTCAACATAATTGCCATCAGAGGCGATACAGCGATTATAGCGATCTTCCAACTTTTCGATACCATTTTTGTAGCACGATTTTTCCTTTGCCTCAGAATAGGCCTCAGTTTCAGCGATTACCTCTTCATTGCTTCTAAATTTTTTACCAGCGAGCATTCTCTTGAGGTCTGAGAACAGAAAAAAGTCACTGGGAGCCAAATCTGGAGAATACGGTGGATTAGGGAGCAATTCGAGGCCCAATTCGTTCAATTTCAGCATGGTTTTCATCGACTTGTGACACGGTGCATTGTCTTGATGAAACAAAACTTTTTTCTTCTTCAAATGAGGTCGTTTTTTGAAATTTCGTCCTTCAAACGCTCTAATAACGCTATATAATAGTCACTGTTGGTGGTTTTTCCCTTTTCAAGGTAGTCGATGAAAATTATACCATGCGAATCCCAAAATACAGACGCCATAACCTTACCGGCCGATTGTTGAGTCTTTCCACGCTTTGGGTTCGGTTCATCGCGTGCAGTCCACTCAGCTGACTGTCGATTGGACTCCGGAGTGAAGTGATGGAGCCATGTTTCGTCCATTGTTATATATCGACGAAAAAAATCGGTTTTACTTCGATATAACAGCTCCAAACACTGCTCAGAATCATCAATTCGTTGTTGTTTTTGATCGATTGTGAGCTCACGCGGCACCCATTTTGCACAAAGCTTTCTCATATCCAAATATTCGTGAATAATATGTCCAACACGTTTCTTTGATATCTTTAGGGTGTCAGCTATCTCGATCAACTTCACTTTACGGTCATTGAAAATCATTTTGTGGATTTTTTCACGTTTTTATCGGTAACAGCCTCTTTTGGACGTCCACTGCGTTCATCGTCTTCGGTGCTCATATGACCAGTACGAAATTTTACAAACCACTTACGAATTGTTGCTTCGCCCGGTGCAGAGTCTGGATAACACTCATTAAGGTGAAATGTAGCGGAATGCGAAAATCGCGTTTTTGATCAATTATTCAAAAACTAGACCGATTTTCGAAAAACCAAAAACACTTAAGTTTTCGAAATCAAATTTATCGTAACTAAGTATTCTTAGAATTTTGAAATTTTGCTTTGCCGAGCCGTAATTGGTTTTTGAAATGTATAAACGGTAACTGTTCCGTTCCACGGGGATGATTTTAGAACTGAAAAGTAGTGTTTTTAGCAGAATTTCACAAAGAATCTGAAAATGCAACTCAAAATTATAAAATTTCAGCTAAAACAATCGAAATTTGAGACACTTTACATAAACTTTTCCGCATTTTTTTTATTGCTTGCGCGCTGCTGTTTCGTATTGAGGTGGTGTGAGAAATGCACGGTGGGCACGGTGGCATTATATCGTGAGCAAAAATTACATGTAAAATTATGACACGAATTTATGCAGCATTGGGTTTTGTGTTGAAATAAAAACGAGTTGAATGCAATAAAATGGGTATTGTAAGAAATTGTTTATGTTCTAAGTAACTGTCATTTATAATGCTAATAATGTTCAATTCTGTTGAGTTCAATGCATTGATGTTTCTGAAGCAATAAAACCTGGCTGTGTGATATCGTATAACAGGTATTATTTTAGATTGTAGCAATTTATATAGCAAAACTATAACTTCATCATTGACAAGCTACTGAATGAAATACAAACAAAGTATTATCGTGATATAAACAATGTGATAAACATTGATAAACAACAGGCATATACATGGTTATCAAGTTGGTTAATACATATACAAGGTGAGATGAAAAAACTGCAACAAAGTAAAACGCCATAATTTTTTCATTTTTTTTTAAATTTTATTGAATGAAAGCAAAAAATGTCGGAAATAACATCAAATTTGAGAATCGGTTTAGATTTGTTCGAATTGGCCACCTTTGGCACGAACTATGGCCTTCAAACGGCCAATGAAACCATCACACGCTGCCCGAAAGTGGCTCTGCGGTATTTTGTCCCATTCTCGGCGAAGCGCTTGCTTGAGATGATCGACACTTTGGTATTTTTTAGTGCCAACCTTGCTTTCCAAAATACCCCAGGCACAATAGTCCAACGGATTGGCATCCGGAGATTTTGGTGGCCATTGTGCGGTGGAAATGAAGCGAGGAACCTCATTTCTTAACCATTCTTGGGTGGCGCGTGCTGAGTGCGATGGTGCTGAGTCCTGTTGGAATGTCCAAGGTCTGCGGCCGAAATGTTTGCGTGCCCAGGGCTTCAGAACTCCCTCCAAAATATTTTCGCGATAGATTTGCGCATTTATTTTGACCCCACGGTCGATGAATACGAGCGGCGAGCGACCATCGGCTGTTATGGCGGCCCACACCATCACCATGGCCGGCTTTTGAGTTCTGGTGGCCAACCGAAGTTGCAAATTTTCAGCTGACCTCTCTGGCAAGTAAACACGATCATTTTGTTTGTTTACAAACTGCTGGATAACGAATGGTTTCTCATCGGAGAAAACCAAATTCGGCAGTTCACCACTTTCGGCCA
Organism: Malaya genurostris; assembly: GCF_030247185.1. NCBI lineage: Eukaryota > Metazoa > Arthropoda > Insecta > Diptera > Culicidae > Malaya > Malaya genurostris. The sequence goes on from NC_080570.1 coordinate 132,822,996, forward strand.
AGCGAAGCAACTCTTTAGCTTTTTCGAGTCTAACTTTTTTTTGCGCATCAGTAAGATCTTGCACTTTTTGGAACTTCAATGGCTTTAGTCCAAGCTCATTTTTCAATATTTGCCGAATGGCATATTGCGATATGTTCAGCTCACGAGCCATTTTTCGGCCACTGCGACGCGGATTTCGTTCAATTCGCTTCTTCACTTTTCGAACCATTTCTGCCGATGTTGCTGTTTTTTTTCGTCCACTTCCTTGACGTCGGGCTACGCTACCAGTATCACGGTAACGAGCGATGGTACGAGACACAAAAGATTTATTCACTTTTAAATGCTGGAGGGCTCTAACGATAGCCACTTGTGGTTTTCCAGCCAAATGCAAAGCAATCACACTATCACACTTGAATTCCATCACAAATAACTTTTTTTCTGAAAAATTCCCACCAAAATGCTTTTGTGCGCTTGTAAATAACATAATGAGCTGTCACTAGAATAAATCTGACAGCTGTGGGACGAGCGGTTTAGAAATGACAGCAGTCTGAAGTTGGTTGCAGTTTTTTCATCTCACCTTGTACATATAACCTCATGTTAGTCATTCATAATTACTCATGATTTATAGCTCTAGTGTAAGAGTAATCACTAACAATAACGATTGAATTAGCATATATTCAAAGCGTGAAGGATTCAAAATCCATTACGTTCAGTCTTTTTTACAAGCCAATATAACGAGAGGTAAACCCACTGCGCTCAATCATTGAAAAAAGTTCTTGTTTCTATGTGTCCGTTTTTCTTGGTATGCTTTGTGCGACGGTTCGTTCAACTGAAGCGGATACAATTTTGCGCGCATTTTATGACGCTACATTTCACCTTAAGCCATTTTTTGGTATCGATACGAACTTTTCAGCCGATCTGTTGGAAGTTGTCACTTTTTACTTGCGACGGCCTATCACACACAATGAGTTCTTCACTGCGTGGATGCTTTTTCTCAGATGCCCAAAGTCACAGCGTGTTGGCTGTTTAGTCCAGGTTGTAAGCGGCGTTCAGCAGCGCTCCACTCACCGCTAAGTGATGGAAACCCATCATTTAATTTTTTTTACTCTTTCTTTTTAACGACCTAAGTCAATATTTCTTTTTTCTTTTTATGCGATATTCTCCTAACCAGAGACCATTTTTGTAGAAACAGGAAATGAGTACTATCATTCTATAATTTTCATTTCCTGATTCTACAAAAATGGTGGCTGGTTAGGAGAATATCGCATAAAAAGAAAAAAGAAATATTGACTTATGTCGTTAAAAAGAAAGAGTAAAAATAATATGTGGATAACAAACGAACCATGTGTTGTCAACAAACGTAAGATTCAAAATAATTCTATTTACTCGGATGAAATTATCAGTTCACATACAGATTTGATATAGGTGATAAAACATTGGCAAATAGACTAATAAAATCAATTTCAATCAATATCTAACTCCAACCTTAAAAATTAAGAATTCCACTTCTTCGAATTTGAAAACTCATATTACGATTTCTACACAAATATTAATCAAACCACGGAGCGTGCGATTACAGAAGAGAGATTCTGGTGTTCGTCAGCGATAAATTTTTTCCCCTTAAATACGATTATTTCTTGAGGCAATTTACATAAATTTTTCTTCGCCGTAACATCACCTTTACATTGAATTCTTATCCTAATCTAATACTAATATAGTCACAACGATTTGAATTTAATAAAACATATTCCTCTTAGTTTTTAAATATCATTTGAACCAAACGATTAACTGCTATAAATTATAAAACATGCTGAAATTTTTATGCATTTTGTTGTTGATTTCATAACCTTTTTCGAGTTTGCTCAATTATTAAATTGAAACTTCAATTGGCTTTATGAAATGATGAAGAAGTTCCATGTAAGAAAGTTCACGACAAGTAAGAATGTCGCGAACTGGAACATTGGATTGTCTACCTTGGGTACGCAGGGAATTTATTAGTTGAGATCTGACATCACGATACTCCACGCATGTCCAAACGACATGATCAGTATCGCGATAGCCTTTGCCACAAGCACAATGATTAGTTTCGGAAAGTCCAATTCGAAGGAGATGTGCATCTAAGGTGTAGTGATTGGACATGAGTCTGGACATCACACGAATGAAGTCCCTACTCACATCCAGTCCCCTGAACCATGCCTTTGTCGATATTTTAGGAATAATTGAGTGCATCCATCGACCCAGATCATCTTTATCCCAAGAAGCTTGTCAGCTGGCAAGTGTTCTTTGGTGAGACGCGCTATAGAATTCGTTGGAAGCAACGGTCGCTCATAAATTCCACCTTCAATAGCAACACGTTTGGCTAAACTATCGGCCCTTTCATTGCCTGGAATGGAGCAATGAGCCGGGACCCAGACTATTGTGATTCGATAATTATTATTCTATATATCGTTCAGGTATTGTTTTGTTTTGTTCAAGAAAAACGGTTTATTTTTGCCAGCAGCGTTTGAGCGAATGGCTTCAATTGAACTAAGACTATCTGTGAAGAGAAAATGATGGTTTGGAGATAATGTGACGATTACACTCAAACTGTAATGAACTGCTGCTAACTCTGCTTTATAAACAGATGCAGGTTCATGAAGCCTAAATGAGGCCGAAACATTATTGTTGAATATACCAAACCAAGTAGCCTCTTCAATTCGTGATTCGTCCGTGTAAAATATTTTCTCAGAGTCAATATACCTGAACTTACTTGTAAATATTTTTGGGATTTCCAACGAGCGTAGGTGTTCCGGGATTCCACGCACTTCGCGCTGCATGGATGTGTCGAAAAATAAAGTTTAGTCAGAGACATTTAGGAGGCTGACACGGATAGGTATATATCTTGAAGGGTTGATTTCCTGTGACATATGGTTAAACTATACTGTCATGAATCTTGTTTGAGATTGAAGCTCAACTAGCCTTTCGAAGTTGTTAATAGCCAGGGGATTCAGTACCTCACATCTTATTAGCAGTCGCGATGAAAGCTCCCAAAAACGAACCTTTAATGGAAGAACTCTCGCCAGAACTTCAAGACTCATTGTATGTGTCGAGTGCATGCTGCCTAAGGCGATACTGAATTCGCTCAAGTTTGATAATATAAGAGTTTGCAGCGGAACGAAAGCAAACGCATCCATATTCCATCACTGAAAGTATCGTTGTCTGATACAATTTTATTAAATCTTCCTGTTATTGTTCGAAGTAAATTTACTCTTTGTTTGGCATTTTGTTATCAGATACCTAATGTGTCCTCTCCACGTGCATTTGGAATCAAACCACACCCCGAGGTATTTGGAAGTCAATACCTATTGGATCGATCTTCCCATCATATGAAGCTGAAGCTGCGCGGGATCATGCTTTCTTGAAAAGACGACCAGCTCTGTTTTCTCCGCAGAGAATTCGAATTCGAGCCCAAACGGACAATTTATCTAAGGTATCTAAGGTATCTTAGTGAACATGGGGTTACGAGACAGCTGTCAATGTCGTTTACATAGAAATTATACAGGAGCGGACTGAGCAAATCGCCATGTGAAAAATACATGCACTCCTCTGACAAAAGGTTGTGCAAATACTTAATTTATTACCGCTGGAAGTCCATGTTGGTGGAGCTTGCCTGAAGGAACACCAATTAAAACTGAATCAAATACTCCTTTACTGTCTTGAAATACAGATGCCATTTGTTTTTTTTTTTTTGAGCGAAAGCAATTTGGATGTCAGGCAGGGCAATCATTCGTCCCTTTATTTCTACGGAAGCCAAACTGAGTATCTGACAACAAACCGTTCCTCTCGACCCAAGTGTTGAGACGTCGTAGAATAATTTTTTCGAACAATTTTCTGATGCAGGACAACATTGCAATGGGTCTATATGAGTTGTGATTGGAAGCTGGTTTCCCCGGTTTGGATGTCAGGCAAGGCAATTCCTCATTTATCTGGCCGTATTCCAAAGAGTGCTCATTGAGGTTTCTCTTGACAACCCTTCGACAAAATGTCTTCAATAGCTACATTTCTTGGCCCGAAGTATGTTCTTGTATTTGGTTTCTAAAATTAAGAATTTTTCAAAATTCTGAGGTGTTCCTCCTCCTCCTTTTAAAAACTTCTTGAAAGCATTTCGTTTCGCGTGTTTAGCATCTGAGCACTCTTGGTCCCACCAAGGGTTTTGAGGCCTTCTGTTAGACGATGGTCCAAGAAATCGTTTGGTTTGTGAAGTCATATTCTTCAAGTGGTGGAAGCTCTTCCATTGAGTTCAAAGTACTTGAGATATTACTTTGGTATTTAATCCAGTCAAAATTGTTTGTCAAATCATATGGAATATTAACTGAATTAGCAATGCCTTTGTTACTGCTAATTGAGATGATGATTGGTAAATGATCGCTACGGTGTAAATCAGGAAATACTTTCCAGGTGCAATCTAGTCGAATTAAAGTCGAGCAAAGAGATAAATCTAATGCACTTGGACGTGCAGGAGGTTTAGGAATCCGTGTCATGCTACCCATATTCAATACTGTCATGTTGAAATTGTCGCAAATATTATATACTAGCTGAATGACCCGGCGTTGCTCGGAATTGTTTCGGAAAGAAAAAGCTGAATAAAATTCCCGAAGTTGTCCTACTTAGTGTAATACTCTGAGCAGTTTTATGTTGCTATTCAATCAATTTTACCTTACACTTCCCATGTTTGGGGCACTTGCTGCACTCCCTCTCCCTTAAAATAACCATTTAATCTACATTGACATAAAAATAGTATCTGTATCTGTCAAGATGCATCGTTTCTCGTAGAATAAATATTATATTGAACTCCCCTTTTATTAGTGAACTTACTACAGCTCTCCTCCATGATAACCCTTATGACCACCTCTTAGTAGCGTACGAAGTTTCTATGCTCTTCAAAAAGTATCAAAAATTAACAATAGCAGTACTACTTAATTCAAATTAACGATAGCAATTTTTAAAACCATCTGATGCGAAATCTGTTTGTCTTCATTCGAAAGCAGCTTGCAACGTCAACGTTATAGCAAATGCTTCCAGTGGCAACTGTTTGAATGCACTGCCATTTACAGTGGACGATGGGAGCACTTGTGCTCCCGTCAGAGGCGAGTATTCGAACAATCCTGTCCAACCACCTGCATTCAATAGTTACCCCTTGCAGCGTATTCCTGATCATGACAGCAGTGTATCCATTTTCTACCAGAACGTGAGAGGACTAAGGACGAAAATTGACGATCTGTTCCTGACTTCCGCTGACTCCGAATTTGACGTGATTATTTTTACTGAAACCGGACTTGACGAATGCATCACTTCACTTCAACTATTCGGTATGGCTTATAATGTATTCCGTTGTGATCGTTGTTCCCGAAATAGCAGCAAATCTCGGTTTGGCGGTGTTCTGATTGCGGTGGCTCAAAAGTTTTCTAGTAAATTGATTAACTTACAACGTGGGCAAAATATTGAACAAGTTTCTGTCTCAACAAGGATTAAGGGAAAACATTTGAAAATATGTGCTGTTTATATTCCGCCTGATCGAAGTCGGGACGTCAACGTAATTAACGAGCATATTGCCTCTGTGCAAGAATTATGTGATAATTGTACCGATGAGACTGTTCTTGTGTGTGGAGACTACAATCAACCTCGTATAAGTTGGACTGAAAATAATTCTGATGCTATGTACAACAACGCACAATTGCCATCGGCTAGCCATGCATTGCTTGACGGAATTGAATTCTTACGGTTTGAGCAAAAAAATTGCATACGTAATAATCTCGGTCGCGTACTTGATCTGGTGTTTTGTCCATCTGATTGTGAAGCTACAGTCGACCTCAGCTTAGCCCCGCTGCTCCCCGTTGACACCCATCACCCACCGCTTGCTATTTATCTTCCAACGAGTATTGTTAGCGTTCACTCATCGATTTATTCATTATCGATTGGCGACAGTAACAGTGTATGGCCTCTAAATTATAAATTATTGGATTTCACTGCGCTCTCTGATCATTTGAGAAATATCAATTGGGCGGTATTGTTTTCAACTGAGGACGTTGACGATATGGCAAGGATTTTTTGCAGTGAAATCAATCAGTGGCTTGATAGTAATGTTCCTCGTATCAGGCCGGCTGTCACTCCAGCATGGAGTACATCAAAATTACGTCAATTGAAACGTGAGCGGAATTCCTGTCAACGTAAGCTGCGGCGGAATCGATGCTTAGCAAATACTATAAAATTTCACCAATCTGTAAATGCATATCGCACACTGAATTCGACATTGTATAGATCGTATGTACTTAAAGTGCAGACAAACCTCCGAAGAAACCCTCGTAATTTCTGGCGATTCGTAAATTCAAAGAAAAAATGTTCTCCAATCCCCTCAAACGTATTTTTGGACAATACGGTTTCTGCTTCAATTCCAGAATCTTGTGAACTATTTGCGAGTTTCTTTGCCGGTGTTTTCTCGAGTAGTTCTACCTCGACATTCGACGCGAATGACGCTGCTTCAAATGTACCTACCGATTTGTTGGATTTGGATATTTTTACCGTTACACCATACTTGGTTGAACAAGCAGCCAAAAAACTTAAACGTTCCTTTTCTCCTGGTCCGGATGGTATACCATCCGTTGTTTTGTGTCGCTGTATTTCAACTTTAGCTGAACCATTGAGCATAATTTTCAATCGATCGTTTGAGCAAGCTAGGTTCTCTCGTATATGGAAACAGTCGTTTATTTGTCCCATTTATAAAAGTGGTGATCGACGTAATGTAGCGAATTATCGTGGAATAACAAGCCTCTCGGCATCGTCGAAATTATTCGAGATAATTGTGAGTGTTGCAATTTTGGATCGCGCAAAGAATTATATCTCATTCGATCAGCATGGTTTTATGCCGGGGAGATCAGTTACAACGAATTTGTTGGCCTTCACATCCCAGTGCATAACTAGTATGGAAGCTAAAACACAAATGGATGTTATCTATACCGATCTCAAAGCTGCTTTTGACAAAATAGATCATAAAATACTTCTTTGCAAATTATTTCGCCTTGGATTATCTTCGCAACTCGTATCTTGGTTGGACTCATATCTTTCCGATAGGAAATTACGCGTGAAAATAGACCACAGCACATCATCCGAGTTTTCGAATAAATCAGGTGTCCCACAAGGTAGTAACTTAGGACCCCTGTTGTTCGTATTATTCTTCAACGATGTGGCGTTGCTTTTGGGAGCTGGATGTAAATTAGTCTACGCAGATGATTTAAAACTGTATCTCACTGTTCGTAGTGTAGATGATTGCCAGCGACTACAATGTCTGCTTACATTGTTCAGCGATTGGTGCAGGAAAAACAAACTCATGATAAGTGTAGCCAAGTGCCAAGTCATCACATTTCATAGGATTTCATCTCCAGTCATATTTGACTATAACATTGATGGTACAATTATCTCTAGAGTGGATCAAGTGTGTGATCTTGGTGTACAGTTGGATGCTAAACTGACGTTCGATGCTCATCGTTCTCAAATCGTTTCGAAAGCAACACGTCAATTGGGTTTCATCGCTAAGATTGCAAAGGACTTTAAAGACCCGCATTGCCTTAAGGCTTTGTATTGCTCACTCGTTCGCCCAATTCTCGAAAACGCGTCGGTAATCTGGACTCCGTATCAAGTATCGTGGAGCCTTCGAATTAAACGAGTGCAGAAACGATTTGTTCGTATGGCATTACGAAATTTACCGTGGAGAGATCCAGTAAACTTGCCACCATATTCAAACAGATGCCAATTGTTAGGAATCGACACGTTACAGCGACGTAGAAAAATTCAACAGGCGTTGATAATTGCTAAGTTGATCAACGGAGAGATTGATGCTCCTGAACTGCTTTATGACCTTAATTTTCGAATACCGAATAGATCACTGCGTAACACAAACCTGCTTCAGAACAGATTCCATAGGACTGTATTCGGATACAACGAGCCAATTACTGCATCCATAAGAACATTCACTACAGTAGAAGAGTTGTTTGAGTTTGGAGAGCCTTCCCGCCGCTTCGTTGAAAAAATCAAGCATTCTGAAATAATCTGACTATGGATAATTTAATTTGTTATTAGTTGTTTGTAATAGCTTTTAAGTAGTTGTGTAGTTGTCATGTAATTTTTGTGACTGTTTTAAAAGATAGTGGTTTTTATGCCTATCTGAGAATGATATACATTTTTTCAACTTCATTTAGACATCAGTCCGATGGATTTTGTTTAATAAATAAATAAATAAATAAATAAATAAATAAATCTAGCACAATCTTGACATTCTTACCCCTCTCTTATTTTATAAAAAAATCAAGATGAAAATTTATTTTCAAGATCCCCTTCTCCTAGTCTGAATCCGCCCCCTATCTTGTTTGACGACGAATAAGAAAATGTTACAATAAACCTTTGTCGTGAATATCTAAGCTTTTCGTGACCACCTCTGAATAGTGAAAAGTACCTGTGCCAAGTTTGGCGATAATGCTAACCCGGCCCCACTCTCCCCCCCTTAAAATATCCAACCTAGTTTGGTGTGGTGAGAGAGTTTTTTTGGAGTTACGTTCGATTATATTAACAATTTGAACTTTGCTCCTCCCTTGGATGAGACCTTTACTTTATCCACCCGCTCTCACTCTCTTCTTAAAAATGCTCTTGAATCATCTGAAGCGCAAATAATATCTGTACTCAGCAAGAAGTATAGTCTTATGGAAAATTCTATAAACTTCACATTAAACTTCCTTTTTTAGAGGCACTCATTATATCCACCCCCCACCAATATCCTTAAAACCATATTTGAGTTTTTAAAAATGTATGTATGATTTTAAAAAATATCAATTCTCTTTAAATAAGATAAATTTCGACATGGCCTCCTCAAATTAAGAACGCTTGCTACACACTCTCTCCCCTGAGAATGGCCTAATGATCATCTCTGAAGAGCAAGAAGTACCTATGCCAAGTTTGATTGCAATACGTTCAGTAGTTTTGGAGTTATGCCGTTAAAAACATTACACCCCCCTTTTTAAAGGTATATCCAATCCCCATATAATCATACCTACGGAATGCAAAATGTTTCTATGGTTTTCAAAAATTAACGATTCTCGTCAAATTAGACACATTTTTTCATGACCCACCCCCCTGTTAAGGACACTTGCTACGCTCCCTCCCCCACAAAAATACCCTTATGACCATCTCTTAAGAGCAATAAGTATCGGTACCAAGTTTGATAGCAATCCGTTAATTAGTTCCGGAGTTATTACATTACAAACATTACATCCCCCCTTTCTAAAGGCACTTGCTACATCCACCACCCGTATAATCATATCTAATATATGCAAACTGTTTCTATGGTCTAAACAAAGTATCGATTCTCGTCATATTAGTCATTTTTTTTCATGACCCCCCTGTTAAGGACACTTACTACGCTAACTCCCCCATTAAAATATCCTTATGACCTTCTCAGAAGAGCAAGAAGTATCTGTGCCAAGTTTGGTGGCAATCCGTTCAATAGTTTCGGAATTGTGCCGTTACAAACATTACACCCCCCTTTTTCAAGCCACTTGCTACATCCACCCCCCGTAAAGTCATATCTAATGTATGCAAAATGTTTCTATGGTCTTCAAAATGTATCGATTCTCGTCAAGTTATATGAATTTTTTCATGACCTCCTCCTGTTAATTACACTTGCTACGTTCCCTCCCCTTTAAAAATTCTCCCTAAACCATCTCTGAAATGCGAGTAGTACCTGTGCCAAGTTTGGTGGTAATCCGTTCAGTAGTTCCGAAGTTATGGCGTTACAAACATACAAACTTACATCCATTTTTATATATATATAGATTAAGCAGAGCTTAAAATTGTCACGCATTCTCAATGAAAGAAACCATTCCAACAGTCTCATTTTCAGTGTTTTACTATCTCATTCGTTAATGACCGACACCAGAACAAACGAAGTGAGACGAAGAATTTTCGTTTCTCATCGAAAAAATGAGAGAGCATAATTGCCAACGTCACTCTTTTCTCTGTGACAAGACGAAACCAAACTAACGTCTTCAGGTAGCAACAGCAGAATTTCAATTCTCATTCTTTCATCGATGTATTGAAAATCGGTGACGCTTGGCTATAAAAAGTAACTAAAATATGGCAAATCGAAGTAATTACATCCCAGAACTTCTTTGGAAACCAAAACTACTACAAATTCGAGCACCAACAGTTAAAACTTATTGTGAAACCTTTTTCAGTCGTTTTCAATTCTCACAGCTTTGGTTGAATATCGACACTGCATACTATAGGATTTTCACTGAAAACTGCAAATGACTGAAAGGGCAAACGAAAGAAAAAACACAATTTTGAAACTACTGTCCCGCTTATGTCATTGACTGAACATGGATTTGGTTCTCATAGTTAGAGTGACAGTAATTTCTTGTCATTTTCGTCTATTTTTCAGTCAATGAAAATGGCTTTTATTAGCTCTGATATTAAGGATGATCTGTTATCATTGAAAACGGAACCCCACATAATTCCGTGCGAATTGAAATCTCCCAGAATCAATCGTGGAGCAGGGAGGGGCGATAGATTTGTTGGGTCCAATTCGGAGCGCTTGTATTTCGGTGATTTGTTGATGCATTTGTCACATTCAACTTGATTCTCGAAAACATTACTTCGATATTGTACGCTTAAAAATTGATTTATTTGTCGACGGGGTCATGTGCACACTGGACTCTTCATTTACAAACGATACAATGACTTGCAAATGGTATCAGTTCAAAATTGTTTTATGAAGATAATAATAGATAGAATGAGAATTGAAATTCTACTCTTTCTCTAAAAATGTTAGCTTGGTTTCGTCTTGTTATAGAGGAACGCGTGACTTAATACAGATACTCTTTTTTTTTTGGAATGAAAGACGAAAATTCTCTGTGTCTCTTTGTTTATTTGTAGCGTCTGAAAAATAGCTTCGACATAAACTAATCAATAGAGCAGAGTATTTTATGCGTCTAAAGCAGAAACAATTGAATCTTTGTCGTTATGAGATGATCATGGCGTAATGGATATGACGGTCACTTTCTACGGATTTGTTCTTCACTCAGGGTGAGAATTATTTTGAGCCGCACAGTAAAAGAACTTATATAAACCTTTGTGAATATTTGTTCATGTATCACCTCTTTCTTAGCGGATAGTGTTGTTATTCAATGTCAAACCGTCAAATGATTAATAGATTGATTGATGAATTGATTATCAACGATTCGAAATTATCAAAGTGGTTTGCTACGTGGTTCCCACGTAAACAGATCGAAAAACCCTCGTAGTTTCAATCAAAGATTAAATTGCATGAAAAAGCATAAGTAGTTGTTAAGTGTAGCAGTACCAGTGCCTGTGCCATCTACCCTTTATTTCCCCGAAAGTTGTCCTAGTACAAATGATACATGGTCTACCTTCCAGGCGGGAGACTCGATTAAACATTCAATTTGCATACGTTTCCCATCATCATCGACCGGCAGATCCGCTGTCGTCGTTCATCAGTCACTCGCGCTGACTGTAACATGATAATACCACAATATTGATCCTATCGTTGCACACTTTGGCGAACAATGGGAAAAATCACGCCCCACGAAAGAATAGCCGTACCGAAAATAGAATGTCGAGAACGGGACATGGATGAGACCAAAACTACATACAGCATCGCACAAATCTGATTGTAAAGCACGGTGACAAGTTTATCAATCCTTTCTTTCGCCGAACGCTGACTGATGATGGTCCTTTCGTTTTGATGAAGGGCGCCGTCCTTTTGTTAATGGGATCACGTGCATGGCCGAACAATGCCTGCTCGGGGCTCACCCCTCTAATTTTTTTTTCTAATCGTATCGCGGTTCAGACAATGTTTGCTGACGGAACTTTTCTGCTGGTTATTAAAATTCGATTCCACTGCACATCGAACATTGTTGAGAATTTATTACAAATTAAAGAGTCATTAATTCGATGCCTGGTAGCGATCCTTCCGCGGAGATATCGAGAACCGCTTGGAAAGACGAGTCTCAACACGCGACTCCATTATGGGACACATTGGGTGGGAATCGAACATAAAGGCCCTTGATGATGGGGTTTTATCGTGATCCCAGGCCCCTCAGGGCAAAGTCCGCCATCGAGTGGAATTTGCCATTCCGAAAAAAAGGGTTTTCCGCCTGCAAGAGATGAGGGTACGTGGGAATGTGGAATGAAATTAACTTTGAATCCCGGAGATCTTGCACGATTCGGATCTCACTGGAACGACACAATTGTCCTATTCGGTTTCCGTCTAACACCCGTGAACGATGCAATCCTTCTTTATTTCGCGTAAATCCATATTATCCCAAAGAGGAGAAAGTGTTGCCTATTGCCGCTCGGTCTGGTGTGCCGTTTGCCGAGAAGATAAATTTTGCTCCACTGAATTCGCACTGGAGACGGTGGCAGTATTCAAGATTCCTGGATTTGCCTGGTGCAACGATAACAAGGGCTTAACTGCTTTTTATCATTGCGTTTCTCTGAGCTGCAGCTATGTTACACTTCTGGGAAGGATTTATGGCGAAGCTTTTCTCCAAATTGAAATGTATCACAATGGATGGGATATAAATCGCTCGACCGACTTAGGGAAGGTCATTGACAAACTGCACTGCTGGTGTTTAGAAAAGTATTTAAGCGAGTTTTTATCTTGTTTGCTGGAAAGTGTCCGTCAGACAGTTCACGAAGAACTGCATTGAAACTACATTTATCATATTGAATGTCACGCAAGACAGATTTCAAGCTTACACTCGAACTAAAGTTCTATGGTTCAAAGGGATTCAGCTACCGGAGAAGAGAAATTTGCCATCCCATTCGAAGAAACCCAAGTTTCAGAATTAGTTAGAAAGAATTACTATAATGGCACTGTTGAGCTATGGCACTCGATTGAGGTACGGGTAAAGTCTTAATGGCCGACTCGCACCAAAATAAAGTAATAAACATGTCTCGTTGAGTGGTTTCCCCATTATTCGCATCCTTGGCCAGTACATGAAAAGGGATACACTTGAAATGAGTCCCCGGTTGGGGGTTGGTTTGTCTATCTATCGAGAAGTTGGTCGTTTTCCGTTCTCGACATTTGCATAAACTACATATTTTAGCAACGTTTTATTGCTTGGAAATTTAAATTTAATCATGATATAATTTGTTCCACCTACCACACAGTTATTTCAGTCAGTGAAGATGTCAGCCAACTTTCCCTGAAGGCAATAATTGTCAGAAGCAGTTATCGAAAGAGAATTCAATTCGTAGCCAAGGTTTCCAGTAATTATCCACAGAAATGGCAAATCGCAACGTTAGTCCTGACATATCTACGACCAGCGCAGCAATCAGTTGTGGATAAATGGATTTCTACCATCGTAGTATCAGCATGTTCCCACGTCCACGCCATTTCGAAAGCGGTCAAATTAATTAAGAAAATTGCTGGTTTATTGCCGAGTCTCAAGACAGTTAGATTTTTGGTGATCGAATATTGAGCCTAGAAATAAGATTTCATTGTTTTTATTTTATAAAGGTGCGAAATTTTTCGAGAAAATTAGTTCCATACTTCATTTCAAAGTAAGATGTTCAGTTAAAATAACAAATTTAGTAATCCCTTTGGTCGTTTATGAATCCTGTGCTTTACGAATATATTCGTCCTTTAAACCCAAAAAGGTGGGCGAGTAATGTCAGAGTCATAACCGCATGACATGAATACGAAAAAATTGATCGTTTAGTTTCTGTGACGTTAAATATTCTGTATTCTGGACCCTAATTCGGGGCCGAATGCTAGAAATGTGTTCTAGATCTGAGTTCTAAAACTCAACTTTGATGCTAGACTCCAGAACTGAACTCTGGAACTAGATTCTGGACCAGGGTTCTTGCTCGGAACTGAATTCCGAGCCTGAAACGTAGCACTGAACTCTGGACCTGGAATCGGGTCTGCAACTGAATTTGAATTACAGAATTCCAGTCGAAGATTCAGTTTTCAAATTCGGAATCAGAATTCAGCCCTAGAATCCAGATCCGTAGTTTAGTTCAAGAACCTCAGAATCTAGTTTCTGAGTTGAGTTACATTTTAAGAATTGTGTAACTGAATTTTGGAACCCAATTCTAGACCTGCATTTTGAACCTGGATAGTGGAATGCATTTTAGAACTGAGCTCGGGAAATACAAATGAGTTATTGAGTCTGAATTCTGGCCCTGGATTTCTGTGTGAAGTTTCAGAGGTTCACGTTGCAACACTGAGACAGAATTCTAAATCTGAATTTCGGACTGGAATATTGGAACTGAGTTCTGAGATAAACCGCAATTTCAGTTTCAAAATTCTATTTCAAAATTTAGATCCAGATGTCTAGAACTTATTTCCGAAATTTAGTTGCAGAGTCGAAGTGTACAATCAAGATCGTGATATCAGCTCCAGACTTATCGAACATTTTAGAAAACTTTAATTTCTAATTATTCGTGGTTATCTCATACTATTGAAAATTCTATTAAAAATTGCTTTTTCTAGTTTCTAATTTTCTAATTAGAATTGGAATTAATTTCTTAAAAGAGCTGATTTGTAAAATTTTCACGGTTGATGTTCACTTTTCGGTGCATTTTGTTGCAATGAAAACGACCAGCAGTAGGATGACGCCATCGTTATTGTTTGAAGCGAAAGTCGCACTGCGAACATCCCGCAGTAGAACTGCTCCCTGTGCGGATTGATTCAATACTGATGCAACTTTGGTAAAGGCATTTTGTGTTACGTGATCTCGTTTGCAGTTTTTTCATAAATGGTTGGTCCTAATAGCTGTAACTTTACTCAGAGACTCAGGTTTAGCTCCGTCATGCCGTAGCACCAAAAGGAAAGAACTGGACTACTCTTACAAATTGAAAAGTTTATGCTATTTTATACCAAATGTACTTTACTGTTTTTATTCAAATCAATGAAAATGAAAATATGAGCTATATGAGAAAGCCATCAATATACAACTAGGTGGTTTAAAATGGGTTTTCGTAATAAATTCACTTTTAGTCAGCTCGTGCTGCATCCGATTTCTAACCTTTGGGGTGCTTATTTACCTTGCCTAACAGCTATAGGCCTGTGGTTTCCTTTGCTGTATCAAGCATACGTCTCCACATAACGCGGTCCATGGCTGCTTGTCGCCAGCCACTCAAGGCACGGATGCTCCTGAGATCACCCTCCACTTGATCCACCTTGCTCGCTGCACTCCTCTTCTTCTTGTACCAGTCGGATAAGATTCAAGAACCATTTTCACTGGGCTGTCGTCCGACATCCTTATGACATGCCCAGCCCATCGTAGACGTCCGATTTTAGCTGTCCGTACGATAGGTGGTTCTCCTAGCAGCTGTTGCAATTCGTGATTCATACGCCGTCTCCACGTTCCGTCTTCCATCTGCACTCCGCCATGGATGGTCTTCAGTACCTTTCTTTCGAAAACACTGAGGGCGTGTTGGTCCTCTGCCAACATAGTCCAGGTCTCGTGGTCTTAGAGAACAACCGGTCTAATGAGCGTTTTGTAGATGGTCAATTTCGTGCAGTGGCATACTTTTCTCGATCGAACGGTTTTTCTGAGTCCAAAATACGCACGATTCCCTGCCAAAATACGTCTATGAATTTCTCTGCTGGTGTCATTGTCGGCGGTCACCAGTGAGCCCAAATACACGAACTCGTCAACCACCTCGATATCGTCACCGTCTATCAATATTCGTGGTAAGAGGCGTAGTGTCTCTTCTCTAGAGCCTCTTCCTCTCATGTATTTTGTTTTCAACGCATTCATGGCCAGTCCGATACCCCTTGCTTCAGCTTTCAGTCCGATGTAGGTTTCCATCCTTTTTTCAAGGTTACGTGTCATAATATCAATATCGTCAGCGATACCAAAAAGTTGTACGAACTTTCGGAAGATCGTGCCACACGATGTCGATCTTCGCTCTTCGAATCACACCTTCCAGGGCAATATTGAACAAGATACAAGAAAGTCCATTACCTTGACGTAGCCCTCTCCGAGATTCGAAGGGACTCGAGAGCATCCCAGATACTCGGACGTAGCACATCACTCTATCCATCGTTGCTTTGACCAATCGCGTCAGTTTATCCGGAAAACCGTATTCGTGCATGATCCGCCATAGCTGTTTTCGATCGATTGTGTTGTATGCCGCTTTGAAGTCAATGAATAGGTGATGCGTGGGTACGTTGTATTCACGACACTTCTGGAGTACTTGTCTTATCGCGAATATGTGATCCGTAGTGGCGCGGGCTGCAGTAAATCCCGCTTGGTACGGCCCTACGAGTTCCTTAGCTATTGGTGATAGACGACGACAAAAGATTTGGGAGAGTACCTTGTAGGCGGCGTTCAGCAATGTGATTGCGCGGTAATTGCAACAGTCGAGCTTATCGTCCTTTTTGTAGACGGGACATACCACTCCATCCATCAATTCCTGCGGTAGAATCTCCTCCTCTCAAATCCTAGGAATCATCCAGTGCAGCGCTCTAGCCAGTGCCTCTTCTCCATGTTTGAGCAGCTCGCCTGGCAACTGGTCATGGCCCGCGGCTTTGTTGTTCCTCAGCTTGCCGATCTCATCACTTATCTCCGACTGATCAGGGGCTGGGAATCTGTCGTCAGCTGAGCGTGCACCCAGATCGATTCCTGTACCGTTCTCTGTATCTTGTGCTTCGTCATTCAGATGCTCGTCATAGTACTGCTTCCACCTGTCGATCACCTCACGTTCGTTCGTGAGAAGGTTACCACTGGTATCTGCACATTTCGGCCTGTGGCGTGTAGCCTCTACGTGAGCGGTTCACCTTCTCACAGAACTTTCGTGTGTCATTTGCGCGGTACAGCTGTTCCATCGCCTCGTGATCTTGGTCTTCCTGGTGGCGCTTTTTCTTCCGGAAAACCGTGTTCTGTCTGTTCCGAGCCTGTCTGTATCGTTCTTCGTTCGTTCGTTCTAGTGCGGTGTTGCAGCATCCTCGCCCTTGCTGCATTCTTCTCTTCGACCAACTACTGACATTCGCCGTCAAACCAGTCATTTCCTCGATTCGATAACCTCGTACCTAAAACGGTTGCAGCAGTGCGTTACTCACGGCGGACCTTATGTTCCTCCAGCCGTCTTCAAGAGTCGCTGCGCCAAGCTGCTCTTCCGTTGGTAGCACTAGCTCCAGTTGATGCGCGTATTCCTCTGCAGTACGAATGCTACTTATTAGCTGTTCGAGATTGAGTCCCGGCGTTCCTGTGCGACGAGTATTGTGCACCGTCGATAGTTTTGAGCGCATAAAAACCGCGACAAGGTAGTGGTTAGAATCAATGTTGGCACTGCGGTAGGTGCGGACATTGATGACGTCGGAGAAGAATCGCCCGTCGACAAGAACGTGGTCGATTTGATTTTCCGTATGTTGATCAGGTGATCTCCAGGTGGCTTTGTGGATATCTTTGCGAGGGAAGAAGGTGCTTCGAACTACCATTCCTCGGGAGGCTGCAAAGTTTACGCATCGTTGACCGTTGTCGTTTGTTACCACGGGCAGGCTCTCCAGCCCGATCACGAGCCTGTACATTGCCTACCTGATCATTTATGTCGCCGATGACGAGTTTTACATCCCGCCGTGGATAGCTGTCGTAGGTTCGTTCCAGCTGCGCGTAGAATGCTTCCTTCTCATCATCGTTCCGAGTCCCTCGTCTCATGTGGGCAGTGCACGTTGATGATGCTGTTATTGAAGAAACGGCCCTTGATCTTCAATACGCACATTCTATCACTGATTGGCTGCCACCCAATCACGCGCTGGCGCATCTTGCCCAACACTACAAATCTCGTTCTTAGAACGTTGGTTGTGCCACAGCTCTGGTAGAAGGTAGCCGCTCGATGCCCACTTTTCCACACTTTCGGTTCCGTCCAACAAAGTTCCTGCAGTGCTACGACATCGAAGCCGCGGATTTGAAGCTCATCATGCAGCATTCGGTCGTATTCTGGGAAGCCAAGCGATTTGCAGTTCCATGTGCCAGGTTTCCAATCGTAGTCCTTATTTCGTCGCGTAGGTCTTTGCCGATTATTCCGAGTCGTATTTCTTTCTTGATCGTACGTAACATGTGTTTTCCGGGCGGCTTGTTAGGCCTGCACCAACCTCCTGTCTCGCCGGAAGGCCATCGTGTCAGCACTGTTTAGAGTCCCACACTGACACAAGGACGGTAATCAGCCGCTCCTAACATGGAGAACAGACGCTGTTTCGAGCCGCCCCAACATGGGGAACAGACGCAAGCCCCCCCTTCCCTGCCAGAATACGACCAAGATCCCACCGGGGTTGGTTACCCGATCTTTCCTATGGTTACTCGTACCCCAGCCGGCACCGCGGGAAGGTAGGGATAGGACAAGACAAGACAAGAGGCTAAGAACCACATTGGGGCCTGAATTGCGTATTGTCCATTCGTTTACCAACCAAACCTTTAGGGTGCTGATAGAAGCCAAATTCAGATTATTATGTGTACGCTTGTAGATTGGAGCCTACTCGTTAGTAGTAGAATCAAATAAGACGTTCTTAGATTATATACCTACATAACGTTTTGTGTGAGGAATTGCCATACTATTGCGTCCGGATCTACGATTAGTCAATCAATTTAAAACAATATATGGGCCAATTAGCCGCGATATAAAAAGGCGTGTTGCAACTGATAATGGAGATTTCTACGGACTCCATAACCATTTGAAGTTCCGCGGCTTACAGACACGTTTAAAACTTGCTCTATACAAGTCGTTGATCTACCTATACGGAAAGGAAAGGAAACAGATATTCGAGTACTCCGCGTCTTTGAGAGAAAAATCCTGCACTCAATACTCAGCTGTAAAGAAGAAAATGGAGAATGGCGCAGACGCATAAATCACGAGCTGTACCAAGTATACAAATATGCCGACATTGGAAGTCTTATAAAACACGGCAGACTACAGTGGGCTGGACATATAGCAAGAATGCTTGAAGAGAGAATGGCAGTGGGGGTAACAAACAGAGAATCTGGGAGATATCGTTGACTGCGGGGTAGACCTCGTACTTACTGAGTGAGCGCAATCGACGAAGATTGGAAAAATTGTGTTGGTTTGGAGCTTCCCTCGCGGTATGTCAGTAATTGATATGTAAATTCTGTCTAAAGTTATTGGGTTGCTCAATGCCTCCAGTTTAAATGGCCCACCCTGTATAATTTTATGAAAATGATTTTTTTCCTCTCGCTGTGAGGATCAATTCTGTTATCAAATGAGACTCATCAGATTCATCGTCAATTGAATAACCTTACCTAGTAATTTGCACTTCTGCTTGCTTCGTTTTAAGTTTCAAGCTTTCAACCGTTCATCTATTATCAAGAACTAACTGGCCAGGCTAGGATAACTAACTAAGTTTTCATAGGGCTCATTCGGGAGGTGCTCTCTCAATCAATTGAAAGAGATGTTTGTTACTTTAGCGGAGCAACTGACGAGGGTTTAACTGAGCTTCAATTGACTGTGCAACGAAAGTAGAACTGAATATATGAATATATATAAATAAGTGTGCGTGGAACACAAAAAGGAACTGCTGCCGAAATATTTGAAACGAAAATAAATATTGAATTTGGCAAAAGTTGTATAGCCCTACGTTAACAGCTCGAGCAACCTTATAGGACGCTAGTAGTTTTCTAAAACTATTTATGAAGTATATGAAGGTTAAGAGATATAGAATAGGAATGCGAGATGAACTAGTTTTTCGAGTGATACTTAAAATTAATAATATAAAACATCTAGAACACGATGTTCCACGGCTAGATTTTAAGGTCAAGTTTGGAACTATACTCCATAAAATTTTGCAAATTTTCAAGCAATTTCAATAATTATTTTCTTAACCAAAAGCAATCCGATTAAATTTCTAGTTTAATGCATACCGAATTCAGTGACACGTTATCAGCAGTCGCCATCACTGTTCAGCTTCATATAAATCACTCACACATTCCACGACACTGAATAGCACTGTGAACAGCACTGGATAATTGCAGATTGTGATTTTTCTTCTTTTTTTTTAAGTTCCACACAGAAACATGCAATTAACTCCATCTAATTAGGTCCTTGCTTTAGCGGTCTATTGCCACGCAACAATGAATAATTAATAGCGAATCGTGGCTACAAAAGCGTCGCATTCAGGATGGACCACAAACAGAAAATCAAAACCACTGATGGCTGGCTGGCTGTCGTATTCTCCGTAGGTGCTTCCCCCGGTCCCGGACACGGCAATGATTATGATGATAATGTACGCAATTACAAGATTTCCCAGCTGGGAGTACTGCTCGGTTGATTTACGGGCCCTGGCCGTGGCCGGCGACAATGTGTCATCGCTGGGCGTGGAGCTGGGAGGTGTGACTTCTGCTGACTCGAGGACACAGAGATTTATGGCGTGAGGTTTCGCTTCATTAGATTCCGGCAAGGATGTCACCGGAGTGAAAGGGTTCCGAACGGTACCTGATCTCTGTGCAGCGAAGAGGGAATGCAAATGGGCGATAATGAAATGGTTAATTAGTTGCCTTGAACGGCAATTGAAGCGAGCAGAGCGGAAATTAAGGAAAATATGCTCCAGTTCTGCTGCGCACGAGATCACCAATCTCCGTCCCGACGCAAGGACGATGTTAGATGTTGAATAAAAGAATCAGTTATTTCTATCAAGCTAGAAGCGATATCTTCTTTATCGGACCATCGGAGCTTGTTGTAATTCTAACCAGGGGCGATAAAAGAGCCATTTACCTAATTAATTCGTTCGTGAGGGGTGCCCGAATGGCGCTAAATAGATGAAAGAAAGGCTCGCTCTCGGATATAAAATGGAAAAGGTTTAAGTAAATAGGCTCGATAGTTGATGGAACTGAACGGCGTAATCCCGCAGGATACCTATTCTTCAGCGTAGCGTCATTACGAACTCATAACACGCTCTACGAATCCTCTAATTGAGACAAATATCAAACGTAGGCGTATAATCATAATTGCCGTGATACGTGTATGAGAAAGGATACAATTCCATATTTCAGTTTCGCTCCAGTGGCGGAGAAAGATGGCAACTGTAGGAGTTATTTGATCTTTTGTCCACTTGAGCATGCCAACGCATGCAACAGGTCCCAGGTCAACCGGATCGGAAGCGGTCAGTTACGTGAGAAGGAATCTGTTTGAAGTACATCCTTCACATGCACCATCGAGCGACATCGATATGTCATGGTGTCCTTTGATCATTTGGCCTCCCCATCAAGCGTCAATGACGATAGGAGCCACTTGAGCGTTCGTCCGTCCGATGCTGGGCTCTTCGTTAGCTTCGTTTTATATGAATCTAATGGTAACTGATAATGATGTACTTTTCGTCGTGCGTATTTTATTGTATCTCTTACTAATTGGGATAACACTCCGGAGATCGAAACCTGCATCATTGGCGAGAGCTGAAGTGCAAAAATGTTACCTGGTTGACAAAGGAAAATATTTGGTTGACAGTAAAGCGCCTATATATCAGAAATTAATTTACAAATTGAAATGAAAAGGACCGTACTACCTGATAACGTTTTTTATTGCATTCATTTCCAACAAGAAGTTATTAGATTCATTTCATTTCGTCTAAAGTCTGGTTAATCTACAAAATCCTACAAAAATAAATATGATAGCTGAAGTTTGACGTCTTAATACTACGAAACTGTATGTGTTGGTGTTGGTAAAATAATAAATAATTTAGTTGAATTTAGTTTATTTTGAGTCTAAATTTCCTTTAGGCTTTGTACGTAGGGACAAATTAAATCAGCCTATCCGATAGCAGGAAAGATAAATAAAAGCAATAAGCCGGGCCACAGTCTGATAATATGTTAAAATAAACAGAATTCAGTACTGATCAGGTCCGGTGAAAGAGGTGGGTACGGTGGGTAGTACTACCCACCCGAAAATTCCAAAGGTGGGTAATTACCCACCTGAAATTTCTAATGAAAAATAATAGTAATATTAGTATCATTTATAACAATAAAAATAGTTTTATTGTAAATGAGAATAAAGAATAAAATCAGAATTATAAAATGCTAGTAACATATCGGCTGAAAAGTTCGTATCGTTTCTATGAGAGGGCGTCACTAGAATTAAATCCATACCATTTTCAGTTAGTACCAACCTTCAAAAGATACGTGTATAAATTTGACAGCTGCCTGATTATTAGTTTGTGAGATATTGCATTTTGAGTGAAGCTACTTTTGTTATTGTGAAAAAAATGGAAAAAAAGGAATTTCGTGTGTTGATGAAACACTACTTTTTGATTAAAAAAAGTGCCGCCGATACCAAAAAATGGCTTGATGAGTGTTATCCAGACTCTGCACCGGGCGAAGCAACAATTCGTAAGTAGTTTGCAAAATTTCGTACTGGTCATGTGAGCACCGAAGACGATGAACGCAGTGGACGTCCAAAAGAGGCTGTTTCCGATGAAAACGTGAAAAAAATCCACAAAATGACACCCTAAAGATATCAAAGGAACGTGTTAGACATATTATGTACGAATATTTGGATATGAGAAAGCTTTGTGCAAAATGGGTGCCGCGTGAACTCACAATCGATCAAAAACAACAACGAAAAACCATGCTGAAATTGAACGAATTGGGCTTCGAATTGCTCCCTCATCCACCGTATTCTCCAGATTTGGCCCCCAGTGACTTTTTCCTGTTCTCAGACCTCAAGAGAATGCTCGCTGGTAGAAAATTTAGAAGCAATGAAGAGGTAATCGCTGAAACTGAGGCCTACTTTGAGGCAAATGACAAATCGTACTACAAAAATGGTATCGAAAAGTTGGAAGATCGCTATAATCGCTATATCGCCTCTGATGGCAATTATGTTGAATAATAAAAACGAATTTTGGCAAAAAAATGTGTGTTTCTATTAAACGATACGAACTTTTCAGGCGAACTGTTACTCAAGGTATAGCAAAGATGTGAAGATATACAACAAAAAGGTGAGGCGTGACAATGATCATTTGAGCATGCAGAAATCTTTTAGTGACTTAACTTTTACCTTCAACCAAAGGGGTCGAGTTTAAGGATCTCATTCATGCAAAACACTCGAGTCACTGGTAGGCCAGAAAGCACCGAAAAAGGTTATTTACAATTTACTAACATATACGAACCGGTAAAAGAAAAGTTACCAGAAGTTGTCAGTTTCTACTTGCGACAGCATTCTTATACACATTGAGTTCTTCACTGTATGGATATTTTTCTCAATCTCTATACAGCTAGTTGAACAGCAGAATAAAATGTTTGTTCGAACTATTTCTTATGCCCCCAGAGTCACAGTGTGCTGGCTGTTTAGCCTGGGTTGTAAGCGATATTCAGTAGCGCTCACTCACCGCTACCTTTTGGAAACCCATCATGCTATTTTTACTTTTTCACTATTAGAGAATTAATTGTGTACGAGAATGCAGCCGCAAGTAGAAAGTAACAACTTCTGATAACAATTCTTTTGTCGGTTCGGATAGTAAATGGTAAAAGACCTCTATCGGTACTTGTTGAACCACGTTGCCACGATCAACTCTTGAAGAGCAACGATAACAACATGCCATGGAAACTAATTGTGTCGTAGCAATATGTTAGTTATTAGTAACAAATAAAATTTTTCTCATTAGTTGTCTGAAGCTCGTTCAAGCCAGACGTATATTCTTTCTGATCCGATATTCCTGACTGAGTACTCGAACAGTACTTTCCGGCATACCAGAGACTCGAGTGATTTGCATTGATGAGATGCTTAAATCTAAAGTCTTGCTAAATACAACCTTGTCACATCTCGCCTTTCTATTTTTTATCTTCGCATAAATGAAATCACTCAAAATCTTTTGACGTACGATTGCGTCTCTGTTTTCTATACCGGGGTGTAAATTCAAAATAAAGAAGTAAAACCATATAGACAGTGGTTAGGTTCTGAACATCGACAACTCATTGTCATTCCTCTAATTGATATAACGGTTTCGTATACATAAGTTCACGGTTTTCTTATGATTTCTGCTCTTCAATGAGTGCATTCGCATTTGAGAAAATTACTCACAGAAAACCAAATTCAGTGTCGAATCGACTTGCACTCTGTGCGGTTTGATACTGCCGTAGAGAAGGTTGCTTCCCCATCGTCCAAAAAGCTCAGGAGCTAACTAGGAAAACAACATTTCTTGAGCAAAATTTCTTTATTTATTATCTAAATTTTTATATCATACTTATAGAATGATTTGTCCATGGCCTTAAAATAGGCTTCAGTTTCGGTGATGACTCTCTCAGATCATCAAATGACAAGTAGTCGCTGGGGGCTAGATTATTGAGAATATGGTGGGTGAAGAAACAGATCGGTGCCCAATACGTTCGATTTGGCCATTATTTTCATTGACTTGTGGCACGGTGCATTGTCTTGGTTAAAGATTTTTTTGAGGTCGTTTTTTACGATTCTATACTTCAAACGCATTAATAACTAAAAACTTTTGTTGGTACTTCCTTTTCAAGATAGCCGACGTTAATTAAACCCCGAGCATCTAAAAACTGACGCCATACTTGTTGCAGTTACCTGTTGCATTTTCCCCGTCTAAATGTTGAAACAAATCCGGAGAAAAAAGATAGATTCATGTTTCGTCCACTGTTTCATACCAACGCAATAAATCCTTTTTATTGCGACTAAACAGTGCCGACCAGCTCTCTGGATTGTTAATGCGTTGTTGCTTTTGATAGATTGTGAACGAGGCACCTATTTGGAAAAGATTTTTTTCATGCCCAGATTTTCGCATACGATCATAAAAGCACTTCCAGTTCAGTCGGACTTTGATTTTGTGTTCATCCATAAAGATTAAAACTTGCTTACATTTTTTCCTGATGACTGCTTAATTTGGTCACGTTAAAATCAGAATACCATAAATCTTTGTTTTTAATCTGAGTGCGGGTAACACTTCTTAAACCATTGCTGGACTTCCCCGGTTTTTCCTGATAGGAAGCAATGTTTTATCAATAAACGGAATTCGTTATTTTTAAGTTTTCGTAAATCAAAAAGTGTTTGTGGTGCGATTGACGTGAAAATTTGACACTTGTCTTCTCAACGATGATAATAGTTTGACATTACAAACGTCTCTCAGTCGGTCCCAGGACTTTTTTTAACAATGTGCTATGCACATCAGCGACTGGATTTGTTTTGTGCACCGTTCGATTCGCCCTGATTCGCGGTTCAATGCATACGGCGCTGGTCTTATAAACCAGTTGTCATATGTTCGAGCCCCGACATGGAATGATTCATAGTGTCAGTAGGATCGTAGTACTAGCCATAAAATGATTCTGTATGCTAAGAATCGGCTGTGAAGTCTGTTGAAATAGAAAGACCAAATTCCACAGAAGGAATGTAATGCCAAGACATTGCTTTCGATTCATGCGAGACATCTTTCACCATCAACCCCAACCAACTAAACGGTCAGGGTAACCAAAATTCTCAAAGAGATAATTTCGAAAATTTGCAAACACAAATAAGTTTATACGGAACCTAAAAAACTACTGACTTAATATTCCAAACAAATATTGGCAGAAATTCTGTAGTTTGATATTGTATTTCACCCTTAAATGCGCAATTTTGTTTTACAACAAAATATCAAAAACGCTTCAAGCTTCGAATTTACGCGTCTCATGCAAAGTTATATCGAAACAAAATATTATTTAAAAATCGACTAAATAATACTTCAAAATAGTGGGTCGTTCTCCCCAGTACGAATAAACCCACCTGGGCTTAATATGTTTCACCGGTTCTGGTACTGATGGCTTGAGAGTAGGAGGAGTTTCTAATCTTTCTTCTGTTTTAGGATCTTAATCATTTGTAATGTTTAATTCTATTTACAGAAGAATGAGAAGACCGTTCACCAGATCAGAAATTCTTGCTATGAGATAAGGAATGTATTTGTAAATGAAAGCAGGATAAATTGACTTGAAAATCGCGTGTCCAACATTATACTATTGTACGTAGTCTTAAGATTAGTAAATAAAGGATGAGTTTAAGGAAGGCTAAAAGAAGTTTTCTACATCTAAAAGAAATCTCCAAAAAAGGAACATAACAGGCATTCTCACTAATCTTGCTGCTAACCCTGCCTAATACCATGAGCATTACCCTATGGTAAAGAAAACAGTACATGACCAAAAACGTCAAAGTGACTCCCACTACGTAACTGACATAAATGACATTCATTTGCCATTGAAAATTTTCAATATGAAACGTTTCTGGTGAACTGGAAAGGATTTTTTTCTGCGTTTTGCTGTCCTCGTTCTCCGCCAAGTTACAGCATTTGAATACAACAATTTCGTGTAGCTAAATGATTATGACAAAATCAACAAATATGTTGATTAAATCAACAACATTTTAGTTTCGCAATAGGCATTTTAGGTTCAAATTACTGAATGATTGGTTGAAACAACTGAGACAGTTTTTGCTTTTATGCATTCAGGTAACTTTGCTGGGATTGTCATTGCTCAACTGTAACGTTTCATTACTGCCATTACGTTTGTGGTGAGTATCTTTGCTGAGTGTCATTGCTAAACTGCCAGCACGATAAACAAAAAATGACAGTTTAGTTAAAACAACAAACGATTAGTTGTACCAAATTTTAACCAATCAAATTCAGAAAAACATTAACATTTTGGTTGTTTTGCGACCGCTGGTTTTTGCGTGCAATGCCGGAAGTACCTACAACAGCGGAACTCACCTCGTTTTCGCCTAACCAATCAGAGAACTGTTTCATTCTGTAGGTTATACACGCAAAAGTCAGTGATCACAAAACAACTAATTTTAGTAATGAAATTGAGTGGTTATGTACCATCAATGATATTGTGTAACTCCTACTCTAAATTTGAGTTTAACGCAAGAACTCGATTTTAATGGTACTATTCGCAAGATCAGTCTAAAATATGTAATAAACATTTGTGGCAACAGGTTCAAAATTTGATTAGTGAGATCGCGTATTTCAAGGGTGAGTCGCTCAATACAAATGGTACTGTGTCTGCAAAAAACCGGAATGATAAACTGTGCTCTTGGTTGTGCCATCGACGCAGATATTGAGTCCAGGAGTGCTCCGTATTGTGCTTCAGAATTGAAACGAATTTGTCCAAATGTCATTTATGAGGAATAAGTGTCTGATTGGTGCATGAGCATTACTAACATGTATGTTATTGTGTGATTGACACACTACTCCAAGCGACCGCCATTTGGTAAGATGTCTCGAAGTTAGAAATCAATTGTAAACGGATTAATAAATAAACACGGTAGTGTTATTTCTAGTATTGAGTGTCAATTACTTAATATTTTAACACGATACACTCAGAAAAGTGCCATATTTATGCAAATTTGGTATATGTGAAATAAAATTTCACTCAAAATTTGAGTGCTAATTACTCCTTTATTTAGCACAAGTACAAATAAAGTATTACACGGTAAATGAGTAGATGTTACCCAAACATCGTTTCCAGCGGAAGAACTCAAATTTGAGTAACTACGGAGTTACTCTCAATTTGAGTTGTTCCACTTTTTCTGTACATTAGTGGGATCATACTCACTTTTGAGTAACTATTTTTAAGTGTGCGCACCACAAATGAGCATTGAAACGTTACAGTTGAGCAAAGACTTAAATCCCAAATAAATTAAAGTTTGACCAGAAATACGACTTATGAAATGAATTGGGGTAAACCGGTATAACAATACTCGTGCGGTCATTGAATCTATTTGCAATCTTATTTTGAAGTCTTTCTTTCTTTTTATCAACCGCTATTAGCCTCCTTTCGGAATGCGATTGTAAAAGTTTAACCAATGATACGAAATATATGAAATAAATAAGGGTAAAACGGGTTAAACAGACTAGTACTGTCATTCCCATTGTATTTAATCGGAGTAATCGGAGCATAGAAGTTATGTACCTGATATGAACCAATATTGATAGATCGTATTGAATCTGCTTTTGTATCAAAAAGTAGGTATTGGTGTCAATTAGATTGTAGATTTATGCTAAGGGAAACAAGGGAGAAATATTTTGACGTAGGATTTTCGCCGAAACGATCCTGATCCGTTGATGTTGATTGTTGAGTGTTTCGTGTAGTTTGTGTATCCAACACCTCGTATTTTAAATTTATAATTTATCAATCCGATGTGACAAACATTGCATGCACCGCAACAAATTTCGCATAAACATTTAATAAACAACGATCGACAACTTAGTTACGCATCATTATTCAGTATTTATTTTACGTTTGCTTAGCGTCAGTGAAGATATTGCACCAGAGTGAACGCTATTGAATTTTATCCGAAGCAAAATCTGGTAACACAGGCTCATAAATTGGGAAATCTTTAATCTGAAAAGTCTGTGCATAACGAACGAAATTTGTAGAACTAGTCGTAAAATTTCTTTTGGCTCTGCAATCACTGTGAACCGACTTTTGAACAAAAGGTCTGATGATCACATAGCTTTTTATTGAATTGTATCTTCTGGTTACGGAGCTACAAGGTAGTATGTGAACATCTATGAAAAAATGCATTCTAAATTTTCTCGGAAGTTTCTTTGCCGATTTTTACAAACTAAGATGCAAATGAAAGGTCTTGAAATTCTTTAAAAAGTTTCCGAAAAGTTTATCTAAATTGGACTTCCGGTTCCGGTATTACAGTGCGATACGTGAATAATTTTCATTATCATGAGTATTTTCCACAAGTGATCGCGAAACGATGTGCAACTATCTATTAAACTTATTGATAAATGTATATAGCCTGGCAAACCTTGCTAGTAGGTGAATATAAAAATCTTGTTTGGGACAACTAGTACCCGGTTTCCGCTTCCAAAAACACCGAAAATAATGAAAGAAGGCTCCAAAACCGAAACTCACTTCGATTTCTCGGCAACGGTTGAACCGATTTTCATAAATCATGGTTCATATTAAATATATTATTGTCTTTGAAGATACTGCGCAATTTCATGCGGGTCCGATTTTCGGTTCCGAAATTATACGGCGATGAGTGTCAAAACTTTTAAACTGTCATACAAAATTATGCAAAACCGGCACGCATCGGTACGTGCTGGTACGGAAGAAGAAAACATCCTCGCCTAGCACACAACGTGCTTTGTTCAATTTTGTACAGCGTGTAGGGTTGCTACATTTGAATCTATATTAACCTGACATAACTGTTTACAAATTGTAAAGGTTATGGTAATTTACACCCAAAGAAAGTTTTTGATTTTATTTAAGTTTGAAAATTTTTTGCTGAATCTTCTAGTGATGTTTTCGAAAATATAAGTAACAGGCATCATTACACCAGTAGGTGGATTAAAAAAATTTTTTTCTTAGTTTTCGACTTAGACACTTAGGGAAATTGTTTAAATTGTGGTTTTGATATCGTTCCGGAACGTAGTGGAACGTTTTGATCGCGTCGAGTAGGTGGCAGTAGTGTTTCCAACGTGTAGCAAATTTGAAATTTACACAAGATTAAAAAAAAAGATAGTTTGGGCCTGTATATCTGTTATCTGTGCTTTTAGACTATTTCTGCTTCTAATGGCTCGAGTTCACAGGCTCAATTGTAACTCAAACTTACGTTGTTTGTCCGCAGTTGCAAATCGGTTGCCAAATCAGATAATCCTTATCCGGCTCATTGGGCGAAACGAATTTTCAATTTTCAACCTCAAATTCCAATTTCACATACACTTCGTTGTAGATCGGTCCATGCTGTCAGCAAACATAAATAAAAACGATAACCTTTGTGTAAACGAAACGTTCAGGTATGTATGTATGTATGTATGTATGTGTGAAGCCACCATCAGTTCAAGGCATATTGTAGATCCGAATTTGATTATCAGATAGCTTTCATATAACTGCTGTTAAGAAGGCTAAAATAGGTTTCGAGGACCCGGCCCCTTCCAGCAAGAACATCCGGCCATATAACAGATCGGCTGAAAAGTTCGTATCGTTTCTACGAGAGGGCGCCACTAGAATTAAATCCATACCATTTTCAGTTAGTACCAACCTTCAAAAGATACGTGTATAAATTTGACAGCTGTCTGATTATTAGTTTGTGAGATATTGCATTTTGAGAGAAGCTACTTTTGTTATTGTGAAAAAAATGGAAAAAAGGAATTTCGTGTGTTGATGAAACACTACTTTTTGATGAAAAAAAGTGCCGCCGATACCAAAAAATGGCTTGATGAGTGTTATCCAGACTCTGCACCGGGCGAAGCAACAATTCGTAATTGGTTTGCAAAATTTCGTACTGGTCATATGAGCACCGAAGACGATGAACGCAGTGGACGTCCAAAAGAGGCTGTTACCGATGAAAACGTGAAAAAAATCCACAAAATGATTTTCAATGACCGTAAAGTGAAGTTGATCGAGATAGCTGACACCCTAAAGATATCAAAGGAACGTGTTGGACATATTATTCACGAATATTTGGATATGAGAAAGCTTTGTGCAAAATGGGTGCCGCGTGAGCTCACAATCGATCAAAAACAACAACGAATGGATGATTCTGAGCAGTGTTTGGAGCTGTTATATCGAAATAAAACCGATTTTTTTCGTCGATATATAACAATGGACGAAACATGGCTCCATCACTTCACTCCGGAGTCCAATCGACAGTCAGCTGAGTGTACTGCACGCGATGAACCGAACCCAAAACGTGGAAAGACTCAACAATCGGCCGGTAAGGTTATGGCGTCTGTATTTTGGGATTCGCATGGTATAATTTTCATCGACTACCTTGAAAAGTGAAAAACCATCAACAGTGACTATTATATAGCGTTGTTAGAGCGTTTGAAGGACAAAATTTCAAAAAAACGGCCTCATTTGAAGAAGAAAAAAGTTTTGTTTCATCTAGACAATGCACCGTGTCACAAGTCGATGAAAACCATGCTGAAATTGAACGAATTGGGCTTCGAATTGCTCCCTCATCCACCGTATTCCCCAGATTTGGCCCCCAGTGACTTTTTCCTGTTCTCAGACCTCAAGAGAATGCTTGCTGGTAAAAAATTTAGAAGCAATGAAGAGGTAGTCGCTGAAACTGACGCCTATTTTGAGGCAAAGAACAAATCGTACTACAAAAATGGTATCGAAAAGTTGGAAGATCGCTATAATCGCTGTATCGCCTCTGATGGCAATTGTGTTGAATAATAAAAACGAATTTTGGCAAAAAAATGTGTGTTTCTATTAAACGATACGAACTTTTCAGCCGAACTGTTACTAAAGAATTTCGCTGTAGCAGATTAAACCCGCCTGATGATTTGTTTGTTAGAAGGGTGCGTCTTACTCATTTCAGACCTTCAGAGAGAAACACAAAGCTTCCCCCACTTGACTCAGGCTGGCAATCCATTTCATCATCCAGTCATACACTTGTAAGATACCCTGATGCACTCCCTGTCCCTCCTCGTAGTGTTTATAATTGAGCATAATATAATATAATATAATATAATGTAATATAATAAAATAAAATGTAATATAATATAATATAATATAATATAATATAATATAATATAATATAATATAATATAATATAATATAATATAATATAATATAATATAATATAATATAATATAATATAATATAATATAATATAAATTATTTTAAAAAAATATTATATAATATAACTACAGAGAACAGACATCCAAGATAGTATAAACATTTTCAAAAATTTGTGTAAAGCATACAAGTGAAAATCCAATAAAAATAATAATAATAATAATAATAATAATAATAATAATAATAATAATAATAATAATAATAATAATAATAATAATAATAATAATAATAATAATAATAATAATAATAATAATAAAAATAATAATAATAATAATAATAATAATAATAATAATAACAATATATAATACAATGTTATATAATTCATTTCAATATATAACCAATAATGAAACAAACAACACAACCACATGTTGCAATATAATGATAAATATTGCATTTTTGGATGGGCTTTAACCTACAAGCCATTTCGCACCCTCTCATTCTGCTACTAACGCAGAAAGCGATAGCACCCAGTCAACGCCGTTCTATTCAGTTCGTGCTCGCATCTCACCCGACACATTCGAAAATCGTTTGCGGTCGAAACAACAGAAACAAAGACAATACAGTATAGTGAACAATAGAGTGTACGGAATGATGATACGATTTAACAAAGCCTGAAACTTGGCCTGCAAGACCGAATTCAATTTGTGTAGATTTCGAGCGTGGCAAAGTTAGACCAGCAGCAAATGAAATTGAAATCTTACTTAAAGAACGAACGCATCTAGACGCTAATAATGTAAGTGAGATTCAATTCAACAAGGCATCTAACTGTGAGTACATTATGTTTAAACGTGAAAGCGATGCAATTGCATTCGCTTCGGTTAACAACGAGGTGCACAGTGTTGATCATGACAATGTTAAATATAAAATCCCTGTGTACATGGTAAACAATGCCATAGACTTCTATGACGCGTGCATTACCTTCCTCCGCAGATCAACGATCAGTACGTTCGGGAAAACATGTCGCAGTACGGTAAAGTTCTTTCCATCGAAAGAGAAGTATGGCGGAATGATTTTCCCGGCATCTGGAATGGCGTGCGAGTGGTACGTATGCAACTACGTAAGGCAATTCCATCTTACATCATTTGTGGTCAAGGTGGGACACATCAACAAGGTCAACCGTTCAACAACTAAAACTAGTGAGCGCAGTACTCATGTTTCACCATCAAACCAACCAGCAAATGCAATTAATGTACAACAAGGCGCATCTGAAGCAACTAGCAACGAGCTCAAGACTAGGAACAACAAGGAAAACGAAACGAAGACCAACAACAATACAACCGATGAGCCAATGGATGACGAGACGAGTCACGAACAAAGTGCCCCTCAATGGAAGCTCTTCTCCTCCTAAAAAAAAGGGGCGACGAGATCCACTTCAAAAAATTCTTTATTTAAAAAATCGGCTAATTTTGCCACGTAAAACTTGTACGCAAAAAGACCTGAATAAAAATATCTTTAAAAAAAACGCCGTTCTATTGACCAAATGTCATCATAGACGCTCGGGGAGGCATGAGATAGGAACTTTTGAGGGCTTAGTTATCTCATCATTCGACGACCAAAAAAAAGGCTCAAGTGCAACGTCACCGTAGTTCAAGTTGGATTTTGAACGTGTGGATCAAAAATACAACGGTTTCTATAGACGACTTTCTAAAATCTTAATCAATGGCAATAAAACGTTTTTTACGGAAAGAGGAGAGGAGACAGCGCTGTGATAAATAAGAATGGAACTCACATAATAAGCAATTTGAGATTAATGACAATTGTTCAGGGTCAATACTAAACCTAATTGTGGTGGTCTGATAAGCTGATGTCTTTTCGTTAAGCAAGTTCTTCCGGTCTTTAATCCTTTCCATCGATATATCTGAAGGGGGGGGGGGGTCTAATGTCAATGATGATTATTAAACCACTGAAATGATCCATTTATTTTAGAATAGTATTAGACCGAAAGCAATATTTCATAATATTTCACCCCACGCATATCTGTCAAAAATTCTTAATATTTCATGCAAAATTCTAATTTGATTCGCATATACAAAAACATAAATCTCTTTGTCCGACCTTATCCGGTAATGGAACACTCTCCCACCAATTACGCAATCCGTCAAGCGTCGCCGATGTCTGGTACGCAAATCATTGAAACCGCACGGTGTAGCAACTCATCAACTTCCAGACTGACATCCGACCCCGGCGCAGGATGTCAAGATTTGAAAAGTGTAGCGAATCCGTCGCCACTGATCGACCGACCGACCGCCTCGAAAATTAATGAATTTGTCGGCGAAACGCCCGCTGCCTAATGCGTCACTCATTAACGGATCGGATCGGCCACGGACGGAATGCAAACCTAGTGCACTCATTAATAATTCCCACACCGATGACACACCATCAGCGGGGTTCTGGTGGGCCATCCGGGAGCGGACATATGATAGAGTGCGCCTACTCCACCGGGCAGCAGCGAATGAACAGAATCCGGAAATGAGTCAAACATGGCACGTGACTCGCCGGGTGAGATACTCTTCCTGACGACCGATCGGCTGGTGCTGGTGATTTTTTTTTCTGCCGGCGTGATGTTAATGAGTGAAGACCGTGATAATAAATCTGGAAGCTCATTAATCAATCATTCCTACCATGGAGTGCTTCGCTGCGATGCGCGATATCGCTGATCATGGAAGCGAGGAAATAAATACTAAAACACTTTAAAACAGAAGAATAGATAGAGAAAAGGTTGTCAATACGGTTCTGGTATTTTTTTTAAATTTAAAGCTCAGGAGAAGTTTTAGAATGCTGATTTGACGAAAAATTTGCAAGCAAATGCTACAAATACAGTACATTCCACAAAGTGACACTTCAGTTCCCCTGAATGCAGACCTCCCTCACATTCTAATTCATATTCCGAAACAATAAAAGTCAAATGTGTGAAAGAAAAACAAGAAGCCCACTACCGTCTCGTAGCAGCCGTCTTCCAGTGTGTGAATTATGTGTGATCCAATCCCTTATACGAGGCAATGCCGATAAAATACGGAGAGGGTGTTGACGAATGGCTATTTGGATTTTGATTATGTCGGCCATAAACGGCCGTAAATGCTGCATTAAGCGTAATCCTTAATTATTTGTTTTGGCCAGCCGGATGTGTTAGTCCGCGATATGGTCACCTAATAAAGCCGAAGCGAACATCTTACTCCAGTGCGTGTGTTTGTGTGTGGAACCAAACATGGGAATCCGCCTAATCCGGAACTAACGATTCTTGGCGCGTAGCGCGCCTTCCACTGTTCGCAATCAAGATTCTAATAAATCTGTCAGATTTCGGAACGCTACACCTAAGTCATTGGAATCGTTTCCAAAAACAAAAGCAACTGCTGCATGCTGCATGAACCAAAGACCGATATTTCCCCCGAGGACAACCGAAACCGCTTCCTGTTGTTGATTTCAATTTACTTCCACTTGATGGCCGTAATCCTCCGGGCAGTGGATTCTTTCCCGTAACAGCCCCGAAAGCTGAACAGCAAACATTGTGCAGCAGCAACAACGGTGCCGCAAATTCTCCCGTGTGACCAATATTTCTCTGGTTTACCACCACCACCAACAGCTTCACCCATGCAAAACGAAGCATCGGCATCCATTCCTATTGGCTTCTGTACCGTGGTTTGCTTCGAGCAATGGACGGAATCCCTTGTTCTTTCATTGTTACACGAGCGTTTCGGAGTCTGCATAAATCCAATGGCAAAACAGACGCTGTTCGATACTTTGTTGCATCCATCGTACCTAGCTGCTTCGGTACCGGAACGATATTCCAGGAATGCAAACAGCGCACCGTTCCTTTTTCGATCGAGACAGGACACGTTTTCTCCCCGGAGGCTTGGCTTGGCTTGGCTTACCTCCGGCTGTTTCGGGGAAAGTCACAGCACTAGACTCGGGTTTAGTACATTGTTGAAATGTGAAATGTGAACAGATCACCGAGAAGATCCTGCTTGGCACCGTAAAACGGTATCTCGGAAAAAGGTATTTAAATTGCAGTCTCCAGTTCAACCTGAGTTTACAAAGTGTAGTAAAACAACGGAATAGAAATACTAGTTTCCCCGTAAAAGTGCTGGGAGATTGTTTACAAATGATAAAATATTCCCAACGGTTCACTGTGTCAGTTTGCAAAAATTTAAGATGCGATCATCGAAGCAGTCCTCACCATACTTGCGACCAGACCCGACAGATAGTACGGGTAGCTGGGTAATTGAATATCTCTTGGAAATTTCCGATTGGGTAAAATACCCACTCGGAATCCAAAAAAAAGTTTTGTAATATGCCGCGAAAAATGTGAGCACACGTTTATACGTTTTATACACTTTGTATACTGTCGAGCCGCATCGTGCCAATAGTTGCAAACATGTGTTTAATGTAAAAAATTACAATGTCTAGAGAACAATTGAGAAAATCATAAAACTGTTTATAAAAATCTATATCACTTAGACTGTGAACCAATTCGCGAATTTTTTGACAAACGAGCAGTTATTTTGTCGTTGCCAAAAATAATCCTGCTCGAGAGTATGGTTATTTTTGGCATCAGCGTTGCCACGTTGCCAGATTTGTCTGGCAAATGCTAGATTTTTCTCGCTACGCCAGACACTCAAACTAACCTGATGTTTTGCCAGATTTTCCAAATTTTTCAAGATTTTCCTAGATTTTGTCAGATCTCGCTAGATCTTTACGGGTTTGGCCTCTATACGATAGGTTGAGGGGACCTTTTTTTTGCTCACTGAAAATAAAACCTTGTATATAGTAATGGCAGACAAATCCAGATGAATTTTTGAGTTTTGACAGATTTTTGAAAAAATAAACCTGGCAACTCCGACGGTAATTATTTCTCGACAAAGTCTTGCAGAAACCTGGTGAAAGACCGTAACTTGTCTAAAACCGGGTATAAATAAACCAATATTAATAATAATATTAATAACAATAATAATCTTGCAAAATAATTCCTATTTCTTAGCTCTAGTAAAAATTACGTTTATGTAATGTCTTTTAATATTTTCAGTCAAAGAAAATATCCCAATAAAAAGTTTTTGTATCTTTTCTAACGAAGTAAGTATTGGTCGAAGTTCTTCTTACGTTCTCTGTATAGTAATTATTATACCATTAATTATTATTGGGTTGATCCTTGTAGTTTTTCCTATAAATAATCAGTGAGAAATTAAAACACGAAATTGTTTTAGATCCATTGTTCTGAAAATAACAAAAGTAGCGTCACTCTTGCCACAATAACTCACAAACTAATAAATAGAGTATCATGAAATTTTAACAGCTGTCCTCTAAAGGTTAGTATTAACTGGAAAAAGGTGACTGCAATAAAACTAGCGCCATTTATGAGTTAGGTCCTTAGGACTGTTCAGCCCATGTGTTTCCATAAAATGTTTTCAGCAGTGATTTCTTCACAATCAAATTGACGATAAATGTTCGGTTCGAAAACAGGTTGGTAATGAAAATGCGACAAAAAGAGGCGGATGAGTAAGTTCAGAGACATAACCAGATTAACGTGAATACGAATACAGTGAGGCTTTTACGAGGTTTTTTATGCGGTTTTTATGCGAATTTCCAAAGTTACACGTTTTTTTTGTCGTGAATACGACTTACTTTACTATGGGGCGCCTTTCCAAAATTTACCCGCTGAGAGAGTGATAAGTTTTTGATCGAGAATATCTCTGGTTGTATCTAATGTATCAACACCATTTTCGCTACATGCCATTTGAAATATGATCATCAATTTATGATAACATATTCAGCTGTTTGACATTAGCACAATTTATTCAAAACTAAAGTTTTCTGAAAGTTTTAGTTCCAGATACAGAATCAAGCATTCAGTTCTGCTGCAGGACGGTTTTTTGTGCATCGTGTGAGTTTCACTTCAAACAAAAGCGATTGCGTCATTCAGCTGCTGGTCGTTTGCATTGCAATCAGCCCTTCAAAGGGCTCTAAATGTTATCTAAAGAGTTTTTAGAATTACTTATCTGTTAAAATATGCTAATCGGAAGTGAAAAAAATTAGTTTAATGAAGGTTTACAGTCTGATAGATTCTAATTAGAAAAAAATCGCATACTTTTCTCGGATTTTTTATGTAAATACGTTTCACTTTACTATGGATCGCCTTTCAAGAGCTTATTTTTTGTTCCATTTAACATAGTTTTCTCTCAACAGAATATTCAGTAGCATGAGGTAACCACAAATAAATACGCTAACAAATTGATACTCCATTCATTCTAGCCTACGTAGTTGACTCCTTCAGTTCAGACCAGAATCCTAGTTCTAGAGTTCAGTTCTGGATTTCACATTAGGATTTCCACAATCCGGATCTTAAATCCAGCTCCTCGTCCAGAATTCAAGGCCAGAATCGAGTTCCAGAATACTAAATCTGTAGTTGAAACCAAATTTTAGAACTTGATTCTGCGCCTGGATTCTGGAACTGAGATCATGGTCTCGATTTTAAACCTGGGCTCTCGAACTAAATTTTAGAAATGAATTCTGGACTAAGATCTGAATTTAGAAACTGAATTCTGGAACTGAAGATACGTATCAGACCAGAATGCAGTTTCACAGTTTCTGTCCGGAGTTCAGTATCAGAATCCTGAAACTGAGTTTTGAACCTGAAGCTCTGGAACTTCAGACCGAAATCTAAGATTATAAATTCAAAATTCAATTGTATATACAAAATTCAGTTCTAAAATACACTACAGAATCCATGTTCAGAATTCAGTTCAGTGCAGGATTAGAATTTGGTTCAAGAATTCAGTTCTACAATCTAGAAGAATAACTGAAATCAATAAATAGAATCTGAAGATTTTTGAACTAAATTAATTCGAATTTCGGAGCTGAGTTCGGAATCCGAATTTTAAAACTGAATCCTGAACCGGAATTCTGTAGCTAACACTCAGCTGTTGAATCTATATGCAGAGTACGTTACTAGGATTCAGGTTAAGAGTTCAGTGCCAAACCAGAATCCTGGTCTCGAATTTAGTTCCACAACGCAGATTCACTAATCAGTTCAGCAGTCCAGAATTAAGTTTTAGAATTCAGCTTCAGAATTCAGTTCCAGAATCTAACATCAAAATTGAGAATTTAGATGAAAAGTTCAGTTCTAGTTCAGTCGGGTTCCACATTTGGTTCCAGAAATCCAGGTTCAAAGCTTAGATTCTTCAATATCAGAAAAAACTGAACCAATCATTTTATTCGTATTCACGTCACCTGGTTATGTCTCTGACATTACCCACCCGTCTTTATTTTTATCACGCGGATTTCCGAATTTACGCGAATTTCTAAAGTTATCCGGTTTGTCTTAAAAATACATGAGACGTCGAGATCATTTGGCATAAAAAAAATCTTTAATTTTGTTATTTTTTTCTAAGCGGATGTCCGAAGTCTAAAATTATTTTTTTTCCAAAAGTTGCTTTTTCCAAAAAAAAAAATAACATTACACCATTTCTCAACGTTTCATGCATTTCTAAGATGCAATCTTCGATTAAAAAAAAAATTGTTTTGAGATTGCACCAGATCTGGAATGCCCATACTCGCATATCTGTCCC
The DNA here is from genome assembly GCF_030247185.1 of Malaya genurostris. Lineage (NCBI taxonomy): Eukaryota > Metazoa > Arthropoda > Insecta > Diptera > Culicidae > Malaya > Malaya genurostris. The sequence continues at coordinate 132,862,120 of NC_080570.1, forward strand.
ATATCGATTTTCACCAATTTTGAGTTAGCGTGAGGAATGAAATCTATCCTCAATATACTCTTAGAAATTGCAATAAAAGTTGAGGGTTTGTTCAGTAAAATGTGAAAAAAATATCAACTCATGTCTGTCCCACATACAAAGTACTGACATATCACTCCCAATCAGTGCAAATTTCAATAATTTCATTTGTTGCAATATTCGAATAGTAAAGGTTTATTACCGTATACATTTCAAGTAATAATACCATGATTTAGCATTAGGTAGAACAATAAATCAAAAAAATCGGAAATAAAATTTTAATCGTTTTTTTCTCGACGTGCCGATTTTCCATATGGGACTGATATGCAAGTATGGGCAGTGGAAGCTTCATGCAAAACCGATTTTTGACATAAAAAAAATTATAATTTTACGGGATTTTTTTTCGCTAATTTCCTATGTTACGCGGTTTTCTTAGGCACGGTTTTTTACGCGGAATGTATCATCCATGTAAAAAGAGACCTCAACTCTTTTCGCCTTTCTCATAAAGAAAGGCTATACACTCCCTTTGAAAACCAACTTTTCTAACGAGGCCCGGAGAAATGAATGTCGAATATCATTCGATTCAGCTCGACGAAATGAGCAAATGTCTATGTGTTTGTATGTGTGTATGTATGTAAAAAATATATGCACTCAGAGAAGGCTCAACCGGTTCTCACAAACTTTTACAACAACAAATGAAAGATCTTAAAGACCCATAGCCTGTTAATCAATTTCATTTGGATCCGACTTCCGGTTCGAGAGTTATATGGTAATATGTGAAAATTGAGGAGAAAATGTTTTCATAAACTGAGATCTTCAAACATTTCTAGAACATTAAATCCGGATCCGACTTCCGGTTCCGAAACAAAAGAGCTATAAGTGACAATTTTCTGAGTATTTTTCACAAACGATGGTCAAAAACAAGTACAAATCCCTTTGACTGATAAATTCTTCTAATTTGTAGTACTTGTTAGTTTGTAGGTATATAAACTTAAGGGGCGGGTAGGGTCTAACACTTTCGAAAAATCATTTTTTTTTATATCTTCTTATAGTAAAACATTTCAAGAATATTCTGTGAAATTTTCATGCCTAATGGAATGAAGCCTTTATTCTCTATAGCTATCTCATACTGTAAAGAAGCAAGCACTCGGCGCACAGGCCCAAGATTTCTACTTCGATTGACTTCAAAACTCGACAAAACATTCTTGAAATATTTCATTATAATAAACTATAAAAGAAAAATATGATTTTTTGAAAATATCAGACCCCACGGGCTCCCTTGAGAAATAAATTGTTTCCGATGATTTTATAGACAAAAAACCTTTAAACGCGTTTTTCTCGAAAGCAGGTTTAGAAAGTCCGTGTCCATCGTCATTCAAAACTACTGCACCAATTTTTTTTTCAAATTTTGCACACACGTTGGGGTCTGATTTTTTATATGCTTAACGTTTTTTTTTTGTTACTTTGGTAAGGTTATACAGCTACAAAATGGCGGTTTTTTTCGTGAAAAATCGTAGTTTTCACTTTGAACAACCACCAAAAATTTAAAAAATAAAAAAAAAATCAAACAGAATCATTGGGGTCCAGAAAAACTTCTAATCTAACTTTGCAGTTTTGATTTATTCACTTTTGATTAGTCTGCGCTGAGATACAGTGGACACCGCAAATCATGATTTTTAAGAAGCGTCCTCAAAAATACCTCTTCACCGACTTATTTCTCGATATTCTTTTACGAAAAAACTACAAAATGTTGTTCGAATGATGCTTTTTATCATGCAAAACATTGAAATTTATTTTGTTGAACGATAGTTCCGAAAAAAATTCTCAAAAATGATGATTTTTTTCATCGTTTAGACCCGGACCGGAAGACCGGAAGTCGGATCCTAATAATATTTAACAATTTTGTATGGGACCACAAGTCCTCCCATTTGAATCTAAGTTTGTGAAAATCGGTTTAGCCATCTCCGAGAAAAGTTATTGCCAAAAAACTTTACATAAACACATACACACACACAAATTTCCCCCTGATCCGACTTCCGGTTCCGCAATTACAGAGTGTGTCAAAACTTTCAAACCGTCATCTAAAATAACGATACAAAACCGGTACTTGCTGGTACGGAAGAAAAAATCACAACACGCCTTTACGAACGATGCACTCAGAGTGCTTTGTTCAATTTCATACACGCTATAGAGAAAACGAAAACCACCACCGAAGCTTGCGTTTGAAAACACAACCGAGTCCATCAGCACGTAAATATACGACCAGGAGTTTTCAATCGCGTGGAATAAACCAGAATGGTGTGTGGTTTTAGTGAAACACGGCGTTGCGGTTGAGAAGAATCTTAGCTATTTTACGATGAGTGCGTCCGAAGGAATAAATAAATGTCAATGAATTGATCTTTGCACGCAAAATGTCTTTTCTGGGAGATTGCTGAGCTGATTTTTACAATTTTAGAATAAAATAAACAAAAGATGCCATATAAAATTTCAAAATTCATATTCATCCAACTTCCGATTTCTGAGTTACAGGGTGACTAGTGTAGATATTTGAATTTTTGATTACTTACTCACTATGCTCAGATGAAGCGTGGCCGATTTTCACGAACTTAGAGGTCTTAAGGTCCCATACAAAACTTTAGAATTTCTTCCGGGTACGACTTTCGGTTCCAGAATTACAAAGTTATACATTTTATATAGTCGGTTAATGCAGCGGAGCAAAAATTTATTTTCTAAACTGGGTTCGAAACTATTCGAATCGTTAGTCATTGCTAGTAGACTTCCTACCAAATTAACTACTCGATTTCCGATTCTAGAAGCACCGAAAGTAGTGTTCAAATTCGCCAAAATGGCCCTGAATCTATTTTCTCAGAGATGGTTTGGCCGACTTTAAACATTCTAAACCGCCACCTAAAGTGATGAAGCAAAAGAGGAAAAAAAAATTAATAGGGTTAATTTGAAACTATTCCAATTTGTAGGTCATATTTGTTACTTGCCATACGAACCAACTTCGGCTATTCCGGTCCTCGGAATCCGTTTCGGAATTATTGAAAGTAATCGTCAAAAGCTGTAAAAAGGATCTCAATCTTTTTTTTTTCCAAGATTGCCGAACTTAAAAAGTTTCATATCGAACTCCTGAATTTGTTGTGGATTCTACTTCCGGTTGCGTAACTACAGGGTAAACAGGATGTTTAGATTACGTCCAAACAAATTTTCCTGTTTCTATTCAATGAACAGTTATTTTTAGAATTCCACAGTAATATTCATGATGGTATGAGTAATATGAAAAAGGCATCGTTACACTACTTACACTACACTCTGATTTGTGTCCAATGGCCTTTTTCCCGAACACCATGCTGTGTAGGAACATCGAGTCGCCAAAGCACGTACAAAAATTCTTCGACGTTCGTGAAATACTCCAATTTCCATCGCACTAAACGATACAACTCATTCACTCATTGAGAGTTTCGCCGGAAGTCGTATTATTTTTTCAATGACACCGACATGATGACATCGTGAACCTAACTGAGAATGCATACCGACAGCTTATTTGTATAGCAGATGACAAGTTACTTTGAACTGGTGAGGATGACTACGAAAATTTACCTAACGGTTGCGGGCACGTGTGATAAATATCGATTACCTGAAATTCAAACGTGAGAAAATAACTAAAATAAACAAACTTTGTTTGGTGTGCTCCGGTGGAACTAATGAAGGCATTCAGAAGCTCCTCTGGATATTCGACTGAAACAACACAACAAATTACAGGACGACGTGTGTAAAAACTTTACTTTCATGGTAAAATAACATGGTGACTCTACTACTGAAATGACTATTTGTTCTATGGCCTTACTATCAACGGGAAATGACACTCAAGTTCAAGAAAACGACAACATGACCAGTAAAAATTTACTTAAAACCACTATAATGTTTCATTTGAAGTTACACAACATCACGTACTGTTAGAAATAATTACTGAAAGAAACAATAAAAATCAGAACAGAATGTAGCAACTCTCTCTTGGCATTCCTTGCTGAAGTGCTGCTTCTTCTATTTGAACCATGCCGAATATAGTTAAGTGTAGTGTATTTAATTCTTATTGCTGCTTTGTTAAAAAAAACTTCTCTCGCAAAGCAGTGCTGTCTAGTCGAAATATTGATTATTCGATTCGAAACTACATTCGATTTACATTGCAATGAGTAGAATTAGCCGAATTAACATGAGAAATGAAAATAAAGTGTCAAAACTTTCATTTCAGGAATTCGATGGAGCTTTTATTTTGTTTCCTAAAGTTTTGCTTTTCTACAATCCGCTATATTCTACGGTACAATGGACACAATTTCTTCGTCCCTACTTGATGAATGAAAAGCAGTCTCAATATTTGTTGCACGCTCATGTTATGTTTTTGCCAGGCAAACAGAGCTGTCAAGATATTCCAGAAAAAAACGAAAGCAATATATCGCTACTATACTCACGGAACGTTATGGAATGAGTCGATTGTAACAGCAAGATCTCCAAAATTACTAATAAATTAATTGAAATCCAGAGTTTACTTTGCAGAAAACAACCTCTTGTTTTTATAGAATGTGTTTAGCTAGCTATACCCTGGACACAGACTAGCAAATTTCTCGCAACACTGTTCGTGAGTCTGACGCGCTTTTATTAGAGAATTTTTAACCGTTTTTTCGGCTGCAAAATCAAATTTTTTCGTTATTATTGTTAGCTGTTCTGAGACTCTAATTAATTAAGATCGGCTTTCGACTGGAGTTGAATTCGGTTGGTGCCCTACGAGTGCTTAATAGTGAAGGCTAATTTCTTTGTATCGCGACATCTTACACTTCACTCCTTGTTTTTTTTGTGTCCTATTGCTCAGCTTGCTCCCGCACTTTATCACTAATAAACCCGTGCAAAGCAAAAATGGAAAAAAAATTGTGCGGAGAGTGTCACTTGCTAATCAACGATCTGGAGCCGGTGCGTTGTGGCTTTTGTGATGATTTCTTCCACATTAGTCAACAGTGCTGCGGTTTTAACAATCGCTCGAACAGGGATCTGTTCACTCAGAATAAAGCGATTTTTGTTTGCTCAAAATGCAGAGTTGAGTTGAATGGTCGCAGCGTTTCTGTTTACATTAAAGACACTTTGGATGATCAGGAGTTCCAACCTTCCAATTCGGCCAATCTATCTGCTCAGGTTCGTCAACTATTTGATCTGGTCCAATCGCTAAGCAAACAAGTCGAACATTTAGTGTCTGAGCGTTCGACTTCTGATCCCTCTATCGGTAATAATTGGCCAAAATTAGGAGTAAAGCGGCGCCGTGGAAACAACGGTCGCCCCTTGCAAGTGACCGCAGATCGTGGAACTAAGTCTATCGACTTGAGTGATTTATCTGTTCCGTTCATCGTTACTCCACCCGCGCCACAGAAATTTTGGATTTACTTATCGGGATTCCAGCCCTTGGTTACTCCCGATGATATACAAAAAATCATCTCTCGTTGTCTGGATGTGTCCGATGCTGTTGATGTGGTACGGCTGGTTCCGAAAGAAGCAGATGTCTCTAAAATGTCATTCATCTCGTTCAAAATTGGACTTGACCCTGCGTTAAAAGAAAAATCACTGGATGCATCTACCTGGCCTAGTGGAATTTTGTTCCGCGAATTCGTCGATCAACGAAGAATGCGTGCTTCTGAACGAGTTACACCTAGCATCCCTTTAGTCACCAATTCAGAGATGTTTTAGTCAACCCATTCTCATCACACGCTCCGGGACACCCTGTAACAAGCATTGAGGAAGTCCCCCTACCACCCGGCCCAGTCGTGCTCTCCGCTGACATCCAACATCGTCATCGTCCCGGTCCTGTGGTTGGTGATGGTAGTGGGGACTTTCGACTTGCTACTCCAGGCGAGTATTTTGTTTGTTCTAATCCTGCTGTTCCTGATACTCAAATGCATTTTAGCCATCCACCCTGCTCTACTTCATCGTCTGAGTGCATCAGCATCTATTACCAAAACGTGCGTGGATTACGGACAAAAATAGATGGATTCTTTTTGTCTGTAATGGAAGCAGTACATGACGTCATCGTTCTGACAGAGACCTGGCTCGACGATCAAATTTTCTCCACTCAACTTTTCGGACATCAGTATACCGTTTTTCGTACCGATCGGTCCCCGGCTAACAGTCATAAAACTCGCGGAGGTGGTGTCTTGATAGCTGTGTCTAAAAAATTGAATTGTTACATCGATCCCTCACCGATCTCTGACACCATTGAACAGCTTTGGATTGTCGTTAAGCTGCCACAAGTTGCTGTCAGTATTGGTGTGATTTACCTGCCACCAGATCGGAAAAATGATTTTATGAGCATATGTGCACGGAACGACCGAAATTAGCTCTGCGCCTAATTCGTATTACTGTTTTTGAATTAGTTGATTTTAACAACAAAATTTCCAAAATAACTATAAAATTAGTTAAAATTGAGAATTTATTTGCTGAAAAAAACTCTTATTTTTAGAGAATGTGTTTAGTTGGCGAATATTCTGGACACAAACCAGCAATATCTCAATCCAACACGAAATTCTCATTGACAACTAATTTTGTTTTTAAAATCAGAAAATTTGTTTCTATTTATCTATCACCAGTTTATTAGCCACAAAATTCATGAGAAGTGACAAAACAAAACAATCCATTAAAAAGCTAAAAGGGACAGTCTTGTTGAAACTGCTTGCAAATTGTTTAGATGTTTTACGCATGTGTTACGATATATCCATATATAAATTTCTAAACCGGTATGTAAAAATGACGTAAACTGTTAGTGGAAAATGTATTTATTCAGAATTTGTGCGCATTTGAAGCGATTGTACGTAATAATGTTTTTTCGCGGCACAGTGAAGTGAGTTTCGAATGTTGCACTCTAATTGTACATGTCAAATGATGTTTTTTGTATCTTCCAACCTTCCGGGCCACGCCGTTCGATGTACTACTTGTATTCGGTTTTTATTTTCCGAGTGCTCAAAGTTTTCAGTGAGAGAGTCGATTTCGCGAAGTCGAATGAAGAAAGCAGCGATTTAGAAGAAAAATTTTCAAAAAGAAGTTTATGTTTCGTTTATGTCTTGCTCCAATACAACATCGTATTTTTACCTGCCAATATAGAAAAGACAATCGCGACTGAAATTTTTTTCGGTGGTAGTGTGCCATCTAGTGGCTAGTAGTCATTACGTAGCGTTATTTCGGCGACAGAGCGCCATATAGCTGCAAATTGCAGAAACCAATTCAACCATTTATGTTGGTTGAAAACAACGTTTTATTTCTCTAATTCAACTAAAAAATTAGTTGAATGGATATGAAGTGTGCCTTAGCTAAGAAATGACAATTGGTGAATTCAACTAAAAAAATAGCCATTTCAATAAATATTTTATTATTATCAAGGAAATTAGAATTAAAAAATCTAAATTAGCAAAAGTAAGATTTTTTTAGTTGTCTCAAAAAATAACTAACTAAAATCAGAAAATCAACTAATTTTTTCGCCAAAATGCTGATATCGGTCTTTCCGTGTGCACATGTAGACTCATTGTGCTCGATTTCATCACGTTTCGATCCTCACACTCCTGCACTTCTTTTTGGCGACTACAACCAATCCGGTATTCAGTGGCATTTCTCAGAGAAAGGCTTACCGTACATTGGTCTATTGCATTCGCATATGTCAACCGCCAGCAGCGCTCTTTTTGACGGGTTTAATCTAAACGGGTTCAACCAAATCAACGATCTGCTGAATCGAAATGCTCGCCTGTTGGATCTTGTTCTCGCCAATGATATTGCCACACCAATCACCACCGTTTCATCGCCGATTGAACCTCTTACGGACCTCGACGCTGATCATCCCGCCATTGAAGTTTCTCTCAGAATACTGACACCAGTCGTCTTTGAAGAGGCTGCTGTACTGCATTACCCAGATTTTCGACGAGCAGATTACAACGTTTTGAACGATTTACTCTCTCACACAAATTGGCGCGCTCTTGATGCAATTTCCGATGTTAACGATGCTGTAGAGTATTTCAGCGAAGCAGTTGAGTTCGCTATTTCCTGTGCTGTTCCCCCTAAACGACCTACACAGAAGCCACCTTGGTCTAATAGTCGGTTACGTGCATTCAAGCGTGCTCGATCTGCTGCTCTTCGAAAATACTGCAACTCCCGTTCTGCTTACTTTAAACGCCAGCTAAATTTTCACAGTAATAGATACCGCCACTACAATCGCTTTCTCTATACTCGATATGTAAGACGAACCGAGGAGAACCTTCGCCGAAATCCAAAACGTTTTTGGTCGTTTGTTAACTCGAAACGAAACGAAACCGGCTTACCGCGCTCTATGTTCTTAGAACAGGAAACAGCCAGCAATGATAATGAGAAATGCATTTTGTTTGCGCAACACTTCAAACATGTTTTCCACGATCATTGCGCCACATCGAGACAGATAGAAGAATCCACAGTTGGTATGCCACGTGACGTGTTTAATTTCGACATACCTCACATCACAGATGACATGGTTACAGCTGCCTTACTTCGACTAAAGTTATCGTTTGCTGTCGGTCCGGATGGAATCCCATCTTGTGTGCTAAAACGTTGTTCTGAAGCCCTAATCCGTCCGTTAGCAATACTATTTAATCTCTCGGTTCAACGAAGTGAGTTTCCCTTGCGTTGGAAGTCATCCCATATGTTTCCGGTCCACAAAAAAGACGACAAGCGTAATGTTGCTAACTATCGAGGAATAACGTCATTGTGTGCTTGCTCCAAGCTGTTTGAAATCATCGTGAACGACATTTTGTTTTCGTGTTGCAAAAATTATATAGATTCTCAACAACATGGCTTCTTTCCAAAACGGTCGGTTTCGACAAATCTCATGCAGTTCACTTCAAACTGTTTACGGAATTTGGACTGCGGGTTGCAGATTGATGCGGCTTACATCGATCTTAAGGCGGCATTCGATCGGGTAGATCATGGAATCCTTCTAAAGAAATTGGAGTTACTTGGCGTTTCTACTCGTGCAGTTTGTTGGTTCAGATCCTATTTATCGCAACGCTGTGTGCGAGTTTTAATTGGCTCGGCTATGTCGGATGAGTTTTCGAACCTTTCTGGAGTTCCACAAGGTAGCATACTCGGCCCGCTGCTGTTCTCGATCTACATAAACGATGTGTCTCTGCTTTTGCCACTGGATTGTCGATTATTTTACGCAGACGATACAAAAATTTTTCAAATCATCAAGTGCCTTTCGGACTGCATCGAATTACAAAAAATGCTGAATGTATTCCAAAATTGGTGCTCTAGAAACCTTTTGGACTTAAGCGTCGAAAAATGCAGGATTATTTCCTTCCACCGTAAAAAAGCTCCAGTTGCTTTCGATTACAAAATCTCAGGATGCTCCCTCGCCCGAACAGAGCACATTAAAGATCTTGGCGTGATTCTGGACCGTGAAGTTACTTTCAAGTTACACTATGACAACATCATTCGTAAAGCAAACCGACAACTGGGCTTCATCTTTAAGATTTCGTCCGAGTTCCGTGATCCGTTATGTTTGAGATCCCTATATTGCTCGCTGGTTCGGTCATTGCTCGAATCTAATGCGATTGTATGGTGTCCGTTCCACTCTAATTGGATTACCAGGATTGAGGCAATTCAACGAAAATTCGTGAGATACGCATTGCGGTTTTTACCTTGGTCTGATCCAACGCAGCTACCGTCATACGAGGACCGTTGCCGTTTACTAAATCTTGAACCTTTGGAATTGAGAAGAGCATATGCTCAAGCATCATTTGCTGCGAAACTGCTTTTGGGTAGTGTAGACTGCCCTGCTTTACTCGAGCGACTAAATTTGTATACTCCTGAGAGGCCTCTTCGACAACGACCTTTTCTGCTATTGGAAACTCGTAACACACTATATGGTCAAAATGAACCATTCAGATCCGTTTGCCTACGATTCAATGAATTTGCCGAATATTTTAATTTCAACGTGTCGTCTAATGTTTTTTATCTTAGATTACTTGACCGTTTTCGTGTTGTCTACCGTAATAATGTACTTTAAGTTTTACTTTTACATTAAAATTTTTTATTCATTAAGACATACATTGTCAGATGAACTATAAAATAAACAAATAAACAAATAAACAAATAAACAAATAAAATTTCAATCCAACACGAAACTCTCATTGGGAACTAATTTTGTGATTGAAATCAGAATTAAAATTTGACTCTATCTATCTGTCACCACCACTGCTGAAAGGCATCACAAAGAAAACAAAAATAAATATGGTTTTATTAACAAGTTTACACTGGGGTCTTTTTACGTGTTTGTTTTTATTGCGGTTTCTATTTTACGCGGATATCCGAGGTTACGTTTTATTTCGTGGATTTCCGAAGTTTTTTTTACGTGGATTTTCGAAGTTAAGCGGTGGTTTTACGCGGGTTTCCCAAGTTACGCGGTTTTCATATTTTTTCTTAGATATTTGACATATAATTTTTTTTCACCTTTTTGCGATTTTTTTCGACGCGGATTTCCATTTGATAATCGCTCATAAAACTACAAGGATCAACCCCATGGGGTTGTTCGAGCCATTGATGTGGAACAAGGCAACCCAAAATTTCCATTGATCGACATTTTCAATCAAACAGTTCAATCAATCGTCACACTTTTGAATCCGAAATTGCACGAGAGTCTGCTTAGATTGGTCTTTATTATGAACCAACGCCGAACACGCGAACCCAGAATATAGACTCTGTTTGTCTTGATTTGTATTTATTTTGTAGCCGACGAAATTACATCAATATCCCAAATATATGCAATTATTTTTGTGTACATAGTTGCGATACGGATTTCGATATTTAAGTTTCTCGTCGGCAATCTTGTATTCAAGCTTGGTATGCACGCAGTTATTTTTATACACGGAAAGACCGAAATTAGCATTTTGGGGAAAAAATTAGTTGATTTTCTGATTTTAGTTAGTTATTTTTTGAGACAACTAAAAAAATCTTACTTTTGCTAATTTAGATTTTTTAATTCTGATTCTCTTAATAATAATAAAATATTTGTTGAAACGGCTATTTTTTTTAGTTGAATTCACCAATTAAACGTGCTGTCATTTCTTAGCTAAGGCACGCTTCATATCCATTCAACTAATTTTTTAGTTGAATTAGAGAAATAAAACGTTGTTTTCAACCAACATAAATGGTTGAATTGGTTTTTGAAATTAGCAGCTAGATGGCGCTCGTTAACACCATAATGACTACTAGCCACTAGATGGCACACTACTACCGAAAAAAATTTCAGTTGCGGTTATCTTTTCTATATTTGCAGGTATAAATACGATGTTGTATTGGAGAAAAAGACATAAGCGAAACATAAACTTCTTTTTGAAAAATTTTACTTTTAAATCACTGTTTTCTTCATTCGACTTCGCGAAATCGACTCTCTCACTGAAAACTTTGAGCACTCGGAAAACAAAAATCGAATACAAATAGTACACCGGACGGCGTAGCCCAGAATGAGAAGATACAAAAAAACATCATTTGACGTATACAATTAGAGTGCAACATTCGAAACTCACTTCACTGTTTCCCGTAAAAACATTATTACCCACAATCGCTTCAACTGCGCACAAATTCTGAATGAATACACTTTCCACTAACAGTTTACGTCATTTTTACATATCGGTTTAGAAATTTATATAGGGATATATCGTAACACATGCGAAAAACATCTAAACAATTTGCGAGCAGTTTCAACAAGACTGTCCCTTTTAGCTTTTTAATGGATTGTTTTGCTTTGACACTACTGTCCTTCAGTAATGACGGTGATAGATAAATAGAATCAAAGTTTCTGATTTTAATAACGAAATTAGTTGTCAATGAGAATTTCGTGTTGGATCGAAATATTGCTGGTTTGTGTCCAGAATATTCGCCAACTAAACACATTCTCTAAAAATAAGAGTTTTTTTCAGCACAGTAAATTCTAAATTTTAACTAATTTTATAGTTATTTTGGAAATTTTGTTGTTAAAATCAACTAATTCAAAAACAGTAATACGAATTAGGCGCAGAGCTAATTTCGGTCGTTCCGTGTAGCGTTAAGTTTCTCTATCATTACTACCATTCTGCTATTCGATTGAAGCGATAAACTTTTTCTCGAGTCAAGTTCATCTTACGCAAATTAGAAAACAAGCACTCAAAATATGCCCTGGGGTAGTTGCAAATTTCTCAGGCGAAAACGACATAACATGGAATTTCATTCGAACTCGCATGACACAAGATCAGAACATACCAATTAAAGCTTCACATTTTTTTATAGCGCTTTCTGTCTTGCTGTCTAGCAACAGCTTACCTCTTGCATGCTACACGTAGTACTGGAACGTTAGCTATAATTTCGCTTATACATTTATAAAATCGTGTGCTTCCAACAGCTTGGGCTCCTTCAAAACCGTCGTCTATGGCAGGGAAATCCGGTATGCTGGAGAATTTTAGTAGGCAAAACAGGACACTGCTAGCAATTAATCAACATTTCAATGATATATAATTGAAAACACATGGCTATGAACAATCGATTGGGGAAATAATATTACTGATTGAAACTAAACTGACTGAGCTATAAGTGTTCAAAAGCTGACCATATTCTACTTGTATTCACCCTTGAATTTCTAATTTGCACCCCTATATAGAAAACAAAGATGTGTTCCACATCAAAACTACCGTTCAAGCGAAGCAATGGCTTGAAAAGTGTTATGGACACCCCGCTCCATCAGAAACCACAATAAAGTGCAGTGGACACCCAAATGAGCCGGTAACACCAGACAACATTAACAAAACCTTTTTGAACGATCAAAAAGTGAAGTTGCGTGAGTTAGCTGACATAGTAAAGACTGTGCCATTTCGCAATGGTTCAGAATCTGTCAATTTTTATGGCTGCGTCCTGTTGTTTACACTCTTCTCTAACCACTTGTGCAGTTGTTTATTCGTTTTCATTAGTTTGTTGCGAAATGCGTGGACTTTCAGCAGAACAACGTCGAAAAATTGTGTACAAATGGTAAAAAATAGCAAAAATGGAAGGAGTAAGTGAAAAAGCCGCGGCAATCAGGAAGTTCGGTGAGGATAACACCTTTGAGGATAAACCGAAAAGCGTATAAAGAAGTATCATACGGTGCGAGAAGGGCAAGTGTTAAACCAGTCCGAGACATCGATTGAAGTCGAAAAATTTGGTAAGAAAGCTATAGTCTTGCAAGCAATTTGTAGCTACGGTAAGATTTAGAAACCCTTCATCACCACTGCTTCAATGAACAGCGAAATATACATCAAGGAATGTTTACAAAAACGACTTCTAAGATCTTGCTTCTTGCCACTACTCGAAATCAACGGTAGGATGGTATACTACCAAAAATGTCACTTTCGTTTCAAAAGACATCCACTAAATTGCCCACAACTTCGACCAATTGAGGAATTTTGGGCATTAACGAAGGCACATCTTAGGAAACATGTCGAAACCATTCAACAGTTCGAAAAAAATTGGAAAAAAGTGTCAAAACTTATCGCCAGGAAGTCTGCACGGAATTTAATGAGGAGCGTTTGCAAGAAGGTGACCCAGCTAGTCTGCAATGGCTAAGTAGCAAATGTTTAGAATTATATTCTGTTGTTGTAGTCTAATATTATCAGTATATCGAATAAAATTTGAATATCTAACACTTGTAAATTATTCACAGCGAAATCAAAGTGCGTCCATGCTTTCTGGGACAGTCTTTAAAGATATCAAAAGAACGTGTTGGCTTTATATTGCATGAGCATTTGACTATGAGAAAGCTCTATTCCAAGTGGGTGCAGCTGCTTTTGCTCGCTGTTGACCAAAAGCCCCATGTTTGGCCATGTTTAAACGTATTTTTATGCATCGATATGTGACAATGGATGAAACAAGGATTCATCACTTTACTCCGGAATCAAAACGATCGTTATCTGAGTGGACAGCAACTGGTGAACCTCGTCCAAAGCACAACAATCGACTGGAAAGGATATGGCCTCGGTATTTTGGGATGTGCGTGGTGTAATATTTATTGTCTATCTTGAGAAAGGAAATACCATTAAAAGTGAATATTATATAACATTATTGGAGCGTTTGAAGGCTGAAAGAAACGGCCGCACATGGCAAAGAAATCAATCAAAACAATGGCAAAACTACATGAATTGAATTTCGAATTGCTCCCACATCCACCGTATTCGCCAGATTTGGCTCCCAGCGACTACTGGCTGTTTGCAGACCTGAAAAATAGGCTCACCGGTAAGAAATTTCGCACAAATTAAAAGGTTAGTACTGAAACTAAGGCCTATTTTGAGGCAAAAGATAAACCGTTCTACAAAAGTGGTATTGATATGTTAGAATGGCACTGATTGTGTTGTGTTGCTCTTGATGGAGATTACGTTGATGAATAAAGTTAATTTTGAACCCAAAAAAAAAATCGTGTTCTCTTTGTTAGGACTTTTCAGCCAATGTGTTATTTGCAAATAATCCAAAATAATTCTAGTTCAAGTTCAAAAATTCTGTAGGTAGAGAGCTATAAAATATTTAATGAACTTCATTTTATTGATAATAAAAATTGAACGAATTGGGAAGTATTTAAAATTATCAAAGAATGTTTAACGTCCAGTTGTATGCTTCAGTGCAGTGCAAATGCTCAAAAACCTTCGATCTACAGACTATATGCAAAAGCTCATGGACTATCATTCACACTCGGAAATGATTCTTGAAGAAAAAAAAACTATCCTTTATCTGAATACTGCTTCCTTCCCGCAGATCATTGTCATTTATTATATGCGGTAGAGTAAATGGGCACCACTTCCGCATATGAATTCAACTCTTTCGGTTCGAACACAAAACAAGTATGTATATGCTGTATTCAAGAAGTTTTACGACTCATAAACGTTCTGGAAAATAAATCCCGACTAAAATGTTGTGATTTTTCTTTACACCATCGCGTTCCTATCATTTGCCATAACTGGCAGCGTCATCCATCCGTTCGTTCGGAAGTTCGAAAGCAAGTGAGAATGAGTTCGCCATGCCATCTAAGAACATACCACGAGCACATGTCCTGGCTCACTTTGTCTGTCGGTGTGTATGTGTGTGTGTGTGTATGTGGCTCAGCCGGGTGGAAAATGGGTGTGTAACCCCATGCATGACGGCAGAATTCGTCGTGGCAGAGCAGAGGCACCAGAACGTAAACAGATTTTCATAATGGATGAATAGTGTTTGTATACTGTTTATTTTTTTTTGTGTTTTCCCACCCGACGTGGAACTGACTACTATCTGCTTTGTTGCAGTCAATAGTGCAGCGGATCGTTTAGGGATACAAGCGGAATCAGGAACAAGCTTCTTAGTGGTATGACAGTTGGACATTGTTGTATTTCGTTTTCTAGACACGAGGTTACGAGCATTTAAACAAAGTCACAATGATTTCTTTTATTTTGATTGTAGAAGCTAGTTTTTGAGTTAATATTACTAGTGAACTTTCGAAATACCGAATAATCCATTCATTTCTATTATCAAAACATTTAACATCGGGACAAACCCATTCTCCCACTGTAGTGTTCCATTAAAATTTACGACCTACCGAGATTTGCCAATAATTTACTGTGTTTCATCTGTCAGGTTAACATTCTGACAAGGCATTAGGACTCACATGGGCTGTCTCGTACCGAAGTAGGATGCTCGTCGCGTGTCGCGAAACTTCCGCGAAGGGGAAATATTTCCGTACGTTGCTGGCCGTATATGCGTTTGCTGCCGGTCGGCACTCGGTACTTGTTTATCACCAAAACGGAAGCCAGATCGAAATCGCTAAATTAAAATCCCGCACTTTTTTTGGGGATATCACAATATGAGCGGCAAACGTGTACGGTTGCGTATAAATAACACGCATGCTTTTAAATGCATGTAAAATCCATTAAAATGAGCAAAATTTATAGACTTTTACAACGATTGGATTGGCGCAAAGTGATGACGGTAAAAGCTTTTTGCACAGATTTTTTTTTTATTCTTCCCGAGAACCGTCGCCGTTTGTTGCCGTTTGCCGAACAACGGATGCGGATTTGGTTGTACGCTAATGACAAATGCGCCCGGAATCGGGATTTATTTGGCGTTAAAAGCGATTCTCGAGAGTTTTCCCAGGGCCTTCCGGTTGTCTCGCTCCGAGAGTGCTCTGCCATTTGGGAATGCAGTTTTTATTCACTTCGCCTTTTGTTAGCGGGAATTTGAAATAATAAAAAGCGTGAAGGCGGAAATTGAAGCTATATTTGCATATGTGTGTGTGGGGGGGAAGGGCGCACATTCGGCAAGTAAATGAACCGGAACACTAATTCATTATGAAGAAAATGTTTACTCAAGATGCATGAGCCGGAATCAGTTGGAAAGAGTGAAGAATTTCATACCGATGGATTTTGATGAAATTGGATCGCTGTCATTAATATCCTACTTAGTGTCCGCCCAAACCGTTAGTGCACATTTTTTAAGCGAAATTACCCAATAAACGTCCCTACAAAAGTCGCAATCTAAATAAACAACTGCCGTCTTGAGTGCACGGTTTCCACTAAAGACGCATTCCGCGATGCAAAAGCAAGATTTGTATCCACTTGTTTCCGCTCGGAACACTCATAAACCTTTCGCTAATGGTCGTGATGCTTGAGAAATATGTTCGCACAATCCGGAAAAAGGAGGTATCGCACTTCCGCTCAACATCGCACAGTGTAATACAATTTCATAAATCACCACGGTCGTAACGGTTTTCTTTCACGGAACGGGTTTTCCTGATTTCGAAAATTGGCCAAATTTTCAGCTTCAGACTTAGTCCCGTCAACTCATCCCGCAAATGGAAAAACGCTGGGTTTCACAAACAAACAGCACAAAACCTGTAGCCAACTTAATTAAAATGTTAACAACACCTCCTCGGAACTCGCAAAAAAAGGGGCGAAGCAACCATGCGTAGGAATCGTAAAATAAGTCGCACCACTGGTTGCAAAAGTTTAGCGAGTTTTGTACCGTTTTTAACGAGGATCACTTCTGACGGGCTGCAGCAGCAAAACTTTTCCACCGAATGGAAATGCATACAGCGTCCCACTCGAGACTCGGGCTCTGGTTAGTACTTCAGTGCGGTGAAGAGGACGGTTTAATGCGAAAAGTTTACCCAGAGAAACAACCGCATGCACGGTGTTAAATGGGTGGGAAATTTTAATTATTTCTTCGTGCCGACATTGTTTCTGACTGTCGATAATGGGTACAATGTATGAAAAATCGAAGGTGGGTTATTCTAGCAAAACATGGTTTTGTGGTTCATGTAATTGAAACGTTTCGAAACCGTGAACTTCGCTAAGGTGGGTTGTCTTTTTACAGTACCATTTATTATGTACAATGCTATTCAAAATAATGGCAGCGCGAATTTTTTTTTCGAACTTATTCTTTATATTTTGACGTAGGACTACGTCTTTGTTTTCTATATAGAGGTGCGAGTTCCAAATAGGCAAAATTAAACCATACAAACAATGGTCTGGTTCCAAGCTTTAGCCTTTCGATATCATTATGCTTACAGCTTTCAAATATTTTTACACATCGATTCGAGTAGTTAAAAGTAAATTAGACAAGCGCTGCTGTTATTTACAACAGCTCAGTATTAGCGACTGGACAATGCGTAATTCAGGCCCCAGTGTGGCTCTAAGCCTCTTGTCCAGTAACTCCTATCCCTACCACCCCGTGGTGCCGGCTGGGGTACGAGCAACCATAGGAAAGATCGGGTAACCAA
Organism: Malaya genurostris; assembly: GCF_030247185.1. Classification (NCBI taxonomy): domain Eukaryota; kingdom Metazoa; phylum Arthropoda; class Insecta; order Diptera; family Culicidae; genus Malaya; species Malaya genurostris. Next base: position 132,879,935 of record NC_080570.1, read on the forward strand.
CCCCGGTGGGACCTTGGTCGTATACTGACAAGGGAAGGGGGTCCTCTTTAGAGGATGTCGGAGCGTCTGTACTCCATGTTAGGAGCGGCTTCAAACAGCGTCTGTTCTGGTAGGCCTAATAAGCCGCCCGTAAAACATCAATTACGAATAATACAGGAAAGAATACGACCCGGAACAATCGGCATAGACCCACGCGACGAAATAAGGACTACGATTGGAAACTTGGAACATGGAACTGCAAGTCGCTAGGTTTCGCTGGCTGCGACAGGATAATACACGACGAACTAAATCCTCGCAACTTCGACGTCGTAGCGCTGCAGGAGCTTTGTTGGACGGGACAGGAGGTGTGGAAAAGCGGACATCGAGCGGCTACCTTCTACCAAAGCTGTGGCACAACGAACGAGTTGGGAACTGGCTTTATAGTGCTGAGCAGGATGCGTCAGCGAGTGATTGGGTGGCAGCCGGTCAACGCTAGGATGTGTAAGTTAAGAATTAAAGGCCGTTTTTTCAATTCCAGCATCATTAACGTGCACTGCCCACATGAAGGGATACCCGATGATGAGAAAGAAGCGTTCTACGTGCAGCTGAAACAAGTCTATGACGGCTGCCCATGCAGAGACGTAAAAATTGTCATCGGTGAAATGAATGTCCAGGTAGGAAGGAAGGCCATGTACCGACCGGTAATTGGGCCGAACAACCTACATGCCGCATCGAATAACAACGGCCAACTTTGCGGCCTCCCGAGGAATGGTAGTCAGAAGTACCTTCTTTCCCCGCAAGGATATCCACAAAGCTACCTAGAGATCACCTGACCTACAGACCGAAAACCAAATCGACCACGTTTTACCTCGCCTAGGTAGCACTGCATATGCAACGCTAGGTACGGCGGCTCCGAATGTAAGGAACCACTGGTTCGACGATGAATGTGAACAGTTAGTGGCCGAGAAGAATGCAGCTTGAGCGAGCAAGCTGCAATACCGGACGAGAGCAAACGAGGAGCGATACAGACTTCTCGTGTTGAATCTAAGATCTTCGAATCAATCATCAATACTACTCTATTATCAGCTTGTCGCCATTATATCAGCAGTTGCCAACATGGATTCTTCCCTGGTCGGTCGGTTGAGACAAATTTCGTTTGTTTCACATTGTTTTGCACCGAGCAAATGTCCAACAAACTCCAGATAGACACGGTCTACACTGACCTTAAAGCTGCTTTTGACTCTGTGAATCATGAAATTTCGTTAACCAAGCTGAGCAAACTAGGATGTACGACCAGATTTTGTCAATGGCTCCGAACTTATCTCGTTAACCGTAAAGTTGTCGTACAAATTGGAAATACGGTGTCTGAATCATTTGCAAGTATCTCAGGAGTTCCTCAGGGAAGTACTCTAGGACTACTTCTTTTTTCGTTGTTTGTGAACGATGCTGTATTTGTATTAAGACATGGTGGCAAATTATTTTTTGCTGACGATTTAAAAATATTTTTCTCGTTATTCGCAAAGAAGCTGAGTTGCAATGTTTTGTTAATATGTTTTACGAATGGTGTGTAAGAAACAAAATGGATCTCTGTGTTTCTAAATGTTCCATCATAAGCTATCATCATACGAGAAGCATGTTTAATTTTAATTACACCGTCGCTGGCACTCAACTGCAACGCGTTGATCACGTCAAAGATCTAGGTGTTATTCTGGATGAAAAACTAACGTACACCCGCCATCTTTCAGCAACGATTGACAAAGCAAACCGTTTACTTGGATTCATATTTAAAATCTCGAGTGAATTTCGTGACCCACTTTGTTTAAAATCGCTATAAGCCTATAAGTCGGATCCGGATGAAATTCAGGAATTCCGTATGGGACCGTGAGACCTTTCATTTGAATCTAAGTTTGTGGAAATCGGTCAAATCATCCCTGAAAAAAGTGAGTGAGATCCATTTTGGTATATATGACCACTATTTCCGGTGCTTCCGGAACCGGATACCGGGAACTAGGATAACCGCAATCGGTTTGTTTAGTTGCCTACTGATAATGACTATCAATTTGTGTAGTTTTGAGAATAGTTTGGAAATTTTTTTACGTTTTTTGTTTCGCCGGTTTAAGTGACGGTGTACAATATTGAACACACTTTACCCTATAACTCCGGAACCGGAAGTCGAACGCGGATGAAATTCAGGAATTCCGTATGGGACCAAAAGACCTTTCATTTGAATCTAAGTTTGTCAAAATCGGCTCAGCAATCTCCGAGAGAAGATTATTTGACACACACACAACACACAACACACAACACACAGAGAGACATTGCACAGTGGTTCAAAAGCGCAATTTCACGCTCTTAATTGATAACTCATAGGATCGTGGTTTTTGAGGTACAGTATTTTCAGCAAAGTTGCTCAGAATGATAGACGCCATCTTTTGGCAAATTTTATTTTTGTGATTAATCCCCCTAAAAGTGAGATAAACATTTTATTTTAGCTCAGGGCCAACATAGGGGCTAAGTTACTTCGACAAAGTTGTGCAGAAAGTTATTTCAAACAAGTTTACTGAAGATACTATTCCCGTAACTTGAGTGTAATTTAAGATATAATGTATTTTCTGAAAAGGGTGTCCAAAAACCAGTTTTTGTAAGAAAACATATATATTTTCAATTTATATGAGTTTTTCATGTTATACAAAGTTTTTCATCTTCAAAAACTACACAACTTTCTCGAACATACTATGCTGCTATCATTTCAGTTTAATGAAATATAGCAATTTTTCATGTTTTTAAAATAAAATTCTAACTTGTCTATTATCAAAAGGCGCAGGAAGGTGCAGATGAGACTACTTACATATTAAACTACTTCAAAAGAGCTTTCAAACCGTGGTTGAATTACTCGTCTGCGATCGTCTGCAGGCGAGATATGTTCTTTTCAAATATCCTTGTCCTTGACATTTTCAATGATAAGGTTCATTGTATTTCAGACCAGATTTCAGTATATATTCGTTACTATGGTACTTGCCACAAAATATTATTTTTTGTGCACATTGAAGTCTATAAATTGAATAGTTTAGTAACTGTTTTGTCACGACTTTTAAAAAAGTCATCATCAAATCGAATTAAGTTATGTCATCTTCTGGTAGAGAAAAGTATGATCAAAGCTCATGTTTTAATTATTTGTATTTATTTAATGATAGCTGGCAATGTTGTTAACCAGCTAAAAGACTCTTAGCATCGTCCGACAGATTCTTCTTGGACTGTTTTTGCCATTCACGAATATTTGTAACCAAAGGATCCAATGAAACTAATTACCAATTCATGGGATCCCGATTCGTAAGTGATCTGGATTGCTCGCGTGTATAATACTCCCGACATCTGTATAAAAGAAACTTCTTAATCATTATGAACAGTACAATATAGCAAGCGTTTATCGATCTCCACTTTAATTGATGAATAGAAGATATTTATCCACAGAGCTTTTCTATAGAAAAAACTTACCAAAAAATGACTTTTTTCAAAGCCGTGGCTTCTTATCTCACTTTTAAAAAACGTCGGACAGTTACTTTCAAAAAACCGTCTGTAACTATTACTAAACTTTTCTATTTGTAGACTGCGATGTCCATAAAAACCTTTTATTGTAAGAGTTTCCATGGTAACGAATATATACTGAAATCTGGTCTGAAATACAATGAACCTTATCATTGAAAATGTCAAGGACAAGGATATTTGAAAAGAACATATCTCGCCTGCAGACGATCGCAGACGAGTAATTCAACCACGGTTTGAAAGCTCTTTTGAAGTAATTTAATATGTAAGTAGTCTCATCTGCACCTTCCTGCGCCTTTTGATAATAGACAAGTTAGAATTTTATTTTAAAAACATGAAAAATTGCTATATTTCATTAAACTGAAATGATAGCAGCATAGTATGTTCGAGAAAGTTGTGTAGTTTTTGAAGATGAAAAACTTTGTATAACATGAAAAACTCATATAAATTGAAAATATATATGTTTTCTTACAAAAACTGGTTTTTGGACACCCTTTTCAGAAAATACATTATATCTTAAATTACACTCAAGTTACGGGAATAGTGTCTTCAGTAAACTTGTTTGAAATAACTTTCTGCACAACTTTGTCGAAGTAACTTAGCCCCTATGTTGGCCCTGAGCTAAAATAAAATGTTTATCTCACTTTTAGGGGGATTAATCACATGATTAAATATTGCCAAAAGATGGCGTCTATCATTCTGAGCAACTTTGCTGAAAATACTGTACCTCAAAAACCACGATCCTATGAGTTATCAATTAAGAGCGTGAAATTGCGCTTTCGAACCACTGTGCATTGCTCAGCTCGATGAACTGAGTCGAATGGTACATGACACAATTTTCACTAGTCGGGTTTCAAGTGATTGCACCTTTCTACATGAGAAAGACAAAACCATGTTACAACGAAGATGCAAAGAAAATAGTGAGCATTTTGGTACAAAACTACTTGAAATTTTATGCAAAAGCACCCGTTTGATGCGAAGCTCGTACTGCGCACGGTGCACTGATCAATTTATCACAGATTTGCACTAAATTGATTAGTTTTACTTCTGGTTTGCATATTTCATCAGATAATACAAGTAACAATTTTTGTTAGCTAGTTTGTTTGTGACTAGTTTGCAACCAGAAATTTGAGTGATTCTTACTAACATCTATTTACTTGCGTGACTCAAAAAGCACAGGTTCTACTAGTTTCTAAGTCGACTAAAAATGAGTTGTCGTTACGTTGCAATGCCATACTGAAATAACTTATCTTTCCATAACTTGAAAATAACTTGTTTTCAAGTAAACTAGTTGAAACTTAGTCACCATCGACATTATAAACATTGAATGAATTCAGAGAACTGTTCTATCAGCAATAAAAATGCAGAAGAGTACTTCAAATTACAAACTTGATACAAGGAGGTACAAATTTCACAACGATTTTAAAACTGTCGAGCGGAATTCAATTTTTATTAACTGTTTTTTATGCACCTTCAATCAAAATCTGTTTATGAAGATAAGAAAAATAAACAACGGAATAACCTTATGTTCAGAATGCTCAAAATTAATCCTAGTAAAATGATTTCTCATTATTTCAAATTCAGTGCATAAAACAAAAATGACTATTTTGCCTTTCATTTTTTTTTTTGCCAAAAAGTAGTTTCGAAAAAAATTATATCCTGGTTTTATTTGAGTTTCATACACTTCTTGCGACTCCATAGTGTGATCGCCATATTCAAGCCAACGAAAGTTTTTCAGGTTGCATTTTCATTATTATTACGTTGGGAAACCCTACCGATAGCTGTCTGAGTCCAGGGCCGGTGAAAGAGGTTGGTACGGTGGGTAGTACTACCCACCTGAAAATTCCAAAGGTAGGTAATTAACCACCCGAAATTTCTAACGAAAAACAATGGTAATATAAGTATTATTCATGAATATCGAAGGTTTAAGAATAATCATTATTAATAACAATAAGAATATTTTTAATGTAACTCGGAATAATAAATAAAATCAAAATTATAGAACCCTAGTACTCAGCTAGTAGAGTAATGGAGTGAAGATATACAGCAGAAAAATAAGATGTGACAAGCAGTCGGTGTTGAACAGTCGTTCGCACCGCACGCGTATAGCTCTTGGCTCCTGGAATTTTTTTCTGGCTACCTAGAGTTTCATTGATTCAAGGATTCAGTCTTTTTCAAGGCTACCTGAATCACTAACTAAGTGACTAAGTGATACAAAGAGTGATATTAGAGTGACTAAGTGATACAAAGAGTGATATTAGAGTGACTAAGAAATTAATCAGCCTTTTTTAAGGCTAGCTAGGAGTCTAATCGAAGACTAATTTAGCCTAGTTAATTTAATTTAAAATTTCATTAATTTCAAAAATGCCTGCGTCCAACCGGAAAGGCAACAAGCCTAAGGCTAAAAATAATTCAATACGGAATAAATCACAATCCGTTATTCAACATTTTTCTAATAACATTCACGATCTTATAGAATCTGAATGTAAAAATAAAAGACAACGGACGGATTTCCCTTCCGTTGATCCTATGCCGTCTAACAATATTTACGAGATTCTTCCTGAATCCGATTGTAGCGACATAGAAGAAAATTCTTCAAAAATTCCCAAAATGGTCGCTTGTCGTTCTGGGAAGAAACATCAATCTATGCCACCAGTGACGGTGATGATTTCCGACTTCAAAGCATTCCGTACTGAGCTTTCTACTTTTCTCCCGGAAGTAAAAGTCTCATTTCAAATCGGACGAAGAGGAGAATGTCGAGTCTTGGTGGATGGATTGGAAGATTACGAACGTCTTATTCGATATTTGTCCGAAAAACTTCATAAATTTTATTCATATGATATAAAATCAGACAGACCCTTCAAGGCTGTCTTGAAAGGATTATCAAATGATCAAAGTATTGATGAAATTAAAAATGAACTAAAAGAATTGCTTGGTTTTGCCATTTCCCAAGTAATACTTATGAAAAAAAGAGCGAATGGTACTTCTAAACCACGCTCTGGAATTTCCCATGAACTTTACCTAATACACTTCAATCGAAGTGATGTAAACAATTTGAAAACTTTAGAAAAAGTACGTTTCATTTCCCACATTAAAATTCATTGGGAACATTATAAACGGCATAATCGTATTGCTAACTTAACGCAATGTCGTCGTTGCCAAGGCTTCGGTCATGGAACCAAAAATTGTCATATGGATATACGGTGTTTGAATTGTGGTAAATCGCATTCGAAAGACGTTTGTCCAATGAATGAAACCACTGATAAATTTTCATGTTCAAATTGCAATGGAAATCATAAATCCAATTATTTGAAATGTCCTGTCAGGGAAAAAATTTTAAACGCTCGTTCGCTTAGACAACAAGTCAAATCAACGACCTTAAATTTACAGAATATACCTGAAAATTCTTCTAAGGCACCTGCCAATTCGTCTTCTAACGAAAACAATTTATTGACAGGTAGATCGACCTCGTCATCATCTTCTTCTAATGTCAGTTATGCTGGTATATTAGGTAGAAATCTATCTCCTATTTCTTCTAATGTAAATAATCAAAACACAGGACCGCCTTGCAGTTCTTCTTCTAACGAAAACAATTTATTAATAGGTAGACCGGCCAAATCATCTTCTTCTAATGGCAGTCTACCTACAAATATTTCTTCAATGCCATTCGCTTCTTTAAATGAAGTCGATTTAGGCGATATAACTGAAAATAAAATGATCTACCTACAAGATCAACTTTTTCAAATGATCATCCAAATGAATTCGACTTCATCACTTTTTGAAGCATTTCAAATCGGATGGAAATTTGCAAATAATATTATAATGAATTTAAAATTTAACAGTGATGTTAAATAATTATTTGAATATTTTAAATTGGAATGCTCGATCTTTGAAATCGAGTGAAGATGAATTTTATAATTTTCTCAAAGTTCTCAAAATTCATATTGCCATTGTGACAGAAACTTTTCTTAAACCAAATGTAAAATTGAAAAGTAATCCACATTATGTGGTTCATCGATTTGACAGGTTTACTGGAATTGGTGGTGGAGTTGCCATTTTTGTCCAACGGCAAATTAAACATCGAATTTTACCTTCTTTCAATACTAAAGTTATTGATAGCTTGGGAATCGAAGTTGAAACCATTCATGGAATTTATTTCATCGCTGGAGCATATTTGCCATTCCAATGCACCGGCGAACAATTAAATTTCTTTAAAGGCGATTTGCAAAAACTTACAAGATATCGATCGAAATTTTTCGTAATAGGGGACTTAAATGCTAAGCATGTCCAGTGGAATTGTAGGCAAAATAACAGTAATGGTAAAATACTTCATAATGAACTTCAGCTGGTTACTCCACAGTTCTTCATCCCAGTAATCCTACTTGTTTCTCTTCCGTGAAAAACCCGTCTACAATTGATCTGGTTCTAACAGATCAAAGTCACATTTGTAGTGAACCGATTACTCATGCTGATTTTGACTCAGATCATCTTCCTGTAACATTCAGACTTTCCAACGAAGCTATAATTAATCCAATTAGCTCTATTTTCAACTATCATAGAGCTAATTGGTTGGATTACAGATCTCACATTGAAAATCATGTGGATCATGAAACTATTTTAGAAAATTCTGCGGACATCGACACAGCAATTGATAATTTGAATCATTATATTATCGAAGCTAGAAATCTTTCAGTTCCCAAAGCTCAAACTAAATTAAATTCTCCTATCATCGATGACAATCTTCAACTGCTCATTCGGTTGAAGAATGTTCGTCGACGACAATATCAACGTTCTCGTGATCCTGCTATGAAAAACATAGTTAAGGATTTACAAAAAGAAATTAAACATAGATTTACTCTTTTGCGAAATGAAAATTTCGCTAAAGAAGTTGAACAAATTAAACCATATTCTAAACCTTTCTGGAAACTTTCTAAGGTTCTTAAGAAACCTCAGAAACCAATTCCTGCTCTCAAGGAAGGAAATCAAATACTTCTTACAAATGGTGAAAAAGCTCAAAAACTTGCTCAGCAGTTCGAGAGTGTCCACAATTTTAATTTAAACGTTGTGAGTCCTATTGAAAATGAAGTCTCACTGAAGTATGATCATATTTCAACCCAAGTGTTATCACACGATGACATTATTGAGACGAATTTTGATGAAATTAAATCAATTATTAGGAAACTCAAAAACATGAAGGCTCCTGGTAATGATGGAATTTTTAATATTCTTATTAAAAATCTTCCCGATGTTGCCTTGAGACTCCTGGTTAAAATTTTCAACAAGTGTTTTTCATTAGCTTACTTCCCAAAAAGATGGAAAAACGCTAAAGTAATTCCTATCCTAAAACCTGATAAAAACCCAGCAGAAACATCAAGTTATCGCCCAATTAGCTTACTTTCTTCTATCAGTAAACTTTTTGAAAAAATTATCTTGTTAAGAATGATGACTCATATAAATGAGAATTCAATTTTTTTACCAGAGCAGTTTGGATTTCGTCATGAACATTCAACTACTCATCAACTTGTCAGAGTAACGAACATGATAAAATCAAATAAATCTTCTGGGTTATCCACTGGAGTTGCTTTTCTAGACATAGAAAAAGCATTCGACAGTGTTTGGCACAAAGGTTTAATAGCAAAAATGTCTGATTTCCAGTTTCCTATTTATTTGATCAAAATGATTCAAAATTATTTAACTGATCGTACTCTTCAGGTTAGCTATCAGAATTGAAAATCTGAATTGCTACCCGTACGAGCCGGTGTTCCGCAGGGTTCGAGTGTAGCTCCAATCTTGTATAATATTTTCACTTCTGATCTTCCAAATCTACCCGTTGGTTGTCAGAAATCGCTATTCTGTGACGACACAAGTCTGTTAGCCACAGGTAGAAATCTAAGAGTGATCTGCAGTCGCCTACAAAGAAGTTTAAATATTTTCAGTGATTATCTGTCAAAATGGAAAATTAAACCAAATGCAGCAAAAACGCAATTAATTATCTTTCCTCACAAGCCAAGAGCTTCTTTTCTTGAACCAAACAATAATCACATTCTCAAATTGAATGGCTTGGAATTGACATGGTCTGATCAAGCTAAATACTTAGGTTTAACGTATGACAAAAAACTCACTTTCAAGGATCACATTGAAGGAATCCAGGCAAAGTGTAATAAATATATTAAATGTTTATATCCTCTTATAAACAGAAATTCTAAGCTCTGTCTAAAAAACAAATTGTTAATTTATAAACAAATTTTCAGACCAGCCATGCTTTATGCGGTACCAATTTGGTCAAGCTGTTGTTCCACCAGGAAGAAAACGCTTCAAAGGATTCAGAATAAAATTCTGAAAATGATTCTGAAGCGTCCTCCCTGGTTTAGTACAAATGAGTTACACAGACTCACAAATATAGAACCATTAGATGTAATGTCACATAATATTATAAGCAAATTCCGACAAAAATCGATGCAATCTTCAATTGAATCGATTCGATCTCTGTATTAGTTAGTAAGTTAGTATATAAGTTCCTTTTCCCCATTACACAATACGAGTAGGTTTAGAATTTTCCCTACACAAAAATCTCAGAATTGCGGAAGCAAATGATGTCTTCATGGTAATAACCAAATCATATATATATATATAACAGGGCTGAAAAGTCACCACTTGTGGCTGAACACCCAATTTAAATCTTAATAATTTAATTTTAACTCATATTCCAATAAATAGTTATTAAAAAAAAAAAAAAAAAAAAAAAAAAAGATGTGACAAGGATCATTTGAGTAAGCAGAAATCTTTTAGTAACTTAACTTTTACTTTTTTTCCAACCAGAGGAGACGAGCAGCATCTGATCAATGAATCACTCGTGTGTTGGAAAGTACCGATAAAAAAATAAAATTACTACTTGACGTAGGGCTACGTCCTTGTTTGCTATACCGAGGTGCAAGTTCAAAATACAGAAAATAAAACTGTACAAACAATGGTTTGAACATTTGCATCCTAACTATTTTTTAACTGATTTTCGATATCATTACACATACTGCTTGGATATATTTTAACGCAACGATTCGAGTAGATCAAACTATATATTTTAGATAGTTGGTGATTCAAACTTCAATGTGTAACGAACCATGTCTAATTTTTATTGTTTCCCAAAACATTTTATCAGGTTTTCCCCGGTTTTCGTAAGATTTCTGCTCTTCAATGAGTACGTTTCTCTTCCGTAACATCACCATCACCGCCCACGGAAGACCGCTCCATTCGATGACCAGCATGCGGGCCACCCGCCGGGTCGCTGTGGGCTAGGTTATTGAGAATATGGTAGGTGAGGAAACAGAACAAAGACCAATCCGTTCAATTTGGCCATTATTTTCATTGACTTGTGGCACGGAGAATTGTCTTGGTTAAAAATGGTTTTTTCGATGTCACATTACAAACGCATCAATAATTCAATGTGATAATCACTTTAGATGGTGCTTTCTTTTTCAATATACTCAATGTTTATTATACCTCGAGTATCTGAAAACTGACGCCATGATTGTTCCAGCTACCTGTTACATTTTCGGACGACTTTCTCCGTATGAATGCTAATATGACTCCGGAGAAAATGGTGGATCCAAGTTTCGTTCACTGTTTCATACAAACGAAAGAAATCCTTTTTATTGCGACTTAACAGTGTCAAACAGCTCTCTGGATCGTTAATGCGTTGTTGCTTTTGTTCGATTGGAAAAAAACCTTTTATATGCCCAGATTTTCGCGTAAGATCATAAAAGCGCTTCCAGTTAATGTCCTAACCATTTCAGCATATTTAATTTTACGAACTTCAATTTTGCGTTCATGCATCGCGATTATCAAAACTTGTTTGACTTTTTCTGACGATAGCATCATTTGGTCCCGTTTGAAATCAGAATACACACAAATCTTTATTTTCAATGGATCCGAATGCGGATAACACCTTTCAAACCGTTGCTTTATCAGCATACAGAACTCGTTATTTCCATTTTTTCATAAGTGAACAAGTAACGCCACGGTGAGATCAAGGTGAAAATTTGACATTTGAAGGTTGGTTCTTTCGAAAAATGAGGTAAGTCTTGGGACTTTTTGAGCAATGTGCCAGTCTTGGGACTTTTCAAGCAATGTGTTATGCACATCAGCGACTGGACTGTTTATGGATTTGTTTAATGCGCCGTTCGCTTCGCACGAGACATCGAAAATCGGCAGGATGACATGTGCGAATTCAGCACCTTCCATCATCAGCCCCAACGAACTGAATGGTCAGAGTAACTAAAATTTTCAAAGAATTAATTTTGAAAATTCGCACACACAAACAAGTTTATACGGAACAAGACAAGGCCACTGCCCTAATACTCAAAACAAATATTGGCAGTGATCTCTAGTTGGGGAGTCCTATGTCAACCGTTCGAATAACCCCACAGTAGTTTCATGGTGTATTTAATCCTTAAATGTGCAATTTCGTTTTAAAACAGAATACCGAAAATGCTTTAAACTTCGAATTTACACGTTTCATGCAAATTAATAACGAAACAAAATATTGTTAAAAAATCGAAAAACTACCCATCTGAGCTTAACATGTTTCACCGGCCCTGTCTGAGTCAATGCAGAAATTGTATGTTATAATCTTATATTATCTTTGTTATTGCTATATCAATTCACAGTAACAATTTGCATAGAAGCTTACGTATTTATAATGGTTTGGCAACGGAAAATAAACCTTTTTTGAACTAGTAACTAAAAGCATAGCTGTGATAAAAGATATGTTAGAATCAAGTAACGATAACTTGCAAATGATAGTTAGATCGATGTTTATATTATAAAGAAACACTGCTGTCACCTTGTTTTAACTGATATGACATAAAAAAAACCTGTTTTAATCCACCTAGTGGTGTAATGATGCCTTTCTCATGTACGTATAATATTGTGGTATTCTATTCAAAAATTTTCTCTTCGATTTTTGAAAGAAACCAAGTGATTGTTTATGCATAACATACAGAATAAAACAATGCTTTGATTGCGTAAGCCATCCTTAAGAGAACGAAATGGGTTCACTATTATATGCGCTTCCGGCACCGGAACCCGAGAACCGGTATAGTCAAAGTCGGTTCGTACGGTCACCAACTAACATGACACACAAACTCTTCTAGTACGCACCCTATAATTCCGGAACCGGAAGTCGGATCCGGATGAAATTCAGGAATTCCGTATGGGACCGGAAGACCTTTCTATGTTTGTGGAAATCGGTCAAACCAGCGCTGAGAAAAGTGAGTGAGATCCAATTTGGTATATATGACCACTATTTCTGGTACTTCCGGAACCGGATACCGGGAACCAGGATAGCCGGAATCGGTTTGTTTAGTTGCCTACTGATAATGACTATCGATTTGTGTAGTTCTGAGACCAGTTTAGAAAAATTTTCACGTTTTTTGCTTCGCCGGTTTAAGTGACGGTGTACAACATTGAGCGCACTTTACCCTATAATTCCGGAACCGGAAGACGGATCCGGATAAAATTCAGGAATTCCGTATGGGACCAAGAGACCTTTCATTTGAATCCTAGTTTGTCAAAATCGGTTCAGCCATCTCCGAGAAAACCTAGTGAGATTATTTGACACATACACACACACACATACATACACACACACGGACATTGCTCAGCTCGATGAACTGAGTCGAATGGTATATGACACTTGGCCCTCCGGGCCAATTTTCACTAGTCGGTTTTTCAAGTGATTGCATAACCTTTCTATATGAGAAAGGCAAAACATGTTCGTGTCTTGTTGCAACATAATTAGGCTGGTACCTTTATCAGAACTAGTTACGAGTTGCTACTATTGCAGTCAAATAAATTTATTTTCAACTAGTAGCTAGAAGCATAGTCAATAAAGATATGTTTGGATTGAGTAACGATAACTTAAAAATTATAATTAATTCAATATGACAAAAAGATTTTCGAAACCTAAATAACTATTCCTAACTAGTTATGTTATGAAGAAACATTGCTGTCACCTTGTTTTAACTAGTATAATATAAAAAAAAAACATATTCATGCTCTTGTTACAACATAGTTTGGACTTAATCGTAACTGAACTAGTTGCGGAATGCTACTTGGGTAAGTCATCCTTATAATTTTTTAGTAAACATTCATAGCCCGAGGATCGATTTGCAGAATTTTTTTTCCTTTGTGGTTCACTTTTAGAAGCTAATTTATCACTTGAGCGTTTAGTAGAATAATTTAACCAGAATAATGCTTTAATACAGGTTTATGATACACTAATGAGGAATAAATAAAGTATTCGTAATACGTATCTGTGATGTAACGTTTATTATACATTTTTAAAGTGTTGTTGTGTATAGTGACGTGAATATAATAGAATTAAATGTAGTTAAAACATTATTTTAGTGCACTTTTAGGTGTATTTTTCTCGAATGCAAAAAACCAGCAGATTGAAACGAAACTCGCATGACGAACCGTGCCTTAGGCGAATCCAATTACCGGTTCGGGAGCTATGATAGTAGAGGTAAAGTGACCGACAAACTGTACTTTTTTTCGATACGCTTAATTTTTTCAGAATTGGATTAATATTTGGAAATACATACTATGAAGTATGAAAAATTTTATCCAGAACGAATTTTTGTCTTCCATATTTAAGTCGTCATATCAATTCTGTAATAATAATTTTTTGATTATTTTTACTGGATAGTTGGAGCTTATTTTTATATCCAAGGGTAAGATCTGGTAGCATTTTATATTGAACTGCCAATGAGACTCATCAAATCAATTTAAACCGCTAAACAGTTGTGAAGTTAATGCCATTTGCAAAGCACTTTTTTTGTTATTGCTCATAAGTGCAATCTCTAAACGGTCTAAGCTGGTATATTGAGAATACGTTTTAGTCCTGGCTAACGTCACATTATCCGATCAAAATCCACACGAATCATTAAGGTAATAGATCCGGGGCAACAAAGAAATCTACGCTGTCTGCCATCAAAGGACCCAGTGCTGCCACCAGACATTGAAACGAACAAATAAACAAACAAACCAACCAACAAACACGGAAACAGAACTTCCATTCGGTTGCACCTTTCCCGATAAGATCAAAGGAATCTGTTTTTTTTTCTTCCACCATGCCAACGACGACGGCGGCGGCGAATGATGGCGCGCGCCATCACCGTCGCCGGATCTTCCGAAGGCATCGTGCATTTCTCACTCATTACGAAGATTCCGGGCTGGCAATGGGAGTGTCGCCGCGGGCAATTTGAAATTGCGGGAGTAAATTAATAACTCGTAGTTGGATTTTATGATTTTGTGTTTTCGTTTTATTTTTTCGAGTGCTTTGTTTTTCCATCCAACTGCCAAAGAGGATTTCTTCCGGAGCTTTGCTTTCTAGCAGGATTCAACTTTTTCAGATGGCGGGAAGTTAAACAGTGGATAATAATTCGTTACATTGTGATGGCTGCTCGTCAGTCGTCGTTTTTTTTCTTCTGCTGTTGGAAACAGAATCTCTCCTGGGAAGTGTATGAGCATCCGAAGGATCAAAGCGTTCCGCACAAGGCAGGAAATGAGCTCGCGGAAGTCAGCTTTGAACTGCTCAGCGCCCCGAATAATTTTCCCGTTTCGTAATTAAAAATTGACGAATTGCAGTGCAACCCTTTTTGTCCTCGTCTGTGATATATGGGCTCTCTTGAGGATCGCGCGTGGGCGGAGCCGAATGAGTCGAAGATATCTCAAAGCCCATCATCATTATTGCCATTATCGAAGGGTAAACTGCGAGCGAAACCCGAAAAAAAAGGATTCGAGGACATCAATTTGGACGTGACCGAAACAATGGACACGGCTGTGGCAGCCGTCAATCGATATTTAATTTCTGACACACGTGTGCCGCCAATTCCGATTCGTACTTAGTTTTTATCCCCATCTTCACAGCGCTATTATTTTCTGAGGTAAGTGTATTTATTTTGTAAATTTACGCTAATGAAAAGGTTTCCACGGGCCTATTGTTGTATCGATGGATTTGTTTGACGAAAAATCGAACGACAACCGACCGATTGGGATTCGTGAGCCGCTTCTCCGGTCACGTGTTCTTTGTTTGAGGTTATGTTCACAAATTGACAGACTGCCACGGCGATCCACTTCGCCAGACCCGGAACGGTGCTCCGCCAATTGTGCACGTGTGTGCCGACTAGGCGCAATCAACAATGCGCTGTTGATGGAGACAGCGGGAAACAATGGCCGGACCGAAGGCTTACCGAGCATTCAATGTCAGATTGTGTTCAGAGTACAGGGCTTCTGGGATCTAAAGTCTACAATCAAAAGGCTTCAGATCAGTTATTACATGAAATGAAACCAATTCTAATAGTTAAGGGTTTATGACGGAACTTTCATACGAGAATACTAAAATGCACGCATAATTTTGGGCTGTTGTTTCAGGCTGATGTCATCCAAATCAATACTACGAAGCTCGAAATCAAGCCATAAATAAGTTCGTAAAACACTTCAACCCTCGATTATTATCAATCACTTTTTTTCGGTGGTTCGATCCATCCTGGAGACGGCATGTGTGTAGGCAGTGGAGTCACCCACCGGGCATAACTTCCCAGTCATTACTTGCAAAAATTTATGTTCCTCTACCGACGACAATACCACCGATTTTATGCCGCTCGGTGCGATGCGGTGATGTCACTGACGACGAGCATAAATTTCCGGATACCAGCTAGCGTTGCCTACCTGGGATCGGGGATTGGGACGAATTCTACCATACGTGAGACGGCTTTTTTATATGACATTTCATTACGATTATTGTTATTTGAATTTAATAAATTTTTATTCCATAGTACCATGCTCTGCAGCAGACTCCATACGGTAGTGGCAGGGGAGGAATTTGAATGAAATTGAGTTTTTTTTTCATTCAACTATGTTTACGCAAATTCTGCTGGTAGATCCGCTGTTTTACGGCAGTGTTAGAAGCAAGCATTTCGCTATAAATTTTTGTGCAATTTCATCATGTTTGATCACTGATTTGTATCACCGAACTCATAAATTTTCCCGTGCAAAGTAGTCACTACAGCAGTTACGGGAATTGATGATTGTGTCGTCATTGGAAGTCAGTTCAGTGAAGGGGTGTCGGTCGGAGCCAGCGACGGTGATAGGTATGTGTGTATATTTATGGAAATATGTGACGAGCCGGGCTGTAATCGGAAACTTATCGGGGGGTGCAGTAGATGCGTAAAATCGTCGCAACGAAAAATGCAGGTGCCAGCCAATTTTGTCCGTGATATGACTCTTTTATGTTTCTAGGCAACATCAAAGCTTTCATCGGTGTAAAGCGAAAAATTATAGGTGTTTGGTGTTGATTTGATTATATTTTTTTTTCGGGTGATGAAAATGTCCTATGAAAGAACTTTTTTATTTGCAGTTTGAACCGAGCGGTTTCATTTTGGTTTTATGATAACGGACTAATGAAACACATCCGTTTATTATGAAGAGACAGATGAATGGGCAATTTGTGGGATCTGATTGAGATTATTGTTGATTTTGTACGTGCTGTATTTTTTTGTTTGCTTTCAAGCATTATTTCAAATATGTCAAAGAGCTTTACCATAGGGGTGAACATGAATAGACAATAGACAATCGAATGCAAAAAAAAGGGATTTATTTCTATACTACTGATAATTGACACTGAGTGTATGGTTATAATTTCACCTTAAAAAAATTGAATTACGGTGCACTTTTAATCAATTTCATAATAAATCAAAATTTTTCATTCACAAAAAAGTTAGAGGTTGCTGGTATTTTTTTTAGGATTTATGACTTGCCGGAAAACATCGATAACCTTTAACCACAGATCACAAACATCCATGTAAATTTTTCAAGTTTTCAATTTGTATATAAAACATTTAACTATCGACATCCAGAAGTGATCACAAAGTAACAATCCACCCAAATTTTCTATGCTATAACCAATAGTCGATAATCACAATTTGCGTTCGCGTCTCATCCAACTTAGAAACTAAGACGATAAAACGCAAGGCACAATAGGACGCTTTCGAAACCAGCAAACACAATATAAAAAGCCTGGAAAATATGGTCTCCATGATCAAATTTAATTGGTGTTGATGTCGAGCACTGACAATTTCGACCAAAAGAAAACGATGCTGGTATCTCGCTAAAAGAACAAATGTACCACGGTGTATTTGAAATTCAATTGAACAGAACCAATAGCTAAGTCTATGTTCAGTTTCAACGTGATCATGAATACTACTAATTGTGTCGAATAAAATAACGTACAATACACATACAGCTGGGTAGTTTGGATAAATAATGAAAGTCGATATACAGAATTAGCATAATAATCGTGGTGACATTGAATGAAAACATCACTCCAAATTCTACCAGTCTTAAAAGATCTCGCTTCTTTCTGGTGGCGTCACTTATAAGAAGTGTATCGAAAAGTAGTTAGCATCATTGATTATTGAATAAAAAAGCGAAAAAAAATGTTTTGACATCAGTTTTCGATATATTGTAGAAAAATAACATTTTTATGCATTTGACTGGTTATATTCAAGAAAATCCTAGTTTCTGTGAAACGCTCGCACTTTCGACTTGACATTCTTCATTAAATTTTGCGCAGTTACTTTTGTGACTTTCCTGGTGGCAGCTCTCCAGTTTTTTTTTTTGAACTCCTGCATGTTTTTCTGACACTGTACCTTCCTTCCGAAAGTGCCGCTTGACAATTGCCCAATACCTTTCAATTGGCCGAAGATCCGGGCAGTTCGGTGTGTTGATGTCCTTTTCCACGAATTGTACATTATTTTTTGACAACCACTGTAGAACGGAGTTGGCGTAGTGGGCTGAAGCCAAATCCGGCCAGAAGACAGGAGGAGCCTTATGTTTTCTGTACAGTGGCAGCATTCTTTTCTTCAAACATTCTTCCTCGTACACCTTTGCATTAATTGTGCCCTTCGTGAGGAAATTCGACGACCGCAAACCACAGGTACAAATTGCTTGCCAGACCAACACCTTCTGCCCAAACTTTTCCCTCGCCACCGTGGTGCCAGCGTCGTCCAGGTCCTGGTACACCGATTTCGTATAATATTGCGGTCCGGGCAGCACTCGAGAGTCTTCCTTGGCGTCGTCAATCAGGATGCATCCGTCTTTATTATATAGAATCCGGTTATACGGTTTTTGCGCTCTTGTTTTGGCCTGAACTTGCTGTACCAGGGACTTTTTCGGAACCTTCTGTTTCTTATACCTTTTTTGGGGAGTTCCGAACTTTGATCCGTTGAATCATCCCGATGCTGGTGTTGAACTGCTTCGCCAAATTCCGCGTCGACGCCGATGGGTTTTTCCCGATGTACTCAACCACTTTTAAGTGCCGGCCGGGCTGGCTGGGACCCGTTTTCCTACCGGATCGGGGCAAACCCTTGATGGAAAGGGTCTTACCGAACTTCTCGATAATATTTTTGACACTGGTGTGGTGCACTTTCACCCGTTTTGCAATTTCGTTGTACGTGACACCACTTTCTGAGCACCAAGTGTGCAGAATTTTCTTTCGCGTTTTCGGATCAATTCGACTCATCATTGAAACGATGAACCGTACCGAAACCAATCGATTGCGCAGCTGTTATTACCATGTAAACAAACATGTCACCGCAAAACACGCTGCAATAAATTAAGCCATTCCAGAGTAATAACTGTTTGAATGTTGCTAACTACTTATCGATACACTCCTTATGACGGTTTCAGATTATAGATACGTGCATCACTTTATAATTTCGGAGCTGAGGATCATATCCGAATAAAAAGTAATATCAACCAACAAGTGCCTCGGCATCTTAGACCTTAGAAAATATAGTATAAAACACCTGTTTTAATTCTCCTAATGATATAGTGATGTTTTTTCTCATATTACTCAAATTTGCATAAATATCAGTATAGAAATATCATCGAAAAAATATATTTGAAACATGAATAAAAACCTATAAATACCTAATAACTTCGGCACCGAAAGTCGGATCCGGATGAAATTCATTAGTAACTCGAATAAAAATCCTGAAGTGATACTGCTGATACAAGGAATGAGAAAATAGTAACGGCCCTGATAACGTTTCTGTCTGTGTACTAGAAAAGTACGGGTGTGTAATGTCAGAGACATAACTGGATGTCGTGAATACGAATAAAACTGACACGATTTCTTTACACTTTTGATCGATTGTGTGAATTGCGAAACTTTCTCCCTTTTCACTACTAAACTATTCAACGAGTTTTGACGTCGATTATCTCATTTCGGATTTGCACATTTCATTGAAAAAAATTATTAAGATGCTGTACAGGATTCATTTCTGCCTTTTAGAAGGACCAAATTATGGAATTCTCTACGATATTGAGCACAGTTCGGAACATTTTTCTCGAACAATTTTCGCACAGCGAAAAGTGCACGAAGCAAATCAAATTATTTTGGATTTTCACTAAACTGATGATTTCTACCTTCGAATTTCAAAGAAGTAATAGTTCTTTAGATAACATTTAGAGCCATTAGAACGGCTGATTTTATATAATGTTGTCCACACTTTCGAAAGAATTATGTTGCTGCCTTTAATACGAGTCGAGATATTCACTATTAAGTTCTGCCCATTCTTCCATATGGCTAATTTTGAAAAGGCACCCCATAGTAAAGTAAGTCGTATTCACGACAAAAATAATTCATATGCGTTTACCAAATTTCTCTCCCAGTGCTTCAATGCAATTATTTTGTCCGGTTACTAGTCTGACTGCCTCAAGGTGGCTAAAGTCATTCCTATGTCGGTCTCAACAAAATATTT
Organism: Malaya genurostris; assembly: GCF_030247185.1. Lineage (NCBI taxonomy): Eukaryota > Metazoa > Arthropoda > Insecta > Diptera > Culicidae > Malaya > Malaya genurostris. The sequence goes on from NC_080570.1 coordinate 132,900,280, forward strand.
AAAAAACTTTTGTTCACTAGACTTATCGAATTCTTAAGCAAGCATAATATTCTCTATAATTAACCTGGGCGCACTACTTAAAGTTTGTTGCAAAGCACGTGGCGTCCTGCTGCGGTACTTTATGGATAGTGAAGTCATTTGTTCTTCAGCGTGCTCTGTGGAATTTTTATTTTGGTGTGGGGGCGAGCCTTTAGCTCTTACCTGAAAAAAACTCCAAACTCTACAAAACAGATGCCTAAAAATCATTCTCAATAAACCCTCACTCTTCCCGAGCCCTTTGTTATACTCTGATAGTAGCCATAATATCTGCCAATTTATTTATTTATTCATTTATTTATTAGGTGGCAAGGAAAAAACCCCTAAGAAGCTGAAATTTACAATCTCTCTCTCCAGCAGGCGTAAAACCTCCTCATCTTTTTTATATCAACAGATTACAAAAATCCTACAGATATATTGCTTAATTATAAGGGTTTAAAAATAAGTAAAATTATGCCTCCTGGTAGAGGTCAAGAGTGTTTGTTGGACGGTGACGGTGGTACATGCCGTGGAAGGCCGCATCCTGCTGTCCGTGTGGGTCCGCAGGAAACATCCCCAGTCACGAACACTCGGCGGGTGGCCCGCATGCTGGACATCGACGATTGCAGGGAATAGACAAAAAGAGAGAAGTGAATGTTGCACCATTTTAAGCACAGTCTGAATGAGATATTTAGCTAATGTAGTTTTTTTTCGAAATGTATCTATCGTGAACAGTATTTCATTTTAGTAATCAATTTCTTCATATATTTGTACTTCCCTTCCAACATAGCGTTGTAATTAAAATGTGGATCCCTTAGAAGGTATTTGTTTCTTGTTTTCCGCTGAGGCTAGTTGCTTCTACTAACAAGCTCCATATTAAAGCTTTTTGACGCGGGGGAATGAAGTGGGCAAAAAATATACAAGAAAAATTTAAAAATACATTTAGGGTATCGTGATTAGCAAATTATGGAAATCATGAAACATGATTCATTATCATGATTAAAAAAATTGCAAAATGATCCATATCAAAAACCGGTATTCACAGTAATTACATAGCTTTTCTGTACGAGAAAGGCCAAAAGTTTACGTTGTTTAGGATTTAGGTCGTAAAAACTTTTTTTTGTAAAGAATATTGTAAAACCTGTAGTTGCGTAAATCGAATACTACGTAAAGCAGACTTCGTAAATAAACGTTTGTTTGTGTCTGGAGAAAACAATGTTACCGAAATAAGGAGTGTATCGATAAGAAACAGTTATTACTCTGAAATGGCTTAATTTTTTAAGTGTGTTTTGCGGTGACATGTTTGTTTACATGTCAATAACAGCTGCGCAATCGATTGGTTTCGGTACGGTTTATCGTTTCAATGATGAGTCGAATTGATCCGGAAACGCGAAAGAAAATTCTGCACATTTGGTGCTCAGAAAGTGGTGTCACGTACAACGAAAAAACAGGTGAAAGTGCACCACACCAGTGTCAAAAATATTATTGAGAAGTTCGGTAAGACCCTTTCCATGAAGGATTTGCCCCGATCCGGTAGGAAAACGGGTCCCAGCCAGCCCGGCCGGCACTTAAAAGTGGTTGAGTGCATCGGGAAAAACCTACCGGCGTCGACGCGGAATTTGGCGAAGCAGTTCAACACCAGCATCGGGATGATTCAACGGATCAAATTTCGGAACTCCCTGAAAACGTACAAGAAACAGAAGGTGCCGAACTCCGCCAACTCCGTTCTACAGTGGTTTTCAAAAAATAATGTACAATTCGTGGAAAAGGACATCAACCCACTGAACTGCCCGGATCTTCGGCCAATTGAAAGGTATTGGGCAATTGTCAAGCGGCACTTTCGGAAGGAAGGTACAGTGTCCCAAAACATGCAGGAGTTAAAAAAAAACTGGACAGCTGCCACCAGGAAAGTCACAAAAGTAACTGTGCAGATTTTAATGAAGAATGTCAAGTCCAAAGTGCGAGCGTTTCACAGAAACCAGGATTTTCTTCAATATAATCAGTGAAATGCATAAAAAGGTAATTTTTCTGCAATATATCGAAAACATATTTCAAAATATGTTCTTTTTCGCTTCTTTATTCAATGATCAATGTTGCTAACTACTTTTCGATACACTCCTTATGTGAAAAATTTTGGATTGTGCGGCCTCTGTCCAAAGCACGTTTTTTAAAACCATTTGCGATGACTGAAATTGAACGAAGGGCTTTAACAAATTTTTTTTTGTGGACATCAATGTTTGGTTTTTGAAAACATTGATTCCTTCGAAAAAAAAAACATTGTACCTTTTTTTCAATCCTTCATTCTCGAACGCCATAGCACTTATGAACCTCACCTTACTAGCAAATTTGGAACTAAAGTTTTCATGTTTCTTCTGTAAACGTGATTTTTCGAGTGTGCACAAAAAAACTATGGGTTGCCAAATCTTCAATTTATATATAGTTAAACTGATACAGTGAAATTTTATTTTATTTTTTTGAAAATTTCGAATCGTTCCTGAGATATATTTGCTGCTATTTTCTTTTCTTCTTGAGTTCTCTATGAAACGCTCGTTTTGTTTAAAAAAAAAGGATTTTTACAAGACCATTAACAAAACTTTGTGATTTTCGTCGTCAGTTTGGTTTAATATTAGCGGGACTGCGTGTATAAAATTGAGTGATGTTAAAAAAAACGTAAAAATCCTTCTAAATATGCTTCAAAACTGTTTCAATTTATAGGTTATGCTAGTTGATAATTTTTTTTCAAACATATAACGAAGAATGGACTATTTGATAACCGGTGCATAAAACAAAATTACTTGGAAATTCTTATTCTCATATAGAATGGTTATGCGATCACAGTGAAATCCGATTTTTGACTGAGATCTGCAAGGCCGAAAGTCGCATACAATTCGACTAAGTTCGTCGAGTATGCAAAATGTCTGTATGCGTGTGTTTGCGTGTATGGATGTAACATTTTCTAGCACTCACTTTTCTCGGAGATGGCTGAACCGATTTTCAGGAGCTTGAATTCTTGTAGTTAGATACAAAGTTCCTCAATTTTATTCGAATTTGACTTATGGTTCCTGGGTAACAAAAAAACAAATACAAAATTTCCGAATTACATCCAAATCCGACCATGTAGCCATGTAATCAAAAATTGATCTCGAGCCCCGAGTCTGAAGGATTCTATTTTGCATGTTCGGCAAAAATTGGTTGCAAAGTCTTTTGAACCTGAATGGTCAAAATACTGCCATTCTGTTTGGGCCTTTTTCGTTAAAAAGGAAGTCTTGATACTTAAAAATAAAAGTGTTTATCAAATTGCTGTTTCATATTCCATTATTGTTTAAAATGTTTTTATTTTCAAATTTTTCGGTGTGTAAAGCAAATCAAAGTCTTGGTATTACATTCCTTTTGGAATTTGGCCTTTCTGTTTCAACAGACTTCGCAGCCGATTCTTTGTACACACGGAAAACCCTCCAATCAAAAAATTACGATCTCGCAATTTTTGATTTTTGCAGTTGTTATCTTAACTAATAATTAGTTGATTCAACCAATTTGCTATTTGATTTGCACATATTGAAGTAGTTGAAAAATATGTTGTTTTTAATGCTGTCTAATGTCAAAAACAGCACAAAGCAAAACTAAAATCGCAATGGAAAATCAGTCGGGAATCAGAACATCACTAATAGCCAGCTGCTGCCTATTCTACTAAGAACGAATAAAAATTAAATTCGTTTCCGACTACAATCCAAACATCCATTATCGATATTTGATCAACATCGGTAGTCCTTTTCTCCACACCAGAAAGTGCAAATTGTTTTCGGAAATGACCAACAGATCGAAAATTTGTCACATCCCTTTCGAATGGGGGCGAACTTTTTCCGTTCTGGTTCGGATACCGTGAGAAAGTAAGTAGAGAAAGACAGACGCACCGGGTTTCTCTACCTTAGAGTCGTCCTATTGTTGATCGTTGAATTGGATTTGGTCCCGCCGGTCCTGTCGGACTACGGTCATCGCACACGGTTGGGTGATTTTTTTCGGACCGACACGCGTGCCGTTTGTTTCCTCCGGTAGGATTGTTCGGGTATTTGTTTTCATTGCGGATTATGGTGGACCTTTCACTTTAATGGGCTTTACTGACAACTACTGTAGGCGTAGGCTGAGGGATAAGATAATGGGATTTTGATTTGTTGTAAATACATGGGATTGAGTATCATCACTCAGAAAGACATAAGATTTTTTTGTTCGTCGGTTGCTGCGGAAACAAACGCAGAAATTCGATTTAGAAGGAGGAGGTGAAATTGAAAAATGACCAAAAACGTGCCCGAACCCAAAAAAAACCGAAGAAGCTGTTTTCAATTACAAATTATTTTTAATAATTCATGCCATCCGTCAAAGCGTGCATTCGTCATGAATAATTGCGAGCGAAATAGCACTCGTCTTACGAAGAACTGAGAAAAAATTGCCCTTTCTCGAGCAGACCAGTAATTAATCACATTCAATTCACAATTTGACAACGCTTGGATTAGCAGCGAGAAAAAAAGTTAAAAAGTAGCTTGGAACGTTGAACGAGGGTGGTCAATTTTTTTTTGCTAGACATCATCGGAGTGCCTTGCATCAACGCCGTCATTTCCCCGGAGATTCTGCGCGTAATTAGAATAATACCACGGCTCCAAGAAGTGACACAAGTGACGTAGGACGAGGAATACTAATTTAAATCGTTTGCTTCTAACGGTGCGTGTGATTAACGATGTTATTTCTCGCCAGATAACAGCTTTTTGTCTGATTTTTTTCTTCTTCTTCACCTAATGTCTTAGCAATGGAAACAACATCCATGGAAAGCATTAACTTCTCACTCATTACCTCATAATCGGCCTATCACACCGTTTTCCATTTAAATTCGGTTGTCTTCTCCAGGGGTGTCTTGCCATCGGAAGCAAAATCCGATAATCCAACGGAAGGGATAACGAATCCCTGAAGGGCAAGAAAAAAAAAACCGAAGCTACACAAAAAGAAATTATTCTCCACACCTCCGAACCGAAGGATTATTGTTCTGTGTCTGTTTCGTCACCGCCGGATGGATCTCACTTTGTTCCACAAAACCCCGATCCCATAGTTGCCCATTGTTGAAAAATATTCATTCCGAAAAAAAAACACAAATTTGATTCTGTCACTCAAGCGTTGCCCCGAAATGTGCATTATGATGTGATTGAAATTCCAAATCTGAGTTCCGACAATATTAGCAATCGGCGATTACAAATCTAATTTTATGGTTGATCAAAGTTTTTTGATAGATTATTGTTTGCGACGATTCGAGCGTGAGAACTCGATAAGAGTTTGTTGTTTGCTCTGAGGGAAAGGGGTCACCAATGACGAATCCTGTATTGAACTCATTCTTCTTTCGATGATTGCGATTTTTTTTGTAATCGGACCGCTGTGTGAAAGAAATAGGATTTTCAATTGAAAATGGTATGACATTTATGATGCGAAATTTATTTTACTGTATTAAAGAGTATAAACGAACTGTCAAAAATTCATTAAACTTTAAAAACAAACTACTGAGTTCGGTCCGCCATAATTACTTTAGTTTCGGCACAATTAATTTGTGCATAATCAAATGATGGAAAATTTTTGTCGAAATGTATTTGAACCTTCGGGCAATTGAGCATAATTCAGATACACAGTATACTTCAACAGACACACACAACGGAGTGGGAGTAAAATAGCTAGTAAAATTATGCTCCTCTTCCAGCATTCTGTTTGACACGAGCGGTAAGGATTTTCCGCTCGAATTCAGTCAAAATATACGATAGCTGTTAGCTCGAAGGCATTGAGAACTGGGTCGCTCGCTTGGTTTGTTTAGTAAGTAATACGAGTTTTTGCTTGAGATTTTTAAACAAGGCCGCAGAGGTGAATTAATTTACGCATTTTGACCTGATACAAACAAAACATGATAATTCACAGAAGGATGATCAGATTTTGAATGGTAAAATGTTTTAAAGCTATTTACAAACTGATTTCAATATCCCTCTATCTATCATTGGGAAAACTACAAAAGACAGCCCAGTTGCAAAAAGGACCGAACAACGAATTGTCAGCTGAAGTTTTTCTGTGCTCCATATATAAGAGTTCGTATCGTTTAATAGAAACACACATTTTTTTGCCAAAATTCGTTTTTATTATTCAACATAATTGCCATCAGAGGCGATACAGCGATTATAGCGATCTTCCAACTTTTCGATACCATTTTTGTAGTACGATTTGTCCTTTGCCTCAAAATAGGCCTCAGTTTCAGCGATTACCTCTTCATTGCTTCTAAATTTTTTTCCAGCGAGCATTCTCTTGAGGTCTGAGAACAGGAAAAAGTCACTGGGGGCCAAATCTGGAGAATACGGTGGATGAGGGAGCAATTCGAAGCCCAATTCGTTCAATTTCAGCATGGTTTTCATCGACTTGTGACACGGTGCATTGTCTTGATGAAACAAAACTTTTTTCTTCTTCACATGAGGCCGTTTTTTTGAAATTTCGTCCTTCAAACGCTCTAATAACGCTATATAATAGTTACTGTTGATGGTTTTTTTCCTTTTCAAGGTAGTCGATGAAAATTATACCATGCGAATCCCAAAATACAGACGCCATAACCTTACCGGCCGATTGTTGAGTCTTTCCACGCTTTGGGTTCGGTTCATCGCATGCAGTCCACTCAGCTGACTGTCGATTGGACTCCGGAGTGAAGTGATGGAGCCATGTTTCGTCCATTGTTATATATCTACGAAAAAAATCGGTTTTATTTCGATATAACAGCTCCAAACACTGCTCAGAATCATCAATTCGTTGTTGTTTTTGATCGATTGTGAGCTCATGCGGCACCCATGTTGCACAAAGCTTTCTCATATCCAAATATTCGTGAATAATATGTCCAACACGTTTCTTTGATATCTTTAGGGTGTCAGCTATCTCGATCAACTTCACTTTACGGTCATTGAAAATCATTTTGTGGATTTTTTCACGTTTTTATCGGTAACAGCCTCTTTTGGACGTCCACTGCGTTCATCGTCTTCGGTGCTCATATGACCAGTACGAAATTTTGCAAACCACTTACGAATTGTTGCTTCGCCCGGTGCGGAGTCTGGATAACACTCATCAAGCCATTTTTTGGTATCTGCGGCACTTTTTTTCATCAAAAAGTAGTGTTTCATCAACACACGAAATTCCTTTTTCTTTCATTTTTTTCACAATAACAAAAGTAGCTTCACTCAAAATGCAATATCTCACAAACTAATAATCAGACAGCTGTCAAATTTATACACGTATCTTTTGAAGGTTGGTACTAACTGAAAATGGTATGGACTTAATTCTAGTGGCGCCCTCTCATAGAAACGATACGAACTTTTCAGCCGATTGTTACTTATTTGTAACCATGAAAAATACAATTCTTTGGGAATTCTGGATGCCCTGATAATGACCGTTTTTTCTTGTTATTTAGCAATATATTCAATAAACCACACTGCTTTGACTCTAAGGTGCTGAGGGTAAGTAGGTTTAGCTCGTTGGTCTCGGTGATGAGAAATGCTTATCAAGTTTTTTTTTCTGATATCGTGCACACGGCAAATAAATTCTTCGTGTCAGTAGGGTCGTAGTACTAGCCATGCAATGATTCTGTACGCTAATAATCGGCTGCTAAACAGAAAGGGCGAATTCCACAGAAGGATTGTAATGCCAAGACTTTGCTTTGCAAATGAATTCAAACAAAACATTACATTTATCCACTCAATACGATATCATTTTCCAGCAACATTACGAAAGATGTACTATTCGATGCTTTTTGATTTAATCGAATTTTTTCATTTTCTAGAATAATCGGAAGATCTGGACGCTGGGAAGTATGGATATGCACGCTAAAAATAACATAAGCATTTTTGGCTAATTATTAACCATTCCTGAAAAACCCGGGATAATTTCCGCAAAAACCGGGATAATTTCGCAATAATCGAAAGAGAAAGTAAAAGAAGAGAATCTCTCATTGTTAAATTCGTCATTTCGAACATTTTATACAGAAATATGAGTTTCTTTTTGAAGTTTTTGACCATTACTTCCTTTGTTCCTAGAACCGGAAATCGAAGACTAGTATAGCACAAACGAATTATTATTTACTAATATGTGTTCTAAAATAGGATTAACTGACTAGTTTAAAGAAATTGGTACCTATTCATATAATTTACTTATTGAAACACACTCTTTAAATTCAATTTAAGGCCGAAAGTTGGATTCAGAAAAGTTCAAAAGATATTTATGGAGTCGTACAACCTATTATTTGAATATAATTTTGTTAAAATAGGTTGAGCCATCTCAGAGAAACAATAGTCATTATGCGTTTCTCAAATAGAAAGGATATATATTCAATGTAAAAACCTCCTAGTGGTGTAATTATGCCTTTCTCATATTACTCATACTATAATAAATAAATTTGCTTTGAACACTATTTAATTACTTGTCAAAAGAAGCACTTATTATAGTTGTCATAAAACTTGTAGTGATTGCAGAAAAAATCACAAAACTCTTATAAATTATAATCAGAACCATTCTAAATGTTACTTAGGATGTGATGTTTGTTCAATTCAGTTTGTTCAAACTGATAATTAAATCAAAATAACAACGAACTGTGTATTTTCAATTAATTCAAGGTATCCATCGGTGGAAGAGAAAAAATTCTTAGCAATGAAGATTCAGATAACTTTGCCCCATTTGAGATCTACGGCAGTTGGAGATGGAAGCGCGGAGGTATGTGCATATTTTGTACATAGTTAGTGTCTGTTTTACTAGCGAACAAAGCATGTCGTACTCAGCCATTAAAAATATTCAGTATTTCTATGTGTGGTCAATTCTTGCACAAAATTTCACCTTAATACTCAAAAGTCAAAAACGCACTGAATGTTAACGTTTTGAATATCAAAAAATATATGCAGTAAATTTTTTTTTTCATTTTTGGTCATATTACCAATTTCAATTGTTCAAGTTGTAATCTTGAAGAACACGGAGGTAGAAATTTGACAAGAAGTTTTATAGAACATTTTCGTGATCCATGAGTCAATTTATGTTATTTTCATATTTAATGAATGGTATTGAATTATTTCATGAATTGTCTAAATCAATTTTCATTTTCAGGATTCTGACGAGGCATTTAACGAACAAATAACGAAATAGCTGCGCATATTCTATGCCGTGCAGAAAAATTCAAATCTGGGACATCGTACATATATATATGGACGGTGAATTGATCAGATGCAGGGACAACATGATCACATGTATCGATGTTCTTGTAAAAGCATTCGTTGTATTCCATGTGAAACCTTAAAAATAAAAATTTCAGATCAACAAATATGTTTTTCTTATACTGACCCTCAAATAAAAAAAAAACCTTTCTCCCGTTGACTAATAATTCTGCAAAATGCTTTAAAATTAACCAGTGTACGACTGAAAATTAATCATTTTCTCAATTAAATTTATTTCTGAAAATGGTCCAAAAATAATCATTTTTCCAATCGATTACTGTTTAGCAAATGCTCTAAGATTAACAATTTTGTTGTTCCCGTACAATCCCGCAAATGATTAAAAATTAACCATTTATCAAGTTAACATCGATTAGTCATTTAATGACTAAAGCGCCTTTAGTCATTTTATGATTATCCCCAGGTTTAGGTCAAAATGGTTTTTCCTTAGCGTGTAGACTCTTAAGTTACGTCAGGGATGCAAAAAAAAATCCAAAAATTGATGGCGGTATATTTCAACGTTTCGGATTCCACAACAACAAACTTTCTTCCTTATGTTGACAAAAAACGACTTGAGGTGTTGTATATCGGGATATCGGTTAAAAAGTTTCTGAGACATCAACATGAGACATCAAAGTTTCTGAGACATCAACAGACAGTTTCTGAGACATCAACAACGTTGTTCCGAAAAAAAATGCGAGAATTCATTATGAATTGATTAGTTCATAAATTCTTAAATAGTTAAAATAAATATAATAAATATTTTCAGTGATTGAGTTCAAGGGGGCTTACGACACGTTTTGTTTGCTAGTAAAACTGACACTAATATAAGGGAGACACACGTGTGCATATTTTTTATGCACGGTCAATTTAGTCATTCAATTTATAACCAAACTGCTCTTATGATTGGTATTCTCGCCTATGGAGAAATTCATTCTACACACCAAAATCTTTGGCATGATTGCAATACTTCACTTAAAAGATTTCAACTATGCATAATTTCATAAAAGAACTGAATAATTCTTGTAAGATGTTCACTAAAAATATCTAGTTTGTGATGTGCATTTGACCAAAAATGCACTGGTATTCGCAAGTTCCCAAAACAGGGTAGTTGGAATAGATTAAGTTTAAACATGAGGAAAATTGGGGCGGAATATATTATTGGTTTGTTTTATTTAATTTAATTTAAAGATGCGTGAAAACCCTTGGTTGTAAGTGATTAATATTTTACCATTTCTCATGATTTTTTGTAGGAATTATAGATACTTTCTGTTCACGCTTGGTCAGTGCATACCAATAAAGTTATAACAATCTTAATTTCCAAGATGGCAACTTTCGATTTGTGAATATTCTTTCAAATCGCTACATTCAAACTTAAATTTTGATATCCTGAATGGTCATATGGAATGGAATGGAATTTGCATATTGCATGTTTAATGTTATCGTCATCGGTCGTGTCGTGTCGTGTGTTACGCCTTACATTCGCTGCGTTATAATTCTTCGAGTGAAGTATTGAAAGTTTGCAAAATTTACAAAATCAATCAACTAACACGAGCGATTATCCATATTCGGAAGTGTGGAAAAAGTCAATTTTATTCCTATTTACGTCATCTAATTATGTTTTGTCGTGAGTACGACTTGCTTCACTATGGGGCGCCTTTTCAAAATTAGCCATATGGAAGAATGGGCAGAACTTAATCGTGAATATCTCGACTTGTATTAATGGCAGCAACATGATTCTTTAACTATTTCATCAAAAATATGATCAGGAATTTAGGATAATATTTTGAACAGTGTGAGATAACCACAAACAACTCAAAAATTAGGTTTGCTGAAAATTTTAAAACAACGCGGAAAACTCTTTACTTTTGTTTGGGTTTTTCGCACAAGGACGACGATTTTGAGGTAGTCAGGCACATATCTTCAACTGAACGTTATAAAAGGGGAACCGTGGTCGAAAATCGATCATTTTTTCTTGTGCAATGGATGAAAGCAGACGTCGGGGCGAGAAGACGCATTCAAACAGCGGCATCGGAGAGCGCACCTTCTGCGTGGTTTAAAAACCTAAAACGCTCAGGTCGTTGTTCTCATTTGCCTTCCGGTCGTCAGGGCGAGAAGATGCACTAAACCAGTTTCGCATCATTTGGCACTGCGAGCGGATGTACCGCGGGTTGTACGCAAAGCTAGTTTCTACTCAAACAAAAGCGATTGCGTCAGACAGCAGAGCTACTGGTCGTTTGCACTGGAGACTAAGAAAACGAAAAGTGTCAACATTATATAAAATCAGCCGTTCTAATGGCTCTAACTATTAAGATTACTTCTTTGCAAATCGAAGGTAGAAAGTAGAAGTAGAAAGTTAAGTAAAAATCCAGAATAATTTGATTTGCTTCGTGCACTTTTCGCTGAGCGAAAATCGTTCGGGATAAATGTTGCGAACTGTGCTAAATATCGTAGAGAATTCCACAATTTGGTCCTTCTAAAAGGCAGAAATGAATCCTGTACAGCATCTTGATAGTTTCTTTCAATGAAATATGCAAATCCGAAATGACGTCAAAAATCGTTGAAAATTTTAGTAGTGAAAAGAGGGAAAGTTTCGCAATTCACACAATCAATCAACTATCAATTCGAATTCGAAAGTGTAAAGAAATCGTGTCAGTTTTATTCGTATTCACGACATCCAGTTATGTCTCTGACATTACACACCCGTACTTTTTTCTTTTTCTTTTTAAGAAATATGGCTTTAAAATTGCAGACTAATTAGTAGGTCGCTGTTAGCATAGAGTTCAATTTTTATCGAAATTGTCTAGAAAAAATCGTGTAAATTTACCGACTTATGCAATCCTCAAAAAATGACTCATTTTTACAGTTGATCCAACACATGGCTAATTTATTCTGACATAATTTTTAAGTGCTAAGACTCGTAAGCTTACACACCTGTTTGAAAGGCGGATAAATTTGACACAGATTCAGGTCATTCTTGTTAATTTCAATCACTTTGACAAATTACGTCCTAATGAATTGTATCATATGTATGACATCAAGTTCTCTTTTTGTACTGGCTTGTATTCAAATTTAACTATGCAGCATAAAATCGAAGCACTTTCAGAAGATCGCATAGAGTGTTTCTGGTGTAAAAAATCTAACAAACTTCAGTGATTGAAATACAACGGGAATGGCAGTACTAACTTGGTTAACTCGTTTTATCTCAATTTGATTTATAAATCGTATCAATAACGTTTGCATTTAAAAAAAAAATACCGATTTTTCGCACTGACGAAACTACCCATGCAGAATCAATCATAGTATCCCATTTGACATTTGACAGCTTTATCAGTCGAACTCTAACCGTGATGGCAAAAACAGTGAAGCAACTCTGTTCAGAAGTACGCGTGTTCAAAGAACGGTATGCCGCCGCGTCGAAAACGGATATCGTGCAGCACTTTGTGAAAGCCAGATACGCTCGTTCCGGCATCTAAGGAGAATGAAGAGGAAAGTCGAGATCAAACTTTTCTGCTTATAAAAGAATAGAAAAGTTCTTAATTCGTCGTCATATTCTTTCAAAATACATGTTACCTAAAATTTGTTAATTTCGTCTAAGACTCGTCAATGCAGAGTAGATCAAATTCAACTGTTTAGTGGAAACTTGCTAATTTAATAATAATTCATTTTCAAATTGTTGTCGACTTATTATGCTTCGGTTTCTTTAACCTTCCGCAATTTGTGTTCAATAAAGTTAGCGAGACCTCGTCCTCCTATTGTGACAAACACGAAAAGCTGTTTAAGATCAAGCCTCGTATAGCAAAAATGACCAACAGTGCCCAGTACGTGCTGCTTTGCTCGTAAAAAACTGGGTCAAACCATTGCCGGAATGAATCAATTTAATTATCCTTTTTCCCCCATATTTCCACACATGTTCCTTTTTATTTATTCGGAATGGGATTCCAATTTCCTAAATCATCATCGCCGGGGAAAGTAACAGTGGCAACTGTGCCGATCGTAAAGCTGGAGAAGCTTTCCTTCCTTCGCCCGTTGGCCACCCAAAACGTTAACGATAATCACAGACGGAAATTGTGTGTTTATTACCTTCCAAATTGAACCAGGAAAAAACTAATAATTTTTCGATTCACACATCACAGATGAAGGCGGGGGCCCGACACAACGGCCGATGTGTCCTGTGGTGGGTTCCTGTTTTTACGATCTCACGCGATGTCGTGATTCGGAAAGTAATCCGGGACTTTTTGGATAGTAATCTTGTTTTAATTTGAGCCAATTCGGAAGGAGGGCAGTACCCACCAGGTTGTGCGGTATGTGGACATAAAATCCACAATATGGTTGTGCCACACACGATTTTTGCTCGTTGTTTGCACCCAACTTTATTAAATTTAATCCATTAGGCTGACAGTGGATATGCAATTCCTCACACTGCTGTTGAAATTGATACGGTGGCTTTGCGGTTGGCTGATCAAGTTTTTGACACATTTTAAGAGTCGATTTAGGGATTCATTGAAAAAATTTCTTTCCATACCGGACAGGCCTAATTATGTTGTTTCAATTAAAATTCATATTATCAACATCTCACCTGGTTAGTATTTGAATAATAATTCCATAACTAGATTTTTTTTTTCAAAGTAATTCATCCCTGCTCATGTGGACAAAATTGACTTTGTCTGCTGAAAAGTGCTTCCACAACAACAAAAAAAGTATACTCCTCTCTGTTTTATCGTAAAAAATAAACGCCAGCATGATTCCTGATCCGATAACCGTAGGATGATAAATTAACTGATATTTAATCACAATAAAAAGCCATCAAGGCTTTGTCTCCTGGCGACACCCCGTCGACGGAAACACGCACCCTTCCGCAAATCAGCTTCCACTTCTGGTAACAAGCTGGGTCAACCTGGCAGATCCCGGTCCTTGTTGTCACCCCACGAAATCAGAGGCCATCTAAAGGGAGAGAGTGAGAGAAAAAAAATCGCCACCCGAAAAAAACACATCTTAATTACTTTGAGTTTAGAGTCAAGCTGAAAAAAAAATTGAATAGAAACAAATGGAAACATAGTTAACTTTATCCGATCAGGATCGTTATTCTTCATTTTTCTGTCCTCTAAATTTTCGTAATGATCCAAATATGTCTCTCAACATATTCGGCCGCTCGCTGCGACGCCATCCGTCCCCTTCGATTCGAGTATTCAGCTGACAATCCGGGAAACCGGCGACTCGGCGGAGATCGAAACGACCGGATGCGTTGTTTACATTGCAATTCACCATCCCTCGAGCGGAGAGTGTGCATGCGTTTCTACACACTAGAGAGAAAAAAAAGCCTGCCAGGTGTTCGTCATTACTTGTGTCCTTGTGTTTACCACCGCCACCGCCATCGCCATCGCCACCGACCCTCGACAATGGACTTGTTTTTATGACCAGCTTGACACCAATCCCACCCATGTCTTCGTGTGTTTTATTCGATTTTTTTTTGTTCTTGTTCCCAATTCGGACTGTTTGTCGATGGAAAAGTTATTAAATTACTTCGAAGGGAGCATTTTTGATGGGGTATACTTATTTTTGTTATTTGTGTTTGGTTAACTGTACAATGGAACGCAAAAAGTGGCTCTGGCTCAGCACCTGAAGCAATCGAAGCAATAATAAGAGGTGTAATGATTGTGTTCATAATTCAGTTTTTAGATACGAGCAACTTTTCGTGCCATACAATCTTACTTTGATTTTATTGGTCTCGATTTTCAGGTACAACAGGGGTTGTGACCAAGAGACCCCAGAATGGTACTTTCATCGATATCTTCGAGAAGGTTACTGCTACTGGGATTTGATTTCCATCTGCAACCCCGTTTCAAACATACTTAGAAATAATCATTCGAACTAAATTATGTCTGTTGATACAAATAAATAAATAAATAAATAAATGAGAACAGTTAAAAAGTCATACAATTGACTTTGTTAAACACAAAACTTCAACTTTACTATGTTCGCATATTTTTCCCAAAAAAAAACTATAGGCATTTATTGATAACATATCCAACATTTAGCGGAATCGATCGAGTGGTTCAACACGAACCCTAACATGAAAATGGTCACACTAAAGACAAAATAAAAATCTGTTTTAATCCACCTAGTGGTGCAATGAATGCCCTTTTCATATTACTCATAACTTCATAAATATTGCTGTGGAATTCGCAAAAACAACTGATCATTGAATAGAAATAGGAAAGTTTGTTTGGACTTAATCTAACAAACTCTAAAAATCCGGTTTACCCTGTAAATCCGGAACCGGAAGTAGTATCCACACCAAATTTAGGAATTCCGTATAAAACTGTAAGTCTTTTCCGTTGAACCTATAAGTTTGTGAGAATCGATTTGGCCATCTTGAAAGAAAGTGAGTGAGACCCGTTTGCAGTTTTCAATCATCATTTTCAATTCTTCCGAAACCGGATTCAGATGACCGGTATAGCCGAAGATGGTTTGTTAACCAGCCACAAATGTGACCTACAAATTGGAACAGTTTTGAGCCTAGTTAAACCAACACTTACTATCTCATGCTCTATTTCGATTAAACGAATCAAACGAACCTGAAATGAACAGATCCTGCGTTTCTGTTACTTGAATCAGTAGCATAAAACATGTAGTATGATTATTATTTTCATTATTATTATTGACATCACTACACCACCGGCACGGTATTACTTCTCTTCGTTTATTCTTTCGGTCGTACTGATCATAAAATAGCTAAAATTTTTATCAACCGTCTTTTATCAACATTACACACTAGTAGCAGACATGCGTAACCGTTTCGATTTCGTCATAGCGTGTACGAAATAGAACAAAGCACGCATCGTTTCTTCTGTGTTTTTTTTCCTCTTACGGTGTGGTACGTATTGTCATTCTAAAGACTGCCCCAGAAAGTATGGACGCAACCAAAACCCGCTGCCATTTCGCAATGGTTCAGAATCTGTCAATTTTTATGGCTGCGTCCTTTTATAACACTCTTCTCTAACCATTTGTGCAGTTGTTTATTCGTTTTCATTAGTTTGTTTCGAAATGCGTGGACTTTCAGCAGAACAACGTCGAAAAATTGTGTACAAATGGTGCACAGAACGCGGACTGTCACTGAGAAAGATAGAAAAAATGGAAGAAGTAAGTGAAAAAGCCGTGCGAAATGCAATCAGGAAGTTCGGTGAAGATAACACCTTTGAGGATACACCGAAAACGGGTCGAAGAAAAGGTCCTGCTAACCCTCAGTTGGATAAACGTGTACTGAAGGCGTTCGAGCAAAAGAAGGAGGTTTCAGTTCGGGATGTGTCCAAAACAGTGGGCACTTCGAAGTCAAATGTTCTTCGTGCTAAAGAACGTTTGAATCTTCGAACCTATAAGAAGCAGAAACAACCAAAACATAGTCCGAAACAACAAGCATCGATCAGGCCGAGGGTTCGAAAGCTGTACAATACGATTTTTGCTGAAAATTTGAACTGCATAATCATGGACGACGAAACCTACATGAAACTCGATTACAAATCCTTGCCGGGACCACAATATTATACGGTGCGAGAAGGGCAAGTGTTAAACCAGTCCGAGACATCGATTGAAGTCGACAAATTTGGTAAGGAAGCTATGGTCTGGCAAGCAATTTGTAGCTGCGGTAAGATTTCGAAACCCTTCATCACCACTGCTTCAATGAACAGCGTAATATACATCAAGGAATGTTTACAAAAACGACTTCTACCCATAATTCGAAGCCACAAGGATCCTGTTGTCTTCTGGCCAGATCTTGCTTCTTGCCACTACTCGAAATCAACGGTAGAATGGTATACTACCAAAAATGTCACTTTCGTCCCAAAAGACATAAATCCACCAAATTGCCCACAACTTCGACCAATTGAGGAATTTTGGGCATTAACGAAGGCACATCTTAGGAAACGTGTCTCGGCAGCCGAAACCATTCAACAGTTCGAAAAAGATTGGAAAAAAGTGTCAAAACTTGTCGCCAAGAAGTCTGTACGGAATTTAATGAGGAACGTTCGCAAGAAGGTGCGCCAGCTAGTCTACAACGGCTAAGTAGCAAATGTTGAGAATAATATCATGTTGTTGTAGTCTAATATTATCAGCATATCAAATAAAATTTAAATATCTAACTCTTGTGAATTATTTACAGCGAAATCAAAGTGTCTGTGGACAGTCTTTATATGGCGCCCTATAACTGCGGAACCGGAAGTCGGATCCGGATGAAATTACACAGTAGCTTTAAAGATAATATGAGCTTTAATTCAAATCTAAATATGTGAAAATCGGTTCAAGCATCGCAGAGAAATCGAAGTGAGTTCTATTTTTTAAGTTGTTCTGCACTACTTTCGGTTGTTCCAGAACAGGAAAAGGGGGGACCTACTTAAGCTTTCATGCCCACAAACTAACAAGCTATGCAAACTAGAAGATTTTATCAGACAATTTTATGAGATTTGTACCTGTTTTTGACCATCGTTTGTGAAAAAATACTAATGAAATTGGTAATTTTCCTTTTATCATGCTTTAGTTCCGGAACCGGAAGTCTGATCTGGATGAAATGTTCTAGAAATTTTTAGGAAACTATAATACCTTTCATTTGAATCTTAGTTTGTGAAAATCGGTTGAGCTGTTTCAGATAAAATAAATGCACACTTTTTCTCTAATTTTCACATATTACCATAAAATTCCGGAAATGGAATTCAATAGCAGGCTATGGGACCGTAAGAAATTTTATTTGAATTTTAATTTGTGAAAATCGGTTCAGCCATCTCTGAGAAAAGTGAGTGCATATTTTGTTACATACACACACACAAACATTTGCTCAGTTCGTCGAGCTGAGTCGAATGGTATATGACATTCGGCCCTCCGGGCCTCGGCTAAAAAGTTGGTTTTCACAGTGATTGCATAGCCTTTCTATATGAGAAAGGCAAAAAGGGAAAAGGTAGCACAATTCACACAATCGATCAACTAATTGATATTCGGAAATATAAAAAAAGTGCTTTTTAAACATGTTGTTTGTCTCTAATAACAAAAAAATGTATTAAAAATAACAAATAATCAAGGTTTATTTTAAATAGCCAGCTTCGCAACCTAAAATAGGTAAGAATGTGTTTCTGTTATAATCACTATAAATAAATGGACTTCAAATTTACAAAAAATTTAAATTTAAAAACAAAAAAAATTTTAATATGCTATGTAAAAATGCTCCAGCTTCCAGAAAAAAATTAAGAATTAAGAATTAAGACGACTAAAAACAGTAAAATGGGCAGTATTGAAACAATACTCTAAGCATGGAGGCTTTGTCCTACGGCAAATTACTAAATTAGATCAACCAAACGTACAAGAAGACCGTGAAGCGTTGCCAGGATAATTATATACGAAACATATAACGTGAACTAAAGTCGGATCCCAAAAAAAAATCTGGAGCTATGTCAACGAGCAAAGGAAAGAATCTGAGTTACCTTCGTCAATTTGTTACAGAGAATTCACAATTGTTACCGCATCAAGTATCCTTTGCGGTGCAAAATGGGCCATTTCTGAATCAGTCCTTAATGCGATCAATTTGGACGAAAACACCGTTCAGTTGGCAATCAGTGAAACAAAGGCCAGCACCTCTCTAGGGCCAGATGGTATACCGGCGATTGTTCTGCAAAAATGCTCTGCAAGTTTAGCAGCACCTCTTTAGTGTTTATATTCCACAAATCGTTAACTACCGGAATATTTCCCGATCTGTGGCAGTCCTCTTTTGTGTTTCCAGTTCATAAAAAAGGGAATAAAAAACTTGTCGACAACTAACACCGTGGGATTACATTTCTCAGCGCCATTCCACAGCTTTTTGAAATGATCGTTCTTGAGCCAATTTTCAACCATGCTAAGCAGAATATTGTACAGACTCAATATGGATTTATGTCAAAACGTTCTACTGCTATAAATCTGCTATCGCTTATGAATTATGTTACAAATTCTATGTCCGTTGGTTTTCACACGTCATTTACAGTGATCTCTTGGAAGCCTTCGATAAACTTTGGCTCGAACGTGCTACACTGGATTAAGTCATACCTAAGCGACCGACGTCTTACCGTAAGATCGGTGATTGTGTATCTGATGAGTTTTGTGCTTCTTCCAGAATCCCCCAAGGCAGTCATCTAGGACCACTGATATATTTGCTGTACCTTAATGATGTGAATCATTTGCTCATGATCTTAAAATTTATAACATAATCCGGGGTGCGAAAATTTGACATTTTGTTAAACTGTCGCCTAGCATAAGACAGTCACTACCAACGATACGCGCAGCTGCTACATTCAACAGTAGCCAACACGCAATGACACGAGAGTTTGGCGCAATCATGAGAGCCGACACACGACAGCAATATTGAGAGCAGTTGTCGCACTCTCTCACAGTAGTCAAAGCCACCGCGTTCGTTTTGTGATAGTGTACGTTCATGCTGGATAGTTAGTTGCTGTATTCATTTTCAGTCACGGCTTTCGAGAATGTCATGAGCTCAAAATGTCATGACATTTTCCTAACTGGACTGCCATATCCGCTGTGACCGCTCTGTGGCGATAAATTAGGTGCGAGCGACGGTGTTTCCGTTACCGGTTTAATATCGGTTTTGAGCAGCGTGAAATAATTCGCATGCGTAAATATATTATCATGATATTTATACCTGCTTTGAGATAAAAATTGGCATGGTTGAAATTCAATCACAAAACTTGTTCATGCAGATAATTCAAAAATATTACAACTATTTACTTAAATTTCATACACGAAGTAGCAGGAGCGCAGCATTTGTCTTTCTGGTATGACGCAAAGACAAGAAATCTTACCGCAGAGACTGCGCTCCTGTTACTTCAACAATTCTAGTTCATGCTAAACGGCGTTCATTTGTTTGAAATGAAATTTCCGAAATCGAAAAAAAAATTTGATTGCCAAAAGGCTTAGAATTGCATGAATCGTCGAGGTTTAGTGTCATCTCGATTAGAACTTTTTTTTAAATCGACTTTTTGGGACTTTTTTTTGAGATGACACAAAATTGACACTTGAGATGACTCTAAATCTCGACGTTTCATGCAGTTTTAAGAGTTTCGGCATCAAAAAAATTTCGATTTTGGAAATGGTGCTTGGAAACCTTTACCACCCGGCAGCACCCCTTATGCATGTCCGATTTAGCTCAAATTTTGCATGAAGGCTTTTTTCAGGGTGCTTAAAAATCGGTTCAGCCATCTCTGAGAAAATTGAGCGTTAAAAATAGCTTCGAAAAGTGCACACACACATACACGCACACACCCAGACATTTTCCGATCTCGTCGAACTGAGTCGAATGGTATATAACACTATGGGTCTCCGAGGCTCCGTTAAAAAGTCGGTTTTTCCAGCAATTCTAATACCTTTCTATAGAGAAAGGCAAAATATTACGGGTTTAATATTTGTCGATTGGGAACGATTCTTCCAGCTATTACGAAATTCTGAGAAATCGTACATCAGTTTCTCATGGAATTGCTGTATAAGTAGATTTTATTATTTCATGGTTTCTATTCAATGGGAACTAGCAGCCAAGTGCTTTAGGAATTTTTAATGTTGGCATGGGAAATAAAACTTAAGTTCAAATATGGTTTACAATTTTATTGATTTTTATAATACACTAATGGTGTAATATTTGCTAACAATTTTAATTGATTGTCTGATCTTTGTAGCAATTTATACTATTCAAACTAAATAAAAGGGATATAAACATTTTGCTTTTTTTCTTTTTGATTCGATTATAGAGGTTTCAACCATTGGGGTCATTCACCTCTTCGGGCTAGAAAAACATTTTGCGGGGGTTGGGAATCGAACCCAGATGGGCTGCGTGAAAGGCATCTACTTACCCATCACGCTATACCCGTCCCGTATATGAACACTAAATTTTTGTTTTTTTTTTTCAACGATATATTTCATATGGTACACTGCCTTAGTTCTAAGATGCCGAGGAAAACACCCAATTATGAAATACTGGTAAGTTGGAAAACTATAATTACATAAATTAGTCATCGAAAAACATCTTTGTGTATGGTTGAATGTAAAATATAAAATTCACTAGTACATATATTCGAAAAATAGCTGTGTAATCTTTATGGAACTATCTTACTTCTACACAAAACCATTGCCAGTACTGTCTATGGAGTCCACAGAAGTTGGATTTCCTATTGCAACATAGTAAATAAAATTTCCTATTGCGCATAGTAAAATAATGTTGGAGAAAGAAAAAATTAAGAACGTTCTTTTACATTTTTTCTTTCATTTTTCTTTTTAGTTAAGCGTTTGGAATGCTTTTCTGAATTTTTGATAAAATTCTGCTCAGCAATTCGCAGAGCTTCATCCACAATATGATTGTCAAGTCTCAAATAGAATATACAAAATAAAATTAAAATAGGTTTGAATTTGGTCTTGGGATGCATGAATTTACGATTTTGCTCCTGCTGCTGCTCCTTCTGTTGCTGCTTCTGCTGCTGCTTCTGCTGCTCCTGCTGCTGCTCCTGTTGCTTCTGCTGCTGCTTCTGCTGCTCCTTCTGCTGCTGCTCCTTCTGCTGCTGCTCCTGCTCCTGATACTGCGCATGTGCTTGCTGCTGATCCTGCGCTTGCTCCTGCTGCTGTTCCTGTTCCTGCTGTCCAGGCTCCTGTTGAACAACTGGTCTGATTATGTGCTCAACCATAATTTTCCGGGTCTTGATTAGCACTTTAATATAGTCGGAGTGTTCCTTGAAAAACGGAGTTGGGAATAACCGTCGAACGAATGAATTCTTCTCACGGCCACGATCAATCATCCTAAGGCCGCGTTCATATCGATCCATAATAAATACCTTTCTGCGAACACTGATCAGCTCGGATTCATTCTTAATTGCGGTGATATCACTAACCGCGAGACCGTTGACAAAGTTGAGCATTGCGATTGAGATTTAAAAAAACGAACAAAACGAACAAGACGATTTTTCCATCGCTGAAATCAATGTCAGCTGCATCGAATTCACCGGTCATCATAACTAGAGTCTTCAGGGCTGCATTTGAAAAGGTACTGAACTGGTTGAAAGAGTTGCTTTCCTGTGAGATCACTGCTTTCCGTGTTTTGTCATTATATGCCACGAAGAAACCAAAGGCGAAGGCAAACAGAAGAAAAATAAACAACAGAAAACTCTTCAGGAAGTTAACTGTAACGGTTTTGAACATGTACATGTAAGTGGAGAGACTGTTGAACGGAAGAAAAGCTATGATTACGGTGAGCTGGACGGCTAAAGCAATGATAGTTAGGGAGGGCAGAATCGAATTGCATCCACTTATCAGACTTATTAACATGGAGATTATGATCCCAAAATCCAAGTAGTTTTCTAACGAATAAAAGTACTTTCTTCTCAAGTGTGAAATTTTTAAGGCTTCCTTGAAGATCATGTACGCTGCACCTACACAGGCGAAAAAAGTGGAAACTTGGAAATCATCGCATACATTTGGCGAGTATGAACCGAAAGCGATAAACGTAGCTATTGTGAATATTAGATTTAAGTAGTTCAATTTTGTCAAACTGTTCCATTTGGCTAGAATAAATGTGTAGACTACAGGGTGAAGCAGTAGACGATTCAAGTCTTTAGAGTTCGCCATAATCTTTACGGGATACATTTCCGTCCCGACAGGGCTTTTTTCATTTTTGTCATTCAAAAGCGCCGTTGCTTTCTCAATTATGGACCATCGATCGTTACTTTCTTTAGTAGTAGGTTTCTGCTTCTTGAACATGTACCGATTGAACCCATCTACGTTGATATGAATTTCGCTTCTATCAAAACCTCCTCTTTCCTTTTTGAGTATTATACATTGATCGAAGTACTTCTGCCAAAAATCATACCGGCCATAGTCCAGCGGAGTTAAGCCATCTTTGTTTCGTGCTCCCAGGAAAGCGTGCTTGTTTTTGAGTAGTACAAGTGCAATATCCGAAAACTCAAACTTCACTGCCAAGTGGAGTGCGGTATTTCCATAGTCGTCTGTGCTAGAAATGTGAACTCTCTGATCATTGGAAAGCAAATCAGCACACTGTAGCATTCTAGATCGCTGTTCGGTATGATTATAGCATTCATTAGCCCGATTAAGAGTTATCACCAAAATCGGATCATCGTTGATCAACACACGATCGGTTATTCGATTCAACAAAAGTCTCAACGTTGCGACGTTTCCGGCCCCACATGCCTTTTTCAAGAGTCCTTTCAGAGGTAACCGATACGTGTTGCGGGCTCCCTCCATCTCCTTGTGAAAAATGATCTTACTTGCCTTTTCTATTAGTTTTCTCACATAATCCTCCAAGTCAAATTCAACAGCATTGTGTAGTAACAGAGTGATAACTGCTTTAACATTATTCTGATTTACATCGAACTGTTTCATCTCATGGAAGAATTTCTGCCTCTCTCGGAATCTTAAATATATCTCTAGTAGCTCAACAGTAACCGTGACAGGTGTGTCGCACTGATAAAAGCTCACTATTCGTCTATTCACTTTCTGTTCATTGCTTTCACTAATTGCTACGGCATTTGGGTGTAGCTTCAAGCACTCCCGAATAAACTCTTGTTCCTTTTCTAACTCAATCAACCGCTTTCGTTCTTCCTCTTCCGACTCCTTCGATTGATCTTTTTCTTTCTCTGCTTTTTCGGGGATTAAAAACTCGAATGGTAACTGCCGTCGATCGCTACAGATGTTGAAGTCCGCCCCGTGTTTCAATAGTATTATGTCGTTTTCGCTTGAGAAAACTGAAACTAACCCAGGGTAGTTTCATCAAACAAACGCTTTTCACGAAATTGTGTTTGGCTCGCACTTAGCAACGGAGGAGTGAACAAACCTGATATAAAAATCAGGTTCGAAACTGACACGATTTTCAGTTCAATAACGTTGAAACTAGGTTCGAAACTGGCTTCAAACAAACAGTTTGACAGCAGTTAGAGTGGAAACTGGGTTAGGTTTTGCATCAAGCGAAAACGACATTAGAATACAATTTCTTAGTTCCGGACGCTCGTCGGAATCGACCTTCTTGTATTTCTCGCATAGCAGAAACAGAGCCGTTTTGCGCTGTTTATTACGAGTGTTGATCACGACGTTCGGTTGTACTAGTAACCACTCTAAGAAGTCGACATTCAAGGCTTTGACGGCGTAATGCAGCGGAGTATTAAGGTCCGGGAATATGCTCTAATTGGGGAAGAAGAAAAATTATTATGGTACAAATGAAAAGAGCTGAATCAGGATTACTTCATTGACGGCATCAAAGTGAGTTATAAAAGCTTCCAGTAGTGACTGATACTTGATGTTATCTTCCAGCATTCTGGCGAATAAAGATTGAAACTTCGCCGTGTGAAGAAACGATTTTGGTTCCGGGATGGTGTTGCCTGCCTGCCAGCTCTCAATCTCCTTAATCAAATTGCGCAGAGTTTCAATTGATGAATCGTTCAGTAGGCGTTGAAGATTCGTTAAGCTATCTGGCACAGAAGATTTATCGATGATCTGTTTCAGATTTGTTTGGATCGTTTCCTATAAAGGAAATTGAAGAATATTATTTGCTCTAGCAATAAGTTCTACGTCGTTCATTGAATGATAGCTAATGAAGCACAGTCATATATAGCATGTTTGTGCATTTTTTTATCAGTTCTGTTATCATTGAAGGTAAATGTGTGTCCACTCTACTTTCGAAGTTATAGGCGAACTTTTGTGACCCACTGTTTCAACCAGAATTCGAAACCAATTCTCAAGACGATTAGCAAACAAATACTACGATCTTATTACAACACTAAAAATTAATTCACGTCTTATCTCGTTCAGATTGGATTAGTTTTATAAGTAAAATCATATTTAGACATGTACGGCAAAATATCATTCCCAGAAGTAATCGCATATCTAAATTGAATGAAAATACATACTTCTAAACTCTTTCTTTTATCTATTTTCTCATTTCGACTTAGGTCTTCGCTTTGTAGAGGTGTCTTCTCTGTCAAAAAGAAAAAATAAATCAAATGCGCTCAAAAGGTGAATAATCACTAACCGTTAGGCTCTTCGTTGGGCTGATTTGGCTCTATTTGAACAACTGTGCAATCATTGCGAGTAGAACAACTAATTGGCTCGTGCATTGCGATTTTTATGGGCTATCTACGTGATTCACGTGAGGGCGAAAACAACTGTGAGAACACTTTCGTTGCGCAGCTATAATGTGAAGTCGATTGCGATGGGTCCTGAAAAAACACGTGCTTTATCCACCTAACCTTTTTTTTTATCACCCCGCATTTGAATTTTCTTGCATCAGAGTTTTAAATTGAAGATTTGAGTAATAAATATCCAATATCCGAAAAGTGTTACATCAGTAATGAAAACTTTGCATCTACTTGTCGTAACCACCTTAGATTTTTTTTTCGATCGGATAATTTGTAAGTCGAAAGTGTTTCGCCTTCTATGCTCCACAACTTCACTTCACTAATTGAAATCTAGCGCAATTTTCATTGCCCGATGAACATCCGGTTCACATATTTTGCGTTCTCATTGCCTTACATTCCGTCCGCACCGCTGGTATTAAGTTTGCGTTTTCATTGCGTTACCAACTACCCTCTCAACTCCCGGATCATCTACGTTCGACGGAAATCCCAAAAATATTTTCAAGTAAGTTCAGGCATATTGACTCTGAGAAAATGTTTTACACGGACGGATCGCGAATTGAAGAAGCGACAGGGTTTGGTATGTTCAACAATAATGTTTCGGCCTCATTTAGGCTTCAAGAACCTGCATCTGTTTATATAGCAGAGCTAGCAGCAGTTCATTATAGTTTGAGTGTAATCGTCACATTAATTCCAAACCATTATTTCCTCTTCACAGATAGTCTGAGTGCAATTGAAGCCATTCGCTCAAACATGACTGGCAAGGCTGAACCGTTTTTCCTGGGCAAAATAAAACAGTGCCTGAACGACATATTGAACAATAATTATCTAATCACTATAGTCTGGGTCCCGGCTCATTGCTCCATTCCTGGCAATGAAAGAGCCGATATTTTAGCCAAACGTGGTGCTATTGAGGGTGAAATTTATGAGAGACCAATTGCTTTCAACGAATTCTACAGCTCGTCTCGCCAAAGAACACTTGCCAGCTGGCAAGCTTCTTGGGATAAAGATGATCTGGGTCGGTGGATGCACTCAATTATTCCGAAAATATCGACAAAGGCATGGTTCAGGGGACTGGATGTGAGTAGAGATTTCATTCGTGTGATGTCCAGACTCATGTCCAATCACTACACGTTAGATGCACATCTCCTTCGAATTAGGCTCTCCGAGACTAATCATTGTGCTTGTGGCGAAGGTTATCGAGATATTGATCATGTCGTTTGGACATGCGTGGAGTATCGTGATGTCAGATCTCAACTAATAAATTCTTTGCGTACCCAAGGTAGACTATCCAATATCCCAGTTCGAGACATTCTTGCTTGTCGTGACCTTTCATACATGAAACTTATTTATCATTTCATAAAGAAAACTGGAGTTTCAATTTAATAAAGGCCCCTTTCAAGCCTTAGTTCTGATCCCAGCTGCGTCCATGAGTTCAACCAATAGCTAAATTAGAATAAAAATAATGTAATGATACAAACAAACTCGAAACAGTTTATGAAATTATTAACAAAATGTCTGAAAATAACAGCTTATTTTATAATTTATAGAAGTTAATCGTTTGGTTCAAATAATATTTCCGAGTAGATTTCATAATTAATGACGAGTTACCTAAGATGATATTTAAGTAATAAGAGAATATGTTTTAATAAATGCAAAACGTTGTGACTATGTTAGAATTAAATTAGGATAAGAATATTATGTAAAAGTGATGCTACGGCGAAGAAAAACTTATGTAAACTGCCTTAAGAAATAAACGTATTTATGAAAAAAAAAACTACCCTCTCATTCTTTCCTGCCAGAATATTTTTTTTTATTATTTTATGCATATAGATATATACTTTATTGAAAATGCAATTATTTCTAATACCTTAAATAGATACTACCCATTACTATATACACTGTAATAACAGTGTATTTACTTTTATATATTCTGCAAGGGTTTCCTAGTTATCTTGAAAACTAAACAATGGCGACTCTTGTTTTTTTTACCTTTTTTTATATGTATAAAAATAGGTATAGAATTCGCTTAAACCTTTGGAAAATTTTCCGAGGCCCGGAGGGCCGAATGTTATATACCGATCGATTCAGCTCGACGAACTGAACAAATATTCGTGTGTGTATGTGTGTGTGTCTGTATGTGTGTTGTCAACTAAGAGGTCGAGATCTCAGAGATGGCTGGACCGATTTTGATCAAACTAGTCGCAAATGAAAGGTCTCCCCGTCACCCAGAACGCTATTGAATGGTTTTAAGTTCGGATGTTTACTTTTTGAGTTATACGAAGTTTTATGTCAAAATTTTTAGTTTTTTGACAGCATCTGTCACACGTGACCTTGAAAACAGAACATATTTTCAGACATAGATTCCGCACGGTAATACCTATCCAACAAGCCATAGATTGTTAAAATCCGTCCATTTTCAACGGAGATATCGACATTTTCGTATAAGCGACTTTTCCCCCTATTCCAGCAGTAGGAGTTTTCAGCGCTGTATGACAAAGCAATGCTTGGGAGCAACGTGAAACATGATTTTTTATAATGTTACATACAATTGTGTCTAAGTACCAAAAAGACTGTGTACAGAATTCTTTTTCATGACAATTTGTCTCGGACCGATTTTAGCACGGTTTGTTTTTGGCAACATAATCGTTCGAATATGGCATATGTAAACCAGATGATATCAGCATTTTCGAGTTTTAAGTAATTCCATAATTATATTGATTTAAACTACTTACAGCAATAAATGCTGGAAGAACATAACTCCCACATACATCGACTCAGTTCGTCGAGATCTGCAAATGCGTGTGTGACAAATAATTTCACTCAATTTTCAAACTCAAATTAATATGAAAAGTAGTATACTCCCAAACAAGGTTCCAGAATTACGTTTGGATCCGACTTCTGATCGCGGAACCACAGGATGATATGTGAAACGAAATTAAAATAATCCAATTCATTTTTCTCGTAGATGGCTGAACCGATCTAAGATTCAAATAAAATCTAGGAATCATCTATGATTCAAATGAGAGGTCTTAATATCGTATAAAACATCTTACTTTTTAGTCAGATCCGACTTCTGGTTTAGGAGATACAGGGTGATTAGTATAAAAATGCCCATTTCACATAAATTAATCAGGTTTATCGGGTTTGCAGATTTGGATAGTCGATTACCAAATAAATTTATTTCAGTTTAGGC
This sequence comes from Malaya genurostris, assembly GCF_030247185.1. Classification (NCBI taxonomy): domain Eukaryota; kingdom Metazoa; phylum Arthropoda; class Insecta; order Diptera; family Culicidae; genus Malaya; species Malaya genurostris. The sequence continues at coordinate 132,928,893 of NC_080570.1, forward strand.
GGTATTCGTTTTTGGATTCGGAATGTATTCCCAAATATTAATTCGCACTACAATTTCTCAAAGGTGTCTACACACTCCTCAGGTGAATTTAACTGATTTCGGCTACACCGATTTTAGAATTCCGGTTCCAGTATCGAATCGTTTCTCAAAGCTCAATCATTTTCTCAAAAAAGACCAAATCGAACTTCAAAAACAAATATTACAGGACTTAAGGTCCCATACAAAATTGGTGAATTTTATCCGATTCTGGAATTACAGATGATGAGTTTACAAATTTCATGTAAATTGTTTGGCGTAATAATTTATGGCCATTCGAATCATTTTGTGCTATGCTAATTCCTGAATACCGGCTCTGGAAGTACCATAAATAATGACGAAAAACTCTAAAGTGGAACTTACTTCGACATCTCATGGAATGTTCAATCGATTGTCACACGCTAAGATTGAAATTCGATATGATTTGCAGTTTCGGCATTACAGGGTAATGAGTGATTAAAATCTCAATTTGTCGTTGAAAACGACGATCATTAAAATGATGTCATGAGAACTAAAACACCTAAGAATATCCATGCAAAAAACACATGCGGATTGATAAAAAAAAAGGTATCATCTCACTACTAGGTGAATCAATCACGTTTTTTGCCTTGAAAATGCCTTACTCTTCACTATACGGGGCCGGCGGTCAATTAAAAGTTTCAAAAACTTGAACGGTAATAACTCAGTCATTTGTTGATGGATTGACATAATTTAACAACTAATCGATTCGGAAACTTTTAACTTAAACATCTATGGCAACGTTGTTTCAGTATTTCTACTAGCATACTTTTTCAAAAATAGTGGTCGTCAAATGGTGAGATAACTAAGTCCTCACAAGTTCCTATCTCATGCCTCCCAGAGCGTCTATGATGACATTTGGTCAATAGAACGGCGTCGACTGGGTGCTATCGCCTTCTGCGTTAGTAGCAGAATGAGAGGGTGCGAAATGGATTGTAGTCTGAAGCCCATCCTATAGTGCTTTATCATAGTATATTGCAACATGTTGTTTGTTGCATTTTTTGTTATAAATTGAATTGAATTATATTACATTGTATCATATATTGATATTATTTTTATTATTATTATTATTATTATTACTATTATTATTAATATTATTAAAAAAGAAATATTATATTTCCTGCAGTACTGCGACGGAAGAAGAGCATAATTTACACTGCGAAATCAACTGTTATAGATTGTATCATAGCATTTTATTTCATATATATTCTTATTATTTTATATTTTGTTATGTTATATTATGTTGTATGGTATTATACTGCATTGCATTATATCATATTATATTGTATTATATTATATTATATTATATTATATTATATTATGCTGTGTTATATCATCTTATATTATACTAGCGGACCCCTGCACACTTCGTAGCGCAATAGTATTAGATTAAATGTAAATAAATCAAAACTACTATTATGGAATTTTAATGGTTATTAAAAAAAGACAGTGGATCCCAAAATTTTTATATCGCGAACTACAGGTTGGGAATAGCTGCTCTATGATAAACTATATTTTTTTAGATTCTTCAATTTACGTCATAAATTTCTAACAAATACTAAATAAATATAATAAAAACTTTTCACCTTTGAATTTACCAGTCAAAATTGTTCCCTCGATGACATTTGCTATTAACCTTTTAACTTTGGACTTTCTTTCTGCACCTGCTCCTGTAGTTTCTACTCTTGCTCCCTTTTGCTCTGTACCTGCAGCTGTCCAGGCGAACTTCGCGCCGCTTAAAAATTATATTTGGTTGGAAATTATTTCGAGCACTCACAAAATGAGAATAATCAAACGACCTATGTAGGAGTCGGTTTCAGAAGAGCGTGGTCGTGATTGCTCGCGGTCAGTGAAGTAGAGTGATAAAAGTTGTTTTATCACGCACAGTGGGCACCCTTATTTTTCATGTTCTATCAAAACGAATCAACAATTGTTTTTAATTCGATCTCAGCAATGGATGTCATGTACACTTTGCACTACGAAGCAGCGTTGTGAGAAAAATATGCTCGAAGCGATGTTGAGAGAAAAATATGCCCAAAAACGACTCGAATGGGTTGATATAATTTGGATCGTGCTTGGGCCAATTGAAGACGTTTGCGCTCAAATGAACCGTACTTGAAATTTGAAACATTTCACAAAATTTGGAGGTCATTTTGAGAAAACTACGCACAAAACCTAAAAAAAAAGCACAAAGACATCCTTCGAAGATTTCAAGCCATTATTCCTGTTGAAGACGAATGGATTTACTTTTGATTTATATGAAGGTATCCACTTGTATTGACTTGAATGCAGCAATATTTGAAAGAAGTTGGGTCATTGTATCAATAGTCATCTCATTAGTAGAGTCACCAAGTTATTTTGCAAATTGCTCGACTATCATTACATCAACGAATTGTGATAAAATCAGATACAATATCTTTGTTTCGACTCCAAGAAACAGAAACACAGACAGGAATGGTTTGAAAATTGTGCCATACTACTGTTATAGTGACGCGAAAACTCTAAGCGAATGCAGCTATTTTCAACCAACCCTGAAAGTGAATCTACCGAACAGAGACAGCAGATCTCACTCTGACAATTAGTTTTCGTATATGAGATGACTACTGGAGTGGAGCTTAAAGGGAGTGCCGGTACCCTACAAAATTATATTCGAATCTCATTCCAAATTTGAGTATACTTTTTATAACATAGTTGTGGTTGGGTTAATCTAATGAAATTCAAGAAGTATAACTACAACTGGTGATGCAACTTTGCTTTTTGGGCATTGGTTATGCTTATGTGAAATTTAAGCCCTAAAAACAAACATCCTTCGAATTCAAATGGAATTGCTCCATAAGGTTGAGAGCTGAAAAGTTTTGGGTTTTGAGTTAACGGTGACATTTCTGGAGTTTCTGGAATTTTAAGAAAAAAACAAATCATAAAATAACCTGCTCTCGTAAATCACTTTCTTTTCTTATAGTCGTTCTATAACTTGACTTGACGGTATTGAACACAATTGAAAGACTGGAAAATGGAGACCTGTATGCTGTTCATTTGGCGCTCTTACTTGATTGAACATGTGATTCGAAATAAAGAAACATGTGAATCAAGTAGGCTCAGTGAAATTTTTGCACGAATCAGCTCGTTTGGCGCCTTTTTTCGCTATTATTATATATATATATATATATATATATATATATATATATATATATATATATATATATATATATATATATATATATATATATATATATATATATATATATATATATATATATATATATATATATATATATATATAGATTATATTATTTTATATTATATTATATCACAGAGAACAGATATCCAACAAACACTCATACGTGCAAAGTCGTGTGCAACGGAGATTTTATTGGATTTTCACTTGAATGCCTTACGACAGCTTTTTAAAGAAGTTTGTACTATATTACATTATATTATATTATATTTTATTATATTATATTTTATTATATTTTATTATATTATATTATATTATATTATATTATATTATATTATATTATATTATATTATATTATATTATATTATATTATATTATATTATATTATATTATATTATATTATATTATATTATATTATATTATATTATATTATATTATATTATATTATATTATATTATATTATATTATATTATATTATATTATATTGTACTAGCTGACCCGTCGAACTTCGTCTCTCCCGAATTTGGTTTTTGAATTTATGTTTTCGGGCAGTAGAATTGTCAAACGTCTTATGCTGTTAATGTATCTTTCCATTATTTTACTGATTACTTGGCTGCGATGAATTCATAAAAAAAATATTATGAATATGTTAAAAGCTTTTGTTACGCAAAAACTAAGCGAATTCACCGATCGCCATATCATTTTTTGAGTTTGAGTGTTAAGTCGAAATTTTCCGCATTTTATCTTCAAATCCTTACTCTTCCCTGAGTACTATGGCTCTACATTTTTTATATTCTTTCTCCTCTCACAATCTCTAGTTGGTTTGATATTGATAAAAAAAACCGAAAGATAAAATGAGTGATTCCTGGACATTCGAAAGTTTAAGTTAACATTCTTTTAAATATTGTGTCCATTAAATTTACCATGAACACTGCATTCGTTTAATAGTTGTGTTAATGGTCGTCTCGTTAGTCGACACCACATCATTTTGTTTAGTACCCCACCTACGATTAACGAATGTCGAAGTTCGGTACTGAGAATTATATGAAAATAATGTGCAATTCTTCTGTGATAGTGGAGTGAACATGAGGAGTGATTGTACCAGTATTCAGCTTATCAATCCACCAGAATTTATCCGATGCGATTGAACGAACTTTAGCATGCGAAATGCAAGGCAAACCTCTTTGATCTCATTATTTAAACAGAAGAATCCTATCATGGATTCGTACAAAAATCGTTTTATAATTTGATTCGTTCAACTCACGCCTACGATGGCCAACAATAATCATCTAACTGATTACATTGCACACAATGCATCTTCTGGTAAACAATATCAGAACTTTTGATCATGTTTACAGTATAGCTAGAACACTCATATGCGTTCCATCATTAAATCATTTGGCAATCAATAATGTTGATACCCAATTGAGCACGTGGCTCGGAATGACGAATCACACGAACCAAGTAGGTGCGCACCAAATGATTCTTTCGACGATCTAGTATTCCTTTCTTCGACGGCCAAACACTTATGCAACTCGTTATGCGCCGAACATCAATCTTAGATCTAGTAATCATTGGCGACTTTTTCAGTGGAAAATCCCATTGTCCATACAAAACAACTTTATGGATTTTTCCCACTTTTCCAGAAAGTTTTCTAATTTTTTTTATGTACGAACCCGGTGGGGGTAAAACAAAAAAAGAATCATTTAAATCCGTCCATCCGTTCTTGAGTGATGCGATTACAAAGAATGAGCTCTGCATTTTTATATAACACATGGATCAATAAGTCCCGAGACTAAAGCAGAGATGGCACTCGTAGTAAACCAGTAGCCACGTCTTTCTAGAGTACTAACCTTTGCTTGAAACGGGTCAAAATTTTAAGTCGATCCGACCAGAAACAGCTGAGTTATCGAGGTTGGAGTAAAGTCGTTTTGTAGTTTGTTTAAAAAATGGAAAAAACCGAGTTTCGTGTTTTGATAAAACATTGGGTAAAAGCACCGCGCAAGCAAAACAATGGATTGAAAAATGTTATCCGGACTCTTGTCCATCAAAAGCAACGATTTTTCGGTGGTTCGCCCGGTTTAAACGTGGTCGTACCGACACAAATGACGCGGAATGCTCGGGTAGACCTGTGGAAGCCGTTACACCGGAAAATGTGAGTGAAGTGACAAAAATTATAATGAAAGATCGTAAAGTGAAGCTCCGTGAGATTGCTGAGATGACACAGATATCATATGGAAGTGTATTTACTATCCTTCATGAAAAATTGAGCATGAAAAAGGTTTTTTTTTTCAAGTGGGTGCCGCGATTGCTTTCGATGGAACAAAAACAAGTCGATGAAAACAATGGCGAAATTGAACGAATTGGGCTTTGATCTGCTTCCCCACCCCCGATACTCGCCAGATTTAGCTCCCAGTGACTATCAGCTCTTTGCTGAACTTAAAAAATGCTCCAGGGAAAAAAGATTTGGCTCAAATGAGGAGGTTATCGCTGAAACTGAAGCTTATTTTGAAGCGAAAGATAATTTTTTTTATAAACATGGTATTGAAAAATGTTGGAACCATGTTGATGGATAAAATAAAATTTTGCAAAAAAAAAGTTGTTTCCATTGTTAGTCTCGGGACTTATTGATCCATGTGTTATTGAACTAAACAATAATCGTGTAACCTAATTGCATAGTTAGAAATTGATTTGAATCTTATAGAAGAGATCCAGACTAAGTGTAGCAAAAATAATGCAATGCAAATCGTTACGCAGTATCGATTTGAACATGCTGTTGTCCCATCAGGAAACGCTTCAAAAGATTCGGAGCTTAATACAAATAAGTTGCACAGACTCACATATATAAAATTATCAGACGCAATAAAATGTAGTATTGTGATGTGATGTGATGTGATGTGAAGTGAAGCCACCATCAGTTCAAGGACTTGCCAGTGGATGCGGGTAGACTTACAGTAGCCCCGATATGACTCATCCATTCACCTTCTTACTTATAGCTGTTACCGAAAAGCGAACAAAAAGGGTTGGGCGGATATGTAAGTAGAGTCACTTAGTCGTATTCCGCGGGAAAAAAGATGCTCTTCCAACCATAATATCCAGTGCATGGATGAAGCATATCGCTTATTAAGTATCAACTCCAGTGGGCTTTTCCCTGCTCCAAATAAATAAATAAATAAATAAATAAATAAATAAATAAATAAATAAATAAATATACATGCTTGAACCCGCCTGATGGTTTGTTTGAGAAGGGCGCGTCAGACTCATGTCAAACCTTCAGAAGGAAACAAGTTTCCTTCAAGTGACTTGGGCTGGCTATCCACAATCCCTCGTCCAGTCATCAATTCGTCCGATGCCCTGATGCTCCCTCTCCTTCGCGCCCCCGTGCAAAATGTTTTATATTGATAAATACAAAAATACAATGAAACATAGTGTAATGAAATTAATATAACATAATATGATATAATAGATTACAAAGCAATACAATATAATATAATATAATATAACATAATATAATATAATGTAATATAATATATTATAAAACAATATATAAAATAACAGTTAATGTAGAGTGTCAGTTATGCTCTTCTATCTTCGCAATACTGCAGGAAGTGAAATATTTTTTTTCTAATAACAATAATAATATCCACATCTATAAAAATAATATATGTTATTATTATTGATGATAAATTAATAATAAAAACAATAAATATAATAATGAAAATAATAATAAAAAACAATATAATATCGTATAATGAATTATATAATAAATAGTATAATGAATAAAATGATATGTTGCGATATGCTATGATATTATATAACTTTAATTTATATGTCATTTCTCATCCTCTTATTCTGCCATCAACGCATTCCATTGGCCAATTGTCACCACAGACACACGTGTAGGCATGAAACAGGAAGGACCAGTGAGGACCAAGCTCATCTTGTGACGACATTGATATTTAGTTAAAAGTTACTTTAAAAATGAAAATTTTTAAGGAAAACAAATTTATATTTTGCGCAGAGATACGTAGTACTACTCATAATAACCCAATAATATAATAGAATAGAATACAATATAATATAATATAATATAATAAAATATAATATAATACAATATAATATGATATAATGCAATGCAGTATAATACCATACAACATATTATATAATAACATAAAATAGTGTAAGACGATAATATATGAAATAATATGCTATGATACAATATAACAGTTAATGTCGCAGTGTAAGTTACGCTCTTCTAATAATAATAATAATAATAATAATAATAATAATAATAATAATAATAATAATAATATTAATAATAATAATAATAATAATAATAATAATAATAATAATAATAATAATAATAATAATAATAATAATAATAATAATAATAATAATAATAATACATGATGTAATAAACAACAAAATTATATGTTTTAATATACTATGATAAACACTGCACTTTATGATGGGCTTCAACCTACAAGCCATTTTGCACCCTCTCATTCTGCTACTAACGCAGAAGGCGATAGCACCCAGTCGACGCCGTTCTATTGACCAAATGTCATCATAGACGCTCGGGGAGGCATGAGATAGGAACTTGTGAGGACTTAGTTATCTCACCATTTGACGACCAGACGCAATAAAATGTAGTATTAGAGATAAACTCAAGATAAGCTGATCTGCGATTTTACATGTATGATTTGAATCCTCACTAAACTCGGGTCACCGCCAGTTTCAGTTATATTATCATTTACATAAAAAACAACAAGTGTCTTATCATAAGATATATAAAATCTTCCCCAATCGCTGTTTATAAAATGAATAAGTTTGTACGTTCTCTGTCTTGGAAATTATTCTGATATAAAATCGTTTCTTTTGTCCAGATTTATATTTTGAGGTTGCTCGTATCCAAAATTGGTGTTTTAAGTAAATTTGAAATCATCATAATTGACTTTAATTTAAAGGATATTTTCAAAAATTTTGATATGAAAAATTAGAGTAGGTTTGTAATTTGTCTCTGTTTAGTGCATCCACCATCAGCATTATTCTTGTATTTATTATGGATACCTTAGAACTATTTCGTTTTTAATGTAATCGTGCTCGGTCGTGTCTTGCATACAACCCTTTAAATTTTTTTTCGTTATATCTACTACATCTTTCCTCTTCTCTACTCTCTCGGTAAGAATGTTCTGGAGTGTTCGTAACAAAGTTAATTTATTTAGTTTTCAAACCTGTGTTTGTAAGATATTTATACTTGCTGCTAGATTAATGTCGATAGTGAAAATAGTGATTGCACCCTGATATGTTCTATTTCCTGTCCCAAGGAATAACAGCGGGAGAGAAAAAAAAAGAAAAAACCTATTTTAATCCACCTAGTGGTGTTATGATGCCTTTCTCATATTACTCATTACATCATAAATATAACCGCGAAATTCGCAAAAACAACTGTTTATTGAATAGAAATAGGATAATTTGTTCGGACTCAATCTCACAAACTCTATAAAACCTGTTTACCCTGTAGTTCCGGAACCGAAAGTAGTATCCACAGCAATTTAAGGAATTCCGTATGAAACTGTAAGACTTTTCTTTTGAACCTATAAGTTTGTGAAAATCGATCCAAGAAAAGTAAGTGAGATCCTTTTTGCAGTTTTTTATCACTATTTCCAATTCTTCCGGAACCGGATTCAGATAAACGGAATAGCCGAAGTTGGATCGTTTACTACAAACAAATAAGACCTACATATTGGAACAGTTTTGAACGTAGTTAAACCTATACTTACTATCTCATGCTCTATTTCGTTTAAACCAATTGAACGAAATCTAACAAACGAAACGAACCTGCGTTTCTGTTACTTCTGCATATGTAAGTCAAGCTAAACAGCATAAAACATGTAATAGGATTATTATTTTTATTATTATTATTATTATTATTATTATTATTATTATTATTATTATTATTATTATTATTATTATTATTATTATTATTATTATTATTATTATTATTATTATTATTATTATTATTATTATTATTATTATTATTGACATCACTACACAACGTGTACGAAGTAGAACAAAGCACGCCTTGTTCGTATTGTGTTTTCATCTTCTTTCGGTGTTGTGCATATTGTCACTCTATTTGGCGATTTGAAAACTTAGACACTCATCGCCCTGTAACTGCGGAACCGGAAGTCGGATCCGGATGAAATTTCACAGTAGGTTTAAAGACAGCATGAACTTTAATTCAAATCAAGATTTGTGAAAATCGGTTCAAGCATCGCAGAGAAATCGAAGTGAATTTAGGAGTTTTTTTCTCCACTTTCGGTGCTTTCGGAACAGGAAAAGAGGGGACCAGTGCCGAATTAAGTTTTCATGCCCATAAACTAACAAGCTCTGCAAACTAGAAGAATTTATCAGACAGTTTTATGGGATTTGTACCTGTTTTTAACCATCGTTCGTGGAAAAATACTAATAAAATTGGTAATTTTCCACTTATCACGCTTTAGTTCCGAAACCAGAAGTCGGATCCTGATGAAATGTTCCACAAATTTTTTGGGATATTATAAGACCTTTCATTTGAATCTTAGTTTGCAAAAATCGGTTGAGTTGTTCCACAGATAATTGAGTGTAAACTTTTTCTCAAAATTTCACATATTGCCATATAACTCTGGAACCGGAAGTCACATTCAAATGAAATTCAATAGCAAGCTATGGGACCATAATACCTTTTATTTGAATCTTAGTTTGTGAAAATCGGTTCAGCCATTTCTGAAAAAAGTGAGTGCATATTTTTTTCACTTTTTTGGTACATATCATCCTATATCTCCGGAACCGGAATGAAATTCAATAGCAGGCTATGGGACTATGAGACCTTTCATTTGAATCTTTGTTTGTGAAAATCGGTTTAGCCATCTCTGAGAAAAGTGAGTGCATAATTTTGTTACATACACACACACACACATACACACACACACACACACACACACACATACACGGACACATACACACACACAGACATTTGCTCAGTTCGTCGAGCTGAGTCGAATGGTATATGACATTCGGCCCTCCGGGCCTCGGATAAAAAGTCGATTTTCACAGTGATTGCATAGCCTTTCTATATGAGAAAGGCAAAAATAAGCAAATTCGCATGGATGCGTGGTGCGACCCGAGAAAATTTTCAGAGCGAAACTACGCGATTGGAGTCCGATCTAGAGCGACCCCAGGTTGCTAAAACAAACTCATCAAAAGTTGTTTTGGCGACTCTGGGTCAGCTCTCGGGTTGCTCTGATCAATAAACGAAAACGGTATAAGTTTCTCTTCGCCAAGTTTGTATTCTAGTCTTGTATGCAACCAGTTATTTTTATAGCGTGTCTCTACCATTACTATTATTCTGCGATTTCGGTTGAAGCGATAAACTTTTTCTCATTATCAACCGAGTTCATCTTATATAAATTAGAAATTAATCTTAAGCACTCAAAATTTACCCTGGGGTAGTTGTCAATTTCTCAGGCGAAACGACATAACATGGAATTTCATCCAATCTTTCATGACACAAGATCAGAGCATTGCCATTAAAGCTTCAAATCGTTCTATGGCACTTTTTGTCTTGCTGTCTAGCAATAACCTACCTCTAGCAAGCTACGTGTAGGACTGAAACGTTAGCTTAATTTTGCTAAAATTTATAGATTCGCGTGCTTCCAACAGCTTCGCTTTTGCATCGATTGACCAATCAGAGCGCTGCTTTCCCTTTGATATATCGCTAACTCCTTCAAAACCGTCGACTATGGCAGAGAATTCCGGAATGCCGGAGATTTTTGGCAGACAAAATAGGACACTGCTAGCTATTAATCAACAATTCAATGATATACAATTAAAAATACATGGCTATGAACATTTAAATTAATACGTCGAAATATTGCCTATCAACTGGTGACATGATATTAATAATTGTTATACAAAATTGACTGAGCTGTAATTGTTCAAAACCTGACAACATTTCTACGTGTATTTTTCTTGAGTTTCTAATTTGCACCCCTATATAGAAAACGAAAATGTATTCCACATTAAAATTCAGAAGATCCAAAGCCTGGTACTGTTAGAAAGTCGATCTGTATGATTTCCCGCGGTCCCTCAGGTAATTCTCTTTACTTTGATGCTTAATAATAATCGATTACACTAATCGACTTCCTTTTTATGAATCGGAAAAATAATAATTGATTAATACGAAAAATCAGACATCACTAGCTGCACGTAGGACTGATCCGTTAGCTATAATTCGCTAAGCTAAGCTAAGCCATAGAATCGCGTGCTTCCAACAGCTTCGCTTTTGCACCAATTGACCAATCAGAGCAATGCTTTCCCATTGATGTATCGCTTACTTTTTCAAAACCGTAGTTTACGTTTGGGAGATCCGGTAAGCCGGAGATTTTTTGCAGACAAAATAATATACTACTAGCTATTAATTAACATTTCAATTGGTGAAATAATCAACCCAATTCTACAATCCGATGAATTTGTGGTACGAACGAATCTACACTTTCGTTCGAGTTCGAATTTTGCATTCTTTATTCCGTTCGACTTGTATGATTTGATCGACACTCGTTCGGGAACACTTGAAATTTCGAACACTAACCATCAGAGCTGTCAACACTACTTACACGTTCTTTTTATATTATTCATTTCTTAGTAAACGAAACCGTCACACTTGTACAGGGTCCGCCATGTAACTTTTTTTTAAACATGCAATAGAACACAAACGGTTCATCCGATTTCAAAATTTATTTTTTCATATTAAAGTACAATCCTGAAACCGAATTCTATATATGAATTCCGGACCGGAATTTCGGAGCTGAATTTTGGTCCCCAACTTAATTCCACAGTCCAAGTTTACACAGAACGAAAAAAATTCATGTAGATTTGCGTCTCAATAGATGCACATAAACGAAGCGTCGCATATCACTTAAATTTACATCCAAACAACGGGCGCAAAGGTTTGCGAGGGGGGCGGCAAACCAATCGGTTGAACATTTATTTTTGCTCGTCCAATCTACCCCTCCGGAGAAAGAGTTCAGTCTTTTTTTTTTTGCTCACATAATCAATAATTAGGGTTCAAATCTTATTTTGCCACGGGTGCCAAATTTTTTCGGTATGTCACTGCATTTACAGCTTATTCAACTGAATTTAACAACAAAATAGACACAAAATTTAAATTTACATGTTAATGGATGTAATATTCTGTTATCTTCCAGAAAAAAGAGTGTACAATCAAGATCCTGATCTTAGTTCCAGATTTCGGTTCCAAAATCTAGGCTTCTAAACTTTGATTTTAATCCCTGAATTGTGGAACTCGATTCTGGAGCTGAGTTCTAAACGAGAATTCAAAAACTGAATTTTGGATCTGGATTATGGGAATGAAAAAAAAATCTGGTTAAGGATTCAGAACTGAGCTCCAGAATTGAATTCTGGTCCTGGATTCAGGTCTGAACTGTACGAATCAACTACTGAATAAAGCATCAAATTTTCACCTTCTTCCCTACAAAACACAAAAACCGGTATTTACAGTGATTGCATTCTCTTTCCACATTGGAAAGGTAAAATTAGCGAATAGGGACTTACACTGGGCATATTTCGCTATCAATTTACTGGAAATTTAGCTCGACAACCAATCGTGGTCGTGAAGTGAACTCGTTTATCAACAGTTTGCTAATCAAACTACATGTAGATAAAAACCCTAAAAGCTTGTTACATGTCATTCATCTTCGCTTTGGTCGAACTTTCGTTAGCGTTTTTTTTGGCGGTTTTCGGAGAGGAAACTGAGCATGTGAAAACAACAATAATCACTTTTGATATCAGGTGTGACATATTTTTTTTATTCAACAATATAATTTGTAAGGCACACTGCTTAAGCTCTGAGATGCCAAGGGCTTTTTCTAATTTTGAATAACGACTAACTTAAAACTTAGGTCATGTCGTCGCAGTGGTGGACTTTGGCAGATTCAGCCTTCAGCTGGTGATCGGAACCGGCCAGTGGATTGAATATATTCTGAGAGACTTCCAGATGACGTTTGTATGTATCTATCTTGGCCGCATCCTTCGGTCCGTGTGGGTCCGCGGAGGTGTGACATATTTGACAAACAATCATTTGAGCGCCACAGTATACTCGCAGGTCAATCGTATAGCAGCACCTCATAGTTGCGGTTTATTTTCTCATTTTCTCTTGAAGGTAATTTGTTTAAAGGTAAAATTGAACTCTTTGAATAATACGGTGCAGTGAGCTGTAAGCTCGACGAGATAGAAAAAAATCTATGTGTGTACCTTTCTAAGACTTATTGCTGCTTAATTTTCTCAGCGATGGCTGAACCGATTTCAACAAGCTTAGGCTTAGGAATTGCAAAAAGATTATACTCGGTATTAAGTAACAAGCCAAAATATAGTGCACAGTACACCCAATACAGCTCAGCGTGCTGTCACTTGACAGCATACACTCAACCGTGACGGGTTCGGTAATTCCCTAAGTTACTACAGCTTCGAATAGACTCGGAACCACTGACACTCTCGTGCACACCCTTCAATTGCACATGCGGATCCGCCCGCACTCCATAATTCATGAAAATGGTTCGCAACCCGCATCTGAATATTATGCATCATCTGCCATATATCCCGGAACGCGTTCGAGCTGACCACTATTTTCGTCCCGGCCGTCACCGCCACCGCCACCGCCACCGCCACCAATCACACAAAACAATGATTGTACCAAGCAGTGATGAAAATAAACATTCATTGTGCGGCTGTTAATAATATTTATTGATACACCATTCTCGCAAGCACGTGGAAAAAAATCGCTCCATTTGTGGTAATATGTAAGTGTATTCCTTTTGTCCTTTGTGTGGTTAGTGGAACTGTATCAATAGGCGCCTGTTTACCCTCATATGACAAGAGAACGGAATGCCATTTGTCGATGGCACTGGACGTAAATTTTCCAGGTCAATGTTCGAATTTCGGTCCGATGACCGGTCGTCTGCCAAAGTAGTCCACAGTTCATTTGTGAAAAAGTGATATACGAGGAGATTTGCACACCCTTACCATTCTCTCATCATCGGTCGGATGCGAGGATCAGGATGATTAAGGATGTTCGCTTCGGGGAGGCCGAAAACGAGGAAAACATGCAATAATTATGATTTACTGAATGTCGTACGCGGATTTATGAGCGATGTGGGTCGACCGACAAGTGTCCGAATTACTTCGCGGAAGACCGTCGCAGGGGGGTTTTCAGTGTGTTCGAGTAGTTTGTGTTTCGTATATATGCGATGTGATTTAATTACTGTTATTTACGCCTAGTGGGGCTACTCCACGCGGCGCATTTAGTTAGGCTCACCATAAGAGTGCGCTTTAGGTGATAAGATGATGATTGTAAGTGAAGTACGAATTACAGAATTTCTTGCTCGAAAACTATGTACGATCCCAATTGAACAATTCATTCAGCGTGGTCACCACCAGATAGCGTTATGGTGATTGTTTTGACATATCCCATTTATTTAGAAAAAATTTGGACGATTTTTTCAATTTACTTGAGTTTGAAAGAATGCAGATTGCAAAATCTTACAAATATGGGTTAGAAAAACGATTATTCACGTGTTGTCATCAAACATATGATTTCAAAATGTCCCATACTCTTGACAATCCAGGATGAAATTTGAAATTTTCAGTTCACATACAGATTTGATTTAGATGATATAACATGAGTATATAGACTAGTCATAAAACTTTTGATCATAATTTATCAATTTATCTCAAAATCCAACCCAAAATCAAAGAATATTCCAGATATGGAAACAGTACCCAACCTCACTTCTTCGAATTTGGTATTTCATGTTACGATTTCTCCATAAATATCAATCAAACATACCACGGAAAGTTACTGAATCATTAATGATCGATTTTTTTACCAATTTTTCACACGTTTTTGTATGTTAGTATTCGATTCATAAGAAAAAAAATAAAAACCCTGCATTTTGTTCAAATCTTCAAGCAAAATCTAGAAATTATCTCTATCGCTTAGTTCAAAGCTCGCCACTCGGGCAGCCCAGTGATCGCAAAAGAGTTGGTTGGATTCTTCAATTCGAATGCCTTATGGTTAGAGCTGTGCGCCGATCAAAATTGTCAACATCGGCGGCTAAAGCGTCTTTTTGACCAGCGGCGGCGTCGAATCGGCGTGACGCCATTTCCTGAAAATATCGGCGGCGGAGGCGGCGCGATTCGGCGTAATCAATTATAAACATATTATTAATTTTAATATTGATTCACACAGGACAATTTCCCTATCTTACTGTTTTGTCGACCTACAATCAACGATCCTAATGTTTATGTGATCCATTAAAGCCAACGTAGTGAATAGAGGTCGTAAATTGAGATGAAAATAAATACAAAGGTTTTTTTTTATTATGAGCAAGAAATATGAAGTTTCATTCGGAACTTTTTTTGTTTTTTTTTTTTTTGTTTCAATTATAGAGGTTTTAACATTATTGTCATTCGCCTCTTCGGGCCAGAAAAACTTTCTGACCCTATGTGCGGGGTTGGGAATCGAACCCAGGCGGGATGCGTGAAAGGCATCGACTTACCCATCACGCTATACCCGTCCCCCATTCGGAACTATTTTTCAAATCGCTTTTTACATAGTTGATAATTATCATGTATAAAAATCGTTTTATCAACTCGTTTCGGGTTGATACTTGATCGTTTCGCTGAAACGGTTAGCCCAGCAATATTGAATACTCTCTCGCTTGGAGTACTAGTAGCAGGAATACACATAATTTTCATTGCTGTAGTTGCTACTAAGGCGAACTGAGTTTGACGTTGCTCCCAAAATAGAAGAATATCGGAATTTTCAACTTGATTTGGATGAGACGTAGATATGTAGCCTGTGACTTCCTGTTCAATCGCTGAAGTTGCGTTGTCTGTTGTGTCTGAATGCTTCAAAGCTAATCTAATAATTGATTTTGTAGTGGTATCCTGAGCCTTCATGTCAACAGATGAAACAACTGTTGACATGAAGGCAACTGGGAGTTGATTTCTTGAAGTCTTATATTATCGTTTATATATTTTACAGGAAACTCAATTTTAGTTATTCCGCGAGCTTTCAACTCATTGCCAATACACGATAGATTATTGAATCGGGGGTCAACTAATGCAGCTACAAGCAACTTCGTAGAACTTTGCTCAAGACCGTCACTCATTACAAGATTGTGTAATCCATGGCCCAAGCAATGATGATTCTCTACGCCAGCCAATCTGCATGCTACCATCAGTAACAGCACACAATGTTTTGTTTCGCAGTCCGAAATCTTGACGCACAGCTATAATTTCATTACGAATATTCTCTCCAGTTTTCCGTTCCGACATAACTTTTGTGCGCAAGGTGACATCGTCCAGCGCATCTCTTGACATCGTGGTTCGATTTGGAAGAGTTTCATCGACGCCAACTATGCCCCATTTCTGAAATTCATTATTTTCGTGTATATTCAACAGAAATATTGAATAATTGAATAAATAAATGCATCTTACTCGCATAAAATCCAGCATCCCTTCATCACCAATGGCACTAAATGGTTGTGAATCACGACAAAACCAAAGTGCATGGTAAACTTACTTCCCAAATCGGTCCAAAGTAGTTGAAACAGTTTTCAGGTTAGAATTATCATCGCAGAGCTCCGTAGTATTTTCCTTAGAACATGATTTTTTTGCTACCGCAAAACACAATGAGCAAAACACTTTATCAGTAACAATATAATCAAATTTTCATTCTTTATGTGCTGAAGTTTTCCGAAATAATTCCATGCGTTACTTGATTTTCTTACACAAGGCAAGATCCATAATAGGAACTTCGTTTAAATTTAAAATTAACGGCATTGCGTAATTAAAGTTTACAGCGATTAACTTTCGAAAGAAAATATGTACACACTCATCCACAACTACTTAGCATGGTAAAAAAACTACTCAAAACTGAGTTTTGTTTTAACTGGGTATTACAATTTCTGATAATTAATTTTTACACGATGGCACTACTGATGAACTATTGACAAATAAAGTTAATCTTTGACACCTTTCGGTGGTTTGATCATCCTGGAATGCAGTGGAATGACATAAAAATCTTATGAAACAGAATGGAATTAACATGCAAACAAATATTTGGCAGTTGGTAATCGATGATTACCAGCTTATTTTATGAGGTTATTTTAATTTCGTTTAAAACCAAATTGTGTTTTTATCGTTATAACTGGCCTTCGTCCTGCTGGCGGTTTGGGGTCCGTTGCTGCTCTTTCCCAAAGTACTCAAACAAGCGGCTTCGCGCCACCTCGTGAGAGGACCGCTTGTCACGTTTGATTGCCCGGCACGAGTTTAACCCCAGGGAGGATTCAGTAAATAAATTTCGATATTTAATGAACGATTTGGTAGACCCAAACAACCAGCGGAGACTTCGAGCCAGATTTAAAAGGAGTGAAACGACACTAAACAAAACTCTGTCGTTCGACCGATCCAGAAAATATTCTACTTACGTGTATCATCATAGGCGCAACTCCCGACTTGCGATTTCCCTGCCACGCTTCGGAATAACAGAGGAGAAAATGGGGGTTGAGATTCCCAAGCAACCCTATACTCGGAGTAGATACAAAAATGAATACTGAAAAAAAGGAAACAGCGAAGCGAGGACGCGCGGGAAAAAGCTTTTCTAGAACCAAGTTGTCATATTTAAGGGGAGGTTGCTTTAACCGAAAATCATAAAAGTCTCGTTACAATTTCACTCCATCTTACAAACCAATAATGAACATTTATTCACTAACATTAACTCATTAACATTTTTATGTTCCCCTGATGCTTAATTATCTAAGGCGTGCGATTTCCGTTCTAGCGACATTTATCGCCCAAGAACGCTACAATTGTGTGCTAAAATGTACATCTACCAAATGATCATGCGCATGTCAAAGGTTTTTACTCACTCCGTTTTGTGGCTTACAAAGGTGGCGTCGTTATGATGGCTGTCGATACGGCAGTTTCGACGTGAAGACGGTGAACGTGGTTGACGCTGCCAATTCTACGCCATGACGGGCGTCGCATGACGACGAAGACGAGTGTCGGGTCTTCTGCGGGATCGTGAAGTAGACGACGAGATATGCCAAACGACGGGTTTTGCGTCGCTAGGTTCGTTTTGTAGAATTGTATCGGCGTGGGTGGCGAGCCGACGAAGAAGACTGTCAAGCGGAAAAATTCGCCGGATGGCTGCTCGAAACTATTAGCTTCCGTAACATTTAGCACATCATACTACAGTAAATTTACCTTCAATAGAACTTTTTAGCACTCGCACCTATTTTCTGCACGAACCTAACTAGCACTGACTATAACCAATCTTAGGGGAATAGAAATATTAACTACTTGGACTAGAAACCCTTTAAACGCGTTTTACCTGACTATGCAATACGCGACACGCACTAGACACTTTCACTTCTGTCTTCCTCCACGATCCAGGTCGATTTGAAGTCGGTGTTGCTAAGAACCCTCAGATTTATCGCAAGTGTCTATGGTTTTGTAATTTCTCAACCGGAAGGACGTCATCTAGCCGAAACAGGACAACGACCTCTTATCAAACCGAGTTCTTCAAGGGTCAATCACCCACCGATCAACCCAGCATCTCCCTCTCTCACCAACTATCCAGATCAAACCATTTCGTTCTTTGCGCGTTCATATATACACATACATGTCGTTTGTAAGGAATCCCCCCTCGCTGGTTAAACCCCACCAGGAAGAACAAACCGTGGGAAAGCAAACAATCGTTTCTCCAAGCCGCCCGCTTATACCGCGCACTTGCGCAATGTGAAGGAGACGAAGAGGGTGGGAAAGGTCATCTGCGAGAACTAAGTACATTGGTTGGATACCGTAACTGCCTGTCATGTGTTCATCTTCCCTCTGAGTGATCGGTCAGTTAGTTGCAGTTAGTTTCATTCGGAACGGTTCAATGCCGCGTAAGTGAATTTGAATTCTAAGAAATATATGGCTCCGATAGGCAACGCCAGTGAAATATTGAATCGCGTAGGGAGAAAACGGTTTGCACAATAATAATCATAACTTTAAATTACCATGGCTCAAAGTGATTTCTTTAATGCTACATTTATTTACATTTATTGCTAGTGTAATCCAAAATATATCACCTTGTACTTGTTACATCATTCCCTACTAAATGTACGAAAATTTGATTGGCGTTGAAATGGTAATTTCTACTACCAATCAAATTTTCGTAGGTGAAATGAGTTATATTTCAGAAAATCATTTCCACTTTCGGGGTCATATATGGTCATCGCCAACCTGAATTGGCTCAGTCTCTATTTACAGCACTTTACCCGGTACAGGTAGAGCCTGCTACTGACTATCAACGACATTGTCTCCAGTCTCCAGCAAAAGTTTACTAAAATTTTCAACAAATACAACTCAATGCCTACCGATATATTATAGCGCTCTTAAACTAACCCAGAAACAGGGGAAGGAAAAACAAAAATTTGCAAAGATAAATCTAAAAATTATTCTACCTTTCGAATCTGTGATGGCGGTAACTTCATTCATACTTTCCATTCATTCCTCTCATTCATTCTAGTTCCACATAATCTTGGCTTAACCCAAAGACATTCACTAACTTTGAGTACGCCAACAAAAATTACTTGAATGTTGTTTTCTACACCAGGACGAACCGATTAACCAAACAACATTCACAAATACCACATGAAATTATAACTATTAGGTGCAATAGGTGTTCTTACCCCTGCATGATTGCGAGTTTACAGAACACACCATTTCCCCAAAAAAAATTAACACATGAGTAACTAAACCGTTCCTGGATACGTTCCGCCGCCGCAGATATCAATCCGCGAATTTCGCCCAATGTACCAGAAACAAAAAATTTTAATATTGAAATTATTTTTCATACGCCAGTATTCCACCGACTATGCGAAATCATAAAGGAAACACGATTTTACTCATTCTATCCTCACTCACTACGCTCACTACTCGCATCAGAATCCATCTACTTCTGTCATGCGAGCTTACCAGTCCATCACATTTCCCAGCTTTCTTCTTCTACGAAATGTCAAACCAAAAAGAGTATGGCCCTTCACTAGTTCGAAGTTCCTAACTAGGAACGTATATAAAACGTGTATTAAAATTAAATACGTCGAGAACCGGACGCCAACGGAAATAATTGCGACTTCCGCGGAAATAATCGCGATATAGGCCTGTTTTTGTTCTGGAACGAGGAGAGTATTTTTATTTGTATCGTTCCCTATTGGGTGTAAGTTGGTTTCTTTTCAGTTTATTTTTAGAAAAAAAACGTGCCTAACTTCAACATGGCTACCAAAAAAATCATGGGATTGAAAAAGATGAATTCGCTATTTTTTTTTTCGCGATACGGAAGATGGAGAAGGCAAGATGCCGTTACTTTGGGATAAACCGTTTATGGACATATTCGCTCTCAGATAGGAACATATTTGTTTATTAGTTCTGTCTAACCTATGGATGGTGGGAATTTCGAACGCTGATCTACTTTGAGAAGGTGGACTGTATAGTAGAGTAGAAGCAGTCTACCGGATAAAAAGGGAAGCTTCATAATCTACCGATCGGATTGCTGAAACCGAGATGAATGCAAAAGGGATGGAATATTTATTATTTTCTTTGAACTAAACTTACGTTTTACTTCTACAGGGGCTATCTATCATGCTACTTTTTGAGGTGATGACGTCATCAACGTACTGCCGGATTACTCTATCACAAATATTCCATCTGAAGGACGGAAGTATGCAGGGTCTCAACCGCCGTTAGACACCGTGAGTATTTGCATAATCGAAGTAGCATAGTTTAAGTACTAATAATAAGCTAAGGTTTAGAGAATTAGGTTACTAATCTACTATTTACATGTATCCATCGCTAATAGGACATGTCCCGAGTCTCGCGATCGTTTTTGGTTTTCTCTGGTTATTTCGCGTACCGGATTAATATCGCACATTGATCGTTTGTTTCGCAGGAGTACTGCCCTAGTGAACGGTACGTTTCGTTTCTAGTCCGGCATTCGGGGTTAACTAAATGGTGAATTCGCCTGACGGCTTCCTTCTATGAGCCAGTCGCGAAAGATCGTAATTTTACCCTAAGGGTGTTTCATAACGGTTTATTACTTCGTCACTCCATATGGAGGTCCATAGCTTAAAAAAAAAAAAAACCTTACATTTTTAATCATTTTCGGAAGGAGGGTGAAACTTTTTCAATCGGTTGGCAAAGTAAACCCCAATTCTTTTCCCCGCTATATCTTCTAATTCATACGTGTTAGGACCAAGCACCCGTCGGACAACTGCCGGTTCGTATTTAGGTGCAAGTTTTTTGCAAAACCCCTTTCCTTTATCCGAGAGATCGAACGTTTGTTTCAAAACTTTCTCTCCTAACTTATATGAAGCGCAATGTGCATTTGAGCGAAGATTGTACGTTTTCGCGTGTTTTTGGTAGGCTGTTGTCAAGTTGGTTTTTACTTCTTCAAACAACTTTTTCCGTTCAACGGATATAAGCTCTTCCTTTATTGACCCTGGTTGATAATTATCACGTATCCTACTGTACTCTCTTCCATCTAAGATTTGATTGCGACCAAAAGCAATGAAGTACGGACTGTATTTCGTGGAGTCGTGTATCGCATTTCGGATCGCGTTGGCAATATCCTGAATATTATCAGCCCAATGTGAATGATCCTTTTTCAAGGTGGCACGAATTGCCGTTACTATCACACGGTTCACCCTTTCCGTGTTATTGACCTGTGGGTGATACGCCGGTGTCAGCCAATGAGAAACGTGATACGTTTCGAGCAGAGTTTTAAAGGATTTCGCGACAAACTGCGGGCCGTTGTCTGTCAAAACAATCTCTGGTACTCCGAATAGGCGGAATATCATGTTTTCTACGAACTCGACCAACGAACCTGCTTTAGCTTCTCGAAACGGTTGCACCAGCACAAATTTGCTGAAGACATCCGTGGCGACCAGGAGAAAAGTGCTTCTATTCCGACCGGAGGGAGGTAATGGGCCGATGTAATCTAAAGTTACAAATTGCCATGGGTATTCCACTGGTTTCTGTGCTCCCATCGGCGGTGTGACGTTGACATTACCTGCCTTGCTCATCTGACATTTTAAACACTCACGACAGAAGCGGCGAATTTCTTTGTTCATTTTAGGCCAATGGAAGTGCTGTTTGATGGATGCTAACGTTTTCTCGAAGCCGAAATGTGCCTTTTCGTGTTCCTTTTGGACGATTCCGTTGCGTTGTGCCTTCGGTGGAACATATTTCCATTCAAATCGTGGGTCATACTGACGACTGTTGGTTTTCACATACTGGAAGACTTTCCTATCTACCACACGTTTATCGCTGTACTTCGAAGGGTTCGCTTCTATCATCTCCAGTAGATTTTCGTATTCCTGATCGTTTTGGATCGCGGTTATTGAATCTATTTCTATAGACCTTGATAAACAGTCCGCCAATATGTTGCTCTTTCCTTTACGATATTCCAGATCAAAGTCGTAAGCTTGGATACGCAAAGCCCAACGAAGTAGTTTTGCATTTCCGGTTTCTGTTCCCAAATTAAACAACCAGAGCAGGCTCCTGGCATCCGTTACTACTCGGAATTTCACCCCTTCCACGTAGTGGCGAAAGTGATGTATTGCTAATAGAACCCCTAAGCATTCTTTTTCGACTGCTGAATATCGCCGTTGTGTACGAGTTAGTTTTTTACTAAAATAACTAATTACACGTGTGTTCCCGTCTTGTTGTTGCACTAACGCGGCACCGACTGCTCTATCTGACGCGTCCGATTCGATTGTGAACTCAAGGTGGAAGTCCGGGTTTCCGAGAATAGGTGCTGATGTCAATACCGATTTCAATTCGTTAAATCCGCTTTCCGCTTCCTTCGTCCATGTGAATCGTTTATTATCCTTCGTTAACAGGTCCGTTATTGGTGCTGTAATCCTGCTGTAATCCTTTATAAAGCGTTGATAGAATCCGGCGAGACCCATGAGCCTTCGGATATCTTGCTGTGTTCTTGGACGTGCGTAGTCTAAAATCGGTTGGATTCTTGTGCTGTCGATGGCTATACCGTTTTCGCTTAATAAATATCCCAAGTACATTACTTGCTTGTGGCAGAATTTGGACTTATCCAGTGAAATTGTTAACCCAGCTTTGCGCAGTCTTTCAGCCACTAGTTTGAGAAGCTTAAGATGCTCTTCAAATGATTCCGATGCGATAACTATATCAT
Organism: Malaya genurostris; assembly: GCF_030247185.1. NCBI lineage: Eukaryota > Metazoa > Arthropoda > Insecta > Diptera > Culicidae > Malaya > Malaya genurostris. The sequence goes on from NC_080570.1 coordinate 132,952,439, forward strand.
CGAGATATACGAACACTCGTGGCTCAAGGTCGAATCCAATTGCCTTGGCCATCAATCGAGACATTGTGAACGGTGCGTTCATCAGACCGAAAGGTAAAACCTTAAATCTGAATACTCCTTCCGCGGTTCGAAACGCGGTAAAGTTCCTACTGTCTTCTTTCAAAGGTATTTGAAAGTAAGCGTCCTTCAAATCAATTACCGAAAAATATTTTGCTTTTCCCAAACGTCGAAATATGTCCAGCATGTTCCGCATTGGGTAGGTATCCTTAACCGTCAGTTTGTTGATTTTTCTGGAGTCTAGGCAAACTCTTACTTTTCCGTTCTTTTTCTTCACCGGGACCAGTGGATTCGTCCATTCAGAATAGCACTCTTCTATGGCGTCCAGTTTTTTGAAGCGCTCGATTTCTGCGTTGATGGCCTCTTGTATGTAAGGAGAACATTTGTACATTGGTGGGTTCCGTGGAATCGCTTTCTCTTTCAAAGTTATGTTGTGTTCGATTAAATGTGTTCGTCCCAGCTTGCCCGCTGCTGTTAGTTCGAACTCTTTGATGACATCAGTCAGCAATTTTCTTTGCCTAGCGTTGAGGACATGTTCAGTTTCTATCGAGTCGAAGTCGGGTGTTGAATCCGTTGGCCCTTCGTACACCGGAATATCTAGCGTGTCATCTACCTCTTCTTCTCTTACTGTCTGTGGATCTTCCGTAGGCTCAATGGTAAAACAGATTGTCGGATCGTGTTTTGGGTTTACTGTCTCGAGTTCCTCCGGTCCGTGTCCTAAGTCTATCATTGGCTTTATGTTAAAATATTCCCAAAAATTCGCCCCGAGGATCAATTTCTTCGAGATTTCTGGTACTACAATGGTTGGAATTACCTTTGTCACATGCTTGTACGTGAAGGGGATATTCAGGCATCCTAGACATTTGTAATTTGTCCCATCTGCTGTTGAAACACGTATTGAAGCAGGTTGGATTTTCAATCCGTGTTTTTGAACAATTTCAAGTGAATTTAGTACACTGATTCCCGCCCCCGAATCTAGTAACGCTTCCACTTCTGTGTCGAATATTTTAACTTTTAGGTGAGGACATTTACTAACGCGAATTCTGATATGATATACCTGTGAGAGGGGGTCAAAGTTTAGATTTTGGAGAATTTGTTTGGGAATATTTTTGGAATATGGGATGCTTGCTTTCCCAGACTCACACCCCTCTATTCGTTTCCCTGCGAACTTTGGTTTGGTCTTGTAGGGTTTGAGCAATATTCGCAATTTCTTATTGTTCGTCCCAAACTTCCACAGCCGTAGCAAAAAACTAGTTTGGGTTTTGTACACTGTCTCCAGCCATGTCTCTCTCCCTGACAATTCCAACATTCGATCGTAGGTTGCCTATGGTTAGGTAGATCCGTTCTTTGGACCCGTGTTCCCGACGTCGATTGTTGTGCTGTTCTTGTCATCTGGTGTGACGCTTCCCGGTTATATCGGCTCCTCAACGCATTTATTGGGATCGAGTTGTCGCTTTCGCCGTCGCTGCTGTTAGCCTCGATTTGGTTGATCGGCCGACGAAATTGCCCCTCTACATTTAACTGTTGTAGCTGCGGGTCCGCTGCGTCAATCCGGTAGTTTAGACTGATAAGTTGTTGAAGATCCTCTACTTGTACTATCGAAATTTTCGACCTGTAATGCTGACGCATGTTGTCCCAGATCACTTCAAATTTTCTTCGCCTAGAGAGCGGTCGGGAAAGCATACGGTTCAATTTCTCGATTTCCGTTACAAATGCTATAAACGATTCTCCGCGTTGTTGTTTTCTTTCTTGAATTTTCGATCGGATTCCCTGGTCTTTGTTCGGGTTGCCAAAACGATAAACTATATTTGTTTCGAAAACCTCCCAAGAGTGGAAATCGTCGACGTATGTAAAAAACCAGTCTGAAGCGGGTCCCTCCAGTAGCATGTGGATGTCTCTGAGTAGAATCGACTTCGATACTTCTTCTCGTTCTGCTAACTTCTTCGCCTTGTAGAGGAAATTCTCTACTGTCATGGACTTGGGCTCTCCTGTAAACTTTAGTTTCCATTTCTCCACACGTCCGTTGGTCTCGTACCTTCTTTGGTGAAAACGTCTCTCCGGATATCTACGCTGTCTAGCGGAATATCTGAAATATGGGTCTCCTCCATAGTCAGTATGCTCGCTGTCTGTATTGTATGAGTAATTCTGTTGGTCTCTTGAAAACGTTCCTAAAGAATCTATTTCGTATTCCTCCTCGCTCGACTCCGCGCTTTGGTTCCGATATGAGGGTGTTGTTTTCGTTAGTCGAGTTGTAGTTCGTTGTTGGTGCGTTTCCGTTTTGCTGGGTGTCCATTTGCTCGCTTGAACTATATTGTTGTTCGATGTTGGATCCTTTGACTGTTTTGTCTGCCCGAAACTGTTTGTTTGGCTTCCTGTACGGATATGCTCCGTCAGTTTTGCCAGTGTGTTTTGCATTTCTTCCCAGTCCTTTCTGAAAACGGTCATTGTGAGCTCATTCACTTCCGTATGTGGTATACTCTGTTGCTTTGGGGTGGCTGGTTGTTTAGGTATGGCTCCTTTCCCTTTGTCAGGAATCGGTTGCGTCGCCGTCGACTGAGTTTTACTCGGAGTGGCACCGGGAGGAAAACAAAAGGTAACTTCTTGACCTTGTGTGCCCACTGCCCCTTCAGCTATTTGAATGCAATCATTTATCTGTTTTTTAAAAGGCGACATCGGAGGTCCAAACTGGAAATCCTTCATGACTTTCTCGATTTTTCTATTCAAGTCACGGCGCATTTTTTTCTCCTCATCATTTCTGGCTATACTCCTTTTTACCCGATACCAGTAATGAAGGACCCTAGACTCTAGTTTTGGTTCGACCTTTCTAGAAAGAGCTTTTTCTAAACTAGTGATTCGTCCCTCAATGTGGTTTACTTCATCTTTAATGTTTATGGGAGACCTGTAGTTCCGACCCTCGGTTTGATCTGCTCTGAACAGATTCCGTAAACGCCTTTGCTTTCCCTGTAAGTCTAGAGAATAAATTTCTTCTGGTTGATTGCGAATCATCAACTCGTAATCGACTTCCTCTTGATTTAGATCTTCCGCGTGTGGGAACAGTCGATTCATTTTTTTTTTGTTTCTGATTGGACTTTTTCTTGCAGGATATTGAATATTTTCAAATAAATTAATGAGTGTAATAAATAAGTAAGTAACGAAATGTATGTACAAAGAAATGGGATGGAATAATGAATGGACAGGCTAATAAATAAATAATTGTAATAATAATAATGATTGTATGATGAAAAATAAATATATCTAGTAAAGGAATTATATTTCGTAGAGTAAATATATTATTATGTGCAATGTGTTTTCGTTCCTAATTATTATTGAGAAACGTCTCCCCTGTGGATTCAATGTCCTGGAAAACTATTCACTGTTCGCAACATGAAGTTGCTAAAGGGGTTGAAGGACTTTTGTTTGCCTTGATCGGAGGGGGGAAACCGTTGTCGAATTATGTATTTGTACACTAAATTTAATCTGATTAGCCAGAATGAAAAACTTAAGTTTTGACTATGCCTGGTTTTATAGGGCACCAAATATAATTTTGGCTAAAACCAGTTAAACAAAAAAAAAAAATAATAAGCAGGAAATGCCTTGTATTGTTGGGCGCCAGTTATAACTGGCCTTCGTCCTGCTGGCGGTTTGGGGTCCGTTGCTGCTCTTTCCCAAAGTACTCAAACAAGCGGCTTCGCGCCACCTCGTGAGAGGACCGCTTGTCACGTTTGATTGCCCGGCACGAGTTTAACCCCAGGGAGGATTCAGTAAATAAATTTCGATATTTAATGAACGATTTGGTAGACCCAAACAACCAGCGGAGACTTCGAGCCAGATTTAAAAGGAGTGAAACGACACTAAACAAAACTCTGTCGTTCGACCGATCCAGAAAATATTCTACTTACGTGTATCATCATAGGCGCAACTCCCGACTTGCGATTTCCCTGCCACGCTTCGGAATAACAGAGGAGAAAATGGGGGTTGAGATTCCCAAGCAACCCTATACTCGGAGTAGATACAAAAATGAATACTGAAAAAAAGGAAACAGCGAAGCGAGGACGCGCGGGAAAAAGCTTTTCTAGAACCAAGTTGTCATATTTAAGGGGAGGTTGCTTTAACCGAAAATCATAAAAGTCTCGTTACAATTTCACTCCATCTTACAAACCAATAATGAACATTTATTCACTAACATTAACTCATTAACATTTTTATGTTCCCCTGATGCTTAATTATCTAAGGCGTGCGATTTCCGTTCTAGCGACATTTATCGCCCAAGAACGCTACAATTGTGTGCTAAAATGTACATCTACCAAATGATCATGCGCATGTCAAAGGTTTTTACTCACTCCGTTTTGTGGCTTACAAAGGTGGCGTCGTTATGATGGCTGTCGATACGGCAGTTTCGACGTGAAGACGGTGAACGTGGTTGACGCTGCCAATTCTACGCCATGACGGGCGTCGCATGACGACGAAGACGAGTGTCGGGTCTTCTGCGGGATCGTGAAGTAGACGACGAGATATGCCAAACGACGGGTTTTGCGTCGCTAGGTTCGTTTTGTAGAATTGTATCGGCGTGGGTGGCGAGCCGACGAAGAAGACTGTCAAGCGGAAAAATTCGCCGGATGGCTGCTCGAAACTATTAGCTTCCGTAACATTTAGCACATCATACTACAGTAAATTTACCTTCAATAGAACTTTTTAGCACTCGCACCTATTTTCTGCACGAACCTAACTAGCACTGACTATAACCAATCTTAGGGGAATAGAAATATTAACTACTTGGACTAGAAACCCTTTAAACGCGTTTTACCTGACTATGCAATACGCGACACGCACTAGACACTTTCACTTCTGTCTTCCTCCACGATCCAGGTCGATTTGAAGTCGGTGTTGCTAAGAACCCTCAGATTTATCGCAAGTGTCTATGGTTTTGTAATTTCTCAACCGGAAGGACGTCATCTAGCCGAAACAGGACAACGACCTCTTATCAAACCGAGTTCTTCAAGGGTCAATCACCCACCGATCAACCCAGCATCTCCCTCTCTCACCAACTATCCAGATCAAACCATTTCGTTCTTTGCGCGTTCATATATACACATACATGTCGTTTGTAAGGAATCCCCCCTCGCTGGTTAAACCCCACCAGGAAGAACAAACCGTGGGAAAGCAAACAATCGTTTCTCCAAGCCGCCCGCTTATACCGCGCACTTGCGCAATGTGAAGGAGACGAAGAGGGTGGGAAAGGTCATCTGCGAGAACTAAGTACATTGGTTGGATACCGTAACTGCCTGTCATGTGTTCATCTTCCCTCTGAGTGATCGGTCAGTTAGTTGCAGTTAGTTTCATTCGGAACGGTTCAATGCCGCGTAAGTGAATTTGAATTCTAAGAAATATATGGCTCCGATAGGCAACGCCAGTGAAATATTGAATCGCGTAGGGAGAAAACGGTTTGCACAATAATAATCATAACTTTAAATTACCATGGCTCAAAGTGATTTCTTTAATGCTACATTTATTTACATTTATTGCTAGTGTAATCCAAAATATATCACCTTGTACTTGTTACATCGTGACGTCAAAAATGAACAAGCATTCATCCTTGACATAGAGCATAGACTAAATTGAATTATAAACGCGTTTTTAGATAAGACTGCTGAGGCTCCTTTTTAAATTGAAGGGTAATGAGTGAAAAAAATAAGTATATCTTTTTCGTACGTATGTAATTAACATAAAATTGATTTGGCGCTCAAATTCATTCAGATATCATAATCAAATTTTAATTACTTTACATTTGTAACGATTTCTTATAAAAACGGGTAAATTCATTTGAAAAATCATAGTAGAAGTAGAAAAAAATATTTTTACTTTGAGTTGGTACCGTTGATCTTAATTTATTGTGCGAAAGCTAACGTTTATTTAGAATGGAACATGAAACTTTGTTCAATACCATTTTTCAAATGCCCGGAAATAACAAATAAAGTATCCAAAATAAATGGTACTCGATCGCTAAACATTCTAGTACCCTAGAAATCAACACTACACTGGTTTCTAAAAAAATGTTATTCCGAAAAAACCTAACATTATTTATTTTTTTCTACTCTGAGTTTACTTTTATTGCTGATATCTAATTTTACTCTTGAATAAACGAAAATCCTTTCCTTGGTTCCATTTTTCAGATGTCGCGACCGGTAATTCAGTTTTGCGATAATGTGCCAATAGCGCAAAACCTTTTAAATAAAGATAGAAAATAGACTTTGAATCAAATGACATTGGTTTCGGTTGACATCGGTAGTACTGAAAATGCTTTAGTGACTGTACTGTAATTTTCAATGAATTTTCATGAAAACTGTAAACATCTTTTCGCATTGATAAAATCAATTTTTCGGCTGATGTAATATAATCGGCGGCATGATTGAAATGTGATAACCGGCGCGCTGATCATCTTTTTTTTTAAATTGGCAGCGTGTCGAAATTATCGGCGGCGGCGGCGTGGCGCGGCGGCGCACAGCTCTACTTATGGTTTTGATTATAATTTATAGGAGTTTTATAATTGATTTTTCAATCACTACCTGTTTTATGACAATTATAATAAGTGTCTCTTTAGACCAGTAATATCATAGTTTTTAAAGCTTCTATAAAATCCGTTACCTAGACTAACAACTGGACTAAAAATAAAACAATTTGTACTAGAATAAAACCATGCAAACACTCTTAATATTGCTTTCATCCATTTCCTTTAAAACATTATTGTCAGTTGAATTCTTTCATAAATCCAGTTTTGTGTGAGTGCGTGTTCATTGGATGACAGTTTCACTCTGGGCAAATTTGAGGGTTCTAAAGTACATTTATGACACATTTGTTGTTGGCTATTTGATTTATTCCTTCTTAGGTTAAGTGTATTTTGCATAAAAGAAAATTTCATGGACGCCATCCGTTATGATGTTCTTTGCCGTTGCATTTATTGACATCAAATAAACTTCGAAATGCAAAAACGAGGAAAAATGATGGACTTTCATGATTCATTTTCAGTACGCATGCACAAGTTCTAACGCCGCGAAATAGTTTCGTACAAAAATGACGATGAATCTCAAAAAATAATATTCATAAATCATGGAGATTTTCGCAAATTTATTTCAAGTTATATTAAGTTATAATTCTTATTTTTATCCATAGATTCACAATAAAAATAATGTCTTACTGATTGCATTCAAAGCAGACATGACACACACATAGTCAAGAAAAATATTAATATTCCAGCCGAATAAATTTAATGTTGATATGTTATATGTAGCTGGTTTCAAAATTTTCTTGAATTTGGAGTTTTAACCCAGGTTTATGCTGATTCTTCACTTTGCTTTATAAACCTTATGAAGAATGGTCCACTTGGCAGGAACATGCTATTATAGAGATTTTCAGTAGGCTTTCGTCAAAGACATCATATTAACAAGATATCCAGCTCTCACATTTCCCGAACAAATCATTGGCAAGATCCTTTTTTGCTAACATGGCGCCCTCAAGCGAGTCCGCATCGAATCTCGTACCTAGAAGCAGGGGAGAGAAACGTCAAATTCGTGCGCACCAAAATAGCAGCACTGCGCACCCATACAATTCTCGGTTAATTTTTCAAAAGGGCGTATAAGCAAGTGACAGTTTCTCTTTGTTTACTTTCTCTTTCATTAATTACCAAGCGGTTTCCACGTTTATCACTCAACTCTTTGCATGAAATGATACCCGAAACTTTCGACTTTCAAACAGAATTGTGATATCAAAGAAGATCTTTTTAATTACATCACAATAATCGAAAGAGAGAGTGATTAAAGAGAAACTGTCACTTGCTTTTACGCCCTTTTGAAAAATTACCCGATAATTGACATGATATGTTGAATGTGATGCGCGGTGCTGAACTGAAGATTGATTTCGCTCTAAGCTAACAGGGTCTGCTTTCGTGGAGTTTAAAGTTTTAATGCAAGATTTATTATGTAGCATTGAATACAGCTACAAGTATTTAATAATATTGGAAATGTTACTTGGGATGTGTAACGCTCGTATCCGTACTGTATTTTACAGTATCGTACTGCATTTTTGACTCAATTTGACTGCGAATTGATTGAATTTTTGACTGCGCACTGTTTTTCATCCTTAATTTGTATTGTATTTTGATTTGTACTGTATTTTCCCATTTAAATTGCAATCGAATTTCGATTTGCCGCCATACAAAATGTCACAAAGAACAGTGATAACACGTAACGAATATAAATCCGTACAAACAATAAATGGATTAGTCTCTTTGTCTTCTTTTCATCATGGTTTTGCCTTTCTCATATAGAAAGGTTATGCCTAGGACAGGACCAGACAACTGGCTTCTTTTTCCAGAACGATATTTATCTTCTTATTCCGATTGTTCCCTGTGATAAATAATACATTCCTCGCTAACACTGTTGCCAGTAGAGATAATTATTCATTCTGAAAAGTTTCTCCCCTCATAACGTGCGTTTATTTATGATTGGAAAACTTTTAGAAATATGTTATATCAGTCAAAAATATAGCTCTGAATTCATTTTGATCAGATGCTTGTTTTAATGAAAACGTTCAGTTGGAACAGTTTAATGAAAATTTTCTAAAACACATTTTTCGGTAATTATTTTAGCAGCTCTATTAACTAAAGTATCCAAAATACTCAATTTGAGAAAAATACTAACAAATAGAAGTGTCCAAAGATTTGTGTGTAAATAATGCCACTCAATTTTCTCAGAGATGACTGAACCGATTTTCACAAACTTAGATTCATATGTAAGGTCTTAAGGTCACATACAAAGTTTCTGAGTTTCATTAGGATCCGACTTCCAGTTCCGGAATTACAGGATGATATGGACCAAAAACAAACAAAAAATAGTCACACACGTTTCTCAGAGATTGCTGAACCGATTTTCACAAAATTAAATTCAAACGACAGATCTTGTGACCTAAAGAATACTCTAAATCAAAATCATCGTTAAGAATATCCGATTCTAAAAAAAACTTGATTTTTGTGCAAAAAATGTTTGATGAATAATGGATTCATTGTTTTTAAATTTATATCGAATTAAAAATATCTGTAAAAAGATATACAATAAAAAAACATTGAGATAATGGAAACAAATCATCTGATTTAAAAATAAATCATCTTGAATTTTGTTGATTTAAAACAAAAGAAAATTGCCACCACCGATAAAAAAATACGTATGTTGCTGCTTATGTATTTAATCTGAGCAACACTAAATGTTGCTCGATGGATTTGACATTTCCATCATAAAGTTTGACATTTTTAACCATCACCATCTTCAGAACATTCTGTCATTTGAGCGCTATATGTTTTGTTTACAGTGAGTTGAAAATTTTACTTCAGCAAAAAATGTAATTGAATCATGAACATTTTCGTACAAAGATTCATTACGATTTTCGTCGTGGGGTTATCAAGACAAGAGTGCTTCTATCAACTTACTTCGACTTTTGGCAGTGTAGCACCATCCTATGCGACTGTAAAAAAAACTGGACTAACGAATTCAATCGTGGTCGTAGTTCGCTTGCCGATGAATTCAGAAAAGGTCGTCCAGTTGTTTTGCCAGAAAACATCAATGCTGTGAAAAACCTGATAATGGAAGATCACCATGTATCGGTAGGTTTTTCAGAAGGCCGTAAGAGCAAGTGACAGTCTCTCTTTGTTTACTTTCTCTTTCGATTATTGTGATGTGATTATAAAGATTTTCTTGGATTTCGCAGTTTTGTTTGAAAGTCGAAGGTTTCGGGTATCTTTGTATGCAAAGAGTTGAGTGATAAACGTGGCAACCTCTTGGTAACTGATAGAAGAAAAAGTAAACGAAGAGAAACTGTCACTTGCTCTTACGGCCTTCCGAGAAATCAACCGAGATGTGACGTCCCGTGTGGAAATGTTATTTTGCATGAACATTTAGTCGTGAGAAAAATTTGAGTTGACTGTATGGGTGTTCCAAGAAGAACCTAATCCAACAAAAGTCGTTTGCGCTCGAAGCATTTTAAAGAAAATAGTGATTTGTTTTTTTTTCCGGTATGCACGGACATATCGCTACCGTTGCTTCAGAGAATCGTAAGACAGTCACTTCTGATTGGTATACCACCATTTGTTTGCCAGAAATTTTTCGTGAAATAAGGAAAACAAACGCAAGACGCAAAATCATTCTCCATCACGATAATGCAAGTTCTCACACATCGGCTCAAACAACTAAACACTTCTCAACCGAGAAGGTTGTGTATAGAAGCGTACAGTTTAATAACGCTGGTTAGTTTACACGCGTTAAATACGACAACGGTTGAACTACAGGTAGAGACCTGTTGGCAGCAGCCGTTAAAACGTAAAATCGTGCTGCATAAGAGAGCCCTAGTGCTGGGCCAAGCTGGTGAAGGAAACAACAAAGGGCGTTTCCCACGCTTTACCCCGGCCACAATACACAGCCACAAGTGCTGAGCAGGAGAGTGCAAAGGCACATTGAAGAAGAAGAGTGCAAAGGCACACAGAAGCAGGAGAGTGCAAAGGCACACCGGTGCGAAGGCACTTCGGTGCAGAAGCATATCGGTGCGGAGCACAAGGAAGAAGGAAACAAGACAACTCGGTCTTTCCACTGCCATACAACACGCAGGTATACACCGGTGACCTGCGCTGGTTACAGCTGGCGAAGACAAAAGTAAATCGGAAATCGAGTGGTGCTGGAAGTCAGGTAGCAGTAGCATCACATCCAACAATCAGCATCCAACAAGAACATCTAGAGCAACGAGGATCTACACGGCAGTGCAACGGAGATAGACAACAATTTCAAGGTAGAAGTTTTTTCTTTTCCTTTTGATTGGGTACTGTGTAGTGTTGGTTTCATTTTTTATTTTAAAGTTTGATTAAAAATTTTAATGTGATGGATGAATCCATGGACGTAAATCCTAGCATGAATCCTATACCCCCACGAACGAAAAAATATCAGGAGAGCTCTTCTGGGCCTTGGATAGTCTTTTTTAGACGTATATCAAAGCCATTAAAAATTTACCAAATTTCTAAAGGTTTGACATCACGATACTCTTCAATCAAAGAGATCATAAAAGTAAATAACGATAAAATTCGTGTTGTGGTAAATAATTTGAAACACGCGAATGATATTGTCTCTTCGGAACATTTCAATAAAGAGTATAAAGTTTACATACCCTCCAAAGATGTCGAAATTGACGGTGTTGTTACCGAAGCGAGTCTTTCGGTAGATGATTTACTCAAGCATGGTGTTGGTCGTTTCAAGAACTCTATGCTTGAGGGTGTGAAAATACTGGAGTGCAAACAACTGTACTCAGTAGTTTATGAAGAGGGAAAAAAAGTTTATCGCCCATCAGACTCGTTTCGAGTGACATTTGCCGGATCTGCGTTGCCGTCCCATGTCTATGTCGATAAAATTCGCCTCCCTGTTCGGCTTTTTGTTCCAAATGTAATGAATTGTACGAACTGCAAAAAATTCGGACACACAGCTACTTACTGTAGCAATAAACCAAAATGTATTAAGTGTGAAGGACCTCATAAAGATAATGATTGCAACAAGGAAATTGAAAAATGTATTTATTGTGGGGAAAGTCCTCATGAGGATATTTCAGTATGCACTGCATTTAAAGTGCACAAAGACAAAATTAAGCTTTCTTTAAAAGCACGGTCTAAGCGCACATATGCAGAAATGCTTAAAACGGTCATTGATGTCCCCCCTTTGGAAACCGAAAACGGGTTTTCAAATCTAGAGGAAACAGAGGACTCTGACTCTGACGAAAATAGTGAAGGTAATTCGTTTATCACTACCCAAGGGTCAGTTAAGAGAAAGAAGTCTTCTTCCAAATTACCAAAAAAGACACCTAAAGTTTCATCTTCAAAAAAAGATCCCCGTGTTAAACAAAAAAAGTCAAAACCAAAGACTGTGCCTCCTGGTTTGTCAAATTCACAAACCAATCCAGGATCTAGCACAGAAAAAGGTAATAATCCTGTGGGCTCCATTTCACAGCCACCAACAGGATTACTGAAGTTTTCGGAAATTGTTGAATGGATTTTCTCAGCATTCAATATATCTGAACCCTTAAAGACCCTCATAATGGCATTCCTTCCAATAGCTAGAAATTTTTTGAAGCAGTTATAAGCTCAATGGCCAATTGTCTCAGGTTTTGTATCTTTTGATGGATAATTTATCACCCGCCGCAAATGATACAATCACTGTCCTGCAGTGGAATTGTCGAAGCATCATGCCAAAACTTGATTCATTTGAAATTTTATTGCATAGTCAAAAATGTGATGTATTTGCTTTATGCGAAACATGGCTTACTTCAAACATAGCTTTAAATTTCAATGATTTTAACATTATACGTCTCGATAGAGACTCTCCGTATGGTGGAGTGCTTTTGGGAATTAAGAAATGCTGTTCCTTTTATAGATTAAACATCCCTTCAACTTCTAGTATAGAAGTTGTTGCTTGCCAAATAAACATTAAAGGCAAAGATATTTGCATATCAGGAATCAGAACAAATTGGCTCAAATGGCACGTTCCCCTTGATATTTGGAGATTTGTGCCTTGCCATCAATTTGTTTTTAGCATCATTTTCCTGATATATAAGAGGGAAGGATTGAAAGGAAATGGTAAGGGTTGGACTAGGAGGATGGGAAAAATTGACGACACAAAAACACATAAAAGCAGAAGTAAATTCTGCACCCCTAAGGGATGCTGAACAATCTGCTGAGGATCACATTTAGTGGAAGCAGAAGGAAATTCTGAACCTCTACGAGGTCCCGAACAGTCTGCTGTTAATAAAACCTCCAACCCCCGAGAGGATTTAGAGATCTTACAAAAGCGACACCATTCTGCACTCCCGGAAGAATGCAGAACGACTCGCAGTATGTACGAGAAGAAGTAAATTCGGTACCCCTCAGAGGATGCCAAACAATCTGCCAAACCCTATTTAAGGTGAATACAGAAGGGATTCATTCACTCCAGGAAGAACGATGAACCCTTCTGACTATAGCTCCTTACCACATTGGGTGAGAAACGAGAGAATATCCTTCAATTTTAGCTCCGCATACACAGACTCAACCATGTATGGAGAACCAAAAACCCGGATACGTAGCTGCGTCAATGCGGGACAGTTACATATCAGATGATATGAAGTACCATAATCGCATTCACACAAATCACACGAATAATACTCAGCACGTTGAATAGTAGCCATGTGATAATTGAGTTTGCAATGTCCAGTCAGAGCTCTGACCAGAATACTTCAATGATACTTGGAGAAATGCAGTAGACACTTTGACATTTTCAGATTTAAATCTGGTAGAAATGCTTTTGTCTGAGCGCAAGTTTGCAAGCTGCGCCAGTAGCTGGCATGTTTGGATGCAGCCCAAGAACGTATCTTGTGCTTTATCCAACTAGTTGAAAGTGGTAAAGCTGGTTCAGGACCAACGAAATCATTCGTTGCACCAGCTCTAGCCAACTCATCAGCCCATTCATTTCCAGTAATACCAGAATGGCCGGGTACCCATAAGAAGTAAACAGCATTTGAAATGCTGAGGTCTTTAATTTGAGTTCGACATGCGATCACTTGATTCGACCGTGAGTCATTCGAACTGAGTGCTTTTAAGGCTGCCTGACTGTCGGAACAAAAATAAATACGTTTACCACAGATCCTCTGCTGAAGTGCCGATTGTACTCCACACAGAATTGCGTAGATTTCTGCTTGGAACACAGTACAGCATCTACCAAGTGAATGAGACTGCTCCAGCCTATTTCACGACAGTAGATACCAGCACCAGCACGACCATTCAACAGAGAACCGTCCGTAAAACAAACTATGTGTTCATCAAGTTGTCGTTCCAGACAACCAGACAATCATTCCTAACGAAGAGGATAGCTCACATTGAATGTTTTAAAAGGAAAACTGCTTGTGAGAGTTAGGTCACTAGGAGCGAGTAAATACTCATCCCACGGAAACATTTGAGACCACAAGCGAGTGTGACTGGTAGCATATTCTAATGGGTTACTGTTCCAAAGTCCTGTAACCCTAAGACGGTATGCACAAGATAATTCTTCTTGTTTTAGGAACACATGTAGTGGTTTAATACACAGTAGCGCCTCTAGAGCAGCATTAGGAGTTGTCGTGAATGCTCCTGTCATCGCCATTAGGACCATCCTTTGGAGATGATTTAGCTTTGACTGAACTGTCGCGACTTCTCCTTTCTGCCACCATACAAGACAACCATATGCTAAAATTGGTCTAACAATAGTTGTGTAGATCCAATGAATATATCTGGGTTTGAGTCCCCATGATTTTCCAAAAGCTCGTCTGCATTGGCCGAAAGCCATGCAAGCTCTTTTAATCCTGAAATCAATGTGAGCAGACCAATTCAGTTTTGAGTCAAGAATAACCCCGACGTATTTAACTTGATCGACCACAGTGACCCCTGAACCAAAGAACTGCAACGGACGAGCTCCTGTAATTATCCTACGATGAGTGAAAAGCACCATTGATGTTTTGCCCGGATTTACAGATAATCCAAACCTGACAACACCATTGTTCAACAGATCGCAGGGCTTGCTGCATTAAATCAAAGAGAGTGTTAATGCTTATACCGGTCATCAATATATGATAATCGTCGGCAAAACCATAAGTCGGAAATCCAAGGTTATAAAGTTTCCTTAACAAACCATCAGCGACTAGGTTCCATAAAAGTGAGTGCTTTTGGGAATTAAGAAATGCTGTTCCTTTTATAGATTAAACATCCCTTCAACTTCTAGTATAGAAGTTGTTGCTTGCCAAATAAACATTAAAGGCAAAGATATTTGCATAGCTTCGGTTTATATTCCTCCAAAAGCACAAGTTGGACAGCGACAGCTTAATGAAATGGTTGAAGCCCTTCCTGCTCCACGATTGATTCTGGGGGATTTAAATTCGCACGGGTTGATGTGGGGTTCCGTTTACAATGATAGCAGATCATCTTTAATACAAAACATTTGTGACAATTTTAGCATGACGGTATTAAATATGGGTAGCATGACACGGATCCCAAGACCTCCTGCACGCCCAAATGCATTAGATCTATCTCTTTGCTCAACATCAATTCGACTAGATTGCACCTGGAAAATATTGCCTGATTTACACGGTAGCGATCATTTACCAATCATCATCTCAATTAGCTGTAACAAATGTATTGCTAATTCAGCTAGTATTCCATATGATTTGACAAAAAATATCGACTGGATTAAATACCAAAGTAGAATCTCTAGTATTTTGAATTCAATGGAAGAGCTCCCTCCACTTGAAGAATATGACTTCCTCATTTGTTCGATTCTGGAGGCAGCAGAACAATCCCAAACTAAACGCTTTCCTGGGCCAACGACTAACAGAAGGCCTCCCAACCCCTGGTGGGACAAAGAGTGCTCAGAGGCTAAACTCGCAAAACAAAATGCTTGCAAGACGTTTCTAAAACGGGGAGGAGGAACTCCTCAGAATTTTGAAAAACTTTTGGTTTTAGAAACCAAGTACAAGAGCATACTTCGACCCAAAAAATGTAGCTATTGGAGACATTTTGTCGAAGGTTTGTCAAGAGAAACCTCAATGAGCACTCTTTGGAATACGGCCAGACGAATGAGGAATCGTAACGTGGGCAATGAGAGTGAGGAATACTCGAACCGATGGATATTTGACTTTGCTAGGAAAGTTTGCCCAGATTCTGTTCCTACGCAAAGCATTATACGGGAATCTCCTCCAAATAATGGTTTTATTAATAACCCATTTTCAATGATGGAATTTTCTATAGCACTCTTGTCTTGTAACAATAACGCCCCTGGGTGGGACAGAATTAAATTCAACTTGGTGAAGAATCTGCCCGACCTCGCAAAAAGACGTTTGTTGGAATTGTTCAACAAGTTTCTTGAGCAAAATATTGTTCCGCCTGACTGGAGACAAGTGAAAGTTATCGCCATTCAAAAGCCGGGGAAACCAGCTTCCAATCACAACTCATATAGACCCATTGCGATGTTGTCCTGCATCAGAAAATTGTTCGAAAAAATTATTCTACGACTTCTCGACACTTGGGTCGAGACGAACGGTTTGTTGTCAGAGTTTGGTTTCCGTAGAAATAAAAGGCCTTGCATTACTTTCGTCTGACATCCAAATTGCCTTCGCTCAAAAACAACAAATGGCATCTGTATTTTTAGACATTAAAGGAGCATTTGATTCAGTTTCCATTGATGTTCTTTCAGACAAGCTCCACCAACATGGACTTCCAGCGGTTATAAATAATTATTTGCACAACCTTTTGTCAGAGAAGTGCATGTATTTTTCACATGGCGATTTGGCAACATTCAGAATTAGCTACATGGGTCTCCCGCAAGGCTCATGCCTCCGTCCGCTCCTCTATAATTTTTACGTGAATGACATTGACAGCTGTCTAGTAACCCCATGTACACTAAGACAATTGGCAGATGATGGCGTGGTTTCAGTTACTGGGCCCAAAGCTATTGATCTGCATAAACCATTGCAAGATACCTTAGATAACTTGTCCGTTTGGGCTGTTCATCTTGGTATCGAATTCTCTGCGGAGAAAACAGAGTTAGTCGTCTTTTCAAGAAAGCATGATCCCGCGCAGCTTCAGCTCCATATGATGGGAAGAATGATCCAACAGGTTTTAACTTTTAAATACCTCGGGGTGTGGTTCGATTCCAAATGCACGTGGGGAGGACACATTAGGTATCTGATAACGAAATGCCAACAAAGAGTAAATTTTCTTCGAACAATAACAGGATCTTGGTGGGGTTCTCATCCGCAAGATCTAATAAAATTGTATCAAACAACGATACTTTCAGTGATGGAATATGGATGCGTTTGTTTTCGTTCCGCTGCAAACTCTCATATTATCAAACTTGAGCGAATTCAGTACCGTTGTTTGCGAATTGCCTTAGGCTGTATGCATTCGACACATACAATGAGTCTTGAAGTTCTGGCGGGAGTTCTTCCATTAAAAGATCGATTTTGGGAGCTTTCATTACGCCTGCTAATAAGATGTGAGGTGCTGAATCCCATGGTAATTAATAATTTCGAACGACTAGTCGAGCTTCGATCTCAAACAAAATTTATGACAGTATATTTTAACCATATGTCACAGGAAATCAACCCTTCAAGATATATTCCTATCCGTGTCAGCATCCTAAGTGCCCCTGACTCAACTTTATTTTTCGATACATCCATGCAGCGTGAAGTGCGTGGAATCCCGGATCATCTACGCTCGACGGAAATCCCAAAAATATTATCAAGTAAGTTCAGGCATATTGACTCTGAGAAAATGTTTTATACGGACGGATCGCGAATTGAAGAAGCGACAGGGTTTGGTATGTTCAACAATAATGTTTCGGCCTCATTCAAGCTTCAAGAACCTGCATCTGTTTATATAGCAGAGTTAGCAGCAGTTCATTATAGCTTGAATGTAATCGTCACATTATCTCCAACCCATTATTTCCTCTTCACAGATAGTCTGAGTGCAATTGAAGCCATTCGCTCAAACATGACTGGCAAGACTGAACCGTTTTTCCTGGGCAAAATAAAACAGTGCCTGAACGACATATTGAACAATAATTATCTAATCACTATAGTCTGGGTCCCGGCTCATTGCTCCATTCCTGGCAATGAAAGAGCCGATATTTTAGCCAAACGTGGTGCTATTGAGGGTGAAATTTATGAGCGACCGATTGCTTTCAACGAATTCTATAGCTCGTCTCGCCAAAGAACACTTGCCAGCTGGCAAGCATCTTGGGATAGAGATGATCTGGGTCGGTGGATGCACTCAATTATTCCGAAAATATCGACAAAGGCATGGTTCAGGGGACTGGATGTGAGTAGGGATTTCATTCGTGTGATGTCCAGACTCATGTCTAATCAATACACGTTAGATGCACATCTCCTTCGAATTGGGCTCTCCGAGACTAATCATTGTGCTTGCGGAGAAGCTTATCGGGATATTGATCATGTCGTTTGGACATGCGTGGAGTATCGTGATGTCAGATCTCAACTTATAAATTCTTTGCGTACCCAAGGTAAACTATCCAATATCCCAGTTCGAGACATTCTTGCTTGTCGTGACCTTTCATACATGAAACTTATTTATCATTTCATAAAGAAAATTGGAGTTTCAATTTAATAAAGGCCCCTTTTAAGACTTAGTTCTGATCCCAGCTGCATCCATGAGTTCAACCAATAGCTAAATTAGAATAAAAATTATGTAATGATACAAACAAACTCGAAACAGTTTATGAAATTATCAACAAAATGTCTGAAAATAACAGCTTATTTTATAATTTATAGAAGTTAATCGTTTGGTTCAAATAATATTTCCGAGTAGATTTCATAATTAATGACGAGTTACCTAAGATGATATTTAAGCTATAAGAGAATATGTTTTAATAAATTCAAAACGTTGTGACTATGTTAGAATTAAATTAGGATAAGAATATTATGTAAAAGTGATGCTACGGCGAAGAAAAACTTATGTAAACTGCCTTAAGAAATAAACGTATTTATGAAAAAAAAAACTAAACACTTCTATTATTCTACTCAAAGCACTTAACGACTTCTATTTGTTCCCTCTCTCAGATGGTAAATTTTCAAAAGACGCCCCATAGTAAAGTAGGACGTGTTCACGTCAAAACATTTGCTGAATCAAACCAGATTTGTTATTGTAATTATAGTAGCCAAAACACGCCTCGAACTTACCCAGAATTTATTGATTTTCAAAATATTTTTCTCAGTTTGTATTACTCAGTTTCAACCGTTATTTGCAAGTTCCCAAAAAGAAGTAATTGCAGCAGACTAGGTTTATAGATGAGGAAAACCAGGATGGAATATAAGGAGTGTATCGATAAGTAGTTAGCAACATTCAAATAGTTATTACTCTGAAATGGCTTAATTTTTTGCAGCGAGTTTTGCGGTGACATGTTTGTTTACATGTCAATAATAACTGCGGAATCGATTGTTTTCGGTACGGTTTATCGTTTCAATGATGAGTCGAATTGATCCGGCAACGCGAAAGAAAATTCTGCACACTTGGTGCTCAGAAAGTGGTGTCACGTACAACGAAATTGCAAAACGGGTGAAAGTGCACCACACCAGTGTCAAAAATGTTATCGAGAAGTTCGGTAAGACCCTTTCCATGAAGGATTAGCCCCGATCCGGTAGGAAAACGGGTCCCAGCCAGCCCGGCCGGGACTTAAAAGTGGTTGAGTACATCAGGAAAAACCCATCGGCGTCGACGCGGGATTTGGCCAAGCAGTTCAACACCAGCATCGGGATGATTCAACGGATCAAAGTTCGGAACTCCCAGAAAACGTACAAGAAACAGAAGGTGCCGAAAAAGTCCCTGGTACAGCAAGTTCAGGCCAAAACAAGAGCGCGAAAACTGTATAACCGGATTCTACAGAATAAAGACGGATGCATCCTGATCGACGACGAAACCTACGCCAAGGAAGACTCTCGAGCGCTGCCCGGACCGCAATATTATACGAAATCGGTCTACCAGGACCTGGACGACGCTGAAACCACGGTGGCGATGGAAAAGTTTGGGCAGAAGGTGTTGGTCTGGCAAGCAATTTGTACCTGTGGTTTGCGGTCGTCGATTTACTTCACGAAGGGCACAATTAACGCCAAGGTGTACGAGGAAGAATGTTTGAAGAAGAGAATGCTGCCACTGTACAGAAATCATAAGGCTCCTCCTATCTTCTGGCAGGATTTGGCTTCCGCCCACTACGCCAACTCCGTTCTACAGTGGTTGTCAATTACAATTCTTGGAAAAGGACATCAACCCACCGAACTGCCCGGATCTTCGGCCAATTGAAAGGTATTGGGCAATTGTCAAGCGGCACTTTCGGAAGGAAGGTACAGTGTCCCAAAACATGCAGGAGTTAAAAAAAAATGGACAGCTGCCACCAGGAAAGTCACAAAAGTAACTGTGCAGAATTTATTGAAGAATGCCAAGTACAAAGTGCGAGCGTTTCACAGAAACTAGGATTTTCTTCAATATAATCAGTGAAATGCATTAAAATGTAATTTTTCTACAATTTATTGAAAATTGTTGTCAAAATATGTTTTTTTTTCGCTTTTTTGTTCAATAATCAATTTTGCTAACTACTTTTCGATACATTCCTTGTTATTGATCTGTTCCATGTTGCTCTAATTATGTGTAAAAACCTTTGGTTATAACTGAAAAAAAATATTCCAGCTCTCATGAGTTTTTGAAAGTACTATAGATATTTCTTGTCCGGGCTTGGCGAGTGGATATCTACTATTTATTTATTTATTTATTTATTTATTTTGGAGCAGGGTTATTTTTAGTTGTAGAATTTTTAAAATCCATGCTGACGGCTTTCAGTTTGTGGATATTCTTCAAAATCGCTAAATAATTTGTATATTCAAAACTGGTTTGACAAGTAAGTTATTGAAATTAATGTCATCGTAATTCTTCACCTAAATTTAGAAATCCTAGATTGTTGTGCTGTGAATTTTGTGTCCCGTCTTATATTTGCACCGTTACAATTCCACAAAGCGAAGCATTGAAAGTTTTGCAAAATTCTCACAATCAATCTTGTACTCGCGTTTATCGATATCCGGAATTGTGGAAAATGCATGTCAGTTTTATTCGCATTCAAGTCATCCAGTTATGCCGCTAACATTGCCCAGCCCGAAAAAAGTACCGAAACACAAATTAAACCGAGTTCCGACAAAATTTTTCAACCCAAATCCGAACGGTTACTGGTTCCGTTGACAATGAAAAAAAAAATCGGCACCCGTACCTGACCAAACCCCACAAACATATCTTCTTCTGTACCCAAACCCGATCAATACCCTTTGAGTTTAGGTTCGGGTTGGATTTCGGGCACAAATACTCGAAACCCGACCATCTCTAATGCAAGTGTAGCATCGCATGACATGGTCTACTTCAAGTCAACGACACTTGCTATCACTAACACATGAACGATTTGATCAGAGAAAGAAAAGAGGAAAACCAAAAACAGTATAAAGTAAGTCAAAAAAATATGATTTTCCTTCACGACAAAGTATCATGAGGATTTTGCGACTTCGTTGGGAATTGCTTGAAATGCTTGATCATGCAGCTTACTCACCAGAACTGGTCCCATCCGACTACCATCTCTTTGCCTCGTTACCCGATCATCAAGCCCTAACAAGTTTATAACAGGAAGCTTTTTACGTAGCAAGTTCTGATATACCTTATGATCAAAAAAGAACCAAAATTTTGGTCTTGTTGGTAGTTAAAATATAACATTTTTTGTAACCAATATTAAAATGAGAAATAATTTAGATACGATGTGTTGATCAGGTAGATCACATATTATCTGAGCAGCATTTAGCGACCTCCCATTTAGTTTTTTTGAGTTTTATTTTGAGTGACAAAAGT
Organism: Malaya genurostris; assembly: GCF_030247185.1. Lineage (NCBI taxonomy): Eukaryota > Metazoa > Arthropoda > Insecta > Diptera > Culicidae > Malaya > Malaya genurostris. The sequence goes on from NC_080570.1 coordinate 132,973,965, forward strand.
GGACTCGATGTGATATAATCAAACAAACAACCGACACTGGCTCAATCAGTCTCAAAACTTCCAAGAGTATGAACATTTTAAAGCTGACCAAACCATGAAGTGCCAATTCGTCGAAATAAAATGATCGAATTTCTATCATAAAGTGAAATTTAATTGTTTCTAATATCTTACATAGACACGCTCAGTTCACCGAGGAAACCATGTACCATGTGTTTCCACTATCGACTACCCGGACCGCTTCTTCCGTAGTGCAGCAGCTCCCGATCGTGGAGGAAGCGTTGCTCCAGCGTCCGGAAGCTGCCCAGAGTATTAGCTTTCGTTCCGAGGCACATTTTGTACTGGGCCTCCTTAAGGTTTTTATCACAATTGATGGGATGAAAAATGTGCACCAGGGACGGATCCGGTGCACGAAACACGGCCAGCTCCTGTTGGAGCTGCTGACCCTGATGTGGATCCTTAAACGGATCGACTTTACCGTCGGCTACGTCCAGTAACCGCAGGCTACCCTTCAGATTGGCAGCGATTATGTTTTCCAGAAATTTAACATCCTCCAATCCCCAACCGTTGATGTCGGTGTTGAAACCACCGAGATCTGGCCTAAGGATATCGGATTTGTAGATGCCGGCTAAGCCGTACCCGAACTGCCGGAAATAACCATCCGTGTTGGTCACGGGATATGGTATTGAGAAGTTGCGACTACCAGAGCTTTGATTTGAATGCTCCGTCGTGATCGGTCGGGTTTCTTCAATCGCCAACGTTCTACCGAGTACTTCCGGATGCGGGTCGTACTCGCTGAACACGATTGGTAGATAAATCTGTCTGTTACGTATCACGTTGGCCCGTATCCGTTCCAGTGTTTGTAGGGTGTAAACCATGTCGACATCGATGAAAAATAGAATGTCATCAAGCTTGCAGAACGGACTTTTGATGGCACGATCTAGGGCAACTCCACGGGAGAAATTTCCGTACAGCTGCAAGTAATTGATCCTATTCAGGGGGTATCGTACGCGTAGTTGGTCCAGTAGACCCGCTATCATTGACGATTCCGATTGGTCGACGTACATCGAAACGAGAAGATCCGTTCGACGGTCCTGCTTGAGGGCAACCTCTTCGAAGTTGCGCAAGAAACGTATGAACGTTTCCGATCGACCAGCGAGCGGAATGATGAATACAATTCGATCCTTGGGCGGAGCAGCCTCCATCATCTGCGGACTACTAATGGCAAAGGTATCGGATAGTTTCTCCCAGCCACTGTTCAGAATCGACCGCATTCGATCTGAAATGGAAGGTTGTTATTAAGTAAACCCGAAGTCGTATTTCAGCTAGTTGAATTACTTACCTAAACTCGTTGAATTATTCCACGGTTTTGTGACATCCCCCGCTAACCGGTTATCTAACGTAACCGCGTACGCCGGTGCAACTCCTCCGGTGATCTCTCGGATTCGAATATCGGTGAAGGAGCGCTGAATGTATAGATGCCTCCGTACGGGGACGGTCATCTTCTTGCCTCGGTATTTTTTGTACACTAAAAGCAGGTCCAATATCAGATCCTGACCGTACAAACTGTTGACTCGCATATAGCCGTAGAGTAGCTCACGGAACTCGATCACTCGACCTCGTTGTCGTGAGAAGTTGTTGATATGTTCCATAATCTGTGCAAAAAAAAACAAAGCATTTATTAGCCTGTGTTTGGTTTGCCATCGACTTGAATGAATTGATCCGTCGATGGTTTGCATATTTGCCACTTACCTCTCGGACAACATCGTTCAAGCCCTCCTTGAGCGATGATTCAATCTTCCGCTTTGGATTCGGATGCATTCCCGAGTAGAGGCTCTTGGCAATGAAGTCCCACTCGATGACCTCGGGCAAATGTGACGGCCGGTGCCGGTTCAGATCTGGCATCAATCCTTGAAGTAAAATAGTCAATGTTGCTAGCGAGGAAATGCTGGAACGCACAAAAGTTTCACAAACCTAAAACGTTGTGATCGCCCAGATAGTCTGCGCTGGTTTCATCCGATGGGAAAATCGGAACACCTGGTGCGAGGTTTTTGTTGATTTTTGGAATCTGTAGCAAAGTGGTCATTTGGGCAATGTCCCGGTGCAGCAGGAGCGACTGTTGGCGCAGTTCCTGCGCCTTCTGTCCTAGGGTATACGCGTGCAGGCGGTACATGAAGGCAGGTTTCTTGACCGGATGCAGCGTGATGGCACTGTGGACTTCTTTGTTTTTGAGGTTACCGGAAAACGCACGGCTCCCGCTGGAGTTGTGATGAAGAATGGATTGCATCTGTGGAAGGTGAATGAAACGTTTTATTTCTTTTCGTGACATCAACATCAACAAACTTACTTCGTAGTTCCAGGTGCACGGAATACCTGCAAACTTTTGAACACAACGTCCAACTTCGACGTCTTCGTGGGTACTGTAGAGGTTCTTCAGGCATGTAGGAATATGGGGAGCCACTGTGGACGATAAGTGTGCTATTCAAGTTCGAATTCAAGTCCTGTTAAAACTCACCCCTCCGTAACGTCTCGCGGCTCATTATAACTCCGGGTCCGCCCATGCAAAAGTTTTCGTCAAACTCCAGCGAAAGCAGACCAAACTCTTCACTGTTTCCACGGCCAGCTTGACCGATGAACTGGGGCTTGGAGCTGTCGATTGATCGTAGAAACTGCTCCAGTTTGTCCGTCCGAATGAACACATCGTCGTCCGCCCGAGCGAACCACTCAAACTTATCGATATAATGTTCGTACATATAGTGAAGCATCATGAAGCTTTTCTTCTGCGGTGGGTAGCGATCGTCAACACCTTTCAGTGCCACCAGGGGTAGATCTGTCCAAAGGGAAGATGTCATGTCAAAACGGAAAAAAAACAAATCTCAAACCATCGCAAAACTCACAACTCGCAAATGATTCTTCCGAACTGAAGAAAGCAATTCTTCCCGGGATGTTCTTGCCCCAGGTTTCGTACACGGCCTTGGCGCGGCTTGGCAGGAAATCTTTTGCCGTCATCACACCCACGAACACGAGATTGTGCTGCGAATTTTCCGGTGTCTCCGACGGATGCAGACCGATTATTTCGAGAGCGGCTGTGGGCGGGAGAAAAGAACAAACCACACGGCTGTCATAAAGTGAATCTCGCTACAATTTCGTTCGTAGGAAATGCTTTAATCAACATCCAAATGAAAGTAAAAACTATTCATTCGTTTTTGCTTTGCTTGTACTATCCGCGGTTTGGCGTTAATTTTACTTTCCGCGGAACTTTTACTCGCACATGCGTGTTATAAAAATTACGCTTGGTACTAGGCATTAGCCGGCATCAGGTTTTGCGTATATACAAACAGTTAATTCCAGTTCGATAATCTGACCGTACGAAGTGGGAACGTAGTTTGCTTCTCTGAACAAAACGTTTTGTCTGGATTTAAATTACAGAGAATCAATCGTTTTTGTTTTGACTGGGGGAAATTTAATAATGCACGTATCTGATACTGCCTTGAGCTAAGTTTAAACATGATTGCAAGACAATTATCGTAAACTGGAGTGATTCCGAGAGATATTACAGAGAGAGAGAGAGAGAGAGAGATAAAACTACCAGCGTTAGAGCGAAATGCATAACAGAATTGAAAGCCGAAATAACCATGTTGGAACTATGATCATAACAACCCATGATCATAATACAACTAGAACGTTACACTGAACATAATTTGCACGCTAGTATCATGTGCAAAGCATTTGGACTGTTAGTACGTGTAGAACACGTGAATATCATAAAAATAAACAATTAACTCATAAAACGAGTGTAAAAACTGTTGATATTCAGTGGAAAGTATGCTACATTTATCTGAATTGCACTTCAAAGCTATAAGATATATCGTTACCTCTAGATTCTATATGAATTTCATGTGAATGTCACATTGTTTTCCATATAGATTGCAATTGAAACGCGGTTGACCGAATCAACTGTTTTGCACCTACATTTGTGCTGTACTCATTTCCACTAGAAAATGAAGCGTTTAATAGATGTAGGTCGATTCAATAGCAAAAAAACATCTCATTCAAAATGAAAAACACATTTAAGCTAAGTGAAAAATAATCTAGTCTTACATCTTGGCGAATTTACACATAAAATCGTAAAACAAATCGCTTTGTATTGAAATGAAAACCCATATTATATTGAAGTGCTATTTACATATGAATCGATCATTCAAATTTTTATCAGTGTAGTTTTGTTTCTGAATTCAAATGGTTAAAATTTGGTAGAACTACTCGATTATTATTTGTTTTACACTGTCATTTTTTTTTCAAACCAGGGATGGAAATAAGCAAGTTTTTTGATTCACAGTAAATAACAATAGTCAGTATTATCTTTTCATATCACATATTTATTATAGAAATTACAATAAATTTTGAAACGAATGATTTTCGATAATATAAATTTTGGTTTTACTTGTAATTTGAAAATATATTCATCGTTATTAGTATCACAACAACATTTCAACAAAGTTAGGATCGTCTTAATGCTACTCTGTGTTCGTTCAAGTTCAAATAGCTGAATGTGAATGTCAAAACTGACTACCGCTCAATTTTCTCGGATATGGATTATCCGATATCAATAATTTTAGGCTCGTTAGGTGAGCTTATTTCGTCGGTCGCATTCTCAAATTCTATGATTCGTTATGTATTTGAAATTTATTCGGTAATACCGTCGTGGTGGATTAATATCATAAAGATAGTGTTAACATGCATGCTGCAATGAATAATAATTATGATGATAAGAAAAATCCAATCACAAAGCGTGCCATGCGACTGAATAATATCTATTTAGCTTGAATATCCTACATAGAAGTAACAGGAGTGCAGGATTTAGCTACGCCAATTCAAACGCTGCGCCAAATGCTGCGCTCCTGTTCCTACTATAAATCAAATTCATGTCAAATAGCGTTTTATTGAGTTCAATCTAAAAAGTGCATGAACATTATCATCAGCATCAACCAACTGGAAGTAAAACAAAGTCTTTTGCCGCTAAAATCACTATTTGATGTTTTACATGATCAATGTGATTACGATTCCAACTGATTATTTTCATAAAACCTTTATTATTTATTATTATTCATTTTATTACGAATTAAACAACAGGTGGCGAAATCAAACACGGTTTGTATCAAACGAGAACATATGTTGAAATTACGTAATCATGCCGTAATGAAACCGGTATTTTTCCCAACTCTGGTGATAAGGACTGTTAAAGGAACATTCCTGAAAGTTACAAACTGACAATTTTGCTCAATTTGAGCACCCTCATGCGTATAAATTGACAAAAATCATTGATGTACATGATCCTTTAATATTCCTTATCACCCATCACTAAACTTCCCAAAGCTACAAAATTACAAATTTTCCACGATTTTAAAAGTCTCATTGACACGCGTTATGTTAATTTTCACACTCCTCAAGATTTTAGACGTTAATCAATCGGCACTCATGTCTGATCTTCCTCATATGTGATTTTTTTCCACAATGCTCGAAGCTGATCGAATCGTCCAGTGATTTGATCTTACAGGAATCAGTGTTAATAGTAGCTTAAAATCACTACCGATTTTGTGTGATGGAAGGTCAATATTGATATTGATATTATCTCAACAAGATCAGATCATTAGTGATCTTTATTGGAAAAGATCACAAGCGATCATCTTCGCTAGTGATTACCCAGATTCAAGAGTGTCTTCGAAATTAAAAGTTTCACTGCCTGTAAAATTCAAGACTTCAACTGCAGGATCTTCAGGATTAAATGCAAAATTTTGACAAAATGATGCCTAAACTATTCGTAAATTCTCAGCAAAACGTTCTATCAAATGAGCAAAAAAATCAATCTAGCCATATTTTTTAAAAGTATTCCTGATTGTGTTTATATATTGGACATAGAAGGTAATTTGAAATGAATGTGTGAGACCAGTTTTGAAGATTTATAACCTTTTTGTGGTAATTTATAGGCCAGTTAATTTATTTTCTGTGGAGTTTTTCTAATCCGAAGAAAGTTAATAACCATAACGTTAAAAGCCTCATATTTCTGGAATTGCAGATTCGGAAGTTGAATCTTAATGAAATTCTGTTCATAATAACTTTCTTTTGAATCCGAAAAATAGTGAAAATCGATCGATACCAGTTCCATTTTGGAGTTAAAGACAACTGTGTTGATTTTTGCATGGAAACTTTCTACGTGTTTCCCTCGCCTACGGGATTCATTCTACATATTAAATATTATATATTTTATCTAACAGATTCAAAGTCGTTTGCTGTATTAATAAAACATTTGCGCTTGCAACCCACTATTCAACCTTCAAAATTTTTGAATACTGGATATTGATGACGAACCTTTCATTTTAATCTAATTGTATAGAAACCAGACGTTTTCATCTTGACGAATTAAATTCGATAATATAACATTTTTCGGAATCAATATTCATAAAAATGTAAAAAATTACTCCAATTATCGATGTTATCAGGCTTCAAAAGTAGTTTAATATAAATAAAATTACTAACGTGATTACTATATTTAATTCTAGACGATATTTGAATTTTTTTTTTGTATGACCATGCAAACAATTTTAAATAAATTTAAAGTGGTGTTGAGTAAGATGGCACTAGGATTTTCAAGAAGTAGATAAAAAACCCTTCTTAATCCACCTAGTGGTGTGATAATGCCTTTCTTTTCTTTCATAACAGTCTCATGAAAATATGTTTCATACTTTTATTAAATAATTTTGGATACTAATTTTGACACCAATTGATTCAGATTGATTCGAGTAGTTCACAAAAGCATGCTTCAGAGTTTATGTCACACAGTCAGCATCATTTTTCCAAACTAGTGCTTGACATTTGTGTTGCCTATTTGTAATCAGTGATGCTAATCTAAAACCAGCAATTCTAATACCTTTCTATAGAGAAAGGCAAAACCCTTCTCAGTCCACTTAGTGGAATTTTCATATATCTTGAAAAATCACCATAGGGGGAAGTACATGAAATTTTCGAAATCGAAAAAAAATTTTTGATGCCAAAAGGCTTAGAATTGCATGAAACGTCGAGATTTAGTGTCATCTCGAAAAAAAATTTTTTTGAAAAAATCGACTTTTTGGGACTTAGAAAAAGTATGAAAATTTTTCCAAGTCCCAGAAAGTTGATTTTTTCAAAAAATTTTTTTTTGGAGATGACACTAAATTTCGATGTTTTATGCAGTTTTAAGAGTTTTGGCATCAAAACAAATTTTCGATTTTGGAAATTTCATGTACTCCCCCCTATGGTGCTTTTTCAAGATCGAAAATTGCCAAACCTTTACCACCGGGCAGCACTCCTTAAGCATGTCCGATTTAGGTCAAATTTTGCATGAAGGCTTTTTTCGAGGTGCTTAAACTTTTGAGCACTAGAACTTTACGAAAATAGAGTTGATCCCAAAATTTTGGCACCCTTATATATATAAGAGCGGTAAAAATCAACGTGTTTTGTCGGTTACGTCACTTATACAATCATATCTTCGGAACCAAAACTCACAGCCATTTGATCTTCGAACTTGATGAATGGTCCAACAGTAGCTTTCAAACGAGCCCGAGTTTGTTAAAATCGGTTCAGCCATCTCTGAGAAATTTGAGCGCGTTCAAATATCTTCGAAAAGTGCACATACATACACACACACACACACACACATACACACACACACACAGACATTTTCCGATCTCGTCGAGCTGAGTCGAATGGTATATAACACTATGGGTCTCCGAGGCTCCGTTCGAAAGTCGGTTTTTCCAGCAATTCTAATACCTTTCTATAGAGAAAGGCAAAAACTACAAGGATCAGCCCCATGGGGTTGTTCGAGCCATTGATGTGGAACAAGGCAACCAAAATTTCTAATGATCTACAATAAAAAAAGCTCAATCAATCCGAACCAACACCAACACATCATTTGAAGACAAACACGAGAAAAGGTTTTAAGTGCAAATGACAGTTTCTCTTTGTTTACTTTCTCTTTCGAGTATTACGGTCCAATCAGCAATCTTCCCATCTAACACTTCACATAGGATTATAGCAAAAACCATCAACTTTCGATATGCACTGTGGAATTTGTTGGAAATTACTGGAATTTGCCGTAATAATTGGAAGAGAAAGTAAACCAAGAGAAACTGTCACTTGCACTTGGGACCTTTTCTAATGTTCATCGAGATTCGTCTGGATTTGCATTTGTTTTATGACCGACGAAATTGCACCATTATCCCAAATGTATGCAATTATATCTTTGTACATACTTGCGATTTCGATAATTAAGCTTCTCTTCGCCAAGCTTGTGTTCAAGTTTTTTATGCAAGCAGTTTTTTTAGCGTTAAGTTTCTCAACCATTCTGTGATTTTGGTTGAAGCGATAAACTATTTCTCATTATCAATCGAGTTCATCTAATATAAATTAGAAATTAATCTTAAGCACTCAAAATTTATCCAGAGGTAGTTGTCAATTTCTCATGGGGAAACGACTTAACATGGAGTTCCGAGCTTGCATGACACAAGATCAGAGCATACCAATTAAGGGCTGAGGCCAGTGTGTGTTTCACGCTTCAAATCTGATTTTCTCAGAAACGGTGACGAATATCAAAAAACCCAACTGACAATCTCTTAGAAATTTAGTTTAGATTATTCTGTGAAAATTTCAGAATGATTCATTAACTTTAGTGGTCGGGAAAGTCTTTTTTCTGAAGGAAGAATTGCATAGCTGAAAACGGCAACATTCAACTTGTTCATTGAATATCTCGCCTTCAAAAGCATGGATCAAAAATCTATCCTGACAATGTCTAGATAATTTAGTTCAGATGCGATTAGTGCATAAAAACATATATGTTGTCGCGATAAAAATTAAGTGAATGTTATTTTTGTAATGGTAAGTCCATTTCTATGGCGGCACAATTTTTTTCTGCTCTTGTATTCTGGTAACGAAACGAAACATGAAAGAGAAATAAAATCGGCTCAGCAAGGCTGCCAAACAAGCGGTGATGTATTCAAACTTGTAACCGAAAATATCAAAACTTTCTTGGCCACCCGGCCACATCGAGAGTCATTTTACACATTTGCGAGAGAGCATGGAGAAAAATGTAATACGCACAACGAGCAACACGGTTTCACGCTAACGACTGTCCTCAGCCCTTAAAGCTTCAAATCGTTTTATGACACGTTTCTGTCTTGCACTTTAGCAACAACCTACCTCTAGCATGCTACGAGTAGGACTGAAACGTTAGCTTTAATTTCGCTTCTATTTATAGATTCGCGTGCTTCCAACAGCTTCGCTTTTGCATCGATTGACCAATCAGAGCGATGCTCTCTCTTTAATACATCGCTTACTCCTTCAAAACCGTCGTCTATGGCAGGGAAATCCGGTATGCCAAAGATTTTTAGCAGCCAAATAGGACACTGCTTGCTACTTATAAAAATTTCAATCAAATATAATTGAAAATACGTGACTTGATACATTCAAATCGGAACGAAGAAATATTTCCTATCAAATGATGAAATAATATTAATAATTGATACAAAATAGACTGAGCTGTAAGTGTTTAAAACCTGACCACATTTCTACGTGTAGTTTTTCTGATTTGCACCACTATATAGAAAATAAAGATGTGTTCCACATCAAAATCTTTAGAATGATTTAATAGTTACAAATACTTTTCCCCGCTTTTGCAAACCTAATTATTAATATTTGTGCCGTACGCCAAGGAAAGTCATTAAACAAGTCTCAGAATACTGCCAACTGCCAAAAAATGTGAGGTTCAATATTCTAACAAAATCGTATCAATGTTAAATTGTGATTAGCACAGGTTGCGATGCCTATTCTCATGCGTCTAGAGCACTAGAACCTCGTTCTTGGCTAAATGCGCTGAGAACGTACAAAGCGTTGTACATTCATTTCTGTCGCGTACATAAATGTACGTGCGAGTTTTTGTAAGTGCAGCTAAAGCTCTTTGGCTGCGCATGGTTGTCTTCTAAGAATGAGAAGAAACTTGTTTCAGGGCAATAAAACGAACGCGTATGCGTAAGGTACGAGGTCTGTTCAAAAAGTACCCGGAATTCTCATTTTTCTAAAAAAATATTTATTCGTCTACATCTATATGGTCCCCTTCAAAGTAATCCCCCCTAGATATAATACACTTATGCCAGCGTTTTTTTTTCAGTCTTCGAAACACCCCTGATAGTCACTTTTTGTAATGCTCTGTAGCACTCTCAGCGATTCTGCCTTTATCTCTTCAATCGATGAAAAACGCTGTCCTTTCATGGGTCTCTTCAACTTTGGGAACAGGAAAAAATCACACGGAGCGATATCCGGTGAATAAGGAGGTTAGGGCATGATTAAAGTCTTGTTTTTAGCCAAAATTCTTAATCAAAATTCAGCAGTTTTGGAACGAAATTTGCTGCCACTCGTTTCATGCCCAAAACATTTGAAAAAATATGATGGCATGAGCCAACTGATATGCCAACTTCATCAGCAACTTCTCTAATAGTGATTCGGCGATCATCCTTAATCATTTTTTCCACTTTTCCCACATTTTCATCGATTATTGACGTGCTGGGTCGACCGGAGCGTTCGTCGTCTTCAACGTCTTCGCGGCCATCTTGGAAACGCTTATACCACTCGTAAACACTTGTTTTTTTCATAGTAGACTCACCGTAGGCTCTCTGTAACATTTCGCACACTTTGACTCCTCAATTCTTCCATTGTTTACACTAACAAAAATCGCCGAGCTCAAAAAAACACGTCTACACCAGCCGCTACAAGACAGAATGTAAACAATGAATACAGCTGAAAATTTCACCATACATTAGGGACATATGTACCAACACAATAAAAAAAAATTTGACCACCGGACTCTCCAGACGCGCGCAATTAAAAAATTCCGGGAACTTTTTGAACAGACCTCGTATGCTGCTACTCTGTGTGTACAGTTCCCACATTTTAAAAAATATCGTAATTTTAGTTTTGTTACCCAATTTTTTAATTCACGGTGCTCTGTTTTTCGATTCACAATCGGAAATCTTGACTCGCATTTTCGAGCGCAAAATGGGTTTATTTCCACCTCTGGTTCAAACCTAGGACAGGGTCTGACAAATAGCTTCTTTTTCCAGAAAAATATTCCTCTTCCTATTCCGATTGCTTGCTGGCACATACCCAGAGGGGGGGGGGGAGGGGGCAATTGTGAATAGATAGATTGTAAGAGCATACTATTTACTCATTTATTTTTATAAATATTAAACAACTTGAAATAAATGTTCGCCTTGTTTGGGAGGCGAAAAGACGAAGAAAAACGAGCTTAATCCACCTAGCAGTGAGATGATACCTATTTTTATCAATCCGCATGTGTTTTTTGCATGAATATTCTTCGGTGTTTAGGTTTTCATGACATTATTTTAATGACCCTCGTTTTAAGCGACAATTTGAGATTTTAATCACTCATTACTCTGTAATGTCGAAACTGCAAATCGGATCGAATTTGAATCTAGAAGTGTGATAATCGATTAAACATGCCATGATATGTAAGTTCCACTCTAGAGTTTACGGTAATTTAAGGTACTTCCAGAGCCGGTATTCAGGAACCAGCATAAACCAAACCGATTCGTATGGCCATATGACGAATAAATTACAACAGTTTTGAGTTCAACTTTGAAGCTTTTCGGGATTGTCATCTTCTATATCGGTTTGAATTTTAAAAATTCATCATCATGTAATTCGAGAACCGGAAGTCATAATTGGATAAAATAATTAATTTTTGTATATAAGTTTGTTTTAATTAAAATTTTTGTTTCTGAAATTTGATTAGGCTTTTTTTGAGAAAACGATTGAGCTTTGAGAAACGATTTTATACTGGAACCGGAATTCTAAAAGCGGTATGGCCGAAGTCAGATAAATTCACCTGAGTAGCTGTACACTTTACATTTGTTTCAAAACATTTGAAAATCAGTTAAGACATCTTTGAGAGATCATAGCACGAATTAAATTTTTAGGTGCCTTCTGATCGACAACTGAATACCACTAAAACTGAAAAAAGTTAATTTTTTTATCGACTATCCAAATCTGCTAACCCGATAAACCTGATTAAATTATGTGGAATAGATATTTTTATACAATCCCCGAAACCGGAAGTTGGATCTGACTGAAAAGCAAGATGTTTTATAGAACTTTGAAACTTTTCATTTGAATCTTAGATGATTCTTAGATTTCATTTGCATCTTAGATCGGTTCAGCCATCTTCAAGAAAAATGAGTTACACAATTTTGATTTCGTTTCACATATCATCCTGTAGTTCCGAAACCAGAGGTCGGAACCAAACATAATGCAGGAACTTTGTTTGGGAGCATACGACTTTTCGTATGAATCTGAATTTGTAGAAAAGAAATTTTCCGAGAAAATTAATTGAAGTTATTTGTCACACACGCATTTGCTGATCTCGACGAACTGATTCGAATGGTATATGGATGTTATGTTGTTCCAGCATTTATTGCTGTAAGTAGTTTAAAACAAAATAATTAAAAAAAATTCTGCCATCATCTGGTTTACATATGTCATATTCGAACGATTATGTTGCCAAAAACGAGCCGTGCCAAAATCGGTCCGAGGCTAAATGTCATGAAAAAGAATGCTGTACACAATCCTTTTGGTTCTTAGAAACAATTGTATGTAACAGTATAAAAAATCGTGTTTTCCGTTGCTCCCAAGCATTTCTTTGTCATACAGCGCTCAAAACTCCTACTGCTGGAATAGGGGGAAAAGTCGCTTACAGAAAAATTTCGATATCTCCGTTAAAAATGGACGGATTTTAACAATCTATGGCTTGTTGGATAGGTATTACCGTGCGGAATCTAAGTCTGAAAACATATTCTGTTTTCAAGGTCAATTGTGACAGATACTGTCAAAAAACTGAAAATTTTGACATAAAACTTTGTATAACTCAAAAAGTAAACATCCGATCTCAAAACCATTCAATAGCGTTTTGGGTGACGGGGAGACCTTTCATTTGCGACTAGTTTGATGAAAATCGGTCCAGCCATCTCTGAGATCTCGACCTCTTAGTTGACAACACACATACGGACACACACACATACACACACACACACAGACATTTGCTCAGTTCGTCGAGCTGAATCGATTGGTATATGTCATTCGGCCCTCCGGGCCTCGGAAAAATTTTCGAAAGTTTGAGCGAATTCTATACCTATTTTTTATATATATAAAAATAGGTAAAACAAACAAAAGTTATGATACGAGATTATGAAACTAGTGCTCCTTTGGATTGCACCGTGTGCTAACAAGGGACAGTGTTAACATTACATGAAATGAAATGGGTCTGGATGAATGGAAAAATTTAAAGTAAGATTCTACATATGAAAAAGATTTTCGGCGGATGCATACTCAGGACTAAAAAGACGAACGCGAGCGCATTTCGGAAGCATGTTTGGCTATGCTGATTCAGATTCGGTTAGACTCAGTTTTCTTGGATTGAATTCTAAGTGAATTCTAAAAATATATTGTAGTAGATTGTAGTGGTCGTCAAATGGAGAGGGTTTTATACATGTGTAACCGAAGTGGCATCAAGATTGTTTTTGTTGCTGCGAAAGCTTATGCAGTTTTGGTACTCATCACATGCAACTTCAATGATGTGTATTATCTCTGGAATGTTTATATTGCACTAGTGCGCAGTGTTCTGGAATATGAAGTTACAATTTACGCCTTGTATCACAATGTTCACATCGATCGGATCAAAAGGGTACGAAAGTTGAAAGTATTTCGTCCTATTTGATTTTTGAATCACTACGCTGCGAAAACCGCTGTGCTCTCATTTACCAACATAAGGAGTGTATCGAAAAGTAGTTAACAACTATGATTATTGATAAAAAAGCGAAAAAAAACATATTTTGACATCATTTTTCGGTGGCATAGAACCAACAATTTTGCTTATTACGCATTCATTTAACGTGAAATGTGCCTTGTCTGACATGATGATCTTTAGATTAGCATCACTCTTCTCATATAAAAGGGTATGCAAATGTCGAGCACTTGGATTGAGAAATGATGCCGAATATGTGACATAAACACTGAATCATGCTTTTGTGGACTACTCGAAATAATTTGAATTATTTGGCGTCAAAAATAAGCGCAAAATTAGTATCAGAAATTATTTAATGAACAAAAAACAATATTTTCATGAGACTGTTTTGAAGAAAGGGAAACGCATTGTCACACCACTAGGTGGGTAAGGAAGGGTTTTTAAACTTGTAAAACGATTAGAACGAAGGTGAATTGATCGAAAAATGAGGTACGTAGGTTTTGTTTGCTCGATCGGACTTTGACAGTAATTTAATCTGTCTATTTAATTTTGCACATTCGACACTCGTGCAAAAATGTTTGAAATCAATACCGTAGAAGGGAACAAGTAATAAACATGAATGCTAACTAACAAATTTTTTTGATGTATTATCGAAATAATCACTCGCGACAGAAAGCAAAACCACAAACCAAGTTTCAAAGAGACTAATTTTAGTGCAGTGGAATTTACCATCAGACAATATAGAAAAACAGTATTTGGGAAACTCTACACCTATGAATCGTACTCAGTTTTCAATTTAAATCGATATTCGATTCGGCCGATCATACCGCAAGACACAAACGATGTACATTACCAGAAACATGTAAATTGACTCTTTTAGTTGACATATCAGTCATCAGATATCCATGCTTTTGAGCAATAACAAGAATAATCAATTTGACTCTACTCATATGATACAAACATCGCACTCTTTATCGAATGTCTTGATTCAATGTTTTCATAGCAGTGATTTAAAAACTCTCCTAATTCAAAACCGTATTCACAAAACAATATGTTATAGTTTGCATCGCTATAAATCACAACCACAAGAGAGCATATGCGGTTACAACACTACACGGTAGCAGTGGATCAAGCTGAACGACGTTCCTCGGTTCCCTTTCCCCTTACCGCCCACAATCTACCAACCATTCACAGCAGAACACAACACATAGGTTAAACGACTCGACTGAAGAGTCCCTATGAAGTTAAACACATGGGAAATTGAGTTTTTTTTACTGCTTTCAGTGCATAGAGCCGATCGAACGCCAGGCCCTTGAAGTAAAAGTCCAAGCCCGAAATCGTATCAATCTATATTTATGTACGTATACGTCTTGTCTGGCGGATCCGGCGTGCACCTAACCTCAAACTAATGGAATGCGGCGATCTTGAGCCGTCGACATAATATGGCGCAATCTGCTACAGCTGAAAGGAACTCATTCTGCGTTCCAACAATGCGCTTTGCACTCGGATGCTCTGATTCGAAGTCGCATTGAGTCACTATTAAGTGCATGTGATTATCCAATAAACAGAAGATCTAGTCAAGAACTGCGCTTCTGTTGGACAGATGACAAGTGCGACGGCTCCGTCTCGACTGAAATGTCGCCTCTGACGAACCAGAATTCGCAGAAACTTTGAACTCGTCAATACGTCTTCAACACACAGCTGAGGTAAACATTGGAAGACGGGATCGTGGGTGCGGATTTTCCATGCTATTTGTATAATGATAGGTTTACACATCGCCACCACATGTGCGCCACTGACTGACTGACTGATTGGTTGAACAAAAAAACAAAAAAAAACAAGTGTACTCTCTTGAAGCCGCTTTCCCAAGGGATCCGATTTCCGCTCCAAGTGCCTTCTTACAGCCTGCTTTCCATCCGGGAGGTCGTCAGTGTTTCGGAAAGTGTGTTTGTGTGGTAGGAAAAATTGTTTAAAATCCAGCATTCCTCTCAAGGCGAATTTAGTCTGCGTGATCCGATGGATGCATTTTTGCACGAACGTTTTCGGATAAACACATCGCCAACGAGTTCCGTCAATTTGCGCCTGGGTTTGCTGCTCCCGGTCTGCCCCGCAATAAACAAAAGCTTTGATCATGAATTTGTCGTTTCACTAATTAGCTTTGATTTATAACTGAATCGCGCGGATAATCAAAGCCGTGCCGGTATGGGCTGTCAAAAAATGCAGATCATCAAGATCATTTTGTTTAGCACAGGAATCATGTACAAGCTAGCAGAAATTTCTGCTCTGCACTCGAATCTTCCTGCGGATGGATGGGGATTCGCTTGCCGAATGTCGGAAGACAGAAAACAAAATCAGATTAGACGAACATGTGGCGCTCGAGTATGTTCTGCCTAATGCTCGAAACAATGGGTTTTACGAATCAGGGAACAGTTTTTGGAAGAATATTTAAGATGCTTAAGAGATACCGAATATTTATGTAAATGCAACAGACGAGGCGCAATGATCTCTTTGAATGGCCATGATTTTTTTTTTGTGTTTTTAATTTTTCTCTATTTTCTTCTTCCTACTAACAATTTTAATTTTTGTGAAGCGTTCATCATACAGCTCTTTGAGTTAATTCCAAACATTCGATAGTTGTTTATCTTTCTTATTTGAAGAAAATTGTACCAAACAAAGCTTTCTTAGGCTCAGGATCCAGCATGCTAGATGGCTTACCAAATTCTTAAAAATTTGTACATATATAACATAAATAATGATTAATCAATATACGCGCAATACAATATGTGTTGATGATAAATTACAAAATTTACAAAATGAACATCGTTTCGCCTAATGGGTTAATTCGGACAATTGAGGTTTCAGTCAGTTTGTTTAGTGTTTTAGACAAATATTGTAATCCACATAGTGGTGAGTGTGGAAATAAAAGAAATTAACAGTTACGTGTTGCCATCACAATTGAAGAATCCAACCAACTCTTTTGCGATCGCTGCGCTGTCCGAGTGGCGAGCTTTGAACTAAGCGATGGTGATAATTTTCAGATTTTGCTTGAAGATTCGAACAAAATGCAGGGTTTTTATTTTTTTTTCTTATGAATCGAATACTAACACAAAAACGTGTGAAAATTTTGTAAAAAAATCGATCATAAATGATTCAGTAACTTTCCGTGGTATGTTTGATTGATATTTATGGAGAAATCGTAACATGAAATACGAAATTCGAAGAAGTGAGGTTGGGTACTGTTTTCATATTTGGGATATTCTATGTTTTTTGGGTTGGATTTTGAGAATAATTGATAACTTATGATCAAAAGTTTTATGACTAGTCTATTTACTCATGTTTTATCATCTAAATCAAATCTGTATGTGAACTGAAAATTTCAAATTTCATCCCAGATTGTCAAGAGTATAGGACAATTTGAAATCATATGTTTGATGACAACACGTGAATAATCGTTTTTCTTACCCATATTTGTAAGGTTTTACCATCTGCAATCTTTCAAACTCTAGTAAAATGAAAAATTCGTCAAAAATTTTTCTAAATACATGGGATATGTCAAAACAATCACCATAACGCTATCTCGTGGTGACCACGCTGATTGGATTGTTCAATTAATACAGAAGATATTCTGAACACTTCGACAGTCCCACGACAAAAGGGCCTAACTGAAAATGAGAGCCTCTCTTTGTTTACTTTCTCTTTTGATTATTACGGAGTCATTACTGCAGTTTCTTGAAAGTTTCCAATATAAATCGAAAGCTTGTGGTTTTAACTTGATACTTTTGCGAAGAGTAGGGCGTCATACATGAAATCAATCTGGTGAATCGTGAAAGAAAAGGTAAACAAAGGTAAACTGTCATTTTGTCGTGGAACTACCGATTGGATATATTGCACTTACACCAACAAATTCGACATCATTCATAGCATACGTGAAAATCAGCCCGGTGGCAACAATTAGGCGCTCTAGCCAGTGCTATCGTTACCAACATCTCGGTCCTTCGGGGACTTCAAAGCTAGCGTGTCAGTGAGAGCAAAGTAAACAAATACAACACTTCATCGATTGTGAAAGTCAGTATTGCAATTTGGCACCGCACGTTTCATAACGATATCACAGTCATAATCAAACATATAAAAATCTACTTTGTTTCAACAAATCACAGATATTTACCATGAACATTTTTTTAATTATGTTACACACTTCTTCGTTGTTTTCGTCTTTGCGGAAAAGATGATGGTCACAAAAACATGGCGGCCCAGCAGAGACCTGGTGAAAACAGACAAAGAAAAAACGGTCAACTGTCTCTAAAATTACCCATATCGACAGTCCCACGACAAAAGGGCCTAACTGCAGATGACAGTTTCTCTTTGTTTACTATTTCTTTCACGATTTACCGCACTGATTTTATGTTTGACGCATTATTCTTCGCTAAACTTATAAGGTAAAAGCACATGCTTTAGAACAACTTTTATCTATTAAAATTATTTCATAGTAAACTAAATTTGCAAGTTGAATTTACTATGAAATTGTTTGTCAAGAAATTAACAGGAAAGCAGAAGTAAAATGTTTGTTAATTTTTACATAATAATTATTGAAACAACCTAATCCACTGAGAAAAAACAAATATCTAGTTTTGTTGTGTCAAGTAACAATATTTGCTGTACGTTTGCTGTTGCGTGAAACCCAAATTTAGTTACAATTTCATTATATCTCTCTAAAAACCATTTTTAGACAATGGGTACATAATTTAGTAATCAAAAATTGAGCGAAAATGTCGAAATTATATTTACCCTTTATTTCACGAGGGTTTTAATTAAATTTACTGAAATAACAGAAATACTTGACAGGCTGAGCAAGTCAGTATAATTATGACAGGAAGATGTTCAGTGCATTCTACTGATCACTTAGCAAATTTTAAGCAAAGCTAAGTTCTGGCATAACATTCCCATTGTGGAATTGGGCCTTACTGTTTCAAACAGACGTCGCTGCCGATTCTTAGCGTACATAATCATTGCATGCTATGACATTTCATTAGTAGGCGCTTAAATTTTTATGCAGTAGCATAATATATGCGGCAGATCTAAATTATAGCCGGATTCAGTGAAAAAAAAAGACCAAAATACCTGTCGAATCAGTTTCAGATTATCAAGACTGTAAAAGCTGTTGAACAAGTGCCCTAAATAAAAAGAAATTCTGGATATAAAGAACTGGAGCAGATGGCTATGCCATCTTGGAATTCAGAACTACCTCAAACATCGTTTTCCGACATCTACTTATCCAACCCGTTCCGAAAATACCCATATTGTAATAATTTCCATGGAATATAAATGAGCCGGAAATGATTTTCATTGTATGCAAAAACCTCTTTTTACGAAGTTTTGTTCCTAAAACGAGTTATGTAAAAAGAGGTAACGTAAAAAAAGTTTACGTAAACGGAGGTTTGGGTGTACTACTATTTCACTGACACTAAAAATCCTTCCCTGTCGGGGCTCGTTGATTTTAACAACAAATTTTCCTAATAAAACGATTAAACTAGTTGAAATTAAGAATTTAGTTTGCTGAAAAAATGATTGTTTTTAGAAAATGTGTTTCGTTGCCTAATATTCTAGACGCAAACCAGCAAAATTTCAATTAAAAACGAAATTCTCATTGGCAACTAATTTTGTGATTAAAACCAGAATTAAAATTTGACTCTATCTATCTGTCACCACCACTGCTGAAAGACAGCACATAGAAAACAAAAACGGTTGTATTGAGAAGTTTATTATCCAAAACTCATGAGAAGTGTCAATGTAAAACAATCCATTAAAACGTTCAAATAGATAGTCTTGTTGAAACTGATTGCAAATTGTTTTGAAGTTTTTCGCATGTGCCACGATATATCCATATTTAAATTTCCAAACCGATATGTAAAATGCCATAAACTCTTGGTGGAAAGTGTTTTTGTTCAGAATTTGACCTCTTTCGATTCGATTGTACGTAATAATGTTTTTACGTGAAACAGTGAAGTGAGTTTCGAATGTTGCATTCTAATGCTTATGACAGACATGTGATATCGGAATCACTGTACATCGTGAAATCACATGTCTGTCGCCCTAAATCACGGTGGTATCACGCGAGCATCATGATACAACGGTGATTTCCGTACTACGGTTATTTATCGTTGTACTGTGCAAAATCAGATCACTGTTTACTGCTACCAGCGCCATTGACGACCGATGGTGAACTCACGAAACAATATTTCCTTCTTCAGAGTATCAAATAATAAACAACCTTTGTTTGAAAATTTGAAAAATGCTAACCAGTAGCATAAAACTTAGGGCTGTCCATAAAAGACGTCACGCTTTTTTTTTGACGATTTTTGACTCCCCATCTCCCCTTTGTCACAAATTGTCACAGAAGCAAAGACCCCCTACCCCCCCTATGTAACATGTCACGAATTCAAAATAAATAAAATCTCAAATCTCAATACATAGTCAATATGTATGACAACCCATACAAATATGAGGAAAAAATCGATTTATTACATGCTGTCATTAGATTAAAAAATAATCCTAAAACTACAAAATCATCGGAATTATTTTATTAATATCAATTATATAAATTATCAAAAGTATTTGGTTGGAATTGATGAAACATTTAAATCATCTGTTTTATTCCTCCTAGGGGTACACAGATAATATTATTGTTTTAGGTAAAGAATAATATTTCTTTAGTGTAACATACAGGGCTGAGAAAATAAAGACTAAAACCTCATCACAACGAGATCACTGCCGGTGAATCTTTTCATGATCAGTTGATCAGTGAATTTTAAATCACATCGATCAATATCGGTACTGATATTCCGTCACACAATGGGTAGTGATTTTGAGCTAAAATGATTCTTGATTTATGTAAGTTCAATCATTGGATGATTCGATAAGCTTTGATGTTGTCTGTTGAAACAGAAAGACCAAATTCCACAAAAGGAATGTAATGCCAAGACTTTGCTTTGAAGTTGGTGGAGGAAAATCACATATGATCTAGATAAGACATGACATGATCTACGTCTGAAACCGTTGATCTCCCGCCCTTTTTTAAATGGAGTACAATTGAATAAACTGCATCAGAATCAAATAAGAGCAATTCTTACGATATACTATTCTCAATGCTAGAAAATCAAATTACTGAAAAAATTGTCAGTGTATAACTTAAGTTAAACCGTTTGAAAGCATCTTTTTCTTTTTTACTCATATTAAGAAAAAAAAATTATTTCGCTAATTTACTCGCTCCTCCGTTCACTTTTGCTAATCACAACCGAAATGATTTCCTGCATCATTCATTTCCGAATTTACAAGAAGAAGCTTTTACATCAACAAGTTCACATTTCCCTATAGAATGTAAACGTTTATTGTGGAGATTTTTTCAGGAATTAGGGCGAAGCAGTAATATAATTAGGTATTTCAAAAATGCGCTCATTGAAAATATTGGATGTCACATTCCAAAAACCTCCCCCCCTTCCCCCTGTCACAAAAGGTCACGTTTTATTAAACACCCCCCTCCCCCTTGCGGTGTGACGTCTTTTATGGACAGCCCCTTATACACTTTATCAACGTTGTAGCTTATTTTCAAAAAGCAGTCAAACCAAGAAATGTACATAAATTTGGTGAAGTCTTTAAATACTAGTAAGGAAAAGAATATATTCATATTTGTACATAAAATCAGCACTATTGAGTTATTGTTTTCTGTTCAATAACATGTAAGTTTATTGTCGAAATTGGTTTAGAACACATAACGATTCATATTTTGAATGCACATGTGGTAATAATAAACGATAAATATTCAATACATCAATAAACCAATTGTGTAGTCACAACTTTAAACTCCTCAAAATCCTAATAAAACC
Organism: Malaya genurostris; assembly: GCF_030247185.1. Lineage (NCBI taxonomy): Eukaryota > Metazoa > Arthropoda > Insecta > Diptera > Culicidae > Malaya > Malaya genurostris. The sequence continues at coordinate 132,995,688 of NC_080570.1, forward strand.
ATTATGAGATTATATTCCAGCCTAGTAGATCATTTTTCATAAGCGTTATGAAGTAAAACGAAGCATCAAACCTATGTCAAATCTACTTCGGAATGATTTCAAATTCAAGAAGGTTTTAAAATCAGCTTTATGATAAACGTAATCCTTTTTATGAAAATTTCGTAATAAATAAAATGTTTCGTTGAAAGCATTTTTTTTGAATATGTGTGTGCCATGCCGTTTTTATTGGTTACATAAAAAGAATATCTTAGATTTATTTACTATTTTGAGGCTCAATGTTAAAAGTTTATGCGCTCTTATTTTTATTGTGAATATGCGGGTAAAAAAGGAATTATTACTGAACAACTTGAAATTTTTGCGGATTTTGCAAAAGTCGGCATGATTTACAAACAAAATTCTGTGATTAATCACATTTTCGGTACAAATCAGGTTCGTTGCATAAAAAATAGTGCTAGTGTTCCGAAAATTAGTTCTGAAAGTCTGTCATACTTCCTTCATTTTCTATTTTTATATGGTTTTACTGTAGAACATCAAAAGTGTTAATGTTTTTCTTTGTGACAGTACGTCATATAGTTGCAGATTGCAGAAGCCAGTTGAACCATTCATGTTGGTTGAAAACAACATTTTATTGTTCTAATTCAACTTAAAAATTAGTTGAATGAAAATGGAGTGTGCCTTTGCTAAGAAATGACAGCACGTTTAATTGGTGAATTTAACTAAAAAATAGCCATTTCAGCAAATATTTTATTATTACTAAGGGAATGAGAATTAAAAAATCTAAATCAGCAAAAGTAAGATTTTTTTAGCTGTCTCAAAAAATAACTAACTAAAATCAGAAAATCAACTAATTTTTTCGCCAAAGAGCTTTCGATCATTCCGTGCATACATTTTCATGGACACAACTCATAAAAAGGTAATATGCACATAGTTAGAATAAGCGGCAATAGTAAAATGATTCTATCGCAATTATCAACTGCCCGTATAGAATCGGATCGCGAAACGAGAATAAGCGACCGTTTGTTGCTTCAGACGCGTCATCGAGAGAAATTCGCTCTCGCACTGCCAGTTTTTTGTTGGTACGATGATATCCGTCTCTCTTTGATGGCACTGATTGAATCGTGTGAAGAGTTGCAAGAGAGTGTTCTTTGATACGATAAAAGTCATCCTTGAACGCAGTACACTTTGTACAGTCATCAGCAGGCGCCAAATTTCCTTTTCTATTGTTCGCCTGGCAAAGATATTGGACATGGTACCTGAATTTCTCAATAAATGATTAACTCAATTACTATGGTCACTATTTCATCCTTTCTTATGAAGCAATATTTTAATCGAGGCATCAGTTATATTAAGAAAGTTGAAACTCCGATGGAAGTATCATGGTGACAAAACAAGGAACGGGTATAGCGTGATGGGCAAGTCGATGCCTTTCACGCAGCCCGCCTGGGCCTAATTCCCAACCCCGCACATAAGGTCAGGCAATTTAATCTGACTTTTAATCAAACATCTGCGATTGAAAAGCTAGTCTTTCAACAATGACTCATTTACTAATATTCACAGTTGAATCTTTTTTCAATTACGCCACACGAAAAACGAATTTCAAACGAAAACTTAAACTCTGATCTTTCACGTAAATTTCATCTTTCTCACTAATACGTGAGTTAGAATTATTTGCAGAAGCTCTAACGAGAGTCAATCCGTACATTTACGATTTTTTTTCCTCCGGCAAGACCTTCGCGGAACACATTTTTTTTTAAACGGACGAACAATAAGACGAACGGACCAAGCCAGACAGCCACCGATTTTTTGGACCGGGTCTGTGTTTCGCGGAAGAGCCAAGCGGTTCTCGCGTCGACGAACGTTGAACGAACAGCAATTTTCTCATCAGCTACAATTTAACAATCATAAGTGGCAGCAAGATATCCAGACCCACACTCATCCGTCGGTCGGTCGGTCGCCCTCTCGAAGAGGATGAGGCAACTCTTGCCCGCAGACACTATCGTGCGGTTTGCGGTGGAAACTCAAAGAACGACAGGTAATTTTCTCATCAAACTGGTGTAGATGATCCCCTCCCCCCTTATCATTCTTTCTCTCCCTCTCTCACTGTTTCGTCTTCGAACCCCACCAATTAGGTTCTCTGATTTCAGCTGGTAGGAATTTGGCTGAAAAGTCACAAGAGATACTTACACTTTTGTTTTATACTGTTCATTGAGCTACACATGCTGACGATCTCGAGCGTTCGATAGTTTCGGAAGAGAGCCCCGACGCACAGTCCAATGATGATCCCGAACAGTCCGTACAGAATCTTCTTCCGCTGTGACATAATTCTAATAAGTCTTCTAAATTTCAGCTTAACCGTAAGATCGCACTTTCACTCTAGTTCACTGCCACACTACACTTATTAGTAACTCACTAATCCAAAACTAGGCAATGAATAAAATCCTCGCTTCATCGATCCGATCGGTTCGGGACCACCGAGAGCACCTCCGTTGGATGGATCGGATCGGATCCGGATAATCTCCTTGCGGTAAAAGGTCTTCAACGGGCGCACCAACAGGCAGTAGTAGTTCCATTTGTTGTCGACTAGCAGAAGATTCCAGCGTCCAAACGGCAGTGCGGAAGATGCTAGAGCTGCTGGAAGCGACACCGAGGCTATTCGCTGATCGATGCGCAGTATCATGTTAGATCTGGAAGGGCAGAGAAAAAAACGAGTGTTTTACCTCTTAATTGGGATTGACTTAAAACAATCACATCAGCACACACAAAAAAAAACGCTAATCGTGAGAGATATTTATACCTCTAGACCTTGAGTTGACCTGAATCGGTGATATCTGGCATCAATCACAGCACCTTGCGCCCCTGGTATTACCGGTGACTGTAATTGTTTTGCTTTGCACTTTTTTTTGCTTTCCATAATTATTTCTTGCCTCACACTTCCTCTCAATCATTGAATCAGGCAAGGATTGCATTCTCTAAGATCTGATAGCGGTGGGTAAATCAAGCAAACCAATTGGACTTTCACGAGCGAAGTAGATGTCATTTGAATTTTGCAATACACGGTTATTTGCTGCTAGTCAGTTTCAAAAAAAAATGAATTTGTTTTTAAATTCAGTTCACTTCAATTCAAACAGACATCCTAAAAATACTGGAACAATTGCATGGTATCATGTTCATAATTTAAATGTGGTTTACCGAAGTTTAAATGAAGGCCTATTTCGCACAACTGACTAATGAAGAATAAGCGTGTAAGTCAGTAGTGCTCACAGAATTTCTATCGAATTTCCAACTGAAAAGAATAACTCAAATTTACCAACACTCAATAAAAAACCCTTCTACAGGAAGTATAAAATATAACAAAACCATACAAACCGACGGGTGTCTGTACTAAGCCGCGAAGCAAATTGACGACACTCGACCTTCGCCAAAACAAAAAATGGCAATCGTTATTTTTACTTATTTCACCTAATTTTGTCGGTCTGTCGGTCGGTTCGTTCTCAGGCTCAATGAACTTCTCTAATTTCCTCCCTCTCTGTCCTATGTTCGTTGCTATATCAGTCCATCTATCGTTATCTCTTTCCCGCGCTAACTGTAGACTCTGACACAACTGATCAAGTTTTTCTTTTAAATTCGTCAGCACGTTCGTCATTGCATACATACATACATACATTTAAGCTGGCAGCCAAACTAAAAAAATGTGCTTTTTTTCGCGAACCTACGTTGTGCTAACGTAGAACTAAATTCGACAATCACTGACAGCTGGCGTAACGATTCCATTTCCGGTGGGTGTGGAAATTCAATCATACATTTGTTCATGTTCATTTATTGGGCCTTTCTTTCGTAGCCGCCCGACGCCGTAATGAATGGCTAAACACACAAAGCGATTGCCGTCTGCGATTGGCATTGGCGTGGTCAGGCACCGTTTCAAGCGGATTCTTTCATAAATTTTGAATTTATGTATTTTTCCAGATGAATCTAATTCTATTAGCATACATGGGAGATCTATTTCATTTCAGCATTAATACAAAATGCTGAACTAAAAATTGTGATATAAACTTAGTTTTTGCCTTTCTCATATAGAAAGGTTATGCAATCACTGTCAAAACCGACTTTTGAATCGAGGCCCGGAGAGCCGAGTGTCATATACCATTCGACTCAGTTTGTCGAGATCACAAAATGTCTGTCTCTGTATGTGTGTGTGTGTGTGTGTGTATGTGTGTGACAAATAATGTCACTGAAAGGTCTTGAGGTCCCATACAAAGTTCCTGAGTTTCATATGGATCCGACTTCCAGTTCCGGAATTATAGGGTGATATGCACCAAAAAAAGGAAAAAAAATAGTCACACACGTTTCTCAACGATGGCTGAACCGATTTTCACAAACTTAGATTAAAAGAAAGGGTTTTACGATCTTATACAATTTTCCTAAGTTTCATTTGGATCTGACTTCCGGTTCCGGAATTACAAGGAAATATGTGAAAATTTATGAAAAAATATGCAAGCAATTTTCTCAGAAATTTCTTAACCAATTTTCACAAACTAAGAAGCAAATAAAAGGTCTTGAAATTCTTTACAAAGTCCCCGAAAAGTTGATCCAGGTCCGACTTCCGGTTCCGGTATTACAGTGCGATTAGTGAAAATTTTCAATTTCATGAGTATTTTTCACTAGCGATGGCGAAACGAGGTGCACATTTTTATAAAACGTACTGCTAAATTGATCTAGTTGACAGATCTGATTAGTTAGTGATTATATAAAGCTACTTTGAGACTACTAGTCCCCGGTTTCTGCTTCCGAAAGCACCGGTAATAGTGAAGAAAATCTCCAAAAACGGAGCTCCCGTCGATTTCTCAGCAACGGTTGAGTCGTTTTTCACGAGTCATTATTCAACTTAAGGTTCTCATTGCCTTTAAATATCCTGTGCAATTTCATCCTGATCCGACTTCCGGTTCCGAAGTTATAGGGCGAGGAGTGTCATAACATTCAAATTCAAAATGACGATGCAGGGGAACGGGTATAGCGTTATGGGTAAGTCGATGCCTTTCACGCTGCCCACCTGGGTTCGATTCCCAACCCCGCGCACATAGGGTCAGAAAACTTTTCTGGGCCGAAGAGGTGAATGACAACAATGTTAAAATCTCTATAACCGATAAAAATGACGATGCAAAACTGGTAAAAATTGAAAGGAACGCACAAATAATATATTTGTTATTTTTATCAAAACATTGATTGAACCAAACCAGTTCACTGAGAAAAATGAATTATCATGTTTTCTTGTTTTATTTGCTATATCAAACCAGATTTTTCTTTGTCACTATTTCAATAAAAAAAAATCGTTGTGTGAAATCCAAATTTGATTATTTTTACAAGTTTAAACTGTTGTAAGATTGTGTCTAACATCACTTTTATTTCTAGAACATTGTATCACTGACAGGAAGAAACTCAAGTAAATTGAAAAATTCGTCAAAAATTATTCTAAATACATGGAATATGTCAAAACAATCACCATAACGTTTTTTCGTGGTGACCACGCTGATTGGATTGTTCAATAGAAGTGTACCAGTTTTGCCTTTCGCTATAGAAAGGTATTGGAATTGCTAGAAAAATCGGCTTTCGAACGGAGCATCGGAGATCCATAGTGTTATATACCATTTGATTCAATTTATCTTACAGATGGCTAAACCGATTTTGACAAGCTTAAACTCGTTTGAAACCTACTATTGGGCAATTGATCAAGTTCGAAAATCAATTAGCTGTGACTTCTGGTTCCGGAGATATGATAGTATAAGTGACACAACCGACAAAACACATTGTTTTTTCACCGCTCAATTTTCTTAGAGGTGGCTGGTCCGATTTTAACAAGCCTAGGATTATTTGTAAGTTTCTATTTAATTGTGGATAAAGTTCGAAAAAGAAATTGTTGTCACTTCTGGCTCTGAAGAAAAAATAGTATAAGAGACGTAACCGACATCGTTCATCGGCTGAATTTTCTCGCAGATGATTCAACGAATTTCGATAAACTAATTTGAAAGTAAACAATTTCAATCAAATTTCGAAGGGACATGGTGAATATTTCCGGTTCGTGAGCTTACGTAACCGACAAATCCCAGTGTTTTTCAATGCAATAAAATTTTTCGGAGATGAAAGAATCGATTTCGAAAGACTCAGACTCGTTTGAAAATTGTGTGGATTAAAAAGGCTGTAAAATCTTTACTAAAATGTTCTTTTTCAGGACCATTACTTGAATGTTGTCCTACGACTACCTCGTGGTTATATATATTCGATTTTTACTCCCGTTTTACCTTTTTTTATATATATAAAAAATAGGTATAGAATTCGCTCAAACTTTCGAAAAATTTTCCGAGGCCCGGAGGGCCGAATGTCATATACCAATCGATTCAGCTCGACGAACTGAGCAAATGTCTGTGTGTGTGTGTATGTGTGTGTGTCTGTATGTGTGTTGTCAACTAAGAGGTCGAGATCTCAGAGATGGCTGGACCGATTTTGATCAAACTAGTCGCAAATGAAAGGTCTCCCCGTCACCCAGAACGCTATTGAATGGTTTTGAGATCGGATGTTTACTTTTTGAGTTATTCGAAGTTTTATGTCAAAATTTTCAGTTTTTTGACAGTATCTGTCACAATTGACCTTGAAAACAGAATATGTTTTCAGACTTAGATTCCGCACGGTAATACCTATCCAACAAGCCATAGATTGTTAAAATCCGTCCATTTTTAACGGAGATATCGAATTTTTTGTGTAAGCGATTTTTCCCCCATATTCCAGCAGTAGAAGTTCTGAGCGCTGTATGGCAAAGAAAGGCTTGGGAGCAACGTAAAACACGATTTTTTATACTGTTACATACAATAGTTTCTAAGTACCAAAAAGACTGTGAACAGCATTATTTTTCATGACATTTTGCCTCGGACCAATTTTAGCACGGTTCGTTTTTGGCAACATAATCGTTCGAATATGACATATTGGAAAGATGGCAGTACTTCCGAATTCTGAACAATTTCATAATTATATTGATTTAAACTGCAATAAAAGCTGGAAGAACAAAACACCCATATACCATTTGAATCAGTTCGTCGAGATCAGCAAATGCGTATGTGACAAATAATTTCACTCAATTTTTTACCTTATTTTCGAAGATGACTCAACCGTTTTCTACAAACTCAGATTCATATGAAAATTCGTATGCTCCTAAACATGGTTCCTAAATTATGTTTGGATCCGACTTCTGGTTCCGGAACTACAGGATGATATGTGAAACGAAATTAAAATTGTGTAACTTATTTTCCTCGTAGATGGCTGAACCGATCTAAGATTCAAATGATATCTAAGAATCATCTAAGATTTGCTGATTTGAATAGTCGACAACCAAATAAACTTATTTCAGTTTTAGTGGTATTCAGTTTTCGATTCGGAAGGCACCCAACAATTTAACTCGTACTACGATTTCTCAAAGATGTCTATACTGATTTTTAAACATATTGAAACAAATGTAAACTAATCAGGTGAATTTGTCTGACTTCGGCTAAACCGATTTTCGAATTCCGGCTCCAGTATCGAATCGTTTCTCAAAGCTCAATCGTTTTCTCAAATAAAGCCAAATCGAATTTCAGAAAAAAATTCAAATTAAAATAAACTTATAGTCCCACACAAAATTAATTTTATTCAATGCTGACTTCCGATTCTGGAATTACAGGAGGATAAATTTTTAAAATTCAAACCGATATAGAAGATGATAATCCCGAAAAGCTTGAAAGTTGGACTCAAAACTATTGCAATTTATTCGTCATATGGCCATACGAATCGGTTTGGTTTATGCTGGTTCCTGAATACCGGCTCTGGAAGTACCTTAAATTACCGTAAATTCTAAAGTGGAACTCACTTCGACATATCATGAAAAGTTTAATCGATTGTAACCATTTTAGATAGAGTAATGAGTGATTAAAATGTCAAATTGCAGCTTAAAACGACGGTCATTAAAATAATGTCATGAAAACCGAAGAATATTCATGAAAAAAACACATGCGGATTGATAAAAAAAAGGTATCATCTCACTGGTAGGTGGATAAAGCACGTTTTTTATACCGAAATTCTAAATTCAAATATTTCTTATCAGAAAAAAACTAGGAAAACAAGCAATTTTTTCTAGTCTCGTAGATGAGTTTGAAAATCAGTTATCATTGTTCAGTTCTATGCCTGCCAACCCTCTAACACCGGTATGTTAGTACCAGCTATTCGAAAGTATACTGATTACCTTATTTACGCATTTATGGTTCCAATCACTATGATTTTTTTACGCCGTTCAAAACATTTCATGTTCTATTTTGGGTAAACTGACAACTCGCATAAACGAATACTATTAAAAAAACTGTACAAGATATCGTCAAATGTTCAAGAATATGGGTTGGATCATACATGAAATAGTTTATTACGCTGATCAAATGGTACTTTTACATGCTGGAAGTTATCGTGAAAGAACTAGGATTTCCTCATGCACGAGCTGACAGAGCCATAAAAGGATGTTGTCAATGATTTATTCGGGAATAGTGAGAGCTCGATATCTTGTCTCTGCTTTTAATCAATGCCCTATGAAAGGCAGATGGTTTCTTATAAAATTTAACACTTGCACTGGAGGATTTCTAGTAAGCAAACTTAAAAATTTTACTTGGCATCTCTGCCAAAAGTTGGTCAGTTATTTTTACCCCTTCACTGTCTATTTTACTGAAGTTTACAGCATTTTAATATCAAACATAAGAGCAAATAGAAAAATGAATCGTCTGGTGTACTAAAGGCAATTACAGATTTAAAAGGTAATGTTCTCTAATGACAAGAATTATTTGTTTCTTCACTAAAAGCTTCAACAAGTATGTATCTGTCAAAGACGACTGAATTTCTTGAGTAGACGATTTACAATTTTTTATAGTAGTTTATATTTATAGTTAATATTAATAATATTTCGAGTGAAGCGCAAGGTTTTGAAGATAAATACGTCGATTAATACAAAGTATCGTTGTTTAATTATTCTTATTATAAAAACATTGTCATTTAACGGTCAATTTAAGAAAAAATATTTTTCTGGTTTGTGGTCTCGAAGGGGTTAAATCAATACGAATGACAGTTTCGCTATCTTTGCGGCATTTTGTCGCTGTCTGGTCGCATCGCATTCTTTGTTGACCGCCAGTGAAAATTACAATACAAAGCGACTGCGAAAAAAGGAAAAGTTTCTCGAATTACTGAAAGTGAATCGAAGGCCAAACATTATTTTTCAAAACTTCTTTACTATTACACAATGGATAACTGAAAGAAATTTTGCACAGATCAAAATTTAAAACAGAAATAAAACAAACATAAACAGTGATGTCTGATTTTTCGTATTAATCGATTATTAGGTTTTCAATTGATAAAAAAAGAGTCGATTAGTGTAATCGATTACTATTAAGCATTAATCGATTAATGCAATTAATCGATCAAATTATTCTATACAGAATCAAAGCTGCCATTATTGTATCAAACAGCAAGCAAAAATATGAGAAAATGTGGTTAAAATGTCTTGAAAATTGTCAGTTTCTCAGAATATTCAATAAAATCTATGATCAAACGGATGGAAACATTTATGAACATTGTAACCGTGGCAGAATGGACCATGAATCATTATTTAAATTGAAATTCGCATTTCCTTGAATTATGACAGATGAAACTGCAACTCTCATCATAGCAAAATTTAGCCTTAGGGTGAAGCCAGAGAGAAAGCGACACACGACGCGAAACGAAGCGATGCGAAACTTGACAGATCGCACGGAGTTGCGCAGCAGAGCTCCGTCCATTAAAGTTCAGCAGAAAAATGACATGTATGTCAGAGTGAGTGCGATGCGATCGGCAGTATTCGCCACAACGCATCTTGTTCACTCTGACATACTTGTCATTTTTCTGCTGAACTTGAATGGACGGAGCTCTGCTGCGCAACTCCGTGCGATCTGTCAAGTTTCGCATCGCTTCGGTTCGCGTCGCTTTCTCTCTGGTTTCACCATTAGGGTGCAAACAGAGTGAGCGCGAGAGGCTGAATCGATCTTGATGCTGGCCAAAAAAGGAAACGTACTTACAGCAAAACATAGGGACCCTGTCAGAGTGAAAGCTGAGCCGATTTCTCATTTGTACAATGAAAGAGTCCTTTTGATTTGCTGCTAGTATCATTCCCACTTTTGATTTGTCAATGTAAGTCACCAGCTCGGCTCAGCTTCTCGCGCCCACTCTGTCTACAGTCTGAAGCTAAACGTTATCTACAAACTGATATGAATCTCGAATAATTGATTTCTATTAATCGATTAGCTCGATTAGTGGTGTTGCCGTTAATCGATTACAAATACTCGATTACTTTAGCCTTTTAATCGATTATTTTGATAAATCGAATCAAAAAATACATCACTAAACATAAATACAGGATTTTCATGAAACATTAAAAAAGATGGGAGCTACGAATTCGTTAGAAATGTCATGTAACATAGACATCGAATTTTGTAAAGCCTTCAAAATGGTAAAATTATGGTGGTAAAAGTCGAATTTGAAGATATCGATTGTTGATCGATGGTAGAACACGCATTTGTTTTCCGATACAAATTGCCGAATATAAAAAAAAATCTTTCTAGAACGGAATGTTTGTTTTGGTATGAGATCCGACTGGCAACATGATTGCGCTTTTTGTGAAAACCAAACGGACCCGTACAGACCAAACAAATTCGTAAAGTCTAAAAAGAATAGTGCACAACGACGGGATCCCAATTAGAAATTTTTAAATTATATAATATTATTAAATTACACAATTCATAATGCACAGAAGTCTGGCTTCCCAATAGGGGTAGAATGCACCCCTAAGGAAATATAGCTATATCTTAACTATAGAGAATAACACGGAAGAGTTTCATGCATGACTATCTTCCGTAATCATTACTCCTCAAAATTACGTACAAATACTCGCTAAATGCATTGAAAAATACATGAAATATCTTATTTTCCAAAACCCTTAAAAATTGTCTATTTCAATATGCGGGGCATGACGCCCGATCGTGGAAAACATGAAAAATATACATTATAAATTACGCAAAGTGACGATTATCTGAACATAGAGTCAGGATGATCTTAAACAACGGATTAAAGCTCATGACAACCACGGGGCAATATGCACCCTCATAAAGCTTCTTCTTCTTATTTTAAGAATACTTTAGACTTTTCGTTGACAAAATATTTGCCAGGTGGAAGATTGTTCACTATTATTCATTAAATTGATAACTTATGGATATTTTTTGTAAGCAAATTCTTGAGCATTTTCCCTTACACAATTCGGGTCGTTTTGCCCCCAAAAATATGAGACGATATATTTGACGATTTTTCTATAAAATTGCAAATACATCGTCTGTATTAAAACCAGTGCGGTAAAATTTTTCCAAGAATATGAATCAAATATACCACAGAATGTCACAGAAAAATTAATAATCGAGTTTTTGTTTGTTGGTATTGGATTCGTGGTGAGGAAATATAAAAAAAAAAAATTCTCAAATTCTCAAGCAAAATCAGATGTTCAGTTCTAAGCTCACCACTTGGGCAGCGCAGCAATCGCAGAATAATTGGTTAAAATCATCAACACGCCGATTGTAGCGCTGCCCAAGCGGCAAACTTAGAACTAAACAATGCAGTTGGATTAGGGATGTCGGATTATTCGAAGTACTCGATTGTTCAATAATCGCGTAAAATTTTCCAACTAATCGATCAAATTATCGATTATCAAGGTCATTAATCGATTACTCGAATAAATATTCGATTATTATTATTGGATTTTTCGAATCATTCGATTAGTTTAATAATCGAATATTAGTTTCAAACTATTCCAATGAATATCATTCACTAATCGATCCCCATTTCTTCCGATCCTTAGGCTGGATTTCGAAACTAGTACATCGGTTTTGGAAAATTTGTTAGTTTTTTTTTAATTTTTCTCTCAACAATCGAGTTGAAACTATATGAAAAACTTATAAAAGTCTAGTCTAAAACTGATTAGCTTGTGTATCATTGATTCTGCAGATATAATTCTTACCAAAGACGTCAGTAATGTTTACTGAAATCTGAAATTTTCAAAATTTTACTGAATTGCAAAGTTTGCAGTTCATGTCAGTAAAATAAAAGGGGCTGTCCATAAAAGAAGTCACGCCGCAAGGGGAGGGGGGTGTTTCAGAAAACGTGACCTTTTGTGACAGGGGGTAGGGTTGTTGGAATGTGACGTCCAATATTTTCAATGAACGCATTTTTGAAATACCTATTACTGCTTTACCCTATTTCCTGAAAAAAGTCTCCACAATAAACGTTTGCATTCTAAAGAAAAAGTGTATTTGTTGATGTAAAAGCTTCTTCTTCTAATTTCCGGAATGAATGATGCAGGAAATCATTTCTGTTGTGATCAGCCAAAGTGCACGAAGGGGCGAGTAAATTAGCAAAATTAATAAATTTGCCTAATATGAGTAAAAAATAGATGCCTCCAAACGGTTTAACTTAGGTTATGCACTGACAATTTTAGTCAATGTATATGAGTATATGGGTGCACCAATCGCTTGGAAATTTGGATTTTTTAACTTTCGGAAATCTAATGATAGGTAGTAAGCGGATGTGGATTATGAACCACACAAAGAATGAAAGAATTTCAAGAAGTTTGTTTGGTCGGTCGCATCGAAATTTCATGCTTCTTGGTGTATTTATAATTCATTCAGGCGGAGTAATATTAATGAAACCAGCAAATAACATTAACATATATGCTGTGATTATCAATAATTATAATGATAAGAAAAACATGTTCAATCATAAAGATCATGTCATGTCTTATCTTGATCATATATGGTTTTCCTCCACCAAGATCAAAGATGATCATTCAATGATTGAACTTACATGAATCAAGAATCATTTAAGCTCAAAATCACTACCGATTTTGTGTGACGGAAGATCAGTACCGATTTTGATCGATGTGATTTAAAGATCACTGGTCAACTGATCTTCAAAAGATCAGATCAGAAGTGATCTTTATTGGGAAAGATCACAAGCAATTTTCTTCGGCAGTGATCTCGATTTGATGAGGTTTTGATCTTTATTTTTTCAGCCCTGTATGCTACACTAAGGAAATATTATTTCTTAGCAAAAAAAATAATATAACATCTGTGTACCCCTAGGAGGATTAAAACAGATGATTTAAATGTTTCATAAATTCCAATCAAATACATTTTGTTAAATTTTATAATTAATATTAATAAAATAATTTCGATGGCTTTGTAGTTTTAGTGATATTTTTTAATCTAATGGCAGCATGTAATAAATAGAATTTCCCCTCATATTTGTATGGTTCGTCATACATATTGAGTATGTATTAAGATGAATTTTATTTATTTTGAATTCATGACATGTGATAGGGGAGATGGGGGGTCTTTGCTTCTGTGACAATTTGTGACAAAGGGGGGGTGGGGAGTCAAAAATTGCCAAAAAAAAGCGTGACATATTTTATGGACAGCCTCACAGCTTATTTTTCGTAATAATAAAAATGATTACTGAATAACGAAAGCAAAATTTGATGTGTACACAAATTCATTACTGTCAGCACTGGTATTTCTTATATCCTATATTGAATTTGATTTGATTTTTAATGTTTCGCTGAGCAAGTATTCTTCTCATGCGAAAATTCAAAACACTATTAATTAAACAGTCGAGTTCGGTGTTATTTGTTTTGTCCGAGTTTTATCACGAATTAATGCAATTTTGAACACAGAATTGATAACTTCCTGTTTACCTAATTACTGTCTCATTTCATGCATAACAAATATCAATATTTAACCTCCATAAAAGCGGTGCCTTACTTCGCCACTGCACGGAAGAAGAATTCGGTGTTGAGTCATATCACGCGGTCGGATAGCAATTCTCGCAGTTCAATGGTTCAGCAGCAGCAGCAGTTTGCTTCTTACTTCAAAGCGTGCCCGATGTGAAAAACTGGTAAAACAAACAACACTCGGCATGAGTAATTTTTTTTTCTGGAGAGGCCACTACGGTGTTTATGACATAACTCAACAAATGAAGTACTAATTGCATTGACTGACTGAACGATTCTGGCGAATGTGGCCCTGTTTACGTTTCACACAAGGTTGCTTGATTTCCGTTAGCCGAAATCCACTGGACTTACCATATCTGGGTACGTTTTATTGCTTCATATCGATTCCGCACGCACTGCTTCAAGGAATTTTACTAATCCTGGCTACTAAACTGAGGATAATCTCAGGGACGCACAACCGTCTAAACCACGACTTATCAGTCCTAATCTGACTGAACCCGAACGGAAAACAACACAATCACTAACGACAACCGATCGCCATTAATGGCACACATTTGTCAAACAACCACGCGAATCAATTCTAGGAATGGCACCGATGCACTGCCGATCACCCGCCACTGAAGGTGCCTTCGCGCGATAATAATTTCTCTGATTTTGCAGTTTTTGTCCACCTTCATGACCGACCAGCGTAAGCTTGTTAGTCAGTAACCGACCGCACGTTGCCAGCCCGCCATACCTTGACATTCACCGGCGATAATGTTTTCTATTTCGCTAATTAATCAAATAATTAGAGCCACAAACGACCGAACAGGCGATATTGCACCGCGAAAAGATTGGCGAATCAATAGTGGCTGTGGCGCGTCGTGGAAAATGTGCGCCGCCCGGGAATGCGAGCACCTACTAACTATTGGAGCGAATACAAGACGCGCTTCGACGAGCGACGAGCTGTGCTTCATTTTCGGCAAACCCGTTATCATATTTTTGGGAAACCTCGCCTGTTACCCGTCCCGTCCCCCCACCTTCCGTGTTCGTTTGCGCTGTTGTGTTCCCTCTGACGTATCAATTCCTACTATCGGGAGACCTAGCTGATAGCAACGAAATCGACGCCACTCAAATGATAAGAGAGACTGACCTGGAATGAGGTGACGGGAATGTTCAGGGTTGTAGGCTTATTTTTGTGCATAGTTCAATGAAACTCGATTCAGGTTACTGGCAGAGGGGCGCGGTGTTCCACTTTGGGAATTTATAGAAGGACGGCTCATAAAATTTGATCCGATTGGAAAAATATCGCTTGAAACATTTTCGTTTTGATGAACCAATCACGAAGTGTTTAGTGAATTATTATTCTTGACTAGAGAACTACTTTTCTGTTAATTAACTAAAATTTGGCACTCCTTCAGAGATAAAGTGTAACTTCTGAATTCGATAGTAAAACCGCAACTAACCTTTCCACTAAAAATGGTGATATTTACATCGTGCAATCATACGATTAAAAAAATCTCTCAAACTACTGATCTGAGCGTGAATAGTGAAATGTTATGAACAAGAACTAATAACTTCCTATCTTTATTTCGTAAGAAATGCGTCTTTATTTCGACTTTCGTAAAAGTTTTAATCTTAGATAAAAGGTTGATCAAAAGCACTGTTGTGAACATTGTGACTAGATTAGGTATTTAAGCGAACTATTTCTTACTTTTGACGTAGGACTACGTCTTTGTTTCCAGACGAAGAAATGTATCGTGCAAACAGTAGGTTTAATGGTTACTGTTTGATCAATTTTTTACCATATTTTCATTGCACTTATTGCTTGGAAATACACTATTCATACTTTGGTAATTAGTGGTCGAAACCTCAATTAATAACAAACAATGTTTAATTGTCTGCTATGTTTCGATCCATTATCATGGCTTTCCCTAACATGGGCGGTGATTCGATATAAATAAGTTCACTTTGCATTTCGCATTGCATGGGTAGTATTATTTAAAACTGATTCTCTTCATACAACCGGAATTAGTATTGAATCGATTTGTTCTCTGTGCGGTTCGTTGACGCATTAGTTTATTGTACACATCAGTAAGTAGATCACGGCAATCATTTTCATTGGAATTTTTAATGATTTTTTGAATTTGATAAAAATGCCTGACGACCATAATCAGCACCTCTCACCAACAAACTAAACGCTCCTTTTCGGGGCATTTAGAATTCTCAAACAATAATATTGAAAAGTATATTTTGAAGAGATAAAAATGAGTACACTAAGGTCTTTTTTTATGCGGTTTTTTATGCGACTTTTTTATGCGAATTTTCAGAGTTATGCGGTTTTTTTTATGCGGTACGTAAACTCGCATAAAAAAAAGACTTCAGTGTATATGTGAACCGTGAAATAGCTGCTACCTGAATACTCAGAACAAAAATAAACTGTAAAATTAAACAATATATGCGTAGTTCTACGTCAACTTTTCGAACAACCAGCTATCCCTTGTAGTTTTTAACTTGCCCGGCAAACGAAAAAGTTTTTTCAAAGATTATCGGTATATTTTCATTGCTTGGGAACAAGAATTTTTTATTTCACTCAAAGCAACAGTATATCAAGTTCTTTCGGTTTTAACATAGAACTACATCTTGGTTCTATTAATACACGTGTGAAAACTAAAAATACTGAAAATAAAAACCTATAAATAACTGTTTCTGGGTTTCGAACATATACAGCTCGACCATCTTTAATAAATTCAACTAAGGAGTGTATCGATAAGTAGTTAGCAACGTTCAAACAGTTATTACTCTGAAATGGCTTAATTTTTTGCAGCGTGTTTTGCGGTGACATGTTTGTTTACATGTCAATAACAGCTGCGCAATCGATTGGTTTCGGTACGGTTTACCGTTTCAATGATGAGTCGAATTGATCCGGAAACGCGAAAGAAAATTCTGCACACTTGGTGCTCAGAAAGTGGTGTCACGTACAACGAAATTGCAAAACGGGTTAAAGTGCACCACACCGGTGTCAAAAATATTATCGTGAAGTTCGGTACGACCCTTTCCATGAAGGACTTGCCCCGATCCGGTAGGAAAACAGATCCCAGCCAGCCCGGCCGGGACTTAAAAGTGGTTGAGTACATCAAGAAAAACCCATCGGCCTCGACGCGGGATTTAGCCAAGTAGTTCAACACCAGCATCGGGATGATTCAACGGATCAAAGTTCGGAACTCCCTGAAAACGTACAGGAAACAGAAGGTGCCGAAAAAGTCCCTGGTACAGCAAGTTTAGGCCAAAACAAGACCGCGAAAACTGTATAACTGGATTCAACAGAATAAAGACGGATGCATTGACGACGAAACCTACGCCAAGGAAGACTCTCGAGCGCTGCCCGGACCGCAATATTATACGAAATCGGTGTACCAGGCCTGGACGACACTGACACCACGGTGGCGATGGAAAAGTTTGGCCAGAAGGTGTTAGTCTGGCAAGCAATTTGTACCTGTGGTTTGCGGTCGTCGATTTTCTTCACGAAGGGCACAATTAACGGCAAGGTGTACGAAGAAGAATGTTTGAAGAAGAGAATGCTGCCACTGTACAGAAAGCATAAGGCTCCTTCTCTCCTCTGGCCGGATTTGGCTTTTCAAAAAATAATGTACAATTCGTGGAAAAGGACATGAACCCACCGAACTGCCCGGATCTTCGGCCAATTGAAAGGTATTAGGCAATTGTCAAGCGGCACTTTCGGAAGGAAGGTACAGTGTCCCAAAACATGTAGGAGTTAAAAAAACTGGACAGCTGAAATAATAAAAAATAGTAAAATAAAAATATGCATGCTTAATTACCATACATAGTTAGTGTCTGTTTTACTAGCAAACTAGACAGATAAGCCCACCGCACTCAACCACTGAAAATATTCCATATTTTTATGCATCGGTTTTGTGCGACACGCTTTGTGCGACGATTCGTTCAATTCATGCAGTTGGAATCTCGTGTGCTTTATTTTGACTCTGAATTTCACCTTATTGCTCGTTCATACCAAACATTTTAAGAAAACTTCAATTTTCAGTTTGCTGCGGTTATTTTCATACCACTGAAAATTTTATCATAAATTGTTGACCATATTTCTGGTGATATAGAGAAAAAATTATGTTGCTGCCTTAAATACAACAAGAAATATTTGTGATTAAGTCTATCCATTCTTGTTCACTGTAGTTCTTCAGGAATCAGGATCAGACCATGTACCAGAGTTTGCACTGATTCGGGCAGAGTAAGATAACACGTTGCTAAACGCTGTGCAATGCCTCGCTTTGCTTTAAATAAAGATTTTTTGTCCGACTCGTAGGAAACACAATAATGCTCGGTAATGAAAATAATAATATTCTATTGAAGTGCAAAGGAGAGCACTATGAAATTCTACGAAACTTCTTGTTTTTAATACGAATCGAAACACCTCACGTGCGATTGAAAATTTAAACGATGACGCACTAATCGTTAAGATTACTGTCTTTGCAAATCATCAGTTTAGTGCAAATCTAGAATAATTTCATTAGCTTCTTAAGCTTTTCGCTGTGCGAAATTCGTTCGAGAAAAATGTTCCCAACAGTGTTTAACATCGTAGAGAGTTCCACAATTTGGCTCTTCTGAATGCCAGTCATTGATCCCGTGCAGCATTTTGATCATTTCTTTCAATGAAGTATGCAAATCCAAAATGAAATTATCGACATTCTATATTTTACTCTTTTTTAATGTGAAAAAGCTACCAAAAACCAAAATCGTTTTAGTTTAAAATTAGTCGGCAGTGCGAACAGACGTGTTGGGTTTTTTTTCGCAAAGCTAGCTTCGCTTCAAACAAAAGTGATTGCATCATCCAGCGTCTGGTCGTTTGCATTGGAGGAAAAGAAAACGAAAAGTGGACAACGATGGGGAACATTTTACATAATCAGCCGTTCTAATGGCTCTGAATGTTATTTAAAGAACTATTAATATTACTTTCCTTGCAAACGGTATATCAATATGAATTCCGCGTTTACATTATTCAGCTGTTGGTCGTTTGCATGAGGGTAACAGAAAAAATACATTTAATCGACCCGCAAAATGAAAAATGATAATCCGAAATGAAGTAATAAACCTTAAAATACTATACGTTGTTATTTTTGTAGCCGTTAGAATCGTTCTTTTGAGCTTTTGATCTACTATTTTCATTATTCGTTCCGTTTGCAGTGCGTCTTTCGCTTCAAACAAGTGCGGATAATTCATCAAAGTATGAACACAACGTAGAGAATGCAAATACAAATCGACAGTTCTAAGTGTCGTCACCTATCCATACGACTTCTAACTTCATGGGTGCCACACTTGTAGTCGAACGGCACACAAGCATGTGGCAGATTTACTTTGCGCGCCGTTCGCCAAACGAGAGGCAACCGATTTGTTCGGAATTTTGCCTATGGAAATAATTCTCTACTGTGTTGAAAGTTGGAGAAATGGTAACCTTATGTTCTTTTCATAATCCAAAGCATTTTACAAAGATCTCATGAAACTTTACTTGAAATGGATAATTTATTAGTAAAACAATGTAAAAAAATGTGCATTTTTTCATATGATCTGCGCCTTGTCGACAGCAGCTCTACGTCAATCTCGCTGCTATCCCGATCAGATGCACATAACAAAATCATAACACAAATATATCAACAGTTCATATGTATAACAATTTTTGTTATTTTAAGATATTTAACAAATAAAAACAGTTGAAAGTTAAAACTTATGATAGTAATATAACAACAAAATCAGTTACGATGTTTTATTTTCATTTGCAAGACCTATGATAAAGTTCATTAATTGAAAAAAAAAAAACGAGTTCTTCGGCTGCTTCATATCGAAATATAATGATCAGAATTTCAAAGAACTAAAAAAAGAATCCAGACCACTAAATAAAATATTCATTTAATAAAAAAATCATTCAAAAATTTTGGATTGAAACGTTGCTAAAAGTTAGCTGTGATATAGTTTTTCTGTGTTAAATTTGCTAACTAATTTATCATAGCTGTTGTTATAAATTCCTGCTTTCGGACTTCTGTAGTTATACCAAATTCAGTAGTAATTGTGATACAAACGTTTCAAAATCTGATACGATTTTGTTCCCGCTAGAGTCTTTTTTGTTATTTTAACAGCTTACCAGCCAAAAATATTTCAAAATTTGTTACAAAATATTTCTGAAATAAATTACTTCAGTTGTTATAATTCTTTTATAACCATCTGATCGGGATGTCTCCAACATTACCTACTACTTTTTTAATGTATAATTTATTGTAGTATAATTTATTGTAATATGAATTAAAGTATTAGGATTGAAATTTAAATTGGACAAGTGGTGAATTTTACACCTGATATATACATGATTTGGTTATTACCATGAAGACATCATTTGCTTCCGCAATTCTGTGATTTTTGTGTAGGGAAAATTCTAAACCTACTTGTATTGTGTAATGGGGAAACAGAACATATATACTAACTTACTAACTAATAGAGAGAACGAATCGATTCAATTGAAGATTGAATCGATTTTTGTCGGAATTTGCTTATAATATTATGTGACATTACATCTAATGGTTCTATATTTGTGAGTCTGTGTAACTCATTTGTACTAAACCAGGGAGGACGCTCCAAAATCATTTTCAGAATTTTATTCTGACTCCATTGAAGCGTTTTCCTCCCGGTGGAACAACAACTTGACCAAATTGGTACTGCATAAAGCATGGCTGGTCTGAAAATTTGTTTATTAAATAGTTATTTGTTCTTTAAAAAGAACTTAGAATTTCTGTTTATAAGAGGATATAAAAATTTAATATGTTTATTACATTTTGCCTGGATTCCTTCAATGTGATCCTTGAAAGTGAGTTTTTTTGGTATACCTTAAACCCAAGTATTTTGCTTAATCAGAACAAGTGTAGTTCTTCCGACCATACTTGGGGACTCGAATTTAGTGTTCGACCCCCTCAAGTAGAAGGTAAAATAGAATCAATCTAGAATACCCATCCTTTATTTCATCTCATATCTCATAGCTTTCCAAAAAAAAAACAATTAAAATTGATATAGTAGACATTATGCGGCAATTAAAACCAAATAACATACTCTCGAACTACTTTCGAGCTTTTT
This sequence comes from Malaya genurostris, assembly GCF_030247185.1. NCBI lineage: Eukaryota > Metazoa > Arthropoda > Insecta > Diptera > Culicidae > Malaya > Malaya genurostris. Next base: position 133,016,674 of record NC_080570.1, read on the forward strand.
CGCTGTTTGTAAGAAGTAGATGATTATCTTTCAAACCGTCTTATTAAGCGCACCGGTACATTCATGCAGTGTCACGAAAGAAGAAAACACAACACCACCTCTACGAACGAAGCACGCTGTGTACGGTGATCGATTTCATAAACACGGGAAAAAAACGAAACTCAACACCAAAGCTTGATTTGGCTTGACACAGGTGAGTCCATCGGCACCGAGCACACATGAGCCCGAATTTTCAACCGTTTTGAAGGAAGGCACGGCAAAGGAACGAATGTCCGTTACCAGTGTGTGGTTTTCGTTGAATAATATATTCCAAAAATATATCACACATTATTACATCGAAACAACGTATTGAGTAGATTACATCAGCTTGACTGAAGACTGTATTCTGATGGAAATTATGCATCTTTTCGTGTAATATTACAACCTTTAGAAAGACACCAACACTACTAACTATTGATGTGCAGCGATTACGATATAATATCACAACAATCTTGGTGATACTAGACCGTTTTTTTTTCTTGGTGATAAATATTTGATTCCGAGAAAAAAAAATCAGATTTGCTCATTCAACCCTTGTTTCCCCAACTTATCGCAGTAGCAGCAAAATCAATATTTATAAACGGTGTTCGAAAGTACGGCTTCCCAGACTATTTTCGTAGCGCGTTCGTTCTCGCAGTCAATATTTTTAAATCGTATGCATAATCATGGGAAAACAATTCCGCAACGACACGCAAATTGCTAGACACACAAGGAACAAACGCTGCCGTGGCAGAACTAATTGCACGCTACCTACAAGTGTTTGGTGGTTCAAAATGAGCGTTGATTGTCCGAATAGTTGACGGTAAAATCAAACGCGCCACATTTTACCACCAATAAAAACCGCGCTCGCTACAGCAAAAACACGACATTGGTGCTGATCTTGTCACACCCACGACCGACAACCGGAACATATCATCGTTAGTGATAGTTTACCGAAATTAGCCCCGACTAGCACTTGCCTTGGTACGTTTAGATATCCATAGACAACAACAACAAGTCCCAATCCTGTCCTGTATCATATCTCGCATTGCTAATCTTCCCGCCTCTGACTGCTGTTCTATTTCCATAAATTTCAATTATAAACGTTCCGAGTTCGCTATTTTGCCGATGACGGTCACGACGACGGCCGTGACGACGCTGTACCCGATTGGAGCAGCCTTCAGTTCCGGCTTCTAAGCTGTGCTGATAAAATGAGTAAGATTGGGTTTCCTAAGCAACCAAAACATGAGAATCAGAGAATCGACGATTTCAATTTTTGGTGCGTTATAAATTTGGCACTCCATTTCTCATATCAAATTCAGCTCCATCGTAATTGATAGGGAATGATTGGGAGATAATGCCTACTCTATAATTACTCAATAGCAGGATCATTTTCTTACGTATGAGTTCAAAGTGAGCTTTGACCAACTGCTGATAAATTTGATTGACATGTGAGATTAGGTGAATTTATTTTCATGTTATTTGACATTTTTAGTGGTGTACGTCATTCCCTTGGAAAACACGTGTTGATTTGTCCGTAGATTGGCAATTCCGGACATGGAAAGCAGGTCATCAGATTTATTCATTCAAAAACTATTACTTGAAAAAAAAATAGTGTCCAAGAATAAGTTGTAGGAAATCAATTGGAAACCTAAATTCAATTAAAAAAATACACCCTGGAGAAAAAGTAGATTACTCCTTTTAAGGGCTGAGGACAGTACCGTAAAGTGGTAGGTTTTTTGCTATTTTCCCGTTTCAAATTAAATTTTGTTGGGAACGGTGCAGAATATAGAAGAACCCACCTGACAATGTCTTCGAAATTTAGTTGAGAATATTCTGTGAAATTTTCAGAATCATTCATTGAGTTTAGCGGTCGTGTTATATTTTTTTTTGACTGAAGAACTGCTGAAAATTGGAACGCTCGGAAATGCATACCTCTACTTGTTCATCGAATATCTCGGCTTTGAAGGCTTGTATCATAAATCTACCGTGACAAAGTCTAGATAATTTAGTTTAGATGCGATTAGTACATAAAAACATATATGTTATCGCGATAAAAATAAAATCTTGTATTCTTCTGTGAAACAAAGCCAGTTTCAATGCATCCACCATTTTTTTCGCTTTGGTTTCCTGATAGCATTCTGAACAAGGAGAGAGAAATAAAATTGGCTCGACAAGGCTGCCAAACACACAGACATTCAATCTTTGTGAAAGTTGAATATTTTTTCATTGTTCATTGGAATCCATGTAATGTTCAATCCATACGATAGATTTATGTGATAAAACATCTAATCAAAATAATAAAATGTATGCTGGCAACCCGGTACAGTTTGCTCATATACGAGAGAGTACATAAGAAATACGATGCGCAAAGGGAATTGAGCGAGCCACGTGGTCGATTTAAAGCTCAACACGTGGCCCTCTGTCCTCAGACCTTAAGGTGAAATGTATTCCGAGAAAATGGGCGCAAAATTTTAACCACATGAGTTGAACGAATAGTCGCATAAAGCATAACAGGCAAAACTGGCACATAGAAACCAGCAATATTTTCAGTGATTGAGCGCAGTGGGTTTGCCACACATTTTATTGGCTTGTAATAAAAAGACTCTTTTTGATCCGTAAGAAATTTGTGATTGTTATCTGTTATTTGATTTATTTTTCTTTACGTTTCGTTTTAGACTCGTCAGTGCCGAGCAGTTCAAATTGAAATGCTTATTGCAAACTTAAACAGTTCAACTTGAGCCGCTAAGCAGACGTAAAGTTAATGCTATTTGCAAAACACTTATTAAATTGGCCCCGAAGGGGTAGTTGATATTACAGAACAAAGCAACATCAATACTTTGAGCTAAACAGACATTACTTGCATTATGAACGAGAGTTGGCTTAGAAAATGAATGATTTCTTCTAACACCCATTTTATTGTATTGAACACGTTGTTATTTTAACACAAAACGTGTCATACATATTTAATATTTATATATTTCAAAACAAAAATTACGGCTCAGCAAAGCAAAATTTCAAATTTCTAAGAATACTTAGTTGTGATAAATTTAATTGCACCAATTTTAGTGTTTTTGGGTTTTTTTTGTAAATTCTACCTAGTTTTAGAATAATTGATCAAGTAAGTGACACGCGCACTCCGCTACATTTCACCAAAATAATTGGAAAATCATTCGAAAAACGATATTGAGAAGGAAGAATTTCTAAAGGGGTTTTTCAATACACAGAGGTCTATTATTATGCGGTTTTTTATGCGGTTTTTTTACGCGGATTTTTTAACGCGAATATCCGAAGTTACGCGGTTTTTTTAGAGCGGATTTCCAAAGTTACGCGGTATTTTTATGCAAATTTTCAACGTTATTAAGCAATATAGAAAATGAAGATAAGTTTATAAAATTCACTTGCCACTTACCTTTTTAGATTCTTTGTGAAATTTTGCTTCAAATACTATTTTTCGGTTATGAAATCATCCCCGTGAAGCGGAAAAGTAACCGTTTATATATTTCAAAAACCAATTACGGCTCGGCAAATTCAATAATTCTAAGAATACTTCTGTTTTATTTTTGATTAATTGATCGAAAAAGGCGACGCGCGCACTCCGCTATATTTCACCTTAACCGGTTTCTGAGAAAATCAAGTGCAAATTTTTGTCGAATTTTGAGTCAAATACGTAAATTGATTTGAAGTTTTGCGAATTGTTTTAGCTGTAACTAATTTTTTGAAAGGCGCAAATCAAATTACCGAAAAATTTTAGTTCAAACAGTAAGTTTAAAATAATAAAACACTGACATCTTTTATTACGCAGGGGATACTTCGAAAATCCGCGTAGAAATATCGCAAAACTGAAGAATTTTTTATCCCAAATATCTAAGAAATACATGAAACGTCGAGATCTGATGTTATCCCGAATTTGTTTCAAGTCCTTTCTCTGACACTAAGAAAATTTACGATTTAAATACAAAATATTTTTTTAAACTTCACCTGATCTCGGCGTTTCATACATTTCTAAGACATTTGACATCAAAAAAAGAAATTCTTTAGTTTTGCGGTCTTATACGCAAATTTTCGAAACTATACGGTTCTTTTTGTGGGGTTCTTTTGCGCGATTTTTTTACGCAATACGATACGTATTACCCCACGTAATAAAACGACCTCAGTGTTTTATTATTTTAAACTTACTGTTTAAACTAAGATTTTGCGATAATTTGATTAGCACCTTTCAGAAAATTAGTTACAGCTAAAACAAGTAAAATTTTGAAATTTGCCGAACCGAAATTTGTTCCGCTCCACGGGGATGATTTTATAACTGAAAAATAGTATTTGAAGCAAAATTTCACAAAGAATCTAAAAAGGCAATTCAAAATTATAAAACTTTATTATTTTAGCCGAATTAACCGAAATGTGAGAAAATTTCAAGTAAATTTCATAAATTTATCTTCATTTTCTGTATTGTTTGCGCGCTGCTGTTTCGTATGGTGGTGTGAGAAATGCACGGTGGGTTCGGTACATATAAAAAAATTACACAAATTTATGCATTGGGTTTTGTGTTGAACTATCAACGAGTTGAATATAATAAAATGGATTTATAATACTTTCTTTTTCTAAGGTAACTGACGCTAATAATGCCAGTAGTGTCCAACTCGGTTTAGTTCAATTGATTGACGTTGCTTGTGTAGAACAATATAATAGATATTATTTCAGGTTGTAGATAAAAATACAAATTATACCTAGACAGGCTAGTGAATGAAATGAACACAAGCCAAATATTATAGTTCAGCTAGAACGTTGAAACATATACCAGTCATATAACCTGGTGCCAGAATCACAATTCAAAAATATAAACGTTTACGGAAAATGTATTTATTTGGTGCATTTTCGTTATCTGGAGAATGTCCAGTAATTTATTTTTTCAACAGTTTTTTTAACGACAATGAAATTTGTCCACGCTCTCTCATGCGGTGAATTACATTTTGGTACTAGCATCGCGAGTATTTGATTATTTTCTTGTTTTCAATCGTCTTTTAGAAGGAATCTATGCTTGCTACTAAACTCAGGCACATACATTGCTAGCATGTTAGTCAATTATAAATACTATTGGTTAAAAGTTCTAGTGTAATAGTAATCAATAACAGAAAATGCATTGTTTTAGGATATATTCAGATTGTGAAATATTAAAAAATCCATCTCTTATTGATTCGTAATAAGAGTCTCTTGTACAAACCAACAAAACGTGTGGTAAGCCCACTGCGCCCAATTTCTGAAAATACTCCTGGTTTCTATGGGTCAGTTTTGCCTGTTATGCTTTGTGCGACGATTCGTTCAACTCAAGTGGCTAAAATTTTGCACACATTTTTCGGGACTACATTTCACCTTAACAGATTATCTTCAACTCAGATTCAAATGAGAGGCCATTTAGTGTCCCATGGTCTGTTATTGAATTTCATCTTCATCCGACTTGCAGTTTCGGAATAACGGGGTAAAATGTGCAAATATGTTACAAAAAAGTGCACGCGACTGTCTCAGGGAGCGATGGACCAAATTCAAAAGTAAATCAAATGAAAGATCTTACAAACTATTAAAATTTCATTTAAAAAAACGTGTTTTTTTTTACAGAATACAAAATGATTTCACCTAGTCGTATAATTATTCAATTTAGCCGATCAAGTTATTTTGATTTTGAGTATACCGAATCATCGTTTTTGGTTCCGGAAGAACCTGAAAAAAGATTGTGAACTGAAAATCACTCCAATTTATCAGAAACGTTTGAACCGATTTTTACAAACTTAGATTCAAATGAAAAGTATTGTTTTTCCCATAAGTTGTCGAGATCCGGCTTCTGATAACAGAAATACAGAGTGAAGTGTACATGAAATTGCAACCCATCATTCAGAACGATAATGCAAAAACCGGATTTTTTTTCAAAATTTGGCTCTTGACTATTTAAATTTATAGGTTATGTTAGTTGCTGGCCAACCGGTTTCAGCTATACCAATTTCCAGTTCCCAGTTGCGGAAGCACCGGAAATAGTGACCAAAACTAAAATACAGAACTCTCCTCAATTTTCTCAGAGGCATCCAATCAGCCGCCATAACTTTGACAAAAATGATAGGGTTATATAGCTTTTATTGAGGTTTGTGCAGATCCGACTTCCGATTCCAGAACAACAGGGTGAATTGTGTTCAAAATTTCAAACCGCAATGACAATGCTGAAAATGGATGGGCGGTAACTTGTAGGCCATATCGTACCCTCTCATTCTGCTACTAACGCATAACCATCAAATTTTTTTGTTAGTTGATGGTCGAAAAATTTGATTTTCGATATATTGGTTCTCAGTTCCCAGTTCCTGGTTCCGGAAGAACCGGAAATAGTGATCAAAAACTCTAAAACCGAACTCACTTCATTTTCTCAGAAATGCCTGAACAGATTTTCACAATCTTGGACTCAAAGATCTCTCGATTCTGATTTTAAATTTCTGTAATTGTTGTGATATTTTTTTTTGCAATAATGGAGATTGGATAGCTTCGATTTCCACAACAGAAGACTAGACAGAAGACTAGACAGAAGACTAGACAGAAGACTAGACAGAAGACTAGACAGAAGACTAGACAGAAGACTAGACAGAAGACTAGACAGACAATTAGACAGAAGACTAGACAGAAGACTAGACAGAAGACTAGACAGAAGACTAGACAGAAGACTAGACAGAAGACTAGACAGAAGACTAGACAGAAGACTAGACAGAAGACTAGACAGAAGACTAGACAGAAGACTAGACAGAAGACTAGACAGAAGACTAGACAGAAGACTAGACAGAAGACTAGAAAGAAGACTAGACAGAAGACTAAACAGCAGACTAGACAGAAGACTAGACAGCAGACTAGACAGAAGACTAGACAGAAGACTGGAAAGAATACTAGAAAGAAGACTAGACAGAAGACTAGACAGAAGACTAGTCAAAAGACTAGAAAGAAGACTAGACAGAAGACTAGACAGCAGACTAGACAGAAGACTAGACAGAAGACTGGACAGAAGACTAGACAGAAGACTAGACAGAAGACTAGACAGCAGATTAGACAGAAGACTAGACAGAAGACTGGACAGAATACTAGAAAGAAGACTAGACAGAAGACTAGACAGAAGACTAGTCAGAAGACTAGACAGAAGACTAGACAGAAGACTAGAAAGAAGACTAGACAGAAGACTAGACAGCAGACTAGACAGAAGACTAGACAGAAGACTGGACAGAATACTAGAAAGAAGACTAGACAGAAGACTAAACAGCAGACTAGACAGAAGACTAGACAGAAGACAGGACAGAATACTAGAAAGAAGACTAGACAGAAGACTAGACAGCAGACTAGACAGAAGACTAGACAGAAGACTGGAAAGAATACTAGAAAGAAGACTAGACAGAAGACTAGACAGAAGACTAGTCAAAAGACTAGAAAGAAGACTAGACAGAAGACTAGACAGCAGACTAGACAGAAGACTAGACAGAAGACTGGACAGAAGACTAGACAGAAGACTAGACAGAAGACTAGACAGCAGACTAGACAGAAGACTAAACAGAAGACTGGACAGAATACTAGAAAGAAGACTAGACAGAAGACTAGACAGAAGACTAGTCAGAAGACTAGACAGAAGACTAGACAGAAGACTAGACAGAAGACTAGACTGGACTAGACTGGACTAGACTGGACTAGACAGGTTAGACCGTCTTGATAGACTAGTAAGTTGAAAACAAAGAACAGAAGGCAAAACGCCAGAACGTTCAGATCTTCTCCAATATCAAATCAGTCGACAGCTCAACGATAGGGACGGCAAAAAAGCATATGTAACTCAAGCAACGTCACATCCAACAAATAACTTAACTGTCCTACGCGACCGAGAATCAGCTCACGCAACTCTAAACCATTCAGCTCACCGGATCATGGCTAATTGAAGCTAACCTCAAATGATTCGTAACGCCTCATTGATGGGAAGTACTTGCGTTAGTTTAGTTGACAGAGTGTGCACGAGTGCACGATTCCTCCGTGATGTCTCGGTTCGATACGGAGATGCGCGGAGGAAGTGTCACTGTGGTAGTGTCGCGTAGCGTCGCATCGTCGCGAAAAAAAAACATGGCGAGCAACAAAAGTGGAACGTTAGCTTAATGCGTCCGCAATTAAGAGGAAGTTGGAATATGAGACTAATGGAAATCTTACTCGGCGCTTTTAATCGTTTGGTTTTTCGTACGATTTACGGACAGAGCGATGGAACGATGCTCTCATTTATTTTTTGTTTTAATATGCGTTTTGATGGGTGTTAAGGGGTTTGCTTTGGCTGCCCGGGACCTGGCGATGGACTTGCTGGCACTTGGCACAACAGCAGTGTCCAATGGCATGAACTTTTTGGCTTGCTGTAATGATGATGAATTTGCGAATTTACGGCCCATATAATATTTCAGTTTCCACCAGACTTATTGATGGTAGGTAAGTTATGTGGAGTCACCGAACTAATTCAGGAATTTCCAAATATGGTCAACGAGCGCAGCTGTTGTTCGATTACTAGTCATCCAACGTCAGCCAATTTAATATATGAAAACATGTGCTAACTCCGCACATGTTAAAAAAACATGAATTATTTTGTAGTGAGTAAACACACTCATTCATTTCAAATTTGATATTCATTCTTCCTATAATATTAGCGAATTAGTTAAATATTTCCACAACTTCATACAACATAAAGCATTCTCTTCTGAGGTATTTTAATATTTTATTGGGTTAACAAGATACCGTTCATAAATCCGTCGGTGCCCTCTTGAAACTGATATTTACTTCACCACCAAAACCAGATGGCACATCAATATTGTAAGAGATCTTCAGGAGAATTCATCCGTGGCACATGGCAATCACCGCCAATGTCAACAGACGGCACTATACCTTTGGAACAATAAACAAACACCAGTATGTTTTTTCCAACTCATATTTTCCCAAACAATAAAGTCACAATGAAAGTACAGCAAGCATCGCGAAGAACCAGCCCAAAATGACACCGCGTCAACAAACGCAAGGGAAGAGATTTCGCCTTCGAATTTGGCATTCCGATGAAAAAAAACACGCAGATTGATCGCAAGAAGACGCAACTGTCAAGCGGTTGTGCTTGTTCGCGTTTTGTTGTTTACTTTATATATCTTTAAATATTTATGTGTGTTGTCCTCGTCGAAATTACAGCTCCCTCGTTATTAACATTTTAGTTTGCCAAAAAGAAGTATACAATTCTGAACGCCTGACAACGTGATCAAACGTCATCTGAGCTACGATCACTGCATATGGTTGAAGCGCTATAGAGATTTTCGTTCAGTTAGAGAAGTAGAGAAGATTCAAAGTCACGAATGCAAATTTAATGTTAAACAAAATTTAATTCAATGCTTGAAGATGATTTCATGTAAATGTTGGCCATGTCTCCGCTTTAGATGCCATGCGCAAGGTCCAGTTTTGGCACACTCTTTCAAACATATCGGTCGGTACTTCACAAATAAATGTTTCAATATTGCCTTCCAGTGCGTCAATTGATGCTGGTTTGTCCTTGTAGACATGGCCGCTCAAGAAACAGTCCAAAGGCGTCCAATTGACGAGTCCTAAACGTGAGGTTAACTGTTTTCCAAAGGCGACTCTCAATTTGGTTGTTGTTTCGCGTACCGTGTGGGATGTGGCACCGTCTTGATGAAACCACGGGTCAGGAATGTCAATTTCTTCCATTTTGGGTAAAAAAAATCATAGAAAATCACACGGAAGTGTTCGCCGCTCGCAGTAACGTTCTGCCTATCGTCTTCTTTGAAGAAGTCCGGTTCGATGATGTCACCGACCCATATCAAACTTTTTTGAGAAGCATTGCACAGTGGGAAACCCGCAAAGAAATCGGGAACCATGAAAAAAGGCATCAAACAAGAGTGTTTCCTATGTAAAAAATCAAAGAAATTCAATGGAGTGGTTTTTAATGGCCGTACGAATCGCCATCCTGCTCATTTTACCCCAAATGCCCAGCAGTTTAAGGGTTTTCTGTAGTATTTGTTCTGTAACTTGAAAAGAAATCGAGTGCAATCTACTGAAATAGCTTGATTTTATGTAAAAATGTCTGGAGAATCGAATGGAAGAGTGTACACTGGCCGCACAAAACGTTTTGGCGGCTATTTTACCCCATTTCCTCCATTTCATGATATCTTATTGTAAATCGTCCTTAAATCTCGGTAAAACTTATTGGAAGTTTACTAAATCTAGTTTATCTTATGTAAAAAAGTCTGTAGAATCGAATGCCAGAACTTATACTGGCCGCACGAAACGTTTTGGTGGCTATTTTACCCCAATTCCTCCAATATGTGTAATTTTCATCTAAATCATCCTTAAGTCTTAAGCGAACCACGTTGAAAGCATACGAAAACTATCTTATATTATGTAAAAAAGTCTGGAGAATCGAATGGAAGAGTGTACTCTGGCCGCACGAAACGTTTTGGTGGCTGTTTTACCCCATTTCATGATATCTTATTGTTAATCGTCCTTAAATCTCGGTAAAACTTATTGAAAGTTTACTAAATCTAGCTTATCTTATGTAAAAAAGTCTGTAGAATCGAATGGAAGAACCTACACTGGCCGCACGAAACGTTTTGATGACTATTTTACCGAGATTTACGGACAGTTTTGATCATTCTCGCTTTTCAGAGTCAAGGTTTCAGGCTTAGAATTAAGTTGCAGAATTCATGCTCAAAATTAAGTTCCAAAATTCAGCTCCAAAATTTATTTGTCGTTTTCTTGCTCGAAAAACGAGCTTTGATCATTCCCGTATTCCGTAATCCAGGATTCAGGTCCAGTACTTAGTAACAGAGTTACAGTAAAAATACAATACAGTTATCCAAAAATCAGTTCTAACACTCAGATTCAGAATTCCATTCAAGAATTTAGTTGCAAAATTCAATTTAAAAATTCAGATCCAGAATCCAAGAACAGAATTCAATTTGAGAATTCAATTCTAGAATTCAATTCCAGAATTCGATTCCAGAATTCAGTTCCAAAATCCAAACCTAGAACTCATTTAAAAAATTTAACTCGAAAATTTATGTTCAGAATTTAGTTCCAGAATCCAGATCAATTCTCAAATTCAGTTTCAAATTTCAGCTCCTTATCATAACTTAGTTCTAGAATTCACTCTTAGAACTCAGCTTCAGAACCAAGGTCCTGAATTAATGTCCACGAGCTAGTTCCAGAATTCGGATTTGGAATTTAGTTCAAAAATTCAGTTCCAAAATTCAATACCAGAATTCAGTTGACAACTATGTTTCAGAATTCAAAGCCAATTCTGAATTCAAGATCTAGTAAAAATTGCGTTTATGTATTTCAACTTGAACATGTATTTGTATCTGGAACTGAACCGTGATTTCACATATTACTGATTGAAGTCTCGATCCTGGTAGTGGACTTGCACCTATCATATTACAGACCCAGTTCCTCGATCTAGGAGTTCGAAATGCGAATCCTGAACCTGGATCTAGAACCGGTCCTGCACTTTTAATTAAACGGATCCAGTTCCAGTAATTGAGTAGCATCAGATCCAGTTCCAGCATTTGGAATTCTATTTGGACAGCAACAATTGCTTTTTCACATTTCTCTCGACAGTTTTTAGCACCGAACGATTCTTTTATTCGTATACACGTCATTCGGTTATGTCTTTGAAATAACTCGCTTGTCAATTTTGTATTATCAAGATTGAGATTTTTACAGAATCAAGATTTGAAGACTCTTGTATTAAAGAAAAAAATGATAATGTAAATTGATTTTAACAATACCGATCACGACGACGCTTACCTTCGCGATATTTTAAAGATGTAATAGTCGGTAGTCAATTGATTTGAAACCAATAGAATCCCCAATCGTACCTCCAAACGCGATATAATCAAGCAAAAAGGAAATGCTGAAATGCATTGGTAAATTTCTAATGAATTGTTAGTTTTAAAACTTATAGTTTTTTTTCCTTCAATCTCTAGGCAGCCGATTACCGAGAGAGAGAAATAGTTATATGAAAATTATAACATAAAAACACTAAACAAATCATTTAACCAGCATATTTAATAAGAAGGTGTAAGATCAATAAAATCATGCATATTATTCTAGTGGAACAATTTTATTGCCGATGAATCGCCATATTCGAAAAAGAGACAAAGGACAAATGCGAACAAATTTGACTCAGCACCATCTAAGACGGCTTAGAACATGCATTATAAAACTAATTTCAAAATTTAAGTTAGTGAAAAAAAGTTTGTGAAATAAAGAAAACTAACTAAGCGGAACGCTTTCAGTGGAAGCTTCGTGAGAATGAGCGATGAGAAACGCGTATGAATTGAGCTCAACAACCTATAGCGAGAAATAACACGAAAGAAGAAATCTTATTTCCCTAGATTAGACTATTCTTAAAAGATTAGAAAAAATTATCTCGAAAAATGTTAAATAAATATAAACACTTTGTTGAAGTCTAGAAGTGAAAGTATCCCTACTAGGGTATATTACGATATGAAAGCAGGAGCCTAGTGGATCTTCTCTTGTGTTTGCCGCCTTATTCCACACGGCCTCTAGGCTGTTTTTGTCCGGAGAAAGCGAAAAGGTACTATCAATCTCTCATTGGACCCCATCCCCTTATCCCGCACATGGAATTAAAAAGTAAAAAAAAGGCAGAGAGGTAAATGACCATATGCTTTTAAATTCTTACACGCGAAACAGAAAAAAAATAGAGCAAAATCATCATGGCTGCATTTCAAAGAAATCAATGATAACGAACCAATTGTCTGCTTTATCTCAGTGTATTACAAGATCTGACAGTGACAGTGCCATCCTGATTTGATTCAGCTGTTCGCTTCAGTAACTGATTGTTTGATTAGGGTAACTCAATTCGCAAAAAACGAAATTTTATGTTCACAAATTGAATGTTCTTTCGTTTAACTCAAAACACAAAGTAGTATTTAACTTAATATTTAACGAAATCTTCAATTTTTTTCTTTTGATACTTAAATGTTTACCTATCATACAATACAGAGCGAAGTTAATATTTTTGGTTCGGAACTATGAAGCAAAATCATAAAAAATTGATTGATTTGTATTGTAGCGATGCGCATTTTCGAAACAAATTCTTCAATATTGTGTCTATATCATCATGTTAAGATTATTTCACTCTGCTAGGAAATGAAAGAGTTTAAAATATTGTTAAAAAGACGGATGGGTAATGTCAGAGACATAACTGGATGACGTAAATCCGAATAAAACTGACACGTTTTTCCACACTTTGGAAACATTTTCTCTAAAGCGGATTCTACAGGAATACATTCCTGTCGAATCCTATCAAAAATTCGATAATTTGCGTTTTTCACGATACTGTAAGTAAAATCATGGCGACGACCTGTAACATGTAAAAGGTCAAATGAAACCAATTTTTTTTAAATTAATTACACAAACTATTCGTATTTTTTGTATTTTCAGAGGAACCAATTTTGATATATATGAGCAAATCAATTATAAGAGTGTTTTGGTTATAAATTTAATGACTAAATTTACCTGCTTAAACAACATGCACAAATACGTCGGCCTCATATTTGTTAATTAAAAATTTAATTTAAAAAAATTGTTTATTATAAAATTCGGCCTCGTGTGGTGGGATTGTTTGATAGAATGTTAATAAGTTATCTTAAGTCTGAATATACCTTTAAGGTTTCCACCTAATGTTTTTACAAAGTTCTTTTAATTTGTAATTAAATCAATTCGAATAACGAAATTATCGAAAACATTATTTAGTCATTTCATAGTATATTTTTAAAAATTGCGGCTCAGGAACACCTGTACATATTATTTATTCTGCGCCTAGAAATAGTATTAAAAACAGTAGTTGAAACTCACTCGGCTCGTGTGCAGTATCACACACAAGTTCATTTGTTAAGGTCTGGAGCGTGTTCTACACATGTGCCAGAGTAGTCTTGTTGGTAGAGCGTCTCCCTGGTAAAGAAAAAGAGTGCAGGTTCGAGCCCTTCATGTATATTTATTTTTTTCCTTTGTCTGTTGCTGATTAGTAGTGATGCATAGGAATTGACAAAAAACGGTTATGTGCTTCGAGCACAAAATGAGGCTAATCTCCGAATAAAGATAAAAAAATGTTCTCTGGTATCTTACTCATGTCTTAGTTGGCGAATATATTTCTGAAAATCAAAATTTCATTATATTGTTCCATCAATTGTTCAACAATTTTGCAAGACACAAATTGTGTACGACACCCGTCCGCTATACTACGTAATGACAGATTGTACTTCGAATAACATTTGTAAGATAAGATCAACACCTGAAAATAATTCAACCTATATTGTCCAGAAAGTGTCATATGATTGTTCTGTCAATTGAGCAGTAAGTGCTATTGATTACTCTAATTAAACGAAACTGTGCCATTCCATATGAGCGATGATTGAAATCAGCTGATGTTGTCTAACGTTTTTTTGTCGATGATTGCTGCAAAGCTTTGTATTTCATTTACTTTCATTGACTAAAAACAGTAAGTGACCATTTCACCTATCTTCATCTGAAGTTTTAATCAAAGCTTGTTTTTTAATCACTTTAAAACGCTCTATAGGAAATACGTTTTTATTGTGTTTTCCCTAACAATTGGAAGACTTTTAGAGGCTTATTTCACTATGGCCGTCTGTCATCGATCTCAAAAATCTGTGAATATCTGTGTCATTTTTTAAATCTGTGCAGCACATTGAGAATCGTTGAAATTCAGATTAATCTGTGAAACTGGCATCTCAGCTGAGCTTTTGACATGTGTTGACAGGTCAGTCGCACCAAAACAGATAGCTTCGAATCAAATTTGCGCAAATAACCAGGGATGCCAGGTTTACAGATTAATCTGCGTTTCACAGATTCTCAATGTGCTGCAAAGATTTAGAAAATGACACAAATTTTTTAAATCGATCACAGACATACAATAAGGCCCTAAAAGTCTCAAAATTGCTAGGGAAAACACAGATTGAAACTTTGTTTTTGTTTGCAAAAATGATTCCGATATGAAATGATATTATGGAAAGTGTACACAGATTTAGCTCATATTGTTTTTTGGTCCGATGACAAATTTAAAAAAAATGACCTGGAATCCTTATAGATAACAGTTTTGTGATATGGGTTTCTATGCGTTTTAGCGTACCTTTGCGTATGTATCACGTCATATGTTTATAATACATCGTTTTTGCTATTCCAATCCTTTTAAAGCAAATAAAAGCTCACAAGTATCTGTACGCTAATTTAAGAATTGAAATTGTAATAATGGCTCCAATTAGTTGAACCAACACAAGGATCAATGAATGAGAATCTTGTGTTTATCTTCAACTGGTTAGACGAGTGCAATAACAGAACTGTTTCCTTTCTTAACAAACCATGTTGAACAAATATTTTTTCGTATCAAAGTCTTGGTTCATTATAGTGTGAAAGAAATAATGTTTGCTCACGAAATGATTTCCTTTCCCATCCGTAACAATTTTTATAAATAAACCGAGCAGCGAGGATAGTTTCAGTTCATAAATGAAGAACCTCACGGAGCTAATTTTGAAATACGTTAGACATTTTTAATAAACGGATTAAAGAGTAGTATTTTTTCCATCAATAACAGCATTTAATAGTAAGAAAGAATTGTTTTTCTCTGAGGGCGTATAACTAGGATAATAAGCACCCGGGGCAAAATATGATTAGCCGCTTCCCCATCGAAACAGCATTAAGCCAATTTTATAGGGGATTTCCCCATTTTTACCTCGTCGCTCTGAATGACGAAGGCTTCCGACCACTATATCCGGTACTTCCGAACCCGGTAGCTGATACCGAAGCTAAACCGGACATATTTTTGTAAATTAGAAAAGAAAACATTCATTACAATTAAATTTTTACTCGTTATTTTATTAACGTTGTATAGCTTCAGCCTTTAGCTACCATTCCCAATTTGTTGATATGTTGATTAGTTTCGTAACAAGCCGCGTAGAAGTGACTAACCCAAAATTCAATATTTGTGAAACAGCGAAGCTAACCAAATCTCAAGATATCTGTGACTCAAAGTTGAGAATAAAATACAAAGTTCTATCGAAAACTAATAACTTCTAATAGAAAAAGTTTTAAGTTTTGTCGTGAATATGACTAACTTTACTATGGGGCGCCTTTTCAAAATTTACCCTGTACAAGAATGGATAGAACTTAATCGCGAATATCTCTTGTTGCATTTAACGCAGTAACATAATTTTATTTCCATATCATCGGAAACATGGTCAGCTGTTTATGATGAACAAGCATTAAGGTAAAATTCGGTGCCAAAGTAAGGCGCGCAACCGCATGAATTGAACGAATCATCGCACAAAGCATATCATGCACAACCGACATATAGGAATAGGGAATATTTTCAGTGGTTGAGTGCAGTGGGCTTACGACATTATAACCAAAATGCTGTTGTATTTGATTTTGTCTGCTATTGCGAAATTGTTTATTGTTACAGACATAATGGCATACTTCATCTAGCTGATCCCAACTATATATTATTTTTTAAAAGAATATAATAATATACAAACTAGATCTCTTATGGAATCGCAACTGGCCAAAAACTTTACCATTTTTTATAATTTTTAATGAATTATAGATACTTTTTGTCCACGCTTGGCGCGTGGATATCATTATTTAATAATTTTGAACTCCTAAATTCGGTTTGAGGATATTATTTCCAACCGCTATACAAATGGGATTTTCGAGGCGGAGATATTGAAATAAATGTCATATTAATTTCCAACTTAAATTTAGAAGTCCTAAAAGGCTAAAAACAATTTGTTGTGGATTTTTCAATTTATGAATGAATTTAAACATTGCCCGTTTGGATTTAATCGGTTTTGTAGACGACCCCATAACTTTTGCTCTCGTGTGTATCGTTACAATTAGGCAAGTGACGCATTGAAAGTTTTCAAAATTCACACAATCAATCAATTTGTACGAGCGATTATCGATAATCGGATGTAGGGAAACAGGATTTCAGTTTTATTCGTATTCACGTCATCCAGTTATGTCTCTGACATTATTCTCTCACCTTTTTACTTTTCTCATATAGAAAGGTTATGCAATCACTTTGAAAATCGACTTTTGAATCGAGTGTCATATACAATTCGAATCGGTTCGTCGAGTACGCTAAATGTTTGTGTGTGTATGGATGTGTGTATGTATACCATTTTTTGCACTAATTTTTCTCGATTATGGCTAAACTGATTTTCACAAACTTAAATTCAAAAGGAAAGTCTTGTGGTCCCATATCAAATTCCTGAATTTCAATTGGACCAACTTTTCTCGGAGATGGTTTAAGAAATTTCAACAAACTTCCAGAATTTTGTTTTAATCTGAATTTATAAAAATATGCGTACTAATTTTCTCAGAGATGATGTGACCGATTTTTACAAACTTAGATTCAAGTCTTATGCAAAACTTCTGAATTTCAACTGGATTCAAATTCCGGTCCCGGAATTATAGAGTGAGTAGTGTGAAAATTCCCATTTCAAAATACTTACTCACTTTTCTCAGAGATGGATTCATTTTTAACAAGTTTTTTTGTCATTTAGGGGTTAACCTTATTTTGTGCTAGGGCACATAACCAATTTCACTATCTTTACGTTTCGTCTTAGACTCGTCAGTGCAGAGCAGTTCAAATTGAACTGCTTACTGCGAACTTAAACAGTTCAATTTGAACCGCTAAGCAGACGTAAAGTTATTGCTATTTGCAACACACTTGTAATAAGCACCGAAGTGCTAAGTCTTTCCTGACGTGCCGAACGAAAACAAGTTTCGACTAATATTGGCCGATTCAGATGGTCATTTAGGGGTTAACCTTATTTTGTGCTAGGGCACATAACCCCTAAATGACCATCTGAATCGGCCAGTATTAGTCGAAACTTGTTTTCGTTCGGCACGTCAGGAAAGACTTAGCACTTCGGTGCTTATTACAAGTGTGTTGCAAATAGCAATAACTTTATGTCTGCTTAGCGGTTCAAATTGAACTGTTTAAGTTCGCAGTAAGCAGTTCAATTTGAACTGCTCTGCACTGACGAGTCTAAGACGAAACGTAAAGATAGTGAAGTTTTTTTGTTTCACTCTTTTAAGTGATGGCAAGAAATTTTTAAAACACTCTACCTCATCATTCCGGGACCGGAAGCCGGTTCCAGATGAAATTCAAAAGTTTTGTATAGAGCGGCCATTGATTTAAATCTAGATTTGTAAAAATCGGTCCACAAATTTAAATTTAAATCAATGGCTGCCCTATACAAAACTTCAGAATTTCATCTGGATCCAACTTCCGGTCCCGGAATTATGGGGTAAAGTGTGTTAAAAATTTCTCGCTTAAAAGAGTGAAACAATAAACTTGAAAAATTTTCTAAACCGGCCTCAAAACTACTTCAAGTATAGTCATTATCAGTTGACGACCAAACAAAGCGATTCCGATTATTCTTTTAAGAACTGAAGAAAATTGTTTTGAAGTATACCACAGTATTATATATGTTAGTATGATTTTTATGAGAAAGGCATCATTACACCACTAGGTGGATTAAAACAGGTTTTATGTTATCAGATAACTTTGATTTTTTTTTGTTTCATGCTGCTATTATTTCAATCACTTCATTTATGAACTTTTTCAGTTTTTTAATTTGTTGCTTTCCCTTACAAACTGTTATCAATGTTTTGCTAAACTACTAGTATTATATAATAAATAACTGGTTAAAAAATTACTGAGGAAAAATCCGTATGCTTGTTTCAGACACTATTTTTACCTGGAGCTGTTAGCGGAATATATTCAATATTTGCACTATTTATGTACCATTTAATTCCACTATTTCACTGTCACGTTATTACACTTTCACAAAGTCACTACAACTTTAATGAAGCCTAACAAACGTTACAATACAGATACGCGTATTTCGGAATGTTATTTACATCCTTCTTCAGTGTATCGGTTTTATAAGTTATCTATAATTTTGTAAAGCGGTGCACACCCGATCAGATGAAGATAACAGAATTATAACAACTGGAGTAATTTATTTCAGAAATATTTTGTAACAAAGTTTGAAATATTTTTGGCTGGTAAACTGTTAAAATAACAAAAATCATAACATTTTGAAATGTTTGTATCACAATTATTACTGAATTTTATATAACTGCAGGTGTCCGAAAGCAGGAATTTTCAACAATAGTTGTGATAAGTTAGATAGCAAATTTAACACAGGAAAATTATTTCACAGTCAACATCTAACATCGTTTCAATCCAAAATTGTTGATTGATTTTTTTTATTAAATGAATAATTTATTTAGTGATCGGGTTTCGTCGTTTAGTTTTTTGAAATTCTGATCATTATAGTTCGATATAAAGCAACGAAAGAACTCATATTTTCAATTAATGAGCGTTATGAGTCTTTCAAATGAAAGTAAAACATTATTTTGTTGGGATTTTGTTATTACATTGTAATCATAAGTTTTAGCTTTCAACCCTTTTCATTTGTTAAATATCTCAAAATAACACAAATTGCAATACATATCAACTGTTAATATACTTGTGTTATGATTTAGTTATGTGCATCTGTTCGGGTAGTGGGGAAAAACGATTTAAAACGCGACTTTGCTAAATATTTTGGAAAAACCTAAACAAATATTTTCAAAGTTAGTATTTTTTATGCAAATTTTTCCGTAGAATCGATTTATGATAGTTAGAAGATCCGCAAAATTCACTATCAAGCTCGTTTTGCTCCAATTCCTCTTTTTCTGACTTTATTTTAAAAACTAACTGTGAAACTCTGGAAAAAAATTAATTCGACCAATCGGAAGGTATTCCTGACATGTTCATAAGTTAGATGAAAGGATTGTTTTTAATAAAATTGACCGCAAACAATTGTATTCTGTTTCACCCCCAGTCATCTTCTTCCATGAATTTACAGAAAAAAAGTTCTACTGATCGGTGTTTGGACCAATTATGGTTAAACAAGGCAGTTCTGTGTTTCACATATAACTACATCGTTTTACCCCATTTGATCCACAAATACAATTTTATGTTGAATTCAGATCTACAATCCCGAAGCAGATTTAATATGGTTCATATTACGTAGACAACTTCAGTGATCCAAATACACATAATTAGAATGACAGTACTAACCCGTTTAACCCCCTTAACCCCAATTCATTTTATAAGTTGTATCTTTGGGTGAACTTTCATTCGCATTCCGATAGGAGGCTGATTGCAAATGAAAATCAATGACCGCACGGATCTTGTTATACCGTTTTATCCCGAATTATTTCATAAGTCATATTTCTGGTTGAACCTTCATTTTTTCAAATCAAGGTACATTGATCATGTTACTGCGAAAATGTTCAAAGAGCTGCTTAGGCCGCTGCGTATTTTCAACCAAATGTTTGTATAATGTTTTAGCAATAATCGATTCAGTTCGCTTTCTCATCTCATCCAAATCAGTCGATAAAACAAAACCGCTTACGTTCGGGACAGAAGAAACCAAGTACAGTATTGTGTAGTGAACAATAGAACGACCTCGAAATGAGTTAACCAAATGAACAAAAGCTACCGCCGACACGAAAGAACACAATTGTTGTTGACTTCAGGCAGTGCAAAATTAGACCTTCGATACGAGAACTTGAAGGTTTGCTTAAGGAGCAAATGCATCTTGATATTAAACGTGTGCATTTACTTCAATGCAATAAGACCAATAATGTTATTTATATCCAGTTCTATAAAGAGTTGGATGCAATTCAATTCGCTAAAGACAATAATAATGTGCACTATGTGGAGCACGAGAACATTAAGTACAACATTCCAGTATATATGGAAGATAGTGCTATAGAAGTGTGTGTGCATGATCTTCCCTCAAGCGTCATCGATCCTTATATTCGTAAAACTATGTCCCAATACGGAGAGCTTCTCTCTATCGAAAAAGAAAAGTGGAAGAATTTTTTCCCCGGTATTCTAAATGGCGTACGTTTGTTACGCATGCGCTTGAGGAGGCCTATACCTACTTATGTGATTTTCGGTCAGGATACAAGAATCCCGTGCAAATCACTTGTTACCTATGACAATCAGATGGTCACATGTCAATATTGCCAAGAAGCTGTTCATTACGGTAAGCCATGTGATAAACTGGACAAGGAGATAACTACACCAAAGTACAACGGTGCTTCCTTCACACCAACCCCAAGCAACCCCAGTACACCTGTGACAGTCACCAACAACAGGGAAGCATCCCCTTCAACGAAACCATCCAACGTATCCCCTATAGAACAAAGTACACCAGCTGCAGTTAACAAATTACCATCCAACCAACCAACCAACAATGTACAATAAGACGCATCTACAGCAACCAGCTACGAAATCAACAACAATACCACCGATGCGACGATGAATGACGAGACGAACCGCGAACAAACTGCCCCTCAATCCTCGCAGGAGAAAAATGGAAGCTCCTCTCCCCTTAGAAAAAGGGTGACAACGAGATCCAATACAAAAAAAAATATTTGAAAACTCAGCTAAATCGACCACGTAAAGCTTGTACGCAAATAGGCCTGAATAAAATATCTTTCAAATAAAAAAAAAATCGATTCGACCAGACTCTTTTCAGAATTCAGGAAAATTTTACCTCAAAACTGTTTTAAAACCTTCAATGATAGTTATAAACCAGAGAATGTATTTGAATCACTGAAGTTTTTTTAAGTAATATGGACCACTATTGATAATTCGTATTGGATATGCTTCCGAATTGTAGATCAAAAGGCTCAATTGGAAAAAAATTCATGTGAAACGGTACAACAAGAATCGTGCGGCCATTGAATCCATTTGTAATCATATTTCTAAGTCTTTCTTCGTAATATCAATCGAATTTCATCAACCATAATCAGCCTGCTTTCGGTATGCGAAAGAAATTTTAACCAGAAATACGACTTCTGATATAAATTGAGGTAAAACCGGTTAAACAGGCTAGTACTGTCATTCCCATTGTGTTTAATTGGACCACAGATGTTTTGTACGTAATATGAACCAATATTGATAGATCGTTTTGGATCTGCTTATGGATTGTAGATCATATTTCAACTGAATATTAGAAAAGAAATGGGGTAAAATGGAACAACGAGTTTGCTGCTGTCATTGAAACTATATGCAATCGATTTGTTAGACTTTTTTACATCAGAAACACTCTATTCGCTCCTCTGCCAGTTCTTCGGTTTTATGTTATATTGTTAAGCTTGAATACAATGCAGTATGAACAAGGAACTTGAAGTAAAATAAACATGATAGCGTTTCGTGCGGTCCTTCTAAATACGCGGAATCGATTTTACTGATCATTTTACACCAAAAATGTGCTTTGTGGTCAGGCTTACCTCCAAAAAAATCGTCTTGTTTTTGGTTCATTTTTCCCCACTGTGCGGTGGTGCTCAATTGATTAAGCACCCTTAAAAAATCCCTAGACAAACGCCCAGAGATCAAAGTTTGAACATTTTTGTTTAATGCCAAATGTCGTAGAATTGCATGAAACGTCGTGATCTGGTGTTATCTTGAAAAAACATTTTTTGAAAAGAAATCAATTCTCTGGAGCTGAGATTTCGAAAATCAAAAAAATATTCGATTTCGGAATTTTGTTTAAGATCAGGATAAAAAAAAGGTGAAACTTTAATGGTAAAGTACAACTGAAAGTGAACGTGCCAGCTGAGTCAATATGCTTTGATTGCCGATTCCAGATTGTTGTTCTGCTATTGCAACTCACTTTGAACTTCATGCAGATGCATAGAATTCCCATCGAAAAAAAAACGAAATACTCTGTAAGGTTAAAAGATTTACCCAGCAGCGTTGGTGTTGGAGCACTTTCACCTTGAAATTGAAATGTAAACAAACCATTTACACACATTTATTTTGGTGTCTATAAAAGCGGCATCTGCGCTTGCCGAATAATGGAGACTGCAATATGCCAAGACCGCAGCGTGTGTACATCAAACGACACATCATTGCCTAAGTAAAGTGATCTAAGCCTAAGGTTTTTACGTTCATTCGGTTACATCGAAAACATCTGAGCTACAAATGACAGGCAGGGTGCGTTGCGTACACTAAGTAATTACACGCACCGCCAAATGTGTGTTTCTAATTATTTTCCTGCGCAACGGAGTCACCTTAAGCTCGCGTGATCACTCCGTAGCAAACGAGTATTCTTTCGATGCCCATTTTCACTGGAGCAACCGTGGTTCAAGGGAGCGGAATTCCGCACACAACTCCATACGGACCACTTAGTCTTTCTCCAAATAAGTGGGAGTGAATATCTCTTCAAGGTCTACTTGAACTCTCCGCCAGCAGCAAAACTGCTCACCTGAACAAGATGCCTATCCACTAACATCCTCATCGGTAACGTATTTACCGTATCCATCGTCGTAGCAACGAGCTGCTGCTGCTGCTGTTACTGATGTTGTTTGTGTGCCTTCGGTGGTGGTAATGACAAAAAAAAAGAAAATAGATTCGCAAAAGAAATTTAGTGCAATCGCGAAAAAATATGACTGCGCAGCTTCCTACACTTGTTTTCCTATTTTGTCCCCGTTTCGGATTAGATCGTTGAAATGCCAAGCAACCAGCATCCAAGATGTCAGTCAAAATTTGTGTTCTGTCATTGACAAATTAAAGTAATTTGTGTGGTAAGAAAAGGGAAGAGTAATTTACTGATTGTGTTGTCATGCTGTCACAGCGATATAGTGAGAAGTGAATCCAATCAATTGAAATTGAAATCAGATAGTGCACAATGGATTTAAAAAAATCTAAACTATCGCACACTCAGACTAGCATAATGCATACCGACAGTCAACTCTTTTCCCATATGTACCTACCTACCGAACAAACGTGTTTTCCCTAGACATTGTAATTCGATTCGTCTTACCTCCAGCAACGATCACCGCACGCACCGATGACAGCTCAATGCTCCCGTGTTTTCCATGGCTTGCTCGGTGATTCCCGCGTGACGAAAGTGACTTGATCAAAGTCGCGGCGCCCTGGAGACCGAAGAAAATACTAGTTTTTGGGCGCCCGCCTTCTGGCAAGGATTACTACGAACAGGATTGTCAGCGCATAGCCCTTCGGAATAGTTCGCATTCAATGTCACGCAGATAGATAGCGATAGCTTATCTCTACACAGTCGCATTTACAATTTTGGCACTACGACTAGTATCACTTGGTCTGCGTTTTTTTTTTTCTTTGTTGATTATCGACTTCCGATAAGTGTCACACCACCGCTGAGTGCCGTCCGTGGATGTCGCTTAAAACGGTGCTTTAGAAGAAAATAAAACCGGTATATTTAGACGGGACGCGCACACATTCCCTTGCCGTGTAACCGTAAAATCCTTCCCGCGAAGAGTTGGAATAGATAAATGTCTTCACACTGCCCGCCTAACGGGATATCTCAGCATCATAATTTAGCCGTGATTGACCGTGCTCGTAAGCACAATCGTTGCCTTATATTCCGTTCAATTAATCACTTATTTTCACTTCAAAATCTCAAACGATAAACGATCCCAGCAGAGACCGATGATAGCATCTGTGCGAGATCTGCTCAACACATTGCGGCTGCGGCTCAAGATCAAGAGGCACTGACTATACCAGCGGTCGACAGATTTTGCGCCAGCATCTTTCCTCTCGTGTGCTGCAGTGATCTTTTGAGCGGCTGTTTTTTTTCATTCAAAACATTTTTTCGAGAAAATGCATATCTAAAAACGAAGGTGGCTCTTTGCGGGAGATATAGAATGAGAAAAGTGGCGGCAGAGAGAACAAAAAAAAAACAGAGCGAGAGAGTGTAAGATGCATAAAGTTCACAGTCTCTGAAGAGATCGCCTTGTGCGTGTTAACAAACCGGTTTCTTAAGCTACACTGATTCTGACTCGCTGGCTGGTTGGCTCGTTTACTGTCTGCGACTTCATATAGATTAGACAACACATTTGTTCTCAGGTTGCGCTGTCGAGGGGGTTTGCGATGGAAAAAAGAAATACTTGTTTGTTTCTTTCAATATATATATATATATATATATATATATATATATATATATATATATATATATATATATATATATATATATATATATATATATATATATATATATATATATATATATATATATATATATATATATATATATATATATATATATATATTATATTTACTGCGAGATTCAACTGTTTGTAGGTCGAAAATGTTTTATTTTTTAATAGGGGAGAGTGTTCGGTTACCGACACCCTTTTCTTTTAAGCTTATAATTTCTGACTAAGTGCACATTATGCGGACATATACATCAATGGAAAGCTAGAGTCCTTGCTAACAACTGAATAAGAAACTAAGTTGATTCAATCGATTGAAAAAACTTTATTATCAACTAGCTGACCCGTCGAACTTCGTCTCAACCAAAATAGTTTTCTTGAATTCTCTGTGAACTTTTCAAATGGTCGCAACTTATTATTTATTTTCTCTTCTGTCGAATACGAAGCCGTTCCTAAGTTTACAGGACTTTTCAACCCGATTGTTAAATCGTTTTAGATCACCAGGAGGAAAATTTATTTTTTTACTTCTCTCTCACCGCTAGTCTAGGCACCGCTTTAAGCGAGATCCACCATAACGAAGTCGTAAAGAATCGATGTTACGTAGCGTGCCAAATAAATGTTCTATTAGAAATATAGCAATAGAATGATAAATTGCTGGACGTTGAAAAATTCAAATGACAGTGGCATTCAATATACTGTTCGTTAACCTGATCAGTGCAGTAAAACTTCATTCAATTCAATTGAAACTGAATGTGGAACACATTGACGATCTCTCCACTGCAGTAAACTTCACTCTCTGACACACACAATGTTTGCTGACAGCCCGAACGAGCAGCATTCAGTTCATCACGTTTCTCTTCAATCGAGGCTCAGTTTAACCACCGTCAGTTGAGCTCTTGAAGTAACAAAATATATCTTTCAATAGTGTGAGAGCGGCCTTCAAATGAGGTTCATGTAAACATTCGAATTGCTTCAAAATAATAGATGAAAGACAAATCAGATAACTGAAATATCAATCACAGAATACACATAAATTAATTGTTTCCTCCTTCAGTTTTTATTTTTAATACTTTACTCCATTTATAATTCTATTCGTTCGAATCTGCTTACTACCAAGAGCGAAGATAATGAAGCAGCTACACTACTTGGCACTTGAAACTGAGCAAGCAAAACTTCAAATGACTAGGTACGATTATTCAAATGACGATGAATTCTGGGAGCTTCACATGAAAATGGCAGCAAAAGTCAAATGAATTAGTAGGGATATGCTGACGGTCAGCGGCCATAAATTTCATTTTCATCTTATATAATTCGATTGAAAATGAAATTTTACCGCACTGAACTTGATAATGAACAACGAATTCATTAAAAAATACTCACACACAAATTTTGAATTTTTACAGGTGATCTAATCCCACATATGATGTAATTAATTAAGACTTAATTTGTCAAATGACGGAAAATTCCATTTGTAATGACTTAATGCTGGATGAGCCTGGTTCCGAATGATATTTCTATTCGGCTAGCAGGTGCAACTGCTTGAAATTATGTGTAAGAAAAGCAGATTGCATGGCTCAGTCGATTAATGGACGTACTTTGCGATCCAATGATTCTCGGATCAAGTCGCCGCTTCCACTGTCAGTATTTTTATTCTATTTCATTGAATTTCATGTACATGTTCTTGAACGTATATTTACGTGTAATGCGACACTCAATTTATGTACATCGTATCGAATTTCAACCTTAACGTGTGACAATCGATTGAACATTCCATGAGATGTCGAAATAAGTTCCACTTTAGAGTTTTTCGTCATTATTTATGGTACTTCCAGAGCCGGTATTCAGGGACTAGCATAACCCAAAATGATTCGAATGTCCATAAATTAATGCGCCAAACAATTTACATCTTCTATATCGGTATGAATTTCAAAAACTCATCATTCTGTAATTCCAGAATCGGATAAAATTCACCAATTTTGTATGGGAGCCTAAGTCCTTTAATTTGAATTTTTGTTTTTAAAGCTCGATTTGGCCTTTTTGAGAAAATGATTGAGCTTTGAGAAACGATTCGATACTGGAACCAGAATTCTAAAATCGGTGTAGCCGAAATCAGTTAAATTCATCTGAGGAGTGTTTGTTAAACTGAAATAAATTTATTTGGTAATCGACTATCCAAATCTGCCAACCCGATAAACCTGATTAATTTATATGAAATGGACATTTTTATACTAATCACCCTGTATCTCCTAAACCAGAAGTCGGATCTGACTAAAAAGTAAGATGTTTTATACGATTTTAAGACCTCTCATTTGAATCATAGATGATTCTTAGATTTCGTTTGGTTCAGCCATCTACGCGAAAAATGAGTTACACAGTTTTAATTTCGTTTCACATATCATCCTGTAGTTCCGGAACCAGAGGTCGGAACCAAACATAATTCAGGAACTTTGTTTGGGAGTATACGACTTTTCATAAGGATCTGAGTTTGTAGAAAACGGTTGAGTCATCTCCGAAAAAAATTTAGTGAAATTATTTGTCACACACGCATTTGCTGATCTCGACAAACTGAGTCGTATGGTATATGGAAGTTATGTTCTTCCAGCATTTATTGCTGTAAGTAGTTTAAATCAATATAATTATGGAATAACTTTCAACTCGAAAATGCTGATATCATCTGGTTTACATATGGCATATTCGAACGATTATGTTTGCCAAAAACGAACCGTGCTAAAATCGGTCCGAGGCAAATTGTCATGGAAGAGGATGCTGTAAACAGTATTTTTGGTACTTAGAAAAAATTGTATGTAATTAGAAAAAATTGTATTGTAAATCGTGTTTCACGTTGCTCCCAAGCATTGCTTTGTCATACAGCGCTCAAAATTCCTACTGCTGGAATAGTGGGAAACGTCGCGTATACAAAAATGTCGATATCTCCGTTGAAAATGGACGGATTTTTACAATCTATGGTTTGTTGGATAGCTATTACCGTGTGGAATCTAAGTATAGAAACATTTTCTTTTTTCAAGGTCAAGTGTGACGGACACTGTCAAAAAACTAAAAATTTTGACATAAAACTTCGTATAACTCAAAAAGTAAACATCCGATCTCAAAACCATTCAATAGCGTTCTGGGTGACGGAGAGACCTTTCATTTGCGACTAGTTTGATCAAAATCGGTCCAGCCATCTCTGAGATCTCGACCTCTTAGTTGACAACACACAAACAGACACACACACACGAACATTTGTTCAGTTCGTCGAGCTGAATCGATTGATATATGACATTCGGCCCTTCGGGCCTCGGAAAATTTTTCTAAAGTTTGAGCGAATTCTATACCTATTTTTTATTTATATAAAATAAGTAAAAACAGATATAGAAGTCGCTCTAACTAAAGAAAAATTTGGCAAAATTTGGAAAAATATGTCAGTTTGATTCGTATTCTCTTAATCCAGTTATATCACTGACGTTGCCCACCCGAAAAGAACATTGTGATTTTACATCTTAAACTTGCATATAATTGGAGCATCGCAGTTGACGCAAAATTAAGTACAGGAACATGTAATATTGTTTGAGTATTTCGATGTATTTCTGTTAAAAATAATAACCTCTTAGTTGACAACACACATACACACACACACACACACACACACACACACACACACACACACACACACACACACACACACACACACACACACACACACACACACACACACACACACACGGACATTTGTTCAGTTCGTCGAGCTGAATCGATTGGTATATGACATTCGGCCCTCCGGGCCTCAGAAAATTTTTCAAAAGTTTGAGCGAATTCTATACCTATTTTTTATATATATATAAAAAAAGGTAAAAAAAAGGTAAAACGATTTTTTGTCAACCAATTTTTGTGCGTTCCAGTCTTTTTCTAAGATACAAAACCAAACCTCATATCATTGGGCCCCTAAATCTCCTTCATTGCTCACTACGTACTTGCTACATCGTCACATTTCCATTTTTATGCTTTCGAGAACCATTCTTGCCTGATCATCGCATATCCGTAATATGTCTACACAAACCCAGCAATGTTTGTTTCGTTTTATCATTCGTTCGTCGAAGCGACATCGTGCATTGGAACGAACCGGGCGACTATGGTTTTCTCTACCGGTTGGATGAAATGACAAGACTACGAGAAGAACAGCGCTAGGCTTAAATGTCTATGCCTAAAGGTCGACTCAGACAGTCCGTCAATGTTTGCGTCAGCGTCAAAATTAGTATAATACTGGTGTGTGAATATCTCCATAAGAATTGTGATGTTTGAATCGCACTTAAGTCGCTAGAAAAGCAATAGTTTTGAACCGGTTCACAAAGCGTCATCAAATCTTTACCGAGAGAAAACGCGTCGATGCGTGCTTGGGGAGAGAACGAGAGAATGCCGATTCTGAGCGCCTTAGAAAAATCTCTCAACAGTGATATGCTAATGAGCCGCTTTGGAGAAAAGCATTTCCATCAATCTGTGAAGTTTCCTACGTACGTACAGTTTCGGTCGGAATGTGGCCGGAGTTCGGATAGAAGTGAACTGCTAACGGAGAGAAAATGCTTACAGAAAGCCGGTCACCGAGTTTCGTTTTTCTTTTTTGCGCACACACGCCTTACTTACGAAGTTTTTATTTTTGCGCACGGGTGCTGTGCGGTAACAACAATACCATTAGCCGTACGGTTTTCGACGATGCACGAGCGGCCACCAACAGACAAATAGCGCCAGGCTGCAATTATTTCTAACCGATACTGCAGATTGTCTGTAACGATGCCCGATAATAGGCTGTTATGTATTGGCCGGTAAGTGAAATTGGGAGTGTCGAAAACGAAGATGAAGAGTGTATTTGGGTGCTTTGTGTTATAAATGTTGAATAAAAAAATCCGAAACGAATCGAAATTGTTTTATTTTCTCATCTTATTAACATTCTTTGCTCCAATTCTGATCGTACGCCGGGAAAGGTTTTCGTTCAGGTCCAAAATTACAGGAAGTGATGAAAGAGTCCGGGCACTTTCAAACAACTGCTTTTAACTCAACAGTCACGACCGCTCGACCGGAGTTCTGTCACGTAAGAGCAGTTGAAAACTTTCTCAAGTCATGTTCGTTTTCGAAGAGCCAATTTCAAACATATTGCAATGCAGCTGGTTAAAACCGCAACAATTTATCGCTTGTTCCCGGTTCTCCTGGGAGCAGCCTTTCTAAGTTAGACACACACTCACACGTTTGTTATCCCACAACAGGGACTAGCGTAGTAACTTTGTGCGGCACTCGTTGTCGGAATATGTTCGGTCATTTCGCAGTCAAGTTTACAAGCATGCATGCACCGAAGCAACTTTTGCCATGTGTGCGGACACTGTTATGTTACTGACTGACCCGAAACTAGACGGATGCAAATTAAACATTGACTAAATGTTGCAGACATGTGAGGAAGTTTACGTCTCGGATGGGAATTTCATTTCGATATGCCATTTTCATTTCTATACACTACTAATATGAAGTGCTTAGACAGTTTGTTTTTTTCACCATATCAGAATGACAGCCTCAAAGCATATCAGCAATAAAAGGAAGATATGAAAAACTCAGGATAAAAACAGTCAGTGTCAGTAGCAGACAGTTCCGATGGTTCAGAATAGTACCTCCACTACAATTAAATTTCTACAATGAGTTGATAAACAGTTTGTTGCTTCAATAGTTTTTTTTAGTTCCACGATGCGGAAGTTTTTTTGCAACCGAACAGGAACAATTCAATCTAATTTAGTGTCAGGAAAGGAAAAGCTTCGTGAGTTTCGAATCAATTTCCTGGTGGACTAAGTTCCAGTTAGAAGGAATGGTGTATTGATGACTGTTCAATGCTTCTTAAAAGAAAACAAAAAAAAATTGATTGCGCATCAATTAGTACAACCAACAAAATGAAACAGTTTTAGTATTGCAGGTACTTCTGCAACCGGTATAAATGAAGTCGGTTCGAATGACCATCTGTTAACATGACTTACAAACTGTATTAATTTTAGTCAATTTTAGTCAATTTTATATGATTCGACCATCGTACTTTAAACGACGGTTTAAATTTTAAATACCTATAATTTCAGAATAGTGCATCCGCGCAAAGTTCAGGAGTTTTGGACTTTTATTTGAACCTAAATTTGTGAATATCAGTTAAACGACCTCTACGAAAAGTGAGTGAGTTCCATTTTTGAGTATATGACCACTATTTCAGGAACAGGAAGGCGGGAATCAGGATAGCCCAAGGCTCTTTGGATAGGATGCTGCGGCTCTTTAGTTCTATACACAAATAATGTTTATTTTACAAAAAAGTAATTAAAAGCCATCGAAATCGATTAACGAGTATTCGATACCACTTCTATCTCTCTACCACGTGTACTCACTTCTCACCGAATCGCGTTGTCAATGTCGTCATTTCCGGTCGAAATGATAAAGTTCATCGCACATTTCGTAGAATTCTTAAAAGAAATTACTACTGAATTTTCCGAGCTCCTCCTACACGATAAAGTGCAATGGATTTCCAGAAGCATAGTCTTGGATCGTTTTGCTTTGTACTTGGATGAAATAAATATGAAAAATTAAATAAATGAAAAAAATATCAACCACTCACAATTAAAAAATGCTAAACGGTAACAAAACATTTACTTATTTGAAATTTTTTTGTAAAGATTTACCGAGTTTCCAATAGCTTATCGTTCGTTAATTAATTCGATAATTGAATTGATAACAAAGCGTTTGGTAATAAAATTGTGGATCTGTCAAAATCTGAACTCTGCCCCAAAGAAAATCCATATCCTTTTACCATATGTAACAGAGCTTGGACTTGAGACAATCTTCCCAAAATTTCAACCCTATAATTGTCATATTTACGGAGGTAGGCTGATTCTATGGATTTTCATTGCATTTGATTTTTGAATCTACCACTCCTTTTACAATTTATTGAAAATGTATTTGTTGCGTGAAAAATGCTTAACAATTGCGAATCATATGTTTTCACGCTTTCGATTCGATATACCCGTATAATGCGAGCGTTAAGACACAAATGTGTAGATAAAGACTGTACCAGAAAGTATGGACGCAGCCAAAAACCGCTGCCATTTCGCAATGGTTCAGAATCTGTCAATTTTTATGGTTGCGTCCTGTTGTTTACACTCTGCTCTAACCACTTGTGCAGTTGTTTGTTCGTTTTCATTAGTTTGTTTCGAAATGCGTGGACTTTCAGCAGAACAACGTCGAAAAATTGTTTACAAATGGTGCACAGAACGCGGACTGTCACCGAGAAAGATAGCAAAAATGGAAGGAGTAAGTGAAAAAGCCGTGCGAAATGCAATCAGAAAGTTCTGTGAGGATAACAACTTTGAGGATAAACCGAAAACGGGTCGAATAAAAGGTTCTGCTAACCCTCAGTTGGATAAACGTATACCGGGACCACAATATTATACGATGCGAGAAGGGCAAGTGTTAAAAACCAGCCCGAGACATCGATTGAAGTCGAAAAATTTGGTAATAAAGGTATGGTCTGGCAAGCAATTTCACCACTGCTTCAATGAACAGCGAAATATACATCAAGGAATGTTTACAAAAACGACTTCTACCCATGATTCGAAGCCACAAGGATCCCGTTGTCTTCTGGGTAGATCTTGCTTCTTGCCACTACTCGAAATCAACGGTAGAATGGTAACTACCAAAAATGTCACTTTCGTCCCAAAAGACATGAATCCACCAAATTGCCCACAACTTCGACCAATTGAGGAATTTTGGGCATTATCGAAGGCACATCTTAGGAAACATGTCTCGGCAGCCGAAACCATTCAACAGTTCGAAAAAGATTGGAAAAAAGTGTCAAAACATGTCGCCAAGAAGTCTGTACGGAATTTAATGAGGAACGTTCGCAATAAGGTGCGCCAGCTAGTCTACAACGGCTAAGTAGCAAATGTTGAGAATGATATTCTGTTGCTGTAGTCTAATATTATCAGTATATCGAATAAAATTTGAATATCTAACACTTGTTAATTATTTACAGCGAAATCAAAGTGTTTCCATACTTTCTGGGACAGTCTTTACAATTATCAACTTCAACTAGAGTTCGTTCATTTAAAACAAATCTGTCAAATTGTTTTTACTGTGAAATTGTTGGTCAATAAATTGACAGGAGCACACATGTCTAAATATTTGTTATTTTTATCAATATATTGATTGAAACAAACCAATCCACTGACAAAAATTAGTTATTATGTTTTGTAGTTTAAAGCAGCGATATTTGCTATACCAAACCAGATTTTCTGTCACTATATTTTTGTCACTATTTCAATAAAAAAAAAACTTTTTTCTCTCTGTATACTATTTAGAAGTTTGTTGGAATATAACTTTCCATCCGCCAAACTTTGAATAAGACCGCGAGATAGTTTACGGTCTAAAGCCTTGAATAGGAATCAAGTTGCTTTACGAGAAAATTTTTGGATAAATTCACCCATTCAACCGGTCATCTTCAAACTTTCAAGGAATCAAATCTAAGATATTATTTAACGTTTTTCATGTTCGTTTTATTCAATTTCAATACGATATCCAAATACAAGAACCTTCTTCTTAACACTACTCATAAGGACTTTTAAAACGTTTGGAAATCCAATTTTTTTTTCCTATCTTCCGATTCTACTTCCTTACCATGTTTCCGTAGCGTCTAATTCATGATGATCCAGTACTTTTCAATGACGCGAAGCTAAATCCAGCCAGAATAGCTTGTGTTATAGAAATAATACCAGCTTGAATTTTAGATTTCATTTCAATAATTTATTCTACTTCAGAATAAAGTAATTTATAAATTATTTTAAAACATTCGATTGCCTAATTCGGAAATTTAAACAGTTCAAAATGTTATACTGATAAACACATTAGTAAAGAACTGGTATTCAACAGCAATATCCAATTTCACCAGAATCAGTAAATCAATGTTATCAATTAGCTGAAATCTCGATAAACATTTTTTAGATTACAGAAGTTCGATGCATTTTCAAAGTATTGAAAAGTGAAGACGAATAAATAGGATTAAGAACTGATTTTTTTAAATTTCGACGTCAAGATATGAATTTAAAAAAGGCGGGTGGGTAATGTCAAAGACATAACTGGATGTCGTGAATACGAAAACAACTGACATGTTCCTTAACACTTCCGAATATCAATTAGTTGATCAATTGTATGAATTATGCAAGCATTTCCCTTTTTCACATTTTTCGCAAAAACAAAGAAGACTTCACTTGATCTCGATTATTGTGAATTTCACACAGCGAAAAGTGCACAAATATAATCAAACAGTTCTAGATTTGCACTAAACTGAGGTTTTTTACCTTCGATTTGCGAAGAAATCCTAATAGTTCTTTAGAAAACTTTTAGAGCCATTAGAACGGCTGATTTTGTGTGATGCTCTTCACCGTTGTCCCCTTTTCGTTGTATTTTCACCAAGGCAAACGACTAGCAGCTGTGACGTAATCGCTCTTATGAGAAGCGAAACTAGCTTTGCAAACGAAACACAATACATCTGCTCACAGTGGCGGTAGAATTCAAATTGATCCAATTTTTGATAAGAGGTTTCTTTTTACGTGATTTCGTTTGTGGCTATTTCACTAATGGGCGGTCCTAACGGCTATAAAAATAGCCGCATAGAGAATTTTAATGTCGATTATTTCATTCAAAGAAACTATTAGGAAGCTGTACGGGATTCATTCCTGCCTTCAGAAGGACCAAATTGTTGAACTCACTACGATATTAAGCAATGTTCGTCAAATTTTTCTCGAACGATTTGTTGTACAGCAGCAGATATTTTGTTCTCTTCCTCAGAACGCGTTCTGATTGGATGGTGTTGACATGAGTCAAATGAGACAGATTTTTCAATAATGTTCTATTGAAATACTTCAATGCTGTTGCTATACACGTTTAAGTTGAAAAATTTCGATTCTATTGGTAGTTAAATTATATAAATCCTTTCACAGATCACTGAGCTATGAGCTTTCAAAATACGAGAAAGGTAAACGCGCCTTATGACCGCCTCTTTGATACTCGTATATACCAAACATTTCAGAAAAGTTTAATTTTGAACTATTTGAGATTATGTCACACAAGTGAAACTTTTATCATAAAATTGTGATCATATTTCCGATGACATGTAGCAAGAATTATGTTGATCCGTTAGTTACAACAAGAGATATTCACGATCAAAAACTTATCACTCTTTCAGAGGTTAAATTTTGGAAAGGCACCCCATAGTAAAGTAAGTCGTATTCACGACAAAAATTGAATTTTTGAAGAATTGTGAAAACTTAAATTTGCCGAAATTCTAACAACTGACGGCTTGACATTGGTATCGAAAAACTCTAAAACTGTCGGAATTCCCAGTATTTTCGATATGACAGATAATTAGCATCTATCAAGATTTTCGGTATGAATTTTCAGTTATCAATTAAAATTTATTACAAAAACTTCAAAAGAATAAGAATTAAATATTTTTTTTTATAAATTTATTTTTTAAGGCCATCGTCCAAGTGCCATGCACGCGGGTGGTTTTAGGAAATTTTCGATGGAAATTTTGAAAAATTTGAGAAAACCAAAAACATTCAGACCTTTGAAATATTTTTATCTATCTACAGGGTGAAAATGACTGGAAAATTCGGAGGATTTTCCGAGTCTTATCAAAAATTGCTCTGAAAAATGAGTGTTGTTGTGATCTTTCACAATTATCTGGAAAAATAATGCGATGACATAATTTTTTTTTTCAAAAAAACCTTATGATGGATACAAAGATTACATTCGGATACATTTTTGGAAAACCTTTTCACGCTTTCAAAAATTTCCACGAGATCGGTAATATGAAATTAGTTGATTTTCCATGAAAAGCGTGAAAAGGTTTTCCAAAAATGTTTTCGAATGTGATCCTTGTTGACAGCATAAGTTTTTTTCGAAAAAAAAATTTCGTTCCATCGAATTATTTTTTCAAATAATTGTGAAAACTTACAAAAAAGCTCATTTTTCCAGTGCTATTTTTGATAAGACTCGGAAAATCCTTCGAATTTTCCAGCCATTTTCTCCCTGTAGATAGATAAAAGTATTTCAAAGGTCTGTATGTTTTTGGTTTTGTCAAATTTTTCAAAATTTTCATCGAAAATTTCCCTAAACTCACCCGCGCGCATGGTACTTGGACGATGGCCTTAATAAAATAGTTTTTAAGCAATATTCGGTAACAGTTTGTTTGCAGTGTGCATCCCTAAAATTTTGTTATTATTGTTGTCGTTTGTTAGCGGCTTTAACAACGTTTGGATAAAATTTTGTTGAATCTCGGTGAAAAAAATTACGAATTTTGCCCAACCTGCGCTCCGTAATCATCTCGGCAAAATGCACAATTACTGAGAATCTGGGCAATCATAGATGGAACGTACAAAAAATTTTGCTTTATTATTGTTAGTGTTTGGGAAGAGATGTTTTTTTTTAAATAAAGTTTATTTTAATTTAAAACAAAAACAGAAACCCCGTCGCAAGAAATAGGATGGCTGAAGAATTCGGCTCTACCTATTAATGAATAGATATCTAAGACCGTGAACCGTTTATTTTGCACCGAAAATAAAATGATATCAAATTATATAATGATTGTAACGTAAGAAGAACTTCGAGAAAAACTTATGTCGTTTGACAATGTATTGAATCTTTCTATTGAGGTGTTTTCTTAGACTGAAAGTATAAAAAGAAATTACACAGAAAAAATCTTTGCTAAAGATCTGAAATTGGTTTTTTTGCACTTTTTTTTTCAGTGTCGGCAAGTAACTATTGAACTGTGAAAAAATAACTGTTCCGAGCAAAGTTATTTTTGATACAGACAAAATAACTGCTCGACAGTCAAATTTTAAATAAAAGTTAAAATAATTCACGAGATGATTCACGCCCTAAAGAATGTAAGAGAAAAGCGTCCTTAGACTATGATTTCACTTAATCAGTAGGCTATTGAATCTTTTTCTCATATCTTTTCGTGAAATATTGAGATCTTTTCTTTCACACAATTTGTAATTTTTTGCTATTTCACGAGAAAAGGCAACGTGGTGTGATGCAAAATCTACAACTGAAGTGTGCTACATAATTTCGGTAAAAGTTACACACTTATCGTTTTTCGCTGAATCTTGGCAAAATAATTGCCGAGATTTGCACAGCCGAGTAGCCTGTAATCATCTCGGCAAAAGATGAAATTGCTGAGAGTCTCGGTAATCTCAAATTGGACAAACGTCAGTTATTGAAAAAAAGTGTTATGCAAGTAGCAGAAACCTCATGGCTCTCTAGCAGTTTGTGTTGAACTGCTGGGTGGCATAACAGTTCAATATAAACTGTTTTGTACTGACGAGTCCAAGACGAAACATAAAGTACACTTTACTGAATGTTCGGCAAAAGCAGCGAAGTGGAATTTATGAATTACTGTGCCTTCAGTAATTAAAAGTAAACAAAGAACTCGAATTATATACATAACATAACATATAATTGGGGATCATGATTTCATTCTATACACATACAAAAACTATACATTATACTACTTGTTTCGAGCATGTACAGTTTAAAAATATGCCATTCGGCCCAAAGCTGTTTGTTGAATGCGTGGTTGGCATGTCATGGAAGTTCTTCGGTATTTCCTATAATGACTTTCCGATAGTCAACGAAGGAGGTGCATTCAATAAATAACCAATAATGTATTGTAGTTATTATACCTACTATACTATTCTTTTGGACAATTTTTTCGAAATATTTGATCAGAAATTAACTGCGTAGTGCCAAGCGAAAACGGAAACGCAAATGACAGTTGTCTTGCCGGCAACAGTTCTTACATGTTCCGAAATCTCGCATTTGCTGATTTCGGGATAATTGTTAATCGTTGATGAGTTCAGCACAAGATTCTGCCAAATCTCGCCAAAAAGATGCACTTTAGCGTAAAATCAGTAAATTAGCTAAACAAATTTCTGGAAACATAACATTAATTATTATTGAGCATTCAGCAAAATGGTGTGTTGCCGATCTGTCTCGGCATTTTTCTATACCGAGCACGAGAATTTATTTTAAGTGCGTAACTCACTACTCGAAATCTCGGTAAACGAATTTGCTGTTTTCGTTATATTTTTTATTTACTGAAAAGTTTATCAAATAATTATTCCAAATTTTGGCGAAAAGAGGGTCATCTGCCGAGATATCAAGTATAATTTAAACCAGGGGTTCCCAAACTATTTTGGGTCATGGTCCCCTTTACTAAAATCAACTTAGGCCTCAGACCCTCATCAACATATTCCTTTGAAAATTCAATTTCTTGCTTTTTTAATATTGATGTAAAATACTTACGAATTTCTGCGAACGGTGAAATAAACACAACTTTTTTAGCGTAAATATTTCAAATAACAACTTATATCAAACAATAGAAGGTTGATTTCTAGACTTCGTCGACCCTCATAGTCAGTTTTCGTTTACGTCAACCCCCGCAAAAGGGATGTCGACCCCTAGGGGTCTATATCGACCACTTTGGGAACCCCTGATTTAAACGAATGTAGGAAAAGAGCATTTGGTTTACTAACCTATCAGTATACAATCGTGTTGCCGATATAATTCGGCATTTTATTATGCCGAGCTTGAATTTCATTATGAGCGCGGCCACTGGTTCCAATACATTACTGCGTCTCAACAAAGTTTTTCGTTTTAGATTTAATGTGATTCAAATAGAATGCTTATATACTTTTCTTATATTAGCTAGTCAAGTTAGTTGAAGTTTCACCGCAATAACACGAGACGACGTGCTCACTCGTTGATAGTTTGGAAGTCGAACTAAATATTCATATCAGATTATGATACTAAGGCTGTGAACCATTTCGCGGTTAATTTTTACTTTTGATTGAAATCTGACACTTGAGTGGTTATTTTGTGTCGAGTAGTTTAATTTAACTAAAACTGCGGCCCATTTCAAAATTTGACGGACGGAAAGTAATTTGGGTTTATTTTCCACTGGAAATAATTTCAACTAAAGAATTAATATCAGAAATTTCATTGCAAGATTTTTTTCAGTGTCGGAAAATAACCATCGATCTGTCAAAAAAATCATGCTCTCGAACAGGGTTATTTTTGACAACACCAAATTAACCGTTCGAGTGTCAGATTTTAACCAAAAGTTAAAATTAACCGCGAAAAGGTTCACAGCCTAAAAAACATTGGACAGTTTTAAATTAGACAGAACCCTTGCTTTAATTTCATCCGTTTGCATTTGCTTGTTCCCAGCATTTTTCAAGAGCTGCACGCCACTCCGCCAGCGGCGAGCTCCAAAATCACTGCTCGGTACCATCCAAGCGAAGCGATGAAATTTCGAAAACTCTCAGCTGTTCTGCAACCCGCATTGCACCGTTCGTACTTAACTTACTTATAGTAGCGTGGCATTTCTACGTCTTCATCAAATCATCGGTCGGGCTCGTTTCGGTTTCGACCACTTTTAATCATCTAATTTTCCTCCTGATTAACGACTCATTAGAGTTGGTCGTTCGAAACGGAGAAATCGTATTTTTTGTCCCCTTTCCAGCATTCCATCGCAAGGGGGTGTCTGCCCACCGAGAAGGCGATGTAGGCGTACCGTCGTCGAGTGCAGCAGAAGTTCCGTAATTCACGGTCCGCTTGGCTCGTAAATTGAATTACCGCGGGATAACTCGTTACAGAACTCCCGCCGGCTGGTTGCACCTGAGCTCTTTCGGATGAAAGTAAACTTGAAAGGAGTCATCGACAATCAGTTCTTTGCCACGGGGCTAAATCCTGCAGCATTTTGCGATTAATTAACGCACAGGTGGTTTACAATTAATTTGCTCCACATTCGCCTCCCGGGCGGAATTCAGTTGTTCAATGAATCGTTTAAAAGTATTATTCACGCACTTTTTTCTTTCTTTCTTTTTTTTTGCACCGAGCAAATTTTAATTGTAACGTGGAATCGGAAGAAGTTACTCAAGGAAGAGGTTTCGCAGACCCTACCAACCGATTCCGTACGGGATTGGTGTCGGAGGAGATGGTGACAGGGAATGCAAGAAAGAAAGTCATTACACTTTACAGAGCATTGCGGAACCCTTCATTTTGTGCTCCTGCACGCAACTTGCGTGCTATTTGCGTAAATCCTTGATGCGGATTTAATCTCTCGACCAAGAACTGCTGAAACAAAGGAATCGATGCGCCCTTGCGAAACTGAGAACATCTGCTGGAGGGATTTGTTGGGGTACGGAAAATGTTCAGCCATGGAAATAAAAAGAGATTATCAATGAAGCAGACTGTAATCAAAGCCTAATCGCTAAATGTTTGAATTTCTAATTTTTTTTTCTTCTCATTGGAACATTCAGCTACCGGTCTGCTTTTTCGTTCCATCAGCGAATGGGTTCAAGTAAATTTTCTATTTCACACAACACAAGCCCCCCCTCATAAGAATTCGCATAAAGAAAGGTCGTTGCACTTTTCAATGCACACACATTACACAAGGCTTGCGGGAAGCTGGTTTCTGGTTTTCCTCCAGCTGCAACAGAAATCATTGAAACCATTTGTCTTAAAGATTAAAAATCAACCCCTTCTCCAGGCTGCCCAAGACAAACTGAGACAGCAGATGAAAGTGCGTGCAGATTACTATGGATCAGGCATGCTTTTTATATTTCTGATGCATACCCAATTCACTCTGGGGAGCGTGATGCGGACAATTTCCCCTCTTTGGTCGTGTTTCGGAGTTTTCCCATATTTATAATATTTGTAACAGCTATGACGACAAACAAAAAAAAAGAAAGGGTTGATTCTGATTATTGCGCTGAATCCTTGGAACTTGCCGCTGTACAACTTGAATAGCTCAGCCGATCCGGAGGGCGAGTGGGTTACTAGGTAAATGGGGCAAAATTACCATCCACCAGTAATGAAAAGGGGCTTGTGTGTATGAGTGTGTTTATCTTGCAGTTGATGTTTGCAGTCCTTTGGTGGTGACATTCCTGAAGCATTGTTCGACTATAGGCAGAAGCATCCGGGGAAGAGCAAGCGGAAAGACGCAACTCATGAAACAAATGCATTGAATATGATTTCTGATCATGAATGTACGTGGAAGAAATGATTTTTTTATTTACTTCAGTGCAATAAACAGTGATATCAAATCGCTATACTATGATTTACAAAGATTTTCTCAGAACGAAATTTGTATCATATAATCGAACGTTAAATTCTTACCATCTAATGTATATAAAATGTCAATTTTCATCAATATTTGTTAACTGACTGCTACAAATACAGTGCAAATGCTACTCAGCCAAGGCGTATCCTATCGATAAAAAGAGGTGATAATCGGAAGGAGCCCGGTCTGGTGAAAATGGTGGGTCTCAACAAAGCGTAAGAATTGTGGCAGAATTTGCAAGAGCGTTATCAAACTATAGAATGATTTTACCGTTTCTACGAACCTATTCTGACTAAAGACTGTCCCAGAAAGCATGGACGCAACCAAAAATCACTGCCATGGTTCAGAATCTGTCAATTTTTATGCCTGCGACCTGTTGTTTACACTCTTCTCTAACCACTTGTGCAGTTGTTTATTCGTTTTCATTAGTTTGTTTCGAAATGCGTGGACTTTCAGCACCACAACGTAGAAAAATTATGTACAAATGGTGCACAGAACGCGGACTGTCACTGAGAAAGATAGCAAAAATGAAAGGAGTAAGTGAAAAAGCCATGCGAAATGCAATCAGGAAGTTCGGTGAGGATAACACCTTTGAGGATAAACCGAAAACGGGTCGAAAAAAGGTCCTGCCAACCCTCAGTTGGATAAACGTATACTGAAGGCGTTCGAGCAAAAGAAGGAGGTTTCAGTTCGGGATGTGGCCAAAAAAGTGGGCACTACGAAGTCAAATGTTCTTCGTGCTAAAGAACGTTTGAATCTTCGAACCTATAAGAAGCAGAAACAACCAAAACGTAGTCCGAAACAAGAAGCATCAATCAGGCCGAGGGTTCGAAAGCTGTACAATACAATTCTAGCTGGAAATTTGAACTGCATAATCATGGACGATGAAACCTACGTGAAACTCGATTACAAATCCTTGCCGGGATCACAATATTATACGGTGCGAGAAGGGCAAGTATTAAACCAGTCCGAGACATTGATTGAAATCGAAAAATTTGGTGAGAAAGCTATGGTTTGGCAAGCAATTTGTAGCTGCGGTGAGATTTCGAAACCCTTCATCACCACTACTTCAATGAATAGCGGAATATGCATCAAGGAATGTTTACAAAAACGACTTCTACCCATGATTCGAAGCCACAAGGATCCCGTTGTCTTTTGGGTAGATCTTGCTTCTTGCCACTACCAAAAATGTCTTGCCACTACCAAAAATGTCACTTTCGTCCCAAAAGACATGAATCCACCAAATTGCCCACAACTTCGACCAATTGAGGAATTTTGGGCATTAACGAAGGCACATCTTAGGAAACATGTCTCGGCAGCCGAAACCATTCAAAAGTTCGAAAAAGATTGGAAAAAGTGTCAAAACTTGTCGCCAAGAAGTCTGTACGGAATTTAATGAGGAACGTTCGCAAGAAGATGCGCCAGCTAGTCTAGAATGGCTAAGTAGCAAATGTTGAGAATAATATTCTGTTGTTGTAATCTAATATTATCAGTATATCGAATAAAATTTGAATATCTAATACTTGTGAATTATTTACAGCCAAATCAATGTGCGTCCATACTTTCTAGAACAGTCTTTATTTTCGATTAATGCTTTCTTCAACTCATTAATGTTTCACCGGAATTAGGAATCTCGTAGCACACAAACCTCTTCTGATTCCACAACACGCTTTTTTCTTAAAGGATTCGGTGTTACACTCCATGTTGATGACTTGCCTGGTTTCTACAAATGATTTATTAGGTTCAGAATTCTCTATGAACTTCCTCGTTTTATTCAGGTTTTGCAAAAACTAAGAAGAAGAGAATAACAAAGTTAATAAACGCAGGCCTGCCTCTTGATGTATATTTTTTTCCAAAAAATGAATCATCTTATCTTGGAGTTTCAATTCATATAACTTCTCAGTTTGTCTTTCTACTTTGCAGTGGCAAAAACTTAATTCAGTTATGGCGACCTTTCGTCAAACCAACTAAAAAGATAATGGATATTGCGTGTTACAATCCGATACAAAAAAAAATCTTTCGTACGTAACGTAAAAAGAGCACATTGCACTGAGTTTTTCGCATTTACATTTGTTGTTCGTTCAATTTGTGTGGAATCCAATTCCCAACCATTTGTATTTTTCATATTTGCTATCAGGCGATTGGAGATCGCTTGCCGAATTAGTCTACTATCCCATGTTCTCTTTGATTTGCTGCTAGTAAATTTCTCAATTTTCACATGCTAATGCCAGTCTTCAACTCGGATTAGCTTCTCTCACTTACGCTGTCAGGCTCTTCTACCTAAAGGTTCATCTACAAATATTCCGCTTATTGTTTTTACAAATATTTCACTATGTTTGTCCTTTTCTTTTAATGCGGGATCGGGTGTCAATAAAAAAAAATGCAAAATTAGCCGCATAACCTTTTTCTGGCATAATTTTGAATGCTCAAAATGTTGACGAATTTATATAATTTAACTTTAATCGATTCAGAAACATTTACCTTAAACATATGAGGCAATTTCGTTAAAGTATTTTAATAGTATATCATTGAAATATTGGTTTGAATTAACCTATGTTTTCACGAGCCAATCACAGCAGGCCATAATGATGGCATCGTCTCATCCGATTTGAATAGTATGAACTATCGCATAAAACGGAATCTATAAATATATGTTCCAACACATTTTTGTTTGGTCAACCCCTGGCTGTGAGCAAAGTCACTTTGGTACTGTGTACGGTGTGTAGATGCCATTTTCCGTCTGTTGCACACCGTGTTCACTTGAGTATATTGAACACCAATAACTAAAAGTAGCTACCCTTGGCATCTTAGAGCTTAAGCAGTGTGCCATATGTGAATCGACTCAGCTCGACGAACTAAGAAAATGTCTGAGTGTAAGTATGTATGTATGTGTAAATGTGACAAATAATGTCACTCGATTTTTTCATAGATGGCTGAACCGATTTTCACAAACTTGAACTCAAACGGTCTTATGGTCCCATAGATCGCTTTTGAATTTTATCTTTATCCGACTTCCGGTTCCGTAATTACAAGGCAATATGTGCAAATCTATGAAAAAAATGCGCATTCTATTTTCTAGGAAGTTTCTCTACCGCTTTTACACTCTGAGACTCAAATGAAAGGTCTTGAAATTTTTTAAAAAGTTAACGAAAAGTTGATCAAGATCCGACTTCCGGTTCCGGTATTGCAGAGCGATTGGTGAAAATTTTCAATTTCATGAGTATTTTATCACAAACAATGGCGATACGAGGTGCACATTTTTATAGAACTTACTGCTAAATTCATCTAGTTGGCAGATTTGTTAGTTAGTGGACACATAATTCTACTTCGGGACTAGTAGTCCTCGGTTTCCGCTTCTGGAAGCAACGATAATAGTGAAGAAAAGCTCCAAAAATGGAACTCAATTCGATTTCTCAACAACGGTTAAAGCGATTTTCACAAATCATGATTCAAATTAAAGCTATTGGTGTCTAAAAAGATATCTAGATTTCATCTAGATCCGATGTGTATTAAAACTTTCAAACTGTCACAC
Organism: Malaya genurostris; assembly: GCF_030247185.1. Classification (NCBI taxonomy): domain Eukaryota; kingdom Metazoa; phylum Arthropoda; class Insecta; order Diptera; family Culicidae; genus Malaya; species Malaya genurostris. Next base: position 133,061,541 of record NC_080570.1, read on the forward strand.
AAAATAATGCAAAATCGGTACGCATCGGTACGTGCTGGTACGGAAGAAGAAAACGCCACCGCCTAACACACAGCGTGCTTTGTTCAGTTTTGTGTGGCGTGCAGGGTTGCCTCATTTAAATCTATTTTTACTTTACAAAACTTTTCACAAATTGAAAAGGTGATGGTAGTTTATAGCAAAGAAAGTTTTTGACAGAATCTTCTAGTGGTGTTTTTGAAAATATAAACAATATGAGAAAGGCATCTTTACACCACTAGGTGGGTTAAAAAGGGTTTTTTTTTTGTCAAATCCTATACCGCTTAAAAATTCACTCTTTTTAACAAAGATGGTTTTAAAACTTTCCTAAATTTTAAATAATCTAGATATAGATTTAACGTAGATCACCCCGGTGAACGACCTTAATTAGATTAAAGCCAGTTATTTCCAGTAGATTTTCGTGGACTTTAAAGTTTGAATGCTAGATCTATGATGTAACACAGAAGACTGTAACAAGTATTTATCAAAATTAAAGATGTTACTTGGGTTCATTGTATTAATTTGTAACTAGGTGTAACTACGTGTCGGATTTTTTGAATCACTCGATTGTTCAACAAAAAAGGTATAATTATCGTATATCGATTATTCGGTTAATTATACGATTATTGTTATCGAATTTTGACATAGGACTACGTTTTTCTTCACTATGCTCACCTGAATGCATTTTCAAAATAACACAGAACGAAACTGTAATCAAATTGCTCCAGAGTTGGTATTTTCTCTAAATCTTTCACGAAACAAATTGTAGAAGGTGTAAAATTGTTTTTAATACCATGTTTTTTACGTAAACATTTCCGAATCTAAAATATTTTACAAAGAACTAATGAGATTTTACTTGAAATAGCTGATTTATTAGTAGAAAGTTGCATAAAAAAATGTGCATTTTTAAAGTGATCTGCCCCTTATCGATAGCAGTCCTACATCAATCTCGCGGTTATGTCTGTAACTTCACCTACAACGAAATTTTCATATTATTCGATTAGTTTAATAGTCGAATATTAGTCTTTATCTAATCGATTAAATAGTGTTATATTATCTTGATTATTAATCGATTATTCGATTAACCAAACTTTATTGCGACTTCCCTAATTGTAGCCTTGGCTTCTCACAAGCACAGAAATGGTTTATTTCTCAACATTTGCTCTAAACAATATTTTGTTAAAGCAATCTTCCATGAAGTTTCAAGCAACACTGAGATAAATAATCAACTGTGTTGTAGCCGACCAATTACGTGATCCCACAAAGAAAGGTCTATTGGAAAATTTTTTAAATCGATCTTTATAAAAAATTTACTCAATGACTGCCAAAACCTTCTTCCGGAAATTTTACACAAAGTTGGTCATCGAACCAACTCTTACCATTCTCAACGAAGCACAGAGAAGCAACTCAGTTTTGTGCTACCAAGCTCACTCAAACTTCGCCCAATTGAAAAAATCATGAATACCAAACATCGCAAATATGCTATCTAACTATTGAAACATAGCTGGAGTTGGTGAAAGTTTGGGCAAAAATAACAAAAAAATTGTTAATCAGATCTCCCTACACATTTTTCATTTCTTCAAAATTTCAAGAAAATTCGACAATTGCTTTAATTTTAGTGAGTCAATAGATGTGTTCTGTTTTTATCGAATGCATCCTTTATACACAACGCCGTATCGGTGCTAACGTCAAGTGTGCCTCAAATTTACACGGATAAAAATCCATTACCGGTACCATGATTAAAAATCATGAAATCATGAACAATAAGTCATGATTTCTTGAGCGAAATGATCGATATCATGAACAATAACACTACTTCTATAAAAATTATCATGATATCAATCATTTTGGTCATGAAATTTCATGAGAAGACATGGTCATGATTAAAAAATCATGGTACCGGCAATAGATTTTTATCCGTGTATCAGAACAAAATATGTCTGAAGCGAACAGTGAAGAGAAAAATTCACATTAAAGAAATTGAATAGCCATTATGAATGCTCACCTCGGAAATAAAATGAGCTTAGAAAAGAAAAGAAAAACAATTGCTTTAGAATTTATGATAGCTTGGAAACTTCGGCACATCTTAAACAGTTCAAAAATAACAATTTAAGGAATATTCTCATATAGCCAGGCTATACAAAAAATCTGTTTTAATCCACCTAGTGGTGTAATGATGCCTTTCTCATATCAATCAAACTATCATATATAATACTGTGGTATTTTTAACCCACTTTACCCTATATTTCCGGATCCGGAAGTCAAATCCGCATGAAATTCAGAAATTACGTATGAGACCACAGGACCTTTCATTTGAACCTAAGTTTGTGAAAATCGGTTGCGCCATCTATGAGAAAAGTTAGAACATAAATTTTCTTTTTTTGCTCATTTTACCCCTTAACTCCCGAACCGGAAGTCGGATCCAAATAATATTCAGGAAATTTTTATGGGACCTCAAGACCTTTTATTTGAATCTAAGTTTGTGAAAATCGGTTCAGCCATCTCCGAGAAAAGTTAGCGCATAAAAACGTTACATACACACATACACACATACAGACATTTTGCGTACTCGAAGAACTGAGTCGAATGATATATGACACTCGGCCCTCCGGGCCTCGGTTCAAAAGTCGGTTTTCACAGTGATTACATAACCTTTCTATATGAGAAAGGCAAAAACCCTTTTTAATCCACCTAGTGGTGTAATGATGCCTTTCTTATATTACTTATGTTTTTTATCACTAGAAGATTCGATAAAGATTTTCTTTTTCAAACTTTTAATGTGGAACACATTTTTTTCTATATAGGGGTGCAAATTATAGCTAACGTTTCAGTCCTACGCGTAGCATGCTAGAGGTAGGTTGTTGCTAGGCAGCAAGACAAAATGTGCCATAAAACAATTTAAAGATTTAAGTACGATTCAGACGGTCCGGCTTCTTCCGTCACCGTCACCGGAACGTGAGCGTCCGTCACCGTCATTCTGATTCACACGATCCGGTTTCCTATCCGTGTCCGTCATGTCATTTTCTTACACGCAGAATTTGAAGAACTTAGTTTCGCACAATTTTATTCCACTAATACAAAATCTGGAAGCTTTTGAAGCCAATCGATCTGTGGTTTTCCTATCTTTTAATCGAATAAATATCTTTTAAAATTAATTAGAAAGAGGAAAAAACAAAACAATCAGTTCCACTCTACAACGTAACGTACTTTGCAAATCTACTGATAAGTTTAATTACTTATATGTGGTATATTTCGTTTAAGAGTGGGATCTTGACACCGAATACATACATAACAAACGTCAGATCAATACCGTAATCATATGAATCGTGCATGTGTGCGATAATCACAGTCCGTCAAATATTCTTTCGGAGAAATGTTGACGGAGCTTGCCGTTGACGGACGTTGACGTTCTGGATCTCTGCTGGATCGTGTGAATGCGCAAAAGGAAAACTCATTTGACTAATTTTGACGGAGGCTGACGTTCCGGTGACGGTGACGGAAAAAGCCGGAAAAAGCTGAGAAATTGACAACTACCCCAGAGTAAATCACAGAATGGTTGTAATGGTAGAGAAACGCTATAAAAATAACTGCTTGCATACAAATCTTGAACAAGCTTAGCGAAGAGAAGCTTAAATATCGATACCCGAATCGCAAGCATGTACAAACATATAAATGCATACATTTGGGCTATTGATGTAATTTCGTCGACTACAAATACAAATACAAATCACGACAAATAGAGTCTATATTCTGGGTTCGCGTGTTCAGTGTTGGTTCTTTATAAAGATCAATCTAAGCGGACTCTCGTGCATTTGCGGATTCAAAGTGTGACGATTAATTGAAAATGTCGATCATTAGAAATTTTGGTTGCCTTGTTCTACATCAATGGCTCTAGTAGTTTTTTTTTAATTAAATCAAAAAAATCAAGTGCATATAGATTTAAATGTGGCTATACAAAATTTAACAAAGCACGCTAGGTGGGTGCGTTTTCTTCTTCTTCCGTACCAGCACGTACCGATGCGCACCGACTTAGCATCATTTTGCATGACAGTTTGAAAAATTTGATACTCATTGCCCTATAATTTCGGAACTGGAAGTCGGATCTAGATGAAATTGCACAGTGTCTTTAAAGATACTGAGAGCTTATATTTGAATTATGATTTGACCGTTGGTGAGAAATTGAAGTGAGTTCCGTTTTTTGAGCTTTTCTTTTAGAGCCGACGTTTGGTTCCGGTATTACAGCGCGATAAGTTTCGATAAAATTTCAATTTCATAGGGATTTTTTCAAAAGTGATGGCGAAACGAGATGCAAATTTTTATAAAATAGCAGATGAGCCAAATTAATGACATGATTTTTATTGTAGACAGAATGCGTTGGCATATTGCATAAATTTTAACGTGCCTTGCCTGAGAGCAGGTTTACACATAATTGCTACTGAAGACTTTATGTGTAAACAAAAACGGAAAATGTCTCTCGAATCTTTTCCACAAAAATCTGAAAACGCACTACAACTCGGATAAGCTTTGAAGACCACCAAAATTGGTATTTCAAAATTAATGTTTCATATCCATTCGGCTTTCCGAACGATAGTAATTCGACATGGCCAGTGCCATCGAAGACGAGCTATTCTCAATGCCAACCCCTTCCGTTCGAACCTACTTCAATTTCGCACCCCAAAGTACACATGTTCAAAGCCACCAATTATTATCTCGGCAAAAATATCCAGATTGTCCCGCACTCGAGCATGCCAAATCGAGTTCTAAAGAGATCAATATGCGATTCAGACCCCTCTCAATTATTTCGGCAGCCGACGAGCAAAAAAAAAAACTTTAAAACCATCGTCGCCCATTATTGGCTAAAAGTGTACCTTGATTTATGTCCTGATCGGTGTACCCTCGATTCTCCAGGGCGCAGACCATCGGAGGGAACGTACCGCGGAAGTTGTTCAATTGCAATATCAGCACTAGCCAGACGGGAAGGGGGGGAACGAAAATAGCGACATTTGCAACAATAATAATTAATTTTAGCGTTTGACACTTTAAAATGCCTTACCCATCGCTGAACGACAAATCAAACAATAAAATTGCAATCCATTTCGAAAGTCGCGGATGAGTGAATGGTTCTATTTCTATTATTTTTTTTTCTTTCATTGTCGCGATTACAAACACTGTTATTAGTTAGGGTTTAGCAATGAGGGCTGCTGGCTGGCACTTAAGAAAACAGTGCCAAAATATGATGGCAAATTCAAATTGCAAGATTTATGGGCACATTTTGGGTTCGATTGTATGTTTTGGTTTTAGCAGAATCGTGATCCTAGAATGAGAGAAAGTGGAAAATTTTTAGAGAGTAGTTTTATTATAAAACGAATCACAAAATATGAATAGCTAAAGACGAAAGACGTCAGTCGGAAGTCGAAAGAAGAAATACGTTTTATGAAAACCACAAGACTCAACACTCAAGCCTCAAAATTTGAGACTCAAACCTCAAGACTTCAACCTCGAGAGTCAAGACTCAAGACTCAAGACTCAAGACTCAAGACTCAAGACTCAAGACTCAAGACTCAAGACTCAAGACTCAAGACTCAAGACTCAAGACTCAAGACTCAAGACTCAAGACTCAAGACTCAAGACTCAAGACTCAAGACTCAAGACTCAAGACTCAAGACTCAAGACTCAAGACTCAAGACTCAAGACTCAAGACTCAAGACTCAAGACTCAAGACTCAAGACTCAAGACTCAAGACTCAAGACTCAAGACTCAAGACTCAAGACTCAAGACTCAAGACTCAAGACTCAAGACTCAAGACTCAAGACTCAAGACTCAAGACTCAAGACTCAAGACTCAAGACTCAAGACTCAAGACTCAAGACTCAAGACTCAAGACTCAAGACTCAAGACTCAAGACTCAAGACTCAAGACTCAAGACTCAAGACTCAAGACTCAAGACTCTAGACTCAAGACTCAAGACTCAAGACTCAAGACTCAAGACTCAAGACTCAAGACTCAAGACTCAAGACTCAAGACTCAAGACTCAAGACTCAAGACTCAAGACTCAAGACTCAAGACTCAAGACTCAAGACTCAAGACTCAAGACTCAAGACTCAAGACTCAAGACTCAAGACTCAAGACTCAAGACTCAAGACTCAAGACTCAAGACTCAAGACTCAAGACTCAAGACTCAAGACTCAAGACTCAAGACTCAAGACTCAAGACTCAAGACTCAAGACTCAAGACTCAAGACTCAAGACTCAAGACTCAAGACTCAAGACTCAAGACTCAAGACTCAAGACTCAAGACTCAAGACTCAAGACTCAAGACTCAAGACTCAAGACTCAAGACTCAAGACTCAAGACTCAAGACTCAAGACTCAAGACTCAAGACTCAAGACTCAAGACTCAAGACTCAAGACTCAAGACTCAAGACTCAAGACTCAAGACTCAAGACTCAAGACTCAAGACTCAAGACTCAAGACTCAAGACTCAAGACTCAAGACTCAAGACTCAAGACTCAAGACTCAAGACTCAAGACTCAAGACTCAAGACTCAAGACTCAAGACTCAAGACTCAAGACTCAAGACTCAAGACTCAAGACTCAAGACTCAAGACTCAAGACTCAAGACTCAAGACTCAAGACTCAAGACTCAAGACTCAAGACTCAAGACTCAAGACTCAAGACTCAAGACTCAAGACTCAAGACTCAAGACTCAAGACTCAAGACTCAAGACTCAAGACTCAAGACTCAAGACTCAAGACTCAAGACTCAAGACTCAAGACTCAAGACTCAAGACTCAAGACTCAAGACTCAAGACTCAGGACTCAAGACTCAAGACTCAAGACTCAAGACTCAAGACTCAAGACTCACGACTCAGGACTCAAGACTCAAGACTCAAGACTCAAGACTCAAGACTCAGGACTCAAGACTCAAGACTCAAGACTCAAGACTCAAGACTCAAGACTCAAGACTCAAGACTCAAGACTCAGGACTCAAGACTCAAGACTCAAGACTCAAGACTCAAGACTCAAGACTCAAGACTCAGGACTCAAGACTCAAGACTCAAGACTCAAGACTCAAGACTCAAGACTCAAGACTCAAGACTCAAGACTCAAGACTCAAGACTCAAGACTCAAGACTCAAGACTCAAGACTCAAGACTCAAGACTCAAGACTCAAGACTCAAGACTCAAGACTCAAGACTCAAGACTCAAGACTCAAGACTCAAGACTCAAGACTCATGACTCAAGACTCAAGACTCAAGACTCAAGACTCAAGACTCAAGACTCAAGACTCATGACTCAAGACTCAAGACTCAAGACTCAAGACTCAAGACTCAAGACTCAAGACTCAAGACTCAAGACTCAAGACTCAAGACTCAAGACTCAAGACTCAAGACTCAAGACTCAAGACTCAAGACTCAAGACTCAAGACTCAAGACTCAAGACTCAAGACTCAAGACTCAAGACTCAAGACTCAAGACTCAAGACTCAAGACTCAAGACTCAAGACTCAAGACTCAAGACTCAAGACTCAAGACTCAAGACTCAAGACTCAAGACTCAAGACTCAAGACTCAAGACTCAAGACTCAAGACTCAAGACTCAAGACTCAAGACTCATGACTCAAGACTCAAGACTCAAGACTCAAGACTCAAGACTCAAGACTCAAGACTCAAGACTCAAGACTCAAGACTCAAGACTCAAGACTCAAGACTCAAGACTCAAGACTCAAGACTCAAGACTCAAGACTCAAGACTCAAGACTCAAGACTCAAGACTCAAGACTCAAGACTCAAGACTCAAGACTCAAGACTCAAGACTCAAGACTCAAGACTCAAGACTCAAGACTCAAGACTCAAGACTCAAGACTCAAGACTCAAGACTCAAGACTCAAGACTCAAGACTCAAGACTCAAGACTCAAGACTCAAGACTCAAGACTCAAGACTCAAGACTCAAGACTCAAGACTCAAGACTCAAGACTCAAGACTCAAGACTCAAGACTCAAGACTCAAGACTCAAGACTCAAGACTCAAGACTCAAGACTCAAGACTCAAGACTCAAGACTCAAGACTCAAGACTCAAGACTCAAGACTCAAGACTCAAGACTCAAGACTCAAGACTCAAGACTCAAGACTCAAGACTCAAGACTCAAGACTCAAGACTCAAGACTCAAGACTCAAGACTCAAGACTCAAGACTCAAGACTCAAGACTCAAGACTCAAGACTCAGGACTCATAACTCAAGACTCAAGACTCAAGACTCAGGACTCATAACTCAAGACTCAAGACTCAAGACTCAAGACTCAAGACTCAGGACTCAAGACTCAAGGCTCAAGACTCAAGACTCAAGACTCAAGACTCAAGACTCAAGACTCAAGACTCAAGACTCAAGACTCAAGACTCAAGACTCAAGACTCAAGACTCATGACTCAAGACTCAAGACTCAAGACTCAAGACTCAAGACTCAAGACTCAAGACTCAAGACTCAAGACTCAAGACTCAAGACTCAAGACTCAAGACTCAAGACTCAAGACTCAAGACTCAAGACTCAAGACTCAAGACTCAAGACTCAAGACTCAAGACTCAAGACTCAAGACTCAAGACTCAAGACTCAAGACTCAAGACTCAAGACTCAAGACTCAAGACTCAAGACTCAAGACTCAAGACTCAAGACTCAAGACTCAAGACTCAAGACTCAAGACTCAAGACTCAAGACTCAAGACTCAAGACTCAAGACTCAAGACTCAAGACTCAAGACTCAAGACTCAAGACTCAGGACTCAAGACTCAAGACTCAAGACTCAAGACTCAAGACTCAAGACTCAAGACTCAGGACTCAAGACTCAAGACTCAAGACTCAAGACTCGAGACTCAAGACTCAGAACTCAAGGCTCAAATTTCAAGACTCCTACCTCGAGAGTCAAGACTCAAGACTCAAGACTCAAACCTCAAGACTCCTACCTCGAGAGTCAAGACTCAAGGCTCAAATTTCAAGACTTACACCTCAAGAGTCGAGACTCAAACCGCAAGACTCAAGATTCAAACCTCAAGAGCCAAGACTCAAGACTCAAACTTCAAGAGTAAAGACTCAAACCTCAATACTCAGACCACAATAATCATTACAAAATTAACAATTTAGGATGATAATAAAACAAAAAATTGAAACCAACTCCACCGAGAAGTAAAATCCCGAACTCGTACCTGCATCCAGGACACAAAGACAGGCATGAAAATCTGCTGCACCGCAAACACAAACAGAAGTCCATCAGAGCGTCATTACGGGAACATGTCCTAATCCAGATTAATATTTGTTTCAAAACTTGATCAAACATTGGATTATACACTTCAGTCTAGCGAGAGTAGCGAAATGCGGGTGGAACTAATTCCTCTCTTCCGGTTGCCGAGCACCCCCGGTTGTGTAACAGAAGACAAAGCTGGTGTCCGGGAGATAGTGTCCATGTCCGAACGATTGACGGAAGACTCCTGCATCTGTTGTTTGCCTTAATTATCATAAAACTTATCCGGATAGAGTCTATTTCGTTGCGTTTGTCCGATGATACTAGTTTAATCTCGGCGTTCGAAGCTTAATCGAAAATTGCTGTGTTGAACCGAAGATATGGAACTCAATTCCTCAAGTAAATCAAAACTTATCAACATAAATCATTTGTGAACTTAGTATCTTAGGAGATGAGTGCTTTTTTCTTTCTGCTTACATAGAAGTATTCAACAAAATCCCTTAACAGGTTTTCCAATTTTCATCCAACAATGGTTGCTCCGTCCACCATGATGATATAAGCTAGAACCCATCGCTCGCATCCGTGTCTATTTGCACACAACCTGAAGGACCTTCGAAACCTGCTGGAGTGGGAAAATGCATGTGTGTCTTCTACGATACGCTTCATTTCATTTCTCCAATGGCCAATGATGTCTGTTTTTGTTGGTTCGCATGGTTGTTGCTTCTATTGTTACGGGCTGTCTTCCCAGGGGGATGATGGGGCTAAATGCGACCCTGATACAGAGCAGTCTCTCTCTCTCTCTCGCTTTTTCTCTAAACGGCTTCGTTTTATCAATTGCTACTGTGAAAATTATGAAACATATTAGAAACAATTTTGTTGTGTTTACCTTCTCAAAAATAACGGCTATGCAATACTATGAGAACCGACTTTTGCACTTTTTTTATCGTACTTCCGGTTCTGGACTACACATTGAAAAGTGAAAAAAATACTGCTAATTGAAATCATGTGAAAAAGAAGCAAATAGGAACTAATTTCACAAAAAAAGTAGTAAAGTACTCTAGTTTGCTGGTATTGTAAGTCGATGACCACATGAACTCGCAACAGACATAGCGGTTCCAAGTTTTTCGATTTCAGTGCTTCCGGGCGATGAGTGTTTAATATTTCAGTCGTCATTCTAGAAGATGATGCAAAAACATTTAGAACCATCTAAATTTGACACAAAACTAGGTTCAAATTTTCGGTCATGTAAGTTGATGGCTAAATGAACCGATTTCGGCTATACCGATCCCGGATTCCGTTTCCAGAAGTACCGGATTTAATGGTCACAAACCCTGAAACAAAATTCACTTCGTTTTCCCAGAGAAGCCAGCCAAATTGATTCAAACTTAGATTCGAATTCGGTCTTATAGTCTACTGGGCTCAAATTGAGGTTTATCGGGATCCGAGTTACGGTTACGGAAATGCAGAGCAATTAGTAACGTCATTCCAATCGACGATGTAAAAACCCTTAAATAGATCACCTTAGATTCAAGTAAACGATCTTATACCAAATACAAATTATAATACGGAATGCTCCGTTAAATTCTCGAGCCAACGTTTTTCAATATGCGGTCACAATGACAGTGTAGATTAAAAACTTGGAGTAGGCAATGCCAAAGACATAACCGCAAGATTGACGTAGGACTGCATTGGAGATGTGCGTTTGAGATAGCAATTAATTTGATACCGTTTGACCGTTTAAGATTTGTAGTACTGAAAAAGGACGATTTTGTTTGTGTTCTAGGAAGTAGGGCGGCAGTTTAGGATAGTTTTCTAAATAAGTTCTTCACGTTACTTTCGGGTTCCTGAAAAGGATCGTTAGTGGCTTTGGAGTCTTGAAAAATTGGTTACGGATGATTACGTTTCTATTCCCGGAAGTAGGGCGCCATTTCAAGTCATTTGCACGTTCGAGACTTGACCTAGAAGAAGCTATACACTGAAGTTTTTTTAATGCGAATTTAAGTATCGCATAAAAAAAACGCATAAATAAATCGCATATCTCTGAAAATTCGTATAAAAAAACCGCATAACTCTGAAAATTCGCATAAAAAAAGACCGCATAAAAAAAGACCTCAGTGTACTTTGAATTTTAGTAGCGTTTTCTATGGTCGAGTTCTAAATATGAATGTAGTTAAAAAAATGTTCGTTGAGTATTGTAAAGAACCGGAAGATTCGTGTAAATCTGTCATAATCAGAATACCACGTAAAACCCATCATCATTCGATCTGAAAGTAAGTAAACGCTACAAAATGTGAAAACAATGTCTTGCCAGTCTTGGATTCTTGAAATCTAGTATGTTTGGTTTTGTATATTTTCAAAATTTCACAACACTGATTTCGTGTAATGTTCCCCATCGTTGTCTCTTTTTCGTTTCCTTTTCTCCAATGCAAACGACCAGAAGCTGAATGATGCAATCACTCTTGTTTGAAACTAATTTAACACTGTGAATTTCCAACAGCAGATATGTTCATAGAATAACTAGTTGTTGTTTTTCTGCGTTTAGGTTTGAGGAACGGAGCCTCATATTCGCCATTGACTGAATCATCAGCTGAGTAATGCCGGGTCACAGTGGTAGGTCCACTGCCTTGGGGTAGATGGCAGCATGAGCACTCGATGTGTGTCCGTTCATGGACTGAAGCAAGCAAACGTCCAACAGGGTCTATTTACAGAGATGACTGGACCGATTTTGATCAAATTAGTCTTAAATGAGAGATCTCCCCGTCACCTTGAAGGCTATTGATTGGTTTCTAGATCAGATGTTTACTTTTTGAGTTATACAAAGTTTTATGCCAAATTTACAGTTTTTTCTTACAATATCTGTCATAATTGTCCTTTACACGGTAATAGCTTACCAACAAACCAAAGTTTCTTGGGATCCGTTTATTTTTAACGGAGATATCGATGTTTTTGTATAAGCGACTTTTCCCTCTATTCCAGTAGTTTTGAGCGCTGTATGATAAAGCGAAATGAATATTCTTCGGGGAGCAATGTGAATACTGGGATTCGGGTCATTTCGCAGAAAGCCATTTCGCCGAAAGCCATTTCGCCGAAAGCCATTTCACCGAAAGGATTATTTCACCGAATTCCTCAATGGTCTTCTTATCGTGATTGGTATTGATTTGAAATAAAGACAAATGAAAAATGATAATGTTTACTCCAGTTTTGTTGAACTACAATCGTACCTCTGAAATAATCCAGAAAGACTTCAATGATTGTTTTTATTTTCTTTTTTATTTTATTTTTATTTCATAATCTTCAGAACGGAATTCCCAAGAAAATTGGTTGGCTTTGTTAGAGTATCTACCAGATAGAGTATCCGACGGCAGGACGGTGGCAAACTCAGCTGGCGTCGCCTCGGAAGCTTAGTGCCACCAAGCCATCTTGGCTTTGGTTATGTGGCTGCGACACATCAATTATCCAGGAGACATAAAAACAAATAGATAATTTTGATGAATAATCAGAATTTGCTGTTTTCTAGTTCATTATGTGATGAAAACGAAATTACCCTTTCGGCGAAATGTCCTCTTCGGTGCAACGACTTGCGGCGAAATCACCCGTTCCCAATACATTGTTACATACAATTATACCTAAGTAATAAAAAGAGTGTACAGCATCCCTTTGCATGACATTTTACCTCGGATCGATTTTAGCACGGTTCGTTTTTTGCAACATAATCGTTCGAATATAACATATGTAAAGTAGATGGTTGCAGCATTTTCGAGTTGAAAACAATTTCGTAATTGTATTGATTTAAACTGCTTACTGCAATAAATGCTGGAATACCTTAACACTTATATACCATTCGAATCAGTTTGTCGAGATCAAATGCACTAATTTCACTCACTTATACAAGCGGATTAGTATAAAAATGTCCATTTCACATAAATTAATCCAGTTTCTCGGGTTTGCAGATTTGAATAATCGACAACCAAATAAACTTAAACTCAAAACTATTGCAATTTATTCGTCATATCAATTTATGGCCATCCGAATCGTTTTGGGCTACGCTGGTTTCTGAATACGGGCTCTGAAAGTACCGTAAATAATGACGAAAACCTTAAAAGTGGAACTTAATTCGACATCTCATGGAATGTTCAATCGATTGCCACACGTTAAGATTGAAATTCGATACGATTTGCAGTTTCAACATTACAGGGTAATGAGTGATTAAAATCCCAAATTGCCGCCTAAAACGATGGTCATTAAAATAATGTCATGAGAACTAAAACACCGAAGAATGTAAAATGTAAAAAACACATGCGGATTGATACAAAAAGGTTTCATCTCACTTAACTATCACTATCTCACGTTTTTATATCAATTATTACGGAATTTTTGTAGGAGAGATTTTATGGTGGTTAAACGAATTTTTATTCTTTAATACGAAAAAATGTAGTTCAATCCATAATAAATTATCTCTATCTTTATTTCACGTTATCCAGGAGAAAACATCCCGATCGAAAAAAGAAGTTTCATCGTTTTTAATGATGAAAGAATGTATAAAAAGTAATAAAAAGCCTGACATAGTTTTCAGAGTTAATTACATAATTATTATATATAATCTACAACAATCTGTCGAAAGGAAAGAGCAACTGATGGCAAATAAGGCGCATAAGTGTATTGAATGCGCAGAATGCACAAAATTTGTACATGTACTACAGGGTCCGGCACTCGAAGTGTAACCAACTTCAGACCTTCGAGCCTGGCGTCAAGGTAAATGCGACATATTATCGGGAAAGTATTCTGGAGGTTGCTTTGAAGCCGTGGGCAGGCAAACATTTCGGTGGCAGACCATGGACGTTTCAGCAGGACTCGGCACCGTCTCACAAAGCTCGAGTGAACCAAGAATGGCTGAAAAACAACGTTCCGAACTTCATCACGTGCACACAATGGCTCTCGAATTCACCAGATGCGAATCCAATGGATTATTCTCTTTGGGCCATTTTGGAGAGCAAAGTCCAAACTAAAAGATACACCAGTCTCGAGGCGCTGAAAAAAGTTATTGTCCGCGAGTGGGCCAAAATACACCTGCAAGTCACATTCGGGCAGCTTGCGATTCGTTTTTTGACCGTCTCAAGGCCATAGTCAAGGCAAAAGGTGGTCATATCGAGCAAAAGTGAATTGATTCTGAATTTTGTATTATTTTTACACATTTTGTGCTTTGAATTAAGTAAAAGTAATTATCCTATCTGAATTTATGGCCTTTTTGATTGGTTACACTTCGAGTGCCGGACCCTGTACAAACTTCAAGTGCGTTCTGTAAGTTCAACAGCTGAAAAGTCCGCTCATTTTGGTGAGCAAAAAAAAAGGTCTCGTAGCAAACTTTTCTTCTGTCTATCTATGCTATCAACGAAAATCGGTATTTATCAGTACGATCAGTGAATTATCGGTATTTTGGGAGTACGTATCTGTATTGCGGTATAGAGGTCAAATATCTGTGTAAATACCGATAAATCCGTATACCTGGCAACGTTGGTCCAATCCCCTTCAGCGTTAATAATGGCTTGACACCTTCGAGGCTTACTTCGAGCGAGATTTTGCGCGTATTCTTCTGAAAACGACCTCCAAACTTGTGAATCCAGCGAACAAGCTGTTTGAAATTGTGTGGTTGCCCAAACGTTCTCAATTGGATTGGCATCGGGCGACTGAGAGGAACGTTTTTGCACATGTTTTTCACTCAACATCTGTTTTTTGAAAAGTACTTCGAAATTTCGAATTATGCGCGATCAAATGTCTGCGAACAGTTCCGTACGATATATAAACCTTTTTTGGTCAATTTTCTTCAATATTCTTCAAAAACAATCACTTTTTCGTCTTTTCCCGACAATACACCGACAAAGCCACGATTTGGAAAGTCGTCAACATTCTTCACCTCTTTAAAACGATTCACCCACTTGCTCTTAAACTGCTTCGACTTTTTCATGTATATCGCCGCGGCAGCTTGAGTCATTTTGGGACCTTTCGGGTGCGAGCACAAAAAAACTGCTTCGAAGCGAGTAGCGTACGCGGTACTCATTTAGGAAAAATGCTGAAACACCATTCCACTTTACCGAGTGGAGTTCGAAAAATTAGGTTGCGTTGGAGTCACGATGGTGGGTGGCGATTGGAAGGCCCTCCAATGAACTGAAATGTAGCGGAAGAACTGAGCGAGTGAGAGAGAGGTCGAGAGAGGACTTCTTGAACGGGTTGGTTGAAAGAAAGAAGGTATTGCAAGAGGAGTTGAACGAGATCCATCGTAGAGCACGGAGGTAGTTACAAGAGTCCTACCCAAAAGTATTGGGAGTTTTTCCAAGTTTCTGCAGAGTCGACGGTGAAGTCGCCGGTCCCAACAGCTTTATTGTTACTTAAATTGGGAGCCTGTGCGAGCATCCTCACCGTAACATCAAAAGGGTTAGGTTGGCAGGTACCCACCTGTTGCTGAATTATAGCACGTGCTCTATCCCAGGACGTCTCATCGCATAGTTCCGGATTGACTCTAGATTGACCACATCAGTCTCTGGAAGTACCGAAGATCACTAGACGTTCGACCGATACCCGTGAAATAATCAAAACCTAGCAGCACCGTAGCCCTCCGTTAAGATACCCTCGTTGTCACCACGAACGACACCATCGTGAGAGATCCAGCCCCCAATCATATTCAATATAGGATAGGAAAACAAGGTATTTATTCTTTTATTTCACGATTAGGACTTCCACACATCCGAAATCTCCAGGAGTCGGAGTTTTGGCTGATTCCCCTCAGGGATCTAGCAATTTCCCGAGGTCAGAGTTATATAGCGAGTAATAGTGACCACGCTCTCATGTAACAGAGTGTATATCTGAAATGATTCTCGACCAGAAGATTTTTGGTAAATGAATTTTCATAGCCGCTTTATCTCAACCCTTTGCAGAATGCATTATGAATAAATTCGCCGATTAACAAAAATTGAACCTATCTGAAAATGTTCAAAGCGCGTAGGGTTAGCGTTAGATTGAAAAATCAACATGCTAAATATTTAGCTCTTGCAATTCGATGGTCTGTTGACAAGTTGATCAATAGTGGTGGTGTATTTGATATTTATTTAGCAATACCGTGGTGGTAGAGTAATATCATCAATAAAAACACCAAGTGCTGTGATTAATAATAATGGTTATAATGAGCTGAGCTGAAGTAGATCGCCCGTAGTTGCACTTCGTGATTGACCGAATGAGTGTAAATGTACAATGAAACAAGAAAATGAAGCTTGGGAGAAGCAAATCATTTTCACTGTACATACCCACTCACTCCTAACTTTTCATTAAATGATCAATAACGACGCTGGCTACGACCAAAGGCTGTGCTACGAAGGGAAAAGAAGAAATGTTAGTCCGATACTCGTGCTTTCTAGAGACCGCGGGGACCACTGTATCTCCACGAGCATCATGGGATGGGAGATTTGTCAGTAGGGAGGGAAAGAGATCCGGATATGTTTTGGTAAACAATATGATCTCATCAAAACCTAATTTTTGATACTCAGGAGAAATATAATAAGTAAGAAAAATATAAAATATCTGCAAGGAACGATCTCACCAGTATCCCTTTTCTCCTGCTCGCTCTGCTGTCAGCAACGCGAAAAGAAAGAATAAAATAAAAACACTCGCGAATGGGTTCGCTGCAAACCAACCCTAGACATTCAGTCTGAAAGACACGATCGACTTGTAAACTTTCACACATTCCATATAAATCCGACAACACCGACAATGACATGCAGACGGCGCTTCGATCGGTTAACAGGTTAACACCGTTGAATTTTGGGGCGGCAAATTCACAGTATCCGCCGCTTTAGCATCTTCAGCATCAATCGCGGATCAATATTTTTCAATAAATAGCACTCTCACTACTAAACACATACTTGTCACACCAGCACTACCACTCAAAACAACTATTTCAACCAAATTTTTAACTATACGTATCGAACAACACATTCGAATCATACTTTTTTGAGAGCAGCACTCTCCTCTCTCACATGTGCTGTGATTAATAATAATGATTATAATGATGATAAAACCATTAATCAAAATCCAATCACAAAACAGGTTATGCAGCCGACTAAAAAATATAACCCAGTTTAGCTAGAATATCATACGAGGAAGTAACAGGAGTGCAGGTTATCACTACGCCAATTTAAACGCGTCGTTCAAACGCTACGCTGCTGTCTCCTGTTACTTCTATGAGTCAAATTCAAATTAATTTCCTGATACTTCTATGAATCAAATTCAGTAAAAAGCGTTTTATTGGGTTTAATCTAAATAGTGCAGTGTGATCAATTATTAGAATTTAGAACAGCTTTTCATCGCTATTATCACTATTTGGAATGTGGAAAAAAATATTGTTGTTCATAATGACCACCCTACGTGCATCGTAAATATTGCAGTTTTGTTTTCTTAATCCTCCTAGCAGTGAGATGATACCTTTTTATTAACAATCCACATGTGTTTTTTGCGTGAATACTCTTCGGTGTTTTAGTTCTCATGATATTATTTTAATGGCCGTCACTCTTTACCCTGTATTGTCGGAACTGCTCGGAATGGATCGAATTTGAGTCCAAACGTGTGACAATCGATTGAACATTCCTTGAGATGTCGAAGTAAGTTACAGTTTAGAGTTTTTCGTTATTATTTACGGTACTTCCAGAGCCGGTATTCAAGTACCAGCATAACCCAAAACTATTCCTATTGCCGTAAATAAGTATGATGAATAAATCGCAATAGTTTTGAGTTCAACTTTGAAGCGTTTTAGAATTGTCATCTTCTATATCGGTTCGAATTTACAAAACTCTTCACCCTGTAATTCCAGAATCGGAAGTCGGAATTGGATAAAATTCACCAATAAGTCTTTTAATTTGAATTTCCGTTTACGAAATTCGATTTAACTTTCTTTGAGAAAACGATTGAGCTTTTATGTTAGAAACGATTCGATACCGGAACCGGAGTTCGAAAATCCGTCTAGCCGAAGTCAGTTAAATTCACCTAAGCTGCTGTATAGTTTACATTTGATTCAAAATGTTCAAAAATCAGTGTAGACATCTTTGAGATATCCAAGCGTGAGTTTAATTTAAGAATACTTTCAGAATCAAAAACTGAATACCGCTAAAACTGAAATAAGTTGATTTGGTTGTCGACTATCCAAATCTGCAAACCCGATGAATCTGATTAAATCATGTGAAATGGACATTTTTATGTTAATTTATACTCTGTATCTCCTAAACCGGAAATCGGATCTGACTGCAATGCAGGATTTTTTATAGGACTAAGACCTTTCATTTTAATCTTTTATGGTTCCTAGATTTCATTTGAATATTAGATCGGTTTAGCCATCTACGAGAAAAAGGAGTAATACTATTTTAATTTCGTTTCACATATCATCTTGTAGTTCCCGAACCAGAAGTCGGATCCAAACATAATTCAGGAACCTTGTTTGGGAGCATACGACTTTTAATATGAATCTGAGTTTGTAGAACACTTGCTGATCTCGACGAACTGATTCGAATCACAGAGAACAGACATCCAAGTAGAAATTTCAATGTGTGTAAGAAATTTAACGGTATAGGCGCTTCGAATAGTCCAGTAATCCCTTATGGGTTCTTGCGTTCGAGCTTCCACACAATGGTAATTAATGCGTGCAAAGTCGTACGCATCGGTGATTTTTAAAGGATTTTCACTTTTATGCTTCACACAGTTTTTTTTGAAAAAGTTTGTACTAGCTTGGTTGTCTGTTTTCAGTGTTTGAATGGTATATCAGTGCTATGTTTTCAATATAATTATGGAATTGCTTTCAACTCGAAAATTCTGCCATCATATGGTTTACATATGTCATATTCGGACGATTCTGTTACCAAAAACGAACCGTGCTAAAATCGAAACGTCATGAAAAAGGGTGCTTTATATAGTCGTTTAGGTGCTAAGAAACAACTGTAAAAATTCAGTATTGAAAATCGTGTTTCACTTTGCTCCGAAACATCGCTTTATTATCAAGCGTGTAAAACTCCTACTACTGCAATAAGGCGAAAAGTCGCTTACATAAAAAATATCGATATCTCCGTTAAGAATGGACGGATTTCAACAATGTATGTCTTGTTGAATAGCTATTACCATGCGCAATCTAACTCTAAAAACATATTCTGTTTTCAAGGTCAATTGTGACAGATATTAGCAAAAAACTGAAAAATGTGACATAAAACTTCGTATAACTCAAAATTTATTGATCAACTTTCTTGAATTTGAACAATTGCAAATGGTACAACCTTACAAATATGAATAAATAAAATACTTACTACCTTTGCAGTATTTCTAAACCAAAAAAAACTTTTTGACTATGCACTATTCAATAAATTAATGATCGATTGATGGCTCCAGGAAGGTGCATTTCGTGCTTTCCCACTCACACGCGTTTGGTGACTACAATGTGTCCGGTTCTTTGAACGGAGGATGGGAAACTAGTTTCCACTGCCAGTCCGGGTTTCCGATCCAAAGGAGATTTGCTTAAAACTCAAATATAATCATTGTCAACCTGGCACCGGGTGGGGGTGCAAACTCACTCAGTTCCAGTGTTCAGTCAGGCAGCAGGTTATCCATTCCTTCAATATTAAAATTAAAATGAACAAAATCCTTCAACTGATGACCAGTGACGTACGGGGGGGTCAAACCGAAGCCCCGAGCCAGTAAAGCCTATCATTCTGGAGGCTGGAAGCGACATATCTAATCTTTTCCGCATTTATAATATTTTCCACTTGAACAGCTCTCGGAAATGGTACAAAGTCCCACTGAGTCGAAGTCCATGTGAAGTTAGTTTACTCGGAGGCCGACGGGCCATCGGGTTTGCACCCGTATCTGAAAGGTGTGAAATTGAACGCCTTCCGGCCGGTCTTAGTCGAGAGAGGCAACTGCTGCAGGATCCATTGTGCAATATGCAGTATTACGGGACCGACGACAGGCACTAGCATAATAGGATCCGGATTTTAAGTGAGATTGCGATTGGTCATTTCGGGGTCGGGGATTTCCTTGACTGGCAGATAGAAAGCCGGTGCCCGAAAGCCTGCAATCTTATACTTTGTATGATGGGGGAAAGGATGCATGTTTCGATTTTATTATGCCGGAAGGATAGCCTCCGAGCCGTTGAGGTGAAATCGTGTTGCAAAATCGTTTATTGATAGTGTAGGAAATTGAAATGGAAATTGTGTGTAATTTAAAATGCATTAGGCGTTCAAGAAGCATTAGTGAAATGGAATTCATTGCGTGTGTGTGCAATTTAGATAGAAGGAGACAGAGAATTAGAGTCGGTTTTATTATTCTCGGAGCTTCAGCGGAGTTTTTAAAACTCGTTCCATTGCATTTGAGAGGTTATCGATGCTTTCTATCGCCAGTTGATTTAATGATACATGTTACTAGATAACACTGGAATGGAATTGCAGTCGAAACAAAATTCAATTAGTTGTAAACTGTTTCAGCATTAAATGTCAAATAACGTTGAAATTCGATTGAAGTTTCTTCCTGAAAACTTCTCAATCACATCAATCAAATTCCACCCAAGACAATACACATCCTCTTTAACTGTCGATAAACTATTCTCTTGGCTACCATAAAAACCTTAGATCGGACCAACACTTTTATTTCAATTGCACGTCAATCAAGGCGGAAGACGGACGGATCAGGTGCGTTGGTCAATTGTTTATCTTTGTTTGTCATAAAATTCCCCCGGCCGAAGGCATCCCGAACCGTATATCTCATCTGGATCCACCGGCGGGGCGGTATTTGTCCGGATGATCAATAAAAGACGCCCTGCACTTCGGTCACTCGGCAACATGTCAAAAAGGTGGTACACAATAAAGCAAAGTGCACTTGTTACACACAAGTTGCGGAGTGTCGGGACAAGCAGTGGCAATAAATCTCATCTGGAAACAGTGGTAGTCAATTCGAACCGGATCATAAACGGCCACGTCACTTCTGGTTTATTGAACTGCTCCTGTTCTAATGACTGACCTTTACGGTACGGAAGGGAGGCGTTTGGTCACTCGTAATATAGCCCGGCTTCCTGGCTGGGGACCAATTATCATTACGAGCCCGGCTGGACGGATTGGTCAGCCCGGATCAGTCATACATAGCATCATCTGTTGGACACTTGCTCTTGAATGTGATGCAAAGATGGATAACTATTCTTTGGCAGTTTTTCCTACCCAGCACGTAATGAGTTTCCCAACCCGGCTGGTTAGGAGGGAAAGTAATGAAACTTCTCGGGGCAAAGTGAATAGGTCTCGGATGACAAAAATAGCTTTTATTTGATGTGGGATAAGGAAATATTTGCTGCCGTGTGACGAATGTGGAACGAGTGGTAGCAAATTAAACCGAAAGCAACTGGAAGAATCTTTTCCGGACTAGTTGCCCTGGGGATAAATTAGCAGAAAAGGTCATGTTTTCCAAAAGCGTTTTCTTCCCACACCAGATTTCGATTTGTGCCTTGTATTATGATTATGTGTAGAGCTTTGTTCCGAATAAAAGATTAATAAATGATATTTTGACCTTTCTTATCAGTTCAAATATTTCTGAACATTCTTATGTGTAAATGTAAAATGTAGCATTATTTTCGACCTCTTAGTTTTTTAGAAATAATAACGAAACAGTCAGCTACAGGAAGTTTTGGTTTGAAAAAATTTTACCAACAATTTTTTCATAGAATAATGCAGTTGAAACAAAAATGTATAGTGTTGGAAACTACTCGAATGTGGTAGACTTCTCTGGGTTTTATTTTTTGGAAATGGATGAAATCTGATCCGTGTGTGTGTGTGTGTGTGTTTTTTCCTCCCAACCTCCCTCAGCAGAGAAAACCGATTGGAAAAACTCTGCTACACCTATATGCCTCGATTCCCCTGGTAGCACTGATGCGACTGCTTCAGGGGGGGCAATGTGCTCCTGCACTCTTCTATTGCTGTGTTCATGCACTTTTGGTCGCTTCTAATCCGTGCTCATGCACTTATCGTACTGCTAAAACTCTTCCAGCGATCTCAGCTTGCTGGTCGCTCCTCCACTTTCTCTGTAACTCCGTCAGCATTTTTGTAACTGCCCTGCTGATCGCGTTCCACGTCTCCTCAGTGCGGCACATCTCGTCGACAACGTTTTCTACATTTAATGCCGACATCGATCTTCTTATCGCCTCGAATCTGGGGCAAATGAACACTACGTGCTCCGGTGTCTCCTCCACGTTCACGCACTCCGGGCAGAAGGGCGAAGCGGCATGGCCAAACCGATGAAGCTACTGCCTGAAGCAGCCATGACCAGACAAAAAACTGGGTTAGGTGGAAGTTCACTTCTCCATGCTTCCGGTTCACCCAGGTCGATACATTAGGGATGAGCCGATGGGTCCATCTCTCCTGTTGCCACTTTGCCATTGAGGCCGTTCGCACTAACGTTCTCACTTGCCTGGTCGTCCTCCGCACGTAGCACTCGATATCCTCCTCCAATGTGATACAGATTGGGATCATCCCTGCAATCACACAAACTGCGTCCGACGATATCGTTCTATATGCGCTCGCTGCATATGCAGTTGTCGCTTCGATGCTATTGCGTGTTCTCCGACGGAGATTTCCACTCGCTGCACTGCCTTGCAGTTGCTCATCAATAGCACCTCCGTTTTGTGGTGGGCTATCTTCAGCTTGACTCCATTCATCCAGTTTTCGATGATGCCGATCGATTCTACCGCCAATATTTCTACCTCCTCCGGCGTCTCGCCTGTTACTGATAAAACGATATCGTCCGCGAAACCCACGAGCACGACGCCTGTGGGTAGCTGCAGCGTAAGCACTCCGTTGTACATAGCGTTCCACAGCGTTGGTCCGAGGATGGAGCCTTGTGGAACTCCCGCCGACACATTCATCCTCCACTGTCCAGCTTCAGTGTCGTACACCAAGATTCTGTTCTGGAAGTAGCTTTTCAAGATCCGACACAGGTAGTCTGGAACCCACATTCTATGCAGCGCTACGGCGATAGCCTCCCAGCTGGCGCTATTGAACGCGTTCTTGACGTCAATTGTGATTACGGCGCAGTACCGGTTTCCTCTCCTCTTTTGTTTGGACGCCTTCTCGGCCCTCTCTAGGACCGTCCGGATAGCATCCACAGTCGACTTTTCCTTCCGAAATCTGAACTGCAGCCGTGACAGTCCAATCTCTCCTTCTGTAAACGGCTCCACTCTGTTAAGGATGACCTTCTCCAGCAGCTTCCCAAGTGTGTCCAGCAGGCATATCGGTCTATACGATGCTGGATCCCCGGCGGTTTTCCTGGCTTTGGCAGTAAAACCAGTTTCTGTACCTTCCAAATGTCTGGGAAGTGGCCTTCTTCCAAACATTTCTGCATCGCCGACCTGAACATATCGGGGTAGGCCATGACCGCCGATTTCAACGCCATGTTGGGGATCCCGTCCGGACCCGGAGCTTTGTTCACTTTCAGTTTTTTCGCCACTGCTTCTAACTCGGCATTGGAGACCTGCCGAGCTTCCGCACTACTTTCGTCTTCCTCACCATACGGTGTTGGTGGCCACGTCGTTGGGTCGTGCTTCGGAAAGAGACCCTCTACGATTATCTTCAGCTTATCTGGGCACATTTCGGCTGGCGTCGCTGGATTTTCGCCATCACGACTCGGTACGCGTTACCCCATGGGTTTGCGTCGGCTTCTCTGCATAGCTCCTTGTGGCAGTTCGACTTGCTCACGATTATCTCCTTTTTAAATGCGGCTCTGGCCTCCTGGAACGCCAACTTCCGCTCCTCTCTATCCGGGAGGATTCTTGCCCTCTGGTAGCTTCTTCTGGCTCTTAGGCAGGCAGCACGGAGGGTGCCGAGTGTCTCGTTCCACCAATGTGCAGGACGCCGTCTGTACCTTGGCTCCCGTTTTCGTGGCATTGTAGTGTCGCATGCCCTTGTAATCACTCTTGTCAGCTCTATCGCATCCATGTCTGGAGTGTCGCTGTTCGCACGGAGTGCTTCGACGAAGAGGTCCTTGTCGAAGGCCTTCGTCTTCCACTTTCGCTCGCATGTTCTGCTTCCATGTATGGCCGTGGAGTTCCGTTGGCCAACGCTGTAGCAGCCTGCTACCCCACTCCACGGCCCACGCATTGAAGTCTCCACCGATCAGTACTGGCCTGCGTCCAACCAGATTGTCGGTTAACTCCTCCAGCATCCGATCGAATTTCTCCGCTGTCCACCTTGGGGGTGCATAGCAGCTGCATACGAAGATGCCGTTGATTTTGGCGATGACGAAACCTTCGTACGTGCTTGCAACCACCTCCTGAATAGAAAATCTTCCAGTCACATGTATAGCAGTCGTTCTCGTACTATCTACCACCCAGTTGTTGTTACCGAGAGGAACTGGATACGGCTCTGCAATAATCGCAACGTCGCACTTTGCTTCTGTTGTTGACTGC
The DNA here is from genome assembly GCF_030247185.1 of Malaya genurostris. Lineage (NCBI taxonomy): Eukaryota > Metazoa > Arthropoda > Insecta > Diptera > Culicidae > Malaya > Malaya genurostris. The sequence continues at coordinate 133,086,242 of NC_080570.1, forward strand.
CTCAACAGTTGCTGTGTGGTGTCGCAATGATTCAGGTTTATCTGAATTATCTCCATTACTGTTGACCTGCGATCGCCTTCTTAAATGCAGGGCACTTGTATCCACCCGTCGAGTGGGCGTTTCCTTCTTCCGTAGTGCAGAGCATGCACTTTGGCGCCTGAGAGCAGTCCTTCGCAATGTGTCCCTTCTCTCCGCATTTTCTGCATTGTTCAGATCTGTCTGGGCCTTTGCAGATGGCCGACATGTGTCCGAAGCATGCACTTGAAGCATCACAAAACCCGTTTGCTGTCACTCCTTACTACTCGGGCGGCGACTCTCAGCGGGCACACCGAACAGCCAACTCGTACCTTGCCTATCTTCAGCAATTTGCTGGCCGCAGGCAACGATAGTCGAATCATCGCTGTGTGTGTGCCTTGGTGCCCCTTGTGTGTGTGTGTGTGTGTGTGTGTGTGTGTGTGTGTGTGTGTGTGTGTGTGTGTGTGTGTGTGTGTGTGTGTGTGTGCACACTTTTCGAAGATATTTTTACCGCTCAATTTTCTCAGAGATGGCTGAGCCGATTTTGACAAACTCAGACTCGTATGAAAGCTGTCAGGCCATTGATCAAGCTCAAACATCATTTTTGGTCCGGAGATATAATGGTATAAGTGACGTAACCGACAAAACATGTTTTTTACCGCTCTAATGTATATAAGAGTGACAATATTTTAGGATCACCGCTAATTTCGTAAAGCGCTATTGTTCAAAAGTTTAAGAACCTCGAAAAGTCCTCATGCTAAATTTGAGCTAAATCGGACATGGGTAATGGGTGCTGCCCAGCGGTTAAAGTTTGAAAATTTTCGATCTTTAAAAAGCACCATAGGGGGAAATACATGAAATTTGCGAAATCGCCCCTCCCCCCAATGGTGATTTTTCAAAATCTATGAAAATTCCACTCAGTGGACTAAGCAGGGTTTTTTAGATTAGCATCACTCTTCTCAAGGACTTGGGTGGAAACATGATGCCTACTATGTGATATAAACACTGAAGAATGCTTTTGTGAACTACTCGATTCAATCTGAATCAATTGGTGTCAAAAATGAGCCCAAATTAGTCTCACAAATTATTTAATACAAAGATAAAAATTGTTTTTATGAGACTTCATCACACCACTAGGTGGATTAAAAATTAAGATTTTTAAAACCTTATATTATTTGTTAATGATTAAAAGAAATTCTTCGGGCTTTTCTCTGTTTTGCTATTCAAATGTACGTATTTAAGACATTAGTTAAAACCACGTAAGAATACTTTCATCACACCATTCCTTCTAAACCATATTTGAAATCTTCATATTATAAAACATAACGCCTGAACTTATGTTGCAAAGATTACCATTGTATCAGAAACACGCCTGAAGTTATACCCAACTACGTCACGTGCGTTGGCGCTTAAATTTCAGCGAAATCAGTCCAAATGGATCATGATCCGAGAAAAATATAGTATTTTTCCCAAATCATGATTCGTTTTGCTCATTTCTAGAATCGGAATTTTGCCCGTGTAGAAGATCAATAAACACGCGGACCCATACATACTCTGGATATGGACATATGGACTGAGCCGTATGTGTTCAAAAGTACAGTTGACCACATGTTTATATGTTCATTAGGCCTTATGCACGTGTGCTCTTTATTTTGCGCTGAGACAAATACATGCTGCGTTCCATCCATTATTGATATATCAGTATTCGGTCCTTCAATGATTGGTACATCACATTTCAATAATATTATTTGGCAAGTTTCATTAGTTGTTAGTTTATGGGGTATTTAGAGATTACCTTATTTTGTGCTAGGGCACATAACTAATTTTACTATCTTTACGTTTCGTCTTAGACTCGCCAGTGTAGAACAGTTCAAATTTCGTTCCAAGACGAAACGTAAAGATAGTAAAATTGGTTATGTGCTTTAGCACAAAATAAGGTTAATCCCTAAATGATCATCAGATTTGGCCAGTATTAGCCAAAACTTGTTTTCGTTTGGTACGTCAGGCAAGACTTAGCATTTCGGTGCTTATTACAAGCGTGTTGCAAGTAGCATCAACTTTACAGTGAGGATTCATAGTCAAGAACACGTGAATCTTTCATGTTTTGTACCGATTCCTCGTTCACTAGAGGTGTGATACAAACACTACGGATGAATTCCTGCAAGAATTAGGTACTAAAAAACGATTTGGGAATTGTAGTTTGATTGGTACTGGTTATTCGTGATACACTTCCTTTGACCAGATTCGATATGATCGACAACTGCGTTGATTCCATGCAATTCCATTTCTGAGTGTGTCGAATCTATCCACAGTCATACCAATATCGATATTTCTATCTTCGAGTGTCTCTTTATTTCCCTATCAACACTTTTGTGATTTCTGTTCACTTATTGATATTGATTGATCTTTTGAAACGAATTGAGTTTGTTCGTTTGGGTTTTTACATTCTTGATTCAGATTTCCAATGGTAGCTTCGAAAAGAATGTCGTTGAATGCTTTCTCTACTAAAACTTGCTCCAAAACGGCCATTTTTTCTCCCTGAACTCTACCCACATTTTGCTAGTGATCTTGTGAATCTTTTTCAAGATATTACAGGCAAGATTTAAGAGATTTGCTTTCACTGTATGTTTGGTCACTGTACGAAGCTTATGCTTCGTACGTGTTTGAGGAGGATTATTGCCGGAAAAGATTTTTTGCAGATTTGATGTTTATTAGTTTGACTTAAGTGTTACTTACTTCAGGACACTTTGACCTTAGCTTCGCGGGTCACTCAGAAGAACAAAAATAGCACGCTGCTATTGTAGCAACGGCAGTTTTTTCAGGCTTCGAACTTATTACCTTTTGGAATAATTCAAACCTTGAAGCAAGAATTCCAAAAGCGTTTTCTAAGGTGACACGAGCTTTTGACAACCTTTCTCTTTCTAGTAGCCGTTATTTATCCAACGATTTAAGGCCATCGTCCAAGTACCATGCGCGCGGGTGGTTTTAGGAAATTTTCGATGGAAATTTCGAAAAATTTGCCAAAACCAAAAACATACAGACCTTTGAAATACATTTATCTATCTACAGGGTGAAAATGGTTGGAAAATTCGGAGGATTTTCCGAGTCTTATCAAAAATAGCTCTGAAAAATGAGTGTTTTTGTGATCTTTCACAATTATCTGGAAAAATAAAGCGATGACATAAACTTATTTTTTCAAATAAACTTTATTATGGATACACAGATTACATTCGGACACATTTTTGGAAAACCTTTTCACGCTTTTCATAGAAAATCCACGAATTTCAAAAATTTCCACGAAATCGGTTATATGAAATTCGTTGATTTTCCATGAAAAGCGTGAAAAGGTTTTCCAAAAATGTGTCCGAATGTGATCCTTGTTGCCAGCATGAGGTTTTTTTTGAAAAAAAAATTTCATTCCATCGAATTATTTTTTCAAATAATTGTGAAAAATTACAAAAAAAGCTCATTTTTTCAGCGCTATTTTTGATAAGACTCGCAAAATCCTCCGAATTTTCCAGTCAATTTCACCCTGTAGATAGATAAAAGTATTTCATAGGTCTGTATGTTTTTGGTTTTGTCAAATTTTTCGAAATTTCCATCGAAAATTTCCTAAAACCACCCGCGCGCATGGTACTTGGACGATGGCCTTAATAGAATATGGCTTCATTAAACTGACTTCCAAAGCAAATGCTTCGTCAGTAACAAATACATAAGGAAATTTTTCAGCAGTGTAATGGTAATGGTGTTGGATCAGACAACTTCAATGTATTCTGCTTTAATATCTGTCCAAATTTGGAATAGTAAAATACTCCTTCATTGAAAATTCGCCCGTTCGTACCAACATTGACAATTATAAACTCCTTTTTGATGTTTGCCATTGCAAGCGACACAACACCATAAAACTACAAGGATCAGCCCCAAGGGGTTGTTCGAGCCATTGATGTAGAACAAGGCAACCAAAATTTTTAATGATCTACAATCAAAAAGTTCAATCAATTGTCACACTTTTGAATCGGCATTTGTACGGGAGTCTGCTTAGATTAATTTTTATTAGGAACCAACACAGAACACGCGAACCCAGAATCATTCTGCGATTTCGTTTGAAGCTATAAACTTTTTTTCATTATTAATCGAGTTCATCTTATATAGATTAGGAATTGATTTAAGCACTCAAAATTTACCCTGGAGTAGTTTCAATTTTCTCAGGTGAAAACAACATACCATGGAATTTCATCCGAACTCGCATGACACAAGTTCAGAGCATACCAATTAAAGCTTCAAACATTTTTTAGTGCTTTTTGTCTTTCTATCTAGCAAGAACCTACCTCTGGCATGCTATACGTAAGACTGAAACGTTAGCTATAATTTCGCTTATATTTAGAGATTCGCGTGCTTCCAAAAGCTTTTGCATCGGTTGACCGGATCAGGGTCATGTCGCCGAAAGCCATTTCGCCGAAAGCCGTTTCGCCGAATGTCATTTCGCCGAATGGGCCACTTCGCCGAATGTCATTTCGCCGAAAGCCATTTCGCCGAAAGGGTAATTTCGCCGATTCCTACAAATGTCTTAAAATCGTAATGGGAATCGATTTAAAATAAAGACAAATTAAAGATAATAACGTGACGCCCATTTTGTTGACCTACAATTGTACTTCTTGAATAAAGATTGATTCATGAACCTCAGAACGGAGTTCCCAAAGAAACTTGTTGACTACTAATCATCAAAGCAATTCCATAGGTATCTACCAAGCAAATGTATGTGGTATTTTCCGTTTACTAAATAAAAAAATGTTTAATGCGGCTTCGCCACATCGATTTGATTCGTGTGCTGTCCGACCTCGCTACCGCTCGTTCGGACCTAACTAAAGCAAAGAAACCTAGCTTTGAGTAGACCGGGCAAACGAGGCGGTTACAGGTTTGTATGCAAGAGGCCGCCGCTTCCGAAGGCGGGTCGCCGGCCAACTCAGCCGGCGTCGCCTCCGGCGGCATAAAGCCGCCGAGCCATCTTGGTTTCGGTTATGTGGCTGCGCCACATCAGTTTTACAGGAGGCATAAAAAATAATTATATATTCGAAATATCCCTTTCGGCGAAATGACCCTTTCGGCGAAATGACCTATTCGGCGAAACGACTTCCGGCGAAATGGCATTCGGCGAAACGACTTTCGGCGAAATGGCTTTCGGCGCAATGACCCGCTCCCGGTTGACCAATCAGAGCGGTGTTTTCCTATTGATATATCGCTTACTTCTTCAAAACCTTCGTTGATGGCAGGGAAATCCGGTAAGCCGGAGCTTTTTAGCATACAAAATAGGGCACTGCTAGCTAGATTTCAATAATAAATAAATGAAATTACATTAAAATAATATTAAAAATTCACAGTTGTATTGGTGCATCTATACTAAAGTTGTTTTATTTATAGAGATAAATACTCATTAGAGAATAATTTAATGGTTCTAAAAAGAACAGGCTTGTGAAATTCATCCGATGTTCACAACTGTTTTGCTGTTGCCACAATTTATTTAACAATACCAGAATCGGAATTCTGGACATTCAGGATCTGAAACTAGATTAAAGAACTAATTACGGAGCATGAGGCTGGCTGCGTATTCAGTTGCAAATCTCAGGTTCAGAATCTCGAACAACAATTCAGTTCATGAGTTTAGTTCTAGAATTTAGGAACTGAGTTCATTTTCAGAATCAGGAATCCGAGTTTGATTCCAGAACTGAATTCCAAACTTGAATTCCGAGCCTGAATTAATGAACTTCCAGTTCTGCAGGTTCCGAATAGAGCTGTGCGCAGCCGCGCCACGCCGCCTTCACCGATTATTTCGACACGCCTCCAATTTAAGAAAAAGAAGATCATCGCGCCGGTTATCACATTTTAATCATGCCGCCGATTATATTAGATCAACCGAAAAAATAATTTTATCAATGTGTAAAATTTTCTACAGTTTTCATGAAAATTCATTGAAAATCAGTACTACCGACGTCAACCGAAGCCAATGCCATTTGATTTAAAGTCTATTTTTTGTCTTTATTTAAAAAGTTTTGAGCTATTCGCACATCGGAGTCGATGTGAAAATCGATTTCAAAGTGATCACTACTACTTTTGTTGTGTAAACTACGATTAAACATGAAATATCTTCAGAAATGTGTAAAATTGGGTATGGTTGGGTTAGGTGTCCTGTGTGAATCAATATTAAAATTAATAATATGTTTATAATTGATTACGTCGAATCGCGTCGCCTCCGCCGCCGATATTTTCAGGAAATGGTGTCACGCCGATTAGCCGCCGCCGATGTTGACAATTTTGATCGGCGTGAGACCTGTGAGTTCTGAATTTAAGAAGTAAATTGTGAAACGGAATTCAGGAATTAAGTGATCAGAAATCATTTTCATTGTTATATCACATAGTAGGCATCATGACATTATTTTAATTATCGTCGTTTTAAACTAAAAATTGAGATTTTGATCACTCATTACCCTGTAATGTCGAAACTGCAAATCGTATCGAATTTCACGTGTGACAATCGATTGAACATTCCATGAGATGTCGAGGTAAGTTCCACTTTAGAGTTTTTCGTCATTATTTATGGTACTTTCAGAGCCGGTATTCACACGGAGAACCCGCAGATCACAAAATTACAATATTGCAATTGTTGTTTTACGCCCTGGTTGTTTCAACTAACATGTTGTTGATTTAACTAACATATCTGTTGATTTTGACATAACCATTCAGGTTACCGAAATTGTTGCATTCAAATGCTGTCACTTGGCGGAGAACGAAGACAGCAATACGCAGAACAAAAAACCTCTTCATTTCACCAGAAGCGTTTCATATTGAAAATTTTCAATGGTAAATGAACGTCATTTATGTTAGTTACGTAGTGGTCGTTTTATGTAAGTGAAAGTATGCAGAAGAATATAACAGTTAATTGTAAAACAAGTTTTCCATGTGTTTAATAGATATTCCTACAGTATAAATGTTTCAATTTCATCTGAGAGTAATGTATTCTAGGACAGTTCATGTCAATGTTATTAAAACCGCTTAACGCTTAAAAATTTGCTGCTAAAGTGAAGTGGTACTATTTGCATTTTCTTGAAAGTGTATCTGTAGCATTATGTTTACCAGCGTGCTATTCTGCAAGTGAAGGAAAAATTTCTTAATTCCCTGTGACCATTTTTCTGGTGAGTTCCCTTTTGAGAATTGTAATCTTTTGGTTCATTTCCATATCCTTTTGTGAGTTTAGTGATAAAGATATAAGCAGTTAATTAGGTAACTGAACGATTTGCGTTGTTCAAGCAGTGAGCGATTAGCTGCCCCCGAAGAGGCTAACAGTAAAAAATATTTATTGCAATTGGCGTTTTAAGTTCAAATAACTGAATAATTGGTTGAAACAACTGAGACATTTTTTTTTTGCTTTCATGTATACAAGTAACTTTGCTGGGATTGTGTCTTTGCTCAATTGCACGAGTGACACCTCATTGAAACGTTTCATTGTTCGCTCAGGGTGTTTGGCATTGCTCAACTGAAACGTTTCATTACTTGTTTGTGGTGCAATTCTTTGTTGGGTGTCGTTGCTAAGCTGCCAGCACGATAAATCAAAAATGACAGATTATACCACTGACAGACATGTGATTTCCGTACAATGATTTCTGTACAACGTTGTACGCGTACAACGATGAGGTGACAGACATGTTTTGCGCACAGAATGAATGTATTGTGAAACGAAACAACACAAAATTTAGCTTAATTTCTCAGCACCGATGATCGATAATATAGAAACCAAAATTATTGCGGTTTAAAGTGTATTATTAGCAACTAATTTATGACAGATATAATCAAAGTCTCTCTTAGCTATGAAACTACATATTTGTGTGTTGAGTGTTCATTGGATGACAGTATCACTCATATCAAATTTTATGGTTTTAAGGTACATTTTTGACACGTTTGTTCTGGGATACAGGATTTTTTCCTTCATTGCTTACATGTAATTAGCATTAGGGAAAATTAGATGTTCATAATTTTGATGTTCTACCGTAACATTCACTGATAAAAATATACAACAAATATAAATGAAAAGTGGAGGAAATATGAAAGGCTTTTAGAACTAATTTTCGGAACACGAAAACTATTTTTTATGCAACGACCCAGATTTCTACCAAAAAGGTGATGAATCATCTAATTTTGTTTGTAAATCATGCCGACTTTTGCCAAATTCGCATAAATTTAAATGTTCAGTCATAATTCCTTTTCACCCGCATATTGACGATAAATATAAGAGCGCATAAACCATTAACATTGAGTCTCGAAATAGTAATTAAATCCAAGATATTATTAGTATGTAACCATCAGAAACGGCATGGCACACACATATTCCAGAATAATTCTATCAACGTAACAGTTTATTTATTACGAAATTTTCATGAAAAGGATTATGTTCATCATAAAGCTGAATTTAAAACCTTCTCGAATTTTGAATCATTCCAAAATAGATTTGACATGGGTTTGATGCTTCACTTTGCATCATAAATCTTATGAAAAATGGATATAATCTCATAATGGTTTTATTAGGGTTTTGAGGAGTTTAAAGTTGTTATGCTATTGTTGGTGTACTTGACATTTCAATCAACCAACGAAACATTCGAGTACCCCTTGGTGTTACCAACCTTTACAAAACGATTTTGGCGCCAATAAAAGCTCTGTTATACCTTCTACTGAAATACAACTTTACTTGAACTTGAACCTCCATAAGCAGTACACGCGTTTTACTCGTGAATCAATTGAGAAAACCCATAAATTGTTAAATTTCTCAAGTGATAGTATCGGACAAAGTATTGCACAACCATCGGACATTGTCGCACCGAGAAAATCAACCGTCTTCTCGCATAGCTTCCTGGATCGCCTAACATTTTTTGGTGCCGAAACCCGGGACTGCCAGGTCATATAAAGCTCGGCCGAATTTGGAGGTTAGCGTGGGTTGACCCTCAACAATAGAAATCACTTTCAACGGAGTCATCATTCATTGTGTCAACTGTACGGAATCTTCTAATCGGAAACCATCGACAGGCCTGGAAGCGGTAACCAACGGTTCGATTTAATCGAAACATATGAGCACAGGTAACCTCACTTGAGCTAAAAAGGTGAGTGGCATCAAATAGCTAATAAATTGTACTCTCGTGCTTGGCGTGAAAACAGAATGAATAAAGCCAAGAAAATAAAAAAGCTTCTCGTTCGTCGAAACAATATTGTTGAGTCTGCAAAATTGATCAAGCAGTTTGATGCTAATTTCGTGTTCGACCGAGATTTTTCTCAGCTCAAATTTCGGATCGAAAAACTTGATCAGTTGTGGGAAGACTTTAATGAGGTGCAAGCAGAAATTGAGCTCGAAGAAGAATTAGAAGCCGATGTTTCTCCCATACGCATCGCATTCGAAACGGATTTCTTTCAACTGAAAGGATCTTTAGCTGAAAAGCTTGATGCTGTTGCATCTACTAGATCATCACCTTCCCATGATACTCAACCTGCTCAAAGTACTCATATTCGTTTACCAGAACTCAAAATACCCGAGTTCAACGGTAGCTTCGATGAGTGGATGAATTTTCATGACCTTTTCATCACTCTCATACACACAAACCCTCATCTTTCATCAGTACAAAAGTTCCAGTATCTAAAGGCTGTATTGAAAGGCGAAGCACTACGTCTAGTTCAGTCTCTGACCGTGTCAGCAGCAAATTATACAATTGCATGGGATACTTTGCGAAAACGCTATGATAATAAGAATCTGCAAATAAAGCAACACTTTTCGGCTATGTTGTCCACAACTTCGATCCGGAAGGAGTCCGCAACTGCTCTATCAGACCTAGCGGACGAATTTGATAAGCATGTGAGTGTACTAAATAAGCTGGAAGATTCCAAAGATCATTGGAATTCTTTTCTTGTCGAACTGCTAAGCAGTAAATTGGACCTTGTTTCACAGAAGGAATGGGAATCTCAGTTGGACAATGATGGTCGTCCAACGTACAATGACCTTATCACCTTTATTCAGAAACGCTCTCGTATTTTGCAATCTCTAACGCTCTCCCAATCATCGCAACATGTTGCCAAGTCCGATCTGAAGGCTGAATCAAAACCTTGGCGTAATAAAACGGCAATTTATCATTCCAGTAGTGAAAATTTATCGAAATGTATTGTGTGCAAACAAACACATACACTATCGCAGTGCGACGAGTTCAGAAAATTATCCCCACAAAAACGGTTTGAAGTTGCCAAAAAACACGGTCTTTGCTTAAACTGTTTACGTTCTACACATATGATGAAAAATTGTACTGCTGGTTCATGTAGAACATGCAACAAACGTCACCATACACTGTTGCACTTGAATTCAACTTCTCTAAAACAAGATCAAGTTGATGATAAAGTGGCTCTGCCTATCGAAATGGCTCAATGTGAACAATACTCACGATCGGCATCGGTCGTCGAATCGTCGCCGTCGGTTTCATGCGTTATCGATCAACGCCATGAGGTCCCACGGGCTAGTGGACTTGCTTCGTCGTCGTCGGGTAGACATGGTAATCGTTCATCGTCTCTCGTTTCATCGTCAGAATCGCAAGGTATACCGTCAAGGTCGGCTCTCAGTTCTTCACAAGTAACCAATTGTCAAACTGTCATCCCGATGCACTCATATTTTTCGAAGGCTAATAAATCGGTTGTCTTCATGTTGACTGCATACGTGAAGGTCAAAGATGTCAATGGTCAATACATGTACGCTCGAGCGTTATTAGATTGTGCCTCCGAGGCCAATTTTGTTACCGAATCGCTTGCACAAGCTCTCCGTTTGAAACGCTCATCAGCTAATATCGATGTATATGGTATCAGTCAGTCAGTAAAAAAGGTGAAACAGCAAATACCTATTATTGTGGCATCACGTATAAGCTCGTATACAGAAAGCATGAACTTCTTGATTCTCCCATCCTTAACCAGAATACTTCCAACGGTCAATGTAGACATATCGAAATGGACCGTCCCTCGCCACCTTCCTTTAGCTGATCCTAAATTCAATATCGCACACGACGTTGATATGATAATTGGAATAAAATCATTTTTCTCCATCCTAGAGGAGGATCAAATCAGTCTTGGCAATAGTCTACCTATACTACGCAAGACTGTTTTTGGATATGTTGTCGCTGGCGAGGCATTTGAGAACAATAATTCTAGTGTGGTATGCAACGTTTCCACTATTGACAACATGGCGTCAATAGTTCGCAAGTTTTGGGAGGTGGAAAGTTTCGAAAATGGAAAGGTTTTTTCATTAGAAGAGCAACATTGTGAAGCTCATTTTATGAAGACACATTGTAGAGCCCCTGACGGTCGGTACGTGGTTCGTTTGCCGTTCGTTTGCTGACTTCATTGGGAGAGTCGTTCACGGTTGCGAAACGAAGATTTTTAAGCATCGAGAGGAAACTCATTTCCAACTCACAACTACAGTTAGAGTACTCAGCTTTCATGAAAGAATATCAAATGTTGGGACATATGAGTGAGGCCGTACCGGATCACACAAACTCACACTTTTATCTTCCTCATCATGCAGTCCAACGTCCAGAGAGTACAACGACCAAAACACGTGTCGTTTTCGATGCCTCATGTCGTGGGTCCAACAACATATCGTTGAATGATCTTTGCTACATCGGACCAACTGTTCAACCGCCATTGATATCCATGTTGCTGAATTTCCGTTTGCCGAAATACGTAGTAACTGCTGACGTGGAAAAAATGTATCGCCAAGTCATCGTTCATGTTGCCGACCGTCCTCTGCAGCAAATTGTTTGGCGGTACCATCCAAGTGACGATTTGAAAGTCTATCAGTTAAATACCGTAACATACGGTACGGCCCCAGCCTCTTATTTGGCCACTCGCGTTTTGAATCAACTGGCGGAAGATGAAGCTGATAACTACCCACTAGCATCACCAAGAGTGAAGAAGACATTCTATGTCGACGATCATTTATCAGGAGACGATGACAAGCAACGTTTAATCGAGATCAATCATCAACTCATCGCTCTCCTCCAATCGGGAGGATTCATTTTGCGGAAATGGTGCAGCAACAACGCAGAAGTTCTCGCTCATATTCCCGAGCCATTACGAGACACTCGTGCAGAGTTCGGAATCAGCTCGAACGATCCAGTTAAAACACTAGGACTGAAATGGTACCCGAATTCGGATTGTTTCGGTTTCAACGTTCCATCGTTTTCTAACTTCGATTCGATAACGAAACGAGTAGTTCTGTCGGAAATGTCAAGTTTATTTGACCCTCTTGGTCTCGCTGGGGCAGCAGTTGTTAGTGCAAAAATCTTTCTCCAATCGCTTTGGTCTAAACAGTTTGAATGGAACGAGCAGTTACCTCTTGAGTTCCAACAATGGTGGCTACAGTTTCGAGCCGAAATAAAAGAACTCAGTTCACTGAATATTCCACGACGAGTTCTCATAGATCACCATGAAATTATTGAGCTGCATTGTTTCTCGGACGCATCAGACCGTGCGTATGGATGCTGTTTATACGTTAAGACGACGAAAGCTAAGGGCATATCGTTTAGCAACTTGTTAATCTCGAAATCGCGCGTTAGTCCTCTCAGTAAGCTGTCTACTCCTCGACTAGAGTTGTGCGCTGCTGTTCTCGCAGCACAATTAACAGTTTATGTTCTGGATGCAACAAAATTAAACTGTACAGTTACTTATTGGACCGATTCGACAATTGTGCTCCACTGGCTCGCCTCATCATCGTCGATTTGGAAAGTGTTCGTGTCGAATAGAATTGCTGAAATTCACCGATTGACAATGGGAAGCTCTTGGCGACATGTGCCCACCGATCTCAACCCAGCTGATCGGATTTCTCGCGGTGTTCTACCATCTACACTAATTGGAGACAAGTTATGGTGGCATGGTCCACCGTTTATTTGCTTTAAAGTAAACCATTGGCCACCAAATTGTATTCATCTTTCCCCACTTCATTTACAAGCACGGGAAGTCGAAGCCCGACAATCGGTGGTAGTTGTTACCACTACAAACTCAGCTACACTGGAATTTATAGAAAAGTATTCCAAACTTTCTCCGCTGCAACGAACTGTTGCTTGGATTTTGCGATTTACCAACAATTGCCGTATGAAGATTCCCGAAAATCGTTGTATAGGATCACTCTCGTGCAAGGAACTTGATAGTGCTTTGAAAAGGCTGATTAAACAAACACAATTACATTATTTTTCGCCAGAGATTCGATTTTTGCAAAAACACAAAGAAGCAGAACAAAATATACCTCTGTTTAAATCGCAAATGAAACTTTTACATCCCTTTTTAGATATATGTAGATGGTATCTTGCGCGTAAAGGGACGCTTGCAGCTGCTTGATGCTCCATTTGATACAAAATATCCGATGATTTTACCGAAGAAGGCTCACTTGACATTACTTATAACAAGGACAATTCACCTACGAATGTTGCACGCGGGTCCACAGTTAATACTATCCACTATGCATCAACGGTTTTGGCCAATCAGGGGGCGAGACATTGCAAAAAGGGTAGTTCGAGAATGTCTGGATTGCTTTCGCTGTAAACCGAGCCCTGGCAGCCAAATAATGGGACAACTACCGCCAGTTCGACTTACTCCGTCGCGCGCGTTCATCTCGTGCGGTGTCGATTATTGCGGGCCATTTTTCGTAAGGCCACCAAGTCGTCGCGGCTCGTCGGTGAAAATATTCGTCGCTATATTCGTCTGTATGTGGTCTAAGGCTGTACACATCGACATGGTCTACACTCTGACGTCAGCTGCGTTCATTAATGCGCTCAAACGCCTCGTCAGTCGCCGAGGTCGCGTGGCTGACATCTATTGCGACAATGCACGCACATTTGTAGGTGCAAATCGCATGCTACAAGAACTTCAGTCGGAATTCAACGCAATGCATCGAGCAGAAGAAGTTGCAGCATATTGCACCGAATCTGGAATCAACTTTCACTTCAACCCGGCGCGGTCGCCCCACTTTGGCGGATTGTGGGAGGCCGCAGTGAAGACCTTCAAATACCATCTGTACCGAGTGATGAAGGACACATTACTCACGATAGATGATTTCAACACGCTCATCGTTCAAATTGAGGGCATCATGAATTCACGACCTCTCACGCCGCTATCATCGGATCCAGCCGACGTTATTGCTCTTACACCTGGACACTTTCTTGTGGGAGAATCACTATGCGCTCTTCCAGAGCCTGATCTTTGTAACCTTCCTATTAATCGCCTCAATTCGTTCCAGAAAATGCAACAGAGACTTCAACACTTTTGGAAATCTTGGTCACGTGATTACATCGGTCAATTACAAAATCGTAAAAAGTGGCCGACTGTCATACCAAACATCGAAGTCGGAACTCTGGTGCTTTTGAAGAGGGACAACGCTCCACCCATGCGCTGGAACCTTGGTCGAGTTGAAACGGTTTTTCATGGTCCTGATGGAAGGGTTCGTGTTGTTCATGTTAAAACTGCCAGTGGAAGCTACAGAAGAGCAGTCACCGAAGTCTGTCCATTGCCAATTGAACAACACAGTCATCCAGTCAAGCCTTTATCGTCAGCATAGGCACCACCCGACACTAGCCAGGAATGTTTTGACTTGGTTTGTTTGAAAGTTCCTTTCAAGGCGGGCCGACATGTTGGTGTACTTGACATTTCAATCAACCAACGAAACATTCGAGTACCCCTTGGTGTTACCAACCTTTACAAAACGATTTTGGCGCCAATAAAAGCTCTGTTATACCTTCTACTGAAATACAACTTTACTTGAACTTGAACCTCCATAAGCAGTACACGCGTTTTACTCGTGAATCAATTGAGAAAACCCATAAATTGTTAAATTTCTCAAGTGATAGTATCGGACAAAGTATTGCACAACCATCGGACATTGTCGCACCGAGAAAATCAACCGTCTTCTCGCATAGCTTCCTGGATCGCCTAACAGCTATATTTATGAAGTAAAACTGAAAACTATTACAAGTATTTCTGAAATTAAACATATAACTTGGTAGGTGTTCTGCTTCAATTTACTCACACTGAAAGACATGATTCGCTGTTCTCTCTATTCATACCCAAAATAAGACTCTTTCTAAACAATTTAATAACAAGTTTTCTTTCAATCCAACGGCATTCAATCCGATGACACAAGACGAAGTAATAAGAAGATTTAGAGTTTCCAGAAGTCATTAATAAACAGGATGATTACACAATTGGCTTTTAGATGTATTGGATATTTATCGTTTATTATTTCCACATGTGAAATCAAAATATGAATCATTATGTTTTTAATTCCATTTCAACAATAAATTTACTTGCTATTGAATAGAAAACAATTACTCAATAGTGCTGATTATCTGTGCAAATGTGAATAAATTGTTTTCCTTATTTGTATTTCAAAACTTCACCAAATTAATGAATATTTCTTGGTTTGACTGCTTTATGAAAATATGCTACAAAGTATATAGGTTTTATGCTGCTTGTTGGCATTTTACCAATATTTTTTTTTCAAAATAAACGGAAGTTGTTTATTATTTGATACTCAAAAGAAGGAAATATTGTTCCATGAGTTCACCATCGATCGCCATTGGCGCTGGTAGCAGTGGACAGTGATGTGATTTTGAACAGTACAACGATAAATAACCGTAGTATGGAAACCACCGTTGTATCATGATGCTCGCGTGATACCACCGTGATTTAGGGTGACAGACAAGTGATTTCATGGAGTACAGTGATTCCGATATCACATGTCTGTCATAAGCATTAGTTAAAACAATAGTCGATAAGTTGTACCAAATTTTAACCAATCAAAAACAGAAAAACAACTAATATTTTAGTTGTTTTGCGATCGCTGGCTTTTCCGTGCAGGAACTAGCATAACCCAAAATGATTCCCAATTAATACGCCAAACAATTTACATCTTCTATATCGGTATGAATATTAAAAACTCATCATCTGTAATTCCAGAATCAGGTAAAATTCACCAATTTTGTATGGGACCTTAAGTCCTTTAATTTGAATTTTTGTTTTTGAAGTTCGATTTGGCCTTTTGAGAAAATGATTGAGCTTTGAGAAACGATTCGATACTGGAACCGGAATTCTAAAATCGGTGTAGCCGAAATCAGTTAAATTCACCTGAGGAGTGTGTAGACATCTTTGAGAAATTGTAGTGCGAATTCAAATTTGGGGGTACATTCCGAATCCAAAAACGAATACCGCTCAAACTGAAATAAATTTATTTGGTAATCAACTATCCAAATCTGCAAACCCGATTAATTTATGTGAAATGAACATTTTTATACTAATCACCCTATATCTCCTAAACCAGGAGACGGATCTGACTAAAAAGTAAGATGTTTTATAGGATTTTAAGACCTCTCATTTGAATCTTAGATCGGTTTAGCCATCTATGCGAAAAATGAATTGCATTATTTTAATTTCGTTTCACATTTTATCCTGTGGTTCCGCAATCAGAAGTCGGATCCAAACGTAATTCAGGAACCTTGTTTGGGAGTATACTACTTTTCATAGCCATCTCCGAGAAAATCTAGTGAAATTGTTTGTCACGCACGCATTTGCTGATCTCGACAAACTGAGTCGTATGGTATATGGAAGTTATGTTTTTCCAGCATTTATTGCTGTAAGTAGTTTAAATTAATATAATTATGGAACTACTTCCAACACGAAAATACTGATATCATCTGGTTTACATATGCCATATTCGAACGATTATGTTGCCAAAAACGAACCGTGCTAAAATCGGTCCGAGGCAAATTGTCATGAAAAAGGATGCTGTACACAGTCTTTTTGGTACTTAGAAACAATTGTATGTAACAGTATAAAAATTCGTGTTTCACGTTGCTCCCAAGCATTGCTTTGTCATACAGCGCTCAAAACTTCTACTGCTGGAATAGGGGAAAAAGTCGCTTACACAAAAATATCGATATTTCCGTTAAAAATTGACGGATTTTAACAATCTATGGCTTGTTGGATAGCTATTACCATGCGGAATCTAAAAACATATTCTGCTTCCAAGGTCAAGTGTGACAGGTACTGTCAAAAAATTTAAAATTTTGACATAAAACTTCGAATCAATCAAAAAGTGGAAATTCGATCTCAAAACCATTCCATAGCGTTCAGGGTGACGGGGAGACCTTTTATTTGCGACTAGTTTGATAAAATCGGTCCAGCTATCTCTGAGATCTCGACATCTTTGTTGACAACACACATACCGACTAGGGGGGTAGGGGTACATAAAATTTCCGAAATCGAAAAAAAATCTGGATGTCAAAAAACTTAGAATTACATCAAACGTCGAAATTTAGTGTCATCTCGAAAAAAAATTCTTTAAGAAACGACTTTCTGGGACTTCAATATCAACATTTTTCTAAGTCCCAGAAAGTCGATTTGAAAAAAAAAATTTCTGAGATTACACCAAATCTCGACGTTTCATGCAATTTTAAGATTTTTGGCATAATTTTCGATTTCGGAAACTTTACCGCAGGGCAGCGCCCCTTACCCATGTCCGATTTAGCTCAAATTTTGCATGAGGACTTTTTACGAGGTGCTTAAACTATTGAACAATAGCGCTTTATGAAATTAGCGGTGATTCCAGAAGATTGGCATCCTTATATACATTAGAGCGGCAAAAACCAACGTGTTTTGTCGGTTACGTCACTTATACCATTATACCAAAAGACACAGCCATTTGATCTTTGGACTTGATCAATGGCCCGACAGTAGCTTTCAAACGAGCCCTAGTTTGTTAAAATCGGTTTAGCCATCTCTGAGAAAATTGAGCGCGTAAAAATTTCTTCGAAAAGTACACACACACACACACACACATTTTCCGATCTTGTCGAACTGAGTTGAATGGTATATAACACAATAGATATCCAAGGCTCCGTTCAAAAGTCGGGGTTTCCAGCAATTCTAATACCTTTTTATAGAGAAAGACAAAAAGATTATTTTTTTTTATGCTAGGTGCACCTAATCATTTTCAAATTGATTTTACATATCGTTTTAGATTTCACGTCAAAAGCGTATAGAGCAACATAAGTATGATGCCAAGAGGTGAGCCGAACGCTGTTTAATCTCTAATGAGATTCAACAAAGCTTAGATCACCATACAACGGATAAGTTATCAAAAATAAAACCTCTATACAATTGAAACAGAAAAGAGAGAAAGAGATAGAGAAAATGAACGCTAAAGACAAGACAGTTGAAAATGCGATGTGTTGTAGTGTAGACGTCATTAGCAGGCAAGTAAATTAGTCATTAGTACGTAAGTATTAAAACTTATTGTTTATAATTCACTTACTTAACAAATATATGTTTTAGATAGCCGCTGACTTAGGCACAAAGTTTCGATTGATCCTTACCAGTCGAAATCCAAATGGGTTTAAATTCAGACTATGGAAGTTGATGACATTTCCAGCATGCTCTGTCAAGCAATTTTTCATCGTCGAAACACGTCACCGAATCAATAAAATTGAAATAAAAGCTACAAATTATAGACCACCCAGATCGATCGTACCGATAAGCCACCTGCCGAGATTGAGTACGCATTAGAGAGATGTTGGAAAATTTGAGATTCATCTCAAACGGAATAGGAAATTCAATCCGGGGACCTATCAGTCACGAAGTTTTAAAATATAAACATTCACTTTGTTGTTTAAAGAATGCCCATCATCACCGGAGTTTATTTTTCTTATTTCCATCTCACGTGGTACCAACGGATCAACGGATAGCATGCAGGGAATCAGACAACAAGAGCACAGGAGCGTATCAATTTAAAGGGATCAATCACCAGGGCGGAGAAGGATAATCACCGAAGAAAAAAATAAATAAAACCACACGTGGTTATTTGGAAAATACATCGCTCTAATGACCATTATCCCTTCGGCTGGCTGCTGTATCCTTATCTGATCTGCTGTCTGACTGGAAATGTAATTTTTCTGGTTTCGTTTTCAAATCATCGATTTCATCGGAAATTTGATGGATTCAAACAAATTCTGACAAGTGATATTACATCATTAGGACAAACCTGCTGCCGATTGAGGACGTTCCTAATCAATCATCATTTGTAGTGGTCACCCTGGTGACGATTGGTTCGCAGGCGAGGACCTGTGCAGCGACGATTCTTATCGGTTCGATGGTTGTCCTTTTAAGGGATCATTATTTCCTACGTAGCCATGTGGATGTGGTTACGGGATCAGGTTTCCTACAATTCCTACACGAAATAGAACCATAGAATATCAATGAATGTGAAGTCCCCGGGCTACCTACCTACCTACCGACTGAATACAAATTTGGCTAGGGGCTTTATAAATCAAAGTTATTAAGTGCTAAAAGACACCAAATTGGCAAATAAATTACCCATGTTCGCGATGTTGGTTGCGTTGTACGACAAAGCTATGCATACTCACATGTGCCTGCCTGTTGGGGGTTTCCTGGCATGGCAAATTCAACTCGAAAGAGTCACTACGAGCGAGCGAGAGCAGGCAAGGAACCGTTTCACGTGGCGGTAGATTTATTGGATTCGCTTCGTGTCGCGAGAATAGGGCAAATATGCATGTTGTAGGAGAGGGATTCGCGTGCTGCTATTCTTTTTATTTTTTGGGAAGTGTATCTCGATTGGTTACACGAAATCTGTTGATATTGAAATTTTGTGTTCTGATGTCATCGAATTTTGAAAGTAGTTTTGTTTATAAATCATACTTGAGGACACGGACGAAAACGATGCTCTTGAATCGGCCACAAGACTAGTATCATTCAAACATAACTGATGAATACTTCGCCACGATTGCATATTTGAGTTCTATATTGCAAATAGTTGCCATTTGAATCTTGTCTTCCAACAGAACGTCTTGAATTTTCATTACCAGGAAATCTTTGATCCATAGCAAATCAATCATGTCCACCCGAACGAAAACGGACAAGTGGACAGGAATGAATTTAATTAATCGGATTCCAATACTCCAATCTCACATCCCACATAGGAGAGGACTGTAACTCAACACACACACACCCCACCCCGAACAGGATCACCCTGATTGTTTATGTGACCTATTCCGAAAGCGCTCTCCCCTTCGGCCACAAGAAAATGTTGTTTTCATTTGAGTAAGAAATTATCACCCCCTTTCTTATCCGAGTCCGAAACAAAACCTGTAGAAAACCCAGTCCCGACATCCGAAAATTTATTCACTTAAACACGACACATTTGCGCTATCATCCAGGAACCAGGACCACTGGATCCGGCCGCTCCACTCACCAACAGCTCAATCCAATCCAAAAACCACTCGAAAGTTCGTATTTCAAGTGGTCACAGCAATATTAGTTCACTTTCCGCCTGGCTGCTAATGAACGAAGTCACCAAGAACGTGAGAGAGAGAGTGAAAAAGAGATGGCTGTGAAGGACGAAGCACCCAGTTTCGATACGGTCAGTGATAATCTTGCCGTCCGAATCTTTCGCTTTCGTTACAATGCAAACAAACATCCTGGCTGGTCAAAGATTTATAGTTTAATAGTGTTTTTTCGCCTGCTTTATCTTGTTCCCTCCATCGCTTTCTTTCCGGGATCGAGTTCGGCGAAGAACGGGTAGGTACATATTTTCTTTTCCTGAAACAATCGCCTTTCCTAATTCTCCGGAGGAGCCAGGAATGTAGATTTGCTCGGTCAAGCAGCTTCGGTCGGGGTCGGGACGGTCACGCTTCGGCGGAAATGCTGTGCCGTCTATTTATCTAGAAAGCATAAATATGTGTCCTGATAAGCATTCGGCTGCTGGTTACGCTTCATAGAACTTGGAAGGAGGTTTTCTTCTCCGATCATCAGGAGAAGAAAACACGAACAAGAGTCAAATTGCGGGTGAACGTGCAAATAAAGTGTGTCGGAGAGTTCCGTGTTTTTTTTTTGCGTGTCAAGAAACTGCTCGCTCTCGACTGCTCAGATAACAAAGCAATGTCGTCCTGGAACGGTCATAGTTCATTGCAAAGAGAATGAGGATGGAATTAATTAAATACAAAGGAAAGATTGCTAGAGTTTTTTTGGGAATCCGTGCGCATAAGATTTTATTCATTTGTATTTCGTTTGGTTCATTGGAGGACAAGTTTTAATACTTTATCGTGAAAATGAATTTAAATTTCTCAAAAAACGTTAAATCTGGGTATTGATAAATCTTCAATTTTGCAATGTTTACGAATCTTCAAATGGGAACGGGTACAGCGTGATGGGTAGGTAAGTCGATGCCTTTCACCAACCTGCCTGGGTTCGATTCCCAACCCCGCACATAGGGTCAGAAAAACTTTCTGGCCCGAAGAGGCGAATCTTTGAAAAGTTTTGAAAACCCATGGAAATAATTGAGAACGATCGAAAGTCCACGAAGAACTGCAATGGTTCTAAGGGTCCAAATTTCTTGAAAATATTTTGAGCAATTTTTGAAAGCATCTCGAATTTATAATTTTTCTATGAGATATTTGTATATAGAACTTTATAAATTCTTTTAAAGTTTAAGGAAACTATTTGAATACTGAAAATTTCAAATACATTGAAAAGCAGTTTAAATTACAAAAAGGCTTGAAAACCTGTTTTAATCCACCAGGAACTACGTATGGAACCATAGGACCTTTCATTTGAACCTAAATTTGTGAAAATCGGTCGCGCCATCTATGAGAAAAGTTAGAACACATTTTACCCCATAATTCCGGAACCGGAAGTTGGATCCAAATAATATTCAGGAATTTTGAATGGGACCACAAGACCTTTCATTAGTGCAAAAAAAAGGTTACATACACACATACGCACACAGACATTTTGCGTACTCGACGAACTGAGTCGAATGGTATATGAAACTCGGCCCTCCGGGCCTCGGTTCAAAAGTCGGTTTTCACAGTGATTGCATAACCTTACTATATGAGAAAGGCAAAATGGCTTGAAAAGATTTGAAAACTATAGAAAATTTCTGAAAATCTTGAAGTTTTGAAAGATTTTGAAAATTTTTATACTTCTCTGAAAATTTTAGTAACTACAAAAAAATTTGAATAACGTCGATATCCTAAACTATATGAAAATCTTCTTAAATTCTTTTGAACATACATTTTCAGAAAAAAATTCTTCGAAAAATTCACAAATTTAGTTTGAACAAAATGATTGAACAAATTTTCTAACATTTCCAAAAATATTAAATAGCTTTAAGAATTTTAAAATTATTTCAAGATGCATCGAAAACTATTGAATAAATATCCAAAGTGCATGAATATCATGAATTTTTTTTAAAATCATTGAAAATCACTTAAAATAATTCAAAATCATTCAAAATCATTCAAAATCAACCAAAATTATTCAAAATCATTCAAAATTATTCAAAATCATTCAAAATCATTCAAAACCATTCAAAATCATCGAAAATCATTGAAAATCATTATAGAAAATTATTGAACATTACTGAAAATATTGAAAATTATTGAAAATGATTGAAAATTATTGAAAATTATTGAAAATTATTGAAAATTATTGAAAATTATTGAAAATTATTGAAAATTATTGAAAATTATTGAAAATTATTGAAAATTATTGAAAATTATTGAAAATTATTGAAAATTATTAAAAATTATTGAAAATTATTGAAAATTATTGAAAATTATTGAAACATATTGAAAATTATTGAAAATTATTGAAAATTATTGAAAATTATTGAAAATTATTGAAAATTATTGAAAATTATTGAAAATTATTGAAAATTATTGAAAATTATTGAAAATTATTGAAAATTATTGAAAATTATTGAAAATTATTGAAAATTATTGAAAATTATTGAAAATCATTGAAAATTATTGAAAATTATTGAAAATTATTGAAAATTATTGAAAATTATTGAAAATTATTGAAAATTATTGAAAATTATTGAAAATTATTGAAAATTATTGAAAATAATTGAAAATTATTGAAAATTATTTAAAATTACTGAAAATCATTGAAAATTATTGGAAATTATTGAAAATTATTGAAAATTATTGAAAATTATTGAAAATTATTGAAAATTATTGAAAATTATTGAAAATTATTGAAAATTGTTGAAAATTATTGAAAATTATTGAAAATTATTGAAAATTATTGAAAATTATTGAAAATTATTGAAAATTATTGAAAATTATTGCAAATTATTGAAAACTATTGAAAATTATTGAAAATTATTGAAAATTATTGAAAATTATTGAAAATTATTGAAAATTATTGAAAATTATTGAAAATTATAGAAAATTATTGAAAATTATTGAAAATTATTTAAAATTATTGGAAATTATTGAAAATTATTGAAAATTATTGAAAATTATTGAAAATTATTGAAAATTATTGAAAATTATTGAAAGTTATTGAAAATTATTGAAAATTATTGAAAATTATTGAAAATTATTGAAAATTATTGAAAATTATTGAAAATTATTGAAAATTATTGAAAATTATTGAAAATTATTGAAAATCACTTGAAATCATTCAAAATCATTCAAAATTATTCAAAATTATTCAAAATCATTCAAAGTTATTCAAAATTATTCAAAATCATTCAAAATCATTCAAAATCATTCCAAATCATCGAAAATCATTGAAAATCATTGAAAACCATTATAGAAAATTATTGGACATTACTGAAATTTATTGAAAATCATTGAAAATCATTGAAAATCATTGAAAATCACTTAAAATCATTGAAAATCACTTGAAATCAATCAAAATCATTCAAAATTATTCAAAATCATTCAAAATTATTCAAAATTATTCAAAATCAATCAAAATCATTCAAAATCATTGAAAATCGTAATAGAAAATTTTTGAACATTACTGAAAATTATTGAAAATTATTGAAAATCATTGAAAATCACTTAAAATCATTGAAAATCACTTGAAATCATTCAAAATCATTCAAATTTATTCAAAATCATTCAAAATTATTCAAAATTATTCAAAATCATTCAAAATAATTCAAAATCATTCAAAATCATTCAAAATCATTGAAAATCGTAATAGAAAATTTTTGAACATTGCTGAAAATTATTGAAAATTGAAAATTATTGAAAATTTTTGAAATTCATTGAAAATCATAGAAAATTATTGAAAATTATAGAAAATTAATGAAAGTTATTGAAAATTATTGAAAATTTTTGAAAATTATTGAAAATTATTGAAAATTATTAAAAATAATTGAAAATTATTGAAAATTATTGAAAATCATTGAAAATCACTTGAAATCATTCAAAATCATTCAAAATTATTCAAAATTATTCAAAATTATTCAAAATTATTCAAAATAATTCAAAATTATTCAAAATTATTCAAAATCATTCAAAATCAATCAAAATCATTCAAATTCATCGAAAACCATTGAAAATCATTGAAAATCGTAAAGGAAAATTTTTGAACATTACTGAAAATTATTGAAAATTGAAAATTATTGAAAATTTTTGAAAATCACTCAAAATCATTGAAATTCATTGAAAATCATAGAAAATTATTGAAAATTATTGAAAATTATTGAAAATTATTGAAAAATATTGAAATTTATTGGAAATTATTGAAAATTATTGAAAATTTTTGAGAAATATTGAAAACTATTGAAAATTATTGAAAATTATTGGAAATTATTGAAAATTATTAAAAATAATTGAAAATTATTGAAAATTATTGAAAATCATTGAAAATCACTTGAAATCATTCAAAATCATTCAAAATTATTCAAAATTATTCAAAATTATTCAAAATTATTCAAAATTATTCAAAATTATTCAAACTAATTCAAAATTATTCAAAATTATTCAAAATTATTCAAAATCATTCAAAATCAATCAAAATCATTCAAATTCATCGAAAACCATTGAAAATCATTGAAAATCGTAAAAGAAAATTTTTGAACATTACTGAAAATTATTGAAAATTGAAAATTTTTGAAAATCACTCAAAATCATTGAAATTCATTGAAAATCATAGAAAATTATTGAAAATTATTGAAAATTATTGAAAAATATTGAAATTTATTGAAAATTATTGAAAAATATTGAAAATTATTGAGAAATATTGAAAATTATTGAAAATTATTGAAAATTATTGAAAATTATTGAAAAATATTGAAAATTATTGAAAATTATTGAAAATTATTGAAAATTATTGAAAATTATTGAAAATTATTGAAAATTATTGAAAATTTTTGAAAATTATTGAAAATTATTGAAAATTATTGAAAATTATTGAAAATTATTGCAAATTATCGAAAATCATTGAAAATTATTGAAAACTATTGAAAATTATTGAAAATTATTGAAAATTATTGAAAATTATTGAAAATTATTGAAAATTATTGAAAATTATTGAAAATTATCGAAAATTATTTGAAATCATTTAAAATTATTTGAAATTATTTGAAATTATTTGAAATTATTTGAAATTATTTGAAATTATTTGAAATTATTTGAAATTATTTGAAATTATTTGAAATTATTTGAAATTATTTGAAATTATTTGAAATTATTTGAAATTATTTGAAATTATTTGAAATTATTTGAAATTATTTGAAATTATTTGAAATTATTTGAAATTATTTGAAATTATTTGAAATTATTTGAAATTATTTGAAATTATTTGAAATTATTTGAAATTATTTGAAATTATTTGAAATTATTTGAAATTATTTGAAATTATTTGAAATTATTTGAAATTATTTGAAATTATTTGAAATTATTTGAAATTATTTGAAATTATTTGAAATTATTTGAAATTATTTGAAATTATTTGAAATTTTTTGAAATTATTTGAAATTATTTGAAATTATTTGAAATTATACGAAATTATTTGAAATTATTTGAAATTGTTTGAAATTATGTGAAATTATTTGAAATTATTTGAAATTATTGAAAATCATTGAAAATCACTTAAAATCATTGAAAATCACTTGAAATCATTCAAAATCATTCAAATTTATTCAAAATCATTCAAAATTATTCAAAATAATTCAAAATCATTCAAAATAATTCAAAATCATTCAAAATCATTCAAAATCATTGAAAATCGTAATAGAAAATTTTTGAACATTGCTGAAAATTATTGAAAATTGAAAATTATTGAAAATTTTTGAAATTCATTGAAAATCATAGAAAATTATTGAAAATTATAGAAAATTAATGAAAGTTATTGAAAAATATTGAAAATTTTTGAAAATTATTGAAAATTATTGAAAATTATTAAAAATAATTGAAAATTATTGAAAATTATTGAAAATCATTGAAAATCACTTGAAATCATTCAAAATCATTCAAAATTATTCAAAATTATTCAAAATTATTCAAAATTATTCAAAATTATTCAAAATTATTCAAAATAATTCAAAATTATTCAAAATTATTCAAAATCATTCAAAATCAATCAAAATCATTCAAATTCATCGAAAACCATTGAAAATAATTGAAAATCGTAAAAGAAAATTTTTGAACATTACTGAAAATTATTGAAAATTGAAAATTATTGAAAATTATTGAAAATCATTGAAAATCACTTGAAATCATTCAAAATCATTCAAAATCATTCAAAATTATTCAAAATTATTCAAAATAATTCAAAATTATTCAAAATTATTCAAAATCATTCAAAATCAATCAAAATCATTCAAATTCATCGAAAACCATTGAAAATCATTGAAAATCGTAAAAGAAAATTTTTGAACATTACTGAAAATTATTGAAAATTGAAAATTATTGAAAATTTTTGAAAATCACTCAAAATCATTGAAATTCATTGAAAATCATAGAAAATTATTGAAAATTATTGAAAATTATTGAAAAATATTGAAATTTATTGAAAATTATTGAAAATAATCGAAAATTATTGAGAAATATTGAAAATTATTGAAAATTATTGAAAATTATTGAAAATTATTGAAAATTATTGAAAATTATTGAAAATTATTGAAAATTATTGAAAATTATTGAAAATTATTGAAAATTATTGAAAATTATTGAAAATTATTGAAAATTATTGAAAATTATTGAAAATTATTGAAAATTATTGAAAATTATTGAAAATTATTGAAAATTATTGAAAATTATTGAAAATTATTGAAAATTATTGAAAATTATTGAAAATTATCGAAAATTATTGAAAATTATTGAAAACTATTGAAAATTATTGAAAATTATTGAAAATTATTGAAAATTATCGAAAATTATTTGAAATCATTTAAAATTATTTGAAATTATTTGAAATTATTTGAAATTATTTGAAATTATTTGAAATTATTTGAAATTATTTGAAATTATTTGAAATTATTTGAAATTATTTGAAATTATTTGAAATTATTTGAAATTATTTGAAATTATTTGAAATTATTTGAAATTATTTGAAATTATTTGAAATTATTTGAAATTATTTGAAATTATTTGAAATTATTTGAAATTATTTGAAATTATTTGAAATTATTTGAAATTATTTGAAATTATTTGAAATTATTTGAAATTATTTGAAATTATTTGAAATTTTTTGAAATTATTTGAAATTATTTGAAATTATTTGAAATTATACGAAATTATTTGAAATTATTTGAAATTATTTGAAATTGTTTGAAATTATGTGAAATTATTTGAAATTATTTGAAATTATTTGAAATTATTTGAAATTATTTGAAATTATTTGAAATTATTTGAAATTATTTGAAATTATTTAAAATCATTGAAATTATTTGAAATTATTTGAAATTATTTGAAATTATTTGAAATTATTTGAAATTATTTGAAATTATTTGAAATTTTTTGAAATTATTTGAAATTATTTGAAATTATTTGAAATTATTTGAAATTATTTGAAATTATTTGAAATTATTTGAAATTATTTGAAATTATTTGAAATTATTTGAAATTATTTGAAATTATTTGAAATTATTTGAAATTATTTGAAATTATTTGAAATTATTTGAAATTATTTGAATCTATTTGAAATTATTTGAAATTATTTGAAACTGATTGAAATTATTTGAAATTATTTGAAATTATTTGAAATTATTTGAAATTATTTGAAATTATTTGAAATTATTTAAAATTATTTGAAATTATTTGAAATTATTTGAAATTATTTGAAATTATTTGGAATTATATGAAACTATTTGATATTATTTGAAATTATTTGAAATTGTTTGAAATTCTGTGAAATTATTTGAAATTCTTCGAAATTCTTTGAAATTCTTTGAAATTCTTTGAAATTATTTGAAATTCTTTGAAATTATTTGAAATTCTTTGAAATTCTTTGAAATTCTTTGAAATTCTTTGAAATTCTTTGAAATTCTTTGAAATTCTTTGAAATTCTTTGAAATTCTTTGAAATTCTTTGAAATTCTTTGAAATTCTTTGAAATTCTTTGAAATTCTTTGAAATTCTTTGAAATTCTTTGAAATTCTTTGAAATTCTTTGAAATTCTTTAAAATTCTTTGAAATTCTTTGAAATTCTTTGAAATTCTTTGAAATTCTTTGAAATTCTTTGAAATTCTTTGAAATTCTTTGAAATTCTTTGAAATTCTTTGAAATTCTTTGAAATTCTTTGAAATTCTTTGAAATTCTTTGAAATTCTTTGAAATTCTTTGAAATTCTTTGAAATTCTTTGAAATTCTTTGAAATTCTTTGAAATTCTTTGAAATTCTTTGAAATTCTTTGAAATTCTTTGAAATTCTTTGAAATTCTTTGAAATTCTTTGAAATTCTTTGAAATTCTTTGAAATTCTTTGAAATTCTTTGAAATTCTTTGAAAATATTTGAAATTCTTTGAAATTCTTTGAAATTCTTTGAAATTCTTTGAAATTCTTTGAATTATTTTTACAAATGTTTGAAAGTTTTCAAGCATTCTAAATTCTTCAAGTTTTTGGATTTATGAATATATTGGATAATTTCCGAAAGTGTTTCAATTTTTGTAAAATTCTTCAAATTTCTGGAGCTATCCGGGAACTTTTGCATATTTTATGTCTCTTGCGACATAAACAAATTTGAAATTTTCTGAAAATTTTGGAATACCACAAAAATGATTATGTTTTTCGAAACATTTGAGATCTTTGAAATGTTTCTAAGATGAATTTGCGATGCTTGAATATTTTTGGAGATTTTTAAAAAGCTTCGATAAATTTTTGATTGACCTTTGAAGCTACCGAGAATCCTTGAAAATCTAAAAAAAACTTATACGTTTTTAAGATTTTTAAAAACTTAATAGTTTCGAAAAGTTTTATAATTTGGAATGCATTGCAAATTGATGAAAACTTTAACTAACAAAGTTTATAGTTGAGAATCTTCTAAAATCATGGAAAATATTTGGATATGATGAAGATATGTATTAAAATATTAGAAAGCTTGCGAATTTCCCGAATATATCTTTTAAAGTTTTAAACAACATTCAAATTTTACGAACTGTGCATGTATAATAAAACTTTTGAAGCTATTTGAAAATTTTAAATAACTTTTGGATAGCATTGAAAATTATTATGAATCTTACGGTTCATGAAAATTTAATAACATCTTTGAATATTTTGGAATATTTATAAAAATCATCGATAATTCTATAGTTTTTTGAATATTTTAGAATGTATGAAATTTTTGTCTTTGATAATTCTGAAAATCGTGATCAAATCTTCATTTGTTTTATTCTCTTGCTATTATAGCCTTTGAAAATTCTGTTTGATGGTTTGATATTAAAGTAGTATTGCGTTCAAACATATGCAAATGAAATTTTGTCGTCATAACTATTTATTCTTTATGATAAGGTAGATCAGAAAGGTTCTTTCCAAAGAGGGTAAATTTCACGAGAACACGTCATTATTGAAGCGGCGTCAACGAAGCTGACCATCAAATTGTATATTTGTTTTTTAACAGACCCAAAATAATACGTAATAAATATGTTTTCAGGCTATCTTTATTTCGCATCAGATACAGTAATCGGTACTAAAATTCTCATACCATTTTCAAATGAGATCCGCTCGCCCCAGCAAACGAAAAAAACGTAATCATGTAATCCACATTAAACATATTGTTAACCAAAGCAATATGTATGTAAATACACGTGACTCCGCGAGTTTGGGATCCCACCTCGGCTCGCATCGGAAACGGAATCCAGCCCGTGGCGTGATATCGCGAATTCCGTACCTACAATAACATGCCTAATTGAATTGGCATATCATTTTCGCAACCTCGGTACGTTCGGTCTATTAGAGGAACGCCACCAGACGAATCCCTTTCGAATTCACATTCGTCGATGGAAGTGCGGAAGAGTTTTCCACTGAAAGTGCGTATTGAATTTCACCGTAGGTGCTCTACGTCGACGTTTTCATTTTTTTCTATTTTTCATGCTTGCGAACACACGTGCGGATGGCACTTTGTTTGCCATTTCTACGCGATATTTCCTTTTTTGTGTTATTATCCTCGTAGGTCCATACGGACGATGTAATCCTTTTATTCAAATGAGCATCGACTGGAGATGGCCGCGTCAGTGCCGCGTGCAAATATTTGTTTATTGAAATGTGAGTGGCTTCGACGGCCGCCGAAATTGATCTTCTCGTCGTTTGGCTTATTTGAATGAAAATTCGAAACTAATTTGCAAATTTGCATATTCCCGAGTCAGGGTCGTGCGATATCAAGTTTCAATTTCCTGTCCGGGAATAGCTAATTGAACCGTTGAAGCGTACCTGCAAGGGTTTGAGAGAAGAAAAAAATGCACGAGAAAATTTTGCACATTCCATCGACGGATGGACGAGTCAAGTTTTAATTAAACAATAGCACGCCAAACTGCAATAAAGAGTCGGAAAATAGTACCCCATTTGCAAACTATTAGCTCAGGGTGATGTGCATTTTATTTCCCTTCCGCTCCTTGGGTGAGGAAAATTAGCTGCTGGCGAAAGTGTAAAACTTGAATTGAATCGGTTGGCGCCCAGTTCCTGTGGGCTGAGCGGTGAAACCCAGACAAAGATCCCCGTGGCTTGGTGCTTGCACAGTAAAGATAGCAGAACTATAAAATGTGTTCCTGCTGTAGTTACGAGTCTATCGAGAGCATGCATTGTTAGTTTAAATGAATGTAGTACTTGCATGGAACAATAAAAAAAAGCTACATTGTAACAACACGAGCACATGTTTCAACTGTTGGCAACTATCGTGCCATTTCATAGTCAATATCTGACTCGGTGCATTCCAGAAATAATCTACTCTCACACTTCTTTTTGTGTAACCCTGTTTTGGAGGTTCAATTTTTTTTCGATCGTTTTCTGTCATGAATGGAATTGTTACAAATTAGTTTACAGTAGAAATGCGATCATAAAAAGGAATAACAACGTAAAACTAATTAGAACGGAGCCATTTTTCCTTGATCGAAATTTTATTAGCTTCATTCTTTCGGAACTGACGGGTTTTAGCAAAAAAGTTTACTAATAAATAACATCAGCAAGAACAAATGTACAAAATTGATACAAAATTGATAAAAAATTTAAACAAAATTGATACAAAATTGATACAAAATTGATACAAAATTGATACAAAAGTGATACAAAATTGATACAAAATTGATAGAAAATTGATACAAAATTGATACAAAATTGATACAAAATTGATACAAAATTAATACCAAAATTGATACAAAATTGACCAAATTTATAAGATTGACAAAAAATTGACACGAAATTCAAACTAAATTCACACAAAATAAACACAAAATTAAACAAAAATTGACACAAAACTAACACTGAATTAACACCAAATTAACACAAACATACACAAAATTGATACAAACCTAAACAAATTGACACAAAAGCTGACAAAAAAATGACAAATTCACAAAAAACTTGAAAAAAATTGACATAAAGTTGACACAAAATTAACACAAACTTGACACAAAATTGACGAAAAATTCACAAAAACGTGACAAAATAATGACAAAAAATTAACAAAAAATTGACCAAATATGGACAAAAAATGACATATAAACTGACACAAAATTGACACATAATTGTCACAAAGTTAACACAAAATCAACACAAAATTAACACTGAATCAACAAAAAATTAAACAATATTGACACAAAATCAATACGAAATTGATTCAAATTTACAAAAAATTGACACAAAATTGACATCAAAACTGACCAAAAATTGACATAAAAACTGACAAAAAATTGGCAAAAAATTTTACAAAAAAACTTGAGGAAAAAAATTGACACAAAATTGACGAAAAATAAAAAACAAGTGGCAAAACATTGACAAAAAATTAACAAAACATTGACAAAATATTTACAAAAAATTGACGAAAACTTGACAAAAATTAGACAAAAAATTGAAAAAAAATTGACGTAAAATTGACATAAAAACTGACACAAAATTAACACAAAATTAACACAAAATTAACACGAAATTAACACAACATTAACACTGAATTAACAAGTTAATTCAGTGTTAATTTTGTGTTGATTTTGTGTTGATTTTGTGTTAATTTTGTGTTAATTTTATTTTAATTTTGTGTTAATTTTATGTCAGTTTTTATGTCAATTTTTTTTCAATATTTTGTCAATTTTTTGTTAATTTTGTGTCAATTTTGTGTTAATTTTTTTTCCAGTTTTTTGAAAATTTTTTGCTAATTTTGTGTTAATTTTATTTTAATTTTGTGTTAATTTTTTGTCAGTGTTTATGTCAATTTTTTTTCAATATTTTGTCAATTTTTTGTTAATTTTGTGTCAATTTTGTGTTAATTTTTTTTCCAGTTTTTTGAAAATTTTTGCCTATTTTTGGCCGTTTTTATGTCAATTTTCTGTCAGTTTAGTACTGACTAAAAATTGTCATAAAAACTGACAAAAAATAGGCAAAAAATTTACTAAAAATATGAAAAAAAAATTGACACAAAATTAACACAAACTTGACACAAAATTGGCGAAAATTAAAAAACAAGTGGCAAAATATTGACAAAGAATTAACGACAAAATATTTACAAAAAATTGACGAAAACTTGACAAAAATTAGACAAAAAATTGAAAAAAAAATTGATGTAAAATTGACATAAAAACTGACACAAAATTAACACAAAATTAGCACAAAATTAACACGAAATTAATACAAAATTAACTCAAAATTAACACAAAATTAACATAAATTTAACACAAAATTAACACAAAATCAACACAAAATCAACACAAAATTAACAATGAATTAACTTGTTAATTCAGTTGTTTATGTCAGTTTTTATGTCAATTTTTTGTCAATATTTTGTCAATTTTTTATTAATTTTGTGTCAAGTTTGTGTAAATTTTGTGTTAATTTTTTTTTCAAATTTTTTTAAAATTTTTTGCCTATTTTGGCCGTTTTTATGACAATTTTTTGTCAGTTTTAGTACTGACAAGAAATTGTCATAAAAACTGACAAAAAAATAGGCAAAAAATTTAATAAAAATTTGAAAAAAAAATCGACACAAAATTAACAGAAAAATTACACAATATTAACAAAATTAACAAAATTAACAAAATTAACAAAATTAACAAAATTAACAAAATTAACAAAATTAACAAAATTAACAAAATTAACAAAATTAACGAAATTAACAAAATTAACGAAATTAACATTCTTTCTGAACAATTGATTCCATTCCATTTTGATGCCTTCCACAAATTTTACTTTTTATAGTTTTTGAAAAATATCCTTTAAATGAAAGTGAAATATAATGATTTCATAGTTACTTGAAAGATCAATATTGGATTCGAATAACCCCAAGATATAAACCTGGACAAATAAAACGTTTTTATATCACTATAATTTTCAAGAAAGAGAACGTACAAACTAATTCATTTTATAAAAAAAAACTCGGAAAATGTGAATACAGCGAGCGAATGGATGTAACTTTCAGTCATCCACTCACTATTCAAATGCCTTTCTCGCTGGCAGCCAACGGTTGACTAAAGCAGAAATGTATTCGAGCATATATTTACAGATTCCCTTTTGTGCGATAGTTCATACTGCGCAAATAGGACGAGAGGATGACATCATTTCAAGCTGTGATTGGCTCGTGAAATCATAGTTCAATTCAAACAAATTTTTCAATGGAATGCATTTGAAATACTTAAACGACGTTACCTCATAAGTTTAAGTTGAATGATTTCCAATCGATTGGTTGTTATATCACATAAATTCATCAACAAACTACTTTCTTGAACGCGTTAAAAATTATGACAAATTGAATTGACAACCAGCCTTGTATAGTGAAGAGTAATGCATTTTTAATTCCAAAGGGCAATTTCAATGTGAATTAACCAACTCATATAAAGTGATTGGTCGAAACGGTTATTTTGAGTGATAATGCAGCTGTGGCAAGTGTGTGTTGATTAGTGAAAAATGTTATTTATTAAATAATGCTGATTGGCGATACTAAAAAACGTTCAATCGACGGATACTGCGAATTTACCGCTCAAAATTAAGCGACGTCAACCGATCGAAGTGCAATCTGCATATCATTGTGGGTGTTATCAGATTTACATGGAATGTGTGAGCATTTACAAATCAATCGAGTGATTCAAGCTGTAAATCTAAAATTAGTCTGAAGCTAACCCTTTCGACAGGGTTTTTTTTTTTTCGTATTTTATGTTTTCAGTAGGGATGTGTCATCTCGCGTTGTTCACAGCAATGCGAATGGGAGAAACAGGATACTAGTGAGATCGCCTT
The DNA here is from genome assembly GCF_030247185.1 of Malaya genurostris. Classification (NCBI taxonomy): domain Eukaryota; kingdom Metazoa; phylum Arthropoda; class Insecta; order Diptera; family Culicidae; genus Malaya; species Malaya genurostris. Next base: position 133,120,996 of record NC_080570.1, read on the forward strand.
TCTCCTTACTAAAAATCGGGCTGGACTAAAATACGTCCATTATTCGGGGAACGTTTGATCTATGGATCTATTTTTCTTCGGGTTATACGCTAAATTTTTGGACCGTGCTTAACTAGGAAGAATGTAAATATAGTTTGGATTGCGAGTAGGATCCATTTGGTGTTTTATTATTTGGTTATGGAGTTGATATAGACACTACTTCGTATCGCGTTCGATGATCGAGTTATATATTGCTAGTATTAGGGCAGTCAGCTGCAAAAAAATACAGAACACAATGAATTAAATGTAAAAATTGATAACGAACCTCCCGACAGCCGGCTGTCCGGAGTTTTACGAGTTTCGGAAGATATTTCGTATTTTAGTAGTAAGCACATATTAATACAAAACGCGATAAAATTGAAACGTTTTCGCGGTAGCCGGCTACCCAGAGTAAGAAACGCATTCGAAAATTTACTTACAAACAACTTTTTTCCTGTTATATATGTGGAAATGCAGAGGATTCCTCGGTTGCTAGTAGCAACATGCATTGAACTAGCAATAGTTGAACTCATATTTTTCCGATAGACAAGAAGCAAAGTCTTGGCATTACATTCCTTTTGTGGAATTTGACCTTTCTGTTTCAACAGACTTCGCAGCCGATTCTTAGTGTACAGAATCATTGCATGGCTAGTACTATGGATCCTACTGACACTAAGAATCCTTTCAGGTCGACCAGCGTCCTAAGCATTGAGCCGCCAACCCGGGACCGATAGACAGCTACGTGTAAAAATCAATAACGTTGCGTCATCTGAATTCTCGAAATAATCAGGTGTTCCGCAAGGTAGCAGCTTAGGACCCTTGTTATTTGTAGTACTTTTCAACGCTGTTGCATTGCTCTTGGGATCTGGTTGTAAATTAATCTACGTAGATGATTTAAAACTGTATCTCGCAGTTCGTAGTGTTGAAGATTGCCGACGACTTGAAGATTTGCTATTAACGTTCGGAAAATAAGTTTACTATCAATGTCAAGTTATCAAATTCCATCGGATTTTATGCCCTATTATTTTCAACTATAATATTGATGGAACAATTTTGTCTAGAGCTACTCAGGTATGTGATCTTCGAGTACAAATGGGTGCTAAAAATTAATTTTCGGATTTCACAGGACTATATTTGGAAGCAACGAACCTAAGACTGCCTGCGTACGAGCATTTACTTCTGTTGAAGATATTTTTGAGTTTGATGAATCCGTCACTTCGCCGAAAGAACGGAACGAACTGCATAATAACGACAATTATTATGTGTTTATTTCACTTTTTACATTTCGCCTTCAACTCTACAGTGCGTCAGTAGTTTATGTATAACTGCTAATGCCACCCAACGGTGTCGACATAAACTGCTTCGTAAAGACATGGCACTTCGATGAAATAAGTGTTTTGAAAATAGCATTAACTTCACGTCTACTCAGTCGCGGGTTTGATAATCTCTTGTAAATTTGTAACGGTATGAGTTGAACTGCTAAGTTGCACTAGCTGATAAATTTGAACTGCTCAACGCCGAAGACTCAAAGAGAAAACGTAAGCTAATATTTACTTTTCGGCAAAGGTTATCAACTGAACAATCAGCTTCTCATTTAAGAAGAGTTGTACCGCCTGTCGTAATCATGTAGCAATGATACACACCCAGGTACGCTTTAATCCAAATGAGGACTAGTGCAAACTTATGGGCAAGTGCATCCTGCCACCCCCCCTCGATAGGAAGTAAAGTCGTTTCCAATGAAAAACATGATAAAATTAAATGGACTAAAACCGAAATAATAAACATGCTAATGCATTTGCATTATTATTACAGCACTCGAGTGCGCGATGAGTGAGTGAGTGAGTGAGTGAGTGAGTTTGAATGTGTTCGGTTTGATGGACCTCCCCGCATAATGACGAACTAAACAATGGCAGACCGGCTTTTCCCGATGCTGTTCCGCGTGGGACGGTTCTATCGGGCGAGCAGAATGAGGTGGCGAAATGGTCATAAAAAGCTACGAGTGGCAATGATGGGTTTTCCTCTTTCGCCGTTGTATTCGGTTACCCGCACCGTGTTCATATCAGCATTACATTATCCACTTGGCAATCGTTGAGTCCTGTCCATCCGAAAGTCCTGTGTTTTGAAGCAATTGGACAGGGCGCGGCAAAACTAGTGCGGCGCGGGTAGCATCCACTTGACTAACGTGTTGATTTTCAAAATGAACTTTTTATGCAAATGCAGTCCGTGTTTTACACAAATGTTCCTACGCACAGATGCTCCGCCGTGGACTGTGGCCTCTGTCACTGGAAGGACGAACAACAATACGTGATTCAGCCGGCTTTGACAAGTTCCAAAGTCCGAGGTCCCCGGGATTCCATTGTTTACCGCTCAGATTTACCCCCTTCCGGAGTGAGACACAAATCCAAATCTGCACACACTGCACAGACGGGAGGGTCACGGACGAGACGGGCGGGCCGACTTTTCAATCGATTGTCCATTACAACACGGAAGAACTCGCACATGTGCTGCTGGGTCGTAAGTATTTTACGCTCTGGACGAGACACGGTTGTACAATATTGAAATTTGTAATTACTTTTGTTAATATTCAAGGCAGGACACACATTCACAGACAGCAGTCGATGGTGAAACAATGAACTTTTTGTTCGGTTCGAGGTGGATTGGGGATGGATTTTTTTTGTTCGAATAGTAGAGAATGATGGACTCTTCCAAATGCGAATGCATTTACCAGGACCTTTTGGTGGAAATAAACAATGTCAGTTTTTATTCTGGCATATTGTTGTGGTTTTGACATCATATCCGTTTGGTTTTATCATGCTTGAAGCATAAATTAAGTTGAAATCATTGTGCTTTACGCACTGCACTGGGATAAAATATTAACGATATTGTATTCAACAACTTTCCGAGTTTGTTAAAAAACTGTTGCTCAACTTTCCATCCATCAATTGCTCAACGTCCCATTCCACCCAGAGGATTGTCGGTTCCGAAAACCACTCCACTGAATATAATCAACTGACACTTTCCGGCCTTCAAGGAAAATAACTTACTTTCTCCACACCCGCAAAGAGAGGGAAAAGCGAAAACAAGATGAAATCACTTCACACATCTTTTATCGGTTTTACTATGATCTCTCCATCATTCCACCTCCTGTTGTCTTCAGTCATGTTAGCAGCAGCAAAGAACGAGTGCTCGGTAAAATTTATTGCTTTTCGACGTCCTTCGAAACCGAGGGAAAACTTGCAAACCTTTGGCCCACCCACGCCTGCAGTGCGGGCCAACCGAAACTTCCATCCTTGTACATAGTAGTTTTCTTGGTCTCACCGTTTTCTTTCGACTCGGAGGAGTTTCCAACCACCACCACCACCACCACCACTTTATAACAGTAGTTCTTCACGGTTAAAAGTGTCACCGACACACGCCATTTAATCATCCATAATTAATGTGTCAATAGCGATGGTCCTTTTGTTTCCGTCCCGAACCGACCCGTATTTTAGCAACGACGGAAAGGATAAGGTTTTTAATAAAATTAATTACATATGTGTGTGTTTCGGTTGGTTAACCTGCTGCCTTTAAGGTTAAAAGTTCGAGTGTCTTGCCGTTGATTCTTACGTACTTACGTATCCTTCCGAACGCTTTCCTTCGGGCGCTCAGACGAACAAAAGGGTTAGATCCCTTTGATCTGCGACATTTCGATCCCACTCATATGTTGTCGAAATATGGAGAGAAAAAAGGACGACAACCAGAACCATCACTACCACCATTTAGTGCCTATAATAAAGATTAACTTTGCGACACGGTTCCTGGTGGGTTTCAATTAAACTTTGGCAGTCACTGTTTTGCTACGCTAGACTGATTAATGTGCCAACACCACCGTGCATTATCCGATGACGACGACGACGACGACCAGCCTAAGGAGGAGGCAAACATTGTAATCATGTGTGGTATTATTTGCATAATTGTAACTCTCCTCAGTAGAAAGCAGCGTCGGAAATTAGGTGATAGTAATTATTTTCCGGTTTTCGTTACAGTATTATACAATTTCACTAACTTTAATTGCCGTTGTAATGAGCGTACGCGTGAGTATAATTTTTCGATCAACGGAACTGGGACCAATTATGGGACTCCGGTATAGACTTGAAGAGTTGAAATATGTTCTGGTAGAAGGAGATTCAAAGCTTAACGTTTGAACCTAAATAAAGCATTAAAACAAATTTACTTCCAAGATCCAAAATTCATTTTCTGTTCATTCAATTGTGCTTTATTCACCAACTGATTACAGTTACTTAATACAACTGCATGAAGACTTTACGAGTTCTTTTTAGGTAAAACCAAACATTAGGGCCTATGCAGACTTTTCTGCAACCGATTTAGCTACTTTTGCCCAAGATTTTCAAATTTTCTCTTTAGTTGCAGCTTTTAGTTTATATTGAGAGAACTTTCTCTTCACGAGAGCCTAGCTGGATTCTACTCTTTCGGAGCAACATGGACTACATTCGCTTTGTACCATTCCAACACTTTTTTGGCGTAGTGAGTGAATGCCAAATCCGCCCAGAATAGCAAGAGAGCGTCATGGCTGCGTAGGCAAGGTGACAATCGAATTTTAAAGCATTCTACATTATATATTTCCTTGTTTGCCGTTCCGGTAGTGATGAAGCTTCTGCTTGCCCGATACCCGATCAGAAGAGAATATCAAACGAAGATCATATTATGTCATTCTTTTCGGAATGGCTAAATAGTTTTATTTGGTATTGGTTAGGTTGAATTAAGAGCTAAAATATCAAAACTGAATACCAAAAACTTAGACCATTTATACCAGATTCATAACAAGTTGAGCTATTTAATATACCAAAACAATACCACAAGAATATTAGTTTATACCTAATTTCTATCTTGATGTCTATTTGAACCCAATTTTGATTACTGCGATCTAGTCGTGCTGATCTAAAAACTAGAATCACAAGCTTAATGTATTTATAGCCAACATTTAGGCGTATGAAATTTGCCATAAAAAATAATTGAGGGGGAGAGCTTAATTGCATACTTGAAGGCTAAAATTAGTTATGAATTATATTTAATACATTTGTTAAAGATGAAACAGTTTCGAACCTGCGCTTTTGAAAGTGGAAGGCGGTAGCTTCAACGCAAGGCCATGGCATCCGATTGTTAGTGAGTGGAAATACAGCCATTATATTATAAGCCCTACTAAATGACTTCGTCACCCAGATATGAGAACGCTTTCATAGCTGCTTCGAACTGTTTAATTTTTTGTCTCTTTCCTTCCTTCTAGATGTTTTTATTTCTTTTTGTTCGACGTTTCGCTTTTCGTGGTAATGAATAATCGAATTGCAAGATCTGGTCTGCGCTTACTATTAATAATCTAAAATCAAAATCAATCATTTCTCGAGCATGAAATAAATACTTTGCAAATGTTAAATGTGAATGAGATGATACAGATATTAAATTAACTTCGACAAACAACTTTCTAATCCTTCGTGCAATTTGAACGGGATGGTTTTGGTTTTTCTATGGAAATTCAACGTTTGGTTACTATCACTTATTATTTATTTGAGTTGATCTTGGGTATTAAAAAACGTTTATCGACGTCAAAGGCTTTCATTTTCTTTCATCAATAAATGTGATGCAAAAATATGCAAATAATAAATAAGTTTAATGAACTTTTATGCATGCATTCCAAGTAGATTCATGAGATTCTCAAATATGTAGTAAAAACATAATCACTATATTAAATTTTTCAAGTGCATTTAGTATATAACCACACAATGAGGTCTTGTTCATCGCACGAAATCTCAATCTCATCTCAACGAAATTATAATACTATTTCATGTCGCCCATTTTCGGTACACTGCAGTAGTTTCGAATGTTTTGTCAGAGCTCTGGAATCGACAGATAAACGAAGTTATTTTGTGCGGGTTTCTTAATTATAACGGCTTTTGAAAAGGAATTAGGTTAACCAGAAAAACACATATAATTTAATGACAAGTGGATATTACAGACCGTGATTCGACAATACAAAGGGTGAAAATATCTCAAATGTTCATGGAACTAGCATGGAGTAAGACCCGTCCCCCAAAAACGCATTTTGTAAAGACTAAACAGAATATATGTTAATCGGAATCCATTTCATATATTCCATTTCGGAAAAGTTCTTTTTGTAAATCTTTGTAAGGGACACACTAAGAGAAAATCATGTAAATTTACGTCTCAGCTTACTTAAATTTACAACCAAAAGCATGTACAAATTTATCATGTCACTAAATTAATTGACAACTTTTAATATGTCAATATCGGATGAATGCAATTAAATTTAGGAAAGCGGTTTTAGTATGTATATTTCAATGTACAAACCAAACACTGACTTAAAATTCTTAAAATCGTTTGGGAAACATTATTTTGCGAGAACCGAACAAACATTTGTATCGAAAGAATGAGTTTAGTTTTGACCGAATTTCGCTGTGAACGAAGAACAATTTGTTTATTTAATATGGGGTCTGATCCACGCTGCGTTCCTGAACGACAGGCGGCCCAAAATTATTCGGATATAGGCATTAGTTTCGGAAGAACCAGTTAACCTGAAGTTATACACCGCTTTCTGCATACAATTTTTTGTTCGGTTCTAGAAATGAAGATGTTGTAGAACAAGTTTTGCAGTTTTTACACCCAATATTTTTATCCGGTGTTTGGAAATAAAAATATTTAAGAGTGTTTTTCATACTAAATTGTACGTTTCCGATTTTTGCATTGATTTACAACGTGTCATATACCACTCGAATCCGATCGTCGAGATCGGCAAAGTCTGTATGTGTGTGCTCAACAAATTGAGTGCACTTTCTCTCAGAGTTGGCTGAACCGATTTTCATAAGATTAGATTCGTTTGAAAGGTCTTGTGATTCTATGCAATGCTCAAGAATTTTAGTTGAATCAAAATTCCGGTTACGGAGTTACAGGAAGATAAGTGCAAACATGTTTATTAAGTGCTTATCATAAGTGACCGTGTAGAGAGCTGCGATTCGCTTGAAAATTGATCATAAATTTCTTTAGTTACTAGATCTTGCAGACAGATCACCCACTGTTATACCGGTCCCCAGTTTCTGGTTCCGTAAGTACCGGAAAAAAGCAAACTTTCTCAGTGAAGATTTTCAGAGATGAACGGGTGAATTTTCATAAACTTAGGTGTACATGAAAGGTATTATAATTTTACACGATACTCGTGAACATCATGCGTATCCGACTCTCGGTTTCGGAATTACAAGGTGATATAGGCTCAAACTTTTAAACAGTTGTTAAAGAGCGACAATGTGGGAAACGGACAAAATCGGATCTGTTCAATACTGTTCACAAATTGAAAAGGTGATGCTAGTTTATATCCAAATAAACTTTTATGTTTTCTTTCAAGACTCAATTATTCTCTTTTTAAATGCATTAGCAAACTTATAAAATAGAAGTAACAAGAGAAAGGATTTATCGCACCTCTAGGTGCTTTAAAACAAGGTTTTTCGTAAATTCCGATCGATTTAAACCTAGATATAATGGATATAATGGTGTTGCTCGGAAATGATTCGGGAAGATAAGGCCGAAAAATTTTCTCGAAGTTTTCCTGCTCAGTGAAATACTCTGATTGTAGTGAAACATAACTAAGACGGCAACCCGATTAAACAATACTCCGTAAATGTTCAGATTGTTCACGGTCAGTATCCCATCTCAGATCTCACAATAATCATAATTTTCATGGTATCCTCGTCAAATTGGGTCAGTTTTGTGTTGTTATGTTTTCCGTAAAATTCGATCAATTTTAACTTACACTTCTCATGTTTGGGGCACTTGCTACAGAAATGACCTTATAATTTTAATTGATAAAATATAAAATATATCTTTTTTTCAAGAAGCATCGTTTCTCGTCACATAAATTTTATATTGAACTCTCCATTTTTAGTGAACTTACTACAGCTCTCCTCCATGATATGCCTCATGGCCACCTCTGAATAGCGCCAAGCTTGGTGACGATTTCTTTAGTTGTTTCGTAGTTATGCTGAAACTTGCATACACTCGCGTTCATAAGCAGATCAATATAATTGTTCCTTAGTTCTTTGAATTTCACGGCACATTACACCCCCATATCAAAGGCACTTGCTAAATCCGCCCCCCATATTATCATATCTTCGGTATGCAAAATGATTCTATGGTCTTCAAAACGTATCAATTTCCGTCAAATTATATGACCGCCCCCCTCCCGGCTAATGACACTTTCTACCCTTCCCTATAAAAATACCCCTAAGACCATCTCTGAAACGCAAGAATTACCTGTGCCAAGTTTGGTGGCAATCCGTTAAGTAGTTCCGGAGTTATGGTGTTACAAACATACAAACTTACATCCTCTTTTATAGATATAGATTATACTTCGAATAATTAATCAGTCCTCAAAATCATTTAAACAGGGTTTACAATAATCAATCCATTATTCTGCCAAAATTCGAGTTTTATATATATATATATTATGAACTTATCACTAAAATTTACTAAAAATGACAGAAAATGCTGACAGCGGTACTTTAATACATTCATACATTATTCACTGTCAGAATAAGAAAATAATAACAAAACGAGCTATCATTGTAAATTTATCCATTACTTTACTATTCCCAGCAATTCTTGCAATATTTCACAATCCATCATGATAGCTAAATAAGCAATGATAACTGAATAAACTATAGTTATAAAATTGGTTTGCTCTTCCCTTATGATCGAGTACAGCTAAAGGGTGATTTTTTAAGAGCTTGAGAACTTTTTTAAACAATAAAACGCATAAAATTTGCAAAATCTCATCCGTTCTTTATTTTAAACGTTAGATTGGTACATGACATTTACTTTTTGAAGATAATTTCATTTAAATGTTGACCGCGGCTGCGTCTTAGGTGGTCCATTCGGAAAGTCCAATTTTGGGCAACTTTTTCGAGCATTTTGGCCGGAATAGCCCGAATTTCTTCGGAAATGTTGTCTTCCAAAGCTGGAATAGTTACTGGCTTATTTCTGTAGACTTTAGACTTGACGTAGCCCCACAAAAAATAGTCTAAAGGCGTCAAATCGCATGATCTTGGTGGCCAACTTACCGGTCCATTTCTTGAGATGAATTGTTCTCCGAAGTTTTCCCTCAAAATGGCCATAGAATCGCGAGCTGTGTGGCATGTAGCGCCATCTTGTTGAAACCACATGTCTACCAAGTTCAGTTCTTCCATTTTTGGCAACAAAAAGTTTGTTAGCATCGAACGATAGCGATCGCCATTCACTGTAACGTTGCGTCCAACAGCATCTTTGAAAAAATACGGTCCAATGATTCCACCAGCGTACAAACCACACCAAACAGTGCATTTTTCGGGATGCATGGGCAGTTCTTGAACGTCTTCTGGTTGCTCTTCACTCCAAATGCGGCAATTTTGCTTATTTACGTAGCCATTCAACCAGAAATGAGCCTCATCGCTGAACAAAATTTGTCGATAAAAAAGCGGATTTTCCGAATGGACCACCTAAGACGCAGCCGCGGTCAACATTTAAATGAAATTATCTTCAAAAAGTAAATGTCATGTACCAATCTAACGTTTAAAATAAAGAACCGATGAGATTTTGCAAATTTTATGCGTTTTATTGTTTAAAAAAGTTCTCAAGCTCTTAAAAAATCACCCTTTACATATTGTCTTAGTTTTCAATGACTGAGCGGAAACATATATTGGAGAAGCCAAATGACGGGTGACGGCCAGGATGTAGACCATGTTCGATGAACGTTCTACTGTGTCTGACTGGCGTTTTAGAGTGACTAAAACAAGATTCAGAGTGGCGAAATGGTAGCGCGTATGCACGGAATGCATAAGAACGCAGGTTCGAGTGCTGTCTCTGAGCGTATCTTTTTCCAATAAATTATCTTTTTTGTTAGTTTTTCATTCATTTGGCTACTCCAATATATGTTTCCGCTCAGTCATTGCAACACTGAACTTAGTTATGGCGGCTTTACGTCAAACCAACTAAAAATAATAGATCGTACATATTGTCTGCCAAATCAATTTTTTTTTTGAGAAACTTGCTCATCTAAGCCGTTTTGTTTCATGACAATAGAAAAAGACATTTCGGGATGCTGCTAAAAGGAAAACTCTGTCAAATATTTACGGTACAACTTGCGAGCCCGGGTTTTAGCCATCACATTCTGTGTATCAATACGGTTCGAAACAATTTTAACGTTGAACGACTTCATACCTAGCCAGTGTTTGAAAGTAGGCACGAAAGTTGAAGATATTTTTATTTTTCTAACCTCAGTACGCTCTGAAATGGCTAGTCCCTTCTGCGATATTTTCTTCACCTTCGCGTCCAATACAATGATATAGATAACACAAGAATGGAGATAACAGAGACCGAATGCAGATTTTATTATCTTCAATTATTTGGATGTAATTTTATTTCAAGAAGTTAACTTGAAATCATTTCCTTTCTGAATGGTTTTGAAGTAATCTTAAACTACAGTGATCTGTTGAGAACAACTGCAGTTGTAATTAGACAAAACAATAAATATACTGATGTCATAGTTAACTCAAATGGAAGAATAATGTCGTTTCTAGTAAAAGAAACATGGACTTCACCTCATGATGGAATAATGATTTTAAAATCTCAACAAAAACATTTTTCAAAAATTTTATGCATAAAAGAAACATTACGATAAGGAATGAGAACAGTAGTTACTATAGAGCCTTGCAGGAGTTTGGTGTAAGGCTAAACAATGGTAAAGATGTAGTAAACGAAATGAACTTCATCAAGAAAAAATTGTATAAAAATGAGTTAAAAAAATTAAAGGAATTTGCGAAGATTTTTCAATCATATACTCTGTGTTAAAAATAAAAACTTGGAATTTTTCACATCAGGCAAACACAGTGAGAAAACAGAGTCTGTGATGTGATGTGATGTGAAGTGAAGCCACCATCAGTTCAAGGACTTGCCACTGGATGCGGGTAGACTTACAGTAGCCCCGATATGACTCATCCATTCACCTTCTTACTATAGCTGTTACCGAAAAGCGAACAAAAAGGGTTGGGCGGATATGTAAGTAGAGTCACTTACTTGTATTCCGCGGGAATAAATGATGCTCTTCAAACCATAATAACCCAGTGGATGGATGAAGCATTTCGCTATACATGCTTGAACCCGCCTGATGGTTTGTTTGAGAAGGGCGCGTCAGACTCATTTCAAACCTTCAGAAGGAAACAAGTTTCCTTCAAGTGACTTGGGCTGGCTATCCACAATCCCTCGTCCAGTCATCAATTCGTCCGATGCCCTGATGCTTCCTCCCCTTTACACCCCCGAGCAAAATAATTTGTATTGATAAATACAATGAAACATAGTGTAATGAAATTATTCAACATAAAATGATATAATAGATTACAAAATAATATAATATAACGTAATATAATATAATATATTTTAATTTAATATAATATAATACAATGTCATACAATATAATATAATATATTATAAAACAATATATAAAATAACAGTTAATGTTGAGTGCCAGTTATGCTATTCTATCTTCGCAATACTGCAGGAAGTAGAATATTTCTCTTCTAATAACAATAATAATATCCACATCTATAAAAATAATATATGTTATTATTATTGAAGACAAATTGATAATAATAACAATAAATATAATAATGAAAATAATAATTAATTAGAAACAATATTATATAGTACAATGAATTATATAATAAATAATAGAATGAATAAAATGATATGTTGCGATATGCTATGATATTATATTACTTCAATTTATATATCATTTCTCATCCTCTCATTCTGCCATCAACGCATTCCATCGACCAATTGTCACCACAGACACACGTGTAGTCATGAAACAGGAACCAGTGAGGACCAAGCTCATCTTGTAACGACCTTGATATTTAGTTAAAAGTTACTTTAAAAATGATAACAAAACAAACAAATTTATATTTTGCGCAGAGGTACGTAGTACTACTCATAATAATCCCTATAATATAATATAATATAATATAATATAATATAATATAATATAATATAATATAATATAATATAATATAATATAATATAATATAATATAATGTAATATAATATAATATAATATAATATAATACAATATAATATGATATAATACAATGCAGTATAATACCATACAACAAAGTATATAATAACATAAAATAGTGTAAGATGATAATATATGAAATAATATGCTATGATACAATATAACAGTTAATGTCGCAGTGTAAGTTACTTTAAATTTAAAAAATTTGATTTGCTAAAAATATTCAATGACTACCTACTTTGTGAAAAATTACTACCAAAAAAATTTAAAGAAGGAATCTTAATTTTAATCCCCAAATGTGCGAATCCAACAGTTTGTCATTTTCGACCTATTTCGTTACTAAACACAGACTACAAGATTTTGCGTAACTTAGTAACTGACTCAAATAAAAAAAACTGTTTTAATCCACCTAGTGGTGTAATGCTGCCTTTCTCATATTGTTCATTTTCCACTATATTTTTCAGCATAAGGGGCATTCCTCGCAAAAGCAGCCACCCAAATTTTTCTTTTCATCTAACTATTTTTTTCGGTGAAGAACTCGAAAATATTCGAACTCATTTTTTTTCAATATGGTACGTGGAATTTTCGAGATATGACTTTTTGAAGTTTCGCGTTTTCAAAAAAGAACCTGTTTTAAACAGCCTATACAGTAAAATCTAATAAAGTTACGAAAACTCCAAGACATGAAATGTGCGTTTTTTTTCTTAGCTTCCAAATAAGCGATTCCATAAAATAACCTCTAAAGTTAAAGTTCATGAAAAAGGTTAAAAATTATTAAATAAAAAAAAGGCGGGTGGGTAATGTCAGAGACATAACTGGATGTCGTGAATACGAAAACAACTGACATGTTCCTTAACACTTCCGAATATCAATTGTATGAATTATGCACGCATTCCCCTTTTTCACATTTTTCGCAAAAACAAAGAAAGCTTCACTTGATCTCGATTACTGTGAATTTCACACAGCGAAAAGTACACAAATCTAAACAAACTGTTCTTGATTTGCAGTAAACTGAGGATATTTCCCTACGATTTGCGAACAACAAATCCTAATAGTTCTTTAGAAAACTTTTAGAGCCATTAGAACGGCTGATATTGTGCAATGCTCTCCATCGTTGTTTTTTTCCCAATGCTAATGACTGGCAGCTGTGACGTAATCGCTCTTGTCGAAAGCGTGCAGACGACACAAAACACATCTGCTCGCAGTGGCGATTGAATCCAAACTGATTGAATTTTTGTTAAGAGATTTCCTTTTATGTGAATTCGTTTGTAGCTTTTTCACTAATGGGCGGTCCTAACGGCTATAAAAATAGCCGCATTCAGAATTTTAATGTCGATTATTTCATTTCGGATTTGCATAATTTATTGAAAGAAACTATCAATATGCTGTAGGGATTCGTTTCTAGCATTCACAAGGACCAAATTGAGGAACTCACTGCGATATTCACCACTTTTCGGAACATTTTTCCCGGACGATTTGTTGTACAGCAGCAGATATTTTGTTCTCTTCCTTAGAACGCGTTCTGATTGGCTGGTGTTGACATGGAGCAAATGAGACAGTTTTTTCAATAGTGTACTATTGAAATACTTCAATGCTTTTGCTATACACGTTTAAATTGAAAAATTTCGATTCTATTGGTAGTTAGATTATATAAATCCTTTCACAGATCACTGAGCTATGAGCTTTAAAAATACGAAAAAGGAAAACGCGCCTTATGAATTATCCTTTTTGATACTCGTTTATACCAAACATTTCAGAAAAGTTTAATTTTGAATTATTTGAGACTATGTCACAAAACTGAAAATTTTATCATAAAATTGTGATCATATTTCCATGTCGGCATGTCGCAAGAATTATGTTGATTCATTAGATACAACAATAGATATTCACGATCAAAAACTTATCACTCTCTCAGAGGGTAAATTTTGAAAAGGCACCCCATAGTAAAGTAAGTCGTATTCACGACAAAAATGGGTTGTATAGAGGTACAGTAAAGTAAATTCCACATAATTCTTTAGGAGTATTATTATGGTTTTAAGAAGAACCGAATAGAAGTCTGGAATAGAGAACTGGACCCTGAGTTCAAGACCTAAATTTAGATTCAATAACAGACTCAGAATCCAGTTTCAGTCGCTGCTGGTTCTCGCCTTGATGGCCAGCAAGCGAATGCGAGATGGGACCGGAGCGTTTGAGGTTTTAACCACGCAGAAGGTGCATTCTCCGTCGCTGCTGGTTAACTCCCGCTGCTGCTGCTGGTTAAGGTCCTCTCGCCTCGATGGACACCAAGCGAATGAGAGATGCGACCTGAGCGTTTGAGGTTTTAACCACGCAGAAGGTGCATTCTGCTGGTTGATGATTCCACTCCCACGACGTCTGCTTCCATCGAACGCACGAAAAGAAATGATCGATTTTCGACCACGGTTCCCCTTTTATACGCATTCAGTTGAAGATATGTGCTTGATTACCTCAAAATCGTCGTCCTTGCGCGAAAAACCCAAGCGAAAGTAAAGAGTTTTCCGCGTTGTTTTCAAATTTTAAGAAAACTTAATTTTTGACTTGTTTGTGGTTATCGCACACTGTTCAAAATATTATCCTGAACTCCTGATCATATTTTTGATGAAATGGTGAAAGAATTATGTTGCTACCATTAATACAAGTCGAGATATTCACGATTAAGTTCTGCCCATTCTTCCATATGGCTAATTTTGAAAAGGCGCCCCATAGTAAAGTAAGTCGTATTCACGACAAAAAGAATTTCAAACTTGGGCAGTTTATTGTTAGCAACGTTACAGTTAGGATCGCGGTATAAAAATGAATTCAAAAATCAAAAATCGTTGCTGCAATTCGTTTAACTTTAAGACTTATGTTAGCAGAAATCAAAAACATTCGTTGCGTCGGGTTTCTTTATCGCTTCTTGATTTTTTGCAAGCAAATAATGTTTTTTTGTGAACCGTATAGGCAGAAAGCGAGTTATGCAATGCAATAGTGATCACAGATTCCGAATCCTCTGAGACTGATGACGCTTATGACAATGTATCTATATTCAGCGACTATACAGAAGTAATTCTTACACGGAACGACCGAAATTAGCTTTGCGCCTAATTCGTATTACTGTTTTTGAATTAGTTGATTTTAACAACAAAATTTCCAAAATAACTATAAAATTAGTTAAAATTTAGAATTTACTGTGCTGAAAAAAACTCTTATTTTTAGAGAAAGTGTTCAGTTGGCGAATATTCTGGACACAAACCAGCAATATTTCAATCCAGCACGAAATTCTCATTGACAACTAATTTCGTTATTAAAATCAGAAACTTTGATTCTATTTATCTATCACCGTCATTACTGAAGGACAGCAGTGTCAAAGCAAAACAATCCATTAAAAAGCTAAAAGGGACAGTCTTGTTGAAACTGCTCGCAAATTGTTTAGATGTTTTTCGCATGTGTTACGATATATCCCTATATAAATTTCTAAACCGATATGTAAAAATGACGTAAACTGTTAGTGGAAAGTGTATTTATTCAGAATTTGTGCGCAGTTGAAGCGATTGTGGGTAATAATGTTTTTACGGGAAACAGTGAAGTGAGTTTCGAATGTTGCACTCTAATTGTATACGTCAAATGATGTTTTTTTTTGTATCTTCTCATTCCGGGCTACGCCGTCCGGTGTACTACTTGTATTCGGTTTTTGTTTTCCGAGTGCTCAAAGTTTTCAGTGAGAGAGTCGATTTCGCGAAGTCGAATGAAGAAAACAGCGATTTAGAAGTAAAATTTTTCAAAAAGAAGTTTATGTTTCGCTTATGTCTTTTTCTCCAATACAACATCGTATTTATACCTGCAAATATAGAAAAGATAACCGCGACTGAAATTTTTTTCGGTAGTAGTGTGCCATCTAGTGGCTAGTAGTCATTACGGTGTTAACGAGCGCCATATAGCTGCTAATTGCAGAAACCAATTCAACCATTTATGTTGGCTGAAAACAACGTTTTATTTCTCTAATTCAACTAAAAAATTAGTTGAATGGATATGAAGCGTGCCTTAGCTAAGAAATGACAGCTCGTTTAATTGGTGAATTCAACTAAAAAAATAGCCATTTCAACAAATATTTTATTATTATTAAGAGAAATAGAATTAAAAAAACTAAATTAGCAAAAATAAGATTTTTTTAGTTGTCTCAAAAAATAACTAACTAAAATCAGAAAATCAACTAATTTTTTCGCCAAAATGCTAATTTCGGTCTTTCCGTGTACAATAGAATCAATACTTACATTGTAACATTGCATTTCGGAAATTTTAAAATATCGATTGCCATTTTTAAATGAGCCATATTTGCCTTCCGGTTATCTTACCGAACTGAAACAAAAAAGTTTTGACAAAAAACTGGAGTATTCGTCAGACAGCGCATACGATGAACACATCAAGATATTTTGTTACGAAAGTCGTGGGAATCTCGTGGCAAAAAAACCTATTGCGATTCCGAGAACAAAAAGTAAAAACTAATTTTTTAATTAAACTTCTGATATATTTATATTAAAAATCATGAATATTCATATTTTACAGAAAAACAATTTTCCCTGAAATAATAATTAATGTCATACAATTTTACATTGTACACACAAAACATCACTTGCATGGAAGAAGAAACTCGACGTAACGAATGTTTTTGCTAACAATAAACTGTCAAAGTTAGGATTCGATCAGTGGCGCGACATATATCAACAAGTTAAGTCCGTATCCGAGCGAGTTACGCTGCGGTATGCTTCGCGCGTGCGGGTCGAGATTGGAAAATTCACTGCTCCGAAAGTATCAATCTTTCCAATCTGAAACTTTGCCAAGATTGAGTTGAAACCCTAAGGTTTCTGTTTTCAACGAATTTTTCCCAGGTAACCAGTAAGCACCAATAATGGCATTAAAATAGCCTTTTATGAGCACCAAAAATGCTTATAGCTCTATATATGCAATCTGGAAGCTCATCTGTTGTAAATCAATCAGAATTCAGTTTTTAGAATGCACACCAGCCATTAATAAGCATTATCTATGAATAGCCGTATTTTTTGCCAAAGTCGGCCTTAATTCAGTCTCAAGTGCGCTTGAAATGCCAATTAGTGATCATTTGCTGTCATAATGCGGCATTAGTATGTGCTTATTGGTTACCGGGGTTGTATCTTTATTAGATTTTACAATATATGCTGAAAAAGGACTCATTTTTTGTAAACGCGAAATTTCAAAAAATCATATTTCGAAAATTCCACGTGTAGAATATTTTCGAGTTCTTCACCGAAAAAAAAGTAGTTAAGGAGTGTATCGAAAAGTAATTCGAAACATTATTGATTATTGAGTAAAAGAGCGAGTTGAGTTTTCGATATATTGTTGACAAAGTACATTTTTGTGCATTTCATTGATTATATTGAAGAAAATCCTAGTTTCTGTGAAACGCTCGCACTTTGGACTTGACATTCTTCATTAAACTCTGCACAGTTACTTTTGTGACTTTCCTGGTGGCAGCTTACAAGTTTTTTTAACTCCTGCATGTTTCGAAAGTGCCGCTTGACAATTGCCCAATACCTTTCAATTGGCCGAAGATCCGGGCAGTTCGGTGGGTTGATGTCCTTTTCCACGAATTGTACATTATTTTTTGACAACCACTGTAGAACGGAGTTGGCGTAGTGGGCTGAAGCCAAATCCGGCCAGAAGAGAGAAGGAGCCTTAAGCTTTTTGTACAGTGCCAGACCAACACCTTCTGCCCAAACTTTTCCATCGCCACCGTGGTGTCAGCGTCGTCCAGGCCTGGTACACCGATTTTGTATAATATTGCGGTCCGGGCAGCGCTCGAGAGTCTTCCTTGGCGTAGGTTTCGTCGTCGATTAGGATGCATCCGTCTTTATTCCGTAGCATCCGGTTATACAGTTTTCGCGCTCTTGTTTTGGCCTGAACTTGCTGTACCAGGGACTTTTTCGGCACCTTCTGTTTCTTGTACGTTTTCGGGGAGTTCCGAACTTTGATCCGTTGAATCATCCCGATGCTGGTGTTGAACTGCTTGGCCAAATCCCGCGTCGACGCCGATGGGTTTTTCCTGATGTACTCAACCACTTTTAAGTCCCGACCGGGCTGGCTGGGACCCGTTTGCCTACCGGATCGGGACAAATCCTTCATGAAAAGGGTCTTACCGAACTTCACGATAATATTTTTGACACCGGTGTGGTGCACTTTAACCCGTTTTGCAATTTCGTTGTACGTGACACCACTTTCTGAGCACCAAGTGTGCAGAATTTTCTTTCGCGTTTCCGGATCAATTCGACTCATCATTGAAACGATAAACCGTACCGAAACCAATCGATTGCGCAGCTGTTATTGACATGTAAACAAACATGTCACCGCAAAACACACTGCAAAAAATTAAGCCATTTCAGAGTAATAACTGTTTGAATATTGCTAGCTACTTATCGATACACTCCTTAAGCTATTGTGAAAAGATTGTTACTTGGGATGGTGTCGGTTAACTGTCGAATGCCATTTCGCCGAAAGTCATTTCACCCAAAGGGATATTTCGCTGAAAGGAACATCACATTATAATAAATGTCGCTTGGATAATTGATGTTGCATAGTGACATAACCGAAGCCAAGATGGTTCGGCGGCACAAAGCCGCTAAAGCGACACCAGCTAAGTTAGCCGCCTAGCAGTTAAATCCGAACGAGCGGTAGCGAGGTCGGACAGCACACGAACCAATTATTTTTTTCATTTTCGCTCAGTAAACGGAAATTACCACAAACATGTGTCTGGTAGACACACATATGCAAATGCTTTGATGCTTAGTAGCTGATTAAATCCTCAATTTTTCTATTCCTTTCTGAGGTTTATGAATCAATCTGTAGACTTACGTGTCATGGGCAAAAACTTTTTCGATTCAATTAACTAACTCGAGATTGAATTATAGTATTCTTACAAATTGTTCAAAAACAGAAGTTAATCATATTTTTCACTGGACACTTTCAGTATCATACAGTATATTCTAGGTGTATGAAATTTATACGGAATCACGCCCACCAGCAGTCACGTATGACCGTAAATCATTCCGTACACAAAAGTGTATGACGACATATTGATACTGCTCATAAATCATAAATTTATCTACTCCCAAACGAACGGTAGTCCAAGTCCGTTCAGATTCACACCAACTCGGATCAGTATCTAATTCAAAATAAATTTTCTTCATTGATGCAAATGATTAATTGCATCCCCGGCATCCAGAAAAGCGAGAATCTAGCCACTATAAATTTATGCACCTGGGAAAACATTTCGTTTTTCCTGATAGTCGAATAATAAACAAATGAAAAGTGAGTACGTGTTCTGGATGAGAAATAACAAATTTTGACATTCCTCTCCCTCGTAGGAATGCCGAGCAACTATCAGACAGAGAAATGATCACAACTAGTCTGACAACACTTCTAAATTCCTTGCAAACTATCACCGATGACGGAGAATGCTAATCACCTTTATGGATCATACCGGAAGTGCAACCTCACCACTGGGGCATTCCGATAGTGGCCTCCGGATGCGTGGGTGGGTGCATGGTAAACCGAAAGAAACCAGAAAACTCACCCTCCCCGGTTTTCCATTGCAACACAACGGGAACCAAACAAAGGAAGATAAATCACCTTGCTTCAGCCGTACACAGGGAAGCGATTTTCCAGAACATTTGCAGAAACAAACTGTTAAACAAGTTTCTACCCAGTTCTCCTCCCAGCCATCGTCGACGTCGAAGCCTTGGTGCATGTAGTATACTACTCATTAGGAAAAAGATTAAAGTGAAATTATGCGAGCTGTTGCACCACCTTCCGATACGAAAAAGGGGTTCGAGTTAAAACTTTAATATGCAAATTAACAAACATGTCGACAGCTAATCTCCGCTTGTCTTCTGTTTTGCAGTCGGTCTGACAACGAAACGTGCCAGGATTAGCGAGCGTGATATGTGTGAGGAAATACTCTCTGCGGAGACGCAACTGGGGAACAAAAAAAAAAGAATCATTCTCGCATTTGCATTCATAAGGATTAATCCGCTAATTATTTTCCTCGGCGGCTCCGTTCGCGACGGGTGCACTTTTCTAAGGTAGGATCGACTCACCGGGGAGTAAACGGAAATGAAAAAGGATTAGTTGTATGGAACGATCGTTTTGTTGGCGTTTCAATTCATCTACTTTCGTTCAAAGTATCAGAATAGAATCAGTTTTTAAGCCGTGTTTCTATCGAAAACACGTATCTTTACAGGAATTGAAATCTCTTATTAATATTCACAAATCTTTGGTATCTCAATAATACTGTTTGAAAGCTTCTGTTCCACCCGGAAGGGTCATATAATATTGCATTAAATGAAAATTTATATTGTGTAATAACTTCTCACAAAATGTATGCACTTTGATGACATCAATGGATTTTGCTTGTATCCAGGGATGCCGTAATTAAATTACTCGAACAAATGACCTAAATGATCGCACCGTTGTTAAACGATTACTTCCAATTATCGTCGCCATAAATAGAGGTGCGTCCATCAAGTGGAACTGTCACTACATTCCAGTGTGCCATTTAATCACAAACCGAATGCACCCGTTCGACAACCCTTTCGCCCCGGCGGTGTCCGGCGAAAAATTTACGACCACGATAACGACCCCGTTTTTCACCGAGATGCCCTCGGAGAGCGCGGGTGCTTAAATTCGAATCATTAAAATTAATGCACCGCTGAATGCCCTTTCGTCATCCGTGTTTTCGACTGCAGTCCGGGGCAGGCCGCTCGGACAAGGGCTATCAATTTCAGATGCCTGCGACCAATGAACCCAAATTAAAAAAGGTACATTCAATCGAACTCTCGTCGCCGCCGCCGTCGCAGACACGGGTTTTCGTCGCACCGTGACGGACGGTGCAGTTCTGCACTTTGCACAGTGATGTAGAATTTATTAGACAATTGACAGAGGAAACCGAGCGTATAACCCCTTTTGTGACACCTTCTACACACACACACACACACACACACACGCGCGCGCACGCCCTTGGGTGACTGATATTACGGAGATGTCCGCTAATCCATTTTTCATCGGCACCGAAAGGATTGCTTTCGTCATTCACGGACTGTGGCATCGATGCCAGGAGCAGATTTAATTAAAATGTTCGTTTTTCAGTGTGGGTATTTGCTGACCATAGGCAGGGTTGGAATCAGTTCAGGAAGCAGTCTTCAAATTTTTGTTTGTTGATTTCCACAAAAAAGTACAGTCATATTACGTGTAAAAAAAGTGTTTCGCAAATAGCGTTAACTTTAAGTCTGTTTGGCGGCTGAAAGTGGACGGCTTAAGCTTGCACTGAGCAGTTCAATTTGAACTGTTCTGCACTGACGAGTCGAAGACGAAACGTAAAGAATAACGAAATCGGTTGTGTGCTCATAACACAAAAACGGCTTTCAGTCAAACCCTTGAATAACCAAATAAGAGAAATATATTTTTTGGAAAAACTTAAATTTATTTATCAACAGTCTATTTCAAAAGAAACGCCATCAGTCTAGTGCTTCTATAATATTTCAGTATCGATCTTGCAGAACTATTAATCTTTTGTCTCGAAATAAGCGTTTGTTTCGGCGATGAATTTCTCTTTGAAGCAGAATCTATAAATCTTTAGAGCATTATTAAGGATTACAACGAATCGATAAGGTACCAAAACCAAAGGGACTAGGTAGTAGTCGCTGGGGGCCATATCCAGTGAGTATGGTGGGCGCAGCAGTAATTTGATGCTCGATTCAAGCAGTTTTGCTAAGGTTGTCGTAGTCGTTTTAGGTCCGTCGTGAGCAAACAACAGCTTCCTCATAAACAAATGTTCATGCAAAAATGTTCACACACTACCGTATGATCACAGACTAACAGACATGACACTATAAGTAAATTATTATAAAAATAAATTTTCGTGATGATTTTAGTTCCACCAATATTGAACTGCGCGAACTATTTACTATCGGTACATCCCTTGTGTTATGTAAAAGCTGCTTGCAGGGATGCCTGATTTCATCAGACTGTGTAAAATTAAAAAAAATCGTCGCAATAAATGATGGGTTTACGTTGATAATATATTTAACTTTTTCACTGATGTTGGAAGGTAACCACTAATTTTTTTTTGTGTTGGTAATTTTCACCCGAAATCAAGTGGCGACCGACAAGAAGTAAGTAAATAACAAAATATTCGATTCGGTTCGATTTTATATTGCATTGGAAGAGGAGAAGTAGGCACAATTCTGTTTTTAGTTTTAGCAAATCTGTATCCTGCATGAAATTCGCATGGACGTATACAAATCAATACATCACAAATAATTTTGTATGAATGACAACTCTGTTGGTAGATGAAAAAAATAAGCACAGTCTAGATGACAGACTAGATGGTAACGTGGCGCCATCATGACATATGCGAAAACTGTCCCAACTAAAGGAATATTCGAAATGACCGTTAAAATGATTTAAGAATCCAATTAGAGTGTCCTGTCTGTTAGTCCTCTACGATTTATTCAGATTATTAACCCTCTCGATGAAACTAAAAAGGCGGGTGAGTAATGTCAAAGACATAACTTAATGTCGTGAATACGGAAACAACTGGCACTTCCAAATATATTAGTTGATCAATTGTTGAACTTCTAGAATTTATATTATTAAATAACCAGTATAGTTCTTTATAATGAAAATAGAGATTGATCTGTATACGTGGCAACTCTGTTTCGCACGGCATATTCCCAAACGACACCCATACTAGTATGAAGATTTGTTCTATATCTCTAATTTCATTTTCGCATTGCGTGAGTCGTAATAGAATGTGTTAGTGACGGTGCAAACTTTGTCTATTTCCATTTTGATGAATCTGATGCTCTTGGTACGGTAGAGAAAATTCAACTAGTTCTTTATGATGATCTGTAGCACTGAAAAGTGCTTTGAATTGTCACTACCAACAGGATCTGTATGTAGATCAGAAATAGTTCTTTGCGTGGACACTGATGGCTTCAGCTGGCAGGCTTCTGATGTCGTTTCACTTTGTTTCCGGCCCGATGTTACTCTCGTGTGTGTCTTCCTTCTGTTGCTCACAAAATGATAGAAAAAGTGGCAAAATCACCTTTTATATCGCTGAAGAAGCACATATTTTGTTCTCTTCCTCAGAACGCGTTCTGATTGGATGGTGCTGAAATGGATCAAATCAGACAGGTTTTTCAATAGTGTACTATTGAAAAATTTCAATGTTGTTGCAATATACGTTCAAGTTGAAAAATTTCGAATCTATTGGTACTTAGATTGTATAAATCCTTCCACAGATCACTGAACTATGAGCTTTCAAAATACGAGAAAAGCAAAAAAGCGTCATGTGTTTTCCTCTTTGATACTCGTTGATACCAAACATTTAAGAAAAGTTTAATTTTGAACTATTTGAGATTATGTTTTATCATCATAAATAGATATTCACGATCAAAAACTTATCACTCTTTCAAAAGGTAAATTTTGAAAAGGCGCTCCATAGTAAAGCGATGATATTTGCTCTAGAAACTCAATTTCATTTTTTTTTGGGATAATTGTGGGTAGTACTTCGTGGTGTCGAATGGTAGTGTTGAATGTGATCAAAGAATCATAAAACCAAACATTTTATCTTCATACAAAATCACAAAAATTGTGCATGATTTTATGATCGAAATGATTCAAATCATGAACTATAATTCTTCTTCCATACCCATTAATCATAGTCGGAATATGCTTTACATGCGGAACATATTTTAATTGAAACTTGTAACACTAATTTTCTTCACCAATGTGTTTTTAAACCTTCCCAATACAGTGATGATTGCACTATTTAACAGCTATAGTCCTGGGGTGTCCTTTGCTGTATCAAGAATACGTCTCCACATAACTCGGACCACGGCTGCTCGTCGCCAGCCACTCAAGACACAGATGCTTCGTAGATCGCCCCCACTTGATCGATCCACCTTGCTCGCTCCGCTCCTATTTTTCTTGTCCCAGTCGGATTAGATTCAAGAACCATTTTCACTGGGCTGTCGTCCGACATCCATCATTGACGTCCGTAGGATGGGTGGATCTCTTAGTAGCTGTTGCAATTCGTGGTTCATACGCCGTCTCTGCACTCCGCCATAGATGGTCCTCAGTACCTTTCTTTCGAAAACACTGAGGGCGCGTTGGTCCTCTGCCAACATAGTCTAGGTCTCGTGGCCATAGAGTACGCACGATTACCTGCCAAAATTTCTCTGCTGGTGTCATTATCGGCGGTCACCAGTGAGTTCAAATACACGAACTCGTCAATCCCCTCGATATCGTCACCGTCTATCAATATTCGTGGTGGGAGGCGTAGTGTTTCTTCTCTAGAGCAACATTCCTCTCATGTATTTTGTTTTCGACGCATTTATGGCCAGTCCTATACGCCTAGATTTAGCATCCAGTCCGTTGTAGGTTTCCGTCATCTTCTCAAGGTTACGTGTCACAATATTAAGCGGACTTTCAGAAGATCGTGCCCCCAAATGGAATCGCCACCAGGGAATTAGCATAGCCAAGGCTCTAGTATGGAGTAGGCTATTTTACGGCTTAGAGGCAACGGCCATAGGCAGAGCTATCCTCACAAAACTTCTCAGCCCTACTTACAACAGGGCCGTTAGACTAACCTCCAACCTTCTCCCAAGTACCCCAGCAATGGCGGCGTGCGTAGAGTCGGGCCAATTACCTTTCAGATGGCACTTGGCCTGGACAATCGTACGCAGAGCCATGGGTTACCTGGAGAGAACAACGGGAAACAACTGCACATTACTGGAAATAACCAAATCTTTGCACCAAGAATTCACCGGACAAAGGCTTCCTACACTGGCTCACCTGCACCGAGTCCGGAAGAAACCCTGGTATCATCAGGATCTCCCCAGAATCGACTCTTTATTGGCACTCTCCCTAGGAGCCAAACCACTACCGGCAGTTGCAAAACGATGTTTCAACCAAATCACATCCGACAAGTTCAAAGGTTCAGGCTTATTCTACACGGACGGCTCATGGACAAACTCTGGCACCGGGCTCGGTGTCTAGGGGCCTAACACCTCCATTCACCGCAGCCTAAACCCCATCTGCTCGGTGTACTCGACGGAATCAGCCGTCGTATTTGATTGTATTAGAATCATCCCCCGGGGTTTGATCCCGTGATCCTCTCGGACTCCCTAGCGGTAATCACCGCTCTGGAGACGGGAGGATTCAGACACCCCTTTGTCCAGGCGATTGAGACACACTGTGGCAGCAATGCCACGGTTTGCTAGATCCCTGGACACAGCGGGATCCCGGGCAACGAAAATGCAGATACACTAGCGGCTATAGGCAGGAAAAGTCGCCGGACGGCATCTGAGGTCCCTTCAGCCGACATATTGACGGATCTCAGGGCCAAACTCACCAACCACTTTGTACAACACTGGAGAGCGTCCGGCGGCCTGCTGCCCAAGATAAAGAGCGATCTGGAATCTGTCGTCGGCTGAGCGTGCACCCAGATTGATTCCTGTACCGTTCTCTGTATCTTGTGCTTCGCCATTCAGATGCTCGTCATAGTACTGCTTTCACCTGTCGATCACCTCACATTCGTTCGTGAGAAGGTTACCACTGGTATCTCTGCACATTTCGGCCTGTGGCGTGTTGCCTCTACGTGAGCGGTTCACCTTCTCATAGAACCTCCGTGTGTCATTTGCGCGGTACAGCTGTTCCATCGCTTCGCGATCTTGGTCTTCCTGGTGGCGCCCTTTCCTCCGGACACCCGTGTTCTGTCTGTTCCGCGCCAGTTCGCGTTCCTCGTTCGCTCTCGTATGGTATTGCAGCATCTTCGCTCTTGCTGTATTCTTCTCTTCGAGCAACTGCTGACATTCGCCGTCAAACCAGTCATTTCCTCGATTCGATAACCTCGCATCTAGTACGGTTGCAGCAGTGCTACTCACGGCGGACCATATATTCCTCCAGCCATCTTCAAGATCGCCGCTCCAAGCTGTTCTTCCGTTGGTAGCACTAGCTCCAATTGTTGAGCATATTCCTCTACAGTACGAACGCTACATAGCTGCTCGAGATTGAGTCCCGGCGTTCCTGTGCGACGAGTGTTGTGCACCGTCAATAGTTTTGAGCGCATACAAACCGCGACAAGGTAGTGGTCAGAATCAATGTTGGCACTGCGGTAAGTGCGGACATTGATGACGTCGGAGAAGAATCTCCCGTCGATGAGAACGTGGTCGATTTGATTTTCCGTATGTTGATCAGGTGATCTCCAGGTGGTTTTGTGGATATCTTTGCGTGGGAAGAAGGTGCTTCAAACTACCATTCCTCGGGAGGCTGCAAGGTTTACGCATCGTTGACCGTTGTCGTTTTTTTTACCGCGTGCAGGCTCTCCAGCCCGATCACGGGCCTGTACATTGCCTCCCGGCCTACCTGAGCGTTCATGTCGCCGAAGACGAGTTTTATATTCCGCCGTGGACAGCTGTCGTAGGTTCGTTCCAGCTGCGCGTAAAATGCTTTCTTCTCGTCATCGGGTCTCGTCTCATGTGGGCAGTTCACGTTGATGATGCTGTAATTGAAGAAGCGGCCCTTCATGTTCAATACGCACATCCTATCACTGATTGGCTGCCACCCAATCACGCGCTGGTGCATCTTGCCCAACACTATAAATCCCATTCCTAGAACGCTGGTTGTGCCACAGCTCTGGTAGAAGGTAGTTGCTCGATGTCCACTTTTCCACATCTTCTGTCCCGTCCAATAAAGT
The DNA here is from genome assembly GCF_030247185.1 of Malaya genurostris. Classification (NCBI taxonomy): domain Eukaryota; kingdom Metazoa; phylum Arthropoda; class Insecta; order Diptera; family Culicidae; genus Malaya; species Malaya genurostris. The sequence continues at coordinate 133,147,905 of NC_080570.1, forward strand.
TCCTGCAGTGCTACTACATCGAAGCCGCGAATTTGAAGCTCATCAAACAACATTCGGTCGTATCCTGGGAAGCCAAGCGATTTGCAGTTCCATGTAGCAAGCTTACAATCGTAGTTCTTTGTTCGTCGTCTAGGTCTTTGCCAATTTCCTAGTTCGTTCGTAATCCTATCTTGATTGTACATAACATATTTGTTATTTCCTTTTATCGTATTAATTTTATATTATAACATCTCAGTTCATGCTTCAAGAGAAAAATTTTGAATATAAACACGCCTGAAGTTTTATCCAGCAATGTAGGAATGGATGGGAAATTTTACTTTACCCACTTTATAGTCCAGCCACGGCACATCCATATAGCAGGTAAAAGCCTAAAGGTTTACTTCCTATGATGTTACACTTCATGTAATCCTTTATTGTAGAGAATATTGTTCGTTACAAACACTGGAACAAATATTGTGAATATATCTGAAAATTAAATATAACGAAATTTTAATGCATTCAATCTCAAAAAAACAATAATCCGTTATAATCACCGATAATAATCGTCGGTGATTATTGTTTACAAAACCATCATCGATCATGATAACGAAAATCATTTGATTTTCTGGGATTGATATTGTAGCAGCATTATCACTTCTGATCAGTGTTGCACAATTATCACCTAGTCAAATATCATCACTGAGTATAATCACACTCCAATCAATATCACTACAGTTATACATACTCTTTAAATTCATATCTGATTATAATTGATCATTCTCATGATTATTGTCCATGCAGTGATATTCACTAGCAGATGATGATATTCAGATGTCGGTAATTCAACGAAAAAAAAATACGTTCCGAGTATTGATTATAGAGACTTTGTTTTAATTCCAGAATTGATATACCTTCATGGTCTATTTAGATTGAACCCAATTAAACGCTAATTAATATGAATTAGAAATAACATGCTGCTGAGAAGCTATGTTGGCTACGAAAGCACTTGGTTCCACCGGGCTGGAAACATTGCTGAAACTGTTGTTTGGAACATACTCATTATGATTGTTTTTAATCGCAGCATGGCATATTAAAATTAGTTTGAAACTGATTTTCAGTTCATCATCCACCATATTGAATATCATCATTTTCACTGCAAATCGGAGCAGAGCTCATATTCGTGAAAATAATTTTGAATGAGTATCATTTCATTATCACGTATGAGTTAATGGAACATCCCATTAATCACGGGATGAAATTTGGTCCATACTCTCTTCGAGTGAACGTAATAATCGTTGATTTTGCGGATAATGATAATCGATGCCTAAAATCGGGCATGATATTTTTCAGTGGTGATATTTGATAATGTGATATTTTCGCATGTCATCAATAACATAATATTAAGTATGCTTCCAATCAATGTTCTGTGCTACGTAAACATTAAAATAGATAAAATTCGTTTTTTTATCGATTAACTGTATTCTGCAGTATAACTGTTTAGCACGTAATTTAACATTTACCTGACCATCAAATATGCGCTTATGTAGCTCAATGGATACACGGATGCTCTCTGTGATCTGATGATTCTTGGTTCAAATCCCGGTCTTTGCCAATCATTTTTGTTTTTTATTTCATTGATTATCTACCCACGTAACTTTCAAATTGCACGTAAAATTTCATTATACATGACGGATGCTTTTTGTTACAGCTGATTCAATGGAATTTTACAGTTTTTTTTTTGCTAACTGTGTAATTTGTAAAATACGGAATCGCAAAAAGTTCTGGTCTACTAAAAGTCCTTCTCCCTTTTTGCAATGATACCATCCCGGCAAAGTCCGACCCTGTCCTGGTGCAGATTAATTAAAATAAAAAGTAAGTCCACACAATGCACTACCCCCAAAACTCAAGTTACGAACCGAAACTGCAATCGGTTTGTATCTGGAGGCCGTACGCAGTGCATCCGCACCCTGAATGCACACACTGCACACGTGTCCACCCCGTCGCGTCGGAACCGTCGGTGGATTGGATTCATGCAATTACATCTTGCTTTAGTACCACCGGCTCTCGGTCGCCCACCATTCTAATGGGTCTCATTTTTCATCGTCCACGGAACGCCCAAGTTCGGTGGCATGTCAGTCAACATGTCAATCCCCAATCCCACTGGCTGGCGATTTTAATGGGTAATGGAAGTGCAGTGAAATTAAAACACATTCCATAAATGTCACTACCAAAGAAACGGATGGACAGCGGCGCCACGTGGCGCTTTTGTGGGCTCGGCTCGTGGTGTAAATTTCATTAGGATTTGTTTGAACTCTAATGGTGTCGCGTGGTGTGTGTATGTGTGTGTGTGTGTGTTCAGAGCATCAGGATAAATGTTTGAGAATGGGGTGAGAGCATAATCAACATTGTCAAGTTCCAAGTGGAGCCGAGGTTCGATGCCAAATTGTTCAAGTTATATGGCGGTGTCCCAGACGAATTTTGTTCTTATAACAAAAGTCGAAAACAACAAGCATTTCAACAAGCTCGGCAAATATTTCCCGCCTGAGTGGTTCACGGGAATTTTCTTTGTCCACAGCTTCCTGCGATTTTCGTGGCTTTCACGAAACCAGACGCGACGCGATGGTGTCCAAAATCCCGAATCAAAAGGAACTCGAGCACAAAATACCCATTATCATTATCGCGAAGCTCTCGTGGCCAAGTGGAAATGTCTCCTTATTGTCCAAATAAAAAAAAACGTAAAAAAAGGAGTAGCACCGGGAAAATCTGACCCCATCTTGGCCACCTGCCAGGCTTGTCTTTTGCTCTCACAATGTCGAGACGGCAATCAACATAATCATCAATCCGTCATCCATTACACTTGACAAATCCGAACAATGACTTCTTTCTCCGTCCGTCCGTCCGGCGGTCGGTCGGTCGTCGTTCTGACGAGTGATGCAGGTTCGCTTCAACACACAGCAAATGAGGCACATCGCTGGCAGTGCAGCTTATTTTTTATATACTTCTTTGGTACTTGAAAATGTAAAATGCCAAATTTCGCCAACCGAAAACGGAAGGTGAATTGACCAAACCGAGGGGTCACTTCACTGAACAGGAATCCACTCACAGGCTCGCAGTTTTCTACTTACGCTGAAACCCCTCGGAAACGGTAAGAGCGTCCCGCTGCGAGAAGCCGATGCAAAAATTTCAATGAATTTTCCCGGCCCCAAAACTCATGCCATGCCAATAGGGAGTGAAAAAGATCCTAGCACTATTGTTTGACTGAAGAACTTTCGCTTCCCTGCGATTTCTTCTTTTGAGCCGCACGAAACACGTCTCCGTAAGATCTTTGCTTCGGTGCGGCGCGCGAGTAATATCGCTTAAGTGACCAAAGACCATTCGCATTTTAAACAACGCCAGCAAAGGGTGCTCATTCAAATATTTGTTGATACTTGAGCACGATTTGTTCGAGCCCTGTTTGGCAGCAATGAATGCACCCTCATTCGCCGAAATCCATCGAGGATAGAGAAGAAGAAAAAAATCATTACGTGATGAGTTTGATCCATTTTGCCGTGAAGCAGGTTGGCGCGATCCACAGAGCAAACGCCCGAGTCCCGGAGGGTGAGTGTCCGTCTTAGGTCGATAGAATTTCAAAAGGATTCCGCAGGCGTTGTTTCGTATGGGTGTTGAGGAATTCCAGGCCGTTGCTGTTTTTTCTGCGGGCAGTTGAGGTAAACTGAAGATGCACGTGTTTCAAGTGGTAACGGTTCTTGAGATGATTTTTTGTTTTGTGTATGGGTTTGGTATTCGTTTGAAATATTGAGACATTGCTGATGGAAAAGGATGTCGTCAATTTTGCGCATCTTTTTGATTCGACTGAATTCGCAAATTATTTGTTTGAACATTCTCATCTGCTGTTTTTTTGGGCAAACAACGAAGACGGGTTTGTTCATGGTTTGCTTTGAACTTCGCTGATTTTTCACTTCTATTTGGGCATAGCTTTTACGAGATGGTGATTCGAATAACATATTCAGTTGTATCACTAATTATTCAAAATTCAAGATTTCTGTTTGGAATCAACGAATATGAAAGGTTAACATTTGATATATTTACGGTTGCAGCTTGCAGTTGACTGATCAGGAAGTGAAGCGAGTCCATCATTCCGGTTGGTTCAGGTCCAGAGCTCAGTTCCAGTTCCAGTATCGAGAATTCAGTTCAGTATTGAATCAATTGGGGGACGTTCGCAGTGCCTGTTTTCCTTTAAAAAGGGTTGATTGCGTCATCCTGCTGTCGGTCGTTTGCATTCGAGCAAAATATAACGAAAAGTGGACAAGGTTTCAAATCTTATCTAAAGAACTATATAGATTGTTTCTTTGCAAATCGGAGATAAAAGCCATCAGTTTAGTGCAAATCTAGGAAAATTTGATTAGCACTTTTCGCAGGGTAAAATTCGCACCAAACGAGTGCGAACAAAGCCAGCATTTGACTGCTTTGCGTTTGAGAAAAATGCTTCGAACAGGGGTTCAATATCGTAGAAAATTCCACAACTTGGCCCTTGTGAATGCCAAAAAAAAAAATCCCGCACAGGATTTTAATAGTTTCTTGCACTGAAATATGCAGAACCGAGATGAAATAATAGACATCAAAATTCTGTATGTTGTTATTTATTTTACTCTCATTTGTTCCGCGTTGTTTGGTTGTGTGGTAGAAAATATTTGTTGTCAATAATCTTTAGTAGAAATGTACCATTACAATTCTGGAAGCAGTAAAAGTTGCGAAATTCACACAATCTAAACTAGAAATCACATAATCTATGTGACTTTTGAAATCCAGCTTGGTATCAAGAATGATAACTAAATTTTTAACGATAGAATCACGTTTCTGTACATTCAGCGAAATGTTAAAGCCGTACCTAATTAACGAGTGTTTGTGAGCGAACGACATAACGGAACATTTTGAGGCATTTAAAACCAAACATATGGTGCCGTCAGGTGATTTTATTATACAACATACTTTAAAATCATCTGCAAAAAATAGCTAGTACCATTTTAATATAAAATTGAGATCATTGAGAAAGAGCAAGAATAGATATGGTCCCAAGTGACTGCCTTGAGGGACTCCAGAGCAGACTGCAAAAGATATTGTAATACAGTCTCCGATTTTTACTGACATTTCATGACCAATTAGATAAAACATTTAAATAGTGATCCACCGAGCCCAAGACGATTGAGTTTTGCAACTGTTATTGGATGGTTTATTTTGTCGAAAGCAGCGTAGAAATCAGTATATATAGCGTCAACTTGTAGACGTGTTTGTAGACATCGAATAATGTTGCAGTTACGCGTAACGAATTCGAGAACTATAGTTTCAAGTAATTTGGATATGGTGCATAGTGCGGAAACATCAGATTTGTTTTCCTTTTTGAACACAGGGAAAATGAAAGATTTTTTCCAGATGTCGAGAAACGTTCACGAATTGAGTGATATGATGAATAGCATCGATAGTGGAATTATAAGGCTGTTCGAGCATTTTTCAACCATATCACGCTCTTGCAACCATATCTTGCCCGGGTTGGTGGTTCAATGCATATGGCGCTGGTCTTACAAGCTAATTGTCATATGTTCGAGCCCCAACCTGGAAGGGTTCTTAGTGTCAGTAGCAAGGGTGCGAAAATTTGACATTTTTTGAAACTGTCGCCAAACATAAGATAGTCACTGCCAACGATACGCGCAGCTGCTACGTTCAACAGTAGCCAACACGCAATGACACGAGAGCTTGGCGCAATCACGAGAGCCACGACACACGACAGCAATATTGAGAGCAGTTAATTTTGTCGCACTCTCTCACAGCAGTCAAAGCCACAGCGTTCGCTTTGTGGTTGTGTACGTACATACTGGATAAGTAGCTGCTTTGTTCATTTTCGGTCACGGGTTTCGAGAATGTCACGAGTTCAAAATGTCATGACATTTTCATAACGGGACTGTTATATTCGCTGTGACCGATCTATGGTGATAAATTGAACGCGAACGGCGGTGTTTTCATTACCGGTTCAATTTCAGTTTTCAAAAAATTCAATCACAAAGCTAGTTGTGTCAAAACTATTACAACTATTTACTTAAATTTCATACACGAAGTATCAGGAGCGCAGCTTTTGCCTTTCTTGTATGACGCAAACGCAAGAAATCTTACAGCAGAGACAATAAATTTTGCGCTCCTATTACTTCTACAATTCTGGTTCATGCTAAACGGGGTTTAATTTTTTGATCGAAAAAGTGCCTTGAAGTAAATCAGCCAACTGGAAATAAAACAAAATCACCCGAATTGCCAAAACGAACCCACCATCCATATTCTGGAAGTCAAAGCATTTACTTTGCTTTTCTAACTGAACCGCATCCTTCCAACGGGAGTGCAGAGAAACAGAACACATAAGGATACAGCAAAAAACCATCTGCATTGGGAAGCAAGACTTTCTTGTGCATGTCCCCCTACATCTCATGAGAATCGACATAATACGAATTTCAAAGTTAAGTCTTGTTGGTGACTGTTTATCGAAAGTTGTTGAATTTGGAAGGAGCTACTGTGTATTGTGGCTAGCCATTCTCAAATTGAAAAGAGTAGAACAGCTACCGATGAGAGCAAACGGCGACATTCACGAGAGAAAATGTCATGAGACCTATGACATTTTTTATTTGCTATAGTCACGGCGAAGTACAATCGGCGACTGCTGTCATATGTGCGGTTTGACTGCCTCCTGTTTCGTGTCATTTTCCAGTACCGTTCGCAACCCTGGTCAGTAGTATCTTAGTACACTAAGGTCTCTTTTTGCACGGTTTTTTTTCCCACGGTTTTTTTATACACGGCTTTTTTTACACGGTTTTCGGAATTAACGCGGTTTTCTTTTACACGGTTTTCGCAATTAACACGGTCTTAGAGAAGAAGTTAGAAATTACTCTATTTCAAAAAAACGAATTTTTCTTGGATCGATTATATAAAAGTGGTAATATATCAGATCGAAACAATAAAACTATAATTAGAGCTAATAAAAACACTTATTTAAATCAAAATCATTTTGCAAAAAAATCATTTATTGAATAATTCTGTATCATATTCTGTATGTAGTTTAATATGTATAATATTAATATTTAATCGCTGTCGTAAATAACACGACGCCTTCGCCCTGGAATAGTACATGTTAAATTTTCAACTTCGTCATCGTTTGACCGAGAATCTCGTAGAGAGGAAGTCTCTGTAACTGTTGATTTTTCGAGGTTTTTCAACTCCTCTTCATATCTAGCAATACAATATTTCATGTCACTTCTAAATGATATAGCTCTTGCAGTATTATGATCCACATTGATAAAGTGAGCAGCTGCTGCATTGCACATTGCAATACCTGGTAAAAAGGGATTATATAAGAGACAATAATCAAAATAATTATAGCAATACCTTTTCTAATTTGATCGGCATTCATTTGTCCAATTTCTTCTTCTTCTTCTTCAACGTCGTCTATTACATCGGTACACAGATCCTCATCGGATATAACAGTGTCTTCCAGCAATTCATTAATATCCGAGGAGGTAAAATTATCAAAACCTGTACCTCCTACTGCATGCGCTAGTAAAATAATTTCTCGATCATCAAATAACGTTTTTCCATCATGTTCAACACATTCTGGCCATAATGATTTCCAACAATTATTTAGTGTAGAGTTTTTCATAGCTTTTAACGCTGTACCAATGAAACGCACGCATTCCCGCATCGAAAACGTTTTCCATGCTGTAATTACCGTCATAGATTGGTCTTTGTCCAACTGTTCCAATATGTAATTAAACGTTTGTTTAATATATAGCTTTTTAAAGGTTGAAATAATGCCTTGATCTAATGGTTGAATCAATGATGTAGTGTTGGGTGGCAGAAAAACTATTTGTACTTGTGAATGTTGAGGTGCGGTATGTCCTGGAGCGTTGTCTATTATCAAGAGAACTTTGAACTTCATTCCTTTGTTTTCCAGGTATTTCTGAACCTCCGGAATGAAAAGTTCTTTAAACCACTCTTCAAATATTGGTTTAGTAACCCAAGCTTTAGGATTACTTCTCCAGTGCACAGGCAGCGTATCGAAATCTTCTCCTTTCATCGATCTGGGTCTCATTGCCCGATGAAGCAGTAGCGGTTTCAATATTTTATCGCCAGATGCGTTCGAACAAAACAGCAGTGTGACTCGGTCTTTTGCAGCTTTGAATCCTGGCGCTTGACGTTCAGCAGCAGCTAGATATGTTCTGTTCGGCATTTTTTTCCAGAACAGACCTGTTTCGTCCGCGTTGAACACCTGGTCTGGGTGATATGCTCCTTGTTTAATAATTGTCAACAGTTTTGCTGGGTATTCCCGAGCTGCAACAGTATCCGCCGATGCGCACTCGCCTTTGACTTGCACATTTCGAACGTTGTTCTTCCGAATGAATTTGTAGAACCAACCCTTGCTTGCTTTAAATTCAGTACGTTTACCTGTCAAAAAATTTTGTGTTTCATATTGTAATAAATAGTAGTGAAAGTGAAAATTTTAAAACCATTATGTTTACTGCTTGATGCTTCCTCATTCTCCAAAAGATGGTAAAGACGTAATGCCTTTTGTCTAATTATATCCGCGTTAATTGGAATTCTTTTTTGTGCATTGTCTTCGATCCACACAAGTAATGCTTTTTCCATTTTATCAACAGCAACGTTTCGGGTATAGGCTGCTCGTTTAGACGAGGAATCCGTGCCATTCGAGACTGCCTGTCTGATACGAGATTCATTTCGCTTAATGGTTCGGATAGTTGCCTCATTCAATGACAGAGATCTGCCAATGGATGCAGCCGTTTCACCATTTGCGAGCCGGTCTAAAACAATTATTTTGTTTTGAAGCGTGATCGACTTTCTGGGTCTGGGAATCATTTTATCAGAATTCGATGCCATTGTATGATTCTGTAATCAAAATTACACGGTAGAAATATATAAAAATTAAATGTATAAAGCACACGATTTCCATTATATTGTACTTCTTCGAAATATTCAACCACATGTAACCTACCTCGCTAATTAATTGAGAACGAAATCAAGCAGGAACGATTAATAGTATCGAAAAATATGAACGTACCGATCCGGCTAATCAGAAACCGCACACTTTCACAATTTTTAACTAAAACTTTCGCGGAGGCAGGTATGACTGGTACACAGCAGAAACAATTCTCTTCGGTTTTGGATTAAGAATGATACTTGAAATTCAAACTACAGCGGTTTTTATACAGGATTTGGAACAGAGTCCTTTTGACTTAGTCCTTACAAATGTAAATGAAGGGTGATATAAAAGGTTATTGTTACGATTTTATTTAGTTTGTCATGCGTGAATTCATGTTATTTGCGTAAATCGATGCGGATCCGTGAGGACAATTAGCGTGACACAAAAATTGAAAATAAAAGTGTTTTGTGGATTGTCTCGTTGATAATAGAGTGTATCACGAGTATGACAATTGTTGCTTCGCTGTTAATGCGTTGGCGCACACGGTGAGGTACAGCACATCGAAGATGCTACACGTACCAATCGATTGTTTTCGGAATTAATACACTTGTTGAATGTTTTCTAAAATTAATGCGATTTTCACAAGATTTTTTTTACACGGTTTTCGCAATTAACACGGTTTTTTTTAACACGGTTTCCGCAATTAACACGGTTTTTTTTAACACGGTTTTTTTTAGCACGGCACGTAACCCCCGTGCAAAAAGAGACCTTAGTGTACTAGCCATGCAATGATTCTGTACGCTATGAATCAGCTGCGAAGTCTGTTGAAACAGAAAGGCCAAATTCCACAGAAGGAATGTAATGCCAAGACTGCTTCTTGCAACCAGATTATCAGTAATTTAAGGGAGTGACCCAATTGCAGAACGACGAGCAACGTTGACAATAGCTTTGAAAATTCTATCATTGAATAATGTTTCATGTAAAAATTCGCTACTAAAATGTCGTTGAAATAGGTTTCAAATATCAATTAAAAGCGATTATTCAACATCGTTCAACAATCATTTCTTTTGCGCCTATCAGAGCTTTTAATATATTTTTTTTATTTTGTGAAAATTGTTTGGGCAGCTCAAAGAAAATGAAGTAAATTTGTATGAACTAAATAAATTTGCAATGACTGAGCGGAAAAATATATGTCCAACCAGCGACTGGCACCATTAAAGAAGGTGACAAGCGATTATGAATACACTCTCCTACTCAGTGCTTGAGCGAAAAATAGGTATGAAGCGAGAAGGCTAGTGTTTGATGGACAGAGAAGATGTTTGGATGTAAGGTATCGGTCGGGTGACGGCCAGGATGTAGACCATGTTCGATGTACGTTCTACCATGTCTGACTGGCATTTTAGAGTGTCTATAACAAGATTCAGAGTGGCGGAATGGTTGCGCGTTTGCACAGAATGCCTAAGAACGCAGATTAGAATCCTGTTTCTGAGCGTTTTTTTTTCCAATAAATCATCTTTTCTGTTAGTATTTTATTAATTTGGCTTCTCCAATATATGTTTTCGCTTAGTCATTGCAAAAACTGAACTTAGTTATGGCGGCTTTACGTCAAACCAACTAAAATTAATAAATCGTATATAAATTTATCAACTATTATCGAGAAATTAGCCAATCTCTACGTTTTCCTTCATACAAGAAAACACTTGAGACTGCAATTTTCATACCGATATCCTTGTAATTCTGGATAGAATTAAGTTTACGTCTACTTAGTGGTATGAGTTGAACCGCTAGGTGGCATTATTAGCACAACATAAACTGCTAATTCACTGAGGAGTCGAAGACGAAACGTAAACATAAGAAAATAGTTTTGAGCCCTTAGCCCAAATCAGTACCCAGATGGAACCAAAACCTCTAAATAACGGTTATGCATACCGAATGAACACATGGGCTGAAAAGTTCCGGGCCTAAATAAGAGAACGCGATTTTTTATGGTTCAAAATTAACTTTATTCATCAACGTAATCTCCATCAAGAGCAACGCATTCATTCCAGCGCCGCTCTAATGTTTCAATACCGCTTTTGTAGAACGATTTATTTTTTGCCCCAAAATAGGCCTCAGTTTCAGCGATAACCTCTTCATTCGTGCGAAACTTCTTACCGACGAGCATTTTTTTTCAGGCTCAAGCGAACAGTCAGTAGTCGCTGGGAGCCAAATTTGGCGAATATGGTGGATGTAGGAGCAATTCAAAATTCAATTCGTGTAGTTTTGCCATTGACTTGTGGCGCACCGAGCGTTGTCTTGATGAAACAATTTTTTTGTCATACGCCGTAAATCCTTTGCAATTTCAGGCTTCAAATGCTCCAATAACGCTATATAATAATCACTGTTAATGGTACCAAAACTAAAACCAATTTACATTTTGAAATTGGTTCAAAAGTTATATTGAGTTTACTAATAACAAATTGTTAGACACGTGTATTGGCATTTTTTATGTGGAACACATATTTGTTTACTATATAGGGGTGCAAATTAGAAATTTAAGGGTAAATACAAGTAGAAATGTGGTCAGGTTTTGAACACTTGCAACTCATTCAGTTTAGTTTCAATCAGTAATATTATTTCACCAATTGATTGGAAATATTTCTACGTTCATAGCCATGTATTTCAATTATATATCATTGTTATGTTGATTGATAGCTAGCAGTGTTCTATTTTGTCTGCTAAAAATCTCCGGCATAACGAATTTTCCTGCCATAGACGACGCTTTTGAAGGAGTAAGCGATATATCAATGAGAAAGCATCGCTCTGATTGGTCAATCGATGCAAAAGCGAAGCTGTTGGAAGCACGCGAATCTATAAATAGATTTGTAGGAATTATAGCTAACGTTTCAGTCCTACGTGTAGCATGCCAGACGTAGGTTGTTGCTAGACAGTAAGACAAAAAGTGCCATAAAAGGATTTGAAGCTTTAATTGGTATGCTCTGATCTTGTGTCATGCGAGTTCGGATGAAGTTCCATTTTATGTCGTTTTCGCCTGAGAAATTTGCAACTACTCCAGGGTAAAGTTCGAGTGCTTAAGATTAATTCCTAATTTATATAAGATGAACTCGATTAATAATGAGAAAAAGTTGATCGCTTCAACCGAAATGGCAGAATGGTAGTAATGGTAGAGAAACTTAACGCTATAAAAATAACTGCTTGCATACAAAACTTGAACACAAGCTTGACGAAGAAAAACTTAAATATCGAAATCCGTATCGCAAGTATGTACAAAGCTATAATTGCATACATTTGGGATATTGATGTAACCTCGTCGGCTACAAAACAAATACAAATCAAGGCAAATAGAGTCTATATTTTGGGTTCGCGGGTTTGGTGTTGGTTCCTGATAAAGATCAATCTAAGCTGACTTTCGTACAGTTGCGGATTCAAAAGTCTGACGGTTGATTGACTGTTTGATTGAAAATGTCGATTAGAAATTTTGGTTGCCTTGTTCCACATCAATGGCTCGAACAACCCCATGGGGCTGATCCTTGTAGTTTTTTATTTTAAAAAGTTTTCTCGTAATTTTAATGTTTTGAAGTTGTGATGAAATCTTGATGATAAAAAGTTTAAAATACTCCATCTTCCAAATTTACTAACTCCAACTCCACAGATCAAACCTATTCCATTTTTATCACACAATATTCCTTGTTACAAGAGTTTACTAAATAGCCACAATGATAATACTTATTTTGTTAATCAACTTGTAATAATAATAATTTAATGATTTAAATAAAATGCTGCTGTTTACGCTGGTTTTTAGACTAAGAATGCATAATTCAGCGAAATGGAAACTTTATAAGATTTAAGAATACTTAGGATCTTCGAACTCGCGATACGAACTATTCCTCATTTTTTTTTTGAGTGCATAACGCACTCGGCGCGTCCGCTAGTTGGAACGCTTCTAAACTCGGTCTGAACTCGATGTGTTCAAGCAAGCGCAATGGGAATAGTCAAATAAATTTATATGATAATTACCTAACACAACCAATATCCCAGGTAACCAGTAAGCACTAATAATGGCATTAAAATAGCCTTTTATGAGCACTAAAAATGCTCATTCATTTTTTAGAATTCAGCTTTCAGAATACATACCGGCCATAAATAAGCATTATCTATGAATAGTCGTATATTTGGCCAAAGTCGGCCTTAATTCAGTCTCAAGTGCGATTGAAATGCCAATTATCGAATATTTGCTGTCATAATGTGGCATTAGTATGTGCTTATTGGTTACCGGGGATGCTAAATTAGTTCAAACAACCTTTTTCAATTATTTAAGAGGTTTCCGTAAATCCACATGGGCAGTTTATATTGAACTAATAACGCCACCTAACGGTTTAACATAAACCGCTGAACAGATGTTAAGTTAATGCTATTTACAAAACACTTGTTGCACCGAAGAGTGCCGAAAGGAACGAAGCAAAGTGACGGCGTTCTGACCGTCAACAGATCGTAGTTGTTGAGAAGTTTTTGTACCGCATAAGTACCGGTTTTGTACTTAGTGCACATAACTATTTTCAGTTTTTACATTTCACGTTTATGTTGAACCGTTAGGTGGCATTGGCAGTTCTAAAATAAACTGCTGATGCACTGATGGAACGAAGATGGAACGTGAACAATGAGGTTTTTCATAGATTTTTTTTGTTTTTGATTCAGGCCTGAAATTTTTGCTTCTTCACCTTTTGATTTCGAAGCTAGAAGTCAGATCTGGATGAAAAATAAAAGAATAAAAGAATCTATACGGCTTTTTGATTGAGCCCAAGTTTAAGAAAATCGGTTTAACTATCTCAGAGAAATCGAAGCGAGTTTCTTCAGAGTTCATAGTCATAATTTCCGATGTCTTTATGCCATCAGCTGACAAGATCCATATCTTTAAACCAGGGCTGTCGAGAGAAAATTCGGGCCCAGGGGGCTAGGCCTTTATTTTAGCACATATCTTGGAAACTTGTGCTATGAGTTTCTCTCTCAATATTGTCTCTAGCAAAAGCCGCAAATTTTCATTTTCCGCAACTGGAACTTCGAAGTTCTTTTTTTAAATTTGTGGGCTTGGGAATAGCATCAAATTGAGAGATTTTTAAATAAAGGGTGATTTTTTAAGAGCTTGAGAACTTTTTTAAACAATAAAACGCATAAAATTTGCAAAATCTCATCGGTTCTTTATTTTAAACGTTAGATTGGTACATGACATTTACTTTTTGAAGATAATTTCATTTAAATGTTGACCGCGGCTGCGTCTTAGGTGGTCCATTCGGAAAGTCCAATTTTGGGCAACTTTTTCGAGCATTTCGGCCGGAATAGCCCGAATTTCTTCGGAAATGTTGTCTTCCAAAGCTGGAATAGTTACTGGCTTATTTCTGTAGACTTTAGACTTGACGTAGCCCCACAAAAAATAGTCTAAAGGCGTCAAATCGCATGATCTTGGTGGCCAACTTACCGGTCCATTTCTTGAGATGAATTGTTCTCCGAAGTTTTCCCTCAAAATGGCCATAGAATCGCGAGCTGTGTGGCATGTAGCGCCATCTTGTTGAAACCACATGTCAACCAAGTTCAGTTCTTCCATTTTTGGCAACAAAAAGTTTGTTAGCATCGAACGATAGCGATCGCCATTCACTGTAACGTTGCGTCCAACAGCATCTTTGAAAAAATACGGTCCAATGATTCCACCAGCGTACAAACCACACCAAACAGTGCATTTTTCGGGATGCATGGGCAGTTCTTGAACGGCTTCTGGTTGCTCTTCACTCCAAATGCGGCAATTTTGCTTATTTACGTAGCCATTCAACCAGAAATGAGCCTCATCGCTGAACAAAATTTGTCGATAAAAAAGCGGATTTTCCGAATGGACCACCTAAGACGCAGCCGCGGTCAACATTTAAATGAAATTATCTTCAAAAAGTAAATGTCATGTACCAATCTAACGTTTAAAATAAAGAACCGATGAGATTTTGCAAATTTTATGCGTTTTATTGTTTAAAAAAGTTCTCAAGCTCTTAAAAAATCACCCTTTACATGTAGTTAACTAAATAATTCACATACCAAATAGGTTCCATATTTTCAATTTTTCTTTACAAAGAATCAAAACTATTTTGGATTCTTCAGCTTTTCCGGGATTCCAGTAAAAGTCTGGGCCCGGGGGGATTCCCTCCTCCATCTCGTCGGTTCTGATTGGAACAGTTATCAACACAGTTTCGTAGACTTTGTATAGTGTTTACATTGGTACCTTTAACGGCGGTTATATTTCCGGAACTGTAAGTCAGTTCTGAATACAATTTCAGAGCAGTGTGTGTCACCATAGGACCGCATATTTTAATAAAAGATAGCAAAATTCGGATTCATTGTATCGGAGAAAATCTATATTTTTACATTTTACCTCATCAATCCGGAAACGGAAGTCAGATCCGGATAATATTTAACAGCAGACTATGATATCATCAGACATCTCATTCGAATCATAGTAAACGGATATTTAGAATGCGAAAATCATTCATTTTACCTCGATATTCCTAGGACCTTTCATTTGAAATTAAGTTCTTAAAAATCGGTCCAGCTGTGCCTGAGACCAAAAAATGAGTATTAACTTTTTTCCGAAAAACATTCAACAGGCGATTATAGGACTATAGAAAGTTTTATTTATAGATACGTTTATTGAAATTTTTCTAGAGGTCTCTGAAAAAATCGAGTGCAATTATTTTTATATTTTTACACATTTTACCCCGTCACTCTAGAAGTGGGATTGGGATACATTCAATAGCAGGCAATGAGACAATAAAACCTTTCATTTGAATCTAAGTTTGTGGAAATAAGGCTAGCGATCTCTGAGATAATAGAGTGCACATTTGCGTTACATACATGAAGTTTATGAATTGATGGTTTGATGTTTCATTTTCGTGATAAAATATTACACTATTTTTTTTTAATGTGTGTGCTTCTACCACATAGCACTGCACCAACAGTTTCACGACAGAAAACGGCAGAGGGAGAACGGTTAGAGAGAGAGATTTGCTGTCTCCGTTCGACAGATTGACTTTAAAGCTAAGATGAAAATAGGCTTTCAAGTGCTCCTGTTTGCACATTTAAATTAATTGTTCTGGAATCGTTGAACTATTAAGTTATGTTTATCTATTACCACTGAAATACAATCACTCAAAAAAATGAAAAAAATCTTACTCGAACAGTTTAAGATTCAAGATTAATATTTAATTGAAATAATAGTATCACATTTTCGGATCGTATCATGGTATTTTCATTGCCAAGAACTACTTTTAGTAACACTGACACTTTTCAACATATGGTCGTCAGAATGCGAGATAACTGCATAAATGTTCACGAGCTTCTATCCAATGCCTAATCCTAATGGGTCTATGCTGACAAGTGGTCAACAGGACAGAAGGTAACAGGTAACAGAATGTAAGGGGGCGAATTTGTCTATATGTTACAGCCCAAGAAAAGATGTTAAATTAAATAAAAATTCTTCGAATAGATCTAGTAGTTCGGCTTACCATCATATGTCTGAAAAGAATTTAATACCACTTTATTGTAATGCAAAATTGATTCTGATTCACCCAGACTATTAATCAATTTGCTTATTTATTTTCACCGTTTTAAACATTTCATTTATTGTTTCAGCAAGATATACTCGTTTATCGTTTATCGTTTATCGTTTATCGTTTATCGTTTATCGTTTATCGTTTATCGTTTATCGTTTATCGTTTATCGTTTATCGTTTATCGTTTATCGTTTATCGTTTATCGTTTATCATTTATCGTTTATCGTTTATCGTTTATCGTTTATCGTTTATCGTTTATCGTTTATCGTTTATCGTTTATCGTTTATCGTTTATCGTTTATCGTTTATCGTTTATCGTTTATCGTTTATCGTTTATCGTTTATCGTTTATCGTTTATCGTTTATCGTTTATCGTTTATCGTTTATCGTTTATCGTTTATCGTTTATCGTTTATCGTTTATCGTTTATCGTTTATCGTTTATCGTTTATCGTTTATCGTTTATCGTTTATCGTTTATCGTTTATCGTTTATCGTTTATCGTTTATCGTTTATCGTTTATCGTTTATCGTTTATCGTTTATCGTTTATCGTTTATCGTTTATCGTTTATCGTTTATCGTTTATCGTTTATCGTTTATCGTTTATCGTTTATCGTTTATCGTTTATCGTTTATCGTTTATCGTTTATCGTTTATCGTTTATCGTTTATCGTTTATCGTTTATCGTTTATCGTTTATCGTTTATCGTTTATCGTTTATCGTTTATCGTTTATCGTTTATCGTTTATCGTTTATCGTTTATCGTTTATCGTTTATCGTTTATCGTTTATCGTTTATCGTTTATCGTTTATCGTTTATCGTTTATCGTTTATCGTTTATCGTTTATCGTTTATCGTTTATCGTTTATCGTTTATCGTTTATCGTTTATCGTTTATCGTTTATCGTTTATCGTTTATCGTTTATCGTTTATCGTTTATCGTTTATCGTTTATCGTTTATCGTTTATCGTTTATCGTTTATCGTTTATCGTTTATCGTTTATCGTTTATCGTTTATCGTTTATCGTTTATCGTTTATCGTTTATCGTTTATCGTTTATCGTTTATCGTTTATCGTTTATCGTTTATCGTTTATCGTTTATCGTTTATCGTTTATCGTTTATCGTTTATCGTTTATCGTTTATCGTTTATCGTTTATCGTTTATCGTTTATCGTTTATCGTTTATCGTTTATCGTTTATCGTTTATCGTTTATCGTTTATCGTTTATCGTTTATCGTTTATCGTTTATCGTTTATCGTTTATCGTTTATCGTTTATCGTTTATCGTTTATCGTTTATCGTTTATCGTTTATCGTTTATCGTTTATCGTTTATCGTTTATCGTTTATCGTTTATCGTTTATCGTTTATCGTTTATCGTTTATCGTTTATCGTTTATCGTTTATCGTTTATCGTTTATCGTTTATCGTTTATCGTTTATCGTTTATCGTTTATCGTTTATCGTTTATCGTTTATCGTTTATCGTTTATCGTTTATCGTTTATCGTTTATCGTTTATCGTTTATCGTTTATCGTTTATCGTTTATCGTTTATCGTTTATCGTTTATCGTTTATCGTTTATCGTTTATCGTTTATCGTTTATCGTTTATCGTTTATCGTTTATCGTTTATCGTTTATCGTTTATCGTTTATCGTTTATCGTTTATCGTTTATCGTTTATCGTTTATCGTTTATCGTTTATCGTTTATCGTTTATCGTTTATCGTTTATCGTTTATCGTTTATCGTTTATCGTTTATCGTTTATCGTTTATCGTTTATCGTTTATAGTCTTTCATTCATTTTTGGAACAAGAACGCAACTTGACATTTTAGGGTCCAATCGACTAGCCGAGATGATGTGGAAAAGTTCATCTGCCAATCTGACTTTCAAGAATCGATCAAACGTGAACTACAACACCGAATCCATACAGAGCGATGATTTTTTATTAAATCGTGTGGATTCGCCATTAAACAACACTCCGCTCAAAACCGGTTCCAACTTAAACACTCATCACGCAGTGTTCATAATTTCTCAATTAGTTAATCATGCCCTGAGAGCAAATTAATTAAATTAAAATAGCTTATTGCCCCGCCACAATTTCGTCCTTTTCGGTATTCATTCGGTGGCCGGGATTCATCACCGAAACTTCGAAGCTTATCTGTACACACACACACATATTAAATTATCCCGGCCAAATGGATCACATCCGACCGAATGCTGCCGGCGAGATTGGTCGTATCTATCCTGGCCGCCTGAACGACAAAGAACCCGACCCGTCAAACAGCTCAGTCCGTTTTTGTCAGGATTGCAATCGAGTCTCTTGTGCCTTTGTGCCGATTTTAGTGCGGATGAATCCGACAAAAAATAAATATTTGCACTCGGAGGATTTCTATCCCAATGAATGAAAATGCGGGAAAAAAGGTGAGGAAAAGGCGAATCATCATTCGTGCATAGTAAGGAGCACTATGACTATGACCGCCCACTGGCGCCTGCATTCATACACAGAAATATTCCACCAAAACTACCTCCTCAAATCCCGGAGGGAAGGTTCGTTTTCTGTGAAAGTCAATTTTCATCATTGCTCAAATGGAAACGAAATATAAATAAATTAAAACTTTTGCAGATGTGGACCGAAGAACTCAAGTTGAGCTCCGTACGTCGGCGAAACGAGGATAGCCCGAAGCGGGGTCGGATCTCTCTTTGCTGGCTGGAAAAGGGAATAGTTTTAATTTTGTTATCTTCGTCCAGTTCCTCGGAGTAGTAGCCAGTTATGATAGCAACACAAACTGAGGTAGCCTTCGGGCTTGACAATTGACACACCGACCGTCGGACGGACGGTAAGGGATAAACAATGAAGTTGAAAGGATATCCATAGTTGCTGACATATTTGACTTGTTCATTAAATTAGTCATGCCTGCGGAGCAAACCGAGAGCCCGGTAATAATGCAAATCAGGAAACGGTAATGTTCGAATAAAATAGTTCTTTTGAGGTGAAGGAATGATTGGATAGGATTTTAGGATTCGAAATTCACCACTTCAAAAAGTACCTTTGATTAGTTCACTTTGAACGATAAATTTTCCTTGAAGCCTTGTTTCAGCATAATTAACAATTCAACCCCAGTTTTCATTGAAGTGCCGGAGCATCCAAATATCAAATACCTATGAATTTTGCCCAATATAGCTCGCATTTTAATATCCAACAATCGCTTTATTTCACCACTGGGACGCTACCAGGTCTGAAAACCAAACGGCCGCTCTGTTTTTAATTTAAAAAGTTCATTTTATTAAAATTCCTAATCGTTGTCACCGAAGAACGCCTTTTTTTATTTCCATTTGGCCTCCGCGTGAACCGGAAATACTATGAATACTGCCGCGTTGCCGGTCGGTCGGTCGGTCGGGGGAGGTTCGACATAACCGCTCTGGAAATGAAAGGATATCGGTGTGCCTCAGCAACCATCAACTCAACAAACGCCAGCCAATTCAAATGGAAAGTGTCCTCGGGATTCAATTGTTTTTTTTTTTGTTTTCGGTGTATTGTCGCTCGCTTCTACACACGCGCCTACCTTTGACCAAAAACCGGAATAACCGGAACAACTTTTTCGAATAAAATTTTATGCGAAGGTTCTTTAATTAGACGACTGATTAAAATAAAGAGAATCATCCTTTTCCAAGTTGAAAACCGACGAAAAAAAAACACCAACATTCAACGAAATGTGATTTCAAACCAAACCCCTTTTCCAAATTGGAACTCCGTTTTTCCGCTCTGCAATCACACCCGAAAATTCAAAGTGATTAACATATGAAAACAAATGAGCTCTTGCTTGCTGTCTTTTACTTTTCGGAAAAACTCCCTCCCAGAACGAACAGAAAGGGGAAAAAATGAAGATGTTGCTGTTCAAATAAATTAGGCGCCAACATTTCGCCGGAGAAAAATAAATACCGGCTTTTTCCCTGCCTACTATCGGAAGCCAAGTGCCAGCAGCAGCATCAACGCCGAAACGCCTTTCGGAGTTCCCAGTGACAATATTTATCTTCCCAGTGTCTTAATTGCTCGAAAATTGGACGATTGACGCGTGAGGAATCGGCTCTGGCATTTTTCGGATTCCTTCCGTTGACTTTTGACTGAAAACTTTGATTGAGATTCGAGACTTGAGTCGTCGTCGTGTTTGGTTCGTCGTCGAAAGAATTACAAGCAGAAATAGTTCAAATACTTTCCAGTGGGGGTTTTCACTGGTTGACATGGCTGAAGTGACACTCGTCTTCGCCCGCGAAGGAGTAGGTCTATTGGGTCGGGGAAAGGGGAATAGGAAGGAAGAAAGTGATAGTTATTGCAGCTGTTCGTCCGTCCAAAACATTCGTCTGCAAGCGGCCTAATTTGTCAGTGTCAGGTTGGGGTGTGCGCGCCTTCCGAGAGTCTGTTTTGTGGTATTTTAGAATCTGAACTAAAACCGAATTTAGGTTTGGGGTGTCGTCGGCTGGATTGAGGTGACAAGATGAATTGAGTCGGTGACAGTTCGGTGTTTAAACAGAGCTCCGATATTGACTTGGAACGAGTGTTAAAATAATGGAAATTTGACTAGGTAATTGACAAGTGTGAAGCGAGATAAAGTGGTAATGAACTGTAATTCATAACTGTATAGTTATTGTTAGTTTTAGTGACGAGAATTCCAGTATTCTATGCTGACTTTTGGTTGGATTGATTAATGTATGTTGCTCTTTACAGATGAATATGTGGTAACCAAATTAACTTAGGCAGAGAAAAATTCGTTTAATTACAATCATGGTAATTAGAAGCTTTGAATAAGCAAAGTTTGTGTACAATTGCAAATTTTATGTGTTAGAACGATATTTAAATAATATTCGCGAATTATAACACTAGAAATATGTACTGATAATGACCTCCAATCCAATATATGTTTCAAAAAGATCAATTCAACTATGATTCGCAAAGAACGGTCAGGGTAAAGCTAAATTAATTTTTTTTGGGTGCTCTTCTTATAGTTTTACAAGGCTTCTTGTGGTGAATTTTTTTTTTTGTGTCAGCCGTTAACAATTTCACGTGGTCAGGTCTAAAACTTGAGAAATCGTTCATTTTGATAAAACTGCCATGTGTAGTGTCCTCAATTATTTGCGAAAGCGGAAACCTACTGTTTGAAAGAGGAACTCACTGTATTACACCGAAAGAAAACGTCTCCCGGATTTTCAATGAAATGTCAATAAATAACTGAAGATTCCAACGATTTAATGAGAAAACAACCCATATAATCAATATTCAGTGCGTTTTATTCTTTTTCCATGTGATTTTCATCCATTTAAATGTCCCCTGGTAGTGGACGCACCTAACCTCACTTGATTTAAACTGATAATATTAATACTAACAAAAAATAAGAAAATTGAGTTTACCATCAATTTATTCTAGGATGTGCAATTAACTATTAACTAGTGTGGAACTAAATTTCCTTCTAGAGATGCACGTTAAATATCTAAAATTAGATAATAAAATACTGTTGACACTTAACTAGCATAGATATAAAGGAAGCTTACTAGTACCTTTTTGGCAACACTGTTTTTGACAGATCACGCGTAAATCGTGTCTTGTGTCGTTGTCAAACTTGTTCAATTTGGTCTATAATTTTATCATGAATCGTCGTTTGGTCTATAATTTAATAATGGGCTTTGGCAATGTTGGAGCAAGACCCACTTTTTTATCGAAAAATTGTGTTCAGTGGCAAAGCTCATTTCTGGTTGAATGGATAGGGAGTTGGAGTTGAAAGCTGCATGTTACGATATGTCGTCGCATGCAAAGTGTCATAACCGAACAACAAGGTTTGCTTCAGTTCGTGCTCGCATCTTATCCGACACAGTCGAAAATTTCTTACGGTCGAGACGACAGAAACAAAGACAATACAATGTAGTGAACAATAGAGTGTACAAAATGGGCAAATACGATTTAACAAAACCTGAAAGTTGGTCTACAAGACCAAATTCAATTTTTATTGATTTCAATCGCTGCAAAGTTAGACAAGCAGCAACCGAATTTGATATCTTGCTTAAGGAACGAATGCATCTAAATGTTAACGATGTAAGTGAGATTCAATTCAACAAGGCGTCTAACTGTGTATACATTATGTTCAAACGTGAAAGAGATGCAATTGCATTTGCTTCGGTTAATAACGGGGTGCACAGTGTTGATCATGGCAATGTTAAAATCCCTGTGTACATGGTGGACAATGCCATAGAAGTACGGTGAAGTTCTTTCCATTGAAAGGGAAGTATAGCGGATTTTTTTTCCGAGTATCCGAAATGGCGTGCGAGTAGCGTAAAGCAATTTCATCTTACATCATTAATGATCAAGACGGGATACATCCGTCTAAACCCCTGATTACGTATGAACAACCTGCACACTACGGCAAACCTTGCCCTGAAACTGCGAAAAGGACATCTTCAAACCAAAACAAGGACATCCGCTCAACAACGGAAACTATTGACTGCAGTGATCCTGTTTCAAAAACACTCACCATCAAACCAACTATCAACTGCAATCGTTGTACAAAAGGCATCTACAGCAACTAGCAATGAACCGAAGACTGCGATCAACAATGAAAACAAGAAAACGGAAACCATGCACTCCCAACTCCAACGATGTAGCAATGGATGATATGAGCCACGGACAAAGTGACCTCCAATCTTCGCTAGAAGAGATCAAACAATAAAAAAAAATAATATTATCTAACAAAAACATAAGTCAATCGGCCACGTTGGATTTATATATACGCATATTGGCCTGAATAAAAAATTTTATAAAAAAAACAAGGTTTGCATGAGCAATTTCACCGCAAGAGACAAATTTTATTTGAAATTTTATTTTTATATTTTGCTTTTCTCTATAGAAAGGTATTAAAATTGCTGGAAAAAACGACTTTTGAACGGAGCCTCGGAGACCCATAGTGTTATATACCATTCGACTAAGTTCGACGAGATCGGAAAATGTGTGTGTGTGTACCTTCTCACGATTTTTTAACGCGCAATTTTCTCGATTGGGCACTGTAAAAAATATATACTTTGAAAAAAATTTTTGAGTTTTTTTCTCAATAATTACAAAAAAATTATCAAAAAAAATCGGAAGCCTAATTTTTTTAATATAGTTCTTTGGTTCATTTTGAAATTATTGAAGAAGAAATCAAATTATATTTTCAGTGTATAGTTTTTAACGGTTTCCGAGTTACAACGATTTGAAAAGGGCATTTTTTGTGAAATGCAAAAATACATACTCCCTTTTTAAAAAATCAGTCGTGAGTCGGATTAACCTCTCAATCGGTTCAAAACTTATGGTTTGCCATACTGAAGCCATATGCAAAGTTTCATCCGAATCAGAGAAGGTCGATTCTGATTTTGTCACTTTTTCGTCTATTCATTTCTGGAATTGATCATAAGCGTTATTTAAGACCAAACGAAACAATTTGCATCATCAATTTGCCCATTTCACTCTAGCTTTACTTTTAAGAAGGGACTAAGCAAAAATCCCTTGAAAATTTTCAATAATATATGTTTCAGAAACGGTGGGTCCGATCGATTTGGTGTCTTCTTCAATGTTTTTAGTAATTATAAGGACTGTGTAAAACAAATTTCCTCTGCTGAACAAAAATTTTTGTTAAATTTTGATTTTAAAAAGAACACTTGAAATTCAAGTATCTCAAATAATGTAATTTAATATAAGTTCAAAGTAAAATACTGTCAAATTTCTATAATGGAGAAATAACATTTGAAAAAGCGACATATTTTCAGAATAATGTAAGTTTTTGAAAATCATGACAAACATTTTTTCCTACATTTATTTTATAAAAGTACGCTAAATTACCTTTGATCCTTTTAAGACTTAGTTCTGACTCCAACTACGTCCATTAGTTCAGCCAATTACAAAATTTGAATAGAAATTTCAAACAAACTCGAAATAGTTTATGAAAGTATCAACAAAATGTATAAAAATAACAGTTTATTTTAAAATTTATAGCAGTTAATCGTTTAGTTCAAATAGTATTTTTGAGTCGATTAAATAATAAATGACGAAATACTTAATATGATATTTAAAAAATACATTTGTACATTAATATTTAAAAATTAGGCGGTAACAGAGCATTCCTTAAAACCACTTTTGAGAATCACGTTGCGCGATGAACACGAAAACTCGGCGTAGAATTATCTGAAATCAAGAATGTTCTTAAATTTACCTCAAGTTCGAATTCTCCCCCCTCCGCCGTTCATGAAGTTATTATTCTGATTTTTTAACAGTTCTTGGCATATTTAAGCAATAAACGCGATCTTACGCTAATTTTTCCGCCAGTTTCGAGGTGAAAAACTACCATAATATGAAAATGGAAAACTTTCAAAAACGTAGGGGGGAAGCATTTTATACCAAAAAAGTATGTTCCAAGTTTGAAAACAATCGGTTCTGTAGATTTTGTAGAATCGTGTGCACGGACTTCGAAACTATCATAGTTTCGGAGATAAAAGAGACGTAATATTTTGAAAGTTTTGTTCCGATTGATTTGAAATTTTGACACAATATTTTTGAAATGTTGAACTACAATAAAATGTTAAAAAAAAACGATTTTTCGAAGCTGTTTATCCCTTAACATACCCCCCCCCTTGTTTTGAAAATTTGTAACTTTTTCAAATATTATTTCTTCATTCTAGAAATTAAACGTTATTTCACTTTAGACCTCAGCTACAATATATAAAAAAATCAAAATCCCTTTTTTGAGGTATTTGAATTTTAGGAGTTCTTTTTAAAATAAAAATCAAACCAAATCAATCTGACTCATCGTTTCTGGAACATATATTATTGGACATTTTTAAGGGATTTTTGCTTAGTTCCTTCTCAAAAGTAAGGGTAAGTAAAAATCATTAGAACTGCATATGCAAATTTTGAGTCAAATAAAAAAAATACAAGAAAAATCGACCTTCGATTTCGTATGCAATTGCTCACTTGCTGCGTTTGGACAGAGCATTGCAAATAAAGCGGACGCAACATGATGATCGCGATAGAGTAACAAATTTTCCGAAATACTGCCATTTAAAAAAGTTTAGAAAATACTTTTGAAGTTTTCTGTTGCATAGTATTGAATTTAAGTTAGTGAATTGTGAATCTATTCAATCATATGTGAGAAAGTGAAGTGAGCTTCATTTTATCATATTTGAGTAATTGTATTGTAATTACTTCTGGAACCGAAAGCTGGGTATCGGTATAAAGACATACAGTTTATTCAACCATACACTAATATGACCTGCAAATTTGTTGACGATTCCCTAAGACGATTTTGATTTTGGAAAAATTCGCATAAGACATTTGGTTCAAAAGTCGGTTTTCACAGTGATTGTATAGCGCAGCCTCTGTAAATTTTAAACAAAATACAACATTGATTCGGGGTGGCATTTCTTCGCATTCTCGCATAACAGAGAACAAGATTGCTGCAAAATTCTTTTCAAACTACACAGAAATGAGCTATCATATTATACATAAATCTGCGAAAAAGAGAGCTTAATGGTTAATTAAAGTTCAAAATGGACTACATAATTATTAAGATAATCAAAACATGAACATAAACAACTGTAATAAGTATTGGTGCCGATAAATAATAAAGTTGGTTTGCAAAACGGCAACTGACTATTTATTTTTCGTAAACTACATCATCGGTATTGTACTTTCTAACTTGAGTACAGTACGCTTTAGAAAACCGCACCAAATTTATAAAAAAAAATTTGTATTTTTATAAACCAGTAATTTTTCGTCAATTTAGTTGTTTTTAAATATCTCGAAAACAACTGCTCGCATCGTCTTAATGTCAAAGAATAATTAAAGGCTTACAAAACTAATAAATTGGGCGATGAAGAACTTAGACTAATTTACAAAAAAGCTGTATTCTCATGAAATGTTATTATATCTTTTTTTGTCGTGAAGACGACTTACTCTATTATGGGGCGCCTTTTCAAAATTTACCCTCTGAGAGAGTGATAAGTTTTTGATCGTGAATATCTCTTGTTGTTTCTAACAAATCAACATAATTTTTGCTACATGCCATCGGAAATATGATCACAATGTTATGATAAAATGTTCAGTTGTGTGACATAATCTCAAATAATTCAAAATCAAACTTTTCTGAAATGTTTGGTATAAACGAGTATCAAAGATACGCCTTAGCCTTTCTCGTATTTTTAAAGCTCATAGCTCAGTGATCTGTGAAAAGATTTATATAATCTAACTACCAATAGAATCGAAATTTTTCAACTTAAACGTGAATAGCAACAGCATTGAAGTATTTCAATAGTACACTATAGAAAGCCCCATCTCATTTGACCCATGTCAACAGCAGCCAATCAGAACGCGTTCTGAAGAAGAGAATAAAATATCTGCTGCTGTACAACAAATCGTTCGAGAAAAATGTTCCGAACAGTGTTTAATATCGTAGTGAGTTCTACAATTTGGTCCTTCTGAAAGGCAGAAATGAATCCCGTACAGCATCCTGATAGTTTCTTTCAATGAAATGCAAATCCAAAATGAAATAATCAACATTAAAATTCTGTATGCGGCTATTTTTATAGCCGTTAAGATGTTAAAAGAAAGCTCTTAACAAAAATTGGATCACTTTGGATTCTATTGCCACTGCGAGTAGATATATTGTGTGTCGTTTGCAAAGCTAGTTTCACTTCCGACAAGAGCGATTACGTCACAGCTGCCAGTTGTTTGCATTGGTGAAAAAACAACTAACGGTGGGGACCATAAGTGAAGCCTTCTTTGTTTTTGTAAAAAAATGTGAAAAAGAGGAATGCTTGCATAATTCATACAATTGATCAACTAATTGATATTCGGAAGTGTTAAGGAACATGTCATTTTTTTCGTATGTACCAAAATAAATGTGCATTTTTAAAATAATCTGCCCTTTGTCGACAGCAGTCCTACGTCAATCTCGCGGTTATGTTCCTAACATTACCTACTACAAATTTTTTCGCATACATTTGATTAGGTAGGCACAGATACGGATGAGAAATGTTGTTATTTTAGCAGGAATGTAAAAAGTGTCGCATTTTTGTATTTTTTACATTAACTTCCTGTTTATATACCAACAAGTGGTTTCGTGTTTTTCCTTACGGTTTACAACTTTCTCTGTTCGCTTTTTTGCACCTCCCCGCTTCCAATATTTTTGGAACTTGCACTCCTTATAGCAGGCCCTGATGGGACCTGCAGATTATTCATTTGAATTTAATGTCGTTTTCGCTTGATGCCAAACCTAACCCTAATTGCTGTCAAACCGTTTATTTGATGCTAGTTTCGAACCCAGTTTTAACGTTGTTGAACTGAAAATCGAGTCAGTTTCGAACCTGGTTTTAATATTAGGTTTGCTCAAACCCCCGTTGCTAAGTGCGAAATCAACTAAGTTTCGTGAAAAGTGTTTGTTTGATGGAACTACCCTGGGTCAGTTTCAGTTTTCTCAAGGGAAAACGACATAACTATCTGAAAATCAATATACTCATACTGCTTGTCGCTCTACTAGAAGAATTGGTTACCTGTGCAGTCCTATACCAATTTCGCTGTTTTGTTTCTAACTTTGTTATTCCAAATTGTAGAATTGTGCTGAACTTTTCAAAAATTTGTTTACACATTGAAGTCTTTTTTATGTGGGTGATAAGTACCGCATGAAAAAATCGCGTATAAAACCGAATAACTTTTAAAATTCGCATAAAAAGAACCACTTTAAAAGAGACTTTTAATATGACTACTTGAGCTTGCTTTAGCTTGAGCGACCACCCCTGGTTGCTACTCCGTTACTGATCGGGATTAGCTGAAATTGTACAGGGAATTTCTAGATGATCCGACCTGGGACTGGTAAATCATCCTTCAATGTACATCTTCTGGTAACCCCAAAATTCATTGATCAGTACCGGCGCCGGCCAGGCCCGAACGTAGATCGTCTAAGGAATGGGAAGGAATGTTAGTCCAACACTTGTTGTTACTAGAGGCCGTATATACTACTGCGCACTCCACAAGTGTCACGGGAGAAGGATATTTGTTAGTAAAAATTTCAGTATTGGTGTTATTCGCGCGCGACTCAGTATGTTCCGGTTTCAAGATGCTCGAACTGACTTCCCGAGTGAACGTTTCAACAATATCCTATATTAAAGTCCCGGGAAGTCTTGATTCACAGCTCTTATTCGATAAAACTGAAGAAAAAAAGAATGAAACTACGTGATACAAAATAAACGAGTGAAAAGGATTTAGACAAAATAGTTGATTCATTGCATATTCTAAACAGTTTTTATAAAATCATTTTAAATCATCAAATAAAGATCAACAGATTTCACGCGAGTGTTGATTCTTTATTATTTCCGCTTTAATATTTTAATTATTCATTAAAATTATTAATTGGTTATATTGGTTGATCTGGGCAGCCGGCTACCGAGAAAAACATTAATTTATTGTTTTAAATATGTTATTAATATCAAGTATTTTTTACTATGTATTCAATATACAGATATATGTTATCTCTATTATTAACTTTTTAATATCAATGGATTTGCGCATGCTAGACGGAAATTGATAGGTTGAATGAAGAGATAATTGAAACAAAGTAATCAGAAGTGAACCGTTAAAAATATCTGATAACTGAAAGGAAAATGAAACTCCTGCAATTGTCGCCTTTTACGACTTGGAATGGATCTATTATTGATTCCCACTTAAAAAGAGACTACTGACTACTACATATTTATAAATGTTATAACGGAATACTCAGCTTACAACTTTTTTGATTTTTTTTATGTCGTCGGAAACATTTCCGAGGTAGGAAAAATAGAAATAAAAACGTAAACAACAAATGAGCATGCTAAAGTCGTTAATGGATGCAGCTCAGTGCAATTACCAAGATATTCAAGATCATTTATATGGTTGCTTGTACACTTTCCAACTATCATATCATCACCCAGATCACTCCTGTTCATAGTCCCGAAAGGGCTCTCTGGCGATGACAAGCTCAAAATTCCGGACACGGAAAACCGTTACCGAAAAGACACTGACTGCTGGTGATGATGATGACGATGATTTATCACTGTCAAAGCATTTTCGACTGATTTTATCTCTGCCAGAACCACCAAAAACACTCTTCCGTTGATGGAAGGATTTGAATACAAATTCCACCCTCCCACTCCGAGTGCGTGTGGATGCCAAAGCACACCCTCGCTACCAATGCCCACCCGGTGAGTCTTTGTCTAAATCTAGAACTGCTCATCTGACTCATTGACTTCCCCAGAAACCGATGCTCCAGCCAGACAAGGGGCTCATGAAATTATCGGTTTGGAGTGTAAGGTCATTGCATTCATCGACTTATAAGTTGAATGAGAATTTGGAAACTTTTTCATTGTTATTCGGTGTAATTTGAGGAACCCCTCGCTGCTCGAACCATCGTCACCGCAACGACCCCCGAGAGATGATGATGCATTATTATTAAGTTTTCTGTTTGATTGGAAAGCTATCCATTCTTTGGACAAAAAGCCCTTTTCACTGGTCGCTGAAAAAACCAGAACCTGTTTGTGTGCCCAACCAGTGGGTGATTTATTTCAGCACGTTCATTGTTGTTAGCCAAATAAAGACAGTAGAGTAGATACTGACAGATAAAAGTCGACACATGTTTCAAAGTGTTCTTGAGCCCACTCGGGTTTTTCCTGGAGGGGAAATTACCGGCGGACATGGGGCGAAAATCGCTGTGTCATATGAGTAACTCCGAAGTAAACGTCGAATCGAACCGAACCGACGGAGGAGGTGGGATAATCCAATTCTTTTCGCCAGTTCATTCCGGTTGTTTATCTCATTTCCGGTACAGGACTTGTGACTCCTTGCACGGCTGGTCGAACGGCACTGGACAAATGACTTTCTCGGTCCGCCGAACAAATAGCGTTGGCCATTTCCTGCATCTCGGAGCTGGACCCGGCTTCCAGGAGCTCGACCCGGGAGTTCGTTGGCAGATTCAATTCAATTCAATGACTTAAATAGATTAGAATCTAACGTACGTGGATGGAGAAGCATTTATCCTGGGCTGACAAAAAAGGCGAAAGCCAGAAACAACAAAAATTGAGCACCGAAAATTTATCTAGTTTCGTTCATCCGATCTCCGTTGGAATCCAGGATACGACATATGTGGCGGTCTGGCAGCGGTGGCTTCGGAAAGCGCAAGTCATGGGGATTTTGTGAATACACCTTTTAGCGGGCACGGAGCGGGACAAGTGGAATCGCTGTCGAAAGATTTATTGCTTCGAAGTTATTCATGTTCAATGAATGATAACAAAGGGTGGCGCCAATTTTCTCGGTCAATTCTTTCTGTTTGGTCAATTTGCCCCCGGGACGATTCAAACGTTCCAATGTTCGACCATTATTGATGAACCTTAATTGGAAAACTTTCCCTGAAAAAAAGAAGAAAACGGTTATGAATTGTGTATGACATTGTATGGACTACTAGTTTGGCAAGTTTAGTTGAAATTCTTTAGTAAACATGTTAACTGAAAAACCTAATTTTTTGATTACCAAGTCGTCTATTGATTCACAATTGACTTAACAATTTAAAGAAAACAGCTTTAATAATATTGGGGAGATCGGGGCTAAATTGAACACATTTTGCAAATCGAAAAAACCATCCATTACAACTAGGTTATTATCTACACACTTAGTTTTCTTTACCGACTTCAGCAATATTTTACCGACTTTTACACAGCTGAACGTACGGTAATCTGTTCAGTAATTTATTAATTGACGAACGTTCAGTAAAACTGAAGTTTGTTCCAATTGTCATTTTTAACTGTACTGCTCAGCAAATGTTGATGAGGATTCAGTAAATATTGCTGTTTAGTCGGCATTTGTTTTACGTTGAAAAGTTACCGAACCAGCGGTTAAACCAACTGATTGAATCAATAATTTTTACAGTTCAGTGCAGCAGAAAATTAATTTTGAATGATTAAATTATTTCATTTGAAATTTCGGAAAAAAATATCTTGAACACCTGATAACTCTACGTCCGTTTTATTTTTGATTTAAAAAATATTAATTTTCTTTTATCCCATAGCTTCGGCGAAAGTTTTCACCCGTTGTAGTAAGAGTTCCAATACCATATAAAGTGTTCATAATGAACAAATAAAACAGTTTATCTGCAGAATAGCTTTTACAGTTGAATACTTCAAAACACTGGCACAGCAATCCGAAGCAGTACAGAATATCTCCCTATACTGGAATTTTAAGGTCGCGCCAAATAATAGCTCCTCCTTCAGCTTTGTAAAGTAGTATCGGGATATAGGAATTAACCTCAGAAAACGGGTCATCAACCTGGAATAACACATATAAATTTACAGATATAACAGCGTTATTAATTAATACTAATATTATATATTTGTGATGGTATTAACAAGACGGAATTTAAAAAACGATACATCCAAAGATTGGATTTTGTTCAATGTATATTCCATTTTACTCACTTCGATCACAGTATACAAAAACCAATATGGCGTGCTATGTGCTTGCGTTTTACAAATTGATTCGGTACTCTTTACCGAACAATTCGCTAGAAATCGATAAATTACTGATCGATCAGCACGATTTCTATTAAATTTACCGAATAATTTCAATGTGAACCGAACTGTCGGTAGATAATTGCCAAATTTTCAGTACATGTTTTTGAAGAGCTGAATTTCGGTAACAAAATATGCTGAATACGTCAATTTTTATAAGAACAGCAGACTAATCGGTAATTTTGATAAAAATAACGAATTTTTCAGTGAAAATATTACCGAAGTGAAAATCCGAAAATAAGTGTGTATACCGTTGTGCAGTTTTCACCTTTAGCTACAATTCCCAATTCGTGATTTGCAAAAATATGCATTGGTTTTCGTACTATGTAGCGTTGAAGTGACCAACCCAAAACCCAATATTTCGGAAACCGCAGGGTTTAGCAAAACTTCCTAAGCGGCTATTTGATTGCTTTGCTTGAAATTTTAGTAAATACAGTTTTGATAAATATTAAAAAATAGAATAGAAATATAGATATCAAGGTACATTCATTCGACACATACAATGAGTCTTGAAGTTCTGGCGGGAGTTCTTCCACACGGAACGACCGAAATTAGCTCTGCGCCTAATTCGTATTACTGTTTTTGAATTATTTGATTTCAACAACAAAATTTCCAAAATAACTATTAAATTAGTTAAAATTGAGAATTTACTTTGCTGAAAAAACTCTTAGTTTTAGAGAATGTGTTTAGTTGGTGAATATCCTGGACACAAACCAGCAATATTTCAATCCAACACGAAATTCTCATTGACAACTAATTTTGTTATTAAAATCTGAAAATTTGTTTCTATTTGTCTATCACCATCATTACTGAAGGACAGCACAAAAAAACCAAAACTGAAATGGGTATTATTAACAAGTTTATTAGCCAAAAACTCATGAGAAGTGTCAAAGCAAAACAATCCATTAAAAAGCTAAAAAGGACAGTCTTATTGAAACTGCTTGAACATTGTTTTGATGTTTTTCGCATGTGTTCGATATATCTTTATTTAAATTTCTAAACCGATATGTAAAAATGTCGTAAACTGTTAGTGGAAATCGTATTCATTCAGAATTTGTGCGCACTTGAAGCGATTGTGCGTAATAATGTTTTTACGCGGAACAGTGAAGTGAATTTCGAATGTTTCACTCTAATTGTGATGAAGTTTTTTTGTATCTTCAAACCTTCCGAGCTGCGCCGTCCGGTGTACTATTTGTATTCGGTTTTTGTTTTCCGAGTGCTCAAAGTTTTCAGTGAGAATGAAGAAACAGTGATTTAGAAGAAAAAAAATTCAAAAAGATGTTTACGTTTCGTTTATGTCTTTTTCTCCAACACAACATCGTATTTATACCTGCCAATATAGAAAAGACAACCGCGTCTTAATTTTTTTCGGCAGTAGTGTGCCATCTAGTGGCTAGTAGTCATTAAGGTGTTACCGTTTCGGTGACAGGGCGCCATATAGCTGCAGATTGCAGAAGCCAATTCAACCATTCATATTAGTTGAAAACAACATTATATTTCTTTAATTCAACTAAAAAATTAGTTGACTGGATATGAAGTGTGCCTTAGCTAAGAAATGACAGTACGTTTAATTTGTGAATTCAACTAAAAAAATAGTCATTTCAACAAATATTTTATTATTATTAAGGGAATGAGAATAAAAAATCTAAATCAGCAAAAGTAAGATTTTTTTAGTTGTCTCAAAAAATAACTAACTAAAATCAGCAAATCAACTAAATTTTTCGCGAAAATGCTGATTTCGGTCGTTCCGTGCATTGAAAGATCGCTTTTGGGAGCTTTCATCACGACTGCTAATAAGATGTGAGGTACTGAATCCCCTGGTTATTAATAACTTCGAAAGGCTGGTCGAGCTTCAATCTCAAACAAGACAGTATATTTTAACCATATGTCCCAGGAAACAAACCCTTCAAGATATATTCCTATCCGTGTCAGCCTCCTAAATGTCCCTGACTCAACTTTATTTTTCGACATATCCATGCAACGCGAAGTGCGGGGAATCCCGGATCACCTACGCTCTATGGAAATCCAAAAAATATTTTCAAGTAAGTTCAGGCATATTGACTCTAAGAAAATGTTTTACAACAAACATAATTTATAATTTATAGAAGTTAATCGTTTGGTTCAAATAATATTTCCGAGTAGATTTCATAATTAATGGCGAATTACCTAAGATGATATTTAACTAATAAGAGGAATATGTTTTAATAAATTTAAATCGTTGTGACTATTTTAGGATTATATTAGGATAAGAGTTTTATTTAAAAGTGATGCTACGGCGAAGAAAAACTTATGTAAACTGCCTTAAGAAATAAACGTATTTATGAAAAAAAAAAAAAGATATCAAGGTGAATTGAACAGGCGAATTGACTCAGCGCTATCCAGCTAACTGACGTCTGTCTGTCTCATGAAAGCGCGTTTACAAAGTTAATCCATTTAAATTCATTCGTATTTTAAAAACTCGTAGCACATCATTTGAAGCCATCTAGGATTTCACAATTTTAGTTAGGAATAATTTCAATAACTTACTTTTAAACCCGTCTCAAAAATACAAATTCAATAGCAATTTGAAAGGAATATCAATAAATCGAGAGCCTCCATCTTGAATTTTAAGAATTCTACAACTCTAAGTTACCTTGTTCAGAACATTCTGTCATTTGAGTGCGATTTGTTTTGTTTACAGTAAGTTGAAAACTTTTCATGCAATGATTTATTACAATTTTCGTCGTGGAATATCAAGAGTGCTTCAATCAACTTAGTTCGACTTTTAGGAGTGTAGCGCAATTTAATGCGACTGTAAAAAATAGTATAACGAATTCAGTCATGGTCCTAGTTCATTACCCGAAGAATTCAAAGAAAGTCGTCCACAATCAGTTGTTTTGCCAGAAAACATCAATGTGAAAAGCTGTCCTGACTCCTGTCGATTGGTGCAAAGAAATGCCGGAAAAATTCAATCGTGGTGCTTCAAATTTGGTGTATAACATCTACACAGGTGATAAAACATGGATTTACTCACATGAGCCCGAAACTAGACAGCAGTTAACTGTATGGGTGTTCCAAGAAGAACCAAATCCAACAAAAGTTGTACGCACTCGAAGCACGTCAAAGAAAATGATATCTCGATTTTTTAGGTATAAATGGACTTATCGCTACCGTTGCGTTAGTGTATTGTAAGGCCGTCAATTCTGATTGGTATACCACCAGAAGTTTTTCATGAAATGAGGAAATGAAACGCAAGACGCAAAATAGTTCTTCATCACGATAATGTCAGCTCTCCCATATCGGTTCATACAACCGAATATTGGAGCACCCAAATTGATGATCAGCCCGCCGTATAGCCCTGACTTGGTACCTAACGACTTCTATTTGATCCCTTCCGTGAAGAATAAACTGCGTGGAGAGCTACTCAATACTTCTGAAGAAGCTGTTGAAGCGATCAAAAAACATGTTTTGGGGGTATTTCAAGAAGGGTGGGAAAAATGTCATAGAAATTGGTTCAAGCATATGCAAAAGCGTATTGATCATCTAGGGGAATATTTTGCTGCCAACTGCACTCAATCGCCGGAAATATTCTGTATTTCTATGTGTCGGTTTAGCACGATACGGTATGTGCGACGATTCGTTCAATTCACTCGGTTGAAATTTTCGCGCCATAAAGTGTATTCGCACTATGACGGGATGGCGAGAAATATCGGTGGCCCCTTAATGTGTCCCGGATAGTCTCGGCATATTGCGAATAGGCTTTTATTTTGGCACTGAATTTCACCTTAATGTTCGCTCATACCAAACTGTTTAGAAAACTTAAAATATGAGTTATTTGTTATTATCCGATACTACTCAAAATTTTATAATACATTACTGATCACATTTTCGTTGGAAGCGTCATTCCAAGACAATTTTACCATTGAACAGTACACATTAATAAAACGAGCTGATATTGTTCAGCTTTACGCAGAGAACAAGGCCATCTTTTTGCGAACAATCATCATGTCAGACGAGCCACATTTCACGTTAAATGGATGGAAATGGAAGCAAAATTCTCGGTTCTATGTCACTGAAACCACTCAATTAATTGAGGAACAACCTCAATACGAACAAAAAGTTACAGTTTGGTGTGGTTATCGAGCCATGATAAATGATTTTGTGATGTCCATTGTTCGTGAAAATGGTTTGACTGGCTACTGGTTTCAACAGGACGGTGCAACATGCCATACAGTTCGACTAATAATCGATTTGTTTCGACCATTGTTCCCCGGTCGAATTATATCGGAAAACGGTGATTTTGACTGGCCACCGAGATTACCCGATTTGACACCACCAGACTTTTTTGTGAGATTATTTGATATCCAAGTTATACGATGATAAAGTCTAGTCAAAGACAACATACGACGTGAAATCGCTACCTTATCGACTGATACATTGGCTAAAACGATGAAAAACACCGGACACGTTTTATGCTCAAAGCCAAAGGTGGTCATTTACGCGATATGATTTTCTAAAAATAGCTGTAACATATCTCCTTTAACCAAAATAAATTTTAATCGAAATGCAAAAAATAAAAAATAATTTCTTTCACAAACATTTTTTCAAAAAATAAATGCTTCCACTTTAAATACAAACTGATACAGGCCCAATTCAAAAGAATTTCCAAAATTTTCTGCACCTTTGATTGAAACAGTTTTGAGCACAAACTATACTAAAATAGTTACTCCAACTCCATCATTTTCTATGACGGTTTTAAATTTTGAAAACTTATCACCTCGTAATGTTAGAACCGGAAGTCGGACTTGAATAACACTATCAGACCTGCTGATTTGTGTTTGATTTTATGAAAATCTTATATCTGATCTGATAGAGAAATTTATTAACCAATTTAAAGAATTCGCTACTCATCATATTTGAACTCTGGAAAAAGTACTCTGGAAATTGACATTTTTACTCTAAAGACCCTATCTCTAAGTTGTATCTAAACAAATATCTACTGTAGCTCCGGAATCGGAAGTCGGATCCAAAAAACCAACGTTGTGTCTGTGTAAGAGTGTGAAGTTTACTGCAGCAGAGTAGTCGGAAGTTTGTGTCACATTGGGTTTCCATTGAATAGAATAAGGTTTTATTGCACTGATCACACATGGATAAAAATTTATTGTCGATACCATGATTAGGCAATCATGAAAATCATGAAACATCCCTGGTAACCAGTAAGCACTAATAATAGCATTAAAATAGCCTTTTATGAGCACCAAAAATGCTTATAGCTCTATGCAATCTGAAGGCTCATCTGTTGTAAATCAATCAGAATTCAGCTTTCAGAATGCGCATCAGCCATAAATAAGCATTATCTATGAATTGCCTTATATTTTGTTAAAGTCGGCCTTAAATCGAGTCTCAAGTGCGATTGAAATGCCAATTAGCGATTATTTGCTGTCATAATACGGCATTAGTATGTGCTTATTGGTTACCGGGGGTGTCTTCTCATGAGATTATACCTATTATTAATGATATTACGAGCAAAATAATTTTAAAATCTCGAAAGTTTTTATGGAAAATGAGTTATAGCTCATAATATGAATAATTTCGCTCATAAAATCATCAGTAAAAGGCATGCTTTCATGAGAAGACATTTTTCATGATTTTCATGATATCCTATATATGCTGAAATTCATTGAAAGAGTTCTTGAAAACTCACGATTATCTTCTTTGAATCTAAACATTTTATTATTGTAGAATATTGGATGGTTTAAAAAAATTGATAAATTCAAATTTCCTACA
This sequence comes from Malaya genurostris, assembly GCF_030247185.1. Taxonomy (NCBI): domain Eukaryota; kingdom Metazoa; phylum Arthropoda; class Insecta; order Diptera; family Culicidae; genus Malaya; species Malaya genurostris. The sequence goes on from NC_080570.1 coordinate 133,185,791, forward strand.
TAACGGATTCGATTCCCGGCTCTGCGGTAATGCTAATTACAGAATTTCTCCAACATTTCCGAAGAATGTATTACTATTCCTTGATTTTTCAAATATTTTCACAAAAGTTGAGCACCACTTCATCACTTTTTAATGTGAAAACGATAAGTTTAATTCTAATTCTGCACAGAACTTTGAAAGCTTTTTAATTTGATTGTAGTATTGTTTATAGGCGATATTTTACCACATTAGAAAAAAATTACAATTTAAATATAGAAAAGTTCCCACCTCTAAGTGGGCATCATGTTCAATTATTTCAGATATTAGTGCATGCTAAATGCAAACTATTAAAAAATATTGAAATAGTAACCTTTTCCGCCGCGAGGTGGAGTGGTCAATATTGGTGTATAATATATTTGAAAATTGCATTCGCATGTCAATTTTTCAGGCTGTTTTCCTCATTAGATGCTGATCATATTTAAAACTAGCTTTAGCAGGCTCTACATCTTAACAAAGACTAAAACACAAATCGTTGAAGGTAAAAGAAGACGCGTAAACTAAATACACGTATATTAAGGTTTTTGTGTACATTTCACGGAAAGGGCAGCTGCTGTAGTACAATTTGATATTTTAAATCACACAGAAACGTACACGACAAACCTCACTATTCTCTTAGAGAAAACTCAACCGACTTTGATATATAGGGGAAAAATCGAAATTTACAAAGGGAAAGATGAAATTGAAATGCACATTTGGTTTTGGAAACGTATCTAAATAATCGAATTGTGAATTAACCAAATCAAATTAAATAAATCATTCGATTTTCCTAAATGGCAAGAGAGATGCATTTTTGCATTAACCACGTAAATAAAAAAGCGGGTCTTCAAACTGAAAAATAGTTGAATGGAATTTCCAATGCAAGCGACAATTATCACATTCAACTTATTTTGTGCTAATTTAGCTGAACTAAATAATGTCTTGCAGTATTGACAGTTTGAGTTAAGGAAAAAACATAATACCAAAAAAATTCTCCTTGGACTCCTTGCCATTTCAAACTAACTATTATCTATGGCAAGCATAACGAAAATCCAACGTTATTGGTCGAAGTGTTCATCATTTGAAACAAAAAGGGTTTGCACTCGGCTCCAAAGCCGAGCTTCCAATTATACTCGTAAACATTTTCGACATCTCCAACCCTGCGGCATCTAACGATGCACATCGACATGATTGATACCTTCAAAAACAAACTCCTTTACTTCGATCCATATCGAACCAAAATTTTCCCTCTTCTCGGTGGCCATCATTGTAAAGAATTCGACAAACGGTAATAGTCGAGTGAGATATGAAACGTTTTTTTTTCTCTGTTTCCGTCCCAATCTACTTTTCCAAACGAAACAAAAACTGCGAAAAACTGATCTCACGAATAAAAAGATATTCCGCTCGGTACTTGGAAATGCTAGAAAAAGAAAAATATCCCCTTCGGCAAATTATAAACAACGACGTTGAGTTCGGCTACCACAGCCACCGCTGGATAGACGGGGGGACGAAAGTGCGGGTAATGGCAGTCGCTTTATTTGCTACACGTGGATAAGTTTTCGCCAAATATATTCCCTTTCCCGAGGCGGCTGCCCTTCGATGATACGATGCGGAACAAAGAAAACGATGCCATCGCTCAGCCCGCGATGGATGCTGGAGATCCTTGAGCTACAATTTTTTTTCCCCGTGAACCGAACTGCATCCATGTACCTTTCCATCAGTACACTCGCCATTGCGCCATGTGAAACGTTACGAGGAAAGCTTTCCCTGTGCATCAACCCAGGCGAATGAAAAGCATCTCCTTCTACATATAAATTAACTTCACCTCCATAAATATTGAATACTGCATCCGGTCGGTGTAACGAGTGGAAAAGTAAACAGGCAGTCGTCAGTCATCTTCAATTTCCAGCTTTTTGCCCAAAGGATGCTTAGCTGCTACTCGCAAACTGATTCGTGTTTTTTTTTTGTTGTTGCGTTCACAGCACAGCATATCACATCCGTTAAAATATCATGCTGCTCCTTCGTTGCGACAACCGCCCAAATCCCTTTCAGCGAAGCTCTTCGTTTTCATCAACATTTTCCTCTTACGGATGTTGTACTGAGACTGATGGATAGCATTGATAATTTAATATTAAAGTTGTTTGCGGTAAATCCTTGAATAAATTATGCAAATGTGTCGAACCATTCACCGGTTGGCTCTCTGTGGCTGACGTTTCAAGCGCGGAAGTCCACCGACGGGGAGAAATCTTTGGTGTCCTGAGAAGAAATCGGTGCAACCGTCAGCGAAGTCAGCCGGCGATATTAAACTCTGACGGACCGAAACGCTTATCCCACCGCTTTGGCTCAGGATCGGAAGCATCAGATGATAATCCTGCGGCAGATTAAGAGAGATTGGATGCACTTGAAGGTATCTTGAACGTAATCCAAGAGGAAATTGCCGTTCCGGTGAAACAATTGCCAAGACCGGGAATCCAACCAATTTGCGGTTCATGGTTAACGAATAATCTAGCAAAAATGCTTCTCTTACTTTTTAGTAAAAGATTTTCTGATTCCAGAACTAAATAATGCGAAAATTGTATCATATTCCTGACCTTTTCAGCTGGTCAACTGTCATCCAAGGATAGGGTTGCCATCACGGACACACCACTCGCTCGACAGAAAAACTTTGCTAGCACAGAAAATATGCATAAATTGAAGTTGAAGTTTACAGTTAGCAATATAATTACTGATTGTACTGTACTACTATATTATACTCACTTTGTTTGATGTTTATGAAACGAACAGGGAATCGAGTTACAGGACGGTTGAATATGCGAGGGAGATGCGCATTGTTTTGGCTGGATCATTTTGACGCCTGATAAAATTTCAATTACAATTACACTGTCTGATGCTCAATGAGTCAGTTAAACATTATCATCAGCATATGTCTAAAACCTTGAACGTACCCAAGTAGCACCCGTTTTTACACTTCAATGACGATCAGATGACCAAACCAAAAAAATCTGTTCTCATCCACCTAGTTGGGCCCAGATGCCGTTTTCGTATAACTAATATTTTCATAAAAAATACTTTCGAATAAAAATAAGAAAGTTTATTTAGGTATAAATTAGTAGAACCTTTTTCAATTTGTAAACAATTTTTAGAAGAGATTAGAAAGATTCCTCGGTTTATTACCGTTTATCATCGTTCTAAGTGACAGTTTGACATTTCAAACATACTTCACCATGTTGCTCCGGAAATGGCAGTTGGATCCGAACAAATGTCAAAAACTTTATATGGGAACGTAAGACTTTCCATTTCAGTTAAGGATCGTAAAAGTCGACTCAGCCGTTTCTGAGAAAATGATAATAGTACCGTTTTTGTCTTTTTGACCTCTATTTCCGGTACATCTGGAACCAAAAACTGGAAACCGATATGGCTTACTTTTTTTCTGCTTCCGAAAAAAAACATCTACATTAACTTATGGGATCATAATACCTTTCATTCGAATTTAAGTTGGTGAAAATCGGTACGACCTATCATTTGAACCAGAAATGGGTCGAGGGGCCTCAGAGAAAATCGAGTGATAATTTTTTAAATTTATTTGCACATTGTACATTGTTACTCCGGGAATGGAAGCCGAATCCGAATAAAATCCAATACCATACTATTAAACTACTAGCTCTTTCGTTTGAAGTTAAGTTTAAGGAAATCGCTTAAGCTCTGAAAAAATGGAGTACTCTCACTCTCTGGAGTATATTTTGTGAATTTTAACCTGTTGCTTCCGATACGGAGCTTCGATCTGGATAAAATTCAATAGCAGGCTATGAGCCCAATAGGCTTAACATTTCCAGTTACTTACGGAGATATAGTCGTAGAAGTGATGTAACCGACAAATAACACTTTTCTCTGTTCGTTTAATGTTCTCGGATATAGAGAAACCGATTTCAACAGTCTTAAGATCATTCGAAAGCTATCGTTAGATCATTGATCAAGTGCTAAAAGCATATGACTACCATTTCTGGTTTTGGCGATATCTATATATATAAAATAATAGCGAAAAAAGTGTGTGTTGCAAATGTTCTCTGGTATGCGTGGGTCGATCTTAACATGATTTTTTTTGTTCGACAGGTGACGTTAATGCGAAGGTTTTAGGCTATAGTACATAAAGAAAATCCTTCGGGAAAGTAGACAAAAACTAGAAAATTGGTTCGTTTAGAATTGGAAATTTTCCACTCAGTGCATGCTAGATCTCCGATGATTGTTTGGCGCGTATCGAGTTATGCAATGTTGCTGCCCGCTGGAGAGCAAAGTATGAATACTAGATTATTAATAAAACCGTTTGGCGCCAAACGTGCTGATTTGTGCAAAAATTTCACTGAGTCTACTTGATTCACGTGTTTCTTTATTTCGAATCACATGTTCAATTAAGTAACGGCGCCAAATGAACAGCATACAGGTTTCCATTTTCCGATATATAAATTTGGGTTCAATACCGTGAAGTCAAATTATAAAACGACTATAAGAAAAGAAAGTGATTAACGTTTTTTATGATTCGTTGTTTTCCTAAAATTTCAGAAATGTGTATCTTATCTTCTTGATAAATATAATTATTACTGTCACAATGCACTGAGACAACAGGATTGAGGTGTGCTGCCACTTCAAATTAAGACCGTTAACTCATACACCAGAACTGTTCGGCTCTCTACTTTTTGGAACAATTCCTATCGAATTAGAAGGAAATTTTTTCGGCTTAAATTTTTCATCAGCATTTCCCATGCTATACCTTTGAAGGATTTATTGGACGAGATTTTGTGTAAATTTTTCTCGAAACGACCTCCAAATTTCGTCGATTGCTTCAAATTGCAAAATCAATTATTTATTTGAGTCCAAACGTCTTCAATTGGCCCAAAATCGATTCGAATTACTTTTAGTACTTCGAAATTTCAAATTATTTGCATTTGAGTGGCTATATAAACAGTTTCGTCCAATGTACTCAAACCATCCCGTTTGTCTCCTGTTTTTAAATTACATCGATTGAACCGAGATTTGGGAACTCATCGACATGTTTTACCTATTCGAATGATTCACTCTCTTACTCATAAACTGTTAAACTGATTTTGGTTGTATTTTGCTTGAATCATTTAGGACTTTTAAGAGCAGGAAAAAACTGCTTTAAAGTGCGAAGTGTACGTGTGTGTCTGATTTGGGGAAAAAAAACTTTTTCGTTGAGATCGAATTATAAACAATTGTCAGATGATTATTTTTACACAACATTCTACCATTCTACTTCACTGATCGCGAGCAATCATGAGGGTCGTTCGATTATTCTAACTTAAAAGTATTCGAAATAATTTCAATCCAAAAATAATTTTTTAGCTGTGAGAAATTCACCGGGACAGCTACAGGTACAGAAATAAAAGGAACAAGTACAGAAGCTAAGTTAATAATAAAGAAGGTACAGGAACAAGTGCAGAAAATACAAAACCAAGTACAGAAATGAGGGAAGCAAGTACAGGAAGTACCGGCATAATTGAAGAGAGTTCAGAAAAAGGTACAGAATGTGCAGATGGTACAGATATGAGTACAGAAGTTACAGGACCAAATACAGAAAATACTGAAGCAGGTATAGAACGTACAGGGACAAATTCTGAAACAAGCACGGAAAGTACAAAATAAAGTGCAGACAATAAAGGAACAAGTACAGAAAAAAATTAAAAGTTCAAAAGTTAATCGCAAATGTTGTCGAGACAACAATTTTGAATGGCAAATTAGAAAAAGAAAAAGTTTCGCATGCCCACTGCTATGTCATTTCAATTTGAACGTCATTTTCTCATTCGTTCAACTTTTCTGTTACCGTCAATAACCGTTATGAGTCTATAGCGTGAATTTAGAGTTTTTTTCAGATGGTAAATTGTACGCTGCCTGTTTGCGTTTCGGCAAACCATCGGTTTTATATATTTAGTCCTATTGTCCGCGACATAAAAAGGTTGGGGCCACTATCATAGAGCATTATAATGATATTTTTCTTCAATAATCATTAAAATTGATAAGTAGTTTTGATTTTCTACATCTAATCTAATATTATTGCGCTACGAAGTGTGCAGGGGTTCGCTAGTAAACTTATAAGTGACGCAACGATTTTTTCTAACCGCACGCTTTTTTTCAGATTTGACCAATGAACAAGTCGAAATGTAAGGAGTGTATCGAAAATAAGCTATCCACATTTTTTTCTTTCAAATTATGATAAAAAACCCTCCTTAATCCACCTAATGGCGTGATAATGCCTTTCTCTTCTTTCATAACAGTCTCATGAAAATATGTTTCATACTTTAATAAAATAATTTTGGATACTAATTTTGACACCAATTGATTCAGATTGATTCGAGTAGTTCACAAAAGCATGCTTCAGTGTTTATGTCACACAGTCAGCATCATTTTTTCGAACTAGTGCTTGACATTTGCGTTGCCTATTTGTATGAGAACAGTGATGCTAATCTAAAAAACCCTTCTTAGTCCACTTAGTGGAATTTTCATATATCTTGAAAAATCACCATAGGGGGGAGTACATGAAATTTTCGAAATCGAAAAAAAATGTTTGATGCCAAAAGGCTTAGAATTGTATGAAACGTCGAGATTTAGTGTCAACTCGAAAATTTTTTTTTTTTTGAAAAAGTCGACTTTTTGGGAGTTGATTTTTTCAAAAAAAATTTTTTTTGAGATGACACTAAATTTCTATGTTTCATGCAGTTTTAAGAGTTTCGGCATCAAAAAAAAATTTCGATTTTGAAATTTCATGTACTCCCCCCTATGGTGCTTTTTCAAGATCGAAAATTGTCAAACCTTTACCACCGGGCAGCACCCCTTAAGCATGTCCGATTTAGGTCAAATTTTCCATGAAGGCTTTTTTCGAGGTGCTTTGGCACCCTTATATATACGAGCGGTAAAAATCAACGTGTTTTGTCGGTTATACGAGGTCTGTTCAAAAAGTTCCCGGAATTTTTTAATTGCGCGCGTCTGGAGAGTCCGGCGGTCAAAATTTTTTTTTATTGTGTTGTTACATATGTCCCTAATGTATGGTAAAATTTTCAGCTGTATTCATTGTTTACATTCTGTCTTGTAGCGGCTGGTGTAGACGTGTTTTTTTGAGCTCGGCGATTTTTGTTAGTTTAAACAATGGAAGAATGGAAGAGTCAAAGAATTTGTATTAAATTTTGCGTGAAAAATGAAATAAAGTGTAACCAAGTGTGCGAAATGTTACAGAGAGCCTACGGTGAGTCTGCTATGAAAAAAAACAAGTGTTTACGACTGGTATAAGCGTTTCCAAGATGGCCGCGAAGACGTTGAAGACGACGAACGCTCCGGTCGACCCAGCACGTCAATAATCGATGAAAATGTGGGAAAAGTGGAAAAAATGATTATGGATGATCGCCGAATCACTATTAGAGAAGTTGCTGATGAAGTTGGCATATCAGTTGGCTCATGCCATCATATTTTTTCAAATGTTTTGGGCATGAAACGAGTGGCAGCAAAATTCTGCTCATTCATCGTTGCTTATTCGTGATTTTTTGGCTAAAAACAAGACTTTAATCATGCCCCAACCTCCTTATTCACCAGATATCGCTTCGTGTGATGTTTTCCTGTTCCCAAAGTTGAAGAGACCCATGAAAGGACAGCGTTTTTCATCGATTGAAGAGATAAAGGCAGAATCGCTGAGAGTGCTACAGAGCATTACAAAAAGTGACTATCAGGGGTGTTTCGAGGACTGGAAAAAACGCTGGCATAAGTGTATTATATCTAGGGGGGATTACTTTGAAGGGGACCATATAGATGTAGACGAATGAATAAATATTTTTTTAGAAAAATTAAAATTCCAGAACAGACCTCGTACCATCATTTATCTGGAACCAAAAGTCACAGCCATTTGATCTTCGAACTTGATCAATGGCCCGACAGTAGCTTTCAAACGAGCCCAAGTTTGTTCAAATCGGTTCAGCCATCTCTGAGAAAATTGAGCGCGTTCAAATATCTTCGAAAAGTGCACACACATACACACACAGACATTTTCCGATCTCGACGAACTGAGTCGAATGGTATATAACACTATGGGTCTCCAAGGCTCCGTTCGAAAGTCGGTTTTTCCAGCAATTCTAAAACTCGTTCCTCTTGGCCATAATAAGACGCATCTTATTTTTTAAAAGTACTGTCCTTCTTGCTGTTACCCTGCCCCCTTACTTATTCCTGTTTTTATATGAGAAACAAATCCTTCACCGATAGCGCAAGATGTAACTTTCAATGCTGCAATTATTAATTTTAATGGACTAGAATGTTTCAAGGTTCACTCCCGCTGCATGTTAGTCCTTCCCTTTCCGCCGTTGTTTGTTTTCCATTTGGATCAGAAGGTGGTCCGTTGGGGAAACAGTAAACAATGCTGATGTAATTGCGTGTACTTTAGCCTCCCAAAGGGAACAACACAGCAGTTAGCCAAAGAAAGTAATGGAAACTGTTGGTCTTGGTTTTGGTCCGCTGCACAGCATGAACAGCGAAGCTCCGGTAGATCCGGCAAGAAAGAAGCGTGGGTAGACTTGAAGGATGCATTGGAAACATTTCCGGTTGGTGCTCGGTGATGGTTAGATTAACTTTTCGATACTGCAGAGAACTAAGACGGTTGAGTGTTTTTTTTTTGTTCGAGGATCATTTGTTAGGGTTGCCACCGGTTCGGGCCACGTCTGGCGTCTTAAAAAAACTACGACAGAAGTATTTTGAAGATAATTCTGCATAATTCTGTACTAAATGACCAATAACTTAGCTGAACTACTAATAATTATACAAAGTGAGACAGAATAAGAAACGTTGCACGATAAAATGGAAATTATTGCTAAATTGAAAAGTTTTCTTCAAAAGAAATTTTCACAATGTTTTCTAATCTCTAGGACTGCTCTGCCAATTTAATTAATTTGAAATGTGGTCAAATACATCTTCGAAAGCACCCAGGTAACCTGTGAGCACTAATAATGGCATCAAAATAGCCTTTTATGAGCACCAAAAATGCTTATAGCTCTATATCTGCAATTTTAAAGCTCTTCTGTTGTTAATCAACCCGGATTCAGCTTTCAGAATGTACACCAGCCATAAATAAGCATTATCTATGAATAGCCGTATATTTTGCAAAAGTCGGCCCTATTTCAGTCTCAAGTGCGATTGAAATGCCAATTGGCGATTATTTGCTGTCATTAGGCGGCATTACTATTTGCTTGTTGGTTACCGGGACACCCCGATTGAATAGAACATCGTTTCTCTTTAAAAAGTCGATTGAATTATTTTCAAACTTTTCCCGTATGCCGTATGTTTCAAAATACCAAGAAATCGATACATTTTCCGTTCCATCATTTGTGCGATGAAGATATTTAACACAATAAAATCAATATTTTTATGCAATTGCATTTCGTAGGATGGAAATCATTCTCTTTTCACCAGGAAAATGATAAGAAGCCATGGCAAAGCATAAATCTCCGTAAAACGAGGGTAACGTGCCACTGGGGCTAATTTGTACTGTAATACCTCACTAGAACCTGTTTTGTTCGGCTGGATCTTTCTATATTGATAATTGGGTAAATCGAAATACGACATCTCGAAACGTGATTTTTGATCTGTGATAAATTTGAATAAATTACCGTCAAATTCGATAGTCACATTCAGATCAGATTGTTGTTTCACATATCTTCTACTGTCCGGCTGTTCGGCCATCCATGGAAGTTGACCATCAATGTTAACTTCCCTCTCTGAGCAGCCTAGATAGCCGTGTAGTGTCGGTAGCGGTTTCCCAACTGCTAAGAATAACGCTACGGTCCACCTGTACCGGTGGTATAAGTCCACCAAACAGGTAAGCCGTGTGGCATCCGGCGGAATTATTTTTTACCAAGAATTGATCCACTGGTTTCCTATTCCATGTCGTAAAAGGCCACATAAATAGGAACTCCTAAGTCAAGGTGTATTTCCGTGCCGATGGCTGAATGGCTGCAGGAGGTTAAACATTGCAGTCGTGAACGGAATATCTTGGGTTTTTCCCGGGAAAAGAGAGGCTTTTGGAAAATCATGGGGACTCAAACCCAGATATATTCATTGGATCTACACAACTATCGTTAGACCAATTTTAGCATATGGATGTTTTGTATGGTGGCAGAAAGGAGAAGTCGCGACAGTTCAGTCAAAGCTAAATCATCTCCAAAGGATGGTCCTAATGGCGATGACAGGAGCATTCACGACAACTCCTACTGCTGCTCTAGAGGCGCTACTGTGCATTAAACCACTACATGTGTTCCTAAAACAAGAAGCATTATCTTGTGCATACCGTCTTAGGGTTACAGGGCTTTGGAACAGTAACCCATTAGAATATGCTACCAGTCACACTCGCTTGTGGTCTCAAATGGTTCCGTGGGATGAGTATTTACTCGCTCCTAGTGACCTAACTCTCACATGCAGTTTTCCTTTTAAAACATTCAATGTGAGCTATCCTCTTCGTTAGGAATGATTGTCTGGTTGTCTAGAACGACAACTTGATGAACACATAGTTTGTTTTACGGACGGTTCTCTGTTGAATGGTCGTGCTGGTGCTGGTATCTACTGTCGTGAAATAGGCTGGAGCAGTCTCATTCACTTGGTAGATACTGTACTGTGTTCCAAGCAGAAATCTACGCAATTCTGTGTGGAGTACAATCGGCACTTCAGCAGAGGATCTGTGGTAAACGTATTTATTTTTGTTCCGACAGTCAGGCAGCCTTAGAAGCACTCAGTTCGAATGACTCACGGTCGAATCTAGTGATCGCATGTCGAACTCAAATTAAAGACCTCAGCATTTCAAATGCTGTTTACTTCTTATGGGTACCCGGCCATTCTGGTATTACTGGAAATGAATGGGCTGATGAGTTGGCTAGAGCTGGTGCAACGAATGATTTCGTTGGTCCTGAACCAGCTTTACCACTTTCAACTAGTTGGATAAAGCACAAGATACGTTCTTGGGCTGCATCCAAACATGCCAGCTACTGGCGCAGCTTGCAAACTGGCGCTCAGACAAAGCATTTCTACCAGATTTAGATCTGAAAATGTCAAAGTGTCTACTGCATTTCTCCAAGTATCATTGAAGTGTTCTGGTCAGAGCTCTGACTGGACATTGCAAACTCAATTATCACATGGCTACTATTCAACGTGCTGAGTATTATTCGTGTGATTTGTGTAAATGCGATTATGGTACTTCATATCATCTGATATGTAACTGTCCCGCATTGACGCAGCTACGTATCCGGGTTTTTGGTCCTCCATACATGGTTGAGTCTGTGTATGCGGAGCTAAAATTGAAGGATATTCTCTCGTTTCTCACCCAATGTGGTAAGGAGCTATAGTCAGAAGGGTTCATCGTTCTTCCTGGAGTGAATGAATCCCTTCTGTATTAACCTTAAATAGGGTTTGGCAGATTGTTTGGCATCCTCTGGGGGGTACCGAATTTACTTCTGCTCGTACATACTGCGAGTCGTTCTGCATTCTTCCGGGAGTGCAGAATGATGTCGCTTTTGTAAGATCTCTAAATCCTCTCGGGGGTTGGAGGTTTTATTAACAGCAGACTGTTCGGGACCTCGTAGAGGTTCAGAATTTCCTTCTGCTTCCACTAAATGTGATCCTCAGCAGATTGTTCAGCATCCCTTAGGGGTGCAGAATTTACTTTTGCTTTTATGTGTTTTTGTGTCGTCAATTTTTCCCATCCTCCTAGTCCAACCCTTACCATTTCCTTTCAATCCTTCCCTCTTATATATCGGGAAAATGATGCTAAAAACAAATTGATGGCAAGGCACAAATCTCCAAATATCAAGGGGAACGTGCCATTTGAGCCAATTTGTTCTGATTCCTGATTCCAGATCAGATTGTTGTTTCACATATCTTCTACTGGTATCAATGGAATCAGACATGGGCAAACATCTGTTCATTCTTCTTAAAATTAATTCGCAGTATCCTAGTTGTGTTGTTCTTCTGATGATTTGACGATCTTTTAAATAAAACTTTGCGAGAAAATTGCCCTCCTTTGGTATTAAAAAAGGATCCTTGGGAATTACTAAAATCCAACCCGATACCGCATCAGGATGGCCAAACACACTTCCGAATTGCGCTCACTTTTCTTGTTTTGGTCCAGATTCCTAATATTTGATTCATAGTCATGATATTCATCGAACTGTTCCTCGATTTTCTTTGTCGTTTTGTCTCTCAAAACAATACGTTCATTTTATCAAACAATGAATTCTTCATTGTTTTTGCCTTTCTCATATAGAAGGTAAAAGTTAAGTTTCTAGAAGTTTTATGCTTGCTCTGTCACGTCTTACCTTTCCGTTTTATATATTCACATCTTTACTCTCCCTTGAGTACTATCATTCTATAATTTCATTTCCTGTTTCTACAAAATAGTTTCTGGTTAGGTAAATATCGCAATAATAAAAGAAAACATACAGAAAGGTATATGCAATCTTTTGAAAAATCGACTAGTAAAAATGGGTCCGGAGGGCCCATTCGACTCAATGCATTGAGCTGAGCAATGTTTGTGCGTATATAGAACATTTTTGCGGTCGTGGTCGTCAAATGGTGAGATAACTAAGTCCTCACAAGTCCCTATCTCATGCCTCCCCGAGCGTCTATGATGACATTTGATCAATAGAACGGCGTCGACTGGGTGCTATCGCCTTCTGCGTTAGTAGCAGAATGAGAGGGTGCGAAATGGCTTGTAGGTTGAAGCCCATCCTAAAGTGCAGTGTTTATCATAGTATATTACAACATATAGTTCTGTTGTTTATTACATCATGTATTATTATTATTATTATTATTATTATTGTTATTATTATTATTATTATTATTATTATTATTATTATTATTATTATTAATATTATTAGAAGAGCGTAACTTACACTGCGACATTAACTGTTATATTGTATCATAGCATATAATTTCACATATTATCGGCTTACACTATTTTATGTTATTATATACTATGTTGTATGGTATTATACTGCATTACATTATATCATATTATATGGTATTATATTATAATATATTATATTATATTGTATTCTATTATATTATGTTATATTGTATTGCATTATGTTGTATTATATTATATTATATTATATTATATTATATTATATTATATTATAGGGTTTATTATGAGTAGTACTACATACCTCTGCGCAAAATATAAATTTGTTTTCCTTATAAGTTATCATTTTTAAAGTAAATTTTAACTAAAGATCAAGGTCATCACAAGGTGAGCTTGGTCCTCACTGGTTCCTGTTGTGTTTTATTCATTCTATTATTTATTATATAATTCATTGTACTATATTATGTTGTTTTTTTTATTATTTTCATTATTATATTTATTGTTAGTATTATTAATTTGTCATCAATAATAATAACATATATTATTTTTATAGATGTGGATATTATTATTCTTATTAGAAGAGAAATATTCTACTTCCTGCAGTACTGCGAAGATAGAAGAGCATAACTGACACTCTACAGTAACTGTTATTTTATATATTGATTTATAATATATTATATTGTATGACATTGTATTATATTATATTAAATTAAAATATATTTTACTATATTATGTTATATTATATTATTTTGTAGTATATAAGTATTATTATTATTATTATTATTATTATTACTATTATTATTATTATTATTATTATTATTATTATTATTATTACTATTATTATTATTATTATTATTATTTTTATTACTATTATTATTATTATTACTATTGTTACCATTATTATAATCTTTATCATTATCAGCTACATTTTCATTTTCATACCAAACATTTCACTTTACACATATATTATTAAATTGTATCATATTATATTACGTCATATTTTGTGGTATTATATTATATTACATTGTACTATATTATACTATATTATGGTACAATGTTTGGTATTGTTTTATATAGTATTGTAATGCATTTTTTAATACACAATTATAAGTGTATTATATTGCATTGTGATGTATTACATTTTTATATTTTATGCATAATAATATTTTATTATATTCAGTGTCGTATAGTGACCAAACTATATTATAATATATTATGGTATATTTTACTATATTATGTCACATAACATTATGATACTATTATATTCATCATAAAATATTATAGTAGACTATAATACACTGTACCATACGATTTTGCACCGTTTTATACTATATTGTGTTTTATTGTATTATACTGCCGGAAATTATATTAAAGTGTATTATGTTACATTATATAATACTATGCTCAAGTACATTGTAAGGGAAGAGGGATGGGAGTGCATCAGGGTATCTTACAAGTGAATGACTGGATGAAGGAGTGAAATGTCAACCCGATTCACAGGGGAAAGCTGTGTGTTTTCCCCAGAAGGTCTGAAATGAGTAAGACGCACCCTTCTAACAAACAAACCATCAGGCAGGTTTAAGCTGGTACAGCGAATTCTTTTATTATATGGCCGGATGTTATTGCTGGAAGGCGCCGGGTCCTCAAAGTCCATTTTGGCCTTCTTAACAGCAGTAATATGAAAGTTATCTGATAATCAAATTCGGATCTACTGTAAGTCTACCTGCATCCACTGGTAATGCCTTGAACTGATGGTGGCTTCACACATACATACATACATACATACATATAGAACATTTTTGCGGTCGTTGTGACCCTAATAGCACCTGTAACTTATTCAGAAAAAAAAACTTTTTTTAATCCACCTAGTGGTGTGATTTCGCCATTCGAACAGACGCATGGAAACATATGTTTTCGCTGATATATTTTTCTGCAGTGTTATTCAGTTCACATCAAATCGAAATGTACAGTAGGAAAGTGTGTTGATTCAAAAGTGTGATCAATATAGCAATTGCTTTGATTAGACCTAATTTTCACGTCTATAAACGATAACACAGCCATATGGTTCTGTTTTTTCGTTGCTTCTCTCCTGCTAGTCACCAAATTTGTTAGAAAAGTTTCCGGTTATGAATTAGATGTGGTGTATTTATGATATTTAGAAAAGCCAAATTTTTTATTTGATTGATATATTTAATATATTCAGAAAAGCTTAGTAGAAAAGCTGTCTTTCATTGTTGTAAAACAAGTGGTAAAGAAATGTTTCAGTATTTTAGCTTCGGAAGCAATCGGTAATAGCTTAGCAACAGTGATTTATGTTCTTGCATTTGTGAATTTGTGATATGTTAATAACAATAATAATTGTGACGTGCAATTATAGGAAAGATAGGGATTTCCAAAAATTTCAAGTTCGGAAATAAACGCCTAGAATTAGTTTATTTGGTTTAACAGTTTATATTGCAGTTGATATTCGGCATATATGTGCAACACACACCATTCGTTCTTTAATTGTATTCGATTTTTTGTAGTATTCTATCTTCCGTTGTATTCAACTTCTTCTCCCTTGCAATTTTATGATGTATTCGAGATTATGGTTGTTCGAATGTTTGTTGCATTCGACCTTCTATTATATTCGACGTTTTGCTATTTCGACTTTTTGTCGTTTTCCACCATTTGACGCATTCATTCTATTGTTCGTTCGACCGTTTAGTGTTTCGATCTTTTGCTCATCGACGTTTTATCATTCGACCTTTTGGTAATTTGAAATAATATGCTATTATACAATGTAACAGATCGGCTGAAAAGTTCGTATCGTTTCTATGAGAGGGCGCCACTAGAATTAAATCCATACTATTTTCAGTTAGTACCAACCTTCAAAAGATACGTGTATAAATTTGACAGCGGTCTGATTATTAGTTTGTGAGATATTGCATTTTGAGTGAAGCTACTTTTGTTATTGTGAAAAAAATGGAAAAAAAGGAATTTCGTGTGTTGATTAAACACTACTTTTTGATGAAAAAAAGTGCCGCCGATACCAAAAAACGGCTTGATGAGTGTTATCCAGACTCTGCACCGGGCGAAGTAACAATTCGTAAGTGGTTTGCCAAATTTCGTACTGGTCATATGAGCACCGAAGACGATGAACGCAGTGGACGTCCAAAAGAGGCTGTTTCCGATGAAAACGTGAAAAAATCCACAAAATGATTTTCAATTACCGTAAAGTGAAGTTGATCGAGATAGCTGACACCCTAGAGATATCAAAGGAACGTGTTGGACATATTATTCACGAATATTTGGATATGAGAAAGCTTTGTGCAAAAGGGTGCCGCGTGAGCTCACAATCGATCAAAAACAACAACGAATTGATGATACTGAAATTGAACGAATTGGGCTTCGAATTGCTCCCTCATCCACCGTATTCTCCAGATTTGGCCCCCAGTGACTTTTTCCTGTTCTCAGACCTCAAGAGAATGCTCGCTGGTAAAAAATTTAAAAGCAATGGAGAGGTCCGAGGCTGAGGCCTATTTTGAGGCAAAGGACAAATCGTACTACAAAAATGGTATCGAAAAGTTGGAAGATCGCTATAATCGCTGTATCGCCTCTGATGGCAATTATGTTGAATAATAAAAACGAATTTTGGCAAAAAAATGTGTATTTCTATTAAACGATACGAACTTTTCAGCCGAACTGTTATAACAGTTGATGTCGCAGTGTAAGTTATGCTCTTCTTTCGTGGCAGTTCTGCAGAAAAAAATATAATATTTCTTTTTTAATAATAATTATAATCATAGTAATAGTAAAAAGAATAATAATAATAATTATTATAATTATAATAATAATAACAACAATATATAATACAATGTAATATAATTCAATCCAATATATAACAAATAATGCAACAAACAACAGAACCACATGTTGCAATATACTATGGTAAATATTGCACTTTAGGATGGACTTCGAACTACAAGTCATTTCGCACCCGCTCATTCTGCTACTAACGCAGAAGGCGATAGCACCCAGTCGACGCCGTTCTATCGACCAAATGTCATCATAGACGCTCGAGGAGGCATCAGATAGGAACTTGTGAGGACTTAGTTATCTCACCATTTAACGAGTTTTTTTTTGCAAAAAAAAAATATAGTCAAAAAATGACAAATTCTACAATACATAGTTGTGGTAATGATGTTCAAAAAACTAATCTTAGTTAGTTTA
Organism: Malaya genurostris; assembly: GCF_030247185.1. Lineage (NCBI taxonomy): Eukaryota > Metazoa > Arthropoda > Insecta > Diptera > Culicidae > Malaya > Malaya genurostris. The sequence continues at coordinate 133,202,910 of NC_080570.1, forward strand.
GTCCGAAAAAATTACTTATCTAACCAAAACAATGAAAAATCGATCTTGAAAATTTGAAGTTGATTTACATAAAACACCATTATCTATTTGAATAACATTTCGTCTCAATACAGATAATTATGTCCCGTAAGAGCTTTCCATATGTAGCAAGATGGGCACTTTTAAGAGAAAAAATAGTACAGGAACATGTTTTTTTTCTTATTCAGCACAGATATTTTCTGTTTATATCGGGCAACTAGCACTAGGTTATTCGGTGTAATTTTCTCACATAATAAGTTTCAATAGAATATTGGATGATAGTGACAGCCAGTTTAGTTTTGTTTTCGATAAAAAAGATACTGGATAAAAAATCTGTTTCTTTAAAATTGCCCATCTTGCAATATACGAACGGGAACATAATCATCTATATTGGGACAAAATTTTACCATAATCAAAAAAGGTTATTTTTTTGTTAATCGGTTTTAATATTTTGAAGTTGAGTTTTTACAGTGTAGGACTCGTTGAGGATTTTTTTCAATATTTTTGCTCGAAAATTTTACTGATTTTGTGAAATCTGTGGGACTTGATAGTTTTCCACTAAACCTATTTGAGAAATAGGTTAAAAAGAATTGACCATTTTTAAGAGATATTTTAGATCGATTTTGTATGCGGTGATAAATTTAGTCTCTCTGAATAACACAATTTAATGGATGAGATTTTGTCACATCACACTCAACAACCCGTAGCTCCGGAACCGAAAATCGTAGATGGGTAGAATTCAAAAGCATTATAAGCAAAGTCACATGGGCAAACACTTACAAGCAAAAAATATATGTGAAAAGGCAAATAGGTAAAATAAATACATCGCGAGGCCTCGGTTCGCACGTGATAAAGCTTTGCAAATGGTTCCAGCGAAATCGTTGCATTCAAATTTTATGTTGAACCATACTGAAGCTGCTTTTGTTTGTGCTCCTGCGGTGGATGTTATGAACAAAGACCGTACGCGTACGTATAGTTCTCGCACACTGCCGCTGTCTGATCCGGGCAATGATCCGTGAAAACTGTCAAGCGAACGTCTGTCAACCGCCAATAACGACGATGCCATTTAGCAGCGGTAGATTGAACTCAATCATCACGAAATGTGTCACGAGCGGGACATCCCGCGGTGAGTTGTGAAATTGATCCGAACAGGTTAGAAGAGTCGGGGTGACGCCGCCTAGATGGTGCTCGAATTTTGCGAAACTTGCAGGCACCGGAATGTGTCGCGAAGCGTCCCTTTATCTAAAAGCATTGAATGCAAAATTAATGTTCTTTGATGGCATCGCAAATGTTCTCGGAAAACAAACACCAGCAACAGTCAGAGATTTTGCGGTTTGCTTAATATTGTCAATTCTATACTATATCTTCATCGTAGCATATTTTAAAATTCATTACGGTGTTAGATCGCATGAAAATAGTGACTCCGGAGAACCGCTCGCAGCCATTCTATCCGAGTGTTGATGGGTACGTGTGCATTTTATTGGTAGCATTATTTTGCGAGGGCGTAAATTTCACTCCATTTAAGCGGGAAAAAAATAGGTAAGTGAGTGTGTGTTTGTATGATGTTCCCATGCAGCATTAAATTTCACACCGAGAGATACCGGCAGAATGCAACGGAAGTTATTTCACAAACGACCGGGACTCGTATCTAGGTGTTGATGGCAATAGCATGATTGAAAGTAGTAAAAATAAATTGCACAAAAGAAATAAAGAACGCTAACAACGAGCGAAAAAAAAAATCGAAAATGATAGCGAAGGAAAAAATATGTTCGGCGAGAAACAGTGTTCCGTCACATAATTAACACTTGCTCTCTCTCTCCCTCGTTGCTATCCCGATCCTCATTTCGCCGTAGCAAAAATCACCAACTTTTAAGGAGATGACTTTGAGGTGATATCCCAGTCGTTTTCGAAAAAAATAAACAAACAGAAAAAAACCAGCAGTGTATCTTTTTGTCCTGCATCTTTCATTTGAAGCTAAACAAAAAAGTGAGTAATGTTTTCATTTCCCCGGTGGTTGATGTGAAAGAAAATATTTGCTTTCCTTTCAGTTCTCGCCCCGGTTCGGTCGGTCTTATCGCGTACGGGGGCGCCGGGTGTGTGTGTGTGTGTTTGCGTTGCCGTGTTGCTTTATTCCCTTACATGATGTGGTGCATTTTCCACTTCGAAGCACATCTTGCCTTCTGCCCGCAAGATCCTTTGCAAACTGAGAAGCAGAAGGGTACGGAAAAGTATTGTGTAAGGATTCTTTTTCTTTTTATTGCATATTATCTCTTGCCGGTGGAACGGGATTCGGTGAATATGACCTGATTCAGAAAGCTATGCCGATGGTATGCGGTTTAAGGGATGACACTCTTGTGGCTCTGGATGCCGTACATAGGTGTCAGAGGCAGAATGTTATGCAGATTTGATGCAGATTATTGTTAGTGGCGCTCGTTTATTCATCACATAGTCACTGTTGTGGATAGTAAAGAGATCCAACCCCACGTGTGAGGGCTTTCTTTCAGAATTGGTTGATTGGTATCGTTCGCTCATATTCAATTGTGCTCGGCTTGAAAGTGTTATCTTTGTAATAATTTATTCGTAAGTATGAGGCCTACAAAAAAAAAAAGAGTACAGCTTGGTAATGTCCTACAGCAATCCAGTGAGAGCTGGTGTTCACTTTATGATTGCTTTATCTTGTAAAAGTATCTTTTTATCATATTATTTGAGCTAAAGCATATTTGATTCACCATTCGATAGATTTACAGATTTTCGGAAATAAGAATTCCGATTCTGTATTTGATGATTCTGTATTTCATTGATGTTATAATGGTCTTCTTAGTAGCATGCATTTAGGCATTATATCTAAAAATAAAATATTGCAAATGAACGGCTATTTTTCCTATTTTTTGCATAAACAGTTTGAAAAATAATGTTATACTTATGTATTTTTTTAGATGGTTTTACTAATTAAAATGAAATATATGTTATTTTTAAGTTTTATACAGGGTGGGCCATTTAAAGTGGAAGCATTTGTTTCTGAGCAAAATATATGAAAAGAAACATTTTTATTTATTTTCATCTCGATTAAAATTTATGTTGGTTCAAGGATATATGTTACTGCTATTTTTTGAAAATGATATCGCATAAATGGCGTGATTGGCAAATAATTCGCTTTTCTCCGATGATTCAGTATCGAGTGAAAAGATACTCGATGGAAGCGAGGAGCTCTTTCTCGTTGAATGTGTATGTGTGTAAAATTTTTGTGCCTCACTTTGCTGATATCTAGTGGGGCAGATTTCAACGAATTTAAATTCATATAGGACGTGTGGTCCTTGATCAATTCCCCGAGTTTTGTCCGGATCCGACTTCTGGTTCCGGTATTTCAGGGTGATAAACGCAATATAAGTGCAATATGTCCACCTAACCTGAATTCTCAAATATTATTAAGATTCGACTTACTATTCCGAAGCCACAGGATGATAAGTGAGGAAAAATCAATTTAAAGAGTGTTTTTTTAGAAATCCGATTTTTCAAATTTGGTTACCGAAATCTTCGAACAATCTGATTAGGTGATGGCCGAACAAAGTCTTTTCGGTCGTATCGATTCCCGGTTTTCGGTTTCGGGAGTGCGGAAAACATTGATTGAGAACTTCTAAATGAAGCTTACTTCGATTTCTCGGAGATAATTCGACTGATTTTCACAACTTTATGTTCAAAAGCAAGATCTAAGATTGCAATGAAATTTGCAATTATCTTAATTAAGGTTTCGGAATCGAGAAATAAAAAATTTTGAAAATTTCCTACCATGATTATAGTGCTTAAAAATATTCCAAAATGAAAATATTGTTAGCTGAAGTCATATGTTACTATAATATTTCACTCGGACCCGACTTCCGGTTTCGGAAATATAAGGTAAAGAGAACTGGAAATTTCAAGCAGCCATTTAGCGTGGCAGTGTAAAGAACTCTAAAACTGTGCTAAAAATTGTTTCAATATGTAAGGCTTGCAAGTTGATCGAGTAAATATAATCAAATCAAATTATAGATCTTATTGTTACAGATGTTTAGCCGGGATCCGACCGCCGGCTCCGGAATTACAGGATGAGTGTATTTAAATTTCCAATACACCACTAGGGGAACTAAATCAACACGGAAAGAAATCCATTATCGTTGTTATAAATAAAAAATCATGAAACCAATCATTTCATCTGCTCATGAAATCATTACAATTTCTCATGATTTATGATTAAAATGGTCTTCACCATGAACAATAGCTCTTCCCCTATGAAAATTTTTCATGATCCTAATGTGTTACCAGCGGAATGTATATTAACTCGTAACTCCACTTTTTTACCGGATATCACTTTAAACCTTCTGGATCAAGTGGGTATGTGATAGAATGTTTGATTGGATAATTTGTAAACTTGATTCGGTGAAATTTTTATCTTATAGTTTGGAATTAATTGTGTTTATCGATAATCTGACTGAAAGACAATTAAAAACACAATGACAAACACAATGTTTTTAAGTCAGTAACGTTTTTAATAATTACAACTGAGATTTTTGTATTATTCATATTTTTGTTGTTGTTAGAACTAAATTTCGATGGCAAGCCAAAACCGTAAAATAAATTCCATTTTAATTAGGAAAACCATCTACTAAAATACATAAGTATAACATCATTTTTCAAACTGTTTGTGCGATAGCCGGTCATTTACAATATTTTATTTTTAGATATGATGCCTAAATGTATACTACTAAGAAGACCATTATCACATCAATGCACCTGAAGTTAGTATTTGGCTCTGGAAAAGAGAGAATTCTCTCAATATAACGTTTTGTATTAGAAAATGTATTTTTTTCAGATGGCGATAAAAAAACAGCTAAGACAGATAGTTACTTTCGACAAATGTCCGATGGAAAGTTATTATTTAAGCTTATTTGCAAAAAAAAACACATTGGGTAAAAAATCCCAGCCTAAAACAGAGAACATTTGAAATCATTCCATCACTGCTCTAACCACTTTTGTAGAAAGATAGGCCTCAGTTTCAGCGATAACCTCTTCATTCGTGCGAAATTTCTTACCGGCGAGCACTTTATCAGATTTGCGAATAGCCAATATTTGCTGAGAGCCAAATCTGACGAATACGGTGGATTTAGGAGCAGTTCGAAGTTCAATTCATGTAGTTTTGCCATTGTTTTAATTGACTTGTGACACGGTGTGTTGTCTTGATGAAACAATTTTTTTGCCATATGCGGTCGTTTCCTTGCAATCTCTATATGCCATATAATATTCACGGTTCAGTGCCGGCACGACACCGTGCACGGATACTGATATTATTTCATTCGTTTTTCTATGCGCGCATTCACACTTATTCGGCACCGTGTCGTTTCAGTGTAGCGTCCGTTCGGCAAACTCAAATGCGTCGTCACCGATATTTTTATAATTTCCACTGAAGTCGGTATGTCACTGCATTTGCTGTGCCGGAACGGAAACAGCACGGAAACGGAACGGAAGGTTTCCGACAAAAAAGAACATTGACGGCGCACTGAAGGCACTTTCACTGAGCCGTCACGGAACTGAAATATGTTGATAGTCCTTAATGGAATTTCCTGTCTCAAGATATTCGATAAAAATTACATCACGGACATCCCAAAATACCTTTCCAGCCGGTTGTCATGCTTTCGGGAGCTTTGAACGAGGTTGACCAGTCTGTCCACTTAGATGATGATTGTTTTGATTCCGGAGTGAAGTGATGAACCCATGTTTCATCCATTGTCACATATCGACACAAAAATTCCGGTTGGTTGCGTTGAAACTGCTCAGAATCTTCAACTAGTTTTTGGTCAACAGTGAGCAAACGCGGCATCCACTTTGAACAGAGCTCTCTCATAGTCAAATGTTCATACAATATAAAGCCAACACGTTCTTTTGATATCTTTACGATGTCGGCTAACTCACGCAACTTCACTTTTCGATCATTCAAAACGATTTTGTGGATTTTTGTATATTTTCTGGTGTTACCGCCTCATTTGGACGTCCACTGCGTTCTGCGCCATCGGTGTGGATTTATTGTTGTTGCGGATGGAGTCTCCATAGTTTCAGCCATTGCTTTGCCTGAATAGGTATTTTTCTCATCAAGAAGCAATGTAAAATTAAAACACGAAATGTTGTAGCGTCACTCTTAGCACAATAACTCTCAAACTATTGAGTAGAACATCATGAAATTTTAACAGCTGTCTTTTAAAGATTAGTATTAACTGAAAAAAGGTGACTGCAAATAAAATTAGCGCCATCTATGGGTTAGGCCCGGGACTTTTCAGCCCGTGTGTTAAAGCGCAAGTAGTCCATGCGAAAAAGACGAATTAACTGAACACTCTCAATATATCGTTTGCATTAAAACAATGGATTTTTTTCGGTTGGCGATACGGAAAAGCTAAAACAGATAATTGCGTTTGATAAATTTCCCATGGAAGGTAAGTATTTAGGCTTATTTGCAAAAATATCCTACACCCTTGCGAGCCGGATTCCGAAAGTTAACCAGAACATTTGCCACGGCGTGCAAAACTATGCGTGTAGGTAAGTTTGTGAGTTCTTTCTTCGTTTTATTCATCAATTTCTCCTCAGTTTTCGCGACAAAATTGTTAGAGTAGATCTTACGCTTCATGCTGGCCCAGAAATTGGGATGCAGGTTTGGTACCACATCGATATTTAGTCGGTCCATTTCCTCCAACGATCGCTTCGAGTAGTGGACCGACACCAGATCCCGACAGAACACCACGTCATCGCCCTTATGGTATTCCTTGATGAACATCCGACAGGCATTTCGTACTAAACTTATCCCCGGTCTCGGCCAGTCTGGAACGAAAGAAGAGCGGTTTTGAAATCCACTTCTCACTGGTTTTTCAGCAACAGCAGCACCTTCTTGGGGAACTTGATGTGTGGAATGAACCTTAACCTTGGAGCTAAAATACGAAGCGCCCTGCCAGTCGTCGCTATCCAGGGTGAGATAGGTTTCGTCGTGCATTACCTCCGCCACGTCGCGATTTGCCGGTAAAATCAAGTTGACCATCTTATTCAGTCGCTGCGTCATTGCCTGTAGCTCCGAAACCAGTGGACGCGACTTCCGCTTCCTGGTATGTACCTTATGATCAAAAAAGAACCGGAATTTTCATTTCAAAATTCCCGCGCTTGTCCAATCGGTAAACTTTTATTCTCTCAACGTTGGCAACACTTTTATACACATTCTGTCAAATTTTGACGCATATCGTACGATTAGTTTTTGTTTGGTGTCTATACAAAGAAGTTGAAAAATTTTCGTGTGGCGATTTTTATAATGGATGAAAATTTAGAACAACGGCTCGCCTTCGAAGCGCCATTCGGTCGATTGTTGTGCGGTTTCGACGTCATATTCATAGATCCACACCTCATCACCAGCTATGATGCATTCGATGAATGTGGGGTCACTATCTGCGTTGGAAATCATCTCTTTGGCCACATCAACACGACGCTGTTTTTGAATAAAATTCAGTTTTTTTGGCACCAGCCGAGAAGCGACGCGTTTCAAACCCAAAACATCAGTTAAAATGTGTTCGGCTGATCCATAAGAGATGCCCAACAACACAGCAATCTCTCTAATCGGTACAGAACGATTTTGCAACACGATTTGCTTCGCCGATTTAATGTTTTTTCTTCAGTAACAAATGTTGTTGGGCGGCCAGGGATCTCATCATGATCCAAGCTTGTACGACCACCTTTGAAGCGTTTATACCACTAGTATGCCTGTGTTTTTCCTAGACACTAACATTTTCAACGTTTCGGAACACTTAAATCCATTTTCAACACAAAATTTGATGCACGCACGTTGTTCTAAATTTTCATCCATTATAAAAATCGCCACACGAAAATTTTTCAACTTCTTTGTATAGACACCAAACAAAAACTAATCGTACGACATGAGTCAAAATTTGACAGAATGTGTATACAAGTGTTGCCAACTTTGAGAGAATAAAAGTTTACCGATTGGACAAGCGCGGGAATTTGGAAATGAAAATTCCGGTTCTTTTTTCATCATAAGGTATGTTCATGTTTGCCAGGTACTATTTCACTGTTTAGCCGGTTGCGGTCAAGTGCACGCAGCGATGTAGCCACTTTCCTTTCGGTCTTCCGCTTTAGTTTCCTTTGGAGCATCTTGTTGCTCAGGGTCGCTTCCGTCCGGAACCGGGCTTTTTTCGATGCTCTGATTGTTGTCTAATAGTGTCAAGATGTTGTAGATGCCGGAACGGCCGTATCCGGCGTCCACAAACTGCCGCACGATGCCCGTTTTCGCTGAACGGAGTTGCTGGCGTGTTTTTGCCATCACGGTAAGAGTTCGACTGATAGAGCTGTCACATTTTGTCTGCTAACTCATGGGTTACTATGATTGATGCTGCATGGGCAATTTCGTCAGTGCGCGTAAATCGGCAATTCTCGTTCATTTCTTTTAAATGCAAGCCTTAAACATTAAGCTACAACTATAGAACAATTTCGACAAAAGTTACTAAATCGGAGAAGTCTGCACAAGCGCTAATTGCAGCAGTAAACTCAAAAACTCAGAAATTTCTTCATGCAACCTAATTAAGTAACTGAAATTGGTTTCAAGGTAACTAATAATGCACATTTAAATGAATAAAATATATATTTTCAATTGAACTAACAGCAAATTTGTTTCATTCCAAATTTAATCAGTTCGTGAACAAGTCTTAATTCTTCTTCTAAATTAATAGGAACGTTTTGCAAGAATACTAAAAACTTCTAATTTTGCATCAAGAATATTCTTGAAGGCGTCATCCATGCCGGAGACAACAATCTAGCACCGTTCCACCTCCTCCTATAATATATTTGAAATTTCTCGCCCCAGTGATAGGAATTGGACTAGGTTTCCAATAAATACTTCAATACTGCAATGCTCATCAGAACTACGAGGATGGAAGGCGTATCGGACATGGGATATAAAAATTTCAACAGGCCCATGCTTTATAACAAGTCGTTTCAGTGACATTATAAACTCTTCTAAGAATCTTGCAGAAAAATTTTTAATTCCAAATCGACATAAACTCGAGAATGTTGTCAGGAGCTCTACATTGCACGTTAGTCAGTTTGTTGAAAGTTTTTTCTTATGCGTCTGTATTTGGGGAAAGAATAGTAGCCTTTCATTTGCTACGGTGAATTTCCCTATTTTTATTTTTCTTATTCCAACCGAAGCGACACTAAGCTTAATTTTTTTGGTCAACGTTCTTTTCATTGTACTTTTGTTCTGAATATGAATATTAAATTTACAGTAAATGAAGTTGTTTTTTTCATGAAATTCTCTTTCATAACTCGGTCTTCGATGAAAAGTGAATTAACGGAAAAAGTTTAGCTTCGACAGATCCAGATGCACGTTGATGATTGGCAAGTTCAACACCTTCCGGGTAAACGATCAGCTGATTAGAAACTCGTTTTTTTGGTTTTAGGCACCGGTTAATCGAAAGCCAACCTGCATCCGGAATTCCCAACCCCGAGGTCTCGCAATACCAGCTTCGGTAGGACTTTTGTTACCGTTTGTTTGTTTGTTTTGGAAACCGAACACAAAGCAAGTGAAACTGGAACTTTGAAGAAAATAATTAAAAGTTTTTTCGGTATTACATTTAAATAATCGGTGGACACAGATTTGGTACATAATTTTATCTTCAGATTGGCTCAATCTAACTATGCATTATCGCAACATAGTACACAAAAAATGTAATTTGACTCCCATGTCTAAAATGTTCTCTATCACTCAACCTCATCCTATTCAATCCCTCCAATTAATCCCTCATTGAAATGAATCATAATTTTACATTTCTGTTCAAGTTAAAAAAACAACATCCATCCGAACGACAATGGCCAACATAATGGACAGGGCGTGATTCGAGTGCTGATGTTCGGTACCACCCGCGGGGTAAAATCAGCAGAGCTCACGGGCTAATTAATTTATTGAAAAGTAGATAAAATTTTACGATAATGACCGCACGAATGCACACAGAATTTCCAACAAGAGAAGCAAAGTGCCACGGTCACGGCTAGAAGGGAGGTGATCGGAGAGGTGATTCATAAGACTACGACATACCACCTCTAAGAAGGGTCGTTATTCGCGGCAGGACATCTTTTGATTTTTTTTTTTTCATTTTACTCATTCTAGTCTTCTCATAGACAAGCAATTCATGTTCGCAGAAGAGCATTTTCATTAATTCAGCCCCGATGAACCCTCGCCAAAAAGTTTGCGTCACCATTAATAAGTGCCGTAAACCCGCCAATTATCCCGCGAGTTGCGGGATGCGACTGTGGAACGACTGAAATAAGGACTAAACTGTCGTCGTCGTCGAATTGATGATAACGCCAAACCAAGAGAGAAGACGATATCTAATGAAATGAATTTTGATTAAACGGCATCTTGTGCATTATCCTCGCGGTTTCGGCGGCGGTGTTTGAAGCTGGGGATAACGATGACGAAAAAAAATGTCTACGCAGGAAGATCAATCGCGCTCGTATTCAGTGGAAGATTTAATAGAAAATAATGCGGAAAGCAAATATTGGTTCCAGTCTGAACGGAGGGGCTTCTTGCCTTTTTATTGACAAATTGTCATTTGTTAGTGTGTAATATAACGCCGTTAGCTACGAAAATGCGTTTGAAGTTCTTTTTCCAATCGACTACATGGAATGAAGAATGAAACTTTCAACACATTTTGCGTTGTGGAAACAGCACGAAGGTGCAAGTCAAATTTTAAAAGGCTGAGTGAAACTTGAATGAATTCTAATAAAATCTGAAGAAATCTCTAACTTTTCTTAGAATAACACTCATTATATCTTGGACTCTCTGTTGGTTAATCTAAGTCCCAATATGTTCCATCATCTTTACATCTCTGTCCCATTTTGAGCAACATTGCATTTCGTTTTAAACTTCTGATTGAAGAAATCCATTTCGTTGCCTTGATACCATTGTAGTTCTTCTCCGATGTATTAGTAACAGCTTGACAGGTCCATTGTGAGCTTTAATGTACAAATGAATACGCTTAGCCAGAGAATACTGCTTGTAAATTTATTTTTATTTCATTTTATTTCTTTTGTTCTTGGCAAACCCCTGACGAATTAGTTTCTGTCAAAATTCCTCTCCAACAGGCGTAAAACCTCCCTAGTAACATCCAATTTTAAACCACCTAGTGGTGAAATGATGCCTTTCTCGTATAACTGATGTTTTCATAAATATTATTAAGGGATTCTCGAAAAAAAGTAATAGAATCTTGTATAATAATAGAAAAATTTGTTTGAACATACACCAGCGTAACCTTTCCAATTTATAAAAAGTTTTTAATCCAAATTTATGGGAATTCTATGTTTTTTTTTTGCATTTTAACTCTTCATACTGGTAAAAATTTTAAACACACTTCACCCTGTTGCTCCAGAACCAGAAGTCGCATAAAAACAAAAGTCAATACCAGTTTATGAGATCATAAAACCTTTAATTTCAGTCTAAATTTATGAAAATCTTTTCAGCCTTCTTTGAGAAAACGAAAAGTTTCGTTTTTGAGTTTTTGACCACTATTTCCGAGACTTAAAGACTGTTCCAGAAAGTATGGACGAAACCAAAAATTGCTGCCATTTCGCAATAGTTCAGAATCTGTCAATTTTTATGGCTACGTTCTGTTGTTTACACTTTTCTCTAACCACTTGTGCAGTTGTTTATTCGTTTTCATTAGTATGTTTCGAAATGAGTGGACTTTCAGCAGAACAAACGTCGAAAAATGGTGTACAAATGGTGCACAGAACGCGGACTGTCACTGAGAAAGATAGCAAGAATGGAAGGAGTAAGTGAAAAAGCCGTGCGAAATGCAATCAGAAAGTTCGGTGAGGATAACACCTTTGAGGATAAACCGAAAACGGGTCGAAAAAAAGGTTCTGCTAACTCTCAGTTGGAAAAAACGTATACTGAAGGCGTTCGAGCAAAAGAAGGAGGTTTCAGTTCGGGATGTAGCCAAAAAAGTGGGCACTTCGAATGTTCTTCGTGCTAAAGAACGTTTGAATCTTCGAACCTATAAGAAGCAGAAACAACCAAAACGTAGTCCGAAACAAGAAGCATCGATTAGGCCGAGGGTTCGAAAGCTGTACAATATAATTCTTGCTGGAAATTTGAACTGCATAATCATGGACGATGAAACCTACGTGAAACTCGATTACAAATCCTTGCCGGGATCACAATATTATACGGTGCGTGAAGGGCAAGTATTAAACCAGTCCGAGACATCGATTGACGTCGAAAAATTTGGTAAGAAAGCTATGGTCTGGCAAGCAATTTGTAGCTACGGTAAGATTTCGAAACCCCTCATCACCACTGCTTCAATGAACAGCGAAATATACATCAAGGAATGATTACAAAAACGACTTCTACCCATGATTCGAATCCACAAGGATCCTGTTGTTCTGGCAAGATCTTGCTTCTTGCCACTACTCGAAATCAACGGTAGAATGTTATACTACCAAAAATGTCACTTTCGTCCCAAAAGACATGAATCCACCAAATTGCCCACAACTTCGACCAATTGAGGAATTTTAGGCATTACCGAAGGCACATCTGAGGAAACATGTCTCGGCGGCCGAAACCATTCAACAGTTCGAAAAAGATTGGAAAAAATGGTTAAAACTTGTCGCCAAGATGTCTGTACGAATTTTAATGAGGAACGTTTGCAAGAAGGTGCGCCAGCTAGTCTACAATGGCTAAGTAGCAAATGTTGAGAATAATATTCTGTTGTTGTAGTCTAATATTATCAGTATATCGAATAAAATTTGGGTGTGTGAATTATTTACAGCGAAATCAAAGTGCGTCCATACTTTCTGGGACAGTCTTTACGGAACCGGGAGTTAGAACCGGAATAGCTGAAATCAGTTCGCTGGACCAGCAACTAACACAACCTACAAACTGAAACAGTTTCGAGATAAATTTAGAAGAATTTTTTCGTTATTTTTGCATTTTCGCTCTGAATGACGGGTTGCAATTTAACACTAAAACCTGTATTTACGGAAACCTGTACCGGAATACCTTTTATTTGAATCTGGATTTGTAAAAACCGGTCCAGCAGTTTTAAAGTCATTGAAGTGATTCTCGGTTTGGAGTATACGATCGTTTTTATCGGTACGTCCGGAACCGTGAACGAAGATCCGGTATACCCGAAATCAATTTATTTGGTCATCAACTAACCAAACCTATTCAATTGGACGGCAATTCAATTGTACGGCTAGGTGAGATTGTTTCGTTCGATTTTTGTGTGTCATTCATAATCCGGAATCGGAAGTCGTATCTGGATGAAATTGACAGGGCCCTTTTGTTTGAATTTAAGCTTACAAAAATCGGTTCAGCGAAAGCCTTTCTCATATAGAAAAACTGTGTGAAACCGAGTTTTATATCATTCGACTCAGTTCGTCGAGTAAGCAAAATTTCTGTATGTGTGTGTATGTATGTACCATTGTTTTCACACACTTTTCTTTGAGATGACTAAACCGATTTCAAAACTAACTTTCGGTTCCGGAATGACAGAGTGATATATGCCAAAAAACATATGAAAATAAGTTCACCAACTTTTATCAGAGATGACGTGACCGATTTTAACAAAATTAGGTTCAAATGAAAGGTCTCATGAACTCAAAACTCCCGAATTTCAATTACGAATTACAAGTAAAATTAGAGAATACAGGATGAAGAGTGTTGAAAACTTGAAACAGTGATGCAAAACAAGAAAATATATTTCGGAACCGGACCAATCGATGTGGCTTGTCAGTTGACGGCCAAGTAAATCAACTTCGGCTATACCAGTCCCCGGCTTTCGTTTAAGGAAGCTACATTAATCTTGTTCACGAACTCAAAAATCTAACTCACTATTTTCAGTGATGGCTATTTTCGCAAAATTCAAATGAAAGGTCTTATGATTACATACGGAATCCCTGAATATCGATCCGACTTCCGGTTTCGAAATTACAGGGTTATGAGTGTCAAAATTTCAAACCTTCATAGAAAGTGCATCGTTACGTATAAGCGCTGGAACGGAAGATGAAAACACAACACCGTCTCTACGGAAGAAGCACACAGTGTGCTGCATTTGATTTTATACAGGCGGCAACGAAAACTAAAACCGACACCGGCTGATGCGCAACAGATTATGGGATGCGTCTCAAAAGATTGAAGTTCGTTTTAAAGGACATGTGTCGGACTTCCATGCTTCGTGATGTATAAGAAATTTTTGCAGTCAGTGTTATTACAATGATAGCAGTTATAATAAAAATCCAATCACAAACCATATAATATGTTGCAGGTACAAAAGTATTACCCTATGTAGTATGAATTTCATACACAAAAGTAACATGAGCGCAGGATTTCGCTCTTTCAACTTGTTTAATAAAAAAAGTGTCTGAAATGTTAATCAAAAAGTTTGAATTGAAACAAAGTCAACGTTCCTATAATCAACATTCGGGATTGAATATTTTTACCTTTCTCATATAAAAACGATATACAATCACTTGAAAAATCGAGTAGTAGAAATTGGCCCGAGTGTCTAATATCATGCGACACAGCTCGTCGAGCTGAGTAATGTCTCTGTATGTGTTGTGAAATGGCAAATAAAAAAAAATGATATTCATTAGACTGTGTCCAAACAAACTAATTTCGGCTTTCCTGGTTTTTTTGGTCTCTGTCACCACCAACCAGCATCATTTGGATTGGATTCAAGAACTGAATTCTAAAGCTGACTTTTGAGAGTGAAATCAGAGCCTGTATTCTGGATTAATTGAGGGTTTGGAATTCAGTTTCATAAACTAGTGTTAGAATACAGGTTCAAATCTTAAAACTGATTTAAAATTGGATGCAGATTCCTGAATCTGAACCTAGATTTTTAGAACTGCTTCCTTGACCAGATTTTGGAATTGAATTTAGAGATTTGCTCGGAATTCGTATCCAGAAATCTGATTTAGTAATGCAACTTGAGAATTCTGAAACAATATTGAAGGCACGAGTTCTAGATCTGAATCATAATTTATTTCATTCGATTTTGAGAATTTGCTTCCTGAATTCAGTTTCAGAATTAAGATTCAGAATTCAGAATTTGCTGGCTGGGATTAAACTCTGAATTCTGAAAATGAGTTCAGTTCAAAAAATTTTACTATTAAATTCATGAAATGAATTCTTTATCTGGATTTCGAACCTGAATTTTGCAACTGAATTTGGAACCCAGGTTCAGAATTTAATGCTTAAATTCAGTTCTAGTTCCTTGATGTACGAAGTTCTGGTTCTAGTTTAGATACATCAATGGTGGCAAAACGTACTCGAATATTCCCAAAGAACTCTTCGAAGTTTGACAATTAAGTAATGAGACTGATTTCTTCAAACCCGGTTTATTTTGAGGTTTCGTTTGAGAAATGTTGCCGAATTTGTGACGTAAGCACTGAAACAAACTTTTCTTATCTACACTCTAAAAAATTTTGAGTTTTACAGGTGACTTAATCCCTCATACGATGTAATTCATAAAGACCTAATTTGTCAAATGACGGAAAATTTTATTTGTAATGACTTAATGTTGGATGAGCTTGAATTTTACTGGTTTCGACTGTAACTTGCGTTCTGCTAGCAGGTTCGACTGTATAAATTTAAATGCACCTTTTACCAGCCAAGCAGATGCATGCTTCTGTGGCTCAGTCGATTAACAGACGTACTTGCGATCCAATGATTCTCGGTTCAAGTCGCGGTGGTTGCTATCAGTATTCTTTTTTTTTATATCAATGAATTTCATGTCATGGAGTCTTAGACACAATATTAAATGTTCTTTGATGTAAATTTGCGTGAACTGTGACGCTCCATTTATGTGCATCTAATAAGATGCGAAATCTCACGTTTTTTTAAGTGTGTACCCGAATCAATATCAATGAATTTGTATTAAAATTTAACCCAAATTTGTGTTCGAATTTATCATAATCACAAAAAAATGTTTAATTGATATTGAACCAATGACATCAATCACACCACTAGCTATATTAAGAAGAGTTTTTTTTCTAGAACAATAATCTAAGTGTAGCAGATAAAACTGTTTTAGAGTGCTTCAACAATGACTGTTTTCCTATCATTGTAAATAGAACCTTATCATTTTAAGAATGTAAGTAGAACCTTAATTATTTTTTTATAATTCAGCTGGACCCATGAAAAACAAGAAAAATAAAAGTAAGAAGCCTATTGTATCGTGCCTTACATCAGAACTAAGTAATAATTCTAGATAAAAATATTTGCCAGCATTACGATAAACGCAATAAAAAAAGAATTGGACAGATGCACATAACGATGCTTTACGGGAAAACAACCATATTAAATCACTATCTCGTGACTTGACCCTTTACTCTTCACCGATAGCTAATCCTATGTGTGCAACTCAATAAAACCGTATCTTTTTTCGAAAAAAAATCTATATTGATTTACGATAAGAGGCAAAAAAACCCCTACCGACATTATATTTTCGAAAGAAAAAAAAAACACGAATGAAATGCATCCCTTCGCAGTGATTGCAATTTAATTATCCCATTAACCAGAAGATTATCTCCACCCATTTTCAAAATATTTTTCCAAAAATAGACTCAGTAGGAAGTCATGTCGTGATTGATTTTATTTTCCAAAATAAAAAAACCTAACTAGCTTCAAATAATTTGATTTACTAACGTGACCCTCCACGAATTAGGAAGTGTCCTCCGGAGTAGCAGCAGAACACATTTTAAACCTACCCGAAAAGCACCGAGCGAAACAATGTGGGGTGACTCCTTTCAGGCCCGATCAGGCTACCTAACTCGAATCTACCCTCCCGGGTTTTTTTTTTCGAAAAACTGCATCCGAAAAAAATAGAATCAGCTGGATCCCATCGCTGTGACATCGATCCCGACTTTCATAATCCCTCATTAGCTAACCGAAGCGAGGCACGGCCGGAAAAGGGGAAGCTGATCCTTCTCGATCCGACGCAGGTTCCGCAGATATGGCACCGCTCGAGCGAAGATTTATCGCCGTTTTCTGTTGCCAGCAGACCGGCAACCCAAATATGGACCATAACGTTTCAAATTTTTGCTTCATTGGATCTAATTTAGCCCGGGTCGGTGGTCATACACGTCGCAAATGGGATGACACGGGACAGAATAGAAACGAACCACTTGGTGGTCACCCTTTTACTTTTCCTCATCGGTTGCTGCTGTTGCGAAATGTACTTTTTTTTTCTTCTCTTGTTGAAGGGTGATAAAAAGAATCTGCGTTTGATATTTCTATTTTTTTTTGCTTTATTTACGTTACCTATTTGCTAACCGGACCCAGAGAAAAAAGGGTTTCCCTAAGGGCATACACACACTCGGCGAGCCAATTCAATTTTCGGCTTTTTGTTTACATACATCTCATTTTTCCTTACGGTCTGCTTGATTGACCAAAGGACGGAAGGCAAAATTTATGACAATCATAAACAGATTAAGAGAGAGAATTGATTTCCATTGCAAATATTGGAATACTTTGTAGTTGATCTGGAAAGGGTGACTGCTTACTTTGCAGACGACATGCTTGTTGGTTATTTACCGAAAAATAATCGACATTGCCTTCAAGCCATTTGGTTTGGGTGAAAGTTTTGATTGTCGAACCAAAATTCGAATAAATAGAATTCATGAAACTGGCTTTCGTTTCAAGGAAACATTTAACCCAACTAGCATATCTTGTTCTTGTGTTGTATTTTTTCGTAATAGAATTATGATGTAAACTGATATCCAAAAATGGATTGATGCGATTATGTTGACAGATGTCTTAGTTCATTTTATGATGTTTTTGATCGATTCATTTTGGACAGTATCTGATTGGAAGTATACCATCAATGTCAATTTATTTCGCCGAACAGCCTAGATAACTGTGTGATTCTGGCAGAGGTCTATTACTGTCTAAGGATATCATTACGGATCACCTTTGGCGGTGGTATAAGTCCACCAAACCGGTAAGCCGTGTGGCATCTGGTGGTAAAACTTAAATAAAGAATTGATAGCTTTGGGTCAAAAAACCTAAATTCGGAATTTCATCATGAATGGTATGGACTCAGAATTTGTGAAATCGACCAGAAAAAATACTATTTGATCATTAAAATGACTTGCTGAAAGAAACGCTAAAAAATTTTTGTTTTTTCTAAAAATTATTTCAAAATTAACTTTTTCGTCACGTTTCCAACAAAATCATGCTCTTCATGAACAAATATTCATATAATAAAACAAACCCAAACTACTAGAATTTTTTTCGTAATTGATTTATACAATTTAAATGAAAATTAATTTTTCCTTTAAAAATTAGAAAAAAATATCACACTACGATAAAATCTTAATCCTTCGAAAAATTCGTAGGTCAGTAATTATTTTGAAACTCATGACGAATAGTATGTCTTGTCAACTCGCCAATGTACGCCAAATTCGATTGCTTTCAAAAACTGTTGAAAATGATTATGAAGAAAAGTACTTTCTCATTATTTTTTAACAATAACTTTAAGTTTATTGTATGCCCTTGGCATCTAAGAGCTGAAGCAATGTGCCTTATTAGATATATTGTTATTTTTTTCAGTTTAATTTTTTGTCTGTGATCTGGGAAAGTTTCATTCGAAAAAGTTTATTTGTTAAAAATTAAGAGCACGCTTTTGTTGAAAAACTGACCAAAAATTCCATTTCCGAATAGCTTCAAGAAAAACATTTTTTTTCCATAGTTTCTTTTGAAGGTCGCCGTAATGAACAAATAAAACCCAATTATCAACACATTAATTCTAACCCTTTGACTTCACGTGAAATACTTCGAGCATGCATATTTTCGTGTTGAGTCTTTTCATTTTCTCACAACAGTGACCACGTTCTTATGTAACAGACTATCCTGTAGTTTCGGAACCAGAAGTCGAATCAAAACGTAATTCAGGAATCTTGTTTGGGAGCATACGACTTTTCATATGAATCTGAGTTTGTAGAACACGGTTGAGTTATCTCCGAGAAAATTAAATGAAATTATTTATTACACACGCATTTGCTGATCTCGACGACCTGATTCGAATGGTATATGGGTGTTATGTTCTTCCAGCATTTATTGCTGTAAGTAGTTTGAATCAATATAATTATGGAATTGCTTTCAACTCGAAAATGCTACCATCATCTGGTTTACAGATGTCATATTGGAACAATTATGTTGCCAAAAACGAACCGTGCTTAAATCGGTCCGATGCCAAATTTCATGAAAAAGTACTGTCATTTTGGTACTTAGAAACAATTGTATAAAAAATCGTGTTCCACGTTGCTCCCAAACATTACTTTGTAATTCAGCGCTCAAAACTCTTACTAATGGAATACGGTGAAAAGTCGCTTACACAATAATATCGATATCTCTGTTAAAAATGGACGGATTTTGACAATCTATGGCTTGTTGGATAGCTATTACTGTGCGAATTCCAAGTCTAAAATAATATTCTGTTTTCAAGGTCAATTGTGACAGATATTGTAAATAAACTGAAAATTTTGACATAAAACTTCGTATAACTCAAAAAGTAAACATTCGATCTCAAAACCGTTCGAATAGCGTTCATATGTGACTAGTTTGATCAAAATCGGTCCAGTCTCGACCTCTTTGTTGACAACACACATACAGATCCACACACGGACATTTGTCGATTTGGTATATAACAGTCGGCCCACCGGAAATTTTGTCTAAAGTTTGAGCGAATTGTATACCAATTTTTATATGTAAAAAAAGGTAAAACAAACATTCATGAGTATTCAATTAACACTCTTGACTCACAACAGGTCAAAAATGCAGTCTCGAATCATCCAAGTTTATTATAAAAATGTAATGATACAAGGTTGCGCAAAGGAACCTAAGATATTTATTGTGCAAATTGACCAGAGCTCCGTAGTTCTAGACGAACGATGGCCATTACTTAATACGCAATTTTCAAATTGTTTTAAGAAATTATTGGCCAACATATCGGCATCAATTTTGATAATTTTACCCTAATATTGTCCCGCAATATTTTTGTATTTGTATTTTGTATTTTTTGTCGTGAATACGACTTACTTTACTATGTGGTGCCTTTTCAAAATTTACCTTCGGAGAGAGTGATAAGTTTTTGATCGTGAATATCTCTTGTTGTGTCTAACGTATCAACATGATTCTGGCTTCATATCATAGGAAATATGTTCATCAATTCATGATAAAATTTTCAGTTGTATAACATAATATAATTAATCAAAATTTTTAAATTTTCAAAATCATATTCAAAATCAGAGTTTACTGGAATCAACGAGTATCAAAGAAGAAAACTAATGGCACGAGTTTGTCTTTCCCGTACCCGACCCGCGAGTTTTGATGCAGTAAGCGACATTTCTTTTCTGCGTTACCTACTAGGTAAGTATAAGAGCTTCACCCTTGATATATTTCGTTCTTTGGACACAGTCTATCGAACTATCGAAGATGACCTCCCTGGATAAATTTGCTTTCGAGAAAAATGTTGCAGTGTTCAAAATTGGAGAAAATTTCACAATTCAGCCAGAAATGAATTCCGTGTTTCTTTTTGATAGTTCTTCTGAAACTGAAATTCGATAACTTTTTCAGTTTACAAAATCACTTAAAAGAAATTCTCTCCACAAAAATTGCATCAATATTGAATCAATTCGCGCAGTGAGCAGTGCGGAACGTTCAAAGAAGAGAGATTGCGTCATCCGGCTGCTGATCGTTTGCATTGGAGCAAAATAAACCGAAAAGTGAGCAACGACCATGAAAATTCTACATACCAGCCCTTTTAGGCCAATAAATTTTTACAAAAGAACTATTAGAATAACTTTCCTGTGGGAATTGGCAGATCGAAGGTGAAAATAATTAGTTAAGTAAAGGTTTACAGTCTGACAGATTTTGAGTAGACATACTTTTCTCGGTTTTTTAAATTGGCTCCAAGCCGGTATTTTGGAAACGAAATTGGGATTCGAGATCAGGAACTTGATTCTAGGCCTGGACTTTGGAATGGATTTTAGGAAATGAATTTTTGACTTAAATCTGAATTAAGGTTCAGAGCAGAACTCAGAATTTGAGCTAAATCGATGCCGTCTGCGGTTAGAATTGAAAATATTCGACCACCATAGAAGGGAGGGTAGTTAGGTAAGTTGCATTTTAAAAAATACACACTTAAAAAAGAGTCGTATTCTTTTTTCATGAATTATCATTAACCTGCAAAATCATATTAAAAAATGTCTTCATATGGAAATAATCTTCATTTATGCCAAACTTAGACTTAAAATCCACATTTATTACTAATTCGATTTTTGTTAAGTAAACAATTGGCAACTGACATAACTTTTATCTATTTTTACAGTTTTAGGTGTTGGATGAAAAAATAGTCGTTGGGTGGGATGTGCACGATGCGGACAGGTCGATTCAAGTGGAGAAATTCGGTCGAAAGGTATTGGTATGGCAAGCAATGTGTTCTTGTGGTTTGAAGTCAACCATTTTTTACACCACCGGAACTTTAAATGCAGAAATCTCTCGATTTGAGTGTCTCTAGTAGAGATTGTTGTATTTATATAAGAAGCATAATACACCTCCACTGTTTTGGCTGGGTTTAGCGTCGGCTCACTGTGTCAAAACCACTCTCAATTGGTTTGCCTAAGCTTTGACCCATCGAACGTTACTGGGCAATTGTGAAGAGGGTCTTCAAGAAGACAGCAAGGCAGCTGGGAACATGCAGGAGTTCAAAAAAAATTGGGCTCAAGCGTCCAAAAATGCGACGCAACACTTGTCCGTTCGATCAAAAGTTCGAAAATTCGTGGAAACCTAAATTTCAACCGGTTTTCATTATGCTCAAGTTTAACCTCGTAAAATAAAGGATCAATTTTTAGTTTAAATAAAATATCGTTTTTTATGATAATTTGAAAAAATTGTGGATAGCTTATTTTCGATACACTTCTTACACACCGAAAGATCTGGTATCTGCTGCAATATTTGATTTACTTTGCGTGATCCTTGACAATCATTTTTGTTGCTCCCAGCCTTCCTGGCTGTTACCAGACATGTTCCGAAAGATTTACTAGCTTTATGGACAGTACTTGCAGGATAACCAAGTTTTTTCGCAAGTTTTCTTACTGGCAGATCCGGATTTTCTTTGCGACCGCACACAATTGCTGTTCGCACATGCTCTTCATGTGTTAAGTACAATTTGAGACTCCTACATTAACCCCTATGAATCCTCCGGATCCACCAACACAGAATTAATTGAACGAGGCAAGAGGCAATGAGAAAGAAGCTCCGATAATGACTCACCCGATTCCATTTATCGTTTGCTGTACCAATAAAGCAAACAATTTCATGAGTGAAATCCTGTTCAGACGACGCCAAAAAGGAAGCGTTATTGTTTCATTCCAAAACATGAAATTAACAAAATATTCGAAGAACCGTTGATAGTGCAATTGTACCTACATCGATCCTTTATTTTAAGCAGACATACAATTTTTCAGATTTTTCAAAACTGAAATGTTAGTTTTGAAGTAAGTTGAGCTTTTTGTTTCATGGAAGCAAACATTTGAGTTAAACGAACCGACTTTCACTACAACTTTTACGACAATGCATTTAACAGAACGGGTCGAACTTATGACAATCAAACGATAAAATCTATAGAAGGGTTCAGATGAATTTCGGTAACGCTACCCTAGGTGTAATTAGGAACAATGACCTGCCCAACAGGACGAGCACGGATTTCGAGCCACTCAGTTGATTGCCGAAGCATTTCTGAGCACGTCATTTGTCAAAAAGCAAAAAGACCTAACCGGACCGGACGAACCAAACTCCGCGCTATCGCACCTCGTCCTGCGGGGCAGGTCACGCGACATTAAATTGTTATTCTATGATGACCTTTTCCTTTATTGTTTGGCGGCGATTTCACGGTTATCCTTTGTTTATTCGAAGACAGACTTGCAACTAATTTCAACCAGGTCTAATGAGTTATGCAGCGCCGTCGGGTCTGAGTCTCAAATGTCATTGACCATTGTTTCCGCGCGTTCATCCATGTCAGAGCACTGGAAACTTTGTCCGGTTTCCCAAAAATTATCCTAACCCATCATTGCGTTTCGTTTCGGGCAGTAATGCGATTAGAAGCAATCGATATTCGGAGATACGGATGGGATTGTACGCAATATAATAGGAATTTCATCACATAAGCCGAACTCTGCTGCAGCACTAGCTGAATTGGATTATAGTAGGCTCAAGTAAACTTCAGTTACTCTTACCGGTGGGTTTGCTTTCCATCGATGAAAGTAGGGGTGATCAGAAAACAACTCTATGAGATTGAGCCAAGTGGTGAAATTTTGCTTTAAAAGCGATTTAAATTTTCCTACAATTTCGGCCGGAAACTCACGACACGACATCCCTTCAGCAAGTCTACGAACAACTCCTAAGTCCTGAAGGCTGTATTAAAGTTGCAATTTGAATCTCCATTCATCCATGAACTCCAGCAGTTCCTCGAAATACGTCTGCAGTTCGGCATCATTACTGACTGATCTGCAATGAAGAAACGCAATGGAGCATGTCGGCTGCCATTGCCATCGAAGACGATGATTAGGCGACATAAAG
Source organism: Malaya genurostris (assembly GCF_030247185.1). NCBI lineage: Eukaryota > Metazoa > Arthropoda > Insecta > Diptera > Culicidae > Malaya > Malaya genurostris. The sequence goes on from NC_080570.1 coordinate 133,226,587, forward strand.
GCGCTAACAACACCCGTCAGGCCTGGGGTGGACAGCCAATGTAATCCCACTAGCAGGCATCATCACCACCCCTGGTATTTAGGCTAGACACACGGAACATTTGAGGAAACTATTTCCCATCCCATTCCAAGGTAAGATGCACCCAGTTCCTGAGCGGTCTCACTACGAATGCATCAACGATGGGTGCAGTTGCAGGACCGTCATCAGAGACTGACCGCCGTAGGCGTGTAATCCGCATTGTTTAATTGAGTTACAATCGAAAATTGAATTTTACATAATAATACCGTCACGCAGCGATGCGATGTTGGATTAGGAGAGAAGGATTGCCGGATCAATCTGGATGCCATTAAGTTTGCATTATTCATATTCCGGCGTTTAATTGAATTTTCCATCCATCTAGTGCAGATTTGAAATTCGAAAATGATTAGAAAAACAGTGTTTCTGTTCTGGCTAGTGATATGCTACCGGGGTTTTGTGTGGGATCAGGAGCTGTCCAGAACAGGACTATGATAAATAAAATTAATATTCAACAGATATAGATCAAAAGCGGTGTCAATTTTGCCAATTAATTTGAATGCACTGAAATTTTCTCTTCAGTGGCCATGCTTATAAAGGGTGATTTTTTAAGAGCTTGAGAACTTTTTTAAACAATAAAACGCATAAAATTTGCAAAATCTCATCGGTTCTTTATTTTAAACGTTAGATTGGTACATGACATTTACTTTTTGAAGATAATTTCATTTAAATGTTGACCGCGGCTGCGTCTTAGGTGGTTCATTCGGAAAGTCCAATTTTGGGCAACTTTTTCGAGCATTTCGGCCGGAATAGCCCGAATTTCTTCGGAAATGTTGTCTTCCAAAGCTGGAATAGTTACTGGCTTATTTCTGTAGACTTTAGACTTGACGTAGCCCCACAAAAAATAGTCTAAAGGCGTCAAATCGCATGATCTTGGTGGCCAACTTACCGGTCCATTTCTTGAGATGAATTGTTCTCCGAAGTTTTCCCTCAAAATGGCCATAGAATCGCGAGCTGTGTGGCATGTAGCGCCATCTTGTTGAAACCACATGTCAACCAAGTTCAGTTCTTCCATTTTTGGCAACAAAAAGTTTGTTAGCATCGAACGATAGCGATCGCCATTCACTGTAACGTTGCGTCCAACAGCATCTTTGAAAAAATACGGTCCAATGATTCCACCAGCGTACAAACCACACCAAACAGTGCATTTTTCGGGATGCATGGGCAGTTCTTGAACGGCTTCTGGTTGCTCTTCACTCCAAATGCGGCAATTTTGCTTATTTACGTAGCCATTCAACCAGAAATGAGCCTCATCGCTGAACAAAATTTGTCGATAAAAAAGCGGATTTTCCGAATGGACCACCTAAGACGCAGCCGCGGTCAACATTTAAATGAAATTATCTTCAAAAAGTAAATGTCATGTACCAATCTAACGTTTAAAATAAAGAACCGATGAGATTTTGCAAATTTTATGCGTTTTATTGTTTAAAAAAGTTCTCAAGCTCTTAAAAAATCACCCTTTATTTGAAATGAGTTATTTATTTAGTATCAGAAATATGGGAATCCTAAAAAAAGTTTTGGGTCTACTTTTGAAAAATGTCTTCTTATTTTGAAAACTCATGTCAATGCTTTGACAGAAACAGTTACCTATAACCTATAAAGGATGATTTTTTGAGAGATATAGGTTTCGATTTCCAAAACAAAAACCTATTTTAATCCACCTAGTGGTTTAAAGCTGCCTTTCTCAAATTATTTATTTTCTCCTATATATTACAGCCAAAATACTACAATTTTTAAAAAAGTTTTGAAAATAATTTTGAAGATTTCTGCTGCATAATACTACTACATTGATATACTACATTTGAATTTAAGTTAGTGAAAATCCATTCATTCAAATGTGAGAAAGTGAAGTGAGCTCCACTTTAATATATTTGATTATTGAAAACATGTTAAACACTCTTTTAGCCAAATTTTCAGAGATTCATTCACTTATTAGATTCATTGCTTTATTTTCAGAGATTCATTCACTTATATAGTCTATCCTCTTCTAGCCTAGCAAATTAATTCTAACAGTTAGGATCTCTGAGAATCCGGAAGGAGGAGTTAGAACGCGCAATGTAAATCGGGTTTAACCAATGGGACTCGTTGTATCGTGTCGGCCATGGTATATTTTGTGGGTAAGAGAGGAAGTAAAGCTTCTTGATGAGCGTGAGCGGGTGTAATACGGAGAGGAGAGGGCGATAGCATGTTGGGTTATTCTCGTGAGTGTCGGTTTGAATTAGTGTGTGTTCCTGAGTTACTGTCATACTAGGTCGTGCTGACTGGCATCGATTGTGGTCGATGGTGGAACATGAGGGACGTGTAGAAGAGGAACGTGACACAGGCTGTTTTGTTTTTGGGTTCTGTTTTCGATGACATAACAATTTGAAACTTGATGCTTCCTTGTTTCTGTAGTCGAATTTTACGACCACGGTGTTTTTCCCTGGGTCACCGGAAAGTGCAAGTGCTGACATTTTAGATGGTTTCATGTGGGCAATGTTTTTATTTTATGTAGGTTTCTAGGTTTTCGTGGAAGGGTGCTTTTACGGGTTTTTGTTAAGTGCGTTTGGTCTGGGGTGTGTGGAAGATTTAGTCTTAAATATTCATATTACATGGTCTTGGATGTGTGAGGAGATTTAGTTTTAAAGGCTCATACTACATTATTATTGTCGGTACTTCTGGGACCGAAAGCTGGATATCGGCATAGTGACCTAAAAATCTTTTTACGATTCTCAATGGCGAATTAAATTTTGAAAAAAAAGTAGCGGTAGTCGGACATGGTTAAAATTCAGCAAACCATTTATTAGACTATCAATGGTTTACTTGGTTACAAACTCTAATGATTTGCAAACTAGAAAAAATCACTGGCCCATATAAAGCTGTAGCTTATGAAAATATACTCTTGAAATTAAAATTTTGTACCCTATGCACCCTACCTCCGAAACAAAGGGTTTGATCTGAATTAAAATGGAATATTCTTATGGCATCTCAAGACCTTTCAGTTGAATCTAAGTTTGAGAAAATTAGTTCAGCCATCCCCGAGAAAAGTGTGTGACAATATTTTTCACACACACACCCTCCCCCTTCTCTCTCTCTCACACACACACACACACACACACACACACACACACACACACACACACACACACACACACACACACCGAGCCACATGAGCCAACCGAGCCTCGATTCGAGAACCAGTTTTCACAGTGATTGTACTCCCTTTCTATATGATAAACGCAGAAACACAAAAAATGAGAAAACTAATGACATTTTTACAGTAACTACAGGATGCATTAGAAGCTGTAGCAATGCTTCTGGTATTTACTACAGATGCAGCAATTTTGCTTGTTAACGTATCCATTCAACCAGAAGCTTCATGCTTCGTCGCTGAACACAATTTTTCGAAAAAAAAGTGGATCTTCCTCCAACGTTGCCAGCACCTATTCATAACTCAATTATAGACCAAAGGACGATTCATGATTAAATTATAGACCAGAATGAACAAGGTTGATAATGATAGAATACACGATTCACGCGTAATCTGTCAAAAACAGTGTTGCCAAAAAGATACCACTAGAAAAATCACCCTTTATTTTAAGGTAGTGTTATTGGAACAAAATCAAGCAGTGTTATCGTCTTCAATAAGCATAGCTTGAAGCAGACTCCCCATTTCTAAAAACAAACAAGGCAATAGCTGCTTTAAATGTTTTATTCTTGTTCGAACAGAAGCACAGCAGTTGATGAATAATACGAATGTAAGACCGAACGTATAGATAATCAAACTGGTTATGTGTCCTAGCACAAAAAAGGTTAATCTCTAAATTAATTTTGCTTACTTTCAAACAGCTGATCATTCAGAAGTCAGTTCAGTAAAAAATTATTAGCTGATCGATCGGTGGTCCTATACAAAGTTTCTGAATTTCATTAGAAATCCGACTTCCGGTTCCGGAATTACAAGGTGATATGCATCCAAAATGTGAAAATAATGTCATTCACTTTTCTCGGAAATTTTTGAACCGATTTTCACAAACTTAAATTCAAATGAAAGATCTTCAGATACCAGAAGAATATCCTGAGTCTGTAACCAAACAAACCATGGATAGTCCCATGATTTATCTACTGAATTTGATCCAAGTCCGACTACCGGTACATTATTTTTCCAAAACTCAAATCTTCATAGAACATTGTAAATTTTGTAGGTTATATTAGTGCATGGTTGAATGAACCGAATGTCACTATGCCGATATCCAGCTTTTGGTTCCGGAAACACCGACAATAATAGTCACATGTAATATTTTCTAAACTTTTTAAATTGTAGTATTTCGGGGAATTTCTGCTGTAATATACAGGAGAAACAGAAAATGAGAAAGGCATCATTACACCACAAGGTGGAATAAAACAGGTTTTTTTTATTCAAGAGATATTTTTATTCAGACCTATTTACGTATAAGCTCTATGTGGCCGAATTGATCGATTTTCTAATTACAGTCTTTTTTATGCGAATTCACGTACCGCATAAAAAAAATCGCATAAAAAAAACCGCATAACTCTGAAACTTTGCTTAAAAAAACGGCATAACTCTGAAATTTCCCATAAAAAGCCGCAGAAGGGAAACTGTATAACTCTGAAAACTCGCATAAAAAAAAACGAATAACTCTGAAGCTTTGCATAAAAAAACCGCATAACTCTGAAAATTCGCATAAAAACAGTCGCGTAAAAAACCGCATAAAAAAAGACCGCATAAAAAAAACCTCAGTGTACATTTTTTTATATTGGATCTCGTAGTCACCCTTTTTCTAGGAGGAGAGAAGCTTCCATTTCTATCCAGAGAGGATTGAGGGGCACTTTGTTCGTGAATCGTCTCGTCGTCCATTACCGCATCGGTGGTATTGTTGTTGTCAAACGTCAGTGGTATCCGTTTTCTTCTTGCTGTTGTTCGCTGTCTGGTACTCATCTATAGTTGCTCACAAAGCTGACATGCAATCAGCTGATTCTCATAGGTAACCAGCAATTTACAAAGACGCCCTCCGCCCGACCACAAATTACATAAGATGGAATCGTGTTATGCAGTCGCATATAATATACGTATTAACCCTTATGCACTCGAATGGGTACCCGGGTACCTTTTCGAATTTCAAAATAAGAAATTTCTGAGTTAGGTTTAAACTAAGATTCTGCAATTCGGTCAATTCCAAGAACTAGTTGGACCATAACTTCTCATGCTTTGACTTTTCATTTTACAGTAAGGGGGGTCGAATGGGGGGGCTCAAATTTTTTTTATTACGTAAACACCCGAATGGGTACCCGGGTACCCACAAATAAAAATGCTTGTAACTAAGGCAAATTCCATCCGATTTGAATTTTTTCAGTACGGGTAAATTCAGAAATTTATCCACTTTTCGATGGCCGTGTATATTGCTGTAGTAGGTTCTTCTGGTTCCCGTTAATCCGGATTTCCGTAGAATGTTCCGACACTTGTGTTTTCCACCATAAATGTCATTTACTAATTTGAAACTTTTCCAAACCAGCTATTTGAGAAAGGCCGTACCAAAATGAAACATATGTAGAATACACAACGCTGCCAACTGTTGCAGGACATCTCACTTATACATATTTACATCGCCTGAGGCCGAGGGGCACGCAGACCGAATTGATTACATGTTCAATTTCAAAATTTATTGTTTTTGTTACATTTTCATTACACTCCTTATATTTTTATTACCTGAAATTTACTACTGCTTTCACTAATTTTGATTGCATTTAATTACATTGCATACATAACACAAAATTTGGTATTGCGTGCTCCTCGCAATAGGCCTGAAGTACATAATAATTTTCAAACTGAAGATAAGAAAGTGAAGTATATAAGGGAACATACATAAAGTACGTCACGCGTTTAGGGGGGAGAGGTTTCAAAAATACGTGACAATACATGGTGAAAAGATTGAGAAATGCTCGACAAAGGGGGAAAGGAGTGGTAGAAAAATTCAAAATTTTATGTTACGTACATAACGGATGCCCCCTGAAATATATAAACATAACAACTCAGCATAGCACTTGATTTCATATAGCAATTCTTAGATAAGATTACAAAAATACGTGAAATCCGTGTATAAATGCCTCGATGTCGGAACTCATTTAGGATATCCGGGTTCCTGGGAACCAGGAGCACCATGTCCATCTTTATGGGTACCAATCCCAAAGAGCTTAAGTTCCTGAATCCAACAGTGCTAAAATTACTTCAATCGGTTGAAAAATGCTCAACTTACAGCGATTTAAAAAAATGGGTACCCGGGTACCCATTCGGGTGGTTAAAGGTGTTTTTTTTTCGAGTGCACAACGGTTAATGATGTGACTACCTTTTAATGTGCTGTAACGGTTGATCCGAGTTGTTTGATGTCTTCACTATAGTTACCCAGCAGAGTATGAAGATTTTAAGTGACGAACCACTTCCAAACCTTACTTTAAAGACACAAAAAGTTATGTAAATTGTGTTTTTGTTTGCATAAAATATTATCATCTACATCTTCTAAGCTATAAGAAATAGAGAGTTTATATATTCGGCAAAGTTATTGGATTTGAGTTTATCTAAAATATTGTAGAAGATTCCAAAAACCTATTTCGTCAAATTAAGAAGTTAGACATTTTTGTGACTTTACAGTGAGTTTGGGAACATGGTTTGCCACTTAAAAATAATCAATAAAAATAAATAAAAGAAAGCACAATCATATTACCATCACTAGCAGCAGCAGGAATGAGCCATTGTTCGGACTTTGAGTCGGTTTTTCTTTAATAACTTTTTCTACAAATGTCGGATTGTTTTGCTGTCTTCTAAAGTTTTTCCCCTCGGTTTTCGGAATTCATAGATTGATCTCCAGTTGATTTTTTTTGGTGAAAGTGAATTTCTTCATACTAAATTACATACAAACTTAAAACCGCGGGCGTGAAAATATAGTTTCACCGATCGAGCTAAAATTTAGCATGATGCTTATGGAATTCATATGGAACACGACAAGTTTGGTGCAGCGGATATCAATATTTTGTCCCACCCTAATAAACAGCCTCATTCTGAATAACGACGTCCCGATTTTTCGATCAAATGTGCTTCAATTGAATCCTAGCTACCTTTGATTATGGTAGCGTCATTCAGAACAAGGGTGAAATCTGCTTTGAAAATTTCGTGCTTAACACTGTGTTGTAAATTTCATGACGATTAGACAATTTGATCAACATATAATAAGTTCAGCGAAAAAACTATTGCACTATTTAGATTGAATCAATTAAACGAAAATGAAACCAAACGAAAACCTGCGCTCCTGTTACTGGTGTATAAGAAATTCAAGTTAAAAGGGTAGTAATATTGTTCATGCAGTATAATGAAACATGCTTTGTGATTGGATTTCTATTTTAGTTACTATTATCAAAGTAATCACAGCCGATGAATTTTGTTGTGTTTTGAAAATGTGGTAGGTTTTCGTTCTCTTTTTGTTCTCCCGTACATGAAATCGAACAAAGCACGCTGTATGCTTCGTTCGCAAGGTGGTGGTATTTTCTTCTTCCGTAACAGCACGTACCAGCTTTGCATCGTCATTTTGTATAACGGTTTGAAAGTTTTGACACTCATCGACCTGTAATTTTGGAATCAGTAGTCGGATCTGGATGAAATTGCACAGTGAAAGATTTAATGAAATTTTTAATTCGAATCACGAATCGGTTCAACCGTTGCTTAGAAACCAAAGTGAGTTTCCGTTTTGTGGAAGTTTTCTTCACTAATATCGGTGCTTTCGGAACCGAAAATCGGGGACTAGTAGTCTCAAAGTATATTCAATTAACAAACAATATCTGCCAACTAATTGAGTGTACCAGCAAGTTTATGAAAACTTGCACCTCGTTTTGCCCTCATTTATGAGAAAATACTCATGGAATCAAAATTTTTTTTAATTATCGTGCTGTAATACCAGAACCGAAAGCCAGACCTCGATCAATTTTTCGGGATCTTTTTAAAAATTTCTAGATTTTTCATTTGCATCTTAGTTTGTGAAAATCGACGAAGAAATGTTCGAGATAATTGAGCTCGCACTTTCTTATAAATTGTTACATATCACCCTGTAATTCCGGAACCAGACTTCGAATCTACATAAAATTCAATTGCAGTCGACGGAGCCTTTCTCCAGGAAGGCTAAACCAACTACAGGGTGATATGTACCAAAACAGTGGAGAAAATTGTCACTCACTTTTCTCAGAGATGGCGTGACCGATTTTTACAAACTTATATTCAAACGAAAAGTTTCATGGTCCCAGCTTGATTTTGAATTTCATCCATATCCGACTTCCGGTTGTAGAATTACAAGATAATATGTACAAATCTATGAGAAACTCAAATCTCAACCGATTTTCACAAACTAAGATTAAAAATCAGTCCTGAAATTCTTGAAAAAGTCCTCGAAAAGTCCATCCAGATCTAACTTCCGGTTGTGGTATTACAGCGCGATAAGTGAGAAATATTTAATTTCATGAGTAAAACGAGGTGCAAATTTTTATAAAACTTACTGATAAATTCATTATGTTAAGTTGGCAGATTTTGTTAGTAAGCGTATATATAAACCTACTTTAGGACTACTAGTCCGCGGTCTCTGCTTTACCGATAATAGTGAAGAAATGCTACAAAAACGCTCACAAATCATGATTCAAATTGAAGCTCTCAGTGTCTTAAAAGATATTTTGCAATTTCATCCAGATGCTTTATTATAGGGCGATAAGTATCAAAACTTTCAAACTATCACACAAAATGATTGAAAGCCGGTATGCATCTGTACGTACTGGTACGGAAAAAGAAAACACCACCACCTATCACACAGCGTTCAGGGCTGCTACATTTAGATCTATGTTAACTTAACATAACGGTTTACAAATTGAAAAGTTTACGGTAGTTTATACCCAAAGAAAGCTTTTAAATGTATTCAAGTTTGAATATTGACAGAATCTTCTAGTGATGTTTCTGAAAATATAAGTAATATGTGAATAGCATCATTACACCACTAGATGGATTAAAAATGGTTTTTTGTCAAACCAAGACTTAACTGAACTTTTTTGCATACCGTTTGATGATGGTGAGAAAAATAAGATGATAATTGTTTCATTCCCAACCTACCGATCAACAGTACAATGCTTGTCAAATAATTTGCAAAGACAAAATACGATACTTTTTAGTAGTTTTAGTTTCGTGTCAAGATCGCGTACACTAAACCCTTAATTTACGCAAATTTATTATACTCGACTTTTTCTTATATGTTTTAAAAAAGCATAGCAAAAGAAATATTAATTTATACATAAACATATCAATCGAACATGCTTCAGTGAATCGAATTTACTAATATACTATCAAAACTAGCAAATAGAAAAAAACTTTTGTTAGATATCTACAAAAGTAAGATCCCTGATTGAAACTCGAAGAAATAATGTTAGATACATGTTAGAATACACGAGGGAGTTATTTGATTCGCCGAAGTGTATGTTTTAATAATTAATCGTTGCGAGACGGAGATCGCACTTAGTTTACCGAATGCAGTCCATCAGCGAGCAACACTTTCGCGACAAACTCCTCCCGCCTCCCCCTCATCCCATTCTTCGGCACCGGCGGCAAATTTGCATGCAACATATCGTTTGCGTTCCGTCGGACAAGCCTCCCTTGGGGGAAACTCGGCGGAGATTTATTGACCAACTGTAGATTATTTAAAATCGGTGTGACATGTTGGCAGGTGGTTTCAATCTATTTAATGCATTCCACTCCCACCTACGGCATTATTGTGAACAACATCTGAAAACATCTCTTCGCTGGCGCGTCCAGCTGGAACGACGATCGAACGGCTTACCGGGGGGGTTGACGAGGAAGTTCGCTAGTTGCAGCATGCAGCATTTCCCTGCCAGGCAGCCCGGACGAATATTTGTCATGTGTCGTTTCGAACGGCTATGCGGCCATCCACATCCCGAATGACTGAAGCGGTTCCAGCAAGCAAACCGGTGTTCCGGTGAACTTGGTGGAGAAATTCTACGGATGCTTCAGGACTCTCGTGTGGGGATAAATGCAAAATATGCTCTATGTGCTTTGGAAAGTGATAGCATTTGTCATGTTTGTGCCGTATCGATGGCTCCTGCCGGTGTCGAGGTGGTTCTTTGTCAGGACTGTTCAAGAACCGATTCGACAAAGTTGAGCTTTGACAAAAAGACCGCTGCATTGTTTCGCAATTCAAGCAATTGAAACTTTCTGGTGGTACGTTTGAGTTCGAGAACGTATGTTGCTAAATACGATTAGTGCAATCTTCAAAAAAAAAACGGGTTCTATAGCAAACGTGCTCCCCAGTGATGACGAATATTCCAACATTGCAAGAGCTTAGTATGAAAAGTTCTAATTTAGCTATTTTTTGTTCATTAGAATAGGATTGCAGCACTGCAGTGAATTGCAAATACGGTTTTGGCTCGTCGAACAAAGAGGTTTTGAGCGTTCGAGCAAACTGTGCTGCAGAAAAAGGTTCTTTCAGGAAACTGAAATTTCTACATTCGTATGGCTATTTCTGCTTGTTTCAGATATCTACTCGTTAATAGTGGTTATCAGAAGAGAAAGTTGAGAGTAGGACAATATAGTCTAATCTTCAAAAATTCAATACAATTCAATTGAAAAATATTCTTTTGAATAGATGAATTCGATGTACTTTAAGTATTCGTAAATACTAATGAGCATGGAAAATTATTAGATTGAAATCACGCGTGAATTTCAAAATGTTGCAATGTTAGTGTAAAGCAAAGTCGGGTTATGGAAGATCGCTTCAATTAAAATTGGGACGCACAAAATAAGTTATTCTAAATTAGAATTATATTAGGATAAGAACTCTATGTAGAAGTGATGCTACGGCGAAGAAAAATTTATGTAAATTGCCTTAAGAAATAAAAGTATTTATCAAAATGAGTTATTCCTCCAAAACATTAAAAAATAATTGAAAACACCAAGGATATTATTAGGGAGGAATTTATTAAGCTTTAGAAGAAAAAAATACTCACGAAAAAGTCGGTCAATTGTCAAATTGGCGAACACCTGTCATAATTTTTCGCTCAGTTGTACTGTCCTTACCTTACTTTATAAGTAATATTTTTCCACCATTTCTCAAAATCAGACGATATTTAGATTGTTTTTGCCTTTCTCATATAGAAAGGTTATGCAATCACTGTGAAAACCGACTTTTGAACCGAGGCCCGGAGGGCCGAGTGTCATATACCATTCGACTCAGTTCGTCAAGTACGCAAAATGTCTGTGTGTGTATGTATGTATCGATTTTTGAACCAGCTTTTCTCGAAGATGGCGCGACGCGACTTATTCAAATGAAAGCTTGTATGGTCCCATCCAAAATTCTTGAATTTTGTTTGGATCTGACTTCCGGTTTCGGAGTTATGGGATGAAATGTGCAAAAAATGTGTATTAATTTTTCTCAAAGATGGCGTGATCGATTTTCACAAACTTAGATTCAAATTAATGGTCTCATGATTCTTCACAATACATCTGAATTTCATTTGTATCCGGCTTCCGACTCCGGAATTATAAGGTGATTAGTGTAAAAACATTAAGATTAAAATTAATCATTCGCGTTTTCTCAGAGATGGCATGACCGACTTCAACAAACTTTGGTACAAATGAATCTTATGATCCCATACAAAACTTTTGAATTTAGAATAAAGTGTGTAAACACTTTAATACCACCACTTAGAGGGACGGAACAAAAACGAAAAAGAAAATCTAAACTGACCCTAAAACTACCCTACCATGCGACAGTCATTATCAGTAGACGGTCAAACAAACTGATTCCGGCTATCCTGGTTCACAGTTTCCGATTCCGGAGGCACAGGAAAAACTGGTCATATTTCCTCAAATGGATCTCATTCACTTCTCTCAGTGACCAATTTTTAAATTTTTAACGGAAGGTCCTGTAATCTTGTACGGAATTCCTGAATTTCATCCGGATCCGACATCTGGTTCCGGAGTTATAGAAAATAAAATGTAAAATGTGTTAAAAAGAATACCACAGTATTATATATATATATATATATATATATATATATATATATATATATATATATATATATATATATATATATATATATATATATATATATATATATATATATATATATATATATATATATATATAGATATAGATATAGATATATATATATATATATATATATATATATATATATATATATATATATATATATATATATATATATATATATATATATATATATATATATATATATATATATATATATATATATATATATATATATATATATATATATATATATATATATATATATATATATATATATATATATATATTATTCCGCTTATTCCATTCAATGACATCCCGACAGTGGCAGCTAGCTAAGTTAGAGCAGAACTTCACAGGACAGTTGTGTGATCGAATCAAAGGCAAAACCGTCTTTTGGAGACACTCCTGCTTGTAAAGTAATCCAATTCCAAAACTTCATATGCCTTGTCAAATCATCAACTAGCGAAAAAAATTATCTAGAAAAATAAATTTACCTTTGATCGGAGATCCTCTCTTAAGTTTAGCGAGGTACAATCTGGGACATAGAAGTTGCCCACAATCCCTTTGCATTTCTCAACTAGTAAAAATTAGCCCGGAAGGTCAAGTGTCATATTACATTCGAGTCAGTTCGTCGAGTTGAGCAATGTCTGTTCAAGTGTGTGTGACGTTTTTATGTAAGTATGCATGTACGTATGTATGTATGTATGTTTGTATGTATTTGAGTGTGTCACTTATTTCTCTGAGAGATGGCTGCAACGATTTTTCACAAACAAAAGCTCAAATGAAAGGTGTTATGGTTGCTATTGAATTTCATTCCGATTTGGCTTCCGAGTCCGTAGTCCTACAATTTGTTATTTGCTTATCAAACGAATGGATTTTGGTTACATCTGTTCCATGTATTCGAAAACGGGTAAACCGGAATCAGTGATTAAAAAATTAAAAACGGAACTTACTTCATTTTCTTAGCGACAACTGAACCGAGACTCAATTGTAAAGTGTTATTTTTTATAAGCAGCTGTTGAATTTAGTGCGGATCCGACTTCCAGTTCATGAGGTGGAGAGTGAAGTATGTTCAAAATTTCAAACCGTCTCTCAGAGCAACAATGCAAATAAACGGTGGATTGAAATAGGTTTTTGATGTAAGCTTCATCGTTCATCAAAATTTGTTCATTATGTTTGCTCCGAACTTCTTCGTATGGTTTCTTGAAACGGGTTTTGGTAGCAAGGAATGACTGGAATACTTCTCGAAAACAAATTCGCCTAACTGTACTATACCTACCCAGCTGAATTTTTTTGTCTGATCACGGTCGGATTTTGTTTTATTTTTTTTGTGTCCCCAAACAATCTTCACTCATAGTTTTTTATCAAATGCTCCACCTGTACAGTTGCGATGTTTTACACGATCCAACGTTAATTGTTACGACCGATTCCGGAAATTTCTGAACTCTTGCGATATTTCCTTCTGACCAAGTTGAATTTTCAACGTGAGTGTGAGTGAGTGGATTTTTTACTCCTATCGCGTTCCATTGTTAGTAACTGGAATGTGTGCGTGAATTCTAACGAAATTCTCAGCAGAAGAATTTCAAAACCTGTTGTTTCTGAAAGCTTAAGCTTTTAGAAATTTAGTGTGACGTAACTTCGGTTAAGCTAGGAATTACAACCACCTGATGCTATTTTTTCGATACTGTCCTTTGAAAAGACCATCGTCAAGCGGAACTTGAAGAAGTCGCGAAAGACAGTTATGATTGAGCAGCTGTTCAAGGCAACCTGGAAGGAAGGTGCCTACCGGAATGATCAGGTAACGTGTATTCACTAAAATGGAAGCTTTAGTAGATTTTTTTCTTATTTCTTTTGTAGTTATTAATTATTATCAATTATTAATGAATGTGATATAAATTGTAATATTTCAAATAATAAATTAATTTAAAATAACCCTTTCGGCGAAATGACTTTCGGCAAAACGGCTTTCGGCGAAATGACCCGCTCCCTTGGCAGGATGATTGGTTTTAGTGTTTGAATAGGTAGCTATGGATCAATCTGTCAATCATTTTTCTCGGAGAAGGCTGAACCGATTTTCACAAAATTACGTTCAAACGAAAGGTGGTTCCATAAGCTATTGAATTATATTTGGATCTGACTTTCGGTTCCGGAATTATATAATGATTCTTCAAAATTTTACTTCGTCATTGAGAGCAACAGTGCCTCAAAACTGCTTTTATTTGTAGGTCATGTTAATGTACTAAATGACGACTTAAATCTTATCTAAAACTTTTAAAAGCTAGTTTCTAAAATATTTCAATTTGTTGGTTTTGTAGCATGTGAATTACTGAGCAATTAGTAAAATGTAATGTTGTCGATCTAAATCGGCATTTCAATATGTCTAGATCGAAAATTTGTTTTAAGTGTGTACATAGTCAACTCAAATGACGGTTTGAAATTTTCAATACACTTAACCCTAGAAATCCGGATCGAAATAAAATCTTATTAAAACCATTGAGACCAAAGGACATTTTGTTTGAACATAATAACGTGAAAATCAGATAACTTTTCATTGAATAATTGAAATGTTTCGCATTTTCGGAATTTTTAACCATTGCTTCCGGAACTTCCGAAACCGGAAAGCGAGAACCGTTATGCCCAAAACCATTAACTAACAAAACCTACCTTGTAAAAATTTCCAATACAGATTCAAAAGTTTTTAAATTCTTTGCACCGTAATGTTAAATGACAATTTGAACTTTTCAACACTCTTCGCCTTATAATTTCGGAAGTCGAATGCAAATAAAATTTCTTAGCTACCTACGAGACTGTAAGACCTTTCATTTGAACCTAAGCTTGAGAAAAGCGTTTCAACTGTCCCTGAGAAATCGAGATGTTTGTTTCGGAGGTTGGAATTTTGTAACATTTTTCACTATATAATTCCAAAACAGAAAGTTGGATCCAAAACAATTAAGTTTGTGAAAATCGATCAACCCGTCTTCGAAAAATGTAAATAAGATCCATTTTCGAGTTATAACCCTTCTTTCTGGTACTTTGAGAACCGGAAACAGGTATAGCTGAAATTCAAGGGGCAAATCACTCTAAACTTTGTCTGAACTCAAACAAGTTTTACCGGGAGTAAAAAGTTTAGCAGGGATCTCGCTGGATTAGAATGGGATTAGAGAAGTTTAGCCGAGATCTGGAAAAGCAGTATTTTGACATAAGAAGCTGTAAACGTGGAAGCAGAGATGCCAGAAATTTTCATAGAAAATCTATATTGCTTTGTATAAAAAATCTGTATTTATCTGTATTCACTTATGAAAGGAAATTTCGGAAATAAAATGATGTTTAAAGATGTTATTCCATTATATTATTGTTATAGAATGGCAGATGCAAGGAGCATTCCTTTATATCGTAAGTCCTTGCCGCACTGACAAGAGCATTCAACGACGAAATTTAATTGTTTTTGTTATCAACCACAATTGAATTGTAAATCCATATACTTTTTTCGTTTGAAAATGATGACTTGGAATTCAAACATGGAATTCAAACGCCCAATACGCAACGTCAAGTCAGGTCATACAACTTTTCAGTCTGACAATAAAGTTTCATGACACCATGACTTCCTTGAACATCAGTTCAAATTGGTTTCAAATTATGATATAAATGTATTTCAGCGTTCATCATTAAACAGCTGCGTGAATTTCATTTTAATATGGGCAATCAAACACGCTCAGACGGAAAAGTTTCATTATTTCTTTCTTATTTTTTGTGGTATCTGTATAAATCTGAATTTAATTTGAGAAATCTGTATAAAATCTATATATACTCTGTGTTAAATCTGTATGCGCATGTAAAAATCTGTATAATACAGATAAATCTGTATAAATGGCATCTCTGCGTGGGAGCTCGAATGACAGATACACTTCAAACAAGATTAGGCAGAACTAGGTTGGATTAGTTTTAAATTACCCAAACTTATCTAGACTAGTTGGGATTAAATGAGATTAGAGAAAATTATTTTGGAATGACATGAGTTTATTAGTATGAGATTGTCTAGAGTTTAGAGTGATTTGCCCCTTGCTGAAATTAGTTTTTCTGATCATCAACTATCAAGTTCTGCTAATTCAAAAATTTTACAAACTAATTTTGATTACACCGCTTATTATTGCATTGTCACTTATAAAAAGAAATGTTTTATGCTTATTACCCTGTAACTTCAGACTCAGATGTTGGATCTAAATTAAATTCAGAATGTTTCTATTGCTAAGTCATCTCCAATTGTACAAAGTTAGTAGATCATTTTTGACCTCTATTATCTCTGAAGTTCAGGAACCGAAACATTGGTGCTTTATACTCGAGCAAAAGACTTTTAATTTGACTCTTGGTTTGTTGAAAGCGATCAAGCCATCTTTGAGATGAACAATTTCACACAAAGGTGTCAATTGAAAAGTCGGATTTTCACCTTGATTTTATAATTATATAAGAAAGTCAAAAAGATCCATTTTTGTGAAGCAACAGTTGGATAAAAATTATGGAGTAATTCTCCTTCAGATTACACCATGAAATCGTGGTTTCAAGAGAAACTTACAGCGGTAGGCCTTCCAACGCGGCTACAAAGGGCAATGTCAAAACTAAACGAAAAGGTGCTGGATGACCGAAAAGTATCGCATTCGCAAAAAAACAGATGCCACAAGGATTATTACTAGGATTATGCTGACGAAAAAGATATCTTGCTGCTGGGTGCCGCATCTGCCTACTCAGGACTAAGAACACGAACGCGAGCACACTTCGGAAGCATGTTCAGTTTTGCTGATGCAGATTTGGTTGGACTTTTGGTGTCGGTTGGTCATTATTATACGCCAGGACACAGAATAATAACCCGGCAATGAACTGACGCCAGCACGAGTACTTCGAAGTGTCCTAGGAAGGCTAAATTGAACGGAAAGGCCATTAAGACAAAAAAACACAAGAGGATAATGTGAGCTTAGTTTCTGAGTACTGACCGTTAGTTCCGGATCCTGCAACCGGAAACTACTAAAGTAAAATTGAATGGTCATCACCTACAAATTGGATTAGTTTTGAAGCACGGTAAGAACATTTTTCTGCTCTACTGTAATATATGCAGATGATCATAACGGTATCCAGTTTGTTTTTGTTACGTCTATGCAGTTTTGGAACTTATCAAACGTAATACTCAAGACTTCAACGATTTGTATTGTCTCTGGAATGTGTACATCGCACTAATACACAGTATTCTTAAATACGGAATTACGATTGCTCTCATGCAGAATGAATGAGTATTTCTTTTGGAGGTGGGCAATCCGTCCACGAACGGTTCCAAAGATCCAGTTCTTCTGGAAGAATGAGTGAACAGTTTTTTGTTGAAGAACGGTAATTCTCTAATCTTTTCATAAGAAATAAAAGCGCTTGAACTCTGTAAGAAAGTTTATTAATAACTGAATATTTAGAAACGGTCGAAATTTTTTAGAATGCAGTCGAAACTGTATATACTAGCGACATCTGGAAAAGTGAACAATTGCTACCTAAAATACATCCAAGAATTTACTGCAATTCCATCAAAGAGTTTGTTACCAACGAAATCCAATTATTTGCTCTCGTACGGTTTTACAGCAATATTCAAAACTTCTGAATAACGAATGAACGGTTCAGGAAAACTAGTTCTTCCGGTAGAACTATTAAGTACTGAACGGTTCTTTGAAATGAACTGTTATGCCCATCTCTAATTTCTTCAGAGGCTCTTTGTTTTGGATTCATAGATTAATATTAGTTGTACAACTTTGCTTCCGCCGTTTTTTTTTCCAAAAATTAAAGCTTTATTGCGAAAAAGTGCTTACAGATGTATGATTTAAAGTATTGTTCGTCGCTAGCGACAACTTTCTCCCATCTTTCCGGAAACTTTCGAATCCCGGCTCGAAAAAAGGAATCCTTTTTTGACGCTATCCATGAAGCAATCAATTTTTCCAAATCTTCGAAGGATTGAAAATGTTGATCTGCCAGGCCGTGTGCCATCGAACGGAATAGGTTGAAGTCAGAAGGGGCGACATCTGGGGAATACGGCGGGTGGGGCAAGACTTCCCATTTCAGCGTTTCCAGGTACTTTTTGACCACTTTTGCGACGTGAGGCCGAGCATTGTCGTGTTGGAGGATGACTTTGTCATGTCGCTCTTGATATTGAGGACGCTTTTCTTTTAGCGTGCGACTATGAAACCATAAAACCTTTCATTTGAGTTCATTCTTACATTTATTCAAATATTCATATCTGAGATATCTTTGTTTTGGAGTTTTTGAATGTTACTAAGAAAATCGTTCCGTTGCTCCATCGTCACTTCTAATGACGAATTGAAATTTTCAATACTCATTACCTTGTGTTTATAATACTAGTCATAGTTGTTTCGAAGAAATTAAATAGGATCATATGGGATTTTAAGACATCTGCTGAGAATAATTAGTAAGGACAACGATATTTCTAAACAGCATAACTCTCCTGCAGACGATCACAGACGAGTAATTTGACAACGGTTTGAAAGCTCTTTTGAAGCAGTTGCATATGTTTTGGTTCAATTTGCACCTTTTTGCCACCCTTTTAAATAGATATTATGTAAGAAACAATCTGAAAATTGCTCCATTTCACTAAATTGAAATGACAAAGGTAAGTGTATTCAGGAAAGTTGAGTAGTTTTAGATTTTAAACAACTTTGTAGAACATAAAAGAGCCATATAAACCCAAAAACCATAAATTTTCTAATAAGAACTGGTTTAGGTAGATTAATTTTAGAAAAAAATACCTCTATCATGAGTTTTACTTGAGCTTCGGGTATGGTGTCTTTTACAATTTTGAGTTGAAATAACTTTCTACACAATTTTTTAGAATACACTTAATTCCTATACTGATTCTGAGCCAAAATGATATCTGCATCTCACATTTAGGGGGATTAATTACATAAATCGAATCATCAAAAGATGGTGCTCTTCATTCTGAGCAACTTTCTTGAAGGTACTTCATCCCTCGCTCGTACTTATCATCACGCTGAATAACGTGCATTTTCTTATTACTCATATTCTCACCTAATTCATTGTGAGATTCTTCTAAATCTACAAAATAATTTCAGTAGAAAAAATTGACGTCTGCTATACACACATTCCGGTTTAACAAATTTTTTATCGTTACATCTATTAGTTCAACTTTTATCTGTAGCCTGCGAGAAAACAGACTGGAAAAAGACTGATGAATGAAACAGTAGAATATGAAATTTGTGAAAAATTGTCACGAAAACGAGACTAAACCGCTAGTATTTAGATTCCGGGAACATCGTTTCACCAAATAAGCTTGGTACTCTGAATGTGAAAACGTAACTTAATTAGATCGTTGTTCGTGGTATTACCCAGTAAGACGAATCTGGTCGACAGATGGTAAATTCGACCTCATTTCTCTGAATAGAACAAGTTATTCGGATGCAATATTAATCATCGAAATAACGGATTGAGTTCTGTATGCACGACATAATTACATCATTGTGTGGAATGAAAGTGATTCTTTCGTCCATCGTATGTTGGTATTTTCTGTAATATAACAGTATAACAAATTACAAAACATTGTAGAAGATCTGTGATTCATTTTAACTTTCCAACCTAACACGCAGTAGGAGGGTTTCGATGCAAAAAAAATGTTACTAAAAGTTTAATTATTGCTGCACACCGCACTTCAACACGACAAATCACATCCGATTTAGTAACGGAACAAGTGGAAGGATCAATTTTTCCGTCTCGCAATCTCGGAGGGTAAATTACAACGATTTGGTATTCTTGACATTGAGTGAAACTGTCCACTTGACATTGCGCCCGAGGATCGTCCCCGTGCCAATCGATTCTCGGCATCACGGTCGGTCTCGGAATCAAGCTTGGTTACAGTGGACCCAAGGTCTTTCCCATTCCCCGCGAGTCTCCGCAAGCACCAAAATCAATTCCATTTTATACGACCCGGACGAGCGGTTGTATAGAAATTTTAATCAAAAACAGAAAATTTATAGCTCAATTCCGTGCAGCAACGTCGGAAGCAGTCAGACAAGCGAAAAGAGTGTCCTTCGTCAGTTATTATCATCGCCATCGTCATCATCATCTCCTTCGATTCAAGGATTGGTGTGCCGGTTTCTGGTTTCGAAACCGTAGCTTTGCAGTTGAAGAGTCCTGATTTGCCTCCCAAACGAATGTATGTACAGAGCAAATCATGTTCCCGATTACCCAGGGACATTTTCTCTTCCGATGGAACAAAGTCATGAATGCAACTTAACTCCTCCGCTCGAACCGAGTCGATTGTCGCCGATCGACTGGAACGAATATGAGATACACATCATCAGCCCGAGAAGGAACGGGAAAGCGGTAGGATTCCGCGTTGAAGACAAGATGCTCTAGGAAGCAAACTGGCGATGAGTTTATGGTTCACCGTTTCTCCTTCCCCCGCAGCGAAAACTCGTCGCTTCGACGCTTTTCGCCTGTGTCAACTGTCATTTCAGATTAGAACAATGAAATAAAAGTAATCGTCAGCGACAGTCGTTTCCAGCAAAGCGTACGCTAGCTAGTAAATTGCTTTACTAGCGTGTGATAGTGGAAAACGGCATTACTCTGCCGATCCTGTCCGACCGCACACACCGACCCCCCCCCCCCAAACACCACCAACAATCGTTCCGTGAAGGAACGTGAAGGGTTACTGGAGTGGAAAATTTAAATTTTTCATAAAAATTGAACGTCAACAAAGATAAGATAGACTAATGTTATATGGTGGAAAAGTGGATATCTTATTACGTGTCTCGTAAATTGATGGCGGCGAACAGGGATGACAGTAAGTTTGATGGCACAACAAAGAAACAAAAGGAGGACGAGGAATAGAAAACACATTAGATGGGTGATGAGATTGACAAGAATGGAACAATGGTATTTCTGCACTTAGAGCCATTTTAACCAGCTCGGCTAATTTTCATCTTGGCTCCCTACGAAAATTCGCAGCTCCATAAAACACGAAAACGTTCTCGACAGTTCGAGTTTGCAGTGCAGAACGGAAATCGTTACCATGCTTGAAAGACAACCCGGTGCTTACCTCTGGATCAGTTCCGATCCATTCAGTCGCTGAAGATATGCAAAATTTTCGCAAACTAGGAAAATATTTATGTAATATAATTTTATTCATTGATCGTAAAGTTTCGCAGAATATAGCACATAAACTAGTCATTTCTCGTTGAGACATGTTACCGTCCTTCCGCTTAAACGGGAAGTGCAACGAAACTCTCATACACACACACACAAGCCAGTGCCGACGACATAACATTGGCGGGGGCAGATTCCATCAAAGTCGAAATTTGAAATTCCTCTGGTGCAATAAATATTATTGGAAAATGACACGAACTACCAGCAGCACAAGATGCTCCCTCGTCTTTGTACTACAGCTACTCTGAAGGATGTTACAACAAACCAGCCGGTTCCCATTTCCAGGATTTGTTTCGACAATCTTATCGAAGTGGTTGGCATTTCCCGAAAAACAACAACTCGACTCCGGGAGGGAACCAAAATTCAATCAAAGCGAATGTAACCACACGAGTAACAACTCGAGATACGGCTGCAACAATAAGACACAAATTCAATCAAAACTATTCCGGTTGATTTGAACCTTTTTAGTGGATTTCCAACCTCAAAATGTGCTCTAAGATGCAGATAATTTAATTAAAACCCCGCTCGAGTACCGGTTCGGATAACCGGTCGACAATCCGGCCCAAGCCATGGCAACAAAAACTTTGCTCACAAAGTAAATAGTTATTTTAGACTGTCTTGCGGGGAAGGCTTTCAATCCTTTGTAGTTCTAAGCCTTGTATCTTAACTCTTTACTGCACGTCTAACGTTTGGAAATATTCGAAATTCAACAATATGATTATTTGTTATAACGACTTCTTGACATCAGGTAAAATGGCATCACTAAACGAAATCCATCAAGTTTAGCGGGTGACAATTCAATGTCCTTCGACGTGGACTATTAAAGGGACAAAAGCGACCAAGATTCAATTGCGGTTTTGGCACATATTGACTGGCTCACGTTTTCGTTGTCAGCGTCGACATCGGTATTAGGCGAAGTGAATTAGAATACCACAGTCAGTGACGCAGTGGCGCAGCACGGGTGCGACAACGGATGGCATCATTTAGCAACGTGTCCTTTCGGTGGGCATCCTTCGGTTGAAAGTAACAAAGTAACGTAACTAGATTAACGAAACCAACCGTATGTAGTCTTGTTGTCCTTATTGTGGTCAGACTGGAGACTGACTATGAGTAGCGAAGACTATACGGAACAGAATTAATTATCACTAATTGATTGTGAAACGATTTGTAAGACGATTTATCGATCAAATTACTAGAGTTTTCAGAAGTAGCATTTCTATCATAAACACAATTTGAAAAAATCTATAAGATTATAAGATGCACATAAAGGACGTGTCACAAATTTATCGTAACGAACCTGTAAAATAAATTTGAAAAAAAAATAAATAAAATACAGAACTTTATAGGTTCCGAGTGTAATTTGCACTCGGTTACCAAGTGACGCTGTATGGATTTATATGTATCATTTATTCATTAAGCAGATATGGGCTTCTGTAACTCAGTCGATTAACTGACCTGCTTTGTGATCTGTTGTTTCTCGGTTCAAGTCGAGCTGTTGTTATCGATCTTTTGTTTTTTTTTTATTTCATTCGATTTCAAGCCATGTCATTTTTAAATCACACAATTTCACATGCTCTCGATTATATGATATTGTGTGAAATACGAAATGCATCTTATAAGATGTAAAATCACTAGATTTTTTCGAACTGTGACCGTTCGATGACAACATCTAGGCAAAATGCTCTACCGGAAAAGCAGATGTGAGGCTGTTCATTCCTGCAAAACTAATTATAAGCATTTTGCCTTACAAAAATTGGAGCATTTTTTTTAATAACTATTTATTGGAATGTGAGTTTAAATTAAATTATTAAGATTTAAATTGGGTGTTCAGCCACAAGTGGTGACTTTTCAGCTCTATTATATATGATTTGGTTGATACCATGAGGACATCATTTGCTTCCGCAATTCTGAGATTTTTGTGTAGGGAAAATTCTAAACCTCCATGTATTGTGTAATGGGGAAAAGGAACTTATATACTAACTTACTAACTAATACAGAGAGCGAATCGATTCAATTGAAGATTGCATCGATTTTTATCGGAATTTGCTTATAATATTATGTGACATTACATCTAATGGTTCTATATTTGTGAGTCTGTGTAACTCATTTGTACTAAACCAGGGAGGATGCTTCAAAATCATTTTCAGAATTTTATTCTGAATCCTTTGAAGCGTTTTCTTCCTGGTGGAACAACAACTTGACCAAATTGGTACTGCATAAAGCATGGCTGGTCTGAAAATTTGTTTATAAATTGTCAATTTGTTTTTTAGACAGAGCTTAGAATTTCTGTTTATAAGAGGATATAAACATTTAATATATTTATTACACTTTGCCTGGATTCCTTCAATGTGATCCTTGAAAGTGAGTTTTTTTGTCATACGTTAAACCTAAGTATTTAGCTTGATCAGACCATGTCAATTCCAAGCCATTCAATTTGAGAATGTGATCATTGTTTGGTTTAAGAAAAGAAGCTCTTGGCTTATGAGGAAAGATAATTAATTACGTTTTTGCTGCATTTGGTTTAATTTTCCATTTCGACAGATAATCACTGAAAATATTTAAACTTCTTTGTAGGCGACTGCAGATCACTCTTAGATTTCTACCTGTGGCTAACAGACTTGTGTCGTCACAGAATAGCGATTTCTGACAACCAACGGATAGATTTGGAAGATCAGAAGTGAAAATATTATACAAGATTGGAGCTACGCTCGAACCCTGCGGAACACCGGCTCGAACGGGTAGCAATTCAGATTTACAATTCTGATTGCTAACCTGAAGAGTACGATCAATTAAATAATTTTGAATCATTTTGATCAAATAAATAGGAAACTGGAAATCAGACATTTTTGCTATTAAACCTTTGTGCCAAACACTGTCGAATGCTTTTATCATGTTCGTTACTCTGACAAGTTGATGAGTAGTTGAATGTTCTTGACGAAATCCAAACTGCTCTGGTAAAAAAATTGAATTTTCATTTATATGAGACATCATTCTCAACAAGATAATTTTTTCAAAAAGTTTACTGATAGAAGAAAGTAAGCTAATTGGTCGATAACTTGATGTTTCTGCTGGATTTTTATCAGGTTTCAGGATAGGAATTACTTTGGCGTTTTTCCATCTTTTTGGGAAGTAAGCTAATGAAAAACACTTGTTGAAAATTTTAACCAGGAGTCTCAAGGCAACATCGGGAAGATTTTTAATAAAAATATTAAAAATTTCATCATTACCAGGAGCCTTCATGTTTTTAGGTTTCCTAATAATTGATTTAATTTCATCAACATTCGTCTCAATAATGTCATCTTGTAATAACAGTTGGGTTGAAATATGATCATATTTCAGTGAGACTTCATTTTCAATAGGATTCACAACGTTCAAATTAAAATTGTGGACACTCTCGAACTGTTGAGCAAGTTTTTAAGCTTTTTCGCCATTTGTAAGAAGTATTTGATTTCCTTCCTTGAGAGCAGGAATTGGTTTTTGAGGTTTCTTGAGAACCTTAGAAAGTTTCCAGAAAGGTTTAGAATATGGTTTAATTTGTTCAACTTCTTTAGCGAAATTTTCATTTCGCAAAAGACTAAATCTATGTTTAATTTCTTTTTGTAAATCCTTAACTATGTTTTTCATAGCAGGATCACGAGAACGTTGATATTGCCGTCGACAAACATTCTTCAACCGAATGAGCAGTTAAAGATTGTCATCGATGATAGGAGAATTTAATTTAGTTTGAGCTTTGGGAACTGAAAGATTTCTAACTTCGATAATGTAATGATTCAAATTATCAATTGCTGTGTCGATGTCCGCAGAATTTTCTAAAATAGTTTCATGATCCACATGGTTTTCAATGTGAGACCTGTAATCCAACCGATGAGCTCTATGATAGTTGAATATAGAACTAATTGGATTAATTAAAGCTTCGTTGGAAAGTCTGAATGTTACTGGAAGATGATCTGAAACAAAGTCAGCATGTGTAATCGGTTCACTACAAATGTGACTTTGATCCGTTAGTACCAGATCAATTGTAGACGGGTTTTTCACGGAAGAGAAACAAGTAGGATTACTGGGATGAAGAACTGTGAAGTAACCAGCTGAGAGTTGATTATGAAGTATTTTAACATTACTGTTATTTTGCCTACAATTCCACCGGACATGCTTAGCATTTAAGTCCCCTATTACGAAAAATTTCGGTCGATATCTTGTGAGTTTTTGCAAATCGCCTTTAAAGAAATTTAATTTTTCGCCGGTGCATTGGAATGGCAAATATGCTCCAGCGATGAAATAAATTGAAATGAAAATGGTTTCAACTTCGATTCCCAAGCTTTCAATAACTGTAATATTGAAAAAAGGTAAAATTCGATGTTTAATTTGCAGTTGGACAAAAATGGCAACTCCACCACCCATTCCAGTAAACCTGTCAAATCGATGAACCACATAATGTGGATTACTTTTCAATTTGACATTTGGTTTAAGAAAAGTTTCTGTCACAATGGCAACATGAATTTTGTGAACTTTGAGAAAATTATAAAAATCATCTTCACTCGATTTCAATGATCGAGCATTCCAATTTAAAATATACAAATAATTATTTAACATCACTGTTAAATTTTAAATTCATTATAATATTATTTGCAAATTGCCATCCGATTTGAAATGCTTCAAAAAGTGGTGAAGACAAATTCATTTGGATGATCATTTGAAAAAGTTGATCTTCTAGGTGGATCATTTTATTTTCAGTTATATCGCCTAAATCAACTTCATTTAAAGAAGCGAATGGCATTGAAGGAATATTTGTAGGTAGACTGCCATTAGAAGAAGATGATATGGCCGATCTACCTATTAGTAAATTGTTTTCGTTGGAAGGTGAACTGCAAGGCGGTCCTGTGTTTTGATTATTTACATTAGAAGAAATAGGTGGTAGATTTCTACTTGTTATACTAGCATAACTGACATTAGAAGAAGATGACGAGGTCGATCTACCTGTCAATAAATTGTTTTCGTTAGAAGACGAATTGGCAGGCGTACCTGTTTTTGTTTTAAATTCGAAGAAATCAGTGCCTCAGAAGAATTAGCCGTGGCATTTGTAACGGTTTTTTGATTCTCAGGTATGTTCTGTAAATTAAGGGTCGTTGATTTGACTTGTTGTCTAAGCGAACGAGCATTTAAATTTTTTTCCCTGACAGGACATTCAAAATAATTGGATTTATGATTTCCATTGCAATTTGAACATGAAAAATTTATCAGTGGTTTCATTCATTGGACAAACATCTTTCGAATGCGATTTACCACAATTCAAACACCGTATATCTATATGACAATTTTGGTTCCATGGCCGAAGCCTTGGCAATTTCAAATTGTTTACATCACTTCGATTGAAGTGTATTAGGTAAAGTTAATTGGAAATTCCAGAGCGTGGTTTAGAAGTACCATTCGCGCTTTTTTATCATAAGTATTACTTGGGAAGGGGCAAAACCAAGCAATTCTTTTAGTTCATTTTCAATTTCATCAGTACTTTGATCATTTGATAAGCCTTTCAAGACAGCCTTGAAGGGTCTGTCTGATTTTGTATCATATGAATAAAATTTATGAAGTTTCTCGGACAAATATCGAATAAGACGTTCGTAATCTTCCAATCCATCAACCAAGACTAGACATTCTCCTCTTCGTCCGATTTGAAATGAGACTTTTACTTCCGGGAGAAAAATAGAAAGCTCAGTACGGAATGCTTTAAAGTCGGAAATCATCACCGTCACTGGTGGCATAGATTGATGTTTCTTCCCAGAACGACAAGCGTCCATTTTGGGATTTTTTGAAGAATTTTCTTCTATGTCGCTACAATCGGATTCAGAAAGAATCTCGTAAATATTGTTAGACGGCATAGAACCAACGGAAGGGAATTCCGTCCGTTGTCTTTTATTTTTACATTCAGATTCTATAAGATCGTGAATGTTATAAGATCACTTTTTGTATAGCATTGAGAAAGGCTGACTAATTGACAGTCTTTAAAAAGACTGTTAGTGATTCAGGTAGCCTTGAAAAAGACTGAAGCCTTGAATCAATGAAACTCTAGGCAGCCAGAAAATATTTTCCAGGAGCCAAGAGCTATACGCGTGCGGTGCGAACAACTGTTCAACACCGACTGAAAATTGGAGCATTTTGTTACCATAAATATAGGGAAAAAATCAGGGCGCATCCCGCGCCCGGCCAAAACTTTATTTGGGGAAAAAGATCGTGCATTTCGCTCCGGCATTTCAAATCATGCATGAATTGTGTTTTAATACTCGAAACTAAAGACGTATCTGAGTACTAGTTATACTTTATTTGGAGGGTATAAAACTAACTGTGGATCTAATTACCACACGCAAAGACCGAAATCAGCTTTTTGGCGAAAAAATTAGTTAATTTGCTGATTTTAGTTAGTTATTTTTTAGGACAACTAAAAAATTCTTATATTAGCTAATTCAGATTTGTTATTTTTGAACCCCTTAATAATGCTAAAAAGTTGGTTGAATTTGCTATTTTTTCAGTTGATTTTGCAACCTTTATATGCTGTCATTTCCTAGCAAAGACACACTCCATTTTCATTCAACTAATATTTTTAGCAAAATCAGCAAAACTATGGTTGATTTTAACAAATAATTATTGTTGATTTCAGTAAAAAATGTTGTTGAATTAAGTGATATTTTTGTTAATTTCAATGAAAATTGACAGTTAATAATAACAATAAACCTTCTTGAGTTAAGTAAAATATATACTGATTCCAACTAATACGAACTGTTAATTTTAGCTACAGCCAAAACGAGTTTAATTAATTAATTTATTTTAATTGGAATTGTCAGTTGATTTGATCTATAAACTTTCTTGAGTTTAATAAATTTATTTCTGTTTATAATGTGAATAATTGATTTTGCACTATAAACTAATAGCTGCTTTCCTAAGTTTGTAAAATGCCTCTTAACAAAAGAAACAATACATATGGGTCCTGATTATAACTCATTTTATCTAATTTGTCGAATTCTTATGCACTGTAAAAATGATTTGCTTCTCCAAAGCAACATTTTGTTTGTTCATTGTAAACTCTCACTTACAATCACGAAGCGTAATTACAAACGATCTGCTTTGGTTAGGCACTGAATGTAATGAATGGCCAATGAAAATGTCTTACCATTTCGGATAGTAGCTCTTTGATTCATGTGCCCTACTCTATTGTTGTAGATGCTGCTTGTAACATCACGGTAAATTTTCCAAATGACCGTACAGGGAAGTGTCAGTTTCGATTTGTTTACTTTTTTTTCTGATTATTGAGCGACTAAACGATTATATTTTCGTTTATTTACGCATGTACTAAGCGGAAACCAAAGCATTCAGATGTCGTCTCATACAAAAAGTTCAGAGATAGAAGTCGGAATGGCAAAGCAAGCATAGAATATGCAATAAACATGTACTTTCTGCACTGGTCACAGAAATGATTGTTAGTTAATCTTTTAATAATTCACTGATAGCTGAAAGCACTCCACAAATAAACTTAAACCAAGCAACTTTACAGCAGTTTTACATATCGGTCAGTTAGAAATTTCAAAATCTCTATATAAAATATATCAAAATAATTTCAACAAGACTATCCTGTTTTGTTTTTCAACGAATTGTGTTGCTTTGACACTTCTCATGAGTTTTTGACTAATAAACTTGTTAATAAAACCAATTTCATTCTTGTTTTCTTTGTGCTGTCTTTCTGCAGTGATGATGACAGCCAAACAGCGCCAAACTCTTTGATTTTAACAACAAAATTAGTTGACAACGAGAATTTCGTGTGGGATTAGAATGTTGCTGGTTTGTGTCCAGGATTTTCGCCATCTAAATATATTCGCTAAAAACAAGAACTTTTTTCAGCAAATTAAATTCTGAATATTAACCAATTTATTAGTTATTTTGGCAGTTTTGATGTTAAAATCAACTAATTCAAAAACAGTAATACGAATTAGGCGCAAAGCTAATTTCGGTCGTTCCGTGCAGAAACTCAACGATGCGTGGGATATGCGTATTGTTGTGTCTAAGAGCAATTCCATGTCAAACCGTCCAGAAATGGTAAATTCCGGCACGAAACCCTTGGATTTACATGAGACTTTACATGTGTGATCGGTATAGTAAATGAAGTAATTTTCACTTGTCTAGAAACTGTTTCCACTCGAAACTAGTTTTTGGAAAGGGCGTATTATTTTCAAACAGTTATAACTAGAAATCTATAGCTTCCAAAAAATATGTCTTAGAGGAAGTTGTAGGTCAATCAAATGACCTTTTCTTAAACAAACATACACTGAAAAAAAATCTTCCGACTTTTCGTGAACTCGAAAACAAAATTTATTATTCGAAATTCTCTGTTATTTTACCGTACGATTTTTTTAATTTTATACCACAAAAAACGTCAAATTAAAAGGAAACTACTGAGTGTTTTAGAAAGTTGGAAATAAAAAAGTTACCCGAGAAAAAACTTTTTAACAATGTTTTTGTATCTGAGTAATGGAATATTATTCTCCAAGCAACGTTCAATGAAATAGCTCTTAGGAAGCTACTTCTTGAATGCAGTCATTTTCGGGATATATGAGGAACTCAATCGAAAAAAATGATATTTCAGGAGAATACGCCCGTTTCTACATTTGTCTGGGTTCTCCATCGTTAAATTTATTATTTTGTATTCCTCATGAAATTTTGAATTAATTATTTTCTGACATCAAGACGATGCGAGTAGCTGTTTTCGAGATATTTTGAAAACAAAATCAAAGAAAATATTTCTTGTTTATAAATTGGGTGCGGTTTTCCATAAGTAATACCAAGCCAACCTGAAGTATTGATAAGTTTACAATGGTTAGGTCTTAACGCCACAAATGTAATGTATGAAATTTTGTGTTTACTGACCTCTTCGAATCGTTGAAAAGTTTCTCTAAGACTTGAAAGCAAAAACCGTTTCTGAACTGGTTCACGCCCACTATTATTTCTGATAGAAACGTAATCTCGTTGTACCGGCATAGTTCTACTTAGGATAAGGGCTCCCTATTTCATCTCATTTGTAAGGACGTTATCTTAAAAACCTGATTTAGTCACTAAACTTACTATGAATTTTTCATATTTCTTCTCAAAGACAAAATGATAGAAGAAACCAACTCGATAAAATACGTAGGTGCGTTATTATTAGATTTTAAAATTTTCATCCCTAATCCCGGAATCCCAATTAATAAACTTGAAATGTATGGACTTCAAAAACTTTCCAACCACATAATACGTAATTACTTGGAAAACAGAACCCAATCGATGGAAAATGAGACAAGTAAGCTTTGGCGTTCAACAAGGAAGTAACATTGGACCGTTGCTTTTTTTCTGTGCATCAATGACATTAGCAAAATTTATCTCTCTGGTGTTCCAAGATTGTTCGCGGATGAAACGGCTTTGGTTTATTCCGATGTTAACTCAAATTCAATAATTGTATGTCTTAGCTTCGTTTTTTTTTCTTTTGTAAATTATAAAAGTTCTCTCAGTAATTCTATCAAAATAATTCAAATATTGTCAGTCACTGTTGATTAGGTAGTAGTATTATTTTTAAATTTTTTTTTAGTGTGGTGGATGAATAGCTCGTTGATGATTTTTTAAATCGCTGAAACGCTATAAAATCGCAAAACACAACGAAAATGTTAAAGCATTGTTTTTGATCAATTCAACTTTGTCTCTATGTTAAAGTGCTGTAAAGTGATGACAGATCATTCATATAATACTAAACGAAATGGATGCCCTCGGTATATTAGAGCTAAGGCAGTGTGCCTTATTAAATATATCGTTGAAAATAAACAAACGAAATGAACGAAAAATGAAAATAAATTATTATGTCAGATTACTTTGATTGAAACATTACTAATTTCTCCGTCGGTAAGACGATCTGAATAAATATCGTTGCAAGCTTTTTTTTCTACTGACTGAATGGAGCGAACGAGCGTGCTAGTTTGTAAAATTCAGTCCAGCCCACTCCGAAAAAGCTAGTGAGACACATATAAACACTAATCAACTCGATGAACTGAGTAGAATGGTATGCTTTTCTTATACGAAGTACTTGTAAAAATTGTAAAATTAACATTTTTACACAAATCATCCAGTATCACCGAAATCGGATCTGAATACAAATCAAGAACTATTCATGAAACCTTAAGAGCTTTCATTTGAATCTAAGTGTGTATGTGTTTAGGAAAGAAGTATCCATGTGGTTTGTTTAAATATGCAAATCAAATTTCCGAATCGAATCTCGATGACCCATTTTGTATACAGAGTAAATCAGGTTTCGAGGTCATCGTTCCATCGATCGGCCCTGCCTCAATGCAATGTTTGCATCAAATGGATTCAAACATAACAGAAAGACTTTTGATCCCTTGCTAATATCATTTCCAATTTCCAATCTTACCAATACTCCAATTTGTGTCCAATGTTCTATTTTTACCAATCGTATCCAAACTTTCTGAACCAATCCTCTGAATATTTTATTCAATAGACGTTCCTACATAAAGCGTTTATAATAAGAATAGAAAGATTATTTAAACTTAAACAGTTACTTATGCTTATAAAACATATTTTGCTTTATACATCGAATTATATAAGCCTGAGATTAAATTGTAGGTAACGCAGCGAATGTTACGGACGGGTTTTATCAAAACAAGCTGACAAAATATCTGGATAAATTGAAGCAATTTTAAAGAAAACCTAGTAGTCTAACATAAACCGCTAAGTAGACGTAAAACTATTTATTATTTTTACGTTTCGTCTTTGACTCATCAGTGCAGAGCAGTTCAAATTGAACCGCAAAACAGACGTAGAGTTTCTGCTACTTACAGTAAAACTATTGCTATTTACGAAACACTTTTCATTTTTCACCGACGTGCTGAAACTGGAAACACTATATTCGGCTTTTATTAATTAATTTGTTGCGTTTTAAATGAGTTAATAATTATAAGGTAATTCGCACCCTCTCATTCTGCTACTAACGCAGAAGGTAATAGCACCCAGTCGACACACGGGGAGGTATAAGATAGGAACTTGTGAGTATGAGAAAGGAAAAAACGTAAATCCTGTGCACTACACTCTACACGCTACACTTTCATTCGGTCTTTCTTCAAACTCTTATCGTTTTGATGTGGAATACAATCAATAATATTATTTCACCTGCTGATTCGAGATATTTCTACGCATCGATTGGACAAATCCTCGTGTCTTCTATTAAAAATGATTGAAATTTTATTTGATTGCTGCCTCAATTTTACGCTCTTAACTGATAACATATTGAAAATCTTTAGCAATGTTATTCAGAATGATAAGTGCCATCTTGTGAAAATTTTATTTATGTGAAAAAAATATGAAAAATTGTTCTCTTTCATTAAACTGAAATGAAATGGGCATATTATATTCGTCAAAGTTTTGTAGTTTTCAACGATGAATAACTTTGCATAACCAGAGATGTCTATCTCCTCTGTGTGACGAAGAGCAAGCAAAATTTCTCCCCTCGCACTGACAACTTCAGCGAGAGCTCTTCTCTTTCACATTTATACACCACTGTTGTGTAAAGTGTGCACGCATCATGAGTGCGTTTGTTTATTTCCTTTTACCTCTTCCACTGAATCGCACCAAAGTGCTAGAGCATTAGCTGATAAATTCTCTGAGGTGGATGCAGATACTTTCACAGAGGTGTACACGCCGGTGAGCACTCTGCTGTATGGTTTTCGTAGATGAAGCGTGGACACGCAAAATCAGAAAAAAAAAACAATTTATCGTAAAATGTTCGGTTTTCCTTGCAAATTTTTCATAGCAAGGCCAGATCTACTCTCTATTAATTGAAGTTCACAGAAGTGTTCGCTCACCATCACGCGCCAGTGGTCACTTGGGCGTATTTAGACGAGAACGCGTGTGAGCGATTCATACGAAGAGAATGTGTTTCACTCGCGCCAGCTGCCTTAACCACAAGCACACACTCAAAGGCTGTCTATTCGACACTGAGAAGAAGTGCACTTTCCTCTTTGTGCGGTGCTTCGTTTTTTGCATCCTCGGTGTGACAAAAATCTGACTCAAGCGTGTATCACTCTGGTGAAATGCCATCTCTGTGCATAACATGAAATTCTCATAGAAATTAAATATATATGTTTTCTTACAAAACCTGGTTTTAGGAGACCGTTTTCAGATAAATTACTAAAAAATACGGGAGTAGTACCTCCTGCAAATTTGTTTAAACTGACCTTCTGCACAACTATGTCAAAAGGTATTTAGCCTCTATATTGATTCTGAGCTAAAATAATATTTACATCTCACTTTAAGGGAGATTAACCACATTAATCAAAATGTCAAAAGACGGCGAATATCATTCTGAATACCTTTGCTGAAGATACTGTACCTCGAAAACCACGTTTTTGAGAGCGTGAAATTGGGCTTCTGAACCACTGTGCATTGGCATAATTGGATAAAATGCAATTTTATGTCGTTTTCGCATCAGAAACCTGGGTCTAAGCATTTTTTTCCAAACCAACAACTTTCACGAAACTGAGTTGGGTTCGTAATTGCCATCAGGGTATAAGCGAGCCCGATATAGTAATCAAGTTTAGATCTGCTGACTCGAGTTCCAGTTTAATGATGTTGAATATAGATTCGAAACTGCCACAACTTTACAGTTTCCTTTAAAAATGGTCATCAAAAACGGCCGGAACGTCGGGCAATTTAAGAATTGAATCATTTGCCTAGTGAATTGGGACTGAGTAAGCCGTCAATCCTTATATATGCCTACAACTCTTCTGTTGGATGAAGCTCTGACGAATGCATACCACTCCATCACCGATTTGGCACGATGCAAGATCTACCCAAAACAGATCCGGGATCTGCTTGGTGTCCGCTTTAATGTACGTCTTATTGTCCATTACGGTGCATTTCGGCTGTACCAGCCACGGGTAGTACAGCTTTTTGGCGCGAGATTTTGACACTTTATTATGTTTTTCGATTCAGTTAAGCCATAAGCTAGAAATCATAACCGTATAACCGTTATAATGAACCAAACGAAAGAATTGTTCTTCTTGGTCACGTCCCGAGTTGACAGGTCCGGATGCCGCTTGAAGTAATTCTCACCCTTTTTTGCCATTACGAGGTTGCATTCCTTCGCTTTTCATCGTTACTGAACCGTTATTCAATATATTGTTCATAATTTTCTACTAGTTTTTGGAATCTTTTCAATAAACTCGAATTCTGCGTTGAAAACATTACTTCTCTTTAGATTCGATGAATGGATCGATCCAATTTTTGGTAACGTCGTAGTTTTCAAAGTGCTACACTGACATGCCTTGCAAATGCTAATCGGTTGGAGCACTGTCCGGTGAATATAACGGGCAGGACAGAACTTCCTATGTCAGGGTTTTCAAATAAGTTTAAAACGATTTTCAGACACAAACATCGACATGTTTGATACTGCACAACAAATACTACAAACTCAATAACGAAATGTCATATACTTGGCTTCCAGAAGAATAATTACTTTTGTAAGTGTGACTGTGAATAATTGGCTAATGTCATCTTTAGTAAAAGAGTACGAATTAATTCCAACACCTGCTAATAAAATGTTTAAATCATCTATATTCCAAAAGTAAATTTATATCCAAAATGAGCAATGAAAATATTCTAGTAATCCATAATATTGAGTGGGATGTGGTTCCGTATCGAAAATTGAACTGATGACGGTGCTTAGATATGTTAATTAGATTAGAAATATCCTGTTGTTCACCACCCTATCGTTCGGTTGTCTTTGCTGCTTCCATTTTGACTGACATGTAAGAATCACGTGAAATGTATCGTGAGTGCCAATGAAATTGTAAATAGTATTGATGTGCTATCTTATTTTTTCTTATTTTACATAATTTTATGTTTGTCAAGTTTCAAATTACCAAGACACCTTAAATATATCGCTAGGCCATGCTCATCAAATTCATTCCATTTTCCATTAAGTTGAAAATCATATTCGTTTATTGAATACATAAATAATTGGAAAAATCCGAAATTCGTATATTTTTGTAACTTGTTTGTGACGGGTAACTCTTTTCCCTAACTTTTTTTCCAGTTATTCTGTACTATTTTGTGTTTCATTTTGTATGGGTATAAATTTTAGAATAACATATTTTGTAACAATTATGAACGCAAAATCCGGCTATCGTTCACTAGAACAATCGATCGAACTTTTG
Source organism: Malaya genurostris (assembly GCF_030247185.1). NCBI lineage: Eukaryota > Metazoa > Arthropoda > Insecta > Diptera > Culicidae > Malaya > Malaya genurostris. The sequence goes on from NC_080570.1 coordinate 133,262,180, forward strand.
AGTACGTAGCGCACACTACAGGCAAGTAATCAAATCCAAATAAAATGATATCTACTATTTATTCTAGCTTCGTGATTTCGGTCTGCGAAATGGTGCCAACTGAACCGAAACTTTATGATCCAGTTTGTCATGATTAACATATGGGACATAATCTGTTTGAATAGCACCCAGAAACTGTTACAACTTTTTTTTTTCAACCCTCCTCTCAAATTCCTTTGGTTCTGACCGGACCGCACTTTATTTGCGGTTTCCGAAAAAAGCGAAATGCGCTTTTAATTAAACCCATTTCCTCCATTCACCAAGACCAAGATTTTCCGAAATTCTTGTGCCTCGTCATCAAAGGATAATTATTTCAACCGACCGGGATATAACAATCGTTTGGCATTCGGCAAAAGACGATCGGACCACCATTAGTTTTCAGTTCTGGCCTTTAATTGACTTCGGTCCAGCCAACAACCAGGCTCTTTGGCATAAATAGATCTCGGTAACATTTTGGCAGGGTCATTGAAGGAAGGGGAAAGGAACTTTTACCAAGTGACTTGGCTTGTTTTGGTTCCTACGATTGAAAGGTTTTCCCTCTCTTCCTGAAATGATAAGATAATGAATCCGAAGGAAGAAATTATGCAAATAAGGCATGGAAATGTCTGTTTAATTACAAGTGTGATTGAAGGAACCTTCTTGTTCTTAGTGACATAATCTGTTTGAATAAAGATAATCCTTAAAAAGGAAAGTGCAAATCATGTAAGTTGCCTGTGCTCTGCGAATGTATTTAGAGTGTCCCTTCGTTATCTCTTCAACTAGTTTAGACAAAACTTTAAACTTCCACTTCCGAAACCAAGTGCAATCAGGAAACGAAATTGTCCAATTCTGCTACCGGGCGGGCGGAGGAATGATCCCGACAACCAACAGTAGTTAAACCCGATGGCAAATTACTATTTAGCCGAGATGCGAAAACGACCAAAGTTTCATTACCTCGTTTTCGCCAAACGAAGCTTTATACGTTTCTTACAGCGAAAATGTTTTTTTTCTTCTTCGAGTTTTCCGACGGGCACTGCCAAGCACAAAACACACAGTCTGTTTGCACATTTTAAAATCTGCACACTTTTCGCCATTTGCTGTGCTGAGCTGTCATCGAGGAAATGAGCTCCTAAATTCAATTCAATTTCGTCACCAATTTTTAACTCCTCTCTCGACAGAGTGTTCTTTTCTTCGTCTGCCAACCGACTTCAATTTTATTGCACTTTGTGCAGCAGCAGCAGTAGCAGTGTCAACTCGGGTAGCTTTTATGGGACCACTTTTGTCATTTTATGGATTCACTTTTTTCCCCACCGTTTATTTGTCGAATTCTTCGGTAGGTCCTGTTTGTGCTGCAACTATTTCCCACTCTTTTTTTTTTTCTTCATCCACGTGGGAATCTCAACTCGGCAGCGTAAGCAAAACTCTGTTTATTATTTCCACGGCGCTAAATTATGCGCTCTCCCGTCATTGTCAAACCGGGTTCAATAATCGTCAAATATCGTAAAATTTGCTTAAATTGTACCGTGTTTAAACTTGTCCCCAGGTGCACCACCCGGGTTGAGAAGATTTGCATGTGCCGCGGAACAACACCCTTCTTAGTTTGTTTCGTTCGTCTTCAACGGGAACTCAAAATTGTCTGTTTTCCCTTCTCAACTGTTTGTCCGAATGGCGAAGTAAATACCGTGTTTTGTCAGCGAGTGAGATTTTTTTTAATAACAACCATCGAAGGACGGTAGAGTTTCTTCAGTTGATGTTCTTATTGATTCCGAAAAATTCAATTAGTCCTGAATGTGTAATTTTGAATGCTCACTAATAAAGACGTTCGGTCAAAATTAGGTACGGAAAAACGTAATGAAAATGTAGCGTAGAACAATTCCAAGGAATCATGAAATCTGGAAATTACAAATAAATAAGAATACTATTTTTACCTTTTTTATAAATAAAAAAAATTGGTATAGAATTCGCTTTAGAAAAATTTTCCGAGGCCCGGAGGGCCGAATGTCATACACCTATCGATTCAGCTCGACGAACTGAGCAAATGTCCGTGTGTGTGTGTGTGTGTGTGTGTGTGTGTGTGTGTCAACTAAGAGGTCGAGATCTCAGAGATGGTTAAACCGATTTTGATCAAACTAGTCGCAAATGAAAGGTCTCCCCGTCACCCAGAACGCTATTGAATGGTTTTGAGATCGGATGTTTACTTTTCGAGTTATACGAAGTTTTATGTCAAAATTTTCAGTTTTTTGACAGTATCTGTCACACTTGACCTTGAAAACAAAATATGTTTCCAGACATAGATTCCACACGATAATAGCTATCCAACAAGCCATAGATTATTAAAATCCGTCCACTTTTAGCGGAGATATCGACATTTTTGTGTAAGCGACTTTTCCCCCTATTCCAGCAGTAGGCATTTTGAGCGCTGTATGGCAAAGCAATGCTTGGAAGCAACGTGAAACACGATTTTTTATACTGTTACATACAATTGTTTCTAAGTACCAAAAACATTGTGTACAGCATACTATTTCAAGAAATTTTGCCTCGGACCGATTTTAGCACGGTTCGTTTTTGGCAATTTAATCGTTCGAATATGACATATGTAAACTAGATGACGGCAGCATTTTCGTGTTGAAAGCAATTCCAAAATGGGGACGGGTATAGTGTGATGGGTAAGTCGATACATTTCACGCAGCCCGCCTGGGTTCGATTCCCAACCCCGCACATAGGGTCAGAAAGTTTTTCTGGTCCGAAGAGACGAATGACCTTAAGGTTAAAATCCTCTAGAATCGAAACAAAAAAAAAACAATTCCATAATCATATTTATTTAAACTACTTACAGTAATAAATTCTGGAAGAACATAACACCTATATACCATTCGAATCAGTTCGTCGAGATCAGCAAATGCGTGTGTGACAAATAATTTCACTCAATTTTCTCGGAAATGACTCAACCGTTTTTTACAAACTCAGATTCATACGAATAGTAGTATGCTCCTACACAAGGTTCGTGAATTACGTTTGGATCCGACTTCTGGTTTAGGAACTACAGGATGATATGTGAAACGAAATGAAAATAGTGTTACTCTTTTTCTCTGAAGCGATCTAAGATTCAAACGAAATCTAGGAACCGTAAAAGATTAAAATGAAAGATCTTGAGATCCCATAACATATCTCGCTTTTTAGTCAGATCCAACTTCCGGTTTAGGTGATACATGGTGATTAGAATAAAAATGTCCATTTCGCACAAATTTATTAGGTTTATCGGGTTTGTTGATTTGAATAGTCGATAACCAAATAAACTTATCTCAGTTTTTGCGGTATTCAGTTTTCGATTCGGAAGGTACTCAACAATTTGATTCGCACCACAATTTTTAAAAGATGTCTACACTGATTTTCAAACAGTTTGAATCAAATGTAAACTATACAGCTCTTGAGGTGGATTTAACTGACTTCGGTTACACCGATTTTAGAATTCCGGTTCCAGTATCGAATCGTTTCTCAAAGCTCAATCGTTTTCTCAAAAAAGTCCAAATCAAATTTCAACTACAAAAATTGAAATTAAAGGATTTATGGTCCCATACAAAATTAATGAATTTTATCAGATTCTGGAATTACAGGGTGATGAGTTTTTAAAATTCATACCGATATAGAAGATGACACTACAAAAAAGCTTCAAAGTTGGACTCAAAACTATTGCAATTTATACGTCATATTAATTTATGGCCATACGAATTGTTTTCGGTTATGCTGGTTCCTGAATACTGGTTCCGGTAGTACCGTGAATAACCGTAAGCTCTAAAATGGAATTTATTTCGACATCTCATGGAAGGTTCAATCGATTATTATACGTTTAGATTAAAATTCGATCCGATTTGCAATTTCGACATCACAGGGTAATGAGTGAATAGAACTTTAAATTGCCATTTGAATATCATTAAAATAATGTCATGCGAACTAAAACACCGAAGAATATTCATGCAAAAAACACATGCGGATGATAAAAAAAAGGTATCATCTCACTGCTAGGTGGATTAAGCACGTTTTTTTATTATTTTTAGGCACACTGCTTAAGCTCTAAGATGCCAAGGTAATTTCCTAATCTTAATTAACGATTAACTTAAAACTAGAATAGTATCATTAGAATATGTCATTTTAGATTCTCGAAAATCCAGCTTTCAGCTGGCGATCGGCAGTGGTCAATGAATTGAATATTGCACGAGTCTTCCAGATGGCGTTGGTAAATATCTATGCTGGCCGCATCCTTCGGTCCGTGTGGGTCCGCGGAAGAATACCAATTCCAATTGGTTCTATGGCATCCAGTTTAAATTTTTTGAAATTACGTAAATGAAACACATGCGTGGTTTTACGTACAATTTTGAGACGAATCATTTCGAATTCATTTTGTTCACAAACTACCTTGCGTCTCTATTGGAAAATCCACGGCACACCGTTGACAATTATCGACTGTCTTATCTTGTATCATAACGATCATGTTTTGAATCTGCCTCATATAAAATTTATAAACTATGGTTGAACTTTTGAGGATTTTTGAACATCATAGTATTTATAGAAGTATCAATTCACAAACTGTTCGGTTCAAATATGCCTACCAGGTGCGCAGGTTAAATATTTGTTTTTTGTTATCAAAAATGATCGCCACCACAAATGACAACTTCATCTTTCATTGACAACCATTCGTCGAGCCATTATCGTACAATCTCATATGTGTTATTATGTTTCTCAGTCAGTGCGTGTCCCTCCGATGAAAAGAAGAGATAATCAGAAGGTGCCAGGCCTGGTGAATACGACGAGTGCGATAGGAGATCCCGTCTAAGTGCAGGAATAGTTTTTTTGGGCACTTTGGCTCAATATGCAGGAATGTTATCATGCTGCAGATTGACTTTGCTGTGTCTTCGATCTCAATCTGATCGTTTTCGAATAATCAAGTAAAGCCAATAATGCCAACATTAGATTTCTTTTGTGACATTTATGCTTCCTATTTCAACAGACTTCTCAGTCGGTTCATAGCGTATAGAAGCATTGCATGGCTAGTACTACGATCCTACTGACACTAAGATTCCTTCTAGATCAGGGCTTGAACTCTCAAAATATCCATATTCGGACGCCTATTACTATCCCATGGATAGGTTAAAGCCGGGTATACATAAACGAATATAAATAAATAACTATCCCATGGATAAACCTCTTTGGTAGGTTAAAAGGAGCATTTTGCACGGGATTTACGCATTTCCATTTGTCGTTAATTAATCCTTTTGTATGGGATCCATATAACAATCTTTGAATCTTCCAAACGATCAGTGATGGTTTTTCGAGTTAAATTTAACTTCTTCGACATCGGATTTTTTACACAAGAATCTGACAAGATTGACGAGAATTTTATTTACTTAACTTTTTTATACGTTTTATTTCAAATAAAATGATTTTCGTTTCTATTTCCGCGATAATAGCATACAAAGTTTTTGCATAATGAATAAAATTTTAATACACAAAACAATCGAACATGCTCCAGTAAACGGTAGGGATATTGTACCAATTGTCATCTCATTAGTAGAGTCCCATGTTATTTTACCGATTACTCGACTTTGCTATTTAATAGCTAATTACCACAATCGCTTGTGGTGTGAAATAGTCACCGTCACCGAAAAAATGTTAACACCGTAATGACTACTAGCCACTAGATGGCACACTACTGTCGAAAAGAAGTTTCCAGTCGCGGTTGTCTTTCCTATATTGGCAGGTATAAATACGATGTTGTATTGCATAAAAAGACATAAACGAAACATAAACTTCTTTTTAATTTGCCTTTCTCATATAGAAAGATTATGCAATCATTGTGAAAACCGACTTTTGAACCGAGGCCCGGAGGACCGAGTGTCATATACCATTCGACTCAGCTCGACGAACTGAGCAAATATCTCTCTCGATTTTCACAAACTAAGATTCAAATGAAAGGTCTTGTGGTCCCAAAGAATATTCCTGAATATTATTTGAATCCAACTTCCGGTTCGGGAGTTATAGGTTAAAATGTGCAAAAAAAAAAAGAAAATATGTGTTCTTCGAAGAAAATAATTTTGAAGAATATCACAGTATTATATATGATAGTATGATTGATATGAGAAAGGCATCATTACACCACTAGGTGGATTAAAACAGGTTTTTCTTCTAAAACGCTGAAAACTTCGAGCATTCGGAAAACAAAAACCGAATACAAGTAGTACACCGGTATGCGTAGCCCGGAAGGTAGGAATATACAAAAAACTTCATTTGACATATACAATTAGAGTGCAACATTCGAAACACACTTCACTGTTCCACGTAAAATCATTATTACGCATAATCGCTGAACCAATACTGAATAAATACACTTTCCACTAAGAGTTAACGTAATTTTTACATATCGGTTTAGAAATTTATATATGGATATATCGTAGGACAAGCGAAAAACATCAAAATAATTTGCAAGCAGTTTCAACAAGACTGTCCTTTTTAGCTTTTTAATGGATTGTTTTGCTTTGACACTTCTCATGAGGCTAATAAACTTGTTAATAAAACCAATTTCATTTTTGTTTTCTTTGTGCTGTCCTTCAGAAATAATGATGATAGAAAAATTGAAACAAATTTTCTGATTTTAGAGAAAAATTTAGTTGTCAATGAGAGTTTCGTATTGGTTTGAAATATTGCTGGTTTGTGTCCACGATATTCGCCTACTAAAAACAGTTTTTCCAGCAAAGCAAATTCTCAATTTTAACTAATTTAATAGTTATTTTGGAAATTTTGTTGTTAAAATCAACTAATTAACTAATTCAAAACCAGTAATACGAATTAGGCGCTGAGCTAATTTCGGTCGTTCCATGAGTGCTTGAAATTATACACGAAAGTTTGAGACATCTTTATTTTTCCTGCCACAGTACTTCTTCACCTTCGCGTATTGCTGGTGGTTCCTGAGTTCCTTTGTTCCGCTTCCAGCGTTCCTGGCTATTATCAGATGTGTTCCGAAAGATTTAGGAACCAGCAGGAAAATACAAAGAGGAGATTTCAAAAACATAACGCAAACGCATCGACAGCTTCTAGGGGCACTTGAAGCTAAATAGCAAGCAATTCACAAAACCTATTCGCGCCAGTAGAAAGAGCGCCACGACAATGAACCTTTCCTCAGAACAAAAGGCGTTAGGGAGTCTCCAGAGGGAATAACTGGACTATGCAGCTTATTCACTAGATTTGGCCCCATCCGACTACCATCTCTTTGTTACTTAGGGCCACGCACTTTCTGAACAGCGCGGCGATTCTTGCGAATATAATTAAAATTAAATTAAATTAGGAAAAAATTCACTTTCAACAAATATACTTTGACATTCATAAAGTTCATAAATAGCCATTTAAATATTTCACCCTTTTTCTTAAATTGAGGCTGGCATCGTTGACTTACGGTAACGTAAGTAGTAATGTACAAACCAATATAATAATAAGACTGAAAAAATGGCATGAAAAGTAACATCTAGATGCTGCATTCCGAAGAAATTCTTGACTTTTTGTATCGAAAGAATTCACATCTCATTTTGGTATACAGAACAATTGTAGGGTTAGAGTCCTCTTAATATCAACCAGCGTCACATTCTGTGCATCCGACCAAACCCAATCCCTTTATGGTCATTCCAATATTCATGAATACGTAGAAAAACCCCTCCGATAGTTCCGAGTGTCTCAGTCACATCATCAATCCCAGTATCATCTCCAGACTAGCGCAACAACGTAAATTATAATAAGCAGAAGAAAAATTGAATAAGAACATTAAGTTGCAACAAATTCTCATCACCTAAGGTAGACAGGTTCATCCTGTTTCCTTTATGGTTGCCAAAAATAATGAAAAGGGACATAATGCGACAAGGGATTAGGATCTGCAGCAGAAGAAGCATCAGCAGCAGCACCGGCAGAGGTGGAATTCCAAGTACCTGTTTGCATTTTTATGTACTCATCATTCTTTATGTCCTTCCATTCTTCTATTTTGCTCTATGCCAGAACGGATCGGGAGGGACACATTACAACGTGATACATTGCACTTGAGCCAACCTGACTCCCCTTTCTTCTCGGACACAATGACGGCGATTTGTTACTGACCAAAACGGAGTCAGTTTCGGTTTTATGGTAGAAAGGGGATGTGCTGGGAAATTTATTCCGTCCGAACTGACCTGACGCGGGTCAGCGGGAAAATTTGTGAACAATGTTGCACGTCTCACAAAATGCGCGCCTTTCTGGTTTTGAAGATTGGTCAGCCAGGACTAGGGGGGTGATTAATGAGCTTGTTCAAATTAGATGAGCAGGTTTTTTTTCTGTTTAGTCGGATCGTGAAGGAACTGCAGCGGAATACGGGTTTTCGATATTTCACAAAAAACTGGAAACGAATCAATCTTTTTTTTCTCGGTTTGTTAGTCGAAGCTCATGCAATCGTCGAAGAATCGATTGGAGTAATTACCGCTACCGGCTAATTAAACACCGCACAGCACTCAAACATTACCGAAAAACGTCATCTGGACAAATAGTACCAGCATCCGGTCCGACTGTCCCCGGCAGGCTCGTGCGGAAAATTACACACTTGGCACCGGCACACCCCGCACAGGCAAACCTAAAGCCAAAAAGGGATGATGATGTTCTTCGCTGCTGCTTCGGTTCTGCCTTCCACCCGGGCTCACGGGACGACAAATATTGACAGATATCATTTGGATATATTAATTGTAATAAATATGTTAACATTCATCTCATTCTCGGCTAAATGAGTGAGTGCGTCACCCGTCATGGTTGCTGTTCCGGGCACCCGACATTCGTCGGATGACGAATAAAGGGGATGAATCGCAGGGACCCTTCCCACCGAACAAAAAGACGTGATACTACCATGTCACTTTTTCTCTTCCCCGGCACTGCAGCAAACAGCAGCGAATGAAGTACATTAATGTTCAATTACAATCGCGATCGATACATTACCAGTTATTTACTTTTACCGTTTCTCTCTCTTTTTTTTCCTGGTGGGATGTTGTTTAACTCGTTGACTGACGGCATCAATGCATCATTTGCCTACACCACCCTTTTCGTGTATTTCGTTTATTTTTTTCCTCATTTTTAGCTGTGTTTTACCATATGGCACACTATTGATGCACTCATTGTCGCTGGTGGCATTCAAATGTACTTTTTTGTCATTTTCTATAATTTTCATTCGGCTGAAGTGCATAATGAATTGAACAGTCTATTAAGGGTTGATTTGTAATCGATGTTTATGAACTTTTTTATTCTTTTTAGTGCTTTCACAGCCCTTTGGTTAATTTTTAGATGGAACGATGATGTTTTGCTGTAGAATATTGCAGTGCTAATATTTTTATAGATATTTGGAAAAGATGAGAGCTGTATCGAAGTTTAGTAACAAGTTTTTTTTCTTTCAATTGTATAATATATCACTGATCAGCGGTTTCCTGTAAGTAAGGCGATACCTTCTTAACACATCACTCAATTTGTCGTGTAAAGCACACTTTTTTGCCAATAATCGCAATTTGCTTCATCAATGCAATTACCTTCAAGGATTTGTTCTTTGTCCTCCAATTGGGCATTCATTAATTCTTCATTTAAGTTGAATTTCTTACCGTCACATTTATTATTATTTTTATGTATTATTATTATTTTTTTAGATCAGCGAATCGCTAGTAGTTACTGGGAGCCAGATCTGGAGTATAAGGTGAATGAGAGAGCAATTTGAAGTGTAATTCGTACAATTTAACCATCGGTACTTGTGAATCGGTGCAATATCTTTAGGAAACAGTGGTTTTCTATTCGACATATGAGATCATTTTTTCATGATTTTTACATTTAAACGATCTTACAATGCTTGTTTTTCCTTTCTCAAGATAGTCGATGAAGATTATAGCATGTGTAATCCAAAATACTGACGCCTTAACTTCCCCAGCTGACTATTGTGCCTTTGATTTCGGAGTAAAGTGATGGATCCATGTTTCATCCATTGTTACAAATCGAGGCAAAAATCTGATTTGGTTCTGATTAATTTGGTCAACCGCTAAATTCTAAATCATCAACATGTTTTAGTTTTTGTTCAACTGTGTGTAAACGCGACCCCCACTTTGAAATGAGCTTCCTCATGGATCATGCATTACTGTAAACAGACTGCCTTCCGATATCTTTACGGACTAAGCTATCTCACGACAATTTAATTTTCGATCCGATTTAACCAATTATTGTACTTTTATATGTTTTCTAGAGTAACCACCTCAATTCGACGGCTGAAACGTTCACCATCAACTGTACGATCACGTTTAAATTCTGCAAACCAATAACAAATGGTTTTTTTTCGATGGGATAGAGTTCAATTTACACACATAATATCAACACACGAAATTGTTTTGAATTCATTGTTTTGAAAAAGACATAAGTAGCCTCATCTAGTTTGGCGGTAATGCTGGTAAATGGTACAATAAAGACTGTCCCAGAAAGTATGGACGCAACCAAAAACCGCTGCCATTTCGCAATGGTTCAGAATCTGTCAATTTTTATGGCTGCGTCTTGTTGTTTACACTCTTCTCTAACCACTTGTGCAGTTGTTTATTCGTTTTCATTGGTTTGTTTCGAAATGCGTGGACTTTCAGCAGAGCAACGTCGAAAAATTGTGTACAAATGGTGCACAGAACGCGGACTGTCACTGAGAAAGATAGCAAAAATGGTAGGAGTAAGTGAAAAAGCCGTGCGGAATGCAATCAGGAAGTTCGGTGAGGATAACACCTTCGAGAATAAACCGAAAACGGGTGGAAAAAACGTCCTGCTAACCCTCAGTTGGATAAACGTATACTGAAGTCGTTCGAGCAAAAGAAGGAGGTTTCAGTTCGCGATGTGGCAAAAAAGAGGGTATTTCGAAGTCAAATGTTCTTCGTGCTAAAGAACGTTTGAATCTTCGAACCTATAAGAAGCAGAAACAACCAAATCGTAGTCCGAAACAAGAAGCATCGGTCAGGCCGAAGGTTCAAAAGCTGTACAATACGATTTTAAACTCCATTATCATGGACGACGAAACCTACGTGAAACTCGATTACAAATCCTTGCCGGGACCACAATATTATACGGTGCGAGAAGGGCAAGTGTTAAACCAGTCCGAGACATCGATTAAAGTCAAAAAATTTGGTAAGAAAGCTATGGTCTAGCAAGTAATTTGGAGCTGCGGTAAGATTTCGAAACCCTTCATCACCACTGCTTCAATGAACAGCGAAATATACATCAAGGAATGTTTACAAAAACGACTTCTACCCATGATTCGAAGCCACAAGGATCCTGTTGTGTTCTGGCCAGATCCTGCTTCTTGCCACTACTCGAAATCAACGGTAGAATGGTATACTACCAATAATGTCACTTTCGTCCTAAAAGACATGAATCCACCAAATTGCCCACAACTTCGACCAATTGCGGAATTTTGAGCACATCTTAGGAAACATGTCTCGGCAGCCGAAACCATTCAACAGTTCGAAAAAAGTGTCAAAACTTGTCGCAAAGAAGTCTGTATGGAATTTAATGAGGAACGTTCGCAAGAAGGTGCGCCAGCTAGTCTACAATGGCTAAATAGCAAATGTTGAGAATAATATTCTGTTGTTGTAGTCTAATATTATCAATATATCGAATAAAATTTGAATATCTAACACTTGTGAATTATTTACAGCGAAATCAAAGTACGTCCATACTTTCTGGGACAGTCTTTAATTCAGAAATTAGCCCAATATAATATTGAAATATGAACAACGTGCGTTGAGGTACGCAGTTCAAATGTCAGTCATGTGGTATCCCTATTACAACAGAACACTTCATACGCTCAATCTAATTCACTCTCTATTGACTGCTGAAGTTCAAGAAGGCTTACAAAATAAAATAAATCGAGTGAATTAGATACGACGAAACAATTGAACTGCAAGGCGGTCGTAGAAAGCTTAACATGCTCGGATGTTCTGTTAAATTAGGCTGAATTCTAAATAGTTTTTTACACTTATATTTTTTCGCTGACAAAATGATTGCTACGAGTAAAATAATCGGTTTCGGATTCTATCGCTGAGGTTATTTTGAGAGAAAAATAAAGACAGCCCAATTTACAATGAAAGCTTTTTTTATTAGCTTTCATTCATTTTTCAATAGAGTCCGTAGTCAGAACGCAGAACGAACGACACAGGACATAGTTTAGTGTACATACAGTCTACCTGGGCTCGAGTTCTAGTCCCGCTCAAAGGGTCAGAAAACTCTACTCATTATTTTGACTCAATTCGTCGAGTTAAGCAGTGTATGTGTACGTGTGCGTATGTGTCAAAAAATCTTACTCACTTCTCCCAGAGATGGCTGATCAGATTTGTCCAAAACAGCTTTCTTACGGAAGGTCTTGTTGCAAAGAATTGCTGAATTTCTTCAGGATCCGACTTCAGGTTCCGGAATTACGGGACAAGTAGTATTCAATATAATGTACCGATATATAAAGTGAAAAAAGAGAAACGATAATTTTTCTAACTTGAATCGAAATTGTTTCAATTTGTAGGTTATACTATTTGCTGGCCAGGGATGGTCAAAAGCTTCGAAATGAAATTCACCTACTTTTTTCCAAGATTGCTAACCAAATTTCTCAACCTTCGATTCCAATGAAAAGTTTAAAGACCATATACATTAACACATTAAACCACTAGGTGGATTTAATCGATTTTTTATGATAAACGGCTGTAGAATCCGCTCAAACAAAAGGAAAATTCCCCGAAATGTGGAAAAGAATGTCAGTTTTACTCGCATTCGCGTCATCCAGTTATATCCCTGACATTAGCCACCCGTCTTTTTAAATTCGTGTTTAAATAGCTTCCGTAGAAATGAGTAGGTGAAATTGAAACGAAAATGACAGTTTTAAACTACCTAATTGTGTAATGATGCCTTTTGCCTTTCTCATATAGAAAGGTTATGCAATCACTGTTAAAACCGACTTTTGAGCCGAGGACCGCAGAGCTGAGTTTCATATACCGTTCGAGTCAGTTAATTGATTACGCAAAACGTCTATGTAAATGTGTGTATGTGCGTATGTGTATGTGTGTATGTTTTTTCTCTGACAAAACTAGATTCAAATGAACGATCTTAAGATCCCATAAAAAAATTGAATTTAATTTTGATCCGACTTCCAGTTCTGGACTTAATGTAAAACATCTTATTCCATGTAAATCATCAGTCATCATGGACTTAATGTAAAACATCCAATCTAATCTCACTGGTTCAAATTAATGGTCTTATGGACCTACGGCGCTACCGACCCTAGGTGATTCCTAAAGCACCGAAAATAGTGATCACAAACTCTAAAATTAAACGAACTCATTTTGCTCAGAACAGAATTATGAGTCGAACGCTTCAAATCTTCATATAAAACGCACCGATACGTACGTGCACTGGTACAGACGAAGGGAAAAAACAACACCGCCTCTACGAACGAAGCACGCTGCGTGCGATGTTCGATTTCGTACACGCGGTAAAGAAAACGAAAACCAACACCGAAGCTCGGCTATGAAAACACATGCAAGTCCATCGGCACCGAGCACAAAAGAGCACGAATTTTCAACCGTTTTCAACAAATCAAAATCACGGTACAGGCGGAACGAATGCTTGTTATCGGTGTGTGACTTTGGTTGAACGAGGCGCAGATGTTGATACAAATCAGAGCTACTTTACGAGATTTTCTTCTCCATAAATACGTATTTTTTTAAACTTTTACTTAGAATTGTTATCCTGATATAATTCTAATATAGTCACATTATTTTCTCTTATATATATTATTTCATATTATGGATTTCGTCATTTATTATTAAATCGATTCAAGTATATTATTTGAACCAAACGATTAACTGCTATAAATTATAACTATTTTGAGTTTGTTTGTATCAGTACATCATTTCTATTAAAATTTAGCTATTGGTTGAACTAATGGACGCAGTTGGAGTCAGACCTAAGTCTTAAAAGGGTCACTTATTAAATTGAAACTCCAATTGTCTTTATAAATAATGATAAAGAAGTTTCAATTATGGATGTCACGAACTGGGTTATAGATGTAGTTTTAATTGCTAGTTTTAATTATTAGTGTTAAGTCCAAATGTATCTGTAGTATCATTGTAATCTGTTGATACAAATGATGAGGAGGTTTTATGCCTGCTGAAGAGAGACAGATAGAGAGAGAAATAAAGAGAGAGAGAGAGAGAGAGAGAGAGAGAGAGAGAGAGAGAGAGAGAAGTTTCCATATTTCATCTCCTTCAGGCTTTTCCCTGCTCCCAAATGAATGAATAAATAAAAAAATAATTAATTAAATAATTTTCACGCACCATACTCGTGATTCACTGAAGTCCCTGGTAGCGTGAAAATATTACTGAAACAGATCAGAATAGACATGTAAGCAATATGTAGCTGCAGGACTATGAACAGTATTTGAAAAATAAACATAAGCTGTTGATTGCTCGTGTAGATCTTAAACTCTGTTTTCACTGAAGTTCTTGGACTACTGGAATAGGTATTGACAGCTTTAAATAGTCAAGTAAACAATGCGTAGCTCTAAAAATATGAACACAAAGCACAAAATAGATATTTGTCGTTGCAGGCAAAGTGTAGAATATTTTTATTCAGGCCAATTTGCGTTCAGTTTTTACGTGGCCGATTAAGCCGATTTTTTAAATATTTTTTTTTTTGCGTTGGATCTCGTTGTCACCCTTTTTCTAGGGGGAGAGGAGCTTCCATCTCCCTCCTGTGAGGATTGAGGGGCACTTCGTTCGTGGTTCGTCTCGTCATCCATTGCCGCAACGATGGTATTGTTGTCGATTACCGTCTCCTTTTCGTTGAGAGTTGCTGTAGATGCGCCTTGTTGTACATTGGTTGCAGTTACTGGTTGGTTGGAGGGTCAGTTGTTAATTGCAGCTGGTGTACTTTGTTCTATAGGGGATAGGGGTTGCTTGGGGTTTGTGTGAAGGAAGCACCGTTGTCCTTGGGTGTAGTTGTCTCCTTGTTCAGTTTATCACATGGCTTACCGTAGTGAACAGCATTTTGGCAATATAGACATGTGGCCATCTGATTGTCATAGGTAACAAGTGATTTGCACGGGATTCTTGTATCCTGACCGAATGTTACATAAGAAGGTATAGGCCTCCTAAAGCGCATGCGTAACCAACGTACGCCATTTAGAATACCGGGGAAAAAATTCTTCCACTTCTCTTTTTCGATAGAGAGAATCTCTCCGTATCGGGACATAGTTTTGCGAATATATGAATCGGTGACGCTTGAGTGAAGATCATGCACACGCACTTCTATAGCACTATCATCCACATATACTGGAATGTTGTACTTAATGTTCTCGTACTCCACATAGTGCACATAGTTATTGTCTTTTGCAAATTGAATTCCATGCAACTTAATATCAAGCAAACACCTCAAGCTCCTTAAGCAAACCCTCAAGTTCTCGTATCGACGGTCGAATTTTGCACTGCTTGAAATCAACAACAATTGTATTCTTTCGTGTCGGCGGTAGCTTTTGTTCGTTTGGTTCACTCATGTCGAGGTCGTTCTATTGTTCACTACACAATACTGTATTTGGTAACTTCTTCCCGAACGTAAGCGGTTTTGTTATATCGACTGACTTCGATGAGATGTACGAGCGAACTCTCAATTTATTCGTCATACTAACTCATCGACATACGTACTATTTTTGGTTATGCTGGTCTCTGAATACCGTTTCTGAAAATACCACAAATAATGATAAACACTTAAAAAGGGAACTCACTCCCATATCTCATGGAATGCTTAATCGATTGCCACACGCTTAGATTAAAAGGAATAATTTTAAGGTTTCATACAATTTCTATCTTCGATTCGCCTTGCAGTTCCAAAATTTTAATCACAATTAATTTAAAGCGACGAACAATAAAATAATTTCATGAAAACTAAACATAACGAAGAATATTCACGCGAGAAACATTGTGCTGATTGATAAAAAATAGGTATCAAATCGACTATTAATTTTGAAAGTCGTTTTTTTTCAGTGCATGATTCAAGTTAACCGAATTTTGCACTAGATCGTATTCTGACTTTACAGCACCCTCTCAGATTTGAATGAAACTTTCTGAACATACATATAAACTTTATCACAAAAAGCCACTTTGGTTACTTTAACTTTCCAAAGTTTATCTAGACTGTCTTTTGGAAAGGGTTAGACTTTCATTTTACCAATTTTTTGCCATATCAACATAATAGAAAAATGACAATTTCACAAAATGAGTCTAATCTTCGAATAAAAATACTAAGAAAATTACTGTCAAATGTCAAATTACAAAAACACTACTTCTTATTTGAAAGAAATTTTTCCCATTTGGGCATCTTTAAGGGAAATTTTTTTTCAACGAACAGTTTTTCTTATCCAGCACTGACACTTATTGCTAATATCGAGCAAATAGCAATAGGGTATTCGGTGAATTTTTTTCACAAATTGAGATCCGTTGAAATTTTGAATGATAAATAATTGCAGTTTGGTTTAACTTCCGATGGAAGAAACACTGAATACACTGATTTTGTGAAAATTTCGTCGGTTTGTCGTTGTTCCACTATAACTACTTGAAAAAAAGGTTAAAAAAGTTTGACCCTTTCCAAAAAAGAATCTAGAAATTTTAGAAAAAAGTATGCAAAGTGGCTTTTTGTGACGAAGTCTACATATCCAGAAAGATTCATCCAAATCTGAGAGGGTGCTGCCAACATTTGCTCGAGTAGGTCTGAAATTCGTCTATACTAAATTGTACCAACTCATCCACCTTATAGTCCAAATCTGGCCCTCTGTGACTACTACCTATTCGATGGTCTGAAAAAATGCTTTCTGGTAAGAAATTCAACTCAAGCAATTGCTGAATGTAAAGCTTATTTTTATACCAAAGATAAATTCTTCTACAAACACGGTATCGATAAGTTGAAGAAGTGTTGGGAAGATTGGTTTTGCTCCCGGAAAAGATTGTATTGACGAAGTTCTTAGTGATTCAGTTTCTTAGTTAGTCACATGGCGTATTGAGTGATATGTTAAATGCAATCAACTGTCGGTTTTGCAATTCTCTATGCTAAATTATCAGATTTCAACTCAATTTGTCTAATGATTCATATGCCCTTCTATATCGATTGAAATAAAATAAAAAACTCCGTAATCTGATAAACTACAAATATTCAGAGTTTTTTTATCTTATATCGCACTAAAAACTTTCTTTGTTTCGATTATAGCAGTTTTGAGTTTAAGGTCATACGCTCTTCAGACCAGGTGGACTGCGAGAAAGGCATTGACTTATGCTATACCCGTCCCCATACCAAAAAACTTCATATACTCAATGATATGAAAAACTATTTTTTTAACTGGATACAGAACCGTGCTTGTGTCATCTATCACCGAAAAACGTTGGATATAACCGATTAGTAACGAATTCCCACGCTCAACATCTGGTATTAGGTTATCACACAAAGTTCAACAGTATCGCGTTTAATCTATGAAACAGGCAAAATTTCCTTTTTAAAATATGCTGAAGACTGTAAATTCTGTTAGGAATTTGAATATTACTCAAACTATTCACAGTTTTATAGAACCTTGTAAAAGCTTGACATCTTTTGTTTCAGCAGGTCGGTAAATGCTTTGTAAAATATATGATCCGTCATGGTTTCTTCGGTGGCCACAGGTTTACACTCCTAATTACACCTTCCAGCTACGGCTAAACGTCATAAATGTTGGAATTTGGCAGGCATGGTTGGTTTTATTACCCACCAGAAAAGCCTTTCGCCCCTTGGAATCTGGAAAGATGATTTAGTTTTACAGTAAGTCTATTTCCTTGGTGCAATAAAAGTCACAGCTGAAAAAAAACTGAACTCTCCTCTCTAATCAGTAGCTCGGAATCAAAACACCGCTACCCCTTTCCGGCTAGGAAAACAGAACTTGACAGCACCGCCGGCAACTCAATTGGAACTTTAGTTCAGTTCGCAGTTCGGGGAGCAGTGCGCTTTGTGCGTTTGACATGTGAAATCCCACCACCGACGAGAGATGCTTATCGGAGCGCACAGCACGACGAGAGTCATAAATCAAGTCGAAAAAAGGACACTCGCTCGCATGAACGCTACTTCGCGCTAAGCAGGCAGCCCGAGTCGTGTTGGCGCGGCGGCGTTGAACAAGGATAGTAGGGAAAATAGCACTACTTTCCGAAAACAACCGCGAGGGTGGCGGCATTTCAGCTAAGTGCCTTTACCTCAGCCATCCTCAGTTCTATTTAGTAGTGCAGGATTTCCGTGAAACAAAAGCACCGTTTCACTGTTTCCGAGTTTAGAAGTGGGGGAACTTTGGGAGTTGGTTCGAAAAGTTGATTATTGTTCACAAGCACCGCGGAACATTTCTCGGGAAGGAAATCTAGCAAGTTGAATGCGCAATGCACAACACTATTATTCACACAAAAAAAAAGAATATGAAAATTTGAATTTGATTTGTTTCAAATTTGCAACAAAATACGTAAAGTCAAAGATGAGCGGTTATCTAGTTGTTTGAAATGGAATTTTGATATTTGCTAAATTTTAATTAAAATGCTTCTGGCAGCAGATAGTCGCCGCAAAAAAAACAGAAACACATATCTCTGCCGTTGTTCATGAAATGAGAGACAAGAAAAGGGAATGTGTGTGTGTAGGTGGGTGGTACTCGTGGCTATTTGCACTTGCTCGAGTTAAGCTTTATTTTTTTTTCATATAAACTCTGAAGTGGCTCTTCACCATCAAAGCAAGTGCAACTGCAAGAGCCCGGAAACTGTGACTGTTCTGTTCGTTTTCACAGCACTGTTTTATTTATGAAGTAGCTTTTTATTATGAGATTCTGTGTAGTTTTGTGGAACAACGATTAGGTTTGCAGATAAAGCTTCCGTGATGTTTGTGTTTATTCTACCAACCAATAAGTTGTATCAGCTAAATGAATAACTATCTTTTCGATGAAGGACGTCTTTGTTTTCTAAGTAGAAGTTCAAATTCAAAATTCAGATAACAAAACCGTTCAAACTGCGATCAAATTTTGAACATCAAATTTTGAACATCAATCAATTTTGTACAAATTTTCTATATCAATACACTTACTGCTTGTAAAGATTTCTAGGCATAGATTGAAGTAGATAAAATATAATATTTTAGGTCATTGGTGTTCTAAATTTTAATTGCAATGTCTAATTCGAGCTACTATATCATGTTTTCGCCTAACAGAGTCGACAGTTTCGTACAAAACAAGAATCAGTGTCGAGCCAACTGACACTTTGTGTGGTGGATGATTGCCGTAGAGATGTTTGCTGTGCATACCAGCAAAAGGAACTTCTGCGGAACAATTTTATGCTTCGTTTACCTCGCACGAGAAACATTTCCATTGAAATTCTACTGTTCCTTCACGGAACACGCAGGATGATTCCGATCATGGAGTGCTGGATGATCGTGGTCAGCATCCATGATCATCATCAATACCAACTGTTTAGTTTCCTTTTTCAGAAGATCCAAAATTCTCAAAAAATTGTTTCCGAAAACTATTCAGCCAAGCTACGAAGAAATCCTTCGGTAACAGTTCGAGTAACCTCATAGACTGTCCTTTGTAGGTGATCAGGGTCATCTCGCCAAAATATCGACGAAACCTTGGTTCAGGGGGATGAACGTGAGTCGTGACTTCATTCGTGTGATGTCTCGGCTCATGTCAAACCATTACACCTTCAACGCGCACCTCCGGCGTATTGGAATCGTGGAGAGCGGTCTCTGCGCTTGTGGTGACGGTTATCAGGACATCGAGCATGTCGTATGGAC
This sequence comes from Malaya genurostris, assembly GCF_030247185.1. Taxonomy (NCBI): domain Eukaryota; kingdom Metazoa; phylum Arthropoda; class Insecta; order Diptera; family Culicidae; genus Malaya; species Malaya genurostris. The sequence goes on from NC_080570.1 coordinate 133,282,076, forward strand.
GTGTACGGAGTATCGTGACGCCAGGTCTTTATTAAAGGACTCCCTAAGGGCCCGAGGTAGACTACCTGAAGTTCCGGTCCGAGATGTGTTGGCTAGTCGGGATATCTCTTATATGCTTCTTATATACCAGTACCTCAAACACATTAATATCCAAGTGTAATCTGTTATACCTCGCTCAGAAAGTATAATCTCCACCTACAGGTTCGACACTAACATCCGCTCGATTCTCTCGATCACCGTCCCTGTCCACCATCTTCATTGGAACTAACAAGATCTTTTTTTGTCACTAACTTTTCGTTCCCCCCTTCCATGTCTCTTCACCATCTCGATGGCAACTAATTAGATCTCTGTAGTTTTCAGACATTTTGTTTCCATACCCCCTATTTACCTCGGTTTTCACAATATTTACTTTTTTTATTTTCTCATCTCTTCGTAACATCACCATCACCGCCTACGGTCCTACGCTCCAGACGATGACCAGCATGCGGGCCACCCGCCGGGCCTTCGTAGCCTGGGGGTGTTTCCCGCGGACCCACACGAACCGAAAGGAAGCGGCCATATATAGCACCATTTGGAATTCATGCAATATTCAATTCACCGACACCTGCCGAATACCAGCTAAAAGCTTTTTTCAAAAATTCTAGACGACATAATCTAATGATACTATTCTAGTTTTAAGTTAGTCGTTAATTAAGATTAGGAAATACCCTTGGCATCTTAGAGCTTAAGCAGTGTGCCTGAAAATATATATTATACTATCTCGCCAAAAGCCATTTCGTTCCTTTGGAGAACTCTTTCACAAAAATATAACTCGTAAGTTTGATAACAATAAAAACTGTCTACTATGCCTTCTATGAAAAATATGTCTATTATGCCTACTATGCCTGCTATGATAAAAGTTGAGAGATGGAAAAACGATGTCTTCTACAAAGTTTTAGAACTTCTAACGAAAAAAAACTTTGCCGAAAGAGCTTTAGATCTAACGCAAAAAGTTTCGGATATATGAAACATTTTCGTTTGAAACCCCTTGAACTCAATTTTTTGTACATAACTTTTTTCGCAATTGTTTTCAATGTCTACTATGTTCGAGACAATAACTAAGCGCATAAAATTGAACATTTCTGTTGAACATTGTGTACAATTTGGCCTTTTCCTTGAAAAGTGATTTAACATTTTAACTTTTATATACATTAACTTTAACTACTAATAGGAAGCAGGGTCGCAGACCAAAAGGCACATACATATACTTTTCAGAAAGCTTAAATCAAGTAATGTACAGTTACGAAGTGCGTAACGTGGCCCTTTAAAACTATGTAATTAAGACAACGAAATATAGAGTGCGCTTAGTAATTGTCTTAAACATAGTAGACATTGAAAACAATTGCGAAAAAAGTTATGTACAAAAAATTTAGTTTAAAGGGGTTTCAAACGAAAATGCTTCATATATAAGAAAATTTTTGCGTTAGATCTAAAGCTCTTTCGGCAAAGTTTTTTCTTGTTAGAAGTTCTAAAACTTTGTAGAAGACATCGTTTTTCTATCTCTTAAGGTAAAAAAGTAGTTGAAATAAACTTATGTCATAGTAGGCTTTGCATATTTTTATTGTGATATAATTACGAGGTATATTTTTGTGAATGAGTTCTCCAAAGGAACTATGTATATCGGATCAACGGTTTAGCAGCTAGAGAATTAACTTCTCGTTCATATCGATTCAAACCACTGTGCATTCGGCGAAATGACCCGCTCCTCTTATAGGGGATTTCGCCGAATAGGTGATTTAGCCGAAAGGGTCATTACGCCATTTTCCATACCACAAACATTTGCCTGGTAGATACACCTATGCAAATGCTTTGACACTTTGTAGCTAATAAAGTCAGCAATTTTTTTTGGTAACTCCGTTATAAGGTTCATAAACCAATCTTTATTCAAGAGTACACAGTTCGAAAAAATCTTGTGATTTTACATTTTATAGGATGCACATAAATGGAGCGTCGTATTTCATACAAATTTATATTCAAGAACATGGAAAATTGTGTGAATTGAAAAATACATGTCTTGAATACGAATGAAATAAAAAACAAAAGATCGATAGCAACAGCGCGACTTGAACCGAGAAACATTGGATCACAAGCACATCGGTTCCTCGACTGAACCGCAGAGCTCGCATCTGTTCATTGAATAATTGATAAATATAAATCCATACAGCAGCACTCGAGTGCAAATTACACTCGTAGCATGTAAAATTCTGTGCGAGTAGAATATTGTGTCATATGAAAAATTAAGTAGTTGTGAATTGTATCGTTTGTAGAATTCTGTTACCTGTAAAATTCATAATTTTTTTCTGTGCACAAGAATCAATCTTTTTTCATGGCGCTTTTAATTGAAAAACACTGGTGGCGTGGATTGCTCTGGTTTTGCACTTTCGAGCAATAAAACACCGTCAAAATATTGCATTTCTGCTCGAAAGTGCAAAATCGGAGCAATCCACACCACCAGTGTGTTTCAATGAAATCTGTATAAAATGTTCACTTCGACCTAAGTAACAATGAGAGATTCTCTTTGTTTACTTTCTCTTTCGATTTTCACGTCGTGCCATTCGCTTTAAATTGTCCCCGAGTGCATCACATGGTCCTTTACCACGAGAAGTTGCAAAACTATGCCACTCAGCATCAATGTTATACATTGATTTAAATTTACAGAGACTTGCAAAAATTTTTCTGTTTTTGTACTTCGAGGCAGCTCCGTCAGACATAAATAAAACCTTAAATATAATTAAGAATTATGCATGTACATGTAATAATTGAACACACAAAAAAATGAATTTTACAGGTGACTTAATTCCTCAATCGATGTAATTCATAAAGACCTAATTTGTCAAATGATGGAAAATTTCATTTGTAATGACTTAATGTTAGAGTAGCTTGAATTTTACTAGTTTCGACTGTAACTGCCATTCTGCTAGCAGGTGCGACTGTATGAATTTAAATGCACCTTTTACCAACCAAGCAGATGTATGCTTCTTTGGCTCAGTCGATTAACAGACGTACTTGCGATCCGATGATTCTCGGTTCAAGTCGCGGCGGTTGCTATCAGTATTCTTTTTTTATTTTAACGAACTTCATGTAATGGAGTTTTAGACACAAACGTGTATTTGCGTGAACTGCGACGCTCCATTCATGTGCATCTAATAAGATGTAAAATCACAGGGATTTTTTAAGTGTGTAGATATAGCAAGTAAATAAACAATTTATGGAAATATAAAAAATGGTGTTATAATTAAATATCCAAGTATCTCAAGAACAGCTACTTTTAGCAGAAAGGATATCATGAACAAATTTATTGCCTTTAACCTGTAGAATAAAATTCTACTGTTTAAATGATTATCTTTCAACGAGAAATTGAAATTTCGAATATATCTGTATTTTGTTTTAGCTGTAACTTCTTCATTTTTCAAAAGGCACGGATGGGATAGCCATCAATCTGTAGGTTTTAATAAGAGCTTTAAAATAAATATTATCAAAATTAAAATTAAAACCATGCTTTTTTTATTCAACTTTTTCGGATAATTTTGTAATTATTGAGAAAGAGAAATAAAAAATTTGTTTCAGTGTATATTTTTTTCAAAGTGCCCAATCGATTCCCTACAACTTCTTCCTGAACGCCATTTTTGTACAATTAACGGTTTCCGAGTTACAACGATTTGAAAAAGGATATTTTTGTAAAATGCAAAAATACTAACGCCCTTTTTAAAAATCAGTCCTGAGTCGGATTGACCTCTCAATCGGTTCAAAACTTATGGTTTGCCTTACTGAAGCCATGTGCAAAGTTTGATCCAAATCGGAGAAGGTCGATTCTGATTTTGTCACTTTTTCGTCTACTCATTCCTGGAATTGCTCATAAGTAAGTTCAAAAATATATGCATTCCAACGAAACCAGCATTTGAAGTTAAATGTCAAGTAACCATCCGTTTGACTTATATTGCTACCATCAATAAAGATCAAGGGCAACCATTAGAAGTTGTGAAGTGATGTCAAGTTGGAGTATCAAGTTTTTTAGGAGAGTTGGCATCACTGGGAGTATGATCCGGTGCCAAAGTGTTACTCTCAAAAAAGTCTAATTTCAATGTTTATCAAATAACTTTTAGTGAAGTAATTGATCGAAAGAGTTATTTTGAACGAAAGTGAAGCTGTGTGTTGATTAGTGAAAAGTGTTAAAAGTGTTATTTATTGAATAATGCTAATTCGCGAAACTGAAAAATTTCCAGGGTTTGGACACTGTGAATTTATCAGCCAAAATTAAACTATGTTAACCGATCGAAGAGCCATCTGCATATCATTGTCGGTGTTATCAGATTTATATGGAATGTGGGAAAATTTTCTAGTCAATCGTGTGATTCAAGCTGAAAATCTAAAATTGGTCTGCGTCTGTTTATTTAATTTTATTTTCTCAGTAGTGGTTTGTTATCTCGCGTGCTTTACAGCAATGTGAATAGGAGAAACAGAATACCTTAGAGATATTTCAGTTTATTATTATTTACAATGCCTTATTGTATTTCTCCTTACTAAAAATCAGGCTAGACTAAACTCCGTCGATTATTCGGGAAACTTTTGATCAATGGATCCCAAAGATTAAACGCGAGCGTAAAGTTTATGACCGTGCAGATATTTCTTGCGATCGTGCTTAACAAGGACGTATGTAAATATAATTTAGACTGCGAGAAGGATTCATCTGGTAATTTATAATTTTGGTTAGGGAGTAAATATCGGCATTACTTCGTATCGCGTAAAGTGTTGTTGTTCGATTGATTATGATCAAGTGATATCCTATCAGCGTTACGACTGTTTATTGAAAAAAAATAGAACACAATGAATTAACTGTATGAATTGATAGCGAACCTCCTCACAGACGGCTGGAGTTTTACGAGTTTCGGAAGAAATTTCGTATTTTAGTAGGAAGCACATATTAATACAAAGCGCGATAAAATTGCAATGTCAATGGCTACTCAGAGCAATAAAGGCATGATAATATTATTCGAAAACTTACTAACAAAGAACTCTTTCCAGTGATGCATGTGGAAATGCGGAGGACTCCTCGGTTGCTAATTGCAACATGCATTGAACTAACAATCCTTCTTTCCCAAGTAGATCTGCATTTGGGCGTGACCGGCGTCGGTATTGATCAGCAATACAATTTACACAACTTCGTGCTATTCCCAAGCAAGTGGCTTCAGAAAAAAAAACATTTTGCAAGCTTAATTGGTTCTGATCAATAACGGAGTAGCAACACATGGACAAGTGTTGCCTGGAAACCATCGGTTTTATTTATTCTTACAGAAAATGGAAAATGGTGTGGTTTACCATGGAGCAGCTATTCCCAACCTGTGGTCCGCAAACCCTTGGGAGTCCACAAAGTGTTTTTTTAGGAAATTCGAGAATCATTTTCATAAGCGACTCTTCTTTTGTCAGCAATTGTTTCTTGCAGTAGGTGTTTTTGTCGTTTCAAATTTAATATAATTATTTTTGTCAAAGTAATAATCATGTTGTCGTTTCTGAAACTTATGTGTTATTTTGGTTGATTTTATACAATTTTCGAGCAAGAGTGTAAATTTATTTCTAGTAAACAAAGTTAATTTTAAACGTCCACGGAGAAGTACGGCGGTCCGCGAAATAAAAATTTTGTGAATCACTCTTATGTCGTTTTCGCTTGAGAAAACTGAAATTGACCCAGGGTAGTTTCATCAAACAAACACTTTTGACGAAACTGTGTTGGTTTCGCACATAGCAACGGGGGTTTGAGCAAACCTAATATAAAAACCACGTTCGAAACTGACTCGATTTTCAGTTCAACAACGTTGAAACTAGGTTCAAAACTGGCTTCAAACAAACGGTTTGACAGCAGTTAGAGTGGAAACTGCGTCAAGCGAAAACGTCATTATATAGCATTAAAATTTTTTGATCGATGAAGATTTATTTTATTTAAATCCAGTCTAACATTTTTGCGCTACGCAGTGTGTAGGGGTCCGCTAGTGTCAATTAAATACATCAAATAGAGTTGATCGACCGGACATGCTCGCAGATGTCACAAGGATTGGCACTGAGCACCATATTTTTTACAGATACAAAAATATCTCGACGCAGGGTTCCGTTTATGCTAATTCCTGACCACGAACGAACTTTCGGAAGCTAAATTGACCAGGTAGATGTGGAAGCCTGTGGATCTTTGGCGTCTAGTACTGCTTTTGATAGGAATATTGATTAAACTGGGATCTACTATCACATCCTAGAGAATAGCATGAAGTACTCGACAATGAACTGAAACCAGCCCGAGTGCTCAATTGACTAGTAATTGTGTTTCTTTACTAAGATTCGTTGCGAAACGCTTTCACATGAAGCGAAAATATATTAATTTTTCACGTTTCCTTACAAAAGCGTCAAAACAGTAGATAAGAGCAACTGATGGAGAAATAAAAACTGCTTGTGTTAAAGTTCAAACTAGAAATAAAATAATTGAAAAATCCTTACGATTTGGAAATATGAGCTCGGTTCTACTAGTGCCCGACTTGACTCCCGCGAACTGTTATTTATTTCCGAACTACAGAAATACGGAAATGAACTACGCCGTGGAAGTGTATTTGGCAGACCATCCGAAAAATTACTTTGCTGACATAAAAAGGCGGGTTGGTAATGTCAGAGACATAACTGGATGTCGTGAATACGAAAAAACTGGCAAGCTCTCATCACTTTTCCGAATATCAGCTAGTTGATTGATTGTATGAATTGTGCAAGCTTACCCCTTTTTCACTAATAGAGTTTGAAGCGATGCACCTACATTAAAGTACAAATTAGTTACATTGAAAAACTACTCTTCTACAACTATATATTCCAAACTTGAAACAATTCCTTTTTGATTTGCTAATATAGGAGGTGAATTGTCACAATCAACAAGATCTTCATTTAGATCTGAGATGGTTCTCATGTGTGTCTTACTTCGGCAACAGTTGCTCAGAAAATGGTAGGAAAGCGACAAAATTCAACTAGTTTTTTGGGATGATCTTCAGCACTGAAAAGTGCTTTGAATGGGGCTTGCTGCAGTTTTTGGCTGCCTTTCTACCGGTTTTCGGTGCCATCGTGCTGACGGCGTCTCGTACGTTCAGAGTAGCCGCTTCAACTTAAATGACGCTATTTCTCACATCACAAAATTTATTTAATACCTGCTACTGGCAGCGGTGTACGGACAGCCCCTTTGCCAAAATTCCTTTTCTTGTTCGCAGAACGGGAAACAGTGACACGACAGATTCTCGATATTGCTCTCGTGTGTCTTGTTTCGGGAACCAATGCTCAGCAAATGGTAAGAAAAATGAACCACTAAACTTTTATATGGATGCTCTCTTTCTGGTGCTGTCTGGGGTAAATCAAACAGGTTTTTCAATAGTGTACTATTGAAATACTTCAATGTTGTTGCAATACACGTTCAGGTTGAAAATTTTCGATTATATAAATCCTTCTACAGATTATATAAATCCTTCTACAGATCACTGAGCTATGAGCTTTCAGAATACGAGAAAGGCAAACGCGCCTTATGAATTATCCTCTTTGATACTCGTTTATACCAAACATTTCAGAAAAGTTTAGTTTTCAATTATTTGAGATTATGTCACACAACTGAATATTTTATCACAAAATTGTGATCATATTTCCGATGGCATGTAGCAAAAATTATGTTGATTCGTTAGATACAACAAGAGATATTCACGATCAAAAACTTATTACTCTCTCAGAGGGTAAATTTTGAAAAGGCGCCCCATAGTAAAGTAAGTCGTATTCACGACAAAAGCCAAAAAGTTAGAAAATTTGGTGCATCGTTCCAAAAGAGAATTATCATCAGATTACTTTTAATCCTACCTATCAGCACAGACTATCACTATATTGTCCCGATCAGTAGAGAATGGTTTCACCTAAATATAGTTCACTTTATTGGAAGTATTCAAAAACTGGCGACGAATTTTGTGGTCCGGAATATTTAATTCACCAGAAAGACGAGAAGAACCTCAATACATACATTTTTTGCAAAGGTGCGATCTAATAAAACCGGTTGTCCGATGAAAAACCGAATCTCGAAACACTGACAAATTTGTTTCAAAAGCACCGATGTGAAAAAGACTTACTATAAATCAAACCAAGCTGCCTAAAAACTTTTCCACGACAAACGTTTTGTTACACGTTAACAAACGAAAAATTGAATAAAAGAAGTATCTACCTATCTCCCATATAAAATATATTATTGCATTGGGAAAGAAGTTCTTATTAGAAGGAAAATTTTTGCTGTGCCGTGGAATAGAATAGACACGCGTTTCATTTCGAATGATTCCAAAGATGTCGCTCGAAAGTAAACTTATAAGTCTTTGCATTCGCCGTTGCATTCTTCCAATTGTCAATTTTTATGCAAATTTTCAGCAGACGAATAAATTTGAATCGCTACTATTTCTATTTCAACCTCTTTCAATCGTTTAAATGGCTGTGAAATTTACTTCTCATGTTTTCACCTTAGCTCAAATATCGGAATAAAAATCACTTCCCATGTTAAACAAAACAGAAACCTTCATTACCAGAAACTGAAACGAAGAAATGCAATCCTTCACAACCAGAAACAAACATTTACAGTAAAATTCAGGACTTGTCATCATCGTAAAATCATCAACTTCGTATTCGTAGAGCTGTATATCGAAACTGTACCCATTTTGATTTATTCAAACTGTCTTTTCCTCCGTCGAAGAGATCAACAAAAATTACAATCAATGGTCAGCTTAAATTAGGTAAATTAAACTAGTTTTTCTTTTCTCTGAGTAGTTAAATTATTAAAACGTAGAAAAAATTTTTTTCCGCTTATTTTTCATCTTCTGACAAGGGTTTGTTTTTTTTTTTTTGGTCTAACAAAACCAGATTTCGGATCTGGCAGTAAATACAACATCAAAGTCACCGCGAATGGTATAATATATATACAAACAATCGTTTTGATTGAAATATTCGATAGCACAAATTCTTAAGATAGTAAGTTCTCTTCATACAATGGTTAAGATAAATAATTGAAACTGTTTGTAGACTTTTTGTGTTTTTTCTTTTCGTTAATTTTCGTTGACTTACTACTAGAATCTTACCAACTAATTTCTACTTAGTTTTCCATACATTAGAATGCGAAAAAATACTGGAAACCTTAATTAGTAAATTGCAAGCAAAAATTTGCCCGCTTTTCGGTGTAACTCTTTTTTGTCAATTTTTAAAATAAATATGTACAGTATCTCTATCTCAGTGCGGCTGCCGCCCTCCTCTGTCTTTCCTCTTTCATTTGCCATTTTTAAAATCGTTTCGATTCGTTTGAATAGAAATGTCACATTTAAAAATTAAGAAAAAAGAAGTCTGATATCACAATGCGCTTTTTTTGTTGGTTTGTTTGTATGCTTCGGTTGCCTTAGTCTACATTTTGGGGGGTCACAATACGCTTTTCTTATCGATCTAACACGAATTTATCACTACGCAAAAATGTATCGTATCTGTTTTTAGTGAATATAAATAGACTTGCTGTCGTCCGTTCGACAAAAAATGGATAAAAAGTTACTTGCCTAAGTTTAGTATATAAAACCAGAGGGTTTTCTTTGTCATTTTTTTTTGTAGTTTGTCTTTTGATCAGATGCTTTGGTATTGAACAGCTATCTCGTTTACTTATAGAATATATCGATACACGAGGAGAATAACTGCGTTCATATGTACAAAGTTTGAAAGGGCGGCTTGTTGAAAAACAAATTTCGAAGCCGGATTTATCCGGCTTGCGCAAAACCTTCGAAATCATTTGTTGATAAAGTGAAACCTGTGGAAGGGAAGAGAGGAAATATTGAGTTAGAAAACATCATTTCCATATTGGGTTCGGTTTTGAGTAACTCACCATCCTGAACAGCCTACGTCTCTAGTTGGGCAAATTCGAACCAACCGGTCGGTCCAGGTTCAAACCCCCAGCGCTCCCACTGAACCAACGCGCTTCTGACCAAATCCAATTTTTTTGCCGGGAGATTGGCTTGAGACATCTTGTCCTTTTTAACGGAAATCATGAATCATCGTTGCACAATCTGTCGAAAGGAACCCAAACAAAGAGAATGGTACCGTTAAGCAGCAACATCTACAGAAAGCGCCGGGTGGTCTTCTTACCTCTCTCCGGTAGCACCAAAATTCACAACTCGTTCCGTTTAAATCGCTTACAGCTAACAATGCTCCTGCTGGCCGTGTTCGTATCACCACCATCAGACCTTGACCTAGTTTCTCTCGTTCTCCTGTACGGCACACGCTTAGTCCTAGTATTATTTTTAATAGTAGTAGTAGTAGTAGTAGTAGCAGTAATAGTAGTAGTATTGGTAGTAGTTGCATTATCAATAGTCCTGGCACGCTTTTGGCTAACGTTTTTGTTCTCAATGGCCTTACGACACAGCTGTCAGTAGATTCGCCTGAACAGATAATACAATTTTTTGCACAGCATACAGCTAGAGGGGCTCGTCAGTGACGTGGCTCGTTGGGTCAGTATGGCTGTGGAGCAGAAGAGAGAAAGAAAAAAATATTTATTGATTTTGAAATAAATGTCGACGACATGATGCAATTTAATACACATTCGAATCAGCTTGTTTGGGTGCGATTTTTCAACAGATCAGGGAAAAATTGGAATATTATTCGTTTTTCGGTGGAATCACCAAAAAAAAAATTATACATAATTGAATGAATAATTTGGGATTTTTCCTACTTCTGATATTCACTATCAAAAATAAATTCTTCTACAGAAAATTGAAAAATTTCTGTAATTGCACATATTTAGCTTGTAAACATGACCGAAAATATTTCACGAACACTAAAACTAAACTTTGGTGTTCAACGAATATCCTTAAAAAATAAACAATTTTATTACAAATTCATGACTGACTTGTAGATTTAAACAGCACAGAAAATCAAAATTTTTCAAATAAACAAGGTATAAGTATCTTTTCACTAGTCAAAATTTCACAAGTCCGAAAAAAAACATCTGCACCCATACCAAACATCGTCAGTAAAAACCCAACTGTAACCAATATTGCACCATACCAGATAACATTCATTTGACTTTCACCAGCCAACTGCAGCACCCGGCTACAGATATCGTTGTCCTGTCGTTTCACCAAACAAAGCACGAAAAACTGGCGGAAAAAACCGATAACTCACCTTCACTCGCGTAGGCGAGCAGGATCTCGTGAAAGAGCAGCATCAGGTGTTGCTGCTGTTGGTTGAACTCAGCAGAGCAGACCTGTTGCGACACGTTTGGACTTGTGTCCGACTGTTGCTGGTGTTGTTGCTGCTGATGCTGCTGCTGTTGTTGTTGCTGATAGGCCTGATTAGGCTTAACCTGCTCATTCTCATCCACCGAGGGAATGTAAAATGCGACTGCCATTGTTTTGCCGTCACTCAGATCAGTCTTATGACACTTCAGTCTTGTTCGAATTACCAATCCGGAAAATTACCTCCAAAACATCCAAACAAATCACTCACAATTTCGGTTTTCTTTGTTTTGTCACAAGTCACTACTTTTTTCTGCGGTTTTTCCAGAAAACCACAACCTTTAATTGTCCTTCTTTCGTTTCTAACTTTGTCATCAGTGTGGGAAAAAACATTCGTTTTTCCCACCCGATCAGTCTGGTAGCACCTTCCGATACAAATAATCGGCTCTTGTCACGAACTTTTAATTCTGAAACACGCCACCCGCGCGCGTAAACAAAACTCCGCACTCGACGATGACAACAAAGACCAACTTTCCTTGCACTCGTTGCGGCTAGTTGAAGAGCTAAGCTAAAACACGTCCACTCGGTACGATCGCTGACTGTAAACTGATTGTGCCAGGTCCCCTTTCTGGGTATGACAGTGGCACACGTTTCAACTTGTTGAGGTATCAACAAGCAACAGAACCCCGAGCCGAATGCACGATTCTATTCGTTTCCCGAATGACTACTCGGCAACGGTTTTGCTGGTGTTGGTGCATTTGTGTACGGATAGACCGGCTAGTGTAGCGATAGGGCCCGATTGTTTGATGGTATGGCCTGTTTGTTGCATGTCGCAGACCAGCTCGTATCGTTCGGAAGTAAATTGTTGCACGCTTACCACCTATCTATAGTCACCGATGCCTTTGGCGGGAAACCGTACACCGTAAGGAGATTTTTGCCTCCACTTGTAGGAAGGAAGAAAAGAACTTTCAATGCTGAAAAAGATAGAACGAAATAGAAATGTAATGCCGCTGACTGGTGTGATACCAGCATTAGTTTTCTGTGGTAAAGAAGGAAGCAAAAGGGGTGTTGACCAACTTTTTTCCTCAGTCAGGGTCCTTTCGGGATTGGATGATGCTATTGGCGAATGGATGGAAGAAAGGGCTGTGGAAAATTATGGTGAAGTGAGTGATGATTCAAAGATGATAAACTTAATATTACGTTGTTGCTGGCATTCACGGGATTCCTCGGGTCAAATAACTAATACCACAATAATAACCTAATGTCCAGATTAGTTCTAATTAGAGGCGTGCAAAACAGCTCATTTTGGTGAACAGCTCCGAACCGATCAGCTCACCAAAGTGAATCGATTCGATGTATCAGCTCATCAGCTCTTTTAGTTTGAACTTAAGGTTCAATTTGTGCGCCGCTTTTCTTATGCACCGGTTTTCTTTCATATGCATGATCGAAATTGAATCATTAATTTGTTATGATGCAATGAATGCAATGCGAATTAATTTATCTTTTATTGATGTCGACTAAATTGAATCTCTTAAAGAGCCGAAGATCCGATCAGCTCGTAGCGTGTTCCCTTCGTCATAATGCAGTGAACTGGGTAGCAAATGAGTGAGCTGGTGAGCTGCGGTTCTTTTGAAAAGAGCTGTGAGCTGTCAGCTCACTTCAATGATTCGATTCACTGGAACAGCTCAGGAGCGAATTGCCCATCTCTAGTTCTAATAGGATCCAAAATTAACGCCTTTTTCTTTATCTAATAAAATCGAGTCTGTTTCCTTTCCCGTGCTCTCGCATCAAGGCTCAAATTTGTTTTTTTTTGTATTAAATTGTGCCCGAAAACGTGCATGAAATTTAGAAACTGAATCAGATCAAAGGTTTGAGTTGAGATAAATTCAAATGTGAGCTATGAAAGTTTGAAGTCGAAATTAAAGCGATTTTTTTTCCATAAATACGTTTATTTCTTAAGGCAGTTTACATAAGTTTTTCTTCGCCGTAGCATCACTTTTACATAATATTCTTATCCTAATTTAATTCTAACATAGTCACAACGTTTTGCATTTATTAAAACATATTCTCTTATTACTTAAATATCATCTTAGGTAACTCGTCATTAATTATGAAATCTACTCGGAAATATTATTTGAACCAAACGATTAACTTCTATAAATTATAAAATAAGCTGTTATTTTCAGACATTTTGTTAATAATTTCATAAACTGTTTCGAGTTTGTTTGTATCATTACATTATTTTTATTCTAATTTAGCTATTGGTTGAACTCATGGACGCAGCTGGGATCAGAAAATTAAAGCGATTATTTGGTATACGTTAACAGATACAGTTAGTGAACAAAAAATGCACTTTTTATTAAATTAGAAAACAAAAACAGCGAAGCTGACTAGCTCTGCTCTAAATACAAATTCTCAATAAAATATTTGAAGAGGTTACGATACAATTTATGAACAGGATTGTTGCTGTTGCTAAACTGACCGCGCCAAACGACTGGAATTGATGCATTTATTTCGTCAAGCAAATGTAGACTACATATAAATAATTTACAATAATACTACTCATTGTTTCTATGACGAAGCTGCAAGTTTATTTGATTTTTGGTAATAGTAAGGTCAAGTTGTTCGCAGTATTAATTATAACGGCGCATTATTCGGTTGACTGAACTATTTTTCGCAAAATGAGTTTTATTATATTTCTTTAAAAAATAATTCTTCATTGACAGCCAGGTACACATAACTGTTATTGCGATAATATTGAAGAGGATTGAACGTGTTTAGAAATTTGAAAAAAAACAAAGGAGTTATACGAAAAATACGGTGAACAGATAGTATTTCGACCGGTCATATTGTTACCGTCGAAGGTATAAAACGACTTGTCGTATTGGTGAAACAGAAAGTTTTCCCGTCGGAATACTGGGGATTTTTTTTCAGGATACGACTTTTGGTTGCGTAATTTGTAACAAATTTCGTGTCAAATCCTACTCGGAGTTGGCAGCACCCTCTTTGATTCGATCACCATCAATCGAGCAGCAACGCCTTACGCGATACGAAGTTATGTCGATATCGACTCCCTAACCAAAATAATAAAACACCAAATGGATCCAAATTAATCCAAACTATATTTACATATGTTCGATCGCAAGAAATATCTGCACGGTTATAAACTTCACGCGCGCTTCTTAAACTTAGCGTTCAACCAGAAGAAAAACAGATCCATTGATCAAACGTTCCCCGAATAATCGACACTTTTCTTCCCATTTTTTAAAAAGTTTATTTTTTTAAGAAAATATAACGAATCCTACAAAAAAGTGTTATACTAGTGATTTTTACAAAAGCAATAAAGTTTTCGAACAAAAATCCTGAAAAAATTCCTAATCGAGCACTACACTGAAAATGATCGATTTTAAAAATTGGAACTGATTTTGATGAAATTTTGTCCCAAGAAAATACTACCGTTCATGCATTAAAGCTTGCTTCAGATAGAATTGGAACAAAGACAATTGCTTGTGTTTTAGTTATTTATTATTGAATTCAAGATATTTTTTTATACAAATGTAGCGTTTTTTTCATACTTTTAAGAAAAAATACGGCTAAAATTATTCGTCACGATTTCGAAGGAATTCTCGAATTTTTCCTGTAACACGGCTCATTAGGCGGCGCACACCTTCTTCGTCCATCGTTTTAGCTATCTTATTCCACCAGGTCGTCATCTGATTGATGTCTTTGACAACCTTTCCCTTTGCCTTGAGTCTCCTCTTCATGATTGCCCAGTATTTCTCAATAGGGCGGAACTGGGGGCAGTTGAGTGGGTTAAGGTTTTTCGGAACAAACTGGACCACTTTCTCTGCATACCATTCTTAAACGGCTTTGCTGTAATGACAGCTTGCCAAATCGGGCCAAAACATTACAGGATGGTCGTGGGATCGAATGAATGGCAAAATTCGTTTTTGGAGACACTCTTTTTGGTATAGTTCCGATGTCATTGTCTTATTTGTAACGAAAACTTTCGTTTTTTACCACGGCTGCAAATGCCCTGCCAAATCATAAATTTTCTTGCAAATTTGTTGGCAAAAAACAAATTCATATTTGGCTGGAACATCCCCCCGAGCCGTTGCCAAGAAAAAATTTTGACCTGGGATTTGCCCGAAGTCAGCCTTGACATAGGTTTCATCGTCCATTAGAAGACACTCGTCGAACTTGGTCAGCACCTGGTCATATAGTTTCCGAGCACGAATTTTGACCACACTATTCTGTTTTATGGTCCGATTTGGCTGTTTGCTAGCTCGATACGACTTGATTCCTTCCCGGAGTCGAGTTCTCCTCACGGTACTATGGGCAGCACCGAATTTTCTGGCCAAATCATGATCCGACAGATTAGGATTCCTCTTAATCGTCTTCAAAATCTTACCACGCAGTTTCCGGTCGACAGTTCCACTCCGACGATTGGCTTGAGGCTTCCGAATCGTCGTCAATGTTTCATGTGGGCGCCAACAACTTCCAAATCCGTCCACTAGGAGCGCCACAATATGAGCAAAAATTTGTTCCAATTCTAAATGAAGCAAGCTTTACAAGCTCAGCATTTTTAAGAAAAAAAATTTTTCTAGCAGAAACTGTTTTTGTTGAAACTGAATTTTTTCCATTTCCATTTTTTTTATCGAAAACCAAACATAACTGGAAGTCATAATCATCTAAGAATTCAATCGAACTCAGTTTGTGAGGAGATTTCATAGAATACTCTAACGATAGTTACACGATATTGGAAAAAAGTATCACTATTGGTCAAGAAAAAGTTTTAGTTATAAACTAATCTTACAACATATGGACGGTTGAAAGTTCTTTCTCCGATTTGAATGCAACTTTCTATACATGTAGACTTTGTCACAAAAAGCTACAAAATATACAAAAAAATTTGGTCTGGTGATGTTCGCAAAATTAGTCAAATTTTCGAATGAAAATATGTGAATTATCTAGTCGCACACTGAAAAGAGTTGATTTAAAAAAAGTCGACTTTCAAAAAGTATAATTTTTAATTAGAATGAAATTTTTCCCCAAGATCGATAAGTATGTCCATAAATTGCAAGATGACGATTTTCGGAGAAAAATGTTTTCTCACTAAATATTTTCCTATCCAGTACCAGCGTTTTTAACACACACTTTAAACTTTTCCATTGGAGCTATCATTATTAGGTATTAAAATAAAATTTGTGACTGTGTCCAAGAGAAGAATATTATATTACATTTCTTAACGTTTAATGTCATGCCATTTCAGTCGCACATGTCTAAAGCCTTCTAAATGTCCATTTATAAAGCACAAAAATCCACAAGACTTGAGATAGATTTTGAAAAATGGTCCAAAATAGCACCCTTATTTCGATTCGTGGAGATCGGATAAGTTGATGGCCATACAAACTTACTTTAGCTATACAGATTCCGGAAGTAGCGGTCTAAAATTACATAACGAAACTTACATCGATTTCTTAGAGATGGCTCGAGGTTTAGAAACAGATAATTCAGGGTGTCGAAAAATTTCGAATTTAAAAATGCAATAATAAAAAACACGGTTCGATAGATTTCAATGATTATGCATTTATTTGAAAGGTCTATTCGTGAAATTTATTTATGAAAAATGTTTGGCTTCAGCAGGACAGCGCTACGTGCCCCACAGCCAACAAAACAATCGATATTCTGCGAACAATCTTTGAAAATCGAATAATCAGCAGAAATGGTGATGTTGGCCACCAAGAAGCTGTGATTTGATGCTGATGGATTATTTTTTTTTTTGGAGAGCGGTAAAAGATAAATGTTATGTTGTTTTTATTCTTATATACAGAAAAATATTTCTGAAGGATCCCTTATGAAAATCAGTTATATTAAAGAGGCATCATTACATCACGAGCAGGATCAAAACAGCCGAAATTCTCTCAAAATGTTATGTTATTTTGTGAATCCTCATAAATGTTGTTACTTTGTGCATCGATACTAAATTTCTAAAATCGATTGTTTTCAGTCATGGCTCAAGGATTTTTTTTCGATGTTGTTTTTAGTTTGCAAAGTGGCTCATTGTGACAAAGTCTACATGCCTAGAAAGTTTTATTCCAATGTGAGAGGGTGCGGCCAACATTTGTTCGAGTTGGTGTGAAATTCGTCTATATGGTGATAGGCAAAGCAAAGCCTCGATCTTGCATTCGTTTTGTGTAATTTGTCTTTCTATTTCAACAGACTTTGCAGTTCATTTATAGTATACGCAACCATTGCATGACTGGTGCTACGATCCTACTGACACTAAGAATCCTGACAGGCAGTCTTTCCAAATAATCACCAAACACCACACTCGCGGAAGTTCTGTTCTTAGACCGAGCTCTTAAGTCATGTTCGAACCAGAACGCATACATTTGTACACGAACGCGTACACATATTCGATGGTACAATCAAACGCCATGAACGTACATTGTGTACGGACTCGATGTTCGATCGCCCACTGCTGAACAGTGATTCCAGATTATCACAATGTCCTTTCCGGGAATTATCGATAGACAAATATATCAGCAGTATCTAAAAATGAGTTTTCACGTTAAACCATGAACAATGTTATTTTAGAATCAACATTTATTTCCCTTGCTATTGTTTGAAGGTATTTTGTATGATTTATCGAAAAAATTAAGAACCTCAAGCACTTATCATGTTCGAAGGCTCTAATGATCACCAAAATTACAATATTAATTTTCTGCATGTTTCGTGATAAACAATTTATTGTATGTTGAGCCACATTAATATAAATTTGGATCGTTTAAGTACAATATTTAAAAAAAATCGAATAACACGGTACTCTGGACTAAAATCAAATAAATTCGAAACACTATCGAAACACATTGCCAAATAAATATAAATAAACGACAATTTTGACATCGTGCACGGAAATTCGACCCAATGTACGAACTGTGTTCGTTCGTGTACGGTGCTCAGGATGAACTTGAACATGGATTCTCAGTAAGTTTGAGATTGGATATGTACTTGATTTTATGTACAAGTACAAACCGTCCAATGTCCATGGGAAGACTAGGTGATAGGTATTGAAGATTTTAAGCCCTCATATAAGTGGCGATGCAAAAAAAGAAACCTAACTTCTGCGATTTTGGTCCCTGACTTCCAGTTTCGAATATTAGAAATTTAACTCACATGATTCCTCAAAGAAATACAGTCCGATTTTCACAAATCAAGACTAAAATTAAAGTTATTGCATAAATTATTGTATAAAGAGTTGTATAAATTTCAAACCGTCATTGAAGTAACGACACAAAAAGATACAAAGTCTAATGTAGCATTTTTTTACAACTAATCGATCGCTATCTAATGACGTTTTTCATTGAAAAACACTGGTGGCGTGGATTGCTCTGGTTTTGCACTTTCGAGCAGAAATCTCTATGAAACACCGTCAGAGTGTTGCATTTCTGCTCGAAACTGCAAAACCAGAGCAATCCACGCCACCAGTGTTTTTCAATGAAAAACGGTATAAGAAAAACATAATCTAAAAATCCTAGAGCAAAATAACAGCAAGAAACAGAGTAAACCGCTGATTCTCACTACATACATTTTCTGATCATCATGGTCTGTAAGCGGGCGGCTAGGATCCATTCTCAATTACAATCCCCTAATCGCCCGGTCTTATCAATCACATTTGCACTGTCATTTTTTCTCCCCCTATCCGTCTCTCAATTAGTTGCCAACATCAATTTTCTTCCGTGCTACGATCTGTGATTGAAGTGGGTTGCGCTTCTTTCGCTCTATTCCATATTCTAGATAAGCGGTACAATAAAATTTGATCCGCGTTGTAAAACATGTCCTCGGAATTGGTGGAAATCACGAGCCGGAAAGATAGCAGTCAGCCGGTGGCGGCCGTTAACAACGTCCATCATCAACGCCAGAGAAGCGACTGGAGTCCGTCAAAAGTCTCGATTTTCTAAAACGTCGTTTTTTATTTTATTACAATGCCGACTTTTCTTCATTTGCATATTTCAAATCAACCTCCCCTTCCAGCACACTTCGTTCGTTCGAAGTTGGATGGAAGTGACGAATTGAAGTTTCCAACCAATCAACTACAATACGGCTTTGCCAGCATGGCAGGTTGCATGTTCCGAAAAAATACGCAATCGCCAAGTTCGGTGTTTTATGACATCGACAGATTTTCCCGCGCAATTTCCCTCGGCTGTTTTTAGTTAATTTTATTATTTTGGACTTGTTAGCAGCGGGACAAATGATGCTGGGGAATTCGTGGATTATTTATGCAAAGGCATTTGGTTAGGTTCCCTCCCTTCTGCCAAGCTGGAAGCGATCTGTGCGGTATCTGCGTAACGGCGACGCTTTGGGTATTCTTCAAACGTAGACCAATTCTGCGGTGGTTTCATCAATCTTGTGTCAAAAGTGAAAGAGAATAGAAGAACCGTCAGTGGTAGTGAGTGCACTTGCTTCGCACCTTTCCGTTGTTCTCGAGGGACCTGTTTCAGTTTTGTTGAACGGGTTGGGGGAACTGAAGTTGCGGTAGAGTGGCTGGTAAACGGCAAACCGGATGGCAGCTTTGCGGATTAATTCCGGACAGTGGTGTAGTTAGTAGCTATAGGATGAGGTCTGCTGATTGTCAGTTATGCGTTTTCATAGTTATGGGTGATCAAATCTCAGAAAATTTATAATGAATTAGTCCAACATTACGACGTGAACGCACAATAAATATGTTCTTTTTGTTTCGTAATTCATTGTTCTCGTATTGTATAGATACACTAGTGCCATCTTGAATTCAGTGGAAAATATATGAAACAGGCTCATTTATGTCTGGTTGCCCATGGGTTGGTTTTCCCAAAGTTCTAATTTTCCCAAAGTGAATTTTATACTGGTATCTTTTTGGCAACACTGTTTTTGACAGATCACGCGTGAATCGTGTCTTGTGTCAGTTTCAAACTTGTTCAGTTTGGTCTATGATTCAATCATGAATCGGCTTACTAACGAACAACGCTTGCAAATTATTAAATTTTACTAATCAAAATTCATACTCGGTTAGAAAAGTGCTGTTTATCAAAAAATTGTGTTCAGCGACAAAGCTCATTTCTGGTTGAATGGATACGTCAACAAGCAAAATTGCCGCATCTGGAGTGAAGACTAGCCAGAAGCTAGCAATGCATCCCAAAATATCACAGTTTGGTGTGGATTACGGACCGGTGGCATCATCGGGACTACTTCTTCAAAGACGAGGATGGGCAAAACTTTACTGTGAATGGCGAGTGCTACTGTGGGACGATTTCAACAAGACGGTGCAACATGCCACACGGCACGCGAAAAAATGACCAAATTGATAGCCGCCTTCGGTGAAGTTTATCTCACGTTTTGGGCTCGCCAATTGGTCGCTTAGATCGTTTGATTTAACGCCTTTGGACAACTTCTTGTGTGGTCATGTTAAGGCTCATGTCTACAAGGGTAAACCAGCAACGATTGACGCACTGGAAACCAATATTGAAGCATTTGTTCATGAAATACCGGTCGATATGTCGAAGAGTGTGTCAAAATTGGACTTTGCACATGGGCCATCTAAAGCGGAGCCGCGACCAACATTTGCTTGAAATTATCCTCAAACATAAAATTATATTGAGCGTTCTATAGATTCCAATAAAGGTTTAAACAATTTATTAAAATTTTTGTTAATTTTTGTTAACAAAATCCTATACCTCTTAAAAAATCACCCTTTACTTAGCAATACTGATTATGAAACAAACAAGAACTTTAATTTTTCTTGTTGCCTGAACAGAGTAATCAAAATCAGCCAATCAGTTTTATGTGAGAACATTCTGACATAAAACTGGAACAAAACCAGTCCCTGTTGTCAGATTTTGTCCTAGGTTTTTCCTTGATTTTTCCGTATAAACGATCTAACAATTCTATGTAGTGTTCCGCTACTGATTGTTTTCTCTGTTTCAAGCTAGGCGATGAAGATTATGCCATGTACATCCTACATTTCGGAAGCCATATACTTCTCAGCTGACGGTTGTGCCTTTGAATACTTCAGACGTAGTTCGCCGGCTGCAGTCCACTCAGATGATGATCGTTTTGATTCTAAAGTGAGATGAGGATCCATGTTTCATCCATTGTCACATATTGAGGCAAAGAATCTGATTGATTACTTGTAAACATAGCTCTGAATCATCATTGTTTTTGATCGGCACTAAGAATAAGAACTTTCTCATGGTCAAATGTTCATGCATAATTGTAAATACACTACCTTCTTATATCTTTACGGTCTGAGCTACAATTTCAATTAAAGATTAGATAGAACCAATTTGTGAGCTTCGGACGGCTCTGGTCGTGGTTCCATCATTGATGTCTGTACGACGTTTAAAATCCTCAAACCGACAACGAAAGGTTTTTTTTCAATGGAGCAGAGTTTGGATAACATTTTCTGAAGCAATTGCTGAGCTTGCACAAGATTTTTTCATCAAGAAGCAATGTTAAAATAACACCTAAATTGTTTTGAATCCATTGTTTGGAAAATGCCAAACTTGGTATTACATGTAGTAGAATTTGACCTTCTGTTTCAACAGACTTTGAAGCCGATTCAAAGTGTGCAGAACCATTGCATGGCTGGTGCTACGATTCTACTGACACTACGAATCCAGGTCGGGGCTCGAACACACGACAACTGGTTTGTAAGACCAGTGCCCTATGCATTGAACTGCCAACCCGGGACTGGCCAAACGTAGCTTCACTTAAATTCAGAGATGCCATTAATACAGTATCATCTATATTATAAAGATTTTTACAGATTCTATAAAGATTTCCCAAATTCAAAAACAGATGTATAAAAATTTTGCAAAGAATAGGAGAGAATAAATTTAACTTTTCCGTATGAGCTCCGCTCAATGGACTATTTAACGAATTGATCCGAACATTTTAAAACTACGTAGGTATTTGAAGATGCACGTTAAGCGCTGAAATCCCAAGTCAAATCTTAAAATCAACATTTTGAAAATATATGGAAATGAAATTACTTTTCATTGGTTCCGACTGTTGATAAAAAATTACAAACAATTAATTTTGTCGTTGTAGAGTAGATGTCGATAGCTCATTGAATTTCTTATTTGAAACCATAAATTGTTGGAATAACATTCAATACAGTTCAATACAGATTTTTTATTCAGGGTAATGTACATTTTCTTTGAAGATATCAGGCATCTTTGCTTAAATATCTTTCACTTTTTTCTGACTAATCGAAATGTCATGAAATTTCACACTTTTGAAAGTTGATGATTCATAAACGTCATATGAATTTGACAATGGTAGTGCCATCTATGTGTCAGTCACACGAGTTAGTGAATGATTTTCAATTACTCATGCTCAGAGTATCTATTTTCGACCGTGCCACTTGTCTTTTCGGCGTCAAAAAATACCTAATCCTAAGTACTTTTAACTCAATAGAGGATTTATTTCCAAGAAATTCACTTCCGGAGAAACCCTCAGCGAGTGAACACGTTGTACCGTGTTAATGCGGTAAAAATTTGAATATTTCGCGAGAAAGAAAGGATTTTTATCCGCACTTTGGCGACTCCACGTTGTCACATAGAGAGGTTTTCACTTGTAGCCCAGTGAAATAAAAGTCCATTGGACTATTAACAAAAAATAACTGGCAATATAGCTAAGTCGCTGTGCCGTCAATCAGTGTCATCACAAGTGAGGCGATTCCACTAGAATTGAAGATCATGAACAAGTCCAGGAAATTAGTAAAGGGTGATTTTTAAGAGGTATAAGATTTGATTTTCAAAAAAACGCAAAAAAATTGAGAAAGTTTATGGAATTTTTTTTGTTTGGAATCGATAGAATGATCAATATAATTAAATGTTTTAGAATTATTTCATGCAAATGTTGGTCGCGACTCCACTTTAGATGACCCATGAGCGAGGTCTAATTTTGGATCACTCGGCCGGTATTCCACGTATAATGCCACCGACTCATAATCCACACCAAACAGTGACTTTTATGGAATGCATTGGTAGGTCTTGCAATGTTTTGGGCTGGTCTTCATTCCAGATGCGACGGCAATTTTGCTTGTATTCATTCAACCAGAAATGAGCTGCGTCTCTGAAAACCCAATTTTTTGTTAAAAAAGTGAATCTTCCTTCAACTTTGTCTATGCCCAATCATGATTAAACTACAAACTAAACGATGATTCATTATTAAATTATATACCAAACTGAACAAGTTTGCCAATGACACAAGTCACGATTCTCGCGTTATCTGTCTAAAACAGTGTTGCCAAAAGGTAAAGGTAAAGGTAAAGGAGGTAGATGTTGGATTCAGATAGTTCCATGTAAGAATGTACTAAACTGCAAGTTGGTTGTACTCAAAAGTAGAGTTTTTTTCTAGTCAATTTGAGGTTGAATGTGGTTTACCCAATTTTAACTTTTTCGCATTCAACTTCCGCTTTTGGATGGTTTTACTTTTTATTTTTCTGGCATTAATCGAAAGAGCGAACGGAAGGCGTTATCTAAAGAAACTCAAAAGTTGGTACAAAAAACTCAAACGTTGGATATTATTTTCGTATAGTTTTCTAGTATTTTACCGGGAAAAAATAAAACCGTGCTGATATGACAAGGTATTTCAGCATCGCGAGATAGAACAGATAGCAAAGTTGAAAAACCAAAAAATTTTTTGAGAACCTGAAAATCACATGTCAACGTCAAAAACTTAACTAACGGAACTAGTTCGTTTCTTTATTCCTTATCTTTCGATTGGCGTGCTGCCAGTAAGCAGGACTTAGAAATAATTTTCAAACAGAACTGTAACAGTAGCTATGACATGAATTAAAGTCATTTCACGAAACACAGAAGAACAAAATGCGAATAGGAAGAAAATGCCACAAGAACGAAAATTATTTTCAACTTCACTCGAAAAATTCCCCTAACTAGTCCAGAAAATGTGCGATGTCGAACGCTACATCGAAAATGAGACTTAAGCATTTCTTCTACTAACACAGACCATAAAATTAACAGCACTTCTCATAAAAACCATAAAACTGAATAATTAGTATTAAAACGTAAAACACGCACAAAAGAGTATCCCATTTAAAAAAAATGTAAATAGTTATAGCTCCTAGTATACTGGTTTGAAGCGAGCTTTTGTTTTAGTTAAAATGAAAAACTAATTTTGAATGGGAAAATAAAGAAAATTATTCAAAGTATCGGCCACAACTTTCTACACACCTTGACCACCTTGATGACAATTTATGGATACCACGCCAATAGAAATGTTCGTCTTTTGAAGCAAACTAATTAGACTTAGAATTTTCAACTTCTTCGTAGAAATCTGGGATTCAGCGGATCATTTCTTAATTGGCTTGAATAATACCTGACGTGAAAATAGTTGACTGTGTTACTACATCATTTATCGCGAGTTCCGGAGTCCCACAAGGAAGCCATCTGGGGACGTTCATATTTCTAATATATCTCAATGATTTGAATTTTTCGTTGAAGTGTATGTCCTTTGCCGATGATTTTAAGCTATTTCAAAACTGTTTTCGTTCCGGATTTAATATAATTCCAGATTGATTGCGAAGATCTCCTACAATTGCTGAATTTTGATATCCGTCGTCGTAATATGCGATTCAATCCTTTTCCCCGAGTTCCTCGCGCTAGAACTGACTACGGTTTCAATGAACCAGTCTCCAGTATGTGCCGCTCAATGTTGGCTCTAATGAGTTCAATCTTCATTTATCTCGCAATACTGTCAAAAACCTATTTATTAGATTAGAGTTGTTGTTTTTACTATTTTAATAGCGTTATAAATATACATGACTATCGTTAGCGTTGAGATTTTAGATTAGAATAATGATAACTGAAGATAAGATGATTGTTATGTATCATTTGGATGTATGTAATCTGTTGATACAAAAGATGAGAAGGTTTTATGTCTGTTGGAGAAGGAGAATGAAAGAATCTCAGCTGCAGTGGGCTTTTCTTTTCTCCTAAATAAATAAATAAATAAATAAATATATCGAAGTGCTGCTCAACCGATGCTCATCGTTGAAAACCATTGGTAGTCGGAAGGGGCGAAGTCTGGTAAATACAGCAGATAGGGTTGCAGCTCACAGCCAAATGCTTTTATTGTAGCTAAAACCAGTTTTTCTTCTTGTGTAGGTTCGTTGTGGTATATCAAAATTACTTTGCTGGGTCTTCTGGCCCATTTTTGATGTTTTTTTTATTAATTCATGGTTCAGATAGACCATTTGTTGTCTGTAGCGGTTAGTATTAATAGTTGCTCTAGATTTTAGAAGTTCGTGATACACCACACCTTTCTGATCCCACCAAACACAGAACATTACGTTCTTGCCGAGTAGATCTGGTTTTGCAGTCGATGTTGGTGGTTTTCCCGGATTAATTCATGGTTTATCCATTTAGGATTCGTAGAATAAATCCATTTTTCATCACCGGTAATCATTCGGTGCAAATCTTATTTTGTTGGAGTCTTTGAAACAAAATTTCACAGGTGTTGTTTCGGTTTCCCATCTGTTTTTCTTTCAATTCATGTGGCATCCATTTTCCACACTTTTGGATTTTTTCCATAGGAATCAAATAGTCAGAAATTGTTTGTTGTTTGCAATTCGCCTTCTTCAAAATTTTTTAATGGTTTTTCATTTCTCACATCAAAATCATTATCCATTAATAACACTCGTATCCGTACTGTATTTTACAGTATCTTACTGTATTTTTTACCCAAATACTGTGTACTGTTTTTCACCGTTAAATGTACTGTATTTTTCCATTAAAATGTACTGTATTATTCGTACCAGAAAATTAAAACAGAATTTTGAATCTTCAACGCATCGAATTTTCAATTTGCCGCAATACAAAATGTCAGAAAGAACAGTGACAACATGTAACGAGTATGAATACAAGCAAACAATAAATGGATATGTCTCTTTCTCTTCTTTTCATCGTGGTTTTTTCATTCATTCATGTTCAAAGTGCGCAACAATAATTTCACTAGATTTTGTTTCTTTAAAGCAAAAGAAAATTATAACCATAAAAAAAAATAAACACTAAATCAAAATCATCGTCAAAAATATCAGATTCTCAAAAACAAGCTGATTTTTTTTCGCAAAAAAATATTTGATAATTAATTCGAGCTTTTTGTTAGTTTATATTGAACTAAACATTACCTTAAAAAAGGAAATAATAAAAAACTATTGAGATTATTTAAATAAATCATCGGATTACTATTCGCTTTTATTTTTTATTCACTATTGTTAGATAAAAAAAAACATATTGCGAAATGTACTGTTTTCTCAATGTTTTATATTTGCGAAAATTCGAAAATATTCTCTTAACGCTCATTGCATACCTGGCAATATATGGTATAATTAGAAATTATATGACTCGAAATAAATCGCTAAATTGAATGATAAGAAAATACAATTTGAGTGCATTACGTTTGTTTGATATATAGATAATTCTATTTTTTCATCGCAATATATGTAATATATGAAAATCTACAACAATTTGGCATCACTGACCGGTCCCGTTGCGTTACTGATATTTCATTTGCATTTGACACCTAAAGCTGTAATTATAATTGCATATATTTTGGCTCGTTGATATCTGTTAGTCCGTCACTGGCACAGCTTGAAAACAAGTTTAAATGAACTGTTACTGAATTCTCGATAAACGTGTATGATGTTCTTTTTAATTTAATACGAAAACTACAATCTTGTGTGGTGAATAACGCTGGATGGATTTTATTACATTTCAATATTGCGCTCGTACATTGACGTCGAATTTCAGAAATACTGTCCGAATAATTCACATGAATGAACTGAAATAGTTGAAGTTTACGACGAGTCAGCGGACATTCGGACGAATTTGAATACCGCATTTCCAAACCCCTGACAACGCCACCGCTTTCCGTGACGGCGTGTCACCGACGAAAATTATAAATGATCATTCATTCAAATACGGTTTTTCGTATGTAAATAAAACCCGAAATTTCGATTCACCTATCGCACTTACCAACCGACGCCGTCGAGGGGTACTTTCCTGTACCCTGTTTGGCTGTCAACAATATCTAGTTCTTTGTTGTCGATCAGCATTCAGTTGCATTAATTTCATCCGACCTAACCATGCCATGGCTAAAGTAGGTATCATCACCTCCTGAAGCCGGGAACAACAATTGGGCACAAAGCGCAACAGTCACAACCTTTCCAGCATGGATGTAAGCACCTTTCTATCAGACATAAAGTATGCATAGCTTTGCGGACTGAATCCAGGCGAGGAGGCTAAAAAAAGAAGCACACACAAGTGAATAATAAATGGTGTATAATAACCTGCTTTTACCGTGATTAAATCCTGCAGGATGGATGGAACACAGAGGGAAATTGGTGAATATAATATCGTTACTTCGGTATCATATTCCACCGATCTGAAATTGGGACATTTGACTGTCAGACTGTAATCATATCCCGCAGTACCGAACTGCTCCAATAGAGAAACGAAATTCCGATCACGCTATCCTTATTATGTATGGAAATTGATTTACCCCGAACCCCGAATCCACTGAACTATGGCAGAAGATCACAGACTAGTGATAATTCGGCTGGAGGTTAGTTAGTTTTTTTAGGGGTGCATTCTACCGCAATCATCTTCATAAAGCACTGGGACTGAAGTCCGACTGAAGGATTTCTACACTAAATTAATCATCGCAACAGGATAATGGTGGGAAAACAAACACCCCTTTCAGCATGGGAGGGTATGTATTTGGTTGATGGGATTAGATAATTTCGCACCTGTCCCGATTCGAGGTACGGTAAATAGACAACTCGGGAAAATTATAACCGAAGCGATCACTGGAAACCACCGCCGCCGTTACCTCATTTGACCGATAGCCCGAAACAACAAGAAAGGGTTCGTCAAGCCTCGGAACATCTCGTTAATAATTATACGCATTTGTTACCATGAGTATTGCTTTTCCTTTTTTTTTTTGTTCGGGGAGTTCCAATTTTTGTCGTCACACCTGTGCGGCATTTGAAGTGTTCCGCGTCACTTTTAATTAATGTGAGTTGTCACGGTTTTGAACTTACTCGTACAAACTTGTAATTAATTAATGAAATATCAAACGTCTTGAACAAAGGTTATTTTCAAGTGACATCTGTTGCACTGTACCCTGTGGGAACTTTGGAAACAGAATTGGTTTATATGATTTGAAGTAGAAGCAAAACAATTTTCGTTGTCAATTAGGTTTAACAGGAACATGACATAACCTCACAAAAACAGAGCCAAGTGAACGTTTTTTGACAGATATCAGTGGTTTGATTGATTGTTCATTAACATTTAATTGTATAATTAGGTCACGACGATAAAAAACATAGTGAAAAGTGTTACAAATCTTATGATGATAATGATGAATCACAGAGTTTAAAGAGTAATAACCTAGATAATCGACTAAAATTGGCCGTTTAGCTTGAGAAATAGTATTCGAAGCTACTCACGGGTCATTATTCAAGTTTGAAGTTCAAATGACTGACATTTGCAGTTTAGAAGACATACCATATAAATGACGTAGCCGACAAACTTCACTTTTTTCTGTTCGCCTGGAGTGTTACCTTTCTCTGATACTTTAGTTTCCGGGAAAGTTTCCGAATAATCGTCCCCAGTGTTAAAGCACTCTTTAATGATAGGATATTGTCACGAATTATTACCGAAGTACCTCTTGATTGTAGTGGCCGCAAGCCTAATACGAGCAAATCATCATGAAACTTCAGTGTGCTGTGATGAATGCTAGAATGCGTATGTTCAGGCCCTTTCCCTTCAAAAATTTTGAATCCATAGACTCACTTGTATCTTGAGTTTTTGATTTGTTCACAGCGGCAAATCGCTGGCCAAATCGAAAATTTTCAAACAATTTTACCAACAAAAATCAGTCTGTTAATGACATCACTTTACCGATCGTAAAATCCTCTACGACCCATACTGTGGTCCTTTAGTACAGAAGGAACGTTTGAAAACCGATAAGAATCACAGTAAACATCAGTAAGTATCAAGTAAATCGAACTTTTATTGTTCATCTCTAGTACAGTAACTGTTCATCGTTCTCAATTCTCTTCAATTAAATAATAACTATAAGCGGTGCTGGATCCGAAGACCGGTATATCCGAAATGAGTTAGTTTGGTAAACAACTACAAAAACCAGTAGAGTATAAGAGATTTTAGGCCAATTTTTCAAGCTGTTGGCACTTTATTGTGTCGTCACGTGGTAACAGTCAAAAATTTTTAGAACTAATAGTTTGAAATTTTTAGGAGTCGAACCCAGATTAACTTTAATTGAAAAACAAACACAAACGTACATCCATTCAAAAAGGCCAGAACCGAAACAGCTGTTCTAATTTGATATAGCATTTATTCCGAAAAATCCTACTTCCACCTAAACCGTGCCGGTAGGCAAGCGAAATTGTCGTTACTATGCAGAGACGAGTGCATTACAGATTGTGAAAAAGCCCTTCCATTAATTTGAATCTTATTTTGTTTTAACTCGGTGAGCGATACTCCAGTGCTTCATGATGGAAAACTACTTGACGAAATAAAACCTTCATTCTTCTATCTTCCGATGCCGTGTTCGGTTTCTTCCTTTTTTGTTTTGTTCCAGTGTAGCCAGAGCACAAAATGTGTCAGGTTCCTTTGCGCAACCCCGTACAATTTTTTTAAACAGTTGATTTTTGCGATTTGTGTTTTAGTTTTTAGTTAAAACTTAGAGCCGTCTTGAGTTAGGTTTTAAATATGATCAGTCAGGGGAAAACAGAGTGGAAAACTGACATGCGAATGAAATAATGTAATGAGAACCGCGAAAATGTTATCGCCGAGACGGGACTCGAACCCATAGCTAACTCCCAACCGAGGAAATTGTTTTATCAATTCAACTACCCTGGAATAAATTTCCATTTATGCTTTGCCGCCGACACTGATTTTTTTAGTTGATTTTTGGTCATGTTCTGGGAAAAATTTTCGTAATACAATAAAACAATGTAGAATCTGAATCTGTAGAAAAACAATGACTCAAGGCATATTTAGTGCTTTTGCACGCGACAATGTTATGGAGCGGGCGTTTTTCATTAGCTCAAAATAAGGAAGATGGAATGACTCCCTCATAATTTTTGTACAATAAGTTTAAGTTTACTGTATTATTTATGATATATCATTATATTTAATCTAAATATGTTAATTTATTGAAAAATACAATGGTTCTGTTAGGTATCTTTTGTTTTTTGATGTATCATTAAAAAGTTGTTTTATTGATGAATAAGAATCAAATTACTATATTTCAAACAAAAACTTGTTTTAACCCACCTGGTAGCGTGATGTGAAGTTAAGAATTTGATATTCCATTCGATCTTCACTGTAAAAATGAAATGAGCTCCATTTTGAAATTCCGGAACCTGAAACTGGGGTTGTTTGGCCAGTTACTAACATAACTTTCAAATATGAACAGTTTTGAGACTAATTTGGAAGAAATTTTCTCGTCTTCGCTTCCCCGCACAGTGGTAGGAAACCGATAAAGACGGTCAAAAGTCGATATTGGTTTTCAGTGACATTCAAGAGCTTAGGTGTCTTAACAAAAGTTTCTCAGTATTATATGACGCTTCTGCTTTGAGAGTTCTCTTATTTTGTATGTATGTATGTAGAATCTGCGAAAATAAATTCAAAAACTGGTTTTTACAGTAAAAACGGTATATCTCGAAAAAAAATGATTGTAAAGAAATTACGTGCAAAGTAAAAATACTCAAAATCTCAAAAAAATTTTACTCGAAATTGGTACTACCCCCTTAATGAAAACAAATAATCCTCCACCAGCAAAAGCGTAATATAATACTGCGAAACTTTTGTTACGACACTTAAGGGCTGATGACAGTACCGTAAAGTGGCAGGTTTTTTGCTATTTTCCCGTTTCAAATTAAATTTTCTTGGAAACGGTTCAGAATGTAGAAAAACCCACCTGACAATGTCTTTGAAATTTAGTTCAGAATATTCTGTGAACTTTTCAGAATGATTCAAATTTAGCGGTCGTATTGTATTTTTTTCTGACTGAAGAACTGCAGAAAAATGGAACGCTCAGAAATGCATACCTCTACTTGTTCATCAAATATCTCGGCTTTGAACTCTTGTATGATAAATCTACCGTGACAAAGTCTAGATAATTTAGTTTAAATGCGATTAGTACATAAAAACATATGTTATCGCGATAAAAATAATATCTTGTATTTTTCTGTGAAACGAAGTCAGTTTCAATGCATCCTCCATTTTTTTCCGATTTGGTTTCCTGATAGCATTCTGAAAAAGGAGGGAGAAATAAAATTGGCTCGACAAGGCTGCCAAATACACAGACATTCTATCTATGTGAAAGTTGAATATTTTTTCATTGTTCATTGGTATCCATGTTATGTCCAACCAATACGATAGATTAATGTGATAAAACTTCTCATAAAATGTATGCCGGCAACCCGGTACAGTTGGCTCATATACGAGAAAGTAAAAAAGAAATACGATGCGCAAAGGGAATTGAGCGAGCCACGTGGTCGATTTAAAACTCAACACGCGACCCTCTGTCCTCAGACCTTGAGCTCTTGAACGTCTATGAAAGCCAGTACCCACTTTTGGCCGTCTTTTTTCCAGTTTCCGACCACGGTGCGCCGCACTGAATAACGGAGGTTTCTAAAAAACTAGTATTACTTTAAAAGTATTTGAGACCTATCATTTGTATCTGAGAATCAGTTTGTGAAAATCGGTACAGCCATTATTTTTGAAAGTTTTGCGCATATCACCCTGTAAGCGTTCTATGAAAAAAAAAAAAGATTGCATAGCCTTTCTATATGAGAAAGGTAAACATAAAACAGTCATTTTTTCTGCGTGGTTTTATGAATTTTAACTTTCTTTACCATGGGGCGAATTCTTGAATATTTCCTCTGTACAAGAATGGGCTGCACTCAATAGTGAAAATTTTGTGTTGTACTTAACGCATAAACATAACTTTTAGCTCGTTTGAGTTAAGCAAGTTACGATAAACTTTTCAGTTTAAATAATCTTAAGTGACACAAAATCAAAGTTATCTAAAAAGTCAAGTATCATCGAGCTCCAAAGAGGAAAAATAATTTTCCCACAGATAACACATATACAGGCTCACATATGATCTGTATGTAAAACTTGCTCAATCAGCGTGGCGAACACTTGCAGATGTCACCACGATCGACACGAGGTGCCACCACGATTTGGGTGGTGCTTTCACATGAGTCACAATTTTGGGTGCAACATTCACTTCACGCTAGATGTTTGTTTTGCTTTTGGTCAAAATGACAAGTTTATGTTTGTTTTATTCCGATCGATTTCTCGTGCGATTTATACAACATGGAAATAAAGTTGTCTTCAACACTTAGGGAAATCGTGTCATAAATATTCAAATAGTTGTAATTGGAATATTTTTATATAAGACATATTTTGAAAAAAATTGTTCGAGCCTGTTTATTTGTTATCTATGATAACACTAGGCATCTCCGGAGCTCAGATAAAAACCCGGTTTTTTCAGCAATTCGATTACCTTTGTAAAGAGAAAGGTAAAAAAGTAGCAGAGCGTCCAGACATCAAGTAAATAGAGCATTTTTCTATTGTGTTTAGTACAGTTCACGTTCGTCGTTCTCAATTCTCATTTTCTATCAATGTTCTCTCCGATCGGTTTGAGGTGAATAATTATACTTAAAAAGATTAGAGCCAAAAGTCGAAACGATAGTACAAAACATCCAATATAATTTAGAAAATCGATTCTGTCAAAAAATGAATGAATTTTTACATTTCCCAGTCTGTTCCTCAAATTTATGACTTTTCTGTGAGAACCTAAGACATTACACTAAGATCGGTTCGAGAAAATCAAATGCTCATAGTTCTTAACTCTTTACAATCTGCAATGAGTTCAGAACCCTTAATTTGGAACTGGAATCCAGTGATCTGTAAAGTGTATAGGAGTACTAACGTCACCCAGATATGCTCCTGACATACTCACCCGCCTTTTTCACCGATAGAATATTTTTAAACTATGTTTTGCTTTTCTCATATAGAAATGTTAAGCTTGAAAATCGACTACTAAAAATTGGCCAAGTGTCATACATCATTCGACTCAGTTCGTCGAGCTGAGCAATGTCTTTTTACTTTATTTTAAATGTTCTAAACTGGACTCAAAACTACACAAATCGATAACCATTATCAGTAGGCAACTAAACAAACCGATTCCGGCTATCCGATTCCCCGGTTTTCGATTAACGACGGGAGAAATATTACATCGATTAACCACTATTTTAGGTTTCAAATTAAAATAACTGGGACTAAATTCAATTAAGCCTACGTTTCCTTGTTACCACCTCTTAACTCTTTTTACAAACCAAATCCTAAATAACGTAAACTGTGTTTACGAACCTACTTTGTTGAAAAACGTTTTTGCATAAAATTAAAACGATTACCGGATAATTGATGTTTCATGGAAACCACTACAATAAGGATATTTTTACTCATATGTGAGTGTTTTCAAGGATTACCAATAAACCGGAAGTCGCCATTTTGGAACGGCCCCAAACATTTTTTTCCGGTTCCTACTCACCAAATCCATTCCGAAAATATCCATACGATTAGGTTTTGAAACATTCACCGCACAAATTTTTTTAACGGCGATCGTTCAAAATAACGTAAACTTTTTTACTAAGTGAATTCCAAATAGAATCCAATTTTAATTTGTCTCATGGGACTGTATGTCCAAAGAATCTAACAATGTTGTCTTGAAATATAAATATCTTTTGCAGTCTTATGGTTTTATGTGCTCAAATACGTTTATTACGAGACCCGCAAGCTGGAGCTGGAGACCCGCAAGAGGATGTGAACACCTGCCTACAAAACATTATAGCAAAATATAACAATATATTAAAAGATTGCACCAGGGTAGTCACGAAGCATGCTAACATCAAAGACACACAATGTCCATGGATAAACTTTGATGTGTGGACATTAATACAAAATTAAAAACAACCACCTAAAACGATGTCGTCGAGATCCCAATGATGTTCGCTTAGAGGGTTTGCTGAAGCATATTTCTAGAAAACTGGACTTAGCTAAAAAAGCGAGCAAAAAGAAATTATTTTGAGAGGCAACTGAACAAGACACCGCACTCAAGAATGTGGAAGAACATAAACGTATTACTAGGTAAAAAGCAAATCAACTCCATCTTTGATTGTCAACGGAAATTGTATAACTGACAAGAAGCTAATCTGTTAAGCATTCAACAATCACTTTGTTACAGTTGGATCCAAGTTAGCAGAGAATATAACCCCAGATGGGTCTTGTCCACTGCGACACATCGATCCAATTGCAAATTCAATTTTCCTCCAACCATCGTCGGTGAATGAGATTATACTTCTCATCAAAACTGAAAACTGAAAACGAACAAAAGTCCTGGCCCTGATCTTATTCCAGCAGAAATAATAAAAAACAAAGCCGAATCCTTTTCTCGGATCTTATCTATAGCATGCAATATGGTTTCCGAAGCGGAAGTAGCACAACCGTTGCTATAACTGAGCTCATATATAATATTCTAGATATAACGGACTCCAAAAGATATGTGGGTGCTTTATTTTTAGACTTAAAAAAGGCCTTCGACACTCTGAATCATGAAATACTGCTCCGTAAACTGGACAAGTATGGAATTAGAGAGATTGCTAATAACATAATCCGAAGCTATTTGGAAAACAGAATCCAATATGTTTCAATCGATGGAGAAACAATTTCTTCAAAACTAGTAAGCATTGGCGTACCACAGGGAAGTAATATCGGGCCCTTACTGTTCTTGCTATATGTTAACGATATATGCAAGATTAATCTCTCTGGTATTCCAAGGTTATTTGCGGATGATACGGCCTTGTTTTATCCGAATGTCAATACAAGTTCTATTATAACAAACATGAATAACGACTTTCTGATTTTAAAAGAATACTTCTCTAAAAATCTGCTCTCTTTGAATCTACAAAAAACTAAATATTTCATGTTCCGATCACCTAGGAAAGTTCTTCCCACTCTTGCCAATGAAAAAAATGTTATAGAAAGAGTGGAAGTGTTTAAATATTTGGGAATCCATCTGGATTCTACGTTGTCTTGGGAACATCATATAAAGAAAATCGAAAAAAAAATCTCATCATTGTGTGGAATTTTAAAACTCGTATACGCTAATTACTAATCTAAGTTACTAATTATGTATTTGTGTCTTTCATTCCTACGTTAATGTAAACCGTCTACAAACAGCTGAATGTAATTATTAATTCAACGCGTTAGAATCACCTAAATTGTTACTATTCTTGTTAATATATGTGCTTCTTTAAATAGACAAATAATCCACTAGAAGCACACTTTTCGTTTTTGTCATATTTAGTATAGCTCTCTATTCAATTATGTTATTTCAATAAATTTAATATTTTCAGCCATTTTAGATATAGTATAGTAGTAATTCAATATTTGTTTTATAATTGTTGTTGCCAATGGCTGAAAATGGTGCCCATTACCAGGGAGCTCAAATGCGAGCCTTTTGGTGTGGGGGAGAGTAGAGGGTTAATAAAAAAAATGAAAATTGTGCTAGAACGATACGAAAATTGGAACAGAATTGGAATCAATTTTCATCTTATCATTTATGTCAATGCTTTGAACAGGGATGACAGATCTCACCCCAAATATTGGTTTTAATACATGGGATAAATGGTGGAGCTGAGCTGAATAAGGGTGCGATTCGTCTACAAATTAAGGAAAAAGAGTATGTATATTTTCTTAAAATCTTCTTGTTTAAAAGTCGAACATTTTCTTCTTCAGAAAAAAATTGCTTTGATGAATATTTAATGTTAAATTCTCTAATGATTCACAGCTAGACCGTACTGGAACTAATCGTTCCATAACGCTATTTCAGCTAACTCGCAGTTATCCTAGTTTTGCATCCTCCATCATCGCATCGCTGCATACACCGATGAAGAGAAATCATCATTCGATCCGCTTTTCGATGACTCACCTCCCGGCGACGGCCAGACATGTTTCTGCAGAAAATGCAACTCTTTTCCGTTGTCTTCCCAAGTTCACCTAATCGGTTGGCTAATTTCACTTTGAAACATGCTTTTGTTTTGATCTTTTCTTTTCAAAACACAGTCCAACGTGATCCGGTCGCATTTATGGCCAGTTTCCACCGATCGCGCAAATCTTTCAGTCAACCATCTGTCGGATTAACGATTTGTTTTGTTGGTGTCCTGCTCGCACCGCTTCGGCAGAAGGCAAGACCTGTCACGACCCGTTGATCTCCGAGATCTTTAAATTCGATCGTACGCAGCGAACAGGCGAAATAAACCGTAAATAAAATAAGTCCTACACTATACTAGTAAACCAACAGGCGAGGAAGAGAAAAAGGTTCTTCTGGTCTGGTCTGGTCTGCTTCGTGTGTCGTGTCATCGTACTGCACCGCAAATCGTACAGAGGACCAACGAAGATCGACTCAAAACGACGGCAGTGCGATTGCACGTGTTCCACCCGATTTGAACTGTCCAGGAACCGGTTTGATCTCCGTCCGTTCGTTTGTACGTACGTACGTATAGTAAGTCAGAACCGTGTCTGGTTCTTCCACGCCTTTATCTGCCTGCTGGCCAAGGGGTCCTCATTTCAATCTCGCTTCTTCGATTCTGAACCGAACCAAACCGAACAACAAAAAGGAAGGTAATTTATTTACTGTACGATCGTGTTTACGACTTTGAGCAAAAAAAAAATCTCCCTTCCATCCGATGATGGTTCGTGCAACAATAAGAGGAAATTAAGAGCTTCTCTTTTTCTTACACTCGGTTAAGCGAGCGGTGACCACTGCTGGGAGCTATAATAATTGTCCTCCCTCTGGTTGACGCTGGTTTTGTTCGATGGTCGATCAATTCGGTTCGAATCAGCGGGAACGGGAACGGAGACGGAGACGATGTGGAATCGCGTCCACCAAACAACAGAAGATCTCGAGCTCGTTTGCGTATACCATATAATTAAACAAAATTAGTTTAAGTAGTCCCGAAATCGAAAAACATCTTCTATTTCTCGCACAGGTCCATGGGTTCTTCTTCTTCTTCTTCTTCTTCTTCTACTTTTCCGTTTCTCGCTGAGCCATGAAATCAATTGAAGCAAAGTCGTTTTCCTAACGATTTTACGGTTCCCCGTTTGTCATCTTTCTTCCCGGGCTGCCTGCCGTCCGGAGATCGTGTGTTTGTGTGTGGGTGTGTGTGTGTGAAATAATACGGTCAAATACGGTGGTAAGTAAGTTGATTTTTTTTCGCGTTCGTCGTCACAGTCAAGAGGAAGGTGGTTATAGAAAAGACGTTCAAATATAATTACGCTGTTGATTCGGTGAGGAGTTGATGACCCTTTCAGGCCCGAACTGTTGAACTATGATAGGAATTAAAATCGTTACACATTTCTGTCACAAATAAACACGCAAACTCAATGACATTTTTCGCTTATTACTGCAACCAGAAACAGAATCGAAATAACAATAATATTACATAAAATTGTACTGGATGACCGGAAAGAGAAAGTACGCGAGCATGCCGTAGATAAGCAAAATTTTGCAGATAAGAAATTTATCTCACATATTTAGAACTACAAAGACGAACGCAAGCGCACTTTGAATGCGTGTTTGGCTGGATCCGTTATTATACGTCAAAGAACAGAATGATTACCCGACAATGAAATGGGACTCAATGGGTCGGATATTACGGTTTTTTTGTTTTTGGAGGACCTCAAAACATAAAAAATGCAAGTATTAATATGCATTAATGGAGCTATTGAAAAGATCGCTGTAAAATGGTCTTGTAAAAAGCACATGAGTATCGGTATCATGTTTAAAATCCACAATTTAGGGTTACAATTATTTGCCCATCCATCTTTATCACCTTGGCTTCCTCGAACTATTAACTCAAGTCATCTCTGAGAAATCGAAATTTAGAACGCTACTTCCGGAACCTGAAATCGAAACCCGCATAGCCAAAGTATGTTTGTATGGTCATAAACTAATATGACCTGCACATTCAGAACATGTTTTCCGTTCTCCACGAATCGGAGTAAGGAAACTACCTCGGACAACTTCTTTCCGTACTACTTGTCAATGATCTATGCGGAAAGTTATCGTCGTTTAAAGTAGGAATGTAGATGATCTTAAAATCTATCACATCATTCCATGTCTTGTGGATTGTTGTCAGTCACGTACCCAGAAGGGGTGCCCGAGGGGCCCTGGCTCCTCCCGAAAAAAATCCAATAATTATTTAGAATGTCTCAGACATATGTTACAGAAATAACAAGACAGTAAACGTAATGAAATGTAATACAATCTGTGCTACATAAGCAATCTTCAGTAACATTATTTTTTAATCTTTGGGCCCCTCCCGAAATGAAGTCCTGGGTACGGGCCTGATTGTTGTGTTCTGGAAATGGACATTTAGAAGGCAATACAATAACCTTCGAGAAACAAGTTAGTTGAAAGTTGCTTTATTCAATTTATCTTGTTATGCCGAAAATATCATAAAATCGTTGTGGTGTAAAACCTGATGCTGGAGACGTACTTGAGTGTTCATTACACCATATCATTCGCACTTTGTTGGGGGTGTACGTTTTCTACTAGGGAATTAAATTACCTGAAGATCTACGATGCTTAGGCGGTGCGCATGATTTTGTCTGAGTGGGCTAATTACGGTTTCGGTAAGAATTTGTCATACGATGGATAATTTGGGCATTGAAATCTCAAACTGTGAGGTATGATTTCTATTCATACCAATCTATTCGAGATGGAAGGCATAACCCAAATAAGAATTAAGTATGTTGTACTTGCTTTTAACCAAGTAACTCGAAACAAGTCTTTATTTCAGTGGGCTAATAATATTTCGATCAGAATTAAATACAGACTAAGACATTCTCATATATTTTGTTTTTTTTTTAATGACTGATCATAAAACCATTACTATATGCACTGTAAATCAACATCTCTATTTTAGAAGCGACTAGCTGTAGTAAACTATTAATTATTAGGTAGCTTACAAAATTCAGTCATCATTCATTCACATTTTCCACCTTATAAAATTCCAATATTGAAATCCCACGGTGGTTGTCAGGTTTGTCACCTGTAACTTAACTACAAGAGCAATGACAA
This sequence comes from Malaya genurostris, assembly GCF_030247185.1. Taxonomy (NCBI): domain Eukaryota; kingdom Metazoa; phylum Arthropoda; class Insecta; order Diptera; family Culicidae; genus Malaya; species Malaya genurostris. Next base: position 133,321,609 of record NC_080570.1, read on the forward strand.
AAGAAATCAGTTCAAATATTTTATCATATGATTTTATCGGGGGAAAGATAGAAACGAAAATATATCAAATATGAAGACTAGAATGCTTGTTTGTGATGTAAAGATTAAAAATTCAAATTCTAGAAATTTAAACGAAAACGATATCCTGTTTAGTTTAGTTAAGGTGATGAATTTTTGGCAAGCTTCTTGGGATAAAGATGATCTGGGTCGGTGGATGCACTCAATTATTCCGAAAATATCGACAAAGGCATGGTTCAGGGGACTGGATGTGAGTAGGGATTTCATTCGTGTGATGTCCAGACTCATGTCCAATCACTACACGTTAGATGCACATCTCCTTCGAATTGGACTTTCCGAGACTAATCATTGTGCGTGTGGCGAAGGTTATCGGGATATTGATCATGTCGTTTGGACATGCGTGGAGTATCGTGATGTCAGATCTCAACTAATAAATTCCTTGCGTACCCAAGGTAGACTATCCAATGTCCCAGTTCGCGACATTCTTGCTTGTCGTGACGTTCCTTACATGAAACTTCTTTATTATTTCATTAAGTCCATTGGAGTTCCAATTTAAATTTTATTTTATATTAGACTGTTTTCTCTTCCATGAGTTCAACCAATAGCCAGTTATCTTATATTAAATAAAAGTGATGAACTGATACAAACAAACCTGAAATAGTTATAAGATCATGTACAAAATAAATGTATTTCATTTAATGTAATTTATAATAGCAACTCGCTTGATAAAAACAGTGTTTAGATTCACTAATGAATACCAACATACTAATATGATATTCGAAATGTATTAGGTTTAAAGTACTATGTATTGTGGATGCCACGGCGAAGAAAAACTTATGTATATTGCCTATGAAATAAACGTATTTATGAAAAAGGTGGTAAATTTCGCTCACGAAAAAGGCGTGTGGGTAATGTCAGAGACATACCTGGATTGACGTGAATACGAATAACATTCGCTCGATGAAAATGAAACTTATTACTCTTCCAGAGGGTAAATTTCTGAAAAAGCGTTCCATAGTATAGTAACATGTATTCACGTCAGTAAAGGTTTCCACGGATAGTTTCTTATACCGATAATTCTAACAGCTGGTACAATTTTAAAGCACGTGCCGTAGAAGAATTCTCTTTATCTTTCAAATATCAGTCAAATTCAAAATTGAAAGAGATGATAATAAAAACGCTTCTGAATTACACGAAACCGACTTCATTTGATATCGATGTTGTCGTTAAATCCCGAAGGAACAAGTATGCTAAACTTGCTTCGATGATTTACTAAGCATATACAAGAAAGTTTTAGAGTTCAGTGAAAAATGTTATTTATGATGTAGTAGCCATTTTATGACGACGCTAAATCACTTACAAACAAAATTTGTTCTAAAAGCGTGTTTGTTAGTATTACGTTTTTTTTGAAAACATGCTCAAATAAAATATATCATTTTTTAGTTATTTCAAGCTCAAATAGGTGAAAATTTACAATTCCTAGCTTTCAGGAATGCTCCTTTAACACTCTTTATCTCCAGAGTTGTAAAAAATACCGATTTCAGTGGGGCACGGTTTATGGTACTATTTAGATTAGACTCAGTAATACGCTATTGGGCATGAATTTGATTTTTATAGAAGTAACAGGAACGCAGGATTTTGCATGTCTCGTACAATCAGCAGGTGCAGCGTTTGAAATTGGCTTAGTAATATTCTACGCTCCTGTCACTTCTGCGTCCGATATTCCAGCTAAATTGAGTAGCTTTTTTATTCAGCAGCGAAGCATACTTTATGTTTGGATTTTTAATAATGTATGTTTATATTAAGGTTGTGTATAACTTGGATTTTTATCGGAAGAAGTGCGGCTTTCTCAGTCAAATGGAAATAGACAAACGATTTGTTTATTAAATTGCCCGACGTTCCAGCCGTTTTTGATGGCCTTCTATTTGACTGCGAAAGCCGCACTTCTTTTGATATGTTTCTATTATTTGCTGTTTCTATTGATGATATTACTCCTTCATTGAATTAATTTCTAATTACCACTTTTTATAAACTAATCAACAGAGTATCAAATTGCAATTTATTCATCATGTATTCTGCAAAGGATTGACGCTATGAATATTCATTTCCCGAATAGAGAATTATACCATATCCATTCATTGTGCGAACCTTTTTTCTTAAACATCATCGAGGAATGATTACAAGTAAACTTTTCACAATTGAATTTTTTGCCATGTGAGATCAGTTTCAGTTAGAATGGCGTTTGTAAAAAAACAGTATTGAACTTTACTTCGATGAGTTTTGTGACCGATGATTTTTACGTCTGAAAATCGCTTACGAAAAATTTCAGTCGCTATTTTCGAAATTTTGATTTTTTCTCCACTTGAACAGCACTCAAGTACGTTGCCCACCTCAGATATTACTCCACAATAATTTTATTAGATTTTTGATAAGTCAAAAGAAGTCAAATAAAGTTTGAAAAACAACTCTCTTAAATTACAGGATTTTCTTTCTCCAAATTAAATTACTACCGAGCGAGGAATGCTTCCAAGGAGGAGCCTAATTGCAAGTGCACACATTTTTTTTGTACGGACTATTTATTGTTTTCACAACATGACTGGAACTGCTGTAACTGTGAATTTTGACAGATATAAACAATACACTATGAACGGCTCAAATGCTCAAGACGATTTTCGGTGTATTTAACGAACGCATCCTTTCTTCACAATGTCATCAATAACACATCACTCAATAAATCGTGTGACTGACATATAGATGGCGCTATCATTGTTAAGACTATATGATTTGTATGAAGTAGTTGAAAATTTCTAAAGAATATGTGTGAAATTTCATGACATTTCGATTAGTCAGGATAAACGTGAGTGCCATTTAAATGAAGCTACTTTTGCCATTTTCCAAAAAATGGATTTAAAACAATGTTGTGTGTTAATTTATCATTGCTAGTTGATGATAAAATACTATACTAACTCAATAATGACTTCAAAAATGATATCCGGACTCTGCTCTATCGACAAGAAACATTTTTTATTGGTCTCCTTTTTAGATTGTTACTACAGAAAACACACAAAAACTACCTATACACTAAAACCTCAATTTACGCGAATTGAATTAATTTTTTTTAATAATGAAGGAAATCTCAATTCATATACATATTCAACACAATCTAACATGCTTCAGGAAATTGAATATTGTGAAATGTACATCAATGAATTGTTCAGTTTCGAAGAATCTAAATAAGATCGTGGCATCCAAGAATTATCTGGAAAGCAAATATGTATGTATATAATAACATTTATATGACTGTTGAGTGCGGTATGTACTCGTAGTACTATTCACAGAAAATTGACATACCGTGATAAGATCTGTGAAAGAACTTGCACATCCAAATCCTCCACGGATAAGGCCTTAAGGTCTGAGGACAGAGGGTCTTGTGTTGAGTTTTAAATCGACCACGTGGCTCGCTCAATTCCCTTTGCGCATCGTATTTCTCTTGTACTCTCTCGTATATGTGCAAACTGTACCGGGTTGCCAGCATACATGTTATTATTTTGATGAGAAATTTTATCACATAAATCTATCGTATGGGTTGAACATTACATAGATTCCAATGAACAATGAAAAAATATTGCGAAACAAAAAATGTGTTTATATACAATGAAACGTCTGTGTGTTTGGCAGCCTTGTCGAGCCAATTGTTGTATTTTTTCTGACTGAAGAACTACTGAAAATTGGAACGCTCGGAAATACATACCCCTATTTGTTCATCGAATATCTCGGCTTTGAGGGCTTGTATCATAAATCTACCGTGACAAAGTCTAGATAATTTAGTTTAGATGCGATTAGTACATAAAAACATATATGTTATCGCGTTAAAAACAAAGTCTTGTATTTTTCTGTGAAACAAAATCAGTTTCAATGCATCCGCCATTTTTTTTTTGCTTTGGTTTCCTCTCCTTTTTCAGAATGCTATCAGGAAACCAAAGCGAAAAAATGGCGGATGCATTGAACATCTCTTAAGTATTTCCATAGTCTCAGAACATACTCAGAGGGTCCTCAGGCGCTAAAGCATCGGACGTAGTAGGATTGTTCATGTTATTTACACTAAAATCAAATGAAAAATTTAAAAACCTTTTTTAACGCGAAAAATTTGAAATAACGGGATGTTTTTTTTTTAGTCTACGCACCTCCGGCTCTGCGCATAAATTAAGGTTCCAGTGTAACTCCTAACCGGGGAAATTGTTAATTTTAGTGTAGTTAATTGATAAAATTACTAAGTAAATTTCCCCGGTTAGGAGTTAGCTACGGGTTCGAGTCCCGTTTCTGCGGTAACTTTCCAATCTGTTTTTCCCGTTAGATACTGATCATATTTGACACTAGCTCAAGATGGCTCTTCATCTTTACAAAGACTAAAACACAAATCGTTGCTATAGCAAATGGTTCTTTTCGATACAGCAGAGTCCGTATAACATTGTTGAAGTCATTGCTGAGCTTACACAGTATTTTTTTCATCAAGAAGCAATGATAAATTAACAAACGAAAATGTTCTGAATCCATTGTTTTGAAAATGACAAAAGTCGCGTTTTGTTTGAGTCGATCAAAAGCAACAACGTGTTGATGATTCAGAGCAGTATTTGCCCACGTTTAGTAGTAATAAACCCGAATTTTTGCCTCGATATGGGACAATGGATGAAACATGGACCCATCGCTTTACTCCGAAATCAAAACGATTATCATCTAAGAGGACTGCAACAGGTGAACCACGTCCAAAGCGTCCAATGGTTCAGTTGGGATGGTTATGGTTCAATCTTCATCAACTGTCTTGAGAAGGAAAAACAACCAATAGCGAATACTGCTTAGCGTTGTTAATTCGTTTCATCCTGATAATTCACCGATTCACAAATCGATGACAACGATGGTTAACATAAACGAATCACATTTCGAATTGCTTTCACATCCACCGTATAGTCCAGATCTGGCCCTCAGTGACTACTGACTGTTCACTGATCTCAACAAAAAAATGTTCGCCGATAAAAAAAATCAACGCAAATGGAGAAGCAATTGCTGAATGTGAAGCCTACTTTGAGGCAAAAGACAAATCTTTCTACAAGCACGAAATAGAGAAATCAGAGAAGCATTGGAATGATGATGTTGCCCTTGAAGAAGACTACAAACCAAACCAATGTTAATTTTTTAAGAAAAATTTTCTCCAAAGAATAAAATGTCACAAGACCGAAGTACACCGGTTTCGAAAGGGCGTCAATCTTTTTTTATTTTCCTCTGTCATCTATTCTGGTCAATTGAATGGTGAACTTGATTTTTTTTCTCTCCTCCATAGGTATCATCTCTTTCTCCATTGAATTAGAAATTGGGGGAACCTCCTTGCGGCGGCTCTACACGGTACCTGTAAAATCCTGCTACTGCCTATGGGAACTTTCTTAAGCAGTGGACGTTCGTGTCTCGACCACCGCCTTGGACTTGGTTGTCGTCTTTTCCCTGGTTTTTTTTCATTTCACACTGGTGGGAACCCGATCGAGAAGCCCGGAAGCAGTCAGCTGTGAAGTTGGTCGATTTTTTTTCGCCACACTGTAATTATGAAAACCGTCAATAAATTTGCTATTGTCTCACGATTTAATTACTTACCAGTACGCCGCCTTCTTCAATCCGAGTTCCAGCCTTGCGCAAAAAAAAACCCTTTTTTGGGCCAGGGGCGACGCACCCTTCGAACAACTGAACACCTTTCTCCCATCACACCCTGTTTTTTTTTTCGGAAACAGACTCACCTTCTGTTCCTGCCTGTAACCCACAGGGACCAGACCGACCATCTAATCTAATCTAAAAGTTATATTTACACTCGGTGAAACTTTCTCACGCATCAATCGTGGCACCACCAGTCAATCCGTGCCAAATGTCCCTGAGGACCGACGACCGTGCACCGCTCATCATCATCATCATCATCGTTGCATATTGACAGGGGTCAGCTTGTCGCGGGCGAGGCCACTTCATTTACACCTCGCTTGCACCCCCCTCTCGGAGAAACAAACGGGCGATCAGTCAGTGGTCGAACGGTTTAACTTACAGCAAATGTATCTGGCATTGATTCGGGTCGTGATTTACAAACTGGTTGCAGATTCACCAAGACCAAACAAACACCACGCCATTAGCAGCAATAAGGGCGCCCCGAAGGCTACCCTTCTGGGCAACTGGCGGTGAGGGTCTCAAAAACCCGTCCCTGTTGCACCACGGTACGTTTTGTTGTGCGGTGGGAATGAACGGAAGGGAAGAAGGCAGTAGCAGAAAAACTGCAATAAAATAAGTAGTTTATTAGTGTTTATTCAAATTTTAAAATGCGGGTATCACGTGCACGGGAGGCGTTCGGCTCGGTTCGGCCGGAGAATCCGGTGGTAAAGTTTGCTTTGACAGTGTTGCACCGAAGAAGGGCTTGTAATCCCTGTGTCGTCGGTGCACACATGCCATGGGAAAGAACAATTAACAAAGTTGGTCTCTCTGCCGGCGCGAGGAGACTGACTCTTGGCTCTTGGAAACGATAATGGCACTGGATGTTTGCCACTGCGTTTCACTTCGGTATCTAAGCTTTGTTTGTTTGTGCAGCGAACTGATGTCAGTGGAAAATTGGATTTTTATTTTTCAATCTCCTCACTTCGGGAACAACACATACTTTCGAGTAGAAGAAGCAACAACAGCGGCGTAATTCGAGCAGAGGGTTTCCTATTTGATATCAATCTCCGGTTCGGTTTGTACCAGTTCAAGTGGCAACTGGGAAATTGGAAAATAAAATAAACTGACTTAATTTGTACAACAGCAACGGTAGTGATTTAATTGACTTCAATTTCAAACGAACGGCGATGTGATTTGCGATAACGTGTTCTGACAGTTCGACGATGAGGGTGAAGATTTTATGGGATTTGTATGATGTTCTTACAGTAACGGAAAGATGAATTGAGGAATGATCAATTTGCGAAAAGAGTTGTAACTACATTTTCGAAAGAGTTGCTGTGTAAACCATCAACGTTTAAGCCTCGACAAGTGAAAGTGGCGTAAAATGCTTCTAACTGGCAACTTTTCCAAATGTTCCAATAGTTATAGGGAAAAGTCTTATAATCACTAACACTTTGTTTTCGTAGGATTTTTTTACCAAACAAGTTTGGCAGTTGTCATCTGTTGCAAAATATGAAAAAAAGAGAAAATATTATTAGGCAGCCTATCGATGTAATATTTTGCGTATAGAACCCCTCCGAGGGCCGAGTGCCATATACCATTCGACTCAGTTTGTCGAGGTCACAAAATTTATGTGTGTGTATGTGACAAATAATGTCACGCAATTTTCTCAAAGATGGAAGAACCTATTTTCACAAACTAATATTCAAATGAAAAGTCTCATGGCCTCATACAATTTTCCTGTATTTAATTTGGATCCGACTTGCCGTTCCGGAATTGCAAGGAAAGATGTGCAAATAATAAAAAATATGCGCACTCAATTTTCTCGGAAATTTCTTAACCGATTTTCACAAACTAAGCAGCAAATAAAAAGTCTTGAAATTCTTTAAAAAGTCCCCGAACAGTTGATCCAGATCCGACTTCCGTAATTACAGTGCGGTATTACAGTGCGATTAGTAAAAATTTTCAATTTCATGAGAATCTTTAATTAGCGATGGCGAAACGAGGTGCACATTTTTATAAAACTTACTGCTAAATTCATCTAATTGGCAGATCTTGTTAGTTAGTGAATATTTAGAACTATTCATGGACTACTAGTCCCCGGTTTTCGCTTCCGAAAGAACCGATAATAGTGAAGAACAGCTCCAAAAACGAAACTCACTTCCATTTCTCAGCAACGGTTACACCGATTTTCACGAATCATGATTCAAATTAAAGCTCTCATTGTCTTAAAATATATTGTGCAATTTCCGAGCCTGACAGATCCGACTTCCGGTTCCGAAATTATTGGGCGATCAGTGTCAAAACAAATCGACAAATCGTCATTCAAAATGACTATGCAAACTGGAACGCTCCACGTTTAAGTCTATATTTTTCAAATGAAAAACATGTAAACTTGTAAATTCCTTTTTTCAAGCTGTACCTACTTGTTAGTGTTATTACAAAATCATGATAAAGACTGTCGCAGAAAGTATGGGCGCACTTTGATTTCGCTGTAAATAATTCACAAGTGTTAGATATTCAAATTTTATTCGATATACTGATAATATTAGACTACAACAACAGAATATTATTCTCAACATTTGCTACTTAGCCATTCTAGACTAGCTGGTGCACCTTCTTGCGAACGTTCCTCATTAAATTCCGTTTCGGGTGTCGAGACATGTTTCCTAAGATGTGCCTTCGTTAATGCCCAAATTCGGTGGATTCATGTCTTTTGGGACGAAAGTGACATTTTTGGTAGTATACCATTCTACCGTTGATTTCGAGTAGTGGCAAGAAGCAAGATCTTGCCAGAAGACAACAGAAGCCTTGTGGCTTCGAATAATGGGTAGAAGTCGTTTCGCTGTTCATTGAAGCAGTGGTGATGAAGGGTTTCGAAATCTTATCGCAGCTACAAATTGCTTGCCAGACCATAGCTTTCTTACCAAATTTCTCGACTTCAATCGATGTCTCGGACTGGTTTAACACTTGCCCTTCTTGCACCGTATAATATTGTGGTCCCGGCAAGGATTTGTAATCGAGTTTCATGTAGGTTTCGTCTAATTTTTCGTCTAAAACTAATGAAAACGAAGAAACAACTATACAAGTGGTTAGAGAAGAGTGTAAATAATAGGACACAGCCATAAAAATTGATAGATTCTGAACCATTGCGAAATGGCAGCGGATTATAGTTGCGTTCATACTCTCTGGGACAGTCTTTAACGATTCTTTTCTATAAAAGTACCCTTATTGCCATTCTTATATAGAAAGTTTATGCAATCAACTGGGAAATTGACTAGTGAAAATTGGCCCAAAGGGCTAAGTGTTCTACATCATTCGACTAAGTTCATCGTGCTGAGCAATGTATGTGTCTGTGCGTGTATGTGTGAGAGTATATGTCAAATAATATCACTCATAATCATCACATTTAAGATAACACATAATCAACAATAGTACGCCACAATACGTGGTTTGTGACTGCCGCTGTCCATCCTCGATCACGCCCAATGCTCGCCAGATCACGTTCTATCTGTTCCACCCATCTCGCCCGCTACGCTCCCCGCCTTTTTGTCCCAAACGGATTTGTGGCAAACACCAGTTTAGTAGGGTTGTTGTCCGACATTCTTTCAACATGCCTGTCCACCGTATTCTTCCGGCTTTGGCCACCTTCTGGATGCTGGGTTCGCCATTCATTCTTCGCCGCCACACGCCGTTCTCCTGCACACCGCCGAAGATCGTCCTTAGCACGCGTCGCTTGAAAGCAACAAGTGCTTGCTAGTCCTTCTCGAGCATGATCCATGCTTCGTGTCCGTAGAGGATCACCGGTCTTATAAGCGTTTTGTACATGGTACATTTCGTGTGGGGGTGAATCTTTTTTGATCGCAGATTCTTTTGGAGCCCGTAGTAGGCACGACTTCCACTGATTATGCGTCTTCGTATTCCACGACTCACATTGTTGTTAGCCGTTAGTAAGGATCCGAGATAAACAAGTTCTTCCACTACCTCGAAGGTATCCCCGTCTATCGTGACATTACTTCCTAGACGAATCCTGTCGTGCTCGGTTCCGCCTACTAGCATGTACTTTGTTTTCGACGCATTCACATCCAGTCCAACCGTTGCTGCTTCGCGTTTCAGGCGAGTGTACAACTCTTCCACCGTTTCAAAGCTTCTCGCGATAATGTCCATGTCATCCGCAAAGAACACAAATTCACTGGATTTCGTGAAAATCGTACCTCGGCTGTTAAGCCCGGCTCGTCGCACTACTCCTTCCAAGGCGATGTTGAATAGTAGGCATGAGTCGCAGTCACCGGCGAGATCCCAATGAACTGGATAGTTCACCCGAGATCCTTACGCAGGTTTGCATACATTCTATCGTCGTTTTAATCATTCTAGTCAGCTTCCCAGGAAAGCTGTTCTCGTCCATAATTTTCCATAGCTCTATGCGGTCGATACTATCGTATGCCGTCTACAAGATGAACAGGTGATGCGATGGGACTTGGTATTCACGGCATTTTTGGAGGATTTGCCGCACGGTGAAGAACTGGTCCGTTGTTGATGCCATCCTTACTAGCTGCTTTGTTGGTTTTGAGCTGGTGCATGGCATCCTTACCCGGGTAGGTGTAAACAGCAAACAAAGATCAAAATAATAACAACTTTTACCATCATATCTTGGCTTGATGTTTCTGTGTTATCACAGCGATACTTGATATTTTCGTGATATTGCATCCAAGGAATCAAGAAATTATACAATGTTAGTTTAACATCAAAATTAGTTATAATATCTTATTTCGTTATTGATGAGCTATTTCAATTTCATTAAGTAAATTGATCCAGTAGTTTCATATTCAAATAAAATACTGCATCAGAATCAGATAAGAGAAATACTTATGATATTACTCTATTCTGAATGCTAGAATATAAAATAATTGAGAAATTCGTCTTTTATAAATATTTTGTTCTTGGTTTCATATTACAATGACAGAATTTTATATTTTGTAGATATTTTCTCATACAATCATTTGTTATGATTTTTGATATTTTAACTCTTATTTCAAACTAAACAATGCTAATTTCTACCATTGAGATGTTTGGTTTTAATAACAGAATTTGTTATTGGTTTGCAAATCACTTCTACCCGGGTAACTTCCCTCAGTGTGGGAGCTGGATCATTTCCGTCTTCCGCTGCACTGACGTAGTCGTTTCCTCCGTTGTCTTTAACCACCATTCCTACGTTCTCCGCACCGTTCAGGTGCTCATCGAAGTGCTACTTCCACATTGCAATCACCTCACGTCCATCCATTATGAGGCTCCCGTCCTTATCCCTGCACATTTCGGCTCGCGGCACAGGGCCGTTGCGGGATTTGTTGAGCTTCTTGTAGAATTTTCGTGCCACATCGAGCTCGTCCTCGTCTGGCAACGCTGCCTCGAGATTCTGCGCGTATGCTGAGGCGACATCCGGTTGCTTCAATCGCTCTATGCTGTACCATAGCGGCAGCTGGTACCGTGCATTGTTGATGACGGAGAGTTTTGGGCGCAGTTTCACCATCACCGGATAGTGGTCGATAATGTCGGAGAAATGTCTTCCATCAATCAGAACGTGATCGATTTGCGATTCCGTCAGCTGTGGTAATCTCCAAGTGTAACGACAACGGAGGCTATGTTGGAAGATGGTGCTACGAAGTGGCAAAATCGATCTTGGAAGCGGCAAAATCGATGAGTCGTAGACCGTTTTCGTTTGCCAGCTGGTGGGCGCTGAACTTTTCAATCGTCGGTCTGAACTCCTCCTCCAGGCTTACCTGAGCGTTTAAGTCTCCTATGATGATCTTGACGTCGTGGCATGATCTTGACAGTCGTACTCACATTCGAGCTGCGCGTAGAATACGTCCTTGTCATCATCAGTGCTTCCGGAGTGTGCACAGCTGTGCACGTTGATGGTATGATCACCTCTAAACGTTCGCTCATGTCCAACACACCTCCTGCAGCGCTACGATGCCGAACCCGCGGTCCTTCAGTAGATCGGCGAGTATGCGGGTGCTCCCGATGAAGTTGAGAGATCGGCAGTTCCACGTACCGAGCTTCCAATCACAAGTCCTTTTTCGTCGCAGGGGTCGTTGCCATTGGTCTCGATTCGTATTACTCTCTTACTGATTTTCCGTTGCAGTAGTTTTTTTACGGCTGGCTCGCAGGGCCAAACACCAACTCCCTAAATTTCCGGATGACCATAGTGTACAACTGAGCTTAGAGTCCTCGGACATCGATCAGCCGCCCCTACCATGGGGAACAGACGCTCAGGCTTGCAGAAGCAAACCCCCCTTCCCTGTCAGCCTACGACCAAAATTCCCACAAGGGTTGGTTGCCCGATCTTACCTAAGGTTGCTCGCAGCCCAGCCGGTTCCACGGGGAGGTAGAGATAGGAGTTACTGGGAAGAGGTTGATGACCTCAAGGCAAAAACCTATTTTAATCCACCTAGTGGTGTAATGATGCCTTTCTCATATTACTCATTACATCATAAACATAACCCTGAAATTCGCAAAAACAACTGTTTATTGAATAGAAATAGGAAAGTTTGTTCGGATCTAATCTGCAAATCCTGTTTATCCTGTAGTTCCGGAACCGAGAGTTGTATCCACAACAAGTTAAGGAATTCCGTATGAAACTGTAAGACTTTTCTTTTGAACCTATAAGTTTGTGAAAATCGATTTGGCCATCTCCAAGAAAAGTGAGTGAGATCCTTTTTGTAGTTTTTAATCACTATTTCCAATTCTTCCGAAACCGGATTCAGATAAACGGAATAGCCGAAGTTGGTTCGTTTACTACCAACAAATATAACCTACAAATTGGAACAGTTTTGAACGTAGTTAAACCTATACTTTCTATCTCATGCTCTATTTCGATGAAACCAATTAAACGAAATCTAACAAACGAAACGAACCTGCGTTTCTTGTAATTCTGCATATGTAAGTCAAGCAAAACATCATGAATCAGCAGCCGTAGCAGTTATTATTATTATTATTATTATTATTATTATTATTATTATTATTATTACTATTATTATTATTATTATTATTATTATTATTATTATTATTATTATTATTATTATTATTATTATTATTATTATTATTATTATTATTATTATTATTATTATTATTGATATTATTATTATTATTATTATTATTATTATTATTATTATTATTATTATTTAAGTGAGCGCTCATCCTCCGAGCTGAACAGACGTTTTTATCGACACGGAAGTTACAAGCGAGGCGAGCTATCAAGTATACATTGCTTTATTTTCTCTATGCTCATCGTTGAGCCGTTCTGTGTCGCTGCGCGTCCAAACGAATCCGCGATGGGCCGTCGGGAAAATACGTTTAGAATAGACTTCTCCAATGTTCCGAAAAAACCGGACATTGCACGTGTGCACAGTTTTTGTGCGACTATCCTGGGTCTGAAGAAAGGTGAAGTGCTACGGATCCAGAACAGCAGAGCCCTTGGTGTTTCGTTTATAAAGGTCACCGACCTCGCAATAGCACAACGAATCTGTGAAGAACACGACAACAAACACGAAATCTCAGTGGACGGTAAAAAATACCCCCTCCGGATTACCCTAGAGGAGGGAGCAGTAGAAGTGCGCCTCTTCGACCTATCAGAGGATGTATCGGACCAGAAAATACACGAGTTTCTGGTAAAATATGGTGACGTCATCGACATACGAGAGCAGAAAACAGGAGCCGACTGTGACTTTCCTGGTATCTCTACCGGAATTCGTGTTGTTAAAATGCTAGTGAAGCGCAATATTGATTCGTGGGTAACGATCGATGGTGAAGTGACACAAGTGTCTTACTTTGGTCAGCTTCAAACATGCCGGCATTGCCGTGAACATATACATATAGGAGCTACTTGTGTGCAAAACAAAAAACTCATTGTCCAGAAGTCATATGCCGACGCCGCAAATCAGATGAAATCTCCCCACGTAAATCTCGCAAATACAAGTTCTTCGGTAGCGAAACAGGTAGCTACACTCTCGGTTAAGTCGGCAAGCATGCCGCCACCGAAACAAATTCCCAAATTGCAGCAAAAGCAACTATTACCGGCTAACACCGAACAAAACTTTCCTTCTCTAACCACCGGATCAACAGAAGCACGTCCAGCCAATGGCGAAACGACGACCAAGGTTATAGCGCTCGATCAATACCAACCATCCACCAACACAGTGACACGCAGAAATACGCTAGATAAAGCTGACGGTAACGAGACAGACTCGTCGGTCGACTCATCTAGCTCCAAAAGGCAACTTCGCTCTCGTCAACCAGGAAAGAAACCCCGAGTGGATAACGAAGACGATAAAAGAGAAGGAGGCGATGTATCGCTCTAATGGCTGAATATACTAGCTATAACATCGGTACCGTTAACATCAACAATATTACAAACGCAACGAAGATGGATTCACTCCGGACGTTTGTCCGAATGCTAAAACTCGACATCGTTTTTTTTCAAGAAGTGGAGAATGAACAATTCTCTATACCCGGTTTTAATGTCATGTGTAATGTGGACCATACAAGAAGGGGAACGGCAATCGCACTTAGGGAACACATACAGTTTTCACATGTAGAAAAGAGCCTCGATGGCCGTATTGTCACCGTAAGAATACAAAACACGACGCTGTGTAATGTTTATGCACCCGCAGGTTCAGCCCAGCGAATTGAAAGAGAAAGGTTTTTCAATGGAACGCTGCCGTACTATCTGCGTCACAACACCCAACATGTCATTCTCGCTGGGGATTTTAACTGCGTAATACGCCCTAGCGATGCTACCGGCGCAAATTCGAGTCCGGCTCTCCTGACTACTGTACAACAGCTACAGCTTCACGATCTCTGGCTGAAATTGTATCCCACCACACACGCACCCACATATATCACGCATAATTCAGCATCGCGGCTCGACCGTATCTACGTTAGCGGTGGTCTCTGTGAACACTTGCGAAGTGCCGCCACGCATGTTTGTTCCTTTACGGATCATAAAGCACTAACTGCGCGCATCTGCCTCCCCCATCTCGGTCACGAACCAGGAAGAGGTTACTGGTCACTACGGCCGCACCTGCTAACTGCAGACAACATAGAGGAATTTCAAATACGGTGGCAGTACTGGACACGACAACGAACAAACTTCTCTAACTGGATGGAATGGTGGACCAGATGCGCGAAAAAAAACATCTCAAAATTTTTTCGCTGGAAATCAAATGAAGCTTTGCGGGTTTTCAACACCGAATACCAAAGACTTTACAGTCAACTACGCAGTGCTTATGATGCATATTATCAAAATCCATCTTTGCTAGAGACAATCAATCGTCTTAAAGCACAGATGCTCACAATGCAGAGACAACATACACGTAACTTCGTTCGTATCAACCAGACGTTCGTAGCCGGGGAGTGTCTTTCCAGTTTCCAGTTAGGAGAAAGGAGACGGAAAAAAACAACTATCACAAAGCTGCAGGATGAGCAAGGCGGCCAAATACATGACTCCCGTGAGATTGACCAGCACGTGTTTAATTTCTTTCAGAACCTATACACGGCAGAAGGATCGAGGCTGGTTGAGGGAGAAGATTTCCTAAGCGAGAGAACGATACCCCAAGCAGACGATTCCAACGCTGCTCTAACCGCAGAAATCACGATTGAGGAAATTAAAAACGCTATCCGTACATCCCAGAAACGAAAGGCTTCGGGACATGATGGGTTACCGATCGAGTTCTACCAGAGAACTTTCGATGTCATATACCGTGAGCTCTCCTTCGTTATAAACGAAGCGTTGACAGGCGATTTGCCTCCGGCCTTTACCGAAGGCATAATCGTATTAGTGAAAAAGAAAGGAAACGACGAGTCTGTGAGAGGGTATCGCCCGATCAGCTTACTAAATGTGGACTATAAAATTTTGAGCCGAGTGATGAAAACACGACTAGAACTCGTTCTCCTAAATCACCCAGTGTTGAGTGACGCGCAAAAATGTTCCAACAATCGCAAAACTATCTTCCAAGCAACACTCTCGCTTAAAGACCGTTTAGCACAGCTGATCACGTTGAAGCAGAGAGGGAAATTGATCTCATTCGATTTGGACCATGCTTTCGATCGGGTCTCTCATCAATTCCTGCACCGAACTATACTCTCCATGGGAATCAATCCGAGCTTCGTTGGCTGGCTCTCTCGAGTGGAAACCACATCCACGTCCCGACTACTCGTGAATGGACATCTGTCACAACCATTCCGAATTGAACGATCCGTGCGACAAGGAGATCCGATGTCGATGCTCCTTTTTGTGATTTACATCAACCCTCTCGTTGAACGATTAGAGCGTGCATGTGGAGATGATGTTTGTGTGGGCTACGCAGATGATCTCACTGTGCTGGCCACGACAATAGAAACGATTGAACGTTGTTTCCAACTTTTCAATCGCTTCGAAATAGTAGCCGGGGCGAAATTAAATCGACAGAAAACAGCGGCTATTGATGTCGGTTCTTTTGATGGGGACACATTGACGGTGCCGGGACTGCACACATTTGAAACAATAAAGGTTCTTGGCGTTATATTCGCTAACTCAGTGCGAGAGATGGTAACGTTGAACTGGGACTCTTTAGTCTCTAAAGTAATACAACTTATTTGGATGCACAACATGCGAAGTCTCAACCTACAACAAAAAATAATATTGGTAAACACATTCATCACAGCGAAGGTGTGGTATATTTCCTCGATAATTCCACCTAAAAACATGCATTCTGCACGCTTAACATCAGCAATAGGATCCTTCATATTTCGTGGGCTACCAGCACGCATTCCAATGCATCAGTTAACAAGAGACAAACTGCAGGGTGGTTTAAAACTACAACTGCCGTTCTTCAAAAGCAACGCACTTCTCATCAATCGACATCTGCAGGAAATAGATTCTCTCCCGTTTTATCGCTCTCTTCTTAACCAAAACGGTACCCCACACATCGATCTTCCTTGCCTTAAAATCCTTCTTCAAAAAACTCCGTTGCTTCCCCAGCAAATCCTACAAAACCCCACCAGTGACGTGATTCATCGCTTCTACTTGGAGCAAACAGAGCTTCCAAGAGTAGAACGTAATAACCCAGGCTTAGATTGGAGGAGAATCTGGAAAAACATCACCGCTAGACGTCTATCGTCTAACCAACGCAGCGATCTTTACCTTTTCGTGAATGAGAAAACAGAGCATCGTAAACTCATGCACGTGATCGGACGTTCAGACAACCCAAACTGTTTGCGTTGTACTGGAGAAGCTGAATCACTGGCACACAAATTCTGCGAGTGCCCGCGTGTGGCGGCAGCATGGACATATTTACAACGGAGCGTAACAGCCATCCTAGGAGGCTGGCGAAGGCCTACATTCAATGATCTGTTACGTCCGAGTTTAGACAACGTACAAACAGCAAAAAAGAACAAAATTTTGATATTAGTCTCAAAAAACGTGAACTACATTCTTACTCAAGTGAATGATATCAATTTAGCAGAGCTAGAGTTTATTTTGTGTCTAGAGGAATAAGACTTTATTGAACTCTGATCAAAAATTGATTTGTAAATAGTTAACGTAAGCTAAATAAACGATATTTTATATAACAAAAAAAAAAAAATTGTTATTATTATTATTATTATTATTATTATTATTATTATTATTATTTTTTCATAAATATGTTTATTTCTCAAGGCAGTTTACATAAGTTTTTCTTCGCCGTAGCATCACTTTTACATAAAACTCGTCATTAATTATGAAATCTACTCGGAAATATTATTTGAACTAAACGATTAAATTCTATAAATTATAAACCAATCTGTTATTTTCAGACATTTTGTTGATAATTTCATAAACTGTTTCGAGTTTGTTTGTATTATTACATAATTTTTATTCTAATTTAGCAATTGGTTGAACTCATGGACGCAGCTGGGGTCAGAACTAAGTCTTAAAGGGGGCTTTTATTAAATTGAAACTCCAATTTTCTTTATGAAATGATAAATAAGTATCATGTATGAAAGGTCACGACAAGCAAGAATGTCTCGAACTGGGACATTGGATAGTCTACCTTGGGTAGTATTATTGTTATCGAAGAGAAATCGAAGTGAATTTAGTTTTAGGAGTTTTTCTTCTCCACTTTCGGTGTTTTCGGAACAGGAAAAGAGGGGACCAGTAGTGCCGAATTAAGTTTTCTTGCCCACAAACTAACAAGCTCTGCAAACTAGAAGAATTTATCAGACAGTTTTATGGGATTTGTACCTGTTTTTAACCATCGTTCGTGGAAAAGTACAAATAAAATTGGTAATTTCCCACTTATCACGCTTTAGTTCCGGAACTGAAAGTCGGATCGAGATAAAATGTTCCACAAATTTTTAGGATATTATAACACCTTTCATTTGAATCTTAGTTTGCAAAAATCGGTTGCGTTGTTCCAGAGATAATTGAGTTTAAACTTTTTTTTCAAATTTTCGCATATTACCATATAACTCCGGAACCGGAAGTCACATTCAAATGAAATTCAATAGCAAGCTATGGAACCATAATACCTTTTATTTGAATCTTAGTTTGTGAAAGTCGGTTCAGCCATCTCTGAAAAACGTGAGTGCATATTTTTTTCACTTTTTTGGTACATATCATCCTATATCTCCGGAGCCGGAAGTCAGATCGGAATGAAATTCAATAGCAGGCTATGGGACTATGAGACCTTTCATTTGAATCTTTGTTTGTGAAAATCGGTTTAGCCATCTCTGAGAAAAGTGAGTGCATATTTTTGTTACATACACACACATACACACACACATACACACACACACAGACATTTGCTCAGTTCGTCGAGCTGAGTCGAATGGTATATGACATTCGGCCCTCCGGGCCTCGGATAAAAAGCCGATTTTCACAGTGATTGCATAGCCTTTCTATATGAGAAAGGCAAAAAGGATAAATTTCTTCTAGATTTGGCTAAAAACTGATTCAATTTGTAGGCTATATTAGTTACTTACAAGAGGAACCGACTTCGGCTATACTGGTTCCGAAATAGAGGTCAAAACGTTTAAAACGAGACTCACTCAATTTTCTCAGAGATGATTTGATCGATTTCCGCAAACAGGCTCATATAAAAGTTTCTATAATCTAATAGGTTGCTGTTTAACTTCATCTGGCTTCAACTTTCGGTGCCAGAACTTTAGGGTAAAGTGTGTTCAATCATTTACTGTGACAATGCTAAAAATGCTCATTATCTTGACATAATTGTTTACAAATTTAAAAGCTTATGTTAGTTCATACACAAAAAAAGTTCCTTATTTTATTCAAGATAGAAAAAAAATGAAAAAAGATTCTGTACACAGTATTTTTGGTATTTAGAATCAATTGTATGTAACAGTATAAAAAATCGTGTTTCTGTTGGCTTCCAAACAGCGCTTTATCATCAAAAGCGTAAAACTTCTAATACTAGAATAAGGCGAAAAGTCGTTCACACAAAAATTTCGATAATTCCGTTAAAAATGGACAAATTTAGACAATCTATGGCTTGTTGGATAGCTATTACCGCGCGGAATCAATTTATTTTGAATTTGGAATCATTTCGAAAAGGTTTTAACGCAGGTTTATGCTGATTCTTCACTTTGCTTTATAAAACTTATGAAGAATAGTCGACTTGGCAGGAATATGCTTTTATAGAGGGTTTCAGTAGGCTTTCGTTGAGTTTAAAGTTTTAATGCAGGATTTATGATGTAGCATTGAAGACAGCAACAAGTGTTTATTAATATTAGAAATGTTACTTGAGCTAGTTGATTATTCAAGTGATTTAAATTTATATGAGAAAGGCAAAATATTAAATTTTTTGGGCGATTTTGCGAGTTCTAGCCCATATTCATTATAATTGTTTTTAATCACAGCAAGGCATATGCCTAGATTAGTTTGAAATCAATTTTCGATACATCATCCACCATATAGAATATCAACATTTTCAGTGAAAATCGCTGTATGGCTGATAATCCGGAGAATGATTATCCTTTCATTTTATGAAGCATCACTATTTTGATATTGAACAGGATGAGATTTTGTTCATACTCTCTTCAAATGATCATAATCATCGTTGATTTTGGGGATCGTAAAATTCGATTCCTAAATTAGGTATGATTTTTTTCAGCGGTGATATTTGTTAACCTGATAGCTTCCTAACACTGGGTAAAACCTTCAACAGCGAACGTTACATTGGCCAATTTATGCGTTTGAAAAGCGTTTGAATCCATGAGAAACAACTCCAAATGGAAAAGAAAAATGTGCTCTTTCACTGAAATAATGCACCGTGTCTCAAGTCGCTCGCTTCGAATTTCTACAGTACCCACCATATTCACCGGATATAGTACCCATCGACTAGTACCTGTTCCAAGGAAAAAGATTCTGCTCCAACGACAGATTCATCGCTGAGACAAACACTTATTTGGACCTAAAAGATAAATTGTTCTACAAGAAACCTATTCAAATGTTAGAGAAGCGCAGGATTGTTGCTCTTGCAGGGGACTATGTTGATTAGACAAAACAGTGTTTCTTAGGTCTTATTGATGCATGTATTAACTTTTTCCAGCAAACACATCATTTCGCTCGGGCATAAGCTTGCAATCCAATATAAAATACAATGATGTATTTAAAAAAATACGTGGAAACAAGAGTTATTAAAAATTGCCCTTAATAAAAAAAAACTTTCGAAAACTTGGAATCGACTGCAAGATAATGCTGCTTTGCAGAATTTTACATTGACGTTAGTCGTTTCAGAGTTTTGTGTTGATTTCATACGACAAACATATCATGATAATTTAATACAATAATCTTCGAACCAACTCCTACAAAAGTCGATGGTTGAGTTTGAATCAAGAAGCATAATATGATACAGGATCGAGTACATGAAATTTAAGTTGAACCGATGCAAATATTACCTACCCTGCCACTTCAACGATAGTTAAAAGTTAATTTGAGTTCATATATTGAAACGAATTCTCACATCGATTGACCGATAAAAGGAATCATCGAGAAAAAGTAAAACTCCTTTCAAATAGAATAAATCGAAAAACTCAAGCGTGTGTTCATAAAATAAAGCAATATTCTTGAGTGTGTGATAATGCACCGGTTCCCATAAAGAGTAGCTCTTCACTTTTGACACAAGAAAAATTATTCATGAAACCACATTCAAACCGTTCCAGTGAGTTCAGCGAACCAATCAATAACCGATACATTGCTCGGTACGCAGTGCCTTCGGTTACGGCTCTTCAACTGAATTTTAAAGCCTAATAAATGGGCCTTTAATTTCCACCAGCACGGTATGCCACTCTGGTTCGTAAATTCGTAAAGGTTAAAATGTATCGCACTAAAACTAAACTGAAACCCTCGGATATTGCTGATGGTATCATAAACCAACAACAATAACCGGCAAGTTACTGCTGCACCAACAGAAGCATGTGTGATGCAAATGCCCTCAATAGACCAGCTTTGGCATCTTTTAGTTCTTTTCTTTCCATAATACACACTCGGGACATAAAAAAGTGGGTCCCGCAATCAAAACAACGAATGCGTAGAAACCGAAAAAATAAAGCTTTGAGTATAAATGCGAGTAAAATCCGATACAATTATTTAATCCGATTATGCGTATACATGTGTAACCATAGGGACCCCGAGTCCGGCGAGAGAGTTCCCATTGAAATTATGCTCAATGACGAAAACGGATAGGAAAAATAGGGCCTCGAGGGTTCAGCATCACAGGTCATCCCTCTTGAGTCGAGACAGTTAAAGATCACTTAGACTACAACTTTGTTTTCCTTCAATCGCTTTCGGGCTTTCGATTTGCTTCATTCGGGGGTAGCTCTCGGTACCAGCCGAACACCGAACACATGTTATTCGGAGCCTTTTGAATATTGAAAGTTGGTTCTTTTGTTGCATTTCTCTTCAGAGTTTGCTGCTGCCATTGGCAGCCGAAAACAGTCTCCGGCACAAAGGATTCTCTCCCGTTCGGTTCACTGTCGGGTATGGTTTTCTTGTTAGGATTTAGGTAATTGAATTTCGCTTCCAGCAGTCCGGTACTCCGGAGCTGCACTTTTCCCTCTGCTTACAACAACCTGTTCACCGTGATTGGGATGTGTTGTTTGCTCTTCTTTTTTCTAATTTATTTATTCTGTTCTACCATCTCGAATGACAATCGAGTGTGTGTGAGGAGGGGTGCCTTACGACAGGACCGGCTGGAACTCCGACGAACTAATCTCCGGTCCGGAGACAAGTGAATCCGATAACACAACAGCATTGTAAAGTGTCAACGAGGATCAGGGACCGGCCGGATCCGGTGACAAGTTGACAGCCGAATTGTTCCGGAGGTGACACTTTTTCCACTGCCACACCCCTGCCCGGGCTGACGGACACCAAATGGTAATGGACCACTTTGCGGTGTTCCAATTCGGAAAATGAAAAAAAAAATCAAATCTAAACGAAATAGGGATCATGTTTAATTATAGAACGAATCGAACAAACACGACCCCTGAACAAGTGTGATGAAGCAAGGGAAGAAAAGTTATGCAAATCTGAACGTAGGATTAATCGTGAGTAATCCTCGGCTGGACGGATCAACTGACGCAGGTCAACAACAAGTGGAACCTATTCGATGCTAAATGGTGTTGTCTGGACTTTAGGGAACTTTTAAACACTAATCTATGATTTAAACAACTTTTGAATTCGAGTAGCAAATCTACCATATTTAAGCATCAATCAATAAATAAATTAATCAATCATAATAAGTATACGTTACAATTACGTACAGTGCAGTTCCCTAGAACGTGATTCACTGGGAACGTGGAAAAAGACTACGACAATAATCAGTGGCGTCTCGTGACAAAATTGACTAGTTGTGCACTGCTTATGTGGTATGATAGCAGATATAACAGTTCGTTGTAAGTGAAAACTAAAGATTGAGGAATGGAGATTCGCTTGTGTTTTTCAATAGAATGAGATAACTATATACTTTCGGATGGAACTTTTATTACACAAACAAATCTCAGAGCGGAGTAATTCTTTCTCTTCTTGAATCTGCGCAGTAACTCATGTGCACGGAAAAGACACTAAAACAACGACAACAGATACCACGAGATGCGTGTGAAAACACGCAATTTCGGTGCGATCCAATCTGCTTTCATCGAAAAAATTAAGGATTCCAAAAAAATAGTTGAATTTGTATGAGGTGCACATGAGGACGAGACGCCACTGACAATAATTAATCCCAGAGCATATGGGATCTCCGCTATGCTTTTGATTCGGTTATACACCAATTTCTCCGCTGCGTTCAACAAGATCAATCATCTCATAGCAGATTGTAAGTTGAGTCAGCTGGGATTCAGCGGTTCATTTTTGAATTGGCTTCAATCATATCTATCTGGCCGCGAAATGATTGTAAAAATAGGACTACTGTACTACCACTCGCCGTTACCTCTGGCGTTCCTTAAGAAAGTCATCTTGGACCGTTCTTATTTTTACTTTATCTCAACGATTTTTCGATCATGTGCATGACATTATCTTTTGCTCATGACTGCAAACTATTTCATATTTGTTTTACTTTGCATGAATTTGTCACTTATAAAATTATACCCCCATAACCGGAAGTGACAGCCATTGGATCGTCGAACTTGGTTCACAAACCAGTAGTAGGTTTAAAACGAGGCTAGCTTGTGGAAATCAGTTCAGCCATGTCCGAAAAATTTGAGCGAATAGAATAAATCTTCGAAAAGTGCGCAAACACAGACATTTTCCGATCTCGTCGAGCTGAGTATAACATTAGGGGTTTTCGAAGCTCCGATAAAAAGTTGGTATCACTAGCAATTCAATTACATTCCTATAAAGAAAAGTTAAAATGCAAGTAATAGCGTGCATTAATGGAGCGATTGAGCGATTGCTTGGGAATAATACGTAATTTCACATTGAGTAAACTGCATTGATCCTTGCATGTTGCTCAATACCGACGCCGGCCACGCCCGAATGCAGATCTACTTGGGAAGAAAGGATTGATAGTTCAATGTCGCTACTAGAAACCGAGGAATCCTCTGTATTTCCACATGCATCACAGGAAAATGATGTTTGTTAGTAAGTTACCGAATAATATTATCATGCGTTTATTGCTCTGGGTTACCGAAAATACCTTATGATCAAAAAAGATCTGGAATTTTCATTTTAAAATTCCCGCACTTGTCCAATCGGTAAACTTTTATTCTCTCAACGGCCACACTTTTATATACATTCTGTCAAATTTTGACGCATATCATACGATTAGTTTTTGTTTGGCGTCTATACAAAGAAGTTGAAAAATTTTCGTGTGGCGATTTTTATAATGGATGAAAATTTAGAACAACGTGAGTGTATCAAATTTTATGTTGCAAATGGATTTAAGTGTTCCGAAACGTTGAAAATGTTAGAAAAGGCCTTTGGTGAATCGTGTCTAGGAAAAACACAGGCATACGAGTGGTATAAACGCTTCAAAGGTGGTCGTACAAGCTTGGATCATGATGAGATCCCTGGCCGCCCAACAACATCTGTTACTGAAGAAAACATTGAATCGGCGAAGCAAATCGTGTTGCAAAATCGTTCTGTACCGATTAGAGAGATTGCTGTGTTGTTGGGCATCTCTTATGAATCAGCCGAACACATTTTAACTGATGTTTTGGATTTGAAACGCGTCGCTTCTCGGCTGGTGCCAAAAAAGCTGAATTTCCGGCTCAAACAGCGTTGGTTGTGTCGCAGTTTTTGGCCAAAAACTCAACCAATATCATCAACCAAGCACCGTACTCTCCAGATATGGCCCCGTGTGACTTTTTCCTCTTCCCCAGACTCAAATTGCCATTGCGGGGAACGCGTTTTGAGACCATAGAGACCATAGAAGAGAATTCGCTGCGTGAACTAAAGGCCATACCTTCGGCGGCCTAGAAAACTTGTAAGGAAAATTGGATCAAGCGTTGGCATGCATGTATTGCCACAGGAGGAGAGTACTTTCAAGGCGATAATAAAGAAATTTATTAAAAATTGAAATTTTGCGTTTTTTAATAAAATTCCGTTTCTTTTTTGATCATAAGGTACATTGCAATTTTATCGCGTTTTGTATTAAAATGTACTTCTTACTAAAATACGAAATTTCTTTAGAAACTTGTAGAACTCCGGACAGTTACATCCTAGTTAAGCACGTTTGCAAGAAATATATGAACGGTTATAAACTTCACACTCGAATCGTGAACTTAGCGTTTACCCCAAATGAAATTCGATCCATTGAATAATAGACGGAGTTCAGTGTACCCCGATTTTTAGTAAGGAGAAATATAATGAAATTGTTAATATGAAAAATATGAAAGGAACGATCGAACCAGCATTCTGCTTCTCCTATCCGCATTGCTATAAACAACGCGAGATGACACACGAATGACTTGTACATCCCAAATAAATCTGCCAACATAAATCTGAAAACACCGACAATGATAAGCAGATGGCGCTTCAATCGGTTGACATTGTTTAACAATCAAAATACCAAGCCTAAAAAAAAGTTGGAACGGTAACTTTGAGCTGTCATAGCTCAGCTGTTTTTCAACGAATCTCAATAAATTTTACACCCTCGAATTTTGTGAAGTTCGTAGATTGATTCAAAAACTTTGTAGGACATGATTGGTAGAGAAAAACCAATGAAAATTTGATTTTTCCCTGTCCAGGTATTTTCCATGCGCCCAATATGCCCTATCTGCTTTCCAGTTTTCTTTCCTTTGGCATAAACGTCGCATAGAAAAGTTTGAACACTTCAACTTCACCGAGTCATAACTTTGTTGTTAGTCAACCGATCTTCAAAATTTGTTCACCATTGGAAAGGTACTACTTTCAGAAATAAAATGCACTGAAAAAAAAAAGAAAAATTGGGTTGTCTACCCAAAGTTATAATAAAAACTGTGAATAGATGACCTAAGAAAAGGTGAGACTTTTTACAGTGATCGTAAATATCTTTTTCTGCACATGTTTGTATATAACTCAAAAACTAAAGCGATGACATGTACATTTTTTTGATTCAGAATATTGGAATCATTACCAGATTGTTTGTATTGATGAACAAAATTATATATCCGTTCAAAGAATTTCAAAAAATTTGGTTCAAATACAGAGAATTTCTATTATTGGGAAAATTTTTCCAAACAAAATCAAATCAAAACTTTGAAATTTTATGATGTATATTTTTTATTATTTTAGTTAAAAATTTATTATGAACAAAATTTTCAAAAAAAAAGTGAAAATTTTAAAATTTTAAAAATTTTGGTAAATAACCTAAAACTCTAAAAATAGTTATATTTTTGTATTGGACAAAAGATCTAAACAATTTTTATGCACAACCCAAACGCAATTGATAACTACTAAAATTCTGATTTTATTTCAGGTTTGCCGTAGAATCTCAAAAAATTGGTAAAAGATCGGAAATTTTAAAATTTCCGAGTTAAATTGCATTGCACAGTGGTCCGGATTAGGGGGACAAAAACAGTTGTGGCTTAAACTTATACTTTAGAGCTATGATGTCTTCAAAACAAATGATCAGTGAAGATAAGCCATATGTCGATGTACATGGTATTAGGGTGGCTCTTATTATTAAGGTGATCCAAAACTTATTTTCCGGATGTGTTGAGATAGAGGACTGCACTCTTCGGCAAAATTGTAGATAAACTTATATCGAGAAGCTTTGCTGAGGACACCATAGTAGTATCTGCAACGGTTTTAGTGTTACAGCTATTTTTAAAGAGCAACTTAGGGTGTTCCTCAGGAAATCAGATTTTTTGCTCTAGTATTTATATTTTTCTCTTTTCGTATAGGTATCTTTAAACATCTTTTAGAGTTTGTTAAACCCATTTTTTTAATGACTGGCGCATTCAGGTAGCGTTTTCTGAACTGAAGTTATGAGCAAAACTAGTTCAAAAACAGGTTATTTTTAAACTGCTATATCTAACATTGAGGCAAACGAAAATAATCCGTTTCTTGTATTTGACAGAAAATATTTTCGAGCATGTTTATAAAAAAAAAGGCGGAGGAGATATTTTCTTATTTTTTTTAAAATTATGTTCAAACATTGGGTTTTTTCGTTGAAAAATACTCGTATCATGCAAGTCATTTATTAGCTATGTATAAAAATAAGGTATTTTTGTCGTCTAAAGTGTTAAATTAATTCAAGTGCATATTCGGGAAGAAATCGTTCTGCATTCTTCGGGGAATGCAGAATGGTGTCGCTTATGTAAAATCTCTAAGGCCTCTCGGTGGTTGAAGATTTTATCAACCGTGCATTTTGGCACTAGCTTTCATGTTTTTCAAAAATCAAACAAAACAGTTTGAAGAATACATTTTTTTATATGAGTATAAGAGAGATATGAAAAAGGCATCATTACACCACTAGGTGGATAAAAACAGGTTTTACTTAATTTCGTGTGATTGTGCTAATTTCGGAATTCTACTTTTTCTGAATTGTTTACTAATAGAAAATTCAAATAATTTTCGAATTCTATACATTCCGAAATAATTCTAAATTTGTGATACTTAAATTTTAATATTCTATCGATTACAATTGATGTCGTTTAGGATAGCGGAAAATTTAAGATATATGTTTTTGTTCTTAATTGCTTGTAAAACAAAAATCAAGCAATTTTTTTTTAAATTGTAGTTAGTTACTTTCTTTTTGTACAAAGCCATTGAAATAATTTAAAATTTTTGTGTTGTCACAAAATTTATTGAATAAAAAAACAAATTCTACATTTTTGAAACAGATGAAATTAACACGGATTCCAATATTTTCACTTTGATTTGCAGAAACGTTGGATCTTCTGCCGATTTTTTGAGATTTTAGGGAAAACCTAAAACAGAAAAAACCTAATTTTAGTAGTTATCAATTGCGTTTGTGTTGTGTATAAAAATTGTTTAAATCTTTTGTCCAATACAAAAATATAATTATATTTAGAGTTTAGGTATATTTACCAAAATTTTTAAGATTTTCAGTGAAATCCAAGTTTCAGTTTTTTGTAAATTTTGTTCATAATTAATTTCCAACTAAAATAATAAAAAAATATGTGTCATTAAATTTCATGAAGATTCTATGAACGGATATATAATTTTGTTCATCAATACATTGTTGCTGGTAATGATTCCAATATTTTGAATTAAAAAAATGTACATGTCATCGCTGTAATTTTTGAGTTATATACTAACATGTGAAAAAAAAATGAAAAATTCATATATATTTATAAATCCATCGATTGTTTAATGTTTTCTTTTGATTGTGCAGGAATGGTAGTTGAGCGAAAATTGTAGCTGGTATCACTAGCAATCGAATCATGTATAAAAATATATAGGTCATCGCTTTGAATTTCGAGATATTTACGATCATTGTAAAAAGTCTCATCTTTTCTTAGGTCATCTATCTACAGTTTTCATTATAACTTTGGGTAGACAACCCTAGTTTTAGTTTTTTTTTTCAGTGAATTTTATTTGTGGAAGTAGTACCTTTCCAATGGTGAACAAATTTTGAAGATCGGTTGACTAACAACAAAGTTATGACTCGGTAAAGTTGAAGTTCTCATTATCCAATTCGCGATGCAGGTGCCGCATGAATGCAGATAGGGCACATTTTGAGCTTGAAAAAAAAACTTAGAACGGGAAAAATCAGATTTTCATTAGTTTTTCCTAAACGATCGCCAATAATGATATACTTGAAATATTCTACAAACTTAACAAAATTCGAGGGTGTACAATTTATCGAAATTGGTCGAGTAACAACTGAGCTATGATAGCTCAAAGTTACCGTTCCAACTTTTTTTGAGGCTTGGTGCTCCGCGTAACTTTTTTAGGCTTGGTATTAGGAGTATTAATTTTGTGCGATAAAATCGCTGGAATATTTTTTGTTCACGCGAATCACAAATGTTCACTAAACAACACACACATGCCACAGCTGTACTATCACTCAAAATATCTGTTTCGATCAATTACTCTACCATAAGTTGGGTAATTAACATTGAAATTAGCATTTTTTTCTAGAGCAACACCCAGGCACCGCATCGCACTTCCAGTGATGCCCTCTCCATTCCAGAAATGGGACGCCAAGAAATACAACACAATAACTGCTTCGTGGGCCCAGTCATCAATTTTATTTAAATATGACAGTTCCAGTTGGAAAGGTTGATTCTGTTAAAAACGTGAGAACCATTCTCGATCGCAAGCTCTGCCTGCCTCTGCGTAAGTTTTGTACGACGTTTATTTTCTCAAGAAACATCACTTCGGCCTTGGCTAAATAGTCTGCAATTGCCACGTTCCTAGCATCGCTATGCCCTCTTTAACCTACTGACTCTCCAAAAAAACGACGAGCACTTCTTCAACTCTAATTGAAGACAATGAAGAAGCACAGACGTATATAACTGTTTGAGATTTTGAGCACTTAAATTCTGAATTTCTGGAACCAGGAGCATGATTTGAATGAAACATTTCAATTGAATCCATTCTATCCATTCATTTGAAAATTTGTTTGCCAAGTCATCTCAGATAAATTCATTCTGGTTGGAAATTTCTGGCTGCTACTTCCGGAATCGAAACCTGGAAACCTGTAAGTCTAAGTTGGTATAAAAATCAACTAACGAAACCTTGAAATTGAATCAGTTTTTAGTCAACGAAAATTTTCTGTTTTTGTTGCATCGTTTGTTTTAATGACGATTTGAAATTTCCAACACTCATCACCCTGTATTTCCGGAACTAGAAGTGGGATCTCGGTGAAATTAAATATCGTAAGGGATTAAATTACCTTTCATTTGAATATAAGTTCGTGAAAATAAGAATTACATTGCAAAAATTCGTGTTTTGAAGTAAGTAGTAAGATATATAAATCAAATGAAGGTTATAGTGAGATATAAAAACATATTTGTTTGCTTCCAGGTAATCAATTGTCAGTGTCGTCGTGAGGGTGAGGCAAGTGAGGGTGAGGCAAGTGAGGCAATCGCCTCGGACGCCAACCTCCAGGGGGCGCAAAAAAAGTATGAAAGCGGTAAGAATTTGTTGTACGAGAAATTTATTAAAAAAAAATTTCTTTCGAAATTTTTCTGGGAAATTTTTTTAAATTAGATTAAGTTTAATATTCGTTTAATCCGATGAGATGCCACCGTAATCATATTTTTTTATTCATATGAAAGTGCAACTTTTTAGCCATTTAGAATACAGAAACACCATTCAGCGACGACCGCATGATCGCGGTTCTCTGTTGGGTCTCTGGTGTCTACTGTCGTGAAATGAGACTATGTTCCAAGCAGAAATCTACGCCATTCTGTGCGAAGTTCAATTTGTGTGGGTACAATCTTCATCAGATAATCTGTGGTAAACTTTAAACGCACTCAGTTTGAATAATTCACGGCCGAACCTAGTGATCGCATGTCGAACTCAAATCAAAAACCTCTGTACTCTTTTTTTGGGTACTCAGCCTTTTAAATTCTGAAAAAATTGTGAAAATTTGTTGCACTCTCATCATGCAGGAGCTGGACAGCTGGACAGCTGCCACGAGGAAAGTCACAAAAGTAACTGTGCAGAATTTAATGAAGAATGTCAAGTCCAAAGTGCGAGCGTTTCACAGAAACTAGGATTTTCTTCAATATAATAAGTGAAATGCATAAAAATGTAATTTTTCTACAATATATCGAAAACTGATGTCAAAATATGTTTTTTTTCACTTTTTTATTCAATAATCAATGTTGCTAACTACTTTTCGATACACTCCTTATTCGTTATCATACTAGTATGAAGGTGTATTTCAGATCAATTTTATTTCTGCATTGCGTGCGAGCGTTGCCCGTCATTGAATGTGTTAGTAAAAGCGAAAACTCTTATTTGCGCTCGTTAAGTACGAAGTTCGCACTGCGAACGGTTCACTAAACAGATTATTGTCACTTGCGATGTGCATTTTGCAACAGTTGAATAATTCTTATTGGTATATTGTTGCAAAACTGAATTAGCGACAACTGTCAATGAAAAATGGAACCAAAAATTTTCATATCGGCAGTAGTGATTTGCAACGATTTTTTCGTTTGTTCAATGGTATAAATAGGTATCAGCAATCAAAGTAGGCTCGGAGTAGAAGAAAATTGATTCCAAAGTGATTACTACTAGTTTTTTAGTGTAAACTACGATTAAACATGGAAAATCTTCAGAAATGTGTGAAATTGGGTAAGGCTAGGTTTTTTTTTCGGAAAAACATTTTATTAAACAAAAACCAGTATAATGTTAATTTCTCGAGTACTAGAATGTTTAGCGACCAAGTACCATTTATTTTGGATACTTTATTTATTATTTCCGGGTATTTGAAAAAAGGTATTGAACCAAGTATATAATGCTTCATTCTAAATAAACGTTAATTTTTGCACAATATGTAAATTGAGGTCAACATTGGCATCTCCGAGTAAAAATTTTTTTTCCACTTGTACTATGATTTTTCAAATTAATTTGCCGTTTTTATAAGTAATTTTTAAAGGATGAAGTAATTGAAAACTTTCCTACCGATTTGACAGTTCTTTCTGAAAGTATCATCCCTAAATAAGTAGCGCCTCTACATTTCATTTAAGCGTCATTGTGCCAATAGCTCTTTTGTAAACATTTATAGCCCTTGAAAGAGCTAATTGATAGCACTTTCCCGGTCGTTGTTCACTTTACGGTGTATTTTTCTTCAATGCAAACGACCAATAGCTGAATGCTGGTGTAATTGATCTTGTTTGAAGCAAATCTCACACTACGAACAGTGCACAAAATTAAAGATGAGTGCAAACCTACGCACCACTTAAAGAGCATTTTAGCAATTAGATTTTCTAAAAGTAAAAAACTCTACTGATTTGAGCGTCATCTATAGTGCACTTTTTAAAAGTTTAATTTGGATATAGACCACATCTTTTGTGAGTGATTTGCTCATTGAGAATGTTCTCGTTCCACAAAACAAATTTGCTCTTTGAGAGGGATTGTCATTTGCGAAATAATATGCGTGTGCGTGTGCGT
This sequence comes from Malaya genurostris, assembly GCF_030247185.1. NCBI lineage: Eukaryota > Metazoa > Arthropoda > Insecta > Diptera > Culicidae > Malaya > Malaya genurostris. The sequence goes on from NC_080570.1 coordinate 133,353,350, forward strand.
AAAAGTATATTTGAACACATGTGGGTTTAAAGTATATTTTAACACATGTGTTGTGAGCTGTAGTATTTATAACTTTTCAGGTTAACAATAATTTACAATAAGGGAATATTCATGTCCGTCATTGTAATGTTCTACCATAGCGTTTATTGACATCAAATAAATTTTCCATCAAATACAAAAAAAAGGAAACAGGATTAACTTTTATGTTTCATTTTCAGAACGCCTGTACAAGTCCTATTATACCCAAATTATGATGAATCACAAAAAATATTGTTTCATAAGTCATGCAAACTTTTACAAATTCATTTTGCTTTATGAACCTCATGAAGAATTGTTCACTTGGCAAGAATCTGCTCTTATAGTAGTTTCCAATAGGCTTTAGTGGACAGTCGGTGTTGAACAGTCGTTCGCACCGCACGCGTATAGCGCTTGGCTCCTGGAATTTTATTTCTGGCTACCTAGAGTTTCATTGATTCAAGGCTTCAGTCTTTTTCAAGGCTACCTGAATCACTAACTAAGTGACTAAGTGATACAAAGAGTGATATTAGAGTGACTAAGTGATACAAAGAGTGATATTAGAGTGACTAAGAAATTAATCAGCCTTTTTTAAGGCTAGCTAGGAGTCTAATCGAAGACTAATTTAGCCTAGTTAATTTAATTTAAAATTTCATTAATTTCAAAAATGCCTGCGTCCAACCGGAAAGGCAACAAGCCTAAGGCTAAAAATAATTCAATACGGAATAAATCACAATCCGTTATTCAACATTTTTCTAATAACATTCACGATCTTATAGAATCTGAATGTAAAAATAAAAGACAACGGACGGATTTCCCTTCCGTTGATCCTATGCCGTCTAACAATATTTACGAGATTCTTCCTGAATCCGATTGTAGCGACATAGAAGAAAATTCTTCAAAAATTCCCAAAATGGACGCTTGTCGTTCTGGGAAGAAACATCAATCTATGCCACCAGTGACGGTGATGATTTCCGACTTCAAAGCATTCCGTACTGAGCTTTCTACTTTTCTCCCGGAAGTAAAAGTCTCATTTCAAATCGGACGAAGAGGAGAATGTCGAGTCTTGGTGGATGGATTGGAAGATTACGAAAGTCTTATTCGATATTTGTCCGAAAAACTTCATAAATTTTATTCATATGATATAAAATCAGACAGACCCTTCAAGGCTGTCTTGAAAGGATTATCAAATGATCAAAGTATTGATGAAATTAAAAATGAACTAAAAGAATTGCTTGGTTTTGCCCCTTCCCAAGTAATACTTATGAAAAAAAGAGCGAATGGTACTTCTAAACCACGCTCTGGAATTTCCCATGAACTTTACCTAATACACTTCAATCGAAGTGATGTAAACAATTTGAAAACTTTAGAAATAGTACGTTTCATTTCCCACATTAAAATTCATTGGGAACATTATAAACGGCATAATCGTATTGCAAACTTAACGCAATGTCGTCGTTGCCAAGGCTTCGGTCATGGAACCAAAAATTGTCATATGGATATACGGTGTTTGAATTGTGGTAAATCGCATTCGAAAGACGCTTGTCCAATGAATGAAACCACTGATAAATTTTCATGTTCAAATTGCAATGGAAATCATAAATCCAATTATTTGAAATGTCCTGTCAGGGAAAAAATTTTAAACGCTCGTTCGCTTAGACAACAAGTCAAATCAACGACCTTAAATTTACAGAACATACCTGAAAATTCTTCTAAGGCACCTGCCAATTCGTCTTCTAACGAAAACAATTTATTGACAGGTAGATCGACCTCGTCATCATCTTCTTCTAATGTCAGTTATGCTGGTATATTAGGTAGAAATCTATCTCCTATTTCTTCTAATGTAAATAATCAAAACACAGGACCGCCTTGCAGTTCTTCTTCTAACGAAAACAATTTATTAATAGGTAGACCGGCCAAATCATCTTCTTCTAATGGCAGTCTACCTACAAATATTCCTTCAATGCCATTCGCTTCTTTAAATGAAGTCGATTTAGGCGATATAACTGAAAATAAAATGATCTACCTACAAGATCAACTTTTTCAAATGATCATCCAAATGAATTCGACTTCATCACTTTTTGAAGCATTTCAAATCGGATGGAAATTTGCAAATAATATTATAATGAATTTAAAATTTAACAGTGATGTTAAATAATTATTTGAATATTTTAAATTGGAATGCTCGATCTTTGAAATCGAGTGAAGATGAATTTTATAATTTTCTCAAAGTTCACAAAATTCATATTGCCATTGTGACAGAAACTTTTCTTAAACCAAATGTAAAATTGAAAAGTAATCCACATTATGTGGTTCATCGATTTGACAGGTTTACTGGAATTGGTGGTGGAGTTGCCATTTTTGTCCAACGGCAAATTAAACATCGAATTTTACCTTCTTTCAATACTAAAGTTATTGAAAGCTTGGGAATCGAAGTTGAAACCATTCATGGAATTTATTTCATCGCTGGAGCATATTTGCCATTCCAATGCACCGGCGAACAATTAAATTTCTTTAAAGGCGATTTGCAAAAACTTACAAGATATCGATCGAAATTTTTCGTAATAGGGGACTTAAATGCTAAGCATGTCCAGTGGAATTGTAGGCAAAATAACAGTAATGGTAAAATACTTCATAATCAACTCTCAGCTGGTTACTTTACAGTTCTTCATCCCAGTAATCCTACTTGTTTCTCTTCCGTGAAAAACCCGTCTACAATTGATCTGGTTCTAACAGATCAAAGTCACATTTGTAGTGAACCGATTACTCATGCTGATTTTGACTCAGATCATCTTCCTGTAACATTCAGACTTTCCAACGAAGCTATAATTAATCCAATTAGTTCTATTTTCAACTATCATAGAGCAAATTGGTTGGATTACAGATCTCACATTGAAAATCATGTGGATCATGAAACTATTTTAGAAAATTCTGCGGATATCGACACAGCAATTGATAATTTGAATCATTATATTATCGAAGCTAGAAATCTTTCAGTTCCCAAAGCTCAAACTAAATTAAATTCTCCTATCATCGATGACAATCTTCAACTGCTCATTCGGTTGAAGAATGTTCGTCGACGACAATATCAACGTTCTCGTGATCCTGCTATGAAAAACATAGTTAAGGATTTACAAAAAGAAATTAAACATAGATTTACTCTTTTGCGAAATGAAAATTTCGCTAAAGAAGTTGAACAAATTAAACCATATTCTAAACCTTTCTGGAAACTTTCTAAGGTTCTTAAGAAACCTCAGAAACCTATTCCTGCTCTCAAGGAAGGAAATCAAATACTTCTTACAAATGGCGAAAAAGCTCAAAAACTTGCTCAGCAGTTCGAGAGTGTCCACAATTTTAATTTGAACGTTGTGAGTCCTATTGAAAATGAAGTCTCACTGAAATATGATCATATTTCAACCCAAGTGTTATCACACGATGACATTATTGAGACGAATTTTGATGAAATTAAATCAATTATTAGAAAACTTAAAAACATGAAGGCTCCTGGTAATGATGGAATTTTTAATATTCTTATTAAAAATCTTCCCGATGTTGCCTTGAGACTCCTGGTTAAAATTTTCAACAAGTGTTTTTCATTAGCTTACTTCCCAAAAAGATGGAAAAACGCTAAAGTAATTCCTATCCTAAAACCTGATAAAAACCCAGCAGAAACATCAAGTTATCGCCCAATTAGCTTACTTTCTTCTATCAGTAAACTTTTTGAAAAAATTATCTTGTTAAGAATGATGACTCATATAAATGAGAATTCAATTTTTTTACCAGAGCAGTTTGGATTTCGTCATGAACATTCAACTACTCATCAACTTGTCAGAGTAACGAACATGATAAAATCAAATAAATCTTCTGGGTTATCCACTGGAGTTGCTCTTCTAGACATAGAAAAAGCATTCGACAGTGTTTGGCACAAAGGTTTAATAGCAAAAATGTCTGATTTCCAGTTTCCTATTTATTTGATCAAAATGATTCAAAATTATTTAACTGATCGTACTCTTCAGGTTAGCTATCAGAATTGTAAATCTGAATTGCTACCCGTACGAGCCGGTGTTCCGCAGGGTTCGAGTGTAGCTCCAATCTTGTATAATATTTTCACTTCTGATCTTCCAAATCTACCCGTTGGTTGTCAGAAATCGCTATTCTGTGACGACACAAGTCTGTTAGCCACAGGTAGAAATCTAAGAGTGATCTGCAGTCGCCTACAAAGAAGTTTAAATATTTTCAGTGATTATCTGTCAAAATGGAAAATTAAACCAAATGCAGCAAAAACGCAATTAATTATCTTTCCTCACAAGCCAAGAGCTTCTTTTCTTAAACCAAACAATAGTCACATTCTCAAATTGAATGGCTTGGAATTGACATGGTCTGATCAAGCTAAATACTTAGGTTTAACGTATGACAAAAAACTCACTTTCAAGGATCACATTGAAGGAATCCAGGCAAAGTGTAATAAATATATTAAATGTTTATATCCTCTTATAAACAGAAATTCTAAGCTCTGTCTAAAAAACAAATTGTTAATTTATAAACAAATTTTCAGACCAGCCATGCTTTATGCGGTACCAATTTGGTCAAGCTGTTGTTCCACCAGGAAGAAAACGCTTCAAAGGATTCAGAATAAAATTCTGAAAATGATTCTGAAGCGTCCTCCCTGGTTTAGTACAAATGAGTTACACAGACTCACAAATATAGAACCATTAGATGTAATGTCACATAATATTATAAGCAAATTCCGACAAAAATCGATGCAATCTTCAATTGAATCGATTCGCTCTCTGTATTAGTTAGTAAGTTAGTATATAAGTTCCTTTTCCCCATTACACAATACAAGTAGGTTTAGAATTTTCCCTACACAAAAATCTCAGAATTGCGGAAGCAAATGATGTCTTCATGGTAATAACCAAATCATATATATATATATATATATATATATATATATATATATATATATATATATATATATATATATATATATATATATATATATATATATATATATATATATATATATATATATATATATATATATATATATATATAACAGGGCTGAAAAGTCTCCACTTGTGGCTGAACACCCAATGTAAATCTTAATAATTTAATTTTAACTCATATTCCAATAAATAGTTATTTAAAAAAAAAAAAAAAAAAAGGCTTTAGTGGAGTTTACAGTTTCAAGGCGAGATTTATGATGTAACACTCAAGACTACTACATATTTTTAATAAAATTAAAAATGTTACCCCTCAGTCGGTGTTGAACAGTCGTTCGCACCGCACGCGTATAGCTCTTGGCTCCTGGAATTTTTTTCTGGCTACCTAGAGTTTCATTGATTCAAGGCTTCAGTCTTTTTCAAGGCTACCTGAATCACTAACTAAGTGACTAAGTGATACAAAGAGTGATATTAGAGTGACTAAGTGATACAAAGAGTGATATTAGAGTAACTAAGAAATTAATCAGCCTTTTTTAAGGCTAGCTAGGAGTCTAATCGAAGACTAATTTAGCCTAGTTAATTTAATTTAAAATTTCATTAATTTCAAAAATGCCTGCGTCCAACCGGAAAGGCAACAAGCCTAAGGCTAAAAATAATTCAATACGGAATAAATCACAATCCGTTATTCAACATTTTTCTAATAACATTCACGATCTTATAGAATCTGAATGTAAAAATAAAAGACAACGGACGGATTTCCCTTCCGCTGATCCTATGCCGTCTAACAATATTTACGAGATTCTTCCTGAATCCGATTGTAGCGACATAGAAGAAAATTCTTCAAAAATTCCCAAAATGGACGCTTGTCGTTCTGGGAAGAAACATCAATCTATGCCACCAGTGACGGTGATGATTTCCGACTTCAAAGCATTCCGTACTGAGCTTTCTACTTTTCTCCCGGAAGTAAAAGTCTCATTTCAAATCGGACGAAGAGGAGAATGTCGAGTCTTGGTGGATGGATTGGAAGATTACGAACGTCTTATTCGATATTTGTCCGAAAAACTTCATAAATTTTATTCATATGATATAAAATCAGACAGACCCTTCAAGGCTGTCTTGAAAGGATTATCAAATGATCAAAGTATTGATGAAATTAAAAATGAACTAAAAGAATTGCTTGGTTTTGCCCCTTCCCAAGTAATACTTATGAAAAAAAGAGCGAATGGTACTTCTAAACCACGCTCTGGAATTTCCCATGAACTTTACCTAATACACTTCAATCGAAGTGATGTAAACAATTTGAAAACTTTAGAAAAAGTACGTTTCATTTCCCACATTAAAATTCATTGGGAACATTATAAACGGCATAATCGTATTGCAAACTTAACGCAATGTCGTCGTTGCCAAGGCTTCGGTCATGGAACCAAAAATTGTCATATGGATATACGGTGTTTGAATTGTGGTAAATCGCATTCGAAAGACGATTGTCCAATGAATGAAACCACTGATAAATTTTCATGTTCAAATTGCAATGGAAATCATAAATCCAATTATTTGAAATGTCCTGTCAGAGAAAAAATTTTAAACGCTCGTTCGCTTAGACAACAAGTCAAATCAACGACCTTAAATTTACAGAATATACCTGAAAATTCTTCTAAGGCACCTGCCAATTCGTCTTCTAACGAAAACAATTTATTGACAGGTAGATCGACCTCGTCATCATCTTCTTCTAATGTCAGTTATGCTGGTATATTAGGTAGAAATCTATCACCTATTTCTTCTAATGTAAATAATCAAAACACAGGACCGCCTTGCAGTTCTTCTTCTAACGAAAACAATTTATTAATAGGTAGACCGGCCAAATCATCTTCTTCTAATGGCAGTCTACCTACAAATATTCCTTCAATGCCATTCGCTTCTTTAAATGAAGTCGATTTAGGCGATATAACTGAAAATAAAATGATCTACCTACAAGATCAACTTTTTCAAATGATCATCCAAATGAATTCGACTTCATCACTTTTTGAAGCATTTCAAATCGGATGGAAATTTGCAAATAATATTATAATGAATTTAAAATTTAACAGTGATGTTAAATAATTATTTGAATATTTTAAATTGGAATGCTCGATCTTTGAAATCGAGTGAAGATGAATTTTATAATTTTCTCAAAGTTCACAAAATTCATATTGCCATTGTGACAGAAACTTTTCTTAAACCAAATGTAAAATTGAAAAGTAATCCACATTATGTGGTTCATCGATTTGACAGGTTTACTGGAATTGGTGGTGGAGTTGCCATTTTTGTCCAACGGCAAATTAAACATCGAATTTTACCTTCTTTCAATACTAAAGTTATTGAAAGCTTGGGAATCGAAGTTGAAACCATTCATGGAATTTATTTCATCGCTGGAGCATATTTGCCATTCCAATGCACCGGCGAACAATTAAATTTCTTTAAAGGCGATTTGCAAAAACTTACAAGATATCGATCGAAATTTTTCGTAATAGGGGACTTAAATGCTAAGCATGTCCAGTGGAATTGTAGGCAAAATAACAGTAATGGTAAAATACTTCATAATCAACTCTCAGCTGGTTACTTTACAGTTCTTCATCCCAGTAATCCTACTTGTTTCTCTTCCGTGAAAAACCCGTCTACAATTGATCTGGTTCTAACAGATCAAAGTCACATTTGTAGTGAACCGATTACTCATGCTGATTTTGACTCAGATCATCTTCCTGTAACATTCAGACTTTCCAACGAAGCTATAATTAATCCAATTAGTTCTATTTTCAACTATCATAGAGCAAATTGGTTGAATTACAGATCTCACATTGAAAATCATGTGGATCATGAAACTATTTTAGAAAATTCTGCGGACATCGACACAGCAATTGATAATTTGAATCATTATATTATCGAAGCTAGAAATCTTTCAGTTCCCAAAGCTCAAACTAAATTAAATTCTCCTATCATCGATGACAATCTTCAACTGCTCATTCGGTTGAAGAATGTTCGTCGACGACAATATCAACGTTCTCGTGATCCTGCTATGAAAAACATAGTTAAGGATTTACAAAAAGAAATTAAACATAGATTTACTCTTTTGCGAAATGAAAATTTCGCTAAAGAAGTTGAACAAATTAAACCATATTCTAAACCTTTCTGGAAACTTTCTAAGGTTCTTAAGAAACCTCAGAAACCAATTCCTGCTCTCAAGGAAGGAAATCAAATACTTCTTACAAATGGTGAAAAAGCTCAAAAGCTAGCTCAGCAGTTCGAGAGTGTCCACAATTTTAATTTAAACGTTGTGAGTCCTATTGAAAATGAAGTCTCACTGAAGTATGATCATATTTCAACCCAAGTGTTATCACACGATGACATTTTTGAGACGAATTTTGATGAAATTAAATCAATTATTAGGAAACTCAAAAACATGAAGGCTCCTGGTAATGATGGAATTTTTAATATTCTTATTAAAAATCTTCCCGATGTTGCCTTGAGACTCCTGGTTAAAATTTTCAACAAGTGTTTTTCATTAGCTTACTTCCCAAAAAGATGGAAAAACGCTAAAGTAATTCCTATCCTAAAACCTGATAAAAACCCAGCAGAAACATCAAGTTATCGCCCAATTAGCTTACTTTCTTCTATCAGTAAACTTTTTGAAAAAATTATCTTGTTAAGAATGATGACTCATATAAATGAGAATTCAATTTTTTTACCAGAACAGTTTGGATTTCGTCATGAACATTCAACTACTCATCAACTTGTCAGAGTAACGAACATGATAAAAGCAAATAAATCTTCTGGGTTATCCACTGGAGTTGCTCTTCTAGACATAGAAAAAGCATTCGACAGTGTTTGGCACAAAGGTTTAATAGCAAAAATGTCTGATTTCCAGTTTCCTATTTATTTGATCAAAATGATTCAAAATTATTTAACTGATCGTACTCTTCAGGTTAGCTATCAGAATTGTAAATCTGAAATGCTACCCGTACGAGCCGGTGTTCCGCAGGGTTCGAGTGTAGCTCCAATCTTGTATAATATTTTCACTTCTGATCTACCAAATCTACCCGTTGGTTGTCAGAAATCGCTATTCTGTGACGACACAAGTCTGTTAGCCACAGGTAGAAATCTAAGAGTGATCTGCAGTCGCCTACAAAGAAGTTTAAATATTTTCAGTGATTATCTGTCAAAATGGAAAATTAAACCAAATGCAGCAAAAACGCAATTAATTATCTTTCCTCACAAGCCAAGAGCTTCTTTTCTAAAACCAAACAATAATCACATTCTCAAATTGAATGGCTTGGAATTGACATGGTCTGATCAAGCTAAATACTTAGGTTTAACGTATGACAAAAAACTCACTTTCAAGGATCACATTGAAGGAATCCAGGCAAAGTGTAATAAATATATTAAATGTTTATATCCTCTTATAAACAGAAATTCTAAGCTCTGTCTAAAAAACAAATTGTTAATTTATAAACAAATTTTCAGACCAGCCATGCTTTATGCGGTACCAATTTGGTCAAGCTGTTGTTCCACCAGGAAGAAAACGCTTCAAAGGATTCAGAATAAAATTCTGAAAATGATTCTGAAGCGTCCTCCCTGGTTTAGTACAAATGAGTTACACAGACTCACAAATATAGAACCATTAGATGTAATGTCACATAATATTATAAGCAAATTCCGACAAAAATCGATGCAATCTTCAATTGAATCGATTCGCTCTCTGTATTAGTTAGTAAGTTAGTATATAAGTTCCTTTTCCCCATTACACAATACAAGTAGGTTTAGAATTTTCCCTACACAAAAATCTCAGAATTGCGGAAGCAAATGATGTCTTCATGGTAATAACCAAATCATATATATATATATATATATATATATATATATATATATATATATATATATATATATATATAATAGGGCTGAAAAGTCACCACTTGTGGCTGAACACCCAATTTAAATCTTAATAATTTAATTTTAACTCATATTCCAATAAATAGTTATTTAAAAAAAAAAAAAAAAAGGCTTTAGTGGAGTTTACAGTTTCAAGGCGAGATTTATGATGTAACACTCAAGACTACTACATATTTTTAATAAAATTAAAAATGTTACCCGGGATAAGGTAACAATAAAATAATGTCATCATGGTGTTGATTGCAAAATTTGTGGAGGCGTATATTTTTGAGTTCACCTCGGGCGCCAGAAACACTAACTACGGCTCTGATCCTGCAATAACACTTTCATTTGAGTGCCTGCAAATCGATTTAAAGAATCATAAGAAATCAATCATGTTCCATTTTTTCATCTTTTCTGGTGGCTCCGGGATGAAATCAGCTGATTAATGCACTATTCACACCTTTCCGATTATGTTTAGTGCCGACAGAGTTCCATGCACGGACGGTAATATTGTTTTACACGTTTAAATGCGAGTACCGTTGCTTGTAGGCACTGAAATTGATCGGAAAGGAGTGAATACTCCATACAGGTGAGATATATCTTCAATCTCAAGCATTTTGATACTCATTTTGATCAGATTTGTTACACTCTAAAGAACGAAATCGATCCTGTTGCCTTTGGCAAATACGAGTGTAGCGATACCTGGCTTAGTATAAAAAGTACAGTTCCAAATTTTGTTGTGGATGTGTAAACCATTTCAGCAAAACTACCAGCGAATTCCAGTAAACCCTAAAACTGGTTGCGGGGCCTAATCCAGTGCATCTAAATGCCAAATATTGACCGGTGCCGGATAGTCCGTCGACATGACAAACTTTCCACGATGGCGCGGCAGCATTGAATCATCATCTATTTTCACCCAGCTCGTAACAACACTCCTTCCCCATCACGAAAATCTCTCCATGCAACGACCCATCCATCGACCCATTAAATCATCCAAATTAGACGATTTATTTTCATTCGCTTCAATGACACTTCTTCCACCTTCCTCGGTACCGAGCACAAACAAACCCAAAACGTAAAAAGTGACTCCGAAAACATGATAATAAAAGAGCTGCCCTCGAGCGGTCGGAATGAATCACAACACATGGGTCTTCTTGCACATGTAAGAAGCGCTACCCGATTTTGCCTCTCGCTCTCTGTCTCTCTCCCTCTCACACGGTGTGATCCGCGTGGCTAGTTGTAAACAAACCAACAGAAACGGTGCTCGTCATCCTGACTACCACCGATCCCGCGATCCCGCCCAAAAGATTTCGTTCGAGTTGAACCAGTTGAATGTGGAGTAAGTCCAGCACACATTTATGAATAATTATTCAAACAAGTAGAAATGCGTCTCCTCATCAGAACCTCCCGGCGATGATGCAGTCATTCTCTGCATTTGGATCTTGTTATAACGGTGTCGGTGTCACTTTATGTTGCGGCGTTCTGCCGCGATTGTTTGGGCCCTAGGGTGCAAGTGTCGGTAGTTGAGCGCCGCGTTTGAACAGAACCTCCGTGCACCAAACGCCGGTCAACATTCGGCGGATGACACTTCTTACGGAACTTGATTCGATTTACACACTTGGTAAGAAAAGAAAACTACAGAATGTAAATGTTTACTTTTCAAAGCAGGCACGAGAACCGCGCAGTTGACACACTTTCGCTGCATGTGGTCATATTGTCTTCTGCGATGGTGGCAAACTATTCGTTCTATTCGTCAGTCAGTCTAAATGCGCCTTTAGCTATCCGATGGTTGGGATGCCGCCGCCAGTTAAATTCGATCGACTCCGCAGGTGATGGCAGCCGTTGAAACGGCGCCCGAAATCCGGTCTCCGGCTGAGATTAATCGTTAATTTGGGGAAGGGAAACCAACAGAAAATCAAAGAGTAGAGCGTTTCTCGACCATCAAAACCAGTAGCTAGTCCCAACTGCGCCCTTATCGTGGTTGGTTATGAATTGTCCAAAATATTTTACCACAAAAACGGACGGACAAACGGGAGCATCTGACAGAACCCGGGACCCGGCCGATAGGAAGATGATGTCTATCGGCTTTTGTTGTGGACATTTGGGCAATCGCACGAGGATGGATCAACGTGACATGGCTCACTAATGGGTCTTATCGGACTCGAACTAATGGGATGTGATGTGTCTCACTTGGAAAGGTGACACGCATTAGGCTGACATATATTTCAAATTTGGTGAAAGTGGAAGTAAATTGCGTAAATCTGGTTTGCTTCGGGTTGGTTTGCGTTATGTTATGCTACCTGTTTCGAAGTGGATTTATGAACAGTTGATGCTATGCTATGATATCTCATAAGCAGCCTCAAATCCTGTTCATGATACTCACAGGAAAAAGGTAATATAATTTTCAATTTTCTGTCTCATCAAAAAACGTTGTTTCTGGAATATGTCACCTTCTATAATCATGATATTCTGTATTCAAAATCGCTATTAAAAACTCGAAAGTAGGAATACAACCACATTGCTATGATTTACCTATCACTGAGAGAAATGCAATTGCAAAGATGGATCCAAGTTCTGTTACTGAACTAGATGTTGAATTCAGAATGCCAGTTCACTAATACGTTTAATACAAAACAGAACTGACTGATTGGATCCATAATTATTCACTAGCTGGAAATAACTTGATTAGTGATTCAGATAGAAGTGTAGGAGAATCGATTTTATCGAAGGCAAGATTGCACATGCAAAGACCCTGTAATTTGTATTGTCAGTCCGAGCGGCTCAAGTTGGATAAGTTAACATTTGGTAATTTACCCGACATGGCGAAACGTTCCATTGTGATGGTGATCCTCGTGAATTACACACACACACACACGGCTCACTCATCTTGTTTCCGGCTGATTGAATTTGAAGACTGATTTCAGAAATGGGTGATTAGCTTTCTGACAATTCTAATTTGAATTGTATATTTCAACGGCATGAATTACTCGTATAGCATTACGAAGTTGAGTTCTGATACATACAAATAATGTGTAAAATTATTCAGAAGGCTTGTCTTACGTGCGCAAACGTCAAAACCTGTTATTTAACTATTTTTACGTTTCGTGTTTGACTCATCAGTGCAGAGCAGTTCCAATTGAACTACTTAGTGCTAAACTCGGCAGTTCAATTTGAACCGCTAAGCAAACGTAAAGTTTCTGCTATTTACAGAACACTTTTTGTTTTGCAACGGAGTGCAATGTCTTTTCTGACGTGCCGAACGAAAACGTGTTTTCGACTATTTCTGGCCGATGCTCTGGTCAATTAGGGGTTAGGCAAATTTTGTGCTAGGGCACATAACCGTTTTTATTATTTTAACGTATCGTCTTTGACTCATCAGTGCAGAGCACTACTGGTATTGTTTACGGGAACTACCAAGTATCTGAGTATTGAAGAGTTTTTATGGAATTACGTAGATGTATAGATGATCAGCCGGTCACAACAAGTATCGCACTCAGCATTCACATCTCTCGATTATGAACCGAATGAGTATCAAACAGCTCATGCCAAAGGTTTTGATCTGTAACAAAGAATGAACAACTAGCACTCATGTCTTGTAACAATAACGCTCCTGGGTTGGACAGAATTAAATTCGACTTGGTGAAGAATCTGCCCGACCTTGGAAAAAGACGTTTGTTGGAATTGTTCAACAAGTTTCTTGAGCAAAATATTGTCCCACCTGACTGGAGGCAAGTGAGGGCTATCGCCATTCAAAAGACGGGTAAACCAGCTTCCAATCACAACTCATATAGATCCATTGCAATGTTGTCCTGTATCAGAAAATTGTTCGAAAAAATTATTTTACGACGGTTTGTTGTCAGATACTCAGTTTGGTTTCCGTAGAAATAAAGGGATGAATGATTGTCTTTCATTACTTTCGTCTGACATCCAAATTGCCTTCGCTCAAAAACAACAAATGGCATCTGTATTTTTAGACATTAAAGGAGCATTTGATTCAGTTTTCATTGATGTTCTTTCAGACAAGCTCCACCAACATGGACTTCCACCGGTTATAAATAATTATTTGCACAACCTTTTGTCAGAGAAGTGCATGTATTTTTCACATGTCGATTTGGCAACAATCAAAATTAGCTACATGGGTCTCCCGCAAGGCTCCTGTATAATTTCTATGTAAACGACATTGACAGCTGTAAACGACATTGACACGTCTAGTAACCTCCTGCACACTAAGACAATTGGCTGATGATGGCGTGGTTTCAGTTACTGGACCCAAAGCTATTGATCTGCAAAAACCATTGCAAGATACCTTAAATAACTTGCCGTTTGGGCTGTTCAGCTGGGTATCGAATTCTCTACGGAGAAAACAGAGCTGGTCGTCTATTCAAGAAAGCATGATCCCGCGCAGCTTCAGCTTCATATGATGGGAAGAATCTTGGTGGGGTGCTCATCCGGAAGATCTAATAAAATTGTATCAGACAACGATACTTTCAGTGATGGAATATGGATGCATTTACTTTCGTTCCTCTGCAAACTCTCATATTATCAAACTGGAGCGAATTCAGTATCGTTGTTTGTGAATTGCTTTAGGCTGCATGCACTCGGCACATGCAATGAGTCTTGAAGTTCTGGCGGGAGTTCTTCCATTGAAGGATCGTTTTTGGGAGCTTTTGTCGCGACTGCTAATAAGATGTGAGGTACTGAATCCCCTAGTTATTAATAACTTCGAAAGGCTAGTTGAACTTCAATCTCAAACAAGATTCATGACAGTATATTTTAACCATATGTCACAGGAAATCAACCCTTCAAGATATATTCCTATCCGTGTCAGCCTTCTAAATGTCCCTGACTCAACTCTATTTTTCGACACATCCATGCAGCGCGAAGTGCGTGCAATCCCGGAACACCTACGCTCGATTGAAATCCTAAAAATATTTACAAGTAAGTTCGGGCATATTGACTCTGAGAAAATATTTAACACGGACGGATCACGAATTGAAGAGGCTACTGGGTTTGGTATATTCAACAATAATGTTTCGGCTTGATTTACGCATTTACCTACATCTGTTTATATAGCAGAATTAGCAGCAGTTCATTATAGTTTGAGTGTAATCGTCACATTATCTTCAAACAATTGATTTCTCTTCACAGGTAGTCTGAGTGGAATTGAAGCCATTCGTTCAAACTCTGCTGGCAAAAATGAACCGTTTTTCTTGTGCAAAATAAAACAGTGCCTGAACGACATACGACATGAACAATAATTATCAAATCACAATAGTTTGGGTCCCGGATCATTGCTCCATTCCAGGCAATGAAAGAGCCGATATTTTAGCCAAACGTGGTGCTATTGAGGGTGAAATTTATGAGAGACCGATTTCTTTCAACGAATTCTATAGCTCGTCTCGCCAAAGAACACTTGCCAGCTGACAAGCTTCTTGGGATAAAGATGATCTGGGTCGGTGGATGCACTCAATTATTCCTAAATATCGACAAAGGCATGGTTCAGGGAACTGGATGTAAATAGGGACTTCTTTCGTGTGATGTCCAGACTCATGTCCAATCACTACACGTTAGATGCACATCTCCTTCGAATTGGACTTTCTGAAACTAATCATTGTGATTGTGGCGAAGGTTATCGCGATATTGATCATGTCGTTTGGACATGCGTGGAATAAATTCTTTGCGTACTCAAGGTAGACTATCCAATGTCCCAGTTCGCGACATTCTTGCTTGTCGTGACCTTACATACATGAAACTTTTTATACATACATTAAATCCATTGGAGTTCCAATTTAAATTTTATTTTATGTTAGACTGTTTTCTCATCCATGAGTTCAACCAATAGCCAACTATATGATATTGAATAAAAGTGATGAACTGATACAAACAAATCTGAAATAGTTCTAAGATCATGTACAAAATAAATGTATTGTATTTAATGTAATTTAAAATAGCAACTCGCCTGATAAAAACAGTGTTTAGATTAACTAATGAATATCAACATACTAATATGATATTCGAAATGTATTAGGTTTAAAGTACTATGTATTGTGGATGCCACGGCGAAGAAAAACTTATGTAAATGAAATAAACGTATTCATGAGTAAAAAAACAGATTGAACAATTTCTCTATCGTTGAAAAATAAATTATTAAAGCATTTTGTTTATAAATTGACTGTCTTTAACAACATGCTATAGTTATTAAGCTTGGAATGAAGATTATTTTTAAGTGACAAACCATGTTCCAAAACTCACTGTAAAGACACAAAAAAGTCTAGCTTTTTAATTTGAAGAAATAGGTTTTTAGAATCTTCTACAATATTGTAGAAAAAATCGAATCCAATAACTCTTTATGTCTTATAGTTTAGAAGATATAGACGATACTGTTTATTTAAAAGATATTTTTATTCAGGCCTATTTGCGCACAAACTTTACGTGCCCGATTGAGCCGATTTTTTAAATAATTTGTTTTGAGTTGCTATATTGCTATCTATATTGTATACAACATTTTCAATCCGGTAGAAGATGCTACAAGAACTCGAGTCTCTCAATGCATGAACCGTGAGAGAATTTTTCTACATTTCTTCGCTCCACTTCATACTCTGAGTATTTCACGGACCTTAAAAAAATTACAGTCTGATAATGATCATTGCTGTGTGGAATTTCCCAAGAGAGAGTCGCAAGTTGACAATTATCGCAGAAAATCGAGTCGATGATTCAACTTGATGATTCTCATACTAGGTTGCAATAATTCAAAAACTTGTGTGGAGCATTCACAGACATTTTCATAGACACAACTTATACAAAGGTTATCTGCACATAGTTAGAATAATCGGCAATAGTAGAATGATTCTATCGCAATTATCAACTGCCTGTATAGAATCGGATCGCGAAACGAGAATAAGCGACCGTTTGTTGCTTCAGAGAGGATCCCCACAGCAGCGTGCTAACCTTTGATTCTCAGAAATGTCATCGAGAGAAATTCGCTCTCGCACTGGTGACGATTCTATATTAAATGAGCCATGCCGGGTTTTTGTTGTTGCGATGATATCCGTCTCTCTTTGATGGCGCTGATTCAATCGTGTGAAGAGTTGCTGGTGAGCGTTCTTTGATACGATAAAAGCCATCCTTGCCACGTGTTCGTTTTACTCGGAGTCAGAGTTATATGAAGATATGAAGATATGAACTTTAGATCTGGATTCTGAAACAAAATTTCAGATCTGAACTCCGAACCAGTATTTTGGAACTGACTTTTGAAACAAAATTTAATTCCTTGCATTCTCTTCCGGAGCTTACTTCCTGAATTCAATTTCAGAAATTATTTCCAGAATTCAGAACCTGTATACTGAAATTGAATTCTTATGCATAATTTCCTATTAGAAACGTCTGAGTATTCAGTCAAGATGGTGTAATCTACTCAATACGTTGTTTCGATGTGATAACGTGTGGTTTATCTACAATACTTCTTGAAAACAGAAAATTATTGCATTTTATGTTCAGCACAATATATATATTTTTTTTTTTTTTTTTTTTTTTTTTTTTTTTTTTTTTTTTTTTTTTTTTTTCATTCAGTAAAAACCATTCAAGCGAAGAGGTTGTGTTTCGATTGTACTGGCTCGTGAGTTAACGGCTGCTACCGAGACAATTCTAAGCTTCAGGTAGTTAAACTGCCCATAGCAAACGCAATATTCGGGGCGTTTCCCGACTGGAAAGCTAGCAACGAAGGCCATCCCGTTCATACGCACAGAGGTGTAGAGACACAGAGGTGCGAGAGCATAGAAGTGACGAGTCACAGAGGTGCCATCGCATAAAGGTGCGAAGACGAAGGGGTGCAAAGGCACAGAGGTGCTAAAGCAACCCAGTGCTGATCTACCAGGTACCAGAATTTGTACGCTGCGTAGGATCAAAAGAGACGGCATATATCGCGAGGTGCTACACTGCAAGCATCGCATTTGATCGCCACCAAGAGCAAAAGCACTGTACCTGGGGTCAGGTACAGCAAGTGCAGTGGTGTTCACAACGACGGCAGAGCAACTGAGATAGCAGTAAACGACAGAAGACTGCCAATTGGAAACAGCAAAAGACTGCCAATTGGAAATCGTTGGAAGAGCTTCACGTCGTTCTTCACGATAAAGGAACAGAGACATCAGCTACAAGGTAGATTTAATTTAATTTATTTTTATTTCTTATATCTGAAATTTTACTAAACATAAGTTTTTATTTTGGTATTATTAATTTACAAAAAAAATTTAATGTAATGGATGATCTCATGGAAGATCATCCGAATCCGATTCCGGATACTAGTAAAAGTTTAAATACTCCGAGGGCTAAACATTATCCACAGGGTACCACTGGGCCATGGATAGTCTATCTTCGAAAAAAAGAAAAGATTTTAAACTTGATGCAAATTACAAAGGATTTGACATCACATTTCTCTGAAGTTAAAGAAATCTGTAAGGTTAATAGAGATAAAATTCGAGTTGTAGTTAACGACTTGAAACAGGCAAACGATATTGTAACCTGTAAATTATTTGCTATTGAATATCGAGTTTACATTCCATCGAAGGAGGTAGAAATTGACGGTGTTGTGACTGAAGCAAGTCTGACAGCAGATGATTTACTTAAAAATGGAGTTGGCCGTTTTAAAAACTCCATGCTTGAGGGAGTTAAGATACTCGAGTGCAAACAATTGTACTCAGCATCTATTGTCGATGGAAAAAAGTCTTATCGTCCCTCAGATTCGTTTCGCGTAACATTTGCCGGATCTGCATTGCCTAGCCATGTCTATATCGATAAAATTCGTCTTCCTGTTCGGCTTTTCGTACCGCATGTTATGAATTGCACGAACTGTAAAAAATTCGGACATACAGCTACTTACTGTAGTAATAAGTCCAAATGTATCAAATGTCAAGGGCCTCATAAGGATAATCTTTGCGATAAAGATGTTGAAAAATGTGTTTATTGTGGGGAAAGCCCTCATGATGATCTTTCAGTGTGCGCTGCATTTAAGCTGCGTAAAGACAAAATGAAGCTTTCTTTAAAAGCACGGTCTAAGCGCACATATGCAGAAATGCTCAAAACGGTCATACATGTCTCCCCTTTGGAAACCGAAAACGGTTTTTCAAATCTTGCGGAGCCAGAGGAATCTGACTCTGACGGAAATAGTGAAGATACCTCGTTTGTCACTCCTCAAGGGTCTGTTAAGAGGAGATTAACAAACCACAAAATACCAAAAAAGACACCTAAAATTATACCTTCAAAAAAAGATCCCCGTGTTAAAGCTAAAAAGCCAAATTTAAAACCAAAAACTGTGCCTCCTGGTTTGTCAAATTCACAAACCAATCCAGGAACTAGCTCAAGAAAAGACAATAATCCAGTGGGCTCCATTTCACATTCACCAACAGGATTACTGAAATTTTCGGAAATTGTAGAATGGATTTTCGCTGCATTCAATATTTCTGAACCTCTAAAGACCATCATAACAGCATTCCTTCCAATAGCTAGAACTTTTTTGAAACAGTTATCAGCTCAATGGCCAGCTCTTACAGGTTTTGTATCATTTGATGGATAATTTATCATCCGCCGCAAATGATTCAATCACTGTCCTGCAGTGGAATTGTCGAAGCATCATGCCAAAACTTGATTCATTTAAAGTTTTGTTGCATAGTCAAAAATGTGATGTATTTGCTTTGTGCGAAACATGGCTTACATCAAACATAGCCTTAAATTTTAATGACTTTAACATTATACGTCTCGACAGAGACTCCCCGTATGGTGGAGTGCTTTTAGGAATTAAGAAATGTTATTCCTTTTATAGATTAAACATTCCTTCGACTTCTAGTATAGAAGTTGTTGCTTGTCAAATAAACATTAAAGGAAAGGACATTTGCATTGCTTCGGTATATATTCCTCCAAGAGCTCAAGTTGGACAACGACAGCTTAATGAAATTGTCGAAGCCCTTCCTGCTCCACGTTTGATTTTAGGAGATTTCAATTCGCACGGAATGATGTGGGGTTCCGTTTACAATGATAGCAGATCATCTCTAATATATAATATTTGCGACAATTTTAGCATGACGGTACTAAATATGGGTAGCATGACACGGATCCCAAGACCTCCTGCACGTCCAAGTGCATTAGATTTATCTCTTTGTTCGACTTCAATTCGACTAGATTGCACCTGGAAAGTATTTCCTGATTTACATGGTAGCGATCATTTACCAATCATCATCTCAATTAGCAGTAACAAAGGCATTGCTAATTCAGTTAATATTCCATATGATTTGACAAAAAATATTGACTGGATTAAATACCAAAGTAATATTTCAAGTGTCTTAACTTCAATGGAAGAGCTTCCCCCACTTGAAGAATATGACTTCCTCGTTTGTTCGATTCTGGAGGCCGCAGAACAAGCCCAAACCAAACGATTTCTTGGTCCATCGTCTAACAGAAGACCTCCAAATCCTTGGTGGGACAAAGAGTGCTCAGATGCTAAACACGCGAAACAAAATGCTTTCAAGACGTTTTTAAAACGAGGAGGAGGAACTCCTCAGAATTTTGAAAAATTCTTGGTTTTAGAAACCAAGTACAAGAACATACTTCGGGTTAAGAAATGCAGCTATTGGAGACATTTTGTGGAAGGTTTGTCAAGAGAAACCTCAATGAGCACTCTTTGGAATACGGCCAGACGAATGAGGAATCGTAACGTAGGAAATGAGAGTGAGGAGTACTCGAATCGATGGATATTTGATTTTGCGAGGAAAGTTTGTCCAGATTCCGTTCCTACGCATAGCATTGTTAGGGAGTCTTCTTCAAATGATGATTCCATTGATAGCCCCTTTTCAATGATGGAATTTTCCATAGCACTCATGTCTTGTAACAATAACGCTCCTGGATTGGACAGAATTAAATTCAACTTGGTGAAGAATCTGCCCGACCTCGCAAAAAGACGTTTGTTGGAATTGTTCAACAAGTTTCTTGAGCAAAATATTGTTCCACCTGACTGGAGACAAGTGAAAGTTATCGCCATTCAAAAGCCGGGGAAACCAGCTTCCAATCACAACTCATATAGACCCATTGCGATGTTGTCCTGCATCAGAAAATTGTTCGAAAAAATTATTCTACGACGTCTCGACACTTGGGTCGAGACGAACGGTTTGTTGTCAGATACTCAGTTTGGCTTCCGTAGAAATAAAGGGACGAATGATTGCCTTGCATTACTTTCGTCTGACATCCAAATTGCCTTCGCTCAAAAGCAACAAATGGCATCTGTATTTTTAGACATTAAAGGAGCATTTGATTCAGTTTCCATTGATGTTCTTTCAGACAAGCTCCACCAACATGGACTCCCAGCGGTTATAAATAATTATTTGCACAACCTTTTGTCAGAGAAACGCATGCATTTTTCACATGGCGATTTGGCAACAATCAGAATTAGCTACATGGGTCTCCCGCAAGGCTCATGCCTCAGTCCGCTCCTCTATAATTTTTACGTGAATGACATTGACAGCTGTCTAGTAACCCCATGTACACTAAGACAATTGGCAGATGATGGCGTGGTTTCAGTTACTGGATCCAAAGCTATTGATCTGCAAAAACCATTGCAAGATACCTTAGATAAATTGTCCGTTTGGGCTGTTCATCTTGGTATCGAATTCTCTGCGGAGAAAACAGAGCTGGTCGTCTTTTCAAAAAAGCATGATCCCGCGCAACTTCAGCTTCATATGATGGGAAGAATAATCGAACAGGTTTTGACTTTCAAATACCTCGGGGTGTGGTTTGATTCCAAATGCACGTGGGGAGGACACATTAGGTATCTGATAACGAAATGCCAACAAAGAGTAAATTTTCTTCGAACAATAACAGTGTCTTGGTGGGGTGCTCATCCGCAAGATCTAATAAAATTGTATCAGACAACGATACTTTCAGTGATGGAATATGGATGCGTTTGTTTTCGTTCCGCTGCAAATTCTCATATTATCAAACTTGAGCGAATTCAGTACCGTTGTTTGCGAATTGCTTTAGGCTGCATGCATTCGACACATACAATGAGTCTTGAAGTTCTGGCGGGAGTTCTTCCATTAAAAGATCGATTTTGGGAGCTTTCATCACGCCTGCTAATAAGATGTGATGTGCTGAATCCCATGGTAATTAATAATTTCGAACGACTAGTCGAGCTTCGATCTCAAACAAAATTCATGACAGTATATTTTAACCATATGTCACAGGAAATCAACCCTTCAAGATATATTCCTATCCGTGTCAGCCTCCTAAATGTACCTGACTCAACTTTATTTTTCGACACATCCATGCAGCGCGAAGTGCGTGGAATCCCGGACCACCTACGCTCTATGGAAATCCCAAAAATATTTTCAAGTAAGTTCAGGCATATTAACTCTGAGAAAATGTTTTACACGGACGGATCGCGAATGGAAGAAGCGACAGGGTTTGGTATGTTCAACAATAATGTTTCGGCCTCATTCAAGCTTCAAGAACCTGCATCTGTTTATATAGCAGAGTTAGCAGCAGTTCATTATAGCTTGAATGTAATCGTCACATTATCTCCAAACCATTATTTCCTCTTCACAGATAGTCTGAGTGCAATTGAAGCCATTCGCTCAAACGCTGCTGGCAAAAATGAACCGTTTTTCTTGGGTAAAATAAAACAGTGTCTGAACGACATATTGAATAATAATTATCTAATCACAATAGTTTGGGTTCCGGCTCATTGCTCCATTCCAGGCAATGAAAGAGCCGATATTTTAGCCAAACGTGGTGCTATTGAGGGTGAAATTTATGAGAGACCGATTGCTTTCAACGAATTCTATAGCGCGTCTCGCCAAAGAACACTTGCCAGCTGGCAAGCTTCTTGGGATAAAGATGATCTGGGTCGGTGGATGCACTCAATTTTTCCTAAAATATCGACAAAGGCATGGTTCAGGGGACTGGATGTGAGTAGAGATTTCATTCGTGTGATGTCCAGACTCATGTCCAATCACTACACGTTAGATGCACATCTCCTTCGAATTGGACTTTCCGAGACTAATCATTGTGCTTGCGGCGAAGGTTACCGCGATATTGACCATGTTGTTTGGACATGCGTGGAGTTTCGTGATGTCAGATCTCAACTAATAAATTCCTTGCGTACCCAAGGTAGACTATCCAATGTCCCAGTTCGCGACATTCTTGCTTGTCGTGACCTTCCATACATGAAACTTCTTTATCATTTCATTAAATCCATTGGAGTTCCAATTTAAATTTTATTTTATGTTAAACTGTTTTCTCTTCCATGAGTTCAACCAATAGCCAACTATAGGATATTGAATATAAGTGGTGAACTGATACAAACAATCCTGAAATAGTTATAAGATCATGTACAAAATAAATGTATTTTATTTAATGTAATTTAAAATAGCAACTCGCTTGATAAAAACAGTGTTTAGATTAACTAATGAGTACCAACATACTAATATGATATTCGAAATGTATTAGGTTTAAACTACTATGTATTGTGGATGCCACGGCGAAGAAAAACTTATGTATATTGCCTATGAAATAAACGTATTTATGAAAAAAAAAAAAAACAATATATTTTTTCTCACATCGAGATCGTCACAATTCTTTTTTTTTTTTTGCTGTGAACATGCGAATTGAGTGTACAATCCGTTAATCCGATTGTTTTGAAAATATTAAGAGTTAACATTTGGAACAAATCCGCTGTTTGGTTGATGAAGTACCGAATTATATGCGGCAAAATTATAACACTTTGGACGAACGTCTTGAATCTCATTAGCGTATAAATTGGTTTCATTTCGATTACTATAACCAATCAAACTGTCAATTCGGAATGTGCCGCAATAATTATCGACTAACCTTTTATTTATTAAGAAACTGAAGGGTGAATTGTTCTTCTTTCAATTTTACATATCGACGTAAGACGATAAATCACTGTAGCACCTCCCCAAATATGAGTCATTTTTTGCTTCTTCTTTTTCTCCCTGGACCGACTCGAATCACCTCATGAATCGTCACCTCCTCCAGGTTGTCATTGTCGAACATCACCAAATATGATGCCGGTCTGCATCGGCATTATTTTTCTGTTCCTAAACAAACATCGACATCCTCCGCGGGCACCGGACGAAGCTGGCAGTAGCACACCATCGTATAGAGAAATTGATTTTCTGAAGTGTGGTGTGTCGATTCCGAGCTCATTTCAAGTAAGAAAAATTAGCGGTACGAGGCAGGCAGCAAGGATGAGTCATAGCTCACAACACCTATACCTGCATGCATAAAATAGAGACCTGTGCAAGTTTCGCTTCTTCTTTTTCATCTGCTGCTACCTTACAGGAAAGGGGTCCAGACTGAAGCGTTCGCCACGAAAAGAGAAAAAACCATTTCCAAGTCGGTACGAGCTACTCAGGATCCAAAGGGACAGAGCACCGAAACGAACGTTGGCAACGAATAAAGAACTTAAAACTGTAGAAAATCTCGGGCGAAACGCTCAAATGATTAATAGAAGAATTATTTAAATTGAAATATAATAGCAGGAGTCTAAACAAGCGTAAGCAAGTTGTTCTCAATCATCGTCATTTTCAGCGTCAGGTTCGACGATATCAAGCGTCGATATGCTGGTGCTCCTTCCTCCTTCCAACCGGACCCCCTGCCCATCACTAGACTAGAGCTCTTGCAACCCAGCGACAAGAACGAACGCTGATGACTCGCTGATATGCATAATCACTCTCCTAGGAGTAACGACACACACACGCACACATAAGATGACGAAGAAAGGAACAACCCGCAAAAAAACATCTGTTGATCCAGCAGCAGTGTGTTGCAACGGGAATCCATTTACTGGAGTATGCAAAAAAACGAGAAATAGTGAAACGAAAAGGTTCGGAACCCCTACTAATGGCTTCGGGACCGGGATGCAAGGTTGAAGCAAATATTGCATGTTAACGAGGCGGTTTCTTCCTTGCATGCTAGCGATACTGCACTAGAATAACCGTTTTAATTTCAAGCGAATTATGGTGCAGTTTTATATGGATTCACTGAAGCGCACAGAAAGTGCATTCGGCAGCAAATGCATTCGTCATCATCGGTTCATTTCTTGCCGGTTGGTTCCGTTGCGGTGCTAATCTGTGGTGGAATTTTGCGCATAATCGAACGGGTGCACCCGGAGAAATCGCATTTGATTAGGTTTATCGCTTAACTGTGATTTGGTTTTGCAAATAGCTCAATGAGCAAAATTGTGTTTGCTTTAATTAGACAATCTGTCCACTGATTGTGTGTCAGTCATATTGGATTGTTTTTCTGGGGGATTGATGAGTTTCAATCGACAAGCAATTAAATTGGACGCAAAAACGACGCATCTCTGATCTAGGCACGGATGCAATTTATTTTTAATAAAGATGGTGTACTCGATAAGAAACCATTTATTTTACCCTTCCATCCTAGTGTAATATCCAGCTTAAGTTTTTCAATCAGCATTCGCAGCTGCGTCAGCCAAAGTTGGCCGAAGTTTGTGAGGAAACGGTCAAGTGCAATATTTACAGAGTCATGCATTGAAGCAAAAAAAGAATGAATATCAGATGCAAGTAATCTATCTTGTGGATCCGAAGTTGCTATGCTGCTAGTTGCATGTCGGGGATGGTCTGTGATTTCTTTTACACAAAATAATCCTTCATGTCAAGGTTGAAGAACTGTTTTTTAAAAACATTTTCCCAACTTGCATTGATAGTGGGATGGGATTAAATTTACTTTAAGTTTGTGACTGCTCTATGTAAGGATGCTTTCGATCGTATTCTTTTTTGTAGTCAGTGCATTGAAACGAACATATTTCGACTTAACCATTTCAAAGGGGCCTAAAAGCAATTCTCTTTATTGACTTTCTCTTTCGATTATTTCTGCGTTGTTATAAAAATTTTCGTTACATACCTGGTACTGTTAGGAAAATGGAAATATTGGCTTTCTTTTAACCCGAATATTTTGTAAGTATACGTGAAAAAAACCGAGTGATCAACGCAAGAGAAAATTAACCAAAGAAAGACTCTCTTTAGTTTATGATTTGTCCCAATACCACACGTTTTGAAGCTATTGGTTTAAGTTTTCTTCAAAGGAAAAGAAATTGGTCAAAATAAGAATTCTTATCTCATTCATTCGCGCGATGAAACATAAAAAAAAAATTCCATGAAGTTGTCGAGAACTTTTGACTATCTAGAAAAAAACTTTCTTTGTTTTTTGTCGTGAATACGACTTACTTTACTATGGGGTGCCTTTTCAAAATTTACCCTCTGAGAGAGTGATAAGTTTTTGATCGTGAATATCTCTTGTTGTATCTAACGAATCAACATAGTTTTTGCTACATGCCATCGGAAATATGATCACAATTTTATGATAAAATTTTCAGTTGTGTGACATAATTTCAAACAATTCAAAATTAATTTTCTGAAATGTTTGGTATAAACGAGTATCAAAGAGGATAATTCATAAGGCGCGTTTGCCTTTCTCGTATTTTGAAAGCTCATAGCTCAGTGATCTGTAGAAGGATTTATATAATGTAACTACCAATGCAATCGAAATTTCTCAACTTAAACGCGTATAGAAGGAGCATTGAAGTATTTCAATAGTACACTATTGAAAAACCTGTCTCATTTGATCCATGTCAACACCAGCCAATCAGAACGCGTTCTAAGGAAGAGAACAGAATATCTGCTGCTGTACAACATATCGTTCGAGAAAAATGTTCCGAAAAGTGGTGAATATCGCAGTGAGTTCCTCAATTTGGTCCTTCTGAATGCTAGAAACGAATCCCTACAGCACACAGTGGTTCGAATCAATAAAAACGTGGACATAAATCAGTAGCTGCCAAACCGTTCTTTTAATGCATATAGTTGCTTTGAAGAAATTATTTACAAATAGATACCGCGTAATTTGATCCTATCAATAATTGTTCATGGCCTACTTTGACAAAAAATGTAACCATAACTTTTTTTTCTGAAGAGATAGAAATTTTTTTTCTTCTACAAAGTTTTAGAACTATTAAAAATAATTTACTTTGTCAAATATACCAAAAGTCTAGGTCGCACCGTTTCGGATATACAAAGCGTTTTTATGGCAACCCCCTTAAAATCAGTTTTTTATTTATAACTTGTTTCGAGTTAGTTTTTTATGCATACTTTCTTTGGAATAATTGAAGAAAATAAAAAATCCCATATTTTTGTTGAAGGTAGTGCATAGGTTTCTTGTTTCCTGGCAAAGTTATACAACATTTTACCTTTTTTCACCTATCATAAAACCTTACACAGAAGCGAAATATGCAACTTTATGCAGCTGATTTTTACAAAATTTGTAGGAAAAGATGTGCCCAATATCATAAAAAAAAAAATCTAAATGGAACTCGGTGGAACTTTTTTTTTAGGTCTTTTCAAAGTTTGTTTTAATTACTGAATTATGGCAACCCCCTTAAAACTAGTTTTCTAGTCATAACTTGTTTCGTGTTATTTTTTTATGCATACTTCGTTTGGAATAATTGTAGAAAATATAAAATTTCATAATTTTGTAGAAACTAATGCATAAGTTTATTCTTTTCTGGAAAATTTATGCATAATTTAACTTCTTACCTAAAAAACCTTGTGCCGAAGCGAAATATGCAACTTAATGCAGCAAACTTTTATAATACTTATAGGAGAACATGTACCTTATCCAATTTATTTTTCAATGAGAATATCTTGAGTACTCTTCGTGTGACTCATTTTCGCTATGGCCATGCTGAAACCATGAATGGTTAATAAACAGAGGGCGTCACGCGTCTGCTATTTCTGTAACTCACTTTTGCAGTCGCCCGATCAACATCTCGTCTTAAAAATCGTGTTGATTTGCGATAACTCAATTTATTTACACGTTTAAACATGAAATCTCTTCGTAAAGGTTTGTACTTTAACAATACTTTATCATATTTTGTCTAGAAAACATTTTTCCATTTTTGAAATATGTGTTGAAGTTTTGATAATTTTTCGGATTTTCAATAATTAAAACTAAATTTGAAAAGGCCTAAAATTGCATCTAGTTCCACTTAGATTTATTCTAATATTGTCAATTGTAAAAAGTAACAAAAAATTCAATTGTAAAAAGTAACAAAGTAATAATCCATGGGGTATTTCGCACAAAGCCTTTTTTCAACAGCCTGTAAAATATAACAAAGATACAAAAGTTCGTCCAAGGCATGAATGTACGGTTTTTTCTTAGGTTTCAAATAAGCCATTCCATAAAACAACCTTTATAGTTTATTTAATGAAAAAGGTAAAAATTAATAAACAAATAAAAAAAATCCAAACATGGGCACGAGGAAAAACAGCCGTGAAAAAACGATGACAAATTTTTTTTCGACTCCTAGAAGCGTCTGACCCACTGATTTCGAATATTTATTACAAACCTATCAAAACTGGAAATAAATTGTCACTGAAAGCAATTGATATGCTTGAACTTACAACAGAACAAGAAATTAGCGATACGGAAAACTCAGACGATAGCGTGACTGAAACTGATTGATCGAATGCAATGCGACTAAGTGACATATTGTAATGATTTATTAGGTAACATTAACTACTTAGTTGATTGATTAGGTTGTGAAAAGTATTGGGAAAAGTTACTCATTTAAATGCTAACTTTGTAGTAGATTCTTAGGTAATAGAGATAAATTCTATGTAGGTAAATCCAAAAAAACTGTTTTTAAAATAAAGCGAATATCTCAAAAAATATTTTTTTTTACATTATTCATATCTTCAGCAAAAATACTTGAAATGTTTTTTTCTTTGAAATGAGATAGAAAAAAAAATTTTTTTCGTCAAAAACAAAATTATTTTTTTTCGAAATCGGTACTACCCCCTTATCAAAAATTAAGGTGCTACTTCTAAAAGAAGCATTATATAATTTTGTAAAACTTCTTCGAAGACACGTTAGCTCTTAAAAATCAGTGAAAGGTACAGACTTGTGACCGCTTTTTCCAGTTTTGCACCACTGTGCGCCCTCTGTTTCTTAACCATTTATGGTTTCAGCATGGCCATAGTGTAAATGAGTCACACGAATATTACTCTAGAAATTCTCATTGGAAAATAAATTTGATAAGGTACATGTTCTCCTATAAGTATTATAAAAGTTTGCTGCATTAAGTTGCATATTTCGCTTCGGCACAAGGTTTTCTAGGTAAGAAGTAAAATTTCCAGAAAAGAATAAACTTATGCATTAGCTTCTACAAAATAATGAAATTTTATATTGTCGACAATTATTCCAAACGAAGTATGCATAAAAAAATAACACGAAACAAATTATGACTAGAAAACTAGTTTTAAGGGGGTTGCCATAATTCAGTAATTAAAACAAACTTTGAAAAGACCTAAAAAAAAAGTTCCACCGAGTTCCATTTAGATTTTTTTTTATGATATTGGGCACATCTTTTCCTACAAATTTTGTAAAAATCAGCTGCATAAAGTTGCATATTTCGATTCTGTGTAATGTTTTATGATAGGTGAAAAAAAGGTAAAATGTTGTATAACATTGCCAGGAAACAAGAAACCTATGCACTACTTTCAACAAAAATATGGGATTTTTTATTTTCTTCAATTATTCCAAAGAAAGTATGCATAAAAAACTAACTCGAAACAAGTTATAAATAAAAAACTGATTTTAAGGGGGTTGCTATAAAAACGCTTTGTATATCCGAAACGGTGCGACCTAGACTTTTGGTATATTTGACAAAGTAAATTATTTTTAATAGTTCTAAAACTTTGTAGAAGAAAAAAAATTTCTATCTCTTCAGAAAAAAAAGTTATGGTTACATTTTTTGTCAAAGTAGGCCATGAACAATTATTGATAGGATCAAATTACGCGGTATATATTTGTAAATAATTTCTTCAAAGCAACTATATGCATTAAAAGAACGGTTTGGCAGCTACTGATTTATGTCCACGTTTTTATTGATTCGAACCACTGTGCAGCATATTGATAGTTTCTTTCAATAAATTATGCAAATCCGAAATGAAATAATCAACATTAAAATTCTGTATGCGGCTATTTTTATAGCCGTTAGGACCGCCCATTAGTGAAAGAGCTACAAACCAAATCACGTAAATAGAAACCTCTTAACAAAAATTGGATCAGTTTGGGTTCTATCGTCACTGCGAGCAGATGTTTTGTGTGTCGTTTGCAAAGCTTGTCGTTTCCGACAAGAGCGATTACGTCACAGCTGCCAGTTGTTTGCATTGGTGAAAAAACAACGAAAAGAAGACAACGGTGGGGAGCATCCCACAAAATCAACCGTTCTGATGGCTCTAAAAGTTTTCTAGAGAATTGTTAGGATTTCTTGCTCGCAAATCGAAGGTAAATATCCTCAGTTTAGTGAAAATCTAAAACTGTTGGATCAGATTTGTGCACTATTCGCTGTGTGAAATTCACAGTAATCGAGATCAAGTAAAGCCTTCTTTGTTTGTGCCAAAAATGTGAAAAAAGGGAATGCTTGCACAACTCATACAATTGATCAACTAATTGATATTCGGAAGTGTTAAGGAACATGTCAGTTGTTCTCGTATTCACGACATCCAGTTATGTCTCTGACATTACCCACCCGCCTTTTTTCGCTTCTGGACTCTCATGCTGCTCAGCGGCAATACACCAGTGTGTAAGTTTCATATCTACACTGCGGACGCATTCAGTGGTCACCACACAAAAAGGAAAGTGCATTTCTTTTCAGTGTCTATTAGGCAGACTTTGAGTGTGTGCTTGTGTTAAACGAAGCAGCTGCGAGAGTGCCACATTCTCTTCGCATGAATTCACCCAAGTGATCACTGGCGCGTGATGGAGATCGAACACTTCTGTGAACTGAGAACTAATTGAGAGCAGATCTGGCCTTGCTGTAAAAATCATGCAAGGAAAAACGAAAATTCAACGATCAGTTGTTTATGCTTTTCTCATATAGAAAGGCTATACAATCACTGTGAAAACCAACTTTTGAACAGAGACCCGGTGGGCCGAATGTCATATACCATTCGACTCAGCTCGACGAACTGAGCAAATGTCTGTGTGTGTTTATGTGTGTATGTATGCATGTTTCTTTGTGCCAAATAATGTCACTCGATTTTCTCAGAGGTGGCTGAGCTGATTTTCACAAACCCACATTCAAATGAAAGGTCTTCTGATCCCATAGATCGCCATTGAATTTTATCCCGATCCGACTTCCCGAATTACAGAATATAATGCACCACAAAAACGAATATCAATGTAACTCTCTTTTTTCAGAGGTGTGACCGATTTTCACAAACTTAGATTCAAACAAAAGGTATTCTAGTTCCATAGGTTGCTATTGAATTTTATCTTTATCCGACTTCCGGTTCCGGTATTACAAAGCAATATGTGCAAATCTATGAGAAAATCCGCTTTCAATTTCCTGGGAAAGGTCTTGAGATTCTCCGAAAAGTCTTCGACAAGTTGATCCAGATCCGGCTTCCGGTTCCGGTATTACAGTGAGATTAGTAAAAATTTCGATGTCATAAGAATTTTTTCACAAGTGATGGCGAAACGAGGTGTACCTTTTATAAATTCATCTAGTTGGCAGACCTTGTGGGTTGGTGGATATACAGGGTGATTTTTTAAGAGCTTGAGAACTTTTTTAAACAATAAAACGCATAAAATTTGCAAAATCTCATCGGTTCTTTATTTTAAACGTTAGATTGGTACATGACATTTACTTTTTGAAGATAATTTCATTTAAATGTTGACCGCGGCTGCGTCTTAGGTGGTCCATTCGGAAAGTCCAATTTTGGGCAACTTTTTCGAGCATTTCGGCCGCAATAGCCCGAATTTCTTCGGAAATGTTGTCTTCCAAAGCTGGAATAGTTACTGGCTTATTTCTGTAGACTTTAGACTTGACGTAGCCCCACAAAAAATAGTCTAAAGGCGTCAAATCGCATGATCTTGGTGGCCAACTTACCGGTCCATTTCTTGAGATGAATTGTTCTCCGAAGTTTTCCCTCAAAATGGCCATAGAATCGCGAGCTGTGTGGCATGTAGCGCCATCTTGTTGAAACCACATGTCAACCAAGTTCAGTTCTTCCATTTTTGGCAACAAAAAGTTTGTTAGCATCGAACGATAGCGATCGCCATTCACTGTAACGTTGCGTCCAACAGCATCTTTGAAAAAATACGGTCCAATGATTCCACCAGCGTACAAACCACACCAAACAGTGCATTTTTCGGGATGCATGGGCAGTTCTTGAACGGCTTCTGGTTGCTCTTTACTCCAAATGCGGCAATTTTGCTTATTTACGTAGCCATTCAACCAGAAATGAGCCTCATCGCTGAACAAAATTTGTCGATAAAAAAGCGGATTTTCTGCCAACTTTTCTAGGGCCCATTCACTGATTTGCAAGCGTTGCTCGTTAGTAAGTCTATTCATGATGAAATGTCAGAGCATACTGAGCAAATAATAATGCATGAAAATCATAACCTCAAAAAATCTGAGCAAATACTAATGCATGAAAATCCTAACCTCAAAAAAATCACCTTTTATAAATCTTCTTTGGGACTATTAGTGCCCGGTTTCAGATTCCGAATGCACCGGTAATAGTGAAGAAAAGCTCCAAAAACGACAATCTCTTCGATTTCTCAGCAATGGTTAATTCGATTTTCACAAATCATGGCTCAAATCTAATTGTCTTAATAGATACAATTTCATCTAGATTCGACTTCTGCTTCCGAAATTATAGGGCAATGAGTATCAAAAATTTCAAACTGTCATACAAAATGATGCAAAATCGGAACGGAAGAAAAGGAAAACGCACCCGCCTAGCACACAGCCTGCTTTGTTCAATTTTGTATAGCGGGTAAGATTGTCACATTTAAATCTTTATTAACTTGACATAAATGTTTTCAAATTGAAAAGGTGATGGTAGTTTATACCGAAGAAAGTTTTTCGATTTTATTCAAGTTTCAAGAAAAGAAACTTTACCGAATCCTCTAGTGATATTTTTGAAAATATAAGTAATACGAGAAAGGCATCATTACACCACTAGTTGAATCAAAAAAGGTTTTTTTGCTGATTTTGCGTGCCCCATGCTTTTTCTACGCAAACCAAACACCAGAGTGTTCACCTCTATGATAATATCTGCGTCCACCTACGAGAATTTGAGAGCTCTGCTCTAGCATTTTGGTGCGATATAGTGCTAGAGGTAAAAGAAAATAAACACGCGCACTCATGATGCATGCACACTTTATACAACAGTGATGTATATATGTAAAAGAGAAGAGCTCTGGTTGATGTTTTCAGCGCGAGGGGAGAAATTTCGCTTACTCTTCACCACACAGAGAAGATGGACATCTCTGCTCAGTAGTACTATTTTGCCTTTCTCATAAAGAAATTACTGTTAAACTCAGTTCGTCAAGATCGCAAAATGTATGTGTGTGTATGTCCGAGTGTATGTAACAAAAATATGATATCAATCGCCTCGAATGGAAAGATTTTCACACTCATGTTTAAAAAAAAGTTTGGTGAACGGCGCACAAAGTAAATCTACCACATGCTTGTGTGCCCTTTCCTACAGCGCTAACGTTCCTCACCGAGTCGTGGCACCCATGAAGTTGGACGTTGTATGGATTAATGACGACACTTTTTCTGATTGAAAATTGATTTTATGAAATCAAATTGATGTATATGAGGAAACCTAATAAACTCATTGCTTGATTCTATGTGGAGACACTGGGTCGTACGAATGAAATGTAGTAAAGTCTGGTGTTTGTAGTACCATCTCAAAAACATAGTTCACAGGTTAAAATACAGTGTTGGTATGAAAAAAACAAATTCGAACATGTAGTAAGTGCTACTTTCGAATTTGAAAATATGCTACATGCCGATCTATACAGAGCCGGAAAAGTTGGCATTAGCTTGCGCAAGGCAAGAAACCACTTACTGCTGCAAAAATGTCCCCTTTCTAATTTTTAATACTTCACCTTATCAAGAGATTTACGAGTAGCACATACCGAAAACACGTAGTGAATACTAAAGTTTGTAGCATGTTCGAAAGTTGTTGTGTAATAAAGTCTTAACTTTTGACAGGAACGTGATCCACATGTAACATTTACAACCGAAATTCAAGTATGCTACGTTTTATTTATACGCCCCACTGAAAATGGTTAGGAACTAAATGATTTGATCGTAACTGCGGTTTATAACACTACCATTCATGATTCTTAGAACTATCAATTTGTATATGTATTCTCTCCGTTGCGCGTTCATACGTCGATGAATTTTCTGCACTTGTTCGAAGCGAAAGCCCCACTGCGAACGGAGCGAACAATGAACATAGTAGATCAAAAGTTCATAAAAGCGGTTCTAACGGCTACAAAAATATAGAATTTTAAGGTTGACTTCATTTCAGATTACCATTTTTCATTTTTCAGGCCGATTTAATGTATATTTTCTGTTACTTGCATGCAAACGACCAGCAGCTAAATGATGTAATCGCGGGATTCATTTCAGGCTTTCAGAAGGTGGTATTTTCTACAATATTGATATACAGTACGCTGACTTTATTTGCATTCATTTCGCACAGCAAAAAGTGCACAACCAATCAAATTATTCTAGATTTGCACTAAACTGGCGAGGTTTACATTTGATTTGCAAAGAAAGTAACCTTAATAGTTCTTTAGATACCATTTAGAGTCCTTAGAACGGCTGATTTTGTATAATGTTCCCCATCGTTGCCCACTTTTCGTTTTCTTTATCTCCAATGCAAACGATCAGCAGCTGAATGACGCAATGGCTCTTGTTTGCAGCGAAACTCATACTGCGAACATCCAACAGCACATATACTCACAGAAGAACTAGTTGTTTTCGTATTTGTAAATATATTTGTAAAGGCTTTAAAAGACGCGAGATTTTTACGCGCGTTTAGAACTTATTCCATACTGGTTATTCCCCACCTACATATATTTAATGGAGACTATCACATGTTAGATGAAAAATAAATAAATAAATATTCACATATTCAACTTTATAAAACAATATGTGGATTTGCCTTACATGTAAATTTAATAATTTTTTGCTGTGTAAAATTTCTCAGAAATGGCTGGACCGATTTTCACACACTGCGATTCGAATTGTCCCATAAGTTAATATAGAACTTCCGCATCCAGTTACGGGTTCGGGACTTAAAGCTTGCTTCATTTAGAATTGAAACAAACTTTTGTTCATATTGTGGTGCTCCTGGTGGACGGATTTGGAAGCTCTTGGCGCCCACGTGTCGGGAATTTTGTCAGCTTCACGTATGATTTTTGACATTCCGAAAATCGACTGTACTTTGTAAACAATCAACATGGAAGCCGAAAGAAGGAAAAAAAATTGTGCACAGTTATTTGGAAAATCCATTGTGGTCTGCATCTAGGCTAGCTAAACAGCTGAAATTGCCCAGAAATACCGTATGGCGCATTATCAAACGGTATAAGAAAACATTGACGACGATTCGGAAGCCTCAAGCCGATCGTCGGAGTCGAACTGACGACCGGAAATTGCGTGGTAAGATTTTGAAGACGATTAAGAGGAATCCTAATCTGTCGGACCGTGATTTGGCCAGAAAATTCGGTGCTGTCCATAGTACCGTGAGGAGAACTCGACTCCGGGAAGGAATCAAGTCGTATCGAGCTAGCAAACAGACAAATCGGACCATGAAACAGAATAGTGTGGTCAAAATTCGTGCTCGGAAACTATATGACCAGGTACTGACCAAGTTCGACGGGTGTCTTCTGATGGACGACGAAACCTAGGTCAAGGCTGACTTCGGGCAAATTCCAGGTCAAAAATTTTACTTGGCAACGGCTCGGAGGGATGTTCCAGCCAAATTTAAATTTTTTTTGCCGACAAATTTGCAAGAAAATTTATGATTTGGCAGGGCATTTGCAGCTGTGGCAAAAAAAAAGGAAAGTTTTCGTTACAAATAAGACAATGACATCGGAACTATACCAAAAAGAGTGTCTCCAAAAAAGGAATTTTGCCGTTCCTTCGATCCCACGACCATCCCGTAAAGTTTTGGCTAGATTTGACAAGCTATCATTACAGCAAAGTCGTTCAAGAATGGTATGCAGAGAAAGGGGTCCAGTTTGTTCCGAAAAACCTCAACTCACCCAACTGCCCCCAGTTCCGCCCTATTGAGAAATACTGGACAATCATGAAGAGGAGACTCAAGGCAAAGGGAAAGGTTGTCAAAGACATCAATCAGATGACGACCTGGTGGAATAAGACAGCTAAAACGATGGACGAAGAAGGTGTGCGCCGCGTAATGAGCCGTGTTACAGGAAAAATTCGAGAATTCCTTCGAAACCGTGACGAATAATTTTATCCGTATTTTTTCTTAAAAGTATGAAAAAACGCTACATTTGTATAAAAAAGATCTTGAATTCTATAATATAGAACTGAAATACATGCAATTGTCTTTGTTCCAATTCTATCTGAAGCAAGCTTTAACAAAATATCTTTTTCAAATGCATGAAAAAGCGCCCTTCAAATGAGGCTCATGTAAACATTCGAATTGGTTCAAGATAATAGAGGAAAGGTAAACCAGTCATGATAGCTGAAATATCAATTACAAAAATAAACCAAAATTAATTGTTTTCTTTTTCAGTTGTAATTCCAAATACTTTGTAACACATCTCAATACATTTCAAAAAGTCAAAAATTATCGGTTCAAACTAACTGGACCTCAAATGAGAGTCGCCATCATAAATTCTGAATTCTGACCGGAGAGATTTCTTGGTTTTCGAATTGATGTTCATCTCTATTCATTTGAATTTGCTCACTACCAACAGTGAAGACAATGCAGCAGGCAGAGATGTCTATCTCCTCTGTGTGACGAAGAGCAAGCAAAATTTCTCCCCTCGCACTGACAACTTCAACGAGAGCTCTTCTCTTTCACATTTATACACCACTGTTGTGTAAAGTGTGCACGCATCATGAGTGCGTTTGTTTATTTCCTTTTACCTCTTCCACTGAATCGCACCAAAGTGCTAGAGCATTAGCTAATAAATTCTCTGAGGTGGATGCAGATACTTTCACAGAGGTGTACACGCCGGTGAGCACTCTGCTGTATGGTTTTCGTAGATGAAGCGTGGACACGCAAAATCAGCAAAATAAAACAATTTATCGTAAAATTTTCGGTTTTCCTTGCAAATTTTTCATAGCAAGGCCAGATCTGCTCTCTATTAATTGAAGTTCACAGAAGTGTTCGCTCACCATCACGCGCCAGTGGTCACTTGGGTGTATTTAGACGAGAGCGCGTGAGAGCGATTCATGCGAAGAGAATGTGTTTCACTCGCGCCAGCTGCTTTAACCACAAGCACACACTCAAATGCTGTCTATTCGACACTGAGAAGAAGTGCGCTTTCCTCTTTATGCGGTGCTTCGTTTTTTGCATCCTCGGTGTGGCAAAAATCTGGCTCTAGCGTGTATCACTCTGGTGAAATGCCATCTCTGGCAGCAGGTAGATTACTTGACACTTGAAACTGAGCAAATTCGATTGAAAATATAATTTTACCGCATTGATCGAAGCACTCTTTCCTAAAACTTGACTACCCTTTCTTTTTATGATTCATTAGGACAGCAAAAAAATTAAAATAAAAACAAAATATAACACTGATTAGACAGCTCAAGCTAACTGCATGTACATATTTCATATTTTTTCACCACATATTATTAGAATTAAAAATAACCTGAGATTCACTCGCTGATCTGAGAATACAATTTCATAAACTGAAACTTCCATGTGTCTCAAAATTCGATTGTTCGCCGAGGATGATTTTCAATGAAACATTTGAGTCAATCAATATTTTTTATTCACACTTCGACAATGCGTAGCAGCTCTGAACAGTCCGGCCACTCTGCAGTTCAACATGAATCGCAGAGCAAACATGAAGTTCTCTCAACTTGTGCAGAGTGGTGTGGCAGTTCAACATGAACTGCTATTCACTGATGATTCCAAGACGAAACGTAAAGTTAAACATAAAATAAAAACAGTCCTAAAGACTGTCCCAAAAAGTATGGACGGACCAAAAATCGCTGCCATTTCGCAATGGTTCAGAATCTGTTAATTTTTATGGCTGCGTTCTGTTGTTTGCACTCTTCTCTAACCACTTGTGCAGTTGTTTATTCGTTTTCATTACTTTGTTTCGAAATGCGTGGACTTTCAGCAGAACAACGTCGAAAAATTGTGTACAAATGGTGCACAGAACGCGGACTGTCACTGAGAAAGATAGCAAAAATTGAAGGAGTAAGTGAAAAAGCCGTGCGAAATGTAATCAGGAAGTTCGGTGAGGATAACACCTTTGAGGATAAACCGAAAACGGGTCGAAAAAAAGGTCCTGCTAACCCTCATTTGGATAAACGTATACTGAAGTCGTTCGAGCAAAAGAAGAAGGTTTCAGTTCGGAATGTGGCCAAAAAGTGGGCACTTCGAAGTCAAATGTTCTTCATGCTCAAAAACGTTTGAATCTTCGAACCTATAAGAAGCAGAAATAACCAAAACGTATTCCGAAAGCAAAAGCATCGATCAGGCCGAGGGTTCGAAAGCTGTACAATACGATTCTTGCTGGAAATTTGAACTGCATAATCATGGACGATGAAACCTACGTGAAACTCAATTACAAATCCTTGCCGGGACCACAATATTATACGGTGCGTGCAGGGCAAGTGTTCAACCAGTCCAAGACATCAATTGAAGCCGAAAAATTTGGTAAGAAAGCTATGGTCTGGCAAGCAATTTGTAGCTTCGGAAAGAATTCAAAACCCTTCATCACCACTGCTTCAATGAACAGCGAAATATACATCAAGGAATGTTTACTAAAACGACTTCTACCCATGATTCGATGCCACAATGGTCCTGTTTCCTTCTGGCCAGATCATGCTTCTTGCCACTACTCGAAATCAACGGTAGAATGCTATACTACCAAAAATGTCACTTTCGTCCCAAAAGACATGAATCCACAACTTGGAGCAATTGAGGAATTTTGGGAATTAACGAAGGCACATCTTAGGAAACATGTCTCGGCAGCCGTAACCATTCAACAGTTCGAAAAGGATTGGAAAAAAGTGTCAAAACTTATCACCAAGAAATCTGTACGGAATTTAATAAAAAACGTTCGCAAGAAGGTGCGACAGCTAATATCGAATAAAATTTCAATATCTAACACTTGTGAATTATTTACAGCGAAATCAAAGTGCGTCCATACTTTCTGGAACAGTCTTTATGCGCTCAGTGCAAACCGGTTTCTTGTAACCACACCCCTAGATGACTACTTTCCGTTATTGACATGTTATAACTTGCATATTGATTTTTTTTAAACTTATATAACTTTATAGTAACACATGGATCAATAAGTCCCTAGACTAAAACTTTTGCTTGAAACGGATCAAAATTGTTAGTCGATCCGACCAGAAACAGCTGAGTTATCGAGGTTGGAGTAAAGTCGTTTTGTAGTTTGTTTAAAAAATGGAAAAAACCGAGTTTCGTGTTTTGATACAACATTGTTTTTTAATGGGTAAAAACACCGTACAAGCGAAACAATGGATTGAAAAATGTTATCCGGACTCTTGTCCATCAAAAGCAACGATTTGTCGGAGGTTCGACAAGTTTAAACGTGGTCATACCGACACAAATGACGCGAAATGCTCGGGTAGACCTGTGGAAGCCGATACACCGGAAAATGTGAGTGAAGTGACAAAAATTATAATGAAAGATCGTAAAGTGAAGCTCCGTGAGATTGCTGAGATGACACAGATATCATATCGAAGTGTATTTACTATCCTTCATGAGAAATTGAGCATGAAAAAGGTTTTTTCCAAGTGGGTGCCGCGAATGCTTTCGATGGAACAAAATGCACCCTGCCACAAGTCGATGAAAACAATGGCGAAATTGAACTAATTGGGCTTTGGTATGCTTCCCCAACCCCCATACTCGCCAGATTTAGCCCCCAGTGACTACTGGCTCTTTGCTGATCTTAAAAAAATGCTCCAGGGAAAAAGATTTGGCTCAAATGAGGAGGTCATCGCTGAAACTGAAGCTTATTTTGAAGCGAAAGATAAATGGTAATAAATGGTATTGAAAAATTGGAAAAACGTTGGAACCTTAAAAGGTGATTATGTTGATGAATAAAAAAAGTTTCGCAAAAAAAAATGTTGTTTCCATTGTTAGTCTCGGGACTTATTGATCCATATGTTATGTTCTTAGGACACTAACAAGAATAGTATTTTAATATCACAAAAAGAAAACAGGAAGCAATTTGATCTAAAATGTTAAATGCTTGGAATATTATCAAATCAACGCAAATCTTGAAATTTGAGTAGAACTTCATCCTAGCTTCAGAAGAAAATCTATAAGAGATTGTCGA
Source organism: Malaya genurostris (assembly GCF_030247185.1). NCBI lineage: Eukaryota > Metazoa > Arthropoda > Insecta > Diptera > Culicidae > Malaya > Malaya genurostris. Next base: position 133,393,627 of record NC_080570.1, read on the forward strand.
ACGCCCCCCCTAAAACGAATTGTAGACTAATTTTGCGCCAGTAAGTAGTCACCGTGCTCCATAATTGTTAACAATATCGCTTTGATTTACAGCAAGCGGGACGAAACAAGTTTGCTAAAGCCGTAAGCTGCACGTGCAACGCGAAGATTAAACTTCGAACGGTGTCATGATTGCGCCGGATGAGTCATAATCTGGTCAGTTTATGTTTTCTTTAAATATTCTACACACACGCACACACACACGGACAGACTCGAAACGGTGCCAACAACCAGAAAGGTGCATCGAATACATCGCTCTCCAATCCGCAACGTCCGAGTCAGGCGTAACGCGTAATAGGCGATGGAGGCTTGCTGGTTGGTTCCGAACATACATATTGAAAAGTTGCGACTTCCCCTGGCACAACCCAATGCGATAAATCGGTGGTGAGTGATAAAGAAGAAACCCACCGAAGTGATCACGTACCGCGCGATCGGACTTTCATTGCGGGACCGAGAATCAACGCAGACCGGCTCGGCCGCGATGAATCATGCTTGAACTTGTTGTCCCGAACGGTTCTTGAAGAAATCAAGAAGCCCTAATTTATGTACACCGGAGTGGCATGATATTTGCTTTATTTCTTTTTCATTACCTCTCTAGCTTCGGGGAAGAGAAAGAAGATCATCGAAATGAGATAAAACATTGTAACACTGACGGAAGGGACGTCTCGAGTGATCTGAGAGCATCAGGTGCTAATTTGCTACGATATCTGCGGGTGTCCGTGAATGTACGAGAAATCCTAGTCCCGAATGATGCTGTTTATCGGTTCTATTTTTTTTGTAGAAACCGGGAAATGATTTATTTCCTTTGCCTCTACCGGCTCCAACGTCCCGAGTCACGCAGGAAACAAAATGAAAAAGTTGCCCTAATAAGCATATTCTTATTCACAATTTTCATCAGACTGTATGATGTATTCAAATTAGATGATATATTGCCAGAAGTTCTCCCGCTACCGCTAGTTGGGAGTAGAAGGATTTTTCGATGGTTCTGCTGCCTTCAGTGGCGAAACGAAAAACGGCATAGATTGAATATTGGTTGTGGCTGATAATAGCATAGTCGCAGTTGGGTTCGGGAGGCAGGGGAAGCAGCGAGGAACGCACAGCACTGTAGGGTGTTTTGACTTCTGTTATTTGGCGGAGATGATATTTAAATTTTGGGAAATGTTTTCATATGCATACGGATCGTCGACTTTGTCTGTGGCGTCTGCGAAGCAACATTACGAAGGTGGAAGTATGCATGAGCAATCGAGTGGAGTTGACAATTTTCAGTTGAGAGAAGAAATTCTGTGTCCTGAGTTGTGAGTGAATGAAAAATAAGTAGAAATTTTTATTTTGATGCAATGATAAAACTCATCATAACTACAAATCAGGAAAGAAACCGTATAAATTTATGTCTTCTGAGTCCGATTTTGTCGGATGACTTATTTTAACATTTGAGCTAAATGTTTTAAAATTTGATATTAGGGGAAGATGGGGTAAAACGCGCCTCCGAGGCATAATGCACCTTTTGCTTTTCTCAAAAGTTATCAATTTTTTACACTAAAATTTTAATGAAACTGAAAGTCCGCCATAACAACAGATTACTATAAAATTTTGGTAGCGATGGTTCAATCGTATCTGGAAAAATTTGAAAAAACCAATTATGTCTCTGTTATAAGCAATTTTTGATGTTCGTTCCATAGTAATTACCTAGGGTGAGGAAGACAATTTTAATTTTGTAACCAGTGAACTTCTTTGCCAATCATTCGGGTTTCTAAAATTAGTTCTAATACAGACGAAGTATTTGCAATTTTATAGAAAAATCGACAAAATTAACGTCTCATGTTTTTGGGGGCAAAACGACCCGGATTGTGTGAGGCAAAATGCTCAAGAATTCGCTTACAAAAATTAACCATAAGTTATCAATTTAATGAATAATAGTGAACAATCTTCCACCTAGCAAATATTTCGTCAACGAACAGTCTAAAGCTTTCTTTAAATAAGAAGAAGAAGCTTTATGAGGGTGCATACTGCCCCGTGATTGTCATGAGATTTAATCCGTTGTTTTGATGGATGTTTAAGATCATCCTCTATGCTCAGATAATCGTTACTTCGCAGAATTTAAAATGTTTATTTTTCACGTTTTTCCACGATCGGGCGTCATGCCATATTTCAATAGGCAATTTTTAAGGGTTTTGGAAAATAAGATATTTCATGTATTTTTCAATGCATTCAGTGAGTATTTGTACGTAATTTTGCGAAATATTGATTACGGAAGGTAGTCATGCATGAAACTCTTCCGTGTTATTCTCTATAGTTAAGATATAGCTACATTTCCTTAGGGGGTACGTTTTACCCAATCTACCCCTAATTGTTAAATACATTCTGGCATGTTTTTAAGTGTAATGATCAGAACATCAGATTTTCGAGTTTTGAATTCATAAACCCTTTTGTTAAGAATATTTCAATTGTTTTCACTGCCACTCTTCCTACTCAGTACGTTTAAATCACATTTTAATTATTTATTGATTTCAATGCAAACATTGAATCTTGATTTTCAGCAGGCCTAAAACCTTGTTGTCTTTTGCGATCGTTCACATCAGGGTTTCTCAAAGTGGTCGATATAGACCCGTTGGGGTGGATATCCTTTCTGCGGGGATTGACGTAAACGAAAACACACTATGCGGGTCGACGAGGTCCTGTTTCCGTGATGGAAGAGAAACATGTCAAAACATAGACATTATGCTTAACGCACATAGTTAAAATTAGTACGCAGGCTATCGGTGGAAAGATAGAAAAATATGCGTCACGCCATAGTTGATCTGTTTTCGGTAACATTCCCATTTAACTATCTTCAAGAAAACACACACTGCGTTGAACTTGTGTACAGTTTTACGTGCGCAATTTCATTTTAAACATGTACACGGGCTAATGCCCAGGTTTTCTACAAAACTAAACATCGTGCACAGAAGTTGTACACAAGTGCGTGTGCTTAAGTTTGAACATATGTTTAGGTATCGAGTTTGCGCACGAGGCACTATTCTAGAGCGTTAAATGATTCGAATGAAAACTCATCTATGTTCATTATATGTTTAACGTCCTTTCCTTTAAATTGTATAGTAATACAACATGGTTGTTCAATTTCATCCAAGCACTGATTTAATATTAGCACGGTAAAACTGAATAACCATTTGTAAGCATTTTTATAGGTTCTATTTACGAAATTTGCTGCTTGAAAACAAGAAGAAATGAACGATTATTAAAAAACCTGGTGGTGTATCTCATATTACTCTTATTCTCACATATATTAAACCATGAAGGTAGAAAATTGGTGTTAAGAGTTTTGAATGAAATATACTCCTCAAGTATTGTGTTTTCTGATCATGAGTTATTTCCATGGAGGAAGATTTATGTTTTGAATCCCTTTGATCGTAAAAAAGGTTGAATAAGAATCCCGGTTTACGTCTGCAGCAACCAGAAGAAGTTTCTACTTTTTGATCCGGCTCAATATTACGTGAGTCAACGGTGATATAAAATTTCATATCATTTTCCCTCGAACGAAACAATTCCAAGCTACCATTGTTTTGATTATTTTTATTTTTTCGATCACTCTAATTTGTATGCGACCAAAACACCTTTCGTTAGAATCTAAGATTATGGATATCGGTCAAGTCATTGATCATTATTTTTGTTATTTTTTTACCCATATGACCGACCGATTTGATTCAAGACATGTTTTCAATTGGGATGATGGAGGGAGCATTAGTGAAACAGGTAGAAATTCTGCGAAGATAATTTCAGAAAACTGTTTATACAGTAAAAACTGTATATCTCGAAAAATAGAATATTGACCGTATTTTAGCAGTTTTCGATCACTGTGCGACATTCGATAGAATGGAGAAAAAAATTCTGAATTAGACTCAAAATTGTTTCAATTTGCTAAACCAACCGCCTTCGGCCGCCGCCGACCGCCTTCCAGTTTCCGGTTCTGGAAGTACCACAAATAATTATCAAAAACTCTAAAACGGAACACACTCATTTTTATTGGAAATTACACAACCGATTTTCCCAAACTTAGACTCAAACAAAAGAACTTATAATCCCATACGTTGCTACTAAATTCTATCCGGATCCGACTTTCAGTTTCGGAACTACAAGGTGAAGTGTGTTCAAAATTTGACTTTGTTATTTAGAGCGACGATGCCAAACAGGGAAAAATCTTCTATAACTGGTTCACTGCCCATACTTGCATATCAGTCCCAAATGGAAAATCGGCATGTCGCGAAAAAGACGATTAAAATTTTATTTTAGAGTTTTTTGATTTTTTGTGCTATCTAGCGCTAAATCATGGTATTATTACATGAAGTATCGGTAATACACCTTTGCTATTCCAATATTGCAACTAATGAAATTATTGAAATTTGCACTGAATGGGACTGATATGCGGGTACTTTGCATATGAGACAGACATGAGTTGATATTTTTTACACATTTTACTGAACAAACTCTCAAATTTTATTGTAATTTCTGAGTATATATTGAGGATAGATTGCATCCCGCACGCTAACTCAATATTGGCGAAAATCGTTATGGGACTGATATGCGAGTATGGGCAGTTCAAAACTGTTTCAATTTGGAGGTTATGTTAGTTACTGATCAAACGAACCGACTTCTACTATACCAATATCCGGTTCCGGAAGTACCGGAACTGATTTTCACAAAATTTGGCTCAAGTTTTATGGTTTCATCATTTTTTTTCGAATCCGACTCCCGGCTCCGGAGCTAGAGAGAGTGAAGTGTGCTGAAAATTGCGAACCGTCGTTTAATTTTACGTATTTGTTCACAAATGGAAAAGGATACCAATATAAGTTTCTATTCAAATATCGAATAAATTTTGGTTGAAGAGTTTATATTTTTGAAAATATAAGTAATATGAGAAAGGCATCATTACACCACTATTTTTTTATTTCATTCGATTTCAAGCCATGTATTTTTCAAATCGAACAATTTCTTAACGATAAATTTGTGTGGAATACGACGCTCCATCTAAGTGCATCTTATAAGGTGTAAAATCACTAGACTTTTTCAAACTGTGCATGTATTAGGGGCGGGTAGAGTCTAACACTTTTGAAAAATCATTTATTATTTTCTTTATATTTTCTTATAGTAAAACATTTCAAAAATTTTTCGTGAAATTTTCAAGCCTATTGAAATGAAACTCTAGAAGTTATGGACCTTTATCTATGGCTATCACATTCTACGAAGAAGCTAGATCTCGGCACACAGGTCCAAGATTTCTACTTCGATTGATTTCAAAACTTGACAAAACATTCTTGAAATGTTTCATTATAATAAATTATAAAAGAAAATTATATTTTTTTCAAAATGTTAGACCCTACAGGTTCCCTGGAGTAATTAATTGTTTCCATTGATTTTATAGACAAAAAACTTTAAACGCGTTTTTCTCGAAAACAGGTTTTGAAAGTCCGTGTCCATCGTAATTCAAAAACTACTACACCAATTTTTTTGCCTTTCTCTATAGAATGGTATTAGAATTGCTGGAAAAACCGACTTTCGAACGGAGCCTCGGAGACCCATAGTGTTATATACCATTCGACTCAGTTCGACGAGATCGGAAAATGTCTGTGTGTATGTGTGTGTGTGTGTGTGTGCGTATGTGTGTGTGTGTATGTGTGTGTGTGCACTTTTAGAAGATAATTGAACGCGCTCAATTTTCTCAGAGATGGCTGAACCGATTTTAACAAACTTGGGCTCGTTTGAAAGCTACTGTCGGGCCATTGATCAAGTTCGAAGATCAAATGGTTGTGACTTTTGGTGCCGGAGATATGATTGTATAAGTGACGTAACCGACAAAACACATTGATTTTTACCGCTCTTATATATATATATATATATATATATATATATATATATATATATATATATATATATATATATATATATATATATATATATATATATATATATATATATGGGTGCCAAAATTTTAGGATCACCTCTATTTTCGTTAAGTTCTAGTGCTCAAAAGTTTAAGCACCTCGAAAAAAGCCTTCGTGCAAAATTTGACCTAAATCGGACATGCGTAAGAGGTGCTGCCCGTTGGTAAAGGTTTGACAATTTTCGACCTTGAAAAAGCACCATAGAGGGGAGTACATGAAATTTCCAAAATCGAAATTTTTTTTGATGCCGAAACTCTTAAAACTGCATGAAACATCGAAATTTAGTGTCATCTCAAAAAAAATTTTTTTTGAAAAAATCAACTTTCTGGGACTTCGAAAAATTTTCATATTTTTTCAGTCCCAAAAAATTGACTTTTTCAAAAAAATTTTTTTTCGAGGTGACACTAAATCTCGACGTTTCATGCGATTCTAAACCTTTTGTCATCAAAAATTTTTTTTCGATTTCGAAAATTTCATGTACTCCCCCCTATGGTGATTTTTCAAGATATATGAAAATTCCACTAAGTGGACTAAGAAGGCTTTTTTTAGATTAACATCACTGATTACAAATAGGCAACGCAAATGTCAAGCACTGGTTTGGAAAAATGATGCTGACTGTGTGACATAAACACTGAAGCATGCTTTTGTGAACTACTCGAATCAATCTGAATCAATTGTTGTCAAAATTAGTGCCCAAAATTATTTAATAAAAGTATGAAACATATTTTCATGAGACTGTTATGAAAGAAGCGAAAGGCATTATCACACCACTAGGTGGATTAAGAAGGGTTATTTCAAATTTTTCACACACTTTCTACATATGAAAAACCAGACTTCGACATTTTCCTTTTCGTTGTTTGTTATTTTGGGGCTGTTTTACAACAACAAAATGGCGGATTTTTTCGTGAAAATCGTAGTTTTCGCTTTAAACAACCACCAAAAATTGGAGAAAAAAAAATAAAAAAATCAAACAGAAACGTTGGGGTCTAGAAAACTTCTACTCTAACTATGCAGGTTTGATTTGTTCACTTCTGATTAGTCTGTGCTGAGATACTGTGGACACCGCAAATCATGATTTTTAAGAAGGGTCTTCAGAAAAACCTCTCCACCGACTTATTTCTCAATATTTTCCCACGAAAAAAATACAAAATGTTGTTCGAATGATGCGCTTTATCATGCAAAACATTTGAATTTATTTTGTTGAATGATAATTCTGGAAAAAATTCGCAAAAATGATGATTTTTATCATCGTTTAGACCCTACCCTTAGTGGAGTTAATTTTCATCCTTCTTCAACATTCATTTCTTAAGTCACCTGAAAGAGCGCCTTAACTCGCTTGACAGCTGATTTCCTAATACCGTTTTCGTTTTTGTACCTACACGCGGACGACTCTGACTTTGAGTAAAACGAACACGTGGTACGCGCCCTTAACAACAACTCATAAAGAAATAAAAAATAAACAAGCTCGCATGGATGTCGCGGTGCGACTCAAGAAAATTTTCAGAGTGAAACTACGCGATTGAAATCCGATCTAGAGCGACCCCAGGTTGCTAAAACAAACATCGCATAAGTTGTTTGGGCGACACTGGGTCAGCTCTCGGGCTGCTCTGATCAATAAACGAAAACGGTATAAGTTTATCTGCTGATTATATCATGCTGATACTGATGTTTCAACTAAGTAGTCGTGCACAGAAAAAAATAATGAATTTTACAGGTGACATAATTCTACAAACGATACAATTAATAATTGCTTATCCTGTCAAATGACGTAATATTCCATTCGTACAGCATTTTACAGGCTCCGAGTGTAATTTGCACTCGGCTACAAAATCAAACAATTTTACATGTTCTTGAAAATAAATTTATGTAAAATACGACACTTCATTTATGTGAATCTTATAAGATGGAAAATCACAAGACTTTTTCGGACTGTGTATGTCATATGATCAAGAATTTTTTTGTAATGAAATTTACAATTCTATTAGATTGTCTTCCAATGACTACATCTAGAATGTCAATCTCAATCGTTTCTAAATAAACTGATACCTACCCAGCCTGTACCAACTGGTATTTCTTTCGATTCGGGTTATTTCCAAACTTCCGGGTGCTTGGAATTTGCGTACATGCACTTTACCGTGTCGCTCACCCCAAACCCTCCCGGCGACGACCGGGATTCCGGATCAACCAAGAAAAAAAGAAAAACGCCGGATTCCATCCCTGCGGCGATCTCTTTCCCAACGATTGCAAGTCACAACCTCCTACCCCAGAAATTTCTGTTTGTTATCAAATAATTTCGTAATTTATTGGTCTATTTTGCATAATTTTTCAATTGTCATTCGTGTGCTCTTCGCCGCTATCACCAAGTACGGCTCCTACGGAATCGAAGCCATTGTCGGAAACAATTCTGAAATTCAGCAACGCGACAGCGCACGAAAAATCCGTTTGCGGCCTGTTAGTTTCATGGCGCGAAAAAATATTAGCACGTGGGTATTGCCACTTTGGCATGCTGCCCGCAATCCTGCCGAATCCCGGCACAAGATAATGGGCTCAATTTAACAGAAGCTAAATTGGTTCGGAGAATTTTATATTAAAAAAGGTTCCGCATTGAACGGCCATGGAAGGGCAGTGGGGGTGGTTCAAAGGTTCCTCAATCTAGGCGGCTCTCGTCCCCTTTTTAAACAGTTTGGGTTCCGAGGAACAATTGAAAATGAAAATCAGTCGAGGCTATTTAGCAGGCAGCCTGTTCGTTGTCCAACGGAGAACTTTATGACCGTGATGACATTTATTATTTGCTCCGGCATCATGACAACAGAAAGGACAGCAGTACAAATTTTGCCGATAAAACTATGGAATTTAATACAGCTTTTCAATGGTTCGCACCCGAATCGAGTCGGCGGACACAATGGAGGCCGCCGGTTGTCCTTTATCCGAGATGGCAAAAGAAACCGACTAAATAATTCACACCTCATTAAAGCTAAATAAACTCCGGTCGGCGGTTGTGACCGAATGGAAAGCCGGAAATGGCACCCCACTTGGGAAAAAGGGCTCATCACACACATATGAGTGCCGTTTCGGTTGACACGGCTGAAAAGTGGAAAGGTCGGGTTTGCAACGATAATAATGCCATTATTGATGTCCAGTCATTTGTCTTCGAATATGTTGCACTTTTTGAAGTTGTAGAACAAGTTTAGCGCTACACAAACAATAGAATGGAAATGGAAGACCCTCGCGGTTTATCCAGTCGATCGCTGGATTCGGCAAGATTGATTAGCGTGAAGGGATTATTGTTTGCTTTTCCGATCGAAATATTATGCAGTAAAAGTTGCTCCCTGCGGATTTAAGGTCGAAATGGTCGGACAATAGATATTTTTGTAGGTTCAGTGTGCACGCGAGTTTGTTAAATGATACTCATTTTTCTTTTCGAAATGAAAATGTTCTAGATATTAGTTAAACTTGTAAAACAGAATACCACCGTAATACCAAAAATTAATAAGGATTATGATAAACGGACGACGATTCAAACGACTACAAATTTCTATCATTTTACAAGTAGTACAATTAACAACTGCCACCAAAATGGAACCGAATTCCACCGCTTATCACATTCATTACGATCCGAAAGTACCACCAATTCCAAGTTTCCACCTAATCTCGCACGTTTTGCAGCAAACAGCAGTAGTCGGCATCGAAACAGACAATCCGACCAGCAAATCATGTTTTGATTTACACCACCGACCATAAAAACCACATAACCTCAAACCAACTCCGGCTGTTCTGCTCTTCTGGTGAAATGAGTCTGACACGGTGTCCCTAACCTTTTAATCCGTCTCATTCATTACCCTTTCCCTGTTCCGAGCTTGAACGGAGTAACTAACATCCGCACTGTGACGGTTGACTTCTGCCACCGGATTATAATGTGTACCTTCTATTTTCATACAACTATAGTAGATATAGTTGACTATTGTAACATTATTTGTCGTTGCTCGGAACGGTGCTCCCACAAGGTTCGGGGATGAATATGGGCGAATAATGTCTCCTTCACTACATGCTCTGGGAGACCATGGTAAAAGTTTTTAATTGCAAAATGCTATTTTATTTATGGGTCTCCACTTGCCCCCCACCCACTTCGGACGACCAACGGGATGGCATTACTGGGCTCCTTCTCAGAATTCGGTTCCGGTATCGTGATCAGATCTGACATATTGTTTTCGAACCTACTCACCACTTTGCGGATGTAGTCCGGATAGGAACGAGGATGCCAGTTGCTTCCAGTGGTTCTGGTCTATAAAACCCGACTACCGACGTACGGGGCGCCGCCGAGAGCATGGAAGCAGTGAACCGGGGACGGGTTTTATGGTAATTTTTCGGCAAACTTCCGACGCGACAATATGTAAATGATTATTTATATTCGAAAGCAGTTTTGAAATCTTCACTTCCGCTGTTTTGACGGAATATTTCGTGAGATAACACGATTGCATTTTATGTAAATAGAAAAAGTACATTCAGATGTTGATTTAGGTGAACACTGAAATGTCACAATTTTTTAAATTCTTGTTTAATACTGCATTAGCAAACTTAGCAGTTACGATAATAAATCACAAATCTGAATCTGAAATAAATATCCTGACAACGTACCTCCTAATGTATAGAATAGCCTTACAATATGTTCAGTCCAGTTTCAATTATAAACATTCGAGAATCTATTGAGTCGAAAGAGCCAAAAACGAAGTTACAAAGTTTGAAAGAGGTACAAAGTATATTTTCAACAACAATAAATAGAACTTAACTAAATACAGTTTTTTTTTATTATTAACTCAAAGTGGATGCCGTTACTATTTGAGCAGGATTTACTATAAATGTTAGAGTAGTTATGTTGACTTTGATTTACAGAAATCTATTATCAAATTCACTGGTTTCATCGCAATTCTGCTTTATAAATGGAAAATATAGTAATTTGTCGCAATAAATAAGTGATTCCTAATGTGGTCCCTACTGATCACCTGTGGGCGCTAGCATATTTTTAGTGGGCAGTAAACTCTAAGTTACTAACAGGAGGGAAATAAGTCTTAAATAGTCTTTCCCATTCGAAAAAAATATACCTGAGAACGGTTCAAAGCGAATGTACTCATGACAAGTTTATATACACTTATACAGTCACGTACTCAGAGGGGGAGCAAGGGGCCTGGTTTTAAGAGTTACGTGATGGTCTAAAACTCCACTACCGATAAAGCACGCAGCGGCAGGCCCTACGAAGCAGAACAGAGTCAAAAAATGGAGAATGAAACCGGGGTAAAATAAATTACAATGATAATAATACATAAAATAGAAGTAAGTTTTTGAAGATATATACGCTATGAAGTTTTTTTAGGTCTATCTGACTCAACGCCGTCTCGGGTTGGCGGTTCAAAGCATGTGGCACTGGTCTTACAAGTCAGTTGTCGTATGTTCGAGCCCCGACCTGGAAGGATTCGTAGTGTCAGTAGAATCGTAGCACCAGCCATGCAATGGTTCTGTACACACTGAATCGGCTGCGAGGCCTATTGAAACAGAAGGACAAATTCCACTACAGGAATGTAATACCAAGGCTTTGCTTTGCTGACTCAACACCTGAGTAAAGGTACTACGGAAATTTTTGTTGGTTCCGATTATAGAGGTTTCAACCTTATGGTCATTCGCCTCTTCGGAACTTTCTGACCCTATGTGTGGGTTTTTTCAAAACTATCGTTTAACAAAATAAATTCAAATATTTTGTATAATAAAAAGCATCATTCAAACAACATTTTGTCAGTTAGAGCAGAAGTTTTTTTAGCCCCAACGTTTCTGTTTGATTTTTTTTTTTTTAATTTTTTTAATTTTTGATGGTTGTTTAAATTCAAAAGTACGATTTTTCACGAAAAAATCGGCCATTTTGTAGCTGTAAAACCTCCCTATAGTAACAAACAACGAAAAGGACGTTGGGGTCTGGTTTTTTTATATGTTGAAAGTGTGTGAAAAATTTGAAAAAAAATGGTGCAGTAGTTTTTGAATGACGATGGACACGAACTTTCAAAACTTGCTTTCGAGAAAAACGCGTTTAAAGTTTATTGTCTATAAAATCGAAGAAAACAATTTATTACTCAAGGGAGCACGTAGGCTCTAACATTCTCAAAAAGCCATATTTTTTATACCCGCCCCTTAAGTTACAGAAGCTAGAAAGCGTTGCATACGATAATTTTCTGAAAGTGAGGGTTACAAATCATATAAGTTATTTTTTGGAAATTATGAATGTTAAAAACCGTTACAAGGGTAAACAGCTAGGAAGCGTATCATGCGTTACTTTTCTGTAAATTATAGGTGCTACGAAGAGTGACACGCGTTACATTTACGTGAGTTATAGGCGTTACGAAGTGTTACATGCGCTATTTTTATTTGTTAGTTATAGGCGCTACGAAACGCTCATACGCTACTTTTTTGTGAATCATAGGCTTCACGAAGCGCTACATGCGTTTCTATTTTGTGAGTCATTGGCGTCACGTTGCGTTAGTTGCGTTACTTTTTAGAAAGTTTTAAACGTTACGAAGCGTTACCTTTTGTAAGTTAGAAGCGTTACGAAACGTGAAATGCGTTGGTTTTTTGTGAGTTGTAGGCGTTACGTGTATTAGTCTTTTGTGAATTACAGTTGTTACGAATTGTTTTATGCGTTACTTTTTTGGAAATTAGAGGTGTAACTAAGCGTTACATGCGTTACTTTCAATAAGTTTTTGACGTTACGAAGCAAAACATGCGTTACTGTTTTGAAAGTTAGAACCGTTATAAATCGTTACATGTAAGTTTTTGCCTTTCTCATATAGAAAGGTTATGCAATCACTTTGAAAACCGACTTTACAACCGAGGCCCGGAGGGCCGAGTGTCATATACTATTCGACTCAGTTCGTCGAGTACGCGAAATGTCTGTATCTGCGGATGTGTGTGTGTGTATGTGTGTATGCATGTATGTAACATATTTTGGAATCATTTTTCTCGGAGATGGCTGAACCAATTCTCATAAACTTAGATTCAAATGAGAGGTACAATTGTCCTATACAAAGTTTCTGAATTATGTTTTGATCCGACTTCCGGTCCCGGAGTTACAGTGCGATTGGTGAAGAAATCTTATTTCAACTTACTTCCTCACTTTTCTCAAAGATGGCGTGACCGATTTCAACAAACTTAGATTCATGGTCCCATACAAAACTGCCGAATTTCATCCGGATCCGTCTTCCGATTCCGGAATTATAGGGTTAAGTGTGTTGAAAATTGGATACCCGTCACTTGAAGCGGCGAAGCAAAACACATAAAAAAATTGCTTAACTTACCTCGAAACTATTCCATTGTCAAAAGACAACCAAACAACCCGATTCCGGCTATGCTGGTTCTCGGATTCTGATTCCGGAAGCACCGGAAATAAAAAGTATAATAATTTCTAAACTTGCCTCAAAACTATTCCAATCGGTAGTCATTGTCAGTAGACGGCCAAACATTAATTTGGGGCTTGTTCTGGGGTTTTTGATGAATGACCGAAAATTGTAGCCATAGACTCAAAATGGATCCCAGTCACTTCTCTCGAAATAACTACTCGATTATACCGGTTCCCAGATTCCGGTTTCGGAAGTACCTCTTTCCGTTTCCTCAGAGGTGGTCTAACCGACCTGAGTACTGTTTAACTCTGTAGGTTAAACTAATTTATGGACAAACTTTTCCTTTTTTAAGAGTCAATGAAAGTTATTTTGAGGAATACCACTCATTTATATGTGAGAAATAAGAAAGGCATCATTACACTACTAGGTGGATTAAAACAGGTTTTTTGTAAGTGTTACAAAAAAGGTTACATGTATTACATTTTTAAAAGGTACAAGCGTTATGTGGCGTTACATTCGTTACTCTTGTGTAAGTTTTGTGCGTTAGGAAGCGTTATATGTGTTACTTTTTGTAATTTATAGGTTTTAAAAAGCGTAACAAGAGCATCCCAATTTTAACATATTGAAAAGTCACTTATTTGCAAAATCTACTGAAAATTTCAAATTATGAAATAATTAGAAATGATCCCTATGACGACATGAAATAGACTAATCAAAATTAGCACGATGACACACGGAACGCCCGAAATCAGCTCTGCGCCTAATTCGTATTACTGTTTTTGAATTAGTTGATTTTAACAACAAAACTTTCAAAATAACTATAAAATTAGTTAAAATTGAGAATTTACTTTGCTGGAAAAAACTCTTATTTTTAGAGAATGTGTTTAGTTGGCGAATATCCTGGACACAAACCAGCAATGTTTCTATCCAACACGAAATTCTCATTGACAACTAATTTTGTTTTTAAAATCAGAAAATTTGTTACTATTTATCTATCACCGTCATTACTGAAGGACAGCACAAAGAAAACAAAAATTGAAGTGGGTTTTATTAACAAGTTTATTAGCCAAAATCTCATGAGAAGTGTCAAAGCAAAACAAACCATTAAAAAGTTAAAAAGGACAGTCTTGTTGAAACTGCTTGCGAATTGTTTAGATGTTTTTCGCATGTGTTACGATATATCGATATATAAATTTCTAAACAGGGTTGTAAAAATGACGTAAACTCTTAGTGGAAAGTGTATTTATTCAGAATTTGTGCGCATTTGAAGCGATTGTGCGTAATAATGTTTTTACGCGGAACAGTGAAGTGAGTTTCAAATGTTGCACTCCAGTTGTTCATGTCAAATGATGTTTTTTGTATCTTCCAACCTTCCGGGCTACGCCGTCCGGTGTACTACTTGTATTCGGTTTTTGTTTTCCGAGTGCTCAAAGTTTTCAGTGAGAGAGTCGATTTCGCGAAGTCGAATGAAGAAAACAGCGATTTAGAAGAAAAAATTTCAAAAAGAAGTTTATGTTTCGTTTATGTCTTTTTCTCCATCGTATTTATACCATTATCCATTATAACATCGTATTTATACCTGCCAATATAGAAAAGACAACCGCGACTGAAATTTTTTTCGGTAGTAGTGTGCCATCTAGTGGCTAGTAGTCATTACGGTGTTAACATTTTTTCGGTGACAGAGCGCCATATAGATGCAAATTGCAGAAACCAATTCAACCATTCATGTTGGTTGAAAACAACGTTTTATTTCTTTAATTCAACTAAAAAATTAGTTGAATGGGAATGAAGTGTGCCTTAGCCAAGGAAAAACAGCACGTTTAATTGGTGAATTTAACTAAAAAAATAGCTATTTCAACAAATATTTTATTATTATTAAGGGAATTAGAATAAAAAATCTAAATTAGCAAAAGTAAGATTTTTTTAGTTGTCTCAAAAAATAACTAACTAAAATCAGAAAATCAACTAATTTTTTCGCCAAAATGCTAATTTCGGTCTTTCCGTGCATATCTTATCGGAAGGAAAAATTGTATCTAATTTTGAAAGAAAATATTCTATTCTATCCATGAAGGAATAATTAGTTCTTTTCTTGATATGAGAGTATTCAGTGAATTGAAACATTATTTCACATAATTCAACGGTTTCAATATTTTAAATTTTTTCGAATCATGTCTGTAAGTTCAATTCATACAGCGTATAGAAAAAAAATATCCATTTATGCTTTCTTCATTGCAAATGTGTTTATCGAAGCCTTTCAGTTGACTCCTTTCGTCAAGTTTTGTACTGCATCCTTGGTAACTTACCTAATCTTGTAAGTTTTCCTTGAACTACAACCCGTTGACAACAGCCTGTCGCTTCTTCTTGAGTTTGCGATTGTCCCAATATTTTACTATTGGACGAAACAAAAGCGTCGTGGGAAGAAGATTAATTTCCTTGAACAGGACGTGGTTCGTAGAACACCTTGAGCAAAGGAATCAATAGTTTATCCAGGCGCTCCAGTACATACATTTTTCGCTGTCTTTCAGTAGCCGTTGAATATTCCTGTTCAGGAAGCTTTTTAAACTTGAAAGTTTTGATGTAGGTTTTATCATCCTGTACCCTGTAATCGAACTTACACAATCGCCGTATCTCGTCCAACGACAGGCTAAAAATGTAGATCTGCAGGAATACTTACCTTATCTTACCTAGCAGCTATAGTCCTTTGGTGTCCTTTGCTGTATCAAGCCTCTTCCTCGCACATACGCACATACGCACATACGTCAATACGCCTAGCTTCGGCTTTCAGTACAATGTATGTTTCCATCATCTTCTCAAGATCGTCAGCATCGTCAGCGGAACCAAAAAACTGTACGAACTTTCGGATGATCGCATCACTCGCGTCGATCCTCGCTCTTCGAATCACACCTTTCAAAGCAATATTTAACAAATTACAAGAGAAACCATCACTTTGCCGTAGTTCTCTTTGAGATTCGAAGAGGCTCGAGAACGTCCCAGAATCTCGGACGTAGCCTATCACTCTATCCATCGTTGCTTTGACCAATCGCGTCAGTTTATCCGGAAAACCGTATACGTGCATTCGTGCGTTTTGAAGTAAATGAATAGATGATGCGTTGGTACGTTGTGCTCACGACACATCTGTAGTACTTGTCTTATTGCGAATATGTGATCCGGCTCCCTGAATTTCTTAGCTATTGGTAATAGACGACTGAAAAAGATTTGGGACAGTACCTTGTAGGCGGCGTTCAGAAACGTGATCTTCTATCCATACCTGCGGTAGAATCTTATTCCAGCGCTGCTCTCTAGCCAGCGTCTCTCCTCCATGTTCCTTAGCTCACTTATCGCCGATAGATTAGGCGCTGAGAATCTGTCGCCGGCTGAGCGTACGCCCAGATTTATTCTTTCGCCATTTAGATCTGCAGGAACAAAAATTTTTCTTACCGCTCGATATTCCATTTTAATCTTGTAGGATTGCAGAAAAACTAGTCTTTTATACCATTCCTCTCCATTTTACATTAGAAACTCATATCAAAGGAAAAAAGGAATCTGAATGGGCATTCGATCAAAAAAGTTTGGGAACCACTGCTCTAAATTCTTCTTCAAAATAATTGATTCTTCTTCGAAGCAAACCAATTCTTGTGTCAAAACATAGGTTTTTCATCCTTACAGTCCTTGAAGCGGAACCCATCCCAGTTCATGGGGCAACTGCTGTCAAATGCATGGTATAAATCTACAAATAATCATGAAAACGTGCCACTTGAGCCAATCTGTTCTGATTGCACTTCATTTTAATCATTAATTTAACGCCTCTAAATGTTATCTTAAGAACTATTAAGATTGCTTCTTTGCAAATAGAAGATAAACATCATCAGTTTAGTGCAAATCTAGAATAATTTGATTAGCTTTGTACACTTTTCACTGTACGAAATTCGCACCAAGCGAGCGCAAATAAAACTGGCATTTGGCAGCATCGCGTCCGAGCAAAATGTGCTGAACATAACAGTGCTGAATATTGTAGAGAATTTCACAATTTGACCCCTCTGAATGCCAGAATTGGAACCCGTATAGCATTTGACAGTTTCTTTCACTCAAATATTGAGATGTATGAAATATTAACTGCTTGGAATACTAACGTAATCATCCGTAACAAAATAGTTCTTTCCAGAGCTCCAACGCCACTAACGGTACTTTTCAGGAACTCCCGTAAAGAACTTATTTAGAAAACTGTCTGTTTCTGTTTGTACCCAAAAGGCATTGTTGAGAAAAGTTCTTACTAGAACAAGGAACAATTAAAACTATTGACAGCCGTTGAGCCGTTTCTTTTCTTTCTGATTTGTTCCTTTACTCCAATGAATTGGAACAAAACTCTCAACAACCTGGAAGCGATTCCATTTAGCACCCACCACTGCCCAGAAGTATTACCGTTTGAAGGGCTACTCGTAACAATGCTTCAATTACTAAGTTATGCCAATGTTTAAAACATGCTAACATCCATTATTCGAAATTGTTCCCACACCGGATTTCACCCTCTCCAGCCAGGGAGGACCAAGACCTCCCACTAGTTCCGGCCCGGAAACCGACGAGGAAAGGCGAAACAAGAACCGCTAATTTTGCAACCACTTTCGATCTCCGGCAACCACCGTCACTTGCGAAAATAATACCAATTGAAAGCAAATTGTTGGGTACAAACACACTCATCGGAAACCACTTTCGACCCGGATTCAATGGCCAGCCGCAGCAGTAATAACTGTTCTATTGACTTCGATTAATTACCGAGCCGAAGCATTCGTGGCACACACACAGGCAGGGGGGTTTCCACATCAGTCGGGAAAAAGATTTTAAAATTTTCCCAAAGTCCTGCGATTTGTCGGGTGGCAAGAGGGTGCGCAAAATGTAAATGTTTAGCGGACAAGACTGAACCGCCTGTACAAAATGGAGTTAGATTACATTAATTTCATCACGTGTCGAGGGTATTGTCTTTCGTTTGGAAAAATTAAAAGGCAGTTTCGTCCCAGAACCCGTATCAAATCCGAACGGCGGTCGTGCAGTGTTTCGAACACCACTAATTTGGTTCAAATTTGTATTGATTTACTGGTTTGCTTGGTTGTGACGAAAACGTTCCATTGAGCAGGAATTGTAAGGATCGGGCGATGAGAGGGTCTGATTCTTTTGTGTCCGATCGGAATCACCCTTTTATGCCACGGACGGATGAAGTTACACGTCTTTACACAAGTGAACGCAACGGTAGAAGGTGATGTTGAAATGTTCAAATCGATTCGATTCCCACATCTTTCCTACGCCGAGTTCGAGGGCAAGGGATAAAAGGCAGCCACGGCACTGACGAATCAACGAAGATTCCTCGAACTGGGAGCTGAAGAACAAAAAAGCACCAGACCATTATAATAGATATAATATTTTTTATCCCCGTCGGTTGAGGGTGCTGAACAAATGTTGATGCATGCTGCTCGAAGTGAGAAGTCGATGAAATTGAAGAAAAAAGGGATCCTGATCCTGTCATTGACCTGCTTGAATTACACACAGGTGTTCCCGGTGGAATGGAACTTTGTAACGGTTGGCCAGAATGATCCGTGAGAATACTTAGAGATCATTATGTTGGTTTTAGGCGAGATCCTGCAGTTCAAATGCTGCAACGACATCAAAATCAATGAAAGTTAAATAGCACTCATGTAGCACCGGCCGACCCGGGGAAGTTGTCGGGCAATGTATCTAACTTGTCTTGTCAGGAAGCTACTTGACATTATGTCAATCATCCAAACCGTCCAAACCCTAACTCGAAACCACCTACCATAAATACTTTCCACTATGTACAAATAGTGCAAACAGCACTCGATTGAAACACACAAACTTTACCATCCTTCAACGCTATTCAACAAAACTTGACGCGATTACTGTACTCCTGACTCGCTCCCTCCTCCTGCAGAGCGACGCGTTACATC
The DNA here is from genome assembly GCF_030247185.1 of Malaya genurostris. Classification (NCBI taxonomy): domain Eukaryota; kingdom Metazoa; phylum Arthropoda; class Insecta; order Diptera; family Culicidae; genus Malaya; species Malaya genurostris. The sequence continues at coordinate 133,412,931 of NC_080570.1, forward strand.
GCAATGACTAATATGACACCGAAAACCATCCGCTTCGAAGGTTCTCTGTCCCGTTCGTACTTCTTCTCCTTCCCACCCGCGCCGTCCCGTTGCGTTGGGCAATTCCACGGACGGAAGCGCAACGCGAATTACACGAACAGGGCATAATGACGACAAAAGACCGCTCGAGGAGTCGCTTGGAAAAATGCACGTGTTCGTAAAGTTCACCCCCGCATCCGGATTTCCTCACCCATCCGCCGCATTCATCCACAAGTGGCCATTGGGAAAAAAAACAGGGGAAGTCCTCTCATTTGGCACACACAGAGGGATACACTTACACCACGGCTGTTTTATTATAAATGCATTATCATATCCTCCGCGCGACCCGCAGTAGCTCCTCAAAGATCGCCGACCTCTCGGCGGACCTGGTTCCAGGATACCTATTGAAATTGAATCAAATTCATAAACACCATATGGTCAAGAAACGCGTTCGGTGCGAGGGAGAGAGAGGTATCTTTCGCCGTATGCATCGCGTACTACTCCGAGGCTTTAATGCCCTCGGATATCGGACGAACGACGGAACGGAAGAAGGAGACACATATAATTAGGGGATGAGGGTACAGTCCGCGAGCACTTAGCGTGAGCAAATAGTCCTGCGGTAGGGTTCGGCATCAAATACCTTTCCACGGCAGCATTGGGATCAATGGCAGGGCGCAATCCTCGGACGAGCCCCTGTTTACAATTCACGCATCGTCGGTGATCCGGACCGGAATTACTCTGCATGTGCGTATATGCGGTTTACGGTAACTTTTCCTGATCCCGCTACTGCTGCTGCTGCTGTTGGCAAGAAAAACTACCGAACAAACAAGTAGAATATTGGATGATGAGGAGGCGAATGAGGATATTGATGCGGCTTTACCAGCTGTGTAAGCTCTCGACTGGGACCGCTCGCGTGGTAAACCGATTAAATTTAATCAGGCTAATTTTTTCAACAGTTTAATATGGGGGCAATTTTTACAAATTTTCATAGCTTCGTTTGAATTCACTTTCAATGTGTTTTTGTAAATATTAATGAGCAGGATTAGAACGCAATCATTCCGCCTAAACAGGTTAAAATGGTTCGGATCAGTATCAACATTGGGCTAAGCTGCTTGCTACCGATCTGTTTCAGTTTTGGTATTGATTGGTTCGAAGATTTCTTCTGCTGCTTTGGTTGAAATATTCTGGGGTGTAACTTTCTTATAATCCGAAAATAAATCTCTTTATTTGATTAATTTCAGCAGCTATTATAATTATAACTGAGTTTTGTGATTGACTAAGAATGAATAACTGCGTGAGGCGTTACGAAGCGTTACCTTAAGTAAGTCTAAGGTATTGCGAAGTTTTACATGCGTTACTTTTTCTGTAAGTTATGGGCGTTACGAAGCATTACATGCGTTATTTTTTCGTAAGTTATAGGCCATACGAGGCGTTACTATTTGAAAGTTATGGGCGTTACGAACTGTTACTATTTTGTAAGCTATAGACGTTACAAAGCGTTACATGCGTTACTTTTTTGTGAATCATTGGCGTTACAAAGCGTTACATGCATTAGTTTTTAGTAAGTTATAGGCATTACGGAGCGTTATGAATCGTTACTATTTTGTAAGTTAAAGGCGCGTTACTTTTTAGTAACTTAGTAACCATTACCTATTGTAAGTTACAGGCGTTACGAAGTGTTACTTTTTGTAAGTTACGGCCATTATTAAACGAACAATTTTGCAAAAGGCGAGAAAATTAAACATAATAGCATTTTAATTATAAATTGAATGACTAAATTGACCGTCTTAAAAATCATGCACAAATGCGTCTTTTTCGTAGTAGTCGATTGAAGATACTCATGGTTTCCCAAAGTCACAAGTCATTTTTTTTCAAAATTTTTTTTTTAAATTAAATAGGGTAAGCGCTCCCTATTTCATCTAGGCTCCAATTTCCATCTCATCCCTTCACCACATAACTTTGAACATTAATCATATCTTTAAACGTACCTGAATAAAACTGTGGAACATTTTTAAACATTTATTCTAGGTTTTGCCACACTTTCAATTGAAAAAAATAGTTAAAAAGCCTTCACCGATCGCTTTTTTCATTTAAAATAAACTCACTCTTTGATTTAGGAACCACTTTCGTCTGAAGTTTTACAATTCATCATGTTTCTGTATATTTACTAATCGATTCGTCTTAATACATGATCAATATTTCACTTAATTACACAACTATTCAATGTTGGATGACTTTATAGTTAGTAATGTTCACTTTCCACTTGTTTATTCAACGATTGAAGACTTCTGAAATTATCTGATAAGCAATCAAAGCAATGAAAAATATGAGATGAAAATTTGCACTTAATCCACTTGATTGCGCTTTGTTTCCATCTCATTTCGTATCGCAAGGTTGCCAAATTTTCTCATAACGTTGAATAAGAAAATTTATTTTTTCTTCTTCAAATTATCATCAACAAGTATTTTTTAATATCCGTGACATTAGTTTAATTATATCATTGATATTTATATATGAATAAAACTGTTTCAGATTCTAATATTACTAAATAGAGCGTGTTAAATACTAATCAAATAACAATTGTGACAAATCTAGTAGCACTGGTTACTTTCCGTTATACGTCACCATAACAATGTTAAATGTGTGTGTTTCATCGGCTGTGCACAGAGATGCCAGATATTTTCATAAAAAATATGTATCTGCTCTATCTGTTTTGACTAATAAAATGAATCAAATTCAAATTGGGTTTAATATAAATGTTCATCAGTGTTCATCATCAAACATTTGCACAAAAGATTTCCATTTTAACATGTGATTTGTCCGTTGATTAATAAACTTTTAAAGAAGTACTGCAATCAAATACTAATAGATACTCAGAGAGAAAAGTCTAACGTTTTACTTCTCACTTTTTATGAACCTTTACAAATCTGTATTAAATTTAGAAAATCTGTAATCTGATTTAACGAACGCGCACGCAAAAATCTATACAATACAGATAAATCTGTATGAATGGCATCTCTGATTCTGCATTTTGTTTTAAGAAGGGCTAATGCCTAAATAGTAACAATTCTTTTTTTGTTCTCCAAATTGACTGCAGTATAAAATTTTAAATTTGAAACGAAAGGTAATAAAAACGATCCAAAAAAATTTTAAACGTCGAAATGATTCCTAACTGTTTTTTAAAATATCGTGTGTTGTGTCGTAGTTGGCATTAGACCCTTTTCAACGAAAATTCTGACGTTTTGAACCTGAGAGTGTAATAGTGCAATATTTTGGTTTTGATTGCTGTCGCCGTTGCTAATTTATGGGATGAATAAAGGACCAACGATAGGATGAATTTAAAACCTTTGAGATGAAATTAGGAACACAGTAGTGAACATATCAGAAGTGTTTTTAGCTGATTTTTTTAATTATTATTTTAATTTCCAAGGAATGTGAATCAATTCCCAATGTGGAACAAGGCGAATTCAGCAGAAATATGAAAAAATCGTCGTGATTTTGGTGGCTGAATCAGGTTTTTAAGGTAACGTCCTTACAAATGAGATGAAATAGGGAGCCCTTTCCCTACCAGATCTGGACGTTTCATGCATTTCTAAGACATCTGGCATAAGAAACCATTCTTCAGTTTTGCGGGTTGTTTCACGCGGATTTCCAAAGTTACGTAGTTTTATTTTGTGTGGATTTTTAACGGGGTACATATCTTCCGCGTAAGGTAAGGTAAGGTATCTCCCGCGTAAAAAAGACCTCAGTACATACAACATAAAGTTGGTTAAACCCGGATATAAATAAATGACATAATAATAATAATATTAAAACATAAGATTTTTCGATCATATCAACACTCCTGTGTGCATTCAATGTTCTAACACAGCACTCAATAAGCAGTGTGACTAACTAAGAAAATCACATTTTTTGCAATAAACCGATGTCATTCCATGTCTTCCATACTCGCTGCTTGCAATATTTCAGTATTCAATCGAGTCGATGTGCGTGGGAAGTGCTTGTGTAAATTCTTTGGCAAGATAAATAATTCAAATTAAAATGACTAAACAAGTTGTGTTCGTATGTTTTGTGATTTCAGTGTAGACCGTTTTTCAACCAACTATTATAAATGATACACAATACTTGACACCATAAAATATTTGAAGTCGCTGTGAGTACATTTTGTAAAATCATTGTATTTTACGAACATTCCTGTTACTAACTAATGCGAAAAATTTAAGTTGCCCTGAAGATGAACATATAATCTTCGAAACGTTGGTCGTTATCGAGCCGGATCCATTCCACTCAGATGATGCCCGTTTTGATTCCGGAGTGAAATTATGGATCCATGTTTCATCCATTGTCACATATCGATGCAAAATATCGGATTTATTGCATGTAAAAAAGCCCTAACACGGCTCTGAATCATCGTTATTTCTCTTGACGATTGTAAGTAAGATTGTAAGTTCGTAGCACTAGATAAGCAATGGTTCTATACACTGTGAATCGAAGAGCGTTGAATTAGAAAATCAAATTTCACCAAAGGAATGTAATACCAAGGCTTTGATGTGCAAACACGGTAACGTTTCAAACGGTAAATGTATTTCTTTGAAAAAAAAAACAAAAGTTTTTGTTTCCATTACATTTTATCGTTTCAAAACCATATCAAACTACAAATCCGCTTCAAAAAATTCAAGTGCGAAAAACCTTAAAGTAACCGCCTAACGATGTATTGTAACCGGATAAAAACGTTACCGGTTTTTGCAGGGCATGATTGGTTTTTGTCCTGAAACTAGGCATTTTTCTGTCAAACTCAAACTGCAGATTTCGTACAAAAACTGCACTTGTCTCGGAAAATTCAAGCCCGGTTCACCACAAAAACATTTAAGACAATTTCTTCTTGTACTAGAAGAAGAATACTTTACATAAAGCATCACTAGGAACCCTTGCATGGATAATTTACCCGAAGGAAAGAAGAAATTTCAGTTTCTTAACACGCCATACCTTTAAGAGCTAATCAATTTTATAAACATGTTACCTCATCTCGAAAAGCTGTCTGAAGTTTTTAATAAATGACACTGTTCCCCTCTTCTAATATTTCACCCTGCATAGGAAAGAAGAAACTACGATATGCTAATTTCTGCAAAACACATATTCCGATGGTAAACAATAATGCAAACAAGCAAGATGATTAATAATCAGGCAATTCATCTTTGTCCTATTCAGAATGCCATGAAAGCGAGTGTAAAGTGTCAAAGGGATAATTTACCGTCTTCGAGAATAAATTCATATCGGAGCAAATGCAGGACAATGTCGCGTTAATTTAGATTGACTTCCATCCTGTTGCGATTGGATCGAAACCAGGCCCAGGAGCAAAAAGCAACCGGCGACCAGTTCTCGCTTTCATCGAAATGACTTGTGGTTTTACAACCCTCAATTTTAGTGGTCCCATATCTTCCTTTTCTCACCTCAGGCTGAGTGGTGCCCGTGATTCGTTTGTCAGCAAAATGCACTATCGGGAATGCAGTTGATGAAATTCGATCAACCGAAATATACTCATCCTATCGATCCCGGTTTGAGTAGTCCGCCGGGAATAGAGATCATAATTACATGCAATTTTAATTCCTTCCGGGGCTGAACTGTGAGCCTCGCCTGCAGCCGCCCAACCCCCATCACCTACTGACTAGTTAGATAGTCAGTCAGTCAGTCATTCAAATAGACTCAACTTCCACAAAACACTGATATTTCTCTTTATGTGGTGCACTGTGTGCATCCTACAGTCGCTTGATGAATACAATTTTAATTGGTGCTATCAAGTGCACAGGACTCCAATCGACCATCCAACTCGGAGGGAATTACAAACAATACTCGTCAAGGGATTGCAGGCGCTGATGGATAATTTAGTCGCATCCGTTTCCAGTTTCCACACCAGTGCAACAGCAGCAAATGGCAGCAGTTCAAGTTCGCATCCTAACGATGCACTTTGCCAGTGCCGCCGACTCGTTTTACCCCCTATAAAGATTGATGAAAATTGATAAAGCTTCAGCGACGTCTCCAACCTCGCAACCTCCGTCTTCGAACTGCTCGCAAACAGTTCGTGATTTGATTGCCTTTGCTCAGGTTGCACTTTTCCGCACGATGCATTCTGCATCTGTTTTATATCATCATCATCGTTTGCGAGCTGATTGAACTTCTGTGGATCCTTCGGTGGTTCCGTTGGCTCACCTGCAGCTTGGATCCAACTAGAAAAGTTTGGTCCGTAACCGAGGTCACACAGCTTCGACTCCGAACCTAATCCTCCAACCCCGGAACCAGCGCTGTAAATCGAAACGGAAATAGGATCCACTAGTTTTCCGGAGCAAGGGCAAATTAGATTATGAGAGATATTTGTATCGGTTCGGATGGAGGATTTCATTTGATTTGATATCGCTTTGTGCTCAGACTGCAGTCGGTGGAAAGTTTCCGAAACCCATGTCGAGTAGAAGTATTGCATTTCATTTACCGCATTTTCATTTTGTTGTTAGTTAATAAATAGGATTTGATTCTATTTGGCTTTGTTTGAAAGAGCAGAAATAAGAATGTTCTTCAAACGACAAAAATGTTTCTATCAATCAATGTCAAACGTCAATTTCGGTTCTGAAGGTAGGAAGAAAATTGTATTACAATGTGTTAGATCCAGGATATCTGAAAATATGATCCTGAAATTCACCAGCCTCAATTTCAGCTAGCATAGTTTTTAAATTTATTTACTGTTTAGAGTCCAAGAGTCCAAGAGTTCAAGAGTCATCCATCCTGCAATTCCTGTATTTGAACCTTCAAACTTCATACTATGTGAAATCGTTCTAACTGTACATTAAAATTTTTTCGGTAATTTTTTTGACGAAAACTTACGGTAGTAAACGAAAAATAACCGATATTTCGCTACATGAATTTTATTTTACAAAAATTATGCAAACTTTTATCGAACGATCAGTTTTACTCATTACAGATTTTAGTAAATAGATAAACAATTTATACGGTAAATCTGAATAGTCGCCGATTACGGTAAAAATCATACCGTCCATGTGGTAAAATTATCCTCCTATAACCGAACTTCTGTAAATACTGATTGTCGTGAAAACTAATTGTCAAACGAAACATGTTCTAGAGAGGTTCGTCGTTGGATTGAGGTACAGGTGCTCAAGATTTTAAACATTTGAACTACTCAAAACTTTTTGTTTACTTATAGGCATAGCAATACATAGCAATGCTCTGTTAGGCGCTCATAACATTTTTGCCTTTCTCTATAGAAAGGTAGTAGAATTGCTGGAAAAACCGACTGTCGAACGGAGCATCGGTGATCCATAGTGTTATATACCATTCGACTCAGTTCGACGAGATCGGAAAATGTCTGTGTGTGTATGTGTTTGTGAACTTTTGGAAGATATGTGAACGCGCTCAATTTTCTCAGAGATGGCTGAACCGATTTTAACAAACTTAGGCTTGTTTGAAAGCTACTGTCGGGCCATTGATCAAGTTCGAAGATCAAATGGCTGTGACTTTTGGTTCCAGATATATGATAGTATATGTGACGTAACCGACAAAACACGTTGATTTTTACCGCTCTTATGTATATAAGGGTGCTAAAATTTTGGGATCACCTCTATTTTCGTTAAGTTCTAGTGCTCAAATGTTTAAGCACCTCTAAAATGCCTTCATGTAAAATTTGAGCTAAATCGGACATGCGTAAGGGGTGCTGCCCGGTGGTAAAGGTTTGACAATTTTCGATCTTGAAAAAGCACCATAGGGGGGAGTACATGAAATTTCCAAAATCGAACATTTTTTTGATGCCGAAACTCTTAAAACTGCATGAAACATCGAAATTTAGTGTCACCTCAAAAAAAATTTTTTTTTAAATCCACTTTCTGGGATTTTGATATTTTTTCTAAGTCCCAAAAAGTCAATTTTTTCAAAAAAAAATTTTTTTCGAGATGACACTAATTCTCGACGTTTCATGCAATTCTAAGCCTTTTGGCATCAAAAATTTTTTTCCGATTTCGAAAATTTCATGTACTCCCCCCTATGGTGATTTTTCAAAATATATGAAAATTCCACTAAGTGGACTGAAAGGGTTTTTTTTAAAATTAGCATCACTGTTCTCATACAAATAGCAACGCAAATGTCAAGCACTAGTTTGGAAAAATGATGCTGACTGTGTGACATAAACACTGAAGCATGCTTTTGTGAACTACTCGAATCAATCTGAATCAATTGGTGTCAAAATTAGTATCCGAAATTATTAAATAAAAGTATGAACTATATTTTCATGAGACTGTTATGAAAGAAGAGAAAGGCATTATCACACCACTAGGTGAACTAAGAAGGGTATTTTTTTTATTTTATCGTGGATATATAGGGCATTCAAACTGTAGTCTCGACTGGTTCGAATAATCACTCGTTCCTGTGAAAAAAATGTCCGAATCTGGGAAAGCTAATCGGAAGTTGAAAATTTCAAATGTATTTTCAATTCTGAAAATCCACTCATGATTGCATCTCCCGAACCGGGAATGCTTTTTCTAACCTGATCAGAGACCATAATGTAGCTTTTAAATAAGTCTAAGTTTATCGAAATTCGCTAATTATCTTCGGAAAGCTTATGCCAATACATGTAACCCAATGAGAAAAGTGCAGTCAGTCGATTACATCACTTATATGTTATATGGTATATAACACTATGAGAAGAAGAAAAAACACCGGTTTCGGAAAAACTTAAAAAGGCTACGAAAATCTACGACGGGTCGGAGGATTGTATATAGAGGCTCACATATGAATGTGTGTAAATTTTCTCATTCGATGTGGCGACACTTGCTTTTGGTAGAAATGGTACACAGAAAGAAATCCGTTACTGCTGTCATGATTAGAAAATCATGAAATCAATCATTTTAACTTATCATGGAACCATGAGCAATAACTCTTCTTCCATGAAAATTAATCATGGTTCGAATCATCGAAAATGCGTTACTTGAAGAATGCATTTCTTTCAAAGCTCGTAACTCTAATTTTCTACCCGGATATCATTTTGAACCCTCTGCTTCAAGTGATGTGATAGATTAATAAATTAATGGTGAAGCATAAAGCAGACATTGAAAAGCAAGACCTACTGAAAATGTTTACTTGATCCTGAAGCATGTTCATTTAATAATCGTGTTGTTTTACCCACCGGCTGATAGAGAATTAAACATAACATAAAAAACCCCTTCTTAATCCACCTAGTGGTGTGATAATGCCTTTCTCTTCTTTCATAACAGTCTCATGAAAATATATTTCTTTTATTAATTTTTATTACTATTTTGATTACTTTTATTATATTTTATTACTATCACTATATTACTATATTTTATTAGTTTTATTAAATATGTTCGGATACTAATTTTGACACCAATTGATTCAGATTAATTCGAGTAGTTCACAAAAGCATGCTTCAGTGTTTGTGTCACACAGTAAGCATCATTTTTCCAAACTAGTGCTTACTTTTGCGTTGCCTATTTGTATGAGAACAGTGATGCTAATCTAAAAAAACCCTTCTTAGTCCACTTAGTGGAATTTTCATATATCTTGAAAAATCACCATAGGGGGGAGTACATGAAATTTTCGATATCGAAAAAAAAATGTTTGATGCCAAAAGGCTTAGATTTGCATGGAACGTCGAGATTTAGTGTCATCCTGATTTTCAATGGCACAATCGAAGGAAGACGTGTTAGTTGATTGTGCAAACTCTAAAGCAAATTACAACGCGATATCGTTAAACCTAATGGTTAAATTTGCGCTAGATTGTAGTTTTCTACAAGTGCTTGGATTCGACATTATTTTCTAGTGCGTGCCACATTTATTCGGCGTGTTATTTGTGAAATAGTTTTTTTTTCGGTTGAACTGTGACGCTTCAAAATCAATTGTTTGGTCGGCATCTCCGCTGTTGTGTTGCCCGCTCAGGGGCGAAGAGAAAGAAAATGACTTCTGTTCAATGCAGTGTCTGTTCTACGAGCATTCTCTCTGTATCTGATCGTATATATTGTTTCGGTGGTTGTAACCAAGTGCTGCATTTGAAATGCTCTGATCTTAATAATGCTTGTTTGGGTCTGATGCGTGAAAATATCGGACTGAAATACATGTGTTTCGACTGTCACAAAAATCAAACCACACTGAACACTGTGATGAAACTATGCACTGATCTACTAAGCAAAGTGGATTCGTTATCAAAAACTGTGGATGGTCTCGAATCGAAGCTAGCAAGCACGATAAAATGTCAATGCACTGCAATAGAGGATCGCTTAGTGTCGCGTATCGACTCAGCTCTAGATAGTCGTACTCATGACACAATTGTTCAACCTGAAACATTTGCTACGGTTACTCGATCAAGTAAAAAGACAAAACGCAAACCTTCACAATTGATTACTAATGATGCTCAGGTGACACCATCTCCACTGCCTATACCCGCAGAAACTAGTAACAATACGATCCAAAAAATGAAACGAACTGTTTTGTTCAAACCTAAGAATGGCCAATCGGTTGAAACTACGAAACAGCTCATCCAACAGAAAATTGATCCAGTCGCCTTTGCTGTCAAAAATGTTCAATATCGTCAGACCGGTGCTGTTTCAGTTCGCTGCGAGTCCACTGAATTTGCAAAAAAACTGATCGATAATGCACAGAATCTATTGCCTGAGAACTATGAAATCGAACTTTCAAAACCACTACGACCAAGAGTAAAAATTGTAGGCATCACGGATGTATTGACTGAGGATGACCTTGTTGACAAAATCAAGCTGCAAAACGATCTACCTGACTCAAGTGAGCTGAAAGTTATCAGAATACTGAACAAAGAAAATCGAAGTGATTCAACCGTTATAGCTGAATGTGACGCTTCTACTTTTAATAAATTAATGAAGCTACAACGTATTAGTATCGGTTGGGAACGGTGTAGAGTATTTGAGGTAATCGATGTCATGCGATGCTATAAGTGCTCTGAATACGGTCATAAAGCCGTGACATGTGAGAATATAATTTGCTGTCCTAAATGCGCGGGTGGACATGCTGCTAACGATTGTCAGTCTGGCACCGCCAAATGTATTAATTGCTACAAGCAAAATGGGCTTAAAAATTTATCAAACGAGCATGTACTCGAAGTCAATCATTACGCATGGAGTACGCAGTGTCCCCTGTATAAAAAGCGGTTGGAAAAAGCCAAGGTCAGGATCGACTATTCTACATAGCATTCAATGCACGTTGCTTCATCAGAAGAGATTTTTGGTAATGGGTCAGTTGATTCTCCTGCTCTGTCAGGTAAACACAAGAACAGTATATGTCCTTCCGAGGCTATGGTAGTTACTACGCACTTTCAAAGCGAAATACACTTCCAGTTCTCTGTTGCTGATTCCGATTCGACGAATGATTTTGTACCTTTTCGGTTCAACCAACTAAGTCCTGCATACAATCTGCCCGACGATGTCGCCTTTTCTCTGCCCGATGAAGCATCAATGGACCATGTTCAAGAAACTGTTACTGAGCACAGTTTCTCAGGTAAATTTGCTACACGTATATGTCCAGTCGTAGCTGGGTCAGAAAACTGCACCGTTTCAAATAGCCCCCCTTGCGTTCCAGATAAACGACCTAATATGGACACCGGACTTATCACATTATAAAGGGTGATTTTTTAAGAGCTTGAGAACTTTTTTAAACAATAAAACGCATAAAATTTGCAAAATCTCATCGGTTCTTTATTTTAAGCGTTAGATTGGTACATGACATTTACTTTTTGAAGATAATTTCATTTAAATGTTGACCGCGGCTGCGTCTTAGGTGGTCCATTCGGAAAGTCCAATTTTGGGCAACTTTTTCGAGCATTTCGGCCGGAATAGCCCGAATTTCTTCGGAAATGTTGTCTTCCAAAGCTGGAATAGTTACTGGCTTATTTCTGTAGACTTTAGACTTGACGTAGCCCCACAAAAAATAGTCTAAAGGCGTCAAATCGCATGATCTTGGTGGCCAACTTACCGGTCCATTTCTTGAGATGAATTGTTCTCCGAAGTTTTCCCTCAAAATGGCCATAGAATCGCGAGCTGTGTGGCATGTAGCGCCATCTTGTTGAAACCACATGTCAACCAAGTTCAGTTCTTCCATTTTTGGCAACAAAAAGTTTGTTAGCATCGAACGATAGCGATCGCCATTCACTGTAACGTTGCGTCCAACAGCATCTTTGAAAAAATACGGTCCAATGATTCCACCAGCGTACAAACCACACCAAACAGTGCATTTTTCGGGATGCATGGGCAGTTCTTGAACGGCTTCTGGTTGCTCTTCACTCCAAATGCGGCAATTTTGCTTATTTACGTAGCCATTCAACCAGAAATGAGCCTCATCGCTGAACAAAATTTGTCGATAAAAAAGCGGATTTTCCGAATGGACCACCTAAGACGCAGCCGCGGTCAACATTTAAATGAAATTATCTTCAAAAAGTAAATGTCATGTACCAATCTAACGTTTAAAATAAAGAACCGATGAGATTTTGCAAATTTTATGCGTTTTATTGTTTAAAAAAGTTCTCAAGCTCTTAAAAAATCACCCTTTACTATCAAAATGTGGGCGGCATCAACTCATCAATTGCGGAATATTCACTTGCCTGCTGTGACGATGAATTTGACATTTACGCTTTTACTGAAACCTGGCTAAATAGTGACACATTATCGAGCCAAATATTTAGTAATAACTATAACGTCTATCGTCAGGATCGTTCTAGCTTCAACAGTTCTAAACGTCGTGGTGGGGGTGTTCTACTCGCTGTTCGCTCTGGCTATGAAAGTCGTTTAATCATTCCTCCAGGATCATCAGGTGTTGAACATGTGTGGGTTGCAATAAGCCTGGAAAAATACACTCTTTTCGTTTGTGTCTTGTACGATTCGTATTCTTGTGTCAAGCATGATTCGTATATTTAATCGTTGTTATACTATTTTCGATTTTAATCTGTCTCGTACTACTCTCAGACGCTCATTTATAGTATTTTTTAAGAACTTGACCTAAGAATGGCATTACTTATAATTCGTATATTTGTATTCAAGTTTGTGAATTCTAAGTATATTATGTTAGTTTGTAAGTGTACCTTGTATTTTATTATAATTAATTAATGTATCATTTGGATGGATTTCTTAATAAGTATCAACTCCAGTGGGCTTTTCCCTGCTCCAAATAAATAAATAAATAAATCTCGAAAAAAAATTTTTTTTTTAAATCGATTTTTTGGGAAAAAATTTTCTAAGTCCCAGAAAGTAGATTTTTTCTAAAAAAAAAAATTTTTTTTGAGATGACACTAAATTTCGATGTTTCATGCAGTTTTAAGAGTTTCGACATCAAAAAAAAATTTTCGATTTTGGAAAGCAATTGCATAGGTGTATCTACCAGGCAAATGTAGGTGGTATTTTCCGTTTATTAAGTGAAATTGAAAAAATATCTAATGCGGCTACGCCACATCGTTTTGGTCCATGTGCTGTCCGACCTCGCTACCGCTCGTTCGGACCTAACTAAAGCAAAGAAACCTAGTTTTGAGTGGACCGGGCAAACGAGGCGGTTACAGGTTTGTATGCAAGAGGCCGCCGCTTCCGACTCAGCTGGCGTCGGCTCGGTGGCTTTGTGCCGCCGAGCCATCTTGGCTTCGGTTATGTGGCTACGCCACATCAGTTATACAGGAGACATAACATGCAGGAGATATGACCCTTTCGGCGAAATTACCCTTTCGGCAAAATGACCCTTTGGCAAAATGACCCTTTCGGCAAAATGACCCTTTCGGCGAAACGACTTTCGGCGATATGACCTGCTCCAGTAAAAATCAACGTGTTTTGTCGGTTACGTCACTTATACCATCATATATCTGGAACCCAAAGTCACAGCCATTTGATCTTCGAACTTGATCAATGGCCCGACAGTAGCTTTCAAACGAGCCCAAGTTTGTTAAAATCGGTTCAGCCATCTCTGAGAAAATTGAGCGCGTTCAAATATCTTCGAAAAGTGCACACACACACACAGACATTTTCCGATCTCGTCGAACTGAGTCGAATGGTATATAACATTATGGGTCTCCGAGGCTCCGTTCGAAAGTCGGTTTTTTTCAGCAATTCTAATACCTTTCTATAGAGAAAGGCAAAAAATATCAAACAGAAACGTTGGGGTTTAGAAAAACTTCTACTATAACTTTGCTACTCTGATTTGTTCACTTCTGATTAGTCTGCCCTGAGATACAATGGACAACGCAAATCATGATTTTCAAGAAGTGTCCACAAAAAATGCCTCTACACCGACTTTGTTCTCGGTACTTTTCCACGAAAAAATCACAAAATGTGGTTCGAACGATGCTATAGAAGTGCGTGTGCATGATCTATCAAGCGTCTGCGATCCTTATGTTCGCAAAACTATGTCCCAGTACGGGGAAATTGTTTCCATCGAAAAAGCAAAGTGGAAAAACTTTTCCCCGGTATTTTAAATGGCGTACGTTTGTTACGCATGCGCTTGAAGAAGACTATGCTTTCTCATGTGATTTTCGACCAAGATACCAGGGTTCCGCGCAAATCATTTGTTACCTATGACAATCCGATGGCCACATGTCAATATTGCCGAAAAGCTGAACTGAACAAGAAGACATCTGCACCAAAGAACAACAGCGCTCCCGCTTTATTTTCCAATTGAAGAACAAATGGCTAATATCATCGGCATATGAGTTCATTCAATTTAATTATTATCATTTTTTAAGCATCACAAAAACCACACATTTGACCGTATGCATAAGTAGCGTGACTAGAGACAAGCAAAGCGAAAAAGGTATGGTCCTTCCTGCAGGCCAGCTGGGTTCGATTTCCAATCGCGCACGTGGTGTCAAAAAGTTTGTCTGACACTAGATGCGAACGACTATAATGTAATGAAAATAATACTGAAACATGGAAATAACGTTACCTTTCTTCAATAATCCTACGAAAAATAAAAACCTATTTTAATCCACCTAGTGGTGTAATGATGCCTTTCTCATATTACTCATTACATCATAAATAGAACCGTGAAATTCGCAAAAACAACTGTTTATTGAATAGGAATAGGATAATTTGTTCGGATCTAATCTCACAAACTCTATAAATCCTGTTTAACCTGTAGTTCCGGAACCGAAAGTAGTATCCACAACAAATTAAGGAATTCCGTATGAAACTGTAAGACTTTTCTTTTGAACCTATAAGTTTGTGAAAATCTATTCGGCCATCTCCAAGAAAAGTGAGTGAGATCCTTTTTGCAGTTTCTAATCACTATTTCCAATTCTCTCGAAACCGGATTCAGATGAACGGAATAGCCGAAGTTGGTTCGTTTGCTACCAACAAATATGACCTACAAATTGGAACAGTTTTGAACGTAGTTAAACTTATACTTACTATCTCATGCTCTATTTCGTTTAAACCAATTAAACTAAATCTAACGAAACGAACCTGCGTTTCTGTTACTACTGCGTGCTAAACAGCATGAATTAGCAGCATGAAACATGTAGTAGGATTGTTATTATTATTATTGACATCACTACACAACGTGTACGAAATAGAACAAAACACGCCTTGTTCGTTTTGTGTTTTCTTCTATTTATTTATTTATTTATTTATTTATTTATATATTTTAATCAACAGACAAACTAAAGTCCTAATGATTATTTCTAAGAATATTCAAAAAATTCGCTTTTATTCTGCTACGAGGAAAATGGAAATCGAATCCCATCGATACGCCATTGAAGGTTCGCTGCAATCCAATAACGGCACCGTTGATTCCGTAGTTAGTACGACGTAGAGGCATTCTGAGGAGGTTGTTGTTGCGAAGAGCTCTAGAACGAACGTTGATGTTGATTTCACTAAGTAGTGCAGGGCAATCAATATTGTTCGTCAAAATATCGGCAATCAGCATTGCACGGAACAGATCTCGGCGTACTTGTAGAGTATCGAGTCCGATGAGCATCGCACGGCTTTCATAACTAGGCAGCTGGTGAGGGTTATTCCAGGGCAAACGACGAAGAGCGAAACGAACGAATCTGCGCTGTATTGATTCAAGTCTTAAAGCTCCATTATGAAAGTGAGGGTTCCATACTGACGAACAATATTCGAGTGTTGACCGTACAAGCGAGCAGTAGAGAGATTTCAAACAATATATATCTGTGAATTGCTTGGCGGTTCTCATGACAAATCCTAGACAACGAGAAGCTTTTGCCACGATGTACGAAATATGCTGCTTGTAATTCAATTGTTCGTCGAGAAGAACGCCAAGATCTTTGACACAATTGACTCTATCAATCACTGATCCTCGAAGACAATAATTGAAACGAATTGGTGTTTTTTTTCGTGTGAAGGTGATAATCGAGCATTTGCTGATATTTAGCGACATTTTATTAAT
This sequence comes from Malaya genurostris, assembly GCF_030247185.1. Classification (NCBI taxonomy): domain Eukaryota; kingdom Metazoa; phylum Arthropoda; class Insecta; order Diptera; family Culicidae; genus Malaya; species Malaya genurostris. Next base: position 133,429,368 of record NC_080570.1, read on the forward strand.
TTCACACCACTCGGAGAAAATTTCAAGCTCACTTTGAAGGAGACAGGCATCTTCAAGAGTCTTGATAATTTGGAATAACTTTAGGTCGTCCGCGAAAGATAATCGTGCACCTTTCAATGAAAAGTTCACGTCGTTGAAATACAGTAGAAATATCAGTGGTCCGAGATGACTGCCTTGTGGAATACCAGAAAAAGCAAAAAACTCCTTGGAAACATTTTCATTGATCTTAACCGCCAGCCGTCGATTGCAAAGATACGATTGAATCCACCGAAGAATGTTGGAACCGAAGCCCAGTCTGTCCAATTTGGCAATAGTGATAGCGTGATTAATTTTATCAAAAGCAGCAGAGAGATCAGTGTAGACAACGTCCGTTTGATGACCTTCTTTCGGTGTTGTACATATTGTCACTCTATATGACGATTTGAAAACTTTGACACTCATCGCCCTGTAACTGCGGAACCGGAAGTCGGATCCGGATGAATTTTAATGGTAGGTTTAAAGACAGTATGAACTTTACTTCAAATCAAGATTTGTGAAAATCGGTTCAAGCATCGCAGAGAAATCGAAGTGAATTTAGTTTTAGGAGTTTTTCTTCTCCACTGTCGGTGCTCTCGGAACAGGAAAAGAGGGGACCAGTAGTGCCGAATTAAGTTTTCATGCCCACAAACTAACAAGCTCTGCAAACTAGAAGAATTTATCAGACAGTTTTATGGGATTTGTACCTGATTTTAACCATCGTTCGTGGAAAAATACTAATAAAACTGGTAATTTTCCACTTATCACGCTTTAGTTCCGGAACCGGAAGTCGGATCCAGATAAAATGTTCCACAAATTTTTAGGATATTATAAGACCTTTCATTTGAATCTAAGTTTGCGAAAATCGGTTGAGTTGTTCCAGAGATAATTGAGTGTAAACTTTTTCTCAAATTTTTACATATAACCATATAACTCCGGAACCGGAAGTCACATTTAAACGAAATTCAATAGCAATCTATGGGACCATAATACCTTTTATTTGAATCTTAGTTTGTGAAAATCGGTTCAGCCATCTCTGACAAAAGTGAGTGCATATTTTTTTTCACTTTTTGGTACATATCATCCTATATCTCCGGAACCGGAAGTCGGATCGGAATGAAATTCAATAGCAGGCTATGGGACTATGAGACCTTTCATTTGAATCTTTGTTTGTGAAAATCGGTTTGGCCATCTCTGAGAAAAGTGAGTGCATATTTTTGTTACATACACACACACACATACACACACACACGGACGGACACACACACACACACACAGACATTTGCTCAGTTCGTCGAGCTGAGTCGAATGGTATATGACATTCGGCCCTCCGGGCCTCGGTTAAAAAGTCGATTTTCACAGTGATTGCATAGCCTTTCTATATGAGAAAGGCAAAAATAGTTAAGATTCAAGCCGGTGTTTCGAGATAATAGACAAACAGACAAAATTTCAGTACATAGTAAGGGAAAATGGGTACTCCACACATTTAAAATTCTAGAAGTAGAAACACATAAGTGAGTTAGGTGAGGCATCAACATTGGCAGTCAACCTAAATTTGTAGCAGAAAATGGACAATGCTTTGTATAAACAAATTAATTGTCCTTTTAAAGCAAACGTTTATTTTTTTTATTTTTTAAGACTGTAATTTTTAACACTGCAAAAGCAAATTACTTTTACAATCCGGTATTAGATATTGATCAAATGCATTAGTTCAATTGTTTGAATCGAGAGAGTATTGTTATTTCATAGAATATTCTATAATTCCTACCTCAGTATCTAATGCTTTAACATATTCTAAAGTTTGGAATTTTATCACATATTTCGTACATGTATTTCATCCTGGGTTGGTAGCTCCATGTCTATAGGGCTGGTCTGCTAAGCCAGTACTCGTTACTTCGAGCTTAAATCTGGAAAAGTTCTTAATATCGGTAGGATCGCAGCAATAGACATGTAATGGTTTCTGTACGCTAAATATCGACTGCGAAGTCTGTTTAAACAAATGGTAAAATTTCATAATAGAAATGTAACACAAAAACTTTTCTCTGCTTACCAGATTCAAGTTGGATGGTAGAATAGCAGTCGTCTATAATTCGAATTCTGATTGCATTCCATTTTAATTACTCTATCTTAGAAACATTAGAAATATTGCTTTTTTCGATTTCTGTAAAGCTACATACCACTCAGCACAGTTTCCATTCCAGTCAAATGATAATTTGTTTACCAAACTTTTAACTTTCCTCACGAACCATCGACGATCAATCAATCCCAAATCTCCCATCGCAGATTCCAGCGGAAACCCGGCGTACTTAGTTCCGTTCCCACGAGTGTCTATCTGCCGTGTCTGATAGCCAAAATTGTATGCAAACAGGATTAATCACTGGAACAATATTTGCATAAACTGTGTTTCCTTGAAGAGTTTTCCCTCCATTGACTGCCATCAACGAATCGGAAAACATTACAAAACAAAACAACCACTTTTCGGCGAGGTTGTGTTCATCGCCCATCGAAACGGGTAGAGAAAAAGCAGCCAGTCATTAACAACCTTATACCGGCCAGTAACCCCTTTCGCCAAAAAAAAGGGATGATGACTTTTTAATACGCGATCATCAATCATTTCATCCTTCCAAACACCAGCAGCCGGGAAAACGAGTACCCAAAAATAGAAAAAAAAAAAATCAAATCGACAAAGAAACATCCCAGACGAAAAGTGTATGAATTTTAAAACCTTCATAGGAAAGGGTTGCGGGGTCCATCCGACCGACTGGTGGTGGTGGTAATGAAATTTAAATATTTAGAAAATTTGCATAAAAATCAAGGCTGTTAATATGCAAACATATTCATCCTGGTTGTTTTCCGATGCTGGCTGACGCGTCTAAGTTTCGGCATCAAGGCATGGTGGCCCCTTTCCAAAAAAGATGGGTAAAAATCTGAAGGCGTCATTGGTAACGCTTCATTTAACCCTTTTTCTCACTACGCTGAGATCCCGAAACGAGTTCGAAGGTCTTATCGGGTAGGAAGGATTTTTACTTACATTCGTACCAATGAGTGGCGCCCCTATGCTCAGTGTGAATTCACACAACGATGCTGGGTTTTTTGGTGCTTCCTTCGGTGTGATTGTTGTCTGTGAGGAACTGATTGACTTGAGTGAAGGAACAGTGGCAATCGTTTCTATTAACTGTTGTTGCTAAACACGCAGAATTGCTTGGTTTCAAACTAGCGGTTCGTTTAAGTTTGAGCTTTCGGGTAAGGCCCGAGGACAGTGGGTCGCGTATAGATTTTGAATCTACCTCGTGGCTCCTTCAATTCTCTTTGCATATGTGTGTTTAGAAACCATGTTGAGTCGCTACCAGGATAAAATGACAGACGCATTGAAACTGACTAATGGGATCTAAGCTAAATTATCTAGACTTTGTCACGGTAGATTTATGATATAAGCCTTAGATTTATGATGTGAGCCTTACCATTCCAAGCAGTATTTCTTCAGCCCGAAAAAACAACACGAGCAGTAAACCAAACCAATGAATCGTTCTGTAAATTTCAAAAAATGTTCTCAACTAAGTTTTAAAGACATTGTCAGGTGGATTTTTCGATATTTATTACCGTTCCAAAGACAATTTGATTTGAAGTTGGAAAGTATTCGAAAACTTAGGTCTTAAACGTACTGTCCTCAGGACTTACCACAATTTATTTTGTTTTCATTAAGTTCCGTCTATGACTTATCCGAGAATTAGCGGTAGTTCAAACAACTATATCCATTTAGAAGTTCTTATTGAATCGCTTGCAGAAAATATTGAACAAAGTAAGCGAGAAAATAGAACCAACAAAAAATTACAGACTGAAGTAAATTTTATTTTTCAAAGATTGACGAAATATTCAGTTTTTTTCCTCAACGGAAACGAACAGCACATGTAATGCACATGTAATTTTCAACTGTTTTATATTTCTCGTTTACTTAATTAATAATGAATTTAAGGGACAGCATTATTATATCTCGACTTCAATGCACCTTAAAGTGTTCATGTCTTTGGTATTTTCTTGTTTTCACATGACCTACAATTCTGCAACAATGTAGGCAAAATATTTTTTTTAACTCACTTCTAAGTGAATAAATGACAACTAAATAAATTTATATCAAAAGAAGCGTGCTTTTCCAAACAGAAATTCTTCCTAAAACAAAAAAGTCGCCAAAGCATAAATAAAAAACCGCGTGATTTTATATGATTCGGACCACTGAGCAGTGCAATAAAACTTCATTCAATTCAATTGAAACCGAATATGGAACACACTGACGATCACTCTACTGCAGTAAACTTCAAACTCTAGCACTCAAACTTCGCTGACGTCCCGATCGGGAAGCATTTAGTTCTTCATTCGTTTCTCTTCCATTCGAAGCTCAGTTTAACTACCATCAGTTGAACTCTTAAAGTAACAAAATATCTCTTTCAATAGTGTGATAGCGGCCTTCAAATGAGGTTCATGTAAACATTCGAATTGGTTCAAGATAATAGATGAAGAGGCAAACTAGTCATGCTGGCTGAAATGTCAATTACAGAATAAACATAAATTAATTGTTTCCTCCATCAGTTTTCATTTCTATTACTTTGAAGCACATCTCATTTGATTTCAAACACTTGAAAAATATCGATTTAAACTTGCTGGTAATAATTTAAAACTCAAATGTGAACCGCTAACCTCTATTAATAATTCTGGCCGGAGAGAATTTCTGATTTTGAGTTGATGTTCATTCGAACTTGCTCACTACCAACAGCGAAGACAATGAAGCAACTAGACTACTTGGCACTTGCAACTGAGCGAGCAAAACTTCAAATGACTAGGTACGATTATTCAATTGACGATGAATTCTTGGAGCTTCACTTGAGTATGGTAACAAAAGTGAAATAATTATTGTTTATTTTCATCTTATAGTTTTCGATTTAAAATGAAATTTTACCGAATTGCCACTGAGCGTTGGAAACAGATAATTGAAATTTTGCGTAGACATAGTTTGATGCGCATTGTTTACACTCTTTTAATTAATTCCATCAGGTGCGCAAAAGTTTAAGGCTAAGAAGTTGCCAATTCGTGACGAAACATACAATACGGTCGCATAAAACCGTGCTTGGAAGTTGTACGATCAGGTGTTAACGAAAGCGCACTGCTGCGTAATGAATGTGTGTGAAGGCGGACTATAAAAGGATTTCAGGAAACCTGTATGTGACTACCAAGGGTAAGTGTAATAAGTGTTCCCGAGAGACTTTGGACGCAGAAAATGTCGAAGTTCTTAATTTGACAAGCGATCTTTACTTACAGAAAACGGAGTTTATCTTTGATTAGCGCAAGCAGCATGGTGGGTTTTGGAAGCGTGCTTCCCTCTGCTAAAGGCTCACGACCGTCCGATGATCTTCTGATGGGATTTTGCATCATATCACTACACGAAGGACGTGCCAGAGTGCTATAAATTGAATGATGTCAGTTTCGTGTCGAATGCTCTGAGCCCACAAATCGCTTTTGAACTGCACCCAAATGACAAATACTGGGCCATTATGAACTACGAGGTTCAAAAAGTTCCCGGATTTTTTTAATTGCGCGCGTCTGGAGAGTCCGGTGGTCAAAATTTTTTTTTATTGTGTTGGTACATATGTCCCTAATGTATGGTGAAATTTTCAGCTGTATTCATTGTTTACATTCTGTCTTGTAGCGGCTGGTGTAGACGTGTTTTTTTGAGCTCGGCGATTTTTGTTAGTTTAAACAATGGAAGAATTGAAGAGTCAAAGAATTTTTATAAATTTTGCGTGAAAAATGAAATAAAGTGTAACCAAATGTGCGAAATGTTACAGAGAGCCTACGGTGAGTCTGCTATGAAAAAAAAACAAGTGTTTACGAGTGGTATAAGCGTTTCCAAGATGGCCGCGAAGACGTTGAAAACGACGAACGCTCCGGTCGACCCAGCACGTCAATAATCGATGAAAATGTGGGAAAAGTGGAAAAAATGATTATGGATGATCGCCGAATCACTATCAGAGAAGTTGCTGATAAAGTTGGCATATCAGTTGGCTCATGCCATCATATTTTTTCAAATGTTTTGGGCATGAAACGAGTGGCAGCAAAATTCGTTCCAAAACTGCTGAATTTTGATAAAAAAAAACAAACGCATTACCATCGCTCAGGAGCTGTTAAACGACGTCAACGACGATCCAAATTTACTTGAAAGGGTCATAACTGGTGATGAAACATGGGTGTACGGTTATGATGTCGAAACAAAAGCACAATCGTCCACGTGGAAGCACCCAACGAAAATTTCACCATACATTAGGGACATATGTACCAACACAATAAAAAAAATTTGACCACCGGACTCTCCAGACGCGCGCAATTAAAAAATTCCGGGAACTTTTTGAACAGACCTCGTACTTCGGAATGTTTTGATGTCGAGATATGTTTATTGGAGACTTCCAAAATCAAGTTTGATCATCACAACATTTTTCAGCGAATTTCTGGAATTATCAAATATTCTACAAATATACAAATTAGTAAAATACATATTTTTGTTGAAGGGTGCACAAAAATGTAAGTTCACAAAAATATCTCGAAGATGTGGAGATATATTAAACCAGTTTTTTGAAAATAAGAAAGTATTATCAAAAGATTTTTAGAAAAGAAAAAGGCGATTAAAACTGACATGCTTTTCCACACATTCGAATATCGATAATCACACATACTAGTTTATTGATTGTGTGAATTTTACAAACTGTCAATACGTTGCTTGCATAATTGTAACAGTTGATTTGTAACAAAAAAATAAACAATTCCGCAATAATTGAGAAAATAAATATAGGAGCATTTTGATTATAAATTGCATGATTAATTTGACCGTCTTAAACAACATGCACAACTGCGTCTGACTCATCCTAGTCAATCCAAAATACTCATGGCTTATAAGCATACAAAGTTAGTGTCTGTTTTACTAGATAACACCTTGAATTCAAAATTGATAAAAGTAAACTCCGTTATTGTAAATTTCAGTGCTTTGTGGAAGCTGGCGTTCACTTAAAAGATTACTAGCAGTTTCACCGGTAGTTAGAATTACCGTTTTACTAAAATGAAAATTTGAAAATAAAACAAATAAAAATTTTAAAAAATCTGTCTGAAAGTATTTTATTTAACTCATATTTATATATGAAATCTAGGCAATGTAAAACAACGCCATCTATTCAAACTTTGGAGAAAACTATAAGGATGCCGAAAAAATAATCTATTATGGTAATTGAATTGATGAAATGGTATCACATTAAAAATGCTAAGAGATCTATAAAAAGACTATTTATATAGAATTTTAGAATCTTCGAGATATTCAGGACTTAGTATATGCTAAACTATGTAGAGTAAAATAATTTGATATCTACTGAAAATCTGAAACAAACAGATATTTTCAAAAAAGTTCTAAAATCGTAGGAGCTTTTGACATCTACGGGATGTTAATATTTGAGAATTTTTGTTCACCAATCGATTGAAGTTAGCCCAGCTAACATATGTGGAAGGACATTATTTCATGCTTACTAAAAATATTCACAAAATTTGTTATTTTCACAGAAATTTTTCAACTTTGTAATTTTGAAGCTCATATCTGAAATTCAAAACGAACATCTAAGAATTTATTATTATCGATCGATTGAAGTTGGCAAAAGTTAATATTATATTAGCCAGAAAATTTAAATAGTTCGGTATTTTCATAGAAATTTTTTGAAATATTGAAGAATTAGGAGTTTAACGAAAAATACAAAAAAAAACCTGTTTTAATCCACCTAGTGGTGAAATGATGCATTTCTCATGTATGTACTATAATATTGTGGTATTCTATTCAAATTTTTTCTTGGATTTTTGAAAGAAACCAAGAGATTGTTTGTGCATAAAATACAGAATAAAATAGTGCTTTGATTGCGTAGGTCATCCTCAAGAAAACGAAGTGTGTTCACTATTATATGTGCAGCGCCCTTTAGCAAATTTTCCTTCGAACATGTTAGTATTGTGAATAAAATAGGGAGCCATGAAGGAATAACGACATTGCAAGAACAGCAACCTAGTCGTGAAGGAAAAACTCGTCACCTTTCAGGCAAGCCTTCATGTCAGCGTAAACGCGACGAGCAAAAAACAAAGTTATTTTCACGGACACTAGTCACTGCCTCTGGCCTAGCGACAGTGGTCTCGACTTTCGGTAGAACTTCGGGAGAAAGTCGGATGAACTTTCTACTTGAAATCACAAGCTCGGCTTGTACTAAAATCTTCGGGCTTCACCCGAAAGTAAATGTTAGGAGCTTAAAAACCCATAGTTGGGAAGAGTTAGAGGGAGTTCAGTTTTAACGAGTGCGCGGTAAGTAGCCGTTGGTCTCGGGCGTCGGCCCGTAGACAAATAACCAGTTCAGTTTTTACAGAGTGCGGTAACTAGGCGTGAGTCTCGGGCGTCGGCCCGTAGACAAATTAAGTAGTTGTTATTAATTCGGTCGTCGGCCCGTGGGCAAGTTTGTGTCCAGTTCAATTCCAAAACGTTAGAAAGATAACAAAAGCGGTCGGTATTAAGTAGTTTTTGCTTCGAGTATTCGGGCCAGGCGCGTAGCCAGAGAAAATTTTCGGGGGGGGTTTTAGAACATGGTGATAAATCAACACATGTACAATTTATATCACAATGTTTCCCATGGGTTATAATTTTTTGTTTCGGGGGGGGTTTGAACCCCTAAAACCCCCCCCCTGTGTACGCGCCTGATTCGGGCTAATTCAGTAGCGGAGTATAATACAGTATCTATAGGAACATGTGTGCATTGTGAGGCTTGAGTATCAAGTGACATCAAAATCAAGTAAGAAATATTGTTTATAATGGGATATAATAGATTTCGGAAGGCACCTAAAGAATTGAGTGAAAGATTGCTGTAATGAGTGAAGATTTAATAGTTTCATGTGCTGGTTTGATATTCACATGCAAAAGAAAAATAGTTAGACACAACCATTGTTCGTGTTAGGGTAGTGTTGATAATATATGACAACAAAAGTACGTGTTGAAGAATAACTTCTTTTATTAATGTAAACAAGTAAATGTGGAGACATATATCCGACGAGTTCACCATGAAGTGTTGTGAATAGTTGAAACTCAAAAAAGGTGAATTTCGTGATATTAATCTCAAATACGTGGATGAATCAATACAATGACATAAAAGAGAAACCGAATTGGAGAGTGTTACTCCGTATAGAACTGAAAGAAACATCCTCTTCGTTATTCTTCTCCCGCCTCCGCTCGGCCGGGAGCTTGCATATGCACTTCCGGCACCGGAACCTGAGAACCGGTATAATCAAAGTCGGTTCGTATGGCCACCAACTAACATGACACACAAACTCTACTAGTACGCACTCTACGATTTAAAAATTTGTTGCATCCGAAAATATGCAGTAATTTTTTGGTAGAACCATAAGACCTTTCAATTGACCCTAAGATTGGGAATAACGGTTTAGAGTCCAGTTTATAACATTTTTACGGTTTTTGTTCCGCCAATTTGAGAGACGGTGTACAATATTGAACACACTTTACCCTATAACTCCGGAACCGGAAGTCGGATCCGGATGAAATTCAGGATTTCCGTATGGGACCACGAGAATCTAAGTTTGTCAAAATCGATTCAGCCATCTCCGAGAAAACCTAGTGAGATTATTTTACACATACACACACAGACATTGCTCAGATCGATGAACTGAGTCGAATGGTATATGACACTTGGCCCTCCGGGCAAATTTTCACCAGTCGGTTTTCTCATTGATTGTATAACCTTTCTATATGAGAAAGGCAAAAGCATGAACATTGTGTACTAATCAATTGAATTCGGTAAACTTTGTAGAGTGTAACAATTTTAAATTTACTAAAAAAAATTCACAAAAATGTTTTGACATGAACTCTAAAATCGTAGATATTTTTGACACAACGGGAGAAGAAAATAATTTCAGTATATTTAAGAACATAGTTATGTTCTATAGTTGGTTGTAACTTGATTGATTGGTGATCGAAAATGTTTGTTTGGAGGGTTTCTATTTCTCGCTAAGTCTCGAATACTAGATTCGAAAATTGTAGTAAAAATTTAGATTTCTTAGTAGAGATTATTTCTTTCCGTAAATTTTAGCTAAGTTCAACCAATTGATGAACAAAAATGCTTAAAATGTTAGCTTATGCCATATTTAATTGATTGGTATGAAAAAAATCTTGGATGTGTACTTAGAATAACTAGTTAAGCTCTGGAAATCGCTAAGATTCTAAAATTTCTGCAGAAAGTAAGTTTTTTAGTAAACATGAAATAATATCCTTTCTCAATTTTAACTGGAGCAATATTCAATCGATTGTTGAACAAAATGCTTAGCTGATTACCTTGAATTTCTTGTAGAGTATCAAACATTTGATATTTTGAAATTTCTGTACAAATATCAATTTTTTGTAAATATTTAGTGAATTAGAAATAAATAAATAAATTCTTCTGTTAATCATAGCTTTTATCATAATCAATCGATGAGAACCCAGAAATACTTAGTTAGTTGTTTGTTTAGAATTTCTATACAAGTGCCGAGTATTTCTAATATTCTAAAATTCCTGTAAAAATATCTATTTTTTGAGATATGTTGACAAAACTTGAAACATAAATTTTCTATTAGTTTATTTATTTTGTGAAAAATATACCTTTCAAATAATCATGAAATTTTGAAAATAGGGCTACCAACGACTGAGATATGGTTAGTCAACGACTTTTAAAACGAACTGAGATATAAACAGTCAAAATTGTCGTTACTATTTTCCATTCCCAAATTCATATCAATTCGGAGTGTTTAAATAACAGATTAGTTTTGATTTTTCCGATAGAATTCACGCGTGGTTTATACGACAAGAAAATAATGTTGACTTCTAGACTTAGAGAAATCGTGTGAGAAGTGTTTTGGTTGAAACTTTTTCTGAAACAGGCAGGAGGATTTTGTTATCGTTCCGGAACGTTGTGGAATATTTTGAAAGATCGCGGTCGAAAGTCGAGTAGGTGACAGCAGTGTTTTCAGCGTATAGCAAATTTGAAATTTGCACAGGATTTTGATAAATTTTGCTCGAACCTGTATATCTGTTATCTGTGTTATCACTTTTCAAGCAAATATTTTCACATGCAAACCTTAGACTCTGCATTATCAGCATTGAAGAAGTAAGATTAGGAAATGGCATTAATCATAAATATAACTTATAATAATATATATACATATGATTCCATCGACAGCATTCTTTGGCATTCCTACTGTACTTTCCCACATCCCGATCAGAGTGGCGACGACGTCTGAGTGCTTCGGCAAAAGCGTGAAAGCTAATCATGTTCCCGCAGTGCTTGAAAAAAATATATCACAGATAATTGTACGAATCAATTTTTCCTCGTTTCCTCAGCTAAAATGCGTACTTCGATGCGTATAAAATCGACTGAATAAATCCTGTCCAGTAACTTCGTGCAAAGGTCCGACAAACACATATGATAAATGGTGCAAGTCATCGAGCAGTCATAATGAATATGAATCTCAGATTCCCCCTCTCAACGCCGCAATGCTCTTTGCCGGCCCGGGTCGGACCGGAGGAGGACTGATCCATTCAGACCAATCCAAATAGTCATTAATCTCTATCAAAGTGTGTGGCAAATCGACGAACCAGATATTCCTGATTTTGATCCTATTTAGCATGGCAGCGCTTCGTACGAGTTGCAGTAATTATCCCTGCTGGATGAGGAGGCTTTTAACGCCACTCATTTTCCATATCGATTATGGCATGATCCAGCAGACCCTCAGAACCTTAAATATGTACAACAATCAGCACGAGACGTTGATCGAGCCCATAAAAGTCATCAACCCAGCCGAACGGACAAAGCGCGGGCATTTATTGGAGCTCGTAAAAAGCCAAAATTTACGATTATGCGAGAAGGCTGCAGCCACTCGACAGACTCATCTACGTAACCCATGTAGGTTATGTATGAGCCTGACGAAAAAACAATAAATAATTATCTCTTTTCATACGAAAGTACGCGTCCCATCTCCCGACGCATGTCACATCACATATGAATGTGATTTGATGTGATCTAACCTATAAATATAAAATTAAATCACTCCACAAGAGCCCGCCTGTGGGAAAGAGAAGTGCAAACAAACACACGCCGTCTCGCGCCCCTTCACCACTCCGTCAGCTTATTATGGCATTGACTGCAGTGACGGAAGCGGGTTCATGTCCCAAGTAATCGTAAAAACGCGACTAAATTGAATCAGAATCTTTCGTCAAATATTCATATTGGAACGTTATGAACATCAACTATGTTATATAGCTTACCCACCTACCGTACGCGGCCGATAATGATCGCGAGGAGTCAGGAATATTTACGGCAGCTCTCTCGCTTTCCCATAGGACGTGTGTCATCACGAGAGACACAAACAAGCAGAATAAATAGAATAGGATTAGGTGACCGTATGCCGGGTTGTCGAGGAACAAATTTTCCGTTTTCGAAGTTATGAAAGTCAAGTTTTGTCCTGTTAAGTACGGCAGCAGTTCAGTGCAGTGATTTCAGGTAGCCGCGGTTGATTTTGGATTAGCGGAGAACACGTGCTCGAGATTTGTGCGGAAGACGCAGCTTTACGCACGGGAGCTTCCTCCGCAATCCACGTGCTTCCTTCATTTGATGCGTATGATTGACAGCGCTACGTTGATGACTCGATGGGTCAATTGAGCGGGGAGAGATGGAGCGGAGATAATAGCACGATATATTCTAATATTTATCATTTGGATTTCGATGACATTTAAACATTGAACAGGGAGGTCTACAATATTGCTTTCAAAAGACGAACTATCGAAAAAAGTACTATGCTTTCATGAGAATGTAATCTTCACTGTCATTCGTTCAAATCACATTGCCATTTGTATGTCCTTTTGTCGATAGAAAGTCAACTAAAATGATATTATTTTGTAATGATTTCAACCTTGTGCCAGTGACAGCGAAATTAAACGAGTTATTGATGTTATTAACTGAGGCTGTGAACTTCTATGCGAATCAGTTATACCGATCAATGGAAATCTGACTGCTCAGTAGATATCATCTCGCAAATTGAAAGTATTGTAGCTCAGCTCTATAAAAACCATTTTTTTTATGTTCGATAGTAATTTCTAGTAATGATTTAATAGTGGAGTGGTTCCACCGGTTCACTATTTTTTCTGGAATTTTTTTGGGTGTTTTAATTTAGTTCAAAGTTTTCTTCACGAGCAAATAGTACAATATGCTCTATCAGTTTGCCATTTTTTCTCTAGCGTTACTTATTAAAAGGGGACCACTCTAATAAACAATTCTTCAGAAATTTTCCAAAAACTATAGGCAAATTAACGGGTTGTTGAATTGATTTGGCTAAAACACCAAATCAATCTAAAATAAAACTACAAGGATCAGCCCCATGGGGCTGTTCGAGCCATTGATGTGGAACAAGGCAACCAAAATTTCTAATGATCTACAATAAAAAAGTTCAATCAATCCGAACCAACACCAACACATCATTTGAAAACAAACACGAGAAAAGATCCTAAGTGCAAATGACAGTTTCTCTTTGTTTACTTTCTCTTTCGAGTATTACGGTCCAATCAGCAATCTTCCCATCTAACACTTCACATAGGATTATAGCAAAAACCATCAACTTTCGATATGCACTGTGGAATTTGTTGGAAATTACTGGAATTTGCCGTAATAATTGGAAGAGAAAGTAAACCAAGAGAAACTGTCACTTGCACTTGGGACCTTTTCTAATGTTCATCGAGATTCGTCTGGATTTGCATTTGTTTTATGACCGACGAAATTGCACCATTATCCCAAATGTATGCAATTATATCTTTGTACATACTTGCGATTTCGATAATTAAGCTTCTCTTCGCCAAGCTTGTGTTCAAGTTTATTATGCAAGCAGTTTTTTTTAGCGTTAAGTTTCTCTACCATTCTGCGATTTCGGTTGAAGCGATAAACTATTTCTCATTACCAATCGAGTTCATCTAATATAAATTAGAAATTAATCTTAAGCACTCAAAATTTATCCAGGGGTAGTTGTCAATTTCTTATGGGGAAACGACTTAACATGGAATTCCGAGCTTGCATGACACAAGATCAGAGCATACCAATTAAGGGCTGAGGCCAGTGTGTTTTAGGACGTTTTAAAGGGCTATTTTCACGCTTCAAATCTGATTTTCTCAGAAACGGTGACGAATATCACAAAACCCAACTGACAATCTCTTAGAAAATTAGTTTAGATTATTCTGTGAAAATTTCAGAATGATTGTTTGACTTTAGCGGTCGGGAAAGTCTTTTTTCTGAAGGAAGAGTTGCATAGCTGAAAACGGCAACTTTCAACTTGTTCATTGAAAATCTCGCCTTCAAAAGCATGGATCAAAAATCTATCCTGACAATGTCTAGATAATTTAGTTTGGATGCGATTAGTGCATAAAAACATATATGCTGTCGCGATAAAAATTAAGTGAATGTTATTTTTGTAATGATAAGTCCATTTCTATGGCGGCACCATTTCTTTCTGCTCTTGTATCCTGGTAACGTAACGAAACATGAGAGAGAAATAAAATCGGCTCAGCAAGGCTGCCAAACAAGCGGTAGCTTTATTGATTTGATGTGATGTAGTCAAACTTGTAACCGAAAATATCAAAACTTACTTGGCCACCCGGCCACATAGAGAGTCATTTTACACATTTATGAGAGAGCATGGAGAGAAATGCAATACGCACAGCGAGCAACACGGTTTCACGCTAACAACTGGCCTCAGCCCTTAAAGCTTCAAATCGTTTTATGACACGTTTTTGTCTTGCTGTCTAGCAACAACCTACTTCTAGCATGCTAGGAATAGGACTGAAACGTTAGCTTTAATTTCGCTTCTATTTATAGATTCGCGTGCTTCCAACAGCTTCGCTTTTGCATCGATTGACTAATCAGAGCGATGCTCTCTCCTTGATGCATCGCTTACTCCTTCAAAACCGTCGACTATGGCAGGGAAATCCGGTATGCCAAAGATTTTTAGCAGCCAAATAAGACACTGCTCGCTACTAATCAAAATTTCGATCAAATATAATTGAAAATACGTGGCTTGATACATTTACGTGGCCGATTTAGATGAGTTTTTAGATATTTTATTCAAACTGAAAATTGAACCTTTATTGTACGAGGTTAAACTTGAGCATAATGAAAACCGGATGAAATCTAAGAACTTTTGGTCGAACGCTCTTCATCAAGTTCCGGACAAGTGTTGCATAGCATTTTTTTGAACGCTTGAGCCCAAATTTTTGATGTGGAACACATCTTTATTTTCTATATAGGGGTGCAAATTAGATACTCAAGGAAAAATACACGTAGAAATGTTGTCAGGTTTTAAACACTTGCAGCTCAGTATAGTTTGTGTCAATTATTAATATTATTTCATTATTTGATAGGAAATATTTCTAAGATTCGATTTGAATGTATCAAGCCACGTATTTTCAATTATAAATTATTGAAATTTTGATTAGTAGCGAGCAGTGTCCTATTTTGTCTGCTAAAAATCTCCGGCATATCGGATTTCCCTGCCATAGACGACGGTTTTGAAGGAGTAAACGATATATCAAAGGGAAAGCACCGCTCTGATTGGTCAATAGATGCAAAAGCGAAGCTGTTGGAAGCACGCGAATCTATAAATAGAAGCAAAGTTATAGCTAACGTTTCAGTCCTACGCGTAGCACGCTACAGGAAGGTTGTAGCTAGACAGCAAGACAAAAAGTGCCATAAAACGATTTGTAGCTTTAATTAGTATGCTCTGATCTCGTGTCATGCAAGCTCGGATGAAATTCCATGTTATGTCGTTTCGCCTTCAACCGAAATCGCAGAATGGTAGAGAAACTTAAAGCTATAAAAATAACTGCTTCCATACAAAACTTGAACACAAGTTTGGCAAGGAGAAGCTTTAATATCAAAATAGTATCGCAAGTATGTACAAATATATAATTGCATACATTTGGGATATTAGTGTAATTTCGTTGGCTATAAAAACAAACAATGTTCGGTGTTGGTTCCTAATCAAGATCAAGCTAGGCAGACTCTCGTGCAATTGCGGATTCAAAAGTGTGACGATTGATTGAACTGTTTGATTGTAGATCATTAGAAATTTTGGTTGCCTTGTTCCACATCAATGGCTCGAACAACCCCATGGGGCTGATCCTTGTAGTTTTTTGAACTCCTGCATGTTCCCAGCTGCCTTACCAGTCTTCTTGAACACCCTTTCCACGATTGCCCAGTAACGTTCGATGAGTCGAAGCTGAGGGCAATTTGGTGGATTGATATTTTTCTCAACAAAATTTACACCCTATTCCGCAAGCCAATTGAGAGTGGTTTTGGCATAGTGAGTCGACGCTAAATCCCGCCAAAACAGTGGAGGTTTACTATACTTCTTATATAAAGGCAGCAATCTCTTCTGGAGACACTCAGATCGATAGATTTCGGCATTCAAAGTTCCGGTAGTGTAAAAAATGGTTGAATTCAAACCACAGGAACACAGGAATTTTTCCACATGACATCCTCCCCAACGACGACAGTAAAGTACTGTGGACCTGGAAGGGTTTTTGAGTCCTTCTTTACATAGGTCTCATCGTCCATCAAAACGCATGCATCCGGACACTGCAAAAGACGTGAATACAATTTCCGGGCCCTTGTTGCTGCTCGCTTCTTCTATTCTACACTTTGTTTAGAGATTTTCTGCTTCTTGTAGGTCTTAAGGTGATTCCGCCTCTTGATACGCTGGATCATTCCCACACTCGTTCCTGCTTTTTTTTTTGGCCAAATCACGTATTGGCATTGATTTGTTCTTCATGATTAGAGATACCACTTTCTAGTCCAGTTTTGGGTTGGAAGAACCGAGTTTTCTGCCTCTTTCTGGTAGCTCATCCAAAGAATAATGTTCCCCAAACTTATTAATGATGGTTTTAACACTGGCATGATGAATTCCAAACCGCAACGCCAATTTTCGCATAGTATTACCCTTCTCACTTAGCCATGTGTCCAGAACCTTAATTTTAACTTCCTTTTCAATACGCGACATTTCGAAAACGCAGAATTTCAACCGCACAAACAAGTAAACAAACGAAAGCTGACAGCCAAACGCTGAGCATGCTGTGATCTGAGCATGAAAAACCATTACAAATACAAGCGTACAACACAAATGTATGTGGATGAGCTTATTTTCGATACACTCCTTGCTTGTGAGACCAAATGGAGATGGGAATATTTAGTGACGATCTGACATTGTACAGACACTTCAATCAATATAAATTTAACGGCTTGAAATTAGGAGAAAATACACTTTTATTTTACATTCAGGTTCATCTGCTAAAATATGTTTCAATTACCTAGTTTTCTATGCATGTCATCTCTGATTATTGTTCGATTCTTTAAAAAAAATTGTTTTGATTTTTAGGTTAAGGACTCACATTAGGAAGTCAATTTTTTTAATTGCACACAAACAATCAGTTTTTAATCGGAACATGCCCCAGACCAACACTCTTACCAGACTCTTACCTCTAACTCATCAAGCTTTGCATTTGATTATCATCAGCAGCAACAGTAATTGAACAACTTTACGTGACAGAAACTAAAGATTACGCTGCCAATAAAGTACAGCAATTTATGACTCTAACCCGTTTGCAATGGCCCTTGAACGGCCAATGGTAAGTACTTTTCCCGGTTCGGAATCGCTCGGATTAAAATGTTCTGTGTTTAATTAAATCCAAAGCCACACTCAATACTCGTCTAATTTGTTCTATCCAGTGAAGCTTACCTCCGGTCAATTTTTCCCTTCGTTCCGTTCGGGTTTCCACCACCAAGGGAAAAACTGACTCCCGGTGCCAACGGCGGGCCTCTGTAATGATTGCTCGCTGATGCGTTACCACCATGGACAATCTTTTCGTGTTTGACGAGAAGCGAGAAAAGCGCGATATTGTCTCTGAATTGGGTCGTATTTTGTCATATCTGTCAACCGGGATTCCGCAATAAAAGCACTGGCGCTCGCTTTGCGAACTGGATTTCCCGTCGTTCCCAAGTTGTTACCTCAGTGCCACGACCGTTCGGTGGTCTAAGTTTGAAACGGTGTCAACCTGGATGGTTCGGCCATCGCGTGTGACAAATTTACCTTCCGTTACAGTGATGGCAGGATCGCGGTGCGGTAATTTAGCCCAGTTACAGCTGAACGCATACAATTTAGTGTGTAAAACCACTACCCCTCTCGAAAACAAAAATGATACTGTGATGTCTACAATCATAATAGGACGCATTGACGCACTCAGTGAAGGACAATCTTGTCTCTTTTTCCCTTGTTTCCGCTGTTGTTATTGTTGATGGCAGAGTACTGTACTTTTTTGTGACATCGCTTCGGGAGTTCGGTTTTCCCCCTGCATCATGCCGTGTGATATAAAATATCAGCTTTACGGAAAGAGGGGTTGTTTTTCTGACCTACCGTCGGTGCTGCTTACCAGGGAACCGCAACAATCGTACCGAAAAGGGGGAAGGTTTTCGACGCAGAGACGGTTCCCGAACTCGCCTAAAGTGGTCAATGTTTGGTGACAAATGCAAACACGTGTGCATTTGATTCGTCCGGCTGGCTGACTGGCTGCTCACTGGAGTTCGATCGACGTTTGATTTCGAAGGATTTTGGGTTTTAAAATCTGCTTTTTTAAGTGGAAAATGAATTTTTCGACACCCTGCCAGGCGACGACGCATGTTTTGGCGCGAGGACAACAGAATCAGTGAAAGGATTATATCCGATTGAAGTGGGTGATATCAGATTGCAAAAGGCAATCATCGAGCGTAAATTGATTGAAAATGGGAAATGGATTATATTTCAGCGACACTTCGCTTTCAATTACGGCAGACTGAATTGAATTTCAAAAGCAATAAACACAGAGTTTGAAGAAGGCTAGAAATTTTTTTGCGAAGCAAAAAACAACAGACGCGGCGCTATCATTTCACATCCTAAATTGATTCATCATACGTACTGTCACTAGTGGCGGACACACCCACGGATCGAAGCCAGCCTATTGACCGCCACCAGATCGTGACGAATGGGCCGGCACACTCTCCAAAAATGGGCAGTTTTGTTACGGACCATCCTCCGGTTCGGAAAACGATCAACTTCATTAATTTGTTGCAGTCGACTACTTCAGACAATCATTATTATAGGTTGACCAACTTCAGTTTCCCATCGCAACCCAAACCGTAATGATTAATGTGCGAAATCATTAGAATGCACACACTGTAAGTGTAGCGAATTTTGTCACGCTCAATCCATCCCTCAGGGTGAGGCTGTAACAGTGGATAACAGTTTTCGAAATTAATTGTTGCTACTTAGACTGATTTAGGGATGTGCTCGGCTTTTTTTTCGAAAACTTGTGGGAAAAAAGTCAACGATCTATATTTTACTGGACCCAGAGTTTTCAATGAAAAAAACCTTTAAAAGGACCTCTAAAATAGATTTGTTTTGGATGAACCGACTTAGTTTCGACGTTAATACGTCGTACTTTACTGTGGGCGACTTTTCAAAAATTTCATTTTACGTATCAACATATTTATTTCTCCACGTCTGATCAGAAATTTGTGGTAAAATTTTCAGTTGTATGGGATAACCACAAATAAGTCGAAATTAAAGTTTTCTAGAATGTTTGATAAGTGAAAGAGGTGAAAATTTTATGCTTTATTAATTCTATCCTGCACAGTTGACTCGTTCAGTTTAGACCAGAATTCAGGTGCAGAACTCAGTTCAGAGATTCAGAACCCAAGACCAAATTTAATTTTTCCTTTCCAGAATCTAAATTTCAGTTTCTCTTCCCAAATCTAAAGCCAGAGTCGAGTTCCAGAATTACGGAGCTGAAACCGATTGATACTGAGCACGATTTTGAAGCCAAAATCTGGAACTGAGATCAGAATCTTGATTCTAGACATGAACTGTCAAGCTATTCAGACTTGGATCTAAATTTTGAAACTGAATTCTAAAACTGCAATTGAGGTTCAGTTTAGTTTAATTTTAGTCCGAAATTCAGATTCGGAATTTAGTTTCAGAATTGGAGATGGAAAAATTCAAATCCATCACTGATTCGTTTGCTAGTATGCGGGAGAGCATCGAGGCACACATTAATAACGCGATAGAAAAGAGAATCGATAGACTGATCAGATCTTCCAATGATGCTCTGGAGAGCAAAATGGCCTGCTTAGAAAACAGTGTGGCCAAAAAGTTGGACGATTTGAAAAATTTGTTGATTTTGAATAATCAGCCAAATAATAATGATTTAGTTGTAATGAATAGAAAGAAAATTGTTGCAAATAGGAAGACTCATTCGGAGTCGGATGGAAATCCCAGACGAAAGAGAAAAGTTATTTCAAATAGAATATTGTTAATAAAGGTAACGACGAAGTATTTGATAGAAACAACAAAAAGTCATACGCGGACGTTCTATCTGGGAAATTTTCTAGAAAAAGAACGAAAAGCAATAGAAATCGTAAGACTCGCTCGGTTATTATGATCAAACCTGTCGAGTCTTCGCAAACGAGTAACGACACGAGAAAGATTTTGAAGGGTAGGTTAGATCCAAGAACACATAAAATTAGCAATTTTAAAAATGGTAAAGATGGCTCGATTATTGTTGAGTGCGTGGCAGGAGAGGACATTCAATCAGTGAAAGAAAACATTGAAAGCAATTTAGGAACTGAATACAATGCTGTTATACCCAAGCCCGGGAAACCAAAACTGAAAATAGTGGGGATGAGTGATCGATATTCCTCTGATGTATTTATTGACCTTTTGAATAGTCAGAATCAGGAAATTTCGATCGAAGATGTAAAAGTTGTTGCTGACTTTGAGAATCCATGCTTCAAATATAACAAATTCAGTGTTATAATTGAGGTTGATCAAAATACTTATTCTAGTTTGATGGACGCCGGCAAGGTTTGCGTCGGCTGGGATAGGTGTTCAGTTTTCGAGTCGTTCAACGTATTGCGCTGTTTCAAGTGTGGTGAGTTTGGTCACAAGAGCACCGAATGTTTAAACAGTGAAAATTGTTCCAAATGTAATGTGTTCCGCACTTAGAACATCTGAGTGTTCTTCAACTGAATTCAAATGCGTTAATTGTCTGAAAATGAACAATGAAAGGAAATTGAATTTAGACATTCACCATCCAGCATTTAGTAAGCAGTGTCCTGTATACCTGCGATTGCTTGAAACAAAAAAGAACAACATTATGTCAATGGAATAGCAGCTAATGGATGAGAGGCATTCAGATATTTTGTATTTGAACATAACCGGTTTGTCTTCTAATTATGTCGCAATGCGTCATCTCATAGAGGATAGACATCCTTCATTAGTTTTGCTCTCAGAAACACATATTGTTGGTTCTGACGCTTTCGATCAGTTCAGTGTTCCGGGTTAGCAACAGTTTTTGTTTGTCCCATTCCAGGCACACGGGTGGAGTTGCAATTTACGCCAAAGAATCAATTAAATTCAGCATTCAATCAAACGAAGCAGTTGGAAATAATTAGTTCTTGGGTATATCAGTTGAAAGAGGCATGCAGATGGGAAATTATGGAGTTGTTTACCACAGTCCAAGTTCAAGCGACCGCCAGTTTCTGGAAATTCTAGAAAACTGGTGGGAGAATTTCGTCGATTTTGGTAAACTAAATATTATTACTGGAGATTTTAATATTGATTGGCTCAGTGATCAAGATTCGAATCAATTGAAACAGTTAGCAGAATTCTTCAATTTGATGCAAACTGTGAATGAATTTACAAGAATTTCGAGATACAGTAAAACATTGATAGATCACGTGTTTTCAAATTTCGACGGTGTTTATTCAAATGTGGAATTCGATTGCAAGATTTCAGATCATGAGATAATTGCAATTTCCGTAACGAGTAGCCCCAGAAATGCGGAAAATACGGTGAAAATCAAGTGTTGGAAAAACTATTCAAAGCAAACCCTATTTCGACTTGTATCAAGAAGCTTGGGTTTTACACAGTTGACTGTAAATTTGGATCACAGGGCATCTATTCTTACTGACATACTGAAAAAGTGTACTAATGAATTAGTAATTGAAAAGTATGTTAGTTTGAACAGCTCGAGTAGTTGGTACTCAATAGACCTCTTACGGTTAAAACGGGAGAGGGATAAACAGTACAAGAGATTCTGTAGAACTAACAATGATAGTCACTGGAGTAGATATACACAAGCACGAAATATTTATTCACGGGCCCTGAAGAAGACTAGATATGAATACATACAGAGGAGAATCGATCAAAATCAACAAAACAGTAGAGAGTTATGGAAAATTCTCAAACAGCTTATCAAGCCTACACATAGTGCATCGAAAAGCATAACTTTTGACGGTATAGAAGAACACACAGAACAAATTATATCTGAAAAGTTCAACAGTTATTTCATAAATAGTGTTCAGCAGATCAATCAAAGTATTGAATTGGTAGGTGAACCTGTTGAAATAACACAGCCGATGAATAACTATTGTAGACTTGATGAATTTCAACCAATCACTTTTGAACAATTGAAAAATATTTGTTTTAATTTGGGAAAATCGACTGGTATTGACAATGTAAACTCAAAAGTGATACAGGATTGCTTTCAGGTTATCGGACACGATCTACTGGATTTGGTAAATGAATCGTTGTACACGAGGCACGTGCCAAAAGTGTGGAAAGAATCTCTGGTGGTTCCTATCCCCAAGGTTACTGGAACGGATAAAGCCGAGGAGTACCGTCCCATTAACATGTTGCACACGCTGGAAAAAATTCTAGAACTTGATGTTAAAGATCAGCTGATTAACTATTTGAACTCGTTTGCTAATACCGGAACAATCGGGATATCGTAAGGGTCACTCTTGTGAAACCGCTTTGAACCTAGTATTGGCAAAATGGAAGGAGAAAATCGAAGCCAAAGAGAGTATTTTTGCTGTGTTCTTGGATCTGAAGAGAGCCTTTGAAACAATTTCAAGACCTTTATTGTTGCAGACATTACAGCGTTTTGGCATCGGGGGAATGGCACATGAATGGTTTGAAAACTATTTATATGGTAGATCTCAAAAGACTGTTTTTAACGATGTAGTGTCTAGTTCCCTCGGCAATTCACTTGGTGTGCCTCAGGGAAGTGTGTTAGGTTCAATTCTATTTATTATGTATTTATTTGTTTATTTGTTTGCTTGTTCCATCTGACAATCAAAGTCTTAATGAATATAAAGTTAAGTTATAAAATCGAGGATTGCGACACTTTCTGAACAAACTTATGCGATGATTCACCAAAATCGAATAAATTTTCAACTAGGGAGAAAGTTCGAACACACGCTGCAATAGGTTCGTTGGCTCCAAACGATGTCCGATGGAATCTTCGTTGTAGCAAACCTGTTGATCGTAGAGTTCGTTGTGAAACCCGGAAGTCGATGAGAGACAGGATTTTTGGAGAGTCGATTTCGCCGTTGATAATCTTCGCCACAAACGCAGCTTGTTGAATCTTCCTTCGTCGTTCCAGAGTGTCAAGACCTAACAGGCGACATCGATCAGGGTACGGTGGCAGATCCAAGGGATTTCGCCAGGGAAGGTCTCTTAGCGCAAGCCGAATAAATCTTTCCTGAACACGCTCAATCCGCAAGTTCCAAACGAGTTGATATGGACTCCATACCAAACCGGCATTTTCCAGCAATGGTCGCACTAAGGAACATTATAACGCCTTCAAACAATAGATATTAAAGCAGAACGATGCTGATTAAATGTGAGTTTTGCATCCAATACAACACCAAGGTCATTAACACGGTCAACTCTTGTAAGTGTTTGTCCATCAATTTTGTAGTCGAAGATTGATGGACCAAGTTATGTATATTAATGATATGAAGCGAGTCTTACGTTTCTGTTACATAAATTTGTTTGCTGATGATACTGTTCTGTTCATTACGGCTAAAGATTTCAATGAAGCTGTTGCACATTTAAACGAGGATCTAAGTTCGCTGGTTCGATGGTTAAAATTTAAGCAACTGAAACTAAACGTCGCGAAAACTGAATATATGGTTATTTCTTCTGTTAGCACCGGTCATGACGCCAATGTGGAAATTGATGGTGAAATTATTGATCGCGTTAGAGAAATGAAGTATCTTGGAGTCATAATTGTTGAAAAGTTAACATTCAAATCTCATATCAATAACGTCATCAAGAAGATTGCCAAAAAGTATGGTGTATTATGTCGTTTGAAAAAGGACTTAACGACCCATAGTAAGATTCTTTTGTATAAAACAGTCATTTCACCACACATTGACTTTTGCCCATCCATTCTGTTTCTTGCTAATAACACACAAATCTTATGTATGTTATGTATTTCACACATAAAGTCCGCTATGTAAGCAAATATTTAGTTAGTTAGTTCAAATTTTTTAGATTTTTTATTTTTTTACGTATTACGAAGATCGTTTTTTTTTTGTTTATATATATTATTGTGAGACGTATTAAGTTACTGTGTTCGGTATGATGATGATGGATTTTTAGTTTGTTTGAGAGTTAAAAATAGTGAGCAGTCTACAAATGGACTGGCCGAAGAACCTTAGCATTCGGTGTGTTAATTTTGCTCTTGACCTAGATCGCAAGGTTTGATTAATAATTTAAGGAATAGATTCGATAAACTAATTGGGATCGACAGTTGTTGATGGAATTGGGCTTGGCTCTGCTCATCCGCAGTCTCGTTACTCCATCGTAGCTGATGTGTGTAGCGATGAACTGGTCCGGCGGGAAGGGCCAGGTGAATTACTGTCTGATACTGGTAAAGATATCGGGTTCGATTCCTGATGTGATCAAGGATCTTCCCGGGTTGGAAATTTTCTTGATTAACCCTGGATAGTAAATCCGAGATATTTGAATGTTATTTTGTGGTCAGTCGTTCTTTTGAAGAAGAATCTATACCTGCTAGATTAATCAGATCGTTTTCTTTTGTTTACTGGTTAAGATATGTGCAAAAATATTAATTATCATTTAGATAACTCGTTCTGCTCACACCTTTGTAGGGGTATGAGGTGGGACCATCATCATCATCACCATAGATCAGATCCACAAATTATTTATATTTCCAGGATTCAGTTCTAAAATGCAGCTCCTGAATTAAGGTCTAGAATTTGGTTCAATTATTCAGTTCTACAATTCTAGAAGTGTAACTGAATTCAGGAACTGGATTCTGAAGACATTTTAACTAAGTCTAGAACTGAATTTCGGAGCTGAATTGTGGATCAGAATTTGAATCCAAACTCAGTTGTAGACCAGAATACAGTTCAGTGCTAGGATTCAGGTTCTGAGTTAAGTGCCGAACCAGAATCTAGTTCCGAAGTTCAGTTCCACAACACGGGTTCAGTAATCAGTTCAACAATCCAGAATTAAGTTACAGAGTGCAGCTTCAGAATTCGATTCCCGAGTTCATGTTCAGAATTCAGTTCCAGAAGCTAACATCGAAGTTGAGAATATTCTGTTCCCAAAGTCAGTCTAGCATTCGACTTTAAAATTTGGTTCTAGAAATCCAGATTCTTTAACATCAAAGAAATTGAACCATCCATTTTATTCGTATTCACGTATTCACATCCAGTTAGGTCTCTGACATTACGCACCTGCCTTTATGTCCATTTTTTTGCATGCAAATTCCGTGTCTGGCTTTTGAAGTCAATGTTTTTCTCAGGTTTTACCTTTTTTATAAATACAGGTATAGAACTCGTTTAAACTTTAGAAAAACATTCCGAGGCCCGGCGGGTCGAGTTTCATATACCAATCGATTCAGTTCGACGAACTGAGTAAATGTCCGTGTGTGTGAGTGGTCAACAAAGAGCTCGAGATCTCAGAGATGACTGGACTGATTTTGATCGAACTAAAAGGTCTCTCCGTCACCCTGAACGCTATCGAATGGTTTTGAGATCGGATGTTTACTTTTTGAGTTATACGAAGTTTTATGTCAATTTTTTTTTAAGTTTTATTGTCAAAATGTTTTTTGACAACATCTGTCACAATTGACTTTGAAAACAGAATTTGTTTTCAGATTTAAATCCTGCACAGTAATATCCAAAAAGCTATAGATTGTTAAAACCCGTCAATTTTCAACGAAGCGATTTTTTTTTTGTGTAAGCGACTTTTCGTCTTATTTCAATAGTAGAAGTTTTACGCGCTTGATGATAAAGCAAAGTGATGTTTCGGAGTAAAATGAAACACGATTTTCAATACTGTTTTATGCAAATGATTCTTAGTACCTGAAAGATTATGCCCAGCACCATTTTTCATGTTGTTCCAATTTTAGCACGAATCGTTTTTTGCAACATAGTCGTTCGAACATGAGAGATGTATTAGAAAGATGACAGTATTTTCAAATTCAAATTATACTGCTTGCAACAATAATTTCTGGAAGAACACAACTTCTTACATCCTTATACCCAAGGATGGCTTATATCGTATCAAAGAACGCTCACCAGCAACTCTTCACACGATTGCCATCAAAGAGAGACGGATATCATCGCAACAACAAAAACCCGGCATGGCTCATTTAAAGCCAGACATATAATAGACACCAGTACGAGAGCGAATTTCTCTCGATGGCATTTGTGAGAATCAAAGGTTAGCACTAATTGCGATAGAATCATTTTACTATTGCCGCTTATTCCAACTATGTGCATATAACCTTTGTATAAGTTGTGTCTATGAAAATGTCTGTGAATGCTCCACACAAGGGTTTTGAAATATTGCAACCTAGTATGAGAATCATCAAGTCGAATCATTGATTCGATTTTCTGCGACAATTGTCAACTTGCGATTCTCTCTTGGTAAATTCCACACAGCACCAATCATTATCAGACTGTAATTTTTTAAAGGGCAGTGAAATACTCAGAGTATGAAGTGAAGTGAAGAAATGTATAGAAATTCTCTCGCGGTTCATGCATTGAGAGACTCGAGTGACTGACTAGCAATATAGCAGCTTCTGTCAAATTTTCGCCAATCACCAACACTGCTTATACCATTCGAAAAAGTTCGTCGAAATAAGCAGTGTGTGAAAAATATTTACACTAATTTTTCTCGGAGATGATTTCTACAAACTTTGACTCATATGAACGGTCCTATGCTCCCATATTAGGTTTCTGAATTTCATTAGGATCCAAATTCTGGTTCCGGAACATTAATGAAATTAAAATAATGTCACTCGTTTTGCTAGTAGATGGCTGAACCGATTTCGTTAATCTTACATTCAAATAAAAGGTCTTAAGGTCCTTTGTTTGTTTGTTTTTTTTATCAAATCCGACTTCCGGTTCAGGAGATACAGGGTAAATATATCAGGTTCACAGATTTTGAGAGTCGACGACCAAATAAACTTATTTCAGTTTTACCGGTATTCGGTTTTTGATCCCGGAAAGTACCCAAAAATTTCATGTAGAACGCACTACGATTGCTCTAAGGCTACACTGATTTTCAAAAATTTCGAATCTAAAGAAATGGTTATGAATCCATTAAGCGAACTTAGCTGACTTCGGCTACACCGATTTCCGAAAGTATCGGGAATAGAGAAACTAAAAGAAGGACAAAACGAATTTAATAAACAATAATTCAAATTAATATAAACCTCCAACACAAAATTTGTAACTTTTATCGGCCAGATTTTAGAAAAATTTTGAGATTTCCGAATTCGAAAAATATATTTTTATGCCAGATCTAATAGAAATATGCATGAAACATCGAGATCAAGTGTCATATAAAAAGAAATTATTTTTAAAATCGATTCTCTGGAATTTTAAGATTTCTCAAATTTCTAATCCTCTCTTTCCAAGCCAAATAAGAATTGCCTTGAACTTTGAGATCTAGGAAAAGTCAGTTCTACTTGGATGCATAATGTCACCCCTGATAAAAATCATCTAGCACTTGAAGATGTAGGTCGTTCAGCATCTCGAATGGGAAAAATCAGCAGAACTCCGACAAAAATTATTGCCGCTCATGCAAGGTGAACGGCGCATAAAAATCTACCGAAGACTGATGAGCATAGAATCATTTTCTACGGCACAAACGAACCGCTTTCGAAGAGTAGTCCTACGTCAAAACGTGCGATATCAGTGCAGTGAACAGTAGTAAAGATATCTTCATTTGATTAAATTTGGAACTCCCAAGAGCCAATTTTTCATGAATGATGATCCTTTTTAGGGAGGAAGGGGAACCTTCCCAATTGCTTTTAAGAAAATCAAATTTGTGCTTTGTTTGCTTTTTGAGAATTAAATCTTTGGTAGGCAAAAGTGTATATCCACAACCGAGTAGATAGCGTCTCATGCTCATGAAAAATAATCCTTTCGGGCGTTACTGAATGTATTCTAAATGGCTGTAGAGTTGCATTTTCATGTAAATAAATGTAACAGTATAGTACAAATCTGAAACTTTTAAATCTAATTTAAATATTGAGTTTTCCTGAAAAATGCTAACGAAATTATTTTTTTGATAAACCTAATGCACTAAATTTTTTTACCAATTCCATTTTAGCGCCCCCTGAATATTGGCGCCCGAGGCGGTCGCCTCACTCACCTCACCCTCACTGCGACACTGATCTGTTCCCTGTTATTTATTTGGATAATAGTATATGTTTGTCATAACGAAATCGTTCTTTAGTATAGATTCATCGTTGCAATCTTGAAAGCGTAGCGGAGAAAGTTGCACAATTAACACAATCTACCAATAATCTACACAGAAAGGAAATTTACACGACATGTAAATCAAAAATAATATTTGATAGACGTCAGTTGAATCCAAAACCTAATTGAAAACCATCATCGAAGTAAAACTAAATTCGAATGCATTGATATTTCAACAAATAAGATTGTATTGTTGTTCCACTCGGCGAAAAATCATGCGGTTAAAGTCGAGGTGAAATAAACCTACAATAATAATAATTGTATTGTTGTTAATTTGTTCAGTGACGCTGCTAAAGTATATTGGAAAAACCTGTTTTAATCCACCTAGTGGTGTAATGATGACTTTCTCATGTATAATTTTGTGGTATTCTATTCAAAATTTTTCTCTTCGATTTTTGAAAGAAACCAAGAGATTGTTTGTGCATAACATACAGAATGAAATAGTGCTTTGCTCGCGTAGGTCATCCTTAAGAAAACGAAGTGGGTTCACTATTATATGCACTTCCGGCACCGCAACCCGAGAACCCGATAGTCGGTTTGTACGACCACCAACTAACATGACGTACAAACTCCACTAGTTTTTATTCAAATTTTGAATAAATAACGCTTTAAATATTTGTTGCATCCGAAAACATGCAGTAATTTTCGGTAGGACCATAAGACCTTTCATTTGACCCTAAGATTGGGAATAACGGTTTTGAGTCCAGTTTACAACATTTTTTACGGTTTTTGTTCCGCCAGTTCAAGTGACGGTGGACAGTATTGATCACACTGTTCCCTAAAACTCCGGAACCGGAAGTCGGATCCGGATGAAATTCAGGAATTCCTTATGGGACCATGAGACCTTCCATTTGACTCTAAGTTTGTCAAAACCGGTTCAACCATCTCCGAGAAAACCTAGTGAGACATACACACACACGCACACACATACACACAGACATTGCTTAGCTCGATGAACTGAGTCGAATGGTATATGACACTTTTCACTAGTCGGTTTTTCAAGTGATTACATAACCTTTCTATATGAGAAAGGCAATAAAGAACTGTGAAGTAATTTTTTGATCCAATTTCCTGCTCCAAATATGTGCATGGAAAATGATGTAAATTTACAAAATATTCTTATCTGTGTATATCCGGGAGTGCGAGATAAGTATGTCAGTTTGACTCGTATTTACGTCCGCCAGTTATGTCTGTGACATTACCCACCCGCCTTTTCTGCTTTCGATCAGACTTGCACTCATTTTTCTCTCTAGAAGTGTGAACAAACCAATGTCAAAAGTTTCGATTCCCAACTCTAGAAGCGTTCTAGTGGGGCGCAAGGGATCTATTTTTAGTCAGCATTTGTCATCGGTGTAATACTGATGGTTGTGATTTATATGAACTTTGTAAGAAATTTGAATATTTTGTTCACAAGATTTATTTATCTCGTTCATTGTTCAACCGTCAATGGATGATGATTAGCTATAAAATGATGGTTGTAAACAAAACGACCCCTTCCCGTTGGTCTACGACCAGTAATTTTGTAATATAACTAACATTCCAATCCAATTTGCATCGGCACCTCTTATGTTCATTATAGTTGTCTTTGTTCACACGATCACCTGTGCTCACGTGAGTTTTCTAGGGAAGATGAAAATTTAACGCTTTTTTTCTCTTATATTGTAACCTGTTTTCAGTTTATGGAAATCGACAGAACTAGCTTGCGATAGGATTTTTTAATGTCTAACGATATTCCATTAGCTTGTTTTCACGGTTCATAATTTTATGATTATTAATGTGTACCCTTGAATAGAAGCTATTTTCGATATATCTTGGGAATGATCACTGGAACACTTACAGCACTTACTGCACTTATTATCGCCGTTATTCTAGAGAAACTTTTATTTTTTTATGATGATTTTATATTATAATGTTTTCATGTTTTTATTGTCGCCGCTACTATTTCCTAGGCTGACGTTATCTCCTATTTCTCTAATAATCGGTGAAAAAATATTTCCCTCATAGCAGCTACACAATGAAACTGACTGACAAAGGCCACGTGATTTGTTCGAAATCCACCAACATAGGGGACAGTGCGACCAATTTTTCTCGGAAACTTCCAATCGTGTTCTATTTTTTATCAATCATTCGGTCGAGTTATTGGACCTTCCGAACAAATAATAATGGGCAAAAGGACACACATGCCGCCAACGGTCAGTGCACAGAACGTTGGTCGGGAAAATGATAATTTACTTTTAATGAACTTTTCCTCTGGTGGACTGTCTGGTGTTGCTCACTTTTCTCAGCAGCCGCAAGGGTGTCGGTCGCGGGTTTTGCTGCTGGTAGATGGTGGTAATCTGATACCAATTGCAAACCATTTTTTGTTTGACGTTTGTTTGGTCGTGCAACCTTTTGTGCGTGTGCGCATTTGTGTGAAAGTGCGTTTTTATTTTTTTGTTGATTTCATAGTCCGTTCATAGAAAAGAGGTAGAGGCTCTTCCTTTGTGTGGACAGCATCGTCCGCTTCGTAGGATATTGGAATCGGCATGTTTTGGGTTAAGTGGATAGGTTTGTTTTCGGTGCCGCTCGAAGCGTGATACGGGGAAGTTTTCTCGCAAAGGGTGAGGACGGGAGATCGGATTACCATTCGGAAGCAAACACTGCGATAGTAAGGAAAAGGGTTTTTGATACCAGTTCACCAGCGGAGGAAACGTGAGATCGATTTGTTGGCACACTTGGGAAGCAATTAGCAAGTTGACACGTCCTATCTGTGTTATCCTGTCCGAAGAAATCACTGGAGGAATGGTATTGGGTTTGAAGCGTTCCCAATAGACGGCTGAAAAAAAAGCAAAGCCTAATCTTTCTCACAGATCCCAGAAACCGCCCTTCTTCCACGAAAGGCGTGAAACCACCTCGGCCCTGGAACGAACCCGGACGATGACTTGGCACATAATCACGCACAATCAGCTACAGACGAGCTAAATGACAGTGCTGCATTCTTTCGCGGTGATACGAAAATGACAATTCCGAATTGCTCCTGTCAACTGCAGGAACACTTCATTTAAAAAACGCTTGCCCATGATACTATTCAACTGTTACAGCGGAAATACTGCACTTTTCTGAAAGAACGAACAAAAAAAACACCCCTCAGACATCGAAACTCTCTCCGGCTCCGGAGGGTTGGGGGTAACCTTTTTCCCTAGCCGTCATTTGCTCGGTACTCGTCAAAATTCATAACTTGATACGTCATGACACTCCATTTATCTCCTCATGGAAACCAGAGCCCCGCCAAACAGTTCGTTCTTTCGTTTTTTTTTTGCACCATTCGTCTGATGTCATGCCATTTTTTCGCTAATTCAATAAGTCTAGCGAATCATTTTTTTTACTTCCCTTCCATCGGCTACCGATGACTGACTTCACCATAATTTGTGGTGTCAATGTTTTCAATCTCATTTGGCTGATGTTTTGGGTGTTCATTTTTCTCTCCTTCAACATGCATATGATTACTGTAATTTTTTTTACTTCGGTCGGCTTCGTCTGGTCGTGGCAACCCTGAACTTTGGTAGGACATTGATTTTTTTCCCTCCTTCCTGCAACTTCAACTGCACTGTGCGGTTCCCTGATGCTACTTGTCTTCGACAAACTCACTGACAAAACGAGGGAAATGAATAATATATTTGCAAATTATAGACTATCATCATCATTTTTTTTCTTCTGTCCTTACCGGTATTCGATGGGTACGAAGGGTACGAGTGAAAAAAAACGCTGAGGGACAGTTCATCGATGCTTTGACACACCTGCATGGGTGCAGATCATCGATAGAAAGGACCCTTCCCTAATTTGCCTTTTTCATCGGTTTCAGTCGGAGGAAAAGGCTGATTTGCGTTTTGTGCGTTGCCACTGCTTTAACTGAAGCTTATTTTACTGCGAAACATCCGGAGCAGGGGTGTGATGAAAGCCAATTCGGATTCGTGAGAGGACAAAAAAAGGAACTAGAATACATGCATGAAATTTGGTTGTCAAATTAAAAGGATCGATTATTGAGCTTAGCCAATTTTTTGCAGCATTTATTCGGGAAATGCCTTAGCGCCGTGATGAAGGATAATGATGCGAGCATAAAGACTGGCAATCATGACATCGAGCTGAGTCAATGTGAGATCACCGAGATGGCGGTGCGAAATGTGAGACGCTGATTTCATTAACTAATTCGATTGGGATCTGTTTTAGCACCAGCCGATGAAAACGATCACTAAAAACCAATTTTAAGTCGGATATTTTTGAAACTGTCAAGGAATAAATGAACACATGAATGTTTTTGTAAAGTTATTGCGTATTCAACCTCCTTTTCTAAGGTAGATGGTCGCATCATGGGCTCAACACTACTCATCAAATTCTGGGCCATCTTTCTTACGCATTTTCATCCACTATTCCGCATTCTTACGCATTTTCATGTACTATTCACGCATCCTTGGCATATTTAAAGACTTTCTTCGTTTTCCTACTCTTTCCCTTCATCATCATTCTGATTTGCCTTCTTTGTTTTTGGCTTCCTATCATTCCATCACGATGGCACGATGCCAGATCCGGCCAAATAACTACTGATCGTGTCAGACGAGTTCTAGTTTTTATCAAGCTATGAAAAAAGACGGTTTTAAGTATTCAGCTTAAAAGCATGAGTGAAATTGAATGATTTGCGGTACAGATTGGCTCACCATTCTCCATATTCTTCAGACCTGGCCCCCAGCGATTGTTATCTATTCCCAAACCTGAAAAGGTTTCTCCAGGAAAAGAAATTCTCGTCGAATGCTGAGTTCGTTGCAGAAACGGAAGCTTATTTTGAAGGCCTTAACAAATCTTTTTCTTTTAAGGGCATCAAAATGTTGGAGGACCGATGGGTGAAGTGTATAGCTCTAGATGGAGATTATACTGAAGAATAGAAATGTTTTCGCGGTAAAAAATCGACTTTTTCTATGTTAGGCCCGGGATTTCTCATTTCATTCGCACTCGATGCAAGTGGTTCTTTCCCTTCACCTCTTCGTATGTTTAAAATGTGTTCCCTCCCATGTGTATCTTAAGGAAAGTGAAGAGATAGAAATCTGAAGGGGCCAGGTCAGGGGAATATGGGGTGTGGTTCAAAACGTTCATCCAAAAGAGTTCAGGAGTTTCTTCGAGGTGTTTGCCATGTGGGGTTTCGTATTATCGTGCAGCATGCACACTCCCTTCATGCCTCTTCCTTTTGGTATTAAAAATGTCTTACTCTTCTCTATACGAGTTTTGGTGTCAATTAAAAGTTGCAAAACTAGCCGCGTAACCTTTTTCTGTCAGAATTTTGAACCGTTATAACTCAGTCTTTTGTTGTTGGATATATATAATTTCAATTTAATTCTTTTTTTTTTATATATCAATTTTAAATCGATTTGAGTTCACCTATGTATTCACGAGCCAATCACAGCTTGACATAATGATGTCATCCTCTCGACCGTTTTACGCAGTACGAACTTTTCATTTCTTCATTTCTTTATTCCGTTGCGCGGTAGTACTCAAAAGTTGAAACTCCTCAAAAAAAGTTCCTTTGCTAAATATTTGAGCTAAATCACATATTGGTAAGGGGTGCCGCCTGGTGGTCAAAGTTTGAACATTTTCGATCTTAAACAATCTACAATGGAGAGAGGATGCACATGAAATTTCCGAAATCGGAATTTTTTTGATGTCAAAACACTTAGAATTGCATAAAACTTGGAGATTTAGTGTCATCTCGCAATATTTTTTACAATAAATCTGGGACTTTGAAATTTAGAAATTTCCAAAAGCGAAAAAAATTGTATGCCGAAAGTCTTACAATTGCATGAAACGTGGAGATCTGGTGTCCTCTCGAAATAGTTTCATGCAACTTTAAGACTTTGGAGAACAGAAAAATTTATTGATTTTAGTCCCAAAGTAGAGATTCAAAAAAATTTGTTTTCGAGATGACACTGAATCTCGACGTTGCATGCAATTCTAAGTCTTTTTTTTTTTTCATAAATACGTTTATTTCATAGGCAATATACATAAGTTTTTCTTCGCCGTGGCATCCACAATACATAGTAGTTTAAACCTAATACATTTCGAATATCATATTAGTATGTTGGTACTCATTAGTTAATCTAAACACTGTTTTTATCAAGCGAGTTGCTATTTTAAATTACATTAAATAAAATACATTTATTTTGTACATGATCTTATAACTATTTCAGGATTGTTTGTATCAGTTCACCACTTATATTCAATATCCTATAGTTGGCTATTGGTTGAACTCATGGAAGAGAAAACAGTTTAACATAAAATAAAATTTAAATTGGAACTCCAATGGATTTAATGAAATGATAAAGAAGTTTCATGTATGGAAGGTCACGACAAGCAAGAATGTCGCGAACTGGGACATTGGATAGTCTACCTTGGGTACGCAAGGAATTTATTAGTTGAGATCTGACATCACGAAACTCCACGCATGTCCAAACAACATGGTCAATATCGCGGTAACCTTCGCCGCAAGCACAATGATTAGTCTCGGAAAGTCCAATTCGAAGGAGATGTGCATCTAACGTGTAGTGATTGGACATGAGTCTGGACATCACACGAATGAAATCTCTACTCACATCCAGTCCCCTGAACCATGCCTTTGTCGATATTTTAGGAATAATTGAGTGCATCCACCGACCCAGAACATCTTTATCCCAAGAAGCTTGCCAGCTGGCAAGTGTTCTTTGGCGAGACGCGCTATAGAATTCGTTGAAAGCAATCGGTCTCTCATAAATTTCACCCTCAATAGCACCACGTTTGGCTAAAATATCGGCTCTTTCATTGCCTGGAATGGAGCAATGAGCCGGAACCCAAACTATTGTGATTAGATAATTATTATTCAATATGTCGTTCAGACACTGTTTTATTTTACCCAAGAAAAACGGTTCATTTTTGCCAGCAGCGTTTGAGCGAATGGCTTCAATTGCACTCAGACTATCTGTGAAGAGGAAATAATGGTTTGGAGATAATGTGACGATTACATTCAAGCTATAATGAACTGCTGCTAACTCTGCTATATAAACAGATGCAGGTTCTTGAAGCTTGAATGAGGCCGAAACATTATTGTTGAACATACCAAACCCTGTCGCTTCTTCCATTCGCGATCCGTCCGTGTAAAACATTTTCTCAGAGTTAATATGCCTGAACTTACTTGAAAATATTTTTGGGATTTCCATAGAGCGTAGGTGGTCCGGGATTCCACGCACTTCGCGCTGCATGGATGTGTCGAAAAATAAAGTTGAGTCAGGTACATTTAGGAGGCTGACACGGATAGGAATATATCTTGAAGGGTTGATTTCCTGTGACATATGGTTAAAATATACTGTCATGAATTTTGTTTGAGATCGAAGCTCGACTAGTCGTTCGAAATTATTAATTACCATGGGATTCAGCACATCACATCTTATTAGCAGGCGTGATGAAAGCTCCCAAAATCGATCTTTTAATGGAAGAACTCCCGCCAGAACTTCAAGACTCATTGTATGTGTCGAATGCATGCAGCCTAAAGCAATTCGCAAACAACGGTACTGAATTCGCTCAAGTTTGATAATATGAGAATTTGCAGCGGAACGAAAACAAACGCATCCATATTCCATCACTGAAAGTATCGTTGTCTGATACAATTTTATTAGATCTTGCGGATGAGCACCCCACCAAGACCCTGTTATTGTTCGAAGAAAATTTACTCTTTGTTGGCATTTCGTTATCAGATACCTAATGTGTCCTCCCCACGTGCATTTGGAATCAAACCACACCCCGAGGTATTTGAAAGTCAAAACCTGTTCGATTATTCTTCCCATCATATGAAGCTGAAGTTGCGCGGGATCATGCTTTTTTGAAAAGACGACCAGCTCTGTTTTCTCCGCAGAGAATTCGATACCAAGATGAACAGCCCAAACGGACAATTTATCTAAGGTATCTTGCAATGGTTTTTGCAGATCAATAGCTTTGGATCCAGTAACTGAAACCACGCCATCATCTGCCAATTGTCTTAGTGTACATGGGGTTACTAGACAGCTGTCAATGTCATTCACGTAAAAATTATAGAGGAGCGGACTGAGGCATGAGCCTTGCGGGAGACCCATGTAGCTAATTCTGAATGTTGCCAAATCGCCATGTGAAAAATGCATGCGTTTCTCTGACAAAAGGTTGTGCAAATAATTATTTATAACCGCTGGGAGTCCATGTTGGTGGAGCTTGTCTGAAAGAACATCAA
The DNA here is from genome assembly GCF_030247185.1 of Malaya genurostris. Classification (NCBI taxonomy): domain Eukaryota; kingdom Metazoa; phylum Arthropoda; class Insecta; order Diptera; family Culicidae; genus Malaya; species Malaya genurostris. Next base: position 133,466,397 of record NC_080570.1, read on the forward strand.
TGGAAACTGAATCAAATGCTCCTTTAATGTCTAAAAATACAGATGCCATTTGTTGCTTTTGAGCGAAGGCAATTTGGATGTCAGACGAAAGTAATGCAAGGCAATCATTCGTCCCTTTATTTCTACGGAAGCCAAACTGAGTATCTGACAACAAACCGTTCGTCTCGACCCAAGTGTCGAGACGTCGTAGAATAATTTTTTCGAACAATTTTCTGATGCAGGACAACATCGCAATGGGTCTATATGAGTTGTGATTGGAAGCTGGTTTCCCCGGCTTTTGAATGGCGATAACTTTCACTTGTCTCCAGTCAGGTGGAACAATATTTTGCTCAAGAAACTTGTTGAACAATTCCAACAAACGTCTTTTTGCGAGGTCGGGCAGATTCTTCACCAAGTTGAATTTAATTCTGTCCAATCCAGGAGCGTTATTGTTACAAGACATGAGTGCTATGGAAAATTCCATCATTGAAAAGGGGCTATCAATGGAATCATCATTTGAAGAAGACTCCCTAACAATGCTATGCGTAGGAACGGAATCTGGACAAACTTTCCTCGCAAAATCAAATATCCATCGATTCGAGTACTCCTCACTCTCATTTCCTACGTTACGATTCCTCATTCGTCTGGCCGTATTCCAAAGAGTGCTCATTGAGGTTTCTCTTGACAAACCTTCCACAAAATGTCTCCAATAGCTGCATTTCTTAACCCGAAGTATGTTCTTGTACTTGGTTTCTAAAACCAAGAATTTTTCAAAATTCTGAGGAGTTCCTCCTCCTCGTTTTAAAAACGTCTTGAAAGCATTTTGTTTCGCGTGTTTAGCATCTGAGCACTCTTTGTCCCACCAAGGATTTGGAGGTCTTCTGTTAGACGATGGACCAAGAAATCGTTTGGTTTGGGCTTGTTCTGCGGCCTCCAGAATCGAACAAACGAGGAAGTCATATTCTTCAAGTGGGGGAAGCTCTTCCATTGAAGTTAAGACACTTGAAATATTACTTTGGTATTTAATCCAGTCAATATTTTTTGTCAAATCATATGGAATATTAACTGAATTAGCAATGCCTTTGTTACTGCTAATTGAGATGATGATTGGTAAATGATCGCTACCATGTAAATCAGGAAATACTTTCCAGGTGCAATCTAGTCGAATTGAAGTCGAACAAAGAGATAAATCTAATGCACTTGGACGTGCAGGAGGTCTTGGGATCCGTGTCATGCTACCCATATTTAGTACCGTCATGCTAAAATTGTCGCAAATATTATATATTAGAGATGATCTGCTATCATTGTAAACGGAACCCCACATCATTCCGTGCGAATTGAAATCTCCTAAAATCAAACGTGGAGCAGGAAGGGCTTCGACAATTTCATTAAGCTGTCGTTGTCCAACTTGAGCTCTTGGAGGAATATATACCGAAGCAATGCAAATGTCCTTTCCTTTAATGTTTATTTGACAAGCAACAACTTCTATACTAGAAGTCGAAGGAATGTTTAATCTATAAAAGGAATAACATTTCTTAATTCCTAAAAGCACTCCACCATACGGGGAGTCTCTGTCGAGACGTATAATGTTAAAGTCATTAAAATTTAAGGCTATGTTTGATGTAAGCCATGTTTCGCACAAAGCAAATACATCACATTTTTGACTATGCAACAAAACTTTAAATGAATCAAGTTTTGGCATGATGCTTCGACAATTCCACTGCAGGACAGTGATTGAATCATTTGCGGCGGATGATAAATTATCCATCAAATGATACAAAACCTGTAAGAGCTGGCCATTGAGCTGATAACTGTTTCAAAAAAGTTCTAGCTATTGGAAGGAATGCTGTTATGATGGTCTTTAGAGGTTCAGAAATATTGAATGCAGCGAAAATCCATTCTACAATTTCCGAAAATTTCAGTAATCCTGTTGGTGAATGTGAAATGGAGCCCACTGGATTATTGTCTTTTCTTGAGCTAGTTCCTGGATTGGTTTGTGAATTTGACAAACCAGGAGGCACAGTTTTTGGTTTTAAATTTGGCTTTTTAGCTTTAACACGGGGATCTTTTTTTGAAGGTATAATTTTAGGTGTCTTTTTTGGTATTTTGTGGTTTGTTAATCTCCTCTTAACAGACCCTTGAGGAGTGACAAACGAGGTATCTTCACTATTTCCGTCAGAGTCAGATTCCTCTGGCTCCGCAAGATTTGAAAAACCGTTTTCGGTTTCCAAAGGGGAGACATGTATGACCGTTTTGAGCATTTCTGCATATGTGCGCTTAGACCGTGCTTTTAAAGAAAGCTTCATTTTGTCTTTACGCAGCTTAAATGCAGCGCACACTGAAAGATCATCATGAGGGCTTTCCCCACAATAAACACATTTTTCAACATCTTTATCGCAAAGATTATCCTTATGAGGCCCTTGACATTTGATACATTTGGACTTATTACTACAGTAAGTAGCTGTATGTCCGAATTTTTTACAGTTCGTGCAATTCATAACATGCGGTACGAAAAGCCGAACAGGAAGACGAATTTTATCGATATAGACATGGCTAGGCAATGCAGATCCGGCAAATGTTACGCGAAACGAATCTGAGGGACGATAAGACTTTTTTCCATCGACAATAGATGCTGAGTACAATTGTTTGCACTCGAGTATCTTAACTCCCTCAAGCATGGAGTTTTTAAAACGGCCAACTCCATTTTTAAGTAAATCATCTGCTGTCAGACTTGCTTCAGTCACAACACCGTCAATTTCTACCTCCTTCGATGGAATGTAAACTCGATATTCAATAGCAAATAATTTACAGGTTACAATATCGTTTGCCTGTTTCAAGTCGTTAACTACAACTCGAATTTTATCTCTATTAACCTTACAGATTTCTTTAACTTCAGAGAAATGTGATGTCAAATCCTTTGTAATTTGCATCAAGTTTAAAATCTTTTCTTTTTTTCGAAGATAGACTATCCATGGCCCAGTGGTACCCTGTGGATAATGTTTAGCCCTCGGAGTATTTAAACTTTTACTAGTATCCGGAATCGGATTCGGATGATCTTCCATGAGATCATCCATTACATTAAATTTTTTTTGTAAATTAATAATACCAAAATAAAAACTTATGTTTAGTAAAATTTCAGATATAAGAAATAAAAAATAAATTAAATTAAATCTACCTTGTAGCTGATGTCTCTGTTCCTTTATCGTGAAGAACGACGTGAAGCTCTTCCAACGATTTCCAATTGGCAGTCTTTTGCTGTTTCCAATTGGCAGTCTTCTGTCGTTTACTGCTATCTCAGTTGCTCTGCCGTCGTTGTGAACACCACTGCACTTGCTGTACCTGACCCCAGGTACAGTGCTTTTGCTCTTGGTGGCGATCAAATGCGATGCTTGCAGTGTAGCACCTCGCGATATATGCCGTCTCTTTTGATCCTACGCAGCGTACAAATTCTGGTACCTGGTAGATCAGCACTGGGTTGCTTTAGCACCTCTGTGCCTTTGCACCCCTTCGTCTTCGCACCTTTATGCGATGGCACCTCTGTGACTCGTCACTTCTATGCTCTCGCACCTCTGTGTCTCTACACCTCTGTGCGTATGAACGGGATGGCCTTCGTTGCTAGCTTTCCAGTCGGGAAACGCCCCGAATATTGCGTTTGCTATGGGCAGTTTAACTACCTGAAGCTTAGAATTGTCTCGGTAGCAGCCGTTAACTCACGAGCCAGTACAATCGAAACACAACCTCTTCGCTTGAATGGTTTTTACTGAATGAATTCTAAGTCTTTTGACATCATTAAAAAATTTGCGATTTTGAAACCTTCATGTACACGAACCCCCTCTCCCTAGTAGTAGTATTAGATAACCACACATAACTCAAAATTTAAGTTTTCTAAAATGTTTGGTATGAACGAGCATCAAAAAGGAAAATTCGCGCCGCCTGTGTTTACATTTTTAGTCATAATTTTAGGCGCGTACAACTTAATTATTTGTTGATAGATTTGTTTAATTTAACAACCAATCAATTCGGAAACATTCAATTTAAGCACAAAGTATTTCAATAGTACACCATTGAAAAATCTGTTCGAATCGACCCATGTTTTCACAAGCCAAGAACTGCATGCCGTAATGATGTCATCTTCTTGATTCCTTTAACACGGTCGCAGCTTTGACCTTTGTTTCACACCGCATTGAGTAGTAGTTTTGCTTCGGTCGGTATAGGGAGCAGAGATGTCCATCTCCTCTGTGTGACGAAGAGCAAGTATAATTTCTCCCCTCGCACTGACAACATCACCGAGAGCTCTTCTCTTTCACACATATACACCAGTGTTATATGAAGTATGCACGCATCATGAGAGCGAGTGTTTATTCTCTTTCAACCCTACCACCGGATCACACGAAATTGCTAGAGCAGATCTCTGAAATTCTCTGAGGTGGATGGAGATATTTTCGCCGAAGTGTGCTCGACGATGAGGACTCTGGTGTACGGTTCGCATAAAAGACGCATGGGGCACGCATATTCAGCAAAAGCGAAATTTATCGTTAAAATTTAGTTTTTTCTTACTGCGAAAAAGATTGTCATAGCAAGGCCATCGTTACCTTCTATAAATTTGAAAATTAAATCACATAAGTGTTCGCTCACTAGCACGCACCAGTGGTCACTTGGGTGTATTTAGGCGAGAGCGCGTGAGAGCGATTCGTGCGAAGAGAATGTGTTTCACTCGCGCCAGCTGCTCTAATCACAAGCACACACTCAAACTCTGTCTATTCGACACTGAGAAGAAGTACGCTTTCCTTTTTGTGTGATGTTCGCTTCTTGCATCCTCTGTGTAGATAGGAATCTTACACCAGCGTGTATCATTTTGGTGGGGGAAACGAACTTCTGCACAAAATGGAATCTACAAATATTTTATCGATCTGTTGAAGTTCAGTTAGTGTCTGCTCGTGAACCGGGCAGGTCGTCTAGCTGATGAGTTCAAATATCAAATACAAATTAATTTTTAGCTCAGTTGATGCTAGGCCACGAAACAGACAGCTATTTACTCTACTTCTACTTTCTAGTAGAAATATATCAAAGCCTTCTCAAGCAGATCTGCTTTCGGATGTGGCTGGGGCCGGTAATAATTTGCTAACAGAAATTAATGCAATTTGCACTATATCGAATACCGTGTCATTACCAAACATGTTACTTAAAATGATCATTTCTCTGTTCTAGTCTGTCGTATTCAAAGAAAAGCTACTTGGTCTGTTAATCCTAATGTTTCGATTGCTAGGCCATGCGTTAAAAAAATTCAGGTTATTTTTATTGCTTTTCTTGTTTGATTCGCGAATATCGGGATACATCTTTTATTATACTTGAACAGGTTCTTTTATCTTATAGCATCTTCATTTTATTTGCAAATAACCAACGGTACCAACAACTTTCCCGAACTTCTATCCCTCAATCCAATCGAACATTTTGCAAACCACCCCCTGTGAAGCAGAAGAGGTATGCAACTGCGTTTGATGGATTTGCTGAAGGTATAATTTAATTTTTTATCAGGCTTTTATTTAGCCCAGAATAATGTTTGCCATTTTAAAAGCCATTCACTGTACACACGCTCATCATGCGTTGAAAAATTGAAGAGCCAGTTTTGGGGCAAACATAATTTATTTCTATTTATCTAGGAACGATGATCGGGTCGTTCGTCCTTAGCATTTTAACGAATGCGGAAGAAAAAAAGGCAGCTACTGCTGCTGTTTGTTCGTTTGCAAGCATATCTCGAAAATTGCACTGTTACTGCTGCTGCTGCTGTTGTTGTTGTTGCTGTTGCGGGGGAAACGACCCGTTCCAGAAATGATAATAAATGGATAAATATATTAACAGGTTGTGCTGGCGAAATAAAATATATCTCATAATCATAAATATATGTGAAGTGCTTTAGCAGCCACCACCCTCCAGAAAAAAAGGATAACCGAATAAAGAAACGAAACAACAACGCCCTGTGCCGTAGTGAAGAGTAAAAACATGAAAATGCGCTTTATCATTCGAATTGGTGGTGATTTTTCACCGGGCAATACAAGACGAAAAAAAAGTGGAACGAAATGGAAATCACTTTTCCGTACGGGTGCGGTAGCGAGCTATTTCGGAAAACTATGCGCTACGCGTTGAAACAAAGGGAACGTTTTTCCACCGAAACACTGAAACAATACCTAAAGCTAATAATTTTTCAAAACCGGACCGTACAAGCGGCACTTAAGATAAACACCGGAGTGGCGAACCCTTCTCCACGTTAAATTATGACAAAGACTAACAACAGTGAGAAAATGTACGTCCGCGGGAGAAAAACAGATGTCACTTTGGTTTCACCTCGCGGCAAACAGCGGTGCATCAACATGGTGACTAATTCGTTATCGCGCTCATCATCGTTCCAGTGGCGTCGGCAGGAGGTTTTCTGCGGTAGGACGCTAATAGTTAAAACTAGACGCCAGCGGTGGAATGATGTATCCATTCGTTTGCCGATCTAATGGCTTGCTGTCCAGTGGTATAGCGTAATCCGATGTGCTTTTTCCTTTCCGAAATATAGATATTTGTTTTGTTGCAGCAGATGCTTTTTCGGGAATGTACTGTAGTTTTATGTTTTATTCGCAGTTTCGATCTGATGGAAAAGTATGTAATTTAATTTATTTACATCTGTATAAAGTTCGCAAGTTTTCAATGATTCAAATAGTAATAGTAAACAAACTTAACGATCTTTTTGTTGTAATCTTTACCGCACCTCGGTTTGATGTACTTCTTCCTGATTATTCGAGATGGGTAATTCGCTCCTGATCTGCTCCAATGCATCGAATCATAAAATTAAACAGACAAAATCAGTAAAACAACTTACCTCTCATTCAGTAGGCTATGGGACAGTCATGGATATATGATAACAAGCTAATAAGGTTATTCTAAAAAAAAATGATAAAACAATTTAGTCGACTATCATCACATCAAATAAAGAAAGAGCGCAGTGTCGAACATCGGACCAATCGTGCTCGAAGATTACGATTGCGTTTCGAACAAGATTGGAATTTACACGGTGTCCGGTGTGAAAAAGATAGCAAAACAAGGTGCACGACGGTTTCCCGATGTTCTATATTTGATGCGTTTTCAGGTTTTTTCGCAGTGCTACGACATTGTGCTCTATCGGTCCGATAATTGTTTACGAACTATACTGTCATCTACAAGGCCCTGCATATCGCCTAAACTCTCTCTACTCTACAGTACTATGACACAATGGCATACAATCAATTGCGCAATTTGACGTCTTTGCTACGCACACGAAAGCAGTGTGTACGGATAATATGCTAAATAAAAATCTGTATGAAGATCAAAATAAAATATCAATGAAGAATGTTATGATTTTGTCAGTTTTTGGGATTGATCTGTAAAACAGAATTTGTGTAGTGGAAAAAAATGAAAAATCTGTGGTTTTACAGAAAAATCGCGAATATCGGGGACCCAATCTTAGACTGAGGAAAAAGCACTTAGAGTTTCATAACGTTAGAATATGTAAACCAAGTATAAAATAGTTTCATTAAGTATAGGAGATATTTTTAAATTAGTTCTAAGATTTAATTGCTAGTTTCTATGCCCCGTATTTTTTCAATTCTCATATTCCTTCAATAATCGCTCCGCTCGACAAAAATCACTTGGTATTTGCGACATACACTAGCATTAGCCATACCACTATCACATTCACACATGGATTAGACAACACGTTTTACTACGCAGTGTTGCCAGTTTTTCTGTAATTCTTTCACGAAACGAATGGAAAAATATGTAATATTATTGTTCATACCACGTTTATTACGTAAACATTGTTTAAGTAGTGGAAAAAAAGATCCAAACACGAAACATCAAAATCAACTGAATCATTCTATGACAATACATGAACGAAGACACATCGAGCACTCAGACTGCCATCTACACCGTGAAAGTGATACTATACCCGGCATTGTTCAACTGGTGCTTCGCCAATGGCGAATATGAGATTCCGTTCATCTCGTCTAAACGCAGAAAACAATCAACTAGTTCTTCTGTGAGCATATCAGCTGTTGGATATTCGCAGTGTGAGTTTCGCTTCAAACAAAAGTGATTGCGTCATCCAGCAGCTGGTTGTTTGCATTGGAGGAAAAGGAAACGAAAAGTGGACAACGATAGGAAACATTCTGCAAAATCAGCCGTTCTAATGACTTTAAATGTTATCTGAAGTACTATTAAGATTACTTTCTTTGCAAAAAAAAAGGTAAAAATCATTAGTTTAGTGCAAATCTAGAATAATTTGATTTCGCTGAGCGAAATTTGCCACAAACGAACGGAAATAAAACTTAGCTAGCATTTGGCTGCATCACGTTCGAGAAAAATGTTTCGGACAGTGTTTAATATCTTAAAGAATTCTTCAATTTATCCTAATGAAAGCCAAAAATGAATTCCGTACAGCATTTTGATAGTTTCTTTCACTGAAATATGCACGGAAAGACCGAAATTAGCATTTTGGCGAAAAAATTAGTTGATTTTCTGATTTTAGTTAGTTATTTTTTGAGACAACTAAAAAAATCTTACTTTTGCTAATTTAGATTTTTTAATTCTAATTTTCTTAATAATAATAAAATATTTGTTGAAATGGCTATTTTTTTAGTTGAATTCACCAATTAAACGTGCTGTCATTTCTTAGCTAAGGCACGCTTCATATCCATTCAACTAATTTTTTAGTTGAATTAGAGAAATAAAACGTTGTTTTCAACCAATATAAATGGTTGAATTGGTTTCTGCAATTAGCAGCTATATGGCGCTCGTTAACACGTTAATGACTACTAGCCACTAGATGGCACACTACTACCGAAAAAAATTTCAGTCGCGGTTATCTTTTCTATATTTGCAGGTATAAATACGATGTTGTATTGGAGAAAAAGACATAAGCGAAACATAAACTTCTTTTTGAAAATTTTACTTCTAAATCGCTGTTTTCTTCTTTCGACTTCGCGAAATCGACTCTCTCATTGAAAACTTTGAGCACTCGGAAAACAAAAACCGAATACAAGTAGTACACCGGACGGCGTAGCCCGGAATGAGAAGATACAAAAAAACATCATTTGACGTGTACAATTAGAGTGCAACATTCGAAACTCACTTCACTGTTTCGCGTAAAAACATTATTACCCACAATCGCTTTAACTGCGCACAAATTCTGAATAAATACACTTTCCACTAACAGTTTACGTCATTTTTACATATCGGTTTAGAAAATTATATAGGGATATATCGTAGCACATGCGAAAAACATCTAAACAATTTGCGAGCAGTTTCAACAAGACTGTCCCTTTTAGCTTTTTAATGGATTGTTTTGCTTTGACACTGCTGTCCTTCAGTAATGACGGTGATAGATAAATAGAATCAAAGTTTCTGATTTTAATAACGAAATTAGTTGTCAATGAGAATTTCGTGTTGGATTGAAATATTGCTGGTTTGTGTCCAAAATATTCGCCAACTAAACACTTTCTCTAAAAATAAGAGTTTTTTTCAGCACAGTAAATTCTAAATTTCAACTAATTTTATAGTTATTTTGGAAATTTTGTTGTTAAAATCAACTAATTCAAAAACAGTAATACGAATTAGGCGCAGAGCTAATTTCGGTCGTTCCGTGTGCAAATCCGAAATTGAATAATCGACATCAAAATTCTATACTCCGGTGAACGACCAAAATGGATAAAGCCGGGGTAAAATAAATCATATAAAAATTTAAAAAAAATCAGTATTTTGCTATTTTTGTGCCCGTTGAGACCGCCCATTGGTGACAAAGCTACAAACGAAATCGCGTAAAAAGAAAGCTCTCAATAAATATATGCTCAGTTTGGAATCAATCGGCACTGCGAGCAGATGTGTTGGGGGTCGTTCGCAATGCCAGTTTTGCTTCAAACAAGAGCGATTGCGTCATTTTGCTGGTGGTCGTTTGCACTGAAGAAAAAGGAAACGAAAAGTGGACAACGATGGGGAACATTATACAAAATCAGCAGTTCTAAGCGCTCTAAATGTTATCTGAAGAACTAATAAGATTACTTTCTTTGCAAATGACAAAGAAGAAGAAAAAGTGGAAAAGCTTTTTGCAGTGCAAAATTCAAACTAAACGAGTGCAAATAATGCCATAATTTGGTTTCTTCGCATTCGGAAAAATATTCCGAAAAGCATTCAATGTCGTAGAAAATACCACCTTCTGAAAGCCTCAAATGAATCCCGCGATTACATCATATAGCTGCTGGTTGTTTGCGTGCGAGTAACTGAAAAAAATACATTTAATCAACCCGAAACCCGAGAAATGAAATAATTAACTTAAAAATTGTATACGTTGTCATTTCTTAGTCGTTCGTTCCGTTCTCGGAGCGGCTTTCGCTTCAAACAAGGAAGATCATGGTATGAACACAACGGAGAGAATACATATACAAATCGACAGTTCTAAGAGCCATAAATGGTAGTGTTATAATCCGCAATTACGGTCAAATCATTCAGTTCATAATCATTTTCAATGTCTCTACATCGAATCAAGCAAAGAGTTAATTGGATTTCCTCATATACATTGATTCGATTTTATGAAATCGATTTTCAATCAGAATAAGTGTCGTCAGTAATCAATACGATGTCCAACTTCATGGGTGCCACGGTTCGGTGCGGAACGTTCGCACTGTAGGGAATGGCACACAAGCATGTGGCAGATATACTTTGTGCGCCGTTCGCCAAACGAGAGGCAATCGATTTGTTCGGAATTTTGCTCGTGGAAATAATTGTCAACTGCGTCGAAAGTTGGAGAAATGGTAACCTTCGGTTCTTTTCAGAATCCAAAGCATTTTTTTATTAGTAGAACAATGTATCAGATGTACAACTTTGCTTCCGACGTTTTCCGATAGGTGGCTGTACCGGCTGAGGCTGGTCAAAATACATAGATGATAATGCCTTTAAAGTGAGTGTGTACAGTGCCTAACGAATTGTCATCGCCGTTTCAGTGATAGTTGTTCTTGTTTTCGTATTATTCACGCTCGAAAATGTCTGTTTATGTGCCAAATTCTCGCCATTTGCGGGAAGTTTTACTTTTCTGTTCCAATTCGAAAAAAATGCAGCTGAAGCGCATCGAATGCTCTCAGAAACTTACGGTGATGCTGCTCTGAGTAAAAGAACGTGTCGGGAGTGGTTTCAACGTTTTAAAAATGGTGATTTCGGTGTCGAAGACAAACATGGTGGTGGAAGAGAAAAAACCTTCAAAGATGAACAACTACAAGCATTGCTTGATGAAGATTTATGCCAAACCCAAGAAGAGCTTGCCGAATCGTTGGGAGTGAGTCAGTAAGCCATTTCAAAACGTCTCAAGGCCCTGGGTATAATTCAGAAAGAAGGAAACTGAGTGCCGTACGAGCTGAAACCGAGGAACATCGACCGCCGTCTATTTGTATGTGAGCAACTGTTTCAAAGACAAAATCGTAAGGGGTTTTTACATCGAATCGTAACCGGTGGTTTGATACGATAATCCTAAACGCCGAAAATCATGGGGAAAGCCCGGGCATGCTACTTCGTCGAAGACAAAACCGAATATTCACGGCACTAAGATGTTGATTTGTATTTTGATGGGATCAGCTCGGTGTGTTTTACTACGAGCTCTTAAAACCGGTGAAACCATCACAGGAGATCGCTACCGAACGCTGAAAGAAAAGCGGCCACAATATCAAAAGCGACATGACAAAGTCATCCTTCAACACGACAATGCTCGGCCTCACGTTGCAAAAGTGGTCAAAAAGTACCTGGAAACGCTGAAATGGGAAGTCTTGCCCCACCCGCCCTATTTCCCAGATGTCGCCCCTTCTGACTTCCACCTATTCCGTTCGATGGCACACGGCCTGGCAGATCAACATTTTCGATCCTTCGAAGAGTTGGAAAAATGGATTGCTTCATGGATAGCGTCAAAAGAAGACTCCTTTTTTCGAGCCGGGATCTGAAAATCTCTGAAAATCTGGAAAGATGGGAGAAAGTTGTCGCTAGCAATGGACAATACTTTGAATAGTACATCTGTAAGCACTTTTTCGCAATGAAGCTTTTAACTTTGGAAAAAACGGCGGAAGCAAAGTTGTACACCTGAAACCAAAATAAATATGCATTTTTAAAGTGATCTGCCCCTTGTCGACAGCGTATTTTGTATGAATAATAAACATTTTCCAATCTTACCAATACTCGAGTTTGCACATTACTGAATATTTTTTCTATAGACGCTCCTACATAAAACACTAATAATAAGAAGGATAAGTATAAAAAGTTCTTACTCATAAGACGCTTTCTTTCTGCATACGTCAATATATGTAAAGCTGATATGAATAACAAGGTTGCTGCAGATGGTTTTTATGAAAACAGGTTGACAATTGAAAGTTACATTAAGGTGTTTAATACATTTCAGCAATAAGACGTCAAAGCGAAATACATGACCTATTTGAAGGACTCTCAATAATTTTCGTATTTCACATCAATTATTACATACAAAAAACCAATTCGCAACCTCTCATTCTGCCACTAACGCATAAGACGATAGCACCCAGACGGCGCTTTTCTATATAAATGTCATCATAGACACAAGGGGAGGCATGATATAGGAACTTGTGAGCACTTAGTTATCTCACCTTTTGACGGCCTCTCACTAAACTGAAAATTATTCACACAAAACTGTATGGCACCAATGAGATTGTGTTTCTGTTCCTGAAAAAAAAAATATTGAGTCTCACAACCCGCTAGAATTAATTCCAAACACCCTTGCAACGCTACTGAGCGCCGTCATCGTCAAAGAGACTATCTAATGTTAAATCAACAGAACGAGGAAAAAAGCGGTACCACTTTTATAAATAGACCGACTGCCATCAGAAGTTCAAACAGTGAATCTCGCCGGGGAAGGGGCTTTACGAATTCCAGCGTTTTCTTTGCGTCAACCGCACATCCTACCGTGGTTGCAGCACCACCGAATTACCGTGTTCCTAAAAAAAAGGATGCTTTGCATTCGCACCCGGTTTTCCAAGGGACCGCACTTCAGATTGAACGAAACCTTTCAAAGTGGTGGCGGGATTCGATGGTCTCACTTCGGAGAGCCACTTGAATATCACCTCCAGGAAGCGTCGGATAACCCACCGGCGGGAGAGGGATTGGGTACGGCAGAGTACGGCACCGAGTAGGTTTTTCCGCCCAAAGTGAGAATGATGTTTATAATTAAAATCATGTTGTACGTCGGAAAAACCAAACCACTCTCAATTAGTGGCTAAAAAGCGTATCTTTTCGGGAGGCACCCTCATGCTAGCGGCACGGGTTTTTTCTTCCGTGTGAGGCGTCAGATGATGTGTGCAGTAAGTAGAGCTGCCGCCACCGCGCAGATACACGGGCTGTAATTGACAAATTTGTAATTTCTCAAGTGGCGTAGCAAACAAAACATTTCAATGCATTGGCATAGACCCAGTTGGTTAGCTGAATTTAAGGGCAATCGACGAAAACGAAAACAAGATGCTATTAGCAGGCGTTTTGGCAGCTCTCTCTCTTAATTTGCATTAACGACAGAAGAGTGTTTAAGGGTTAATGGTGATACTCGAGTGGTTTGCGGGCTGCAGCAAACGAGTCTTTTGATGATCGCGAGGGAGAATGAATTTGACGAAAAAACAAACGTGTTGTAGGGGGTTGTGTCAATAAACAACAGACAAAGTAACATGCGAATTGATGAGATTAAGAGAAAGGATTTTTCGTGCTAATGAATTACAAAAAAAATGTTAGTTGCAAGTCACAATTCCGATTCGCTCTGTAACAGATTTCAGTCGTCACTTTCAAGCATATGCCATTTCAATAAATTTAACTTTAAAATGTCCCGTATCAAATCACCACTTCACGGCCGGAGGACTTCGATGCAGCCGTCGCTCGTACAGACAAAGAGTCGGTATTTGGGTATTTGGGCACGCTTCCGACAAAGGGCGAAACAACACTACATAAATTGTCAATTTTTCATACACGCATTCATGATCGAGCTTTCGGTAACTTTTTGTTTGCGAAAGTTAGCCAGGAGCCAATCGGTTCGACAATGAGCCGTATCCAATGTCGGTCGTCGGCTCGTCGACCTGACCTCATCGGAAAGTCCATCTCTCCGGCGGCTTTCGCCAGTTGAAATATGTTGCGTGAAAATTCAGTACTCTCCCATGTTCCCGTCCTTCATCATAGAGTTTTGCCGTCGGGATTGATGTTGTTTTTCGCAGGTCAAAACGTTTTTTTCCCCTTCTGGGTGAAGAAAAATTAATCCTTTTATCCGAAAAATGGAAAAAATAAATAAATTACATCGCGTGTTCGGACACTTGAAGATTGTTGGGCGAATGAAAAAAAAAAAACGAGTTAAACAAGATAAATATGGTTGCGCCTAATCAAGAAAGAGAGAAGGGCTTTGAACCTTCCCGAGGGACATGGCCGGCGCGGCGTGCAGCAGGCAAGGGCAACGAAAGGGTTTCCACAGTAGGATGAAAAAATAGAAATAAAAATCCATGCTCTATTTACACAATTCGCGAACAATTTTCGGTCTAATTGATCTTTTTTATTTCGGTTCACTCTGACTCGAAGTGAGTTGTTGATTGTTGCTCGACAAAAAAGGGGTTGCAAAGTTAAGTAGGTTTTGGGCAATAAATAATAGATTTATGGTTTTCAATTTGGGGAAGTTTTATGAAGAAAGTATGATTCTGGAATCGATTGAATTGTTTTCTTTTTGGCTCAGGGCCGATCGGCGTGTGTTCAGTGATGGCATATATCATTTCAAACACGATGAAATTGAATAGAAAATGCGTGAGCGCTGCTTATTCTAAAAAATATATATTTCAGCTCCAGTTAAAGAAAGTGTTTAATATAAACTAGAATGTCGAGCCGCTTAAACCTTCTCTCTCTCGAAACAATTTTTTTTCATTTTCCGTATTTGACTCAACGAACTCTCCGAGTATTTTTAGGCTACCAAGGATTTAATTCTCAAAGAGCAAACAAAGCAAAAATTGGATTTTCTTAAAAGCAATTGGGAAGGTTCCCCTTCCTCCCTGAAAAGGATCATCATTCCCGAAAATTGACTCTTGGGAGCTCCAAATTTAATCAAATGTGCTAGTGCGTAGATATCTGTACTACTATTCACTGCACTGATATCGTACGTTTTAACGAAGGACTACTCTTTGAATGCTATGGATTTTTTCATTTTTCCGTATTTGACTCAACGAACTCTCCGAGTATTTTTGGGTTTTGTCTGAATTACTCAAAAACATAACGTTTGACCCGTTTCGTCAAATATTTTCAATTGAAAAACATTGCAAAACGCGCTTGATAATTAATTGAAAGATGGTATTAAAAAATGGACCAGTCACATTCCCACCTTTTTCCTAATGTTGAGTAAAATGTTGCTCTGAATATATGGAGAAATGTAAATTTTAAGAATCAGTTAAAGGATAGATTGCGATAAAACTGTATAACATGAATCGTGCGGTCATTGAATCTATTCGTAATCTACTTTTAAGGATTTTCAACGTGAGTTCCATTTTGCGAAACTTAGAACTGTCTTGGTTTACCATAATTGGTTCAAACATCACTAGAACATTTTCTGTCAATTTACGGAAGAAAAAGATTTGGGATCAAACAGAATACAGTTCGCGGTTCTAGTTAGCAGCAATCCATTGATTGAATTTATGACCATGTCAGGATTTGTCTTTTGATTAGTCGAATTCATATTTTTCCTCAGAGTTTTACTGTCAGACTTCGAAGTAAAGTCAGAAATAAGAGAAATTGGGGCAAAACGGACATTGTAGTAAATTTTGAAAGTATTCACTTAGATTTGTATGAAATTATTCAGCAGAGCCGCGCTTTTGATCCTTTTACCCCACTTTGTTCTGAACATGTAAGTTTTTTTTCCATTTCATGGAGTCAATGCTGCTCAGTCAATTCAACCACTCATGAGATGTAGGAAGACATCAAGCGATTCTAGTTCACAATGCTTAAAATGGCATTATACACTTACTTTAGCAGGAGCTTATTTATTTTTTTAATTTCGATTGAACAAATTAAACGAGTGAAATCCTGAGCTCAGGCTACTTCTGCATATGAATTTCCGAACCGGCTTTCAGCTTTATATGGGACCATGAGACCTTTCAGTAGCACCATAGTTTGTTACAATCAGTCACGCCATCTCTGAGAGAAGTGAGAAAGTAATTTGAATACACTAGTCACCCTGTAAATCGGGAAACGGAAATAAGAACCAAATGATTCAGGAACATTGTACGGGAACCAAATAATACAGTAATTTTGTACGAGATTTCATTTTAATCTAAGTTTGTGAATACCGGTTCAGCCATCTCATTCAGTCAAACCAAGAACGCTCAATATACACGACAAACTATTGGGTGGAACTTTAACCGTATGGTCTTTCGCCGAGGGGAACAACAATACAATCTTATTTGTTTAAATATCAATGCATTCGAATTTAATTTTACTTCGACGATGGTTTTCAATCAAGTTTTTGATTCAACTGACGTCTATCAAATATTATTTTTGATTTACATGTCGTGTAAATTCCATTTCTATGTAGATGATCGTTTATATTAGTAGATTGTGTAAATTGTGCAACTTTCTCTGCTACGCTTCCAAGATTGCAACGGTGAATCTATACTAAAGTACGACTTCGTTATGACAAACATATTCTATTATCCAATCAAATAACAGGGAACAGATCAGTGTCGTCGTGAGGGTGAGACGAGTAAGGTGACCGCCTCGGGCGCCAATATTCAGGGGGCGCTAAAATGGAATTGGTAAAAAATTTTACTACATTAAGTTTATCGAAAAAATAATTTTCCAGGAAAACTCAACATTTAGAATACATTCAGTATCGCCTGAAAAGATTATTTTTCATGAGCAAGAGACGTCGGTTGTGGATATACACTTGGACCTACCAAAGATTTAATTCTCAAAGAGCAAACAAAGCAAAAATTAGATTTTCTTAAAAGCAAATGGGAAGGTTCCCCTTCCTCTCTGAAAAGGATCACCATTGCTAGTGCGTAGATATCTGTACTACTATTCACTGCACTGATTTCGTACGTTTTAACATTGAATGCTATGGATGCGACCGTTTAAACTAAGCCTCTTCACACAATCGAAATTAGTACGCGGTTCGTTTGTGCCGTAGAAGAGGATTCGATGCTCATCAGTCTTCTGTAGATTTTTATGCGTCGTTCGCCTTGCATGAGAGGCAATAATTTTTGTCGGAGTTCTGCTGATTTTATATCTTTAAGTGCTAGATGATTTTTATCAGGGGTGACATTATGCATCCAAGTAGAATCGACATTTCCTAGATCTCAAAGTTCAAGGCAATTGTTATTTGGCTTGAAAAGAGAGGATTTCCAATTTGAGAAATCTTAAAAGTTCCAGAGAATCGATTTTTAAAATAATTTCTTTTTATATGACACTTGATCTTCGATGTTTCATGCATGTTTCATTTACATTTGGCAAAAAATATATTTTTCGATTTCGGAAATCTAAAAATTTTTCTAAGATCTAGAGTAGATTTTTTTGAAATTTTGTATCTCGATTTAGGAAAGAAAGGTCTCGATTTTTAAAATTTTCAACATCGAAGTTTCAGGCATTTTTCACTTCTGAAAAATAGACTCAAAGTCGTAAATAAAATCTAATATATTCTTACTATGGATTTCATCCGAGTAATTTTAATGTTGATCGTAAAGCAGGTTTTGAAATTTTCTTGAATTTTCGAATCAATATGGCTGCAATATGATCTTATAATGATTTTCCGAAGGCATTTGTGGAGTTAATAGTTGCAATACGAGATTCATGGCGCAACAGTTAAGAGAGCTGTAAGTTTTTGCTAAAACTGAAAATGTTACTTAACAGATCGGCTGAAAAGTTCGTATCGTTTCTATAAGAGGGCGCCACTAGAATTAAATCCAAACCATTTTCAGTTAGTACCAACCTTCAAAAGATACGTGTATAAATTTGACAGCTGTCTGATTATTAGTTTGTGAGATATTGCATTTTGAGTGAAGCTACTTTTGTTATTGTGAAAAAAATGGAAAAATAGGAATTTCGTGTGTTGATGAAACACTACTTTTTGATGAAAAAAAGTGCCGCCGATACCAAAAAATGGCTTGATGAGTGTTATCCAGACTCTGCACCGGGCGAAGCAACAATTCGTAAGTGGTTTGCAAAATTTCGTACTGGTCATATGAAGACGATGAACGCAGTGGACGTCCAAAAGAGGCTGTTACCGATGAAAACGTGAAAAAAATACACAAAATGATTTTCAATGACCGTAAAGTGAAGTTGATCGAGATAGCAGACACCCTAAAGATATCAAAGGAACGTGTTAAACATATTATTCACGAATATTTGGATATGAGAAAGCTTTGTGCAAAATGGGTGCCGCGTGAGCTCACAATCGATCAAAAACAACAACGAATTGAAGATTCTGAGCAGTGTTTGGAGCTGTTATATCGAAATAAAACCGATTTTTTTCGTCGATATATAACAATGGACGAAACATGGCTCCATCACTTCACTCCGGAGTCCAATCGACAGTCAGCTGAGTGGACTGCACGCGATGAACCGAACCCAAAGCGTGGAAAGACTCAACAATCGGCCGTCAAGGTTATGGCGTCTGTATTTTGGGATTCGCATGGTATAATTTTCATCGACTACCTTGAAAAGGAAAAAACCATCAACAGTGACTATTATATAGCGTTATTAGAGCGTTTGAAGGACGAAATTTCAACAAAACGGCCTCATTTGAAGGAGAAAAAAGTTTTGTTTCATCAAGACAATGCACCGTGTCACAAGTCGATGAAAACCATGCAGAAATTGAACGAATTGAGCTTCGAATTGCTCCCTCATCCACCGTATTCTCCAGATTTGACCCCAAGTGACTTTTTCCTGTTCTCAGACCTCAAGAGAATGCTCGCTGGTAAAAAATTTAGAAGCAATGAAGAGGTAATCGCTGAAACTGAGGCCTATTTTGAGGCAAAGGACAAATCGTACTACAAAAATGGTATCGAAAAGTTGGAGATCGCTATAATCGCTGTATCGCCTCTGATGGCAATTATGTTGAATAATAAAAACGAATTTTGGAAAAAAAATGTGTGTTTCTATTAAACGATACGAACTTTTCAGCCGAACCGTTAAGATAACCTTACAGAGAAATGAAATAATGTGTGTTCGTCTTCATGGTGTTTATTAAAAAATGAGCGGGAGAAACAATTTTTGAACTCGCCTCGGGCGCTAGAAATGCTCATTAGGACTCTGAAACAGATACAGTTTTATTTTCGAAGATTTAGCTACTCAGTAGAGGTAAGCTTCGCGTAATTCTTTAGGAATATTTTAACAGGTTCTAATCGAATTGCGAAATTTATCCGATATTTACAAATGTTGAGTACTTTTTGCCATCATTTATTTGTCTTCACCAAAACTAAAATTCTGGACTGGATTCAATAACTGAATTCCAAATCTGGGACAAGCTCAAAATTCAGTAATAAAATTCAGGTTCGGAATCCAGATCAAGAATTCAGGTCATGAATTTAGTTCCACAATTGTGAAACTGAATTGTCTGAATCCTAAACTTGAATTCCGAACCTTAGATTCAGTTCAAAATCTAGTTCCTGAATTCAGTTTTTAAGGTCAGTTAAGTCAGTTCTGAAATTCAGATACGAAGATCAGATCTAACATTTAGTTCCCGAATCCAGATCTTAAGGTGCAATAAAGTCTGAAAAAAGCGAGCAAAATTTTAACCGCTTGAGTTAACAGAATCGTCGCACAAAGCATAACAAGAAAAACCGACACATAGGAACCAGCAATATTTTCAGTCATTGAGCGCAGTGGACTTACCACTGGTTTCGTTGGCTTATAAAAAAGACTCATTGATTCGTAAAGGGCTTTTGAATTTTTCAAGCTTTGAATTTATTATCCTAATTCAATATTTATTGTTTTTTTCCTTGGAAAGGTGCTTATAGTAAAGTGAAACACATTCACATAAAAAAAATCATATTGTTCTCAACCGCCTAGAAAATCCTGCCAAAAAGCAACAGTTTGTCGAGTGCTCAAAATCTACAAGGAAACTCTGAGTGTAAAAAAGAATCGGTGGACCCATAAAAAAAACTGGAATCAACGATCGTCAGCTGTGCATCCCCGTCTTTGCACGCAATTTTTAAAAATGTTCAATATCGACGACATGCTCAATCGCAGATGTACTCAATACAGCGTAACTTTTACAAATGTCCAGATATCAAGCTGAAAATTTGAGAAAAACATCAAGGACCACACGATGGTGATTCCGGGATCTTTTTGATCAAGGTGTAGTAATCTATTTTGATGTGGAAGTAGTATCTGTATTAGTCAAGAAGTTGTTTCGTAGTTATGCTGAAACTAAAAAAATGATGGGTAAATTTGGGACAACCATCAGCATCGATTACAGAATCAGATCGATTCGGTAAGAAGGCAATGCTCTGTGTTTTGGTGGAATCAGAAAGGTGGGGTTTATCATGAGCTTCTAAAACCTAGTGAAAGTTTTAATACTAATCGCTGCTGATAACAAATGGTCAATTGGACCTATGATCTGATCTAAAAACGATTGGAATTGAGACACACACGAGTTTTGTAATTCGTGTGTGTCTTATAAATTTGTTACACGACAATTCACCTGAACGCAAAGCAAACCCGATTTAGGATACTATCAAAGAACTCGGGAGAGAGCTGCTACCTCACTTGCTGTATTCACCAGAC
Source organism: Malaya genurostris (assembly GCF_030247185.1). Lineage (NCBI taxonomy): Eukaryota > Metazoa > Arthropoda > Insecta > Diptera > Culicidae > Malaya > Malaya genurostris. The sequence goes on from NC_080570.1 coordinate 133,487,184, forward strand.
TTGACCCCTCTCAGATTTTAATGAAACTTGCTTTACATGACTTTGTCACAAAAAATCACTTAGAATTCAGATTTGAATCCAAACATGGTTCACCCTAATAAACTTTTACATCAGAATATGCGCCGTTGAATACAAAAAACTTTTGTGAAGACCCCAAATACTCAAAGCTAATATTTAATAACGAAAATTTTTTTATTTCGCCTATTTCTCGTTTCGGAACCCTGTTCATTAGCAAAGGGGAGGCGTATGCTGAAATAGTTATGCAGTTAGACAATATCTTCTTACAAACTGAGTTCCATTGAATATTGAAATAATCATATGATATTTGTTGGTTTAGTTTTCGAAAAAAAATTACTGGCAAAAATCATTTTGGACAAAGAAAAGTTTTTTTTGAATATTTTTTTTTCTAGAAAATGTACAAGTTGAATTTTTGACTGGTAGAGAACCAAATTTCATCCAAATCAAAAATGTTTTTTTGCAAATCGACATTAAATTTTTTTAAAACGATTTTTTTCTGAGTAGAAGTTGATTAGGATTTTTTTCAATATTTTTATTCAAAAATTTGACTAATTTTGTAAAAACCACTCATACAACACTTTTTTTATTAGATTTGTAATTTTTCCACTACAGCCATCTGAAAACAAATGGTAAAAAAGTTTGGCTCTTTTCAAAAGGCAGTCCAGATCATTTTTGGACAAACAAAGTAAGCCAAGCAATTTTTTGTGACAAAGTCTTCATGTACAGCAAGTTTCATTAATAGCTGAGAGGGTGCTTCTGAATAAGATTTAAAGCGAATTTTGCATCAGCTAAACAGCACTTCGATTCCTACGAAGAAGTCTGCTTGGTTTTCCCCAAAAGACGAAAATTTCTATTGCAGTTAAATCCATAAATTGCTAGAAAAGTGGTCAAGATGTGTAGACATCAATAATCAATACTTTGTATATTTTTGCCTTTTTTCATGTAGAAAGGCTATGCAATCACTGTGAAAACCGATTTTTTCATCGAGGCCCGTAAGGCTGACTTAGCTCGACGAACTAAGTAAATGTATTCGCGTATGTGTGTCTGTATGTGTGTTTGCCACAAACATGTGTACTCGCTTTTATCGGAGATGGCTGAACCGATTTTCATAAACTTAAATTGAAATAAAAAGTTACTTGATCCCAAAGGTTGCTACCGAATTTAAACCAAATTCAACTTCCGGTTCTGGAGTAACGTGGTAAAATATGCAAAAAGAAGAAGGAAAAGTGCGCTCCATTTTCTCAAAGACCTCTCTACCGATTTTCTTCATCTTAAATTCAAATTGAAGGCCTTGTAGTCCCATAGGATCTCATTGAATTTAACTTGCATCCTTTTTTCCGGTTCCGGAGCTACGAGCTACATATTTTACGACCGACTATGTACATACATAAAGTTGTATAATTTACGAGCATATCTTCATTCATTTTTCACCCGATGGCACGTTTAGTGTTACTAATATCTCTATTTTATTACGATTACGCATGGGTCTCTAGATATATTAGCTTAAAGGCATACCTTTACCTCTTTAAGTAGTTGAAATCAATTTAATATCCATTAACAAACTGAAAACGAATCATAGCAGCTAATATTTTATATTTCTGCGCAAAACTGCCAATCAAAGCTAGAATATTGAAACAAGGTAGATTTAAATTAATATGTAATCTGTCTATGATATTTGCGTGTACCAACGACTTGCTTCGAAGAATGACTGTTGACGGACCTCATTACGATCATGATTACGGAGAAACTAAAAAATATATTTATACTGTTCCATTCTCAGTAGACTTTATAACAATCTATGTATTATCATCAATATACTAAACAATAACTATCAAGAAAACTCATTTTTATATCGTGTGTTTAACTTAACAATTAACACTGACATTAGTTTTTCTTTTACTAATAATTCATTTCTTTATCCAGTAGATAGTAAGTCCGCCCCCTATTCTGAATGTCAAAGTTGATAATTTTTACTTTAAACCAAGTGCAATCGAATTGACACGAAAGTTTATTCTGTATTTTCTACGAACTTAACGACACAATTCAAAAACAAATATTTTCCAACGCCACAAGAAATGGAACCGTAAACGAAGATAATGCAAATAATGTCTAATAGTATTCAAATGGCCAATAAATTCATTGGTCATCTAATAATTTTCCGGCAATTCCCTAATCTGGCGCCTTTGTTTGTCGCACCCGAGCTGGGGAAATTCGTCATCCATCAAATTTATTGGTTCCACGTATTAGCGCCGTGCTCAGTTTTTTTTCCATATCTCGATCCGTTACAGTAAAGAAAAAAAAACACAACGGCGCAATCTCGTTATTTACGATAATGTCCGTTTTATTGTTACTCGACAGTCACAAATTGCACCGGATCCCAAAACACAGCGGACGCAGAACGACGTGCAGTGTCATATTTTGTACTCTAATTTGAAATTCAAAACCTTCTCGCCCTTGGACTGTTTCGTCCTTTTATGTTCCCTTCCAGTAGAACCCTGACCAAGCACCAAAATGGAAACACTAAACCAATCTCCAGAAAACCTCAATAAAATTAATTTCCTCTGTGGACTCCGCGGTTGTTTTCCGATAGGCCGCCTATCACGACGAGTCTTCGCACCTTTTACGCATTCCTACACACACCGAAACATGCACCGCATTTATCACCGTACCCTTTTCCGTTAGAGCTGCGTTCAACCTGAACCGAAATATATGGTGGCCCCGGAAAAAAGGAGCAATCTCTAAAAACAATTAACTACATGTTGATTACAATGTTAACATGTTAATTACGTCCGAGTCTGAGCAGCGGAAATAAATTTCACTCGGCGATTCCGGACCTAATAATGGCTCCGAAGGTACCCCATCCGGTTAAACCGGGACACCTCTCGGACGCCGAAAAACCTTTCGAAGCGGAAGACGCATTCAATGAACGCTTGGCCAATAAATTATCCATGCAAATGAGGTTGGTTTATTTCTTTTAATTACTGGAAATCCCAGGACGAACCACTGTCAACCGGTTGGCTGGCTGGCCGGTCGATGAGGGAAATTCACTGCACTGTAGCGGGGACAGTGTGGTGCGAAAAAGTGAACTGTTGTCATCGCGGCTTCAGCACCGGCACCGTGCGGACGATTGTCCGGATGGACGAGGAAGCGGGAAAATTGGAGTCTTATTTTGATTTAATGTTATGGGATTGTTCTTTTTATTTCTTCGGAAGGGTCTGGAGTATTGGATTGAAGGAAAAAGGCGAGAAGGGTGCCAAAAGGTCCTGATAATGGACTTTCATAGGTTTGATTTAGTAAAGTTTTTTTTTTTCTGCGGTGGAACAACTCATTTGTGAATGCAAAATGAGGTATGTTGCTCTAGACATACGGAAATTTCGTAAATAATTATTATGTCATTTAAAACAACAAATAATTAACTTTTGAGTAAATTTAGTCCGCGTCTAAGGATAAATTTATAAGAGAAAAAAATCATGGCATTATTAACACAAGTTGAAAAAGCTGTAAATGATAAATATTAACATGCTTTTGGACTTGAGTAAATAGTTACACTCCTGTGCATCTATTAAGAAGCAAATTGAAATAAGCCTCTGTTTAATTTCACGCTAATGAAAAAACGGAGTGCATGAGGATTACGATATATCGAGAACGATTTTTGCGGATCAAGCAGCTTTTTAGGGCAAGAGTTCGACTGAAACGTGCCTTATTGGGAAGCAGTGCAGATTTCGTTCAGCGCACTGTGAAACATCTGGAAAACTGTCATACACCTGTTTTCGGGGTTTATCCTATAGCTGAGATTTTGTTGCTTTAAACTTACAAACTAAACCTTATGGTATCGGTCAAGAAGATGTTTAGACCTGATTACTAAAGTCGGATCCTTCAACAGGACAATGACCTGAAACAATGAAGCCATATTTGTTTTTGGAAGCCGTGTTTGGAAAGACAAAAATACAATCGTCACCATTAATGACTGATCCAGCAGTTAAAAAAACTTACAGTAAATCTGTTCACAATTTAAAACAGTATTCGTTTAACAACCAGCGCAGAAAAGTTTGTTGAAAGCATACATCGAAGATGCCAGATCTTTCTCAACGGTGGTGGTGACTGCACTGTTTCCTAATCGATTGTTCCGAAGCGTTTTCAATGCATATAAGTGTTAGAGTAATTTAATTTGATGGTTTTGTTGCTTCCAAGACAGCATGGCTTCCCCAAGATTTTTTGACGTAGGACTACACTTTTCTTTACTATATTCACATGAGGAGATTTTCAAAATTTTAAAACACGAAAGTGTAACGAAATTACTCCAGATTTGATTTCTCGATGACTGTTTCCTTGTTTGAGTATTTTCTCTAAAGCTTTGAACAAAATTGATTGCATCATCCAGCTTCTGGTCGTTTGCATTGAAGGAAAACAAAACAAAAAGGGGACAACAATCGAGAACATTATTCAAAATCCAAATGTTATCTAAAGAACTATTCAGATTACATTCTTTGCAAATCGAAGATGCAAAATTATCAGTTTAGTGCAAACCTAGAAAGATTTGACAGGTTTTGCACTTTTCGCTGTGCGAAACGAATGCAAATATAGCCAAATATAGCATACGGTATATCAATATCCTAGAAAATACCACCTTCTGAAAGCGATTACATCATTCAGTTGCTGGTCGTTTGCATGCGAGTAAAAGAAAATATACATTGAATCGGTCCGACAAATGAAAAATGGTAATCTGAAATCAAGTAGTCGACCTTAAAATTCTGTACGTTGTTATTTTTGTAGCCGTTTGAACTTTGAATGTTCATTGTTCGATTCATTCGCAGTGCGGCTTTCGCTTTAAAAAAAAGTGCGGAAAATTCATCAAGATATGAACCGTACGGAGGGAACACATATACAAATCGACAGTTCTAAGGGCCATAAATGATAGTGCTATAATCAGCAATTACGGCCAAAGCATTTAGTTCCAAACCATTTTCAGTGACTCCACATTGAATCAAGAAAAGAGTTTATTGGGTCCAACTTCATGGGTGCCACGACTCGGTGCGGAATGTTAACACTGGGCACACAAGCATGTGATAGATTTACTTTGTGCGCCGTTCGCCAAACGAGAGGCAATCGATTTGTTGTGAATTTCGCTCGTGGAAATAATTGTCAACTGTGTTGAAAGTTGGAGAAAAGGTAACCTTAGTTTCTTGTGCATTTTTAAAATGATCTATTCCTTGTCGACAGCAGTCCTACGTAAATCTCGCGGTTATGTCCCTCACATTACCTACTACAAGTTCTTTACTGAAGCATTTTCGTCCTACACTGCAACAAAAGAGAGTATCAATGCCAACATCGCTCGTTCCCCTACGACAAGATTAAACCAAAATGATGTATGCAGAGAGAATCAGTCGAATTTCAATTCTCATTCTTTCTTCGGTATAACGAAAATATGTGATTATAAAAAGTGTCCAAAATATGATAAATCAAAATAATTACATTCCAGAACCTTTTTCAAATCCAACACTAAATAAATACGAGTACCAACAGGTAAAAATCATTGAGTCTCTTTCGATTCTCCAAGCTTCGGTTGAATATCGACATTGCACAATATACGATTTTAAATGAAAACCGAGAATGACTGAAAGGGTAGATGAAAGAAAGAATACAATTTATAAACTACTATTCCGCTTTTGTCGTTGACTGGACATGGATCTAGGGTAACCAACTTTTTGAGTCTGGGGGGGAATCTCCGTTTCTCTGTGCGAACAAAAATTTCTTCGGGTGAACACTAATTGTCCACAAAACTGAACTATGAAACTGTTAATAAGACGTGCAACAAATTTGATATTTTTTGTCACTTTCCGATCAAACTCCTTTAATGAAAAAAGTCATATCAAATAACAAGTACACCTGGAAAATTTCGAAAGTAGAATTATTTTAAAACATCAAACTTAACACTTATGAAGGCTGCAAATAGAAATACTAGTATCCGTGTCTGATATTATTTGATGGTGTTGTGATAGTAGCACAACAGTAAAGATTTTTTAATATGGAATTAAATGGAAGCTATTTTCTTGTAAAGCGAACAATATTTTGTTTTGATCCCTTAATTGGAAAAACATATTATAATTTTTAACAATTTCATAGTAATTTCTGGACTTCATCGCCTCGGATTCTTTTGGGCGGTTTAGCGGTCTAAACTAGTTTGAAATTCATACGATTTTCGTTATTTAACTCGTCAATCGAAAGTTCATGCTTAGGAGTTGAATAGTTGTGGATAAGTATAAAGCCATGTCCTACCATATCCACCGAATCGCCTTGAATATAATTTACAGAAAAAAAATTGCTTATTTGGGTAGAAGGTATAACCTGTTCAAATTGTCAACAGATCTGAGTCAAATTTAGAAGAATTTTTTCCCGTTTTTACAACTTTACCATAAATCCTGCATTGAAATTCTGATCACGGTTAACCCTGTAGAACCGGAAATCGGATCCGGAATCCAATACCAGATTCAGAGACCTGAAGACTTTCGTTTGAGTAAAATTTTGTGAAAATGGGTTCAGTCATCTTCAAACAAAGTTAGTGCACAAAAACACTACAAACAGACATACACAGACTGACATTTTACGTTTTTTTTTCTCACTAGATTCTGGTAACTTTTCATACACTGCGGAGAATAGAAACGTACATTGTACATTGGAAGTAATTCAGAAGAAATATTATCATAAACACGAAATAATCACGAGTAACCTCGGATAATCAGATAATTTCTAAAGTAATCAAGTAATCCAGAAGTAATCTGGATTTGGTAGAAATAATCCTTACGAATTGCAAATAATCGAAGTACACTCAGGTATTTTTTACGCGCAGGATACGTACCGTGTAATTTTGGAAATCCACGTAAAAACCTTAAAACCAAAGAAATTTGTCTAAGCCAAAAACCTTAGAAATGCATGAAACGCCGAGAGCTGGTGTAATCTCAGAAAAAAAAAACAAAAAATCAACTCTGGTACTTAAAAAAATTGATATTTTTTTAATATTAAAATTAATATTTTATTAATATAAAATATAAACAAAAATTTATATTTCCGATCAGGGGGACGGGTATAGCGTGATGGGATAGTCGATGCCTTTCACGCAGCCCGCCTGGGTTCGATTCCCAACCCCGCACATAGGGTCAGAAAGATTTTCTGGTCCGAAGAGGCGAATGACCTAAGATGTTAAAGCCTCTATAATTGAAACAAAAAAAAAAAAAAATATTTCCGAAATCGAAATGAATTTTTTGGGGCCAAATGTGCCAAAATTCATGAAACGTCAAGATCTGGTGTAATCAAAAAAATTTTCTTTTGAAAAATTTGACAAATTTTTCATATGTCAGAGAAACCCGGAGAGCTTTGAAAATTCGCGTAAAAATCGCGTAACTTCGGAAATCCGTGTAGAAAAAAAACCGCGTAAAAAAAGGAATAAAAAACCGCGTGCAAAAATGACCTCAGTGTAATACATTTCGAGACTGGCACGTAATCCAAGATGTTAGAGACCTTTGAGAAATAACATGGCAAAATATTATAATTTTCATTTTTTGTTTATAGAAAAGATCAAAACAAAAATGAATCAGAGAATGATAAGTGAGATTTAGTAGGGACCTCCAAATGTTGTTAGGATTGAATCGTTAGAAAAATTAAAGCTTAATTTTCTATTATCATTTTTAATGTTATGATGAGTACAGAGTAGAATCAAAGACATAAGGAGACTCATTCTCTATTATCTCCGGGCGAGGATTGAGGATAAGGTGGTAACTTTATGTAAATCTCAAAATTTGCAGGCGGAGCTGAAAGTGACATTTATTTTTAGTCATTTTCGTCAGTTTTGAGTCAATGAAAACGACTTTTATTAGCTCAGTGCTTCAAAACAATCGTGTTTTACGATAAACGCATTCAAAAGTAAAGTAACTTTTTAACTACTTCAAATTACGAAAAACTCTTTTTCCCACGTTTTGTATTCACGTTTTAGACGTGATTTATTATGCATTTCTACTATAAATTCAAACCATCTCCATTCGAAGAATGAATGTTCGAATGTGGGCGATAGATGAATGTGTATAACTGCAATACTGTTTTCAATGCAAGGCCACAAAATTGACCCGATATAGGGTAACGGCTCCTTATTTCATTTGAGCTCCTAATTCCATCTAATTTATTCAGTTTTTGTCACACTTTCCCATTAAAAATGGTTTAAAATCATTCAGCGATCGGTTTTTCTATTTCAAAATAAATTCACTCTCCAATTGAGGAAACATTCTCGTTTCAAGTTCATCATGTTTCTGAACATTTACTTGAATTGATTCGTCTAAAAACGTGATCACTATTTTACATAATTACACCACTATTCAATGTTGGATGACTTCATAATTAGTAATGTTCACTTTTCACTTGTTTTTTTTTCAACAATTGAAACTTTTAAAATAACCTCCTAGACAATAAAAATCTTCAAAAATATGAGATAAAACTAAAAGGATCAGCCCCATGGGGTTGTTCGAGCCATTGATGTGGAACAAGGCAACCAAAATTTCTAATGATCGACATTTTCAATTAATCGTCACACTTTTGAATCCACAAATGCACGAGAGTCTGCTTAGATTAATCTTTATTAGGAACCAACAACGAACACGTGTACCCAGAATATAGACTCTAATTGTCGTGATTTGTATTTGTTTTGTAGCCGACGAAATTACATCAATAGCCCAAATGTATGCAATTATATGTTTGTACACGCGTGCGATACGGATATCGATATTTAATGGCATTTTCGTTTTTAACGGTGGCACTATACCGGTGTAGGGAAGAAAAGGATGCCTTGATTACACCCAAATTAGAGCGAATATAGTCTCTGCTACACTACACCGGTGCAGCGCTAAAAACAAAAACGGCATAAGTTTCTCTTCTCCAAGCTTGTGTTCAAGTTTTGTTACAAGCAGTAATTTTTATAGCGTTTCTCTACCATTACTACCATTCTGCGATTTCGGTTGAAGTGATAAACTTTTTCTCATTATCAATCGAGTTCATCTTATATAAATTAGAAACTAATCATATGCATTCAAAATTTACCCTGGGGTAGTTGTCAATTTTTCAGGCGGAACGACATAACATGGAATTTCATCCGATCTTGCATGACACAAGATCAGAGCATACCAATTAAATCTTCAAATCGTTTTATGGCACTTTTAGTCTTGTTGTCTAGCAACAACCTACCCCTAGCATGCTACGGTTAGGACTGAAACGTTAGCTATAATTTTGCTTGTATTTATAGCTTCGCGTGCTTTCAACAGTTTCGCTCTTGCATCGATTGACCAATCAGAGCGATGCTTTCCCTTTGATATATTGCTTACTCCTTCAAAACCGTCGACTATGGCAGGGAAATCCGGTATCCTGGAGATTTTTTGCAGACAAAATAGGACACTGCTAGCTATTAATCAACATTTCAATGATATACAATTAAAAATACATGGCTATGAACATTCAAATCAATACGTAGAAATATTTCCAATCAAATGGTGACATTATATTAATAATTGATACAAAACTGACTGAGCTGATATTGTTTAAAAATGTGGTCATTCTACGTGTATTTTTCTTGAGTTTCTAATTTGCACCCCTATATAAGAAACAAAAATGTGTTCCACATTAAAAGTTTGCATTTAATTCACTTGATTTCACTTTGTTTTCATCTCATTACGTATCGCAAGGTTGCCTAGCTTTCTCATAATTCTATGCATAAAAAATCTTTTCTTCTTTAGATTACCATCAGCAAGCGTTTTTTTTCGTGCGTAATAAATACTAGTGAAATAACCATGATGGCAAGTCTAGTAGCACTGGTTTCACCGATAAATGTCAACATAACGCTGTTAAGTGTGTCGGCTGTGCATCTGATATTTTTAATTTTTTAATGGGCCAATCCAAATTGACCATGCAGTAAAATTTTAAATGTACTACGAAAACGACCCAATAATTTTTGAAATTGATTCCAAACTGGTTCTAAAAATATTGTGTGTTGTCTCACATCATGTTTTTAAGCTAACGTCCTTACAATAAGATGGAATAGGGAGCAGTTACTCTAACAGAAATTTCACTAACTGTGATCAGTTCTCGAATGTAATTCACCACATTTTGCAATAGTTATATGATCCTGCAGATGGGCAGACTCAAAACTACACATAAACAATCCTTACTAATTCGCCTAGCGATGTGATAATGCCTTTCTCTTTCCATTTAAATTGTTTCATCAAAACATTTGTAAGATTCGATCCCCGGCCACTAGTGAGCTTATCAAATAACCTAAGAGTAGCTTTCAAACCAGTCTAAGTATTTCGAAATCTAATTTTTCATCTCCGAGAAATTTTGTTTGTCGGTTACGAATCATATATTATTACATCTCTCGAATCGGAAATGCTCCCCTTAACCTTTCCAAATTTGATCAACATTGTTAGATTTCAAATAAGTCTATGATTATCGAAATTCGTTGAGTCACCTTTGAGAAAATTCAGCCGATTCAAAATGTGGTTGGTTACGTCGTAACTTCAGAACCGCAAGTCACAGCCTCGATCCATAATTTAATAGTAGCTTTCAAACGAACCTAGGCTTGTTAAAATCGGTTCTGCCATCTCCGAGAAAAATGAGCGGATCAAATAATCTTTGAAAAGTGCACACACAAACATTTTTCGATCTCATCGGACTAAGTCGAATGGTATATAACACTACGGGTCTCCGAGGCTCCGCTTGAAAGTTGTGTTTTTCATCAATTCTATTACTTTTCTATAAACAAATTATAATGTTTTCATTAATTTAAGCAAAGACCGAAATCGTCAAATAACTACAAATTCTTTTTGTAATGACTTAATGTGTGATTGGAATGAATTTTACTGATTCCGAAAGTAATTTTCTTTTGACTAGCAAGTGCGACAGCCCAGCATATGTGTTTTTCTGTGGCTCAGTCGATTAACGGACGTTCTTTGGGATCCAATGATTCTCGGTTCAAGTCACCGAAGTCGCTATCAGTATATGTTTATATTTCAATGAAGTTCATGTCACGGATTTTTTTCAATTATCAAATATTACATTAGAGATGGTCGGATGAGCATTGGTTAAAATCCGAACCCGACCCATACTCGATCAAAAATAAAAAACTTTTATCCGTATTCGATAAAAAATATAAAAAGCTTTACTTGTATTCGACCCGAACCCGAAGAAAGTCTCGAAACTGGAAAAAACCGAACCCGACCCGTACCCGCAAAAAATGAAAAAATCTGCACCCGTAACCGACCCGAACCGGACCATCTCTATATTACATGCATGTAAATTTTCTTGAACTGAGACGCTGCATTTATGTACATCTAATAAAATCACAAAAAAATCGAAGTGTGTACGAATTCAACCGAGAAACGATATTATATAAAAGATTTGAATTAACTTCAAATGCGAATACAAAGTCTCAATATGCCAAAAAAACAGAATTTTATTAGAACCCAATATAGTATTTTTGATCGACTTTATTGATATATTATTAAAATCACATCAAAAAATATATTGTATGGTTTGAATTTATTTTACGAACACTCGTTTATTTAAAAAAATGTTTCTCCTTTATAAGTATTTTTGTTACCAACCACGGAAATCATTCGAGTTTCATAAAAACCTAGATAACAAAACCAAATTCATCGTCATCACTTCTCTGAACTTCTGAGATTGAATACCAACAATTTCCGTGAATCTTACTGAATATGAATTAATCAACAATTTATTTTTGTGAACAAGCAAACTACTGCGATTCGAATATTCTAATATAAAATGTTGTTACCTCGAATTCACCGAGAGTTTTGAGCAGCCCTTCAATGCCAATACCAAAAAGCCACCATTCCTTCAGTCATAAAACATACTTTATAGTGTTACTGGCTCTTCTAAACAAACCATTTCGTTCCTCAGAAGTCAAATAAAATCAACTTCCACCTCGTTACCAATGACACAATGAAAGGTCCTTGCAACGGATAACCACACAATATCGGAAAATGAAATCGAATCGAACCGTACACAGAAGCGCAATAAATTTTTATTAGCCCGAATTCAATTATCCTCCTGAGCTCACTCTCAAATCTCAGCCCGGCAGCACATCCACCTTGACTCCGTCAGTTTGATTACCGAAAACCAGAAGCGGAACAAAAAGACACCTCCGCTTGCATGCCAACACCAAAATCGTGCATCATTTGAAACGTCCTCAATCCGACCCGATGCACGGATCAGAGAAATATTCGATGTCACGCCCCATTGGACCGAGACCGAGTTCCCGGCCAGGGTGGTTTTGGAGTTTCAGTTGCAACCGTTGTCGAGGCTCATTTTTTAATTAGATACCAACAGGTACTAATTCTGCCGTTGTTTTTCCCGAAACATTTGAAATTTGAACCCAGCACGGTCCGTTCCGAGAGCTTCATTGGAACACTAAACGCCACCAGCGGGCAAGGGAGGAAAAAGGCTCCACGAACCTATTAAAACCGTCTGGACGGAAAACGTTCAAGGTTTTCCGTCCCCGAAAATTTTACGCTGCATGTTTTTGGGCTCTTTGTGTTCTTTGTGCAATTTTCCAAACCGACCGACCGTCGGTGGAGTACTTCAGCAAACGATCGGAAAATTTTCCGCAGCTCAAGTGTCGGCGTGCTTGCCGTGGTGGAAAGGAAGAGCTCAACGCGAGCGAGGAAAGCGCGGGAAAACCCATGCGGGCGAAATACCCACCACTTTGCTGCGGTGTTCGTTGCTACTGGCAACGGAACCAACAACGTTGTTTTCCACTCTGTTGTGTGTGATGTAGACGCGTTCGTGTGCATATTGGTAAGATTGTCGTAAGACATCGATCGATGTTGCGTGATATATGGCTATGCCGCGCTACAACCTGAATGAGTTTGTAGCGCTACGTTCGATGTATCGCAACTGTCGAGTGACAAAAACAATTTCCCCTCCGTGCAACGATGCTACGTCGCAGTAATTCTCAATATGTTGCATTCCCTTGGTACGACGTTGCCTAGCTAAACGTGTTGCACCGAGGGGAGGTGACTCAGATGAAAGATGAGTCATATTACAAATTGCTTTTTACAGTTCGTTTCCGGGTAGTGGCGTGCCCTTGAAGAGCATTTGTCGAGAGAAAGTCTTTCTCCTTCGGCAGCATTTTTTCCCGTTTCATGTTCTTGGTAAGCTGGCCTCATCTGAAGGAAAAAGGTTTAGGGATGATAGGAAAAGCAAGAGAGCCGAAATAGGCGTATGTTATAGATTTTTCGGCGGATCGGGAGAAAATTACTTTCTTCTGTAGAATTTTTTCCTCCGCGACCAATGTGAAGGGCAACAAGCGACTTCTGATTGGTGGATAGAATCGGTGTAGAGGTTGGGGAATGTCGTGAATAGGCATGGGAAAAAAAGAGAGAACTGCCTGTGCTGGGACGGCAATCGGAAAGTTCCTGGTGCCGGCGGAGATTTGTGCTGGAAATAAGAATCAGTTTTGCCGACGGAAAACTGTTGAATGTCTAATGAAGGAGCAAGAAGCTATCAGGTCAGAAACGAATCAAGCGAAAAGGTTAACTATCTTGCACATTTCGAATCGACTGAAAATTTTATTAAGGTACAAACAGAATTAAAAGGGGAATGTATTCTTGAACGTTTTTAGTCTGTTTTAATAAATCGGGTTTTTAATTTCCAACTTTCAGATTTTATCAATGTTTAATATATTTACCTTTTTCTCGATCGGTTTATTTTAAGGTAACGATAGAAAAGTAGAAACTGAGCTTATTACGACTATAATCTGAATCCGAATTCAAGTTTTTTAATAACAAAAATACATGGTAGAAACAGTCGACGCAGCCCCACACCGAATAAAGTACGATTCAGACGGTCCGGCTTCTTCCGTCACCGTCACCAGTACGTCAACGTCCGTCACCGTCATTCTAATTCACACGATCCGGTTTCCTATCCGTGTCCGTCATGTCATTTTCTTACACGCAGAATTTGAAGAACTTAGTTTCGCACAATTTTATTTCACTTATACAAAATCTGGGAACTTTTGAAGCCAATCGATCTGTTGTTTTCCTACCTTTTAATCGAATAAATAACTTTCAAAATTAAATAGAAAGAGGAAAAAACAAAACAATCAGTTCCACTCACCAACGTAACGATCTTTGAAAATCTACTGATAAGTTTAATTACTTATATGTGGTATATTTTGTTTAAGAGTGGGATCTTGACACCGGATACATACATAACAAACGTTAGCTCAATACTCAATCAATATGTGTGCGATAATCACAGTCCGTAAAATATTCTTTCGGAGAAATGTTGATGGGGCTTGCCGTTGACGGACGTTGACGTTCCGGATCTCTGCTGGATCGTGTGAATGCGCAATAGGAAAACTCATTTGACTAATTTTGACGGAGGCTGACGTTCCGGTGACGGTGACGGAAGAAGCCGGATCGTCTGAATCGTATATAATTCATACAACAACGTGAAGCATTGCGCAGTGATGCCAAGGTGACAGAAACCCAAAGAAAATGTTTTTTTTTCTTGCACTATATTGCAAACTTTCTTTTCATTATTTCATATAAGAAATATGGTGCTATGATGATGTTTTGCGACTAGAGTTATAAATAGGTAGGACAGGGCTGTCACTGTTCAATGGTATTTGATTTTGAACAATTCAACTCTTTTTTTTTCAAATATCACAATGCGATCCTGCGCATTTCTGCGCCTTAAAGGTTATTTTCAATAGTTTTCGGGATCTAGAGTAAAAATCATAGAAACTAGTCTTTTGTGTAAAATGTAAAATTTTACTGTGTTTTATTTTTATTTCATTTATTTTTTATTGATTTCAGTCATTTGATATATAAAGTTCTATGAAGAATTTACTATATATTCGATAATTATAAACTTTTAAATCTATTAGTGGTTTCTTAGTTTTCGTAACTGCTCTGACAAGCCACGCCCCATGGATTAGAGCAACTAGAAATCGGATTTAGCAATGTCTGGTAAATATGGCGGATGGGGCAAAGCTTCGCACTGCAGCGTTTACAAATAAATCTTTAAAACTTTCGAAACATGAATGCTTGCACTGTCATGAAGCAATACATGAACTTTGTCACGACGATCTTTATTTTGCGTGTGCTTTTCTTGCGATGCTCTGTTCAAACGCATCAAGTATCGTTTGTATATGTCACCAGTGATGATGTAACCTGGTTGAAGTAGCTCATAATAGATAGCGCTTACATACACTTTTTCGGTAAGCCGGGACATTCCTTGTCTTCCATGTCAAAATTTCCCTATTTGAATTGCGTAAACCACTTTCGGCATGTTTGCATCTTTTTACCTTCTTTTTCATGTTACATAGTTTAATATGATATTTGAGCATTATGTTATGTTATGTTCATCTCAATAATCGCTTCAAACGCCTGAACAAATCGCTTTATTGCGCGTTTCAACGTCGCATCCAAAAAAATCTTAAACTCAACACTAAGCGCTTTTGGAACTACGTGAACGAACAGAGGAAAGAGTCAGGATTACCGACCCCAATGAGACTCGACGGCATTGAAGCATCTACCACGCTTGGAATTTGCGATTTGTTTCGCAAACATTTTAGTAGTGTTTTCTCTGAAGAACATCTAACTGATCAAGGAATATCTCTTGCGGCGAATAATGTCCCTCTTCGATCTCCAATTGGATGTCAGACTATTATCTCAACTGCTACTGTGAGCTCAGCTTGTGCCAAGTTAAAACGGTCATCTAGTGCTGGACCCGATGGAATCCCATCTGTGGTAATAAAAAACTGCTCTGGCAGCCTATTAGTTCCACTATCCATTATATTCAACTGCTCCTTACGTTTAGGAACTTTTCCTGAAATATGGAAGAAATCCTATGTGTTTCCTGTTTATAAAAAAGGAACAAGTGTACAGTATCCAACTACCGCGGAATAGCAGCTTTGTGCGCCGTATATAAGCTGTTTGAAATTATAGCTCTGGATTTTATAACACATAATTGCTACTACATATCTGAGACTCAACATGGTTTCATGCCGAATCGTTCGACGTCTACAAATCCAGTATCCTATACTTCTTTTATCATACGTTCGTTACAATCACGACTACAGGTAGATTCTGTCTATCTATGATAGTGAAAATAGGAGACTGTACAACCTTACCATTCGCCGTTACCTCTGGAGTTCCTCAAGGAAGTCACCTTGGACCGTTTATATTTTTACTTTATCTCAACGGTCTAAATTTTTCGATCAAGTACATGAAACTATCGTTCGCAGATGACTTCAAATTATTTCATGTCATAAAATCCACAGCTGACGCAGAGTTCCTACTAGAGCAGTTGAATAATTTGACTAACTGGTGTAATATCAACAGAATGGTTTTGAACGCCTCTAAATGTTCCGTCATCTCTTTTAGTCGCAAACAGTCTATAGTCAGTTTGGACTATAATATTTCACAAATTGTTCTGGAACGTACATCGTCTGTGAAGGGTCTTGGTGTCCTCCAGGACTCTAAGTTAAATTTCAAGTAACACATCGAGTTTACTATCTCCAAAGCCTCCAAGTTGCTAGGATTCATTTTCCGCGTTACTCAAGAATGCGATGATGTACATTGCTTGAAAGCATTATATTGTGCCTTAGTTTGCTCTACACTCGAATACGCCTCGGTTGTCTGGTCACCGTATTACCAAAACTATATCCAACGCATTGAAGCTATTCAACGGAAATTTGTTCGATTTGTTCTGCGTCGACTTCCTTCTTTAATCTATCATGAAACGTTATCAAGAAATTGTTCCTAGGGTTACTATCTCTTTAGTTTTAGTTTTAGTTAGTTTAGAAATGCTATGTTTAAGTGAAATGTATCATTTGGATGATTGTAATCTGTTGATGCTACAGTTTAGGTTTTATGTCTGTTGGAGAGCAAGTTTGGCAGAAACGAACTCCATCGGGCTTTTCCCTGCTCCGAATAAACAAATAAGCATAATAAAAGTTCACCATTGTCCAAATAAACCGGTAGTAATCAAATATTGTTTTGTTCTCCTATTATTGAAAATTTCCTTTCTTTCATAAAATTGAGTCGAAAAACTTAGAATATGTATATTGAACACTTTAAAAAAACTCTTTACTCATAGTGCAATTCAACAGAAGTAAATTACATTTTTTCAAAAAATAAAAATATTAAGATAATCCTTTTTCGATCAAATTGGCTCTAAATTGATATTTTCAAAACATAACAAAGACTTTTTTCAGTGTATATATCATCCACACAGCTTTAAACATTATCTAAAACATCACTGAAAACACCAAATCAAACGCAAAATAAAAAAAAATGCATAAGTTAAATTATAAAAATAAAATTACAGGGTTGTGTACGAGACACGACCGATCATAATGACATTGAAAATGCAATTTTGAAACTCTCTCATAAACAGATTTAAATTTTAAAAATAGGGAAATAATTGTGAAATACTACCTAGGATTCTAAAGCTGATTTTAGGAAATCTGAACCCTCAGTTACGAATATATAATCGTCAGATGCATTCAAAAAGTATTTATAGTAATATTTCTTGTTTTTTTTTTTGCGATCTTTGGTTTTTTGGCTACCTGGGCAGCCATGGGCACCAGACGGCTGTTTTGTTCATAATCTATTTTAGCATAAATCTCACTCAGTCCCGCATATTTAAAAATGGCAATTGATATAGTTCAAATTATTTAAAAAAATTTTGTGCTGTTGTAACCTCATTTGTTATGGTATGTGTTTGATTTAACGATAAACACGGTCTAGTAATTATTAGTTCGTCGAATATATAAAATGCAATATTTTGTCCCATCTCTACATCATACACGAGAATAATTTTTTACGTGTTACGAACCGTTACAATAAACTATTGAGGTTTGTTATTTTTTTAAAGTCGCACAAATGTGAAAAAAGAGCAAAACTTTTGCAATGTTTGTTGGGGTTGAATGTTTTCAAACTGGTTGTTGAATTTCGATGATCAGGCTCAGAATTACCGCAATTTAAAACGCTTCTAACTAGGAGATTTGAAGATGGATTAATATTATTTCTCTGTGAATTTTAGAGTGCGTTTTAAGTTAATTGCTCAGAATATCATAATAAATGCAAGGGGAAGCGAACAAAGAGAATCTAAACCAAACCTAATGTTCATCGAAAAATAATATAATTTAATCTTCAAATCACCTAATGAAAAGTTTTTGCCTTTCTCATATAGAAAGACTATGTAATCGCTGTGAAAACTGACTTAAAAACCGAGGCCCAGAGGGCCGAGTGTCATATACCATTCGACTCAGTTCGTCGATATCACAAAATGTCTGTATGCGTGTGTGTATGTATGTGTGTATGTGACAAATCATGTCACTCAATGTACTTAGAGATGGCTGAACCGAATATCACAAACTTAGATTCAAATTAAAGGTCTTAAAGTCTCATACAAAGCTGATACATTTGGATCCGACTTCCGGTTCAGAAATTACAGGGTGATATGCACCAAAAAAAGGAAAAAAATAGTTACACAAGTTTCTCAGAGATGGCTAAACCGATTTCCACAAACTTAGATTCGAATGAAAGGTCTTATAGCTTCATACAATTTACTTGCATTTCATTTGGATCCGACTTCCGGTTGCGGAATTACAAGGCAATATAAACTCAAACTTATTAAAAAATGCGCACTCGATTTTCTCGAAAATCACTTAACCGATTTTCACAAACTAAGAAGCAAATAAAATGTCTTAAAATTCTTTAAAAAGGCCCCAAAAAGTTTATCCTTCTGATTACGGTATTACAGTGCGATTAGTGATTGTTTTCAATTTCATGAGTTCAGAGAGTTTTTTCACAAGCGATAGCGAAACGAGGTGCACATTCTTACAACACTTACTGCTAAACTCATCTATTTGGTAGATCTTGTTAGTTGTGGAATATATAAACCTTTTTTTGGGATCACTAGGCCTCGGTTTCCGTTTCCGGAAGCACCGATAATAGTAAATAAAATCTCCAAAAACGGAACTCACTTCGATTCCTAAGCAACGGTAAAACAGGTTTCCACAAATTATAACTCATATTAAAGCTCTTATTGTCTTGAAGGATACTGTGCAATTTCATCCAGATCCGACTTCCGGTTCCGAAATTATAGGGCGATGAGTGTCAAAACATTCAAATCGTCATTCAAAATGACGGTGCAATACTGGTACGCGTCGGTATGTGCGGTTTTGCTCCGTTCACAGCGTGCTTTGTTCAATTTCGTATAGCGTGCAGAGTTGCCACATAAAATTTATATTTTTCGGGTGAAAAAATGAAAATTTCTAATTCTTTTATTCAAAAGATCATCATAACGATGCTTTTCTATAAAAATACACTAATTGCCTTTTTCATTTAGAAAATGACACAGTTCATCAAGCTGAGCAATGACGTGCATGTGTGTGAGTATGTGTCAAATAATGTAAAAAATCTCGTAGGCCCATAGGTTGCTATTGAATGTCACACCATCATTAAGTACGACGATGCAAAAAAAGGTAAAATTCTCCTAGATTTGGATTAAAACTTATTCAATTTGTAGGGTATATTAGTGCTTACTAAACGAACCGACTTTGGCTATACTGGTTCCAAGTTCCCGTTTCCAGCAGTACCGGAAATAGTGGTCAAAAAGTTTAAAACGAGACTCACTCAATTTTCTCAGAGATGATTTGATCGATTTCCACAAACAGGTTCAAATAAAACGTTCCTATAGTCTCATAGGTTACTGTTTAATTTCATGCAGGTCCGACGTCCGGTTCTAGAACTATACGGTAAAGTGTATTTAATCATTTAGTGCGACGATGCAAAATAAAGAAAAATTCTTATTGACTTGATATAATCGTTTACAAATTGAAAAAAATTTGTTAGTTTATACCCAAAGAAAATTTCTTATTTTATTCAAAATCGAAAAAAAATTTTTTTCACAGAATCATCTAGTGATATTTTTGAAAATGTAAGTAATATGAAAAAGGTGGATTAAAAAAGGTTTTTCCCATAAGTACGTTTATTTCTTAAGGCAGTTTACATAAGTTTTTCCTCGCCGTAGTATTACTTTGACTTAGAATTCTTATCCTAATATAATTCTAATATAGTCGCAACGATTTGAATTTATAAAACATATTCCTGTTATTTTTAAATATCATAGTAGGTATTTCGTCATTTTCTATTAAATCTGCTCAAGAATATTATTTGAATCGAACGATTAACTGCTATAAATTATTCAATAAGCTATTATTTCTATACATTTTGTTAATACTTTTATAAACTATTTCGAGTTTGTTTTTATTAGCACATTATTTCAACGCAGTTGAAATCAGAACCAAGCCTTAAATAGGTCAATTATTGAATTGAATCTCCAATTGACTATATGAAATGATAAAGAAGTCTCATGTATGGAAGGTCACGAGAAGCTAGAATGTCGCGAACTGGGACATTGGATAGTCTACCTTGGATACGCAAAGAATCTATTAGTTGAGATCTGACATCACGATACTCCACGCATGTCCATACGACATGATAAATATCGCGATAATCTTCGCCACAAGCACAATGATTAGTCTCGGAAAGTCCAATTCGAAGGAGATGTGCATCTAACGTGTAGTGATTGGACATGAGTCTGGACATCACCCGAATGAAATCCAGTCCCCTGAACCATGCCTTTGTCTACATTTTAGGAATAATTGAGTGGATCCACCGACCCAGATCATCTTTATTCCAAGAAGTTTATAGTTTAAAATTATGATAGAAAAAGGTTACGCGGCTATTTTTGAAACCGTATGATGAAGAGAAAGGCATTTTTAAAGCCAAAAAATCTATTTGTATCAGTAGGGGTCATCACCCTAATCCGTAGCTACATAAAACTTTGTGTTTGTTTGTGTACACTTACAAAAATCTGTGAAAATCTATGTAATTTTGAGAATCTGAAATAAAAAAATTATTCGTTCATTTGGCATCTCAGAAGCCAAACACTCCGTACCAAAATAAACAGTGTATACAGATATCAAATTATTGGAGATTTATCTCTAAGTACTGTTTCGTTAATTATGAGTGCACTTTTGAGGCTCTTTGATAATAAGACTATGATTTATTTTGGCAACTGCTGCGTTTCAGTTTATTGCTAGCCTGCATACAGTCTTTACTTTTCAATGTGCTAAAGAAATGAGAATGCATGTGTAAATTTATTATATGAAATTCTGCTTAATCACAATAAATTTTGTTTGTACAGCCAAATCAACAGAAATAGAACAATGGAAACAGCTCCCTTTTGTATCTCGCCCACATTTTTTCTTAATTCTAAAAAACGACACAACCAATTCCTTGTTCTTTTTAAGCCAGTAATTTGAATATATGATATTACCCAAATTGAAGACAACTGAGTTTGACCCGTTAGGTAGTGCAGCAGTTAGCAGTTCCCATACCTGGCCTAATAAATCGAGTACTTAGAGGCTTAGGTCCGTTACAACAGACTGGCCCCTCAACGGTCATCCATTCCGTGATCTTTCCATTTCAGTAAACAAAAACACGATGCATGAAACCGAAAACTTTTGCCACCTTTGCCCGAAATTGAAAAAGGTCACACAACAGGTTTCAACAAGAAATATATGGTTTCCTTCATAATTTCCAGATTAGATTACCTTCTTTCCTTTCCTGGCAAAACTCAAAACCATTGGGGAGAAAACCATTCCCATGTTATCACACATGTCGAACTTTGAACTCTGTGGAAGGAGCGCCTACCTATAGTCTGTGCAGGCGCAAGGGAGTATGTTCGTTACATTGCACAGCCCTCACTTCGGAGCGCGCGGAGGGAGACAACTTTCAAGACACAGTCATTATCACTTATTTATTTGTGTTTATTAAATTTAAATACCTACCATAAATTGGTCTCCCGCACCGGAACAACTCGAACGCATCCAGCAGTCTATTTACGCTAATAAATTCTAGGCTAGCCGGTGCCGGCTTTTAACGTTGAATGGAAAACCATTATCCCGTCACCTACCGAGTTCATTTGAATATTCATTGTTTTCCGAAAAATACACCAGGACGATCAGGACGACGGCAGACGTCCGGAGCGCAGACGGGGTGCGGGAGCAAGATCTGCTTTCAATTCCGAGTCTCCGGCGCGAGCACAATAGAGTGAACTTTCGAGGCTTCCTTCGAGTTGCACACTGCAGTCATAGATAAGCGATGAAAGGGTTAAATATTTTATGCAAATTGGTTCTTCCCGGTCGGCTGCCTGACGCCGCTCGATTTCAACTAACCGCGATGAAGTATCAAATTTAGGCATTGAAAATATGTATTTAGAATGCAATTTTCAGTAACGGTAATTACAAGGTAAGGCTCAAATTACAGGCCAATTAATAATTCGAAATGGTTTACTGAAGAAATGAATTATTCGTTATTATATTTCCTACAATCGAGCATGGTTGGGTGTTTTATATTTCAATTGTTCAACCAAGATTACTGTTTTAGATGAATTGTAAGTATGTTTAATAATGTCGCAAAACCAACTTGAACTACAAATTCAATAAAAACATGGAATCCTCTGTAGTTTGAGTTCTCACACAAGCTATCAATTTCGGAATCATCAGTAACAAATACTCTAATTATGTTTCAATCATATTCCAAATAACACCCTTTTCGTTTATCTGTCTACTCAGAGTCTCTACTTCAAATCAGCTCGTGTCAGGTGTTCAACACCACCTGCAACAAAGCTCTGCTATTACCACTGAATTAGACAGCGCGGACATCAATTGTAAGCGATCGGTGCTCGATAAATCAGTTACTTCTCGGAAACCCATCATCATTTCATTCCGGTTGCGATCAAAACCTCGCGTGCCACTAATGAAGCGTCTGACATTAAAAATTACCGAGATCCATATGCGCGCATACCTTCAGGCGCTATCAATGAATTAGTAGAACGTAGAACATTTTCCCGCTCGAAAAGAAACCGGGGGGTTCCCAATCCATTTGCATATAAATCTGTCCAAATGGAAATCGGTTTACGTTTTAAAAGCTTCTTGTCGACTGTGGTGACCAGGCCTGTCACCACATTCGCTGCCAACAAGGGCCATGGCAATGGTGCCAATAAAGAAACGTCCATCGTCCGGTAGCTGCATTCAATTCCAATTATTTTAATCAGAGTAATTTTCAACCCACCTTGCGACACAGGAAGCGAACCCACTAGCTTGCGGGCTGAAAGTGCGAGAAAATGCGTGCGCCTCGGAATTGGGAAGGGGTAAAGCTAAGGGTGTCCAGCCAAATGGACATAAATCAACAGGAAATTTCGAACCTGCTAGACACAGTCGCTTGTCACCACTCTTCAGAGCGGGAGAAAGGATTCTAAAACTGGATCCCCGTAGCGGAGATAACTGTCGGTGGATGGCCAGGACGACTGAACGGTTGGATCGGCTTGTTAACAGCAAATTGTAATTTATTGCTTTTGTTTGATACATTGTGTTTCACGTGGGAGCTCGACTGACAGTAGCCCCCAACCGCTGCTGCCGTACTGCCGAGTCGGGATGAAACCGGGAAACCGTTCGGGTGCATACGCACGTAAATGCCAGTGCCGGAACCACTGACCAATTACATACGCAACGAAAGGGTGAAAACCTAAAACATGTTATGTACGGTGACGTGTTGACAGGTGGTCAAAGCTATTTAGTGAATCCGGCCGGAAAGTTGGCACACACGCTTCTGCGGTATGCGGTTAAACGGATTGAAACCACAGACTAGGCTGGTGATTAGTTCCGTTTTTAGGACTGCCCATCAACACTGTGTTGCGCCGGCTGATGGATGCTAATTTAAGTGTTCACGGCGGATGTGTAACGAGATTTCAATTCACCGATGTCAACGCTTACGATGCTCATAAAACAGATTTGCACTAGCCACTATCTTCTACGACCAAAATCGATAATTTCATGATTTTAAACCGTATCTCGATGTCGTCAAAGCCGCGACTAGATTTTCTTCGAACTGGCTGTTCACATTCACATCACAGGTGGATCAGAATTACCAGAAAAGTTGCCTTTCATAGACTACAATTTGAAAAATAATCACAGATTATTATTTACAATAATAATAAACCTGTTTTAATTAGATTTTTTGAAAAAAAATCTGCAATTGAAGAGAGTTGTTTTTTCTACTTTCCTTGTTACGCCGCAAAAATTATAAAATTGTTGTGATGTAGTACCTGAACTTCAGTATTGATTACACCATATTATTTTCACTTTGTTAGGGATATTTGTATCCAACTATGGATCTAGTTACCGGAGAATTTACGATTCGTATGAGATGCGCATGATATTGTTTGCGTGGGCTAATTTTTGAGTTAACAACAATTTATCATCAAATGGGATATCTTCTATCTAGTGAAGACATTTAGCTCTCGAAATGAATGTTTGTCGAATTGGGAGAAAGTTTTACAATTTACTGAAATGAATATTTCAGTCCACTCGTGAAGGAAGGAATAACGTAAATGTGAATCGAAAATTTTGAACTTTACTTCAATTTTATAACAATATCTTTTATTCATATTTTTTTTTGAAAATTCATTATAGCTTGGTCTAAATTACAGTATGTTTGAATCATACAGCCAAAGACATTTTTGGGATCAATCTTTTCGCATTTAATTTTTCAGAATGGATCATTACCAAATCATTACTAAATGCTAAAACCCTGCATCATCGTCCCCTTCTCAGAAGATTTTGTTTTTTATTAGCTTACTGAACAAAATGTACTCGTGATTGAATCACATTTTCCTCCTGATAATATAATAGTATCCACTGCGGTTGTCATCTTGGTCACTCGGGACTTAACTACCGAAGCAATAAGTAAATGAAGTCAGTTTTATACCCTTCAAAATTGTGGGAATCATATAAATTTTCCACTTTACCCTTAAAAGAAATCAAGTTGGTAGACCATCACAAATTGCAACTGTTTTGAGAATATTTCTAACGGTTTGCCAACGTTGCAGTAAATAATTATTTTAAGTTATCACCATTAAAAGTTTTAAGTGCAATTCGAATTTGGACAAAATTTTGGAATTGGATGTTGGATCGAAGTTTGTGAAAATCGGAATTGCCATCGCTGAACAAGTAGTAGGTATTTTCAGGAATTGTTAGAGTCACGGCCGCGAGAGATTGTTGTAGGACTGCATTTGAGACTGATTTGATACCGTTTAACCGTTTAAGATTTTGTAGCCACGAAAAAAACATTCGGATTCGGAAATTTGCGTTTGTATTCTTAGAATTAGAGCGGCAATTTAGGACAGTTTTCTAAACAAGTTCTTTATGTTACTTTTGGGGTCCTGAAACGACCGTTAGTAGCTTTGGAGTCCTGGGAGGAACTATTTTGCTACGGATGATTAGTGGCAGCTTGCCAAATCGAGTTAAAAGTTGATTTTTCTGCAATACTTGTGGAAGAATGGCAATACACAAGCATCCTTCGATGTAAACTGTTATCGTCGAGGATGCCAAATTATCGCCTTCTTCACTGAAGCTGAAGCGTCAACGATCAAAGTGCCGTCCTTGTGTTTCATCAAAACACGGTCGTGCAAGAGCCTTGTGCGTTTTTTTACTGGCTTTGTACGATTTGTATTCATCCCTGGCAAGGATGTTTTACATCGTTGGAAAGTTGGCGTTGTGATGTTTGAACACATCTAGAATCGAAAAACTGTGATTGCTTTAGCACATCTGAACACCTTACAGCGCAACTGACAACTGGTTCCAGTTTATTCGTAGGTCTGCTGACGCCTTTCAAAACTCAGATTCATGTTTCCTACACGCGAACATTCGTTTTTTCAGCATCTTTAACATTTTAGTTAGTTTGAAATCGGACCACTCCGGATTTACCAGGTGTTTAGGCACAGGGTATTTGGGGAACGGGCCATTCCACCGAAAGGGTCATGCTGTCAATCGTTTAAAGTCTAGAGGTTTCTTAAATAGGAACCGACGTCTCGACTGCAAATTTAAATCAATATACAAATCACAGTCAAAGTTTTGTCGATTACCAACGTACCAATTTACTTTTAAGTCCACTTTTGAGGGACAATACAAAAAGACCAAAAAAGTCTAATTTGGACTCAAAACTATTCAAATTTTGTCAGATGCTGGGCCCACGATCCTATTTCGACTATACTGGTCTCCAGATCTCAGTTCCAGTAGTAGTCATAAACTCTAAAATAAAATTTACTTGGCTTTCTCGAATATTCGGAATTCAAAATTAAAGGTTGATGAGAATTAAAAAATCAAACCGCCATTTAAGGTAACAAAAGTCTTCAAAACTTTGTTCAAACCTGTTCCAATTTGTGGGTTTCTTAAATTGATTACCAAACGAACTAGATTTTGCGAAACTGATCTTCGGTTTCCTATTCTGGACACCACAAAAAGTTTCTAAAAACTTTAATTTCTCAGAGGTGGCTGAACCGATTCTCACAAACTTAGATTCAAATAAAATAAATTGATAGTTACTGGATGGACGAATACAAGCTTTTCATTAAAAATATTCCCTGTCAACCATCATCATTGGAACTAACAAGTACTTTTTTCTGTCACTAACTTTTTCGTTCCCTCTTCCCTGTCTCTTCACCATCTCGATGGCAACTAATTAGATCTCTGTCGTTTTCAGACATTTTGTTCCCACATCCCCTTTTTACTCCGTTTCTACAATATTTACTTTATTTCATTCTTTTCCGTAACATCACCATCACCGCCCACGGAATACCGCTCCGGTCGAAAACCAGCATGCGGGCCACCCGACGGGCCTTCGTACCTTGAGGGTATTTCACGCGGACCCACACGGACCGAAGGATGCGGTTAGCATAGATATTTACCAACGCCATCTGGAAGACTCATGCAATATTAAATTCATTGACCACTGCCGATCACCAGCTGAAAGCGATAATCCGAAATGACATAGTCTAATGATACTATCCTAGTTTTAAGTTAGCCGTTAACTAAGATTAGAAAATACCCTTGGCATCTTAGAGCTTAAGCAGTGTGCCTAAAAATGTATTATATTATTGAATAAAAAAAAGCTTTTCATTCAAAAATTTGGTTAACAATTTGCTCGTATTATTTTAACTTTTCATTTAAAAAAAATGTAAGCTAGATGTGGTAAAGGTAAATTTATACATCCTGATTATTCTATGTAGTTTCCAGGCGTACTAATTTTTATGATAATTATTGTTTTAGTCTTGTTAAGATGTAAAACCACCTTGAGTTAGCTTCAAATTTTATCAGTATCAGAGAAAACAGATGAAAAAAAAGACTTACGAATACAACTCGTCACCAACATTTGAATATGGCGTATCGTACCATATCAGTTCCAGAGTTTTAAGCAAAGAATTCAAGCTTAGTTTGCATAATTTCGTAGATTGGGCTTCCGACTACTATAATATATTGATTATTGTGTACATGAAATCTATAGAGCCGTGTAATGAGTATTATGATTTTTAACATTCGCAAGGGACTATCGCAAGATATGCCCTAATTACATGTTGATACCGAACTATGGAAATGAAAACTGCGAAAAAGTTACCATAGAGACGGGACACGAATCCCTAGCTTTCTCCTGATGAAATTAAAGCACTGTTTGCAACCGCAACCGTTTGAAAAAAAAAACAGATCCATATAGATAAAAACTTTCCAAAGCTATGTAGATGAAAACTTTCCAATAAATTTTGATTGAAATTATATTGAATCTTTATCAACTTTCGTTCCATTTTGGCATCATTGGCCGAGAGGCTTTTCGAATTCTCAACAGGAATCCCCAAAAATAAGATGAAGCATTTCATCTTAGAAAAAGAAACCAGTTGTCCGGTCCTGTCCTACATACAAAGGCACTGTTTTTAAAAAGATTCGAAAGAAAAATGTGTGTGCAAAAATTTTACCGAAAAGTATTGAACGAAATCTGAACTATTTCTTCCGAGGTGTAGCTGAAAACATTAAACGTCGTATTCTTGCATTCAAAAAGCGAAGAAAGCTGCAGTATATAGGTAGTTAAAGGTAATAAAAGCCATGATTAGTAGTGAGAAAAAAGAAACCAGCATGAAAACAAAAGTTCTTAAGCTGTTCGACAAATTGTTCGCAAAATTAGACTGCGTAATTATAGATGAAGCAAAACATGTCTTCCATTGACTTGAAGCCGCTTCCTGGTCTTAGGTTTTATACCATCTGACATCGTGGCAAGGTCAATGATCATTTCAAGATCAAAAAGTTGTCGAATTTATCCTAAAAGTTATGTTATGCTTTATTGCAATTGCAATTTATAGTTATGCTTTAATGAACGAAATCTGCATAACTGCAGGTACAGTTAACCAGCCGGTTTACGTCAACTCATCAAATCACACGAATTCTGTTGTATTAGCCCGATTTGACGTCTTGATATTATGATGAAGTAACTCCGAGTGTAATTTTCACTTAGTTACCAAGTGCCGCTGTATGGATTTGTATGTATCCACTATTCATTATGCAGATATGTGCTTCTGTAGCTCAGTCGATTAACTGACGTGCTTTGTGATCTAATGTTTCTTAGTTCAAGTCGCGCTGTTGCTATCTTTTGTTTTTCATTTCATTCGATTTTCCAGCCATGTAATTTTCAAATTACAAATGTGTTTACATGTTCTTGAATATATTTTTGAGCGAAATATGACGCTCCATTTATGTGCATCTTATATGATGAAATATTACAAGATTTTTTCGATCTGTGTAGATTATATCATGTCGTTTTTAAACGATTATGTTTCCAAAAACCAACCCTGCTGAATACCTAATGGGGTAAAATGCCTTGCAATCTCATGGGAAGGCATCGATGAATTGTGTCTAGGATTGCTTCCAATAATTACTTTATCATGTAGCATTCAAAGTTTGTACCGTTGGATGACAGCAGAGAGGCCGATTCAACAACAAAAAAACATATTTCCGTAATTTGAACTATCAGTTTACTGTTTGTAGGATAGGTATCACCGTAAAATATCCACGAATCAAATCATATTTTTCTTACATGTTCATTTAAACAAAAATATAATCTATAAATTAAATTGTTATATCAACTCGGAACTCCGATGAGGACTGGTATACTGTAAATAAAACTCAACGAAAAATGTCAGAAACATTTTTTCGCTTGTTTGTATCTCTCACAGATAACGTAAATCAACACTATATCAAGGGTTGACATTGGTAGTCACTGTTCTGATTGTATAATTCCCTTTTATCCGGCTTGCGTTTCCCATCACAACATTTGAACATTTTCGCACTCAATAAGCTGAGCTGCGAAACACGGAAAATTTGTCGGTGTATAAAATGGATCGAATCGATCATTGAAAATTAATTTCGAAAATTTACAATAAACACGATAAATAAAATGCCGAAAGATTTAGATAAATATTATTCCGGAGATTTTGTAGGTTTTAATGGATTTAAAAATATTAAACCTTTATAAACAATGAAAATGTAACTCAAGTGTAACTGATCGACAAACAAAATACATTGAAATGCAGAGCAATGAATTGTCCATTTTACAGTTGTGTCAAACCAGTTGTTATTATAAAACGGAAATATTCCACACATTCTCCGAATAAATTTTCAGCCGAACATTTATCCGTGTCGCGAAAACGGACCTCTCGTGGGAATACGAATCACTGTATTTGCATCAATTTGACCGAATGGGGCAAATTAATTATTGCGGCGCGCCATTTGGAACAAAGAGAACAGAAGTGGCATTCGATCGTCGGTGAACAATGAACAAACAAAAGCGAATCACGGTTGGTATATGTAAAATCCCCAATCAATCAACATCCACATCCCTAAGAGATTCAGTCGGCATTAGTGAACTGTGACAGACATCCGTTCGCCGGACAGACAATAATATAATTTCAATAAAATAATTGGAAAATAAATGCACAATTTACTTGCCATTCACCAGATCGGGCTACTATTTCCGGTTGCCACAGAAATATTTAAGCGATCAATTTTGCACCGCCCAGCTCCTGGTAATCCCGTTTTGGATATTTCAGCAAAATTCCTGCACAAAAATATTGTCACAATGTTATGTTGCAGCAATAATGCAAGAATGATATTGTCGGTAGAAGAATTTGTGTACTGTTCTGTACAAGAAACCGTACATTTTCATGAGTCGTACGTGACCGCAAAGGAAGATACTCGGTTCGTTTATCCGTATCGGAAAATTCACTTTGATCTTATTTATCCGGTCGTATGCCAATACTCGTAACCTACACAGCACAACAATGTAACAATTTGCAGTGCATTTACGGGATTCAGACGCCCATGGATATCAAATGGGGAAAAGTATTGGTGCAACAGAATTGCATAATAGACTTGATGTGTATTTGCCATTCGACTCTTGAATGCCTAAATATATTAAAAACTGTTTTAGAGATTCGGGTGAATGCGCTGTAATTGATTTTTGTTGTTCTATCGATGATACGACACGATGATGATCCCCATCGGAGTGCAGTTTGCCGTCGTAGTCAGGTAGGTAATAAATTAATGGCTTCAGGTGTAATTAATTTCATTGATAGTCGGTATTGTTTTTGGTGGTTTCTCATTTCGTAAGGGTTTTTTTCCTATTAGAAGAAGGTGTTCAATTGAGAACCTTACGATACTGTTCTGTGTATTTTGTTCAATGTTATTACTGAGTCAACGCCTGAGTAAAGGTACTATGGATTATTTTTGTTCCGATTACAGAGGTTTTAGCCTTAAGGTCATTCGCATCTTTGGGCTAGAATAACTTTCTGACCCTATGTGCGAGGCTGGGATTCGAACCCGGACGGGTTGCGTGAAAAGCATCGACTTACCCATCAGCCGTTCCCAATTTGTAAAAATGTTCCATTTGACGAAGCGTTTCACTCGATATTATCGTGAGATAGAAATCGTTAGGTAAAAGAAGCTAGAAATAATAATTAAAACGATAATTTTCTTAAATTGAGAGCTGCAAATCATATGAGTTATTAGGTGGAAATTATGAATGTTAAAAAACGATATAAGGGTTACACTTTTGCGGTACACTAGTTATGATGCGTTACTTTTAAGGAAGTTATAGCTGTTATGGAGCGTTATATACGTCGCTCTATTATAAGTAATAGGCGTTACGAAGCGTTACATGCGTTATACTTTTATAAGTTACAGGCGTTACGAAGCTTTAAATACGTTATATTTTTGTAAGTTATAGACGTTACATGCATTACGGTTTAGTAAGTTATAGGCGTTACGGACCGTTACGAAGTGTTATTTATTGTAAGTTATAAGCATTATGAAGCGATAGATGCGTTACTTTTTTGTAAGTTATAGGCGTTACGAAGCGTTACTTTTTGTAAATTATAGGCGTTACGAGGCGTTCCAAACGTTACTGTTTCATATATTATAAGCGTTACACACCGTTGCATGCGTTATTTTTTTTGTGAATAACAGGTTTCACGAAGCGTAACATTCGTTTTTTTCGTGAGTTATAGGCGATACAAAGCGTTACATGTTTTTGCCTTTCTCATATAGAAAGGTTATGCAATCACTGTGAAAACCGACTTCTGAACCGAGACCCGGAGGGCCAAGTATCATATACCAATCGACTCAGTTCTTCGAGTACGCAAAATGTCTGTGTATGTATGTGTGTATGTGCGTATGTGTGTATGTAACGTTTTTTTGCACTAACTTTTCTCGGAGATGGCTGAACTAATTTTCAAAAACTTAGATTCAAATGAAAGATCTTGTGGTCCCATACAAAATTCCTGAATATTATTTGAACCCGACTTCCGGTTCCGGAATTATGGGGTAAAATGTGAAAAAAAATTTGAAAATAAGTGCACTAATTTTTCTCAGAAATGGCTGAACCGATTCTCACAAACTTGAGTTCAAATGGAAGGTCTTGTAGTCTCATACAAAATTCCTGAATATTGTTAGGATCCGACTTTCGGTTCTGGAGTTATGGGGTAAAATGTGCAAAATATGTTTTCTAGCTTTTCTCATAGATGGCGCGACCGATTTTCAAATGAAAGGTCCTGTGGTCCCATACGTAATTCCTGAGTTTCATCTGGATCCGACTTTCGGATCCGGAAATATGAGGTAAAGTGTGTTAAAAATTGTATACCATCACTGAAAAGGACGAAAACCCGTAAAAAGTTTTCTAAATCGACCTCAAATGTTCTCCAATTAATAGTTTTTATCAGTAGACGGTCAAACAAACCGATTTCGGTTATTTTTTTCAGGAATCGAAGAAAATTATTTTGAAGAATACCACAATATTATATATGATGGTATTTTTTTTTATTTTGATTATAGAGGTTTCAACCTTAAGGTCATTCGCCTCTTCGGGCCAGAAAAATTTTCTGACCCTATGTGCGGGGTTGGGAATCGAACCCAGGTGGGCTGCGTGAAAGGCATCGACTTACCCATCACGCTATACCCGTCCCCCTATATATGATGGTATGATTGATATGAGAAAGGCATCATTACACCACTAGGTGGATTAAAACAGGTTTAAGTTATAGACGTTACGGAGTGTTACATGCATTACTTCTGTGCAAGATATAGGCGTTACGGAAAGTAACATGCGTTACTTTTTTGTAAGTTATAGGCGTTACTAAGCGTTACACGCTTCACTTTTTTGTAGGTTATAGGCATTATGTAGCGTTACATGCGTTGTTTTTAAATAAGTTTTAACGTTACGAATGGTTACATGCGTTACTTTTTTGTAAGTTATTGAAGTTACGGAGCGTTACATTCGTTACTTTTTTGTGAGTTATAGGCATTACGAAGCGTTACATGCGTTTATTTTTTTGTAAGTTATAGGTGTTTCAAAGCAATACATGCATTATTTTTGTGAGTTATGGACGTAACGAAGCTTTGCATGCGATACTTTTTTGTTAGTTATGAGCGTTACAAAGCGTTACAGGTGCTACTTTTTTGTAAGTTAAGACGTTACGAAGCATTACATGCGTTGTTTTTATGACAGTTACAGGCGTTACGAAACGTTACATGTATTATTTTGTTATAAGTTATGGACGTTACGAAACGTTGCATGCGTTACTTTTTTTGTAAGTTAAAGTCGTTGCAAAACATTACATGCGTTAGTTTTTTGTAGGTTATAAATGTTACGGAGCGTTACGGAGCACTAAGTTAAAAGTGTTTCGACGCGTTACATGCATTACTTTTTAATACGTTATAGGTATTACGAAGCGTTACGTACCTTACTTTTTTGTAAGTTATAGGCGTTACGAAGCGTTACATGCGCTACATTTTTGTGAATAATATGCGTAACGAAGCGATACATGCGTTAGTTTTTAGTAAGTTATAGGCGTTACGAAGCGTTACGTGCCTTACTGTTTTGTAAGCTACAGGCGTTACTTTGTTGTGAGCTATGACGTTGTGAAGCGTTACACGCGTTACTCGTTTATAAGTTACAAGCGTTAGATGTGGTACTTTTTATAAGTTTAGGGCGTTACGAATATAATTTTGAAATGAAAAAGTGCGAGGAAGTTACCGTACAGACGGGGCTCGAACCCGTAGCTTTCTTTTGATCGGAGAAATCGTTTTACCAATTAAACTACCCGGATAACTGTAAACTACCGGTTCGAGTCTCATATCGGTGGTAACTTTTTTGCAGTTTTGCATTCCACAGTTGTATCCGTCATATTTATATTCGTTGACAGGAAAATTTATATAAACGGACATTTGTGTTATTTGTGGTTCGTTTTGACACGGAACAATAAAATTACCAATTATTGAAAATTTTTCATCAAATGATAAGATTTTGTGCAATCGGTTAATTTTTAGAATAATGGGTATGAATCGTTCCTAATTTTTTTTATTCCTCTATTTACAACTAACGACCATCGCACTGATGTGTATTAGAACTAACATTTTCATGTTATCCTCAGATAGGCGTATAAACTACTACCTTTTAGGAATAATCAAAAACAATTGTCTATAAAAACAACAAACAAACTATCTATTGTCAAATTAATTGCTTGATTAGTTTAGCAAAGCGATGGGAACGCTTTCCAAACTCGAAGAACTCTTTTACTGCCGTGAATGTTCTTATGCATGCAGTTTGAACTTGTTTAACGTTATTGAAATAAATCTCCGCTGCACCATTCGTCTTTAACACAAAAACCACGAGATAGAGTGAGATTTGTTAGCACTGTTTAATGCACTGGCTCAATGCATGAAATAAAAATAGGAGCTTTGGTATCAAATTGTCGTGACGCTAAATTAAAGTATTGCAAATTGTTCACGTTACCTCCACTACGATATTTCTTTGTAGGACGTTAAGGCCGAAAAATTCAGCGTTTCATTAACTTTATGTAGAATCCGATTCATATGGTTCTGTGATTTTCTGTCTTAGTTTTGCTGACAACCGAAAAAATGACAAATTAGAGAGAAAGCGACAAAAATATTTTCTAATTGATAAGTTAAGACCTATGTAACTATTCTCAACCGTCTATCAAATAATATGCGTTCTTGAGCCATACATTTAAAATCATTCTACTGCGTTTGCCTTTATGATAAATAATTATGTCTTACCTATGCAAAGCGAAACGCTTTCATGTCTTTGTACCCACCCAAAAAAAATCCAGCCAGATATTATCGGTAAATAATGAAACCTATCCGACAGCCTCTTCACGACAAAGTAAAACGAGAATAAAATCGCTTTTTATTATTCGCATTTCAATTACTCACTCCATCGGACCGAGCTCTTCGCTAAATGACGGGGTCGTTTTTTCGGGAGCAGAAACACAATAGCCTAGCCACAACCGTCGGGAGGCCGCCGTTCGCGTGTGGTTTTGGTTATCGCGGGAAAAATTAATACCATTTCCTTTCGGTGGCTGGCATCGTACAGATTTCGGTGCGGTCTGATCGCTTTCCACGTCATCAGGAGAAAATAAAATGCGGAACGCTGTGTTTCCCTTTGGATTAGATTACAATAAAAAGAGTAGCATCGTAAAAATGTGCGTCTGTTGCGTAGAATACATTGTTGATAACCCCTGCTGCTTCCCCTCGGGTGCTCCAAGATATAGCCGCAAAAAAAGCCGCTACATTCAAATCATTTCGCGGTCTGTATGGTGACGCCCGAAAACAGGCCGGGAGACAGCAATTGGAAATTGGATAGCGATATTTTATGACTTGCCAGATTTTAACGGGAAAGCTCACTTCGGTTGATTTTTTTTTTTCATTCGACAGGAGGCAAAAGAACTCCTGGGGGTGGTTGCATGGTTACTCAGCTACGAATATGAGTTTTTCAAACACTCGTTAAATACTGTCCCAAGCAATCAAGCACGACCAAAACGTTTTTGGGTACCCCCCGTTACCTAATCCATCGTGCCGCCGTCATCGCATTCACCTATAAAAGATAGCATTTT
Source organism: Malaya genurostris (assembly GCF_030247185.1). Classification (NCBI taxonomy): domain Eukaryota; kingdom Metazoa; phylum Arthropoda; class Insecta; order Diptera; family Culicidae; genus Malaya; species Malaya genurostris. Next base: position 133,522,629 of record NC_080570.1, read on the forward strand.
TACCCCGAACAAGCTGTAACCGAGAGGCGCGCTCGTGCGGTCGTAAAAATCACGGAATTCTGCACTCAGCCGTAATTAAAACATCAAATTTCTCAAGCTCAGATGGATGCAAAGTTCGGATAGCAGCAAAAGCAAAGTGTTAGTTCCCTCGCGCAAAAACAGAATCCGCAAAGAGTGGCAGATGAAAAAACAATAAAATTATAGAAATTAAATGTGTTCGAGCATGAAATTACGATATGGAAATTTGCGGGATCGTTTTTCGAGCGAAACTGTAATTGGATGTTCGAGCGATATCGAGTTCGAAGAGCAGTATACTGTCGAACAGTTTGTTTTTACTACGGGATTAGCTCCGATAAGGAGCTCATATTTCTACAGTTCGTTGTTCTTTACAGGCATCTATACGAACATCTACAGTTTATTCATGGAAGCAATGATTCTAGTCTGTTAGATTGTATTACATACAGAAATTTCGTTTTATTTGGGATATATTTGAATGTTTGGAAAAACTTAACACATATTTGCTATGTTTTTGCAAAGTTGGTTTATTGAGCCCCCTCTCCTAAACCATCATAACCACACATCGAATTCTACACCGCATCAAATCCTGCGCCATCTTTCTTACACATTTTCATCCACTTTTTCTTCAAATCCTGGTCGTTTTCGAAAATCTTCCCTTTTTACCGGAGCTTACCCGCCATAATCGCCTAGAGTTTTTGTTATTGGATGCAGCTCAAACAAGTCTGGAGGATTTGCCTCCTTCGTTACAAAACTTACAAAATATGGACGTGGTCGTGGAAAATCTGTCCATGGATCGCGAAACAGTTTGGAATCAACAATTCGACCGTGTCCCGTGTGATGAAATATTTCGAGGAGACCCAGAGAAATTACTTCAAGCGCAATCCGCTTTTTTCGATTTTTTAATGTGGTCATGAAGGGTAATTCTTCCGTCTATTTCGTCCAGTAGCGGACTCGATTTCATGTATTCATGGTAAGGATGTTAATGCAACCGTAATACTTCGTAAAGACGTACATAAAAGCGAATGCCATGGAACGCCGGGGATCTGGCCGGGAGTCCAGATTTTCGTCGGAAAGTACCGCCTGGATGTTTCGGTCAAATGCCGTAGGAAGAAGGATGAAAAACGTGCTAAGAGATATTTGGTGTGACAGGCGATCTGTGGATGTGGTTTTGCCGATCAGTTTCCATCCGTATAATATCCGAGCATCGCAAACTAGATTTCGGAATTTAATCCCGCTGTAACCTATTACATGTTTCTCAAATTCAGAAACCGACCTATAAGTATTTACTGTATCAAATCTAATTTATAGCATCTTGCGATTTTGGTGCACGGTAAACTAGATGCACATAGAAATTATTACTTCTGTAATCAGAAAGCCAAATTATCCTGGAAAGGAAATTTTCCTGGAATTCGTTGAAGTTTACAGGTAAATAAGAGCACATAACCTTCTTGTTAATCTCTTCTACTCATATCTGGTTAAAAAGTATCTCAATAATTGGCCTGCATTCTGATTTTGTGCATTTCTGTTGGGTTCTTAGCACCCAGGAACAAATAAAAATGCACAAACTCAGAATCTAGACAAATTATTAAGATACTTTTTAACTAGATATGGGTAAATAAAGACTGTCCCAGAACGTATGGACGCAATCAAAAACCGGTGCCACTTCGCAATGGCTCAGAATCTGTCAATTTTTATGGCTGCGTCCTGTTGTTTACACTCTTCTCTAACCACTTGTGCAGTTGTTTATTCGTTTTCATTAGTTTGTTTCGAAATGCGTAGACTTTCAGCAGAACAACGTCAAAAAATTGTGTACAAATGGTGCACAGAACGCGGACTGTCACTGAGAAAGATAACAAAAATGGAAGGAGTAAATAAAAAAGCCGTGCGAAATGCACTCAGGCAGTTCGGTGAGGATAACACCTTTGAGGATAAACCAAAAACGGGTCGAAAAAAGGCGGGTGGGTAATGTCGGAGACATAACTGGATGTCGTGAATACGACAAAACTGGCACGCTCCCATCACTTTTTCGAATATCAGTTAGTTGATTGATTGTATGAATTGTGCAAGCTTTCTCCTTTTTCACTAATAGAGTTTGAAGCGATGCACCTACATTAAAGTACAGATTAGTTACATTAAACATTCTGAAACACAATTCAATATTATGAAATAACCAGTATAGATTTTTATAATAAAAATACAGATACGTGTATACGTGCCAACCCAGTTTCGCACGGCATATTTCCAAACGACACCCATTCTATTATAAAAATTTGTTCTATATCAACACTTTCATTTCTGCATTGCGTGATTCGTTATTGAATGTGTTAGTGACGGTGCAAACTTTGCCTACTTCTATTTGGATAAATCTGATGCTTTTGGTACGAAAGAGTAAATTCAATTATTTCTCTATAATGATCTGTAGCACTGAAAAGTGCTTTGAATTGTCACGACCAACACACAGCGAAAAGTGCACAAACCTAATCAAACTGTTCTAAATTTGCTCTAAGCTGAGGACATTTACCTTCGATTTGCGAGCAAGAAATCCTAATAGTTCTTTAGAAACCTTTTAGACCAATTAGAACGGCTGATTTTGTGTGCTGCTCTCCACCGTTGTCCTCTTTTCGTTGTTTTTTCACCAATGCAAACGACTGGCCGCTGTGACGTAATCGCTCTTGTCGGAAGCGAAACTAGCTTTGCAAACGACACAAAATACATCTGCTCGCAGTGGCGATAGAATCCAAACTGATCCAATTTTTGTTAAGAGGTTTCTTTTTACGTGATTTCGTTTGTAGCTTTTTCACTAATGAGCGGTCCTAACGGCTATAAAAATAGCAGCATATAGAATTTTAATGTCGATTATTTCATTTCGGATTTGCATTTCATTGAAAGAAACTATCAGGATGCTGTACGAGATTCATTCCTGCCTTTCAGAAGGACCAAATTGTGCAACTCACTATGATATTAAGCACTGTTCGGAACATTTTTCTCGAACGATTTGTTGTGCAGCAGATATTTTGTTCTCTTTCTCAGAACGCGTTCTGATTGGCTGGTGTTGACATGGGTAAAATGAGACAGGGTTTTCAATAGTGTACTATTGAAATACTTCAATGCTGTTGCTATACACGTTTAAGTCGAAAAATTTCGATTCTATTGGTGGTTAGATTAGATAAAGCCTTTCACAGATCACTGATCTATGAGCTTTAAAAATACGAAAAAGTTTATACCAAACATTTCAAAAATGTTTTATTTTGAATTATTTGAGATTATGTCACAAAACTGAAAATTTTATCATAAAATTGTGATCATATTTCCGATGGCATGTAGCAAAAATTATGTTGATTCGTTAGATACAACAAGAGATATTCACGATCAAAAACTTATCACTCTTGCAGAGGGTAAATTTTGAAAAGGCGCCCCATAGTAAAGTAAGTCGTATTCACGACAAAAGGTCCTACTAACCCTCAGTTGGATAAAGGTATACTGAAGGCGTTCGAGCAAAAGAAGGAGGTTTCAGTTCGGGATATGGCCAAAAAAGTGGGCACTTCGAAATCAAATGTTCTTCGTGCTAAAGAACGTTTGAATCTTCGAACCTATAAGAAGCAGAAACAACCAAAACGTAGTCCGAAAAAAGAAGCATCGATCAGGCCGAGGATTCGAAAGCTGTACAATACGATTCTTGCTGGAAATTTGAATTGCATAATCGTGGACGACGAAACCTACGTGAAACTCGATTACAAATCCTTGCGGGACCACAATATTATACGGTGCGAGAAGGGCAAATGTTAAACCAGTCCAAGACATCGATTGAAGTCGAAAAAAATGGTAAGAAGCTATGGTCTGGCAAGCAATTTGTAGCTGCGGTAAGATTTCGAAACCCTTCATCAACACTGCTTCAGTGAACAGCGACATATACATCAAAGAATGTTTACAAAAAACTACTTCTACCCATGATTCGAAGCCACAAGGATCCTGTTGTCTTCTGGCCAGATTTTGCTTCTTGCCACTACTCGAAATCAACGGTAGAATGGTATACTACCAAAAATGTCACTTTCGTTCCAAAAGACATGAATCCACCAAACTGCCCACAACTTCGACCAATTGAGGAATTTTGTGCATTAACGAAGGCACATCTTAGGAAACATGTTTCGGCAGCCGAAACAATTCAACAGTTCGAAAAAGATTGGAAGAAAGTGTCAAAACTTGTCGCCAAGAAGTCTGTACGGAATTTAATGAGGAACGTTCGCAAGAAGGTGCACCAGCTAGTCTACAATGGCTAAGTAGCAAATGTTGAGAATAATATTCTGTTGTTGTAGTCTAATATTATCAGTATGTCGAAAAAAAATTGAATATTTAACATTTGTGAATTATTTACAGCGAAATTAAAGTGCGTCCATAACATACTTTCTGGGACAGTCTTTAAGTTGAACAAGAGGGTGATTTGCTCATACTTGCCAGTAAATTTGATCAAATTCTAGATTATTTTTATACTAACTTTCGCTGTACCACAATAATATTTATTTGTAGGTGCATGCAGTTTACCGTGTAAGGCTATCTTGGTGATCGATAGTAGAACCCAGAATTTTCGACTATTTAGCGATATTTCAGGTTCAGAGTTCAAATCTAACATACAGTTCCAGAATCCTGATATAAAATTCATATGCTGAATTTTGTTTCAGAATCCTGAAGTTCCTAAATCAGAATTCTAGGCTTGAATTCCGAACATAATTTAAGGAACTGAATTCAGTTCCAAAATCTAGTCGAGAAACCAGTTCTTCAATTTAAGAATTAGAATTCAGAGTTATAGTTATAATTTTTGAATTGAATGAAATGCTAAAACTAAATTCTGAAACTGAAGTCTGAACCTGAAATTAAGTTCAAAACGCAGAAGAATCAGAATCCAGGTTCTGAATACAGTTCCAAAATTCAGTTCTAAAATCTAATCCAAAATGTATGTACAGTTCTGATTGGATCTCAAGAAGAGATGATAGATTTTCGATCATGCTTCATAGTTTAGTGTGGTAAGTTAAATTTTGAATTATTTTAATTTAACTTAAATTTTCAATTATTTATAGCTATCTCACACTGTTGAAAATTTTATCATAAATCGCTAATCATATTTCTGATGGCATGGAGAAACAAGTATGATTTTCGATTGGAAGAAAGGTTGCTGAAGACTTTATCACATTTGATGTTCGTAGAGCTAAGCATTACACGGGCGAAATCTCGTCCCACACAGAAAAAAAACTATTAATTTTACTGGTGACATAATATTATGCTCGATACAATTCATAACTACCTAACTTTTCAAATGATGCAATATTCCACTCGCATATAATTTTACAGGCTCCGAATGTAATTTTCACTCGGCTACCAAGTGTCGCTGTATGGATTTCTATGGATCAATTATTCAACAAGCAGATATGTGCTTCTGTGGTTCAGTTGAATAACCGATGTACTTTGTGATCAAATGTTTCTCGGTTCAAGTCGCGCTGTTGATATTAATCTTTTTTTTTTTCATTCAAATTCAAGCCATGTAAGTTTCAAATCACATATTGTTATATGTTCTTCCGTTTATGTGCATCTTATCAGATGTAAAATCACGAGATTTTTTGGAACTGTGCACTTTCATCCCTTTGAACAAAGGATTCACAGATACTTTCAGAATAATGAAAGAATCTAATCGTCGTTGCAATACCCCAAGGTTCTTTGACGTGTTGTACTTAAAATCATTGAAGCAGTTTGGTCCTAAATGCCAACTTCTAATAAAGCAAAGCTTTGATATTACATTCCTTTTCTGAAATTTTACCTTCTGTTTCGACTGACTTCGCTGTCGATTCAAAGCGTACAGAACCTTTACATGGCTAGTGCTACGATTCCTTCACGCCGGGTCTTCCAATGCGTCTTCTCTTGGTAAGAAGAAGCTTAAACCAAGGAATTTCAATTAGACCGTTCAGATGAAGGTCTCACATTTTCTTCCGCACATGTGGAAATTGTATTTAAGATATATCAGCACTTCAATAGAACCTTCACTTCAATAATTTAATTACACGTGACACGTAAAAACAAATTGTATAACGAAATGTAAGAATATCCAAAAATCGAATTCAAGAATTCTAAAATATAAATTATTGATATCCACTTGCCAAGCGTTGACAAAAAATATTCACAAATCCTTCAAAAATTCATGCGAAATGGTAAAATATTATTCACTCATATACTGATATGATATGCACTTCACAAACTAAATATTGTAATTAAAATAGCAAACATCTTACAAGACAGTTTTAATTCTATATAAAAAAGATCTTGCTGGAATATTATTCATATATTCATATAACATATAATGATACAATAATGAGCTAGGCGATTTTGAAGTGTAACAAAAAATTAACAATTTCGCAACAGACGAGAAAATCAATTATAAGAGTATTTTAATTATGAATTGAATGACTAAATTGACCGTCTTAAACAGCATGTACAGATGTGTCTTCCTCTTATTATTCATTTCAAAATACTCATGTTTTATAAGAATACATAATTAGTATCTTTTTTTACTAGCGAACAAAACATATCGTAAGCCCACTGCACTCAACCACTGAAAATATCCCGTATTTCTATGTGTCGGTTTTGCACCATACGCTTTGTGCGATGATTCGTGGATTTAATGGGGTTGGATATCTACGCACTTTATTTTGGCACTGAATTTCACCTTAATGCTTGTTCATACCTTCAATCATGAGTTATTTGTGTACTTCATAATCAACTCTCTGCTGGTTACTTTTCAATTCTTTATCCCAGTAATCCGACTAGTTTCTCTTCCTTGAAAACCCCGTCTACAATTGATCTGGTTCTAACAGATCAAAGTCGCATTTGTAGTGAACCGATTACACATGCTGACTTTGACTCAGATCATCTTCCTGTAACATTCAGACTTTCCAACGAAGCTATAATTAATCCAATTAGTTCTATATTCAACTACCATAGAGCCAATTGGTTTGAATACAGATCTCACATTGAAAATCATGTGGATCGTGAAATTATTTTAGAAAATTATGCGGACATCGACACAGCAACAGAAAATTTCAATCATTACATTATCGAAGCTAGAAATCTTGTAGTACCCAAAGCTCAAACTAAATTAAATTCTCCTATCACCGATGACAATCTTCAACTGCTCATTCGGTTGAAGAATTTTCGTCGACGACAATATCAACGCTCTCGTGATCCTGCTATGAAAAACATAGTCTTCCAAATCTACCCATTGCACAGTGGGGAAAAAAACGATCAAAAACGCAACTTTGCTCAATAATTTTATAAAAACATAAGCAAATATTTTCAAAGTCAGTATTTCTTATGTAAATTTTTCTGTAGAATCGATTTATGATAGTTAGAAGAACCGCAAAATTCACTGCCCGTTTTGCTCCAATTCATCTTTTTTCTGACTTTACTTTGAAAACTAACTGTGAAACTCAGGAAAAAATTCAATTCAACCAATCGGAAGGTATTCCTGACATGCTCATAAGTTAGATAAATGGATTGTTTTTAATAAGATTGACCGCAAACAACTGTATTCTGTTTTACCCCCAGTCATCTTCTTCCATGAATTTACAGAAATAAAAGTTCTACTGATCGGTGTTTGGACCAATTTTGATTCAACAAGACAGTTCTATGTTTCGCATATAACCTCAAATATTAATTTACAGATGGTGTTCATGATCGCATGCTTCGTTTTACATCGTTTTACTCCAATTTTCCCACAAATATAATTTTATGTTGAATTCAGATTTACAATCCGAAGCAGATACAATATGACCTACCAATATTTGTTCATATTACGTGCAAAACATCTGTGATCCAATTAAACTCAATGGGAATGTCAGTACAAGCCTGATTAACCCGTTTTACCCCAATTTAATTCATAAGTAGTATTTCTGGTTAAACTTTCTTTCACATACCGGAAGCAGGCTGATTGCGGTTGATGAAAATCGATATTACGAAGAAAGACTTCAAAATAGGATTACAAATTAATTCAATGACCGCACGAATCTTGTTATACCATTTTACCTCCATTTATCCTTTAACTGAGTCTTAAGATTTTACTCCACACTAAATTCATTTGTGAACCTATTTTCAGGTCTTTCTTTATAATATCAATCGATCTGCTTTTGGATTGTAGATCATATTTCAACTGAATATTATAACTAGAAAAGAACTGGGGTAAAACGGTACAACGAGTTTTCTGCTGTCAATAAAACTAAATGCAATCGATTTGTTAGACTTTTTTACATCGGAAACACTCTATTCGCTCTTCTGCAAGTTCTTCGGTTTCATGTTATATAGTTAAGCTTGAATACAATGCAGTATAAAAAGGGAACTTAGGGTAAAATGAGCATGATAACGTTTCGTGCGGTCCTTCTAAATACATGGAATCGATTTTACTGACCATTTTACACTAAAAAAGTGCCTTGTGGTCAGCTGTATCATGCCTCCAAAAAATCGTCGCGCTTTTGGTCCATTGTTCCCCACTGTGCGTTGGTTGTCAGAAATAGCTATTCTGTGACTACACAAGTCTGTTAGCAACAGGTAGAAATCTAAGAGTGATCTGCAGTCGCCTACAAAGAAGTTTAAATATTTTCAAAGATTATCTGTCAAAATGGAAAACTAAACCAAATGCAGCAAAAACGCAATTAATTATCTTTCTTCATAAGAAAAGAGCTTCTTTTCTTAAACCAAATAATAATCACATTATCAAATTGAATGGCTTGGAATTGACATAGTCAGATCAAACAAAGTATTCAAGTTTAACGTATGACAAAAAGCTCTCTTAGAATCTCTTAGTATCAATTTGATCAAGTTGTTGTTCCATCAGGAAGAAAACGCTTCAAAGGATTCAGAACAAAATTCTGAAAATGATTTTGAAGCGTCCCCCAGGTTTAGTACAAATGAGTTGCATTACCATTAGATGTAATGTCACATAACATTATAAGCAAATTCCGACAAAACTCGATGCAATCTTCAATTGAATCACTCTCTGTATTAGTTAGTAAGTTAGTATATAAGTTCCTTTTCTCTATTACACAATACAAGTAGGTTCACAATTTTCCCTATACAAAAATCACACAATTGCGGAAGCAAATGATGTCTTCATGACAATCATGTGTATCATGATGTATATAATAGGGCTGAAAAGTCACCACTTGTGGCTGAACATCCAAATTAAATGTTAATAATTTAATTTTAACTCATATTCCAATAAATAGTTATTTAAAAAAATGAGTTATTTGTGGTTATCTCATATTACTGCCAATTTTATCATACATAGCTGACCATATTTTCGATGATATGGAGAAAGAAGTATGTTGCTGCGTTGAAAACAACAAAAGATATTCGTCACTATGCTTATACTATATAGTACATACTATTTATTCCGATGTATGCGACGAAAAACCAGTCACTAATAAAACAAGCAAATAAACAGATACAAAGAGATATTGATAGCAGATAGAGGGTTTTCGCCCTCGACAATATTGTAGGAAATGTCGTGCTAGCTAATTTTGCTAAAAAAATGTATCTCCGATCGTTTTACTAAAATGGTTTTGAAAATTAGTTTTTCAAGCTTAACGTTTTTTACATTTATTCTTGAGAAATGATTTATTCTACAGAGTGTAAAATTTCATAAAAATGCTTAAAAATTCAAGAACGCACCTAAGCTCTGAATAATTTTTAAAAAGCCATGGGTAGAGTGAATAAAAATGGTTATATTTTGTACTTAATTATCTCAGAAGGTTTCTAAGAACATTCGATTAAACCAGTCGAAGAAATGGTTTGTATTCGATAGTAAGGAAGCATTCTATGAGCGAATATACATCTGAAGTATATGAGATTCGTGGACATAATGCATTTAAATATTTTTTCATACAAAATGAACCTAAGAAAGGAAATATAAATAGAACGAACACGGTATCACATTCCAAATAGTTTAAATTTCAAGTGTGGAATCAATTCTTACTATTGTCATTGTAACTCAACAAGCTTCTCGCATCCGGCGAAAGAGACTTCAAGGCTTTTTTGACAGTTTTCGACAGTTTGTTACTAGGATTCAGAAGACAAAGGAAGTCGCCTAAATATTCCTTTGCATGCTAATATTTTCCTTTTCATGTTGTAGTTTTCTTTTCAAATGAAGTGACACCTCCAGAAACAGTTGGAATCAGATCTGGCCGCGCAACATTTGATTACGAAAATCGTGAAATTGTGCTCAACGGAATTCACGTATCATCCGAGTGTATTGGTCACACACAATGATAACAGCGATAACCATTCCATGTAGCTTTCGTAGCTCTACTAATTACACAAACTATCGTTCCGCAAATCTGTTTGCCACCCATCAGCGATGCTATTTACAAAGGCAACATAATTAATTCATTAACGTTCCACCCACGAGTGTAGCTGCCACCCACCCCCGAAAATCATCATTTCCCAGTTCCAAGCACCGAGAGAAGTAGGCATCAGCATAAGCCACAGAACGCATCTCTAAGCATGTTTCGTAGGCAGCGAACACAACAATATCCGAACAAGAAAACCAAAAACAAACACCTTTCGTGTGTCGCCCCCGGTCGCCGCCGTCCCTGCGGTGAGACCAACTTCGGTCGACGGTGTTTGTCGATGAGGGAAATTCTATTAAATTATGGTTACATTGTTTCAACAAGCTACGACTACAATGAAGACGCTGGCGCTAGAATATGGCCCCCTGGCACGGTATTCCACCTGGGCCTGTCAGTTTTCCATGACCACCCCCCGTTGCACACCCACTAGACGACGAAACGAGCGATCGTGCTGTGCCAAATGGTTCAATGGAGGTACTTCCATAGTAAGCGAAACTTCACTAGGTATCCCGGTGAGAACAGACAAAATCGACGTCATTAGCTTTTTGCTACCCGAGTTCCTCTTTATCCCGAGAACGGAATGGTGAGAGAGTTCAAACTTGCTTGGACTGTTGGAACCGATACACAACCCGCGCATGTTTGTGTGCTGAGGAAACAGAAAGAACAGGCGAAGAACATTATTCGAAACGGTTAATTATGAGCCCTTGTGGAATGAATCGTGAAACACACTTCTGCCCCATCCCCATCCCCGGGTGTCTCAGTAGGAAACGAAAGGATTTCCGAGATAAGCTGCCCCGAGTTCGGTCGAAATAAGTGAAGGGTTGCTTCCAAAGTACAAGATGTTCGATTCTTTGAAAGGACTAACTTTTCCGTCTACACCTTCTTCTTCGGCGAAGATTTGGCTGGAAGATTTTCACAGTTGACACAATGCAATAACATTTCGATTGGAACGGGATGTTCGCTGCGTGCAGCTTTGAGACTTAGCTTTCTAACATCTGCATCTTTCTATCGGTTGGGGCCGTGAGCGGACTGGGAACGAAGACTTATGTTTTCAGTGCCTTGTTCTTCCGAACCTAGTTGGAAATTACTTTCGGAAGAGAGATTTCACGCCCAGCCGGATGCCGTGTGCCGGGTTTCGGGAGGGGAATAAATTAAGTTCACTGGCGCCAACTGACTGCCGGTTTGCTCGATGCTGCTGTGTTCCTTGCGAACCGAAATGAGTAAAGGTATCGTTTGGGTTGTTGAGTTGAGTCTAAGTTTGCCAATAAATTTTCACGGCAGAATGAACGATTTTGCGGGACAGCCGGAAGAGGTGCTGACAAATTCATTACAAGGAATTGTATTAGTTGTGTGATAACGAGTGTTGGAATTTTCCACGTTAATTTATCTGTTGACTCGGGAGGTTACATACTGCACCGAATGAATGATCCTTTATTGTAACAGCTCCGCTAGATAAAACGTCTAGCTATTCAACCGCATACGTAACAGTAGCTAATCCCTCAATATTCAAATTAATTATTACGGTATTAGCACCACAAATCCACACCGGGTCCCTTCGTGCAGCGATGAGAGCTGATACGTGAACACCTCCGTTCGTCTCGTTCACCTCCAGCAGTTCGATGATGAAAACTAATTAAAATTTTTCCAGAAGAGTTATTAAAATCACAACAGATGGTAACACCACGGTCATTAGCGGTCTCCATCCAACTCTACTGGAAATAGGGGTGAAGCTATGGGGATAACCATCGAGTGATTACCATGGTGTTCGGTTAGGAAGGTACAGACCCTAGTATGGCTAATCGCGTGCAACAAAGGATTACACTAGCCGAAGTTGAAATGGGATTTAAAGGGACGAGTCGATTGAGTCATTCTCGTGCGACTTTTAGAAATAGTGACTATTTTACAATTACCACTTCCAAGAACAAAATCTTATTTGATTTCCTCACTTAACTATACGAGGCCGGGTGTCAATTAAAAATTTCAAAAATAGCTGCGTAACCTTTTTCTGTCATTATTTTGCACGATAATAACTCAGTCACTTGTTGATGAATTTATATAATTTAACTTCCTATTGATTCGGAAATATTTAACTTAAACAAATGAAACAATGTCGTTTAAGTATTTCAATAGTATACCATTGAAAAGTCGGTTTGCATTGACCTATGTTTTCACGAGCCAATCAGAGCTTGCCAAAATGATGTCATCCTCTCGACCGTACGATCTATCGCACAAAATGGGAATCTATAAAGATATGAGCCGACCATTTTTCCCCCAGTGACTGTCAGCTTTGGACTATGACCGAGACAAGTTGAGTTATAAGTCATTTCAGCCTGCTTCACACCGTGTTCGCTTGAGTATATTGAGTATCAATTAGCGGTTGATGTTGATACTCCGGTAACTAGCAGACGATTTAGAACGTTTGGCGATACATTTTTTGGACCTAATTTGAAACGCTTGTATCTCGATGATTTGTTGTTGGATTTGCCACATTTAACTTGATTCGAAAGCATTACTTCAATACTGTACGCATTGATTGATTTGTCGTGTCATGTGCATATTTAAATTTCCATTTACGAGCGGAACAGAGGCTTGCAGATGGATACAGCTCTAAGTTGTGTTACGAAAATGGTGTGACCGATTACCACAAACTTAGATTCAAACGAAAGGTCTTATGGTCCCATAAATTGCTATTGAGTTTTATTTCGATCCCACTTCCGGTTCCGGAATTAGAAGGGAAAATGTGCATAGTTATGAGTAAATGTACACTAAATTTTCTGGAAAATTCCTAAACCGATTTTTACAAACTAAGAAGCAAATAAAAGGTCTTGAAATTCTTTAAAAAGTCCCTGAAAAGTTAATTCGGATCCGACTTCCAGTTCCGGTATTACAGAGCGATTAGTACAAATTTTCAATTTCATGAGTGTTTTTTCACAAACGATGGCGAAACGAGGTGCACATTTTTGTAAAACTTGCTGCTAAATTCATCTACTTGGCAGATCTTGTTAGTAAGTCAATATACAAAAAGGAACAGAGTCATTTCGTCGAAAGCCATTACGCCGAAAGCCATTTCGCCGAAAGGGTTATTTCACAGAATGACATTTCGCCAAATTGGTCATTTCGCCGAATCCTGAAATCGTCTTAAAATCATAATTGGAATTGATTTAAAATAAAGACAAATGAAAGATTATAGCGTTAACGCAGGTTTTATTGACCTACAATTGTGCTTCATGAATATAGATTGATTCTTGTACTATTGAATAAAGATTGATTCATGAACCTCAGAACGGAGTTCCCAAGAAAACTTGTTGACTATTAGCTACTATTTTTTTTGTAGGTGTATCTACCAGGCAAATATATGTGATATTTTCCGGTTATTAAGTGAAAATGAAAAATATCTAATGCGGCTACGCCACATCGATTTGGTTCATATGCTGTCCTAACCTAACTAAAGCAAAGAAGTCTAGCTTTGAGTAGACCGGCCAACGAGGCGGTTACAGGTTTGTATGCAAGAGGCCGCCGCTTCCGACGGCGGGTCGGCGGCCGACTCAGCTGGCGTCGCCTCGGCGGCTTTGTGCCACGGAGCCATCTTGAATTATAAAGGAGACATAACAAACAGGAGACATGACCCTTTCGGCGAAACGGCTTTCTCAAAATGGCTTATTCGGCGAAACGACTTTCGGCGAAACGGCATTCGGTTTCCGCTTCTGAAAGCATCGATAATAGTGAAGAAAAGCTCCAAAAACAAAACTCACTTCGATTTCTCAGCAACGGTTAAACCGATTTTCACGAAGCATGATTCAAATTAAAGCTCTTATTGTTTTTAAATATACTGTGCAATTTCATCCAGATCCGTCTTCCTGTTCCGAAATTATAGGGCAATGAGTTTTAAATGACATTTAAATCGTCATTCAAAATGACGATGCAAAACTCGGTACGTGCGTACCTGGTTGCTTGGTTCAATTTCGTATAGCGTGAAGGGTTGCCACATTTAATTTTGATGAACGACGAAGTTGCAGACAACGCTGTACTAACAGAGTAGACTCAGAATTGCCAATCATTTTAACCAGTCTGACTGGTGATTTGAAGATGGATTTATATTGTTTATCGATGAGCATTTGGCTAGATTGTTCTAACTTTTTTGTGGATAGAGAAAGAGTTTTTCTCTACTGTTCAAAATAAAATTTTCTGCAACTTGCTAAAAGTGCAACAATTACAGATTTCAATGCAAACTTGGAGTATCCTAAAGACCTTTCACATCAAAACATGCTCACAAACTAGTTTAGCTCGTTTCGGACCACTGTGCATTTAATGCAAACTGGAGTATAGGTAAAATTTAAAAAAAGTTATTTGTGCATGAAACCGCTAGAGATCGAAAGTTTCAGTGTAATGTTTCAATCCATTTGATGCGAACATTGCATTTAGGTGGGACTGGTTGATAGAGCGTTGACGATTTGCTCTGTATATGAACTATAATGAGCTAAGTGAATGAAACGATAAAACACACTGTAGTCTCTCTTCGATTACAAGTTTTCTTTATTTTTAGAAAAAAATCATTCATTCATTCATTCACAAAATAAAATTTATTTTAAGAAAATTATGTCAATTTGCGCTGGAAAATAAAGCAGTGATAGAATCAAGTGCCCAAGGACTGCTTTACTTAAAATTTGGCCACACAAAATGGGTTATTTCTCCGGAAGGAAGCAACATAAAAATCACCAAATGTTCCATTTTGCAGGGATCATTTTTTGCACAGTTGTATTATCAACTTTATCTACCATCTTTTTTCATTATTTCTCCAAGTGAAACGGTGACAGTCAGACTAATTTATCGATGAACCATGTTAATACGATAACAATATTAGGTACTCAATAACAGCGAAACTTATTGCATTCTTTCCGATTTGGATTTCGATTTCTGTTAGGTATTTGCTCTACAATTCTCAAAAAATTCTCAGGCCGTTAAAAGTGACAACTTATCAAACTCGGCGAAAACTTTACAGATCCATTATAAACTTCATTGTACTCGTGAATACAATCGGGAATGGGGGAGGACTACGAAAGGATGAAAAAAGGCGGGTGGGTAATGTCAGAGACATAACTGGATGTCGTGAATACGAAAACAACTGACATGTTCCTTAACACTTCCGAATATCAATTGTATGAATTATGCACGCATTCCCCTTTTTCACATTTTTCGCAAAAACAAAGAAAGCTTCACTTGATCTCGATTACTGTGAATTTCACACAGCGAAAAGTGCACAAATCTAAGCAAACTGTTCTTGATTTGTAGTAAACTGAGGATATTTCCCTACGATTTGCAAACAACAAATCCTAATAGTTCTTTAGAAAACTTTTAGAGCCATTAGAACGGCTGATATTGTGCAATGCTCTCCACCGTTGTTTTTTTCCCAATGCTAATGACTGGCAGCTGTGACGTAATCGCTTTTGTCGAAAGCGTGCAGACGATACAAAACACATCTGCTCGCAGTGGCGATACTAGGGATGGGTATCGATACTGCGATACTTCAAGGTATCGATACTTAAGCCTAAAGTATCGATTTTTTAGGATCGATACTGTGCAAAGTGGTATCGCGTGGTATCGATATTTTCATGGTCGATACCTGTCGATACTAGCTTGGAGTAAACATTATCTAGATTCCACTCTAATAGTCCATCAAAGAGCAACCAGCGACACCAAAAGCGACACCCAAAAGCGAAGTTCTTTAAGAGCATATAATATAAAATAATTTATCTAACTATTTAAACTTATTATTTTATTCCAGGAATTACAAAACAGCGACCTCTCTTATGTACCTAAAACATCAGATGAGGAAACGATCAAAATAGCTGGCATAAGCTCGAATTTGAATGCGCAACTATTGTTGATTCAAGCAGAACTTGTAAAAATTTTGAAACAAGAAGCCAACAAGGCTGCAATTATGAAGACGTCGAGTTCGTTCCTTAACGGAGATGCGACCAATGAAAATCTATGAAGCTCGCATGGTACGGTTTTGAGTTATCGGCATCCGGACGACGACTTCTCAAGCGAGGCTCGTTCTGAAATGAAGGCTTTTTTTACTAGAAACCCGGTACCAAGAACTTGCAACCCTCTGCATTCATGGGAATCGATTTGCCATCAGTTCCCTCATTTGTTTCAATTAGCAAATAATTTCTTGCAGTATTGGGGACCTCAGTACCCGAACGCCATTAGCCGGGTGTCGAAAGTTGTCTTCTGACGTCTGAACATTTTCAACGAGTGTTCTCACCTAGTTTGGATAACGAATTTTGATTTTTATTGAAGAAACAGACTGAATCAACCAAGATGTAAAATGATACCGTTAACCGTCTATAAGTTGAAAGATGAACAAAGGATCTCAAAACCAATCATCAGCGTTTTGGCTCTTTAGGGAGGTCCTCCATTTGAGACTAGTTTAATCAAAATCGACCTAGCTTGTATTTTCGATCGATACCGATACCGATACCAAGTATCGATATTTTTCCTCTAGTATCGATACCGATACCTGAAAAGACAAAACGGTATCGCGATACCAAGTATCGATACTTTACCTCTCGATAGCCATCCCTAGGCGATACAATCCAAACTGATTCAAGTTTTGTTGAGAGGCTTGTTTCTACCTGATTTCGTTTGTAGCTTTTTCACTAATGGGCGGTCCTAACGGCTATAAAAATAGCCGCATACAGAATTTTAATGTCGATTATTTCGTTTCGGATTTGCATATTTTATTGAAAGGAACTATCAATATGCTGAAGGGACTCGTTTCTAGCATTCACAAGGACCAAATTGAGGAACTCACTGCGATATTCACCACTTTTCGGAACATTTTTCCCGGACGATTTGTTGTACAGCAGCAGATATTTTGTTCTCTTCCTTAGAACGCGTTCTGATTCTTATCACTCTCTCAGAGGGTAAATTTTGAAAAGGCACCCCATAGTAAAGTAAGTCGTATTCACGACAAAAATGGGTTGTATAGAGGTACAGTAAAGTAAATCCCGCATAATTCTTTAGGAGTATTATTATGGTTTTAAGAAGAATCGAATAGAAGTCTGGAATAGAGAACTGGACCCTGAGTTGAAGACCTAAATTTAGATCCAATAACAGACTCAGAATCCAGTTTCAGTCGCTGCTGGTTCTCGCCTTGATGGCTAGCAAGCGAATGAGAGATGCGACTTGAGCGTTTGAGGTTGTAACCACGCAGAAGGTGCATTCTCCGTCGCTGCTGGTTGATGATTCCACTCCCACGACGTCTGCTTCCATCGAACGCACGAAAAGAAATGATCGATTTTCATTTTTTTTTTTTGCATAAATATATGTTTATTAATCTTATTTTTGTGTATTACATCAACATTTTACAGTACAAGTGTTTTGACCCTTTGGCCTTTCATCTTTGTTGTTCATACGACTCGTCATTAATATTAGGTGTTTTAGTTACTCTTGTTTTACATACTAATGTTTAATCATAATATTTATTTTAATTATTTATAAAATGTCTACCTACTTATAACTATCCCTAACCTAATACGTACAAATTTTGAATTATTTGTATTTCAGAGATTGAGCACCTCTCTTCAAATTTCGTGCAGTATTGTTCGAATTTTTGTTCTAGTATATCCAGTGAGGCAATCTCATGTACTTCACTAGTCCTTGTCCAAGGGGGTAGATTTAGAATCATCTTTAAGATCTTACTTTGAATGCGTTGAAGCCTAAGTTTGTGTGTTCGTGCACAACCCCGCCAAACAGGGACTGCGTATTCAATTGCGGGGTAGATGATTTGTTTATAGACAGCCATCTGATTCTTCAGGCAAAGTTTAGATGTTCTACAAATCAGCGGATACAGAGACCTAATGAGTATGCTGCATTTTTGAACGATTTTTTCAACATGTGACCTGAATATCAGATGTCTGTCAAAGGTGAGTCCTAGATAGATAACTTCATCGGACCATTGAATGACCTCATCACCGAATCGTATTCTGCATTCGTCTGATGAAACAAGTTTTGGAGATCTTGAATTTGGAAACAAGATGACCTGAGTTTTTGCTGCATTGATCACAATTTTCCAGCTTGTAAAATATTCCGTTAAAGCGTACAGACCTGTCTGTAGTTTATTTTTCAGAGCATTAATGACACGACCTTTGTAAAGAATGGCAGTATCATCAGCAAATTGTGACAGAACACCACCACCTGGAAGAGGTGGGATGTCTGATGTGAAAATGTTGTATAGAATGGGACCTAGGATACTTCCCTGGGGTACACCAGCAGGAATAGTAAATCTTTCTGAAAGTGCATTATTCAGAGAAACCTGGAATGCTCTATCTTCAAGATAATTTTTGATAATTTTAATAAGATACATGGGAAAATTATACCGATGCAGTTTGAACACCAGTCCATCGTGCCACACATTATCGAATGCCTTTTCAATATCCAATATTGCCATGGCAGTCGTTTTGGACACTGATTTGTTTTGCTGGATGACGTTGTTAACCCTTGTGAGCTGGTGGATGGTGGATCTTCCTTTCCGGAACCCAAACTGTTCTTCCAGAAATATATCCTGTTCATCTGCAAAAGCAAGAATTCGCCTTTGTATTGACTTTTCAAACAGCTTGGATAGAGCAGAGAGTAAGCTGATGGGCCGATAGCTCTTGGGAAAGGAAGGATCTTTCCCCGGTTTCAAAACTGGGATAACTTTAGCTAACTTCCACATTGAAGGGAAGTAACCAAGCTCCCAGCACCTGTTAAAAAGTTTAGCTAAGAAGACAAATGAGCGAATACTCAAATGTTTCAGCTCAATGTTGAATGTGTTGTCGAAACCGGGGGCCTTCATATTTTTGGATTTTTTCACAAAAGCCATCAACTCATTCGCAGTGACTCTACTTTCCTCAGGAACCAAGCTCTTTCATAGCAACGGCTCTTTCATATGGACTAACAATGTTGAGTCCTAAATTGTGAGAACACACAAACTGCTGGCCTAGCGCATTTGCCTTCTCTACTGGTGTGATTAAAGGTATTCCTTCAGCTGCGTCCTGGGGTGACATCAGAGGAGGAATAGGCTTCGGTTTTTTCTTAAGCACCTTCGTTAAAGACCAGAAGGGCTTTGAATGTGGGAGAATTTCTCGAAGCTTTTGCTGGAAGTTCCTGTTGCGAAGCTCAGATATCCTTTCCTGGATTATCCTAGTTAAGTTGTTATAAGTAGTCTTCCTATCTAGGATGCCAGTTCGTTGATACTGCCTCCGGTAGACATTCCGAAGTCGGATGAGTTTCTTGGTGACACTGTCGATTTGAAGAGAGGAACTCGGCATATGTTGTACTGGAACCGTCCTATCACGAGCGACTGTGATTGAATGCTGGAAGGAATATAGCGCTGCATCGATTTCCATCGGGGAATCAAGTGTCAAATCGATATTAATAAGTTGGTCGGCGATATGTTGAAATTGCACCCAATCGGTGCGATAATAGTTCCTCCGAGGTTGAATAGGCACTGTTTCTGGTGAAGATCCCAACGTCAATATTACTGGAAAGTGGTCAGAAGAGAGCTCGTAGAAGACAACCGGAGAGCTGTCTATGGCGATGTTGCTGATGAATATATCCAAAATGGAATGAACTCCCGATCTGGAAAGTCGCGTTGGTTGATCCGGAGCGAAGATGTTGTATTGTCCAGCTTCGTAATCTTCGGCAAGTACGAATCCGTTTCGATTCTGTCTTCTGTTTCCCCACAGCTCATGCCGTGCGTTCAGGTCCCCAGCAATGATGAATTTGTTCTGTCGTCGAGTGAGCATAGCCAGATCTCGCTTCAATGATGCACACGTACCATCTCGAAGATTGGTTTGTTTGGGGCAGTACGCTGCAATGATGATGATGTAATCTCAATTCCGATGGCTTCTATGAGTTGCAATTTAAAGGCTGACAGAAGCCTGTGCTGAATGGATCGTTTAATGGCAATGGCAACTCCCCCTCCTCTGGTAGTTGCCCTGTCGAGCCTGTGAATCCTGTAATTGGAAATACAAATAGAAATTTCAGGTTTAAGATGAGTTTCAGTTAAAATAGCAATATCGTCATTCTTCGCTTGAAGAAAGTCGGACAATTCAGCAGTTTTGCTCCTGAGTGAGCAAGCATTCCAATTTACTATAACCAACTCATTATATTGCATATTCGATGATGAATTTGCCTAAGGCGTTGATTTGATCTAACCGCGTTCTGCAGTTTCGTAGTTTTGTTGTCATTGTTTCAAAAATGACGATCAGTTGTTCAGCAGAAAATAAATCACCAGAGTCATCCTGATCGATTTTCGACCACGGTTCCCCTTTTATACGCATTCAGTTGAAGATATGTGCCTGACTACCTCAAAATCGTCGTCCTTGCGCGAAAAACCCAAGCGAAAGTAAAGAATTTTCCGCGTTGTTTTCAAATTTTAAGAAAACTTAATTTTTGAGTTGTTTGTGGTTATCGCACACTGTTCAAAATATTATCCTGAATTCCTGATCATATTTTTGATGAAATGGTGAAAGAATTATGTTGCTACCATTAATACAAGTCGAGATATTCACGATTAAGTTCTGCCCATTCTTCCATATGGCTAATTTTGAAAAGGCGCCCCATAGTAAAGTAAGTCGTATTCACGACAAAAAACATAAGTTTTGTGATTTTCTTAGAACTAGCATGCAACAAAATAAATTCAAATGTTTTGGATAATATGTATAAAACATTATTCGAACATTTCGTAATTTTGTTCTTTACGAGACTCAATTTCGTGGTGTATTTGGGAATCGCTTTTAAAAACAACCTTTCTTTGCCTTTCTCATATAGAAAGGTTATGTAATCACTGTGAAAACCGACTTATTAACCTAGGCCCGAAGGGTTGAATGTGATACACCATTCGAATCAGCTTGAAAAACTGCGCAGATGTTTCTGTGTGTAAGTAAATAAAATGTGCACTTGATTTTCTCGGAGATGGTTTTATCGATTTTCACAAACTTAGATTCAAATGAAAGGTCTCGTGGTCCCATAGGATGCTAATTGAATTTTACTCGGATCGGACTTTCGGTTCGGGAGTAACGGGGTAAAATGAAGAAAAGAACGCTCGATTTTCTCATAGACTGCTCAACCGATTTTCTTCAACTAAGATTCAAATTAAAGGCCATATAGGTCTCTATTGAATTTCACTCGGATCCGACTTCCGGTTCGAGGAATCACCGGGTAAAATGTGAAAAATGAAATGAAAACGTTTAACCGAATTTTTCAGAGATCCAATTCTTACAAACCCATATAACCATACCAAATTTCATCTGGATACGACTTCCGGTTCCGGAATTACAGACGGTTAGGTATTAAAATTCTATTTTCAGGGGCGTGTTTTGCCTTTCTCATATAAAAAGGCTAACTACTGTGAAAACCGACTTTTTAACCAAGGCGCGGGCGGCCGAATGTCATATACCATTCGACTCAGCTCGTCGAATTGAGCAAATGTCCATCTGTGTATGTGCATGTATGTAACAAAAATATGCACTCACTTTGCTGGGAGATTGCTGAACCGATTTTCACAAACTTAGATCCAAGGTCTTGTTTTCACATAGCCTTCATTTGGATCCGAGGTTCAGTTCCAGATTTATAGGGTAATATGTGAAATATAAGTATAAAATGTTCACTAGATTTTCTCGGAAATGGCTCGATTAATTTTCACAAACTTAAAATTCAAACGAAAGGTTTTGAGATTATTTACGATCACAATTCGACTTCTGATTTCGGAGCTAGAGTTGGATAGGTGGAAAATTTTCAATTTCATGTTTTTGTTCAAGTACAAATCCCATCAAACTGACTGATAAATTCTTCTGGTTTGCAGAACATATTAGTTTATAAGCATACAAACTTGATTCGGCACTAAACTACAAAAGTAGTACTCACTCTGATTTCTCAGCGATGACTGAACCGATTTTCACAAAGCTTGATTTAAATTGCAGCTCATATTGTCTCAAAAGCTATTGTGATGTTTCATCCTTATCCGACTTGCGGTTCCGTAGTTACAGGAAGATGAGTGTCAAAGCTTTCAAACCGCCATATAGAATGACAATATGTACAACACCGGTACGTTCTGGTACGGTGGAAGAAGAAAACTCAAAACGAACGATGCGTGCTTTGTTCTATTTCGTACACGCTATAAAGAAAACAAAACGGTTACGGATGTCTGCTACTGGTGTGTGTTTTTGGTAAAATACGGTGCTGAGGTAGATAAAATTTTTAGCCATTTGATGATAAGTGAGACCGAAATAATAGAAGAATGCCAATGAATTGACATTTATTTGAAAAAATAAATATACATAGGAATTTCAAGCTTCGTGATGTAAATGCAATTTGCACAGCCGGTAGTGCAGTAATACCGTGCCAGTGGTGTAGTGATGTCAATAATAATAATAATAATCCTACTACATGTTTTATGCTGCTGATTCATGCTGTTTAGCTTGACTTACATATGCAAGATTAACAGAAACGTAGGTTCGCTTCATTTGTTAGATTCCGTTTAATTGGATCAATCGAAATAGATCATGAGATAGTAAGTCTAGGTTTAACTAGATTCAAAACTGTTCCAATTTGTAGGTCATATTTGTTGCTGGCAAACGAGTCAACTTCGGTTATTCCGGTCTGAATCTGGTTTCGGAAGTATTGTAAATAATGATCAAAAACTGTAAAACGTGTCTCACTTACTAAGTGGATTAAAACAGGTTTTTTAATTTGGATATGGAGCTCTGTAGCACTTTTTCGATGTAGTGACTGCTTACTAAATCAAGCGAAAATTTTACGGATTAATTACAAGCTTCAATGTACTCAAGAATATAATTTTAGCGACACTCCTGTTTGTACATTTGGGAATCGTTTGTCACACACAACACTGCACAAGATAGATTTCGATGAATGCCAAAAATTAATTTTCGGAACTCGGTTTTCCAACCAGTATAACTTCTTTCACATTAAATAGAACGTGAACGGAATTTCGGATCCAATAACAATATATTGTTGGATGGATTATATAGTGTTTAAAATCAAACCAACGAACTATTTTAAAAATTTCTCATTCTACAGTTTAATCGATAAAATTTAAAGTTGAGACATCAATTTAATGGCTAGATTTTATAATTTTGGATCGAATCAAAACTACAGTACCACGGAATAATTACTTTTTCATGTATTCCCATAGGTATACTACTATTTGTTGGAGCATTTTTGAATGAAACCCGCTCGGATTGCCGAGAAAATTTAATTCAATCAACATATCTCCCGTACAAACACCGAAAACAATTTCTACTAAACACCCACGTGTTTTCCTCTTAACAAAAATAGTTTCCCATTGACAGCAAACACGAGTCAGAAATAGTCCAGTGTTAATCATTCCTCAAATGATCTATTATCTGGCTCACGGCAAACCAGGTCTTGTTTCTCCCGGATTGCTTTTCCATTCCCATTCTTGGTGTAATCTCTTTTCCTGATCTATTTAACTTTCACTGTAGACCCAGCACCGCACCACTTAGGGCTCGGCTGCCCTCGGTTAACCTGTTATTGTCGGCGTTAAAAAGTTCTCCGAAAATAAATCATCTTTCCCCTGCGGAACGTTCCGACTAACAAGGGTCCAACAACCGGCCGTTCTGATTAGTTGTTAATTTTAAAACCAACAAATCCTGTCGGTGGCACCCCTCCACTACGCTATGATCCTGCCAGTGCCGGCTTCCAAGAAGACACGCGAGCACCGGAAAATTAATGGAAGACTTCGTTTTCCTGGGACATGATAAGCTGTCCGTGAAGCGAGCGATTGCTAGCTGTTTGATCTGCCTGTCTGGCAAAGAAGTGACAATCTTAAAACCATTTGATGCCTACCTTCCCGATACGGGAATGTGTTCTTCGGCTGCGAAGTCAACGCACCGGAAGAATAATTTGAATTTTAATTAATTTCGATAGTACAACTTTAGGATTTATGTGTGTGTGATTGGATGTTGGTGTGGTGGGGGGAAAACAGTTGAAGTGAATAATTACTCCAGCCGATGGCTTCGGTCGGTGGCCTCTAATCTATTGCTGTTAATCTGCTAGCATTTTAAAAATTACACACATGTTTCAGGCCGGGGGTTGCCACGCACGAGGATCGATGTCGAGTAAAGCAGATTTGTGCATCCCTCCGCGTATCCGAGGATGACAGCTTAGTACGGATAATAATTCATCCTGAAATTCATATGTCTCGTCTGGCTTCGTTGAACTTTCCGGTGCGTGGAAGCAGGGATAAATTATGTTCAGAAAATGTACTTTATTCGATATCGACAATCGAAAAATGATAAGTTAAAAAAATAAAATCCAATAATACATGTGTTAAAAGAATCATATTCAAATCCGCTCGATTTTCTATAATAGTTTAGTTCGCACATTATAGTGTATGAAAATAGGACGTTTATAAAATATGCTAATTGTCCACGCTCATTCTCGTGACATCCTTTCTAATGAACCAAAACTAAAAGTTCATACCATCACGTACGACTCATGCGAGGACCCCCATCCATTCAGTCCTTCTAATGATGTCAATAAAATTTCATAATTTAACACACCGCTGACCGCAGGATCGCCCTACTGCCAAGCGCTGGACGGGCCCACCACGGATATAATAGACCAGAAAGAATTCCACGGCAGACCGGTAATCTCAAATACGACATTCGCGGACGATTCGTTTTGTTGTCTGTTTCCGATCCGAGACCCTGCTGGCGGCCGTGGATTGGCATTTGACAAGTATGCGTTTTTAATTGCGTCTGTATTTAACTAAGTGCGGAAACGGTTTTTTTTGCGTGTCCTTCTACCGCGCATCCTACTCAGGAACGCTTTAATCGTTTCGAAACCGTACACATTCGTTTAATTTTAATTTCTTCTGATTATGATCGATTGCGCGCAGTCCCTCTGCCTTCCGTATGATGTGGCCACATATGGAGATCATCGTCCTATCGTTCTCGTCCTCGGAAGTGAGGGACATCATCATTAGCGGTTTGTCCCTAATGCTTTTTGCGCCCATATTCGAGTCACGTTCATTCCGGCCGAGTGAAACCGATGAAAAACTGCACCCATCGTTCCGAATGTGTTTCAGGATAATTCTATTGCTGTAAAATATAAACAAATGACACTGAATAAATTACTCGTACAGCGAGGAATTCCACAGGATAATGACTAGAACGGGTGGTCCGAAAGCGATTAAAAATTATGATTGTTGTTTGTTATGCGTATTTGATGACTTATTTTTTTTGTCAGTCTAATTTTGGGTGATTGCCATATAGTTGCTGGTAGATAAGTATTGTGTTCTGTTAGCATTTGAAAAGATAAAATCAACATATTTTTATTACTTTTCTACTTTACTACTTTACTACTTTACTACTTTACTACTTTACTACTTTACTACTTTACTACTTTACTACTTTACTACTTTACTACTTTACTACTTTACTACTTTACTACTTTACTACTTTACTACTTTACTACTTTACTACTTTACTACTTTACTACTTTACTACTTTACTACTTTACTACTTTACTACTTTACTACTTTACTACTTTACTACTTTACTACTTTACTACTTTACTACTTTACTACTTTACTACTTTACTACTTTACTACTTTACTACTTTACTACTTTACTACTTTACTACTTTACTACTTTACTACTTTACTACTTTACTACTTTACTACTTTACTACTTTACTACTTTACTACTTTACTACTTTACTACTTTACTACTTTACTACTTTACTACTTTACTACTTTACTACTTTACTACTTTACTACTTTACTACTTTACTACTTTACTACTTTACTACTTTACTACTTTACTACTTTACTACTTTACTACTTTACTACCATTTGTTTTGCAAGGATGAAGAGACAAACTAAACTCAAGACTGATTTTTAAAAAGGGCGTATATTTTTGCATGCACTTTTTTCAAATCGTGAATTAGAAGAATTAGAAAACCAGCCAAAAAAATAAAAGATAAATGAAAAGTCTCTAACATTTTCTTAAATAATTAAAATAATAACAAAACCTCGAGTTTTTCCACTTTCATGTCTAATTATCTCGATAACGGCTGGTTCTAGGAGACAAGGCGTCATGAGCGAATTTGTTTCATTCAATCTGTAGAGTTATATCCTAGTCTAAATGATATTTCTTATCAAAAACTTGAAGTTTTCCAAATTTTGATAAATTGTTTTGGCTGTAACTTTGCCATTGTTCATTTTACACTAACCGAATGCAAAAAAAATGTGTGCTTTACATTAAGGTTTGAAATAAAATTATTTAAAAAATATCCTATATAGTAGACTTTTTTTAAATTTGTTTTTCAGTTGGTTTTCTAATATTTGAAAAAGTATTCAGTGCACGCAAAAATACAAGATATTCAGTGCAAGCAAAATACATGCACCCCTTTTAGTTGAGTTGATCTCTGCATCTTTGCAAAATAAATGTTTTGTCGTACTGGTAACGTGTGCAAAGTTTCGTTCGAATCGGAGGATGCGAATTCTGATGGCTTTCTAATCGTTTCTAGAATTTCTCCATTAAAAAACCAAATGTAATTTTTTATGCACTGTACTCTAGAAAAATTCACAAACCTAAAATGTCACGGTTTGCCCCGGTCTCCCCTACTTCACCAATGAATGAAGCAGTTTATCTATTCATTTTTCAATTGATTTAGAAATCTTTCGAATTGATACGTTATTAATATAATGCTTTATCAATTCGGATATTAAAAAATATTAAGTAAACAATCGATTTTCAATTCATTTATTTAATACTTTATCGATACGATACGTCTATAGATATCTCATTATCAATAAAATGTCTTATTGATCAATTATTTTAAGTTTATATAGACTCGTTTTCCTAAAATATTGCATTTCAAATTTAGTACTTAAAAAACTAATACTTTAACAAATCAACATTTTATAAAATAATAATAATTCCATCAATAATTCAATAAATTCAGAACTTGTTCAATTTATTACTATATCAAATTTTATTTTCAGTATTTTATCGCGTTTAATACTACGTTTTTGTTTTTGGCTTAGTGCATAATCAATCCAGTACTCAATTTAATATAAGACTATTTTTTATTTTGTCTATTTACAATATCATATCAAAATTATTACCAATGCAGTATTTTAATCAATGAGTGCTTGATTGATTTAGAACTTTGTAGTATTTTTAACTTATCCTGCTAATAATTTATAAATTTAGTACTTCTTTAATTGGTTACAGTTAGTGAGTACACAGTTTGAATGCAATAGTGAAAAAGTTATGACTATTTTATGTAGTTAAATCTTATAGTTACTCTAAAGATGAAGAGATATTCCTTCAAAACGCCTACCTTCGATGCAAAAGAAATGTTTTGTTAAGTAACATTTGACTAAAAAGCCATATTTCAATAAATAACTAGTTATAAAAGTTCATCTTATTTACCGACTTTGCTAACTTCATTAATTTCATTTACTCCTTATACTTAATCCTTCTAACGTATTTTACCCCTTTACATATTATATTGTTTAATAAACTATTCCCACATTATATATTTAAACTACTCTACCTACTTTACCTAACTCACATGTTATGTTTTTCTTATATTACTTATTCCACCTATTTCACTTATTTTTGTTATTTTTCTTACTTTACATACTTTTTCTACTGTACCTACCCCACCTAATCTATTTACCGATATATGTTGATTTCTGTGTTAAAACCTTTTTCATGTACCTGCGGCATCCGACCTACACCGTCTTCATACTTCGTTTCAAATGGATAAAACCATATATTTTAGATATTAGATTTCAAGGTTGACGACCTGGGGTATCAACCAAAAAGTAAACAATTTGTGCACCGTTTGCACAAGAGGCAATTATCTTCACTGGAATTCTGCTACTTTTTAACATTCAAGAAAATAATATAAGTATTGAATTTAGGAACCAACAAATTATTTTCTCGATTTGCATTAAGTGCGACGCCCTAATTCACAACCACCGACGATACAGCAAGAATAGGAAACCATCGCTGAGTGTTGGATGTTCTTGGCCAGCATCTTTCATCACCAAACGCAACAAACTTAGCGGCCCTTTTCAGTGCCAACGAACTTCTGGAAGAATTTTTTTCGGATGTGTATTTCTCAAGAAGGGTTCGTCAAAATTTGGTAGTTTACCAGAAATAATGTGATAACTTCTCCAAACCACAAAAATAGGAAACATTTTAACTTATCAGAGAAAGAAAATTAACATAAATATCGCAAGCAATGTATCATCGCCACATATCATAATATGACTAGTTTAGAGTCATTCCAATGAAAGTCATTTTGATGAAAACCTAACACATGAGCTGAAAAGTCCCGGGCATAGAGAACATAGAGATCACGGGCCTAACATTCTTTGATTCAAAATTAACTTTATTCAACAACGTAATCTCTATCACGAGCAACGCAATCATTTCGGCGTTGCACTAACATTTCAATATCACTTTTGTAGAACCTCTTCATTCGTGCGAAATTTCTTTCCGGCGAGCATTTTTTTCAGATCTGCGAACAGCCAGTAGTCTCTGGGAGCCAAATCTGGCGAATACGGTGGATGTGGGAGCAATTCTAAGTTCTATTCATATAGTTTTGCCATAGTTTTTATTGACTTGTGACATGGTGCGTTGTTGTGATGGAACTAATTTTTTTTCTTTGCCATATGCGGTCGTATCTTTGCAATTTCAGCCTTCAAACGCTCCAATAATGCTATGTAATATTAACTGTTAATGGTGTTTCCTTTCCCAAGATAGTTGTTTTTACCGCCTCTTGTGGACGTCCACTGCGTTCTGCATCATCGTTGTCTCTACGACCACGTTTGAAGTCAGCAAACCAACGTTTTATTGTTGATTCTGATGGAGCGGAGTCTCCGTAACACTTTTCAAGCCATTGCTTTGCTTGAACGGTATTTTTTCCCATTAAGAATCAGTGTAACATTAAAACACGAAATTGTTTTTCATCCATTGTTCGGAAAATAAGACAAATAGCGTCACTTTTAGCACAAAAACTCACAAACTAAGAAATAAAATATCATGAAATTCTAGGAACTGTCATTTAAAAGTTAGTATCAACTGAAAAAAGGTGACTTCAATAAAACTAGCGCCATCTATTTGTTAGGTCCGAAACTTTTCAGCCCATGAGTACGTTGCATAACGATGTCATATATTTTGTGATGTTTTTCACGAAATAAAAAATTCCACGATTGCTATTTTAAATAATTTTGTTACATAACCTGCCTTATCTGCTTTACTTTATTGCCATATTTAATCGATTATCCTTACTTTACACTTTTATTACTTTACTTGAGCTTTACTACTTTTATTACTTCCAATATACTTAAAAATAATAGATTTCTCAATGATTGAATGGATACATCAACAAGCAAAATTGTCACTTCTGGAGTGGAGATCAGCCAGAAGCATTGCAAGAGCTACCAATGCATCCCAAAAAAGTCACTGTTTGGTGTGGATTATGGGCCGGTGGCATCATCAGGTCGTACTTCTTCAAAGGCGCCACTGGGCGAAACGTTACTTTGAATGTCGAGCGCTACCGTGTGAGGATTGACGATGTTTTTTTACACGAAATGGAAGAATTAGACATGCCTGATATGTGGATTCCACAAGACGGTGCCACATCCCACACGGCACGCGAAACAATGGTCCAAATTGAGAGCTGCCTTCGATGAACAGATTACTCCCGTTTTGAGCCCGGCAATTGGTCACCTAGATCGTGTGGTTTAACGCCTTTGGGCCATGTCAAGGCTCATGTCTACAAGGATAAACCAGCAACGATTGACGCACTGGAAGCCAATATTGAAGCATTTATTCATAAAATACCAGCCGATATGTTGGAGAGAGTGGGCCAAAATTGAACCTTGCGCATGGGCCATCTAAAGCTAAGCCGCGGCCAACATTTGCATGGAATCATCTTCTAATATCAAATTATGTTGATCGTTCTATCGATTCCAATAAAGATTTAATCAGTTTTCTGAATTTTTTGTGTTTTTACCTTTTTTGTTTTATAAATCAAATTTTGTACCTGATAAAATATCACCCTTAATTTTTAATTTTTGATTTATTTCACAATAAAATGTCGAAAATGAATTAAAAAAATTCCTTAAATTGATTCGATTTTTCTATTCTAAATAATTTTGTTACTTAACCTGGCTTGCCTAGTTGAGTTATTTTATTTTTTTTTGCTACATTTATTACTTCACATAAACTTTAAACTTATGTTCGGGTTTTAACGATATCAAACTAACAGAGAGAAGAAAGAATATGAAATTATAGATCCATAGTACTCAAGGAAGACCAAGGATGTGATAATAAAGTGCAGAAAAGTTGGACATTTAATTTTTACCTTTTTTTATATATATAAAAAATAGGTATAGAATTCGCTCAAACTTTCGAAAAATTTTCCGAGGCCCGGAGGGCCGAATGTCATATACCAATCGATTCAGCTCGACGAACTGAGCAAATGTCTGTGTGTGTGTGTATGTGTGTGTGTGTCTGTATGTGTGTTGTCAACTAAGAGGTCGAGATCTCAGAGATGGCTGGACCGATTTTGATCAAACTAGTCGCAAATGAAAGGTCTCCCCGTCACCCAGAACGCTATTGAATGGTTTTGAGATCGGATGTTTACTTTTTGAGTTATACGGAGTTTTATGTCAAAATTTTCAGTTTTTTGACAGTATCTGTCACAATTGACCTTGAAAACAGAATATGTTTTCAGACTTAGATTCCGCACGGTAATAGCTATCCAACAAGCCATAGATTGTTAAAATCCGTCCATTTTTAACGGAGATATCGAATTTTTTGTGTAAGCGACTTTTCCCCCATATTCCAGCAGTAGAAGTTCTGAGCGCTGTATGGCAAAGAAAGGCTTGGGAGCAACGTAAAACACGATTTTTTATACTGTTACATACAATAGTTTCTAAGTACCAAAAAGACTGTGAACAGCATTATTTTTCATGACATTTTACCTCGGACCAATTTTAGCACGGTTCGTTTTTGGCAACATAATCGTTCGAATATGACATATTGGAAAGATGGCAGTACTTCCGAATTCTGAACAATTTCATAATTATATTGATTTAAACTGCTTACAGCAATAAATGCTGGATGAACAAAACACCCATATACCATTTGAATCAGTTCGTCAAGATCAGCAAATGTGTATGTGACACATAATTTCACTCAATTTTTTACCTTATTTTCGAAGATGACTCAACCGTTTTCTGCAAACTCATATGAAAATTCGTATGCTCCTAAGCAAGGTTCCTGAATTATGTTTGGATCTGACTTCTGGTTCCGGAACTACAGGATGATATGTGAAACGAAATTAAAATTGTGTAACTTATTTTCCTCGTAGATGGCTGAACCGATCTAAGATTCAAATGATATCTAAGAATCATCTAAGATTTGCTGATTTGAATAGTCGACAACCAAATAAACTTATTTCAGTTTAAGTGGTATTCAGTTTTCGATTCGGAAGGCACCCAACAATTTAACTCGTACTACGATCTCTCAAAGGTGTCTATACTGATTTTTAAACATATTGAAACAAATGTAAACTAATCAGGTGAATTTGTCTGATTTCGGCTACACCGATTTTCGAATTCCGGCTCCAGTATCGAATCGTTTCTCAAAGCTCAATCGTTTTCTCGAATAAAGCCAAATCGAATTTCAGAAAAAAAATCAAATTAAAATAAACTTATAGGCCACACAAAATTAATTAATTTTATTCAATGCTGACTTCCGATTCTGGAATTACAGGAGGATGAATTTTTAAAATTCAAACCGATATAGAAGATGATAATCCCGAAAAGCTTGAAAGTTGGACTCAAAACTATTGCAATTTATTCGTCATATGGCCATACGAATCGGTTTGGTTTATGCTGGTTCCTGAATACCGGCTCTGGAAGTACCTTAAATTACCGTAAATTCTAAAGTGGAACTCACTTCGACATATCATGAAAAGTTTAATCGATTGTAACCTTTTTAGATAGAGTAATGAGTGATTAAAATGTCAAATTGCAGCGACGGTCATTAAAATAATGTCATGAAAACCGAAGAATATTCATGAAAAAAACACATGCGAATTGATAAAAAAAGGTATCATCTCACTGATAGGTGGATTAAGCACGTTTTTTTGTATAGTAAATGGAAAATGACCATTGCCTTTACTTTCTGACATATCAGAGATTCGGATGATTCGTAAGATGCATAAGTTCGACTTCTCTGGTAGAAGCCTTCTGCTTACTTAAAATGACCCTGTCGCGTCTCACTTTTACGCACTTTATCTTCACATCCTTGGTCTTCCTTGAGTGCTATGGCTCCATAATTTCATATTCTTTCTTCTCTCATAATCTCAAGTTATTTTGATATCGTTAAAAACCGAAAAAAGTAAAAATTACTGACTGACCAGAAGAGTAAAAAAGTTAAATTTTTTTCAATTTCTCACATTTTTATCCTAATAGAAGTCATGTTCAATCTTCATCCTCGCAGCTACTGCCAGTGTGAAAGCACTCAAACTTGATTGCGTGTAAAATCTCCCACCACCCATATGCGTATAATGTTGCTCATTAGCCCATGAACTCGCATTTTCCGGCAGCAAAGGCAGAGGAAACCCGCATCCGAACACCCGTGTGTCGTCGTCGTCGTCGTCGTCGTACAAATGCATCATCGAAATATGCATTCATGATCGCCATAAAAAAAAAACAACAAAACAGTCAACTCCCGAAAACATCAGGTACTTGCCTGCGACTAACTTCAACCCTAGCCTGCTGGCAGTCAGCAAGCGAAGCACAAAAGGGTCGATGATAAAAAAATCTTATCACCCAATCAAATCTCAAACCGATCTTAATTTATGCACCCACTTTGCTGCCGTCCTTCGCGTCTGTCCTCGCCCAGTGCACACTCCTTCGATTAATTTGAATACGAAAAATATGCACATTTTTGTTCGATCAAGTGATAATTACCACCCAACTGCAGCGGGTCACAATTTGTGACTAGTCATTTGAGCAGATTGCTCACTTTTTTGTCCCGGTTAATGTCAGAACTAGTCAGAACATATGCTGGTAATTAAATTGGAAATTGACTGTGACGGATTTGGAGTACGCAAATTTTTGTGCCCAAAAAGGGTTATTAAAAAATTGTCAGCTAATTTGAAGAGTCGCTATCGACCACGCTTGATCTCTCCTCCGAACAAGCAAAGTTCAACCAAGGCCATGGCATCCGATGAACGAGCAAATTCCCCCCCTTCCGGCTCGCTCAGCACACCCACCGATAAAATTTGCCGCAAGCAAATCATCCTAAAACGGTAGCTGATGGCGGTGGCCTAAGGTTGAATAACTCTAATAAGAAATCGTAAAAAAAACACCAACAGAAGTTACTGCACGACACAGCGAATCAGTCAAGCAGCAACAAAGCAGATGAGTTGGTGATTTATGGCCATAATACTGTCAGCTTAAGGAAAACTCAGCTCGGAAACTTTTTTCCTACACAGCAACCTTTCGCAACCATCGCGGTCCCGATTGCGGCAAGTATGAAATGCAGTTTCGATTCCGTCGCCCGACGTCGTTTGCCTAACTTTGTCAATAACAGTAAAAGAAGATTATCTCCTCAGCAGTTGCAGTTTTTTTTTCTCTTTTGGTATTATTAGTCTTCACTTACTTATTACAATCCGGTGCGGTGGGACTTCGGGATGATGACTCTACGCCTTTCCTCACATCGGAGAGTAAAAAGGGCCTGGAGGCGCTTATGATTAAGTGGACGATTTCAGAATGAAATTGGTTAAATTTTTTGCTCCAACCAAAGTAATTTTCAAATTTTACATTCTGCGTATCTAAGTTCGTTTTACCCCAACCAGTTATGATTCCAGATGGGAATCCTGTTAGTGTAACTACATATACACCTCTGCTATGGAACTCATTCTGCCTTTCTCTCTCTCTGGAATGGAATGGAGAGACAGGAATGCGCAACCGGTAGCAGTTTGGAGTAAAAGTAACAAAACAAAATATAAAGTGGGAACTGGTATAAAAATATTATCCTTCGTTCAGGCTAAAGTTCATCTTTTACAATGTGTTCTCGGTATGAACCTTTCCTCGCCCTCGCCGTAGCAGAGCGTAGTAGTTAAAAGAAGCGGAGCCATAAAGTTTCAAAAAGGAAATAAATTTATCGTAAAAATGGATTGTGGCAGATGATTGAAGTTTGAATAAATCATACAATAGTTGACTTCCCAGTGTACATAGTAGAATAAGAGACAGAGTCAGAGTGGCACTGTTCCGATCGAAAGGGTATAGCAGTCGATGTCTCCGCCGACGACAATATGGTTATGTTTGATGATTACATATTCTGTTTTGTTCACTATGTCTCGGAGCATCAGCATGAACTCTATTAACCTATCCTTTACCGAGAAGGCTAAATTTTAACATAATCTGTTTTGTCGCTTCACCTATTCAACGTCAGCACGTCTACTTATTTGGATTCCTTCAAAAGCTTTTTTATTAGGAAAAGTGAAAAAAGGAATAGTCTGAACTTTCAGCAATTTTGAACGAGGAAACGGACTGTACAAATAATAATGAACAAAAAGCAGAAATGAAATCTTACGATGTTCTGTTTAATTAGTTTGCTTTGATTTATGTATTGCATGTTGAGTACTTTAACTTTAAAAATGATTTTCGGACTGGAGTAAGTAAATTCGGATCCTGAGAGTCCCGACTCTGCCGTTTTTTTTTGCAAATTTAATTTTTGTTTTTCCATTGTCAGACTTTTCCCAGCTTGTTTCTTCATTGTGTAGTGATAGAAGTTACCTTAAACTCAAGATTAATACGTCATATACTAAGTAAATAAATCGGTTAATAATTCAACATTTGTTTTAGTCTCGGAGATAAAAGATTATTTTCGCATGATACTTACGAAGTATTCGTACCTTGAGTGACTGGTGGAAAACTATCATGTACCGAGTTAATGAAGACATTTAGGGGAGACCGGGGCTAATTGGTCGAACGGCCGATTGGCAAAGTAGCTTTTCTGAGAAGGCTATTCTGTGCAGTGGCGACATCTGTAATTATTTTCGTGGAGCATTAGGTCACCCACGTATCGACGTAATTTTAGGTGTTTCTGTGTTGTCGTTTGAGCAGGATCACGATTTTCCTTTTTTCGGCAATGGTGAGTAAATTTCTGTTTTTTTTTTTTGTAAAGTAATACGGGTAACGTGGTTCAATTTATATTTGATTTCCAAAAACGTGCTACCATTGGAAAGGGTATTCAAAACTTTACAAAATGGCATAACCTTACTGTTATTTTTGTTAATCGTGATTGTTCTCGAAAACATTCATTGGGGCAGATTGGCCGAGTTTTGTGCGGGTTGGTTGGCCGAATTGTAATTTTAGCTTAGAGTAAAATGCACTTGGATATTCGTGAAATGTTACCCTTTTTTGGACGGCATTGGATTGTGTGTTTATATTGATGATTATAAGGAAAAAATATACATGCAAAATAAGTAATGGAAATAAATTAAAATCATTGACAAATAGAAATAAGGATTAGAATCATTAAAAGCTGGAACTTGTCAATAGAAAAGATGATTCCAATATTTTATGAATCAAGTGCCATCAAAACTTTTAGCATTTAGAGTTCCTGACAGGATTTCTCGCAGATTGACCCAACCCCGAACAAAACTCGTCCATCAGAATAGAATCTGTTACAGATGTAAGCCATCCTGAAAAAAACAGACCTCTCATCAAGGCAAGTATGCGAACTGATTCGGAGGAGCGTCAAAGTCGTGAATCGCGAATTGATCCAAAATTTTACCAATTATCTAGTAAAGTAGCTTTGGAGAAATAAAAACCTGTTTTAATCCACCTAGTGGTGTAATGATGCCTTTCTCATATCAATCATACTATCATATATAATACTGTGAAATTCTTCAAAATTATTTTTCTTCGATTCTTAAAAGTCGGATGCGAATAATATTCAGGAATTTTGTATGGGATCACGAGACCTTTCATTTGAATCTGAGTTTGTGAAAATCGGTTCAACCATCTCCGAGAAAAGTTAATGCAAAAAACTTTACGTACACACATACGCACATACACACATACACACACACATACACACATGCACACACAGACATTTTGCGTACTCGGCGAACTGAGTCGAATGGTATAGGACATTCGGCCCTCCTGGCCTCGGTTCAAAAGTCGGTTTTCACAGTGATTGCATAACCTTTCTATATGAGAAAGGCAAAAATGAGACCAAGCGTAAGCGCGAACGCTGGTGAATGAAAAGGTAGAAGGGAAACTGAAAAAGTTTATTACCGCGGCCGAAACTAATTCCAAAATAACTAAAAAGACTCAAAAACAAAGAAAGAGAGTTTTTTCACGTACTTACATGATAAAAATGATGCATACTAACTTTTTTAACTAATAAAACCATTTATTGATATAATTGATGTGTTTCACATATTTTTTCAAACTCGGCCAACTTACCCCGGCTCTGGGATTGGTTGGCCGATATTTTTCTCCGCATTTAATTGTTAATAATGATTTTCCTGATGTTTATTCAGGAATGGAAAAAAAATCACACTTGTGCTCGAAAGGTGTATCTTCATGACAGAACAAAGCGTTTATCAAAAAGTCTAACCAGAAAGCGTATAGAAATCCAGAAATCGAGACTCGGCTAACTAGCCCCGGTCTCCCCTAATAGATACAGAAATGAACACCACAAAACTAGGATGTAGTAAGATAAGTGCGTTATATTTCGACCTATTAGAATCGCTTAAAGCTTGATTCACCCAATAAGTGGGCGTGGAAAAGGCAGTTTAACCTTCAAAATAGAAAATTTCTTTTTTGCAAAGCAGTTTAGATACGATCAAAAGAAAAATGTTTCTAGTAAAATCTGGATTCATTGTTTTGAAACTCTGTTCGTCAACTTTAACGGCTATTTCATTCTACCATATCTAATACATTCCGATAGTCTTTTCTAGCGTTTTCCTTGTTCGGTTTGATGATTGTTTTTCAATCAGATAAAATTAAGGGCAATTCCGTGGGTGGAGGTGATTTTCGATGAAATCCACCGTATTGTCATGACATCACTAAATTTTCTTTCAACTATAACATCAGTCAGCCAAATTTGTTTCAATAAAAATTTAAGTGTTTTGTCCGTAGCTGCA
Organism: Malaya genurostris; assembly: GCF_030247185.1. NCBI lineage: Eukaryota > Metazoa > Arthropoda > Insecta > Diptera > Culicidae > Malaya > Malaya genurostris. The sequence goes on from NC_080570.1 coordinate 133,560,269, forward strand.
AATCGCCTGCAAAGCCATGAATGTTCTGATGAACTTACCAGCGAAGCCGACAGCGACACTATACATCTCGAATCAAGTTTCACGAAACGATTACTTTTGAAGTCGATTCGACTGACCTGTGGAATTACGTATGATGATATAGATCAGGGGTTTCCAAACTATTTTGGGTCATGGACCCCTTTACTAAACTTACTTAGGCCACAGACCCCCATGAACAAATTCCTTTGAAAATTAAATATCTTGCTTTTTAATATTGATGTACAATACCTACCAATTTCTGCGGATGGTCAAATAAACACAACTTTTTTGGTGTAAATATTTCAAATGACATCTTATATCAAACAAAAGGGGGTCGATTTCTAGACCTCGTCGACCAGTTTTCGTTTACGTTGACCCCCGCAAAAAGGATATCGACCCCAAGGGGTCTATATCGATAACTTTGGGAACCTCTGATATAGATCCTAACAATGTGGTACTAGAATTCGACTAGCGCGGTTCGAGTTGTCAAATAAAACAAAACAAACCCATATACATTGCAACCATGAAAACAATGAAACTGTCAATTATTGTTTGGATATTTTCGATTACATTTATTCGGCTCCAGTACTGAAAAGAAGAAAAAAATATATTTATTAGGACATATTGCTGTAGCTCTAAGTTACAAAGAGCAACCCATCCATTGTAGTATTTATAATCCATCTAGGTACTATTGAAGAGTCAAATTAAATTAAATTGAAATTTTGAAATATTTCATATACTAAGAAAATGTTTGGACAAATTTCTCAATTTAGTTAAGTTTAATCGATTACTGACTATAGGACCTTCCCAATAAGAGTAAAAACATTAATTCAAGTGTATGATTGAAAACTGCCCAATTTTTATTTGAAAATTTCGGATTAAATTTAATATTGTTTGCAGGGCCGCCGAGAGAAAAAAACTCACTCTTTCCTCTATGACAAGACGAAACCAAACTAACGTCTTTAGGGAGCATCAGCAAAATTTCAATTCTCATTCTTTCATCGATACATTGAAAATCTGTGACGCTTAGCTATAAATAGTGACTAAAATATAACAAATTGAAGTTATTACATCCCAGAATCTCTTTGAAAACCAAAACTACTACAAATTCGAGCACCAACATGTAAAAGTTATTGTGACACCTGTTTCTGTCATTTTCAATTCTCCCAGCTTCGGTGGGATGGGATTTCCACTGAAAACTGCAAATGACTGAAAGGGCAAATGAACGAAAAAACACAATTTTGAAACTACGCTCCCGCTTATGTCATTGGCTGGACATGGATTTCGTTCTCATAGCTTGCAAGCTGAGAATGACTGTAATTTCTCGTCAATTTCGTCTATTGTGAGTCAATAAATTTATCTTTTATTAGCTCTGGTTTAAACCTAAAAACTAAGAATTTTCCACAATTGTAAACAGCACTCAATATCAATTCTTCTAAACTGATTATGATCAATCGATCAATTTTAAATCAAAACTATCGCGTAGAATCAACAAAAACATTAAAGTAATTTAGATTCAATTGAGTTTAAATTTTCAGTTGTTATCAAGCCAAACTTTAAATGTAACTCAATTGAACCAAATTGTTGAATCAATTACCTTTTTTACTATTTTCAACTACCCGCATTTGGAAATCTTTTCCAGTATCTCACACTTACCTTCATTTTTCCCACAATTCGTTTTAGTAACGTTTTCCGTTTAGTTTCGACTTACTTTTGTTATATAAGGAGGGGGGGTAGGGTCTAAAGAATGAAAAAAATCATCATTTTCACGAATTTTTTCCAGAATTATCGTTCAACAAAATAAATTCAAATGTTTTGCATGATGAAAAGCATCATTCGAGCATTTTGTAATGTATTCGTGGAAAAATCTTGAGAAATGGGTCGGTGAAGAGGTATTTTTGAGGACGCTTCTTAAAAATCATGATTTGCGGTGTCCACTGTAGCTCAGCGCAGACTAATCAGAAATGAACAAATTAATGCAGCTTAGTTAGAGAGAAGGGTCTAACATACATTCAGTAATAGCCGTTCAACCGAGAAGGTTGTGTATAGAAGCGTACAGTTTAATAACGCTGGTTAGTTTACACGCGTTAAATACGACAACGGTTGAACTACAGGTAGAGACCTGTTGGCAGCAGCCGTTAAAACGTAAAATCGTGCTGCATAAGAGAGCCCTAGTGCTGGGCCAAGCTGGTGAAGGAAACAACAAAGGGCGTTTCCCAAGCTCTACCCAGGCCACAATATACAGCCACAAGTGCTGAGCAGAAGAGTGCAAAGGCACACAGAAGCAGGAGAGTGCAAAGGCACACCGGTGCGAAGGCACTTCGGTGCAGAAGCATATCGGTGCGGAGCACAAGGAAGAAGGAGACAAGACAACTCGGTCTTTCCACTGCCATACAACACGCAGGTATACACCGGTGACCTGCGCTGGTTACAGCTGGCGAAGACAAATTTCTGCGGATGGTCAAATAAACACAACTTTTTTGGTGTAAATATTTCAAATGACATCTTATATCAAACAAAAGGGGGTCGATTTCTAGACCTCGTCGACCAGTTTTCGTTTACGTTGACCCCCGCAAAAAGGATATCGACCCCAAGGGGTCTATATCGATAACTTTGGGAACCTCTGATATAGATCCTAACAATGTGGTACTAGAATTGGACTAGCGCGGTTCGAGTTGTCAAATAAAACAAAACAAACCCATATACATTGCAACCATGAAAACAATGAAACTGTCAATTATTGTTTGGATATTTTCGATTACATTTATTCGGCTCCAGTACTGAAAAGAAGAAAAAAATATATTTATTAGGACATATTGCTGTAGCTCTAAGTTACAAAGAGCAACCCATCCATTGTAGTATTTATAATCCATCTAGGTACTATTGAAGAGTCAAATTAAATTAAATTAAAATTTTGAAATATTTCATATACTAAGAAAATGTTTGGACAAATTTCTCAATTTAGTTAAGTTTAATCGATTACTGACTATAGGACCTTCCCAATAAGAGTAAAAACATTAATTCAAGTGTATGATTGAAAACTGCCCAATTTTTATTTGAAAATTTCGGATTAAATTTAATATTGTTTGCAGGGCCGCCGAGAGAAAAAAACTCACTCTTTCCTCTATGACAAGACGAAACCAAACTAACGTCTTTAGGGAGCATCAGCAAAATTTCAATTCTCATTCTTTCATCGACGTATTGAAAATCTGTGACGCTTGGCTATAAAAAGTGACTAAAATATAACAAATTGAAGTTATTACATCCCAGAATCTCTTTGAAAACCAAAACTACTACAAATTCGAGCACCAACATGTAAAAGTTATTGTGACACCTGTTTCTGTCATTTTCAATTCTCCCAGCTTCGGTGGGATGGGATTTCCACTGAAAACTGCAAATGACTGAAAGGGCAAATGAACGAAAAAACACAATTTTGAAACTACGCTCCCGCTTATGTCATTGGCTGGACATGGATTTCGTTCTCATAGTTTGCAAGCTGAGAATGACTGTAATTTCTCGTCAATTTCGTCTATTGTGAGTCAATAAATTTATCTTTTATTAGCTCTGGTTTAAACCTAAAAACTAAGAATTTTCCACAATTGTAAACAGCACTCAATATCAATTCTTCTAAACTGATTATGATCAATCGATCAATTTTAAATCAAAACTATCGCGTAGAATCAACAAAAACATTAAAGTAATTTAGATTCAATTGAGTTTAAATTTTCAGTTGTTATCAAGCCAAACTTTAAATGTAACTCAATTGAACCAAATTGTTGAATCAATTACCTTTTTTACTATTTTCAACTACCCGCATTTGGAAATCTTTTCCAGTATCTCACACTTACCTTCATTTTTCCCACAATTCGTTTTAGTTACGTTTTCCGTTTAGTTTCGACTTACTTTTGTTATATAAGGAGGGGGGGTAGGGTCTAAAGAATGAAAAAAATCATCATTTTCACGAATTTTTTCCAGAATTATCGTTCAACAAAATAAATTCAAATGTTTTGCATGATGAAAAGCATCATTCGAGCATTTTGTAATGTATTCGTGGAAAAATCTTGAGAAATGGGTCGGTGAAGAGGTATTTTTGAGGACGCTTCTTAAAAATCATGATTTGCGGTGTCCACTGTAGCTCAGCGCAGACTAATCAGAAATGAACAAATTAATGCAGCTTAGTTAGAGAGAAGGGTCTAACATACATTCAGTAATAGCCGTTCAACCGAGAAGGTTGTGTATAGAAGCGTACAGTTTAATAACGCTGGTTAGTTTACACGCGTTAAATACGACAACGGTTGAACTACAGGTAGAGACCTGTTGGCAGCAGCCGTTAAAACGTAAAATCGTGCTGCATAAGAGAGCCCTAGTGCTGGGCCAAGCTGGTGAAGGAAACAACAAAGGGCGTTTCCCAAGCTCTACCCAGGCCACAATATACAGCCACAAGTGCTGAGCAGAAGAGTGCAAAGGCACACAGAAGCAGGAGAGTGCAAAGGCACACCGGTGCGAAGGCACTTCGGTGCAGAAGCATATCGGTGCGGAGCACAAGGAAGAAGGAGACAAGACAACTCGGTCTTTCCACTGCCATACAACACGCAGGTATACACCGGTGACCTGCGCTGGTTACAGCTGGCGAAGACAAATTTCTGCGGATGGTCAAATAAACACAACTTTTTTGGTGTAAATATTTCAAATGACATCTTATATCAAACAAAAGGGGGTCGATTTCTAGACCTCGTCGACCAGTTTTCGTTTACGTTGACCCCCGCAAAAAGGATATCGACCCCAAGGGGTCTATATCGATAACTTTGGGAACCTCTGATATAGATCCTAACAATGTGGTACTAGAATTGGACTAGCGCGGTTCGAGTTGTCAAATAAAACAAAACAAACCCATATACATTGCAACCATGAAAACAATGAAACTGTCAATTATTGTTTGGATATTTTCGATTACATTTATTCGGCTCCAGTACTGAAAAGAAGAAAAAAATATATTTATTAGGACATATTGCTGTAGCTCTAAGTTACAAAGAGCAACCCATCCATTGTAGTATTTATAATCCATCTAGGTACTATTGAAGAGTCAAATTAAATTAAATTAAAATTTTGAAATATTTCATATACTAAGAAAATGTTTGGACAAATTTCTCAATTTAGTTAAGTTTAATCGATTACTGACTATAGGACCTTCCCAATAAGAGTAAAAACATTAATTCAAGTGTATGATTGAAAACTGCCCAATTTTTATTTGAAAATTTCGGATTAAATTTAATATTGTTTGCAGGGCCGCCGAGAGAAAAAAACTCACTCTTTCCTCTATGACAAGACGAAACCAAACTAACGTCTTTAGGGAGCATCAGCAAAATTTCAATTCTCATTCTTTCATCGACGTATTGAAAATCTGTGACGCTTGGCTATAAAAAGTGACTAAAATATAACAAATTGAAGTTATTACATCCCAGAATCTCTTTGAAAACCAAAACTACTACAAATTCGAGCACCAACATGTAAAAGTTATTGTGACACCTGTTTCTGTCATTTTCAATTCTCCCAGCTTCGGTGGGATGGGATTTCCACTGAAAACTGCAAATGACTGAAAGGGCAAATGAACGAAAAAACACAATTTTGAAACTACGCTCCCGCTTATGTCATTGGCTGGACATGGATTTCGTTCTCATAGTTTGCAAGCTGAGAATGACTGTAATTTCTCGTCAATTTCGTCTATTGTGAGTCAATAAATTTATCTTTTATTAGCTCTGGTTTAAACCTAAAAACTAAGAATTTTCCACAATTGTAAACAGCACTCAATATCAATTCTTCTAAACTGATTATGATCAATCGATCAATTTTAAATCAAAACTATCGCGTAGAATCAACAAAAACATTAAAGTAATTTAGATTCAATTGAGTTTAAATTTTCAGTTGTTATCAAGCCAAACTTTAAATGTAACTCAATTGAACCAAATTGTTGAATCAATTACCTTTTTTACTATTTTCAACTACCCGCATTTGGAAATCTTTTCCAGTATCTCACACTTACCTTCATTTTTCCCACAATTCGTTTTAGTTACGTTTTCCGTTTAGTTTCGACTTACTTTTGTTATATAAGGAGGGGGGGTAGGGTCTAAAGAATGAAAAAAATCATCATTTTCACGAATTTTTTCCAGAATTATCGTTCAACAAAATAAATTCAAATGTTTTGCATGATGAAAAGCATCATTCGAGCATTTTGTAATGTATTCGTGGAAAAATCTTGAGAAATGGGTCGGTGAAGAGGTATTTTTGAGGACGCTTCTTAAAAATCATGATTTGCGGTGTCCACTGTAGCTCAGCGCAGACTAATCAGAAATGAACAAATTAATGCAGCTTAGTTAGAGAGAAGGGTCTAACATACATTCAGTAATAGCCGTTCAACCGAGAAGGTTGTGTATAGAAGCGTACAGTTTAATAACGCTGGTTAGTTTACACGCGTTAAATACGACAACGGTTGAACTACAGGTAGAGACCTGTTGGCAGCAGCCGTTAAAACGTAAAATCGTGCTGCATAAGAGAGCCCTAGTGCTGGGCCAAGCTGGTGAAGGAAACAACAAAGGGCGTTTCCCAAGCTCTACCCAGGCCACAATATACAGCCACAAGTGCTGAGCAGAAGAGTGCAAAGGCACACAGAAGCAGGAGAGTGCAAAGGCACACCGGTGCGAAGGCACTTCGGTGCAGAAGCATATCGGTGCGGAGCACAAGGAAGAAGGAGACAAGACAACTCGGTCTTTCCACTGCCATACAACACGCAGGTATACACCGGTGACCTGCGCTGGTTACAGCTGGCGAAGACAAAAGTAAATCGGAAATCGAGTGGTGCTGGAAGTCAGGTAGCAGTAGCATCACATCCAACAATCAGCATCCAACAAGAACATCTAGAGCAACGAGGATCTACACGGCAGTGCAACGGAGATAGACAACAATTTCAAGGTAGAAGTTTTTTCTTTTCCTTTTGATTGGGTACTGTGTAGTGTTGGTTTCATTTTTTATTTTAAAGTTTGATTAAAAATTTTAATGTGATGGATGAATCCATGGACGTAAATCCTAGCATGAATCCTATACCCCCACGAACGAAAAAATATCAGGAGAGCTCTTCTGGGCCTTGGATAGTCTTTTTTAGACGTATATCAAAGCCATTAAACATTTACCAAATTTCTAAAGGTTTGACATCACGATACTCTTCAATCAAAGAGATCATAAAAGTAAATAACGATAAAATTCGTGTTGTGGTAAATAATTTGAAACACGCGAATGATATTGTCTCTTCGGAACATTTCAATAAAGAGTATAAAGTTTACATACCCTCCAAAGATGTCGAAATTGACGGTGTTGTTACCGAAGCGAGTCTTTCGGTAGATGATTTACTCAAGCATGGTGTTGGTCGTTTCAAGAACTCTATGCTTGAGGGTGTGAAAATACTGGAGTGCAAACAACTGTACTCAGTAGTTTATGAAGAGGGAAAAAAAGTTTATCGCCCATCAGACTCGTTTCGAGTGACATTTGCCGGATCTGCGTTGCCGTCCCATGTCTATGTCGATAAAATTCGCCTCCCTGTTCGGCTTTTTGTTCCAAATGTAATGAATTGTACGAACTGCAAAAAATTCGGACACACAGCTACTTACTGTAGCAATAAACCAAAATGTATTAAGTGTGAAGGACCTCATGAAGATAATGATTGCAACAAGGAAATTGAAAAATGTATTTATTGTGGGGAAAGTCCTCATGAGGATATTTCAGTATGCACTGCATTTAAAGTGCACAAAGACAAAATTAAGCTTTCTTTAAAAGCACGGTCTAAGCGCACATATGCAGAAATGCTTAAAACGGTCATTGATGTCCCCCCTTTGGAAACCGAAAACGGGTTTTCAAATCTAGAGGAAACAGAGGACTCTGACTCTGACGAAAATAGTGAAGGTAATTCGTTTATCACTACCCAAGGGTCAGTTAAGAGAAAGAAGTCTTCTTCCAAATTACCAAAAAAGACACCTAAAGTTTCATCTTCAAAAAAAGATCCCCGTGTTAAACAAAAAAAGTCAAAACCAAAGACTGTGCCTCCTGGTTTGTCAAATTCACAAACCAATCCAGGATCTAGCACAGAAAAAGGTAATAATCCTGTGGGCTCCATTTCACAGCCACCAACAGGATTACTGAAGTTTTCGGAAATTGTTGAATGGATTTTCTCAGCATTCAATATATCTGAACCCTTAAAGACCCTCATAATGGCATTCCTTCCAATAGCTAGAAATTTTTTGAAGCAGTTATCAGCTCAATGGCCAATTGTCTCAGGTTTTGTATCTTTTGATGGATAATTTATCACCCGCCGCAAATGATACAATCACTGTCCTGCAGTGGAATTGTCGAAGCATCATGCCAAAACTTGATTCATTTAAAGTTTTGTTGCATAGTCAAAAATGTGATGTATTTGCTTTATGCGAAACATGGCTTACTTCAAACATAGCTTTAAATTTTAATGATTTTAACATTATACGTCTCGATAGAGACTCTCCGTATGGTGGAGTGCTTTTGGGAATTAAGAAATGCTGTTCCTTTTATAGATTAAACATCCCTTCAACTTCTAGTATAGAAGTTGTTGCTTGCCAAATAAACATTAAAGGCAAAGATATTTGCATAGCTTCGGTTTATATTCCTCCAAAAGCACAAGTTGGACAGCGACAGCTTAATGAAATGGTTGAAGCCCTTCCTGCTCCACGATTGATTCTGGGGGATTTAAATTCGCACGGAATGATGTGGGGTTCCGTTTACAATGATAGCAGATCATCTTTAATACAAAACATTTGTGACAATTTTAGCATGACGGTATTAAATATGGGTAGCATGACACGGATCCCAAGACCTCCAGCACGCCCAAGTGCATTAGATCTATCTCTTTGCTCAACATCAATTCGACTAGATTGCACCTGGAAAATATTGCCTGATTTACACGGTAGCGATCATTTACCAATCATCATCTCAATTAGCTGTAACAAATGTATTGCTAATTCAGCTAGTATTCCATATGATTTGACAAAAAATATCGACTGGATTAAATACCAAAGTAGAATCTCTAGTATTTTGAATTCAATGGAAGAGCTCCCCCCACTTGAAGAATATGACTTCCTCGTTTGTTCGATTCTGGAGGCCGCAGAACAATCCCAAACTAAACGCTTTCCTGGGCCAACGACTAACAGAAGGCCTCCCAACCCCTGGTGGGACAAAGAGTGCTCAGAGGCTAAACTCGCAAAACAAAATGCTTGCAAGTCGTTTCTAAAACGGGGAGGAGGAACTCCTCAGAATTTTGAAAAACTTATGGTTTTAGAAACCAAGTACAAGAGCATACTTCGAGCCAAAAAATGTAGCTATTGGAGACATTTTGTCGAAGGTTTGTCAAGAGAAACCTCAATGAGCACTCTTTGGAATACGGCCAGACGAATGAGGAATCGTAACGTAGGAAATGAGAGTGAGGAATACTCGAACCGATGGATATTTGACTTTGCTAGGAAAGTTTGCCCAGATTCTGTTCCTACGCAAAGCATTATACGGGAATCTCCTCCAAATAATGGTTTTATTAATAACCCATTTTCAATGATGGAATTTTCTATAGCACTCTTGTCTAGTAACAATAACGCCCCTGGGTTGGACAGAATTAAATTCAACTTGGTGAAGAATCTGCCCGACCTCGCAAAAAGACGTTTGTTGGAATTGTTCAACAAGTTTCTTGAGCAAAATATTGTTCCGCCTGACTGGAGACAAGTGAAAGTTATCGCCATTCAAAAGCCGGGGAAACCAGCTTCCAATCACAACTCATATAGACCCATTGCGATGTTGTCCTGCATCAGAAAATTGTTCGAAAAAATTATTCTACGACGTCTCGACACTTGGGTCGAGACGAACGGTTTGTTGTCAGATACTCAGTTTGGCTTCCGTAGAAATAAAGGGACGAATGATTGCCTTGCATTACTTTCGTCTGACATCCAAATTGCCTTAGCTCAAAAGCAACAAATGGCATCTGTATTTTTAGACATTAAAGGAGCATTTGATTCAGTTTCCATTGATGTTCTTTCAGACAAGCTCCACCAACATGGACTTCCAGCGGTTATAAATAATTATTTGCACAACCTTTTGTCAGAGAAGTGCATGTATTTTTCACATGGCGATTTGGCAACAATCAGAAATAGCTACATGGGTCTCCCGCAAGGCTCATGCCTCAGTCCGCTCCTCTATAATTTTTACGTGAATGACATTGACAGCTGTCTAGTAACCCCATGTACACTAAGGCAATTGGCAGATGATGGCGTGGTTTCAGTTACTAGGCCCAAAGCTATTGATCTGCATAAACCATTGCAAGATACCTTAGATAACTTGTCCGTTTGGGCTGTTCATCTTGGTATCGAATTCTCTGCGGAGAAAACAGAGTTAGTCGTCTTTTCAAGAAAGCATGATCCCGCGCAGCTTCAGCTCCATATGATGGGAAGAATGATCCAACAGGTTTTAACTTTTGAATACCTCGGGGTGTGGTTCGATTCCAAATGCACGTGGGGAGGACACATTAGGTATCTGATAACGAAATGCCAACAAAGAGTAAATTTTCTTCGAACAATAACAGGATCTTGGTGGGGTTCTCATCCGCAAGATCTAATAAAATTGTATCAAACAACGATACTTTCAGTGATGGAATATGGATGCGTTTGTTTTCGTTCCGCTGCAAACTCTCATATTATCAAACATGAGCGAATTCAGTACCGTTGTTTGCGAATTGCCTTAGGCTGCATGCACTCGACACATACAATGAGTCTTGAAGTTCTGGCGGGAGTTCTTCCATTAAAAGATCGATTTTGGGAGCTTTCATTACGCCTGCTAATAAGATGTGAGGTGCTGAATCCCATGGTAATTAATAATTTCGAACGACTAGTCGAGCTTCGATCTCAAACAAAATTTATGACAGTATATTTTAACCATATGTCACAGGAAATCAACCCTTCAAGATATATTCCTATCCGTGTCAGCATCCTAAGTGCCCCTGACTCAACTTTATTTTTCGATACATCCATGCAGCGTGAAGTGCGTGGAATCCCGGATCATCTACGCTCGACGGAAATCCCAAAAATATTTTCAAGTAAGTTCAGGCATATTGACTCTGAGAAAATGTTTTACACGGACGGATCGCGAATTGAAGAAGCGACAGGGTTTGGTATGTTCAACAATAATGTTTCGGCCTCATTCAGGCTTCAAGAACCTGCATCTGTTTATATAGCAGAGCTAGCAGCAGTTCATTATAGTTTGAGTGTAATCGTCACATTAATTCCAAACCATTATTTCCTCTTCACAGATAGTCTGAGTGCAATTGAAGCCATTCGCTCAATCGCTGCTGGCAAAAATGAACCGTTTTTCTTGGGTAAAATAAAACAGTGTCTGAACGACATATTGAATAATAATTATCTAATCACTATAGTCTGGGTCCCGGCTCATTGCTCCATTCCAGGCAATGAAAGAGCCGATAATTTAGCCAAACGTGGTGCTATTGAGGGTGAAATTTATGAGCGACCGATTGCTTTCAACGAATTCTATAGTTCGTCTCGCCAAAGAACACTTGCCAGCTGGCAAGCATCTTGGGATAGAGATGATCTGGGTCGGTGGATGCACTCAATTATTCCGAAAATATCGACAAAGGCATGGTTCAGGGGACTGGATGTGAGTAGGGATTTCATTCGTGTGATGTCCAGACTCATGTCCAATCACTACACGTTAGATGCACATCTCCTTCGAATTGGGCTCTCCGAGACTAATCATTGTGCTTGCGGAGAAGGTTATCGGGATATTGATCATGTCGTTTGGACATGCGTGGAGTATCGTGATGTCAGATCTCAACTAATAAATTCTTTGCGTACCCAAGGTAAACTATCCAATATCCCAGTTCGAGACATTCTTGCTTGTCGTGACCTTTCATACATGAAACTTATTTATCAATTCATAAAGAAAATTGGAGTTTCAATTTAATAAAGGCCCCTTTTAAGACTTAGTTCTGATCCCAGCTGCGTCCATGAGTTCAACCAATAGCTAAATTAGAATAAAAATTATGTAATGATACAAACAAACTCGAAACAGTTTATGAAATTATCAACAAAATGTCTGAAAATAACAGCTTATTTTATAATTTATAGAAGTTAATCGTTTGGTTCAAATAATATTTCCGAGTAGATTTCATAATTAATGACGAGTTACCTAAGATGATATTTAAGCTATAAGAGAATATGTTTTAATAAATTCAAAACGTTGTGACTATGTTAGAATTAAATTAGGATAAGAATATTATGTAAAAGTGATGCTACGGCGAAGAAAAACTTATGTAAACTGCCTTAAGAAATAAACGTATTTATGGAAAAAAAAGGGTCTAACATTTTCAAAAAATCATATTTTTTCTTCTATAATTAATTATAACAAAAAATTTTGAGAATGTTTTGTCAAGTTTTGAAGTCAATTGAAGTATAAATCTTGGGCCTGTGCGCCGAGCTCTTGCTTCTTCGTAGAATGAGATAGCCATAGATAACGCTCCATAACTTCCAGAGTTTCGTTCCAATAGGCTTGAAAATTTCACAGAAAATTCTTGAAATGTTTTACTGGTAGAAAATATAAAGAAAATAATAAATAATTTTTAAACGTGTTAGACCCTACCCGCCCCTTGAATAAATACCATGCAGCTTTCAATTGATATGATTTTTAAACTCGTAAATAATATGCCAAACGCACAAAATAGATCATGAATAAGAGAATGTATTAAAATAAAGAAATCAATACTAATATGTTTATGAAAATCTTTGATGATAGCTATGAACTACTACCTTTGAATAAAAGAAACGTATTCAAAAATTCAATATCGATAGCATTAAAGCTTTCGACCATTTCCTTTCGAGTTTAATCGCGTAAGAGCTCGATTGTTTGCCAAAACTTCTCGATAATACTAATACTTCTTCGAGTGAAGCAGAACGAACCAAACGAGTCGAGAACCATAATACGAAGCATGGTCGATTCGATAAAATTTTAGTCGTATCGAGATAACTAATTCCATCCCTGCTCTTTTCATACGTTTTGTAGTCCATAAATTCATCGTTAAAAGCAATCTTCCGAGTCAATCGAAACAATAAACCATTTATGGTCAGAACGGCAAAAACAAAGAACAGTATAGTGTTAAGTACAATAAAACGCCAAAACGAGCAAACCTAGCGAACAAAAAGCACCGAAACCAGGTTCTCCACGAAAGAACTTGAAACTTCGATTCAGGAGAAAATGCCGATCTGCTTAAAGCTTCAACTTTTAAATAAAATGTATTTCGGGAGTGGTAACACTTGGTAATTTGAAAAAAATATGTCACAATTAGAAAAACATCAAAACAATATTTCACAATTAGAAAAACATCTGTAATCTGGAAGTATTCTTAAGATTAAGACCCCAATCTGGAAGTATTCTAAACATTCCTTGATGTATATTTCGCTGTTCATTGAAGCAGTGGTGATAAAGGGTTTCAAAATCTTACCGCAGCTACAAATTGCTTGCCATGCCATAGCTTTCTTACCTCATTGTTCGACTTCAATCGATGTCTCGGACTGATTAACCACTTACCCTTCTCGCACCGTATAATGTTGTGGTCCCGGCAAGGATTTGTAATCGAGTTTCACGTAGGTTTCGTCGTCCATGATTATGCAGTTCAAATTTCCAGCAAGAATCGTATTGTACAGCTTTCGAACCCTCGGCCTGATCGATGCTTCTTGCTTCGTTTTGGTTGTTTCTACTTCTTATAGGTTCGAAGATTCAAACGTTCTTTAGGACGAAGAACACTTGACTTCGAAGTGCCCACTTTTTTGGCCACATCCCGAACTGAAACCTCCTTCTTTTGCTCGAACGCCTTCAGTATACGTTTATCCAACTGAGGGTTAGCAGGACCTTTTTTCGACCCGTTTTCGGTTTATCCTCAAAGGTGTTATCCTCCTGAACTTCCTGATTGCATTTCGCACGACTTTTTCACTTACTCCTTTCATTTTTGCTATCTTTCTCAGTGACAGTCCGCGTTCTGTGCACCATTTGTACACAATTTTACGACGTTGTTCTGCTGAAAGTCCACGCATTTCGAAACAAACTAATGAAAACGAATAAACAACAGCACAAGTGGTTAGAGAAGATTGTGAACAACATGACGCAGCCATGAAAATTGACTGTTTCTGAACCATTGCGAAATGGCTGCGGTTTTTGGTTGCGTCCATACTTTCTGGGACAGTCTTTATTATATATGATAGTATGATTGATATGAGAAAGGCATCATTACACCACTAGGTGGATTCAAACAAGTTTTTTACTATGTGTTCAATATACCGATGTATGTTATCTCTGTTATCAACTTTGTCAACAATATCAACGGATTTGCGCAATAGTTGTAAATGTTGAAACAAATTTTTTAAATCATATTATAGAATTATGAAATATGAACGAAAACATCAACACTTCCGGGCGTAGAATAAGAAAATGTTTTTGTTGAATTTATTATCTTACAGCTATGTAATTTCATAATAAAATTGCTTAGTTCTCCTTTTGAGAATTATTTGCGGTCCATCTCATTTCTTTTGTTTCTTTTTTCGTTACATATAAACAACTTAAAAAAAAAGAGATTCCTTGAATACCTAACCATGGAGCTGCTTTTTGCGTTCACTTTTTTATCTAATTGACTAAATTTCTTCCTAATTAAAGTGCAAAAATTACATCTACTTGCGGTTATGTTTCTGATTCAATCAAAAATGATACCGACCCCAAGGCACTTCTTAATTAGATTTTACACGAACATGACATAACCTCACAAAATAAACAGAATGAACTGTTTTCGACAGCCGCCGGTGGTTTGTTTACAGTTAAAAAGTTCATCAGAGGTTCATCGTTTGAATTAGGTTTTGCACGAACATGACATAACCTCACAAAAATGAACAGAATGAACTTTTTTTGACAGTTGACGTGTACTTGTTTACAGTTTAAAAATTCATCGTTCAAATGTAAAAATTGCAAGTTGCCTCACACTCAACAGATTCATACATAAATCGCTCATTGATGCTGGAAACACATACGAGGCAATCTTTTTAGTTATTTTCACTGTGGAACACGTTTTTAACAGGCACTTTTTCGTCATTTTTTCAATTTTTAACTTGCAGTCGCAAAACAAAACAATTACACGGCAACTGTCAAAGATGAACTTGATTCATCGGCAGTTCATTTGCGTCGTCATCCCTAATTAAAAAATTAGGTTTTGCACGATGACCACTCGAATGAACTACCGATAAACTGTCGATGGATAAAGTTCATCTTTTGACAGCTATCAGTGGTTTGTTTGCATATCTATTAACACCACCCCGGTGCACAGTGGTTCAAAAGCGCAATTTCACGCTCTTAATTAATAACTCATAGGAACGTGGTTTTATAGGTACAGTATCTTCAGCAAAGTTGTTCAGAATGATAGACGCCATCTTTTGGTAAGTTTTATTTATGTGATTAATTCCCCTAAAAGTGAGATAAAAATATTATTTTAGTTCAGAGAAAACATAGGGGCTAAGTTACTTCGACAAAGTTGTTCAGAAGGTTATTTCAAACAAATTTGCTGAAGATACTATTCCCGTAACTTGAGTGTAATTCATGATATAATGTATTTTCTGAAAAGGGTGTCCTAAAACCAGTTTTTGTATGAAAACACATATATTATCAATTTATATGAGTTTTTCATGTTCTACAAAGTTTTTCATCATTAAAAACTACACAACTTTCTCAAACATACTATGTTGCTATCATTTCAGTTTAATGAAATAGAGCCATTTTTCATGGTTTTTATTACAAAATTTCAACTTGTCTATCATCAAAAGGCGCAAAAAGGTGCAGATGAGACTACTTACATATTAAACTACTTGACAAGAGCTTTCATACCGTGGTTGAATTACTCGTCTGCGATCGTCTGCAGGCGAGATATGTTCTTTTCAAATAAGCTTGTTCTTGACATTTGCAATGATAAAGTGCACTTCATGTCATATCAGACTTCAGTATATATTCATTACTATGGTACTTGCCACAAAATATGATTTTTTTTGCACATCTAAGTTTATAAATTGAATAGTTTGGTAACTGTTTTGTCACGATTTTTAACAAAAGCAATCATTATATCGAATTAAGTTATATCATTTTTTGGTAGAGATAAGTATGATCAAAACTCATTTTTAGTTATTTGTATTTATTTTATGATAGCTGACAATGTTCTTAACCAGCTGAAATACTCTTAGCATCATCCGACAGATCCTTCTTGGACTGTTTTGTCCATTCACGAATATTTGTAACCAATGGATCTGATGAAACTAATAACAAATTCCTGGGATCCCGACTCGAAAGTGATATGTATTGCTTGCGTGTATAATACTCTCGAAATCTGTATGAAAGAAACTTCTTAATTATTGAGAACAGTACAATATAGCACGCGTTTATCGATCTTCACTTCAATTGATGAATGGAGGACATTTGTCCGCAGAGATTTTCTATAGAAAAACTTACCAAAAAATGACATAACGTAATTCGAAATGATGATTGCCTTTTTTCAAAGCCGTGGCTTCTTATCTCACTTTCAGAAAACGTCTGGTATGATTACTAAACTTTTCTATTTGTAGACTTCGATGTCCATAAAAATCATTTATTGTGAGAGTTACCATGGTAACGAATATATACTGAAGTCTGATCTGATATGCAATGAACCTTATCATTGCAAATGTCAAGGACAAGCATATTTGAAAAGAACATATCTCACCTGCAGACGATCGCAGACGAGTAATTCAACCACGGTATGAAAGCTCTTGTCAAGTAGTTTAATATGTAAGTAGTCTCATCTGCACCTTTCTGCGCCTTTTGATGATAGACAAGTTGAAATTTTGTTATAAAAACCATGAAAAATGGTTCTATTTCATTAAACTGAAATGATAGCAGCATAGTATGTTTGAGAAAGTTGTGTAGTTTTTAATGATGAAAAACTTTGTAGAACATGAAAAACTCATATAAATTGATAATATATGTGTTTTCATACAAAAACTGGTTTTAGGACACCCTTTTCAGAAAATACATTATATCATGAATTACACTCAAGTTACGGGAATAGTATCTTCAGCAAATTTGTTTGAAATAACCTTCTGAACAACTTTGTCGAAGTAACTTAGCCCCTATGTTTTCTCTGAACTAAAATAATATTTTTATCTCACTTTTAGGGGGATTAATCACATAAATAAAACTTACCAAAAGATGGCGTCTATCATTCTGAACAACTTTGCTGAAGACGCTGTACCTAAAAAACCACGTTCCTATGAGTTATTAATTAAGAGCGTGAAATTGCGCTTTTGAACCACTGTGCGGTGGTGCGATTGTGATTGGCTTGATGCCGAAATTTTTGGTTCTTTTGGTTCTAGTTCGCTGTCAAATGCTGTGTTTAAGCAGTGTTCACATCTTTCTTCATGCGGTTGCACCAACATAAGGAAATGATTTCGATGGAATATAATCAAACTATAACAAACCACTTTTTTTTCTTATTCGAAAAGAGGTCAAATTACTTGTTTTGCAGAGAATACTAGACAAGAGTTATAAAGGGTGATTTTTTAAGAGCTTGAGAACTTTTTTAAACAATAAAACGCATAAAATTTGCAAAATCTCATCGGTTCTTTATTTTAAACGTTAGATTGGTACATGACATTTACTTTTTGAAGATAATTTCATTTAAATGTTGACCGCGGCTGCGTCTTAGGTGGTCCATTCGGAAAGTCCAATTTTGGGCAACTTTTTCGAGCATTTCGGCCGGAATAGCCCGAATTTCTTCGGAAATGTTGTCTTCCAAAGCTGGAATAGTTACTGGCTTATTTCTGTAGACTTTAAACTTGACGTAGCCCCACAAAAAATAGTCTAAAGGCGTCAAATCGCATGATCTTGGTGGCCAACTTACCGGTCCATTTCTTGAGATGAATTGTTCTCCGAAGTTTTCCCTCAAAATGGCCATAGAATCGCGAGCTGTGTGGCATGTAGCGCCATCTTGTTGAAACCACATGTCAACCAAGTTCAGTTCTTCCATTTTTGGCAACAAAAAGTTTGTTAGCATCGAACGATAGCGATCGCCATTCACTGTAACGTTGCGTCCAACAGCATCTTTGAAAAAATACGGTCCAATGATTCCACCAGCGTACAAACCACACCAAACAGTGCATTTTTCGGGATGCATGGGCAGTTCTTGAACGGCTTCTGGTTGCTCTTCACTCCAAATGCGGCAATTTTGCTTATTTACGTAGCCATTCAACCAGAAATGAGCCTCATCGCTGAACAAAATTTGTCGATAAAAAAGCGGATTTTCCGAATGGACCACCTAAGACGCAGCCGCGGTCAACATTTAAATGAAATTATCTTCAAAAAGTAAATGTCATGTACCAATCTAACGTTTAAAATAAAGAACCGATGAGATTTTGCAAATTTTATGCGTTTTATTGTTTAAAAAAGTTCTCAAGCTCTTAAAAAATCACCCTTTATTTATATTGGGTTTGAAGAAATTAACTTTTGACAACAGTGTGGTTTGATTGTATGGTATGAACGTAGCTTCAAATATTGTTGACAACAACGCCACCAAAACAAAATGCGTCGGTTTCAGGAACCAGCTTCTATAGCAGAGGGGTGATTAACACACGTATTAGGTTTTGCACGATGACGACACAAATGAACTGCCGATGAATCAAGTTCATCTTTGACAGTTGACGTGTATTTGTTTTGTTTTGCGACTGCAAGTTAAAAATTGAAAAATGACGGAAAAGTGCCTGTTAAAAACGAATTCCACAGTGAAAATAACTAAAAAAGATTGCGCTGTATGTGTTTCCAGCATCAAGGAGCGATATATGTATGAATCTGTTGAGTGTGAGGCGAATTGCAATTTTTACATTCGAACGATGAACTTCTGATGAACTTTTAAACTGTAAACAAGTACACGTCGACTGTCAAAAAAAGTTCATTCTGTTCATTTTTGTGAGGTTATGTCATGTTCGTGCAGAACCTAATTCAAATTAGAATGAACGCAATGAACACACAAACAAACCTCTGACAGCTGTAAAAATTGATTCATTTTTATCATTTTTGTTAGGTTATGTCATGTTCGTACAAAACCTGATTGCAAGTCGCCTCACACTAAACAGATTTATACAAATATAGCTCCCTTGATGCTAGAAACGCATACAGGGCAATCTTTTTAGTTCTTTTCACTGTGGAACACGTTTTTAACAGGTACTTTTTTGTTATTTTTCAATTTTTACTTTGCAGTCGCAAAACAAAACAAACCACCGGCAGCTGTCAAATATGGACTTGATTCATCGGCAGTTTTTTTGTGTCGTCATCCTGTAAAACCTAATTATATGCATATTATCATAAAACCGTTAATATTATCTTTTTATTAGCTATTATATTGTTCCAGAACGCAAAAACTCTGTATCTGTGTTCTGAAGTTATAAAATTATAACTAATATTTTTCCAAATTACTTCCCACATGATGAAGAAAATTTTTTATCTGACTCTATTGATTCCAACACATTTTGCTGAATACGAAAATCGCCAATAAAAACGGTGGATTGTAAGACTTATTAAAAGTAAATTAAGATTATGAACGTTGATGGTAAATGGCTGAAAAAACAACCTGCAAGAAGATGCGTTTTCAATCCGAGTGACACACACGAATACCGCTTTGATGGAGAAAAAGAGATCTGTCACTCAACTGGAATAATTTATTATAATTATTGAAAAGTAAAAAGCATCGTCTTCAAAAAAAAACCTCACTCGATCCCATCACAATGAAAAAAGATAATCTCCAGGATGTTGTTCCACCACCAGCACATGCTGCGCTTCCCAGACCAGTTCCGACGATTAATTTTTAATCATTTCCAAATTGCAGATAAAACCAATGCGAAAAATGAAAATCACCGTAGAGTGGAAATATAATCAGTTGGATTGCTTTCTCCTGTTCCTGCTCCTTATTATTCCATCTGACAATAGATTGTACAAATAGAAGTGATTCCCGGCGTCCCGGCATGGCAGAAGACTGCCAAACCGGTTCTACCGCGAGATAATGATTTCCTTTGATGTCACGCCACATTGGCAAGATGATTTCCCAATATTTTTCCAATCCAATCCTCTCCTCCCCACGGTTCGCGAGCATAAAAGGATTCCTGTGGTTTTACATCGCTGTGCTAGAAGGCATCGCGTCAGTTTCCTTTCGTGGAAGTAGTGCACTTCTACAACATTTCCAAAATGAGAAATCGATACAGAAAAGATGATTGTTGGACTTCAAGAAACGTTTTTAAAAGAGTTTTAAGTATATGGATAGAAGTGCAATTTACCTTATCCTACCATCGTATCACTTTTCACGACATCTCACCGTTTCATTCCAACCTAACTCTCTCAAACTTGAGAGTCCTCGTGGATGAATACAAATCCCACTAATTTAAATTAGTGCGTTCGCTTATACCGTACCAGACTAAATTCCTTTTGATTTATGATTCATATCTGCTAAATGTATGTTGGCGCACATTCGCAACCTGATGGGAATATCCTGCCGACAGCAATTATATCTACGTGAACCCATTTTGCTCTTTCTCTCTCTCTCTCTCTCTCTCTCTCTTGCAATATCTACGACGTAGGTATTTTCGACATTTGAAGCCTGCATCGGCAGTTCCAATTAGGTTCATCTTTGAAACCCTTCAAGCTTGCATTGTACACTGGGCGAAAATCATGTTTATTTTGTCCACTGATTTTTTGCGCTTTAAGTGATTGAACATTGTGTCAGTCGAATAAAAATTAAATGTAACATTTTCTGCTTTGATAATATAGGCCCTTCAGAATATTATGTCAGTATCAATCTGCAATAGTAAATGAAAAATTTTCGAAGAAAACTACGTTGACCAGTTCAACACACAATCCAGCATTCCTGCACAGTTTGCACGATGATGCTATCTTGTTTGAGTAAGCCCTGCTTTCCAGTATAATTGATGATATGCTAATCAAATAAGAGACTTTATTGCGTTTCTGCAATTACTTTTCACATTTGATATGCAAAATAATAACTCTTGCGGCAATTTTGCTCCTCCGACATGAGACTATTTGACTAACATACACTCTTCGTTGATGACAACTGCTGAATCATAAGAAGGTAGAGTGATCCATAGCACTATTTAATACTCATAATTGATCAACATAACAAATCAGTATAATTTCCCATCCCATTTCGTAGCAAATGTAAACTAGGCTTTCTGTACGTTAATGGACTTCCCGTAAGTTAGAAGACATCATCACCCGGTTGTCCCGGTAGATAGTGCTTCCCGGTTGCTCGTCCTCTTCTGGCACCTCAACATTCCCAACCTACCCAAACAGAGTGAAAGTGATTAACTCCTGGCAGCTCAATCCACACTACTCAATACTTTCCATTAATTCATATTGATTGCTTCATCTATCCCTTATTTAAATGCCATCAACAGTCCCTCTCAAGTCCTCGTCAATCCTGTCCATAGTTCCGGCAAACTTTGCTATTCCGATGCCCTCGTCAGCAATTAGATATTGAATTTTGAATTTGAATAATTAACAAACATCGCTTTACCAGCTCATCAGTTTCCGCCAAACGGCCTACCGAAAGCATTTAGGCTCTTACCACTATCAGGCGCCATTGCCTCCATCCGGTCATTCGGCGTGACCCTGCCTGTGTCAACGGGTACGGATACGGGGAACCAATTTGCGCTAATGTTTACTTAACGCTAAATTACAGATAATTTCATAGATATATAAATACCGCTTGAATATGGAGCAACATGCGGTATCCAATTTGCTAAACTTTAAATGGTAAACTAAAATATTCAGCTCTGTTATAAAAGCAAACGGGTCAAATTACTTTGGTTAAACGGCAGCCAAAAGCTTGGCTTCTGTCCCCAGTAATTTTCACTTTTCAACGACGACCGAGATTTTATTGAACATGTAAAACATGAAATGATAGCTATATCGAATGAATGAGAATTCTTCAATGAAACAATCGAGTCATAGAATACTTTATCTAATTTCTGAGATGATTAACATCTTCACTGGTTTAGTTATTTAGATATCAGATAAACAGGCTCGCATATGAACTATGTGTAAAATTTTTATTTTATTATTATTTTGGTGTAGCTAGAAATCACAAGGTAATAATATAGAATTTCTTTCTGATTTACATTTGATTTATCCGCCATGACATGTGAATAAAATGCGTGTGAAAGGCACTGTTTCGATTATAGAAGTTTTAACCTTAAGGTCTGAAAAACTTTCTGACCCTACGTGCGAGGTTGCGAATCGAACCCAGGTGGGCTGCGTGAAAGGCATCGATTAACCCATCACACTACACCCGTCCCCCAGTGAAGAAATTCATGTAAGAGGCAAAAGAACTTATTTCCTTAAAAGTGCCCGTCTTGCAAAGTATGGTTCATTTGGCCAATTGAAAACAGTTATGAGTTATTGATTGAAATGGAAGGTCTCATAATCCTGATCACCAAGCCCTGATAAGTTTATAACAAAAACTTGTTGTCATAGCAAGTGCTGATATAAGTCTGGTCTCGTTAGTAGTTAAAATATCAAAAGTTTCTAACAAGTATCAAAAAAAGAAATAGTTCAGATACGATACGTTGATCGGGATGCGGGTCAGATGCTCACAACATAACTGGATATGACAGTTTCAATAATGAATGTCTAAACAAATTCCAAATTCCAGTTCGCGATTTTGCATTTGAAGTAGTCAAAATGCTACGAAATGAGACTTTCTTAAATTTATTAGATATGGATAGATTGAATTTTTCAAACATTATGATACACTAAAACGTTTTTGTTTATGAATTCGACTGATTCGTGAAGGTAAAAATTTTCATGCAGTGATATAAATGACAACGCGAAAGGTGCGAAATCTGCAATTTGTATACCTTATTAGTTGATGACCTAACAAATTCGTTTCGACTTCACCGGTTTCGGTTCCAAAAATTGTGAAATTGGTTAAATATTAGTTTTCTTCAAGTTTTAGCTTTAGATATTCAGATATCGTGGAATTAAACAATATTCTATGTAACGTTGGCTAAGTTTCTTAATAAGATTCTATATACAAATCATGCCAATCTTAGCAATATATGAGAAATACTTCATTGCAACAATAGGTTGAGTAAGACAGATATTTAATTAGCGAACCCTTATCACCCTCTAGTAGAATCTCTGATTTGGAGTGATATGCATGCAATATGCATTTCTAAGAAAATTTCGGAATTTCACAAATAGTAAATAATATTCATCCAAAGCCAAAAATCAAAATCATTTAATCATCACAACTAAGAAAAACAATCATTCAGAACAAAAGCTTGTGAAATCATCTCTGAGAAAACATTGTAGAGTTCACGGAACTGAGTCGAAGCATACAATAGAACAGGTTTTGTGCTTTGTTCGAAAGGCGGTGGTGTTTTCTTTCCTGTACCAGCACGTAGCGGTTTTGTACTGTCATTTTGTATAACGGGTTGTAAGTTTTGACACTCATCGCCATATAATTTTGGAACTGAAAGTCGAATCTGGATGAAATTGCACAGTATCTTTAAGGACAATGAAAGCTTCAATTTGAATTATGACTTCCATGCCAATTTTTATTAGTCAAAAAATAAGCGCAAAATCGTCCTTTTTGCCTCATATAGTATTACTATGCAATCACTGTGAAAAACCAATTTTTTAGAGGAGGCCCAGAAGGCTAAGTGTCACACACCATTCGACTTCGCCACTTCATTGAGATCACACAATATCTCTGTGTGTATGTGTATGTGTGTGCATGTAATGTAACAAATGGTACTCAATTTTCTCAGAGATGACTGAACCGATTTTCATTTACTCAGCCTGAAATGAACCCCTATAGACTACTATTGAGTTTTATCCCGATCTAACTTCTAGTCCCGAAATTACAAGGTGCTACGTACCAAAAAATGGGTTTTATGGTCCCATAGCTTGCTATTGATCATAATCCGACTTCCGGTTCCGAAAGTACAAGGAAATATGTACAAATTTGTGAGAAAATGGGCACTAGGGTGGGACAATGTTGTATGGGAAAAAGATGAAAATGTTTATTTTCACGCTCCACCAAACTTTTCGTTTTCCTTTTGGGTCCCTAAAGCACCATGCAAAATTTTAGCCCGATCGGAGGAACTATATTTTCGCGCCCACGGTTTACAGTTTGTATGGGATTTAGTATGGAGAAATTCACTTTTAACAAAAAAATCGGCTGGAGATCAACCTATGAACTCTAAAAATCAGCGCATATGATTTTTTCGTAGGAAATTTAACGAGGAAGAAAACTTTAGAAGACCGCAAAACAATCCGACATTTGTAGAAAAAGTTATTAAAGAAAAACCGACACAAGATCTGAACAATGGCTCATTCCTCAATATATCTAGCACCACTGTTGCTAGTGAAAGTAACATGATGTGACTCCCCTTGAATGTGCTATAACGGTTGATCCGTTTTGTTTGATGTCTTCACGATAGTTACTCAGCAGAGTATAAAGATTATTTTTAAGTGACAAACCATGCTCCAAACCTTACAGTAAAGACACAAAAAGTCATGTAAAATGTGTTTCTGTTTGCATAAAATAGTGCCATCTATATCTTCTAAACTATAAGAGATAGAGAGTTTATATATTCCGCAAAGATTTTGGATTTGAGTTTATCTAAAATATTGTAGAAGATTCCAAAAACCTATTTCTTCAAATTAGAAAGTTAGACTTTTTTGAGTCTTTACAGTAAGTTTTAGAACTTGACTTGTCACTTAAAAATAATCCTCATACTCAGCTGAGAAACTTTTGTGAAGACATCAAACAACTAAAATCAACCGTTATAGCATAATAAAAGAAAGCACAATCATATTACCACCACTAGCAGCAGTGGTGCTAGATATATTAAGGAGTGAGCAATTGTTCGGACCTTCAGCCGATTTTTTTGTTAAAAGTGAATTTCTCCATACTAAATCCCATACAAACTTTAAACCGTGGGCGCGAAAATATAGTTTCTCCGATCGGGCTAAAATTTTGCATGGTGCTTTAGGGACCCAAAAGAAACAAGAAAAGTTTGGTGGAGCTGATATCAATTTTATGTCCCACCCTAATGGGCACTCAATTTTCTCGGAAATTTTTAAACCGATTTTCGCAAACTAAGATGCAAATAAAAGGTCTTGAAATTCTTCAGAACGTCCCCGAAAAGTTGATCTAGGTCCGACTTCCGGTTCCGGTATTACAGTGCGATAAGCGATAAATTTTAAATTTCATGAGTATTTTTTCACAAGTGCAGGCGAGATGTGGTGAAAATTTATATGAAACTTATTGGAAAATTCATCTATTTGGCAGATTTTGTTAGTTGGTGGATATATAAACCTACTTTGGAACTACTAGTCCCCGGTTTCCGGTTCTGGAAGCACTGATAGTAGCGAATAAAAGCACCAAAAGCGGAGGGCAGCTCGATTTCTCAGTAACGATTAAACCGGCTTTCACAAATCATGACACAATCTAAAGCGCTCATTTTTATCAATGATACTGTGCAAATTTCATCCATATTCGACTTCCAATTCCGAAATTATATGGCGATGAGTATCAAAACTTTCAAACAGTCATTCAAAATAACGACTCAAAATCGCTACATGCTGGTACAGAAAAAGAAAACGCCACCGCCTTTCGAACAAAGCACACAACATGTTCTATTCTATTTTATAAAAGTATACTTTTACCTTTCTCATATAAATCAATCACTTGGAAAATGGACTAATGGGAATTGGCCCGGAGGACTAAGTGTCCTATACCATTGGACACAGTTCATCGAACTGAGCAATTTCTGTGTGTGTATGTATGTATGTATGTATGTATGAATGGTTGTGAGTATGTGTCAACAAAATGTCACTCATTTTTCTCAGAGATGGCTGGATCTTTTTTCACAAACTTGAGCTCAAATGAAAAAAAACTCATAGTCTCATAGGTTGCTATTGAATTTCATCATGCTTTCATAGGGTAAAGTGTGTTTAAAATTGCACACCGTCATTTAGAGTGACAATGCAAAAAAAACGGTAAAATTCTTCTAGATTGGGCTCAAAACTGGCTTAATTTGTTAGTTATATTAGTTACTTACTAAACGAACCGACTTCGGCTATAACGAGTCCCAGTTCCCGATTACGAAAGTATCGGAAATAGTGGTCAAAAACTCTAAAACGAAACTCACTAAATTTTCTCAAAGATGATATGATCGATTTTCGCAAATTTAGGCTCAAATTAAAGGTCCTATAGTCTCATGGGTTGCAGTTGAATTTCATCTGGTTCTGGAACTGAAGGCTAAAATGTGTTTAAAATTCCAAACCGTTATTTATTGCGACGATGCAAAACAAAGAAAAACTCTTATTAACTTGACATAACTTACACATTACACCCAAAGAAATTTAAAATTTTAGTCAATATCGATAAAAAACATTTCTTGACAGAATCTTCTAGTGATACTTTTGAAAATATAAAAAAAAATATGAGAAAGGTATCATTCCACCACTAGGTGGATTAAAAAAGGTTTTAATTTAAAAGAATGTTCTATTATTCGAATAAAAAATAAACACAATGAATGTAAAAATTACTTAGAAACGTTCTCAAATTCTAAATTTGGGTCGTCATTTAAAAATCAAATGGAAATTATTGATTTCATAAAGTATCTTAACTCGCAAGAACTCTTCATTGAAGTAAAGCATTACTCGTGTTGAATATCAAAGACATGATCGATAAAAGTATTTAAACTCTTTCAACAGTATTGGTGATTATCGATAATTTGGCAGAGAGTAGGTTTATATTTCTCTACTCTTGCATACAATCTCGTCATTTTGGTAGATGATGCTACAAGAACTCGATGCCTCTCAATGCATGAGGGAATTTTTCTACATTTCTTCCTCCACCACATACTCTAAGTATTTCACGGCCCTTGCCAAATTAGATAAAGTTTTGCAATTATCGGCGCTGTGTGGAATTTACCGAGGGAGAATCGCAAGTTGACAATTATGGCAGAAAATCAAGTCGATTATTCGACTTGATGGTTTTCGTGCTTTGCTACGATAAAAGCCATCCTTGAGTATTTCAATTCAACTCTTTCCACCGTTTTTCAATTCTTCAGTATATTTTACCTGTAATATAACTGCCCTTGTTATAACAGTTCGGCTGAAAAGTTCGTATCGTTTAATAAAAACACACATCAGAGGCGATACAGCGATTATAGCGATCTTCCAACTTTTCGATACCATTTTTGTAGTACGATTTGTCCTTTGCCTCAAAATAGGCCTCAGTTTCAGAGATTACCTCTTCATTGCTTCTAAATTTTTTTCCAGCGAGCATTCTCTTGAGGTCTGAGAACAGAAAAAAGTCACTGGGGGCCAAATCTGGAGAATACGGTGGATGAGGGAGTAATTCGAAGCCCAATTCGTTCAATTTCAGCATGGTTTTTCGTTGTTGTTTTTGATCGATTGTGAGCTCACGCGGCACCCATTTTGCACAAAGCTTTCTCATATCCAAATATTCGTGAATAATATGTCCAACACGTTCCTTTGATATATTTAGGGTGTCAGCTATCTCGATCAACTTCACTTTACGGTCATTGAAAATCATTTTGTGGATTTTTTTCACGTTTTCATCGGTATCAGCCTCTTTTGGACGTCCACTGCGTTCATCGTCTTCGGTGCTCATATGACCAGTACGAAATTTTGCAAACCACTTACGAATTGTTGCTTCGCCCGGTGCAGAGTCTGGATAACACTCATCAAGCCATTTTTTGGTATTGGCGGCACTTTTTTTCATCAAAAAGTAGTGTTTCATCAACACACGAAATTCCTTTTTTTCCATTTTTTTCACAATAACAAAAGTAGCTTCACTCAAAATGCAATATCTCACAAACTAATAATCAGACAGCTGTCAAATTTATACACGTATCTTTTGAAGGTTGGTACTAACTGAAAATGGTATGGATTTAATTCTAGTGGCGCCCTCTCATAGTAACGATATGAACTTTTCAGCCGATCTGTTAATATCCAGATACACTACAAACCAGAATGAAAAATGAACTGTAATTTTATTTGATCAACTTAGGTAATTTTATGTCAACTTTTTAGTCAGATAAATTGCCTTCCCGTAGTTCAAAAGATAGAGGTAGGTAAACAAGTATATTTTCTTGAGTGCCACGATGGCGGTGGAGAATTTTTCCCGCAAAAGCTCAAATTTAAATACCGCTCTGCCAGTTGCTGCATCCAACCAAATGTACCGGAATAAGTGGAAATCAAACAGCGTTCTGCGGCTCACGATTATGTCGGTTATTGCATAAGTTTCGATGATTCTGTGTCCACGTAGATCCCGTACTGCAATTTAAGACGGATGCAACCCGAGCGATTGTAGTTGGTGGAGTTCCGCTTAATTGCTTGCCTTCGCCCTCGATGTATCTTCATAGTGTATTCTGTCCTCTTAGTAAACACAAGATCCCTTGATATATGCTAGAAAATTATTCATTACGTAAACATCTATTTGATGCGATAAGTGTGAAAGTCCACTGGTTCGGTAGAGAGGGGAAGGGGAAGTAATTTGCACTTGACAAATTATGGCTATATTTTAAGACTTTAGCAACAGTTCTGCGGGCCGGCAAAACCCAGTAGAAAGGGAACTTTCAATCGAGAAACTAATTCGATTATCATTATCGCTTACGTAAGGCCAGGTCAATCTCCTAAACGGATGGCCGGTGGCTCGTTTGGTTAGGCTTTACAAATGGCCTGCAGCGTATCTTCCGGTTCGATACAGTAAAACCAATACCGTGCCTAAACTCCTATCTATATTGGTTGCATAAGTACGGGTGGCCACGTTCGCCCCAACTATTTTGAATAATCATTATCAACAATATTAATGACCAGTGATTAGGTTCCTTGGCCGAGCGGTTTGTTCCGGTACGGAGATTGCTTCACCACAACCGTCTCGACTGGCTGGCAAGCCCTACGCCGTAGGAAACAGGATAGCAGGATGCGTGTTTGTAAAGCCACAAAGCGCTAATAGACAAAAGCCGATAGCATCAACGAATGTCAGGTAATTTCCGCTGTGTTGGGATTTGGTGATTTTGTAATAAAAGAAAATAGAAGTAATGAAACGAATAATAAAATGGCAAAAATTTAGTTCATTTTGCGAATTTTTGGCTTTTAAATATTGCCAAGATTGTAACGTAACATTACGTAGTATGGCAACCTCAGCTTTCACTAAAAAACTGGTAGAAAGATTATCTGGTAATTTCAGCTTGCGGTTATATTTCCGAAGACGTATGTGATAATTGCACACAAGCACATGAATCACCCAAATTGTACTGAAACTCATTCCATTGTTCAAGCTCTGATCAGGAGGTATCTAATACCGTTTTCGTTTTTGAACCTACACGCGGGCGACTCTGACTCCGAGTAAAACTAACACGTGGTACGCGCCCTAAACAACAACTCATAAAAAAAGAAAAAATAAACAATCTCTCATGGTGCGTAGTGCGACCCGAGAAACATTTCAGAGCGGAACTACGTGATTGGAATCCGATCTAGAGCTGTTGTTTGGGCGACTCTGGGACTCAGCTCTCGGGCTGCTCTGATCAATAAACGAAAACGGTATCAGTAAACATGATCAGCCAGGTGATGTAAAGGAAAATTTCAAAAGAGATTTGACAAGAACGTCTAAAATCGTAGCTAATACAGCTATACAATTATTTTTTTGAAATGACGACACTATTGTTTAACCTTTCCTTCACGTTTTACAGCAGGTCTATTAATTATGCATAACTCTAGATAAATTTTAGCAGCTGAAGATCCATTTGCACACAAAAATCCTATTACTGTCCGAACTTCCCAACTGAAGTGAGCAATGATCACGGACATTTTTCACTGTATGCATTGAGAGGTAAATGACAATTAAATGAAAACAATTCCAGTAAAAACAGCACAAATATGCGCATGTTCAAACGTGTTACAATTTGTCGATTTTTAAATATAAACGAACGGTCCTTATGTTTCGATTATGCCTTGTACCTGGGTACGATTCTCTGTTGAGTATGATAATTAAGTTAAATTCTCGACAATAATATCATTTTAATTAAAATCAATAGTAAAACATAAACTACTTTACCATGCCCGTCTTCTTTACCGTTCAAATTAAACTGCTAAGGTGCATTTGCAATTCAATTCGAACTGCTATTTACTGATGAATCAAAGGCGAAACTCAAAAATAAGATGAACGGTTAAGTGGTAATTTTCACCAAATCTTCCAATGATATACAATATAACTTTTTGGAAACTCAGTAAATCGTTAAAGAGATTCACTGCACCTGAAATATCCCTCATTTCATTCTACAAAAAAATATCAAGATTAGAACTGTTGCTCGCGATTTTAAAAATAACATTTTCTGACGAACATAAACATTAAATAAACATTTAAGTATCAAATGAGCGATTACAAATGAAAAACAAACGCTTATTTGGAAGAGGAAATGAAAAGTTTGTTTATTCAAAGTATTGACCATTTTGAGCTACACATTTTTTCCGTCTTCCTGTTAATTTGTGATACCCTCGCTAGTAAATCCGGGCAAAGTGTAATAAATATATTAAACGTTTTACAATCAAAGAAAATTTCATATTGCAAAAAAAAATCACGAAGGAGTAGAAATGTCATCTATCTGGTGCCCTATTCTGGTAGTTTAAGCTGAATTGCTCGGTTCGAATTGATCATTTGTTGTTTGTTTCAGTTGTTCATAATATATAACACAACACTGCTTTCATCCCATGCAAAACATTGTCGTCAGACCGAATCGATTTGGTTTTGCAGTCGATGTTGATGCCTCATCTGAAAAACCGATTATTGGATTCTCCGAACAGATCCACTTTCATTCACCAATTTCAATCCGATGCAAATATGTCTCCATTTTCATAAATGATTCGACGATTTTCTTTCCGTTTATCGTTCCACTCGTGTGGAACCCTTTTTCCTATCCGATGCACTTTTGCCATGGCTCTCGAGCTTTCGCCAAATTCTAGTTGCGACACTTTAGTTCCGCTGACAATTGTTTTTAAGTTTGCGTGTCAATCTTCGTTCAAAAATCCCTGATATTTGGCATTTAAATCTTTTACGGCTGTCTACCACATCCCTTGTTTCTCATATTAAAATCACCACTTTGAAAGTGTTTGGTCCATCTCTTGAATGGAACTTTCCACTATAAAACTCCTCGAATATTTCATGAGATTTTAAAGCGGAAATAAAAAAAAAACAAACTTCTCATTACCCGTGTTATTTGGCGTTGTTTATCATATTTAGACTCAAAAAATACAACAAGGTAAAAAATTAAGTTTGTTGTAGACTGAATATCGTTAACATGTTTTTTTCCAAACAATCATGTTTGCTTCTGTGTTTAAATCGTTTATAAACATTGATACTATACGTTTTTCCGCATGCAAAGTTAGGGATAGTTGAGAAAATTTTGAAAAATTCGCGAAATTTTGAAGAATAATGAAAAACAAACACTGTACAAGCTCAGCAAAGACTTAAAAATGTTTTCCGAAATCTGCTACATCGAAAAGAATAATTTGTTATTGATTAGCAGAATTTAAAGGACACAACAGTAAGCAGAGATGGCTTCGGCTTGAGTATTTTGAGGATGTAAATGGTAGAATCTTCATCGATTATCTTGACAAAAGAAAAACAATCAATAGCGAATTCTACATAGCGTTGTTAGATCATTTGAATGCTTAAATAAAGGAAAAACGATCTCATATTGCGCAGGAAAAACTACTGTTTCACCAAGACAATTCACTGATTCACAAGTCGATGGAAACGATGGTTAAATTGGACGAATTACACTTCGAATTGCCTCCTCATCCACCGTATAGTTCAAATCTGGCCCCCAGTGACTACTATCTGTTCACTGCTCAAAAGCCTATTTCGAGTCAAATGATTAAAAATCCTTCTACCAGCCATCGAGAAGGTCAAGAAACGTTGGAATCGTTGTATTGCTTTTGAAAGAGATTTCATTGACGAATAAAATTGATTCTTGACAAACCAAGTGTTTTTCTTAGCTAGTTACAGGACTTAATGAGTGATGTGTTGAATGAAAATGTATTAACTCTCAAAGTGTTTCCTTATATTTACTTAGCAACACTACCTCTGAATCCAAACAGCAGGAACTTTTAATTTCCTGATTACCTAAAAAATAATCAAAGTTATCAAAATCAGTCAATCAGAATAAGATTCTAATATTATCACATCAAATTGGAACAAAACCAGCCCGCAGGATATATGAATATATGACCAGATCAGGTCTTGTCTTAGGACATAACAATAACAGTTCGGCTGAAAAGTTCGTATCGTTTAATAGAAACACACATTTTTTTGCCAAAATTCGTTTTTATTATTCAACATAATTGCCATCAGAGGCGATACAGCGATTATAGCGATCTTCCAACTTTTCGATACCATTTTTGTAGTACGATTTGTCCTTTGCCTCAAAATAGGCCAAAATAGGCGTGCAGTCCACTCAGCTGACTGTCGATTGGACTCCGGAGTGAAGTTATGGAGCCATGTTTCGTCCATTGTTATATATCGACGCAAAAAATCGGTTTTATTTCGATATAACAGCTTCAAACACTGCTCAGAATCATCAATTCGTTGTTGTTTTTGATCGATTGTGAGCTCACGCGGCACCCATTTTGCACAAAGCTTTCTCATATCCAAATATTCGTGAATAATATGTCCAACACGTTCCTTTGATATCTTTAGGGTGTCAGCTATCTCGATCAATTTCACTTTACGGTCATTGAAAATCATTTTGTGGATTTTTTTCACGTTTTCATTGGTAACAGCCTCTTTTGGACGTCCACTGCGTTCATCGTCTTCGGTGCTCATATGACCAGTACGAAATTTTGCAAACCACTTACGAATTGTTGCTTCGCCCGGTGCAGAGTCGGGATAACACTCATCAAGCCATTTTTTGGTATCGGCGGCACTTTGTTTCATCAAAAAGTAGTGTTTCATCAACACACAAAATTCCTTTTTTTCCATTTTTTTCACAATAACAAAAGTAGTTTCACTCAAAATGCAATATCTCACGAACTAATAATCAGACAACTGTCAAATTTATACACGTATCTTTTGAAGGTTGCTCCTAACTGAAAATGGTATGGATTTAATTCTAGTGGCGCCCTCTCGTAGAAACGATACGAACTTTTCAGCCGATCTGTTACATGTGATCAGAGTTACAAAAACAATGCAAGGCAAATTGTTATGCAGTATTAATTTGATCAAATTGTTTTACCACCAGGAATAAAACGCTTCAAAAGACTCAGATTGAAATTCTGAAAGTAATCTTAAGGCAGCCACCTTGGTTTAGTACGAATGAGTTGCAAAGACTTACCTATAAAGAATTATTAGACGAAATACATTGTATCAAAGATAAACTCAAGATTAGGTGACCTGCGATTTTACATGCATCATTTGAACTCGATGAACTCGGTTCACAGACAATTTCAGTTCAATTATTGTTTGCATCGAAACAACAAGCGTTTGATCGCTACACATGCTACACAACATTGTCATAGCTACAATGTTCGTTCATGTATTAATAATATCAAATTACAGTATGATCAAAATTGCAGAATTTTGTTGCTTATCCAGTGGTTTTTAACATGCCAAAATGGAAATTAATGGAAGTAACAAAATATTTTGTGCGGACTGTTTCACATGTTTTCTTTCTTGTATGTTGCCGATACTTTCCAATGATTATCGACGCTTTTTGACGAGGGATCAATAAAATTTAGTATTATAAAGTTTACTGGTTCACGGTTACTGATTCAACATTTTTCATTCAAAACATATGAATCTTCTCTTGAATCAATCCACTGTTTATTTTTCGAAAAGTATTATTATAATATAAAATCGTTTCATTTGTCCAAGTTTATACCTTGAGGATCTAAAATAATTTTTTAATTAACTTTGAAAGCATCATAATTGACTTCCAGTTAAAGGAAAGCTAAACAATGTAAAAAATTGTTTGGTGAGATCAAAATAAAATATAATCAATTATCATGAAAGAATCTAATTGTCTATTTTATCATTCGCAAACAATCTAAGCGCTAAACCTAGATTGAGTTTCCGATTCGTCACTTGAATAAGTTTCTAGTTTATCGCATATCTTTATTTTTATACTTATTATGGGAACTTTAAAATTGTTTCATTTTTAAAGTAATATTTCCAAATCCGGAAGTCGGATCCGGATGAAATTCAGGAATCACGTACGGGACCACAGGACCTTTCATTTGAACCTATGTTTGTGGAAATCAGTAGCGCCATATGTGAGAAAAGTTAGGACACATATTTTCATTTTTTTTGCACATTTTACCCCATAACTCCGGAACCGGAAGTCGAATCCAAAAATATTCAGGAATTTTGTATGGGAGCACAAAACCTTTCGTTTGAATCTAAGTTTGTAGAAATCGGTTCAGCCATTTCCGAGAAAAGTACATACACACATTTTGCGTACTCGACGAACTGAATCGAATGGTATATGACACTCGGCCTCCGGGTATCGGTTCAAAAGTCGGTTTTCACAGGGATTACATAACCTTTCTATATAAGAAAGTCAAAAACATGAAGACTAAAAGACTAAAAGACAAGAAGAATAGAAAGCTGTAGGATTCGAAGAAAAGAAACGTATAAGATCAGCAGATGAAATGATCAGAAGGCAAGAAGACGAGAAAATAAAGAAACACTGAAATACTAAATAGCAAGAAGACCAGAAGACTAGAAAACTAGAAGACTAAACATGCTAGAAGACCAGAAGACTAGAAAACTAGAGGACTCGAAGAAAAGAAACGTAGAAGACTAGCAAATAAAATGTTTAGAAGGCGAGAAGACTAGAAAATAAAACAAACTAGAAGATTAGATGACTAGAAGATTAGAAGCCTAGAAAACTAGAAGTCTAGAAGAATAGATGACTCAAATACTCAGAAACCTGACGACTAGAAGACTAGAAGATACATTATTGAGAACAAGAAGACTAGTATACCAGAAGACTAGAAGACAAGAAGACTAGAAGATGAGAAGACTAGAAGATTACAATACTAGAAGACTACAATGAAACTACAAGAAGATTAGAATACTAGAAGACTAGAAGTCTAGAAGACTAGAAATCTAGAAGACTAGAAGTCTGGAAGACTAGAAGTCTAGAAGATTAGAAGTTTAGAAGACTAGAAGTCTAGAAGATTAGAAGTCTAGAAGACTAGAAGTCTGGAAGACAAGAAGTCTGGAAGATTAGAAGTCTAGAAGACTAGAAGTCTAGAAATCTAGAAGACTAGAAGTCTAGAAGACTAGAAGTCTAGAAGACTAGAAGTCTCGAAGACTAGAAGTCTAGAAGACTAGAAGTCTAGAAGACTAGAAGTCTAGAAGACTAGAAGTCTAGAAGACTAGAAGTCTAGAAGACTAGAAGTCTAGAAGACTAGAAGTCTAGAAGACTAGAAGTCTAGAAGACTAGAAGTCTAGAAGACTAGAAGTCTAGAAGACTAGAAGTCTAGAAGACTAGAAGTCTAGAAGACTAGAAGTCTAGAAGACTAGAAGTCTAGAAGACTAGAAGTCTAGAAGACTAGAAGTCTAGAAGACTAGAAGTCTAGAAGACTAGAAGTCTAGAAGACTAGAAGTCTAGAAGACTAGAAGTCTAGAAGACTAGAAGTCTAGAAGACTAGAAGTCTAGAAGACTAGAAGTCTAGAAGACTAGAAGAATGAAATACTAGAATACTAGAAGACTAGAAAAATAGATGACTCGAAGCAAAGAAGATCAGATAAAAAGACTAAAAGGCGAGCAGACTAGAAGACTAGCAGACATATATTTATGAGGACAAGAAGACTAGAAAACTAAAAGATTCAGAAACTAGAAATCTAGAAGACTAGAAACTAGAAGACTAGAAGGCTAGAAGACTAGAAGACTATAAGATTTGAAGACTAGAAAACTTGAGGAATGGGAGACTAGAATGCTTGAAGACTAGGAAACTAGTAGACCATCACCATGAAATTTTCGAAATCGAAAAAATAATTTGATGTCAAAAGTATTAGAAATGCATGAAACTACGATCGACTTTCTGGGACATTGAAAAAATTTCAAAGTCCCAGAAAGTCGCATGTCCGATTTAGCTAAAATTTTGCATGGGGACTTTTTTCGAGCTGCTTAAACTTTTGAGCACTAGCGCTTTACGAAATTAGATGCGATCTCAAAATATTGGCACCCTTATATATATAAGAGGGGTGAAAATCAACGTGTTTTGTCGGTTACGTCACTTATATCATAATCTCCGGAACCAAAAGTCACAGCCATTTGATTTTCATACTTGATCAATGGCCTACAAATAGCTTTGAAACGAGTCTAAGCTTGTTAAAATCGTTTCAGCCATCTCCGAGAAACTTGCGCGGCAAAAAACAACAAGTTTTGTCGGTTATGTCATTTATACCATCATATCTCCGGAACCAAAAGTCACAGCCATTCAATTTTCAAACTTGATCAATGATCTAACAATAGCTTTCAAACGGGTCTAGACTGGCTAAAATCGGTTAGGCCATCTCCGAGAAACTTGCGCGGTGAAAAACAACAAGTTTTGTCGGTTACGTCACTTATACCATTATATCTCCGGAACCAGAAATCAGTGGCCCGACAGTAGCTTTCAAACGAGCCTAAGTTTGTTGAAATCGGTTCTGGCTCCTCTGAGAAAATTGAACGGTAAAAATATCTTCGAAAAGTGCACACACAAACACACACGCGCGCGCACACACACACACACACACACATTTTATGATCTCGTCGAACTGAGTCGAATGGTATATAACACTATGGGTCTCCAAAGCTCCGTACAAAAGTCAGTTTTTCTTGCAATTCTAATACCTTTCTATAGCGAAAACAAAAATAGTTTTATTCTTTCACACGGCTTCACTTTTACACGGACAACTGCAACAGGGTAAATTATTATTATATTATTACTATTTAAATATTTCGCTATTCTGCGTTGTTTTTGTCGCATGCTAAGTTCCGCTTGGGAGTACAATACCTGGTATATTGTTGATCTATTATATTTTTGGCCAAACCTTTTACATTGTGCATCCTAACTTACCTTCGGGTTCCATTGCGGCGCAATGGCATTTCAACCGTCCTGTTGATTCACACGCTTTCGCAGTGCAACTGTACTTCCGAAACCGGCTGCGGCCTCAAAAACAACGGTCACCATGACGTTTCCAAAATCCATAATGATGCACCAAATAGATAGTAAAATGTCAAACAAATCACACATCGATCGTTCGGCGCCTATAAATATTTACGCCTTTATGACGGATAATTGTGAGCAAATTTGTACCCTTTGTCAAATCTTCCCAGTTGGTGCATTTTTACTGCCATGCAGCCGCCGCGGCGTGCCAAAAGATCTGCCGGCAAATAAAAGAATTCTGCTTCCATTCAAATCAACAACAAGATGTCATCAATAAAAAGGCCGGTAACCTTAGCAACTGATCTGTGAAATCATGCGGGTATCATTATGATTTCCCCTGTCGCTTTGACAGAAAGCAAAACACTCTCGATTTCTTCGATTCCAGACAATGCGAAAATTTTACGACCTGCATGCAATGTCTCATATTTCTGGAATGGCGCGTTCTCCGACGGGAACGAAGCAAACTCAAACGGCAAACTCCTTGAGGAGCACCCGGGGTTCGGAATCACTTAAAATTTTCCACGCTCGTCTCCTGGGAATGTGCCCCGTCCCATCATCATCATCATTGGCGGGGTTATAAAAATTAAAAAAATTAAAATCGAGCAAAAGGATTATCCATAAATATTGACACAACAGAAGCGTCGTAGGACAATGACTTTGGTGTAGCAGAATAACAAAAAAAAAGGTTGACTGAGCAAAACACAACATGTAAAAGTGAAGTGTCATCATCGAAAGTATATATTTTTATTTCTTCCAAACTGCCGTTCGCTCAGGACAATGACACAACAGCAATAATGATCGTAATAAAACCTCATCTTTCGTGTTATGATTTATTGGCGGTGTGTTGTGTGAGCTTACGGGATATGAGACATTAGCTACATGTTTCTCGCTAGATCCCATAGATGGCATGTGTGAGAATTACTTCGAAGAAGTAAACCGTAAAACTTGCTATAATTTCACCCGTTGTCTGGAGCTTAAGAAATCATTCTAACCGATTGTTTCAATCTGAAAAGTAGAAAGCACTTCAGGACCAATTCGGTGGCTATGGTTTTTAATTTGTTCGTACAAACTACCGATGACACATCGCTTATGCTGCGCACTGGCTAATCTCAAACGATCCGGTGCATCGCGGTGCAAAAGAAAGAACAGTACGTACAGTAGTCGTAAAATGTCACGAAAGCAATAACGATTATCGACGATAATATTAACTTTTCCTCCTCGCTTAACGATGGGTTCGATAACCAACCTTTCGGTACACGACGGGAACGACGATAATACCTCCTCTTATGGAATGACTCTCGTTTGCCCCCTTCAAATTCCTCTTTGGTGCATCAACCAAGCGAAACATTGCGCTTTTGAAACTTTGTAAGAAAAGAACAATTTTACGGAATGTGCCGTAAACCGTTTATCCCTGTTTTCATCCCTATAATAAGAAAATGCTACTTTGCAGTGCAAAGGTGTTCTTTTTTGTGACTTTGAAAATTGCTAATTATGAGCTGTCTTGTAATCCAATTCGTAGAAAATAGTGAGGGCCATCTCAACCCCTGTTTTAGAATCCTTCTTTTTTTCGGATTGTAACCATTGTTACGATTCTACGGCAACCAACAAAATTCCATCAAAATGTGAATTATCACCCAACTGACAGGCTGACATATGTGACCAAGGAAATTCAATAAAACACCAATAACGTAAATCAAAATCCTGCGAGATCGAAATAAAACGTCAACCCCTTCCAGCTCGTGTTTGCACCCTAAATTAATCTCAAATCGATAGGTCGCAGGCATCACTAAAAGTGTCAGTTTTGCCATTTGCCGGTTGCCTCAAAGTTACTCAAATTTCCCATCATTTTTCTTCTAACAACAGAGCAAAAACGGAACGAGTTAAAACACCGGTCGGTAGCAGTCGCGGATAAATAGAAGCGTTCGATTCGGTTCGATTGAACCTTTTTAATGGAAGGCTTGCTATTGTTTGCACCACTGTCGATACTTTTGAGAGTTTTTGAAAGTCATTAGAGTAGCTGCTGCAGTCAGAGTCATTGAAAAAATAGCCGAATCGGACCGATGAGGGTTCGAAACAATGTCCAATGAACAACGGAAATGCACTTCAGATTTTCGTCGTAATTAATCGATATTGGGACAGTAACTGTCATTAGAGAAATAAATCATATTGCTTACGATGTGCCGAGCGTGACGTTTGGTGGTTAAACTAACTGCACGCACTGTTTGATGTTTTCAAGTATGTCCTATTGAGAATATGGGGTGATCATAAGACTCTAACAAACTACTCACATGTCAAGAATATCACTGATCTACCCCACTGGAAGAAGCCTTTAATTAATAAAGGAGAAATTCTCACGGTGGTATCAAATTTTGTAAAGAAAATTTGATTTTTCTGCGTCATCCTAGAAATTCAGTTAGATAAACTACGGTTACACTACAAAGATAAAAAAGCGGGTGGGTAATGTCACACGTATAACCGGATGACGTGAAAATTAATAAAATTGACGCTCTTTTCACACAAGAAAACATAATTTTTGATTTATTCATGGTTTGCTCACACTGTTAAAAATTCAATCATAAATGGTTGATCATATTCCTGTTTGTATGGAGAAAAAAATGCTTGAGTTATATTAAACTCGAGATATTCACGATTAAGCTCTATCCATTCTTGTGATGGGTAAATTTTGAAAAGGCGCCCTATAGTAAAGTAATACGTGTTCATACGTCAAAATATATATAAATATGTCACAGTCAACTCCAGGCCCGTACCAGGATATCGTTTCGGGAGGGGCCCAAAGATAAAAAAAAACTAATGTTACTGAAGATTGCTGATGTACCTAATTCTCGGTGTTCCTTTTACGGGTGTTTTAACAGACACTTTAAACTTAAAACTATTATTGTATTACATTTCTTTACGTTTACTGTCTTGTTATTTTTGTACCACATGCCTGAGATCTTCTAAATAATTATGTATCTGTTTTTTATTTCGGGAGGGCCAGGACCCCTCGTGCCCCCCCTCCCTTTGGGTAAGTGACTGGTCAACTCAATTTTCAATTCCTTCGACTACCGGTAAATAAATACCAATGTTGGTTGGTTCTCCAGCAGCTATAAAAACTGAAAACTACAGAATGTTAATTACTGGATCGGTGAAGTATCTCCTAAGCCAGTAAAGGAGAAAGTCTCAGTGAATAGAGCAACCCAGCAAGTGAGTAAATGAACCACCAAATCAATAAATGTCAATTTCTTGATCCACCCTAACATGAAAACGTCAGATCTTATATTTTTCTATAAAGAAAAATTTTACCAAATATTACGAATTTCTGATAGATCGCACATTTTTGCTGGGATTTCTGGATAAGTAAGTAGACTAGTGAGTGGGTAGAAAAGTGAGTGAATACAAATGTTTGTGAGTGGTAAAGTTTGTGAGTTGAAGACTTTTTGAGTAGAAAAATTTGAGAGTAGAAAAGTTTGTGAGTAGGAGTGTTTGTGAGTAGAAAAGTTAGTAAGTATGAGTATGAGTATGAGAAGTTTGTGAGTAGATATGGTTGTGAGTAAAAAAGTTAGTGAGTAGAAAAGTTTCCAAGTAAAGAAGATTGTGAGTAGACATGTTTGTGAGGAGAAAATATTGTGAGTGGAAAAGTTTGTGAGTAGAAAAGTTTGGGAGTAGAAAAGTTAGTGAGTAGAGAAGATTGTGAGTCGAAAAGTTTTGTGAGTAGAGAAGATTGTGAGAAGAAAAGTTTCGTGAGTGAAGAAGATTGTGAGTAGAATAGTTAGCGTGTAGAAAAGTTTGGGAGTAGAGAAGATTGTGGGTAGAAAAGTTTGGAAGTGGAAAAGTTTGTAAGTAGAAAAGTTAGTGAGTAGGGAAGATTGTGAGTAGAAAATGAGTATTATTAATATGAGTAGAAAATGAGTTTTATGAGAAGAGAAGATTGTGAGTAGAGAAGTCAGTGAGTAGATAAGTTTGTGAGTAGAATAGTTAGTGTGTAGAAAAGTTTGCGAGTAGAGAAGATTGTGGGTAGAAAAGTTTGGAAGTGGAAAAGTTTGTAAGTAGAAAAGTTAGTGAGTAGGGAAGATTGTAAGTAGAAAAGTTTTGTGAGTAGAGAAGATTGTGAGTAGAAAAGTCAGTGAGTAGAAAAGTTTGCGAGTAGAAAAGTTAGCGAGTAGCGAAGATTGTGAGTAGCATAGTTAGTGTGTAGAAAAATTTGCGAGTAGAGAAGATTGTGGGTAGAAAAGTTTGTGAGTAGAAAAGTTTGTGAGTAGAAAATTTATTGAGTAGAAAAGTTAGTGAGTAGAGAAGATTGTGAGTAGAAAAATTTTGTGAGTAGAGAAGATTGTGAGTAGGAAAGTTTGTGAGTGGAAAAGTTTGTAAGTAGAAAAGTTAGTGAGTAAAAAAGTTGATGAGTAGAGAAGATTGTGAGTAGAAAAGTTTTGTAAGTAGAGAAGATTGTGAGTAGAAAAGTCAGTGAGTAGAATAGTTTTGTGATTAGAGAAGATTGTGAGTAGAAAATTGGTCACCTGGAAATTGAAGGTACGCGAGCTAGCAGATGCCATAAGAATTAGTATTGAGCGAACATGCGCTATTTTGCGTAAGATTCTGCAAATGAACTAATTCTTCTGCCGTGTATGTTAACTCTGGTTTACCAAAACCACAAACGCGAGTGCTCTTCAGGAACGTGTTCGGTTTTACTGATGCGAAATCGTATGGACTTTTGTCATTTAAGTCAACTTTCCACACTAAAGTCAACGATTTCGGTCTCTGATTGTTTCCCCACACATCCTATGCACCCAATTTGGCTCCCTCGGAACAAAATTATAAATGATGATTCATCGCAAAAAAAAACCAGTTCGTGTGAGAGGTGAGATCTTCGGTTCCGCTGGAAAATTACTTTCCAGGTGAGATCCAAAAATTACAGAATGTCTGCAATAAATGTATGGACATTAGATGACATGACATTTTCATAAACATCATCAGACGATTCTTACAAATAAATAATTGAAACTTGAATAAATACTAGAAAATTTGTTTGGGTATAAACTAACATAACCTTTTCAATTAGAAAAAAATTGTACCAAATTAAGAAGAATTTTCCCGTTTTATGCACACCTAACTCTCTAGTTCCGGAATCGCGAGTCGGATCAGAATGAGATTAAATAGCAGCTTATGGGACCACAATTCCTTTCATTTGAACCCAAGTTTGTGAAAATCGGTTTTGCCATCTCTGAGAAAATCAAATGAGTATCAACGTTTTGAAGTTTTTAATCACTATTTCCGGTACTTCCGGAACCGAATTCCGACAGCCGGTATATCCAACGTGAGTTTGTGTGGTCAACAACGTACTAACACCGGTAAACTAGATTAATTAATTTGCTATTTTTGAAAAATTAGATTATCTTTACATCTTCTTCTATGGAATTTTGAATTTGCACTTTTTTACTCATCACCCTATAATTCCATATCAAATTTAAAAAACAAATCTATGGGACAAATACATTTTGCGTATATAAATTTAATGTTGAATGGTATATGAAACTCGGCCCTCCGGGCCTCGGTTCAAATGTCGGTTTTCACAGTGATTTCATAGCCTTTCAATATGAAAAAGGCAAATCTATTTTCTTCATTCCCAAAAAGGTTACTTTTCACTCCACCCAAAACACATCATAAAACAGAGCTCAACGAGAAGCATGAGGTTGGACCCTTGACTTTTGTCTGATTTGTGATCGATACACTGCGATTATAAACAGGTCTGTATTCAGAAAATTCTTGACTAGTTTTTCAATTATCACTTTTTTACTCCGTGTTGTCCAAATTTTCCACTAGAAGGTGCTGATTGATTTCAAGTAGGTAATAACTATATAATTATTGTCGACTAGAATGTTATTACTTACTTCCGGTTATTATCCCGATTGTCTAAAAATCTCTAAAGTCATTCCAATATTTAAGTCCGTTTCAACGCTAATTTATTGTCATTGAATTTACTTAAAACGAAATATATGATTTTTCGTTCCATGCGAAAAGTGTTACCAATTCATGACAACCCGAAGC
This sequence comes from Malaya genurostris, assembly GCF_030247185.1. NCBI lineage: Eukaryota > Metazoa > Arthropoda > Insecta > Diptera > Culicidae > Malaya > Malaya genurostris. Next base: position 133,603,718 of record NC_080570.1, read on the forward strand.
TAACAGATTACGTGATTGGAAATGTAAAATGCTTTAAATACCTGGGCATACATCTTGACCCTACGTTATCTTGGACTCATCATATAAGTTTTGTTGAAAAGCGTGTCGCATCTTCCTGTGGTATCATGTGGAGAGTGCGATCATATGTTCCTCGGCGTGCACTTGCTGCTACTACTACTACTTGTATCGGTCTGGGGCCGTGCAGCTGGCTTTCATCTGAAAAAATTACAAACTCTTCAGAATAGGTGTCTTAAAACCATTTTTAATAGACCTCCGCTGTTCTCTACGTTTTCATTATATTCCGACCATGCTCATAATGCTCTACCAATAGCTTACTTATGTGACATGCAAACCTTGTTGTTCGTTCATGACACCTTGCATGCCACGACACATCGTAACATACAGTTTTCAACTCCAAACCATTTGTACGCGACGCGCCGTTATGGCAACGTAATGCAACGCATTCGAACAACCACAACTCTGGGCCAAAGGCGTATTCTGTTTGTTGGTCCTACAAAATTTAATGCACTTCCTCTTGACATACAACAAATCAACATCCGTACCATATTTAGATCTAGATTGAAGCACTACTTTAGACAAAGACTGAATGAAATTTTTATACAATAAACGTAAAGTTTAAACAATCGTAATCTATCTGTATATCAATGTTAGTTAAACGTCAACAGTATTCTATTATTCAATGTTAGATATTAAACGTGGATCTCTTAAAAGGAAACTTATTTCCACTGGGATTCCACACCAATCAATTAGTTAATTATTCAATCAATGTAATTACCTACTCAAAATCGATTTGCCAGTTACATGAATCGAGATGTAGTCCCCGTATCTCCATAGTAGCTCATTTGCACAGCAGTACCACGGATTAAAGTACCTGCGAAGGTTAATCATCGCGATATCAAAAAGCGTTCCCTCGCTTAACACTCAATTCTTTATATCTAATGATATTTGAAACCTTCGATATTTGATCAGTACTGTAAATCTATGAAAATCTATATAATCGTACCACAAAAATTAAAAGAGAACTTGTCGATTTCTTATACGGTCATTTGAAAAATCAACCGAGATCTATGAAGAAACTACGTTTCTATCGTGGGACATAATTAACACAACCACATGTGCCGGGCTTGAATTTGGATGGTTCCTTTAGAGCTTCGGTTTCAACAAGACCCGCCCCAACACTGGGAAGCCATTTCTCGCAAACAAATGGTGGCGATCGTGCACGAAACCGCCATCGTACGGCCGAGAGAAACGCGTAAATAAGATAATCTAACAATGCTGATGGGCCGCTGGATCTTGGTATAGGTTGGATCCAGTTTCAAAGATTGCAGTCACTCACTCCGCAGTTGGAATTGACTGCGCCATTTTGAAAATGGCATCTTGATGGCAGTGTGTTGTGAAATTGAATCGCGAAGTGTTTTTTTTTTTCAATTACATTGCTTCGGAAGGCCAACGAAAGAGTGACGAAACAAGCTTGACACGTCTAAAGGGTTATTTTGACTATATATGAATAAAATTGATTGAAAATAAATCCAAATGTCTCGTGGTGCCTGTTCCACATACGAATTTATCATCTTTGCGCTCTATTTGCAGCATGGGAAGCAGTTCCGACATTATCAAATAGCAGATAAAATGATGCATAATAAAACTGACAGCGATAAATGATGACCGATCAGCTCTCGTATTGGTTTTCCGTTTCGCTATTCTGTCATATCCTGCCACATGATGATAGGTATAAATGAGTAAGTCGTTTAAAAAATGTGCAAAAAAATAACCCAAATTACATTCGGAAGCAATACGGATCTTCTGGCAGACCGAGACAAAAAAAAACACAAAAAAATGTTAAATCGATCCACATCATTAAATTAAGTGGGAATCATTTTTCTTCCGTCGGTCGGTTTATTTCATTTTTTTAGCTTATTTCCTGTTCGGCTGGCATCGATAGCAAACGTATGTATGACGGATGCTCACTCGGTTCGGTTGGACGAATTTGAATCGTTCGTTTTGAACAACGGGATAACCGACCAAGACTATTTTCTATCTCCAGGGTCATTGTTCCATCGATAGACATCAAGATGACCGATGCCCGCCATTCAAACGGACCGACTCGGTTGGTAACAATAGAATGAAATATTTTTATAAATCGCTCCAAAATCTTCCACAAAAGCGAGCAGGATTTTGTCCTTCCCTTATTTTCCACATATGTAGATGATGCTCATTGCTCTTCATCTATCTATTTCTACTACATTTGATGTGATGATTTAGAATTGTGAATGAATTTGATTACTCCTCAACCCCTGCAGTGTGTAATTCCACAGTGTCGCAGTGCATTGCGAAAGGATGCAAAACGAACAGGCAGGCAGGCAGGGATCACTTTCCGGGCACTGCAGACAGCGGAGAAGCTCATTTCCTATTCCTGTGCATGGAAAGGCAGATTTCTCATATGTGAGGATGCTTCACCAAAATGAGATGTGTTGTGTCTTTTTATCCGCATTCGCACACACACACACCAAATGGATATGGGCTGCTAAAAAGCTGGAAGCGTACAGCAATGAAACGACACGAAATTAATCATTCGATTGTTAGCGCAGAAAGATATAAATGATGTATCATTTAATCATGTTCAGCATAATTGATATAATTATGTGCGGTGGTCCCATTCGCCATCCGGCGACTCAATGGTGCGGATACGAGAACGAATCCTTTTGAGAACGGATTTTATTGCGATTTATCACATACTCACACGAGGCTGCCCCCATGGATATCAAGGGAATAAATGAGTTGAGATGTGTGCGAAATATTTTTTAATTACTTTAATCGATTCTGGAAAGCTATTTAAACTCATTTGGGGAATCAGGGGGCGGTGGGTAATAAAACCAGGATCAGCCGTGTTAAGAACGGAGCTATTTATTACACTTCAAACGAGCATGTAATGAGATATGTGTGGCGGCGAATAAAGAATGCGAGGCAGATTTCAAAGTGTTGCGATGTCACCGGAAGTTAACGATTGTAATTCAAAATAAACCGGAGACTTTAAAACCTTTCTTTGTTAAACGACATTATATGCGCTAACGATTGCTTCAACAAAGATATGAAAATTTATTAACCGACATTAACGCTGAACGCAGTGATAACAATCCTGAAAATCTTAAAGCTTCGTTCTAAACATAAAAAAGTACGGCTCAGAACAATTGTTAAATTTTTACAATACTAAGGTAGAGTAACCATCTACTTCAGGCACGTACCCAGAGGGGAGAGCACAGGTGCCCTGGCCCTTCCCGAAATCGAATACTTTCATCGATTGCTTTAATACATATTATTTACACATTTGTTTTTTTTTTGCATGTTATAAAATTTAATGAAAAAAGGTTTTCGTCCTTTAGAAAGACCTTTTTGAGAAGCAAAACCTGGATAGCCTTCCGACTATACCGTGAAAAAACTGTTTGAGCTTATTCCGAAAAATAAAGGCGAATGCGAGCGATCTTTGGAAGCATATTTGGTGAAGCTGGTTGGACGTTTGGTATTGGTTCTAATGTAAATCAAATCGAAGTGCTAGACATAATAGATGCCCTAAAAAAATTGGATGTCTCTAAAAGTGCCGGACCTGATGGGATTCCACCCATATTTATGAAAAAAATTAGCATTAGATCTTGCAACCCCTTTGTGCTGGCTTTTTAATAATTCGCTTCAGTCTGAAGTCTTTCCAGATACGTGGAAAAACTCTTTCCTTATACCAATTTTCAAAAATAGGAAAAAACCAGACATATGCAACTATCGCGGAATTGCTATTCTTTCTTGCATTCCGATGCTCTTCGAGGCGATCGTTAATGACAAACTGTTTAGTCAAATAAAAAATAGAATTACTCACATGCAACATGGATTTTTCAAAGGACGTTCCACTACTACTAATTTGCTTGAATTCGTCCACTATACCCTGACCGCTATGGACAAGGGAAATTACATTGAAGCTCTTTATACAGATTTCAGCAAAGCATTCGATCGTTTTGACATGCCCATGCTTATGTTCAAATTACAGAAATTGGGAATCTTACCAGGTCTTCTTAAATGGTTGGAATCTTATCTAACAAATCGTCAACAAGTTGTAAAATTTAAGGGTAAAAAGTCGAGCCCCATTCACGTCAGTCCCGGGGTCCCCCAGGGATCTCATTTAGGTCCTCTTTTATTTATCTTGTTTGTTAACAACATTTCCTTTGTTTTAAAAGAAATTAAAATTCTAATATACGCAGACGATATAAAACTATTTTTAGAAATAGAGAAAAGTCAGGATGCCAAGGTTTATCAAGAAAAAATTCTTTCTTTTTATACATGGTGCAATGTGTGAATGTGTATATGTGAAAGAATGCAGTAGAATAACATTCAGTAAAAAACAAAATACACCTGACTTGATACTTACTCTTGGAAGTCAAACAGTTCAAAAATGCGAAAGAATTAGGGACTTAGGAATAATACTAGATTCTAAAATGACTTTTGTTGACCATTATAATACAATCATAAACAGAGCCAATAACATGCTAGGATTCATAAAACGATTTTGTTACTGTTTTCACGATCCGTATACAATTAAAACATTATACATTGCCTATGTTCGGTCAGTACTAGAATACTGTAGCTTTGTTTGGTCACCTTACTTAATCACATGGGAAGATCGAATTGAATCAGTTCAAAAACAATTTTTGTTATTTGCACTTCGTAAGTTAGGTTGGACAAGACTTCCTCTTCCGTCATACAAAGCCCGCTGTATGCTGATAAGTATTCAAACATTAAAATAACGCAGAGAATTTTCAATGATCTCATTTGTAAATGACATTGTCTCGAATCGCATAGATTCCAGTCAACTCCTGTCCAAACTAAATTTTTACATACCATCTCGGCGTTTAAGAAATCGAAATATTTTTATTACAAACCACCAACGAACAAACTATGCAAAAATGGGCCAATAAATCAATTGATGGCTGTATACAACAAGCATTCAGAAGCTGTCGATTTCACTATGTCAAAAAAACAAACTAAAGCAATATTTCAGTTCTATTCGGTAAGCTAATTATTATTGTTTAACTCATAATAAATTATACATAAATATACAATATTTAGTGATCTGTTTAGAATAGTTTACTAATTCAAGACGATTATTGTAATTATCCTTATGGTCTACTTTAGATTGACGACAAATAAATAAATAAATAATTGTTGACGAAACCAGGATCCATTATTATACGCTAGGTAACAGACTGATTACCCGACAATGGACTAAAGTCGGCACGACTGAACCGAATCGGTGAAGGAGGCTAAATAAAACGGAAAGGTCATGAAGTTAATTCTCTAGTATTGTCATGGTATAGTTTTCGTGGGCTACCTCGAAAAAGAAAGAAAACACTGTCTACAACAAGTACCAGACCAAACAATTCGTTTTTCAGACAATGCGCCGACTTACAAGGGCATCGCGTATGTTTCATTTTGTAGTTTTTGACCGGTATCTCTGGAACTAGTTTTGAGACCCGTTAAAAAGACTCTTTCTGTTCTTCCCGAGTCGAAACAAGGAAGCCATTTACGATCACTCCTTCTCATGCTATTCATGAATGATTTATACAGTGAATTGTCATCATTTGAAGTAATATATGGATGAGTTTTTATTCAGCGGCTCTTTTTTTCCGATGCACAACCTAATTACCCGATGCTAGAGGAAAAAAGTTACTTATGTCTATGCAGTTTTGGGACTCGCCCCATTTTTTTGGAGAAAAATAATTTTAACGTTCTAGGTAGACCATTCTAGATATCGGACTTTCTTTGATGCTCACCGTTTCAATAGTCTACATCATTGTTTGAATTGAAAATATTATTAAGTTAACATAAGTGTGTAGGTACATGTAAAGCAAAGTCTTGACATTACATTCCTTTGGTAAAATTTGGCCTTTCTGTTTCAACAGACTTCGCAGCCGAATCTTAGTGTACAGAATCATTGCATGGCTAGTACTATGGATCCTACTGACACTAAGAATCCTCCCAGGTCGGGGCTCGAACATACGACAACTGGCATGTAGGTACATGTGCGATAGGCTAATTCTGATCGAAGATAAAAAGGAAAGCTGATCACACATTATCCTGTTCCGGAACCGGAAGAGACTACATAGAAATTCTTACATTAGTGAAAATCATCGTAGTCATCTCTGACAAATCCTTGTGAGCTTCGTTTTGGAGTTTTTGACTGTTACCAAGAAGATTTATCTATTGCTGCATCGTCACTTCTAATGACGAATTGGCATTTTCAACACTCATCACCCGAAAATTGGATCTCGACGAAATTAAATAGAATCATGTTGGATTATAAGACACTTCATTTAAATATAGTATGTTTAAACCGGTTTAGCTGTCTCTAACAAATCGATGTGATGCCTTGTTTCGAAATTTTTGAAATTTTCAAGTGCTTTCGAAACCGCTACATTTGAATCAAATTTGTTTGACAAATTATCAACAAAATTTTCTAGTTAACAGAGCTTACCTTTAAAGTTTTCAATGAATGTGTTCCTCCTTAAAACTTCGCTTATAAAATACACTCTTGAAATTGGAATATTTAACACTCATCTAATAATGCTATGAAAGAGGTAAAAATCGATATTTTCCCTTCTATACTGAACTTTTTGCTTCAATCCCTCATAATCCCATCAGAAATATGAGACTGCGTAATTAAATTGTTATTTAATTTCAAAGAAATTCTATGAAATAAAAAGAAATAAAGGTACACCTTGGACTAGATACTAGACTAGACAGAATCATCAGATAGATGTTTATTTTTTATCTGTGGGCCCCACCCGAAAAACCTGTCTTAATCCACCTAGTGGTGAAATGATGCCTTTCTCATGTACATATAATATTGTGGTATTCTATTCAAAAATTTTCTCTTCGATTTTTGAAAGAAACCAAGTGATTGTTTATGAATAACATACAGAATAAAACAGTGCTTTGATTGCGTAAGCCATCCTTAAGAGAACGAAATGGGTTCACTATTATATGCGCTTCCGGCACCGGAACCCGAGAACCGGTATAGTCAAAGTCGGTTCGTACGGCCACCAACTAACATGACACACAAACTCTTCTAGTACGCACTCTATAACTCCGGATTCGGAAGTCGGATCCGGATGAAATTCAGGAATTCCGTATGGGACCAGAAGACCTTTCATTTGAATCTAAGTTTGTGAAAATCGGTCAAACCATCGCTGAGAAAAGTGAGTGAGAACCATTTTGGTATATATGACCACTATTTCCGGTACTTCCGGAACCGGATACCGGGAACCAGGATAGCCGGAATCGGTTTGTTTAGTTGTCTATTGATAATGACTATCGATTTGTGTAGTTCTGAGACCAGTTTAGAAAAATTTTCACGTTTTTTGCTTCGCCGGTTTAAGTGACGGTGTACAATATTGAACACACTTTACCCTATAATTCCGGAACCGGAAGTCGGATCCGGATGAAATTCAGGAATTCCGTATGGGACCACGAGACCTTTCATTTGAATCCCAGTTTGTCAAAACCGGTTCAGCCATCTCCGAGAAAACCTAGTGAGATTATTTGACACATACACACACACACACATACACACACACACAGACATTGCTCAGCTCGATGAACTGAGTCGAATGGTATATGACACTTGGCCCTCCGGGCCAATTTTCACTAGTCGGTTTTTCAAGTGATTGCATAACCTTTCTATATGAGAAAGGCAAAAACGTCCGGGCCTGATCTGCTAATATAGTTCAATGATGCCTTTCTCATATTACTCATATTCTCATAAATATTACGGTGATATTCTTCAAACATATTCAATTGAATCTTAAATAAAAAGAAGAAAGTTTTTTTGAACGTAAACTAACAAACTGAAACAGTTTTTTTTCACCTTATAATTCACCTTATAATTGCGAAACCAGATGTCAGATCCAGATGGAAATCAATAGCAACCATAAGTTTTTGAAAATCGTTTAAGTCGTCGCTGGGAAAAGTAAAGAATTCTTTTGAGCACAATTTTCGACGAAAAAGTGAATTTTCCTCCAACTTTACCACCGCCCATTCACCAAATGTTAGACGTTGTAAGTCGATTCGTGATTGAATTATTGACCAAACTGAACAAGTTTGATAATGACACAAGACACGATTCACGCGTGATCTGTCAAAAACAGTGTTACCAAAAAGATACCAGCAAAAAAAAAACCTATTGTAAGCGGGTTAGTTCTGTTTCATGCCACAGTTTTTTATCCGATATGTTATATTCTTAATAGTGAAGAATTTTAACTTTTTTTTTATTGTGAGACCTGATTTTCCATAATCCTATATGAACGACTGAATGCAATAGTCGAATAAGTCCCACTTCGTTTGGAAAACGCGTTTAAGTATTTTTGAATGCAAAAATCGGATAAAAACATTGAGAGCAAAAACCGGACATGGATTTTTCAATGCAAAAATCGTTTAGAAACATCTTTTTTGCAAGAACCGGATAGCTTCGAGCTACGCAACTTTCAAAATTTTTTATTGCCAAATGACAATGGTGTAATGCAAATGACTGTTCTAGAAATACCGCTGTAAGCAGGTATCGTTTACCAGTTGATGGATTGTGTGTAATAGAGTCAGATGAATAATATTGGTCATTGTGAGCGTAAGTTTAACCAATCGGAAAATTTTTAAATGAATCAATGAAAAAATTGTGCTGTAGAAACGGTAAGGTCAATCTAAGAGATTTTCCTTGCTTTTTACTTTCGAATGATTTAGATTACACCAAGCGCCCATAATAAGTGCCAACTAGATATCAATCTTCAAGTTGATTACTATAATGCATCGCAATTTTATCGAGTACCGGAAGCAAGACTCACATCTGGAAGAGAGAACGTGTATTATGTCGGAGCCATTAGAGAGGGATCTCTGTTCAGTGCATTGACTTAATGGATGATACGACAATCTGTGAATTTGCTCAATTTTTACTTAACAGAAGTATTTCAAATTTTCACTTTTATTTTTGTGACATTTTGTTTTTTTTTTTGGGTTAAAGCGAATTTGTGTCGAATTCCCTTGATTGTAGGTTAAGCAATCAGAAAAATAATGGGAGAAACGTTAACCACTTAATCGATTGACATGTCTGCTATCCGAAAACATAAATTCGAACAAATAATTTTTTCGCAAGACGAAGTTCGACGGGTCAGCTAATACTAAATATTATATCACTTCAAGAGTGATCAGTCGAACAGCGGCCCGGTAGAACTTTTATAAGGTAACTGAGAATGATTTTCATAACAGAAAACTCTTGAGAGCATGCACTTAAAGATGGCTATATTTTTCGGTCAGAATCCCGCTGTATAGGAATGAGAGCACCTCTCTTCCAAAGGAAAGCGTTTAGTAAAAAAATGACATAATTCTTTTTTTCACAAAAATAAATATGCAGTTCAACAGGTTATATACGAGAAAGGAAGCAGATATCTTTTGATTAATTCATGGGAATAAAATAATAAAATAATGTTATTTCAATGAATTAAAAAGCATCGAAAAGTTTGTACAAAAGTGTTTATCACAATATGTAGAAAATTAAAGATTGACCAAAATAATTTGCTATAGAATTCAAAAGCATTGACCATGATATCACAAAAAAAAATCAATTAATCGATTGATTTGAAATTTTTATCTATTGCTACCACAGGTTGGCAATTCAATACATAGTGCGCTGGTCTTACAAACCAGTTATCATGTGTTCGATGCCCAACCAGGAAGGGTTCTCAGTGTGAACTGGATTGTGGCGCTAGTCACGTAATGGTTCTATGCAATGTTGCTTGAATACAGTGGAACCTTAATTTACGCGCAGAGCCGGGGGTGCGTAAATTAAATAAAACATCGCGTTATATCAATTTTTTCGCGTAAAAAAAGGTTTTTCAAATTTCATTTGATTATAGTGTATATAACATGAACAATCCTACTACGTCCGATGCTTTAGCGCCTGAGGACCCTCTGAGTATGTTCTGAGACTATGGAAATGCTTAAGAGATGTTCCAAGATCCAAGAACTACTTGGAGTATTGTCCTTAGGGTCTACACTGTGTCACAGCAAGAACTACAACGGCTAATGCCTTTTTTGCTTGTGATGCATACTTTTAGAGCTACACATTGCTTACTTGTTTATTCATAGCTGCTCCAGGAAGGTCCCAGTCGTCCAAGAACTTCGGTGAAAACAGGTCTTAAGATCTACACGAACATTCAGCAGTTTCTGTATAATTATTCAATGCTGTTCATAGTCATAGAACTACAACTCCAGGTAGTTTTTGGATGGCCTAGAGCAATCACAACTGTCCTATTGATCCCATGTGGCATCACGAATATGAACCGAGAACGATAAGGTCGTTAATGTTATGTTGGCAGACCTTAAGGCCTATTCCGAGGAAGTTTTGGATGTGCAAGTTCTTCTACAGATCTTATCACAGTATGTCAATTTTCTGTGAATAGTACTACAAGTACATACCGCACTCAATAGTCATATAAAAATGATTATATACAATATTTGCTTTTCAGATCATTCTTGGATGGCCACGATCTTATTTAGATTTTTTGAAACTAAGCAATTCATTAATGTTCATTTCACAGTATTTAATACCCTGAAGCATGTTAGATTGTTTTGTATATTGAGATTTCCTTCATTATGTAAAAACTTTTTTTTACGCATTCATCGCGTAAATTAAATAAAAAATCGCGTTATTGCTAATAAAACCCGTAAAAAAAGTCGCGTAAATTGAGGTTTTAGTGTAAAAATCACTTTCCTTCGCCTTTGCTCGATAATCGCTCTGGTTTTCGGATTTGTTCGTACATTCACGCTGCTCGCATGAAGGCCTATTCTTTACAGTTGATATTCGCATAAAACAAACCCCTGAATGATGGCGAGGAGTACAAAATAAATAAGATCTGCTTATAGTTTGGTAATAAATTCATAGCTAAAGATTAAAAAGTGGCACATTATGTAATCATGAATAAAAGTATGTTTCATTGGAAGAGTCTTCAAGGTTTGGTCTGGTGGTGTAACGAATTTTTTTTGAAAAACCAGTAATGGTTCTGATGTTAAACAACTGTTCTATGACGAGTACATGTAACGGGGAATCAAAATTAGGAATTAACGATTCCTATTCCATGTGTCCCTTGATCGTTTTTTTGAGACATCGGAAAGGCGTGACAATATGGGATGAGCGTTGAAACCGGGAACGCAATCCCTAAAAGACGATGACCGGAGGGATTTTACAACCGTAAAGCACGATAAAACTCCCATTAAACTCAATATAAATTGAGTCAACAATTGAGCCCAGCTTGAATGAGATAGAAAGAGAGAGAGAGAGAGAAACGGTTGTGAGCGCAACGAAATCGAAACCATAATCTCTAAACTTTATTATCCTTTACTTCTATGATATTTATTTTTTATCATCTTATTCTTATACTCCTGGTGGGATTTGACCGGGGACCAAGCAGAGCTACTGTTCCAGCTTGTGGTCACAATACGACCTGCCCTCGCCCTGGTCGCTCCGCTTGAATAGATTTCGATGCGAGAAGATGCTGGTATGCCACATCACAGTAGGGCCAATAAAATCTCGCTTTTATTCCGAAATTAGAGGAAAAACGGTGGCCAATAAAAATCGCCTCGAAGCGGAACCGTCCCACCCTGCAACGACCACGATGACGACGACGACGACCGTCTCGATCGTTTGCAATGATGACGATTCTTCTCGAGCAGCACCTTTATTGGTTTAATGACCAATATATTCCACCCGGCCGGCTTCGGGTGGTTTGAGGTTGTTGGGGTGGCAAACATCATTTTCACTCTATTCATATGACGAATCGAGTTTACGAGCCGGAAACCACCAGGAAGACGGAGACGACGACTACGACGACCCGTGGCTATGCATTCGAACCAAATGAATCTCGGGTCGCAGGTCGTAAAAGTTCGATTACGATTAAAAGTAATAGTGGAAATAAGCGCCGAAGATTTCCTTCGGGCCAGCAAGTTATGACGAATATCCTGGCTCGGGCAGCTGGGCATCCGCGGCGCACGCGGAAGTCCTATTCAATCCGACGGCGTCCAAATTAGTCCCTGTGCGATTCGCAATGGCAGCGCCGGCAAAGCTCGTAAAATTGCCCATGAAGGATTATTATGCCGGAATTTTACGACCTAGGCAAGCCTTCGGCCAGATCGATTTCCAACGTTTTAATTACACGAATATCAATTACTTAGATTATGACGTCGACTATTTGAATAATAATTAAACGGGAGTGAGCCTTACGGACTGGACTGGATAGACGGTGATTAACATTCTACATTGTGTCTACATATTATGTGCTCTCGGTATTATTCGAGTATTACCCGAGGACAGAGAACAATTGCTCCCGAAAAAGCACCATATTCTGATGACTCCCCATAGAGGAAGAATTTTATATAGCCTTTACGATTATTGCTACTTGGGATACTTTGCACGCAGGATTCGTACTTTCGATGAAGGAATCATCGCTGCTAACAGGAGTGAGCGTTACTACATCAACTAAATTACTGTAGTTAAATTTCGTGTCCCCCTGGTTGATAGACAATGTTTAGCTGGCAACTCAATTAATAACACAGCGCAAAATATTTAATTTTTGGATTGTTCCATCGAATGTTCTATAATTGTATCATAACTGTTGTTTATGTTAGATATGTTAGGAAAGATTTTTAAACATATTAAACTTTTTATGGGAATTGCTCACAAAATCCTCAGTAATAGACATGGTCTCTTGAAATTTCGATAGTTTTTTCGAGTTTTGATCTGTTTCGCAAAGTTGGCCGTATTTTTGATGTTGATAATAATCGAATGATTTATTATCAAATCTATGAAAATCCACTTACACTGATTGCACCTGTAATTACCGAGTGAACTATTTTTCTATGAAATAAGTTTTAAACTGAAAAACATGTCCCAACATTGGTCGTATTATTCATCGAAAAATTACTAATGGCTGGCTGTGTGCGGTCTCAAAGTAGATTTCTTCGTATTTCGCCCCTGGCTAAAATAACAGAAGGACAATTGGTGGAATAGTTAATAATGTCTCAAGAAACTTACCGTCCCACGTCATGGCAGTGAAAATAATAAATTAATAAGTTTTCATATATGCTACTTTACCACCGAAAAAAATCAATAAGATTCATTGTAGCAGAATCATTGAAACTTTTCCAGTAAGTTCGCATTTAATTGTTCTGTATGTACTACACTGGTAATAATGAAGATGGTCGAATCAAGTGAAAGAAAATTTCAATTCAATGTACTTTGTCATGTCAAACCAAAAATTATACACTTTGAGGGGCTGGGGTCCACTAGGAGATTGATAGTACCTATTAGCTCTCTCCGGACAGTATCAGCCTAGATGCCGTGTGGAATCCGGCGGAAAAAAACTGAACCAAGAATAGATCCACTGGGTTCCTGCTTCCATGTCGTAAAAGGCGATAATTGCAGGAGTTTCTTTTTCCTTTCAGTTATCAGATATTTTCAATGTTTTACTTCTGATTACTCTATTTTACTAAATTATCTCTTCATTCAACCTATCAATTTCCGTCTAACTTTGAAAAAAAGTTTGGAATTTGGAATGTTTTCTTCTTCCATGTTATTGATTGTCTGTCAGGATTATAAATTGAATGATAAATAAATAAATAATCTATAACTATTGCGCAAATCCGTTGATATTACAAAGTTAATAACAGAGATAATATTGAACACGTAGTAAAAAACACTTGATATTAATATTTCAAAAAATAAATTAATATTTTTCTTGGTAGCCGGCTGCCCAAATCAACCAATATAACGAATTAATAGTTTTAATAAGTAATTAAAATAAGAAAGCGGAAATAATAAAGAATAATAAATAATAAATAAAGACGCGCGTGAAATCTGTTGACATTTATTTGGTGATTTAAAATGATTTTATAACAACTGTTTAGAATATGTCAATGCAATGAATCAACTATTTTGTCTAAATCCTATTCACTCGTTTATTTTGTATCGCGTAGTTTCTTATATAAAAATAGGGAAGTTTTCATTCTTTACGCGATAGTATTGCAAATTTTTCTCCAGTTTTCTCGAATACGAGCTGTGAATCAAGACATGCCGGGACTTCAATATAGGATATTGTTGAAACGTTCACTCGGGAAGTCAATGAGTTTAGTGTTACATCCGAGCATCTTGAAGCCGGAACATACTTAGTCGCCCGCGAATAATACCAATACTGAAATTTTTACTAACAAATATCCTTCTCCCGTGACACTTGTGGAGTGCGCAGTAGTATATACGGTGTGTTGCCCGAGCGGCGAGAGGGGTATTTCTTTTCGAAGCACTTATAGAACGCACAGATTCCCTTTTTTTATTCTTTTATTTCTTCTAATAATTTTTTTTCACTTTACTGCCCTATCTTCCCTACAGCACATAACTTCGTGCCTGACCTAACTCCTAATTAATGAACAACTTAGTTTTTCTTCTTAACTACTGCTTTTGGCCTGAGTAATGGTGTCCAAGTTTGATTACGGTGTTACCCGCGTCGCTTATGTACATAATCAATTAATTCGATCGGTTTCTTCTGGCTGATGCAATATGTTGAAATAGCCAGCCGTGGGCATTAATGACTCAACTGGTCTACTGCCTGTACTAGCTAAGATAAAGATTTCTTTGGAAAAATTAGGGCTGCTGCAGTTACAATGTAAGTAAATGTAAGAATTACTTCTGTATAGTTGATGAATATCGATACATTGTCATCATCGTTATCAGTTATTACTCTACTGGTCTACTGTCTGTACTAGATAAAGATTTCTTTGGAAAAATTAGGGCTGCTGCAACGGCCTCTAGTAACAACAAGTGTTGGACTAACATCCCTTCCCATTCCTTAGACGATCTACGTTCTGGCCTGGCCGGCGCCGGTACTGATCAATGAATTCTGGGATTACCAGAAGATGTACATTGAAGGATGATTTACCAGTCCCAGGATGGATCATCCAGAAACTCCCTGTACAATTTCAGCTAATCCCGATCAGTAATGAAGTAGCAACCAGGGGTGGTCGCTCAAGCTCAAGCTCAAGCTCAAACCAAAATTGTTACACTTCGAAAAAGCGCCTATTATTAACGTCCAAGAACAAGTAATATTATGTGGTTGGAAAATTCTTTGACATGAAATTCATTAAAACAATATAAATGATACTGATCGATACAAATAGAATGTCAATTATCCGTTATATGGATTCTAGAAGATTTTGAATTTATTACATCAAGGTGCAATATACAATCCTAGAAAAAACAAAGTTTCCCACAATAATTGTTTGTCTAAAGTTGAAATTGCCCAATAATTACATGATTAGAGTTCATGTCTACTACAGGCTCTCACTTCAATGAATACTCACCCAAGTACTAAAATAAGCTACACTCCAAAAAAATTTGAATTTCACAGGTGACTTAATCCCTCATACGATGTAATTTATAAAGACCTAATTTGTCAAATGACGGAAAATTTTATTTGTAATGACTTAATGTTATATGAGCTTGAATTTTACTGTTTTCGACTGCGTTCTGCTAACAGGTGCGACTGTATGAATTTAAATGCACTTTTTACCAGCCAAGCAGATGCATGCTTCTGTGGCTCAGTCGATTAACAGACGTACTTGCGATCCAATGATTCTCGGTTCAAGTCGCTGCGGTTGCTATCAGTATTCTTTTTTTTACTTCAATGAATTTTATGTCATGGAATTTTAGACACAATATTAAATGTTCTTCCACGTAAATTTGCGTGAACTGCGACGTTCCATTTATGTGCATCTAATAAGATGTAAAATCACAGGATTTTTTTTAAGTGTGCACTTTCTGGTCCAGTTTCGGGTTGGAAGAACCGGGTTTTCTGCCTCTTCCTGGTAGCTCATCCAAAGAATAGTGTTCCCCTAGCTTATTAGTGATGGTTTTAACACTGGCATGATGAATTCCAAACCGCTTCACCAATTTTCGCATAGTAATACCCTGCTCACTTAGCCATGTGTCCAGAACCTTACTTCTCACTTTCTTTTCAATACGCGACATTTTGAAAACGCAGAATTTCAACCGCACAAACAAGTAAACAAACGAAAGCTGGCAGCCAAACGCACAGCATGTTGTGATCAGAGCTTAAAAAAATATAATCACAAATACATGCGTACAACACAAATGTATGTGGATAGCTTATTTTCGATACACTCCTTATTTCAATCGAGCACCATTCTTAATCACTGATTAATCAATTTAACATCACCACCACAATACGTTCCGAAAATAACTTTAAACTCACAATTCCGGTTAAAATAAAAGCCTTTGTTTACATTCTGTCATTGGTTTTTATTACAAGTTATTCAATGTTTGGTATGATTATAGATGACATACTTACAATTATTGAATCGTCAAGCTCATCTGAAGCTGTCATGCAACATACGGACAAAAATATTTTATAATGTGAAGGAAACGCCCTGATCATCAATAATAATCATTCTACTTTAGGGAGAAAAAAGTTCGTGTTTGTTCGACTGTAATACTGCTTGCATGGAATGATTTTTGTAACGGGAATACCATAAAACACATTAATTTCGATTCAATAAAGCATACATACAATTACAATACAACTCCATATTTTTATGCCATTCATAAAAATAGTGGAAGAGAATACGAAGAAATGTGTATAAAACTCATTCATTGTTCAACATAAAATTATTCGAAATGCTCTATAGTTTATTTTTCAGGAATAAATTCTTCTTAGGGATTTAAATGACAATTGGTAATATACATTCAGTCCGATTTATGACGATTAACGCACAGTTCACTAACATTTCAAAAGTAACTGACAACTTCATATCATCTGGATAGAAACCACACATAAAAGAAGTGAAACCCTATGAATATTGATCAAATGATCATACAAATTGTTCTACCATTCAATAGTCGGAGTTATCAGTTATTTATCGCATTGAATGAAGTTTCATTCGAAATGCGTCTGGTGTGTGTATAGGTTTCACACGAACATGACATAACCTCACAAAAAGAACAGAATGAACTTTTTTCGACAGCCGCTGGTGGTTTTGCTTACAGTTTAAAAGTTCATCATTTGAATCGAAAAATTGTGAGTCGTCTCACACTAAACAGATTTATACTAATATCGCTCCTTGATTCTGGAAACACATACAGGGCAATATTTTTAGTTCTTTTCACTGTGGAATGCGTTTTTAACAGGCACCTTTTCATCATTTTTCAATTTTTAATTTGCAGTCGCAAAACAAAACAAACCACCAGCAGCTGTCAATTATGGACTTGATTCATCGGCAGTTTATTTGTGATATTTGTAGTCATGGAGGAGAGCTCTAGTAATTAAACAAAAAAGAGTTCAATATAAATTTTATTCGACGAGAAACGATTGTTCTTGACAAATACATATACTACTTTTATATTAAAGAAGATTGTTAGATTATTTTAAGAAGGATAAATCGGAGTGTAGCAAATACCTCAAACATGGGAAGGTAAATTTGGTACGGTAAAATAAAGGTCAAGGTAAAGGTAAATCTTTAATTTTTGCAGGGCTTTTCATGCGATTGAAATTTTGTCAACAAACTATAATTTCAAAAGCTTTCTACTCGAAGAAAGGTGCCTGTTTCGTCCGGTGTGCTTGTCAGATGCAAGCACGATGCATACAGCGGACAATTACTTTTCTTGGTTGAATGAAAAAAGTAAAGTTGTGGTTGTAGCTGTGTTTATGGATCTGATTCATAGGCCCTTATTCTGCGAGTCGAGTGCGATGAGATAAGTCGAGTCATCCGATTCACACGATTCTGACAGTCGAATGAAATGACAATTAGGTTTTGCACGAACATAACATAACCTCACAAAAATGAACAAAATGTATCCATTTTGACAGCTATCAGTGGTTTGTTTATGTGTTCATTGCGTTCATTCTAATTTGAATACGTGTTAATAGATATGTAAACAAACCACTGATAGCTGTCAAAAATGAACTTGATTCATCGGCAGTTTATTGGTTGTTCATTCGAGTGGTCATCGTGCAAAATCTAATAGTCACATGAATGAAGTCTCTAATAAAATCTAATAGTCACATGAATGAAGTCCTCGCAGTCGAATCACAGTGACAAAAGTCACTGCGGGGTGGGTTTTAGAGTCGATACGTATGAGGAAAGTGACAGTAAAAATATTAATCTAAAAATCTTAGAGATTACTAAAATTTCTTCTCTAGAAAATGTAAATGATGTATGTAAGTGGATTTTATATGTTTCTATTAGCAGAAAAGCCTAAATTACATTTTTTAATATGTTTGTTTGTTGTTGCTAACTAAATCGAACTATCAATTCAATCTTGTTTCATTTTCAGTGATCAGACAACAAAATCGAATATATGATCCATGTTGCCATTGAACTTTTCTATTGATTACCTTTTCCGTTATATCTGGCTGTCTTTGTTAGTAGTCAAATTCTACTTATTTGTGCCTTCCTCATACTGAGATGCTATGCAATCACTTTGAAAGTCTTGACACTAGTGAAAAAAATGAAATAAAGCATAAATATTTTAAAATTTGTGTCGAACATGTAGGTGAAGATTGTTCTTAGTCTCAGCCGAAACGTTGTCAACGGATAAAAGTAATTTTCTAAACAAGGAACAACAGATTACACTTCTATACAAATGTTTTTAAGCTATTGGTATAAGAGAAGCATATATGAAAACTCTCGGTCTACCTCTAGTCCTGAGGGATTCATTCGGCTTCGACCCAGCGGTATTGCGACGCACAAACACATGACATATTGGATGTCCTGATAACCGTTCCACAGGTGTGCAGAGAATACTACCGCCAATCCAATACGCCGAAGGAGTGCGTTGAAGGTGTAGTGGTTTGACAAGAGCCGAGACATCACAAGAGTGAAATCACGACTCACGTCCATCTCCCTGAACTATGGTTTCGTCGATATTCAAGGAACCCTAAATTGTAGTCATCGTCCTAAAGAGCTTTTTGACAAGAGATACTGAATGCTCAAACATGTTCAGCCGTCTCGGATTTTTTGTTACGAAGGCATTCACATACAATACCTGCAAAAAAAACACGTGATTGTTGAAAACTTACAACTTGCGCTCAGACAAAAGCATTTCTACCAGATTTAAATCTGAAAATGTCAAAGTGTCTACTGCATTTCTCCAAGTATCATTGAAGTATTCTGATCAGAGCTCTGACTGGACATTGCAAACTCAATTATCACATGGCTACTATTCAACGTGCTGAGTATTATTCGTGTGATTTGTGTGAATGCGATTATGGTACTTCATATCATCTGATATGTAACTGTCCCGCATTGACGCAGCTACGTATCCGGGTTTTTGGTTCTCCATACATGGTTGAGTCTGTGTATGCGGAGCTAAAATTGAAGGATATTCTCTCGTTTCTCACCCAATGTGGTAAGGAGCTATAGTCAGAAGGGTTCATCGTTCTTCCTGGAGTGAATGAATCCCTTCTGTATTCACCTTAAATAGGGTTTGTCAGATTGTTTGGCATCCTCTGGGGGGTACCGAATTTACTTCTGCTCGTACATACTGCGAGTCGTTCTGCATTCTTCCGGGAGTGCAGAATGGTGTCGCTTTTGTAAGATCTCTAAATCCTCTCGGGGGTTGGAGGTTTTATTAACAGCAGACTGTTCGGGACCTCGTAGAGGTTCAGAATTTCCTTCTGCTTCCACTAAATGTGATCCTCAGCAGATTGTTCAGCATCCCTTAGGGGTGCAGAATTTACTTCTGCTTTTATGTGTTTTTGTGTCGTCAATTTTTCCCATCCTCCTAGTCCAACCCTTACCATTTCCTTTCAATCCTTCCCTCTTATATATCGGGAAAATGATGCTAAAAACAAATTGATGGCAAGGCACAAATCTCCAAATATCAAGGGGAACGTGCCATTTGAGCCAATTTGTTCTGATTCCTGATTCCTGATACTACCGCCAATCCAATACGCCGAAGGAGTGCGTTGAAGGTGTAGTGGCTTGACAAGAGCCGAGACATCACAGGAGTGAAATCACGACTCACGTCCATCTCCCTGAACTATGATTTCGTCGATATTCAAGGAACCCTAAATTGTAGTCATCGTCCTGAAGAGCTTTTTGACAAGAGATACTGAATGCTCAAACATGTTCAGCCGTCTCGGATTTTTTGTTACGAAGGCATTCACATACAATACCTGCAAAAAAAACACGTGATTGTTGAAAACTTACAACCGGTAAACCATCCCAAGACGTCACTACCATCCTTGCCTAGAATGTACACCTGTGTTTCAAAATTATCGCTCGTTTACACCAAACTCGGCTTGCATATGATCATACAGCGTTTCATGTCATCTCTCTTTATGCCGCGAACCAATGCAGCCAGTTGATCGCTAGCATGGGCTTCGTTCAGGATTTTGTGAAACATTTCGATATCAGTAATAGTAGATTTGATTTGGGAATATAGAAAAATATATAACATTTCCGATTTTATATATCTCGATGAACATTAGATTAAGTCCTAAATGACAGTGTCTCTTTGTTAATTTTCTCTTTCAATTATTACGGAAAATTTGCATTCTGTAATTCGATCGAGTGATACTTTTGTATCCCACTCGTTCGAGATACAGAATGCAAAATTACGCATTCGAACGAAATAATTCGATTCTTGAGTCCCGGGTTGGCGTTTCAATGCATAGGGCGCTGGTTTTGTCGTATGTTCGAGCCCCGACCTGGAAGGATTCGTAGTGTGAGTAGTCTCGTATTGTTGAAACATATTTATCGTCCTCATCATTCCATGTCACTAATCATTTCGAGCATTTCCTTTTCCATTAGTTCAACCATTTCATGAACGTCTGCATCAACTTTGTCGATAAACACCACGACTGACCCCTGATTGACTCCGATTTGTTTGGCAAGTAGCAGATGTTCTCTTGAATGCATAATGACACCATCGGTGGCAGTCACTACCAAAATAGTTCCATCCATATGAGTAGTTCCGGTACTTATGTTCTTGTTACAATCTGCATGTCCTGCTTACAAATTTATACCTCGAATTTTTGAAAACAATGCAAAAAAGATAAAAATCAACAAGTTCTTGTACTTACAGCTTGAATTCGAAACAGTTTTCTTCAAAATTGGTGTTCTTGAAGATTTGTCCCAAGCGAAGTAAATATTACTGCTCCACTTTTATTGTTTTGACGTTTGGGAAAATGAATCGTTTGTCACTTTAGGTTCATCTTCTAACTCACCATGGAATGAACCTCTCACATCACCTCACTCGATTCGCAGAATAAGGGCCATATTCTGCTTGTTACGTTTCGGTCCCTTCTAGGATTGACCTGTTGGTTTGGTTTTCCTCACTGCCTAACTTTTTGACATATTCGTTGCAGTTACGCTTCCAGATTATTTAGATTCAGAAGAAAACCGACGAATAGAGTTCAGTTGTTCATTTGAAGATCTCGTATAATCGAATTCGAGTATTTTAGTATCGAAACTTGAAATTGACATTATTGTTGCTCTAAATTCACTCCTCAGTTCTCTAATTATTATACAGGGTGATTTTTTAAGAGCTTGAGAACTTTTTTAAACAATAAAACGCATAAAATTTGCAAAATCTCATCGGTTCTTTATTTTAAACGTTAGATTGGTACATGACATTTACTTTTTGAAGATAATTTCATTTAAATGTTGACCGCGGCTGCGTCTTAGGTGGTCCATTCGGAAAGTCCAATTTTGGGCAACTTTTTCGAGCATTTCGGCCGGAATAGCCCGAATTTCTTCGGAAATGTTGTCTTCCAAAGCTGGAATAGTTACTGGCTTATTTCTGTAGACTTTAGACTTGACGTAGCCCCACAAAAAATAGTCTAAAGGCGTCAAATCGCATGATCTTGGTGGCCAACTTACCGGTCCATTTCTTGAGATGAATTGTTCTCCGAAGTTTTCCCTCAAAATGGCCATAGAATCGCGAGCTGTGTGGCATGTAGCGCCATCTTGTTGAAACCACATGTCAACCAAGTTCAGTTCTTCCATTTTTGGCAACAAAAAGTTTGTTAGCATCGAACGATAGCGATCGCCATTCACTGTAACGTTGCGTCCAACAGCATCTTTGAAAAAATACGGTCCAATGATTCCACCAGCGTACAAACCACACCAAACAGTGCATTTTTCGGGATGCATGGGCAGTTCTTGAACGGCTTCTGGTTGCTCTTCACTCCAAATGCGGCAATTTTGCTTATTTACGTAGCCATTCAACCAGAAATGAGCCTCATCGCTGAACAAAATTTGTCGATAAAAAAGCGGATTTTCCGAATGGACCACCTAAGACGCAGCCGCGGTCAACATTTAAATGAAATTATCTTCAAAAAGTAAATGTCATGTACCAATCTAACGTTTAAAATAAAGAACCGATGAGATTTTGCAAATTTTATGCGTTTTATTGTTTAAAAAAGTTCTCAAGCTCTTAAAAAACCACCCTGTATATTTTTTTATAGGACTTCAACCAGTTGAAGTGGCTCTTCGATGAGCAATCGGAAACGATTGCTTGTTTTCTTGATGTAGTTGAGTAAACATAAAAACAAATGCATGTTTCAAGTGCGAATTCTGCTGTCAACTCTTGTGACTATTTATTGTCAGCATTCTACTGTTGTTTATAAGATTGAAATGCACATTACTGAAGCGATAGCCAAAATTTCCCAAAACACCTTTCAACCGCACCGCACGGTTTCTTTGTTCCGGTACAATTCTAGGCTACGCATGGCTACCCACCATACAAGCGGTCATGGGGTAGCATAACTACAAATAGTCGGAAGAAGTGGTTGACACTTTACTGCCAGGCCCTTTCCATGTTTGTCGGAAATCTTCTGACACCGAGCGCCGTCCCCATCCCACCAAACATATCGCACCGCGCTCATGTCAATCAGTCGTATCTTCACGGGCACCCAACCCGAAGACGTGGATTAATTAATTTTCTGTCTTTCGTGACAGGCTCGATGGTAGACCTGAAGTGCGAGGGAATGCCAGGACATCGGGAAAACCGCTTCTCTCGTAGTTGGTCCTTGGGGGGAACACAATGAATATGTTCGGTATTTGATTAAAACGAGTCGGAAAAAATTTCAAGCTTAGCGGCTAATGCTGGAAAGAAGCCTCCGTGACTGTCCTGTATGAATATATCGCTCCCCCTTCCAGTGTATTATTGGAACTATTCGATATACATATTCGAACGCTCGTCTGTCGTAAAAAAGCAAACACCCTTACGTTATAATAAGCCCGCATCATGTAATGTGAAGCCGCTTTTGTAAGTACTAATATGTGGAAAAAAAATCACTTCAATGCATTAGTCCGATCAAATGTCCAGTCGTAAAAAAAGCACTTTCAATCAGCGGTTGTAAAACGTGTTTGTGTACCACGATATTCATAAATTCAAATTAGGTCAACTATTCAACTTTTTGGACTGAACACTTCTACTTCAAAATACCCCCATAAACAAATTGTGCTTTGGATCAGGTCATCGAAACTACCGCCAACATGAAAATATGTTACTTTGTTTCGGATGATTTATTAAACCTTTTTTTGTGTGTCTGTGTGTGTCTCTAATGCTTTAATTTTTCTGATGGTTCACATGTCATTTGTTATGTCTCGCGAAGTCCCGACTAACGTCACGGATCAGAAAGCCAACCGCAACCCACTACCGTGTTGTTAGGTTAGTCCAGGCAAAGTGGGATTCTGGTTGCTGCCGTGAACGAGTGAGTCGTACTGATTCATTCCAATTGGTGGTGTACAGTAATTTCAGACGGACGGATTCTTGTGCTATTGAGAAACAGAGAGAAAAAAATGGTTCGAGGTTGTTGATTGATGATCTAGCCGACGACTTACTTATTTGGTGCATACGTACATACCTAGGGATGTTCAAATTCAATGTCAAATTAGAACTGTCAACATCCAAGTCATTCAATTGACGTTTAACCTTTACATAAGAACATTCGCGGTACAAATAAAGAATATGATAAATTAACATCCCCACATCCCAAAAGCGGCCGAGAACCAACAGTCTGACGCGTGTCATTTTCGCACCGAAAATGCTTTTGTTTTCATTTCCGCCCACAGTGACGCCAACCGGACTAGCATCTATGTACGGTGGCATATTTCTAGTGGGATAAATGATTTCAGGATATGCTATCAAACACGGATAAAAATGTTATTACGCTGTTTAAGAACTACGGATGGAAGAAACACCAACCCGAAGGGGGCAGCCGGTTAATGAATCATTTTGTGAATTCGGTACTGGTAATGGGAAAAAAGAGTGCTTGAATTTAACATTGCCGAAAGTTTGCTGTAATCAACGGGGCGTTTGTGATTAAACTTATTAATCAAAGACCGAGCCCGGTCGATGTTTTGAAGCAAGCATTCCCGTTCGTCAAATCCGTTCGCAGCGTCGACGAATCCTTTCCCACAGGATGTCACCCGGGACAGTTGTGACAAGCGTGACAAAACAGCGCTTTTGCATCATCGCCGCATAAACCGATTCGATGCGGCGCTGGTTATCGAATTTTTAACACTATTTGTCAATCTTTTCATCCTGAAAATTCAAAAGAGAATCCTTATTATGATGTATTACATCGATAAACTTTGACGCCCTTCGGCCGAAACGACATAATTGACCGGCCCGGGGATTGAAAAGCAAGTGACAGTGAACGGCGCTCGGCTTTTGGAGTTGTGTTGGGCAGACGAAATTGAAAATTTACAGTTGACTTGTTAGGCACATTTCATGGGAAGGGGTTTCTGTCTGTCTCGTCTTGTCTGGTACCAACAAATCTATCCTGGCTGCTGCTGCCGATGCTAGGCCCGTACCACACCAAAGTTTTCCCAGTCGTCACATCACGGTTGCGGTTTTGTCACGGTGTCACTTCAAAAGAAGGATCAATCGGTTTTTACTTCACCCTGCCCAAGCAAGAAGTGTCGATTGTAAACAGGGGCAGCAGAAGAGAAAGAGATTTTAAGAAGTCTTGTTCCTAAGACGGTACGATTCTTTTAATTTGAATGAAGACTCTTTGAATCGAGCCCTAATTGAGTGAATGAAGAAGGTGGTTCTTGTGAGGTACAATATCATTAATTTTATTTGAACGTCGTTTGTTGGTCGAAGGAGAAGATTGTGTCTTAGTTCTGTTTCCATGAAACACTTTTAAATGAATTTCAAGAGGTCTTTTGATCACATTACCTACTATTTAAAAAAAAACAGTTGTAATTTAAAGTCCTCTGCTTTAGTCAATCCATCCTGTAAAAAAGGACAAATGAAAATTGAATGTTGCAGTTTTCCTGAATTTCAATTTTAAGTGAATCTCGATACAAATATTTTTGTTGTAAATTATGTAAAATGAATCCAAACTCATGTGCCAGTTAGAAGCCCACTTTCGTACATACCTCCAAACACCGGAAAGATATGAAGTCGTTCACGGTGAAAACTGTACTGAACCGTAATGATAAACAGAATGTATAACGCACGTATATTTTTTGTCGTGAATACGACTTACTTTAGAATGGGGCGCCTTTTCAAAATTTATCCCCCTGAGAGAGTGATAAGTTTTTGATCGTGAACATCTCTTGTAGTATCTAATGAATCAACATAATTTTTTCTACATGGCATCGGAAATATGATCACAATTTTATGATTATGAAATTTTCAGTTGTGTGGCATAATCTGAAATAAGTCAAAATTGAACTTTTCTGAAATGTTTGGTATAAACGAGTATCAAAGAGGAGGTGCGTTTGCCTTTCTCGTATTTTAAAAGCTCCTAGCTAAGTGATCTGTGAAAGGATTTATATAATCTAACTACCAATAGAATCGAAATTTTTCAACTTAAACGTGTATTGCAACAGCATTGAAGTATTTCGATAGTACACTATTGAAAAACCTGTCTCATTTGACCCATGTCAACACCAGCCAATCAGAACGCGTTTTGAGTTCCACAATTTGGTCCTTCTGAAAGGCAGGAATGAATCCCGTACAGCATCCTGATAGTTTCTTTCCATGAAATGCAAATCCGAAATGAAATAATCGACATTAAAATTATATACGCTGCTATTTTTATAGCCGTTAGGACCGCCCATTAGTGAAAAAGCTACAAACGAAATCACGTAAAAAAAACGTCACAGATGCTAGTCGTTTGCATTGGTAAAAAAAAACGAAAAAAGAAAAACGGTGGAGAGCATCACACAAAACCAGTCATTCTAATGGCTCTAAAAGTTTTTTAAAGAACTATTAGGATTTGTTCTTCGCAAATCCATGTTTAAAATTCTCAGTTTAGTGCAAATCTAGAACAGTTTGATTAGATTTGTGCACTTTTCGCTATGTAAAATGCACAGTAATCGATATCAAGTGAAGCCTTTTTTTGCGAAAAATGTGAAAAGGGGAATGCTTGCATAAATCATACAATTTATCAACTAATTGTTATTCGGAAGTGTTAAGGAGCATGTCAGTTGTTTTCGTATTCATGACATCCAGTTATGTCTCTGACATTACCCACCCGCCTTCTTTTACGAACCAAATCCCAAATAACGAAATCTGTTTTTTTACGTAAAACAGTATATTTTACACATCGATTTTGAAAATACAGTGCATTTTACAGTAAGTATTTTATCTAATAATAGTAAGTAAAAATAAGGGAAAATAATTATCAGATGAATTATTTTCATAATCTTAATAGATTTTCTTGTTATTTGCTTTTTAAATGTATTTTTAAATTCAATATAAACTAAATAAATGCACGAATTAATCATAGAACACTTTTTTGTTCAAAAATTCCGTGATTTTTTTAAAGCTACGGATATATTTTACGATGAATTAGATTTAGTGTATTTTTTGTTTTTAATGGAGACAATTTTCTTTTGTTTTAAATAGACAAAATTTAGCAAAATTGTTGCGACGCACTCTGAACAAAAATGAATTATGGAAAGAGAGAAGGAGACAAATCCATTTACTGTGGCGGAAATGGTCAGTCTCATTTTGATGCAGGAAACAATCACACATAGCTAAATATTGTGTGTAAATAAAATTGTTTGGCCTTATTGATATTTTGCGACCGTTTTGTACATGGAAAATATCATTTCATTTATTGATATTTTTAAAGAAATATAAAAAATGATCAGAAAAAAGTATGTGAAATAAAATGCAGCCGCCTTTGAGTTAAGACCAAAATTTAAGAGAATAAAAAACGTTTGACTCTTAATCTAATTCAGTGCATGAATCAGGAAAACAATTCACGCTTGTGAAAATGCTTTCAGTGTAAATTATGTAACACTGATTATTGCATAATTTGTTCTGGTAATTTCGCCCCGTTCTCCCCTATTTATATTCGCTACATGTTGTCACTGGTCTTTGTGACAGTTTTAAAGATTCAAAACTCTGCACGCTTAAAAATAGTTACTCAAAAATGAGTAAGATCCCACTCATCTATAGAAAAAGAGGAACAACTCTAATTTACTGTAACTCCTTAGTTACTAAAATTTGAGTTCTTTCACTGGAAAAGATTTTTGGGTGAAATCTACTCATTTACTGAGTAATGCTTTATTTGCCCATGTGCCAAAAATAGAGGAAATTAGTTAAATTATGAATGAAATTTTATTCCACATATACCAAATTTGCGTAAAATTGCTTCTTTTTTTAATTGTATTGTATTAAAATATTAAGTAATTAGCACGCAATACATAAAATAATCATACTGTGTTTATTTATTATTCCGTTTACAATTGATTTCTAACTTGAGATATCATATCAAGTGGCGATCGCTTGGAGTAGTGTGTCAATCGTAGCTTAACACACATGTCAGTACTGCTCAGACACGAATCAGACACTTGTTCCTCATAAATGCAACACTTGAGCATATTTGTTTCCATTCTGAAGCACAGTACGGATCCCATCTGGACACAATAACTGCGTCGATGGCACAACCAAGAGGACAGTCTAAAAATTGTGGTTTTTGCAGACACAACACCGTTTGTGTTAAGCGACTCACTCTTGAAATACGCGATCTCACTAACTAAAAATAGAACCTGTTGCTACAAATGGTTATTACAACTTTTAGACTGATCTTGCGAATAGTAACATAAAAACGAGTTTTTGCGTTAAACTCAAATTTAGAGTAAGAGTTACTCATTATTATTGATGATAACTACTCAATTTTTGACGTTTCCATGTATCATTTGAAAATGAGTAACTAGTACTCAAACTCTGAGTAACTTTTTCTAAGCGTGTGTAATAATTTGTTGATTAGAGAAATACAGTACATTTTAATGGAAGAATACAGTACAAATTGAAAAACAGCACATATAAGCCAATTTAATTTAAGGGTAAAAATTCTCGCTTTCTCGCAAAATACTCGATTTTTCGCAGCCCTAACACGATACAACGTGCTGACCCGTTGAGAGATTCAGTTTCAGAGAGATTAGATTGTTAATCTAAACAAACACACTCACGTACACTGACACCAAATTGTGATGGTGAGTTTGGCATCGCCGTACTGAGCTACGCTGCCCAGTGATGCGAAGGTGGCAAAAACCAAAACAAAAAAATATATGTTTTTTTCATTTACATCATTAATGTTATTAAATTCCTCAGTAAACCTGGAGACCTTACTTCAAGATTTGTAAATTTTTGAATGACAATTAAACTCTCAAAAATTATTTGATGTTAGAGTGCTTTGAGATATATTTTATTCCTTCCATAGAAAATGTATGGCACATAACAAATGTTTTACCAATATACCAAAATCTGACAGTTAAACGTGTTGATCATGTTGGGTGTTTACATAAAAATTTAAATGTAATTATTTTTAAGAATATGAACAATTTAATTATTTTCAGCAAAGTGTTGGTGATTGCCGATAATTTGACAGAAGCTGCTCGATATTTCTCTACATTGTATACAACATTTTCAATCCGGTAGAAGATGCTACAAGAACTCGTGTCTCTTAATGCAATAACCGTGTGAGAATTTTTCTACATTTCTTCGCTCCACTTCATACTCTGAATTATAGTTGACAATTATCGCAGAAGATCGAATCGATTATTCGACTTGATGGTTCTCATACTCGGTTGCAATAAAGATAAAAGGTTAACTGGACCATGCCGGTTTTTTGTTGCTGAGATGATATCCGTCTCTCTTTGATGGTACTGATTGAATCGTGTGAAGAGTTGCCAGAGAGCGTTCTTTGATACGATAAAAGTCATCCTTGAGTCTATGTATAGTTTTTCAATGCTGCCCATAGTCATAGAGCTAACTTTTGTCATTTGACCTTTTCTCGGAATATTTCCAGTCATCCAAGAACTTCAGTGAGAACGGATCTTAAGATCTACATGAACATTCAGCAGTTTATGTATAATTTTTCAATACTGTTCATAGTCGTAGAACTACAAATGCAGGTAGTTTTTGGATGGCCTAGAGCAATTATAATTGTCCTAATGATCGCATATGGCATCACGAATATGGACCGCGAACGATAAGGTAGTTAATGCACTGGCCTGAACTTCAGATAATTTTTGAATGAAGCATCGGTTACGTTGGTAGACCTTAAGGCCTTTTCCGAGGAGGTTTTTGATGTGCAAGTTCTTCTACAGATCTTATCACAGTATGCCAATTTTCTGTGAATAGTAATACGAGTACATACCGCACTCAATAGTCATGTAAGAGTGAGTACGAGGTCTGTTCAAAAAGTACCCGGAATACTCATTTTTCTAAAAAAATATTTATTTATTCGTCTACATCTATATGGTCCCCTTCAAAGTAATCCCCCCTAGATATAATACACTTATGCCAGCGTTTTTTCCAGTCTTCGAAACACCCCTGATAGTCACTTTTTGTAATGCTCTGTAGCACTCTCAGCGATTCTGCCTTTATCTCTTCACGTGGACGATTGTGCTTTTGTTTCGACATCATAACCGTACACCCATGTTTCATCACCAGTTATGACCCTTTCAAGTAAATTTGGATCGTCGTTGACGTCGTTTAACAGCTCCTGAGCGATGGTAATGCGTTTGTTTTTTTGATCAAAATTCAGCAGTTTTGGAACGAATTTTGCAGCCACTCGTTTCATGCCCAAAACATTTGAAAAAATATGATGGCATGAGCCAACTGATATGCCAACTTTATCAGCAACTTCTCTGATAGTGATTCGGCGATCATCCATAATCATTTTTTCCACTTTTCCCACATTTTCATCGATTATTGACGTCGACCGGAGCGTTCGTCGTCTTCAACGTTTTCGCGGCCATCTTGGAAATATTTCAGGAGCACGGCAGTTAACCCAAACGAACTGCTCCCGTATGCACTTTCTTGTTTGGAAGGTGAAGCTAAGATTTGGGCTCGGGGATTCGGTTTTCTTTTTACCGATTTAGCCCGATTCGTACAATGTTTTCTAGAACACTTCTGGGGCCACCGCGCTCAAAGACAGATAAGAGAAGAACTTATGCACGGCACTTACGATTCTCGGAACGGAATCAAAATGTCAGATTACTTTCTCACCTTGGTTGCTAAGGCGAGGTATTTGGAGATGGCCCCTTCTGAGAGAGATTTAGTGCTTTTGGTTAGTCGGCATTTTACTCGCAATGTGTCCTACCTCCTTCAGACGTGTATTGACATCAGCTCAGCTTATGGTCTCCTACAAACGGAGGACCAGCATACCGGGGGAAGATTTTATAAACAACCGGTTCATCCATGGCGCACTCGACCAGACCAAGTGAACACTTCGAACACTCAGCGAGTAACTAACTGTCCCCACAGGGTTGATTCCGTGCCCGGCAGACAGACTCCCCGCGAAGTTAGGTCGGCGACAGTAGAATTTGAAGGGAATCAACCGGAAATCGAGATTGACCAAATAACAGCAGCTAGTATTTTCGTGGGATCGAGAGAACTGCTTGAGGAGGAGGGAGCATCAGAGATGGAACGGGTATCATACAAAACCTCGCCAAAAATAGCCGTTCGAATCGGTGAATTTGAAGTGATGGCAATAATCGACACCGGAAGTGAGATTAACTGCATCTCACAAGCTTTGTACGAGAAGTTGATCCAGGGGGGGGTTGACATGGATGAGTTCCCAGTGACAAATACGACGATACGAGGAGCGATCGGGACCAAAAGCAAGCGGGTAGCTGCGCAAATCTTTGTCACGTTACAAATCGAATCGAGTTGTGTGGAAGCTGTCTTAGTTGTAATTAAGGAGCTGCACTACGACTTAATTTTAGGTGAAATGTTTCTTCATGATACTGGTGCTCAAATTCGTCACGACACAAAAGACCTACTCCTACAAGTAGGAAATTCTCGAATTCAGTTGATGTTCTCGCCCAGCGATCGCTCAGAAAGTGAAGGAAGTGAAATCAACCGCCTACAAGTAGCACCAGAAACTGAGGGAGAATCGGTAGACATCTGTGAATCGGACCTCACACCGACCGATCGCGAACAATTGGCCGCACTATTGAATGATTTTAGTGATGTGTTTTCAAAACGACCTGGACTAACAACAAAATACGAACACGAAATCTTCGTCTCTGACGATACGCCCTTCAACATGAAACAGTACCCAATTCCCTACTACTATATGAAACCAGTATCGGAACAGATAAAGCAAATGGAAGAGTGGGGTATTATCTCAAGGGCAGCAACACAATATGTGCTCCCTTTAGTGGTTACTACAAAAAAATGTGGAGATGTCCGTACGTGTCTCGACGCACGCAGGTTGAATAAGGTCTTAATATGGGACAATGAGAAACCTCCAGACATACAACGAATCCTTCAGAAATTTAAAGGCGCTCGATATTTCTCGACCATTGACTTAGTTGCTTCCTACTGGCAAATACCGATCAAACCAGAACATTGAAAGTATACAGGATTTATGTTTAACTCCCGTACGTATATCTTTAATGTTCTACCATTTGGACTAAATACTGCTGGTGCAAGTTTTAGTCGCGCTATGGACGTGGTTCTAGGCGATGATGTGATGCGGTTTACGGAGAAATATTTGGATGATCTGCTTATCAGTTCATCGACGGTTGAGGAACACTTGGACCATCTTAAATGCGTATTCCTCAGACTACGAGACGCCGGCATGACAGCAAGCCTGAACAAATCTAAATTCGCACAATGCCAGGTATCATTTCTCGGCCATGTTGTGGGGAGAGATGGAATAGCTATTGACCCAGGAAAATTGTCAGCTATTCGCGATTTTCCCGAACCAAAGGATGACCGCGTACTAAAGGGTTTTCTCGGATTAACAAGCTACGTAGCGAGATTCACACCAAATTTCGCACTACATGCTCAGCCTCTATGCCGACTACTTAAGACTAATACCGCATGGAAGTGGGGAAATGTTGAGAAGGAAGCGTTTAATACAGTAAAAAATCTATTTCTGAAGTACACCTCGCTCGATTACCCTTTCGAGGACAAGCAGTTTTTCGTTCAGACTGACAGCTCGTACTCTGGGATTGGCGCAGTATTGTTCCAATTCGATGATGAAGAAAATAAACGAGTTCTCTCCTACGCCAGCCGAATTCTGAAGCCTGCGGAAATGAATTACACCGCTACTGAACTAAAAGCTTTGGCAGTTGTTTGGGCTTTAGCAAAGTGGAGACAATATCTTCTAGGATTTAAGTTTACTATCGTGACCGACCATCGCGCATTAATTTTCCTGAAGAAGTGTCGACTGTTAAAGGGTCGACTTACGCGGTGGATTTTGTTCATACAGCAGTTTGATTTTGAAGTGGCATACATAAAAGGAGAAGAGAACATATGGGCTGACGTGGTATCAAGAAACCCGACTGGATCGAGTACTGGTGATACCATCAATAGACTGTTAACGCTCGGGCGAATTACAGAGGAAGAGCGAGGATTTCGCAAGCTACTCAAGAACTTACCAATTCTACAGACACAGGACATCGCATTACAACACCTTTGTGGACTGAAGGAAGGAGAATCACGGAGTTCCTCTCAATGTATAATTTTAAAAGAAAATGGTCTGCTATTCATGAAAGGCAAATCTGATAGTGATTGGAGAGTGATCGTCCCTCCCGCTTTGAGGGCTGATGTGCTTGGTTATTTCCACGATCAACTGGGACATTTCGGATTAAAGAAAACTTATGAACGCCTTAAAAGATCGGCCTATTGGAAAAGAATGCGAAAACAGTGTAAAACATACGTTAATACGTGTTCGATTTGTCAATTAGCAAAACCAACTAACTATACTTTGGTTGGTACGGTACGCAGTATTCTTCCGCAAAAGGTCAACGAGTTGCTATCACTGGATCTGTTCGGGCCTCTACCTCCAGGCATTGGAGGCGTACGGTATGTTTTGGTGACGATCGATGTCTTCTCAAAATATATATCGTTTTATGCGGTCAAAAAGCCAACTTCTACCGTTTTGTGGAGACGGCTTAGTACGTATTTTGAAATCCATGGAACACCGGCAGCCATCCTTTGCGATCGAGGAAGTCAATTTACGTCTTTGACGTGGACAGAAGCTGTCAAATCAAAGAATATCCGGCTGGTCCATACCTCAGTGTGACACCCACAGGCAAACCCCGTCGAGCGGACCATGCGAGAACTATCCAGACTTTGCAGGACGTACTGTAATCACAACCATCGGTCTTGGTCTTCGATGCTGCAAAACTTCGCCATGTGGCTCAATAGCTCGTACCATGAGTCGACCGGAAAGACCCCAATAGAAATTCAGTTGAACCAGCCTCCGACGGATGCCATAAGAAGTTTGTTACGATTCCCGAAGGAAGCAGACATGGAAGTTGATCTGAACCAAATCCGAAGTCACTTGAAGCTGAAGTCAGAAAGGCGTAATCGTGATGCCCCGAAGCAAGCCGTTTATCCGAAGGAAGGTGATCTGGTTTTGGTCAAAGCAAATCCCTGTTCTTCGGCCGCCGAGGCAGTTATTAAGAAATTTTTCCTTGTTTACGAAGGACCCTACAAGATCGGCAAGGTTCTTCATCAAGACGTCTTTGTTTTGGTATATCCGGTGTGTGGAAAGGAGAGGGGTATATTTCACCTGAATCTTCTCAAGCCATACCGACAGCGTCCCAGTTCACTACCGGCATCCGGAGACGAAATTATCGCCAACACGTCAGCAACATGAGGACTGAGTGTTAGCTGGGCAGGGGAAGTTGTGACCACCCTAGAGAATGAAGCAATAAAATGAGAGAGAGGGAGAGTTTTGAGTAGGACGTGAGAGAGGCTTTAGAGTTTTTTTAGGTAGAGTTTTGGAGTATGTGAAAGGAAGAGGATGGTCGGAAGATATGGCCGGAAGAAAATAAAAGGTTAGGATCTAAGGAAGGTAAAGGAAAGGCTGAAATAGAACGAGGGACATGGAGCCGAACTCCAAAGTGAAATAAAGTTAAATGAACTATATCGCAAACTTCTATTATTCTCCGTGCCAAAGGTGGTATTACGTTACAATATGTACCAACACCAGGGGTGCGAAAATTTGACATTTTTTTATACTGTTGCCAAGCATAAGACAGTCACTGCCAACGATATGCGCAGCTGCTACGTTCAACAGTAGCCAACTCGCAATGACACGAGAGCTAGGCGCAATCACGAGAGCCACGACACACGACAGCAACATTGAGAGCAGTTAATTTTGTCGCACTCTCTCACAGCAGTCAAAGCCACAGCGTTCGCTTTGTGGTAGTGTAGGTACATACTGGAAAAGTAGCTGCTTTGTTCATTTTTGGTCACGGGTTTCGAGAATGTCACGAGCTCAAAATGTCATGACATTTTCATAACGGGACTGTTATATCCGCTGTGATTGATCTGTGGCGATAAATTTAATGCGAACGGCGGTGTTTTTATTATCGGTTCAATTTCAGTTTTGAAAAAATTCAATCACAAAGCTTGTTCATGCAGATGTTTCAAAAATATTACAATTATTTACATAAATTTCATACACGAAGTATCAGGAGCGCAGCTTTTGCCTTTCTAATATGACGCAAAGGCAAGAAATCTTACAGCAGAGAGAATAAGTTTTGCGCTCCTATTACTTCTACAATTCTTGTTCATGCTAAACGGGTTTCAATTGTTTGGTCGAAAAAGTGCATTCAAATTCTGGAAGTCAAAGCATTTACTTTGCTTTTCTCACTGAACCGCTTCCTTCCAACGGGAGTGCAGAGAAACAAAACACGTAAGGATACACAAAAAACCGTCTGCATTGGGAAGCAAGACTTTCTTGTGCATGTCCCCCTACACCTCATGAGAATCGACATAAAACGAATTTAAAAGTTAAGCCTTGTTGGCGACTGCCTCTCGAAAGTTGTTGAATTTGGAAGGAGCTACTGTTTATTGTGGCTAGCCATTCTCAGATTGAAAAGATTAGAACAGTTATCGATGAGAGCAAACGTCTACATTCACGAGAAAAAATGTCATAAGATCTATGACATTTTTCATCTCCTGCAGTCGTGGCAAAGTACAATCGGCGACTGCTGTCATTTGCGCAGTTTGAATGTCTGCTGTTTCGTGTCATTCTCCAGTACCGTTTGCAACCCTGACCAACACAATAAAAAAAATTTTTGACCACCGGACTCTCCAGACGCGCGCAATTAAAAAATTCCGGGAACTTTTTGAACAGACCTCGTATATACAATATTTGCTTCCCAGATAATTCCAGATAATGTACCTTTCACAATATCGAATTCTCCAAAGCATGTTAGGTTGCAAAAACCTTTTTTACGCGATCATCGCGTAAATGAAATAAAAAATCGTGTAATTTCAAGAAAAACGCGTAAAAAAAGTCGCGTAAATTAAATTAGCGTAAATTAAGTTTGCGTAAATTAAGGTTTTAGTGTACCAGCTACATATATAATACAATTTAAAATAATATAATATAATATAAGATGACAATATATGAAATATTACACTATGATACAATACATAACAGTTAATATCGCGGTGTAAGTTATGCTCTCCTTTCGTTGCAGTACTGCAGGAAATATAATACTTCTCGTTTAATAATAATAATAATAATAATAATAATAATAATAATAATAATAAAATATAATATAATGTAATAAACAACAGAATTATATGTTGCAATATACTATGATAAATATTGCACTTTAGGATGCGCTTTAACTTATAAGCCATATCTCACCCGCTCATTCTGCTACTAACGCAGGAGGCGATAGCTCTCAGTCGACGCCGTTATGTTGCCCAAGTGTCATCATAGACACACGGGAAGGCATGAGATAGGAACTTGTGAGGACTTAATTATCTCACCATTTGACAAACAGCTGAACTCACTGATGATGAAGTACAAAAAATACGATTGCCAGCCTTGCGAGCACAATTGAGCTCTTATTCAATTAGAGCTGAAGTCAGAAACCTGTCAACTAGCTAAAGTCACTAATTTCAATTTATAAAATATCAATGTCTTTAAAAAGCCACCAATATTTCAATTAATTATATTTTACTTAAAATTGATAAAATCAACATATGGAGATATTCCTTGCTATAGCCTTACATCAATGTAAAGCATGTGACTCGAGAGTCGCAGATTTTCAACCCCTAATTCGGGGTAAAGAAACCACGGACAAATCAAGTTATCAATTGCGTTTTAAATCTGATCCGATACTCTTACCTTTCTTATTCCAGTCTTAAACTGGCTTTGTTTCTGTGATGTGAATGTGGAATATTTCGTTGTAACTGCTTTCACGACCTAACAATTTAACGATTTCTAAGAAAAATAATGTAATTTTTCGCTTTTCGTTGGCTATTTATGGACTAAAATGGGCTACTGCCTATTTAAGCTGTGAACCATTTCACGGTTAATTTTAACTTTTGGTTAAAATCTGACACTCGAGTGGTTAATTTGATGTTGTCAGAAACAACCCTGCTCGAGAGCATAGTTATTTTTGACAGATCGATGGTTATTTTTCAACACTGAAAAAAATCTTGCAATGAAAATTCTAATATTAATTCCTTAGTTGAAATTATTTCCAGTGGAAAATAAACCCAAATAACTTTCCGTCCGTCAAATTTTGAAATGGGCCGCAGTTTTACTTAAATTTAACTACTCGACACATAATAACCACTCAAGTGTCAGATTTCAAACAAAAGTTAAAATTAACCGCAAAATGGTTCACAGCCTTACAATATTCTAAATACCGACATAAAGTTTAACGCAGCCCGCTCGAATTCAAATTCATCCAATAAAAATTCCTTCGATTATCCCTCAGACTGAATCGGGTTTGGCCGGGTGAATCTACCGACTTTAAAACAGACGAATTCATACATTTATAAACTAATAACATTTACTCTTATGTGAAAACGAGTTCGTTAGCGAGAAATCGTGAATTTTATGGAATTCGATTTATGCAAAATGTTGAATACAATCACTACGATCCGAATACAAGCAGAGGACACCAAACGCATAAAGTCCAGCAAGCAGCCGCCGCATCTTCTTCCACCGACGTCATTTGCTGTCGTGGTCGATTTATTCGTTACAGTGTTCATTTGTAATGTATAAAATATCTGCAAACTACTAACTCATAAGCCTACCCACTATGACGGAGCTGAGTAAGTGAATTCCTATCAAAGAGTATTTCGTGTTATTCGTGTACAACATCCGTTGTCATCTGGTGGCATTTTCATTCTTGTTCTAGCTGAGACTATAACCTCTGTATATGCTGCTGTCTAGGAGTTCACAACATCATAATAAAGTTGCATGCAAGTACTGAAATTCTGTAGAAGATACAAATCACGTACAACACTTCATTTCTATGCATGAAACGGTTGCGGATGGCAAATGGTACAGGGAAGAGTTTTTAATGAATTTTCATATCCGAATCACATCAAACAGTTTGTAGATCGCTTTGTGTAGTCAGTTAGCAACAATTTGCACGGTTGATTCACTTCGGCAGCTTTGTAAAATTTATAAAATTTATCAGAAATTTTCATCTGTAAAATATAAATTAGTCTAGTTCAGTCGAGCACTTTTTGTGCATGCGGGTTAGTGTTCATTCAAATTAAAATGTTGTTCAGAATAAAATGAATTTTGAGCATTCAAAAACCGATTACTAGTAAGTTCAAATCAACTTCAATAAAACTAAGGTTAATGTACGATTCAGTGAAATAACAGCGATTACCTTCTTATTCGACAATTCGAAATTGTTCAGCCTCAAAACAGAATAATACGATAACTCTGTAAATAACCAGTTCAATTGAAAATATCTCAACTGTATTACAGTATTTTTTACTTAAATTTAGATATGCTAGATGGATACAATCGATTTGTTGAGGAATTTTCAAATCTAAATGTGATCGTAATCGGTCTTGTCCCCTATACAACCTGTAATTTTTTGCTCTCGTGTGTTCCGCCTTATATTTGCATCGTTACAGTTCTGCAAGTATAGCATTTAAAGCTCGCAAAATTCACACAACCAATCGACTAGTATGTGCGATTATCGATATTCGGAAGTATGAAAATTAATTTTTGCTTCGTGCAATCGGAAATATGATCAATTTATGATAACATTTTCAGTTGTATGGCATAATCACAAATAATATTGAAATATTAAATATAATATTGAAAAATAAGGCGGTAACAGAGCATTCCCCAAAACCTTTTTTGAGAATCACGAGAACACGACAACTCGGCGTAGAATTATTTGAAATCAAAAATGTTCTTAAATTTACTTAAAGTACGAGTTATTTCTCCCCTCCCCTCCGACGTTATTATTTTGATTTTTTAACAGTTCGTGGAATATTTAAACAAAAAACGCGATCTTGCGCTAATTTTTCCGCCAATTTTGAGGTGGAAAACTACCATAATATGAAAACGGGAAAGTTAAAAAAACGTAGGGGGGGAGACATTTTATACCAAGAAAGTGTGTTCAAAGTTTGACGTGAATCGGTACAGAAGATTTTGCAGGATCGTGTTCTCGGACTTCGAAAAATAGGTTTTCAGAAAAACGCGTTTAAATTTTTTTTCTCAAAAGTGAGCAAAACAATATTTTTGGTAACTTACACGTAATTTGATTGTTGATTTGAAATTTTAACACAATATTTTTGAAATGTTAAATTACAATAAAATGTATAAAAATGATTTTCCGACTTGATTTCCCGTGTAATTCTTGATTTGGACATATTTGATTAGTTGATGACTAAATACATTGATTTTGGGCATACCGGATCTACGTTCCTGATTCCGGAAGTTCCGGTTCCGGAGTTATAGGGTAAAATGTGCAAAAAAATGAAAATATGTGTACTATTTTTCTCAAAGAAGACCAATTTTTACAAACTTAGATTTAAATTACAGGTCTTATGATTATATACAAAACTTCTGAATTTTGTTTAAATCTGTCTTTCAGTTTCAGAATTATAAGGTAAAGTGTGTTAAAAATTTTACCCCATCACTTAAATAAGCGAAAAAACACTTGAATAATTTTCTAAACTGGCCTCAAAACTACTCCATTTGATAGTCATTATCAGTAGACGTACAAAAAAAATCATGATTCCCGGTTTCCGACTCCGGAAATAGTGGTCATATTTTCCCAAACT
Source organism: Malaya genurostris (assembly GCF_030247185.1). Classification (NCBI taxonomy): domain Eukaryota; kingdom Metazoa; phylum Arthropoda; class Insecta; order Diptera; family Culicidae; genus Malaya; species Malaya genurostris. The sequence goes on from NC_080570.1 coordinate 133,643,346, forward strand.
GATATCACTTAATTTTTTCAGCGATGGTTCGACCGATCTTCACAAATTCAGACTCAAATGAAAGATCCCATACGAAATTCCTGAATTTTATCTGGATCCGACTTCCGGTTCCAGAATGATGGGATACATTTTATGCCATCACTTAAAGGGGCAAAACAAAAAAATCAACATCAAAACTGCTCCAATCGGTAGCCTTTATCAGTAGACGACCAAACAAAGTAATGCCGGTTATTCCTTCAAGAATCTAAGAAAATTATTTTGAAGAATACCACAGTATTATATATGATAGTATGATTAATATGAGGAAGGCATCATTGCACCACTAGGTGGATTAAAACCGGTTTTCTAAGAGGGATTGAAAAAAACCCCGAATGACTTAACGCGAATGTGGAACGAATATTCATGCAGCGATCATCGTCAAAACCTAATTCGCCTTGATCGTTTGTGCTGTTTTTAAAACAAGCAAATTAAGATGTTTCCTCCTGTATTATTACCATAGTCTAATATGGGTGTGATAAACTGTATGCTATATTTATTAGATGAAGAATGCTTCGCGAAGAATGGAATCCAACGATCATCGCAATGACGCTATTCGAACCAATTCGATGAGTAAAGTAAATGAACGAATGTATAAAACGAACATGGACGATGTATACCAGTAGCGAAGAATGCATTAGTAGATTCGGGATCTCTGCGACTTCAGTTTTTAACCCTTCTCTCTTTTGTGCGATGAATATTACAACGTTGTTCGAGATGGGTGTGAGTAATATAAGCAAGTTCGCACTGAAGATTGATGAATGAATTAGTTACACGAATAATATGTGCAACATTGCTTTGGTGTAGATGTATCGTTTCAAATTCTAGTAGTGAAGAAGGGGATGGCTTGCACAATTTACACAATCGATGAACTGATATTCGGAAGTATGAAGGAAGCGTGCTAGTTTAATTCGTATTCACGTCATCCAGATATGTCTCTGACATTACCCACCCGTCTTTTAACGAAGGAAATCTCAAATAAGTCAATTCACGAACCCCTGCTTAGTTTTTACAATGGAAATGAAATAAAAACGAACAAAAGTGTCTCTGTGCCATCGTAAATATTTTTATAAGCATTTTCTTATAACTCAAATCTTCTAACGTAAATACGTTTTACTTGTGGAAGATTCCGCCATCGGTACTATTTTTGATGAAAACACGATATTTTAAACTTGCGCGCCTGGTACACACACATGGACATTTCGTGATCTCAAAATAGTTTCTCGACACTCGTCCCCGCCCAGCCTCGGTTCAATAATCGGTTTTCACAGTGATTGGTTATCTTTTCTTCATGAGAAAGGCGAAAATCATCTTACTAAAATACTGAGAAATCAAAAACACAACTCATACTCGTAAAGCGTACTGACTGATTAACGATCAACGCCAAACTGATCTTTTAGCAGGAACAAAAAAAAAAACAAACCATGCAATTACTGACGTAGTTGCAGTATTGTACTGTACTACAGCGAAGGTCTGTCAAGATCAAGATTTTTTGTTTGCGAACGACAACCAACACGATTCCTATCGAAACACACAAGCGCGCACCTTATTATTACTTACCTGAGCGTTTCGCTAGAAAATGTACTATCAACAAACAATAAATATAGTTTCACAAACCAGAAGCTAGACCTTAAACTTCCGATCTGATAATTAATTTATGTTAATCGTGGTGTGGACGTACATTGAAAACTAGTTTTCACTATTTTTTCCTCCTTCTACCTCACACAGGGCCGGCCATCAGTCAATCAATTAACCCATCCGCAAGAAGTTCTGTTTACCAACAGGCGACCAGAGGCGACACGGCTTTGACTTTGATTTTGTTCGTCACAATTTAGTATTCCTTCCGTGTACGGTGGTTCTCGTCGAGCAGAGGTACGATCCATAGGAACCACGGTGAGATCCACCCTAACCCCGATTAGCAGTAGCAGTAAAATTTAAAACTTCGATCCAGTCAACTATTAATAAGGCGTTAATTCGTAGCGCTCTGCACCACCATAGATAGGCTATTAGATGGCTATCGCGTGGATACGCACTTAGCGGAACTGACCGAATTTCTTTGACCGAAAGCCCTCTTCGATCACACAAATACTGTTTCATAATGAACCTGAATGATAACTAGTTGGTAGGGAAAAAAAGCACAATACTCGATAGAACATTAGAATGGTTTGAAGTAAACAAATCACTTCGATCATTCATTTTTTTCGGTTCGCTAGAGTTGTATTCGATGAGCTTAGGGTGCAGTGTCTGAGGATCAAGAAGGAACAGTACGGACCGTTCAACGGTATGAGTCGGTCGATCATAGAAGTTTGCTCGTCGTGACCCAAAATAGAAAGGCAAAACAAAAATGAGTGCCATTAGTAAGCATTGGGATCAGCTTACCGCTGGGGTAGAATGTTCTACGCTAGCGCATCCCGGGAAAACCTGCCACGATCACATCCTGTTTCAACTGCGGACCACCGTCTGGGGAAACATGCAGTTTTTCATACCGGTTTCAATTCTACGATTGTTCCTGTTGGTGTACTCACGGAAATCGATTTCATGGCAAACCCTAAGACAGACCCTGTTCGAATTTGGCTGCATGGTGCTGAACGGATGGGCCGTGTCCAACAGCTGGAGTGTCTGCTTCTGTGCGTTCTACCACGGGTTCCAGCGAGTTATCAACAACTACTCCGTTTCGTTGGCAGCCCTACCAGGAACTTTGCTGATATTTTGGATGCCTCACTATGTCCAGATGAGCCATTCAAGAGGCATTTTCAATGTGGTATGTGATTTCTCAGTGGGATCGCGTGTTTTCGATAGTGATCGTTTCACCCTTTGTTTCTGTCTTGAAGTTTGTAGAATGTTGGCTCAAATCCAGGGAGCATCCTTTGATACAGTGGGCTAGAGAATCGAGAACGATAGGAACCGGAGCGTTCATGCTTATAAGTGCGTTGATTGGGTTCTTTGCGCAGCGTACGAAAGCGGTGGAATTTTGGTAAGTGATTAGCGATCGGTTGTAGGGTGATGGATACTACTGAAAAATAGTTGTTCTTGTAAATTATAACGCAAAAATTGCGTGGCTTTTCAAAAAATTTAAATTTTTCAAATCTGACTTCCGACAAAATCAGAGAGTAATTGGAAAGAAGAAACGTACAGAGCGACGATTTGTTTTTTTGTTTTTCATACAGAAATGTTGGAAAAGTGCTGTTCCATGGAACGGATATTCAGTGACAGTGCCGTGTGCAATAGTGAAATTTCTTTACGCCAATACCAGTGCCGATGGTCAGAGTGTCTTGTGAATTAGTGAATGGTGAAGTGATTTTTCCTTTAGTAATTTTTTCGAACATCTTACCATTGAACGCGTTAGTAATTCAGTCGAGAAAAGTGAGGAAAAATAAAATCCAGAGAACAAGCCGTATAATTAAATTAACAAAACTTGAAGACAGTATTAGACTATGGGCAGAAGAATCCAGTAGAAAAAAAATCGGAGGACAGTCGGAGCAGAATTCATACGGTGAAAGATTTCGCGTATCATTTCTGATTTGCTCGATTCGATTTTTTTTTATAATTGAATCGTGATGTGAGTAACGCATACAGAAAAAAAAACTTTCAAAAAAAGGTGTAAAGATGCCTTTCTCATTTTCATTTTCTCCTTTACATTACAGCAGAAATTCTTTGAAATACCACAATTTAAAAAAATTTAGAATATAGTTTTGAAGATTTCTGTTGCATAATACTAATATATTAATATACTACTTTTGAATTCAAGTTAGTGAAAATCTATTCAATCATATGTGAGAAAGTGAAGTGAGCTCCATTTTATCATATTTGATTATTAATGCCGGTACTTCCGGAACCGAAAGCTAGATATCGGCATAGTGACATTCGATTCATTGAACCATGCACTATTATGACCTACACATTTTTTTACGATTCTTTATGAGGATTTTGAAAAAAAAATGTATTGGTAGTCGGACTTTGATAATGGATTCAGTGAATCAATAATGGGACTATAAATGATTTGTTTGGGTACAGACTCTCATGGTCTGCAAGCTGAAGAAATTACCTAGCCAATATAAAGAGCAGGGTTTAAACCGAATTAAAATTGGGATATTCTTATGGTTTGAATCTAAGTTTGTCAAAATCGGTTCATCCAATATTAGTCACACACATATACGCGCACATCTACCCCCCCCCCCCCCCCCCCCTTCCACACAGTCACACACACACATTTTCACTTTTTTTTCATCTGAAAAATATAAATTTTGATGTGGCAATTACGCTATACGTAATTGAACAAAGCACGCTGCGAACGGAGCAAAGCCGCACGTACCGACCCGTACCAGTTTTGCATCGTCATTTTGAATGTTTTGACACTCATCGCCTGTTGATTTTCCGAATCAATAATACACCAGCTATTCGTTCGAAGTTTGTGATATATTTTTAAATTCCTGGTTATAAACGAATCATAGTTTTAGAATCATGAATTCAAATTCTCCATTGACTTACGTTTAGCAACTCCTTATAAACTAGATGTGAACAGTATACCGTTTTGGTTTCTACAAGCTTATTAACGCTGAGATGAGGTTAGGATGTTTAATTATCGTCGTCCTACAAAATCTATTTCAATTATCAATTACAGAAATATTTGAATGTTTTACTTTAGATTGACCATAAATTCGTATATAAGATATATATCTTAGTAACTAAATAATATTACAAATTCAATTATAAAATTCAATACCTTTTTCACGTTATCAGAATGTGGTGTTGTTTTTATATCTCTTTGCTCTGACTGTTCATCGATTAATTCCTTCTATCTTGTTTACGGTTTCTCGATCACTTCACGGTAGGGATATATTATTGATGGGTGCGCACAAACCTGAGGGGTTTAATAACATCGCCCTATAATTTCGGAACCGCAAGTCGGACCAGGATGAAATTGCACAGTATATTTAAAGACAGAGCTTTAATTTGAATCATTTCATCACTATTATCGGTGCTTTCGGAAGCGGAAACCAAAGACTAGTAGTCCCAAAGTAATTTTATATAATCACCAACTAACAAGATCTGCCAACAAGATGAATTCAGCAGTAAGTTTTATAGAAATATGCACTTCGTTTCGCTATCGCTTATGAAAAAATACTCATGAAATTGAAAATTTTCACTAATCGCTCTGTAATTCTGGAACTGGAAGTCGAATCTGAATTAACTTTTCGTGGACTGGACGCGTCTTCCCCTCTTTGTCCGGAGTACGAGGTCTGTTCAAAAAGTTCCCGGAATTTTTTAATTACGCGCGTCTGGAGAGTCCGGTGGTCAAAATTTTTTTTTATTGTGTTGGTACATATGTCCCTAATGTATGGTGAAATTTTCAGCTGTATTCATTGTTTACATTCTGTCTTGTAGCGGCTGGTGTAGACGTGTTTTTTTGAGCTCGGCGATTTTTGTTAGTTTAAACAATGGAAGAATTGAAGAGTCAAAGAATTTGTATTAAATTTTGCGTGAAAAATGACATAAAGTATAACCAAGTGTGCGAAATGTTACAGAGAGCCTACGGTGAGTCTGCTATGAAAAAAACAAGTGTTTACGAGTGGTATAAGCGTTTCCAAGATGGCCGCGAAGACGTTGAAGACGACGAACGCTCCGGTCGACCCAGCACGTCAATAATCGATGAAAATGTGGGAAAAGTGGAAAAAATGATTATGGATGATCGCCGAATCACTATTAGAGAAGTTGCTGATGAAGTTGGCATATCAGTTGGCTCATGCCATCATATTTTTTCAAATGTTTTGGGCATGAAACGAGTGGCAGCAAAATTCGTTCCAAAACTGCTGAATTTTGGTCGTGATTTTTTGGCTAAAAACAAGACTTTAATCATGCCCCAACCTCCTTATTCATCAGATATCGCTCCGTGTGATTTTTTCCTGTTCCCAAAGTTGAAGAGACCCATGAAAGGACAGCATTTTTTATCGATTGAAGAGATAAAGGCAGAATCGCTGAGAGTGCTACAGAGCATTACAAAAAGTGACTATCAGGGGTGTTTCGAAGACTGGAAAAAACGCTGGCATAAGTGTATTATATCTAGGGGGGATTACTTTGAAGGGGACCATATAGATGTAGACGAATAAATAAATATTTTTTTAGAAAAATGAGAATTCCGGGTACTTTTTGAACAGACCTCGTATGTGAACGTGGAGGAAACACCGGCGCACGTCGTCTTTGAATGCACTAGGTTCGCGGAGATACGCAGGGATATGCGCGGCGTGACAGTCGACAACATTGTCGAGGAGATGTGTCACGACGAAGACACGTGGAATGTTGTTGACAGAACAGTAACGGGGATGCTGTGCGCGCTACAGAGGAAGTGGCGCGAAGACCAGAGAGCGCCGGACAGCGATCCGGGTAGGAATGATCCACCGCCGGGTAGGAATGATCCACATGACTGAGTCGTCCGTAATATCACATATTGCAGCACAGAGCAACAGGCAGCCGCGACTGCCGACCGCTAAAGGATCAGCGAACAAGCGTCGGTTCGGGAGAACTCTCCGTCGGTGTAGTCTAAATCCTTCGCCGGGGATTAGACAAGTAGATTGTGACGTAGCCCCGGTATGGAACGTCTGGGCATCAGTGAACCGGAAGCCTTCCTCCAACCGAAATCACTGGAGCGACTCAGGCATCCTGCCGATCGATCCGTTCACTGGTATCGGAAGCGACGGTTACAGGAGAACTTCCATAGTCGGGGAATTCTTCGTCGGTGTAGGCTAGATCCATCATCGGGTATTAGCCGAGTAGTTCGCGACGTAGTCTAGTCCTGGGTCGTCGAGACGCTAGCTAACCGAGAGAGGTGGTGCTTCAGCACAGCCCCCCTGCCGAATTAATACCTTATGGTAGTCCCGGCAGGAAAAGGGGAACGATGTGAACATTCTCCTATTCGCATTGCTGTAAACAACGCGAGATGACACAGCTTTGCTGAAAAATTAAAAAGAAAAAAAGACTCGTGGATGGGTTTACTGCAGACCCATTTTAGATTTTGTAGCTTGAATCACACGATTGACTTGTAAATTTTCACATGTTCTATATAAATCTAATAACATAGAACTGATAACACCGGCAATGATATGCAGATGGCGCTTCGATCGGTTACATAGTTTAATTATGGGCGGTGAATTTGCAGTTTCTGTCGTTTGAACATCTTTCAGTTTCGCGAATCAGCATTATTCAAAGCAATAACACTTTTAAAACTTTTCACGAATCAACACGCACTTGTCACAGCTTCACTATCACTCGAAATAACTGTTTCGACCAATTAGTTTATTATAAGTTGGTAGAACACATTGAAATTAGACTTATGTCGTTTTTCATTGATTCCACTCGCTCGGTGCCAGTGTTTTGCCCTGACAGCCGATCAATGAAACGGTTTTGTAAAGTTTGGTTTGCACGCATGCTGCTCGGGAAAGAAAACGGGTGCAAAATAGTTGCCCGCGAATTGCCCCGAAAGTGCATTTTTTTCGTGCGGTGCAAATCAATGAAACACAGTGCACCTGTTTTGATTGCCCGACTGCACGAAAAGTGCACGAATCGAGCAAAACACTCCACGAGTGTTCTCAATGAAAAACGACATTAGACATCGCACAGGGTTGGCATATTCACAGATTTGTCTATAAAACCACGATTTTTCATTTATTTTGCTTAACAGATTCTGTGTCACAGTTCGTAGATTTTTAACAAGATTTTTGAATAAAGACGAAAAAGCAATATTTTGCAAAACTGATGATTTTTCGAATGTTTCATGCTGATTTTCACAGAATTATACCGAAAATATGCATTACAGATAATCAACCAATTTTTCTAGTTGAAACACAATTTTTAAAATGGCACCGCGTCGTACACACAGTGATGCCAACTCTCCCGATATAGAAATAGCCTAACATAAAAAATATAAATATACATGAACACTGATAAAAACGAGAAAAAACTTTCAATTGCCCGTGAAATTCTTCAATTGGGCAAATTTGGTTAGATGATCGCTTCTAATCTGATTTCGGGTATCCAGTTAGCTTTAGAAGTGCCAGAAATGATGGTCAGAACCTCTTATAAAACAAACTCACTTCATTTTCTCAAAGATGGCGTAATCGTTTTTAATAATCTTAGGCTTCAACATCCGGCTCTGGAATTCTAGGGTGAAGTGTGCATGAAAACCAAACCGTCATTTAGGGCGACGATGCGAAAAACGTCTGTTTGTTTTTTTAAATTTGTCTGAAAACTGTTTCAATTCATTGGTTAGAAATCATTCATAAACCATGTAGACATGTAGACTCTCTGGGGGAAGGAAGAGATTTTTGAAAAGTACACGTAGTCTCCACATATTTCGTATGTGGTGTTTTATTTTCAAAATTTTATTATTCGTTCAACTTCGTCTCCCAAACGGTTCATCTTGTAAAATCTTGTACACAAAGAGGAGGCATATCTAGAATTTGTTCAATAATTCAACTAAAACTACTTCGGATATGGAGATTGTCATACATGTAGATTTTTAACATTAAATTTATTTTAACTCTAGACTAAAGATATGGCATTCAATAGCAAATAAACATTTACAAACCTTGTTTAAGGTGATTCACTTATCGTTGTTCATTTGTTCAGTATGCAACTAAAGACACACTAGAAAACGACTAATGGAAGAAAATAACGAAAACGATAATTTGGGAAAACAGAATCCCTTCTTCGAACTTGTTAAATCGTTGTTCCAATTGAACTAGCCTAGATATGATGAAACACAACTCTGAAGGTAATCCGATTGAATAGAACTTCAGTATTTGTGATCTTATTGCGCACACAAAGTATCTAACTACTGATGCTAAATCACATTTTCAAAAACAAAGACTTGAAATTTGAAGATTCTAATTTGAATGTAGACAACTTTTAGTTGATCTGATAAAAAAAAACTAACGGCAGCAAAATAAAGGCTTTGGTATTACATTCCTTTAGTAGAATTTGGCCTTTCTGTTTCAACAGACTTCGCAATCGATTCTTATCGTATAAAAGGGACTGATTTGGCTTAAGCAGCTTATCGACGTTCCGGTTTAGCGGTTCGACGCATTGGACGCTGGTTTCACAAACCAGTTGTCGTATGTTCGAGTCCCGACCTGGAAGAGTTCTTAGTGTCAGGAGGATCGTAGCACCAGCCATGCAATGGTTCTCTACGCTATGAATCGGCTGCGAAGTCTCTCGAAACAGGAGGTCAAATTTGACCGGAGGAATGTAATCCCAAGGTTTCGCTTTTTCTTTGTGAACTAATGCACTGAGGTAAAAAACTATGACGGAATGTTACTTGTGAAATTTTTAAAAACAACACGAATAAATAACTCGTATTCCAAATTATTGCAATGTACCATGTTTTCCAACTTCACAAAAAATAACTAAAACAATTTCCAGGTTTTTTGCACCGTTAAAGAAAACGAACAACGACCAACATAACAATCCGTGCTACCATCGTAGTACCTGTCAAAACTACATTCTCGACGGTATGAAAACATGCTTCACATTCGGTATGATTCTAGAGCTTGCCCGCAAACTGATATCATCCGCTCCTAAAATTCGGCAGAATCCTGCAACATTTTTCCGGCTTTTTGCACGAATACGCTACAAGTTTGTGGCCTTCCTCACACTTTACAACGGACTGTTTCGAGTAAGTTTGTTTCGAAACACGAATAAACTATTCACAATAATGGAAATTACATGAAAATTTTCTTTCACAGTTAGTTACTTGCTTCCTAGCTCGACACCGACGAAAAGTTTCCGATTATGACAGCACCATCGCGGGCCTGATTAGCGGATTGGCATACTCACTTTCACCGAATTTCAACGTATTCGGTCTGGCAGTGACTGCCATGATTCAGGTTAGCTAAAAAAAATCTCTTTAAGAATTCCAGCTTCTCTCAATGAGTTTTTCTTATATTTCAACAGAACATTTGGAACTTCATCAGTGAAAAGTACGCTCGGCTAGATGGGATCAAATGGTTCAACCGTTTGTCATTCTCCTCGATCGTTTGGGTAATTCTTGCGAATTATAACATGTACAGCAGAGCCTACTATCCGTACGCGATGTCCAAATACGCACTGAAATTTACCGACGTGTGTTCCAATTCACAGTAGGTGTTTTTTTGTTTGTTTGTTTTCCATTAAGATACTTCGATTTCAGGCGTTTTATATTTTTTTTTGCAGATCTCGGACAGCTTCGGAGTGTCTAGCCAAGTTGTTTCTAGTGACCAACTGAGAAGAATATGCTTCATTTGTTTACTCGTTTTAAGTTGAAATAAGTATTTGTGATAATAGGTTAATGGGTTTCAAAGGCATAGGAAAGATACCAGATGGGGCAGACTGTGTAAAACTGTGACAATGAATTAATGTAAAAGGAGTTAATGTCCTGCTAGAATCATGAAGGTATTAGTCATAAAAGTAACAGTATATGATAGTAAGCGCAGTTCACTTTGCGAGAAAAGTGGTATTTGCATAATATTGAATAAAATGAAGATTTCGTGAAAAATGAATATTAAATCTTTTTCAACTTCGATCGCTCCATTAAGCATTTAATTGTACGGCGGATGGTATTTCCTAACTACTTTAGAATTTTTGCGAAAGAGTAGGAACTTACCAGAAAAAACTTGTAGTAGGTAATGTTAGGAATATAACCGCTAGTTTGACGTATGACTGCTGTCGACTTTAAATATGCACATTTATTTTGGTGCATTGTTCTACTAATAAATTTTCCTTTTCAAGTAAAATCTCATACTTTGTGAAATGCTTTGGATTATGAAAAGAACCGAAGGTTAACATTTCTCCAACTTTCAGCACAGTTGAAATATTTTTCACGAGTAAAATTCCGAACAAATCGGTTGGCTCTCGTTTGGTGAACGGCGCTCAAAGTAAATCTACCACATGCTTGTGTGCCATTTCCTACCCATGAAGTTGGACGTCGTATGTATATGAGGCAATCCAATTAACTCTTTGCTTGATTCTATGTAGAGACACTGAAAATGGTTTGGAACTAAATGATTTGGTCGTAATTGCGGATTATAACATTGTCACAACTATTAGAAACTGTCGATTTGTATATGTATTCTCTCCGTTGTGTTCATACTTTGATGAATTTTCTGCACTTGTTTGAAGTGAAAGCCGCACTGCGAACGGAGCGAACAATGCACATAGTAGATCAAAAGTTCAAAAGAGCGGTTCTAACGTCTTCAACAATACCAACGTGTAGAATTTAAAGGTTGAGTTGTTGTTTCATTTCAGATTATCATTTTTCATTTTCCGGGCCGATTTAATGTATTTTTTTCTGTAACTCGCACGTAAACGACCTGCAGCTAAATTATGTAATCGAGGGATTCATTTCAGGCTCTCATAAGGTGGTAATTTTCTACGATATTGATATACCGTATGCTTGCTTTATTTGCATTCGTTTGGTGCGAATTTCGCCCAGCAAAAAGAGCACAACCTATTGAATTATTCTAGATTTGCACTAAACTGATGATTTGCAAAGAAAGTAATCTTAATAGTTCTTTAGATAACACTTAGAGCCATTAGAACGGCTGATTTTGTATAATGTTCTCCATTGTTGTCAACTTTTCGTTCCCTTTTCCTCCAATGCAAACGACCAGAAGTTAGATGATGCAATCACTTTTGTTTGAAGCGAAACTCACACTTCGAATGTCCAACATCAGATATGGCTGAACCGATTTCGTTCATCTAACATTCAAATAAAAGGTCTTAAGGTCCTATATAAACTGCTCGTTTTTTAATCAGATCCGACTTCCGGTTCAGGATATACAAGGTGATTAGTGTAAAAATTTCACATAAATTTATCGGATTTATCGGGTTCACAGATTTTGAGAGTCGACGACCAAATAAACTTATTTCAGTTTTACCGGTATTCGTTTTTCGTTCCCGGAAGGTACTCAAAAATTTTATTTGGAACGCACCACGATAATTCTAAGATGGCTACACTGATTTTCAAAAAATTTGAATCTAATGAAACGGTTAACAATCCATTAGGCGAATTTAACTGATTTCGGCTACACCGATTTCCGAACTCCGTTTCCGAATGTATTGGGAATAGCTAAAGCTGAAGCTAAATAAGGCCAAAACGAATTAAATAAACAAACACTCAAATTAGAATTAACTTATGGTCCCATACAAAATTGAAGAATTTTTTCCGATTCCGACTTCCAATTTTGAAATCACAGAGTGATGAGTATTTAAAGCTCAAGCCGTTATAGAAGATGACGATACCAAAAAAATCTTCAAAAATGGGCTCGTTATTCGTCATACTAATTCATGGACATACGAATTATTTTTAGTTATGCTGGTCTTTGAATACCGTTTCTGGAAGTACCATAAATAATGACAAAAACTTTAAAGAGGAATTCACTTCCACATCTCATGGAATGCTCAACCGATTGTCAAACGTTTAGATTGAAAGGAATAATGTATAGTTCCAGAATTTTGATAATATAATCATAAAAATAATTTCATGAGATTAGTATTCACGCGAAAAACACCGAAGTTTAATTTTCTATGAATATTTATATCTGTAATCCAGCAACTTGGATTCGACTCAATCTGTATAAATGACTGATTTTGAATTCACCAAAATATTACAATTTTGACATATCTCGGTTAATTTTTCAAAAGGGCGTATAAGCATGTGACAGTTTCTCTTTGTTTACTTTCTCTTCTATTAATTACCACGTTTCCACGTTTATCACTCAACTCTTTGCATGAAATGATACCCGAAACTTTCGATTTTCAAACAGAATAGTGCTATCAAAGAAAATATTTTTAATCACATCACAATAATCGATAGAGAGAGTGATTAAAGAGAAACTGTCACTTGCTTATACGACCTTTTGAAAAACTATTGCATTTCCGTTTTTGAGTCGACTTTCGTTGCCTTTGGTAAACAAGCAAGCGATGCCAATGCACAGAGGGGGAAAATTTAGAAGGACCACACGAATTACAAGTTTAGCTAATAACATAAAACCGAAGTAGGGGAGACCGGGGCTAGTTGGCCGAGTTTTGGTTTCCGAATTTCTGAATTCATTCTGGTTAGACTTTTTGATAAACTGCTTACGCTGTTTTATGGATACATTTTTTGAGCACATTTGTGATTTTTTGTGTTACTGTAGAAACATCAGGGAACAATCAAATGCGAAAAAAATCGGCCAACTAACCCCAGGACCGAGGTAGGTTGGCCGAATATGATGAAATAAGTGAAATACATCAAATGCATAAATGGAAAACGTTTATTAGTGGAAACAAGTCAGTGCACATCAAAAATTATTTTAGATTTGGTAGGTTTGTATAACCTGTTTAAAGCTCTCGCTGCTTTTTTGCTCCGCTAGCGTATGCGTACGCTTGCTTTCATTTTTTTTTCATTCTCTAATGCTGCTCTTATCGGTGAATCTGTCAAAATTTGGGTTGATCGACGTTTACGACCTTGTTGTTTCTTCGAATCAGCTCGCGTGCATTCGCCTTGGGAAGAGGTCTTTCGTCTTCAGGAAACACTGCATCTCCAAAAAAAACCTATGTTATGCTGGGTTTGATCGATCTGTTACAAATCCTGCCAGGAACTCCTCAAGAGGAAAAATCCAGGATTGAAGGGGCGCACACCAGAGACTCTGAAACCACAGGAGTATTAAAATAATATGCAACTGTTTCAATAATCTTTTCGGACAACGTTTTGCCCATCGTGGACTTTCGTTGATACATCCTCATTTTCTGCGCAAATCAATCTGAAAATGATATTTTAAAAAGTGTAGCAAAAAACGCTGTATTATACGTTTTCTAGATTTGACATTTTACACTATATGGTATTTTGATATATTTTCCTTATTATGAAGTTTTAAATTTTGTATCTAGCGTCGGTAGCCAGACCGACCTTCGGAGAAAAGCCAGTTACTTACACTCCTTTTGCGTTTAATAGTCCAGAATAAAAAAGGGACGAGTCGTCTTCGTTAGCGACCGGCTTACTAAGATAGCTCAATTGGAATCATGAGAGGAGAGAAAAAAAAGCGAGAGAGATACAAATATCACTCCTCATATGAAAACCGTAATAGCTCGTAGTAAGTAATATGTATGAGGGAATAATAATACCGAGCTAATAGTAATGTACAACACTTATAGTCATCAATATTAGCGTAACATCTAAGTTCACTCAAAAAAAAGTTAACATTTCACGAATGCACTAAATTTACAACTCGGCCAGCCAACCACGCACAAAACTCTGCCAATTACCCCATTGGATGTTTCCGAGAACAATCACGATTTACACTAACAGAAATAAGAGAAAACTAGCATTTCATAGGGTTCTGAATGTCCTTTCCAGCGGTGCAATGTTTTCGGAATTCGGATGATCATTGGTTCGCGTTACGCATATTGCTGTTCAAAAACCTGAAATTTACTCAAAAGCGCAGAAAAAAGAATTAATGGGTTCCTGTACAAACGACAACATAAAAACACCTGAAATTACGTCGGTACATGGGTGGCCTAATACTCTATCAAACTCACCACAGATGACGCATTTCCGCATAATAGCCTTTTCATAAAAGCCACTCGGCCCCGGTCACCCCTACTTGTACAAGATCGAAAAGATTACTTCTGATGTAGAAAAGTCTACCAAATCTATTGCATATAGTTTTAATGACAACAGCAAACTCGCTATACCGTTTTACCCCATTTCTTATCTAATATTCAGTTAAAATATGACCTACAATCCAAAGGCAAATCCAATACGATCTATCAATATTGATTCATATTACCTACAAAACAATGGCAATGACAGTACTAGCCTGTTTAATCCGTTTTACCCCAATTTATTTCATAAATCGTTTCATTGGTTAAACTTTATTTTGCATTCCGGAAGGAGATTAATTGCGGTTAACCCAAGTAGCACGTTAAGTTGCTGTCCTGTATTTTTCTACAGATTGTTCAATTTATCAAATCATTTTATATTACTATTGTAGTAACTGATGTGTTATGGAAAGAGCGCAATTTTTCTGTGTAGTGCAACATATCTTTAAGTGCTTCCGTTGTCACGAACATTTATTCACAATTATTGTGCAACTGATACAAAAACTCATGCATCAATCCTATTACAAATGCTGCAATTAAATCAGCGAAAAAACAATTGTGAAACTCATGGGAACTACCATGTAATGTAAACAAGAATTGAATTGATGTTTACAAAAACATAGCAAACATAATTTCTAATGAATAAGTTTCACATTTGATTTTCCATACAACTGTTCGTTACACAAACATGGAACTTTAAAAATATTCTGCACATAAATAAATGGTAATACTATAAAGTGTAGAATTGATCTTTTATGTTTTAGAAAATAGATAATCTACAACGAACTGCATTTTTATGGTGAAACATGTCTTCGTACGCCTGAAATTTTCAAGCGCCTATGAATGTACGTGTTTTGATGTTGACAATAACAATCTATACTTTTCAATGAATATGACCGGGATAGTGTTTAAAAAATGTAAAAGAAAGCTATTAAACATTCATACACCTTTTCAGATGACTTTAATCATATTGATGTTTGTTTTTTCTTCAATATTTTCCAATATGGAATCAAAGGTAACAGCGTGTTGAAAAGAAAATGGTTCACCCAACGTAATTATTTATTTAACCTAAATAAAAAGAAATATAAACATTTAAATATTCAAAAGAGAAATTTTTGTTTTTATTTTTATCAAACTAGTTGACTAAAACAACAATACAGTATAGTCATTTATCTTAGTAAACCCGACATTTGTGATACGCACTGTAGGTGTTATTTTGGTAAGCCCATGTGCTTTAGTTGCAAAAACAAGTTGCTCAAGCGGTAATATATAACTATAAGAGTAACTATGATGAACTTAATTTTTCGATCAATATCTTTGAAAAGTGTTGTCAGGCCTGTTCATTTCTTTCGCGAGATGAAAACTGAACACAAATTATCTGATTGATTTTTATTTTATGATAATATTCTTATGTCGCCAAGTTTTGCGTTCATTTCAAGCAGATAAAACTAATACAACTTATTTGCAAGTTTCGAATTGTTTTTTCGAAAACTGAAGAAAACTGCCCACACTGACCTGAAATTTCACGAGGGAGCCAAGACTATGCGGACTCGCCAGCAAAATAGTTTTTACTGCGAGGTTTTCAACTCGGCTTATCATTTTTTGCCTTGCGGAGAGCATAATTTCACTATTTTCTTCTTCACAAGAGATATACAGCCATTTCGGCATATATTGAGTCCGATGCAATTATGACAGTTATTTGGAAAATTTTTGATGAGTTGAAAAATTGTTTTAGTTACTTCATTTTTACATGACGATGTGAAAATTTTTATAGAGCTTCTATAACTACTAGTGCAACGTGGGCAAGTTACTGATTTGCTGCATAATTGTTTTAGATGTACTTAAAATTGTTCTATAGTGATTTTTTTCGGTAGTATTGTAAAACTTGACAGTGATAAGTTGCACAACCGATTTTAATATATTTAAAAATCTTTCTGAACATATCTAATATAGAAAAGCAATTGTAGAACCTCTTGAAATTTCAATAAGTTACATCTGATACTTGGGAAGTTTTGTTTCACTCCTAGTCACATTCAAACCTTTTTCCATATCTGGAGCGAAATCTTAAGCTTCAGTTGAAGGATGAATTGCGATAAAACGATATAACAATATTCGTGCGGTCATTGAAATTATTTGTAATCCTATTTTTAGGTCTTTCTTCGTAATATCAATCGATTTTAATCAACCGCAATTAGCCTCCTATCGGAATGCGAAAAAAAACTTCACCCAAAGATACAATTTAGAAAATAAATTAGAGGGTTAAACTGCTAGTACTGTCATTCTATTATGTGTACTCTGATCACTGAAGTTTTCTACGTAATGCGGACCAATATTGATAGTTCATATTCAACGCTCGTATTCGTACTGTAATTACAGTATTATACTATAATTTCGACATAAATATCTGCGTACTGCTTTTTACCCTCAAATGTAGTGTATTTTGAATTTCACTGTATTTTTCCAATGAAATGTACTGTATTTTTCACACTGAAAATTAAATACAGAATTTAAAGTCTAACGCATTGCATTTCTATTTGCGGCAATACAAAACGTCAGTAATACAACACGTAGCGAATGTAAATACATACAGACAACAAATTGTAATGTAATGTGAATGTAACCTGCATACAACTATTTTTTCATTATTCATTCTTGCTCAGAGCGCGACTACAATTAAATCATCATAAAAAATATCCACTTTTCAAAAAATGTTTGATGAATAATTCATTACTTTTTTAGAATTTTTCGAACTTAATAATACCTAAAAACGGGAAATACAAAAAAAAACTAATGATTATGAAAATAACTCATCTGATAAATATTTGCTTTTAACGATTTGTTTAGTCTTGTTAAGGCCTAGAGCCGCCTTGAGTTAGTTTTAAATTTGATCAGTATCTAATGAGGAAAACAGATTGAAAAGTGATATGCGAACTATGTAATGAAAATCGCGAAAAAAGCTATCGCAGAGGCAAAACTCGAATCCGTAGCTACCTCCTATCCGGGGAAATCGTTTTTACAATTAAACTATCCTGCATGTGAATCAGAAACAGGCTAATTGAGGGCTGAAACAGTTGGCTTCGTGAGTTTCACATGCAGAATAGTTTGAGGATTGGTTCCTCCAAAAACAATTTTTTTTTAATTCCACTTTTTATTTAAACAATATTTCAAAATAATACTATTTACAGATGAAAGTATATACATTAAACTCCATAAAAAATTTAATTCTTTTTATTTTTTTCAATATGGCGGCTCTTTCTAGGAAACCAATCGTCCGAAAGCAAAAAGCAAACCAGTTTCATATTCTGTTTTGGAATGCTCTTTTCTCGTTAGATACTAATCAAATTTATTGCCTTTTGTTGTTTGTTCACTATTTTTAGCAAAAATGCATACTGCAAGATGTACTTTTTTTTCAAAATTGATGAACTGTATTCTCTTGATTTTATGTGCTGTTTTTCGCAAAAAAAATATACGAGCCTTAGTCATATTGGATCTGCTCCGGGATTTTAAATCTGAATTCAACAAAAAATTATGTCTGTGGGAAAATTGGGGTAAAACGATGCAGCACGATTCATGCGATCATGGAAACTATTTGTTAACTGTTTTTGAGGTTATATACAGAACGTAGAACTGTCTTGTTTAACCGTAATTGGTCCAAACACCAATCAGTATAACTTTTCTTTCTGTAAATTTATGAAGGAAGATGGGGTAAAACAGAACACAGTTATTTGCGATCGTTCTTAGTAAAAACAATCCATTTATCAAACTTTTTGAACATGTCAGCAGTACCTTCCGATTAGTCGAATTAATTTTTTCAGAGTTTCACAGTTAGTCTTCGAAGTAAAGTCAGAAAAAAGGGGAAAAACGGACAAGATTTCTAACTATAGTCAATCGATTCTACGGAATTTTTTGCATGACAATTAATTTCGAAAATGTTTAGTTTTTTATAAAATTATTAAGTCGCATTTTTGATCGTGTTTTCTCCACTGTGCAATGCACAAACCGAACAAAAACATCTTTTTCTGCATGAACAAGGTAAGTGATATTCGCTTCTTGTTTGACAAAAGTAATTGAAAGGGCTTAAATCATAACAGTAAACGAAAAAGTAAAGTTTTCTCTTTCGTGTGACGTTAAAATAAATACTCTATTTGTAGTCATTTGCCTGCAGTTTCTTTCGAACATAAATGCTGACAGGTGGCCTATTGGCACTTTGCAAAAAACGCATCAAAAATGATGGAAGCGCTTTATTTAGAATCACCGTCGCCCGAAGATACTGATAAAATAGTATGGATTGAAAATTCTCGGAGCCCACTTTCAAATAACGTATGTATCTAACCTAAAATTGATCATATAATTATGTGGTTTTCATTACAGTCCACAACTTTCTCCGAGTATATACAGCATACTAGACAGGATATGAACAGCATACTGGAGTATCAATTGTCAAATACTACGGAAAAAATCAAACTCTTACATATGGACTGAGAAATGACATGGTAAAAATCATTCTTATGGATGCCTTTACTACTGAGACAAATTGCGATGAAGGGGGAAAGCGTAACATCTTATATGGACTACCCCTAATTCATCTAGTTAGCAATTAATTTGAACTTGAGCGACTAGTTAGCAATTAATTTAAGAACTGAAACTTAGATCTGTGGAAACGTTGGAAAGAGCATTTGAAGTTATCTCTACGCTTGAGAAAAACCCGATCAACACACACACAAATAAATTTATTCTTCGAATAGTATTAGTCATTTAAACCAATTGAATAGCAAAACCTCATTGTATGTCCAGTGTACCAGAATCACAAGCCTCACATATAGTGTCAGAAAAATTTCATTAGGACAGATCTAAAACCAATATACGGTGACAAAAGTTTTCTTTAGCACACTATTACTACACTAAACAGGTCTAATACGCACTTTCGCATATCTCAAATTGTGGTCTTCACACCAACAAATGGACGATGCTTAGTACAGCTAAACTAAACAAACTTTCACTGTAGGTATATTTCCGATGACCACAACAATCTTCATGGAATCATCATTTAGTCACCAAACCGTTCCCGTTGAGTTCGGCTCCAGCTAAATTTCCGCACCAGCCGAATGCAAATCGACTTCCCCTAGCATAGAAAAAAAGGGGAAATCAAACGCGGTGGCCAAGTCGCCAAGCGGAGCGAGTCCATTCAGTTCTGTTTTCATTTCCGACCTGATCAACAGCAATGTCCGAACTAAGCAAGTGCTTCTACGAGGTAACCGCCGGCAAGACCTGCCGTGACCTTTGCCATCCGGAGTACGCTACGTGTTGGATTTCGTTCTTCGAAAGTGCTCGTCGTTTGCTACCGGGAAGCTTTAAGCTGTACATCACCTATCTTTTGGTAAACGGGGCCAGTCTGATTTTGGGTGTTTTTGAGCTAGACTTTCGAAAACAGAATATTTTCAGGTTCCTCCACTGCTGAAAGGCGGTGGCTATACGTGGAAATATTGGCAGGAACAGATTGCTAGTTACGTGGGGGTTTCTTTCAAAACGTACCTGATTGCAGTAATTGGCCTAACCTTTCAATGTGTGTTCTAGTAAGTTCACAATAACTGCCACTTCCCTCGATTCCTGAATGCATTATTTTACAACCCCTTTTCAGCAAGATGTTTGGTAAGCTGAACTACTATTGGGTTATGGGATTTCCTGGCTTCTTCAGCACGGCACTTACAAAACTGTCCAGTGTGCATCTACGATTACAAGGGATTACCTATTTCAATATGGTAAGATGCTTCGATTTTCATACTGTAGCTTGCACTAATGAAAACTTTTCCAGATGTCGGAAGTAATGCTGAAGAAAAGTCAAATAGGACTGGTGAAAGTACTTCGCGAATCGAAGCTCTGCGGTACGTTATTGTTCATGCTATTCAACACCTGGATCATGGAGATTTTGCAACAGGGTACCGTTAATCAATTTTGGGTTTTAAATCCTGTCAAGGTGCGTCAACCAGATCGGAACTCGATCGACGATAGTCGAGTACTGGGTACACTTTATCCTAGTGGATATAAAGCATGCTCCCACGATAAGTCCTGCGACTCGTACATTGCGCACGTGAGTAGAAACACATCTATCTATCCCGCCAGAATGATTAATTTGTTGTTCATCCCAGAAGGATCTAGATTCGTTAAATTCCTATGGACTAAACATATTTCTTAAATGTTATGTAGTTTAAAGAAACAATGGGATGTATGGGAAATGAGCTGACGCCCGAATTTTATAGAGCTATAGTTCCTAAAAATTTGACACTTCAAAATGGTTTCTACGTGTAATGTGGTGCCATTCGGAATATTTTCAATCTTGAATCTTCCTTATTGGTAGTGCCAGTAGTATCGAGACGTCAATAGTTTCTAAGATTTTCGACCACATGAACATATTGCCTACCAAATCAAATACTTCTTTGGACCTACTGCTCGGCAACGGCGATCCGTCGCATTGCGGTATGAAAAGCCAGACCCGGAAGCTGCTTAAAGTCTTCGAGCACATTAAGGTACAAAAAAAATTGGTGTAAGAAGATTTACACTTTTTCTAGTGAAATTTGGCTTGTCATCGCAGTTGGCCACTTTTTTTACTTTGTACGCATTCAGTTCATTCTTCTTACGTATGATGTTGAATTCACAACTCGTTCACTTGACGGGGCCATACTTTTCGGTTAGTTCCACTTCCAAACTCCCGATACACAGTCAAGTGCTGATCAAATGATTTGCTAACACAAAACACGGTAGGGGAGGCTGAGGCGAAAATTCTGCTCGCAATAATTCGAACACTAAAAGTCACATCCCATCGGGTACGTATAAAAAAATAGTCCAAAAATCCCCAAATTTCGAGCATAACCGATGATCGCCTAAGACAAGACCTGACAACTGGCTTCTTATTCTTAATATCGAATCATCCTTCTTGTCATCTTCGCCCAGTGGAATTAGGTTTTTTACCATCACTGCTAACCTCAATCAAATGAACACATTTCGACAGTTCAGCAGTACTGTTTGTAAACATAGATGTTTTTGTTTGTGTGTTGACAAATTGAATGAGACCATTTACGATCCCTACATAGAGTTTTAAAACATTTGTTCACAATTGGATACGGCTTGTTTTTGAGATTTATTATATAAAAGTGACTAGTTGCAAAGTGTAAAGAAGATTATTTAAGATGTGTTCTTTGATTTTTGTTCAAGCTTGTTTGTAAACAGTACCGCTGATCTGTCAAGGATAAATTCTTGTTCATTTGTGACGTCACGATAAAAAATCTACTAAATACTAACTGCCTGTTTACATTAGCAACATCAAAATCAGCCAATCAGAAACTGGTCCATTCTGACAAAAAATTGGGGCAAAAGCTGACCAAATAAAATCGTCAGAGACAAAACTAGCCTAAGATAAAAATTTAAAAAAATTCAAGCTATCTTGGTTTAATGGAATGATGGAGACGCATGTTTAAAATAGTCAGAGCGAGATTTGTTTCACAAGGTCAGTAGCAGGATAAACTTACACCGGCGCGTGCAAGGTATCAAACACGTTGTTTAGCGCAAATTAGGCAGATTGTCTTATGGAACATGTTCCTACTTGTACACGCAGAAAAAAATATTGTAAAAATGTATAAGTTCCGGGGAAATAAAACGAATTGTTTTGTTGATATAGTGACAATTACAATTCTGGTTTGATTCAACTAATGTTTTTTTCTGAAACAGTCGACATTTGTTAGGAACAGCCATATTGTAGTATGAAAAAAAGCGTATTTTATTTGAATCTGCGAATTATCCATTTAATACAACCAGAGTATTAGTACCAGAGTAGCTTAAAGAGGTTGCGGAGAGGAGAAGGTTGAAAGAGGTAATAGTTTAAGTCAAATATTAATATTCAAATAACTAACAAAACGACAAATTTTAACTCAAAGTTACACTCATTCACGAAATTGTCTTCAGCCTCAATTAAGTTTGGTGCGTATTTCGAGGTAACTAGTATAACGAGTTCTACTTCCTAGGTAATTACTAATAAGAACAGATAATTTATCAAACCATAAATCGATTGTTTTTTTTTAAAGAGCGAATCTTACAAAAGTAAACAAATGAAAAAAAAACAAATCAATTTTAATTATGCTATTTTGTTTGTTATGCTATTTTGTTTGTTTCAATTTTGTGGTTTCAATTTCGGCTCCAAATCGGTCAAAAGGAAGCAGTTTTGAAATACTTTTTAGGGTTTCCCATAAAAAAAAACAAGAATGACTTTGTATATAAACATTTACGAATAACAATGTTTTATTTTAAGTGCAAGGAACTCAAGTTTTGAGTTAAACTCACTCAAATTTAGAACAAAATATTTTTTTTATATTGTGAGTAGAAAATATTAAACTTTTGACAGCTTCATCCCTTAACTTAAAAATGAATAGATACGTGGTAATTCAAGTTTAGAGTAACTGCACTTTTGGCATTAAAAATGCCTTACTCTTCACTATACGGGGCCGGGTGTCAATTAAAAGTTTCAAAAATAGCCGCGTAACCTTTTTGTGTCATAATTTTGAACGTTAATAACTCGGTCATTTGTTGATGGATTGTTATAATTTAACAACCAATCGATTCGGAAACTTTTAACTTAAACATGTATGACGACGTCGTTTCAGTATTTCAATAGCATACTATTGAAAAAATGGTTGGAATCGACCTATGTTTTCATCCACCAATCCCTGCTTTACAAAATGACGTCAACTTCTTGTTCGGCATAGGAGGCTTTGCGTCATGCATAAAAAACACCGCATCGTTCTGCGTAGTATGAAGAGAAATCTATAAATATAGGCTGCACAATATTTCTTTGCCTAGTTGAAGTTTGACTGTGAATGAAACAAGTAGCTCGTCCAGTGAGCTGATGATTTAATTGTATATGCGTTCACTTGCTGGATTGTCGCTTTTGTATTATGCGTTGGTGAAACTTCCTGCTGTCTGCACAACACCGCTTCGTGTTCGCTTGAATATCTTATATATCATCTAGCTATTGAAGAACCGAATCAGCGTGGTTATCGGTTCTTTTGAAACATCCTATGTATTTAGCAAATTGTTGGTCGATTTTGCCATTAAAAATGCCTTACACTTCGCTTCCCGAGGCTGGGTGTCAAATTAAAACATGCAAAACTAATCGCGTAACATTTTTCTGCCATAATTTTGAACGCTCATACCTCAGTCATTTGTTGATGGATTAATATAATTCAACAACCAATCGATTCGGAAACATTCAACCTAAACTTATGAGAAAACGTCATTTGAATATTTCAATTGCTTTCCATTGAAAAATTCATTTGAATTGAGTATTTTATTTTGGTTCTCTGGTAACTATCAGGCTAATTTAGTATTATCGGCAATAGATCTAATTCGGATCTAATTTGCAGTGCTTGTTCCTCGATGATTTGTTAATGGATTTTCCTCATTTAAATGATTCCAAAGCTTCAATATTGTAAGCTTAAAAATGTTTTAATTTGTCAACGGATCGGTTTGCATACTTAAATCTCCATTCCCATACGAACAAAACGGTGGCGCGAAAATGGATTCAGTATAAATTGTGTTATTATGATAATCATAGAAACTTCTTCTTCATTATATGTGACTGAACAAGTTGTTGTCCCACCAGGTATTAAACGCTTCAAAAGATTCAAAATTAAATTCTGAAACTTCTAAAAGCGGCCTCCTCGGTTTGGTAGTATAAATGAGTTCCACAGGCTCACATATACAGTACAATTAGATGCAATATCATAGAGTATCAAAGATAAACTAAAGGTAAGTTTACCTGCGATTTTACGTTTGAATAGCAATCCTCGTAGACTTTGGTTAACCACCAGTTTCAGTTCAATTATTATTTGCTTCAAAACAATAAGCGTCTGATGGCAACACGCGTTGTAACTATGACAATGTTCATTCATGTGTTAATAACATCAAGTTACAATATGAACAAAATTTCGGAATTTTGTTCCGTATCCATTCCATATATTCCTAATATGCCAAAGCGAAAATCAATGTAAGTAACTAAATATTTTATGCGGACTGTTTCACATTTTTCTTCCTCGTATTGTTGCCATATTATTTACTGACACTTTCCGAAGATTATCGACGATTTTGAAGAAGGATTAATAAAATTACACTATTACTGAGCTTACTGGTACAACATTTTTCGTTAAAATAAATAAAATCTTCACTTGGATCGATTAACTGTTTATAAAATTAATAAGTTTGTACGTTTCTCGAAGATTATTGTCATAAAATAAAACAGTTTCATTTGTTCAGGATTAAATCTTTAGGTTGTTTGTATCTAAAATTGAGCTTTCAAGTAACTTTGAATTCTAGTTAAAGGACGTTATTCAAAATCTTAACAATGTAAAAAATTGTGGAAAGGGATCAAAATTGAATATAATTAATTATCAAGAAAGAATCTAATTGTCAATTTTATCATTCGCCAATAATCTAAGCGCTTAAACTAGAGCAAGTTTGTAATTAGTCAATTGAAAAAGTTTTTAGTTTAGTGTATCATCATCTCTTTATTTTTGTATATATTATGAAGACCCTAGAAACGTTCCATTTTTAATGTTTTGTGCTCGGTCGTGTCTTGAATACAACCCTCTAAATTTTTTTATGAATTTGAGTGGTGTGTCACTCAATTCTGAGTTATGTTCAATGAGGGTGTACATAACTTCTGTATCAGAAAATGGGGTTTATTTTAGTGAGCGAAACAATTTGTCATTCCTAAATCAGCCAAAATCGTAAGTCGGTATTCATCTGTATCAATTGTGAATAATCCGTATTTTAGGACAGGCCCGTACCCAGGATTTCGTTTCGGGAGGGACCTAAAGATAAAAAATAATGTTACTGAAGATTGCTTATGTACCAAGGGAAGAGTCGCTTAACACAACATATAGGGTAACAGAGGTATTTTGGCCACTTCATATATTTTGGCCCACCTAACAAACTTTATCGATTTTAATTGATGTGAAGTAACTCATGTTACATAAATTTGAAGGTAAACACATTAAATTACCTATTGCGGAAGGGTTTTTCAAAGATATTTCAACATTTGGTGGATATTTATTCAAAGTGGGCCAAAATAAAATCAATCCTAAAGTGGGCCAAAATACCTCTGTTACCCTAGTGTGCCTCTAAAAAAACACGTGTGATACTGTGAGTCTAAGTGTGCCACGCTGTGCCCCATGAAACAGCTACTTGGCAAAACTGATCCTTTTGTGTACCGCAACTGTGCAACTGTATGGAAACGAGAGTGCCAATATTGATAAAGGCACAAACGAATTGTGTTAATGTGTGATTGGTACATTGTTCTAAGCGTGCTCCCCTTGTTATGTACCTAATTTCCGGTGTGCCTTTTACGGGTGTTTTAACAGACACTTTAAACTTTTACACTAAATTGTTATTGTATTACATTTCTTTACGTTTAGTGTCTTGTTATTTCTGTAACACATGTCTGAGATTTTCTAAATAATTATATGTATGTTTTTGATTTCGGGAGGGGCCCGGGCCTCGGGCCCCCCTCTGGGATCGTGAATGTTTTATGAAAACCTATCGATATTACTGTATACAGTTGAAAAATCGGTATAAATACCGAGAAATCGGTATACCTGGCAGCGTTGCAGGAGGCACAGAAGTAAACAAATCGAAAAAAAGGCCGAAACTCTTTTTATGTTGATTTATTCAGTTCACATAGAAGGAAAGCGAACTAGCAAAACCTTTTAAAGATGAACCAGCCATTCATCGACTTATCAAAAATCGATCTGAGAATATACGATAATTTCTAAATAGGGATTGAAACTAAATTCGAAACATTCATCGCCCTGCTTTGAAAAAACAACTGAAATAACAGATATACCATTTTGCACAGAAAATAAAAACTACTTATTATCTGACTTTTTTTTACTTAATTTTGAGTTCTTTTGATTTTTTTCTTTTATTCGCTGTTCTATTCTATTGTTGTCAAAATACAAAGAACAAAACCACCCAACAGCGATAGTTTCGTTCAATAAGCTAAAATAAGTAAACCGTATCAACCTGAAGTTAAGTCAATACAACTCAACTATACAGTAAATATAACTTACCATTGAGTAGATATAACTCATCTTCAAGTGTTTTTGGACGTGCCTTACGGAATCTACTTAGAGACACTTTACCTAAAGTTAGCTTATTGAACGGAACCTCCGAATTGGGTGGAATGTACTTAAAATTAGGTTTTTTTTTTAAAATAACTATTTATTGGAATATGAGTTAAAATTAAATTATTAAGATTTAAATTGGGTGTTCAGCCACAAATGGTGACTTTTCAGCCCTATTATATATATGATTTGGTTATTACCATGAGGACATTATTTGCTTCCGCAATTCTGAGATTTTTGTGTAGGGAAAATTCTAAACCTACTTGTATTGTGTAATGAGGAAAAGGAACTTATATACTAACTTACTAACTAATACAGAGAGCGAATCGATTCAATTGAAGATTGCATCGATTTTTGTCGGAATTTGCTTATAATATTATGTGACATTACATCTAATGGTTCTATATTTGTGAGTCTGTGTAACTCATTTGTACTAAACCAGGGAGGACGCTTCAAAATCATTTTCAGAATTTTATTCTGAATCCTTTGAAGCGTTTTCTTCCTGGTGGAACAACAACTCGACCAAATTGGTACTGCATAAAGCATGGTTGGTCTGAAAATTTGTTTATAAATTAACAACTTGTTTTTTAGACAGAGCTTAGAATTTCTGTTTATAAGAGGATATAAACATTTAATATATTTATTACACTTTGCCTGGATTCCTTCAATGTGATCCTTGAAAGTGAGTTTTTTGTCATACGTTAAACCTAAGTATTTAGCTTGATCAGACCATGTCAATTCCAAGCCATTCAATTTGAGAATGTGATTATTGTTTGGTTTAAGAAAAGAAGCTCTTGGCTTATGAGGAAAGATAATTAATTGCGTTTTTGCTGCATTTGGTTTAATTTTCCATTTTGACAGATAATCACTGAAAATATTTAAACTTCTTTGGAGGCGACTGCAGATCACTCTTAGATTTCTACCTGTGGCTAACAGACTTGTGTCGTCACAGAATAACGATTTCTGACAACCAACGGGTAGATTTGGAAGATCAGAAGTGAAAATATTATACAAGATTGGAGCTACGCTCGAACCCTGCGGAACACCGGCTCGAACGGGTAGCAATTCAGATTTACAATTCTGATTGCTAACCTGAAGAGTACGATCAATTAAATAATTTTGAATCATTTTGATGAAATAAATAGGAAACTGGAAATCAGACATTTTTGCTATTAAACCTTTGTGCCAAACACTGTCGAATGCTTTTTCTATGTCTAGAAGAGCAACTCCAGTGGATAACCCAGAAGATTTATTTGCTTTTATCATGTTCGTTACTCTAACAAGTTGATGAGTAGTTGAATGTTCATGACGAAATCCAAACTGTTCTGGTAAAAAAATTGAATTCTCATTTATATGAGACATCATTCTCAACAAGATAATTTTTTCAAAAAGCTTACTGATAGAAGAAAGTAAGCTAATTGGTCGATAACTTGATGTTTCTGCTGGATTTTTATCAGGTTTCAGGATAGGAATTACTTTGGCGTTTTTCCATCTTTTTGGGAAGTAAGCTAATGAAAAACACTTGTTGAAAATTTTAACCAGGAGTCTCAAGGCAACATCGGGAAGATTTTTAATAAGAATATTAAAAATTCCATCATTACCAGGAGCCTTCATGTTTTTGAGTTTCCTAATAATTGATTTAATTTCGTCAAAATTCGTCTCAATAATGTCATCGTGTGATAACACTTGGGTTGAAATATGCTCATATTTCAGTGAGACTTCATTTTCAATAGGACTCACAACGTTCAAATTAAAATTGTGTACACTCTCAAACTGCTGAGCAAGTTTTTGAGCTTTTTCGCCATTTGTAAGAAGTATTTGATTTCCTTCCTTGAGAGCAGGAATTTGTTTCTGAGGTTTCTTAAGAACCTTAGAAAGTTTCCAGAAAGGTTTAGAATATGGTTTAATTTGTTCAACTTCATTAGCGAAATTTTCATTTCGCAAAAGAGTAAATCTATGTTTAATTTCTTTTTGTAAATCCTTAACTATGTTTTTCATAGCAGGATCACGAGAACGTTGATATTGTCGTCGACGAACATTCTTCAACCGAATGAGCAGTTGAAGATTGTCATCGATGATAGGAGAATTTAATTTAGTTTGAGCTTTGGGAACTGAAAGATTTCTAGCTTCGATAATATAATGATTCAAATTGTCAATTGCTGTGTCGATGTCCGCAGAATTTTCTAAAATAGTTTCATGATCCACATGATTTTCAATGTGAGATCTGTAATCCAACCAATTAGCTCTATGATAGTTAAAAATAGAACTAATTGGATTAATTATAGCTTCGTTGGAAAGTCTGAATGTTACAGGAAGATGATCTGAGTCGAAATCAGCATGTGTAATCGGTTCACTACAAATGTGACTTTGATCTGTTAGAACCAGATCAATTGTAGACGGATTTTTCATGGAAGAGAAACAAGTAGGATTACTGGGATGAAGAACTGTGAAGTAACCAGCTGAGAGTTGATTATGAAGTATTTTACCATTACTGTTATTTTGCCTACAATTCCACTGGACATGCTTAGCATTTAAGTCCCCTATTACGAAAAATTTCGGTCGATATCTTGTGAGTTTTTGCAAATCGCCTTTAAAGAAATTTAATTGTTCGCCGGTGCATTGGAATGGCAAATATGCTCCAGCGATGAAATAAATTCCATGAATGGTTTCAACTTCGATTCCCAAGCTTTCAATAACTTTAGTATTGAAAGAAGGTAAAATTCGATGTTTAATTTGCCGTTGGACAAAAATGGCAACTCCACCACCCATTCCAGTAAACCTGTCAAATCGATGAACCACATAATGTGGATTACTTTTCAATTTGACATTTGGTTTAAGAAAAGTCTCCGTCACAATGGCAATATGGATCTTGTGAACTTCGAGAAAATTATAAAATTCATCTTCACTCGATTTCAAAGATCGAGCATTCCAATTTAAAATATTCAAATGATTATTTAACATCACTGTTAAATTTTAAATTCATTATAATATTATTTGCAAATTTCCATCCGATTTGAAATGCTTCAAAAAGTGATGAAGTCGAATTCATTTGGATGATCATTTGAAAAAGTTGATCTTGTAGGTAGATCATTTTATTTTCAGTTATATCGCCTAAATCGACTTCATGGCGAATGGCATTGAAGGAATATTTGTAGGTGAAGACCATTAGAAGAAGATGATTTGGCCGGTCTACCTATTAATAAATTGTTTTCGTTAGAAGATGGACTGCAAGGCGGTCCTTTGTTTTGATTATTTACATTAGAAGAAATAGGTGGTAGATTTCTACCTGTTATACAAGCATAACTGACATTACAAGAAGATGATGACGAGGTCGATCTACCTGTCAATAAATTGTTTTCGTTAGGAGACGAATTGGCAGGCGTACCTGTTTTTTGTTTTAAATTCGAAGAAATAGGTGCCTTAGAAGAATTAGGCGTGACATTTGTAACGGTTTTTTTAAATTTTCAGGTATGTTCTGTAAATTTAAGGTCGTTGATTTGACTTGTTGTCTAAGCGAACGAGCGTTTAAAATTTTTTCCCTGACAGGACATTTCAAATAATTGGATTTATGATTTCCATTGCAATTTGAACATGAAAATTTATCAGTGGTTTCATTCATTGGACAAACGTCTTTCGAGTGCGATTTACCACAATTCAAACACCGTATATCCATATGACAATTTTTGGTTCCATGACCGAAGCCTTGGCAACGACGACATTGCGTTAAGTTTGCAATACGATTATGCCGTTTATAATGTTCCCAATGAATTTTAATGTGGGAAATGAAACGTACTTTTTCTAAAGTTTTCAAATTGTTTACATCACTTCGATTGAAGTGTATTAGGTAAAGTTCATGGGAAATTCCAGAGCGTGGTTTAGAAGTACCATTCGCTCTTTTTTTCATTAGTATTACTTGGGAAGGGGCAAAACCAAGCAATTCTTTGATTTCATTTTTAATTTCATCAATACTTTGATCATTTGATAAGCCTTTCAAGACAGCCTTGAAGGGTCTGTCTGATTTTATATCATATGAATAAAATTTATGAAGTTTCTCGGACAAATATCGAATAAGTCGTTCGTAATCTTCCAATCCATCAACCAAGACTCGACATTCTCCTCTTCGTCCGATTTGAAATGAGACTTTTACTTCCGGGAGGAAAGTAGAAAGCTCAGTACGGAATGCTTTGAAGTCGGAAATCATCACCGTCACTGGTGGCATAGATTGTTGTTTCTTCCCAGAACGACAAGCGTCCATTTTGGGAATTTTTGAAGAATTTTCTTCTATGTCGCTACAATCGGATTCAGGAAGAATCTCGTAAATATTGTTGTCCGTTGTCTTTTATTTTTACATTCAGATTCTATAAGATCGTGAATGTTATTGGAGAAATGTTGAATAACGGATTGTGATTTATTCCGTATTGAATTATTTTTAGCCTTAGGCTTGTTGCCTTTCCGATTGGACGCAGGCATTTTTGAAATGAATGGAATTTTCAATTTTGAATAATAGTTCTTTGAATAGCTAGCCTTTAAAAAGGCTGATTAATTTCTTAGTCACTCTAATATCACTCTTTGTATCACTTAGTCACTCTAATATCACTCTTTGTATAGCCTTGGCTGACTAATTGTTAGTCTTTAAAAAGACTGTTAGTGATTCAGGTAGCCTTGAAAAAGACTGAAGCTCTGAATCAATGAAACTCTAGGTAGCCAGAAAAATTTTCCAGGAGCCAAGAGCTATATGCGTGCGGTGCGAACGACTGTTCAACACCGACTGTTAAAATTAGGTTGTTTTGTGGTTCTATATGGGAACCGCATTCATATCACGCTCAGATATCCAGCTTCACGGATTAATATGTGTTTCACAGATTTTCAGTATGCGGCAGTTTTTGAAAATGACACAGATTTCTGAAATCGATCACAGACTGACAATAAACTCCTAAAAGTCTTAAAATTGCTAGAGAAATGTCAGAAAAAAATGTATTTCCGGCAGAGCGTGTGTAAGCGAGACTTTTTATATTGCTCACCAAAATGATTTCGATCTGCAATGAGGCACTGGGGTCCACTAGGAGATTGATAGTACCTGTTATCTTTCTCCGGATAGTACCAGCCTAGATGCCGTGTGGAATGTGGCGGAATAATGAGCCAAGAATAGATCCACTAGGTTCCTGCTTCCATGTCGTAAAAGGTGATAATTACAGGAGTTTCTTTTTCCTTTCAGTTCTCAGATGTTTCCAACGTTTCACTTCTGATTGCTCTATTTTACTAAATTATCTCTTCATTCAACTTATCTTTATTTATTTGGTATGTTTCTTCTTCCATGTTATTACTTGTCTTTCATTATTATAAATTGATAGATAAAAATCAATTAATGCGCAAAACCATTAATATTACAAAGTTAATAACAGAGATAACATATATCTATATTGAATAAATAGTAAAAAATACTTGTTTGTTTGATAAATTAATATCTTTTTCTCGGTAGCCGGCTGCCCAGATCAGCCAATATAACCAATTAATAATTCTAATAAATAATTAAAATAATAAAGCAGAAATAATAAAAAAAATCAAGTCGCGCGTGAAATCTGTTGACCTTTGTTTGGTGATTTAAAATGATTTTAAAACAATTCTAAAAATATGTCACTACAATGAATCAACTATTTTGTCTGAACCTTATTCACTCTTTTATTTGGTAGCAGGTAATTCCATTTAGAAAAGATAGGGAAGTTTTTGTTCGTTACGCGATAAAATTTCAAATTTTCCTTCACGAATAAGAACTGTGACTCAAGACTTTCCGGGACATGAGTATAGGATATTGTTGAAACGTTCACTCGGGAAGTCAGTGAGTTTAGTGGTGCATCCGAGCATCTTGAAAACGGAACATACTGAGTCGCGCGCGAATAATACCAATACTGAATTTTTTACTAACAAATATCCTTCTCCCGTGACACTTGTGGAGTGCGCAGTAGTATATACGGCCTCTAGTAACAACCAGTGTTGGACTAACATCCCTTCCCATTCCTTAGACGACCTACGTTCGGGCCTGGCCGGCGCCGGTACTGATCAATGAATTCTGGAATTACCAGAAGATGTACATTGAAGGATGATTTACCAGTCCCAGGTCCGGTTTATTTTTGTTTTAATTCGATCTTCCGCTCTAATTCACATGTGTTTTAATCGACATGTGAATATAAAGCGTATATTACACTTGTGAAAGTGTGTGAGAAGCGTTCCATAAGCTGTAGTTTGAAAATTTGTGTGCTCGGCAAGAGAAACAGTCGAGTAGGTGACAGTAGAGAACTCCTTATTTCCAACGTATAGCAAATTTGAAATTTACACTGGTTTTTCAAAATATTTGTCCAAGGCTGTATATCTCTCAAACTGTGATCAAACTTAATACTACTGAATTTTCATTTTTGCAGGGAGTGCTCAAGTACTCCGCCGCTGGTTTCATTATCGAGGTTGCCGGAGTCGTGATAACCAAATTTCCCCAACTGTACAAAGACCCATCAAAATTTCTAACAGGTTTGCGCAAAGCTGTTACCCTAAAGCTGATGTTAGGTCTAGCAGCCTACAATGGCATCTATCGGCTGGTCAGATGTCTGCTGTGTCGTCACTATGGAATGGATCACCCTATGCACAACAGAATAGCATCGTTTCTTTGTGGAGCATCCTACCTTCTGTATCCTACGTATCAGGTGTTTACCCTGGCGTTTACCAAATTTATAGAGGTAACTGCAAATGTCACTAGATTTCGTATGTAACGTATGTAAATTCCTCTTTCAATAGATGTCTTGGGAGCACCTGTTCAAAACAGTCGACAATCTACCGGAGTGGGCTTGGAAACTGAAACGAATTCCATATCTTCGTATCGTGCACATGATCGCAGTAGGCTACATGTACCACACGTTGGTGTTCCATTCCCATCTATCGCCTCCGTTCAACAGTAAAGCTATTAACTACTGTTCGGATAATCGCGTTGAACGATTGAAACGCCGGCTGGTCGGCTGGATGCTCGATCACGAATGGTCGAAAGCTTAACTTCTTCAATCGGGCATTTGAATACGCATAAATAAAGAACCGAAATAAATGTTGTACTAAAAACTGCACAAACAAAACGAACGACCGGCTTCAGTTAGTTTATTGTGAACTTTCCATACGAAAACATGTCTTCGCTGAGTAAGTGTTTCTACGAGGCTTCGGCCGGCAAGACCTGTCGTGACCTTTGGCATCCGGGGTTCGCCAAATGCAGACATTATATTTTCGATCTGTGGAAACGTATTTTACCGGGCAGCTTCAAGCTGTACATTCCGCTTCTGGTGGTAAGTGGATTTAATGGCGGTTCAACATCAGAAAAACTCATTTGAAATCGTTCCTAGCTTCCGCCCTTGGTCAAATCCGATGGAGTCACTAAATCCTATCTGTTGAATCATTTTCTTGAATATTTATACATTTCCGTGGCGACCTACGTCCAGGCAGCACTGTCACTGACATTTCAATGTGGCTTCTCGTAAGTAGCATCTACTGGAAAACTGGAACAAACTGTCAATACCATAATCTCATCCACACCAATCAGGAACCTGTTCGGCTATCTGAACTACTGGTGCATCATGTTCTGGCCCTGTCTACTAGGTGTCGCAATAGGCCCCAGGCTACCACAGCAGCATCTTCGACTTCAAGGGATCACATTCTTCAACATGGTTCCGTTTACTATTGAATTTATTTGTGAAACAAGATTCTAGTGAAATTCAAAACATTCGCAGATGGTGGAAACGATG
Organism: Malaya genurostris; assembly: GCF_030247185.1. NCBI lineage: Eukaryota > Metazoa > Arthropoda > Insecta > Diptera > Culicidae > Malaya > Malaya genurostris. The sequence goes on from NC_080570.1 coordinate 133,677,931, forward strand.
ATTCGTAAAAGTCGAGCCAACATCGTAAAATACCTTAGAAGCTCGAAGGTATTCGGGACACTAAGTTTTGCTGTGTTAAGTGCGATTATTATGACACAACTACACTCCGGAATTGTGAAACAATTTTGGTACTGGGACTTTTGTGCCTAAATTCCAGATTCACTAAACAGCTTTAGTTTCACAGGTTAATAAATCCTACAGCACCAACAAGCACTGAAAAAGCCGGTCACTGCAATCATAACAACTCGTGTCAACAGTATCTACTGGACGGAATGTTGAAGTATGCTACCGTTGGACTCATACTCGAATCTGTCAGGGCACTGATCAATAAGTTCACTCTGCTGATGACAGATCGATCGCAATTTGTCACGGAATTCGTACAGATTTGCAGCACTCGACTGGGGTTATTTTTGGCTTTTTACGTTGGTATATACAGATCGGTGACCTGCCTGATGACACGTTACCGACCCAATGATAACGGACCTTTGCAGTCTACGCTGGCTGGTTTCCTAGCCGGAAGTGCCTACTGGATTTATCCGAAGTATCAAGTTTACACGTTGGCGTTCACCAAGGCAATTGAGGTGAGATAAACATGTTTGTACTTAGGCCGTAGACCATCTCGCGAAAAATTTTACCTTTTAGTTAAAACTTGACAGCCGAGCAGTTATATCTGGTCGACTACTTACAATTTAACTAAATACTTCGGCTCATTTCAAAGTTTGACGGACGGAAAGTTATTTGGGTTTATTTTGCACTTGAAATAAATTATATCAAGTGGTGTAATAATTGCAATACAGCGAACGCAAGAAGAACTTCGAGATAAACTTACTTTGTTTGACAATGTATTGCAATTCAGTATTGGGGTACTTTCTAAGACTGAAAGTATAAAACGAAATTTTTACTAAAGGTCTGAAATTAGAATTTTTTCGCAAGATTTTTTTAGGTATCGGAAAATAACTATCGAGTTGTCGAAAATAACCATGCTTTCGAGCAGGGTTATTTTTGAAATTGACAAAATAACTAGTCGACTGTCAAATTTCAACTAAAAGTTAGAATAATTCGCGAGATGGTGTCGTTGTGGTTTTATAGAACTTCGGTGCAAATTCGGAACTCAAATCTTTTCTTACCGAGTCTTGCACTAAAGATAATTTCAAACGTTTCTTGCAGTGGGGTTCACTGTAAAAGACGTTTGAAATTATCAAATCAAATTCTGATTTTTTCACTTGAAGTTTTTTCGGTTATCTTGAAAAATACTCCCAGAAATTCTTCGGTTCTTACATTCGCTCACACTTCCTTAGAAATCAATAATATACCTCAATATCGTCGCCTATTATTATTATTATTCGTGGTTAAAAGGGTTGTGTTTTTTTTTCTTCTCTAGAGCCTTCCTCTCTCATATAATTCATTTTCGATGCATTTTTAATCAGTTCAACGCGCCTAACGTCGGCTTTTATTGCGATGTATGTTTCCATCATCTGCACAAAATTACGTGTCACAATATCAATGTCGTCAGCAAAGCCGAAAATCTTAACGGGCTATCGGAAGATTGTACCCCTCTAGTGTCGTTCCTCGCTTTTTGAATCACACCGTCCAAAGCAATACTAAACAAGAGACAAGATCTGACTCCAACTAATGCTTTCCAACGTTAAGAAAATTTAAAGATTACCCATTTTAAAGTTTAGATCTAGGTAACGAATACTCAAGGCCGTGGACCATCTCGCGAATTACGTTAACTTTTAGTTAAAAGTGTGCGGCTGACAGATTTCCTCCCAGTCGACGAGCTATGTTTTGTCACAGATAACAGATATACAGGCTCACATATGAACTGTGTGTAAAATTTGTTCAAGCAGCGTGGCGAACATTTGCAGATGTCAACACGATCGACACGAGGTTCCAACTCGATTTGGGTGCCGCTTTCACATCAGCCACAATGTAGAAAGGGTGCAGCATTCACTTCACGCTAGATTTTTGTTTTGCTGTTGGTTAAAATCATGCGTTTTTTTCTTTTTTTCTTTGATAACGGCCAACCATCAACATTCACTTTGAAGAGTAATTTCGAATGACTCGGCACTCGCTGAGAGTAAGTCATAATAGTAAACGGCAGAGAAAAGTTTGCTCTTTCGTCTGGTGTTAAATTTAATACTCTATTTTTCATAACTCGCCTGCAATTTCTTTCGAAAGTGGAAGTTGACAGGTGGTTTATTGGCCGTTATAAGAAAAACGCGTGAAATGGCAAGTTTATATTTGTTTTATTCCATTCGAATTCTCGTGTGATTTATGTGACATGGAAATAAATTTGTCTTACGGAAATTGTAAGATAAGTGTTAAAATGTTGTAGTTGGAATATTTCTATAACAGGCAGGAGGGTTTTGTTATCGTTCCGGAACGTAGTGGAACGTTTTTAAAGACCGTGGCGAATAGTCGAGTAGTGTTTCCAATGTACAGCAAGTTTGAAATTTACACAGGATTTTGAAAAAATTTGTTCGAACCTGTATATCTGTTATCTGCGACTGTTTTCAATGCATCCGAACGGTTGATTCGCAACATTAAACTGACGACTCCAAACCACGGGATTTCGTCTATTCGTCTGTAAACGAAAATGGGTCGTTCAAAATAAGTACAGTACCTTACAACTGTTAATCCACCAGCCACTTCGAGAGCCAGTTTCGAACCACCCCGTGATTGGTTGTCATTGACATAACCAAGTACAAGTTGTTGAAATTAATATTACTGCAGGGTGGTAGAAAAAGTGTTGTCAGTATCGTCGGTAATTTTGATATTGCATATTTTCTTTTTAAAATTATTAATTTATATGGTATATTTATATGATTTTATGATACAAAGAGAAACCTGAAATCACGAAGTGTGATATGGACGAGAATATTGATTATGTTGGTTGCACTTGAGAATAGCACCAAATCTTTGGATACTTCTGATTATTATTATTTTTCTAAAATTGAATATTTAAGATACTTTAGTTGATAGAGCTGCAAAAACTAATTACCTAAAAATAAGTGTTTTAGAAAAATGTTATTAAACTGTTCAACTAAACGTTTTCTTTAAGGCAAGCATCTGAACAAAATGAATCAAGTCTTTTCAAATGATAAATAATCGAATGTTATAAGGAGAGAAGCTTTTCAGAATGAATGATTATCTCTAAGGGATGGTGGGGCAAGTGTGCCATGCTAAGAATTTTCGTGTTTCTACAATAAATTAACGCTTGATTTTGATAATTGATACGTCTATGAAGTACTTTCAGGGGTATACTCGATAGCCAAAAAACATTATTGATAAACAAAACAAGTCGGTAATCAATACATGTAATTTTCGGAGGCTTCCCAAGCAACCAGAAGCTCCACAATTACTTAAAAAGTCCACTTTCTTGCTGCTTAAAAGTACACGCGGAACTTTTGAGAACTTGAAAGTACAGATCAAGTTCCGCGTGAACTTTTTCGCTGCATAGAAGCTGAACAATGTATTCTAGAAGCAGCTTAGAAGTTCTTTCCGCTGCGTCGCACGAACTTTCAAGTGTGGATAATTACTTAAAAAATGGGCTGCTTAGAATGCTATTGATTAACTTTGAGAGCTGCTTAAGCCAAATCAGTCTCTTTTATCCAAACTTTTAGTTAGTTGGGTTGTTGAGCAGCTCAATATTTTCAGTGCGGGGCATAAGTGCCCTCTATGTGGGGCAGAACCGCCACCCTAACTATAATTACATTTTTTCCGTAATTTAATTAGATTTCCTCTACTGTACTGCTTTCCTTAATACAATCAATAAGATTCACGTTTATTTGAGATATTACATGTATTAAAAATATCATCATCATTTACTTCTCTAAAGTTTTCCGCGGCATGTCGATTTTTTTACCCGCCTTTCGAATTGTTGATTGCACGGTGGACTGACTGGATTGCAGCAAGCATGCTTGTGCTTGACCACTTTTTACGCGAAGAAACCTTCTTGTAATCTGCTTTTAGCTGTTTGTTTACATTGAATGTTTCAAGACTGATCGACTTTGAGGTTAGGTTTGTTCATCATCATATCCCATAACAATATGGTGAACTTGCTCCGTTATGAATCGATTACAAAATCATGGTACTATGTTACTAATAAATCAATTATCGATATTCAATGTTTAACTAATATTCAACTAAAAGGTATACCAATGATCTGACATTAAAATGAAACCCTAGCCAATGGAGAATAACTGAAAACTCTTATTTTGTAAGATCTCGTTCTTATATTAACTGAGTGCTAATTACAAGATCTGGTTTGCTTGGATTTCACGACCGAATAAATAAAAGAGAAAAATAGAAGCAATATGAAATTATATCGTGGATATTCAACGAACAAACCCTGTTTGTTTCACAGATTTTCAATTTTCTGCACCGATTTTAAAAATTTCACAAATTTCTGATCATGGTTTCATGTAAATTTGAATTAAAAAAGGGGTCGTCAAATGTTGATTTGATGTCAAATTTCAAGTTTGATGTCTGAAAAAAAGGTCATCAAGTTAAGTTAAATGGTAAAATTTAGAATTACTTGCTTTACTAGTGGGATTTTTTCCAATTGATTAATAGGATATGGGAAAATGTAAAATTTTGTTTCAATGGGGGGGGGGCGAACTTTCTCTTGCGGACGGGCCTGATTAAAAGATGATTTGTCAGTCCCAGATCTGATAATCTAAAAATTCTTTGTCAAATTTCAGCTGATTCCGTTCAGTAGCAAAGTGGCAACCAGAGGCTTACGCTCAAGTTTAATATTTTTTATTCCAGTTTGAAATTTGATAATTTTTGTTTTCAGTCTGAACCTAGGACAGGACCAGACAACTGGCTTCTTTTTCCAGAAAAATATTTCTCTTCTTATTCCGGTTGCTCCCTGCTGTAAATAAACTCTAAAGCTACTTCATCAACAGGAGCAACTTCTTAAGTACACAAAAAATCAAACGGAAACGTATCACCGGACCACTGCAGACATGAAAACCCATTACCTGGAAATATTCGACAGTGTCGAGCGCTTGCTCATCGACGTGAAGCAGTCATTGTCCAGTATCAGCAGAAACGACCACAACATTTGCGGTAAAGTAGGTCAGCGCATGCAGTCATTCGAGGCCTCGTTACACAGTGCCATAAAAAACGTTAGCGATTTTAGTAAAGTAAATGACCAGCACATCCAGGAAATGAGCGAACGGCTTCTTCGCCTCGAAGAAAAATTCTTACGACCTACCAAATCTGAAGTCCCTGCAATAATACCTAACACTATTCTGGAAGAATTGAGAGATGAAGTCAAAGCAATATCGACTTCAATCTCCAGTATCGGAACCAAAGACCATAATACCAAACCTAAGTCTCTAGCTGAAGAACTCAAAGAGAAGGAAAATCAAACATGCGACAGTGGCTGGCGCTTCATTGGAAGAAAAAAAATCTGGAAACGAGACTGGAGTGTGTATGATAAAAAACAGCGCACTCGACGGCTGCAAGAAAAACAAGCAGAAAAAGCAAACCTCAGACGAAAACAACGGAAGCGGAAACAACAAAATAATACAAATTACAGTATACGCAGTAAAAACAACAACTACACCAACAACAGCAAACACGACAACAACAACAACAACAGCAACAACAACAGCAGCAACAACAACAACAACAGCAGCAACAACAACAACAACGACAATAATGTGCACTACAACAGCAACTTGAACACTAACAGTAACAATACCTGCCACAACAATAACAATAATGTGTCATTACAATATACCTTACCCTTGGACAAAGACTTACTAGCAGCTGCACGGGTTCAATTCTCCGGGAATCCAGGTGCAGATATTGCCTCAAAATTCATAAATTTTCAAAAAGGTGAAACAATCAACCCTTACAAAGGAACAAGAAGTATTCAAAACAACACTACTCCGGTCTTAGGAAGTAATGACATCAAAGCTGCCCCACCCACATCTGCAATATCACAGAACATAAATACGTCTGCAATATCACAGGACATGAATACAGACAGCCAATTCGAAATTGATCCAATGCGTCCTCCCATTGTACGTCTTACTTCACAATCTGCAAATGGCGACGAACGCTTCTTGAAAGCAAGACTTCGTGACCCGAAAATAATGCACGTCGTCCGTCTGTATTTGTCATACATGAAAAATCAACAACCTACAGTATGCATCGAGGGTATGACACCAACTAGTATAAAAATGCTATTAGCATCAGAACGCCTTCCAACAACACCTGACCACCTCCTACGAATCTTCATCGAAGTGCATCAGGAATATGGAATGGAACCTAAGGAAGCGCAGGCCGACCTGGACTCTTATGGGAAATTTTTGACAAGTGAACACATCCGCCGACTCCAACTAATCCGGGAAGCCGAACACAATTTTACAAGGCCGAATTTTCGGAAATAACGACGCCCTTTGACGAAGGAATAGACACCGAAATTAGTAATGTAAGTATTCCAGAATTCTCAAAAACTTCTTCGCTTCATAGACAAAATGTGACTGAAATTTTGGTCTATTGCCAAAATTTCAACCGCATGAAAAGCCCGGCCAAAATGAAAGAAATTCATCAAAATTTAATAACCTCCTTTTTCGACGTAATCCTTGGAACTGAAAGCAGCTGGGATGAAAGTGTTAGAAGCGAAGAAGTATTTGGAAATAATTTTAACGTATTCCGGCACGACCGAAATTTATCTCTCTGTCAGAAAAAATCTGGAGGTGGAGTCCTCATAGCCATAAACTCTTGCTTTACTTCTGAAGAAATTATTACTCCTAAATATAAAGAATTTGAGCATGTATGGGCCAAAGTCTCAATATTGGGAGAAGAACATATTTACTGCTCTGTCTACTTCCCACCCGAAAATGCGAACAAATTCTCTTTTGAATTATTCTTTCAATCTTTAGACACAATTATTTCGAATATGGAACCTGAAGTAAAGCTTCATATTTTTGGCGACTTCAATCAACGTAATGCGGACTTCATTTCTGACATTGAAAATGAATCAATCTTACTTCCAGTCGTAGGAGAAAACCCAACATTGCATTACTTTTTCGACAAAATTTCTAATTTTGGCCTACATCAAGTAAACTCCGTAAAAAATCAACAAAACGCATATTTAGACCTTCTTTTCACAAATTGCACAGAAGACTTTTGTGTGAATGCATCAAACCTGCCATTATGGAAAAATGAAGCATTTCACACCGCAATTGAATATTCATTATTTACACACAATGCATCCCTTCCCTACGACTTGGAATATGAGGAAGTGCCGGAATACAATAAAATTGACTTTGAAGAAGTCAAGTGTAGACTAAGTATAATAAATTGGCGGAACATACTGAGTACAGAAGGAAATGTCGACGTCGAAATAAACAAATTCTATCACATTATAAACAAAATATTATCCGAAACTTTGCCCATGAAAAGAAGAAGAAAAAATCATAACAGCAAATTACCTGTATGGTTCAATTCACAACTAAAACATTTGAAAAATAGGAAACAAAAAGCGCACAAAACTTACAAACAAGAATAAAGTGACGCCCATCTTCAAAATTACTTAAATCTATGCAATCAACTCAAAATAGCCATTAACACAGCACACGAAGAATACAACCGCAAAATTGAAAACGAAATAAAGACTTGCCCTAAGAACTTTTTTAACTACACGAAAACTAAACTAAAAAGCAACAATTTTCCATCTCAAATGCACCTCGACGAACATGTAGGGAAAAATAGTACAGAAATCTGCAATCACTTTGCAAATTTTTTCCAAGAAGTATATACATCTTATTCAGAAACTGACCGTGACCGTGAATACTTCTCTTTCATACCTGCATTTTCCAACTCTATCTCTGTAAACTATCTATCAGAACATGATATTTCGACAGCACTGAAAAACTTAGACGCCTCAAAAGGGCCTGGACCTGACAGCATACCCCCAATATTTTTAAAAAATCTTGCTGAAGAACTTACACTACCACTACAACTACTTTTTAACTTATCACTTAATAAATGTACTTTCCCTAAAGCATGGAAATCTTCCTTTCTTGTACCAATATTTAAATCTGGTGCAAAATCTAACATTCGGAACTACCGTGGAATAGCAATTATCTCATGCATTCCAAAATTATTTGAAAAAATTGTAAACGAAAAACTTTTTCATCAACTTAAAAATGTAATAACAAACAAACAACATGGCTTTTTTAAAGGCCGCTCAACTACAACAAATCTCTTAGAATTTATGACATTCACACTGAATGCAATGGACGCTGGCAACTACGTAGAAACTCTTTACACTGACTTTAGCAAAGCCTTCGACCGTATTGACATACCTTTACTTCTACACAAACTACAAAAATATGGCATAAAACATACTCTTCTTGAATGGCTCAAATCATACTTAACGAATCGTGTACAGGTAGTCCGCTTCCAAAACATACTGTCTGAACCAATTAATGTAACTTCTGGCGTACCTCAGGGTTCTCACTTAGGGCCTCTCCTTTTCATTTTACATATAAACGACATTTCCTTCATACTAAAAAATCTGAAAGTGCTTATATATGCAGACGACATGAGACTCTTCATGGAAATTAAAAATATCAACGACGCTGTAATATTCCAGAACGAAATCAATCTATTCCACATTTGGTGCTGCAAAAGTGTACTCCAACTCAATGTAAAAAAATGTAACTCAATAACTTTCAGTAGGAAAAATGAAACTATATCTATAAACATACATCTAGGAAATCAACTTGTAGAAAAATGTAAAATTGTAAGAGATTTAGGCGTAATCTTTGACTCCAAGCTCACTTTTGTGGAACACTACAATACCATAATCAATAAAGCTAATAGCATGCTGGGCTTTATTAAACGCTTCAGTCATAACTTTCAGGATCCATACACAATTAAATTATTATACACTACATATGTCAGACCTATTTTGGAATATTGCAGCCTAGTATGGAATCCATACAATATTATTCACGAAGAACGCATCGAATCTATTCAAAAACAATTTCTTTTATATGCACTTCGTAAATTAAACTGGACAGCATTTCCTCTACCATCATATGAAGCACGCTGCATGCTTATCAATATACAAACACTTAAAGAACGCCGCGACTTTGCAATGCTTTATTTTATCAGCGACATTATTTCTCAACGCATTCAATCAGCTCCATTATTATCGCAATTAAATTTTTATATACCTAGCCGCCAACTACGTTCCAGGAAATTATTTTTAGAAAAACAAGCTAGAACAAATTATGCAAAATACAGTCCAGTCAATCGAATAATGCGCCATTACAATCAATACTGCGAACATCTTGACCTTACTATGTCAAAAAATCAAATCAAATCTAAGCTTTGTCGTAGAAATAATGTGTAGTATGTAAGTGAACATTGTAAACAATTTATATGTAGTCTACATTTGCTTGACGAAATAAAAAAAAAAAAATAAACATAATAAATGCCTCGGGATCACTGTTGTCAGTAGAGATAATTATTCATTCTGAAAACTTTCTCCCCTTAGAACATGCAATTATTTATCATTTGAAAACACTTAGACAAATGTTATATCGGTCAAAAATATAGCTCTGGATTCATTTTGATCAGATGTTTGTTTTGAAGAAAACGTTTAGTTGAAACAGCTTAATAAAATTTTTCTAAAACACTCAATTTTGGGTAATTAATTTTTGCAGCTTTGTTAACTAAAGTATTCGACATGTTCTATTTGAGAAAAATAATAACATACAGAAGTATCCAAAGATTCGGTGCAATTCTCAACCAACATAATCAATACTTAAAAACAAATTGAACTTAAATCCTATTGAAATTAATAATTTTGAAAAGATGACCCGAAAAATAAAATATCCAATATCAAGCTACATTGTTACCGACGATTCTGACAACACTTTTTCTACCACCCTGTAGTAATATTGATTTCAACAACTTGTACTTGCTTATGTCAATTTCAACCAATCACGAGCTGGTCCGAAATTGGTCCTAAAAGTGGATTAAGAATTGTCAGGTCCTGTCCTAGGTCTGAACATCCATTTCCAGCGCAATAATCTTTCTTGTTCATTAACAAAGTTCTCCATCTTTTCCACCAGATTTCCTGGGAGTACTGGATCAAAACAGGAAAAAGCATTCCACCGTTGGTGTCTCGTATCAACCAATTCTCCCTGGTATACCTTGCCCAAATAATCTCATTCGGATACCTTGGTCACATTTACGCGTTTCATCCGCAATTGTCGCCATCGTTCCATATCAAAGCGATGGGCTTTTGCTCCAAGAACCTAACTCTGAACATGCGTCGTACTTTGATCGGCTGGATCATAGGGCACGGATTCTAGAATCTGTTCTGTGAATATCAATTGCAAATACATGTTAAACCTATTTGTATTTAATTTGCCTTATTACTATTCATTCTATTATCAATCAGTAAACAATTGGTTTTCTGAATTTGAATCGCAATCCCATTCTTAAATTTCTGTGCATAGGCAGGAACATGCAAACTAAAGGCATATGTGAAGCTATAACTGGAAAGCGACATCTCTGTGTTCGGATCGAAAATATTTTTTATAGCGACAAGGAAAACTGGTCTCACTGGTGTCAACCATACGAAACGGCTACAGCTGATATGTGGTTGTTTACATTTGTGGGAAGATTATCAAAAACCTTCCCTGCCATCTAAAAATGTCGTTTGGACTCCAAAAGTGCCTGCGAGAGCTTAATCAATGATGTGGTAATACAGCAAAACTATATCGCCTGGGAAATCTTCAAAGAAATCCAAGACCTTCGTAAAACCAAAATAAAGATACAGTGGGTACCAAGTCACATGGGAATCAGAGGCAACGAAATTGTCGATCAAAAAGCAATTGAACAAACGAATGGAAAACAGTCCGACTTCAATGGAATCACCATGAGCGACGCTATAATTGTAAGTAAAAAAGAAGCGTGGGATGACTGGTCACGATACTACAAACTAGAATCTTCAACAAAAGGAAAATGGCATTACAAAATAATGAACGAACCAGGAAAAAAACCGTGGTTCAAAGAACTATTATTAAACCCAACCCAGGTAAAAATACTGAACAGAGTAAGATCTGGTCATACTCTAACGAAGGAAAGAAGAGCACAATGGAAACTTGAATCGGATGAAATTTGCGAGATATGCAAGGAAATAGAAAATCTGAAACATGTTCTCTATGACTGCCCCCGTTTCAACTCGATACGAGGCAAATACACAGTTTTGGACTACATGAAACCACTGGAAAACATTTTTATGGAGGAATGTGAACAGAGCATGAAACAAATAACGCAATTTCTCAAGGAAACAAAAATAGAAATATAAACGGATTAGACTGCGACGGCAAGATGGATCAACTATGGTCTTAGCCAGTCTTCCCGAGAAGACAACAGCAAAGGAAAAAAAAAAAAAAAAAAAAAATGTCGTTTATATTGAGAAGAACGTTCAATCGCAGCATTTTTGGTTTGCTGAAAAACAATTTTCCCGAAGTGTCCTATTGCTGTCTGGAACGGTCAGCGTTTCTACTAAATTCACATCGAAGCTATGATAGTTTCGCTACTAGCTCAAACTTATTACACAATCATATCCCCGTACAACTGGTGCGATTCAAATCTAAGAAATCTAATCGAAAAGGTCAGCCCAGCGGAACTCAGGAAAAGGATGACGAAGAGAACGATGATGATGACGACCATCAGGTGGATGCGTTTGATGAATTGGTGACGGATAAACACACAAAATTGGTGAAAACTAGCGTCGGTTCACTACGTGCGGATTTGATCCTGAAAGCCGGGCTAGGCATTGCCAGAAAGTATATTGTGATTAACATCAATTGTTCGTTCATGTTACTATATGACATTATTTTATTCTTTTTCCAGTAAAGTAGAAACACTTTTCTACGAAAGTAAAATTCGAGTTAACGGGCGAAAACTGCTCAAGAAAAGTATCGTGCTGGATATCGGAGATGAAGTGGATGTTGTGAAAGGTACAAGTCCTACCAACCCAGACCATCTGATTGTTGCTCGCGTGGAAATATTGGCTGTCACACCGAGAAGTGAAAGCTTCTCTGTCAGTCTGAGAAGACACAAATCTTTGATAATAGAAAATTATGAATCCGATGGTGTCATCGATAAGTGATACAGTTTGATTTTGAATAAAAATATATTATTTTATTAATGAATAAAGCGCGCATGTAAATAAATCACTGTCGTGTTTATAGTACGTCGTATTTTCACTAATCTTCTAGTTTTTTACTCTTAGTATAAAAAATATGTTAATTATAAAGTACAAATCATACATTCTGAATACGCCTAAGTTTTATTTATAAATGTCTCACTCATTGAAATCAAATTTGATGTGTTTAGGATATTTATTTCATTTAAGTAACAAATTCGAGCTTCGCTCGCAACGGCCTTAAACAAAAAAAAACAAGTGTTTAAATAAAAAAGCCATTCTCATATTTCCTAGCTACAACTTTGGTCGATCTGTTGCTTTCATATTATCTCTGATAAGGCCAAGTACTTGGAAAGCGTTTTTAAATAAGTAATTCATCATCACTATCGGAAATCGTTCCCGGGGTGTGCATCAAAAGATTGGCTTCCTCATTGCTTACCTGTGAACAAACGTTACATATTAGATTGAACCAAACTTCCCGGTGGTAAAGAATAGGAGAAATGCATTCAATTATATGTTCATTAGTGGGAAAATGCGAGGCGATAAAGTACTCCATATCTTAACGACTACGATTAGTTTGCTGTTAGATTGTGTACGAATAGAAGGAATTATAGTAGAACCACCTTTCAACTGCAGTAACGGGGCAAAAACTGGGATCAAAGTTCATAGAAGGATTCCACAACACTCTGTGCTCAGATGTGTGAAAAGATTGCTAACTGGAAAAGCCGTCCTAGAATGGAAAATATCTGTATCAGTTCGATATACTAACTTTGGGAGAAAAAAAGCGGTAGAAATTTTTCGTTCAATTTTCGGAAATTGACTATATCAATTAGTTCTATCAAATAGTATGGTGAGATTTGAAAATCACAAATTTATTACGTTGTTTAAGTCGAAAGTTGATGGAAACTTTTGGAAATAATTGAAGAATTGGCAACATTTAAGTCATTTTTTAATTAAAGTAGAAAAAGCATTAGTATTTAATACTCTCACTAAATAAGAGGTGATTATACGTATAGACGTTATAGATCAATGACAAAATATCTTAGATGCACGACTCAAGACATGAAAATTAGGTACAAGTAGTTAGACCAATCACGCTCTTAACCCTTATGCACTCGAATGGGTACCCGGGTACCTTTTCGAATTTCAAAATAAGAAATTTCTGAGTTAGGTTTAAACTAAGATTCTGCAATTCGGTCAATTCCAAGAACTAGTTGGACCATAACTTCTCATGCTTTGACTTTTCATTTTACAGTAAGGGGGGTCGAATGGGGGGGCTCAAATTTTTTTTATTACGTAAACACCCGAATGGGTACCCGGGTACCCACAAATAAAAATGCTTGTAACTAAGGCAAATTCCATCCGATTTGAATTTTTTCAGTACGGGTAAATTCAGAAATTTATCCACTTTTCGATGGCCGTGTATATTGCTGTAGTAGGTTCTTCTGGTTCCCGTTAATCCGGATTTCCGTAGAATGTTCCGACACTTGTGTTTTCCACCATAAATGTCATTTACTAATTTGAAACTTTTCCAAACCAGCTATTTGAGAAAGGCCGTACCAAAATGAACCTTTTGTAGAAAAATGACGTCATCTAAAGGGTAGTTGGCCTATTCTGGACTTACTCTCATAGAACGAAAAAAAGGAAATATAAATGAGAACGAAACTGTTTGGGAAGTAACTTCGTGATGTTTCGAAATGTTTGTTGCCAGAATTAAAAATTGTATTGCGTGCTCCTCGCAATAGGCCTGAAGTACATAATAATTTTCAAACTGAAGATAAGAAAGTGAAGTATATAAGGGAACATACATAAAGTACGTCACGCGTTTAGGGAGGAGAGGTTTCAAAAATACGTGACAATACATGGTGAAAAGATTGAGAAATGCTCGACAAAGGGGGAAAGGAGTGGTAGAAAAATTCAAAATTTTATGTTACGTACATAACGGATGCCCCCTGAAATATATAAACATAACAACTTAGCATAGCACTTGATTTCATATAGCAATTCTTAGATAAGATTACAAAAATACGTGAAATCCGTGTATAAATGCCTCGATGTCGGAACTCATTTAGGATATCCGGGTTCCTGGGAACCAGGAGCACCATGTCCATCTTTATGGGTACCAATCCCAAAGAGCTTAAGTTCCTGAATCCAACAGTGCTAAAATTACTTCAATCGGTTGAAAAATGCTCAACTTACAGCGATTTAAAAAAATGGGTACCCGGGTACCCATTCGGGTGGTTAAAGGTGTTTTTTTTTTCGAGTGCACAACGGTTAAAGGGTGAACACGAAATTATTTATCACTTTCAACTGACTGTAGCATTTATCTCTTTGGGTAGACACTAACAAAGTTTTACGCAGTTCTTTTTCGGAGTGTATTGTTTACATCATGATTACATCGCGCTCATTGAACATAGCTCATGTTTTGAGTTGCGTTCACTCGAATTCATAAACTGGATAGATATATAAAAATTTGAGTATCGGATTGAGTGAAATTTACTTAAGTCATGAGTTCCCTTCTATTTAATCATGCATTAGGGCAAATATATTTTATATATCAATAATGATCATTCTTGCGATTCGCCACGGACATCACAACAACCGTGGTGACAGAAAATTCCTGAAGAATTCCTGTACTCATATGACAGTTCTTCCAATCAATACAAAAAAAAATTGGTTATTGATATATAATGCAAACTAGGGAGAGAAATTGTTTAATATTATGAATTCAAAAATCTACATTTATATAAATGAATATCAAATAATCTTTTCAATGTCTGTGAAATTTACAAGACCTATTCTTTTAAACAAGTCGGTTGATTATTTTGGTTCATCCAAAGATAACTACCCTTTGAAATACCTGTGCAAATTTTGAAATTTCTTTACATTGAAAAAATAAACTCACTAGTGTCATCTATTAGAGGATTCGCCGCGGTTGTCCCGAACATTCCACTTCGTTCCGGAACGATCATAGAATTTTTTAACCTGTTACAGAAATTTTACAATTTTAATTATTATTAAACTTATCATACCATTTCCACAAGTTTAAAACACACATTTAATTCCCATGTCATTAAATCACATGTGAATGTAATCAGAAGATCGGAATAAAACACAAATAAACTTGTGATTTTAACCTTAAGCTAAACAAAAATTCAACGTGATGAGAATGTAACGCTCAAAACAGTGACAATCGCGGCGACATCTGCAAGTTAAATTTTTCACACACCGTTCATAATTTTGTGAGCGCCCTTTAGCCATCGTTGGACTAATAGATGATTTCCCAGACTAACGTAAATACTATTAGAATTCATAATATTCTAAATTCAATCAGGATTCAGCTGAAATGCTGAGTTTATTACTCTGTATAAATTCAACTCTAAAACTAAACACTTGCATAACCAATACATCCGTCAGTACCACTGAAAAAATATAAATTTTCAGTTTAAAATAACTCAATACTCATAAGCTGAATGCTGAAATGTACAAGCCGAATGATGAACAACACACATAACTGTAACGGAAGATACGCGTACTGCAACAAAACTTACCCTAGAGTACTGCACCGAGACGTTGCGCCTTCCGAACAGCGATCGCACGCATTCACGTCGGGCCGGATTTCGCCAGAGGAGTAGAGCTGCGGCTCCGGTCAAAGACACCAGCGTTAAGGCTGCCAAAATGATTCCTATTTAAGAGGATGAAAAGTACAAACAAAATAAATGCATATCATAAATACTCTTTTATTGAATGTTCTAAGTCTGTTTCTAACTTATATTGAATGCATGCATCCGTTAATCTTCAATAGATTTAAATTTATAACAGATTCAAGAATTCCATGAGAACGCGTAGTAGAATTAATTGGTTATAATTGTTGTATTTTTGCTTTCGATTCGGAGAGTTGGCATCACTGGGAGTACGATGCGGTGTCTAAGGCTGTGAACCATTTCGCGGTTAGTTTTAACTTTTGGTTAAAATCTGACACTTGAGTGATTATTTTGTGTCGAGTAGTTAAATTTAACTAAAACTGTGGCCCATTTCAAAATTTGACGGACGGAAAGTTATTCGGGTATATTTTCCACTGGAAATAATTTCAACAAAAGAATTAATATTAGAATTTTCATTGCAAGATTTTTTTCAGTGTCGGAAAATAACTATCGATCTGTCAAAAATAACCATGCTCTCGAGCAGAGATGCCATTTATACAGATTTATCTGTATTATACAGATTTTTACATGCGCATACAGATTTAATACAGAGTACAAATTTCTTACAGATTACTTAAATTTAATACAGATTTATACAGATTTCACCAAAAGTATTAAGGAAAAATTAAACTATCTATTAGTGTTTGAGCTATCTATTAGTATTTGATTGCAATGACGAGATAAACGTTTAGGAATCAACGTACAAATCACTTTTTAAAATATATATTTTTTGTGCAGATATTTAATGAAAAACACTGAAATCCATTTAAATTAATATTTGTAACTAAATTGAACTTAAAAGTTAGACAAGTCTTGGCATCATGAAACATTATTGCCAGACTGACAGTTGTATTACCTGACTCGACGTTGCATATTGGGTTTTGGAAATCCATCTCAACTTATGAAGTGAACGTTTTCAAATTAGACAAGTATATGGCACCATAATTCAATTGTTGTTGATAGGAAAAAACTATAACATTTCGTCGATGAATATAATATAAGATATGAAATTTAATCTAGCACTCTATAACCATAATCTATTGGAATAACACCTTTTAACATAATTGTATTGTAGAAATTTCATTTTATTAGCGAATACAGATAAATACAGATATTTTATCAGAATCAATACAGATTTTCTATGAAAATATCTGGCATCTCTGCTTTCGAGCAGGGTTATTTTTGACAACATCGAATTAAGTACGATTCAGACCGTCCGGCTTCTTCCGTCACCGTCACCGGAACGTCAACGTCCGTCACCGTCATTCTGATTCACACGATCCGGTTTCCTATCCGTGTCCGTCATGTCATTTTCTTACACGCAGAATTTGAAGAACTTAGTTTCGCACAATTGTATTCCACTAATACAAAATCTGGGAGCTTTTGAAGCCAATCGATCTGTTGTTTTCCTACCTTTTAATCGAATAAATAACTTTCCAAATTAGCTAGAAAGAGGAAAAAACAAAACAATCAGTTCCACTCACCAACGTAACGTACTTTGCAAATCTACTGATAAATTTAATTACCTATATGTGGTATATTTTGTTTAAGAGTGGGATCTTGACACCGAATACATACATAACAAACGTCAGCTCAATACCGTAATCATATGAATCGTGCATGTGTGCGATAATCACAGTCCGTCAAATATTCTTTCGGAGAAATGTTGACGGAGCTTGCCGTTGACGGACGTTGACGTTCCGGATCTGTGCTGGATCGTGTGAATGCGCAAAGGGAAAACTCATTTGTCTAATTTTGACGGAGGCTGACGTTCCGGTGACGGTGACGGAAGAAGCCGGATCGTCTGAATCGTACATTAACCGCTCGTGCGTCAGATTTAAACCAAAAGTTAAAATTAACCGCGAGATGGTTCACAGCCTAAATGCTGCTTTCAAAAAAGTCTAATTTCAATGTGTTGTTTAATACGTAAACCTAGTTAAAAATTTAGTCGAAACAGTTATGTTGAGTGATAGTACAGGTGTGACAAGTGTGCGATTAGTAGTGAGAGTGCTATTAATTGAATAATATTGATTCGCAGAACAAAAGAGGCTCAATCGGCGGAAACTGAGAATTTACCACCCCAAAATTCAACTATATTAACCGATCGAAGCGCCGTCTGCACATCATTGGGTACTGTTTTCATATCTGGGATATTCTTTGTTTTTTTGGGTTGGATTTTGAGATTAATTGATAAATTATGATCAAAAGTTTTATGACTAGTCTATTTACTCATGTTTTATCATCTAAATCAAATCAGTATGTGAACTGAAAAGTTCAAATTTCATCCTAGATTGTCAAGAGTATAGGACAATTTGAAATCATATATTTGATGACAACACGTGAATAATCGTTTTTCTTACCCATATTTGTAAGGTTTTGCCATGTGCATTCTTTCAAACTCAAGTAAATTGAAAAAAATCGTCAAAATTTTTTTTAAATACATGAGATAAGTCAAAACAATCACCATAACGCTATCTCGTGGTGACCACGCTGATTGGATTGTTCAATTGGCTTTCAAACGCAAAACTCAACTCAACTCCGCGCCTTCTATGTTTCACATTATGGACCAAGAAAACGATGACGTTAGCAAATTATCACATAGAGCAATATAGGAATCGAGTATTAAATGCGGAAGTAATTACTAACATAGTAATTTTTCTTTAAACAAACCTACGGAATGGGTAAAACTTTTGCATTCATTCAACTTGTGCATAAAAAATAAACCCTTAATTTCTTCAATACTTTACTATATTTAGATATTGATGCTAAATGAGGTTAGGTCATCAATTTTCGTAATCGAAATTAAAGGTTTAAACAAATGGAATGGTGGAATAAACGGTCAAACCAATTATTTCAGAGCGGTGTCAACAAGCAAAGTCAATACTATCAATCTGTAGATCATTCTGAAAGCAAAAAACTTAGATTTATTCTCAAGCGGAATATTAAAAATATTGGTTGAAATTCTAATTGAAAAAAATCAATGTTTTTTCCTAATTACAACAGAATATTCTTCGGTTATTCGAATTTCAACTACAAATAAATAAAAATTTATTGGAGAACCCACCCGCGGATGTTTATTCAATTTTATGTTTTCAGTAGTCGTGTTTCATCTCGCGTTGGTAACAGCAATGCGAATAGGAGAAAAAGGATACTGGCGAGATCGTTCCTTAGAGATATTTTAAATTTTTCTTACTTATAATGCCTTATTATGTTTCTCCTGAATATCGAAAATCAGCTTTTGTTGAGATCATATTGTTTACAAAAGCACCTAAGGATCTCTTTTCCTCTCTATTAACACATCTCCTATCCCGTGATGCTCGTGGTACCCGCGGTCTCTAGAAACAACGAGTATCAGACTAATATTCCTTCCTTTTCCTCAGTGGCACCGCCTTTGGTCGTAGCCGGCGTCGTTATTGATCATTTAGGAGTGAGTGGGCATGTACAGTGAAAATGATTTGCTTCTCCCAAGCTTAATTTTCTTGGTTCATTGTACATTTCCACTCATTAGGTCAATCAAGAAGTGCAACTACGGGCGATCTACTTCAGCTCAGGTGCTGTCTAGAGCCTCGCCTTATTGACTGTTATCCTGTGATGACGTGAATATAAAAAAAACCTTTTATTCAGGTGTCGCGAATGAAATGTGTGACCAGACAATTTTATTACCTAGGGTTAGTCAAACACAATTGAGGCGTAAGATTTGCTTTGTGATCCGTTCGCATCGAACGAGTGACAACTAGTTGTATATTCAGTAATAAATGATGTGTACCTAGGAGAATGCACTCGAGCGTGGTCACCCCATACAGATAAATGCCAGGTTGCAATTTCATAATTAATCCTATAATTGCGGAACCGAAAGTCAAATCCGGACAAAATTCTACACTTGCTTATGGAGACATATTACCTTTCATTTGAATCTAAGTTTGTAGAACATAATTTCAGCCGATTCTGCGAAATTGGAATGAATTCCGGTTTGGAGTACACTAGAAGTGCTATAGAAGTGCGTGTGCATCATCTAGCCTCAAGCATCTGTAATCCTTATATTCGCAAAACTATGTCCCAGTACGGAGAGATTCTTTCCATCGAATGAGAAGTGTGGAAGAACTTTTTCCGCGGTATTTTAAATGGCGTACGTTTGTTACGCATACGCTTGGAGAAGGCTATACCTTTTTATGTGATATTCGACCAAGATACAAGGGTTCCATGCAAATCACTTGTTACCTATGACAATCAGATGGTCAGATGTCAATATTGCCAAAAAGCTATGTTCACTATGGTAAGCCATGTGAAAAACTGGACAAGAAGACATCTGCACCAAAGGACAACAGCGCTCCACCCCACACCAACCCCAGAAAAACCCCAGTACATCGAAGACAGCCATCAACAACAACAGCATCCCATATAGAACAAGGTACACCAGCTGCAGCTAACAACTTACCCAAAGCCTGGACTAAAAGTAACGATTATTCCGCCAACAACAGTGATGCCGAACCAATGGACGTGAGCGTGAATAGCGAACCACTGCTCCCCCTTCATGCGCTGGATAGCAATGAAAGCGCCTCTTCTCCAAGGAAGAAAATAAAATCGAGATCCAGCAAAAAAAATAAACAATATTGTATAACGGCCGCGTTAAGCTTAAGTGCAAAGGAGCCGAATAAAATGAACATTATGAAGAAAAGAACAATAACTTGCTTATCAGATTTGCTTATTTCGAAAGTGAGAAAGAGCGGTATGCGAACGCGAACTGAATGCAAACACTTATCGCGGGTAGTATTTCTATCAAGTAAAATTTGTATGATTTTTTGATAGAGTGCAAAGCAAAGCCATGGTATTACACATTCCTTTTGTAGAATTTGATCTTCTACTTCAACAGACTTCTCAGCCGATTCAGAGCCTACAGAATCATTGCTTGGCTGATGCTACGGTCCTACTGACACGAAGAATCCTTCCAAGTCGGGCTGAAACGTACGACAACAGGCTTGTAAGACCAGTGCCCTATGCATTGAACAGCCAACCCGGGACAAGTGGTAGAATATAATTATCATAAACCAACAAATTTTACATCATTTCTAGATAATGAATTCTTAATGCAAATATTATCTTTCAACATCTTCTTGTCTCTAGTCTCTAACAACAACAACAAAATCTCTAGTTCATATGGGAGGTCTCTCGTAATAACACAATACTTACCAAGTGCACTTCCAGGAGATCCGGACACTTCCGCAGAATTGTCATTCATACTGGATGAACTTTCTGTTTGAGTTGAGGTTTTAGTTTCCGGAGTTGACGACAGGTTGTGTTCCGTCGAGTGATCTTTATCGTCATTTCCACCCGTTCTTGAGGAAGCGCCAACGAAAGCGCATATTTTTGGTGTCTGCTGAGTTAATATCAGATGACAAGCACTTTGCTGCAAAATAAACAAACAAAACACGGAATTTATGATTTATGTTAGACTGTGGTGGAAAATGTAAAGGAAGCTACAATTACTGGAAACGCCATTAGAAGCCAGATTAGGACTTCATTCATTGAGCCGAGTAATCATGCGAATGAAACAATTCGTACTTCCGATGATAACAGGTTTTGTTATTCGAAAATCTTAATCTAATCAAACTTTTTTCCGGACTGCAATATTAATTCATATCGATATAAACCGAATGTCGTTCATAGATTAGATTATTTTTTCCGAATGCATTCCAGCTATAACGACCAATTAGTCAGTTACGAGACGTGAACCCATCTACAATGACAACAAATCTGCGACTGTTCGTGTTATTATGCAGTATTTTTTACTCCTGCGGAAAAGTTATTGATATAAGTGACCTGAGTTGCCTGGAACCGGAGTGTGATTCTGACGAAGGACGAGCGATTTTATGGCCATTCTACGATCCGAATTTCTTTCTAAGCTGTGAAGAAAGCGATTGGGAACTGGTGCGGAGACCTTGCATGGACCAGAAATTGTTTCATTTCGTCCGACAAAAATGTGTGGATCCGTCCGAGTGGGAAAATCCTTGTCCGACTCTTGAACTACCGCAGTGCCCTCAAGTGGTGTGCAAAACCAAGTATGACCTGAGGAAACTCTGGCCTTATGACGATCCAAGCTTCTTTCTGCAGTGCGTTCCAGGGCCTGAAGGAGGAATGGAAGCAGTGAGAAGAGAATGTAATACGGATACACTGTTCAGTTGGACTCTGCAGAAGTGTATCCACAACGACGTTTGGGAGCGGGACTGCACATTTGATGACGTGAGCACAACCGAAACAACGGTAGAAACGGAAACAACTGAGGAAAGTGAAACGACGGAAGAGACTACAGAAACTGAAACAACCGAAGAGACTTCAGAAACAGAAACGACGGAAGAGACTACAGAAACTGAAACTACCGAAGAGACTTCAGAAACCGAAACTACGGAAGAGACGAACGAAGCAGACACCGAGACCACAGAAGAAATTACTGTCCCTACCACGACAGAAACTTCGTCTTCCAGTCCCACCACCGAGCCGGAAAGAGGGATCTGTCCGGTTCCGGTTTGTCAGATCCAAGATATTAAACTATATCCCCACACCGATTGGACTCTATACTATCAGTGCATACCAGATCCAAACGGGTTCTGGGTACCAATTGAGCGCCCATGTGGTGCCAGAACCTACTTTCACGCTGGTGAACAAAGGTGCGTCTTCATGGCAGATTGGGAAGATTTTTGCCTTTAATAAATAAAGACTTTTTTTTCTTTGAAAAGTGTGTTCTCTGCTTTACGTTTCATACCGAATGACAATACTATTCAGTTGCTGTTATCACTTTTATTGCTGTTACATTGTAGCCCTATCTTTCTCCACTGTTAGTCCATCAATCTCCACATGCTTGACTGTTTGCGGTTATTGTCCAGTGCCACCGTTAGTTGTCCGGTCGCGAAATCGGTGCACAGGGCGGTTCCCACTCCCACTCATCCCAGCTAACGCATTCCAGGAGGGTAGCATGGAATGCACTATCACTACCGCAACGCCTCAGCACACCAGCTTCGTTAAGTTTAACACATTCCCAGTAAGCCGTCGGATCGTGATTGTGACGCCAGACTCCCTGAGTCAATTCTTCCTGTTTCTTGCAACCAGGCTGACCGGACGTGCCATCTCGGACGCATCGTGCCGAGGCTGCTCCCACCAGCGCCAACAGCAATATCGTGACAACTGTTGGCGGAAAGATAACCGTATCGTATTTCGTATTCGTGAGATTTTGTTTTATTGTTTTGATAAATACAAACCTTTCATATTCGAATATACTGTCCAATTGTAAGCACACCGAAGAAGGAAGTGACGAACTCTGGCACTAGGCCGGTTGTTTTATACGCTAGAAATGATATCAGCCCACAAGTTTTATCGTGTCATCTTAATTGAATAATTGTGAGAGCATCAGCAGGCCCTTGTGCAGGTTTGCAATCAGACCGAAAATCTGTGATAAGCTGCATTGATGTTTTTTTGTTGATGAAAGAATTCACTTGATAAACATTTTTATTCCTTTCGAAGGAATACATGAGAAGTACTCTGAAGACACGATAAAGTTGCAATTGATACTGCTCAAACAACTAGTCAACGGTAGTCTAGCTAAAGGCGTATAGCACATTAGTAAATTGGTGGAAAACCGAATAAAATGTTATAGAAAACAATTTTTCCTAAAGTCAAAACATTTTCTCAGGTTCACTACAATGTCGTTAATCGGTGTTATAATTTTTACTTCAACCTTAAGGTAACCTATAATCTTAGAGAACCGCACAAAAGTAGTTTTTTTCTGCTTCCGTTAAAAAGAAGCTGGAAACCAAAAAGTTACTAGAAATAGAGATAACCAAAGAGTCCTACCGACGACACGACCAGCCACTCCGAAGAAAAATCGGCATGAAAAGTGTTCTTGAACGATTTACCATCAGTTACACCAGGATTTGTCCACATTGAAATCTTTGACATTTTCAGCGAAGGTGAGAAGATGAAAACGCTCGGCTAACTTATGGCTTTTTCGTTTTTAATTTGCACTACACCGGTGCAGTGCTACACTGAGGCATCAATGTACGAACAAAATGACGAAAATATAAACAGTAACCATTGAATTATATATTAATAAACGATTCCATTGCATAGAGCTACACCAATTGATAAGTGCTACACCAGTGGTATCGGTGCAGAAAAAGTGTAGCACTGGTGTAGTGCAATTGGTAAAAACGAACGGTTTAAGTGCAGCTTTCGCTACACCGGTGTAATGCAATTCAAAAACGAAAACTACATTAGACACAGGCGAATTTGTTTTGTCAAATTGGATTTGACAACCGTCACTGAATCAATTTTGGTAGCCGTCTGGTGGCCATGGCTGCCCAGGTAGCCAAAAAGCTATGCGGGCACCGGTGCAAGAATTTTCACTCATAGGCAGAGATGTCAGATATTTTCATAGGAAATCTGTATTACTCTCTATAAAAAATCTGTACTTTTCTGTATTCACTAACAAAATTAAATTTCAACAATAAAATTATGTTGAAAGATGTTATTTCAACACATTATGGCTGTAGAATGTTAGATTCAATGAGACCAAAACATTGCTTCTCGTCACTGCAATCAAATACTAATAGATTGCTCATACGTAAAAGTTTTTATTTTGCTTCCTGGGAGATTCGTATTAAATTTAGGAAATCTGTATCAAATCTGTATTCTGTATGTGTATGTAAAAATCTGTATAATACAGATAAATCTGTATAAATGGCATCTCTGCATACAACTCTCAGTTTGACAGTAAAGTTTCATGATGCCATCACTTCCTTGAATATCACCTCAAATTGGTTTCAAATTATAAAATACATGGATTTCACAACAGATTTCCATATAAATTTGTGATTTCTCCGTTGATTGATAGACTTTTTTCTCTTCACAGGAATCAAATACTTTTTTTTTTCTTACTTTTTGTGAGATCTGTATAAATCTGTATTGAATCGAGGAAATCTGTATAGAATCTGTACTCTGTATTAAATCTGTATGAGCATGCTAAAATCTGTATAATACAGATAAATCTGTATAAATGGCATCTCTGCTCATAGGACACCGTTTCCCTTCAATTGGATATAAATGTAGTGAAGTTTAATGGAGAAAAGTTTCGTTGAATCAGGAATAAACATGTTACCTAAGATAAATAATAAAGACATGTACGTGCTTATTAATATTTTTGAAAAATGTGGTTCGTTTTCGGTACCTTCTGAAATGACCGCACTCACCGCTTGGTGGAGCGCGAGATTAATTGCATTGTTATCATTTCAACCAAAGTGTGCCATAAAATCTCAATATATACAAATGAGCTACCGAATCGAAAGGGTTCTCACGGTTTGGCATTTGCATTATGAATGTATGATGGGAACTCAGTAGTGTATTCATTGGTGCCAGTTTCACGGAGGACCGTAGATGTGCGCCAAAAAAAGATCGTGACTGCCATGTCTGGAAATTCGTCTTACTATTTTTGCGCTTGACACTAGTCAATTCGAACCAGAACCGGTGGCACGGTTTGTAAACGATTTAGAGTTAGATTTGTTTCCATATTTTTTCTTCAATAACTAGTAACCATGGTATGTATGTTATTCAAAATCAACAGTTCATTCAGATTGTTTCGGTTCTTTCGGAAAAGCGTGACTCAACGCTCACGTCGCATATTCGACAACAGTTTCAGTAATAATACATTTGAACTTGATCATTGGTTACTTTTTGAAAACCTTATTTAATCCACCTGGTGGTGTAATGATGCCTTTTTCATATAACTTATATTTCCAAAAAAATAACTAGAAGATTCCGGCTGAAATTTTTTTTGAAACTTGAATAAAATCAAAAACTTTCTTTGGTATAAACTACCATTATCTTTTCAATTTGTAAACAGTTATGGCAAGTTAATATAGATTTAAATGTGCAACCCTAAAAGCAAAGTCTTGGCATTACATTCCTTTTGTGGAATTTGGCCTTTCTGTTTCAACAGACTTCGCAGCCGATTCTTAGCGTACAGAATCATTGCATGGCTAGTACTATGGATCCTACTGACACTAAGAATCCTTCCAGGTCAGGGCTCGAACATACGACAACTGGCTTGTAAGACCAGCGTCCTATGCCTTGAACCACCAACCCGGGAACCTGCAACCCTGCACTTTATAGAAAAATGAACAAAGCACGCTGTGTGCTAGGCGGATGCGTTTTCTTCTTCTTCCGTACCAGCACGTATCGATGCGTACCGGTTTTGCATCATTGTGTACGACAGTTTGAAAGTTTTGATATTCATTACCCTACACCGAGAGCTTTAATATGAATCAAGATTTGCTGAGAAATCGAAGTGAGTTTCTTTTTTGGAGCTTTTCTTTACTATTATCGTTGCGTTCGGAAGCGGAAACCGGGGACTAGTGACACATGGATCAATAAGTCCCGAGACTAAAGCAGAGATGGCGCTCGTAGTAAACCAGTAACCACGTCTTTCTAGAGTACTAACATTTGTTTGAAACGGGTCAAAATTTTAAGTCATCCGACTAGAAATAGCTCAGTTATCGAGGTTGGAGTAAAGTCGTTTTGTAGTTGGTTTAAAAAATGGAAAAAAAATCGAGTTTCGTGTTTTGATAAAACATGGTTTTTAATGGGTAAAAACAACGTGCAAGCGAAACAATGGATTGAAAAATGTTATCCGGACTCTTGTCCATCAAAAGCAACGATTTGTCGGTGGTTCGCCCGGTTTAAACGTGGTCGTACCGACATAAATGACGCGGAACGCTCGGGTAGACCTGTGGAAGCCGTTACACCGGAAAATGTGCGTGAAGTGACAAAAATTATAATGAAAGATCGTAAAGTGAAGCTCCGTGAGATTGCTGAGATGACACAGATATCATATGGAAGTGTATTTACTATCCTTCATGAAAAATTGAGCATGAAAAAGGTTTTTTCCAAGTGGGTGCCGCGATTGCTTTTGATGGAACAAAAACAGCAACGAGTCGATGATTCAAAAAGCAGTTTATCGAAAAATAAACGTTGGAACCATTGTATCACCCTAAAAGGTGATTATGTTGATGAATAAAAAAAATTTTGCAAAAAAATGTTGTTTCCATTGTTAGTCTCGGGACTTATTGATCCATGTGTTAGTCCCAAAGTAGATTTATATATCCACCAACTAACAAGATCTGTTAACTAGATAAATTTATCGGTAAATTTAACAAAAATTCGCACCTCGTTTCGTCATCACTTTTGACAAAATCCTCATGCAATTAAAAAAAATCAATTACCGCGCTGTAATACCGGAACCAAAAGTCGGAACTGGATGAACTGTAGAATTTTTCAAAAAATCGGAATTTTTTTTTGCATTGCAAAAGGTCATGTATGATCTCAAAAATAATATTCCAGAAGATGAAAAGTGGGAAAAAATTCTAGTGTGTCTAAATAATTCGATGTTATAGTGCTGGATTTTCTCACTCATAACTGTAGTAATTACATATCTAAATCTCATCTCGATCAACTTCCACGAATCTAATATCATCTACGTCATTTATTATCCGTTCGTTGGAATCCCATCAGCAAATAGATACCATCTACAACGGATTTCTCAGCACCTTTCGATAAAATTAACCACCAAATAGCAGTAGCCAAGCTCGATAGATTAGGATTTACTGGCCCATTTTTGAATTGGCTACAGTCATATATAACCGACCCTTTTCTGTTCACTCTGGACTTCCTCAAGGCAGCCATTTAGGACCGGTCATATTTTTACTCTATCTCAACGATTTGAACTTTTCCGTTAAGGTGTGTAAAACTGTCGTTCGCCGATGATTTAATTTATCACGCAACACACACAACGTTCAGTTTTTTAACACTTCGGCAGATTAGTAGTAAGCAAGAGTTAGTCATGATCGAACTAGAAGACTTTGGAAATTAACCGTTTAAAAGCCTTTCGGTGAAATGATCCTCGTTCGGATATAATAACCTAAAAAATGGAATTAAATAATCAACATGCGCTTCATTTTCCTTCTTGATGCCTATTTTCCTTAACTTTTATTGAAAATAAATCCATACATATACAAATAACACTGCTTAAATATACACTACAAACCTTACACCTTAGTTCCAGTGCCCTAAGCTACCTTTCCTAGGCTAGTTCAACCCCGACGGTGGCGTGATAATGGGTGACTGTGGTTCTTCTTTCTCACACACGTTCTGATGTAACCACGTATCACCGCAACTTTGCAACGCCATGATGAACCATTTGCCTGGTGGACAGCTGTATTGCTGTGGTTTCATCAATCCATCTTCAGACAACTCGCAACTGTAGAATAGGTTGGGGTCTACCGATGGCCACAGATAGATTTGTTCTATTTGACTGTCACATCGTGGCTGATCACAACCAACATCGGTGGGTACTTCCGGTACAGCAGCAGGATCAGTGGATGTTTCGGGTAATAAAGCGCATACGTCAGTGGGGGAAAATATTGGAGTGGTGCTACAGCACTGGCGGAAATAGTCAAACTGTTCGCCTTCCGAACAATCTTGGTATTCAGCAAAGTGCATACCGGTAGTGGCATTTAGTGAGCATTTATAATATTTCGTAGACTGTTGGGATGGCCAATAGGCTGCAGTTTCCGATGATGTTGTGCAACGTGGAATGTCACATTCTACCGGAAGAAGATCGCTTGGATTGAAGTCATTCGAGCAAACGAGCGGATTTTCAGGCGTTTGTACAGGATACATAGGACAAACTTCTACTTCCGACTGTTCCATTGTACAGCATTGACGGAAAAAGTCGAACTTCAATCCTGGATCACATTTTTCCAAAACCTGAACACCAACGGACTGGCATGAATAATAAGCTCCCTTATCGGCAGCAGGCCAACGAATACTCAATTGAGAATTCGTTGCGCAACGGGGTTGATCGCAGACGATCGGGTACAAATCAATGGGATCGAAGTTGTCCTGACAATTCAATGGCGAGGCTGTTGGAACGGGGGGCAGCTCTGGAAACACCGGACAGAAACCGTAATCATATTCTTCTTGAGGGACACATTTTTGTTCTTTAGTTTGGAAAAACATTTCATTTTCGCAGAATACGAGTGTTGCTTGGATCCAACCAGAGCCGAAATCCAGACATATATAGAAACCTTGCGGATCTAATGCAGGCCAAAGGAAGTTCTGTTCGACCGGTGTTTCACAACGAGGATTCCCACAAATCACTGGTAAAGGCCAATCCTCAGGAGCCGATGGGTCATCTGGAATTACTGTTGTGGTATCCGTGACGGGAGGACAAGTAGGGCAACATTCTGGACAATTCGGTGGTAAAGTTGGATATATAGGACAAATATCGGTCCAATCTTTAGGATCAACACAATCTTGTTTCACAAAGTCAAATAGAAGGAAGTTTGGACAGCGCTTCGGAAGCGGTATAAACTGGAACCATCTTTCCACCCATACGCATTCGTAGAATGTGTTGGCAACAGTGCTTGGCCATAGGATGCTTCTTTCTTGAATGGTATTACACCGTGGAGAGCCACAGATCACCGGCAAGGGAAAGCCTTCATCTTCATCATCCTCTGGGGTCGAAATTGTTGTCATTTGAGTTGTAGTAATATCTTCCGGAATCGTTGCACATACATCTGTCCACAGCTCTGGGTCAACGCAACTCTGATATTCAAAGCTGAAGTATTTTCCCACCGGGCACGAATCTTGGAACGGTATCCAAACTGTATCCAGTAGGAAAATGCATCGATAGAACAATCGTGGCTCCCTGGTGGGCCAAAGTACCTCCGAATTCTGCAGATAGACACAGTTTGGTACAAGACAATCTGGTTCCAATGGTCCATCAGGAGTAGGAGTAGTATCGGGACTGGGAGTTGTGCCTTCCGGATCAGGAGTAGGACTAGGATCAGGACTGGGAGTAGTGCCTTCCGGATCAGGAGTAGGACTAGGATCAGGACTGGGAGTAGTGCCTTCCGGATCAGGAGTAGGACTAGGATCAGGACTGGGAGTAGTGCCTTCCGGATCAGGAGTAGGACTAGGATCAGGACTGGGAGTAGTACCTTCCGGATCAGGAGTAGGACTAGTAGGGTCTTCCGGAGTCGCATCGGATGTATCGCAAGGATCTTCCCATTGGTTGGGCCACACACAAACTTGAACTGCAAAGCTAAACATCGTGCCAGGAGCACACGGCATCAATTGTGGTGTCCATCCACCACCAAACGCCGGACGACACTGATAGAAAAATTCCGCCAGTCGATGTGGCCATAGAGTATTGATATCTTCATTTGTTTCACACTTCGGTTCAATACAGAACCCATCCAGAATGGGAATACTGGGAGGTGTGAGTTCTGTGTGTTGTGGAGTAGTCTCTGGAGTAGTTACCGGAGTAGTATCAGCAGTTATTGGCGGTGAAACGGTAGTCACCGGAGTAGTAACTGGAGTAGTATCCGCAGTTATTGGCGGTGAAACGGTTGTCACCGGAGTAGTTACTGGAGTAGTATCCGCAGTTATTGGCGGTGAAACGGTAGTCACCGGAGTAGTTACTGGAGTAGTATCCGCAGTTATTGGCGGTGAAACGGTAGTCACCGGAGTAGTTACTGGAGTAGTATCCGCAGTTATTGGCGGTGAAACGGTAGTCACCGGAGTAGTTACTGGAGTAGTATCCGCAGTTATTGGCGGTGAAACGGTAGTCACCGGAGTAGTTACAGGAGTAATATCCGAAGGTGGTTGATCTGTAGTCACCGGAGTAGTTGTTGCCGCACCATCACAAGCTTCCCATTTATTCGGATGAACACACGTTTGTTGACCGAAATGGAACAGTGTAGGAAGTGCACAAGGCATCTGCTGAATAACCCAAGACCCACCAGGCTCCGGTCTGCACTGAAGAAAATATCTCGGATCGGGAGTGGACCATAATGTATGGATTTCTTCGTTCGTCTCACAGCTAGGCTCAGGACACTCGCCAATCCAATCTTGTGGAGGTAGCTCGCGGCACTGATTGATATCATCTCGAAAGAAATCTTCAACTACACATGCCTGGTATTCGTAACTGAAAAGTGTTCCGAACGAACACTCCTTCAATCGTATGTTCCACAGATTATCATCCGCCGATTCACACTGCCAGTAATACCTGGCATTAGTGGATGCCCATAATGTTCCAATGTCCAAACTCGTCAAGCATCGAGGGTGACACGGATTCCTTAAAGTCTGCTGCACTGTGTATCCAAAATCGAACCATAAAAACAAGGCACAAATAGTCCAAATCCCTTCAAGGGATCTCCTCATTTTCTTAAACTTTTGTTCACTAACCGTCGGTTCAACCTGTTACTGTCTACGGTGTTATACTCGCGTCCAGACTAATCGAATCGAACCTAGTAAGTGTTCTTTTATATAGGAGATCTAAGAAAGAGTTTTGCTATTTTTCATGTTATCCATCAAACGTCGACACTTATCAGTGGAAACAAGATTCCAACACGGAAAGCAGGTGATAAATCATTCTGTGGCTTGGATAGATTGTCAATACGAAGACAAGTGAAGCCAGAGGTTTCATTGATAACTGTAGGCAGGGGAAGGAATTTACATCATTATGACGTCGAATATTGACCATTCGACAGGATATTTGGAAGTTCAATGTTCGAATAGTCTAACAATTGAATGTTCATTTTGAAAAGATAAGCCAATCAAAAGACCGTTCGCCAGAGTATTGAAAGCAGTAGCTAGATTGAAGATTGTAGAAGAACAGGCCAGTATGATAACAGATCTAGCTCGAACTTACTCTTGCAATTTTGAATATGGAAGGATCTATTGTTTTTGGAATAAAATAACTCTGTTTGACGATGAATGTGAACCTATCTACACGTTTAGAAGCGCTTTTTTTCTCTAAATTCTCTGAGCACAGATTTTGCTGTTACATACTGCTTTTCATCCAGGTTTAAGGGAGATTTTTTTTGGTTCAACACTAACTTTATTCCTCTACGTAGTCTCCATCAAGAACAACGGAATCATTCCAGCGCCGCTCTAACATTTCAATATCAATTTTGTATAACGATTCTCTTAGACCTCAGTTTCAGCGATTCGTGGAAACTTTCTTACCGGCGAACATTTTTTTCAGGTCTGCGTACAGCCAGTAGTCACTGGGAGCCAAATTTGGCGAATACGGTGGATGAGGAAGCAATTCTAAGTTCTATTCATGTAGTTTTTGTGACACGGTGCGTTGTCCAGATGAAACAAAATTTTTTTCTTTGCCATATGCGGTCGTTTCTTTGCAATTTCAGCATTCAAACGCTCCAATAACGCTATATAATATTCGCTGTTAATGCCATTTCCTTTAAGTCGATAAATATTACACCACGCACATCCCTAAATACCGAGGCCAAAACCATTCCACCCGATTGTTGTGCTTTCGGGCGCTTTGGATGAGGTTTACCAGTTGCTGTCCACTCAGATGACGATCGTTATGATTCCGGAGTAAAGTGATGAATCCATGTTTCATCCATTGTCACATATCGACGCAAAAAATCCGGTTTGTTATATTTAAACATGTCCTAACACTGCTCAGAATCATAAACACGTTCTCGGTTTTGGTCAATAGTTTCTAAAAATGTTGCGTTTGAAATTTTTGGGATGGAGTTTTTGGACCCAAACTGTTGGTAGTACTTTCCTTTTGTGGAACTTGACCATTCTGTTTCAACAGATCTCGCAGCCAATTCTTTGTCGTTTTCGTTTTAAAAAACTGAAACTTTTCACGAAATTCAAATTTTTCAGATAGGATTTTCAGCTCAACAACGTTGAAAGTAGGCTTAAAACTGGCTTCAATCAAACGGTTTGGCAGTAGTTGAGATGGCAAAAAGTTAGGTTTGGTAAAAATATACATAAAATTCATCACAGAAGAATTTTCGCACGAATATCCTTTGATAAACTGCTCTGTTCAATTTGTATTTGTTTCAATGTTCAGGACTATTACGAATATTTCTCGTAATGTTCCTTAACTGCTTCATTCAGATCCTGTTTTTCAATCTGGGGTTTCGTCTATATTTGACGCATTATTTTCGAAACCATCGAACACAGCTCACAGAGTTCAACTAAGCGCCATTCTAAATCAATAGAATGGCAAAATGAGATCATTTGCAAAAAATACAACACAATCATCGTACCGAAATTGCCAACGTTCAGCTTTTGAACCACGACACGATAAGAACAAAAACAGAACGATGTCATGAATGACGACTCAAACGACATAACCAATTGACATCGATTCGGTCAAATTCAATTTTTATCTTCAATTGACTTTCACACGCCAATTTGTTCAATATCTTGACACTTGTAGGAAGACAGATAACAAGTTTTTGGTGAATGAGAACCTACGAAAACTACAAATTAAATCACGAAGATAACGTTGCTAATTCATCAAATGTTTCCCGCACAGATTATTAGTATTTTATCATTTATTTTACCTCGACTTTAATCCAGAAAGTCTGTAAGAATGCAGGACCTAATTCAATAATATTTGCTCCGTGGTTTATTTTATTAAGGTTTTGATGTTTTGATCGTTCGCATAAAAAACTCATCACACAATAATCGCTTTCTTCAACTTAATTGGGTAACCCATGACTGGATTCTTTTGAATAACGATGTAGCAATATGACGATTTGAGTGAGCTATGGGAATGTATACAAAACTTACTGTCAAACAGCGATGAACATTGCAATAGATTAATCGTATATTTTTGCTAATTATACAATTTTCCATGGTAAACACAAGTGCTAAGTTAACAAGTATGATAACGGATTAGAATATGCCACCAAGAGAAAAACTCAAGGCCGATTGGACACCGGTTTCACTAAACAAGATACAACACCTTTCATCCAGGGAACACAGCGTTGTAGATTCCAATCGAACATCCTTCCTTCAGGACAGCGTAGTCCAATGGCTTTGGTAACTAGCGATCCGTCCGATACACACCGATAATAACTATTACCCGCGGATCCAGGCCAAAGCAGGCGTTTGTCCTGTTCTGTTTGACATCTTGGTACACCACAGATAACCTTATCTGAAACCAGTGGGTCACTACAAGCACATGCGTTGGTCGTGCCGTAATCAATACTAGAGCTAGCACAACGACAAGCTGTTTGAGTGAATCGATCTGCATGAGCCTCGTGATTATCTATGCGTTGACTAGCACAGGCTTTCCAATCTTCGAGAAAAACGCAAGCTTGTACGTGGAAGTTGAACCAAGTTCCCGCAGCACAAGATGTTCGACGAAGTACCCAATCGCTGGAGTTTGACGATATGCACTCAAGGAAAAAGTGTGGGTCGTGTAATGCCCAGAGTGTTCTGGTATCATCGAAAGAATGACAAGAAGGTGCAGGACACATGCTTGAATCATTTGAAATTCCATCTCTAGAAACACATATTTCTTCCCAATCGCTTGGATGAACGCAGGTTTGTTGGCGGAAACTGAATAACGTTTCTGGAGCACAAATTCGTAGAACAGGAATCCAGATTCCTTCCTCCAATGGAACGCACTGCCAATAGTGTTCAGGATCTTCATAAGCCCATAAGGTATCGATTTCTTTTTGTGTTCTGCATCGTGGAATACAAGGATCCGAAATTATTTCATCGCTTTCCGGCTGGCCAGGATTATTTTCATCAGAATCTTCTTCAACTGGTGTTGAATCATCAGGCTCCTCACTCTCTGGATCTTCTTCATCAGGATCCGTCCCATCATCATCAGAATCATTGTCTCCTGGATCTTTGTCATCAGGATCAGTTCCATCTCCATCGGAACCATTTGAATCATCATCATCCGGATCAGGTTCCTCACTCTCTGGATCTTCTTCATCAGGATCCTTCCCATCACCATCAGAATCATTGTCTCCTGGATCTTTGTCATCAGGATCAGTTCCATCTTCATCAGAACCATTTGAATCTTCTTCATCCGGATCCGTGACACCCGATTCATTCTCATCCGATTCACCACCATCTTCACCTCCAGGAACACAGACTTCTTCCCAATCGCTTGGATGAACGCAGGTTTGTTGGCGGAAACTGAATATCGTCTCTGGAGCACAAATTCGCAGAACAGGAATCCAGATTCCTTCCTCCAATGGATTGCACTGCCAATAGTGTTCAGGATCTTTAAAAGCCCACAAGGTATCGATTTCTTTCTGTGTTCTGCACCGTGGAATACAAGGATCCGAAATTATTTCATCGCTTTCCGGCTGGCCTGGATTATTTTCATCAGAATCTTCTTCAACTGGTTTTGAATCATCAGGCTCCTCACTCTCTGGATCTTCTTCATCAGGATCCGTCCCATCACCATCAGAATCATTCTCTCCTGGATCTTTGTCATCAGGATCAGTTCCATCTCCATCGGAACCATTTGAATCATCATCATCCGGATCAGGTTCATCACTCTCTGGATCTTCTTCATCGGGATCTTTTCCATCGCCATCAGAATCGTTGTCTCCTGGATCTTTGTCATCAGGATCAGTTCCATCTCCATCGGAACCATTTGAATCTTCATCATCCGGATCCGTGACACCCGATTCATTCTCATCCGATTCACCACCATCTTCACCTCCAGGAACACAGACTTCTTCCCAATCGCTTGGATGAACACAGGTTTGTTGGCGGAAACTGAATAACGTCTCTGGAGCACAAATTCGCAGAATAGGAATCCAGATTCCTTCCTCCAATGGATTGCACTGCCAATAGTGTTCAGGATCTTTATAAGCCCACAAGGTATCGATTTCTTTCTGTGTTCTGCAGCGTGGAATACAAGGATCCGAAATTATTTCATCGCTTTCTGGGTGGCCAGGATTATTTTCATCAGAATCTTCTTCAACTGGTTTTGAATCATCAGGCTCCTCACTCTCTGGATCTTCTTCATCAGGATCCGTCCCATCGCCATCAGAATCATTGTCTCCTGGATCTTTGTCATCAGGATCAGTTCCATCTCCATCGGAACCATTTGAATCATCATCATCCGGATCAGGTTCATCACTCTCTGGATCTTCTTCATCGGGATCTTTTCCATCGCCATCAGAATCGTTGTCTCCTGGATCTTTGTCATCAGGATCAGTTCCATCTCCATCGGAACCATTTGAATCTTCATCATCCGGATCCGTGACACCCGATTCATTCTCATCCGATTCACCACCATCTTCACCTCCAGGAACACAGACTTCTTCCCAATCGCTTGGATGAACACAGGTTTGTTGGCGGAAACTGAATAACGTCTCTGGAGCACAAATTCGCAGAATAGGAATCCAGATTCCTTCCTCCAATGGATTGCACTGCCAATAGTGTTCAGGATCTTTATAAGCCCACAAGGTATCGATTTCTTTCTGTGTTCTGCAGCGTGGAATACAAGGATCCGAAATTATTTCATCGCTTTCTGGGTGGCCAGGATTATTTTCATCAGAATCTTCTTCAACTGGTTTTGAATCATCAGGCTCCTCACTCTCTGGATCTTCTTCATCAGGATCCGTCCCATCGCCATCAGAATCATTGTCTCCTGGATCTTTGTCATCAGGATCAGTTCCATCTCCATCGGAACCATTTGAATCATCATCATCCGGATCAGGTTCATCACTCTCTGGATCTTCTTCATCGGGATCTTTTCCATCGCCATCAGAATCGTTGTCTCCTGGATCTTTGTCATCAGGATCAGTTCCATCTCCATCGGAACCATTTGAATCTTCATCATCCGGATCCGTGACACCCGATTCATTCTCATCCGATTCACCACCATCTTCACCTCCAGGAACACAGACTTCTTCCCAATCGCTTGGATGAACACAGGTTTGTTGGCGGAAACTGAATAACGTCTCTGGAGCACAAATTCGCAGAATAGGAATCCAGATTCCTTCCTCCAATGGATTGCACTGCCAATAGTGTTCAGGATCTTTATAAGCCCACAAGGTATCGATTTCTTTCTGTGTTCTGCACCGTGGAATACAAGGATCCGAAATTATTTCATCGCTTTCCGGCTGGCCAGGATTATTTTCATCAGAATCTTCTTCAACTGGTTTTGAATCATCAGGCTCCTCACTCTCTGGATTTTCTTCATCAGGATCCGTCCCATCGCCATCAGAATCATTGTCTCCTGGATCTTTGTCATCAGGATCAGTTCCATCTCCATCAGAACCATTTGAATCTTCATCATCCGGATCCGTGACACCCGATTCATTCTCATCCGATTCACTGCCATCTCCATTTCCAGGCATGCAGACATCCTCCCAATCGTCCGGATCGACACAGGTTTGCTGACGGAAACTGAACAACGTAGCTGGAGCACATATTCTTAGAACGGGATTCCAAACACCTTCGTCTACTGGATCGCACTGCCAATAGTGTTTAGGATCTTCGTTTGCCCAGAGAGTATTAATCTCTTCAATAGATACACATCGCGGAGAGCACCTGTTGGCCTTTGTGTCAATGAAACCAGCCGAGAATACAAGAAACAGAAACACTTCCCAGCTCATGGTAAAGCTGCTAGTGACTTAAAATGACATAGGATGCCCCTTTGCAAGGTATTTATACTGTTTTTAAACGTCCAAAAATTAAACTGCATTTTCTGATAAAATTTGGCGACATACAGTCTGTTACAGTCTGATGTGGTACATTCTATTCAAAGTCGAACTGTCAAACGATGAATTATTAGCGTAAGATAGACATGAATGTCTTGTTGATTTGCTTATCAAGTGTCATTTTTTTCGAATGAGTAAAATAAAGCAGTGACAGAGTCACTACCAAGAGTGAATTTTTTTTTGCGTGGAAATAAAAACTGAATGAATCAATGTTCCAATTTTAATCTTCGTCCATGAATCAATGCATCCCTGTATGACATTTTTTTAAATAAATTTAACGACAGGTGTATCAGATAGGGTCTATGACTCATTAACAAACGGAGCGATTTTATTTCTGGCTCACATACATACACATACATAGATCTAATTTTATGCCTATCTACTGCCTTTAACAGTTGACCTTTCGACTGAGATAAGTATAACCGAAGCTGGCACGGAACTTAAATTCGATCCCATCCACAAACATTCAACGTGACAAGGAACGACTGCACCTAGTAAGGCAATTGAATACCGTTTAGTTTATGCTTTAGCGCCCCTCTAGTTTGATGCTCATCTTGTTATAGCTCTAATATTTGTAGGTGTTTAGTTATTTTTGACACTAGTTAACAGCTGCTGCTGGTCGTTATTTCTTTTCACTTACGGGAAGTCATATTATGTCCTATCATTAGTTTCGAGGTTTGACGCATTTAAGCCATGATTCATCCTGGAATATATTCCCTGATATTGTGTTCTGAATGAGTTTGATCGAATGAACTAATGATTTCGGATTTCTACTCATTCAGGTGATTTCTCATCGAGAGCAAATATTGATAAGAGATGTTTGTAAAACATAAATTACTGTTAATGTTAAGCAATAACCGATTACTGAGTTAATTCAACTTATATAATGGAGAGCCTCATTGTTTATGTTATTTTCTTCCGACACCCTTGAGCTGCTTTGAGATACGGTACCTCATTACACCTGTCCACCTGGGTCGGCGGTACAAAGCATAGGGCGTTAGTTTTACAAAGGCAGTTGTCGTATACTCGAGCCCCCATCTGGACGGATCTAGCCTTGTAACTCTTTTGTACTCAAATATTCGACTGTAAAGCCAATTGATTCAGAGTGGTCAAAATCTACAGAAGAAATGTTATGCTAAGATTTTTCTTTTTTCACATAACCGATATGGGTTCTCATTCAAACAGTTACAGTAATAATAATCGAAATACAAACCGAAACCGACATCGATTTTCCGCTTCGAAAACAATAAATTCAGAGTTCTTGAGTTTGAACAAAATCAGCCATAAAACTAAATGATTCGTTCACAAATTAGTCCTACTGCAAGCACAAGTTGCGTTAAAAAAGACGAATGCATTCTCTTTATTCGATTTCATTTCCTACTAAGATACCAATCCGTGTAGCATATGTTGTTTTTCTCCCTCCGTACTGCGATAGCCATAATTGCCATTCGATACCTGAATTTTTCAGAAAGGAGCAGCAGTCTCAATCGGAAGCAATGGAGCGTTTGTTGTTCTTCGATTGAAGAAACATTAATATTTCTTCAAATGCATGTTTTTTTTTTGTCGAAAGAGCCCCTGGAACTGTGGTAATATTCACATGAGAGGTTTTTTTTATACATTCTACGAAATTTTAGCCAGCAGGCAGACAAAACCTTTTTAACTAGAAATAGTCTTAAAAACAGGTTTTCATTTGATTGGAAAGCTAAAAATTACTTCATTGTGATACTTTTCAATCAGTAGAATGTGGGAACTGTAATTTGTATTACTCGAGTTCACTAACCATCACGCTAACCAAAACGTGAGTACGTGATCGACTCAAAGAACCGATTCAATATTCGTACGTGGCCTCGAAACGAATCACAGAGAAAAAATATTCGTCCTGGAATCTTTTGGCGGTCTTGAGAAAAAGAAATAACAGTGCAAAACCAAACGCAAAATTCATCGCTTAGGCACGTAACTTCCAACAAATCTTTCACTTTAGCACAGAACGATACAACGAAAAGCGCACTGATACAGGTAGGAAATCCTTGTTATGCGAATAGGCAAGATTGTTTTCTTTTGTGACCTAGAACCGCTGGAGTTTGCCGAGTGGAGGAAGGATTTTTTTACGATTATTAGCGGTATTAAACTAATCATCCTGTCGGCACCACCAACCGGTTGGCCAATAGGCAAATGAAGGAAGGATACATCGAGGACAGGGCGTGGAGTAGTTGGACTCTGGAAATGGTAATTTTATTGTGGGGTTTCATTATTGACAGAGGAATGCACGGATGTGCACGAAGCCATCATGATGAGATAGATATTTGTGTTGTACTTTTCGGATATTGGAACTTTTTCTTGTGGATTGGAAATTCCCCCAGTAATAAATCTAGGTATGCGAAAGCGTGGGAAATTTTACGATTCAAATTTTGGCAAAATATCTATTTATGTTATCGAATTGAGACTGAAATAATGAAAGAGTCACCTAATATCAATTAGACTTATTGATTACTTTCAATTATGAACAGCTTCGGCCCAAAAATGAACTGCAAAATATTTCTAATCTGATTGAAAATTTGTTAAGAAAAATCACTTGACATTCCCTCGAGGTATACTTGAAAAAGTTATTTTACTTATTTTAATCCAGAATGAGCAGATTAACAAAATAGATTAAATCCATCGTGTGTAGTTTGCGGGACCGGGGTAAACTCTTGTCTCTTATTCGGGAAAATTACAATAGGTGTCACTGTGGATTTTTCGAGCAGTAACTGCATTGGAAGGAATTGAGAACGATTCCTACAAAATAATCGTCCGAAGATTCCGACTGTGCAAATGCTATCATTCATATCGTGCCGAGCGCTAAAATAGACAAATACAAGACGCGTTTCTACATTAAACAAATTTCTTAGCTAATTTTTCAAGAGCACACAAATATCATTGAAAGCACTAAGTTTTGGGTTGTACACATTTTGAAAATCTTTCAGGCAAATCATGAACACTATCCCAAAATAAATCATTCGACGAGAATTTCATCGATGCAAATAAGTTGATAGTCGGACGGGGCAAGGTCTGGTGAGTACGGCATGTTTAGACATATTTCCACATAAAGTTCTTTTGAATGTACAGCAGGCCTTAATCTTTTACTTGTTTCGGTCTGTTGCCTTGTCCTTGCAATGATATAAAATTATAAATAAATACATAATACAACGCGTTGGTTCGTGTGCTGTCCAACTTTTCTACCGCTCGTTCGGACTTAACTCAGGGATAGCTCCTTACTTTGTGGGTGGATAGCACAAACAGATAGGTTACGAGGGAGCACCGCTTCCGTTTGTATATTGTTGAAGGTTAGTGTTAATTCAGGTTGTTACGAAAAATTTCAAAATCAAAACGCGCAAAACCCGCGCGAAGTCGAAAACTAAAACGCGCGATATTCGAGCGAAACATTACACCACTATTTTTATGCAGGTATTACTTTCCGCAGAACTCGAATATCCACTAAAATATAATTCAAAAATCTTTATAAGTTTGTCATATAAACACAATAGATAAGTCCGTCACTTTGAGAAACCCCATGAAAACGATTTCATTTTTATTCTCCACCTTTTGCGATGTCCTTAGTTAAGGGGCGGGTAGGGTCTGACACTTTTGAAAAATCATTTATTATTATCTTTCTATTCTCTGATAGTAAAACATTCCAAGAATATTCTGTGATATTTTTAAGCCTATCAAAACAAAACTCAGTAAGTTATGGGCCTTTGCTTAGCTCATACTGCGAAGAAGCGAGAGCCTGACACACAGGCCCAAGATTTCTGTTTCGATTGACTTAAAAACTTGACAAAACATTCTTGAAGTGTTTCATTATAACATATTATAAAAGAAAAAATATGATTTTTTGAAAATGTTAGACCCTACGGGCTCCCTTTGAGTGATAAATTATGTCCATTGATTTCATAGACAAAAAACTTTAAGCGGGTTTTTCTCGAAAGCAGGTTTTGAAAGTCCATGTCCATCGTCATTCAAAAACTACTGCACCAATTTTTTTCAAATTTTGCACACACTTTCTACATATAAAAAACCAGACCCCAACGTGTTCCTTTTCGTTGTTTGTTACTTTGGGAAGATTTTACAGCTACGAAATGGCGGATTTTTTCGTGAAAAATCGTAGTTTTCACCTTGAACAACCACCAAAAATTTAAAAAAAAATTTAAAAATCAAACAGAAACGATGGGATCTACAAAAACTTCTAATCTAACTATGCTGCTTTGATTTGTTCACTTCTGATTATTCTGCGCTGAGCTATAGTGGACACAGCAAATCATGATTTTTTAGAAGCATCCTCAAAAATACCTCCTCACCGACTTATTTTGCAATATTTTTCCACGAAAAAATTATAAAATGTTGTTCGAATTATGCTTTTTATTATACAAAACATTTGATTTTTTTTGTTGAACGATAGTTTTGAAAAAAAAAATTCGCAAGAATGATGATTTTTTCATCATTTAGTTAAGCAATACAGAGCTCACAAGCAATGTACATCAGAGAATTGTTTAGTATCGCGGAAAATAAATCCTAATAGCTTTAGGAGATAGTAAACTCTAGGTGCTCCTTAAAATTTAACTTGGAATCCAGAAGAACACACAGGTCCTTTACAAACGATGTGCGTTCGAGTTTGTGAAATATTATAGTCGAACTTGAATACAGACCTTTTGTGACTAAAAGAAATGACGGAGCATTTAGCTGCATTAAAAATCATTTTGTGGATGTTACACCAGTGAGTTAAATTATCCAACTAGTCTTGTAGGAACTTTGAGTCAGCTGCAGTCATACACTTGATCGAATAATTTAGATTGGTGATATACAATAAAAATATAAACGATCCAAGGTGACTTCCTTGAGGAACTCCAGAGATAACAGCAAATGGTGAGGCTAGAGCAGTCTCTTATTTTCACTATCATTTCATGACCAGTTAGACATGATCGAAACTAAATCAAAAAGAAATCCCAGTCG
The DNA here is from genome assembly GCF_030247185.1 of Malaya genurostris. Lineage (NCBI taxonomy): Eukaryota > Metazoa > Arthropoda > Insecta > Diptera > Culicidae > Malaya > Malaya genurostris. The sequence continues at coordinate 133,720,398 of NC_080570.1, forward strand.
AAGCCAATTAAAAATTAATTCCAGTCTACTTAACTTGGAGATCGTTGTGTGATGATGATGATTTTGTCGAACGGAACAGCAAAATCGGAGTATATAGAATCTACTTGCAGCCCTGCTTGTATAGAAGGTATGATGAAGGAAGTGTAGGTTACTAAATTTGTGAAAGTTGAACGCTTTGGCATGAGTCCATGTTGAGTCTCAGATATGTAGTCAGATTGCGATTTTTATCAAACACAAAATTTCTGATCAAATTATCGAAAAATAGCATTCCACTTATTACCTTCTTTGCATTATTGAATGTATCTTCACTGAGACGATAACTTCCATAAGACATCAATATCTTTAAGTTCAAAAATCTTCTTTCGATTTCCGCATCAGAATGGGAAACGCAATCACATTTTTTTGTAATTCTTGGTAACAGCTCTGCTGAAATAGCAATTTGTTCCATTCCAGATCGAAGAGCCTAAAATCGAAACGCTGAAACTTCGCCCATCTTCAATTTTTTGGGGTTTCATAAAACTATCAAGCCTAAAAAAATTTTTTCGGACAAATGATTCACAAATATGAAATAATGTTTCTTGAAATTCGCGCGAAATCGCATCAAAATCTGAGCAGAAACCAAACTAAATCAGCGAAAACTGTGAAATCCGCACGACCGTAACAACCCTGAATTTAGGAAATAGCGTAGTATGCATAGTACGTATATAGTAAACGATATCTAATCATCAAACCGAAAAACTTCAACTATTACAAGAGGTAAAGAAACTATCATAGAGTGCACATGGCGTCTCAACAAACTGATTCGAATGATATATGGGTGTAAAAAGTTATTTCCTTCCAGTGATTATTGCTGTAATCAGTTAAATAAATATATCATACCAAGTCACATTCGAACGATTATGTTGCCAAACTAGAATCGTGCTAAAATCGTAACAAGGCAATTAGTCATGAGAAAGGGTACTGATCACAGTCTTTAAGGTGCTTGGAAACAATTGCATAAAACAGCATTAAACATCGTGTTTCACTTCCCTCCTAAACATCTCTCTGTCATGCAGCCCTCAAAACAATGTGGTTTGAATATCGGAAATGCAACGGACGTCAATGAAAATTGTTCGCTTTCCTTCGCTCATGCTTGAAAGTCGCTGTGGCGTTCATACTTTGTCGTTCATTCGGGTGCGTACGAAGCTAGCTTTGCTCCGTGATCTCCTCTCCTATACAATTGTGATTCGCATCAAACAAACCCCCGAAGCTTGAATCGCGATGATCGTTCTGTCTTCGAAAGAAATTGTGACAAATCTTTTTTAATCCACCTAGTGGTGTGATTAAATAATTTTATTAAATAATTTCTGACACTAATTAGGGCTCATTTTTTTTTTTTTTTCATTGCCGTTTCAACCTTCCGAGCGAACGGACGTGCTTTGTGTTTACTGCGAAAAAAACCAGTGCCGTGTGTTATAACGTGACCGGACGATCAAAACTAGATTATATCGCTATTGTGTAATAGACAATAGTGCTTTTTTTTCTGTGAGAGGTTTTTTGTACATTATACACTGAAGCAGTGCATTGTTGTGAGCGGACGATCGAAACAGTACCGTTAGCCGGTGATTGTTTGATCGATCAAGGCCAGATTTCAGTGGCCATTGTGATTATTGTGCGGATTATAAGTGAGTGTGCTTTTTCCTCTCGGAGGTTTTTTGCACACCCTCGAAGCGGCGATACGCCGATCGACGAGGGCTTGGCCTTGGTGGCCCCCGTTGGATTAAAAGTTAATTACTATTATTTTGTATATTTTTTTTTCTTCTTCATTCGACCGTTCATTACCCCCCCCCCCCCCCCCGCGACATGTTAAATTTGAATCCCGACCCCTCCGTTATCGATGATCAGATGGAGACTTCTGTTGGCAGCAATAAGTCTCGCATAAAGAGTTATCCCGATGGGCTTGCACTCTCGGCCGGGCCTTACTCGGTTTATTTCCGGACCAAGGCTAAAGAAAAAAAATTGAATGTTTTGAAAATATCGCGGGATCTGTCCTCGCGATACAATACTATAAAAAGTATTGATAAAATACGCCCAGATAAGCTCAGGGTTCTGCTCACCAGCTCAAAGCAGGCTAATGAGCTCGTTCAAAATGATCATTTTACGCGGGAGTACCGCGTCTACGTGCCAGCTCGCGAAGTAGAAATCGACGGTGTGGTCACCGATTCGAGTTTGACTTGCGAGGACGTTCTTAAGTACGGAGAGGGCTGTTTTAAGGACCCCTCACTTAAGAACGTCAAGATACTGGACTGCAAGCGATTGCATTCAGTATCGATCGCCGGGGATGGAACAAAGTCTTATCCCCAATCTGACTCTTATCGTGTGACCTTCGCCGGCTCTGCTTTGCCCAACTACATCCTCTTGGACCGGGTTCGTCTGCCTGTTCGTCTTTTTGTACCTCGAGTAATGAATTGTACCAATTGCAAACAATTGGGGCATACAGCTTCTCATTGCTGCAATAAGCCCCGGTGTGCTAACTGTGGGGAGGCTCATGCGGATGGCTCTTGCGGTAAGGATGCTGAAAAGTGTCTCTACTGCAAGGAGGGTCCGCATGATTTAATGGCATGTCCTGCGTATAAGCTGCGAGGAGATCGGATGAAGCGTTCCCTGAAGGCACACTCCAAGCGTTCCTTTGCCGAGATGCTTAAGAGTGCCACCCCTCCTAAACTGACAACGAACCCATATGCCTGCTTGTCAACTGACGAGAGCGATTCTGACGACCCTTTGGAAGGTCCATCATCGGCGGTCCCTCATAGCTGTAGGAAAAGAATGAATAAATCCTCTCATAAGCTACCTAGTAAGGGTTCGAAGGTGTCTTCTGAAGGGCTTCGAAAAGTTACAGCTAACGGGAATCGGGACAAACCACCGAAGCAAAAGGCTCCTGGTCTCGGAAAACTCAGTTCCGAGATGGAATTCCCACCACTTCCCGGGACAACAAAATCCCCAAACGTCCCTGAAAATCTACCAGAGAAACAACTAGGTGCTGGACTTATCAAGTTCTCTGATGTTGTGGACTGGATTTTTACAACTTTTAATATTTCTGACCCTCTTAAAAGCATTTTAATTGCTTTCATGCCAACAGTAAAAACATATTTAAAGCAGTTGACTGCAAATTGGCCCCTTCTCTCAGCGATTGTATCCTTCGATGGCTAAATCATCCATCGAGGTCACGGATCTAATCACTGTTTTACAGTGGAATTGCAGAAGTATCATTCCAAAAATAGATTCTTTTAAATTTTTAGTAAATAATCTGAAATGTGACGCATTTGCGTTGTGCGAAACTTGGCTAACTTCTGAAATATCCTTAAACTTCCACGATTTTAACATTATTCGCCTGGATCGAGATGATCCCTACGGAGGAGTACTTTTGGGGATCAAAAAGTGCTATTCTTTTTATCGAATTAACCTCCCCTCGATATCAGGTATTGAAGTTGTCGCATGTCATGTTACAATCAAAGGCAAGGATCTTTGCATTGCTTCAATCTATATTCCCCCAAGAGCCTCGGTTGGGCATCGGTGGCTCAGTGATATCATTGAGCTCCTTCCCGCACCGACGTTGGTTTTAGGGGACTTTAACTCACACGGTACGGGATGGGGCTGTCTTCACGACGATAACAGATCAGCTATGATCCATGATATCTGCGACAACTTCAATATGACAATCTTGAATACGGGAGAAATGACACGGATTCCTGCACCACCAGCAAGACCAAGTGCGCTGGATTTATCACTTTGCTCGACATCGCTACGGTTGGATTGCACGTGGGAGGTAATTCCTGATCCCCACGGTAGCGATCATCTACCGATCGTAATATCAATCACCAGCGGCTCAAAACCATCGAAGACAATCAATGTTTCGTATGACCTCACACGAAATATTGATTGGAATAGCTATGCGACCGCGATATCTGAGAAACTTGAAAGAACTCAACAACTTCCTCCGGAGGAAGAGTACACGTTTTTGGCTGGCTTGATTCTCGACACCGCGACTCAAGCTCAGACGAAACGTGTACCCGGCGCGAAAACTAACATCCGTCCTCCCAACCCGTGGTGGGACAAAGAGTGCACAAATTTAAACGCGGAGAGAGCCTCCGCGTATAAAATATTCAGAAAAAATGGAACACCTGATAATTACCGGAATTACGCGGCGTTAGACGTTAAAATTAAGAACTTGATTAGAGCTAAGAAACGCGGTTACTGGCGTCGGTTCGTAGACGGCCTAACAAAAGAAACATCTATGAGCACTCTTTGGAACACAGCCCGACGAATGCGCAATCATAACACAACGAATGAAAGCGAGGAATATTCTAACCGCTGGATATTCGATTTCGCTAAAAAAGTATGTCCTGACTCTGTTCCGGAACAGAAGATCACCCGCGCCGCGACACCAAATATAAACGAAACACCGTTTTCGATGGTAGAGCTCTCACTTGCGCTCTTGTCATGTAACAATAAAGCCCCGGGATTAGACAGAATAAAATTCAACTTGTTGAAAAATCTGCCTGACCCCGCCAAAAGACGCTTGCTGAGTTTATTCAATAAGTTCCTTGAGGACAACATTGTTCCACATGACTGGAGACAAGTGAAAGTGATATCCATTCAAAAACCAGGAAAACCAGCCTCCGATCACAATTCGTATCGGCCGATTGCTATGCTTTCCTGTATCCGGAAATTGTTCGAAAAAATGATTCTGTTTCGTCTAGACAATTGGGTCGAGACTAATGGCTTCCTTTCAGATACACAATTTGGTTTCCGCAGGGGCAAAGGAACGAACGATTGTCTTGCGTTGCTCTCAACAGAAATTCAAATGGCATTTGCTCGTAAGGAACAAATGGCGTCAGTTTTCCTAGACATTAAGGGGGCTTTTGACTCAGTTTCTATAAATATCCTATCTGAGAAGCTGCATCAGCATGGTCTTTCGCCAGTTTTGAACAACTTTTTACATAATCTATTGTCTGAGAAACACATGTATTTCGCGCATGGTGATTTGTCGACAATACGATTCAGTTACATGGGTCTTCCTCAGGGCTCATGCTTAAGCCCCCTTTTACACAATTTTTACGTAAACTACATCGATAAATGTATCAACACATCTTGCACGCTGAGACAACTTGCCGACGACAGCGTTGTGTCCATTATAGGACCCAAAGCTGGCGATCTGCAAGGGCCGTTACAAGATACTCTTGCCAACTTATCCACATGGGCTCTTCAAATGGGTATCGAGTTCTCTACGGAGAAAACTGAGCTGGTTGTATTTTCAAGGAAGCGAGAACCAGCACAACTACAGCTTCAACTAGGGGGTGGAAACATAGCTCAGGTCTTCACATTCAAATATCTCGGGGTCTGGTTCGACTCCAAAGGCACCTGGGGATGTCACATTAGGTATCTGAAACAAAAATGCCAGCAGAGAATCAATTTTCTTCGTACAATAACCGGAACTTGGTGGGGTGCCCACCCAGGAGACCTGATCAGGTTGTACCAAACAACGATATTGTCCGTTATGGAATATGGATGCTTCTGCTTCCGATCCGCCGCGAACACCCATTTCATTAAGCTGGAAAGAATTCAGTATCGTTGTTTGCGTATTGCCTTGGGTTGCATGCAATCAACTCATACGATGAGTCTTGAAGTGTTGGCGGGCGTCTTACCGTTGAAAAACCGGTTCTGGGATCTCTCATATCGTTTGCTCATTCGATGCGACATTTTGAATCCTCTGGTGATTGAAAACTTCGAAAGGTTAGTTGAGCTTAATTCTCAAACCCGTTTTATGTCCTTGTATTTTGATTACATGGCTCAGAATATTAATCCTTCTTCGTTTGCTTCCAACCGTGCTCATTTCTTGGATACTTCTGATTCTACTGTGTTTTTCGACACATCCATGAGAGAAGAGATTCGTGGAATTCCGGAACACGTACGCCCTCGAGTGGCCCCTAATATATTTTATAATAAATTTAGAACAGTCAACTGTGAAAAGGTGTTTTACACTGATGGATCAAACATCGACAGGTCCACAGGCTTCGGCATCTTCAATCAAAACATCACCGCTTCTTACAAACTCAGTGATCCGGCTTCAGTTTACGTCGCAGAATTAGCTGCTATTCAGTACACCCTCGAGATCATTGAAACATTGCCCAAAGACCATTACTTCATTGTCACGGACAGTCTAAGCTCAATAGAAGCTCTCCGGGCAATGAAGCCAGGAAAGTATCCCCCATATTTCCTGGGGAAAATACGGGAACACTTGCGAACTTTATCTGAACGGTCTTATTCAATATCGTTAGTCTGGGTCCCTTCGCATTGTTCCATTCCGGGCAATGAAAAGGCAGACTCATTGGCTAAGGTGGGCGCATTACAAGGTGACATTTATGAAAGACCAATCTGCTTCAATGAATTTATCAGTATTTCTCGTCAGAAAACTCTCGAAAGTTGGCAAACTTCATGGACGAATGACGAACTGGGACGATGGCTACACTCCATTATCCCTAAGGTATCGACGAAACCTTGGTTCAAGGGGATGAACGTGAGTCGTGATTTCATTCGCGTTATGTCACGACTCATGTCAAATCACTATACATTCAACGCACATCTCCGGCGTATCGGGATCGTGGAGAACGGGCTCTGCACCTGTGGCGACGGTTATCAGGACATCGAGCATGTCGTGTGGTCGTGCGTAGAGTATCGCGACGCCAGATCGGAGCTATTGGAATCCCTCAGGGCCCGAGGTAGACCGACTGAGGTTCCGGTTCGGGATGTGTTGGCGAGTCGGGATAGTTCATATATGCTTCTGATATACCAGTTCCTCAAACACATTAATATACAAGTGTAATCTGTTACATCTTGCTTAGAAAGTTCCTCCTATTTATCGACGTTATTTCAACTGTGGCTAAGAATTATTTTCACCTGCAGGTTCGACACTAACTTCCGCCGATTATCCCGATTCCTCATCTGTCCACCATCTTCATCGGAACTAACAAGATCTTCTTGCTGTCACTAACCTTTTCGCTTCCCCCCTCCCCGTCTCTTCTCCATCTCGATGTCAACTAATTAGATCTCTGTCGTTCTTAGTCATTTCGTTCCCATATCCCCATTTTACTTCGTTTTCCGCAATATTTACTTCTCTATATTTTTTCGTTATATTTACATCACCATCATCGCCCACGGAAGGTCGCTCTAGTCATGCGGGCCACCCGCCGGGTATTCGTAGCCTGGGGGTGTTTCCCGCGGACCCACACGGACCGAGGGATGCGGCCAACGTCATCTGGAAGACTCATGACATATTCCATCCACCGGCCGGTGCCGACCGCCAGCTGAAGGTTGGATCAGCCAAAGTCGACCACTGCGACCCCAATACAACATTATCCAATCATACTATCCTAGTTTTAAGTTAGTCGTTAATAAAATTAGAAAAAGTCCTTGGCACCTTAGAGCTAAAGCAGTGTGCCTTAAAAAAAATAATTATATTATTGAATAAAAAAAAAAAAAAGGGCTCATTTTTTGACACCAATTGATTCAGATTGATTCAAGTGGTTCACAAAAGCATGCTTTAGTGTTTATGTCACATACTCGGTATTATTTCTATTTGCATGAGAAGAGTGATTCTAATCTAAAAAGCACCTTTTACCCATATCCGGTTTAGCTCAAATTTTGCATGGGGACTTTTTTCGAGGTGCTGAAACTTTTGAGCCCAAATTTCGCTTTACGAAATTAGAGGTGATCCCAAAATATTGACACCCTTATATTTTAGAGCGGTAAAAACAACGTGTTTTGTCGGTTACGTCACTTATACCATCATATCTCCGGAACCCGAAGTCGCAGTCATTAGATCTTCGAACTTGATCAATGGCCCAATAGTAGCTTTCGAACGAGCCTTACCTATGGATTATGAAATCATCTGTTCCCTGTGACGCAGGATGTGTTTAGCTAAATAAATGAAAAAATTTGTGGTTTTATAGAAAAATCTGTGAATATGGTAACCCTGATGGTCAATATTAGAACCATACACTCAAATAAAAAATCATGTTCCCTAAAAATAAATATATTCATCACATACAATTTCGGTGATTGGACCAAACGTCAATCGATCCATATAAATTGCCAATGTGAAGAATTCGATCCTCATAATGGCGTACAGTGATTCCTTGTGTCGTTTTCGCTTGATGCCATACCTAACTCAGTTTCCACTCTAACTGCTGTCAAATAGTCAGTTTGAAACTAGTTTCAACGTTGTTGAACTGAAAATCGAGTCAGTTTCGAACCTGGTTTTTATATCAGCTTTGCTCAAATCCCCCTTGCTAAGTGCGAAACCAACACAGTTTAGTGAAAAATGTTTGTTTGATGAAACTACCCTGGTTCAGTTTCAGTTTTCTCAAGCGAAAACGGCATTAGTGTAAGTCGTTTGGTATTTGGCTGAAAAATCGTTACTAATAACATGATCCATTCAAAGACTATGAAGAATTGCTGTTCTGTTTTAACTGTGCTTTTCAGCTTTGCAGGTTTTGTCTTACGATACTCTTACAAACCCACGATCTTATCGGAAGTTGTTGAATTTAGAAAGGATTCGACATCTGGTACAGGGTCACTGTTTGAAGGTCTCTTTAATCGATGACTATACTACTCTGCGGCTCCCATTTGTAGAAGAGTGAATATAGTTACTTACTATTACTATCGTATGAATCTTATCATTTATATGGGAATGCGAGGAAATCTCCATTGCAGGTGATATAAAACAAGTTTTCACGCGATTTTCAACGATTTATTATAAATGGTAACATGACATGAGATTCATTCAGTGTGTTAAGTTTGACTCTTGACCTTGATCGCAAGGTTTGATTGGTAATTTAAGGAATAGATTGGGATCGACAGTTGTTGATGGAATTGAGCTTGGCTCTGCTCATCCGCAGTCTCGTTACTCCATCGTAGCTGATGTGTGTAGCGATGAACTGGTCCGGCGGGAAGGGCCAGGTGAATTACTGTCTGATGCTGGTAAAGATATCGGGTTCGATTCTTGATGTGATCAAGGATCTTCCCGGGTTGGAAATTTCCTTGATTACCCTTGGATAGTAAAACCGAAATATTTGAATGTTATTTTGTGGTCAGTCGTTCTTTTAAAGAAGAATCTGTACCTGCTAGAACCATCATCATCATCATTCTGAGATGAATGTTGCCGCGATGTGATGTACAATACATTTCAATTATATACGACTTCTTCTTATATTCAAGATAACAAAAAAATAAAATAACCATCAAGTAAGTAAAAGTGATATAAACATAAGGGTAAGACATTCCTCAAAATATTTAGCACTACGATTGAACTGCGTTTTTTATTATCAGTATAGTATGAAGATTATGTTTAAGAAATAAGCCATGTTCAAAAACTCAATGTAAAGACACAAAAAAGTCTAATTTTTCAATTTTTCTTTCTTTTCTTTTCTTAATTTCTTTCAGGAGCAGGGAAAAGACTGGAGATAAGTTATTCTTAATCTTTCACTATGTCTCCAGTAGGCATAAAACCTCCTCATCTTTTGTACCAACAGATTACAGAAAATCCAAATGATATAATCTAAATTGAAGTAAATTTTTTAAAAAGATAGTGTCCGAGAAAACAATTTCCTGGTAGTATCACGGGTGAGATGAAAGTCGAACTGACTTGAACAACGATTAAACAGTCGGCACATACTGAAAAATGGCTCTGACTATGAATTTAAGATCTGAGTGCAGAATCTGAATTCTGAACCTAAAAAACCCTAAAAGTCGGGTCTTTGATTCTGGACCAGAATTCTTGGTCTGGACCAGGATTCTGAAAACGAGATGCTGGACCTGAACTCTTGACCTACGCATATGAATTCTGAACTTGGACCCAGATTCTGGACTAAAATTCTCGATAGAGGTTTTACCTGAACCTAGATTCTGGATCTCAATGCTGGTGAATAATTCTCAGCCAGAATCCTGATCCCGGATTTTGATTCAGGACCGGAACTCCTAACAGAGTTTTGGAACCTGCAACAAGATCCTGAACCTTTACTCTTCACCTGAATTCTGGACCTTGTTTCAGAACATGGACCTGGATTCCGGAGCGGAATTCGGGATCCGAATTCTGGGTTCTAGACTTGAACTTCTGACTAGTTTTCCGTGACCTGAATTTTGAACATAAACCTGGACTTAAGTTTTGGACCTGCATTTTTATCCCAGAGATCCGAGGCATACATTTGAATCACGAATGTGGGCCTGGATTCTAATTCTGAATTTTGAACCTGTACCTGTATTTTCTTTCCGTATTTTGGATGAATTGAGCTAGAGCCCACCAGTGAGTTGTGGAGACCACTTTGAGAATCACTGGTCTATATGGATTGCCAACCCTGAACATGAAGTTAGAAAGTTGTTCTGCTCCGAGAGGCTAATAACCATAAAATTAGAACCTCTACAATCGAAAAAAATTCCATAAATCATGAACTGATATTAGTTGCATCCGTTATCAGAGGTTTTCTTGTAGAGGTTCTTGGTGTGAGAAATTATTTTACTGATTCGGTTAAAAAATTTGTACACTTTCAATGTTCAGTATTATTTCGAATATTTCTCGCAATGCTCTTTTATTGCTTCTTTCCAGAAAACATGACTACTAGTATTTTGTCATTTATTTTATCTCAACTTTAATCCAGAAAGTCTGTAAGAATGCAGGACCTAATTCCATAATATTTGCTCCGTGGTTTATTTTATTAAGGTTTTGATGTTGTGATCGTTCGCATAAAAAACTCTTCACGCAATAATCGCTTTCTTCAACTTAATTGGGTAATCCATGACTGGATTCTTTTGAATAACGATGTAGTAATATGACGATTTGAGTGAGCTATGGGAATGTATACAAAACTTACTGTCAAACAGCGATGAACATTGCAATAGATTAATCGTGTATTTTTGCTAATTATACAATTTTCCATGGTAAACACAAGCGCTACAAGTATGATAACGGATTAGAATATGCCACCAAGAGAAAAACTCAAGGCCGATTCGACACCGGTTTCACTAAACAAGATACAACACCTTTCATCCAGGGGACACAGCGTTGTAGATTCCAATCGAACATCCTTCCTTCAGGACAGCGCAGCACAGACTTCTTCCCATTTGCTTGGATGAACGCAGGTTTGTTGGCGGAAACTGAATAACGTTTCTGACGAACAAATCCTTAGAACAGGAGTCCAGATTCCATCCTCTAATGGTTCGCAATGCCAAAAGCTTTCAGGATTTTTATAACCCCATAAGGTATTGATTTCTTCCCGATTTCTGCATCGTGGAACACAAGGATCAGAAATTATTTCATCGCTTTCCAACCTACCAGATGTTTTTTCGTCATTATATTTGTCATCCGATTCACCACCATCTCTACTTTCAGGCATGCAGACATCCTCCCAATCGTCCGGATTGCCACAGGTTTGCTGACGGAAACTGAACAACGTAGCTGGAGCACATATTCTTAGAACGGGATTCCAAACACCTTCGTTTACTGGAACGCACTGCCAATAGTGATCAGGGTCTTCGTTTGCCCAGAGAGTATTAATCTCTTCAATAGATACACATCGCGGAGAGCAGCTGTTGGCCTTTGCGCAATGAAACCAGCCGAAAATAAAAGAAACAGTAACACTTCCCAAATCATGATAAAACTGCTAGTGACTTAAAATGACATAGGATGCCCCTTTGCAAGGTATTTATACTATTTCCAAACGTCTAAAAATTCAACCGCATTTTCTGATAAAATTTAGCGACATGCGTACTGTCAAACGATGAATTATTAGCTTAAGATAGACTAGAATGTCATGTTGATTTGCTTATCAAGTGTTATTTTTTTTCAAATGAGTAAAATAAACCAGTGACAGAGTCACGAGCACGATTTTAATCTTTGTCCATGAATCAATGCATCCCTGTATGACATTTTTTCAAAAATAAATTTAACGACAGGTGTATCAGATGGGGTCTATGACTCATTAACAAACGGAGCGATTTTATTTCTGGCTCACATACATACACATACATAGATCTAATTTTATGCCTATCTGATGCCTTTAACATTTGACCTTTCGACTGAGGTAAGTATAACCGAAGCTGGCACGGAACTGAAATTCGATCCCATCCACAAACATTCAACGTGACAAGGAACGACTGCACCTAGTAAGGCAATTGAATACCGTTTAGTATATGCTTTAGCGCCCCTCTGATCGCGCTCATCTTGTTATAGCTCTAATATTTGTAGGTGTTTAGTTATTTTTAACACTAGTTAACAGCTGCTGCTGGTCGTAATTTCTTTTCACTTACGGGAAGTCATATTATGTCGTATCATTAGTTTCGAGGTTTGACGCATTTAAGCCATGATTCATCCTGGAATATATTTCGTGATATTGTGTTCTGAGTGTGTTTGATCGTATGAACTTATGATTTCGAATTTCTGCTCATTCAAGAGAATTTTTCACCGAGAACAAATGTTGATAAGAGACGTTTGTAAAATATTAATTACTGTTAATATTTGGCAATAACCGACTACTGAAATAATTCAACTTATATTTATTTATTTATTTATTTAACTAATATACATAATCAACAGACAAAATATGGTCCTAATGATTATTTCTAAGTATATTTAAAAACTAGTTTTAATTCGACTGCGCGGGACATGGATATCGAATCCCGTCGAAACAGCATTGAAAGAACGTTGCTATCTAATGATGGCGCCGTTGATTCCATAATTAGTGCGGCGTAAATGCATTCTGAGGAGGTTGTTGTTGCGAAGAGCTCGTGCGCGAACATTTATGTTTATTTGACAAAGAAGTGCTGAACAATCGACATTGTTCAACAAAACGTCGGCGATTAGCAATGCACGGGACAGATCACTCGGCAACAGATGAGGATTATTCCATGGTAACTGGCGAAGAGCGAAGCGAACAAATCTGCGCTGTATTGATTCGATTTTGAGATTTTCATTATGGTAAAGCGGGTTCCATACCGCCGAACAATATTCGAGCGTTGACCGTACAAACGAGCAGTAGAGAGACTTCAAACAGTAGATATTTGTGAAGTGCTTAGCTGTTCTCATTACAAATCCCAGGCAACGTGAAGCTTTTGCAACAATGTACGAAATATGTTGCTTGTAGTTCAGTTGTTCGCCAAGAAAAACCCCAAGATCCTGTGACTCTATCTATCGTAGATAATCGGAGACAATAGTCGAAACGTATAGGTGTTCTTTGCCGTGTGAACGTGATGATCGAACATTTACTGATGACGTTTTCGTTCGGCACGTCAGAAAAGACATTGCACTTCGTTGCAAAACAAAAAGTGTTCTGTAAGTAGCAGAAACTTTACGTCTGCTTAGCGGTTCAAATTGAACTGCCGAGTTTAGCACTAAGCAGTTCAATTTGAACTGCTCTGCACTGATGAGTCAAAGACGAAACGTAAAAATAATGATTTACTGATATTTAATGTCATTCGATCAATCTCGCTCCACTCCGAAAAAATTTCTAGTTGACTCTGGAGGGAAATGGCATCCTCTGTTGTCTTAATAATTTTGAATAACTTAAGGCTTGTGGAATGCCATAAAAAGCAAAAAAAAATCATTAGATACATTATCAGCGATCTTAACCGCCAACCGTCGATTGCAGAGGTACGATTCAGTCCACTGAAAAATACTGGAACCGAAACCCAGTCGGTCCAGTTTGGCGATAGTAATAGCGTGATTTATTTTGTCAAAAGCAGCGGAGAGGTCCGTATATAGAACATCTGTTTGAAGACCGTTTGACATAGCATCTGTTATAAACGTCGTAAAGCTTAATAGATTAGTAGCAGTTGAGCGTTTCGGCAAGAATTCGTGCTGAGTTTCTACGATATACTGCTTACAGTGATTGAATATGGGTTCCAGAACAACCAGTTCGAACAACTTAGAATTTTTGTCACATTACACTACATTACCGATTTGGGTTTTCATTCAAACAGTAACAGTAATAAAAATCGAAATACAAACCGAAACCGACATCGATTTTCCGCTTCGAAAACATTAAATTCAGAGTTCTTAAGTTTGAACAAAATCAGCCATAAAACTGAATGATTCGTTCACAAATTAGTCCTACTGCAAGCACAAGTTGCGTTAAAAAAGACGAATGCATTCTCTTTATTCGATTTCATTTCCTACTAAGATACCAATCCGTGTAGCATATGTTGTTTTTCTCCCTCCGTACTGCGATAGCCATAATTGCCATTCGATACCTGAATTTTTCAGAAAGGAGCAGCAGTCTCAATCGGAAGCAATGGAGCGTTTGTTGTTCTTCGATTGAAGAAACATTAATATTTCTTCAAATGCATGTTTTTTTTTGTCGAAAGAGCCCCTGGAACTGTGGTAATATTCACATGAGAGGTTTTTTTTATACATTCTACGAAATTTTAGCCAGCAGGCAGACAAAACCTTTTTAACTAGAAATAGTCTTAAAAACAGGTTTTCATTTGATTGGAAAGCTAAAAATCACTTCATTGTGATACTTTTCAATCAGTAGAAGGTGCGAACTGTAATTTGTATTACTCGAGTTCACTAACCATCACGCTAACCTAAACGTGAGTACGTGATCGATTCAAAGAACCGATTCAATATTCGTACGTGGCTTCGAAACAAATCACAGAGAAAAAATATTCGTCCTGAAATCTTTTGGCGGTCTTGAGAAAAAAAAGTAACAGTGCAAAACCAAACGCAAAATTCATCGCTTAGGCACGTAACATTCAACCAATCTTTCTACTTTAGCACAGAACGATACAACGAAAAGCGCACGGATACAGGTAGGAAATTCTTGTTATGCGAATTGGCAAGATTGTTTTCTTTTGTGGCCTAGAACCGCTGGAGTTCCCCGGGTGTAGGAAGGAAATTTTTACGTTTATTTGCGTTATTAAACTAATCTTCCTGTCGGCACCACCAACCGGTTGGCCAATAGGCAAATGAAGGAAGAATACATCGACGGCAGGACGTTTCCATAATACACTGGAGTGGTTGAACTCTGGAAATGGTAATTTTATTGTGGGGTTCCATTGTTGACAGAGACAACACATTCGGTCACACAGCGCTGTATCCGGAACGTGATATTTCCATAAACTTATGAAAATAAATGATGAGATAGGTATTTGTGTTGTACTTTTCGGATATTTCAATTTCTTCTTGTGGATGGAAAATTCCCCCAGTAATAAATCCAGGTATGCAGAAAGGCGTGGGAAATTTCACGATCCAAATTTTGGCAAAATGGTTATTTATGGTATCGAATTGAGACTGAAAAAATGAAAAAGTCACCTAATATCAATTAGACTTATTGATTGCTTTCAATTATGAACAGCTACGGCTAAAAAAAACTACCATGCGCAGTTTTCGGAACCGGTAAACGATTGTTCGGAAAAATGACAAGATGTGTTGTTATGGTATTTTCAAACAGTAACTGGATTGGAAAGAATTGAGGACGATTCCAACCTAATAACCACCCGGAGAATTCCGCGTCAGCAAGCGACTAAACCGGACACAAAAACAAACCAATACCAATGAGTCGTTTTTGTGATAAACAAATTACTTAGCTAATTTTTCAAAAGAACCCAAAGCACTGACTTTTGCGCTTATCACATTTTGAGAATCTGTCAGTCAAATTTTGGATATCATCCAAAAAAACTATTTGACGAAACAGTTTTTGATTTCAGCAAAAGTGGATAAGTGCAAACTGAGTAATGTCGTTTTCACCTTGATGCCAAACTTAACCCAGTTTCCTCCCTAACTGCTGTCAAACCGTTTATTTGAAGCTAGTTTCGAACCAAGTTTCAACGTTGTTGAATTGAAAATCGAGTCAGTTTCGAACCTGGTTTTTATATCAGCTTTGCTCAAATCCCTGTTGCTAAGTGCGAAACCAACACAGTTTCGTGAAAAGTGTTTGTTTGATGACACTACCCTGGGTCAGTTTCAGTTTTCTCAAGCGAAAACGACATAACTATGCTTTAATATCCGTATCACCATATTTAAATAACTCGTAGAACACCTCACTGCACTGGTCACCAACATCAACATCAACACCGAAAATCAGGGATGAACCTATGATTGAGAGGCAGGTCGGCGAAAGCAACCGAAGAAAAAGTCAGATCAGATGCTCCTATTGACGAAGTTCGCGCCAAATCGTATTCGGAATTGGCAACACCCTCTTAGATTTGAATGAAACTTTTTGGTTATCGACGCACCAATTTTTATTCGAATTTCCTGTTTCCTATAGGATTATCGCCTTGTAAGCATCCCTCTTCCGGAAGTAATTTAATTCGAGGAGAAAAGATTTTGCATTTGAAGCGAGTCACTTATTTAATTTCGCGACGTATCAAATCATACAATTACGAGTATAATGTTTCAATATCTGGTGCTTGCGACAAAGTAGAGTACTAAATATACCTTATTATTTACGCTTTGTCTGGAGTATATAACGAACAGCAAAACTTATTACCGGAACCTCAATGCGGGAGATGCGCATTGTTATGTCAAAGTGAGCTGATCCTCTGGTAAACAACAATGTTTCAGTCGGCGAGTAATATGATTATTCGTTTATGCCACTTAAATTGAAGGATCTAACTTCCCATCCGAACGAAACCTTACGTAATTTACCATGTGTGTGATCCTACTAATTCAAACATAACTAAATATTTCTATCTATTCGCAACGAAAGGACTATTAAAATGTAAACAAAATATTTTGTACTTTATTGCGACAAAACAACTAAAAAACAATGAGCTTTACGGCTAACATTTCAGACCATCAGCAAGCGAAGTTGAAACCTTGTTGAGAGAAAAAATGTGCCTCGACAAAAAAAGGTCCAAGAGCTGCAGTTTAACAAATCGGATTACGCCATATACTTAATGTTCTTTCCCAAATTCGATCCCAAGGTAGCCGAATTCGCGACTGAAAATAGTAAAGCTTTTTGCAGGCCCCGAGTTCGTCGAGTACACAAAATGTCCGTGTGTATGTGTGTGAGAAAAATATGTACTCACTTTTCCCCGAGATGGCTGAACCGATTTTCACAAACTCAAATAAAAGGTGCAATTTCCAAAATATTTTTTTTAAATTTGGTTTGGATCTGACTTTCGGTTCCGGAACTACAAATGAAAATGTGAGAAAAATATGCACTCACTTTTCTCGGAAGTACCGAAAATAGTGGTCGAAATGGAACTAAAACACTTTTCTTCGCGACGGGCCCTGGAATCCGGCTCCGGAAGTACCGAAAATTGTGGCTGAAAACTTCAAAACAGGACACCCTTACTTTACTCCGCAACGGCTCAACCGATTTTCACAAACAAATGGCCCAAATAGAAGGTAATCCGAAACTATAGGAACTAGAACTACGGAAGTCTGTTTAAAATCTCAAATGGTCATTCAGGCCGATACTGCGAAAAACTAATCTTCTAATTTAGGCTCGGAACTATTTCGATTTTTAGGCTATGTTAGTTCCGAACAAACTTCCCTGTTTCTATTCAATAAATAGTTTTTTCAAGAATACCACAGAAATATTACAGAGAATGCAAGTCACATGAGAAAGGAACCATTATACCACTAGACGAATGGAACAAGTTTCCTCAACTTCTTTTTCCTATTCAGAAATACAAGGTCGAAAAAACTATTCATCTTTGAAGCGATCCAGTTTGCACAATTTCATAACTAGGGGAGTTCTGCTAGACAAGTGCCTGTGACATCGATAAAAACAAATGATAATCTGAAGGGGCCAAAACTAAAGAATATGGCGCGTGAAGTAAAGGTTTTGTAATTGATGTCGATGGTTGTTCAGAGATCTGCACTTGGAAATGTCAAAACGAACCCATTTTTACATCTTCAGTCGCGAAACGGTACAGAAACTCTTTGTTTGGAAATTTCGCTCATCGCTTTTGCAACTATCAATCAGCCCATTAGGAACACATTTTCTCACATTCTGAATCTTTCCCAAGATGTTAGATGATCAGAAATGGTTTGGTGACTAATATTCAACCTCCCCGCCATTTGTTTTTTGAGATTGGACATTATCTTAATTCGATAATCCCTACAATTAGGCATCAGAGATAATAAAAGTCATTTTCATTGACACACAATAGACGAAAATGACGAAAAATAATTGTCACTCTCAGCTTCACTTGAAAACTATGAGAACGAAATCAATGGCCAGTTAAAGACATAAACGAAACAGTAGTTTAAAAATTGTGTTCTAATTTTAATTCAGTGAAAATCCCACGGTATGTGGTGTCGATATTCAACTGAAGCTTTGAGAATCGAAAATGACAGAACATGGTTTCACAATGACTTTTACCTGTTGATGCTCGAATCTGTAGTAGTTTTGGTTTCCAGAGAGGTTTTGCGGTGTAATTACTTCGATTTGTCATATTTTAGTCACTCTTTAGAGTCAAGCGTCAAAAATTTTTTATACATCGATGAATGAACGAGAATTGAAATTCTGCTGATGCTTCCTGTAGACGTTAATTTGGTTTCATAGGTTGTCATAGAGAAAAGAGTGGTTATCATAGAGAAAAGAGTGACGTTGGCAATTATACTCTCTCTTTTTTTCAACGAGAAACGAATATGCTTCGTCTCTCTTCGTTTGTTCTGGTGTCGGTCATTTACGAATGAGACAGTAAAGTATTGGAAATGAGGCTGTTGCATGGGATTCTTTCATTGAGAATGCGTGACAATTTCAAGCTCTGTTAGGTATCTTCAATGTTTTTTTGTGTTAACCTGTGCGTTCTTTGTTTTGCACACAGAAATTTCTTTTTCTTTCAAATCGTATAATTCCTTGTTCAGAGCATGTTCCCTGTAAGCTTCAACCAGATTTCAAAGGGATTCAGTACAACACAAAGCAATGCAACACTTCCCGCAAATGATTTTGGCAACAATTTCTAAAATTTCTTCTGACAAAACAGCTATTGTTTGTTGAATCGTGATTGAACAACAAAAATTATTAAATTATTTCCCTCGGCGTACGTAAAGGCATTTCAGTTTTACGTATGGGTCAGGAGGAACCAATTCTTCCTTACTAAATTTTCAGCCAAAACAGAAGGTACGCTGGCCACATGCCAGTGCTGTCAAAAACCTATCCACTTCGGGAAACATTGTGCGAAAAAAAACCTTTTTTAATCCACCTAGTGATGTAATGATGCCTTTCTTATATCACTTATATTTCCAAAAATATCACTAGAAGATTCTGTAAAGATTTTTTTTCAATCTTTAATAAAGTAAGAAACTTTCTTTCGGTATGAACTAGCATAACCTTTTCAATATGTAAACAGTTATGTCAAGGATTCGTATTGTCAGTAGAATCGTAGCACCAGCCATGCAATGGTTCTGTACACTCAGGCTACGAAGTCTGTTGAAATAGAAGATCAAATTCCACTACAGGAATGTAATGGAGGTACAAATTGAATAAAAAATTTACAAATTTACATTTTTTCACCTGAAAAATATAGAGTTAAATGTGACAACCCTGCACGCTATACGAAATTGAACAAAGCACGCAGCGAACGGAGCAAAGCCGAACGTACCGACGCGTACCAGTATTGCATCCTCATTTTGAATGACGATTTAAATATTTTGACACTCATCGCTCTATAATTTCCCGGAACCGGAAATCGGAATTGGATGAAATTGCACAGTATATTTAAAGACAATGAGAGATTTAATTTGAAACATGATTCGTGAAAATCGGTTTAACCGTTGCTGAGAAATCGAAGTGAGTTCCGTTTTAGAAGCCTTTCTTCACTATTATCAGTGCTTTTGGAAGCGGAAACCGGGGACTAGTAGTACCAAAGTAGTTTTATATATTCACTAACTAGTTCATTGATAATGAACCTTTTTCCAGTTTGTACCGTTTGTTCAATTGTCCCGGGTTGGCGGTTTAATGCATAGAGCACTGGTCTTAGAAACCAGCTGTCGTATGTTCGAGCCCCGACCTGGAAGGATTCGTAGTTTTGTGCACTCTGACTTCACAGCTGAGTCGCTCGTTGAAACTAATCTTTTTGTATCTCCTCTTCTTCTTTCTTCAACGTTATTGTACCATTTTTTCAACCATTAATTAGATCTACACGCCGGATCTAACCCCGTATAGTTCGCTAACTTTCATTCATCACTCATTCCTTCTACTCCTTTTACAGGATATTTCTCCTTTTCTTTAGTTTTAATGTAAAATCACCATCGTTGACCCGGTGGGTTTAGTGTCATCTAATTACTATAGAGTTATTAAGCTACGCTTAGTTTTAATACATACATTTATCTGTTGGATTGTAATCTGTTGATATAAACGATGAGGAGGTTTTATGCCTGTTGGAGTGAGAGATTGTGATATTTCAGCTCCATCGGGCTTTTTCCTGCTCCATATAAATAACTAAGATTAATAAGATCTGCCAACTAGATGAATTCAGCAGTATGTTTATGAAAATGTTCACCACGTCATCGCTTGTGAAGAAAGACTTATGAAATTGAAAAGTCGGAAGTCGGATCTGGATCAACTTTTCCGGGACTTTCAAAACCTGTTATTTGCTTCTTAGTTGATGAAAATCGGTTAAGAAATTACCGAAAAAATTAAGTGCACATTTTTTTCAAATTTGCACATATTTCTTTGTAATTCCGAAAGCGGAAGTCGTATAAAAATGAAATTCAAGAAAATTGTATGGGGCCATAAGACCTTTTATTTGAATCTAAGATTGTGAAAATCGGTTCAGCCATCTCTGAGAAACGTGTGTGACTATTTTTTTTTTCCTTTTTTTGTGTATATCGGATCGGGATAAAACTTAATAGCAGTCTATGGGACCATAATGTGTCTATTTTCTGTTTGTTTCGAAGATGAAGAAATCTGCTATCCAATAAAACAGTCATGTGACACATTGAACAACAATAATTAGAATAGTAAAATGATTTATGAACCCATACTTACTTAAATTTAAACTTTAAAATCGATTGTTGTTAAGAAAAAGCTAGATTATAAATCGATCAACCGGTTAGATTAGTGTGTGAATCAGTAAAGTAGAAAGAAGCGACACTCTGTGACTGAAATTGTCCATTAAAATAATACACTGGAATAGCAGCAAATTACTTTGCTCAAAAAATGGAACGCACACAATGTCTAGATGCCATCGTCGTAGATTTTCCGGAAAATTATTACGAAATATTCCTCCTGGCGGACTCATAAAACTATTTCTTCGTTCTTTGACAGACTCATTTTCATGCGCTCGACCCACCGAAGACTGTAAATGGTCCACTAAACGGCAGAAGAAAATTCCGCACATAAAACTTTGTTAAAGGATCGTAAAAACCACCATCCCGACCGTAATAGGAATGTTACGATCTGCTCTGTTTAGTAGCTGCCCTAGCTCCCTAGGCAGCATTCTAACGAATAAGCCGGTCAAATAACATTGTCACGCTAGAACGTGGTTTCTCATATTTCATTTACAGAATTTTCACAAGTTTCGTGCATTAGCGTTATCCGGCATTCATGGTCTATCGTTTGCATTCAACAAGTTTTGTTTATTCTGGAAGCAGATCAAGTCAGGAAGAATACTGCTGGTTGCTTTCAATCCTTTCCTGCTCAGTTCTGCTCTGCTCCTGACGTGACGTGGCGACGGGTACAAGACGAACGAGCGAACGAGTAAACAAACAAAACCGAAGGGAATGGGTTCAGCCGGGGAGCCGGGAAGTGCAGATTAAACATAATTCCGAAACTGAGACAAACAAAACTCTGAAAATAATCCTCCCAAGTGTCGGAAAGTCGTCAAAGCTTACAGCAGGTCGATGGGTATTCGGGAAGTTAAGGCACTCAACCGCCAGACGGAGTTTGGATTAAGTTCATTAAAGTGTGAGTTGTTTTTGTTTGACGTTCCAACGAATACATTTATAAACTGGAAAGTACACTCCACTCAAAAAGTTGTATGAATTGTTTGCTCTCCGTATTATGTTGAAAACGTCACACAAATGATAATAGAGTTTTCGGAACTTTAATATTCCACAATTAATCAAAGATTTTTTTTTTGAAAATAAATCCATCCAGATAATCCAGTTGTTTTTTTTTTGTAAAAAAGATAATAGGAAACATTATTTGCAGCCAACCGACCTATAGTAATTTTCATATTTTTTTCCTAATGCATCGAAAGCAAGTCAATCTAGATCCCACAATTGATGATGATAGTGAAAAACCATTCACGAAACCCTCTAACCATTTGGACACACGATAGTTAATCACCGGAGGAAACAAGGAAAAACAAACTGATATTAGTCAAAAATAACTCACCGTGGCGTGGCGTAGCGACGGCAGACACTCATTCTTTAAATCAACATATCGCTTAACAGCTTCTGGCTTCCTTCAAACATTTGTAAATACAGACAGATAGAACCCTTTCATTGCTAGTTGTGAAACGCACAGCAAACAGAAAACCCAAAAAAGAGATGTAGATTTATGGGATTGTTATCATTTGCATAACACACACACATCGGAGGAAATGGGCCTTTTAGAGAAATGTTTGTACATGCTTTCGGGGCACTTTTCATTCCCCCGGAGAAAAATTAGCTGGAATGTTAGATTTTTGAATTGACTCTATAGTCAGTAGCAATGAGCAATAATGGGACCCATTAGATCCCTGAATCACCGGGTTTTGTAAGAACCGTTTATAGATGTGATTACAAAAAAAGCATTAATCTGGGTCAAGGAATGATTTTCATAGATTCGACTTCCTGCAGCAACCATAACGTAATCGATAAAATCTCTTGAAAAAGTTTTTCCTCAAATAACCTTGCTTCCTTTATTGCCAAACACTCCCACCATTTCGATTACTTGGAAATAGCTTGAGCTGCTATTTAATCCAAATCAAAAGTCATTCCGCAGTAGGGGGCATCTTATTTTTAAACTTTTCGTAATCTGATTTTCGAATAAACCGTGTATAATTTTTTTTAATTCAATTTAATTGAGAACTATATTTGAAATTAAGGAATAAATAGTAGTCCGAGTGAGACAGATCTGGCGATTATGGTGCGTGGGTATAACATTGACGCCCTGAATCGCTGATTTTAGTAATTGTTGCAATATTCTTGTATGCCGATGCATTGTCTTGTAAACAACAAGTATTTTTTTACGCTTCGTTGTAGTCCGTTTCGCCGTGATTTCAACTTTCTATGATTCCAACTGTTGAGGATTTCTACTTTTCCATGATATTCCACAAAAAGTACTGTATCCGATTCCATGACCTTAGGGACTCCTTTATGCCGCTTCGACGCATTCGTGTAGGCTCAAATCCATTGCCGGGTGCCAAATTTCATCAACAGTTACCAATCGATGCTGAAACAGTTTACTTTCATACTCCGTCCAAGACAGTCCTCAAAATAAACCCGCTTAAGACCGATACGACAGATATAAAGAACATTACAGTGTGTGAACAATAAAACAATTTTGAAATGAATGTACCAAACGAACAAAAAATCAGGACACTAGAATTCCATGGAAATCTCTTGTCACTTACGACCACCAGCTGGCTACAATAAGCATTAATGTTGACAGTAAAGTTGCATTTGGTGGGCCCGAAAAGTTCATCTAGCTCTAAATCAGCAATCTGAAAGCTTCTTGGCTGTAAATCGAACTCTGAATACACACTAGCTATAAATAAGCATAATTAATGATTATCTGCACGTTTTGTCAAAGTCGGTATTTAGAAACGACTAAAATGCTAATTAGCAATTTTTTACTGTCATAAGATGGCATCAGTCCGTGCTTATTGGTTACCTGGGTATTGCAAAAAAACCTGTTCACTACGGTAAGCAATGCCATAAATTGCATTGCGAGAACCTGACAAGGAAAATATCAACCAGCCCCAAGTAACTTTTGAATTTGAAATTCAAAGAAAAAACATTGACATTTAAATAAAACAAATTATGCCAAATTATGAAATGGTTAAATTTGTTTTTATTCGTTAGATAATTTCTTGGCATTTAACATTTAAATATTATTTCGGGCAGATGGCCGCCACGATTAAGGAGTGTATCGAAAATAAGCTATCCACATACATTTGTGTTGTACGCATGTATTTGTGATGATTTTTTATGCTCCGATCACGCATGCTGTGTGTTTGGCTGTCAGCTTTCGTTTGTTTACTTGGTTGTGCGGTTGAAATTCTGCGTTTTCAAAATGTCGCGTATTGAAAAGGAAGTGAAAATTAATGTTCTGGACACATGGCTAAGTGAGAAGGGTATTACTATGCGAAAATTGGTGGAGCGGTTTGGAATTCATCATGCCAGTGTTAAAACCATCATTAATAAGTTTGGGGAACACTATTCTTTGGATGAGCTACCAGGAAGAGGCAAAAAACCCGGTTCTTCCAACCTGAAACTGAACCAGAAAGTGGTATCTCTAATCATGAAGAACAAATCAATGTCAATACGTGATTTGGCCAGAAAATCAGGAATGAGTGTCGGAATGATCCAGCACATCAAGAGGCGAAATTACCTAAAGACCTACAAGAAGCAGAAAATCTCGGAACAAAGTGTAAAATAGAAAAAGAGAGCAGCAACAAGGGCCCGGAAATTGTATTTGCGTCTTTTGCAGTGTCCGGATGCATGCGTTTTGATGGACGATGAGACTTGTGTAAAGGAGGACTCAAAAACCCTTCCAGATTCACAATACTTTACCGTCGTCGTTGGGGAGCAAGCGATGCGGACAGGTCGATTCAAGTGGAGAAATTCGGTCGAAAGGTACTGTTATGGCAAGCAATATGTTCCTGTGGTTTGAAGTCAACAATTGTTTACACTACCGGAACTATAAATGTAGAAATCTATTCATCTGAGTGTCTCCAGAAGAGATTGCTGCCTTTATATAAGAAGCTCAGTGCACCTCCACTGTTTTGACCGGATTTAGCATCGGCTCACTATGCCAAAACCACTCTCAGTTGGCTTGCGGAAAAGGGTATTAATTTCGTCGAGAAAAATATCAATCCACCAAGTTGTCCTCAGTTTCGACCCATCAAACGTTACAGGGCAATTGTGAAGAGGGTCTTCAAGAAGACTGGTAAGGCAGCTGGGAACATACAGGAATTCAAAAAAATTTGGGCTCAAGCGTCCAAAAAATGCGATGCAACACTTGTCCGGAGTTTGATGAAGAGCGTTCAATCAATAGTTCGAAAATTCGTTAAGGAATAACTTAAATTTCATCCGGTTTTCATTATGCTCAAGTTTAACCTCGTACAATAATAGATCAATTTTTAGTTTTAATAAAATATCGTTTTTTATCATAATTTGAAAGAAAAATTTGTGGATAGCTTATTTTCGATACACTCCTTATTTTTCAACGAGGAAACTTTTTCAAATATTTGAGGACGTATTCCAGCAATGACACGTTGAAAATTCGGTTCCAAAGCATCAATCGTTGCTATCGTATCCACGTAAACCAATGATTTCACGTGTCCCACCAAAAAATAATCGAGTGGCGCCAAATCACACGAGCGCGGTCCATTTCTCGAAATAATGTTGTCGTTGTAATATTCTCTCCATAAGTCGATTGTTTCGGCCGCAGTATGACAAGGGGCATCATCCTGTTGAAATCACATTTCGTCCACATCTATATCTTCTAGATTTGGTAGCAAATATCATGATCAATAGATATCGATTTCCATTCACTGTAACGCGTCTTCCTTCCTCATTTTTAAACGAATCAACGGACGAAGACATGAACAGTAAACCATCGCTTCCCCATAATTTGTTGATTAGCGAAGAGAGTGACTCTCTTTCAAGGAGAAGAGTAGCAACAAGATCGAGTTATGAAACAATTAGTTTGGATGGTAAGCCATCGCCGTTAAGTTTCAATAAATACATAATAAAATACAGTAATAAAAATTGCTAAAAGTTTTCCTGCTTCTACATCAACTATCAACTTGGGCAAACACACTTCCGAAGTGCACTCGCGTTCGTGTTTTTGACCGAAGACAGCAAGCACGGCACCCAGCGGTAGGATATGTTCTTCTTCTGCCCAATTTCGACCAAAATATATCGTGTGCGTCTAATACTAATCCTAGTGAAATCTGCCGCAGATCCGAAAGTCATATACCATTCGAATCAGTTAGTCGAGATCGCTAAATGTTTTCGTGAATGTCCTAAACTTTTTCGAAGACGGCTGATACGATTTTTACAGACATAGATTCAAATGACAGGTTTCGTTCTCCACGGTTTTATTAAATGTTGACTCATAAACGACCTCCGGTTCCGGAATTACTCGGTGATACCTTCTGATCAAAATTGACCCCGACTGGTACATTTAAACCCCGCGCGTAAGCCCAATCGGTAATTTTTTTTCCTTGGTTGGTACAACCTTCTTCCTGACAGCTGTTCGTTTACGACACGAAAAATTAGTCAGACTATTTTCACTATGAAGAGAATTTAACAACGAGTTTGCTTAAAATTTTGTATTTCAAATCGAATTTCGGCCACGGAATCATTGAAAATGTTGTCGAAGTGATTTGGGGAGTCTACTCTATCGAGAACTCAAGTATTTGAGTGGCATAAAGCATCAAATGAAGGTCGTGAGGTTGTAGAAAATTTGCCTCATGCTGCTCGGCCGTCCATCTCTGGTAACGACAATAACATCGAAAAAGTTAAAGAAATTGTGCTTTAAATTTATCGTGTTACCATTAGAGAGATAGCAGAGGATCTCGGCATCTTTTATGGATGAACTTCGCACATTTTGATTAATGATTTTGGCATGAAACGCATCGATGTCAAGCTCGTACCGAAAGAACTGAATTTTTGTGGAGTCATTGATGCTGAATTTTTGGCCAAACACGAAACGAAAATCATCACTCAGCCACTGTATTCACCAAATTTAACCCCCTGTGACTTTTTCCTATTTCCAAAACTAAAATATCCATTCCGGGGAAAGCACCATGACTCGATCGAGGACATAAAAAGTAATTCGATGAAGGAACTGCAGGTCATCCCGGCCGAGGCCTATGGCAAGTGTATGGAAAATTGTATTGACCGCTGGAATGCCTGTATTGATTCAAAAGGAGCCTATTTTGAAGGCGCTAATAAAGAAATGTACTAAAATCTAAACAAAATGTGTATTTTTTATTCAGTTCGAGTCAATTTTGATCAGAAGGTATATGCAAAAAAAAATTAAATGCATTCAAAAAAAAAGGCTGTATCGGTTTTCATAGAGTTCGATGTCTTAAGGTGTCAAACATCATTTAAATCAGTTCGTCGAGATAGCAAAATGTTGCATACATGATTCGAATTTCTGAACTTTGTCTAAATCCGAATTGCTGTTGTAGAATCACAGAGTGATATGGGCAAAAATAAACATATGTTCCATACATTTCCTCAGAGGAAATCGAACCGATTTTCACAAACTTGGATTAAAATGAAGGACATACGATCTCATACGAAATTGCTGAATTTTATTCAAATCCGAATTCCGGAATTATGAAGTTATTAGAGTAAAATTTAAATTTTATGAGTTCTTTGTCATAACCATAACCTTGTAAGGAAGCGAATTTCTAAAAACGTAAATTTCTGATAATACTCTTTTCAGTTTCATAATATGAATAATCTGAAGCGGAACTTACATCGATTCCTTAGAGATGGATAAACCGATTTTCCAAAGCTTAGGTTACAATAAAATTGTCTGATAATTGTATCTAAATACGGCTTTCGGATGTGGTACTAGAAGGTAACAAGCGTGAAAATTCAAAACACATAACGATGACAAAACACATAAAATATCTTTGAAGTGATAAATAAATCTAAAATGGAATTTGTATCAATATCGCATATTAAAGATTATGAGAAAGCCATTAACGTCAAAATATGAGATAAGTGCACACTAGTTCCTATCTCATGCCTCCCAGTAGTAGCATTGGTAGCAGAGTTAGAGGATGCGAATGCTTTCGAATGTAATAACTCATTTGAAATAAGATAATCATTAATAACCCTTCAAATAGGTCAAGTATTCTGGCTTGACTTCCTATTGCTAAAGTGTATTTGAACAGTTTAATTTTTCAATTGAAATTGCAATGTTTGGATCCATCTGATGCAAGCATTGCAATGAAACAGAGCTAGTTGATGGAACGGTGTCCTCGGAACACGATTTACTCTGTATACAAAATGAATACTGGACTAAACTAATTTCCATGTCTTAACAAAACACATGGAAACATTTTTTTTCTGTAAATCGCTGCTTCTGTGTTAAATACACACACATTAAAGCTTATGAGAAAAACATCATTACATTATTAGGTAGATTAAATTAATTGCAGTCACCTCTTTTCAGTTTATACTAACCTTTAAAAGACAGCTGTTAAAATTTCATGATGTTCTATTAATTAGTTTGTGAGTTGTTGATCTAAGAGTGACGCTACTTTTGTTATTTTCAGAACAAAAACAATTTCGTGATTTAATTTTACACCCCTTTTTGATGGGAAAAAATACCGTTCAAGCAAAGCAATGGCTTGAAAAGTGTTATGGAGATTCCGCTCCATCATAAATAATAATAAAACGTTGATTTGCTGAGTTCAAACGTGGTCGTAGAAACGCCGATGATGCAGAACGCTGTGGACATCGAAATGAGGCGGTAACACCAGAAAACATTTTAAAAAATCCACAAACTCGTAAATCGTTTTGAATGATCGAAAAGTGAAATTGCATGAGTTAGTTGACACCGTAGAGGTATCAAAATAACGTGTTGGCTTTATATTGTATGAGCATTTGACTATGAGAAAGCTCTGTTCAAAGTGAATGCCGCGTTTGCTCACTGTTGACCAAAAACGAGAATGTTTGGCCATGTTTAAACGTAACAAACCGTTGCGTTTTTGCGTTGATATGTGACAATGGATGAAACATGGATTCATCACTTCACTCCGGAATCAAAATAATCGTCATCCGAGTGGACAGCAACTGGTGAACCTCGTCCAAAGCACCCGAAAGCACAACAATAGGTTGGAAAGGTTATGGCCTCGGTATTTTGGGATGTGCGTGGTGTAATATTTATCGACTATCTTAAGAAAGATTATGTAGCGTTATTGGAGCGTTTGAAGGCTGAAATTTCGAAGAAGCGACCGCATATGGCAAAGAAAAAAAATTTGTTTTATCAAGACAACGCACCGTGTCACAAGTCAATCAATACACTGGCCAAACTACATGAATTGAACTTCGAATCACTCCCACATCCACCGTATTCGACAGATTTGGCTCCCAGCGACTACTGGCTGTTGGTAAACCTGAAAAAATGCTCGCCGATAAAAAATTTCGCACGAATGAACAGGTTATCGCTGAAACTGAGGCTTATTGTTAGACAAAAGATCAATCGTTCTACAAAAGTAGTATTGAAATATCAGAGTGGCGCCGGAATGATTGTGTTGCTATTGATGGAAATTACGTTGATGAATGAAGTTAATTTTGAACCAAAAAATCGTGTTCTCTTTGTTGGGCTCGGAACTTTTCAGCCCATGTGTTAATATACAATTTTTCTTTAGTTTTTTCGCCGTTTTGCCTCTTAAAATTACTATCTTTTACAAGCTCAAATGAAGGGTACAATATTCCTATTAAAATTTGATCCAAATCCTAATTCCTGTGGTAGGTTTATGGGCTAGTGTGAACAACTACAAAATGATAACATAGATCATGAGAACAAAATGCATATTTTTTCGTAATTCAGATTCTAAAAGTTTTGACGACTGATGGCGCATTGAACACTCTTCTGCTATTCGTTGCTGGGTTTCGCAAATTATAGAAACAGTGACCAAAAACATTGAAATAAACAGAACAATGAAATATTAATAGTTAAAGATAAACTAATCTAATTTTCACTCTAGTTCGCAATCAAACTTAACAAATCTGTTTTTACCGCTTCAGGAAAAGTTGACAATTATTATTTTCAAAAGTTGCAAGTTACGAGATAAATCGAAAACTATTAACCATTCGATCAAACCGATAAAACTATCTGTTCGTCGTCGGAATAAGTTTCATTCAAAACTGACTGATAGCGTACTCTAAGAAACACCCTATTCTCGCTGATTCGATCCTGATCCAAGTTTTTACCTCCAGCACCCACCGATGATAGTAGTAGTAGTGTTACTGAGAAACCAGAACAAAAACTGTGCTGAAACATGCTCTTGCTCGACGGATAGGACGTGTACTACATCCAAGCTTTCTTGTCTATCTCAACAGTGTTTATTTAATGACAAGATTTTCCACTTGGGAAGAAAAAGTTATCCTTTTTAATACCGTTTTGATGAACGAAATTGACTCAGCTATGCGGGCTGATGAGGCATGGTGAGGAATGTGGCGATGAAATAAGATGGAAATGAAAGTAAATTAGTGTTTAAGAAAATAGATAGTCTGGAAGGACAGAAAAAAAGGTGACGGTAGAATTAAAGGACAGAAAATCTTATGTATGTTAATAAGACAGACACAAAATAAACTTTTGTGCTAGAATCTACTAATAAAAGAAATGATTTATGAATATCTCAACTATAAATGTATACATTTTAGTGATGACAAATTTGTTGATATTTTCCAATTGCATTTTTTCCTTTATCTTTTCCTCAATGCAGACCAAAATATACGGAAAATGGTCTACAAGGAATGATCGCAATGGTCAAATAATGACAGTAAAATGCGGTAGTGAAAGTAGGTATTTGACATTGTGGAAATAAAAATTGTTCAGCCACAAGTGCTGTCTTTTCAGTCTATAACCCTATTAATTTTTTGCTTCCGCATTTTTAAGGTTTATGTTTCAAGATGTTTTTTTTATGTTTCAATTATAGAAGATTTAACCTTAAGGTCGTTCACTCGAAATTATCGTTACGTTAAATTGAAGAAGCAAGAAAACGTTGCATACCACAATTTTCGAAAATTGAGGTTTACAAATCATATGAGTTAGTTTGTGGAAATTATGAATGTTAAAAACCGTTCTAAGGGTTGGATTCTTGCAGTAAATGAGTTACGATGCGTTACTTTTAAGGAAATTATAGGTGTTACGGAATGTCGCTTTTTTGTAAGTCATAGGTGTTACGAAGCGTTACATGAGTTTCATTTATAGACGTTAAGAAACGTTACATGCGATACATTTTTGTATGTCATAGAGGCGTTACGAAACGTTACATGCGTTACTTTTTGAAAACTAAAGGCGCTACGAACCATTACAGGCCTTACTTTTATGTGAGTTATAGGTGGTATAAAACGTTACATGCGTTATTTTTTTTTAAGCTATAGGCATTACGAAGCGTTACATGCGTTACTTTTTCGTTACAAAGCGTTACTATTTTGTGAGTCATAGGTGTTACTTTTTAGTAAGTTCTAGACGTTACGAAGCGTTACATGTGTTACTTTTTTGTGAATCAGGCGTTATGAAGCGTTACATGCGTTTCTTTTTTTGTAGGTTATACGCGATACGAAGCGTTACATGCGTTACTTTTTGAAAACTATAGGCGTTACGAACTATTACAGGCCTTACTTTTTTGTGAGTTATAGGTGCTACGAAACGTTACATGCGTTACTTTTTCGCGAGTTATAGGCGTTACAAGTCGTTACTTTTTTGGGAGTCATAGGCGTTACTTTTTAGTAATTTGTATATGTTAAAAAGCGTTACATGCGTTACTTTCTTGTAAGTTATAGATGTTACAAAGCGTTACATGCTTTCCTTTTTTTTAAGTTATAGGTGTTACATACGTAACTTTTTTGTAAGTAGGCGTTACGAAGCGTTACATCCGTTACTTTTTTGTATGTTATAGGCGTTACAAAACGTAACATGCGTTGTTTTTTTGTAAGTAATAGCTGTTACGAAGCATTACATTCGTTAGTCTTAATAAGATTTTGGTGTTACGAAGCATAATATGCATCACTCTTGTAAGGTATAGGCGTTACAAATCGTTACATATGTTACATTTTCAAAAGATGCAAGCGTTACGAAACGTTACATGTGTTACTTTTTGAAAGTTAAAGGCTTTGTTACAACACGTAACATGCGTTATTTTTTTGTAAGCTATAGGCGTTACGAAGCGTTACATGCGTTAGTTTTTCGCGAGTTATAGGCGTTACAAAGTGTTACATGCGTTACTATTTTGTTAGTCATAGGCATTACTTTTTAGTAAGTTCTAGACGCTACGAAGCATGTGTTACTTTTTGTGAATTATAGGTTTGTGAATTTGTTACTTTTTTGTGAATTATAGGTGATACGAAGTGTTATATACGTCGCTCTTTTTTAAGTTATAGGTGTTATGAAGCGTTACATGCGTTCCATTTTTTGTATGTTAAAGGCTTTACGAAGCGTTACATGCTTTACTTTTTTGTATGTCATAGGCGTTACGAGACATTACATGCGTTACTTTTTTGTGAGCTGTAGGTGTTACGGAACATCACATGCGTTATGTTTTGTAAGCTATAGGCGTTACGAAGCGTTACATGCGTTACGTGAGTCATAGGCGTTACTTCATAGTAAGTTCTAAACGTTACGAAGCGTTACATGTGTTGCTTTTTTGTTAATCAAGCGTTATGAAGCGTAACGTTTTTGAAAGTTACGTTACGAAGCGTTTTTTTTTGTAAGTTATAGGTGTTACGAAGCGTAACATGCGATACTTTTTCAAGAGTTGTAGGCGTCACGAAGCGTTACTTTTTGTGAGTCATAGATGTTACTTTTTAGCAAGTTATAGACGATAGAAAGTGTTACATGTGTAACATTTTCGTGAGTTATAGGCGTTATGAAGCGTTACATGTGATACTGTTTTGTTAGTTTTAAGCATTACGGAGCGTTACGAAGTATTACGTTTTTGTGAGTTAAAGGCGTTACGAAGCGTTACATGCGTTACATTTTGTAAGTTATAGGCGTTACGAATCGTTAATTGCGATACATTTTTGTGAGTTGTAGTCGTTACTTTTAGTAAGTTGTAGATGTTAGAAAGCGTTAAATGCGTTACTTTCTTGTAAGTTATAGATGTTACGAAGCGTTACATGCTTTACTTTTTTGTAAGTAGGTGTTACGAAGCGTTACATCCGTTACTATTTTGTATGTTATAGGCGTTACAAAACGTAACATGCGTTATTTTTTGTAAGTAATAGCTGTTACGAAGCATTATATTCGTTACTTTAAATAAGTTTTGGGTGTTACGATGCATAATATGCATCACTCTTGTAAGTTATAGGCGTTACAAATCGTTACATATGTTACATTTTTAAAAGATAAAAGCGTTACGAGACGTTACGTCCAATAGTCTTTTGTAAGTTTTGTGTGCTAGGAAGCATTATTTGTAAGTTATTGGTGCTAAAAAGTGTTACAAGAGTTTTGGCATCCCAATTTTAACATATTGAAAAGTAACTTATTTGCAAAAGCTACTGGAAATTAAATGATCCTACAACGTCATGGAATACACCGATCAAAATTAGCACGATGACATATATTATCGAAACGAAAACATATCTAATTTTGAAGTAAAATGAGCATAAATATTATTCAAGTGAATTAATTGTTCTATTCTATCCATGACGGTATTACTTACTAAGTATTCAGTAAATTGACATGTTATTTCACATGACTCAACGGTTTTAATATTTTAAATGTTACCGACAGCCACGTTCCCAGAGGGAGGCCGAGAGACCCTGGACCCTCCCGAAATCAGAAACATAAAACGAAAAAAAAGTTTGAGAAATATTATGGGGCTGTTGATCCTGTAGATTACACCGTGAAATAAAGGTTTTGGGAGTTATGTGATGGTCAAAACTCCACTGCCGATAAAGCACGCGCGGGCAAGTCCTACCAAAGCAGATCGGAGAAAATGGACGATGAAATCGGGGTAAAATAAATGACAATAGTACTACTTGTCTAGGGCTAGAAAAATGAACGCAAGCACACTTTGAGTACATGTTTGGCTGAATCCATTATTATACGTCGGTTTTCTGGCTTCGGCCTGGTATACTTTTGAAGGACAAATCGAAAAAAAAACAGTATTAACGTGCATTAATGAAGCAACTGAAGACCGAAATCACTGCGAAATGGCCTTACATGAAGCACATGAGCATCGTCACCTTGGTTAAAATCAACGGTTTAGGTTTCAATTACTTGCGTATTACCTTCGTTTACATGATGTGGCTTCCTCGTTCCCTTCTAGTGGAAAAGTTCAAAAGTGTCTGTTAAAAACACCGGTAACGGTCGAGAATTAGTTACATAGTTAATCTTCAGTAACATTTTTTTTATCTGAGGGCCCCTCCCGAAACGAAGTCCGAGGTAAGGGCCAGTGTTTCATTTTTCAAAATATTTCCAATGATAACATTGCTAACAAACCGCCATATAAAATTGACGATAAACGGCTCGGACGAATTGAACTCATCGCCAACTCAGGCGATTATTGAACAAGATTGGTATGACAAACTGTCAGCGGTTAGAAGAAGAATTTAAGAACCTAGCGTTCAGAAGCATTATCTGCAAACGAACACACAATAAAACATCTATTCGTGGTGAGACCCGTATTCTATTCGAAAAATATATATATATATATAAACAAAATTAAATCAAAGTAAAAGTACCGGTATAGATTGGATGTGCAGCGGGGGAGCTTTTTCGTGTTCGCTGGGATGGTAAACAATGTAAAAACTTTCCGTTTGCACTAGAGCTTTATATTATCGCCAAAGAAAAGGACTCGACTGTCACGAGAAAATCTACTGGTGCGAGTGGGTCAAAACCAGGAATACAATGGGTTTGCTCCGAAGTACAACCATCCTTTGCCGGTTCTGAGGAAAACTATACATTCCCGACCAGCGGGAGGAAAAGCGTGAGTGGAAAAGTTTTCCCGCTGCTACCAAGCATCGAGTGCACTATCAACTTTTATTGCCATTCTTTTTCAGTGGTATTTCGCATTGTGCTATGAATTTTACCCGGGGATATTCGTGCGCTTGCTGTCAGGAAAAGAAGTAAAGAATCTTTGGAGCAACATTTTCGAATCGCATTTTGCAGGACCAAGGCAACGAGTCCAACAGCATCACAGAAGAGGATCCGCATGTAGTTTAAAACGAGAATTAAGCCAGATAAAAAAGTGTCAAACGCTTCTTAGATATTAAATACCAGTTGAACTGTGTGGTAGTCAAGTGAAGCAAAATCAAAAAAAAAAATAAACAAACAATTTCAAGCATGATGTATTACATATGCGCTATAACTAACCTGGAAACGAAGCCTGTTAGTTGCACTATTGCTTACATTTTTCCCGTCCAAAATCTAACCGTCAGGACAAACAAGTCATCATCCGACTGTCAGTCGACCGATGTTCAGAATTCAATATCCATAAAATACTTACAAAAAGACACAAAACGTTTCTCAATCGTTCCAATCCCCTCGAGTGCTAGTTCCCTAAAGATGCTTGTAAGTAGATGATTATCACGCCAAGCATTTTTTTATTCTCAAAAAAAAAACAAACATACGATCCAAATGAAAACCGGTACCGTGCCGCTCCACATGTAAGAATTTACCGGGGGATTAGGATTGTTTGAAGCAAATGCAGGGGAGTGGAGAAATTCGGTATTGGGTCCGGAAATAGAAATCTCAAGTTTGGCGTTTGTCTAACAGTTTGGTACGTGCTTTGATTCCGAAATGTGTGGGATGCTTCAGCGCAAGAGTCAGGAAGGAAATGGAGAATCTGTTTTAAAATTAATTATGCGCTTCCCGGTCGAACCTTCGAATTTCATCGGAAAAAAATGAGGCAAAAGGCAGGATTTGTTATTTTATTCCCGTTTCGAGGCAAGCGAATGCTAGCAATGAAGTGGATGCTATTTAGATAGTTATATAAGGGGTATTGTTCTATGTATCGAGTAGGGTGTGGAAATTCTATTTCCAGTATTTTGAGGTTTGTTGCTTCAGTGGTTCGCATTTCTACACAAGTATTACAATCTGATGAAGCAAATTATTACTTTTTTTGTGCAGAACAAAAAGTCGTTACCAAACTACCACGATAAAAATCAATAACGATTCATGGGACTTCATGACTTTTATAAGAATCTTATAGCGTTTTTTATTGAAAAACACTTGTGGCGTGGATTGCTCTGGTTTTGCACTTTCGAGCAGAAATCGCAATGAAACACCGTCAGAGTGTTGCATTTCTGCTCGAATATGCAAAACCAGAGCAATTCACCCCACCAGTGTTTTTCAATGAAAAACGGCATTAGTTTGGTGAAGATTGTCCAGCTACACACACACCCACACACACACAGAGACACAGACACAGACACAGACACAGACACAGACAATTTTGGATTTTTTATCGTTTCGTCTCAAACTCATCAGTGCTTCAGTAGTTTATGTTGAACTAGGAATGCCACCTCGCCGCTTCTTTATAATCCGTAAAGCAGACGTAAATTTATCACTTGTTATTTCGCTGTGAAAAATTTAACGGGCTTTAAAAACGTACGTAATCCGCCTAGCGGTGAGATGATAACCTTTTTTTTCAATAATAAATTAAATACTTCAAATATTTATGTCATTGAAATTGAAAAACTGAACAAAATCTGAGATGTTTCTATTCTATTTTATTGCATTCTTCAGATTTTTTATTTGTGATATCTACTCTACTGTATGTTTCAGATAAAATTAGTAGGGAAACATTTTTGCACCTCCCAAGGTTCCGTGAACCTTACGTACACAGAAAAAAATATGAATTTTACAGGTGACACAATTCTACAAACGATACAATTCATAACTACTTAACTTCTCAAATGATGCAATATTCCATTCGTACAGAAATTTACTGGTTTAAAGTGTATTTTGCACTCGGGTTATAAGTGAGACTGTATGAATTTATATGCACGATCTACCAGCCTAGCAGATATGTGGTTCTGTGGTTCAGTCGACTAACTGGTGTGCTTCGTGATCTAATGTTTCTAGGTTCAAGTCACGTTGTTGCTGTTGATCTTTTGATTTTTATTCCATTCGTTTCGAAGCCATGTAATTTTCAAATCACACAATTTTACATGTTCTTAAATATAAATTTGTGTGAAATATGACGCTCCATTTATGTGCATCTGATAAGATGTAAAATCACAAGAATTTTTCGAACTGTGTATATTATCAAAAATTAGGTAAATTTCAC
Organism: Malaya genurostris; assembly: GCF_030247185.1. Taxonomy (NCBI): domain Eukaryota; kingdom Metazoa; phylum Arthropoda; class Insecta; order Diptera; family Culicidae; genus Malaya; species Malaya genurostris. The sequence continues at coordinate 133,757,529 of NC_080570.1, forward strand.
ATATCTGTTACTACACGGAGAGTACATACCATGCCATTTTAAAATCAAAATGAGCTCGTATTTTGTAATAAAACTTACTAAAAATCCGTATTATTTCGGGACACCTTACATCAAAATTTTCGTGTTGTTCCGGGAAAAAATCGCAGGGTGCTTTTTAGTTTTATACGGATCAAAAATTATAATTGTTTATAGCTTTGTTAGGTTATTAATAATGTTTTCTCAAAGAACCGTGCAAAAAAGAAAGTGTATGCAAAACAAGCTGAAAATGTCGTGTAAAACAGAGTTGGGTGTATTAAATCTTGTTCTTCCAGCAATTATAGCTGTAAGCGGTTTGAATCGATTTAGTCATAGTAATGTTTTTACCATTACTAGGTTTTTAAACGATTTTTCAGAATTTTCATTTGTTCTACAATAACATTTTTATTGTAAAAATACCCATATTTGTCGAAAGTGGCATAGCTATGAAGTTTATAACTGATACTACATATTCAAGAATCATTACCTTAAACATGTGGAAATATTAGGTAAAATTTAAACAGCGTTTGAAAGTTTGATCAAAACACTGTTATATTTTATTTTCTAATATATAAATGAATAAATATTTTTAGAAAAAGTTATAGATTCTTTAAATTCTCCAATATACGCAGCATCCAAATTCATACACCGCTGTAAAACATAATTAGAAGCTTTTTGTAGAGATAGTGAAAAATATTGTATTATTGTATTATCATTTCTAACTTCTAACATTTCAGGCTTCGCAGAATAACAGTGACACAGTTTACACAGCCCTGATACTCATTCAAGTATTCATGTTTTAACATGCCAACAAAAGTTGAAAAGATTTGTTTTCTCTTCAGACGCCAATTGAACAGTCATTCGAACAAATATATTTGTAGAATAATTTAAGTTTTGTTAAATCAATGGAAAAATGTTATGATTGAAAACTACACAGCATGTTTTCTTGTAATAACATGATCTACAACTTTTTCGAAGGCATGAATTCTCTACAAAACAATGTTGGTAGATTAAACTTGTTGGTCACTAACTTCGATTATGTTGAAAGAGGAAGACACTTTCAAACAAAAATTCTTCTGAAGACATTAAAGCTCTAAAGGCTCTGAAGTACAAACAAAAAGCATGTTCCGATATTATTTGCCCTGTGGGCAAAATCAATTACCCAAAAATCTATTAACCAAAGACCGTTTTTTACAAACGTAAATTCAAACCAAATATTTTATGATCCCATATATTACCACGAAATTTCATTCGCATCCGACTTTCGGTTCCGGAATTATAAGGTGAAGTAAGTTCAAAATTTCCTACGTCCATTCAAGTGATACCAAAACCGTAAAAATTCGTCTAAACTGTGCTAAAACCTGTTCCAACACATAGGTTTCGTTAGACTACTCTACTGTATGTTTCAGATAAAATTAGTAGGGAAACATTTTTGCACCTCCCAAGGTTCCGTGAACCTTACGTACACAGAAAAAAATATGAATTTTACAGGTGACACAATTCTACAAACGATACAATTCATAACTACTTAACTTCTCAAATGATGCAATATTCCATTCGTACAGAAATTTACTGGTTTAAAGTGTATTTTGCACTCGGGTTATAAGTGAGACTGTATGAATTTATATGCACGATCTACCAGCCTAGCAGATATGTGGTTCTGTGGTTCAGTCGACTAACTGGTGTGCTTCGTGATCTAATGTTTCTAGGTTCAAGTCACGTTGTTGCTGTTGATCTTTTGATTTTTATTCCATTCGTTTCGAAGCCATGTAATTTTCAAATCACACAATTTTACATGTTCTTAAATATAAATTTGTGTGAAATATGACGCTCCATTTATGTGCATCTGATAAGATGTAAAATCACAAGAATTTTTCGAACTGTGTATATTATCAAAAATTAGGTAAATTTCACATATCTGTTACTACACGGAGAGTACATACCATGCCATTTTAAAATCAAAATGAGCTCGTATTTTGTAATAAAACTTACTAAAAATCCGTATTATTTCGGGACACCTTACATCAAAATTTTCGTGTTGTTCCGGGAAAAAATCGCAGGGTGCTTTTTAGTTTTATACGGATCAAAAATTATAATTGTTTATAGCTTTGTTAGGTTATTAATAATGTTTTCTCAAAGAACCGTGCAAAAAAGAAAGTGTATGCAAAACAAGCTGAAAATGTCGTGTAAAACAGAGTTGGGTGTATTAAATCTTGTTCTTCCAGCAATTATAGCTGTAAGCGGTTTGAATCGATTTAGTCATAGTAATGTTTTTACCATTACTAGGTTTTTAAACGATTTTTCAGAATTTTCATTTGTTCTACAATAACATTTTTATTGTAAAAATACCCATATTTGTCGAAAGTGGCATAGCTATGAAGTTTATAACTGATACTACATATTCAAGAATCATTACCTTAAACATGTGGAAATATTAGGTAAAATTTAAACAGCGTTTGAAAGTTTGATCAAAACACTGTTATATTTTATTTTCTAATATATAAATGAATAAATATTTTTAGAAAAAGTTATAGATTCTTTAAATTCTCCAATATACGCAGCATCCAAATTCATACACCGCTGTAAAACATAATTAGAAGCTTTTTGTAGAGATAGTGAAAAATATTGTATTATTGTATTATCATTTCTAACTTCTAACATTTCAGGCTTCGCAGAATAACAGTGACACAGTTTACACAGCCCTGATACTCATTCAAGTATTCATGTTTTAACATGCCAACAAAAGTTGAAAAGATTTGTTTTCTCTTCAGACGCCAATTGAACAGTCATTCGAACAAATATATTTGTAGAATAATTTAAGTTTTGTTAAATCAATGGAAAAATGTTATGATTGAAAACTACACAGCATGTTTTCTTGTAATAACATGATCTACAACTTTTTCGAAGGCATGAATTCTCTACAAAACAATGTTGGTAGATTAAACTTGTTGGTCACTAACTTCGATTATGTTGAAAGAGGAAGACACTTTCAAACAAAAATTCTTCTGAAGACATTAAAGCTCTAAAGGCTCTGAAGTACAAACAAAAAGCATGTTCCGATATTATTTGCCCTGTGGGCAAAATCAATTACCCAAAAATCTATTAACCAAAGACCGTTTTTTACAAACGTAAATTCAAACCAAATATTTTATGATCCCATATATTACCACGAAATTTCATTCGCATCCGACTTTCGGTTCCGGAATTATAAGGTGAAGTAAGTTCAAAATTTCCTACGTCCATTCAAGTGATACCAAAACCGTAAAAATTCGTCTAAACTGTGCTAAAACCTGTTCCAACACATAGGTTTCGTTAGACGATGGACAAACGATTACGGTTTTGATTGGTTACCGGCTCCGGAGGTACATGAAATCGTAGTGAAAAACTCGAAAAAACGGAAACTCTCTACGATAGTTGGACAGATTTTCACTGTCACAGCCTAAAATGAATGTTCCTATCAGTATCCGACTTCCGGTTCAGGAGTATTAGGATGAAGTGGATCTGTGACTGGAAATCGATACAGAACCATGATCAACGAATTTTTGTTGCCAAATCTTCAAAATATGAATGTGGACGAAATGTGGTTTCAACAGGAAGCAAGAACATTTCAACGACAACATTATTTCGAGAAATGGACCAGTAAATTGGCCTCGATGTTCGTGTGATTCGACGCCACTCGATTATTTTTTGCTTGAACATTTTGTGAAAAATAGTCGTGGCGGCCATATGCCTGAAATCATATTTAGATGTTAAATGTCAAGAAAGTATCTACCAACTGAAAAAAATCTAACCACTTCATAACTTGGCATGTGTTTTATTTAAATTTCAAATCAGCAAGCTCTAAAGTTTTAGCTAGTTGATAGCCAAACGATTCGGCTTTGGCTATACTCTTGTTCCCGCTTTCCAGTTTCGAAAATAGTAGTCAAAAACTCAAAAAAAAAATGGAACCCTTCAACTGTTTAAGTTAAAGCGTTTTTTACAAACTTATGCTCAAATGAAAGGTCATATTGTCTTATAGGTATCTAAGTAAATTTATTCGAATTCGACTTCCGGTTTCGGAATTGTAGTTTATGGCAATGCATATTTTCTTCGCCATTCCGATACCGGAAATAGTAGTCCGAAATTCTGAAACGGAACTTTATAAAGCACAACTTTGAAATTTTGCCACTTAAGCCAATTAGTTCTGATTACGCACATCCATTGACATTGACAAAACTGCTCTAGCATTCTATTAGTTCCACTATCCATTATATTAAACTGCTCCTTACGTTCAGGAGCTTTTCCTGAAATATGGAAGAAATCCTATGTGTTTTCAATTTATAAAAAAAGGAAACAAGTGTACAGTATCCAACTACCGCGGAATAGCAGAGCTTTGTGCGCCGTATCTAAGCTGTTTGAAATTCTATCTCTGGATTTTATAACACATAATTGCTCTAACTATATATCTGACACTCAACATGGTTTCATGTCGAAACATTCGATGTCTACAAATTTAGTATCCTATACTTCCTTTATCATACGTTCGTTAAAATCACGACTACAAGTAGATTCTATCTACACTGATTTCTCCGCTGCGTTCGACAAGATTAATCATCACATAACTATCTCAAAGTAAAATAGACTAGGATTTAACGGGTCATTTCTGAATTGGCTTCACTCATATCTTACTAGTCGCGAAATGATAGTGAAAATAGGAGACTGTACAACTTTACCATTCGCTGTTACCTCTGGAGTTCCTCAAGGAAGTCACCTTGGACCGTTAATATTTTTACTTTATCTCAACTATCTAAATTTTTCGATCAATTGCATGAAACTATCGTTCACCGATGACTTCAAATTATTTCATGTCATCGAATCCACAGCTGACGCAGAGTTCCTACTAGAGCAGTTGATTAATTTGACTAACTGGTGTAATATCAACAGAATGGTTTTGAACGTCTCCAAATGCTCCGTCATCTCTTTTAGTCGCAAACAGTCTGTAGTCAGTTTCGACTATCATATTTCATAAATTGTTCTGGAACGTACATCGTCTGTGAAGAACCTTGGTGTCCTCCTGGATTCTAAGTTAAATTTCAAGGACCATGTTGAGTTTACTATCTCCAAAGCCTCTAAGTTGATAGGATTAATTTTCCGCGTTACTAAAGAATTCGATGATAAGGCACAATATAATGCTTAAAAGTATTATATTGTACCTTAGTTCGCATCTACGCTCGAATACGCCTCGGTTGTCTGGTCACCGTACTACCATAGCAATTCAACGAATATTTGTTCGATTTTCTCTGCGTCGGCTGATTCATCTTGATTTGTTATCTGTCCGTCGCAATGTTAGCAAGGCTAATTTTGTTGTTGACCTCCAATCAAGAATAGACTGCTCTGAACTCTTACAGCATTTACAAATTGATATCCTTCGCCGTAATCTTATAAATTATTCTTTTCTTGGGATTCCCTATGCTGAAACTAATTATGGGTATAACGAGCCTTTTGCCAGCATGTGTCGAACATTCAGCCACTGTACAAATTCATTCGACTTTAATCTATCACAAAACGTTGTCAAGAAATTGTTCCTAGGGTTACTATCTAATTTGTTTTAGTTTTAGTTAGTTTAGAAATACTATGTTTAAGTGAAATGTATCATTTGGATGATTGTAATCTCTTGATGCAAAAGATGAGGAGGTTTTATGCCTGTTGGAGAGCAAGTTTGACAGAAACTAACCCCACCGGGCTTTTTCCTGCTCCAAATAAACATTGACACTTTGTTTTGCATCATGATTTAAAAAACATTTTCCTCTCTGAAGAAATCATTTCGCTAATTATAACCGCTTACTCATTATTCGGTAATGTTACTAAAAGGTTTCCAAAATCAGTTTTTTTCATTCTAACATTTTGCACATCAATCCTAGGGAAATTATTTGTGCAGTATAGCGTTTGTAAAAATACGTAAAGTTGCAGACAACTTCAACCAGCGAAGATATATTTTTGCAACTACTATTGCCTTCTGAATCCGTTGTAACAAGCTGGCGGAAACTATCAAAAACGCCATGAAGTCCCTTTAACCGGATGCGAGAAACTTGTTAAGTTACAACGACAAGCATAAGCATTGATCATATATTTGTATTCTAAACGACTCAGAAGGTGAAATAGAGTTTGTTAAACTTATGAACTTATCTTTTATTATGCTTATTTTATAAATGTTGATAAATCTTACACACAACAGATATACATTCGCCCATAGAATCCTAGGATACTATCGAGTACAAATCATTTCTTCGAGGTTTTGATGTTAATTAAAAGTACTTTTAAACTAGAACGGTTTGATCTACATCATTTTGCCACCTTCTGAGATAATCAAGTATGAAATATGTTAAAATGGTTTATATTCAAAACTCATTATAGCTTTTTCAAAAACATCATTGAGCTTTAAAGTGTTCTATAGTTTTACGTATTTTCACAAAATTTAACGCTTTGTAGAACAAACCATTTCTCTAGGATTAATGTGAAAAAAGTTACTTTGAAATGAAAAACATCGCATTCCTCACAAACTACCTGTCAACCTACCAATGTAAACCGAACTAAAATATTAATTTGATTGTACTTTATAAGGTCCCATTTTCATTCATTTACATATGTCCAATTCACATAGAATGCCTACATGAGAAAATGACAGTTTCGAACACAACTCAAATCACCTTCGGGAAAATCTCATTTTCACAACAAATTTGGAAACACATTTCACGCGCAGTTATACTTGAATTGCCGATTATCTCTAACCTGAGCATCAACGTTGGAGTGTGAACATTACATACCTCCATTTATCACTCCTCAACAGGATCATTCCTGAAATGCCTTTCAAAAAGCCTGCGTGAGTGTATAGCAACCCAACAAATGGAGATTGAAGTCAACTTCAAGGGGGAAGAAACAATTCGCCGTTCGCCGATTGGACATAAAAAGGATGAAAATTGATGGCATAAGGGGACCAGTGGACTAGTAAAAAAACTGCCTTCGAATGGAACCTCAAATTGTTCCGGCTTTCAGAGGAGATAAAAGAAAAGTATAAAGGGTCTTATATCTTCATTATTTCAGGCGAGGTAAAAGTAGTAAGCAAGGAGTAGATGTTGATGGTTTCCCTTTTCTTTTGTGGAGAGCATACTACTGTCGGTAATGGAAATGATAAATCTTGATGAAGGCGAATTGGTCGGCGGGACATTTTTTTTTTTTTTTGTAAATTTGGGAACTATCATTAAGGTGCTTTGCATTTTTATATTATTATTGCTTAAATTCAATTCAACTCGAATTCAGGAACAAATCAAATGCACCAAACAAGTGAAACCCCTACCACAACTAACTTCATTAGTCGGCTGCTATTCAATGGAGAAAACATTCCAGATGTTCTTGTTTACCACAAGCGACAACTTTATGTTCATTTCCGGTTCTCGACCAAACCGAGTCAAAATACGGAACAAAGCATCATCAATCATTGTCGTGGGACTGATTAACTGAACCCAACCTGAACCGTGCTTAATTACAAATTTCACCACTCTAGAGTGGTTTTATTCTAACATCGCGGAAGAGGAAGGATTTAGAATACATGTCAAGAACTGAGAGATTCTTAAAAAAAACCTTCGGTTTTTATATTCAACTAAGGGACCAATTCTTTCGTGCCGTGTTCTTCGTTTGAGACTGCTACTCCAAAGCAAATCCTTTTCGATAAGAATCAGAATTGGGTCATGGGTAGTAAAACCTGTGCTTTGGTTGTTGGATTTTAATGCTGTTGAAAACTGATGTCGGAAAATGAGCAAGTTTTTCATCGAAATTTGAAATAGAAATAGAGATATTTTTTGTCAAGTTTCCTATGATGTAGTATTTTTTCAAGAGATGTCTCTGCAAACAGGGATTAGTTCACCGTCAAAACTTTTGATTTTTTGTACGCTAAAGTGAAATTCAGTGCCAACGACCGCAATATTTCAACCATATGAAGTGCACGCTTCGCGCGATGTATCATATGAAATATTGTCAGTGATTAGACGCAGTAGGTTTAATACACGTTTTGTTCGCTAGTGAAACAGGTACTAACTATGTTATGTTATAAACCATGAGTGACGTGCCGTGACCGGGTGCAATCAAAAAATTCAAAACTAACCGCGTAACCTTTTTCTGTCATAATTTTGAACGCCTATACTCCGTAATTTGTTGATGGATTTTTATAATTGATCTATCAATAGATTCAGAAACATTTAGCCTAAACACGTATTATAACGTCGTTTTAGTATTTCAATAGTATAAGATTGAAAAATCGATGTAAATTGACCTATGTTTTAACGAGTCAATCAAAGCATGCCATACTGATGTCATCTTCTTGATTTTTTCAACACGGCCGACGGTTTTGATGGTTGCTTCACACCTCGCATTTTTTTCGTAGCAGCTCTGCTTCGTTAGGTATAGGAAGGCTTGGCGTTATGCATAAAAAGATACCACAACGTTGTGCACAGTACGAACTTTCGCACAAAACGTAATCTATAAATATGAGCACTGTAAAATTTGTCTACTCAGTCAACGCCTGCCTTCATGCAGAGCTGATAGATGAAATATTTGCTTTGTCATCTGTTCGATGAGTAGTCAACTGCTCGGTTTGCAGTATGCGGGTATGCTGAATATGTCTCGTCTGCTGCACACCGTGTTCGTTTATATGGGTGTTGCTGCTGCTGAGAATTACTATATTTTTAAACATTGAATCCAAACATGTATAGCAAAATTATAGGTTATTCATAATAAGTACGATTATTAAATTGACTAATGTTTGAACTCGTACATCCAAGCACGTCAATTAAGTTGACGAGTGAATGCCGAAAATAACTTCGATTTGTCGAAAAATTTTAAAAGATTTACCATATCGTAACTAAATATTACCATTGTCACATCGATTTTATGAGTAGGTTCTGAAAAGTCACCGTTTATACTATTTCAAATCCCAATATGGCGGGGTATATTTGACTACGGCTTGTCAATATTATTTCATATCTCTACATATGGGTATTTTGGAACGGGTTCGACGAATAGGCCTAAAAATTGATATTTCATGTCACTATTAAACCTATGCCACCTTCCACTTTATCGAGATTATTGCAATTTTTCACAATATTGATGTCTTTAGAACGGATATATCGAATAAATGTCAAAAAGTAATGTTTTAACTAATTTTCAAAATTTAACATTGTCGTTTCGTTAGCACCAATTTTAACCAGTATTCGTCGTTCGCCGGACTTTATATCGTGCATCGTGAGCGGAAAGTTTCATTTTCAACGAGCCAATGTTATTCGTATTCACGTCAACCCGGTTATGTCTCTGACATCCACATTTTTTGTGTCGAAAGTGAACAATCTGCCAAACTTACCAGAACTTCGCCTAATAGAAAAATTCGGGTGATTATGAAGGATAATCTCCAGAAACAGATAAGAACTTCAAAAGCAATAAGGATTTTAAGAAAAAGTGGATGAAGAAGTGTAAGAGCGATGCGAGTGTTGTTCAGATTTTGATGAGTTGCATTAACGTGGTGTGTAGTCTCAAAAATTGCACGCAACATTTTAACCGCTTGAGTTGAACGAATCGTCGCACAAAGCATAACAGGCAAACCGATCCATAGAAACCAGGAATATTTTCAGTGATTGGGCGCAGTGGGATAACCACACGTTTTTTTTTGCTTGTAAAACAGACTCTTATTGATTCATAATATAAAGGTATGAATATTTCACACTTTGAAAATATCCTAATTCAATCTTTTTTGTTAGTGATTACTATTACACTAGAACTATGAAACATGACCATGAGGTTATATGTATATGTATTGACTAACATACCTGGGTTTAGTAGCAAGCATAGATTCTCCTTCTAAAGAACGATTGAAAACAAGAAAACATTCAAGTATTTTCGGTACCTTTGCCAGTACCAAATAGGAATTTCGCCAGACCCTTCTCGCCTATGAGATGATATTGACGTAAAAGTATTCACTTGTCATACATGAAGGATCTGAACTTAATAAACTGAATTTTTGGTGATCTGGTGTATTTTTTCGAGTCTTTATTTTTTTCGAGCCTTTAATCATTAGGAGTGTGACAAGTAACTTAACGGTGTTTGGATCATCAACATTCTTCTATTATTTATTCATCATACTGAAAAAGTAGTATGGCAGATTGATATTAGTGATATTATTATATTATTATATTATTAAATTATTATTTTATTATATTATTATAGTATCACATTATTACATTATTATATTATTATATTATTATGTTATTATGTTATTATATTATTATATTTTTAAATTTGTCACACCCTGTGTAACAAACCTCCATAAAACCAGCAACCTTGTCATACAGAGTGATGTTACCTAAGCTCTCGGTCAGTAAAGTTGTCAAAGAACAAGTAAGAGTCGACAGAAGTGAAACGTCGAATAATAATTGGAAATTTAAAATTATACACTCATATAAAAATTAAATTTGCTAAGTGCATCTCATTGAATTGTATGGGAATTGAATTCGTATCTAAGCTTAAAATTACGTAACAGTAATGAATATGGTGAATAAGTAGAACTTAACCTACACATCAATTTCAGCACCTACACGTTAAACGTAGCTTATAGCGTGAGTACAAATAGTCACTTAGATGAGGGTTGCATTAATAACTATATATATATGAAAAAGTGGTTCATCAAATCGAAAAGTATCTGTTTTTGTTGCGCCGCCACAATAGTATTCTATTATTATATTATTATTTCTTTATTTCAGGAGTAGGCATAAAATCTCCTCATATTTTGTACCAATTATTGTAATTACAGGGTCCGGCACTCGAAGTGTAACCAACTTCAGACCTTCGAGCCTGGCGTCAAGGTAAATGCGACATATTATCGGCAAAGTATTCTGGAGGTTGCTTTGAAGCCGTGGGCAGACAAACATTTCGGTGGCAGACCATGGACGTTTCAGCAGGACTCGGCACCGTCTCACAAAGCTCGAGTGAACCAAGAATGGCTGAAAAACAACGTTCCGAACTTCATCACGTCCACACAATGGCTCTCGAATTCACCAGATGCGAATCCAATGGATTATTCTCTTTGGTCCATTTTGGAGAGCAAAGTCCGAACTAAAAGATACACCAGTCTCGAGGCGCTGAAAAAAGTTATTGTCCGCGAGTGGGCCAAAATACACCTGCAAGTCACATTCGGGCAGCTTGCGATTCGTTTTTTGACCGTCTCAAGGCCATAGTCAAGGCAAAAGGTGGTCATATCGAGCAAAAGTGAATTGATTCTGAATTTTGTATTATTTTTACACATTTTGTACTTTGAATTAAGTAAAAGTAATTTTCCAAACTGAATTTATGGCCTTTTTAATTGGTTACACTTCGAGTGCCGGACCCTGTATTATATTAAAATTATGATACGATATTTTGCACTAGACGATTTTATCTTAAAAATTATATTTTTGAAAGATGATAAATGACATTAGGAAAGGAGTTATAATAATTCTTCCGAATAATGAAGAACAATTATTTAAAAAAACTGTTTGTTAGTCAAATAAATAGCAGAAGGTAGGAAAAGACAAACTCCTGTAATTGTGTCTTTTTACGACATGGAAGCAGGAATCTAGCAGATCTATTCTTGACTATACGACCTCTAGATTGATCCGATCCGTAGAGAGATAATAGATACTATCAATCTCCTGGAGTCTCTTCAATACATTTTACTCCGAATGTATGGCATTGCACTTGCAGTCAATGTCGTCATTCACCTTCCAGTCACTCGAGTATGAAGATTGGGGTGCCGGTAACCGAAATCGGTAGACATTTTGAAAATGACAAAACAAATCTTTGTTGGCGAAAATGTTGATAGCATCCGGTGTTAATTCACGAAATAGATCGATTTCACCTCATAAATATTCAATCCACTCACCTTTCCGATTGATGCTCATCCATTTATGATACTATAAAAAAAAGTCAGAAAAAACATTTGTGTTGATTTTCACGCAATTAAAATTTGTTTTGAACGCAGCAAAAAAGTACAAGCGTCTGTTTGCTTCGGTATTCGGCAAAAAAAGAACGTGCTGCTATTACACACGCATGACATTTGTCGGAATGACGCTATCTGCTTTCTGTCAAAAGTTACAGCGGGTTGCCGGCAACCGAACACCTTACCCTACCTCTTTTGAAGTATGAAGCAGCTCAAAACACTTCCGGGATCGTTTGACTCTCGGTCGGAAACCGGAATCAGACGATAAGCGGAACCACAAAACCAGAGTGGAATGAAATGGTAAGGCTGGTAAGAATAATCGGAACCATTCTATACAAGGTTTGGCTACATGTTTGGGACGAAAACATCTTGTGATGTTCCATTTTATTAGATGTACACAATTGGAGCATCGATGTTCACGCAAATTTACGTGGAAAAAATTCAATATTGTTGTTCCATGACATGAAATTCATTGAAATGAAAAAAAATGAATACTAATGGCGACCGCCGTGACTTGAACCGATAATCACACAGAAGCACACAACTGCTTGGCTGGTGCATTTAAATTCATACAGTCGCACCTGTTGGCAGAATGCAAGTTACAGTCGAAACCAGTAAAATGCACGTTAATCTAACATTAAGTCAATGAAATTTTTCGTCATTTGACAAGTTAAGTATTTTTTTGTTTTCGATTATATAGGCTTTAACCTTGAGGTCATTCACCTCTTCGGGCCAGAAAAACCTTCTGACCCTATGTGCGGGGTTGGAAATCGAACCCAGGTGGGCTACGTGAAAGGCATCGACTTACCCATCACGCTATACCCGTCCCCCACAAGTTAAGTAATTTTGAATCACCGCACAGTGGGAAAAAAAACCAGGAAACCCGCAAAGAAATCGGAAACCACGGGAAAAGGCAACAAACAATGTTTCTTATGTAAAAAAAATCCAAGGAATTCAATGGAATGGTTTTTAATGGACGCACGAATCGCCATCCTGCTCGTTTTACCCCAAATGCCCAGCAGTTTTAGGGTTTCTGTAGTATTTGTTCTGTAACTTGAGAAGAAATCGAGTGCGGTCTACTAAAATAGCTTGATTTTATGTAAAAATGTCTGGAGAATCGAATGGAAGAGTGTTCACTGGCCGCACGAAACGTTATGGTGGCTATTTTACCCCATTTCCTCCATTTCATGATATCTTATTGTAAATCGTCCTTAAATCTAGGTAAAACTTATTAGAAGTTTACTAAATCCAGCTTATCTTTTGTAAAAAATAAGTCTGTAGAATCAAATGCCAGAACTTATATTGGCCGCACGAAACATTTTGGTGGTTATTTTACCCCAATTCTTTCATTTTCATCTAAATCACCCTTGAGTCTTAAGCGAACCACGTTGAAAGCATACGAAAACTATCTTACATTATGTAAAAAAGTCTGGAAAATCGAATGGAAGAACCTACACTGGCCGCACGAAACGTTCTGGTGACTATTTTACCCCATTTCTCCATTTCATGATATCTTATTGTAAATAGTCCTTTAATCTAGGTGAAATTTATTGGAAGTTTACTAAATCTAACTTATCTTATGTAAAAAAAAGTAGAATCGAATGCCAGAACCTACACTGGCCACATGAAACGTTTTGATGACTATTTTATCGAAATTTAAGGACGAATTACAATAAAATATCATTAAATGGAGAAATTGGGGTAAAATAGTCACCAGAACGTTTCGTGCGGCCAGTGTAGGTTCTTCCATTCGATTCTCCAGACTTTTCTACATAAGATAAGCTAGATTTAGCAAACTTGCAAGAAGTTTCACCAAGATTTAAGGATGATTTACAGTAAGGATCTCATGAAATGGAGGAATTGGGGGAAAATAGTAACCAAAACGTTTCGTGCGGCCATTGTGGGATCTTCTAATCGATTCTTCAGACTTTTTTACATGAAAGTAGGCTATTCCAGAATACCCAGTCGACTTCTTTTCAAGTTACAGAGCGAATGTTATAGGAAACCCCAAAACTGCTGTAAATTTGGGGAAAAACGAGCAGGATTGTGATTCATGCGGCCATTGTAAACCATTCCATTGAATTCCTTGGACATTTTTACATAAGAACCGCTTTAGTTTGTTGACCTATCTCAATTAGTTCATGAGTTACAGAATTCTTTTCGGGTTTTCGTAGATTTTTTCCCACTGTGCACCGTATGAAGGATTAAATCATTAATTTTTTTTTGTGTGTAAGAAGGTTAAAACGCAGCATTATTGATTTCAAAACATAAAGCTGTACGATAAGTTGCTAAAAAAATATGATAGTGTAATTATGGATGATGAAACAATTGTCAAAGTAATGTTCTTAGATTTTTCACTAGTTTTATACCGGGTTTTATACTGCAATGCAAAGTGGCAAATTTAACAATCATTTCACGACTGCTGTTGTCTTGCTGTTAAGGTGAAGCGGCTCAGGAGTGGTATGCTGGCATCAATATCAAAATTGTACCAAAAAAAAAAACGGAAACTCTCCGAATAGCTCAGAAAAATTTTACAAAGTTGCGGTGATTATACATGAATTATGAAACCTCAGAATTTCATCCAATAGAAACATATTTTACTACAAAAACCGGCAGAAGACATCCGGGCAGGAAACTGACGGCACTGTGCAGAACCAAATGGGTGAAATCAAACGTTAGAGCATACGGACATGACAAGTCCGAATAAAAAATAGTCTTCAACTATCAAAATATTTCCAGTCTAGTTGGGTAGTGTCACGTCAGCTGCTCGAACAACTTGGTAGGGCCTTCCTCTTATGTCTTTTCGCAAAAAAAAAAGATTTTATATGCAAGTGTGGGAAACAAAGTTTTCAAATTTTCATTGTTCATATTCATGTTGTACATTCGAGTACAAAGAGAAATTAAAACAAAAAGAAATCCAACCCGACGTCTCATTTGGTTAGAAAATGTATTCTCAGTAGGCTTCGCGAAGCGAACTATCATGTTCCAGTGGTTTATTTCCCAAGGATCGTACAGGGCTAGAATGAAGTCTGAAAAAAAAGTAGGGAAAAAACTGCTTTACCCTCTTCTGTTTGGTAAAGTAATTAAAAACACCCCGGATTCCGAAGGCCCTACTCACCGTCGGATTGCATTCACTGCGACTTGCGAGCGAATTCGTCACAGACATCTTCATTAGAACCGTATTTCGTTACCTGTGGCAGCAAGTTTTTTTTTTACGGTTTGTTCCTTCCCTCAATCTCATCTTCCTGCGAAGGTGCCACTGCAGGGTAAGAATTTTCGTCGAAGAAGAAAAGAACGAAACAATACAAAAGAACGGAACGGCGACTGACTACTCGCATGTTGAGCGGCGCTGGCGGCGAGCAAAGCGCTCGAATCTTCTTTGCTGCTTCCCCGACAACGGCCATGCCATGTTCCCAATGCCACAATGGAGATGTGTAAGCTTTCATCCTTTTCTAGCGAGAAAACAAAGACCACATTACTCGTAGATCGTCAGGAGTCCTGATTGCTCAAAACTGGAAGGATATGGTTGTTAACTGGATGATAATGATGATGTGAGCCGCAGTCAAGAGGGATGGCGGCGGTCAAGCAGTGTTGGCGGAAATGTTTAAATTGACATATCTGGTTAGAAAATCATGCCACTCTTATGCACAAATCCAAAAAACTATGCATAAATTCCCCTACTGACAGAAAGTTGTCGTTAGTTCAGTGTTGCCAGCTGAAACCCTAGAAAAATAGAGAAACGAAACTGAAACTCAAGTTGATCTATGAAATTGAAACAGCTTAATCAATGGCAGTAGGTATTCCTGCTGTAGATCTTCAGCAACTTTGCTAAGATGCGGGACAGAGAATTAAAAATAATTATACACCGGGTGAGACGGAGGAATAGTCTGTCGGGTGATCACCTACACCTATGGCCATGATGTTCCTGTTTGATTTATGCAAGGGTGAATAATGACCGGCATGTGGTATAATTGATGATACAAAGTAATAAGTTTTTCTTACGATCGATGATGAAGCATGGTTGCAGTTGCATAGAGTTGAAAGAGAAAGATTGAACCGCCTTTTTAGGGGCTTAAATTTTGCTGCCATTCATGCAATGATCAAGCCCACCCAGGTAGACACTTTGAAACATTTCACCCACCAACGAAGACCAATGTATGCGAAAAAGTTGTACCTTTCAAGTATCACAATTGTTGCTTTACTAAAGAACAATAGTAATCTCACACTTTAGTTCCACTGTGAATGAAATGAATAGCTTAAACTTTTACAACAAACCGGCAGATCCAAGCTTCATCCCGGTGCAAACAATCCGGTGAAAATGCTAACGAAGCTGATGGTGAAATAGCATTTCCAAGTGGTGATATCCTTCCAGCCGTCCTACGGGTTCAACGGCGCTTTGGCCGTGGGTGCGGTTTCGCCAAAAAGAGCCATAAAAGCAAAGTTATGAATCTCGAAACTTTAGCCTTTTTCAACCGCAATTCTTTCATAAGTACATAGTGTAGTACCAACAGGATTTCCACCTAACCCTCACAAGGCCCAGGCCCAGGTACAGTGCTGAGTAAAATCCTGACAAGCGGCCACCGTCGCAATCGTCCTGCTACACCAGCGCCAGGATAAGCAGACACGAAAGCGGGTACGGCGCGATGTAGATTATACTTTTATTTATGGATCAAACTTTTCTCGCTGCGAGCGTGAGAAAGTGCGGTTGGCCTACAAATCTCATAAGCCCGCCTTCATCCCACGCACATGTACCTGTACAATCCCGTTCCGTGGTCCTGACTTTCCGGGGAAGAATGCTGAATACCGGTGAATTTATTTCAAACCGTTCAGCAGATTGCATTTGCATTTTCAAACAGACTTCTTTTGTGCTGAGCTGATTGTATTACGGTGCCTTTTTCGAATGTCATTGAGCCTGTGCTTTTCGGATTTCACATTGCAATGTAAGTCGTCCTTAGCCGACGTGAAGTTACTTAGCATGATATCGTCAGTCAGTTACTTAGCATGATCAATGTCGTCAGTCAAGCGGAAAGGAGGATAAAATCTCTGAAAAATCAAATTGCTAGTAACCAAAAAAAAGTTTTTTAAATTTTTAAAATTCCGGCTGCATTAATTTTTGACAGACAGATTCTGGAGCCATGAAACAATTCGAAATGATTCTCGTAAGTAACATAAGCGTACTTCAGGGCTTACATAGTTAATTTGGCAACAATCAGCAATAATACAATTGAACCCCTTTTGAAAACATAATAATACAATTGAACCCCTTTTGAAAACGTAGATTGTGACTTGTAGTATAGGTCATTTATACTATTAAAAAGTTTACATCATGAGCATTGTAAACTTACCAAATAACTTAGAATTAGCTTTCCAACTAGCCTAAGATTTGCGAAGTCGGTTAAGCCATTTCTAAGAATATTGAGAGGAAAATAAAAATGCGTTCTGTCGTTTAGGTCACTTATACCATTGCATCTCCGAAACCGAAAGTGTCCACCAATTGATCTTCGAACTCGAAAAATGGTCCAATTGTAACTTTCAAATGAACCTAAGGTTGTAGAAATCATGTCAGGCATCTCCGAGAAAATTGAGAGAAGAAAAATCTTTGAAATGTGTTTTACAGCTGTCTGATTATTAGTTTGTGAGATATGGCATTTTGAGTGAAGCTACTTTTGTTATTGAGAAAAAAATGGAAAAAAAGGAATTTCGTGTGTTGATGAAACACTACTTTTTGATGAAAAACAGTGCCGCCGATACCAAAAAATGGCTTGATGAGTGTTATCCAGACTCTGCACCGGGCGAAGCAACAATTCGTAAGTGGTTTGCAAAATTTCGTACTGGTCATATGAGCACAGAAGACGATGAACGCAGTGGACGTCCAAAAGAGGCTGTTACCGATGAAAACGTGAACAAAATCCACAAAATGATTTTCAATGACCGTAAAGTGAAGTTGATCGAGATAGCTGACACCCTAAAGATATCAAAGGAACGTGTTGGACATATTATTCACGAATATTTGGATATGAGAAAGCTTTGTGCAAAATGGATGCCGCGTGAGCTTACAATCGATCAAAAACAACAACGAATTGATGATTCTGAGCAGTGTTTGGAGCTGTTAAATCGAAATAAAACCGATTTTTTTCGTCGATATATAACAATGGACGAAACATGGCTCCATCACTTCACTCCGGAGTCCAATCGACAGTCAGCTGAGTGGACTGCACACGATGAACCGAACCCAAAGCGTGGAAAGACTCAACAATCGGCCGGTAAGGTTATGGCGTCTGTATTTTGGGATTCGCATGGTATAATTTTCATCGACTACCTTGAAAAGGGAAAAACCATCAACAGTGACTATTATATAGCGTTATTAGAGCGTTTGAAGGACGAAATTTCAAAAAAGCGGCCTCATTTGAAGAAGGAAATAGTTTTGTTTCATCAAGACAATGCACCGTGTCACAAGTATATGAAAACCATGCTGAAATTGAACGAATTGGACTTCGAATTGCTCCCTCATCCACCGTATTCTCCAGATTTGGTCCCCAGTGACTTTTTCCTGTTCTCAGACCTCAAGAGAATGCTCGCTGGTAAAAAATTTAGAAGCAATGAAGAGGTAATCGCTGAAACTGAGGCCTATTTTGAGGCAAAGGACAAATCGTACTACAAAAATGGTATCGAAAAGTTGGAAGATCGCTATAATCGCTGTATCGCCTCTGATGGCAATTATGTTTAATAATAAAAACGTATTTTGGCAAAAAATGTGTGTTTCTATTAAACGATACGATCTTTTCAGCCGAACTGTTATTGGCACTTTCGTTTTCATACAGTTGCACAGTTGCGGCACACAAACGGCTCAGTTTTGACAAGTAGCTGTTTCATGTGGCACAGAGTGGCACACTTAGGCTCAGAGTATATCACGTGTTTTTTTAGAGGCAGAATATAGTTTGTGTTAAGCGATTCTCCCCTTGACACAAACACATACATTTTCCAACCGTCCGATCTAAAGACAGGATCGGGCATAAGCTCCACATCGCTGAACACAGATAGGCTGTGCTTTACCGATCTATCAACAAATCTATCCGCGAAATCTTGGAACAAAGTTCGTCAATCAACTCTGTCTGGCGTGGAGCCAAGTGAAATAAAATTACAGATTTCAACCTAATCAATAGTTGTGTACAGAGTTGGTGATTGCCGATAATTTGACAGAGAACGGCTCGATATTTCTCTACATTGTATACAATATCGTCATTCTAGTGGATGATGTTACAATAACTCGCTGCCTCTCGATGCATGAACCGTGAGAGAATTTTTCTACATTTCTTCGCTCCTCCTCATACTCTGAGTGTTTCACGGCCCTTACCAAAATAGATACAGTTTTGCAATGATCGGCGCTGTGTGGAATTTACCCAGAGAAAATCGCAAGTTGACAATTATCGCAGAAAATCGAATCGACGATTCGACTTGATGATTTTCATACTAGGTTGCAACATTTCAAAACCCGTGTGTGGAGCATTCACAGACATTCCATGAGTTCAACCAATAGCCAGCTATATTATATTGAATAAAAGTGATGAACTGATACAAACAAATAAATGTATTTTATTTTATTTGATGTAATTGTTTAGTGTTTAGATTAACTAATGAATTTCAACATACTAATATGATATTTGAAATGTATTAGGATTAAAGTACTATGTATTATGGATGCCACGGTGAAGAAAAACTTATGTATATTGTCTATGAAATAAACGTATTTATGAAAAAAAAATATACTGGAGTCATAATTCAACATACATAAGCTTGTGCCAATATTGTTCATGTAGCGATTGTGGTGCCATACAATAGTAAAATGAATCGTTATAGAATCAGATCGCAAAACGAGTATGAGCGACGTTTTGTTGCTTCAGAGTGAATCCCCACGAGGGTCATCGATAGAAATTCACTCTCGCACTTCTATGTTGAATGAACCATACTGGTTTTTTGTTGCTGAGATGAAATCCGTCACTCTTTGATGGTACCGATTGAATCGTGTGAAGAGTTCCTAGAGAGTGTCCTTTAATACGATAAAAATCATCCTTGATTGCTTAGAGATAAAATGAGTGAAGCAACTTGGATGAAAATACCTACCACTTACACGATAAATTCGATAGGAGGAATATTTACCTGAAAAAGAAAAATATGAAATTAGTTTTGAACATTAAAACATTACTTCAAACGATTTATTTAAACAAATAAAAAAATGCCAAATATTAACTAGCTCCACCATGCTTGTATGAATTAAGAACTGTTCATTAAGGGGGTATTCAATGAAGCGCTTGAAAAAATAATCCATTTTCTATATTTCATTGTACAGAAACACAGGAATAGAACAAAGGTGATATATTAAATTGATCAGTAGACTTGACACAAGTGCGTAAACCTTAGATAAGAAAGTACAATATTAAACAACTTTCGAAACTCAGTTCCCTTTCACATCTCATCCAAGTCAGTCGATAAAACAAAACCGCTTACGTTCGGGACAGAAGAAACCAAGTACAGTATTGTGTAGTGAACAATAGAACGACCTCGAAATGAGTGAACTAAACGAACAAAAGCTACCGCCGACACGAAAGAATTCAATTGTTGACTTCAGGCAGTGCAAAATTCGACCTTCGATACGAAAACTTGAAGGTTTGCTTAAGGAGCAAATGCATCTAGACATTAAACGTGTGCATTTACTTCAATGCAATAAGACGAATAATGTTGTTTACATCCAGTTTTATAAAGAGTTGGATGCAATTCAATTCGCAAAAGACAATAACAATGTGCATTATGTGGAGCACGAGAACATTAAGTACAACATTCCACTATATATGGAAGATAGTGCTATAGAAGTGCGTGTGCATGATCTTCCCTCAAGCGTCACCGATTCTTATATTCGCAAAACTATGTCCCAATACGGATCGATTCTCTCTATAGAAAAAGAAAAGTGGAAGAATTTTTTCCCCGGTATTCTAAATGGCGTACGTTTATTACGCATACACTTGAAGAAGGCTATACCGTCTTGTGTGATTTTCGGTCAAGATACAAGAATTCCGTGCAAATCACTTGTTACCTATGACAATCAGATGGCCACATGTAAATATTGTCAAAAAGCTGTTCATTACGGTAAGCCATGTGATAAACTGGAACCACCACTGATGAGTCGAAGACGAAACGTAAACTCTAGAAATAAGTCATGTGCACTTTGCACAAACTGGCTACCCACGAGGTACCAAACCCCCAAATGACGAAAATCTGTTAGCGGTCAGTATGCGTAGTCGAATTTGTTTCGTTCTTTCGGCACGTCAGGTTAGACATAGCGCTTCGGCGCAAACAAGTGTTTTGCAAAATGCATTAACTTTACGTCTGCTCAGCGGATTATGTTGATCCGGGGGTTTTGCATCAGCAGTTCAACATAATCTGCTGATGCACTGGTGAGTCGAAGACGAAACGTAAAAACTAGAAACAAGTCATGTGCACTTTGCACAAACTGGCTACCCTCGAGGTACCAAACCCCCAAATGACGAAAATTTTTATGGTTAATAACCCACACCCAATATTTAACTCACTTTACCCTGTAACTCCGGGACCGGAAGTCGTATTCGGAAAAATGCACTTCAAAATTTAGACGCTTCAAAGAAATGGCATGGCGCGCGTAAATTCGAACCACTATGTCTATGATTGTGCTCGAAATTCGTCTTTGAAACTTTGTAGTGAGGTTCTCAGATGCCATATCTATCTCATTTCTCATTATCATTTCTGGAAGACTCAAATATTTACTTTGCATTTCTGGAAACCAAATTCTTTCGATAGGACGAAACTCGATTTTTTTAACAAAAACGGCTTTTTCGTTTTTGAGCATCCCCAATACAGCAGAAGCGTAGTGAACAGATGCCAGATCTAGCCACAACAATGAAGGAACCGTATACTCTCGGTAGATGAGTAGAAACCGTTTTTTATGCATTATCTTTTGCAATTTTCACCGTCGGTTGGGTCCGTTGTGAAATGCGAAGAATTGTACAAACCACAGGAACAAATGGCTTGCCACACCTGAACCTTTTTCTGAAATTTTTCGGTTCGGTCAAATGGCTGTGAGAAATAATGGTATAAGTTATATAACCGACAAAACGCGTTGTTTTTTTTTCACCACTCGACTTTCTCAGAGATGGCTGCACCGATTTTAACAAACGTAGACTCGGTTTGAAGCTACTATTGGGTGATCGATCAAGCTCGAAAATCAGATGACTGTGACTTCTGATTCCGGAGATACGATAATTCAAGTGGCGTAACCGACAAAACGCATTGTTTTTTTACCGCCCTTTGAGCAAAACCGATTTCAACAAACTTAGGCTCGTTTGTTCAAGAGTGTTCTAGTTCAAGATGCATAATTTAATTCAGTTTTAAAATTTTAATCCAGCCCCAGCAGCGTTTTGCTCGTGTTTCAAATATAGAACAAAGAGAACGGCATCGTATGAAACTTCCAGCTGCTGAATTAGCTCTTACTGGCTCAGTTCCGTTCAATTCATTCGGATATAGATGAAAAGGTATCAATAATTTTAGGTTCGTTCGGGACTAAGATTGGGCTGCGGGACGATTTAGATGATCATATGATTGACACATTAAGTTTCGAAGATATAATCGCACAAATGATGTAATCTTCAATTAACTTTTGCTTCTATACGCATAGTTTTTAGTTATTAAATAGTGACCATCATACACATTCAAATGTATTATTGTTTATAGGCTTGTTTTGGGATATGATGCTGAATATGTGATATAAAAGCTGAAGCATGCTTTTGTGAACTACTCGAATCAGTTGAAATACATTGGTTTCAAATCAATGTCAGAAATGTTCCTAATACAAATGCAAAAAAATATTTTATTGAGGCTGTTTCGATGAAAGAGAAAGGTGTAACCACAGCACTGGATTCAGAATAGGTTTTTTCGAAATAGATTTCTGTGCATCTGATCTTTTGGGTACTTCTTGCTTCTTATAGGCAGAGATGTTCATCTCCGCTGTGTGACGAAGAGCAAGTGTTATTTTCTTTCCTTGCACTGACGAAATCAACGAGAGCTCTTCTCTTTCACACATATACACCACTATTATATAGAGTGTACGCGCATCACGAGTACGCGTGTTTATTTTCTTTCACCTCTAGCACTGGATCGAACCAAAGTGCTAGAGCAGAGCACTAAAAAACTTCGAGGTGGACACAGATATTTTCACCGACGTTACGCCGGTGAGCACTCTGGTGAACGGTTCGCATAAGAGAAGCGTGGGGCACGCATTTTCGGGAAAAATACAATTTATCATTGAAATTATATTTTTCCTTGCTGCGAAAAAGATTGTCATAGCAAAGCTAGCGCTACCTTCTATAAATTTACAAAATTAAATCACAGAAGTGTTCACTCACTAGCATACACTAGGGATGTCCGATACCGAGTCGATACTTTGAGGTATCGATACTTTCTTTTAAGAATCGGGTATTTTTGGTATCGATATCGCATCAGAGCGATACTGTTAGTATCGATACTTTTGGTCTCGATACTTACAGTATCGCAACAGATTGAAGTCAATTCCCATCACGAGGAAACTTTTTTTGTTTCATGTATAGAGGCTTTAACCTTAAGGTCATTTGCCTCTGCAGGTCAGAAAAACTTTCCAACCGTATGTGTGGGGTTGGGAATCGAACCCAGGTCGGCTGCGTAAAGGGCTTTACGCTATACCCGTCTCCAATGGAACATTTTCATTTCTTCGGCTTCGACGAAGCGCCAAGTTCGCGCATGTGTTGGTATGACGTGGACTAGCCGTCGTTGAAATTCGTTCTCGACAATCTCGCTTCGTCCCATAGGTGCGCTGAAAGAGAGTGTAATGTGCACAACACGCACATAAATGTCATACTCTCAGAGGAATCAATCATTTAAAATTTTCACGCTCATTGCACTCTCTTTCAGTGTGCCTTATAGCGATGGAATAATAGCAATAGGAATTGGCTTTCAGTGTAGTATTCGTCTATCGACATAAAGGTTATGACATGAAAATTGTTAAGAAATTAAGTGAAATGTGAAATCAACACAAAGTGGCGGAATGGAAATTCTTTGGCGTGGACCAAAAGTCGCGAAAGGCGAAGTGCAATATATGGGGCGATTAATATGCGTATATTGGTGGCACAACCAATTTATACAGAGTAAAAAAAGAATTGTAACAATCTGGATGTGATTATCAATTGATGTGGATAAATCTAGACGTACTGAACATCAAATGCAAAAAATTTCTGTTTTCAATAAATATCGCAGATAAATCACACATTATCACATCGAAATAACGTATTGAGTTTATTACATCACCCTCACTGAATTCTGTTTATTTACCTGATATGAAATTATGCATCTTTTCGTGTAATATTACAATCTTTAGAACGGCACCAAGATTGTTGTGATATTATATTGTAATCGCTGCACATCAGTAGTTAGTAGTGATGTGCAACAATTTTAATGTAATATCACAAATAAGTTGATGTCGTTCTAAAGGTTGTAATATTACACGAAAAGATGCATAATTTTCTATCAGAATCGTCTTTTTTCTCACCTCGATTGATAATCCTATTGAGATCGTTACAATAGTTTTTTTTGCTGTGTGGAAACACTTTTCTGTACATTATAAAAAAAACGCCACAATCGACAATCATATTTTATTTCACAGTTCAAAAAATTCTTGTGATTTTACATCTTATAAGATGCACATAATTGTAGCGTCATATTCCACACAAATTTATATTCAAGAACATGTAGAATTGTGTGATTTGAAAATTACGTGACTTGAAATCGAATGTAATATAATGCAATGTATTATAATGTAATAAAAACAAAAAAAAATGATTGGCAATAGCACAACTTGAACCGAGAAACATTAGAACACAAAGCTTGTCATTTAATCAACTCAGCCACAGAAGCCGAATGTATAATTGTAAATGTTTCAATCCAAACAGCGGCACTTGGTAGTCGAGTACAAATTACACTCTGAGCCTGTAAAATTCTGTCTAAGTGGAATATTGCGTCATTTGACACGCAAAGTAGCTATAAATTGTATCGTTTGTAAAAATTTACCACCTGTAAAATTCATAATTTCTTTCTGTTTTTGAAACGATTGCTGCTCAAGTATCAATTGATACTTACAAGTATCGATACTTTTTTGCCTTTTGATACCTTGTATCGATACCTGAAATTTCGGTATTCAGATATCCTAGGTATCGATACTTTGCCTTCCGAGTACCATTCCTAGCATACACTAGTTGTCACTTGGGTGTGGTTAGGCGAGAGCGAGAGTGAGAGCGATTTTTGCGAAGAGAATGTGATTCACTCGCACCAGCTTCTTTAACCACAAACACACATTCAAATTCTGTCTATTTGACACTCAAAACAAGTGCGCTTTCCTTTTTGTGCGTTGTTCGCCGGCGGCATCCCCAGTGTTGAAATGAAACTTACACGATGGTGTGTCACTCTAGTGAAATGCCATCACTGCTTAGGGGCAGTCCATAAAAGACGTCACGCCTTTTTTTGACGATTTTTGACTCTCCATCCCCCCTTTGTCACAAATCGTCACAGAAGCAAAGACCCCCCACCCCCCTATGTCACATGTCACGAATTCAAAATAAATAAAATTCATCTCAATACTTTCTCAATATGTATGACGAATTCTCAATATGACATACAAATATGAGGGAAAAATCGATTTATTACATGCTGTCATTAGATTAAAAAATATCCCTGAAACTACAAAATCATCGGAATTATTTTATTAATATCAATAATATAAATTAACAAAAGTATGTGGTTGGAATTGATGAAACATTTAAATCATCTGTTTTATTCCTCGTAGGGGTACACAGATATATTATTGTTTTAGGTAAAGAATAATATTTCCTTAGTGTAGCATAGAGGGCTGGGAAAATAAAGACCAAAACCTCATCAAAACGAGATCACTGCCGGAGAATCTTTTCATGATCAGTTGATCAGTGAATTTTAAATCACATCGATCAATATCGGTACTGATCTTCTGTCACACAGAAGTGGTAGTGATTTTGAGCTAAAATTATTCTTGATTTATGTAAGTTCAATCATTGGATGATTCGATAAGCTTTGATATTAGTGGAGGATAATCACATATGATCAATATAAGACATAACATGATCTACGTCTGAAATCGTTGATCTCCCGCCCTTTTTCAAACGAAGTACAATTGAATAAGCTGCATTTGAATCAGATAAGAGAAATTCTTATGATATACTAGATATACTATTATCAATGCTAGAAAATCAAATTACTGAAAAAATTGTCAGTGCATAACTTAAGTTAAACCGTTTGAAGGGATCTTTTTCTTTTTTACTCATATTAGGCAAAATTTATTAATTTTGTTAATTTACTCGCTCCTCCGTGCACTTTTGCTGATCACAACAGAAACGATTTCCTGCATCATTCATTTCCGAATTTACAAGAAGAAGCTTTTACATCAACAAAAAAACGCCTATACAATGTAAACGTTTATTGTGGAGATTTTTCAGGAAATAGGGCAAAGTAGTAATATACAGGGTCCGGCACTCGAAGTGTAACCAATTAAAAAGGCCATAAATTCAGTTTGGAAAATTACTTTTACTTAATTCAAAGTACAAAATGTGTAAAAATAATACAAAATTCAGAATCAATTCACTTTTGCTCGATATGACCACCTTTTGCCTTGACTTGATGACTTGAGAGAGCGAAGAAGTTGCTTCGTTTGGCCGAATGTGACTTGCAGGTATTTTGGCCCACTCGCGGACAATAACTTTTTTCAGCGCCTCGAGACTGGTGTATCTTCTAGTTCGGACTTAGCTCTCCAAAATGGCCCAAAGAGAATAATCCATTGGATTCGCATCTGGTGAATTCGAGAGCCATTGTGTGGACGTGATGAAGTTCGGAACGTTGTTTTTCAGCCATTCTTGGTTCACTCGAGCTTTGTGAGACGGTGCCGAGTCCTGCTGAAACGTCCATGGTCTGCCACCGAAATGTTTGTCTGCCCACGGCTTCAAAGCAACCTCCAGAATACTTTGCCGATAATATGTCGCATTAACCTTGACGCCAGGCTCGATGAAAACGATTGGAGAGCGCCCATCTTCGGTTACAGCGGCCCAAACCATGATCTGTTGCGGGTGCTGCCTCCTGGTGGCCAATCGATGACTCAAATTCTCGTATGAACGGTCGGTCAAGTAAACCCTATCGTTTTGAGAGTTTACGAATTGCTCAATTGGAAAAATTTTCTCGTCAGAAAATACAATGTTCGGAAATTGACCGCTTTCGGCCAAACGAAGCAACTCCTTCGCTCTCTCAAGTCTAACTTGTTGCTGCTTCGGTGTGAGATCATGCGCCTTTTGGATCTTGTAAGGCTTGACCTTCAGATCATTTTTCAGTATGCGGCGGATGCTACGGTCGGATATTTTCAGTTCTTTTGCCATTTGATTGGCACTTCGTCGAGGATTTCGTTCAAGTCGCTTCTTCACTTTTTGAACCATCTCACGTGACGTTGCAGTCTTGTGATGACCACCTCCATGACGTTTTGCGATGCTACCAGTATTATTGTAACGAGTTATGGTGCGATAAACAAAAACTTTATTCACTTTAAGGTGTTTGAGCTCACGAACAATCGCTGGTTGTAATTTTCCATCTAAATATAAAGCAATCACACTATTACGTTTTAAATCCATCACTGATTTTTTTTTCGCGTTCACTTTTGGCAAAATCCTTTCTTGCGCTTGTAAACAATACAACTCCGAACTGTCATTTAGCAAATTTCTAGAGAGCTGATGCCCGTGCGTCAGCTGCGCGAGCGGTCTGAAGTTGGTTACACTTCGAGTGCCGGACCTGTAATTAGGTATTTCAAAAATGCGCTCATTGAAAATATTGGACGTCACATTCCAAAAACCTCCCCTCTTCCCCCTGTCGCAAAAGGTCACGTTTTATGAAACACCCCCCTCCCCCTTGCGGCGTGACGTCTTTGATGGACAGCCCCTTATAGGATCTGATGCTGTACCGCTGCTGGCTTCTTTTCCTTGTCCGATGCCTCCTATTCGCGTCCAGATCACGAAAAGTTTCAAAATTGAAAATTAAGTAAACTTCACGCTTTTTGTCATTTCTCGAAACGGTAACTTTTCGAGAAACCATTTGTGCAGAGTTAGTTGATCCAACCAACATTCAAAATTTCTACACACTGAGCGAAATTTCACAATATTTTGTTAACATTATATCAAATATATTATACATCAATATTGATCACTCCAGGGAATCCAATACAAATCGAAAAAGACATCACAGTTCCGCCATCTCGTGATGGAAAAGGGTACTAATTCAATACTGTTCATTAATTTGCGTTTAGCATGGTGTAAACTTATCTATATTTTAAGTGCTTTTTCCGATGAAATAATGTATCAAATTTAAACAATACGACAATCAAAATAACAAATCGTTTAAAGATCTGTGTACAATTAGAATTATACTTATCGTCTTCACATTCAAAAGTGATGAAATGTTCAAATTTTCTGAAAATAAATCGACCTGATATTGTGTGTTTACACCACTGGATTCGAAAATCATCATCATCTTAAACCTGACTACAAGTGTATTAATTTCTAAGATCAAGAAATTGTAATACTTTCTTCGGAAATGTTGGCGAAATTCTGGAATCAGGATTACGATGAATTCGTTTCGTTCTTTGTTTACATTCAGAGTTTTATATAGATTGGAAATAAATATCACATACACGTATGTATGTATATCAAGAGGGATTTTTTATCTATATATATAAAAATGCAGAGATCATTCTTTGTAATCGCATCACGTAAGAACGGATGGACGGATTGAGATGCTTTTTTTTTTGTTTGATCAGTTTTTACCCCCACCGGGTTCGTACATCAAAAAAATTAGGAAAACTTACCGGAAAAGTGGGAAAAACCAATAAAGTTATTTTGTATGGACAATGGAATTTTCCACTGAAAAAGTCGCCAATGATTGCTAGATCTACAATTGATGTTTGGCGCGCAAGGAGATGCTCAGTATTTCGCCGTTGAAGAAAAGAATACTAGATCTTTGGAAAATCGTTTGGCGCGCAACGAGTAGATTTGGGTGGAGATTTTACATGCATGATTGATTCGTCATTTGGAAACACGTGCTTAATAGGGTATCAAAATCATTACTTGCCAAATGACTGTTTTAGCTATACCGTAAACAGAAATGTCATTTACCAGTAGATGTAGTTAGATGAATTATGTTGGCCATCGTGGGCGTGAGTTGAACAAATCAAATTATGTAACGATTTTTTACGTATCACTGTTAGGATTCTGCTGTTGAAATAATGAGTTCAGATGAAAATATTTTACTGGCATTTAGCATGCTGAAGTTTGTTCAGCCGATTCGGGTAAGTTTTCAAGAGTGGTTTACTTCAAAACGGTCTGCTTAGGATGCTATTCATGACATTTGTAAGCTGCTTAAGCCAAATCATTTCATTTTCCGAACTTTGGATTACTTAACGAATTATCATATGCGAATCGTGAATATCATATCTGAAGGAGAAATCGTGGCATGTAAGAACCATTAGTTGTGAGATCTGCTGTTTTATACATTGGCTTTAACGATAAGAAGAATACTGGTCTAATCACTCCTCATGTTCACTCCGCTAAAACAGAATATTGATTCTCAGGACTGAATACTAAGCAAAACGATGTGGTGGCTCGACGAATGAGAGGCCTTTTGATACAATTCTTAAACGAATATAGCGTTCATGTCAAAGTTAATGGACACAATATTTAATAAAAGGGTAATTTGAACTTTCGAATGTCCAAGTATTTTTCATTTTATCGCTAATTCGTTAATCGAAAATTGATCCTGTCATTATCCGCTACGAACATTCATCAAACACGACTAAGTAATATCACTAGCGGTGAAGTAGGTTATGGACAACCGTTCAAAATTAGTTTATTACTTTCGATTAAGGATTTGCTATTAAATTTTAAACGTCTTCAGTACATGCTTATCTTGGTCATCTCTTTTTCATCCATCTGTTAATTTATTTATTTGTTTATTTAGAAGCAAGGGAAAAGCCTGCTGGAGCTGAGATTTTGGTTCTCCTTCTCCAGCAGGCATAAAACCTTCTCATCTTTTATATCAACAAATAACATTTGACCAAATGATACATAACGAAATCTTAAATTACCCTTATTTAAACTACAAAGCTAACTAACAACTATTCCTATTGACTAATTCTCCTAATAAAACTAGCGGGAAAAGATTGGGAGAAAACGGGTTTTAATGGCGTTACGAGATAAATTGAAATTAAATCCATCAGAGCAAGTATTGAATACGCGACATATACTCGAAAACGCTTCAATGAACCCATAGTTAGTTCTAGCACGAGGAATTCTGAGAAAGGAATTAAACCGCAAATTACGCCGAAGAATGTCAAAACTTAGCTGTTGTAGGAGATCTGCACTATCAATTCGAGATTGGATGAGGTCCGCGACGAAAACAGCTTTTTGTGTATCACGGCGGACAGATAGCAAATCGAAGTGTATGAGCCTACAACGATTTTCGTAGCTTGGAAGATTAAATGGATCTCTCCAGGGCAGGCGACGCAAAGCAAAACGAATGAACTTGCACTGAACAGTTTCAATGCGTAGCTTATCTGTTTGATAATATGGTGCCCAAACAACAACAGCATACTCGCGAACTAGAGCGCAATATAACGATTTCAGGCAGTATATGTTATTGAAATTTTTTTAAATGCGAAAGATGAATCCTAGCATCTTTAACGCTTTAGAGAGGGTATATTCTACGTGATCTTTGAAACTAAGTTTTGAATCCAATAACACTCCTAGATCCTTAATTGATGTCTCCCGTTTTAGTACAGCTTGCGAAATAGTGTAATCATACATGATCGTGGTTCGTTTACGAGAGAAGGAGATAACGAAGCATTTGAAGGCGTTGATAACCATTCTGTTGACGTTGCTCCAGTTAGAAAATACATCCAACTGTGACTGCAAGAAGTTTGAGTCTTTCAGATATTTGATGAGATGAAACAGTTTGAAATCGTCGGCGAATGATAGCTTCATGCATTACAATGCGAAATTCAGATCATTTAGATATAGCAGAAATATGAATGGTCCTAGATGGCTTCCCTGAGGAACACCAGAGCTCACGATGAATGATGGAGTAACGTAGTCGCCAGTTCTCACGGTCGTACTACGACCAGTCAGATATGATTCAATCCAATCCATCATCCCACATGTCAAATCTTTAGTTTGAGAGAGATCTACAATCTCTGTTCAATACACTGACTCGAAGGATGAGATGGCAAACGGTGCATTTGTTTAGTTTTTGCGTAACAAAAGCATTGAACATATCCACAATAATTCTTGATGATATTTCCTCTTCAGGACGAAGTTATTGTGTTGGATATGAATTTGTCGTAATTCGTTTATTGTAAGCCAAGTAATCAGTAAAATAATGGAAAGAAACATTAACGTTTGGCAACTCTGCTGTTCGAAAACACAAATTTAAAAAAATAATTTCAGGCGAGACGAAGTTCGACGGGTCAGCTAGTTAAACAATGTATTTTCTCTCCAATTAGTAAAAGATTGTATTTTAGGCCGCATTTACAGGTGTTTTTTCGTACAGTGCATATGGAGAAATGTTTTATACATTTGGGGTTGTAGTTTGGAAAAGCTGTCATAAGTGTATACAAAAAATTTGTAGTATATTAACCCCTTAACGCTCAAGGGAAATATGTTTTCCATCTATAAAAATCGTTTTAGATTCTTCAATTACTATTAAATCGATGTTTTCTTTACTGAATGTTAAAGAAAGCTGAATGTTAAAGGCGACAAATGTGCTTCTGAACGAATGAGTAAAAAAAAACTATCAATTTTTATTGCACTAAATAAGTTTGTGCAAAATGACGTATAGCCCACAAGTACATGAAATCGTTTCGTAGAATGGCATAACTAACTATTTATTGTACTATTCTGATTATTAAAGCAATAAATTAAATGAATTATGCAAATTAAATGTATTATGTATTATGTATTGTTCAAAGTAATGTCCGTCGCTAGCGACAACTTTCTCCCATCTTTCCGGAAATTTTCGGATCCCGGCTCGAAAAAAGGAGTCCTCTTTTGACGCTATCCATGAAGCAATCAATTTTTCCAACTCTCCGAAGGATTGAAAATGTTGATCTGCCAGGCGTTGTGCCATCGAACGGAATAGGTGGAAGTCAGAAGCGGCGACATCTGGGGAATACGGGCGGGTGGGGCAAGACTTCCCATTTCAGCGTTTCCATGTACTTTTTGACCACTTTTGCGACGTGAGGCCAAGCATTGTCGTGTTCGAGAATGACTTTGTCATGTCGCTCTTGATATTGTGGCCGCTTTTCTTTTAGCGCGCGACTAAGGCGCATCAGTTGCGTTCGGTAGCGATCTCCTGTGATGGTTTCACCCGGTTTTAAGAGCTCGTAGTAAATCACACCGAGCTGATCCCACCAAATACAAATCATAACCTTGGGGCCGTGCATTTTCGGTTTTGCCTCCGACGAAGTAGTATGCCCGGGCTTTCCCCATGATTTTCTGCGTTTAGGATTATCGTATCGAACCCACTTTTGATCACCAGTAACGGTTCGATGTCAAAACCCCTTACGATTTTGTCTCTGAAGCAGTTGCTCACATGCACTCGATGTCACTCGGATTCAACTCGTACGGCACCCAGTTTCCTTCTCTCTGAATTATGCCCAGGGCCTTGAGACGTTTTGAAATGTCTTGCTGACTCACTACCAACGATTCGGCAAGCTCTTTTGGGTTTGGCACGAATCTTCATCAAGCAATGCTTCTAGTTGTTCATTTTTGAAGGTTTTTTCTCTTCCACCACCATGTTTGTCTTCGACATCGAAATCACCATTTTCAAAACGTTGAAACCACTCCCGACACGTTCTTTTACTCAGAGCAGCATCACCGTAAGTTTCTGAGAGCATTCGATGCGCTTCAGCTGCATTTTTTTTCGAATTATAACAGAAAAGTAAAACTTCCCGCAAATGGCGAGAATTGGGCATATAAACAGACATTTTCGAGCGTGAATAATACGAAAACAAGAACAACTGTCACTGAAACGCCGATGACAATTCGTTAAGCACTGTACACACTCACTTTAAAGGCATTATCATCTATGTATTTTAACCAGCCTCAGCCGGTACAGCCATCTATCGGAAAACGGCGGAAGCAAAGTTGTACACCTGATATTTCTAAGAATCATAGGGAGAAATATTTCCCATGAAATTATAGGAAACTTTTGCACCCTGTTATGTTTTTCTGGTGATATTCTCTTAATTTACACCCCAATAGCTAAAATATTGTCTTGTACTGACATATTTCGTGCTGCACATCTTATGGTCGTGAAAGGGTTAATTAACCTGCAATGTTACTGTGACGTCCCTCGTAAATCGCAAGAGTGATCCATATTGAAATATATTTGTTGACTGGTTTTTCAAGGATTTGAAAATTATTCGAATTAACGAACCATTGCATTTTTTATTTTTGTTTGTTTATCTGATAAACTTCAAATTATATCTACAAATGTGGTATTTTTCGCTATTTTATGCACTATCTTCAAAAGTTCAAAACTCGTCGAAACTTACTTAGAAGTTTTGTCTGGAAAATCTTGTAATTCCATATAAAGTTCCTGAATTTTATTCAAATCCGACTTCCGGTTCCGGAATTGATATGTGATTTACACAAATGAAAGCTCTTATAATACAAAGTTCCTGAATTCCATTCTAATTCGATTTTCAATTCCGGAATTACAGGGTAAAAAGACTGAAAAAAACTTATTCACTTTCCTCAGAGATGGCGTGCCGATTTTCACAAACCAAGATTCAAGAGATTTGTCTTGTGATCCCATAAGAAACTCCCAAATTTCATCATCCTAAGACTGCCCCTTGTCGTTAATTCGAATAATTTTCAAATCCTTGAAAAACCAGTCAACTTTATTTTTCAGCGCACAATTTTTTAAGAGCAAAACTTCTTCTTGTACATCATTATTGTACAAGTGACGATTATTAAGTGACAAAGTTTCGAGGAAAGTGCCTGCAGAAGTATTTGAGTCGAATTGATTTCTCCGACCGTGCAAAACGAATGGTTTGCTATGCTGAAGTCGAGTGTCAATTTGCATCCTATTCGGAATATGTGAAGTCTACTGAATTGTTATACATTTGTGGAATTGCTCATATATGACACTCAATCTTTTGGATTTTGATTGAAAAGTCGAGTTTTCGATTGATCACACACAACATTCGCAGCTAATCAATTCAGTCAACATTTGAACGAGCGAACAAAAGCGTAATCCTTCTAGTGGAAGATACTAAAACTAACAATTGTCCTAAAAAGAGATACTATATTTATACATATAAGCAACATTTTGTGCATTGGAGCTGAACCGGCCAGACACATAACCAAAACCCCGTACCGTACCGGGCCATATTGCTTTCGTTAGTGCTTCTTCTTTTTTTTTCATCTAATGTGAGAACATTGTTCATCTGTTCCACTACCGTTCTGGCTATGTAGAACCACGAAGCGCAACGAATCAAGCGAGATAGCGTCGGTATCTGTTCCGACAGTCGCCGTCGCCGAAGAACAAAGTGTTTATTTTATTTCTCTCGTGGTTGAATGTTTTTAAAAGGAAAAAAAAGTAAATTGAATTTATGAGTACACCCGTGTGTGTGTGTTTCTGGATATTCCATTCCACAAGGAACTCTCTGTATTCTGGAGGTTGAGGCTTCAAAGCGGACGCTCACGAGCAGAGGAGGAAGCGAAAACTCAATTAAGGTCTTTTAGGCACTCGTCGTTTGCTGTGACTCGTCGTTGTGGGACGCGTGCACTTGGGGATCCCTATCGGTACGAGCATCTTCGTCCGCACAGTTTAATTTTAATTGTTTCACATCTGCTGATGATAGTCCAGCGAGACCTCCGTAGTCTTGGCATTCCCGAAAAGCAACTGGCTCTCTAGGAGCAACTGTGTTATTTCATTTTTTCCAAACCGACACGTGCTCGTTGATTAAACATCGCAAATTGCATCAGAAATGTTCCCTGGAGGCCCAGGAACCAGAAAATTTTTAATGGAGCATTTTTCCTGGTATTGTTTAATAGTTTTGGTGACTGTTGCCAGTGCAGCGGGAGGGATTCCACGCTAGAGCATTGTTAACGGAATTTGCGCCTGGTTTTGTACGTGATGCATACGGCTCGCGTAATCAATTAAGAGTTTTTTTTTCTCTGAATTTGTTGTGATCATGATGAAGGATAGCTGACAACAGATGATTGCGTAAATTGGTATTTATTGATCGTGATAAGATTTGTTGATATACAGTTTAATTGAACCATTTCAATTTTCGAATGAAAAGGCAAACATGAGTCATCAAAAAGTGAAAAATGGGAGTGCCATCGGTAGTATGCTTAACCCGAGTCCAAACCCCACTGGGAGTCGAATTACAGGAAAAAGGTTATACAGGAACCTCCGTTTACGTACACTTTTTTACGTTACCTCTTTTTGCGTAACTCTTTTTACGAACCAAATCCCAAATAACGTAATCTTGTTTTACGGACCAAACAAGGGAGTAAATATATAATTTTTCATTTGTTTTTATTTCAAATCAATTCCAATCACGATATGAAGACGATTGAAGAATTCGGTGAAATGGCCTTTTCGGCGAAACCATATTCTGATAAATGACCCTGATCCTTCGATACAATCATTTCTGAGTGATTGAAAGATTGAATACAGTACTCTTCAGCATAGTGATTTTGCTCGATTTGCTTTTAGCACGGCTCCTTTTTGGCAACATAATTGTTCGAATGTGATGTATAAAGACTGTCCCAGAAAGTATGGACGCACTTTGATTTCGCTGCAAATAATTCACAAGTGTTAGATATTCAAATTTTATTCGATATACTGTTAATACTAGACTACAACAACAGAATATTGTTCTCAACATTTGCTACTTAGCCATTGTAGACTAGCTGGCGCACCTTCTTGCGAACGTTCCTCATTAAATTTCGTACAGACCTCTTGGCGACAAGTTTTGACACTTTTTTTTAATCTATTTCGAACTGTTGAACGGTTTCGGCTGCTGAGACATGTTTCCTAAGATGTGCCTTCGTTAATGCCCAAAATTCCTCAATTGGTTGAAGTTGTGGGCAATTTGGTGGATTCATGTCTTTTGGGACAAAAGTGACATTTTTGGTAGTACACCATTCTACCGTTGATTTCGAGTAGTGGCAAGAAGCAAGATCTGGCCAGAATGTGGCTTCGAATCATGGGTAGAAGTCGTTTTTGTAAACATTCCTTGATGTATATTTCACTGTTCATTGAAGCAGTGGTGATGAAGGGTTTCGAAATCTTACCGCAGCTACAAATTGCTTGCCAGACCATAGCTTTCTTACCAAAATTTTCGACTTCAATCGATGTCTCGGACTGGTTTAACACTTGCCCTTCTTGCACCGTATAATATTGTGGTCCCGGCAAGGTCTTGTAATCGAGTTTCACGTAGGTTTCGTCGTCCACGATTATGCAGTTCAAATTTCCATTAAGAATCGTATTGTACAGCTTTCGAACCCTCGGCCTGATCGATGCTTCTTGTTTCGGACTACGTTTTGGTTGTTTCTGCTTCTTATAGGTTCGAAGATTCAATCGTTCTTTAGCACGAAGAACATTTGACTTCGAAGTGCCCACTTTTATGGCCACATCCCGAACTGAAACCTCCTTCTTTTGCTCGAACGCCTTCAGTATACGTTTATCCAACTGAGGGTTAGCAGGACCTTTTTTTCGACCCGTTTTCGGTTTATCCTCAAAGGTGTTATCCTCACCGAACTTCCTGATTGCATTTCGCACGGCTTTTCACTTACTCCTTCCATTTTTCCTATCTTTCTCAGTGACAGTCCGCCTTCTGTGCACCATTTGTACACATTTTTTCGACGTTGTTTTGCTGAAAGTCCACGCATTTCGAAACAAACTAATGAAAACGAATAAACAACTGCACAAGTGGTTAGAGAAGAGTGTAAACAACAGGACGCAGCCATAAAAATTGACAGATTCTGAACCATTGCGAAATGGCAGCGGTTTTTGGTTGCCTCCATACTTTCTGGCACAGTCTTCATCCTTATATTGTAGAATCTGCATCCTACACATTTTTATATCTAAAAATATTGTAACTATCTTCAATACAATACAACCACTGAAAAAAACAATGTTTTCACATCACTCAAATATATTCAAAATAATACGTACATTTTTGTAAATTGTCTTGATTGTTCTAATATATAATTTATCATATTTATTTTAATAAATCAATCGATGACTAGTCTTTCTAGTCATAATTTTTTAAAGAAAACAACTGTCGATGAAGAAAACATGTGGATCAACCAAAAAAGTATCATATCACTGCTAGGTGAATTAATAACGTTTTCTCGTATCAAATCCCACATAACGTTTTTACGAAGTAAATTTAAAAAAAACTTTTTTAATGAGCTAACTCGATTTACGAACCCCCCTTTGGTTGGTAAATAGAGGTTTCGGTGTAATAACAATAATAATATTAATAATAATTATAGTAATACTAATAAAAACAAGGACAATAGCAAAACAAAAATAACCATCACCATCTCTACTAAGGCTCGTTAGTGATAAAATCTGGACAACCCTAAATACTTCATCGACGCGTGAAATGATTCGCAGACGTACCTATGTCTGTTAATTGTGTCAAATCAATTGTTGGTGATACTACAATCTTTTAGATCGAAGATGGCGTCGAAAGAAGAGCAAGTGCGTCGTCAATCTGTCACTATTTCTTCCCGTTTTGCCTTCGGCTCATCAGTTAGAGCAGTTTAAATTGAACCGCCATCTCCGCCTAACAGTTCCATTGGAACCACTAAGCAGTTACCGCAAAGTTCACACAATTTATGTGACATTTTAAGGACATTACAGTAGGTGTCACATCCTATCTGACGTCTTGGGCAAAAACGAGTGACGACCGACTATTGGCCACCGCAGAATTTGAACATTTAGGGGTTCAAACTGAACTATTAGGCGGAGATGTCGGTTTTATTTGAACTGATTTAAACACTGACGAGCCGAAGGCAAAATGCGAGGAAATAGATACGAAATATTCTCTTTTTGTGCAAACCAAAAAACCTCTAAATGTTCAATCTGCTTCTGTTTGTCGCTGAAGTTAACCAGGCAGCGAATGACACAGTAGAGATGGCAACAAGCGATTATAAATATACTCTCCTAGCAGATGCTAGAGTGGATGGTAAAGAAAGAGCGAAAAGACTAGTGTGTATGAACTGAACAGAGAAGATGCTTGGATAGAAGATGTCGGTTGTGAGACGGCTAGGATTAGAACATGTCCGATGTACGACGTACGGTAAAGTCGAAGTCGTTCAAAGTGAAAACTGTACCGAACCGTAATGATAAACAGAATGTGCCGGCGGCTAAATCCTGGGCTCGCAAGTTGTATTGCGAATATTTGACGAAGTTTTCCTGTGTGATAACGGACAATGAAATTTATGCTGTTTAGGCTTTAAGCAGCTTTCCGGAATGTCTTTATATACTACTAAGTAACGGAACAAGGTAGAGGAGCATTTCAAAACGAAGAAACAGTTCAAGTTTCCCTAAAAAAAATATTTGGTTTGGCGGGCAATATGCTGCTGTGGTCGAGCAGCTCAAAGCACCATCACTACTAGAACGGTAAACAAGGAAATATATCATGAAGAATGTCATGAAGTTTGTTACCATTCCTACGCAGCCATAACGCTCCCTCGCTATTCTGATTCGATTTGGCATCTTTCACTACGTCAAAGATGTTTTGCAGAGAAGTCGGCACAGACCCTAATTCGTATACTTTGGTTGATATTCTGGGCTTGGAGGATGTGAGGATTTGAACCAAACAGGACTATTTGGGACTCATCAGTTCACAGATCATTGCATCATTTCTTATTCGGCCAACCTTTGGGCAGATTTCCGAAGTTACGCTTTTTCTTACGAGGAATTTTGAAGATTCCGCGGTTTTTTTTAACGAACTTCCAACGATGGGGATTTCTGAAGTTACGCTGTTTTTTACGCGAATTTTCAAAGTTAACCGGTTTTCATGTTTTGTTTGAGAAATGCATGAAACGTCGAGATCTGGTATTATCCAGAAATCTCTCTCAACTCTCTGACAGAAAATTTTCGATATTTTTCAAAAAACAAAATTTGGATTGCACCAGATCTCGACGTTTCATGCATTTCTAAGACGTTTGGCATCAATAAAAAAAAGCTGGCGATTTCGGAAATCTTTCAAATCCCAAAGTTTAATTTAAAAAAAAAACCTTTTTCAACACACCTAGAGGTGTAATGATGCCTTTCTCATATTGCTTATATTTTCAGAAACATCACTAGAAGATTCTGCCAAAAATTTTTCTTTCAAACTTGAATAAAATCAAAAACTTTCTTTAGGTATAAACTATCATAACCTTTTCAATTTGTAAACAGTTATGTCAAGTTAACATAGATCTAAATGTTACAATCCGGCACGCTATACAAAATTGAACAAAGCACGCTGTGTGCTAGGTGATGGTGTTTTCTTCTTCCGTACCAGCACGTACCGATGCGTACCGGTTTTCCATCATTTTGTATGACAGTTTGAAAGATTCGATACACATCGTCCTATAATAAAGGATCTGGATGAAATTGCACAGTATCTTTTAAGGCAATGAGAGCTTCAATTTGAATCATAGTTTGTGAAAATCGGCTTAACCGTTGCTGAGAAATCGATGTTAGTTTCGTTCTTGGAGCTTTTGGTCACAATTATCGGTGCGTTCGGAAGCAGAAAGCGGGGACTAGTAGTACCAAAATAGATTTGTATATCCACTAACTAAGTTTTATAAAAAAATTCACCTCGTTCCGCCATACTTTCGAAAAAATACTCATGAAATTAAAAAATTCTCACTTATCGTGCTGCAATACCGGAACCGGGAGTCGGATCTGTATCAACTTCTCTGGGACATTTTACAGAATTTCGATACCTTTTATTTGCATCTCAGTTTGTAAAAATCGGTTAAGAAATTTTCGAGAAAATTGAGTGCGCAATTTCTCATAGATTTGCACATATTGCCTTGTAATTCCAGAACCGGAAGTCGGATCGAGATAAAATACAATAGCGATCTATAAGACCTTTCATTTGAATCTTCGTTTGTGAAAATCGGTTCAGCCATCTATAAGAAAATTTTGTGATCTCGACGAACTGAGTCAAATGGGCCTCCGTTCAAAAGTCGGTTTTCACAGTGATTGCATAGACTTTCTATATGAGAAAGGCAAAAACAATGTTCGTGAGATTACACCAGATTTAATTCTTTTCTAGGACATTTGGCATAAAAAAAATTGCTTAAAAAACTTCAATTTTGCAGTTTTTTTCTACGCGGATTACCGAAGTTACGCGGTTTCAACTCAAAGTCCTAAAGTCGTTTTTTCCCAAAAATAGTTTTTTGAAGTTACACCATATCTTAACGTTTCATGAATTTCTAGGACATTTGGCATAGAAGATTGGCATCAAAACAAAAATTGTTCTATTTTGCGTATTTTTTCTACGTGGATTTCTGTCCCAAAGTCGTTTTTTAACAATTTTTTTTAGATTACACAGATTAAACAGACATTTGTCATCAAAAAAACTATTTCAATTTCGGAAATCTCAAAATTTTTCGCAGTTGATTTTTTTCAATTCTTTTTTTGATTACGCCAGATCTAGACGTTTCATGCATTTCTAAGATATTTGGCATAAAAAAAATTGTTTTCTTTAGTTTTGCGGTTTTCTACGCGGATCTTCGAAGTTGTGCGGTTTTTTACGCGAATTTCCGAAGCAACGCGGTTTTTTTCTACGCGAATTTCAGAAATTACGCGGTACTAATCCCCCGCGAAAAAAGAGACCTCAGTGTACTGTATTTTATAAATGTATTCAATATACAACATATAATTTAGTGCTGAATGCATTTAAAAAAAAAACAAGCACAAAATATTTCTCATTCATTATCTTTACATTTCGTCTTAGACTCGTCAATGCATAACAGTTTATGTTGAACTGTGATGCCACCTGCAGTTCAACATAAACCGCTAGGCAGATGTAAAGTTATTGCTATTTGCAATACACTTATGATTAGCACCGAACTGCCAAGTCCTTCCTGACGTGCCGGACAATGTGAACGTGGTTTATGTTGAGCTGTAAGCGACATAACAGTTCAACTAAAACTGTTATGCACTGACAAGTCTGAGACGAAACGTGAAAATAATGAAACTCGTTTTGTGCCCTAGTACAAACAAGGTTAATTCCCAAATGAATTCTCATTCAGTTGAATGCAACTAGTTTTACGAGTTACCCGACACCTTCCTCTTTTCGGGCTTGGATCGACAAACTTTTGATAGCTTATCTCCTACAAATTTTCGCTGTTTGACTTCGGATGTGATTTACTGATTCCATACTTGCATCCATCATGACGAGGTTTAAAAAGCGAAGCAATTCTAGGTGGTCAGATAATTTTCTAGGATCCATGAGCTATTCGTGTGCGGTGCAAACTTGCGAACACTTAATTATCATTCTTTTTTGACGACCTTACAAGTCATCTTGCTGTTTCCTGTACAGTGGGGAAAATTTCTTTCACAATTCATTGCAGTTGATTAAAAGAAATAACGCAAATGTTGATAGCCACTGCATCTCTTATTCCTGCACTAGATCAAAATTCAACTGAGTGATGCATGGTTCTAGTAGAAGGAATGGGGCATCGCTAAACTTTATCCGAATGTCTACGATTCTATCGAGACAAAAAGTGACACCAAACACCAACATAAACGTTCACCCACGCACGCACCATCCTGTTTATACTAGATACTAGAACGCCGCTGGTGCAGCCAGACTTAATTCGATATAATGCACGGAACACGGAGGCAAACCGAAGTGGATCCGATGTGATAAGAGAACGCGGTGGAATGATTTACGCTCGGAAAATGAAATAAACTGTAAAATTTAATAGAAAAAGATAACCCCGGGTTTGGAGATAGGGCCAAACAGAAAGAAAACGGATTGTGCTTCTGCTGCCGACACGTGAAGGCGTGGGCCACCGTCAACCTACAAGAGAGTTGAGTGCACTTGACTCCGTTCCCGGTACCTACGAACATACGTGAATGCTAGACCGCTGATGGCGGTGGCGGCAAGGTACTTGCCTGCAACTGCTATTAGACCTCACATATGATGAGGGAATGAATATCTGTTTCCTGTTTCCTTGCGGTGAAGTGATTCGTGTTTGCATGCACCATGTGCATCTTATAAACTAATATTCTACTCTATTCCGCATGCTACTACATTGTTGGCTCCCACCGGGGGACCTTTGCCGGCTTGCATCGTGCATTAGGGGTAGCAGCGGTTGGTGAAGATGTCAGTAGAAACGGATACCACATTAACTCCCTATTCCGCCCGGTAACTGCGCGAGATGTCCAATACGACAGACGCAAAGATGAGCACTTTAAAAGCTTTTGGAAACAGATGCTCTTACTAATTAAAGGTTAGGTCATTTCCACTATATGATGAGCCAGTTTAATGCACGCCTAGACGGAAAGATAAATCCATCCAAGTCAAATGAACACGAGAGGATAGGCTCGAAGCGAGATTTCATTTGGAATGCATGTTGGCACTGTCGGGTTCGATTGGTATCTTAGCAAAAACTATAAAGTCAGGCTCACAATTGTTACATTTGTTGAGTTATACAAATGTTTATTTACAACTTTTGAGATAGAATAATAATGAGTTAAATTACGTCGAACGATTACAATTTACATAAGTAATTGGAAATTACAAGAAAGAACAGAATGCAATTTTTCTTCCTCTTCTAGAATCAAAATATGAAAACGTCGAAGAAAATCCATGGGCTAATGAAGTTATTATGCTGATTACTTCATAGACTTGAGCCAGTACGAAGCCGACAGAAGCAAATGGCAAATAATTTGATGCGAACCACTCCAACCGGTTGAATGGTTCAAGTTTATTCATACTGTTTACTAGAGCTCAGTATGAACGAGAGATGTAATAATAAAAAATGCAACTGCTCTAATCTGACAGACGTCTGTTAACGACAAAATAAAAATCTTTTTGTTATAAATTATTATTGTGTACGAATCAATCGAAAAATTATTCTCGTGTTTATTTGACCAACTTTCATTAATCAACCGTGTTTATAAAGAAAAAGTGATTAACGAAATTCACTAAAAAAACCCGCCTTCAAGACGATCACCAATTCTGCATCAGACTACATACGTATTTGGAATCACATCTCAACAGACGGTCGCCTAAGGACGGAAAGTAATATAAACTAACTGGTGTCGTATCACTTTACTGTTCCGTAAAATAGTGAGAGTCGCAAGCTAAGATCCTAAGAATAGAAAGATGAACAGTCTATAAATGAAGTAATCATAGTAAACATATATGAATCCAGCAGATCATTTCTAATTTGTGTATTCATTCCGAGCTCTAGTCACCCTCTATCATCTAGCTCAATCTAATCAGCATTCTTTCTGCGAGAGTGAGAGCTTAGATCTCACACAGCCATGCCGAACGCGCGTGGCGCGTACAAGCGGCAGTTGAAGTGTATGGATGAGAGCAGTAAATTCGACTTCGGAGTGATTTCTTCCAACACGTGTGCTTCCAGTTGGTGTCGTTTTGAACAGTCCCCCAGCTTTGAGCGAGAACCGTCTATCGCTTGCATGC
Source organism: Malaya genurostris (assembly GCF_030247185.1). Lineage (NCBI taxonomy): Eukaryota > Metazoa > Arthropoda > Insecta > Diptera > Culicidae > Malaya > Malaya genurostris. The sequence goes on from NC_080570.1 coordinate 133,801,394, forward strand.
ATTTGGAAATACGATAACAAATAAGGAAATATCTAACGGCTTGATTTCAACTAACATGTGTGAAATTTGAGAAACCAAACTCATTGGTTTGATCTTGCATGTGCTTTTATCTTAAGAAAAATAAATTGTTCGAGCTATGAAAAATTGTCGTAACGATAATTAAAAAAATAATAGTAATGTAACCACGCACAATCTAGACAAATTTGACAGAAACTTAACTGCAATGCACCTTAAACTATTGATAATTTCAGGCGTATTCTAGTTCTGATTCGCGTTGATCTCCCGATCATTAAGTCGTAATAAATCTATAACAAACAGCTGTTTCCGTAACGAGTGCTGATATAAGTCTGGCTTCGCTAGTAGCCAAGTAATGAAAAGTGAAATAGTTCAGATATGTAATGTAAATCGGGCTTAAAGTTCAGTAAAAGTTCAGGCAATATGTCTTCAAATGGGAAATAGTTTCGAAGATGAAAGTAAGCGAAATTTTGATGCAAGATTATAATATTTTTTGGATTGTTTTTGAGATTTATTAATGTTTTCAATCAGAGATGGCATTTCACCAGAGTTATACACGCTAGAGTCAGATTTTTGCCACACCGAGGATGCAAAAAACGAATCACCGCACAAAGAGGAAAGCGCACTTCTTCTCAGTGTCGAATAGACAGCATTTGAGTGTGTGCTTGTGGTTAAAGCAGCTGGCGCGAGTGAAACACATTCTCTTCGCATGAACCGCTCACACGCGCTCTCGTCTAAATACACCCAAGTGACCACTGGCGCGTGATGGTGAGCGAACACTTCTGTGAACTTCAATTAATAGAGAGTAGATCTGGCCTTGCTATGAAAAATTTGCAAGTAAAACCGAAAATTTTACGATAAATTTTTTTATTTTGCTGATTTTGCGTATCCACGCTTCATCTACGAAAACCATACAGCAGAGTGCTCACCGGCGTGTACACCTCTGTGAAAGTATCTGCATCCACCTCAGAGAATTAATTAGCTAATGCTCTAGCACTTTGGTGCGATTCAGTGGAGGAGGTAAAAGGAAATAAACAATCGCACTCATGATGCGTGCACATTTACACAACAGTGGTATATAAATGTGAAAGAGAAGAGCTCTCGTTGAAGTTGTCAGTGCGAGGGGAGAAATTTTGCTTGCTCTTCGTCACACAGAGGAGATAGACATCTCTGTTTTCAATATCGTGCCTTCAAGTATATTTCGTCCAAAGATCAATTTGAATTGAATAAATTTGGATAGTTTTAATCATTGAAATATTGCGTTCTTGAAAAACGGCACCTAAAACACACCGTAAATTGATGTTTCCTAAATAGATTTTTTGCTGATTATTTTTGGTAGAGGAGACCGGGGCGAAGGCGAAATCGAAATCGAAAATCTCATAATGGTTGCAAAAATGACATTTTTATGCAATAAACAATCAGGCATGAATAAATATCGAACATAAAACATAAATGAACATTTTTGGTCTTATAGATATATTACAACTGTTTCGTACATAAAAATACCATTTCATGTGAAAATTGCCGATTTTGTTAAAAAAATACAAAACGAGAAAAAATATGTGAAATAAAAAAGGCGGGTTGGTAATGTTAGAGACATAACTGGATGTCGTGAATACGAAAACAACTGGCATGTTCGTTAACACTTCCGAATATCAATTAGTTGATCAATTGTATGAATTATGCAAGCATTCCCCTTTTTCACTATTAGAATTTGAAACGATGCACCCAAACTAAAGTTCAGATTAGTTACATCAAACATTCTGAAATACAATTAAATATTATGAAATAACCAGTATAGATTTTTATAATAAAAATACAGATTAATCTGTATTTGTGGCAACCCAGTTTCGCACGACATATTTGCAAACGACACCCATACTAGTAAAAAATGTGTTCTATAACACTTTCATTTTTGCATTGCGTGATTCGTAATTGAATGACTACTTCTATTTTGATAAATATGATGCTTTTGGTACGAAATCGTACGAATCGTAGCCGTTAATGAAAAGTGGGTTCGATACGATATTCCTAAACGCAGAAAATCATGGGGAAAGCCCCGGCATGCTAATTCGTCGAAGGTATAACCGAATATTAACGGTGCCAAGGTTATGTTTTGTATTTGGTGGGATCATCTCGGTGTGATTTACTACGAGCTCTTAAAACCGGGTGAAACCATCACAGGAGATCGCTACCGATATCAAGAGCGATATGATAAAGTCATCCTCCAACACGACAATGCTCGGCCTCACGTCGCAAACGTGGTCAAAAAGTACCTGGAAAAGCTGAAATGGGAAGTCTTGCCCCATCCGCCATATTCCCCATATGTCGCCCCTTCTGACTTCCACCTATTCCGTTCAATGGCACACGGCCTGGCAGATCAACATTTTCAATCCTTCGAAGAGTTGGAAAAATGGATTGTTTCATGGATATCGTCAAAAGAGGACTCCTTTTTTCGAGCCGGAATCCGAAAATTGCCGGAAAGTTGTCGCTAGCGACGGACAATACTTTGAATAATACATCTGTAAGCACTTTTTCGCAATAAAGCTTTTAATTTTGGAAAATACAGCGGAAGCAAAGTTGTACACCTGATACTTACTTAAATAATTTATACAGCAAAAAAGTGAATCTTAGAGGTAATGTAAATCCACATTTGACTCATTTCAATTCACAGTATTTCGTAAATTTTACAAGAATTTTGTTAAATATGTATCAAACATGCCCAGTGTGAATTTACATGCTTCAGAACTAAAAAATATGTTAGAATGTATAGTAAATATGTGTTAGATCTAGTGTAAAAATTGAGCCATTTTTGACGCTCGAAGGTGTTGGTCTCAGAAGATGTAAATTTACACGATTTTCTCATTTCTAATATAGAAAGGCTCTACAAACTCTGTGAAAATCTACTTTAGAACCGAAGCCCGGATAGTTTCATATACCTTTTGACTCAGTTCGTCGATTACGCAAAACGCCTGTGTGTGTCTGTTTGTATATGTGTGTGTTTATTTCTGTGTACATTTAACCAAAATGTGCATTCCATTTTCACGGAGATGGAAATGGTCTCTTGGTCGCATAGCCTGACATTGAATTTTATTAGGATCGAATTCCCGGTTCGGGAGTGTGCTAAAAAATAAACACCAATAAAAAAAAAATAAAAGTGCACTCGATTTCCTCAGAGACTGCTAAACCGATTTTTTTCAAATCCGATTTAAATGAAAGGCTCCGTAGCCTGCTATTGAACTTTAACCGAATCCGAATTCAGGTTCCGGAGTAACGGAGTAAAATGTGCAAAAAAAAAATTCACTCGATTTTCTCAGCGACCGCTCGATTTCAAATTGGTGGTTCAAATGAAAGGTTTTACAATTCTATAGAACCCTACCCTATTTTATCCGGACACTACTTCCGGTTTCGAAATTACAGATCGATAAGCAGAAAAAATTTCATTTCATTTTCAAAAATGTGTTTTTATACTTGACATCGATTTTTCCGTCAAATACTTTCAACTAGTCGTATAATTCTTCAATTGGATAGAACTAGTTATTTGATGACATCGATTTTGGGTATACCGGATCTTCGTTCTCGGTTCCAGAAGTACCGGAAAAAGTGAACGTGTACTCCAAACCGGAAATCACTTCTATTTTTCAGAAACGGCTGGACCGATTTTCACAAACTTAGATTCTAATGAAAAGTATTATGTTTTCTTAAATTGATGTAGAATTTTATTCAGATCCGGCTTCCGGTTTCTGAAATACAGGATGAAGCGTGTTTGAAATTGCAACCCATCATTAAGAGCAGGGGTTCCCAAACTATTTTGGGTCATGAACCTCTTTACTATTTTTAACTTAGGCTTCAGACCCCAATCAACAAATTCCTTCGAAAATTCAATTTCTTGCTTTTTTAATATTGATGTAAAATTTCTGCAGATGGTCAAACAAACACAACTTTTTTAGCGTAAATATTTCAAATGACAACTTATATCAAACAATAGGGGGTCGATTTCCAGACCTCGTCGACCCCCATAGTAAGTTTTCGTTTACGTCGACCTCCGCAAAAAAGGATATCGACCACTTTGGGAATCCCTGATTTGGAGCAATAATGCAAAAAACGTAAAAATTCTCCTAAATATAACTCGAAATTGTTTCAATATACAGGTTATGCTAATGTCAGCTATATCGGTTCCCAGCTCCCGGCTCTGGAAGTACCAGACAAAATGGTCCAAAACTCAAAAACCTATTTTTAACCCACCTAGTGTTGTGATAATACCTTTCTCTTTCATCGACACATTCTCATTGAATTATTGTTTGCCTTTTTATTGCGATAATTTCGGCAACATTTATTAGACCAAGCGCATCAGCAATAATACATTTGAAATTGTTCATTGGTTAATTTCTGGGATAATTGTGGGCAAAGAAAACTATTGATTTGTTGATTACGCCACTTGTACGATAATATCTCCGAAAATTGAAATGTCAGCCATATGATCTTCGAAGTTTTGGTCTCGAATGATATTAGAAAGTTAAGCGGTAATGAGTTTTGAACCGTAAGTGACAACCAAACCTGTTCAATTAACCAATAGTAGTTTCCAAACTAGCATAACTACAGGGTGATTTTTTAAGAGCTTGAGAACTTTTTTAAACAATAAAACGCATAAAATTTGCAAAATCTCATCGGTTCTTTATTTTAAACGTTAGATTGGTACATGACATTTACTTTTTGAAGATAATTTCATTTAAATGTTGACCGCGGCTGCGTCTTAGGTGGTCCATTCGGAAAGTCCAATTTTGGGCAACTTTTTCGAGCATTTCGGCCGGAATAGCCCGAATTTCTTCGGAAATGTTGTCTTCCAAAGCTGGAATAGTTACTGGCTTATTTCTGTAGACTTTAGACTTGACGTAGCCCCACAAAAAATAGTCTAAAGGCGTCAAATCGCATGATCTTGGTGGCCAACTTACCGGTCCATTTCTTGAGATGAATTGTTCTCCGAAGTTTTCCCTCAAAATGGCCATAGAATCGCGAGCTGTGTGGCATGTAGCGCCATCTTGTTGAAACCACATGTCAACCAAGTTCAGTTCTTCCATTTTTGGCAACAAAAAGTTTGTTAGCATCGAACGATAGCGATCGCCATTCACTGTAACGTTGCGTCCAACAGCATCTTTGAAAAAATACGGTCCAATGATTCCACCAGCGTACAAACCACACCAAACAGTGCATTTTTCGGGATGCATGGGCAGTTCTTGAACGGCTTCTGGTTGCTCTTCACTCCAAATGCGGCAATTTTGCTTATTTACGTAGCCATTCAACCAGAAATGAGCCTCATCGCTGAACAAAATTTGTCGATAAAAAAGCGGATTTTCCGAATGGACCACCTAAGACGCAGCCGCGGTCAACATTTAAATGAAGTTATCTTCAAAAAGTAAATGTCATGTACCAATCTAACGTTTAAAATAAAGAACCGATGAGATTTTGCAAATTTTATGCGTTTTATTGTTTAAAAAAGTTCTCAAGCTCTTAAAAAATCACCCTGTATGTTAAAATCGGTTCAACGTCAGTTAACGATTTGTTGGTCACGTCACTTATAATATTATATATCCGAAACCAGAAGTCACAACCAATTGATCTTTGATCCCATAGCAGCTTTCAACTCAGCCTAAGTTTGTCGAAATCGGTTTAGCCATTACGAAAAAATTGAACACTAAAAATATAACGCGTTTTGTCGGTTACGTCACTTATACCATTATATCTCTGGAACCAGAAGTCCCAGCCATTTGATCTTCGAGCATGATCGATGGCTCGATAGTAGCTTTCAAACGAGCCTAAGTCACGTATACCATTATATTTCAGGAACCAGAAGTCCCAAGTCGTTAAACTTGATCAATGAATCAATAGTAGCTTTCAAACGAGCCTAAGTTTGTTAAAATTGATTTAGTCATCTTTGAGAAAATTAAGAGCGAAAAAACAACGCGTTTTGTCGGTTACGTCGCTTATACCATTATATCTCCGGGAATAGAAATCACAGCCATTTGATCTTCGAACTTGATCAATGACCTAATAGTAGCTTTCCAACGATCCTAAGTTTGTTAAAATCGGCTCAGCCATCTTCGATAAAATTGAGCGCGAAAAAACATCGTCGAAAGGTGAACCCACACACATACACATTCCAATCTCATCAAGCTAAATCGAATAAAATATATTTTTCCAACAATTCTATTATCTTTTCATTGAGAAAGGCCAAACGGAACTCTCTTAGTTTTCTATGAGACGACTGAGTAATTTTTCACAAACTAAGACTGCTATTATCATTTGTTCGGATACGACTTCCGGTTTCGGAACAGTAGGGTTAAGTGTGTTTTAAAATTTTATACCGTCATTTAGAGCTAAAATGTAATAGAAAACGAACAATTTCTATAAACTTGGCTCAAAACTTTTAATAAATAGAAAAGATTATGCTAGTGTAGGCTCAAACAAACAAACTTTTTTGTTTTTATTCAAAATTCAAATAAAAGATTTTCGAAGAATCTCTTAGTAATAATCATGTAAACATGAGTTATATGCGAAAAGCATCATTACAGCACTAGATGGATTAATGTCTGATTACCGGTGATATTAAAAATGTATTACAAAGCTATATGAAAATTGTATCAAAAGATATGGCGGCATTATCTATACAATTGTCGATTTTCTGAAATTAGTATGTAATCTTTCTAAATTACTTATTGCATTACATTTAAAACTAAATGTAACTGTTGGGTAAAAATTAAACATACTTCAATTTCATTGTGCACATGTAGTATTTGAAAACCATACATTTATTCTGTATTTTTTTAGAATTATTTAATTCAATCATCTATTTCACCGAGAAAACAAGCCATCGTAATTCAACGTAATACAACGAGCCTATTAAAAAACTATAATCGAGGCTTCTACGAATTATAGGTAGGCCGAAATCACTCACTCTCAGCGTTCATTCGAGTTACTCAAAACCGAACCTTTCTCGACAGCTCTCGAATTTCTCTCTCTCTCTCTCTCTCTTTCGTGAACAACCAAAACAAATCTCCGCTTGCGCTGTCTGTTTTGTTGGGGGGCTTTCCCACTTTTCGAGGCAAACTGGACAAACCCTGATGCACGGTGTAGGGCACTGGGTGCTCTGTCTGTCGGCAGTAAGAATTCACCAGAGCAGAACTCATCATCTCGTCTTCCAGCATAATCCAGTCTTGTTGAACATAGCAAAACAGTCGGTTAAGAGACTCGATCGAGTACGGTTGGTTTAGTTGAAAACGCGTTCGAAAGTACGTACAGGTGCATTTGTTTGTGTCACGCGTATTGCCTACTGGTTGTCATCGTTACGCGCGTGTTGCTGTCGTATTGCAGTGTGAAACAATTGATTTGATTATCATTCGGTCACGCAAAAATACCTCGCGGTACCTACGGTTGTGGTGGTGCTGGTGGTCATTTGCATATCGAAGAAAAAAAAAGACGTATTAAATAGCAACTCGAAAGGACGAGTTTTCCTTAAACAGAATGTGCTGGTGACTGGTGACTGGTGAACCAAACGACGGATTTGTGCTTGACGAATAAATGTTCGTGACCTTCGTGTGTGGAGATTGCTTTGGCATTTAGAGCTCTGTTGGCTATACAAGCGTGATAGAGAACCGGTGGTGTGTGAAGCCGCTAAAACGAGTTCTTTGCGTGGTCAAGTACAAGCCTGCGACCAGCGATGGAATAATAATCATTCGAATAAATATTAATCGTAACAGTCTTCGTTGTTGTTATTGTCGTCGTCGTCGTCATCGTCGCCGTATAAAGCGAGGACTCGGTGTTGTTGTTTCGCGGAATTCATAACAGCAATCTCGTGAGATCACCCGTTCGTTCGTTCGTGAGTCCCAGTCGGGGTGGAATTGCCAGTGATAGTACATTGAAACACAATCGAACACGCGTAACTGTTCATCATAGCAAGTGAAACTGACCTGGCTACCGACCACAACGCGTCAAGGGAGTAATTCACTACTCAGACCGAGGCGAACAAAAGCGCAAAACTGGACCACAACAGCCACGCAATATTAACGCATTCGAGCTCGGTTTGCTGTGCTGTCCAGTTCCCCCGGTACGTTGAAGTACAGTTAGCTTCCCGGTGCTCTAATACAATTCAAAGTAACGTTAAAAAACAAACTGTTTGAGTTTCATATTTAAGTTCGGGAGAAAGGGAAAGAAATAAAACATTAAAAGTAGCGAAAAAATATAACCCACTCGTGCGATTCGTGTGCCCTGCCCATCAAAGGCCGTATTGTTCACGGCTTTTTTTTATTTCTGGGGGTAACTGAAAACCAGGTAAACAGCCGCCATCGTCCTCATCGTCCTCGTCGTCGTCGTCGTCGTCTTTGCTCTGATGGTACTGTTATAGCCGGTTTCCTTTATACATGCAACGATCCCAGAAGGTAATTTCTATACACATATAGTCTTCGCGAAGCCGGCTAATGTATGCTAATGTCAGTGATTGAATTACGTACACAGCAATGACAGCTGCATTGCACTGACTGCTTTATGTTCGGTTGTGTATCGGGATTTCTACGTGAGTGAATTTATTCTTGGCCGGTGAACGGCGGGGATCGGTATCCTGTTAGTGCAGCTGAACCGGCGAAAACATTGTCTTGCAAGTGGACCAGGTGCGAGGAGGTGTTTTTTTCCTGGAATAAATATTTCGGGGATAAACAAAACGTTGGATTATTTCCCGACTGTTTGGCGATTCATTTCGCGTGATCAAAAAGGTGAGATTTTTTGTTTGGGTGTCTTTTCTAATATGATATGTAAACAATTTAAAGCCGAACGGTGTTTTTACGGTGATTCCATTCTATGACTCACGGCGTTTTGACGTGAACACGTCTCACTTTACAAAGTAGGTAATAACTTTTTGATCGCAAATCTTTCTAGTTGTATCAAAGATAACAACATGCCTACATGGGCTACTTTCTCTTACTTTACTTACTTGCCGACCGCAAACGCGTTTTCGATTATTATTCAAATTGAACTGCCGAGTTTTGCTTTAAGCAGTCGTCTCATGAAATTTCATGAGCAAAATGATTGATATCATGAAAATTTTCATGGAAGATGTGACTTATTATTCATGATAGGCATTATTTTGCTCATGAAATCATGATTTATTATTCATGGTAGACATTATTCATGATTTCATGATTTTTAATCATGATACCGGCAATAGATTTTTATCCACGTGTAGCACAAAATTTGGCTAGCCCCTGATTGAACAAAGCTGCATGGGCCAGAAATAGTAAAAAACGCGTTTTCGTTTGGCACTTCAGTAAAGACAAAATCGAAAGTGTTCTGTTAATAGCAAAAACTTTACGTCTGCTTAGCTGTTTGAATTGAACTGCCGAGTTTTGCATTAAGCAGTTCACTTTGAACTACTATGCACTGATAAGTCAAAGTCGAAACGTAAACATATTGAACAAAAACCCTACTGAGCATAGTTATTCTGTACATGTACACTGTACACTAGGGTGCCAATATCTTAAGGTCATCTCTAATTTTGTAAAGCGGTAGTGCTCAAAAGCTTAGGCATATCAAAAACCAGTCGATGGGAATAATGGGAAAGTGGTACCGATCTTGAAATATCACCATAGAAAAGGGGTACATGAAATTTCAGAAATCGAAAAAAAATGTTTAAAGCCAAATGTCTTAGAATTGCTTGAAACGTCGAGATCTAGTGTATGTCGAAAAAAACTTTTTTTAAGAATCGACTCTTTGGGACGATGTAAACTTTCGAGTAATATCATAATTATTAAAATCATAAAAGAAATATCGGTTGATTAAGTTCTTTATTAAGAATAGAAAAACGTTTTTTTTTTCTCGCAGATTCATTCAGCGGTAGCGGAGAAAACTTCTTATGCTTTTTATGTCTGTTTTCATAAAAGTGTGATTTGAACTTTAATTGATGTGACTCCTCACGCTACCCACAAATTTTAAGCCACTTTCAAATATACTGAAGTCTTTTGTATGCGTGTTTTATATGTTTCTTTTAATGTTCAAAGTTAAGCGGATTTTTATTCGAATTTTCAAAATTATGCATATTTTTTATGTGAATTTTCAAACTTATGCGGTTATTTAAGCGAATTTTCTTACTTATGCGGTTTTCTTGTTTTGTCTTAGAAATGCACAAAATGTTGCGTCTAGTGTTATCTTGAAAAAATTGTTTTTTTTTTAGATTACCACCACTCTACCACAAGACTGGGTTTGGTAAGCGTACATCGAACATGCTTTAAATTCTAGCCGCCTCACGTTCGGTATCATATCTCCAAACATCTTCTCCGTTCAACGAACACTAGTCTGCTCGCTCTATACCTATTTTTCCGCTCAAACATTTCGATGTTTCATGATTTTTCAAGACATCTGGCAACAAAGTTTTTTGTTTCCTTAGTTATGTGATTTGCGAATTTTCAAAGTTATGCGATTTTTTTTTCTAGAACGAAAAAATTTTTGATCTAGATAACATGGTTAAACGGCAACACTCTCTCTACGCAAATATTCGGTGATTCGTTCTCTGTTTACAGGCAGGATCGCACCGAGCAGACCAGCCATAAAAAAAGCGGCGGTGGTGTATTACTCGCCTGTCGTTCAAAATTCAAATCTCAACAGTTGTCTCTCTTGAACTGCACCGGTGTCGAGCAGCTTTGGGTTGCTCTCTTGTTCTCAGATTACACGCTCTATATTTGTGTTCTTTATATCCCGCCTGATCGCATCAATGATATGTCCCTGTTTGATCAGCATTTGAACTCGCTCTCACAAATTGAAAACCAAATGGCTTTAGACGATAAGGTGATTATTATAGGCGACTATAATTTCCCCGGCATTAAATGGTCTCGCTCTTCGTCTAATTATTTATTTCCCGATATTGCAAGCTCGTCTAAAACATCTACTTCCCTGAAACTTCTTGATAGCTATAGTACTGCAAGACTAGTACAGTTCAACGATCAAAATAATAGTAACAATCGCTTGCTTGATCTCTGCTTTGTTAGTCTTGAACTCATAAATACTTGCTTAATAACCCTCGCCCCCTCACCGCTCGTTAAATCTTGCCAACATCATCCCCCACTTCACATTGCCATTCGTGATTCTCCGTCTGTTGTTTTCAATGACGTCCCCGAATCAACCTTCTTTGACTACAGAAATGGTAATTTCAATGAAATGAATAGATTTCTGATGGAACTGGATTGGAACTATTTACTATCAAATCGTGACTGTAATTCTGCCGTTGATTTTTGGACACATAAAATAACCGACGCTATTAATCAATTTATACCCAAAAAGCTACGGAAAAAACAGCTCTGTCCACCGTGGTCAAACCGAACTTTGAAGCGTTTTAAAAGAGCCAAACGATGCGCTTTGAGGAAATTCACCAAAAAGCCTACTCTTCATTCTAGATCTTATTATCTGTTCCACAACAATCGTTATAAACGATTGAATAAATCGCTCCACTATGCCTTTCAATGTCGCATCCAGAAGAATCTTAAATCCCACCCTAAAAGGTTTTGGAATCACGTTAATGAGCAAAGAAAGGAATCAGGGTTACCTAATCATATGTCGCTCGGCACTCTGCAAGCATCGACCCCGCGTGATATCTGTGATCTCTTTGGCAAACACTTCAGCAGCGTTTTCTGTGAAGAAAATCTGGCTAGTAATAACATCTTCGAAGCTGCCAACAATGTTCCTTTACGCCCCCCCGTTGGTCCCCATCCCATTATTACCATAGATATGGTGAAAGCTTCCTTAACTAAACTGAAAAGATCATCATGCGCTGGACCTGATGGAATACCCTCCATTATTCTCAAGAATTGCTCGGAAAGTCTACAGGTTCCTTTAATGATATTATTCAATATTTCCTTGCGCTCAGGAATTTTTCCTAATTCATGGAAGGAATCGTTCATCTTTCCTGTATTTAAAAAAGGTGATAAAAGCAATATATCAAATTACCGCGGAATTGCTGCATTATGTGCTGTATCTAAGCTTTTTGAAATAATTGTTTTGGACTTCATTACCCACAACTGCTCTAGCTACATATCTTCAACTCAACACGGTTTTATGCCAAAACGATCCACATCTACAAACCTGGTATGTTATACATCCTACGTAATTCAGTCGCTACAGGCGCGACAGCAGGTTGACGCCATATATACAGACTTCTCCGCTGCTTTTGATAAAATAAATCACCAAATAGCTATTGCTAAACTTGACAGACTTGGATTCAATGGATCATTTTTGAATTGGTTGCATTCGTACCTGATTGGTCGTAGTATGATAACTAAAATCGGTGACTGTACAGCTGAACCTTTTCGAGCTAACTCGGGTGTACCTCAAGGCAGTCATCTTGGACCCTTTTTATTCTTACTTTATCTGAACGATTTGAACCATTCGATGCAATGCTTGAAATTATCTTTCGCCGACGATTTTAAATTGTTCCATCTTATTAAAGATCACGAAGATGCCAGATTCCTGCAAAAACAGTTGGATATTTTCTCCAACTGGTGCGACCTCAATAGAATGGTATTAAACCCATCTAAATGTTCCGTGATCTCTTTTACTCGCAAACGCACAACGATAGTATTTAACTATACTATTTCCGGAACTATCCTCAAGCGAGAATCGACTGTAAAAGACCTGGGAGTCCTTTTGGACTCTAAACTTAGTTTCAAGCATCACGTCGAGTATATTATCTCTAAGGCTTCCAAGACACTTGGTTTTATTTTTCGAGTCACAAAGAACTTTAAAAGCATATATTGCTTAAAAGCACTATATTGCGCACTGGTTCGTTCTATCCTAGAATACGCTTCTGTCGTCTGGGCCCCCTATTATCAACTGGACATCAATCGCATCGAAGCTATTCAGCGCAAATTTCTTCGCTTTGCTCTTCGTAGTCTTCCTTGGAGAGATCCCAACAACCTCCCAAGCTATCAGGAACGCTGTAAACTGATCGATCTACACCTGTTATCTGATCGCCGAGATCTCTCCAGGGCAATATTCGTGTCAGATCTGTTACAATCTAAAATTGATTGCCCCGAATTGTTAGGCAAACTAAATTTAAATATTCATTCTCGAAATCTTCGATCTCATCAATTCCTGAGAATTCAAACCGCTCGCACTAATTATGGCTATAATGAACCTTTCTCCAGTATGTGTCGTCTATTCAATCGATGTGCTCATGTATTTGATTTTACCCTGTCTCGCAATACCATAAAACAATTTTTTTTAAACACAATCTCAAACAGTCCTTCCAACTCCAATACTTAAATTCTAGATTTAGCATTAGGGTGATTTAGTATCTAATCCACAAGTTTAGTTTAGTGCTCCCTCAGTAAGCCTACTTCCATTCTCTATCGATTACGCAACCAAGAATAATATTCACCATTAGGTTTGTTTCTAACATCCGCTCGACTCTCTCGATTCCCCGGCTGTCCACCATCTTCTTCGGAACTAACTAGATCTTTATGATGTTACTAATACTTTTTGCATCCCCCCCTCTTCATCTTTTCACCATCTTTTGTGACAATTAACTAGATCTTTTGCCGCTTTCTACTTCTTTCGAAACGCCACCCCCCCCCTTCCACCCCTTCGTAATTCCATTTACTACAATATTCACTTCTCTCTTTTTCTCTCCTTTTTTCCTGCATTGCCACTCTCCGAGGGCCACCCTCTTTGATGTCCAGCATGCCGGACACCCGCCGAGTGTTTGTGACTTGGGGGTTTTCCCGCGGACCCTCACGGACAGCAGGATGCGGCCCTCAACGTCACCGGCCAGTCAATCTTGACCCTCGCCGGGAATAATTTTACTTTAAGCCCTTAGTATTAAGCAGTATATCTGTTGGATCTTTGTAATATGTTGATATAAAAAGATGAGGAGGTTTTATGCCTGCTGGAGAGAGAGATTGTAAATTTCAGCTCCAGCGGGCTTTTCCCCGCTCCCAAATAAATAAATAAATAAATAGATGTAGAAGTTTCAAGCATTTCTAAAACTATGTAATTCAAATTTGACTTCACTCTTCATGTTTCATGAATTTTTAAGACATCTGGCAACAGCAAATGTTTTCCCTTAGTTTAGCGAATTTTCGAAACTCTTCGAATTTTCAAAGTGATGCGGATTTTTTTCTATGCAAATTTTCAAAGTTAACAGGTTTTCATGTTTTGTCTCAGAAAAGCACGAAACGTTCACTTTAGTGTAATCTCGAAAATAAAATTTACGTCGACTCTCTGGGACTAAAATTTTTTTTTTCGAGAAATTTTGAAAACTCTCATAGTTTAAAGCTTTGTCGTCGATTCATCAGTGCATCAGCAGATTATGATGAACTGCTGAAGCAAACCCACGGATCTACATAATCCGCTGAACAGACGTAAAGTTACTGCTTTTTGTTAATGCCGGAGCGCGATGTCTATCCTGACGTGCCAAAAGTCACTATTTTTCAAAACAAAAATAGAGATAATATCAGATCTCGACGTTTTATTTTTTAATGATATCTAGAATAAAAACTATTTTTTCCCTGATATTGTAAATTTATGCGGTTTTTAAGCGAATTTTCAAATTTATGTAATTTTTTTTTATGCGCATCTTCAAAGTTATGCGTTGAAAAATAAAAGACTTAAGTGTGATTCATTCTCGTCAATCGATTCACTTGTTTGACATTCGTGATGTTAAACGATTACAAATACACTACTATGTTTGACAACTAATCTATTAATTTGATTTATCGTGTACAAATACACCACTAGAACCCAGAGCTTTAAATTGTCGTAAATGATCGCATTCAAAACAAACGAAGAGAAAAGAAGCATTTTCGTCTTTCACTTTAACAGAAAGGAGAATCAATACTAACGTCACTCGCTCCCCAGGACGACAAGACGAAACCAAAATAACGTCTGCAGGGAGAATTAGTCGAATTTCAATATAATGAAAGTCGGCAAAGTTTGGTTTTAAAAAGTGTCAAAAATATGACAATTCAAAGTAATTACATACCTACTAAAATTAGCAAAACTACTACAGATACGAGAACCAATAGGTAAGAAACATTGTGAATCGTTTTTTGTCATTATCGGTTCTCGAAGTTTCGGTTCAATATAGATACTGCACAGCATAGGATTTTCACTGAAAACCGAAAATGACTGAAAGAAAGAACATAATTTTGAGACAACTGGACAAGGATCTCGTTCTCAAAATTTGCAAGCGAAGCTGAGATCGACATTTATTTTTCGTCATTTTCGTCTATTTTGAATCAATTGGTCACTAATAGCATTATAAGTAGTGTAATCCGTCGTACTGGAGGTCAAATTTAGGTATATCTGTGATTATGGTACAACTAAAAACCAGTTTTTGCAATGACTGAGTGGAAACATATATTGGAGAAGCCAAATGAATAAGAAACTCACAGAAAAAAATGATTTTTTCGAAAAAGATACGCTCAGAGACAGGACTCGAACCTGCGTTCTTATGCCATCCGTGCATACGCGCTACCATTTCGCCACCCTAAGCCTTGTGATAGACACGGCTCTACCACTCGACTGGGTTTGGTAAAGCGTACATCGAACATGGTCTAAATCCTAGCCGCCTCACGACCGGTATCATATATCCAAACATCCTTTCTGTTCATCATTAGCATTAGCATTAGCATTAGAGACCGCCCGTGTGTTGCTACTCCGTTATTGATCTGGACCAATTGAGATTGCAAAATGATTTTTTGAAGTAACATGTTTGGGAATAACACATTGTTTCACACTGTGCAAACTGTATTGAACCATGCATGCTGATCAATACCGACACCGGCCACGTACGAATGCAGATCTACTTGGGAGGGAAAGGATTGTTAGTTCGATGCATGTTGCTACTAAGAACCGAGGAATCCTCTGCATTCCCACATGCATCACAGGAGAGGATACTTTGTTAGTAAATGTTTTAATAATGTTATCATGTGTTTATTGCTCTGGGTTGCCGGCTACCAAGAATGTTTCAAAGTATTATCGTTTTATGTGTTACATTGTGCTGGCAATATAATGCACGAAACAGTCAATCTCCGAAATTGACAAAACTCCGGACAGCCGGCTGTCGAGTATGCAGTCACTCGTTTATGCATCTACCTTTCGCGTTTCTTTTTTAGTCATGCAAAAAAAAACACATGCGGATTGATAAAAAAAGGGATCATCTCACTGCTAGGTGGATTAAGCACGTTTTTATAAATGAAACTACGTGATACAAAATAAACGAGCGAATAGGAATTAGACAAAAAAGTTGATTCATTGCATTGAAATATTCTAAACAGTTATTAAAAAATCATTTTAAATCACCAAACAAAGGTCAACAGATTTCACACGCGTCTTGATTCTTTATTATTTCCGCTTTATTATTTTAATTATTTATTGAAATTATTAATTGGTTATATTAGTTGATCTGGGCAGCCGGCTACCGAGAAAAATATTAATTTACTGTTTGAAATATTAATATCAAGTGTTTTTTACTATGTATTCAATATACCGATACATGTCATCTCTGTTATTAACTTTGTAATATAAACGGATATGCGCAATGGTTGATTTTTATCATTCATTTTATAATCCTGAAAGACAATCAATAACATGGAAGAAGAAATCATTCCTAATAAAACTTTTCTCCGAAGCTAGATGGAAATTGATAGGTTGAATAAAGAGATGATTTAGTAAAATAGTGTAATAAGAAGTAAAACATTGAAAATATCTGATAACTGAAAGGAAAAAGAAACTCCTGCAATTGTCGCCTTTTACGACATGGAAGCAGGAAGCCAGTGGATCTATTCTTGGTTCATTTTTTTCCGCCGGATTCCACACGGCATCTAGGCTGGTACAGTCCGGAGAGAGCTAATAGGTACTATCAATCTCCTAGTGGACCCCAGCCCATCCAAACATCCTTTCTGTTCATCAGTCAACAAACACTAGCATTCTCGCTCTATACCTATTCTTCCACTTAAGCACTGGTAGGAGAGTATATTTATAATCACTTTGCTGTCTTCTCTATTGTGCCAGTGGCTGGCTGGGGAAACGAAAAGGTAAAGCTTACACTGTGTGAATTGTAATAATAATAACGATTTTGATTTTATAATAACGATTTTGATTTTCCAGAAGGGTGAAGAAATAATTTCATTTGTATTCACGTCATCCAATTATGTCTCGGACATAAGCCACTCTTCTTTTTGATGAAAGATTCAAGCTTTAAATCAAGATTGGTTGAATGAAGTGTTGCTCCCGAATATAATTCAGTCCCAACATTACCAAAAGCTTAATATAAATGGAGTAAAGTTTTACCATATGCTGGCTGGTTGATGATGTTCTAACGATTGATAGCTAGAAGGAATATTGACCCGAGCAAGTTTTTTCGACAGCATATGTCGATAATTGCAACTAGCTTCCGCTACACACAAACACAAGCACACACTCACATATCCGGTTGCGGTACTCAATTTGATCAACGCCGGAGTACAATGCCCTACATCCGGCCTGCTGCGCCAGGATAACAAACAGAACCATTTTACCCCAAGAGAAACGATATCCAATCACATTTCACGTTCCGTACCACTTGATCGTCCTCGGGGCGTTCGGTGGGAAAACAGCAAGCCCATTGCCAAACGGCATCATACAATCCCATCGGCCCGTGTTTCCGTTGTATCAGCAAATGATGAGAAAGTGAAAAAAAATACACAATTCCGTGGCGCAATTCTATAACCCGGTCCGCTCGAACACGAGTGTCGGGGAGTGAGAGAAAGGTGGCCGCCTCGCAGCAGCTAGGATGTTTGGCGAAGTATTTGCTCCGTAAGACAACAACTCATCCTCGCTGTTTTCCAAGGATGCGATTTTCCGCTTGTTTGTTGACCCAACCGAACAGCAACAGAGGAACAAACAAAGTCAGCTTTCCTGTCGAATTTTCTCGCCTCTCTGCTGCGAAGCGGGTGGCGACACCGAAAGCTCTTCAAAGAGCCAACGGAAATTATAGACAAATACTAGCTAGCAGGTACCTAACAAGGAAACAAATCAATCCCTACTTGGAAAGCTGCTGATGCTCGACTGTTCAAGATGAATTGAGTTAGAAACTGTTTCATGCTAGCAAAGACAAAGACAAAGACGGTTCCTCGTCGTTATCCGGTGCCATCTAATGGTACAATGGCCTAGTTCAATTCAGCAATCCTCAACGCCTCCTCCTAAGCACTGTGTGAAAACAGAGAAGCTTGGCATCAACGCTCGATTGTTTTCCTCCGAAGTGGTACTTTTTCTTTCGTCCTATAAAAAATGAAGAGCCCGGAATGAGTGGCTCTCGATTCGCTGGTTGGTTGGCTGGCTGGCTGTGCACAGCAAATTGGCCTTGCTGACGATGCTGTTTCTGTTGCTGATGCAACTAGCAACTATTCCCACATTATTTTCAACTGAATGCAATTTTTATTTGAAAAAAAGAACTAGATATAGCTGCTCGGATTGGTACCTACCGATGGTACTCGAGAAGACATAAACGAGCTGAAGATCATCAATTACGTGACGATGACGAGCGCGGTTTAAGCCATGGACTAAAAGTGCCTTGAGGCAGGCACTCTTCGGAGGAAATGGTCGTGAGTAAGTATGCACCACTTGGAATCTAGAAATTGCTAGCGAATGTAGCAACCCGGTGGCAATATTCTTCCCAATGAGTGGTTGAAAAACTTATTAACTGTCTTCTGAATGGCTTGGAAGCTGTGTAACAAGTAATATCAATATGACAGAAGCGCGACGACGTTCATCCGTGTGTGTGTGTGTGTTGTGCATGTATTTACGCGAAAAGTTCAACACAAATGTCAAACTTATTATAATGTGGGAAGCTCTCAGCAAAAGCATTCGCTGAATGCCGGTCCCCCACCCCCCCACAGAGCAGATTTCAATATCTTCGGTTTAATCGAATTTACGATTCACGATTCGATGGGTTCCGTTTGCCCTCGTAACGAAGCTGCAAAGTTTAGGTACTAGGATTTAGGATTCCATAAGCTTCTGTTTGTAACACAAGCGCCCCAATCATAGCCATAAAAATACGCTTTATCAGTGGATAATAACTAAATAATCATAAAATTTTAGTACTAAAATCAAGCTCCGCAACCAAAAGTTGTGGTTTGAAGCTGATAGTCATAACAATTTTCTGATTGAATCTTTTGGAAATTTGATCAGTTGACATAACAATATCCTTTTAGAGTTCTACGATTTCGAATTTTATGAGTTTATGAATTCCATACACAAACCATCCCGGAGATTTGCTTTGCATACAAAAATCAGTGCTCTTCCTGGAATTTGCTATGCTTCCTATCATTTCACCATTATTATTATTATTATTATTATTATTATATTTCCGAAGACAGAGACAAACACGCTGAAGCGGAAATCCTTTCAATTGGTATTCGATTATATCAACAACTAACAAACAATGAAAACTCGCGATTACTGTTTCGAGCTCTGCAACACAAAACCCGCATACCGAAAACCAATACAAATACAAATTTTCACTCGATGCGCTTGCTGTTTATTTTGTATCCCGAGGAGTTGGTCAAGCAACAGCTACTTAATGAAACTTCAATTGTCTAACGGTTTTCGGTGGTACCCAGAGCAAACTATTTGCTGGAAAATCCCGGGATTCAGGAAATACCCCAAACGAGGAGGCAGGAATAAATAGAAGAAAAAATATATTAAATTTTTTTACCGACGAACGAGAGAGAAGAAAATTAAGCCGATGACTATGTACACTATGGTTTTTCACATAATTTTTCGGGAATAACAATACTGTTTTACTGCACTTCCCGAATCAACGCGTTATTGTTGTACAGTTTACAAAATGACTCGTTTTGTGAGGTTTAACAGCGGATTTTTATTACATAGCACGTAACAGTCGTGAAAAACCCCTAAGGATATCATGCAAGCGATCCATGAAGTGGAGTTTAGCTGCCGCATTCTTTTCTTTCTCTTCCTCTGTTTTGTCACTCTTACTTTATGTAAACAAAAGGCTCAAAACTAATAACAACGCAATTTTCTATACACGAGCCTCGAAAATGTTTCATCAAATTGCTGCAATTGAGCAGCAGTTTTCTACAAAACTTTATCTCAAACGTTAAGTTTGTGTAGAAATATAGGACACCTAAACTTCTTAAAATTTTCATACTTTTTTTTCGCCCACTCTACCCCAGCGATTATTTCAACACGTTTGGGTCACTCTCTGCTATAAGTATACTTCACTTAAACTTATATTTAAAGTTTTTTAATCGACTGTTGTTTATTGTATTATCCACTACAAAAATTTTCAATGAAAAATTCTCGAAAGTGTTATGTTGTGTTTTAGTATTAGTAATAAAAAGTGTATCGAAAATAAGCTACCCACAAATTTTTCCTTCAAATTATGATAAAAAACGATATTTTATTAAAACTAAAAGTTATTCCTTCACGAATTTTCGAACTTTTGATCATACGCTCTTCATCAAGTTCCGGACAAGTATTGCATCGCATTTTTTGGACGCTTGAGCCCAATTTTTTTTAACTCCTGCATGTTCCCAGCTGCCTTACCAGTCTTCTTGAAAACCCTCTTCACGATTGCCCTGTAACGTTCAATGGGTCGAAGCTAAGAGGAATTTGATGGATTGATATTTTTCTCAACGAAATTTATATTCTTTTCCTAAAGCCAACTGAGAGTGGTTTTGGCATAGTGAGCCGATGCTAAATCCGGCCAAAACAGTGGAGGTGTACTATGCTTTTTATATAAAGGCAGCAATCTCTTCTGGAGACACTCAGATCGATAGCTTTCTGCATTTTTAGTTCCGTTAGCGTAAAAAATGGTTGACTTCAAACCACAGGAACATATTGCTTGCCATACCAGTACCTTTCGACCGAATTTCTCCACTTGAATCGACATCCAAAGTATAATGTTCCCCAAACTTATTAATGATGATTTTAACACTGACATGATGAATTCCAAACCGCTTCGTCAATTCACTTAGCCATGTGTCCAGAACCTTAATTTTCACTTCCTTTTCAATACGCGACACTTTGAAAACGCAGAATTTCAACCGCACAAACAAGTAAACAAACGAAAACTGATAGACAAACGCACAGCATGCTGTGATCTGAGCATAAAAAACCATCACAAATACATGCGTACAACACAAATGTATGTGGATAACTTATTTTCGATACACTCCTTAATACCTCAGTTTTCTAGACAGTGTGCCTAAAGATATTTTGAATGAAATATAACCTTGCGCTATCGTTTCAATTGATTGTTTTTTTAAGTTGTAATTCTTAGATATTACCGAAACTAATCAATGTAAAAACCTTTTCTTCTTAACAATTGTAAAATTCATTTATTTGAAAGAATTTAATATGATATATTTATAGTTTTCCTCTGAAACAAAATTTCTACTCCAATATATTTGCAACTTTGTTTTATTACGTTCCGTTGTCAAGGAAACTAGAAGTAAACGATCTATTAAAGTATAGCAATCCTTTCAAAAATGTCTTCAGAAATCCGTGTAGAAAAACCGCGTAACTTCGGAAATCCGCGTAGAAAACGTCGCAATCGAAAGAAAAACGGGGAAAAAAGACCTCAGTGTATAATCCATTAGTTGGTTAGTATGGTGAACTATCAGAAGTGCCTACTCAAAAAAGTTCTTCATTGGAATTCAATAAATATGGCTATGGACCTCCTTCTTCCAACGAGATATCAAAAGGTACAGTTATTTATTATTTGCATCGATACAGAGTCCTGTACTGATATTCGTAATCTCAAATCACATTAAACAAATAATTCTTTCAAGCAGACCGCCTGGGTTCAATTCCCATCCCCGCACATAGAGTCAGAAAGTTTTTCTGGCCCGAAGAGGCGATTAACCTTAAGGCAGAAACCTCTATAATTGAAACGAAAAAAAAGATAGCCCGATTACATGTTCGTATGTGAGTTCCTTAATTCAAGATCGATGTTGGTATCCAAAACTATGATTCATGAACAATTCTGGAACCAAATTCAGAATCCTGGAAATCAGAATTTTTTAACCTCTGGACTTTTGAACCAGAATTTTATTGTTGAATTTTGTTTTATAATTGTTGAAAGAGCATGTCTGTTTTGTTCGAATTCACGTCAACCAGTTATGTCTCTGCCATTACCCATCGGCCTTTTTTTTGTTATTTCCATGAAATACCAGTATTGCTGGTTATCTGGGGTTAAGGCATGATGTTGAAGTGGAACATACAGTATACGTATGTTAGAAGATTCAAGTTCCAGCCTGAGCCGTTGTATACTGAAGAGTTAATGAGAAAACTTAAAAAAATGTCTGTATACTTTTAGCATAATAAAATCCTTACTTACAACACAACATTGAAGTTAATCAGTAAACATTTCTTACTACAACTACTTACTATTCTGCACATTAAAGTAACCTGCTATTAGAGGTGATATACAATTCTAAGCATTTTTAATTCCTTAGTAAAAAAATCTAATTACGATCATGAAAGTATACCGTTACAAAACGACCCATTAGCACATGTTGTGTATTAGCACTGGGTACGACGTGCGTACATTTGCTCTATAATTAGCTGGCAGAAACGCATTAATGTGGCCATTGCTCCAGGCCTGTCCGTAATTTTGTTTTGTTTTAGCGCATCAAACTACTTCAATAAAGTTATTGTTTCGCGCTGTCGTTGCCAGCCAGCCAGCCAGCTAGCCAGGAAGGAAGCGGAGAAAATGCAGCATCCACCGAAAGTATGCTCGATGCCCGTTCACACCTTTTTCGATGTTTTCTCCAAAATAGACGCTCATTACGCTGTTGTTCAGCCCCGCTCCGCATCGCATCCTATTAAGTACACTTATTCAGCAATTATAGGAAACGCAAGCTGCGCAATTTCGCGAACGGCTGCCTGACTGCTTGCCTACCAATACCGGCATGGCAGCTGCAATCGATCCGCTTTCGGAATATGCGAAATGAGGTTGAACTTTTACCTTTGTTCTCGTCATCCAGTCAAGATCGGCACCAGTGGTATTTGGCTGGTGATCAGCCTTGATGTGACTGTGATGAAGAAAAATTGAATTTCATGACTTCGAATCGATGTTCATCGTGACAAGCCAAAGCTCAGCACCGCATGCATAACTACTTGTGTGAGTTACAATGAATCCAACGACGACTGAGTCTCAGATCGCTTCGTTCAACCAGAAATAAAGGGAGATTGCTACATGCATGACAGACAACATTGAGACGGGTCCATCAATAGCAACACATGTTTTCCAGGCTTTTTTTGCACTACTAGCAGATGTGGTAGAATGTGAGATAAACAAGCGAGAAAAGAAAAAATCAAACAAATTAACATAAATCAAGTGATCTTTTCTACGCCGAAAGTCTGAGTGTGTACACTGCTTCTCCGCCTTCTAGACGGCGCTATTTTCCGCTTGAGAACAATCGAAGTAGACAAGAAATGGCGAGGGGTCTGTGATTCGAGTAAAATGAGTTTTTTTTTCGCAAAACGTATGAATTGGTGACCTCGAGTAAAAATTCTAATCGAACTTTGTGTCTGCTTTAAAATATCGAAAGTGGCCCCCTTGTCTTGTTTTGTATTCTGCTACCAGAGGGATCTCTTCAATCTTGGTATTCCGGTCAAGAGAGATAGAGTATCGAGGAATAAATTACGCAATTTCATACTTTGCTGTTATTGCTGTAGTAGTCATCATCATTTCTTCTATCCACACATTTCGTACACATAAATATTTATCGATTTTTTTCACGAGTTCTTGTCCCCTGTCTCATTACTTAAATACTTTTTTTCAGTTTATTTTTTCCTTTCTTGTTTTACTACGGGACGCTTCTCCACACTCGCGATCATTACGGCAGCGTCATCACTGCCGCCATCGAAACGGGCACTTATATACGAATGATTGCACACATTCGCGTATGTTGCGATCGCCAAGATGACACGCACACCAGAGCTATTTTTTTCTGCCGATTGGTTCAGTGTTTCTTGTTTTTTGACAACTCTTCGCGGCGTGACCGATTGCGGATCTTTCGCCGGTATGAACGGCCGCCTCGATCGCTCGGAGCGGATTGGTACGGTACAGTACGAACATTAAACAAAAATGCTACTTGTTTCGTTCATGTGTGTGGCATACCAAATCGAGATTTACCGTGCAAAGTCCTTCAAATGGCTGCCTGAAGCAAACTGATTTCTGAGTTCGGTAGTATATGCGAAAGCTCCTGCGTCTATTGGGATCCATTGACCTTGGTTACTTTGTAACATTTCGATCGTCACACGATGAAAGGGCCAAACTGCAAATAACAGTTTGTTTACTTTTTCTTCCACGAGTTGCTAGATTACTTTTATATTTGACGCTTAACTTTTGACATAGCTTTTTAATTTTTTTGATAATGTTTGTTTATGAAAAAAGACAGGTTTTGTGCCTGTTTGAGAATGGTACATTATATACCAACTCAAAAGGAGGTTTCCCTTGTCATATGCATAATTGCTAAAGCATAAGTCGGATGATGAAAATAAAATAAATAAATAATATTGAAAACTTTGAAGAAATTTCTATAATAACTCCGTAATAATCTGAACTGAGCGTAAACAAGTAGAGACTATCATTAGCAGTTAGGTTTTCTTATCGTCGGACGATCGATCTCACTTTTTTAAACGATTGCTATGCGGTAACTTCGTACTTACGAAATTATACGGTTTTTTATGCGGATTTCCGAAGTTACGCAGTTCAAAGTAAACGGTTTTCTTGTTTTGTCTTAGACATGCTTGAAATGACGAGATCTGGTGTTATCCCGATTTTTTTAAGTCTCTTTTACATCACCCGACGTTCCATGCATTTCTAAGACATTTGAAATAAAACAATAATTGATTTCGGAAATCTCAGAATTTTTTTAGTCCCAGAGTCGATATTGTTCAATTTTTTTTTTTTTGAGATTACACCAGTCCCAAAGTCGTTTTTTCCAAAAAATTTTTTGAGATTACACCATATTTCATGTATTTCGAAGACATTTGGCATAAAAAAAAATTTTTTGATTTCGGAAATCTTAAAATTTTTCGCAAAGTTGATTATATAAAAAAGTTTTTTTTAGGTTACACCAGATGTGTTTCATGCATTTCTAAGATATTTGGCAACAAAAAAAAAAATACTTTAGTTTTGCGATTTTTTTACGCGGATTTCCGAAGTTACGCGATTTTTGGTGCGATTGTTTTAACGCGAAACTAACTTTCACTAAAATCTTAAAAATTAGATTAGTTGTTAGCCCAAGATCTGAAAAGTTTTTGTAAAATGATCGAAAATCTTAGAAAAAAAAATCTCAAATGAAATCTCACCATTTTGCCTGTGGTGTGATTTATAGAGCGGATTTTTCTTTAACGCTGGAAAAACTTAAGCGGTAATGGAAGAAAGAATGGTAATCGCAATACTGTAACACTAACAGATGTCACTAGAAATTTAAACGAAATAAAACAAGAAGCTAACAATCGTTATTTTAGGATTATCTCAAGAAATGTTTGATTTGAAAGATGTGTTTTTTTGCCAATATTAAGTTAAAGCTGGGCAAAAAAATGATCTAAAGAGGAATATCATTTGTTTTTCAAAAAAACACAAAAAATTAAGAAAGTTGATGAAATTTTTACAGGAATCGATAAAATAATGATTTCCTGCAAATGTTGGCCGCGGCTCCGCTTTAGATGGCCCATGCGCAAGGTCCAATTTTTGATACACTCTCTCCAACATATTGGCCGGTATTTCACGAATAATTCCATCGGCTCATAATCCACACCAAAAAGTGACTTTTTAGGGATGCATTGATAGCTCTTGCAATGCTTCTGGCTGGTCTTCAATCCAGATGCGACAATTTTTCTTGTTGACGAATTCATTCAACCAGAAATGAACTTCGTTACTGAACACAATTTTTCGATAAAAAAGTGGATCTCCCTTCAACTTTGCCAGCGTCCATTCATGATTAAATTATAGACCAAACTGAACAAGTTTGACAATGACACAAGATACGATTCACGCGTGATCTGTCAAAACAGTGTTGTTAAAAAGATACCTGTAAAAAAATCACCCTTTAGAACAGATAGCCATATTTACTTAGGATGTTTTTCGAAAAATATCGTTTCACCTAAGCCAAGTTTCAATCTAAAAAATTGAGATCCTTAACAAGCACATTTTGCTATCCATCCTGCCGCACGTTGATTTTCAACTAAGTCAATTTTTTTTGGAATTTGTTCATTCATTTCACATGGTTCAAAATTCTAAAACCTAAACAGAGCGGGTTTGGCATATTACATTGTATGTTGATAGAATCAATAAAAAAAATATTACAGGAAATCGTTGGTCTTTTGGTCAAGAGAAAAGTTACTCTCACTCTTTTCCAAAACGAATTTAAGGCAGTTGGGCCACAAATCGCATCTTAGTCCATTTTTTCGTCGTCATTGAAGTGCGAGTATATGACCTCCTCCGGCAAGTTACTGGTAGTTCAATTCAAAGAGACTTGTGGCAGTAAAAAAAATCTTTTTGTCGAAAGAAAAGTTCGACGGGCTTTCTTTTTTGGTATCCAGAATGGTGTGCGTATCTTCTGTGTACATTAGATTTTTCCTGCTTACGGAGCCTTTGGTCATGATACGAGGGGTCCTCGTAAATCGCTGGTAACTTATGAGAATCAAATGATTAAGTGTAAACCTCTTCACTGCGGTAAATCCTATACGCTAAGGTCTTTTAACGTGTTTTTTTTTTGTGCAGTTCGTTACGCGGATTTCCAAAGTTATGCAATTTTTTTACGCGGATTTCCGATTTTAAAGCGAATTTTCAAAGTTAACCGGTTTTCTTGTTTTTCTTAGAAATCCATGAAATGTTGAGAACTGGTTTTATCCCGATTTATTTAAAGTCAACTCTCTGACAGTTTTCAAAAGATTTTTTTTAGATTAAGTGTTTCTAAGACATTTTCCATAGAAAAAATCGGAAATTTCAAATCTCTAGCCTCTGTTCCGATGTCGGTTTTTATCAGAAAAAAATTATGTTTATATTACACCATATCTCACGTTTCAACGTTTGGTATCAAAAATTTGTTTTTTTTTTAACTATGCGGTTTTTTTCTATGCGGTTTTCGAAACTGCACGGTCTCAAATTCTTCCAAGGTCGTTTTATTCCATTTTTTTCAGATTACACCATATCTCGACGTTTCATGCTCTTGTAAGATATTTGACAAATTTTTTTTTCGATTTCGGAAATCTCACCATTTTTTTAAGTCTTAAAGTCATTTTTCTTCAAAATTTTGGCATCAAAAACAAAAATTTTTAGTTTTGCGGTTTTCTTTCCGAAGTTACGCGAATTTTACGAAGTTTTTTTACGCAGATTTCCGAGGTTATACGTTTTTTGTGTGGTTTTTTACGTGGTACGTATGCTTTCATAAAAAGAGACCTCAGTGTATTGACACTGCGAAAAAAGCTTTTTAACCTGAGACAAGAAACACTATTCAGCACTAGAAACTAGTGAACCCAGTACTTCTTACATAACAAGTCTTGAATTCTAGTTATGGGTGGACTAAACAAAACGAATAAACTTAGTCAGATGTGAGTTCTGCGGTTTGGTTTCCCCTCACAGTGATTGGCTCTTTAAACGGTGAATTGCCGGTAGCACTCGCGCCCTAGGCCTTTTTCACTCGGAAACAAATGTCACGATGGCTCTACTGTTAATTTTTTTCTTTTGTTCGAAAAAGGAACATTATGTGCGGCAATCAAGCTAGAAGAAACTTTGAATTTGGCTAACCCCTAAATGAGCAAACCTGCATCGGCCAGAAATAGTCGAAAACACGTTTTCGTTCGGCAGGTCAGAAAAGACATTGCACTCCGTTGCAAAACAAAAAGTTTTCAGTAAATAGCAGAAACTTTACGTCTGCTTAGCGGTTCAAATTGAACTGCCGAATTTAGTACTAAGCAGTTCAATTTGAACTGCTCTGCATTGATGAGTCAAAGACGAAACGTAAAAATAATAAAAGAAACTGTTTCACTGCAAACTTTAATGCTTATTAGTTGTCTGGGCATTCCAACCACAATTGACGAAATACAAACTTATAATCTGGCAAGAAATGTGTTACTACAGAAGGCATATTAATATTTCTGTTATAAATGAGACAAAGTCTTAGCTGGAAACAGATAGAACATCATTATCAACGATGTTTCTCATTAATTTCAATGTAGAAGTAATAGAGAAAACCGCATTTATTCAAACGAAATGATTTATTTTAACTTCTACACATGCAAAAGTTTTTTTCAATGTAAACTAGGGAAATAAAGTGCTTCTATTATTTTCACTCAAACAACACAGTTGCACGTTTATTCACGATGCACTGTGGATCAAAACCTCAAACCGTGATCTCAGTAATGGAAAAGTTACTGAAAAACAAAACAGAACTAATGACCACGGTTGGCCACGGTGCCAAGCGAAACAAATGAAGTGCCCGAGTCGAGCTAAGCAGAAATTTTCACCGTTACATGATTGCAGTGCACAATAAAATACACTTCCTCGAACACCGAAACGCGCGCGGAAAATTTCCCTAGTACATTTTCCAATTACTTCGGCAACTCCGCAACCTGAACCTCACCTGCCCGGACTAGTTCAGTGCCGAACTGCATGGTCACTGAACCGGATGGAACCTTTTTCCGAAAACATGCCACCACACAAAACAACAACAACAACAAAAAAATTAAACAATAAGGCAAAATAAGAGGGAAAGGTTGTGGGAAAATCATTTCATCTGCATCGGCATGCGATTGGCCGCAAATGAGTGCTGTAGCGGTTGTTGTAAATATGCTGCCGTTGTTTCGGTTGCTTGTTAATGATGACGATCTATGGCCGCTCTCCGGCTCGCGAAAATAAGAAGCCTTCAAAACAAACCGGTCTCATTTGATCGTGATACTTGAACATGATAATTTAACAGCATTTCGATGCACGGTGAAAAGGGGGCCTCCTCCTGTCTGTGAAAACGAGCCCGAACCGAACCGAAATAACGCGCGGTTGTTCATGACATTAGCATTTTTTTTTCTTACTCCACGCTGTCAAAGTACTCTTCTTCCAGCATGATGGTTCCATGTTTTGATATCACTCCGATCCCCGCGGGTTTTTTTTTTGTTGGATGGGACCGGTGGAGATGAGTCCAAAGGGGGTATCTGATGCCGACTGCATACATTAACAATCAATTTGGGCTGCCTTTTCCCATTGTCCAAAAACCACAGGCGGTCACGAACCTGATGGTTTATTCACAACACACAGCCACGACACAGAGATTGTCACACATGCAAATGAGATGACAGATTGTAATTTGGATCTTCTGCAATCCATTCACCAAGTTCCCGCTGAATGCTGGACGAGTATCTATGTGTGTGTGGGTGTATGGGTTTGGGGAACCAGTTTTGTCGGGGACATTTGACGTAAATCCAATATTTCCCCCATGCGGTTTTGGGTTTTTTGTTTAATCCAGCTGGACATTCAAAACACCACGTTCGATTCGGGACCATCAATCGATAACAATAATAATTCGAGAACGATGGGGAATCACGCTTTTGTATTCCTCACAATGGTGGTTGTAATTTTTGGGGAAATAAATTTACAGTGCATTTGAACACAAGGAAAAAAAATTCTGTAAATTCTTCTAACCGCCTGTTTCCTGTAATGAATAAGGCAAGAAGTATCAGTAATTCACATTCGCAAAAATGCCGAATCACAACCGATAAAGTTCTTTTGACTTTTCGTAGACATAAATCGCACACAAATCAGGTCACCGGTCAATTTTCATTCCGAACCTAAGTCTATAAACAATAACTTGAAGCCGTCTCAGCCAAGCATCCAAGCGCTATCGGAGAACGGATGTTTACAAACTGTCCGTTACGTAAATAGACTCGGGAAGTTGATGATATCATGCGAGTGTGTTTGTGTGATTTTTCATGTATATTTACTAAGCGCAGCAATAATAATACCGAAAAGAGAATGAGTCGGCATCGGTGGGAATATTGGGAATACCTATTCTAAAATTAATAGGTTTATAATAGTGACAATCAGCCTTGCGGCTTATTCAGCCTAGCGAACACCGACTGTACACACTTCAGTAATAGGATTGATACTCTTAATTTCCAATTACAATGATGAAATTTGGTTCTGGTTACGTGCAAATCAAAATAGAATCGCGGTTTATGATCGATACAGCAGATGCCAACTTTTCAAACCAGTTTCGCAATGATGATGCAGTTTTCGAATTGTTTATTATTGAACAAAAGATGTATTCTCTAATAAACCTTCACTTTCGGTGTAGAACACTCTCGGCCTAGCTAGAATTCGCTTCAATGTTTGTTTTTAAATCACTAATCCCCTAATAGAGTTTCCATTTTAGGCCTCATAGTCGTGAATTTAAAGTATTGTCAAGTGGTCAATTAATCTGCGTAGGTGATCAGTGATTTACACGGGTATTCGTCATGTTTGCGAACCAAATAGGAAGGAATAAGCTTCTTTTAAATCTCCAATCTCCTAATCGATTTCCATTTTAGGCTGTTTTGGATGTGACGAGCAATCCTCTTGCATTCACTAACCTCTATAAAGCAAAAATCCCAAAAGTTTCCTTTTTACTATTTTTACTATTTTCCTTCTCATTTATGAACAAAACGTATTTAGTCAAGGAAGGATTTTTGCTTTAAGGAAAAACATTGAAAAGAATTTTAAAAACCTTTTTCCATCCACCTAGTGGTGTAAGGATGCCTTTCTCATATTACTGATATTTTCAAAAATATCACTTTTGCAATCTTCAACTAAATTAGAAACGCTAAATTCCTCAGCTCGATGAACTGTATCGAATGGTATAGGACACTTAACAATTCAGGTCAATTTTCACTATACAACATTTCAAGTAATTGCATTACCGTTCTATATGAGAAAGGTAATAAGTATACTTCTATAGAATAAAATCGTTATCATGATTTTATGATAATACTAACAAATGGGTAAAAATTCAATAAAAGAGAATATCAACGATGGTAAACACTACGAATGGTTCCGTCTGCTAATGATGGTTTATCTATATTGACTTTTCTTGCGATTATTTTAGCGTAATTCTTTATGTTTTCTTTAAATTTCTTCTGAAAAATGGAAACATGGTGGCAATGATCCCCCGAGACATATTTTCAGATTTTTCTTTTGAAAAATATACATTTAAATGTAGCAACCTTGCACACTGTACTTCGTTCGCAAATGCGGTGGTTTTCTTCTTCCATACCAGCATATACCGTTGCGTACCGGTTTTGCATCATTTTGTAGGATGGTTTGAAAGTTTTTTTTAAGACAATGAGACTACTTTCATTTGAATCTAGATTTGTGAAAATTGGTTGAACCGCTGGTGAGAAATCGAAGTGAGTTTTGTTTTTGTAGCTTTTCTTCACTATTATCGGTGCTTTCGGAACCAGAAACCAGACTAGTAGTCCCAAAGTAGGTTTATATATCTACCAACTGACAAGATCTGCCAACTAGATGAATTCACCAGATGAATTAAATTAAGTTTTATACAAATTTCCACCTCGTTTCGCCATCACTTATGTAAAATTACTCATAATATTGAAATTTTTCCGCTATTCGCTCTGTAATACCAGAACCGGAAGCCGGATCCGGATCGACTTTTCGGTGATTTTATAAAAATTCCAAGACCTTTCATCAGCATTTTGGTTTGTGAAAATCGGTTTAGAAATTTCCGAGAAAATTGAATGCGCGTTTTCTCTTAGCTAAAATTCGAAATTTACGCAGCAATTGCTAAAAATCAACATTCCTTGAACTAATCGAAAATGAAATATTCATTCTTTGATAGAAACACAAATCAGTTAATTATTTAAAATATGAAAACGATACTAGAATCAAGATTCGGAAACTGATGCGTATTCACCAGAATTTAAATTTTATTTTCACAATAAACGAGCAGAATTCAGAGAAGTGATATATTCTAGTCATTTTAGTCATTTTGGAACCATAATAAAACGATCTTTATGGTAAAATTTCCGTATAAACCAGAGAAAGTGCACTTGGACCATTTTATTTGGATGGCTTTTTTGTCATTTAAAACGGAAGAAAACTAACTTTTACTAGTCTGGTTAAGTTGTTCAATATTGTTTTCCTATAGTTACTCTTTCGATCAGTGCTTCACATCAGGCCTAACAGTCGTGAATTTAACTATCTCTTCATGAAAAACCTGTTTTAATCCACATAGTGGTGTAATGATGCCTTTCTCATGTACATATAATATTGAGGTATTCTATTCAAAAATTTTCTCTTCGATTTTTGAAAGAAACCAAGAGATTATTTGTGCATAAAATACAGAATAAAACAGTGCTTTGATTGCGTATGTCATCCATAAGAAAACGAAGTGGGTTCACTATTATATGCACTTCCGGCACCGGAACCCGAGAACCGGTATAATCAAAGTCGGTTCGTACAGCCACCAACTAACATGACACACAAACTCTACTAGAACGCACTTTAAATTACGATTTAAATGTTTGTTGCATACGAAAATATTTTAAGTGACGATGTACAATATTGAACACACTTTACCCTATAACTCCGGAACCCGAAGTCGGATCCAAATGAAATTCAGGAATTCCGTATAGGACCACGAGACCTTTCATTTGAATCTAAGTTTTTGGAAATCGGTCAAACCAGTGAGATCCATTTTGGTATATATGACGACTATTTCCGGTACTTCCGGAACCGGATACCGGGAACCAGGATAGCCGGAATCGGTTTGTTTAGTTGCCTACTGATAATAACTATCGATTTGTGTAGTTTTGAGACCAGTTTAGGAAATTTTTTACGTTTTATGTTTCGCCGGTTTAACACACACACACACATACACATACACACACACACACACACACACACACACACACACACACACACACACACACACACACAGACACACACACACACACACACACACACACACACACACACACACACACACACACACACACACACACACACACACACACACACACACACACACACACACACACACACACACACACACACACACACACACACACACACACACACACACACACACACACACACACACACACACACACACACACACACACACACACACACACACACACACACACACACACACACACACACACACACATTGCTCAGCTCGATGAACTGAGTCGAATGGTATATGACACTTGGCCCTTCGGGCCAATTTTCACTAGTCGGTTTTTCAAGTGATTGCGTAACCTTTCTTTATGAGAAAGGTCAAAACAAAAAACAACAACTTGAAATATTTGCAACTACTTTAATTTAACGAAAATAGCTCTGCAAGATGCTATTATTCAAACGTATTCTTGGGCTGACGTAGATCACAAGCAGCGGGTAATGCACTTGACACGGTTGACAGTTCCGCGAATGATGTGTTTCAATGTCAGTAATCGTCATTATAGAACCAGTTGTTCTAGAATCATTGGAGTTGCTTGAAACCAATACAGAGGGATTTTCGTTAGTGTCGGATGTAGGTGTTTCCTTGACAATTTTCGCAAAAGGCTCACGGTAAGAAAAAAGCTAAATGATTTTCGTAGGTTATCAGTGATTGATTTACATGGGTGTCTGTCATGTTCGAGGATCGGAAATGAAGGAATAAGCTGCTACAAGTAACAACAATATTTCAGAAAAATATTGAGTTTTCAGCATGGGTCTAAAAATATGACCAGGGACCGTACTTTTTCAACATCATTGTCAAAGCTTTTGAACCATTGCATTGTTGGTGCTACGATCCTACTAAGAAAGAATTCTAAAGAAAAATGTTTCCCACGCCCTTGAAGTTTTGATTCAACTGACATGGCTGCCGGTATACAGGACAATTGTACAGTTAGTGTTACTTACGCTATGAATTTTTATTTTTTTAGCGGTTAGGTTGTGTGTTTTGCGCTGAGCGCTGACCGTTAATTAATATTTTTTCTTAATTTTGCCCTTTTCGTGTTCGGCTCATCAGTGCCTAAAGCAGTTCAAATTAAAAAATATCAATTTGAACTACTTTAAGCACTGATGAGCCGAAAGCGGAACGTGAAGAGAATTGAAATAAAATATATTATTTTTTGTACAAGCCAAAAAAACCCTGCATATTCACATATAATCATTTTGATATTTTTTTCTGAACGTTTCGTTTTCGAATCGTCAGTGCAGATCCGTTCAAATTGAACTATTAATGCTCTGGCCTTTGCAGACGTGAAGTGCTGTTCTAACTGTCAGTCTTCTATTCTGTTCGTTTGGGACATCATTGATTATAAGTCGTCTACTATTCTATTAGTTTGGGACATCAAACAACAGTGACAGTAGTTCTTTTTTCGTCAGCCTCGCGGTTCCAGTTAAACTGTTATGGAACACAAACAGTGCAATTTGAGCTGGTTTGTACTGACGAGTCAAAAAAAATACTTATAAGTTCTTACCGATCAAGGTTCGAACAGACGTCAACTGGTTTATAAACGGGATGTTTCGTTCAATTGATTCGGAGTTTGGATACTGAATAAAGATTCTATTTCGAATATTCAACACTGATTTGTTTGAATCCTAAATTAGGATACAATCAAGGCTTGACGAAACTACTCTAACT
Source organism: Malaya genurostris (assembly GCF_030247185.1). Classification (NCBI taxonomy): domain Eukaryota; kingdom Metazoa; phylum Arthropoda; class Insecta; order Diptera; family Culicidae; genus Malaya; species Malaya genurostris. The sequence goes on from NC_080570.1 coordinate 133,836,082, forward strand.
AGAGCTTCAGAGCTTCCGGTTAGCAACATGCAAAATTGTGCTATTGTATTCAAATTATGATCAAAATATTTCCCTGTCCGCATAATTTGCATGTACGGTACATCGCCATTATCTCAGAGGTCGGAATTTAAGATTAGACATCCTTTCACCGTCCGTACGTTGATACGCTGCTATTACCGGTAAGCGTTCGATACCATCAATAACTTCAATGACCACAACCATATTGAAACTGTGAGCTAGGGTAGGGTAGGATAAGTGAGAATTAATATATGAATCTTTACCTGTTGGATTTTTATAATCTAATTCACTCACAATTAATTTTTTTAATAGTTCCATTTTTTATGTTATTCTATAACAATTTATTTAGCGTTAACTCCAATTAAACTTTTTGAAAAATTGTCCGTCTAGTTCGAAGAGACTTTGCATTGGAACTTTGTACTGTGAGAACGAATACTCACAGTACACTGTACATTGTTACGGGTTCAATTATCGTGCAATGCGTTGAAGGCGTAGGTGATTGTTTGTTTGCTCGCTAACACCAATAGATGCCAGGTGGTGTGAGAATCAGTTACATATAGAAGAATGGTTGAGTGCATTGTCGGTTTATGAAAAATAATTTGAAGGCATTTGTTCTGGATTGTTCGCAGTTTTTTTTCGCACACTGACACGAGATAATGGATAAGGCCATTGAACAAAGTTAATTACGTATACCGGGAGAGTATTTAGAGAGCACGCAAATGGGACAACAGTGCGTTTGGAGTAAAAATATGCATTGGGTTTTCTAGAGCATATGGATATGAAAAACAGGCAACACTGTTTTGACACGAAGCAAACCAATTGATCACACATTTAAGCTCCAAACCAACAGTGGAGTCCTTTGTTACTGTTTTAAATTATTATGTCGGATTGATTTCTTGATGCTATTTTGTTGGGTATTTTTTCTAAGAATCACAAGAATTGCATATAAAAACTATCTTCAAGATATTATTATGAAAATCGTAGGAACAAATTTAAAATAAAAAGGACTGTGACTGCAATTAGTTGATTGCGTGAATGTTTCGGATTATCAGTCTAAAAATAGACACTATCATGTATTGAAGTTTGCCACATTATAAATAATCACAACAGTATCAATAAAAGTACAAACAGAGAAAATGTAAATCAAATGTATGCCATGAATATACACTTACTCAAAACAAAAACCAACATAACACAGTGGACAGTACCCGATCAGCAAGCAGTAACAAGTTAATAACAGAAAGTAATTTTCGTAACATACGTTGATATAAATCTGGTCGTTAATAGTCACAAAAAAACATTTTCTATCAAGTAACAAATATGGGAATCAATTTAGATATGATGATTTCGATCGGATAACTAACTAGCAGCACTATAATAGCATACATACACACCTCACTCAACCCGATTTGTCAACAATGTATGAAAAAGGAAAGAAAAAACAAAAACATAGCACACACTTTATTACGCAGTAATCAAGATTGCATAAAAACCGAATAAGCTATTCACAGTAAAGTGTGAAAATCAGAGGTAAACATGCTGTCGGTAGAAACAAAAGGTTTCAAATCGGACTATTTACAACTTTTTAACCTGTAAAACTTCCAAACAATGCATAATCGCAGTTAGACCTGTAAACACACTACAACAATAAAGGGCTTCGGTCAAGACATTCACAGACAAAAGGTGAAATTATAGTGCATTTTTTTTCTTTCTTCAGACATCTTGAAAACAAAACAAATTAATAGCCGAAACCGTTACGTTGTGCTGTTTAACTGCGCAAAGCTTGTTGAAATTGAAAGTACGTGTCATTTTTTATTTCTGTTATGGTGAAGCAGAGCCGAAAAATTTCCATCAATTCGACGATTTTGGTGCGATGTCGATGTGTGAGAGCTTGTATTATCGCGATGAAGAATGATTTTGCGTCTTGCGTTTGTTTTTCTTATGTCACGAAAAACTTCTGGCAAACAAATCGTGGTGTACCAATCAGAATTGACGGTCTTACGATACTTTTAGAGCAACAGTAGCGAAATGTCCGTTTATACCGAAAAAACAAGCCACCATTTTCTTTGAAGTGCCTCGAGCGCGAATAACTTTTGTTGGATTTGGTTCTTCTTGGAACACCCATACAGTCGACTGCTCATATGAGTAAATTATCAGATTTTTCACAGCATCGATGTTTTCTGGTTAAACAGCTGATTTTTGACGACCTTCTTTGAATTCATCGGCAAGCGAGCTACGGCCACGATTGAATTCCTTATACCATTTTTTACAGTCGCATAGGATGATGCTACACTGTCGAATTAGTCGAACTAAGTTGATTGAGGTACTCTTGTTTTGATAATCCAAGACGAAAATCGTTACATTTTATTGCTGAGGTAAAATTTTCAACTAACTGTAAACAAAACAAATAGCGCTCAAATGACAGAATCTTCTGAAGAAGATAAAAGTGGAAACATCAAATCCATCGCGTAACACTTAGTGTTGCCAAGGCTAAATACATAAGTAACAACCTACGTAAATGATCGCATTCGGAACAAACGAACAAAGACGCATTATCTTCGTATTTCGCTTCAAGAGAAAGGAGTAGGTATCAATGCGATTCTACGGATTTTGAATTATACAGGATTGTGCAAAGGAAGCTGACACATTTTGTTCTCTGGTTACACGGAAACCAAACAAGGGAGGAGAAACCGAACACGACATCTGAAAGTAGAATAATGAAGGTTTATTTACGTATAGTAGTTTTCCATCATGGAACAATAGAGTGGCGCTCACCGTGATTTTAACTCGTTCGTACGTTACAACCATTCGCGAGCTTAAAAAAACGTTTTAAATCACTAGAGGGGCTTCTCCACAAGCTGTAACGGATTCGTCTAGCAATAATAACGACAATTTTTCTTGTTTACGCATTTCGAGAATTTTATTCCCGAACGATAACCGAGCTCCATATTCCGCCGCTTTCAACTGATGTATGCTAACGATCTTATGTGGATGAAGCGACAAATATTCCTTGATCATTCGAATAAAAGAACGACGAGGAAGTTAAAGAGTAGGCGAAGGAATCTTCACCAGAGCGGATCGAAGTCATTCAACATTCTCTGGTGTCCGGACAGTCCGAACGTGGCCCGAAGGTTTTATTCTGGTCACATAACCTGTTTTTACAAAATTTTTCACCCACTGCTTTACAGCATTACGCGAAGGCACCGGAATTTTATGCTTTAATTCAAAATGTTTTTTAAACTCACGAATAGTTGTAACGTACGACTGATTCTTAAAAAAACGAGTTATACATAAAAACGCGGTGAGCGACACTCCAGTGCTCCATGATGGAAAACTACTAAACGGAAATTAACCTTATACTTTCCAAAGTCAAGTTCGGTTTCTTCCTTCCTTGTTTGGTTCCAGTATAACCGAAGAACAAAATGTGTCTGGTTCCTTTGCACAACCCTGTTTCTCCGAAAATCTACGAAAAATAATCAAATATTTTTTATGCACTTTACAATTAAATACCTCCCAGTGAGATATAACCTTTTCTATCACTCTATATTTACCTAGTTTTGCATTAATGTTTTGCATCAATGATAGCTTACCATTCAATTTTGAAGATTTTATAAAAAAAGAAAATCTTAGTGCTTTATTTTTCCATAACTTTTTAATGCGATTTCTATGCGGCTTTTTTTTTTGTTTCGATTATAGAGGTTTTAACCTTGAAAAACTTTCTGACCCTATGTGCGGGGTTGGGAATCGAACCTAGGTGGGCTGCGTGAAAGGAAATATGCGGCTTTTTTTACGTGGATCTCGGAATTTACGCCGTTTTTTACGCAAATTTCCGAAGTTACGCGGATTTCCGAAGCTACGCGGTTTTCTTATGTTGTTTTAGAAATGCATGAAATGTCGAGATTTGGTGTTATCCCAAATTTTTTCTTAATAAACTCCTAACACTCAAAAAATTTTCGAATCTTTAAAAAAAAATGTTTTACATTACTCCAGATTTTGAATTTTCATGCATTTCTAAGACATTTGGCTTCAAAAAAAAAATGTTCGAATCAGGATATCTCAAAACTTTTCTAAGTTCCAGTCAGTTTTTAAAAATATTGTTTTTGCGATTATACCAGATCGGAACGTTTCTAAGGAATTATTCTATGATATTTGGCATCAAAAAAAAAATTTCTTCAGTTTTGCGTATTTTTTCGGATTTCCGAAGTTTCGCGTTTTTTTGCGTGGTTTTTTTCCACGCAGTACGTATCCCCCGTGTAAAAAGAGCCTTCGGAAACAGTTCCTAGATCCGGAGAAGGGAGTGTCATAAACCAATCGATTCAGTTCCACGAACTGAGAAAATGTCTGTGTGTGAAAAATAAGACCAAATTTACATGGTTTATTCGTTCCTAAGCAATAAAAAAATTGAATACTCTTCAGCATAATATTTTATTTATTTTTAGCACGATTCCTTTTTAGCAACATCATTGATCGGGTATTTAGTGAAATCTTTGAATTTAAAGTGATAATACGTATATTTTGTAACCCTCGTAAACTCTCAATATCGTTTCACTCTAATATAGTCGAGAAAATACGAAATCGCATTACTCTAATAAAGTCGAGAAATTGAAGTGGAATGAACAAATCTTACCAAAACAACCTAAGATTGTAATGGTGGTAATAAATGGGGTAAACTTCCACGTATTTATGTTATTTGGTTTCAATTTCCGCATAATGTCTATAACGATTTTGATTGGTTCTTTTCGTCAAGCAGAAACATTTACCGTATTTATATTGCGAGCAAGCATCAACAGTACGAACCCAATAACAAATCGAAATTTTCCTTCTATCCTTCGTCGAATGAAGATACGTGAGAGTTTATTATATCTCTTCGTTGTTTGGACACGTAAACCTCCTTATCCACTTTGGGACCTCAGTCAGTTTGATTTTCAATTCCGCACAAAAGATTATAAAGTTTTTCTGACCCGAAAGACAAAATACTACAAGGGTAAAACTTCTATAATCGTAAAGAAGAAATATGCTTCGTTTCACTTGACAGATGTCATCCAAAATTGAGGGAATTTTAGTAACAAATAGCTTTCCTGTGTGAATTATACATATTGACATATTAAAACTGAAAAAAATGTGGGTAATGTCATGAAACATAAAAGCATGATGTGAATACAAACAAAATGGATGTTTCGGTTTCTTTGATGTTGAAGAATCTGAATCCTAGATGTGGAATACTGGAACAGATTTTCGAAGCCAAAATCACTGAACATTTTTAACCTGAATCCTAGTACAGCACTATGGGCCTGGATTCCGGTCTGCTGGTGAATTTAAATTAAAGAATTCCCATCCATTATTCATGTTTCAAATTTTGATCCAGATCTCAGCTCCAAAATTCAGTATCAGAATCCAGATCCGGAATTTAATGCAAAAACCTTCAGAATCTAGTTCCTGAAATCAGTTACACTTCTAGAATTGTGAACCTGGATTTTGTAATGCAGTTTAGAACTAAATGCTGGAAATATAATTAAATTTGAGAGTACCAGAACTTCGGGTTCTGAACTCAGTTTCAGGATTCTGAACCAGATTTCTGAAAATGAATTTCCGACGGGAAAATGTTCTGAGTCTCAATTCCAGTTTCAAAGTTCAATTTCAAAATTTTGTTCCAAAGTCCAGGTCTAGAAGCAAGATCCTGATCTCAATTCCAGATTTCGATTCGAAAACCTAGGACTAAAATCTATCTGGTCTTGGATTTTGAAACTGAGCTTCAGGACAGAACTCCAGAATTGATTTCTGGCCCTGAATTCTGGAATGAACTGAACGAGTCAACGCAGGCTAGAAAGAACAAAACGTCAAACGTACATTCAAGAAAATTTTCATTTTGAGTTATTAATGTTCGTCTCATTCTACTGAAAATTCCTTCACAAATTGCTGCACGTGCAGAAAAAAATATGTTGTTATAGTTTTACATTTTAAAGTACATGTTTGAAGTACGAAATTGGATGTAAAATTATAACAAATTTCTTTAATGTTCGATATTTTTGGTTGGAACATCAAACTTTTGTTCAGAATAACAAATTTATAACTTAAAAATCAAAGTATTTTAATGCAATTTCACCATTGATTTACATGTCGACTCCGGAGGAACTGATGAACTGTTAGAGTAGGTAAGATTCCTGGCGTTAACTAGACATCTCGAGAATTGAATTTAAGAAAACCACTTCTCATACTAAGCTACCTTCATCCAATGAATCAATATTTTATAAAGTAGTCGCTTGGGACACCGGAAGAAACCCCTCCGGAAAAAGTACGCTTGAAGCAGCAAACTGAACGTTGGCCCACCCTAGATGATCTGTTGTACCTGATGGGTTGACCTGTTTAAGTCACCCACAGTTGTTTGTGGTCGGAATTTTCGATTGAATCCCTAATTAATTCAACACGTGGAATGATTTCCGATGATGCTTCACTGGCAGACACATGTGGGTTGACGTGGCAGGGATGTCAGATTAGTTATTTACGAGACTTTCTCCGATGACTTTAGACAACTGTCAGCGAAAAGAAACTTGAAATATCAGCATTATCTGCCAGTGTCTGTGGAACATTAGTTGTATACTGCATTAGTTGATGAACCATGCAAAAGTGACATCCCTGCTTGATGGACACCAAGATAGACTAATTCAATCAATCGATTTTGAAGCTGACAAGCGATAGATTGAACTGAATATGTCCATTATTGAGTTCACCGGTGGTAGTTGCTTGGTGGAGCAAGGGACGAGTGATACAGGGTGGTTTGTGGTCCGGTTTTAAATATAACACATTTAAGGGTGTGAGGGCTTGTCATTTCACATTCACTGTGAAAAACCGGAACCGGACCGGAATTTTTAAGGAAAACTAATTGTAGCCAAACAAATTGCTCTTCATAATAATTACTTTTTTACTTTTGTAACGACGGTAGTGACTCCGCAATCTCGTGCACAACAATTTCCTTTTTCTCGTCAGCATTTAATTTTATCTGCATGATCCAAAAAAACCTTCAATTTATCCGTTAAAACAACAATGTATCCAGTTGCAAATTTGCCCGCAAGAAAGTGAAACAACATTGTAATTAAAAATTTAAAATCTCACCACACAAAATAGAAACACATACAATTACCATAGCGACGAGTTTGTTTCTGGCGATGGTAGAGTGCTGATTGCCGTCTTTTTCCAGTGAATTTTTACCCGCGCAAATGAAACGACAGCGATGACGTTGCTGTTGTTGTTGTTGTTGTTGTTGTGTTATTATTCGAACTCGATGGCCAGTATAACACATATATGCAGGATGATAATCAACCGCACAGCCCCGATCTACCGTGGCGAGGTGGCAATTTCGGCTTCGTTCAGGGGAAGCAAACCGATGAAAGTGTTCTGATTTTACGCTACATCGGGTACGGAAAGCTCTCTCGGCGTTGAAGTGTTTTATGCCGTTCGGAGAAGATTGTGCACAAACGAAAGCATATTACCGACACTCGGCCGCATTTTAGGCCAGAGTAAATATGTTTTCGGTATAATGGCTCGTTAAAGAATGTAAATGTGGACGCCAGTTGGCGAGGCGGTGGCAGACGAGAGACGTATGAGACGACGCACGCTGATGGTAGTGGTGGTGGTGGTGGTGGTGGTGACGGCGTTGCCGAAGAGTCGAAGATACTCGCGCGCATTTGGCATTCAGGCATTTGGCGTGATTAAATTTGCGGCAATGGCGAAAGCGGAGAAAATATGCTGCAATTGTTATCATCGGCTGGGATGGGATGCTGTGGGTGTGAGAATTTAGGGCAAGATTAAGATCACTGCTAGATGGGTCCAATTTGCGTGTATCGTGTTTTAAATTGCGAATCGTTGGAGCACGAACTGGCGTGAGTCAACACCCCGACGAGGAGGGAACTTTTATCACAGAGAAACACTTTCTTTTTTTTTGGACTGTTATCTGGTGGGTTTAAAATGCAATTTGCTTGAATAGGCGCTGATGAAGTCGGGCATATTGCGACAAAATGTAATGAATAAGAAACTTGGCTTCGATAGTTTCATTAATGAAAAAAAATTGAGCCTCAAATTGGTTTTGCACGAGAACGTAACAAAGTCTAACCAGTCTTGAGTTGACTGAAAAGTTTTTCGTTCCCAAATGCAGAGTGTGTGTGATACATAGAGATGGTTCAAAGATCGTTTTACCTCCGGCAAAACCTACGGAAGCGGAACAAAAGCGACCGGATCCTGAAACACAAGTGCAACAACTTTCAAGTGAAACCCGACACTACCCACCAGAGTTGGGATGACCGAAGTGCAGAAAACCGATAGGAGCATCGTTGCTTTCGGAACACAAAGCAGTGAAGTGAAGAATTTTAGTTTGTTGTGTCTTTTGTATCTACCAGAAGGTAAACAAAAAGCAACGACTGATTGGCTTGGAACTGCTCTGTCGACAATCATTCGACAAATATATGTTCGAATGTTTCGTTTTTGTGAAAGTAGCAGCACCCAAAATAAGTGAGTTTTAGCAACAATGTGGTATTTTCTGTGCACAAAACTTGCGTGTTTCAGATTGTTATTTTTCAGCTTCCGTGGTGAGTTTGTTTAGCATATGTGGAACATTTTGGTTACTTGAATTGAACACCCTACGGTAATTCGATCCCTAATTGGTCACTCCTATATACAAAATTGTGCCGGGCGTGAGATGCACCAGAGGTGGCAGCCCTAACAGCACATGCTATTGATACTGCAACCAGAGCTACCAAATATAAATCTGTGTTCAAAAGTTAAAATCTGTTCTTCATCTGTGATGCATACCTTATGATCAAAAAAGAACCGGAATTTTCATTTTAAAATTCCCGCGCTTGTCCAATCGGTAAACTTTTATTCTCTCAACGTTGGCAACACTTTTATACACATTCTGTCAAATTTTGACGCATATCGTACGATTAGTTTTTGTTTGGCGTCTATACAAATAAGTTGAAAAATTTTCGTGTGGCGATTTTTATAATGGATGAAAATTGAGAACAACGTGCGTGCATCAAATTTTGTGTTGCAAATGGATTTCAGTGTGCCGAAATGTTGAAAATGTTAGAAAAGGCCTTTGGTGAATCGTGTCTAGGAAAAACACAGGCATACGAGTGGTATAAACGCTTCAAAGGTGGTCGTACAAGCTTGGATCATGATGAGATCCCTGGCCGCCCAACAACATCTTTTACTGACAAAAACATTGAATTGGCGAAGCAAATCGTGTTGCAAAATCGTTCTGTACCGATTAGAGAGATTGCTCTGTTGTTGGGCATCTCTTATGGATCAGCCGAACACATTTTAACTGATGTTTTGGGTTTGAAACGCGTCGCTTCTCGGCTGGTGCCAAAAAAGCTGATTTTCACGATAATGCGCCGGCTCACACAGCGTTGGTTGTGTCGCAGTTTTTGGCCAAAAACTCAACCAATATCATCAACCAAGCACTGTACTCTCCAAATATGGCCCCGTGTGACTTTTTCCTCTTCCCCAGACTGAAATTGCCATTGCGGGGAACGCGTTTTGAGACCATACAGACCATAAAAGAGAATTCACTGCGTGAACTAAAGGCCATACCTTCGGCGGCCTATAAAACTTGTATGGAAAATTGGATCAAACGTTGGCATGCATGTATTGCCGCAGGAGGAGAGTACTTTAAAGGCGATAATAAAGAAATTAAAAATAAAGAAATTAAAGGCGATAATAAAGAAATTAAAAATTGAAATTTTGCGATTTTTAATAAAATTCCGGTTCTTTTTTTATCATAAGGTATGTTATATTAAATCTGTGGAAATTTTGGTGAAAAATTTTAAAAATCAGTCAGTTTGTGATTTTTTCTCTCAAATGTGGAAAAATATGTAATATGCGGCAAATAATCTGTGTTGCATAACGGATTGAAAAATCTATGGTTTTACAGAAAAATCTGTGAATATTGGTATCCCTGACCGTGCTGTAAAACTTCATTCAATTCAATTGAAATCGAACTTACGATCACTCTACTGCAGTACACTTTACATTCTAACACACATCCTTCGCACTCGCACCGAATGGGCACAATCCCGTCCTTCATTCGTTTCTCTCTACTGAAGCTCAGTTTATCTCTTGAAGTAACAAAATATCTCTTACAATTGAATGAGAGAGCGGCCTTCAAATGAGGTTCATTTAAGCTAGTCATGATAAGTGAAATATCAATCACAAAATAAACATAAATTAATTGTTCCATATATCAGTTTTCATTTTTGATACTTCTAAACACATCTCAATACATTTCAAACAGTCGAAATTATCGATTTTAACTCGTTGGTGATAATTGAAAACCCCAAAGAAAAACCACCACCCTCTATTTACCATCATGGTCGGAGAGAGTTTTGTGTTATCGAGTTGATGTTTGTGCCTATTCATTCGCACTTGCTCACTACCCACAGTGAAAGCAAGGAAGACAGTGAAACAGGTAGACTACTTAGCACTACAAACTGAGCAAGCAAAACTTCAAGTGACTAGGTACGGTTATTCTATTGACGATGAATTTTGGGAGCTTCGGCAACAAAAGTAAAACGAATGAGAATGCTGACAGTCGACGACCATAAATTTCATTTTCATCAAACAAATATTCGATCGAAATGAAGTTTTACCGCACCGACCCTGACTACAAAATGATCCCGCAATAAATATTTACTTTCCATTGTCCATGCATGACTTCTAATTCAAAAGAAGTGTATTGAATAGGAAGAGTGGAATTGATAATCCTCTATTATGAGCGTCTATGGGTACTGATATCCAGCAATCTCCATTTGCGAATTAAACCGGGGTTCGTGAAGAAAGCTAGTTCGTTATAAAAGTTTACGTTATTTGGAATTTATTTCGTATACAAATCCGAAATCCAATCCGAGAAACTATGTTTGAGCTCGATCCGAAATCGAAGATGACGACCTCCAGTCTATTGATATTCCTTTAAAAACCTTTTAATATGGGAATTTTCGGAATGGATTTTAAAGAGCAGATGCCGGAAAACGAAGTTCGGAGTCGTTCCGAAATTCAATATGGCGTCTTCCGGTTAATTGAAATCCTAAAAATGTGGGTAGTTTTGGAGCGGATTTGATTAATACGGGTTTGGGGTCGTTTCGAAATCCAAGATGGCGATTTTCGGTTTATTTATATTCCTGTGATACCCTTATGATATTGGTATTTTCTGTACGGATTCGAAGAGAAGACGCCGAAAAGCTAAGTTTGAGGTCACTTCGAAATCCAAGATGGCGACTTCAAATCCAAGATGGCGAAAATCAAATGGTTGAAACTTCCGATTCACGTGATATAATAGTATAAGTGACGTAACCAACTAACCGCACATTATTCATCGGCTGAGTTTGCTCGAAGATGATTTAACGAATTTCAACGAAATTAAGTTTATTTGAAAGCTGACAATGTCTATCAAATTAGGAAAGGTTATGGTGAACATTATAAGTAAGGTAAACGACAAATCCCAGTATTTTTAAAATCGTCGAATTTTTTCGGAGATTCCTGATTTCCAAAGGCTTAGACTAGTTTGAAAGCTACTATTAGGTCATTTGATGTGGCCGAGGATATAATCGTTTTAATTGATTTCGAGTAGTGGCAAGAAGCAAGATCTTGCCAGAAGACAACAGGATCCTTGTGGCTTCGCATCATGGATAGAAGTCGTTTTTGAACATATTTCTTGATGTATATTTCGCTGTTCATTGAAGCAGTGTTGATGAAGGGTTTCGAAATCTTACCGCAGTTACAAATTGCTTGCCAGACCATAGCTTTCTTACCAAATTTTTCGACTTCAATGGATGTCTCGGACTGGTTTAACACGTGCCCTTCTCGCACCGTATAATATTGCATATGGCAAGGATTTGTAATCGAGTTGCACGTAGGTTTCGTCGTCCATGATTATGCAGTTCAAATTTCCAGCAAGAATCGTATTGTACAGCTTTCGAACCCTCGGCCTGATCGATGCTTCTTGTTTCGGACTACGTTTTGGATGTTTCTGCTTCTTATAGGTTCGAAGATCATTTGACTTCGAAGTGCCCACTTTTTTGGCCACATCCCGAACTGAAACCTCCTTCTTTTGCTCGAACGCCTTCAGTATACGTTTATCCAACTGAGGATTAGCAGGACCTTTTTTTCGACCCGTTTTCGGTTTATCCTCAAAGGTGTTATTCTCACCGAACTTCCTGATTGCATTTCGCATTTCATTAAACAACAGGACGCAGCCATCAAAATTGACAGATTCTGAACCATTGCGAAATGACAGCGGTTTTTGGTTGCGTCCATACTTTCTGGGACAGTTTTTAGGTGGATTGAGAAGGGGGTTTCTAGATAATTTTAATGAATTTTTGACTTCATTATTTGAAAAAAAAATAAGTTCCATCCCCTTCGTCTTTCATTATGCGTCATATTTTAGGATCAGAAATATTGGTTTCTGTTCGGACAAAATGATCGAATTAAGTTTGAACTATGATCCTGCTTTTCAATCGTTTATTTCGTTCGAACAATTTCCAATTGGATACTGATGAAAAGATAAAATAAAATTGTTAGTTTAGTCATCACATTGTTTAAGGAGTAATCGTCCTTCAATCAGCGGATTGCGATGGAATCGGAGCTAACATCCTAGCGTCAATAAGAACTGTTTTATTGATTCTTGAGTATTACTCTTATTCGTGAGGTTGAGAGTAAATTGGTTCATCGATCGCTGTTTTCACTCATTTTTTCGTTACTACTTTTGTTGTTTTCCCGTCATCGTTGTGAGTTTTTATGGGGAATACATTTTTTTTCTATATAAGTGCAAGAATTTATAAATATAAGTGGTATTTTTGTTAATGCTTTCATCTCACACGAGACTCGTCGAGATTAAGAGTCGTATGTGTGTGAATGGAAAAAAGAATCAAATACTCTTTGGGATAGAGCATACTATCAGCTGCATTGCTTTAATCGATGATAAAACCGTGTGATTGTTAGTACTTCTAGTACTCATGATAAAATTCACTAGAAAAGTGCATGGTTTAGTTGAAAAAGGTGGGGAAGAATTGTGGTTGATTGTAGAAACGTTCTGCTAGAAGGCTCTAGTCACTAAAATGTTAGACACGTGATCATCTGATTTTTGCAGTTGTTCTACGATTGACGTGGATACTTCGTTTCTTGAGCGAAGACCACGTAAGAAGGAATGTGCTTTTAAAAAGATTACTGGACACCTTCAGGAATCTCTCTGTATGTCGAAAAATTCGCAAGCGTTCGTAGGTAGCTAACGCATTGGTTTTTCTATGACACCATCTTCCACCATGAATGAGGCTTTAACGTTGTGATCATTCACCTTCTCGAATCCGAAATTTGTTTGTCCCTATTTACCGGGTAAAAAATCGAACTCAGGTTTGCTGCGTGAAAGGTGATGTTGTTATCTATCGCACTGCACTAATCCTGTCTCCTTCCACCAACACTTTGATATAATGTTTTGTTAATTGGGTTTACTCATCTGAAAACTATCTGCTCTTTGTTTCTTTTCTTCCAACCATGAGTGACTTTCGACTATAACGACTGAAAGAGAACTGATTTTGTTTACCATGTATTATTTATTTTGAATACAATACGTTTAGCTTGCGTTGAATAATTTTATTCGCGCAATTCAAAGAAATCATATCATTCGAAATAACGGACTATAATCCAATAAATCTGTGTAAGTACATAGCAAGCTTTATCATTATCAATTACACCTGAACCATTCCCCAGCACGAGTCGAACCACATTCCGGTATTCGTCATAATGGTTAGATATTTTCATTTACTGCATCGGTTTGCAGAACCTGTAAAGTTTCGAAAACTACGAATGAATTGCTAGTGCTAGTAGATCAGATCTCACCGAATGGTGCATCATCAACATCTTCGACGATGACTTCGACTGTGGTTGATGTTGCAGTTGTTGGCTGCCGAGCAGTCTGCAAAACCACATGACTGTGGAAGCCATAAATCAATGAAAATGCCACAAGTGGAAAGCAGCATTCAATTCGCCAATCCCTTGTTGACACAGTTTTCCAGCAATAATCCCTGACAATTGCGTTCTGCAGTTTACCCACAGCAAGCTGTGCACGGGGTTAGGTTGTACCGTCAACTATTGATAAACCGCACGCGGAAGCCAGGCACGGCCAAGCAAGCCCAATCGATGCATCCTGCACCCGAAGGACTTTTCGTTGTTTCGTTGCATTCAATGCTGGCTGCACACCATGGCTCCTGTGTAATCATATTACAGATGATTTACAACATCGGCTACCGCAATCAATTATGCACCAACTGTATTTGCATCGCCCACCACCCATCGAGTGGTACGGCCAACGGGTAGTAGGTGGCGCCACGAGCGGTACGATTGGCAACTTAATACAGTTCATACTGATAACAATTCAATCAAATATGCACACTAGTTCTAAGATAATATGATTAAAATGTCAATCAAGTACTGTTTTCATTCTTGGATGTCCAACTTTTGGACATGTCGTTCAGTGAACCACCATACTGATTCCGTTTGCTCGGCCCGAAAAAGCGAATGCCGATATGTACGGTTTTAATCTTGACACACCTTTCCAAAAACAATGAACTGTGCTGGGTCCAGCAATAACGAAAACAAATTTCCGACAGGTGGGAAAACAAAACATTTTCGTTGTTCAATTTTGCTCAAGTGGATTGGATTCCGATCCCGAGTGGGATGGTGTTGATTTGTTATTGGATGAGTCTATTAGGTCCAGCATCAAACTATCATGAGAGCAGGTTTGAGTTTTTCGATGAAAAGTTGTTGTTTGTTGTCGTTTAACCACGTGTCGGTTGTTCGTCGCACGATGAAAAGTTGTCGCCGATTAATGATTGGTTCTATTATTTAAACAAAAATTAACGTATTTGATTGAAAATGAGGATTTAACTATAGTCCCTATACTAAATTTAAGCTAAATCAGTAATGGGTTATATGAAATTTGCCAAAAATCGAAAAATTTGTTTTTTGTTGATAAAAAACTATAATATACATGAAACGTCAAGATTTAGTGTTCCAAATTTTGAAATTTCCGAAATCGAATTTTTTTATGCTAAATGTCTTAGAATTGCATGAAACGTGGAGATCTGTTTAAAAAAAATTCTTTACGAGTTGACACTAAATCTCGACGTTCTTCTAATTCTAAGACTTTTGGCACCGAAAAAAAATTTCCGACTTCAGAAATTTCACGCACTACCACAAAAATGCAAAATTTCATTGAACTCGAAAATGATGTTTTTTTTTTGTAAATCACTTTAAATTTTGAAAATCGATTTTTTTTCAGTGTAAGATTCTAATAGACGAATTTTGCACAAAATCGTATTCGGAGTTGGCAACAGAAAGACCTTATCACAAAAAAGCCTCACTTTGTTTGTCCGAAATTGATCTAGATTGTCTTTTGGAAAGGGTAATTAACTTTTTTAACCATTTGTTTGCAAATAATTATGGTAGAAATATGACAAAACCTACAACAAATATTGTACATTCTGAGATAATACTTATCGAGTGCTTCACTGAAAAAAAAATCGATCATAATAATTTTGAGTCAAATTACAAAAATCACCATTTTTTATTTCAATGAAATTTTATTCCAAAATAGATAGTACATTACTCAGTGTTGATTAAATTTTTAAACAATTTTTTTTCTCTTTCCAGATTTGCGTTCATTTGGAACTTATCGAGGTAAGCTTATGTAGCATATATTGGATAGAAAGCAAAATAAATTTTAATCTCTGAAAAAAAACCAAGACCTTCTACCCTGAAAGCATTACCACAAACTGCAATGCCGCTTTTCTAGTCTTCTGGTTCCACCAAATTCTCGCTCTGAGAAACCTTCTGAACGTTCACTTTTACCGGATATTTGACAGCACACTGAAAAAATCGGTACTGTTTTCGTTTCCCAACCAGACACGCTTCACACGAACTCATGCCATTATTCGAGAAAAGCTTTTTGGATCAGTCTCGATCATTTTTGCTATTCCGACTCAGCCAATTTTGTTTATGCAAAATCGCTTGATTTTTAGTGAATGTCACATGATGGTGCTGATACAGACCAATCTGTATGGCAAGTTTAACCTAAGCTTCATACAGGCGCAGCTTTATTGCTAAAAATCTAAATCCATTACTTCGTCGTGTTTTCTGGACGTCTGGAGTCTGAAATTTTTTTTTGTTTCTTCGGTCCATTAGTATGAGTGCGTAGAAAGACAGCCTCAAAGCCCTTCGCCCCAGGTAACCACTAAGCACTACTAATGGCAGTAAAATAGCCTTTTATGAGCATTAAAAATTAATTAAAATTATGAGCATTAAAAGATTGTTTTCTTCGAAATTTCAATCGACACAAAGGTGAATAAACAGTTCTGTTTTAGAATAGTAAACAGCCAGTAACTGAGCCTTTGCTAGTTTGAAAACTATACTATTGGACCATTGATTAAGTTCGAAGATCAAATAGCTATCACTTCTGGTTCCGGAAATACAATGATACAAGTGACTTAAGCGACAAAACGCGTTGTTTTTTACCGCTCAATTCTCCCGGAGATGGCTGAACCGATTCCAACAAGCTTAGGCTACCTGGCAAAGAAATGCTTGAGAGCAACATAAAACACGATTTTTTATACTGTTACATACATTTGTTTCTAAGTACCAAAAAGACTGTGACCTTTTTCATGACATTTCGCCTCGGACCAATTTTAGCACGGTTCGTTTTTGGCAACATAATCATTCGAATATGACATATGTAAACCAGATGATGGCAGCATTTTCGAGTTGAAAGCAATTCCATAATTATATTGATTTAAACTACTTACAGCAATAAATGCTGGAAGAACATAACATCCATATACCATTCGAATCAGTTCGTCGAGATCAGCAAATGCGTGTGTGACAAATAATTTCACCCAATTTTTTTCGGAGATGACTCAAACGTTTTCTACAAACTCAGATTCATATGAAAAGTCGTATACTCCCAAACAAGGTTCCTGAATTATTTTTGGTTCCGACCTCTGGTTCCGGAACTACATATGTTGATATGTGAAACGGAATTAAAACTGTGTAACTCATTTTTCTCGTAGATGGCTGAACCGATCTAAGATTCAAATGAAATCTAAGAATCATCTAAGATTCAAATAAAAAGTTTTATGATTCTATAAAACATTTTGGTATGGCCATTCGAATCGGTTTGGGTTATGCTGGTTCCTAAATACCGGCTCTGGAAATACTTTAAATTACCCTAAACTCTAAAGTAGAAATTACTTCGACATATCACGGAATGTTTAATCGATTGTTACACTTTTAGAATTGAAATTCGATCCGATTTGCAGTTTAGACATTACAGAGTAATGAGTGCTTTTCAATGTTTTTCAATGAACATTTTATTCAAAGTGCTCAATTTCCTGCAGCTTTTTCTTGGATATCATTGCAATATAATTATTTGTTTTCGAATTGGGTTCTTCCTTCGTGCAAAATTTGTGAGTTATCATGTTTAATGTTCAATATATGTACAAAGTTTCATCGAAATCGGAGCCAGACCACCGATTCTTCTTCTAATTTCTGCAATCGCTCAAACACGTTGTCAATAGGGTCGCTGTTTGCTACTGATTCTCCCATTTAAATTAGGCATAAAATCGTTGGGTTCACCGATAAAAATAATTAAATTTAGACACATGTGATTTTTCCGGGAAAGCTGATAATAGTTCTAACATTTTTATTATTTCATGAAGAAAAAAGTTACATTTTTTCTACTATTATTCGGACAATAAAAAAACTACAAGGATCAGCCCCATGGGATTGTTCGAGCCATTGATGTGGAACTAGGCAACCAAAATTTCTAATGATCTACAATCAAACAGTTCAATCAGTCGTCACGCTTTTGAATTCGCTATTGCACGAGAGTCTGCTTATATTGATCTTGATTAGGAACCAACACCGAACATTGGCTTGATTTGGATTTGTTTTATAGCCGACAAAATTACACCAATATCCCAAATGTATGCAATTATATCATTGTACATACTTGCGATAAGGATTTTGATATTTAAGCTTCTTTTCGTCTCAAGTTTTGTATGCAAGCAGCTATTTTTATAGCGTTACGTTTCTCTACCATTCTGCGATTTCGGTTGAAGCGATAAACTTTTTCTCATTATCAATTAGGTTCTTCTTGAATAAATTAGAAACTAATCTTTAACACTCAAAATTTACCCTGGGGTAGTTGTCAATTTCTCAGGTGAAACGACATAACATGGAATTTCATCCGAGCTTGCATGACACAAGATCAGAGCATACCAATTAAAGCTTCAAATCGTTTTATGGCACTTTTTGTCTTGCTGTCTAGCAACAACCTACCTCTAGCATGCTACGCGTAGGACTGAAACGTTAGCTATAATTTC
Organism: Malaya genurostris; assembly: GCF_030247185.1. Lineage (NCBI taxonomy): Eukaryota > Metazoa > Arthropoda > Insecta > Diptera > Culicidae > Malaya > Malaya genurostris. The sequence continues at coordinate 133,854,519 of NC_080570.1, forward strand.
GCTTCTGTTTATAGATTCGCGTGATTCCAACAGCTTCGCTTTTGCATCGATTGATCAATCAGAGCGATTCTTTCCCTTTGATATATCGCTTACTCCTTCAAAACCGTCGTCTATGGCAGGGAAATCCGATATGCCGGAGATGTTTAGCGAACAAAATAGGACACTGCTCGCTACTAATTAAAATTTTAATCATTTATAATTGAAAATACGTGACTTAGAAATATTTCCAATCAAATGATGAAAAAAATATTAATAATTGACACAAAGTAGACTGAGCTGTAAGTGTTTAAAACCTGATCACATTTCTACGTGTATTTTTCTTGAGTTTCTGATTTGTACTATATTTGCCTATATAGAAAATAAAGATGTGTTCCACGTCAACAATTGCAACCATCGCTTTTCTTATTCTATTATGTAATTGGTTCTAACACAGCGACTAAAAAATATAAATCATGAAAGAGATTATTCACATCGAAAATTAACAAATATCGGAACTCAATTCGACAGAAATAGAAATGTAAATATGCCGAGTTCGTGAACGTAAAATAATCAACCATAAATCAACTGACAATAATACGCTCAAGAAATACAACTGCACGCATCAATGTTTGTGAATGATGCAAAATAAAAATAAATAAAACGGAACTAAGAGAAAAAATAAAATGGCTTTCTGACTGAATTTCGAACTGACACTCCTTCGAGCAGAATTCTGACTGAGAGTTCAAAGCTGAAATACATATGAAATTCAGATGTTTTTGATAACGTGAGCAGCTACAAAGCAGTTAAGCGCTATAGATTGAGAAACCACAGGAAGAATTTGCCGAAATCAATTATAAATTTTCAAACATTTTGTTGTTGAGTGTAGATCATATGATGCATATTATTTTACAAAAATCCAATACTTATCACACACACAACAAAAAACTTTCGTTGATGTTCCCGAAAGCCCCACAAACTACAATCATTAGCTTCGAGATACCAAACAAAGTTGGCCTTAAATTGCAAGTGAAAATCTAGCTGGAAATTTAAATACCAGCGGCCGTCTCCGAGGATACCTGCCCTCGACCGAAGTCTGACTTCATGAATTATTGTACTCATTTCATGCAAACTTTCCTCCCGGTGTACATAACTTTCGAGGGGGTTCTTTCGGCTGGAGACCATATTTCACTCGAACCTGCCCAGGCGGCAGGATGCAAGATACGGGAAAGTTCTTTGATGCGGGAATGAGTAGCTCATTCCCTGGTGGCCTCACGGTTTACGATATAGATACTACAAACCGAAAGTGTTTGCATATTTTTTTTCGATTGCGCCATCTCGAGGCCGGATATACCGAAAAACAATTAGATAAATCCAAGAAACTGCAACGTTGCGCTGAACCGGTCGTAAAAGTAAATGCTGTTGCATCTTTTGCTACTCGGTACATTGCTTTTCAAAGAGCTAACGCCGCTAGTTGGTCAATCACTGGCGAAGAAAATAAATATGTGCCGAGCGATGACATAATGCATTTATTTCAGTCGTAAACGTAAACACACAATTCACCGAAACTCAACGCGATGGTCCGCGACCGTACGTCAGCTGTAATTAGAGTTTATCAGTGGAGGACCGGGTATGGAGCACTGCCAGTGCGTCAGCGAAAAGCAAATTTGGAATCGTGTGCCTCGGCAGCTGCGGCGCGTGCGAAAAGACCCGCTCAACAGCACAGAGGGTGCAAAGCACTCTGCTCTTTCGGTTGGCTTTAACCGTTTGCAATCTGATGACTCCGTTCGGCTATAGATACGCTCCGGTGAGTCTCAATGGTGTTCTGTTGCTGCCATCGCTGCTGTTGCTGCTGTTGCCGTTGCCGTTGAAATGATACGGATATCGCACCGGACCGACCGGCAGTTCAGCCAACCACTCTATAGATGTTCCAATGATTGAACACTTTCGAAAATAGCTGTTTGTGGACTGGCTGGCCGGCCGGCCGGCCGACCGACCACACGCGCTCGTTCCAACCAAATTTGAGATGACCAACCCGATCCGGATAAGGGTGTGGAACAGAGGAAACGAACTAGCCCACTTCCCTCGGACTTGAAATTGCTATAAAATAAAATTACAGAGCGAACTGTAGAGCGCCAATTTTTGCGTGAAGCTTGCTGGGCCTTGTGATGCATCTCGATTGGATGAAGCCCCGAATAATAGCCACGAAATTTCTTGTGTAGTTCAGCTTGTTTGGCTAAATGAACGAAAAATCCTCCAGCAAACCGATGCTTCGGGGGTTTCGCAATCGATCGGCTATGCTCTGGCTTTGTTGCATACTAACCATACTATAACCGCTTTCAACACGCTTTCTTCTAGCTTCACACTTGAATTTTCAATCTCATTTGTTTAACTCGTTCGAGCGGAACACGAGATCGGTTTCCGACCAAGTTGCAGAAATTATGCTTTCACAACATTATGATAAATTGAAGGTAGGCAAAGGCACTTTCTATAACGTAAGCTTCTCGAAAAATTCACCCAAACTAATCAGTGACTCAATAATTGGAATGTATTTTATTGCTGTTGCAAATTGTTCTGCAGTCTTGAATCACTAACAAACGGAGTCTCATATGGAATGACTTTCAAATTGGACAACAACATTTCTGTCAACAATATTGCATCATTTTATTGATGGCAACATAAGTGTTCCGTACGGCAAACTGCTTCCGGGTGGACAAACTGTCAAATGATCGTAGTATTAAGACCAAAAGTTTTCGGCATCGTAGAAACCTAACAAAGTATGAAATCTCAACTTACGGACAGTTTTCATCACGACAAATCTCGGCCACATGTTGCGACTACGGTCAAAAACTTTTAGATGAAAACTTCTATTTCACCCACCTGATAGTCCAAACTTGGCCATCAACTGACTACCGCTTGTTTCGATCGATGCGATAGGATCTTGGCGGAATACACGTTACTTCGGTCGATTAGTTACCATAAATTTGCTCGTTATTTTTTTCGCGAATGTTTTTTTTTAAATTTGGCGGAAAAATCGGAAAGGTTATAATTAATTTTAAAGCCTCGTAAGTTTAGAGCTAGTATTTCACAATAGCAGATACGCTGGTTTTAAATGTCGTTTTTTGCCTTTCTCATAAAGAAGGCCCGGAGAGCCGAATGTCATATGCCTTTCGACTCAGCTCGACAAACTGAGCCAATGGCTGTGTGTATGTATGTAGGTATGTGTGTATGTGACAAATAATTTTCTCAGAGATGGATAAATCGATTTTTGAAACTCAGATTCAAATGAAAGGTCTTATGGTCCCATAGATCGATATTGAGTTTTATCTTTATCCGAATTCCGGTTCCGGAATTACACTGAAGTCTTTTTTTATGCGAATTTACGTACCGCATAAAAAAAACCGCATAAAAAAACCGCATAACTCTGAAAATTCGCATAAAAAAACCGCATAACTCTGAAAATTCGCATAAAAAAAACCGCATAACTCTGAAACTTCGCATAAAAAAAGACCGCAGAAGGGCAAACCGCATAACTCTGAAAATTCGCATAAAAAAAACCGCATAACTCTGAAACTTCGCATAAAAAAAACCGCATAACTCTGAAAATTCGCATAAAAAAAGTCGCGTAAAAAAAAACCGCATAAAAAAAGGCCGCATAAAAAAAGACCTCAGTGTACAAGAAAATAAGGGCAAATCTGCAAGAAAATGCGCATTCAATTTTCACGGAAATTTAATAACCGATTTTTATAAATTAAGAAGCAAATAAAAGGTCTTGAAATTCTTTAAAAACTCCGAAAAGTTTATCCAAATCCGACTTCCGGTTCCAGTATTATAGTGAGATTAGTAAAAATTTTTCAATTTCATAAGTATTTTTCCCCAAGCGATGGCAAAAAGAAGTACACATTATTATAAAATTTACTGCTAGATTCATCTAGTTGACAGACCATGTTAGCTGGTGGATATACAAATCTACTTTAGGACTACTAGTGCCCGGTTTGCGCTTCCGATAATAGTGAAGAAAAGCTCCAAAAACGGAACACATTTTGATTTCTCAGCAACGGTTGAACCGATTTTAACAAATCATTATTTCAATTAAAGCTCTCAGTGTCTTAAATTATACTGTGCAATTTCATCCAGATCCGACTTCTGGTTCCGAATTTATAGGGCAATGAGTATCAAAACTTTCAAACTGTCATAAAAAATTATGCAAAATCGGTACGCATCTGTACGTGCCTTTAAGGAAGAAGAAAACGCCACGGCCTAGCACACAGCGTGCCTAATTCAATTTTGTATAACGTGCAGGGTTTCCACATTTAAATCAATATTAACTTGACATAACTGTTTACAAATTGAAAAGGTGATTGTAGTTTATACCAGAGAAAGTTTTTGATTTTATTCAAGTTTGAAAACAATAATCTTGACAGAATCTTTCAAGGATTATTCATGCCTAGCCGTGTATCAGAGCTGTGTCTATCACATGGCTTAGGGTGGCGAAATGGTAGCGCATATGCACAGAATGCATAAGAACGCAGATTCGAGTCTTGTCTCTGAGCGTATCTTTTTCCAAAACAGATAATCTTTTCTGTACATTTTTCATTCATTTGGCTTCTCCAAAATAATTGTCCCACTCAGTCATTACACAAACTGAACTTAGTTATGGCGACTTTACGTCAAACCAATTAAAATAATAAATCGTTAAACACAATTGCATTTGATTTTCCGTAACAATCTGCTTCTGGTAGGAAAAGGCAGACTATTAATACAACCTTCCTAGGGTATGTCACTGATGATATCCAGCCAGCGACTGGCACCAGTAGAGAACGTATCAAGCGATTATAAATACACTCTCCTACTCAGTGCTTGAGCAGAAAAGCGAGAAGCGGAAGAGCGAGAAGACTAGTGTTTGATGAACAGAGAGGATGTTTGGATGTATGATACCGGTCGTGAGACGACCAGGATGTAGACCATGTTCGATATACGTTCTATCATGCATAACCGTGTTTTAGAACTGTGTCTATCATAAGGCTTAGGGTGGCGAAATGGTAGCGCGTATGCACGGTATGCATAAGAACGCAGGTACGAGTCCTGTCTCTGAGCGTATCATTTACCAAAAATAAATCATCTTTGATATATGTTTTTCATTCATTTGGCTTCTCCAATATATGTTTCCACTCAGTCATTGCCAAAACTTCTAGTGATGTTTTTGAAAACATAAATAATATGAGAAAGGCATCATTACACCACTAGGTGGATTAAAACAGGTTTTCATCATAAATATACGGGTAGTCAAAAACGCCTTTTTTGCCATTCTTATATAGAAAGGCTGGCTTTGCAATTACTGTGAAAACAAAATAATCAGACAAAAGTTCCTAAATTTCATTTGAATCTGACTTTCGGTTCCGAAATCACAGGGAGATTTGCACGAAAAAAAATGAAATAATGTCAGTACCTTTTTTCGAAGATAACTCAACCGATTTTTACCTTCTTAGATTCAACTGAGAGGTATTCGGATATCATAAGAATATCCCGATTTTCATTCAAATCCAACTGCCGGTTCCGAGATAGGATCCTTAGAGTAAAAATGTCAATTACAAGAGTTTTTTTTTCATAAGTAACAAAGTTGCGAATTCCTCAATTGGCTCTACCTGATCAAGATAGTCTAGGGCCAAAGAAACTCATATCAGATTTTCATAAACATACAAATTAACAGGTCTGTTAGTTCAATACAAATATCAAATTCCGGCTTTCGGTTCTAGCGTTACATGGTGATTAGTTTTCAAAATTTCAAACCGTTATAGAAAATCGTGAAACATCTTCTAAGTTGTACTCCAAACTGTTGCAATTTGATGGTCATGTTGGTTTTTGGCCCTACAAACTGTTTTTGATTGTACCCGTCATTTATATCAAACCACCATTTGAATCGAAGATGCAAAAAAATCAGATAGTCTATTAAATTGGGCTTAAAACTGTTTCAGTTTGTAGTTCATGTTATCTGATGGTATAATGATCCTAATTTCACTGTACCGGTATCCAGTTTTCGGACCCGGAAATACCGGAAATTGTGGTCAAAATCTTTTAAATGGTTTCTTAAATACGATTGAATCGATTCTCACTAAGTCTAATTCAAATTTGGAATATAAATGTGATAGTATTTTGCATAAGAAGTCTTCAAAACTGGTTTCTAAACTTTGAAGTATTTTGATGAGAGAGACGATAAATAATATGAGAAAGGCGACATTACACCACTAGGTGGATTCAAACAGGTTTCTTTTATTCAAAGTATTGTTCCCACTCGCAACACATTCTGTCCATGTCTTGGACAATTAATGAATACTATTCCAAAAATAGTCTTAACCTGGATTTGTGGAAACATTTGCTACCAGTGTTGCTCAGCCAGTGCGTGTCCCAAAGATGAATAAGGGAGATAATCAGAAAGTGCCAGCTCAGGGGAACATGGCGGTAGTCGAATGAATTTCCAACCAAACGTAGAAATTATTTCTTTGATCCCTTTGCCTGAATGTGAAGGAGCATTCTCATGCTGCAGGGACTTTATCGATTGTATTTGAGAGTTATTTCGTTTCGCAACAGGAGCATATCGAACTGAATTTTTCGCAGTTCCATCTGTCGTTCGTTCAGTTTTTGTGGAATCCATTTACCAACCTTTTGAACTATTTACATGGCTCTCTGATACGATCGGAATTGGCTGGTCAGGTGAGATTCGTCATCGCCATCATTTGTTTTGATTGTGTATCATTTTTGTTCAATAATGATTGTAATTGTAGTTTGTTGTCTCAAACTTTTTCAGTCGATTTTTGCATTGTTTATCTACAACATTAAAAACGCCTAAACGTTGAAACCAGCGTTCATGAGCTTTGACGGTTGGAGCAAGAGCCATAAGTTTCTATAAGAATTCGATTCCTTTTAGATTCATTTTTCTTTAGATCGAACAAATGCCGAACAAAATGAACAAAATCTCGAAACCAAGTAAAGGAATATGGTATTCTGAAACAAGGGCGAGGGGGAGTTTTCACCAACAGCTCTTCGGGTTCGAAATATACCAAGAGACATTTCTTTAAAATCGAATGGATTTCAAGAAAAAATATTTTTAGAATTTTTAATCTCATCTATTTTTTTTTTTTTTTGTAGCATCTTCTCTTAAATTCAGTTGACGCGTACATTATGATTTTTGATGAAAAAATTTTTTGTTGATATATTGTAATTTATATGTATTGTGATTAAATACGAAAACACCTTTCGAAAAACTGCACTTTGCGCGCGCTCGTTGGAACGCGTTCAAACAAACATGCGTGCGCGCCGAGTGCGCACAATTCGTGTCACGCGTTCGGAGATATCGTTCGATATAATAAAGCTTCCTGATAATAAATGTCAAGGTGTTTTTACATTTTATCAGAATTCATCAAAACAAATTTTATCAGAGTTCACCAAAAATTATAACTACAAAGAAAATTTAAAATCGAAAATGCTGATGTCTAATAATATAATAGAAGAAGGAAAAAAATTAAAACTTAACTTGATTTTGGTTTCTGGTTTGTAAATCAATTTCCCATAAATGGATTTTATGCGCTATAAAATTCTAAACTTGCACACCTTAAAATGTTAAAACCAAACGCGGAAGATTTAATATTTATCATTCATTCAAACTACTAGGTGTTTTAAAGTTCAATTGTTTGTTCGTTTAAAAAATAAGGAAATAATGAGAAAAAATACTTTCGAACTAGTGAGAATCACATAGACAGTAACTTAATGACAGATTACATACAAACCAAACCGCATTTTCCATAGAATTGTCTGTTCTATACCTCCCATGTGTGTCCAGATAATCAACCTACTTTTCCAACTTTTATCAATCCTTAAATCTCAAATCGTTTCTTCAACCACAAAAACTACGATGCCACCAAACTAATGAGAATGGTAATCTACCAAAATTGTGACGAAAAAATACGACATTTCACTGTCATCCCTAGCAAGAACCAAACGCCAAGCGATTGGAAAACATCAACCAAGCGGTAATTTTTCCAAACGACCATAGCTCGGAACAAACTAACTGAACTCGTCAGTTTTAGAAGAAATAACAAGATGTCAGAACACCATCTAGCAGCCCCTACCGGACCCGGTCGGTATCTTCCTTGTTATCGTCGTTTCCTTTTTTGACAGTATCCGAGCTGTTGTTGGAGAGCAAGCAAGCAAGCAGGAAGTACGGCGAAAAATCAAACCTTTCCGGACCCTACTTGCACTGCGAAATGCCCGTACAGTGCGAGCTGCCTGTGACAGTTTAAACAAATTGGATAGAAATTTGTGTGACGTCGTCGACACAGCAGACATCACCTTTCAGGAATCGTGCAGCACCGAAGCTGCCGGGGTCCTTCCCTTCTCCTCCTTGGCTTGGGCGCTGAAATACCACCGCATCAGGAGTTTTTCTTACCGAACAGGTCTCAGTCGAAGTTGCTGCAGACAGTTTTCAATTTGATTAAAAATTACATCAGTTACAGATCATTCATTCGGGGTTTGGTGAGAGAATGAATTCACCTTTCCGCAAGAAGATGAGAGAAAAAAAATCAGTAGAAGCAGCAGGAACAGAATTTTAAATGATGGTGGGATTTAGGAACGAGTTTGTGATGAGCAAAAAAAAAATCTCCCGTCGAACACACACATTGAATTCTCATCAATGCTGAATCGAAATTCGAAATCAAATTTTCATCAGTGATCAAGGGGCGGAATCGAACGGAACGGGGAAGATTTGACATTTGTTTGGATATTCCACTGATGGTTTTTCATGGGTCTGTCTGTCGTTTGTTTACCGAACCGGTGTATTCAAAGTTTGCGCGCCGTGTCTGCTACGGGATGATAAAATGAAATTACAATTTGGTGCCGTTTCAGTGTTTCGGGGGAGATGGACGGGGACGAATGTGCGACAGAGTTCGAGGATGCTGTTCAAATCGTTCAACAGCCAGACGGAGAATCAATATTTAGGATCATACGGCACACGCTTGTCTCGTGTTTGATTGAATGTTAAATTATATGAAATTTACGTTGACGTGTTTGAAACTTTTATCAAATTAATCGAGCAGAAAATTTGTCCGGAATAAGCAAATGTTCATCGTATTCGATTGCAGACTCCGAGTGAGACCTCGAACATTTGTAACCTTTCCTTTATCTCACAATTTTACTCATTGCTGCATACAATTTTTTACGTTTAAGTAAACGACCCTTCAATTGGAGCGAAATGAAAGTTTGGTATTCTGTACCAGTTTCAAACTTCAAAATATTTGATTTTCTTTACTTTTCGTCTTAGAATTATCAGTGCATAACAGTTAATTCCGAACCCGAAAGTCAGATTAATATGAAATTTTATGTCAATTTATGGAACTATAACACTTGAGAAAATGAAGTGAGTACCGATAGTCGAATACTGATCAAATTTAATAGCAGACTATAGACTTTTGCATTCAGCCATTCACATGAGTGCAGGGTGGAAAAAAACTAATTGGTTTGAAAGGTGATTCAACGTATTCCTGTTAAATCGCCTTAAGTTCAAATAACTGAATAATTTGTTAAAACAACTGTGATATTTTTTTTGCTTTCATGCACACAGGTAACTTTTCTGAGTTCGTGTCATTGCTCAGTTGCACGAGTGATACCTCATTGAAACGTTTCATCTTCCCCTTAGGGTGTATATCATTGCTCAACTGTAACGTTTAATATCTCGTTTGTTGTGCGTTTTTTTTTTCATACAATTTTTCATTCAGTCCAATTAACGCTTTGCGTGGCCGATTGTATCATATTTTTGTTAGATAAAATTTTTTTTTTATTATTGGATCTCGTTGTCACGCTTGTTCAAGGGTCCTCGCGCACGCCATTCCGGATACCAAGAATAAAATTCCGCAAGCCTTTCGATGGGAAGAATTTCACCGTACTGCGTCATATTTTCCCTCTTCACGATTGCCCAGTAACGTTCGATGGGTCGAAGCTGAGAACAATTTGGTGGATTGCTATTTTTCTCAACGAAATTTATACCCTTTTCCGCAAGCCAATTGAGAGTGGTTTTGGCATAGTGAGCCGACGCAAAATCCGGCCAAAACAGTGGAGGTGTACTATGCTTCTTATATAATGGTAGCAATCTCTTCTGGAGACACCCATATCGATAAATTTCTGCATTTATAGTTCCGGTAGTGTAAAAAATGGTTGACTTCAAACCACAGGAACATATTGCTTGCCATACCAGTACCTTTCGACCTTCGACTTTCGAATTTTATAAAAATTTGCACCTCGTTTCGCTATTATTTTTGAAATAATCCTCATGAAATTGAAAGTTCTTACTAATCGAACTGTAATACCGGAATCGGAAGTCAGATCTAGATCAACTTTTCGGAGACTTTTTAAAGAATTTCAAGACCTTTTAATTCTATCTTAGTTTGTAAGAATCGGTTAAGAAATTTTCGAGAGAATTGAGGGCGGATTTTCTCATAGATTTGCACCTAATGCCTTGTAATTTCGGAACCGGAGATCATATGAAGATAAAACTCAATTGCGATCTATGGGACCATAAGACCTTTCATTTGAATTTGAGTTTTTTAAAATTAGAGTGTTAGAGATAATGTTTCGTTGAAAACTCTGTTCTAAAGGTGCAAATTTTTATAAAATTCGAAAGTCGAAGGTCGAAAGGTGCTGGTATGGCAAGCAATATGTTCCTGTGGTTTGAAGTCAACCATTTTTTACACTACCGGAACTATAAATGCAGAAATTTATCGATATGGGTGTCTCCAGAAGAGATTGCTACCATTATATAAGAAGCATAGTACACCTCCACTGTTTTGGCCGGATTTTGCGTCGGCTCACTATGCCAAAACCACTCTCAATTGGCTTGCGGAAAATGTGTTCACAGCTTCGACCCATCGAACGTTACTGGGCAATCGTGAAGAGGGAAAATATGACGCAGTACGGTGAAATTCTTCCCATCGAAAGGCTTGCGGAATTTTATTCCCGGTATCCGGAATGGCGTGCGCGAGGACCCTTGAACAAGCGTGACAACGAGATCCAATAATAAAAAAAAATATTTTATCTAACAAAAATATGACTCAATCGGCCACGCAAAGCGTTAATTGGACTGAATGAAAAATTGTATGAAAAAAAACGCACAATAAACGAGTTATTAATCGTTACAGTTGAGCAATGATATACACCCTAAGGGAAAAATGAAACGTTTCAATGAGGTATCACTCGTGCAACTGAGCAATGACACGAACTCAGAAAAGTTACCTGTGTGCATGAAAGCAAAAAAAATATCACAGTTGTTTTAACAAATTATTCAGTTATTTGAACTTAAGGCGCCTATTGCAAAAATTCTTCATAGTGGAATTTAAGGGAACTTTAATTTGTTTTTTCAAAAATTTTTTAGTTTCATTCCACTAACCGCTTGGAGGTTAAACTAGAATCTTTGCCAAAGATCGGTGTAAATAATAAATAACTATACATATTGATATCTCGTTTCGAGGAAGAAGGTATATTGCCATAGTTACTAAATTTCAATGGAAAACTGTTCTGAGCAAGCACTGCTGGTGACTCACCAAATACTTCAACAAATGGATCATACTGAAGTAATGGCACCGATTTATTGCTCGTCAGATTTTCGCGAATTACTACTGCCTTTTTTTGATATGCTGATTTGGCGTTTTTGAAAAGATTGTAATACTTGAATCGATTGTTTACTTCTAGTTTCCGGACGTAATGAAACTGAGTTGCGGCTATATTGGAGTAGAAACTTTGTTTGAGAGGATAATATAAAAATTTCATTTCAATTTCAATTTGAATTCTTTGAAATAAATTAATTTTACAATAGTTAGGAATAGTTGCATACCGAAATATTAAAAGATTTTAAAACCACAAATGTGCATTTTCGAGCATTGGTAAATTGGATGACAAACCTTTCTTAATCCACCTAGTGTTGAAATGATGCCTTTCTCATATTGCTTATATTTTCAATTACATCACTCGAAGATTCTGTCAAGATTTATTCTTTCAAACTTAAATAAAATCTTTTCTTTGAGTATAGACTATAACCATAACCTTTTTATTTTATTAACAGTTCTGTCAAGTTAATATAGATTTAAATGTGGTAACCTTGCACGCTATATAAAATTGAACAAAGTACGCTGTGTGCTAGGCGGTGGTGTTTTCTTCTTCCGTAACAGCACGTACCGATGCGTACCGGTTTTGCGTCATTTTGTATGACAGTTTGAAAGTTTTGATACTCATCGCCATATAATTTCGAAACCAGAAGTCGGATCTGGATGAAATTGCACAATTTTTTTGAAGACACCGAGAGCTTCAATTTGAATCATGATTTGTGAAAATCGGTTTAACCGTTGCTGAGAAATCGAAGTGAGTTCCGTTTCTGGAGTTTTTCTTCACTATTACCGGTGCGTTCGCAAGCGGAAACCGGAGACTAGTAGTCCCAAAGTAGATTTATGTATCCACTAACTAACAAGGTCTGCCAACTACATGAATTTCTCCATTGAATCGACCTGTCAGCATCGCTCACATCCTCCCCAATGACGACAGTAAAGTATTATCGATCTGGAAGGGTTTTTGAGTCCTATATTACGTAAGTCTCATCGTCTATCAAAACGCATGCATCCGGACACTGCAAAAACGCGAATACAAGTTCCGGGCCCGTGTTGCTGCTCGCTTCTTCTGTTCTACATTTTGTTTCGAGATTTTCTGCTTCTTGTGATTTCGCCTCTTGATACGCTGGATCATTCACCTTAACCGATTTTCCTCAAACAAACTCAAAATGATTATAATAAAATTTTCAGTGCAAAGTTCATTACGATCGGTTGCTATCAGCATACCGTTGTGATAATTCACAAACAACATGAACTTAGCGAAAGAATAGGAAAAGAATTGTGTTTTGGGTCCGCCTTTTTGAAGTATTCATGAGTCTTCGGAGAAACACTGGGAATAGCGCGCGAGAAACACGCCGTCGTCGATCCTCCGAAACGACGAACGTTCGCCCTTCGTGCATCCACGGAGTGTATCCGAAGAGACAAATGGTGCCCGTAGGCCGCGAAGAAGAAATAAATTCTGTCTCATCCATTACCCCTCGGAGAGGCGTAAAGCAGTCAAACGAAATGGTCGTTTCTGTTTTTCTCCGTGCACACAAACATTTACCGAGAATTGATTATACCCCGAAATCAATCCGCTGACGTAGTGGTAGCTCTTTTGCTAATGGTCGGTGATAGTTCCGTGGAGTCTGCATTCCTGGAGGGGACGACGACGTCGTACGTACTGTAATTTACAAGAACTATTTGTGTCTGGTATTGCGTCGGGATTCAATTTCAAGATTATGTGGTTTCGACTCTAGCAACTGACGGATTTGTGCTGCTTTGTTTGAGCATACACATTCGAACACACATTCCCGATGCTTGGCTGACGATGCTGACGGACGAACGGCAGTCGAATGGGGATTGCATGCACTGGGTGCTGCCAGCTGGTGAAGCTGGTCAAGATACAACCCGGGCAAAACGGGTACTTGTAGCTGTACTTTGCGGTTAGCCACCCTTCCAGCACCATTCCGAGTCCGAGTTGATGGTTGATGCAGACCAGAGAGGAACCAACCTCGGACACAGAATCAACGGAACTGGACGAACTGAGCAAAAACACGTTTCGCTTGGCGATTTTAAATAATGGATCCGTTTTCATATTGGATAGATGTAGAACGGCAGAAATCACTTGCCAACTTGTCACAACTCCCCCGCTCGGGTGCGGCTGTGAAGGGGGTAGGAAGAAAGAAAAAAAATCGTGGAATAACTGTTCCTGTTATTAGCTTCTGCAACTCCGTACATGGTACTGATTTTTTTTGCCCGCTTTCGTTGCATTCCCTTTCGTCGTCGTCGTCGTGTTTCAGAATGGCAAGTCGGTCTTTCGCCCGCCGAACTTGGTTATTGTGTATACGTGATGTTTCTTTGGCTTTGGCGCATTTAGCTAACTGCGCGTTCAGTGGCGTAGCGCACTGAAGTAGCCAGTAAGCGAGCGCTTAAACTGTCCATCGGATGCCGTCCCTAGTGACGCTACCGACCGACCAGAGACTAGACCAGAGCAGAGCAGGTTGGAATCTGTGTGTACTTTCCTAGCATGAGAATCCTAGCGTTTCCCATCGTCGCTAGAACGACGATGGCTTTGCCGCTTTTGGTATTTACTTAGATCCCGTGGGTGTCCGAGGCACGTTCGCAAAACAAACCACTGCGGTAAACCGTTCTTCTACCTTGACGGGAAGCAAATAGATCTAACGAAACTCCCTTTGAGGTTATCAGCGCCAACGAACGAAAACAAGATGCACTATCGGTTCTCTACGTAAATGCAGGTTTGTCCGTTAACTTTCTCGCTTCATCGAGATTTGCATATATTTCTCATGGCATGATGGTGTTTCCAAAAAAAAATTCCACCACGCGCAAAACCGCTTGGTGCAGGGGCACGAGAGACAGAAGAAAGAAAAAAAAACTTTGCTTTAATTCCATTCGAAACCATTTCAACAAATAAGTGGAGGAATCATTTCCAATTTCAGATGCAAATCCTCTTTCCGGAAGAAGAGAGTGTGCCTTTCAATACGTGCCTCAGACAATCCGACTTTCAAATCCGAGACACACGCGCGCGCTTGTCCCTTTTCCCTAACATCGAACAGGGGCTGAAAATAGCTACCGTTGAAGCAGCATCCAACCAACCAACACATCGTCGTAACATTTCCCTTCGCCGTCGTCAGTTGGATTAAACATATACGCATCGAGTGGTGCCATTACGGATTTTTTTTTTTTTTTTTTTGAGAAATCCTCAATTCCCGTTTTCGACTTTCCATGCACTTTTCACCGTGACATGTTCTGCAGAGATGCCAGGAAAGAAAGCCCGAGTAATCCTCTCTGTCATCCGCAGTAACACGTACACGGCTCGTTTCCAGGAACGAATCTCTTACGGGTAGGATTAACTTGCTTGATTCGGTTGACACTAATCTGAAGGATTTAACGGAATTTAGAATGGTTTGCTACAGTCGGAGAAGAATTTTTCGTCTGTTGGATTAATTAATTAAACGATTATCTGACACCTACTTTGCACAATAGTTTCCGAGTAAAGTTTGTCAGATCATCGAAATTCATAGAAAAAAATCATGGAATGAAATTGTATCTAATGGACAATCATTCTTAAAAGTCTTTAAAGAAGTGGCCCCTTAGGACGGTACTTTCTTGAATATTGTTTCCTTTGAAAAATGGGTTTTCCACATCTTCCGGCAGTCTCAATTCGCAGAGCAGTTCCATGCACCGAACGACCGAAATTAGCTCTGCGCCTAATTCGTCTTACTGTTGATTTTAACAACAAAATTTCCAACATAACTACTAAATTAGTTGAAATTCAAAACTTACTTTGCTAAAAAAAAAATCTTTTTTTTAAAGAATGTGTTTAGTTGGCGAATATCCTGGACACAAACCAGCAACATTTCAATCCAACACGAAATTCTCATTGGCAACTAATGTTGTTATTAAAATCAGAAAATTTGACTCTATCTATCTGTCACCATCACTGCTGAAAGACAGCATAAAAAAACAAAAATGAAATTGGTTTATTGACAAGTCTATACGCCAAAAACTCATGAGAAGTGTCAAAGAAAAACAATTCATTAAAAAGTTAAAAAGTTGAAGTCTTGTTGAAACTGCTTGCAAATTGTTTTGATGTTTTTCGCATGTTGGATATATCATCTATATTTAAATTTGTAAACCGATTTGTAAAAATGCCGTACATTTATTCAGAATTTGTGCGCATTTGATGCGATTGTGCGTAATAATGCTTTTACGTGGAACCGCAAAGTGAGTTTCGAACATAGCACTCTAATTGTAAGTGTCAAACGAAGTTTGTTGTATCTTACAACCTATATTGCAACTGGTTAAAGTTTTTTCCAGCTGAAGGCTATATCGAAACAAAAAGAAAGGTAGATTTATATTTGTCCAAAACATAGTTTTTGATCAAGAAAATAAGATTTGTATAGAATACTCGTAGTAGGCGGTTGCTCATCTCAGTGGCTTCTTGTTATTTCATACTACTACTTGTATTCGGTTTTTTGCTTTCCGTTTTCTTTTCAAAGTTTTCATTGAGAGAGAGTCGATTTCGCTGAGTCGAATGCAGAAAACAGTGATTTAAAAAAATATAAAAAAGAATTTTATGTTTCGTTTATGTCTTTTTTCCGTAATTACAACACGGGAAGTCACTATCGTCTTTATATCTGACAATATAGAAAAGACAACCGCGACAGCAAAATTTTTTCCGGTGTTAGCGTGCCATCTAGTGGCTAGTAGTCGTTACAGTGTTAATGTTTTTTTTTCGGTGACAGTACGCCATTTTGCAGAAGCCAATTCAACCATACATGTTGGTTGAAAACAACATTTTATTTTTCAAATTAAATTCAATAATTAGTTGAATGGAAATGGAGTGTGCCTTAGCTAAAAAATGACAGCACGTTTACTTGGTGATTTAAATTAAAAAATAGCCATTTCAACTAATATTTTATCATTATTAAGGGAATTAATAATATATTACAAAATCTACATTAGCAAAAGTAAGATTTTTTTTAGTTGTCTCAAAAATAACTAACTAAAATCAGAGAATCAACTAATTTTTTCGCCCAAATGCTGATTTCGGTCTTTCCGTGCTCGGGTTAATGAAGGTTTGCTAGTCAAATTTTTGGCACTGTAGTACGGTGCACCTATACTGAAGTACGACTTATTCATGTCAAACCTTTTCTAACCCTATCAGCAAACAGCAACAAGTTTAAAACAGAAACCGTTTCCATAACAAGCGCTAGTCTCGGTTAGAGCTAGGGGAACAGAAAGAGAAACAGTTTAGATACGACATATTGATCGGGAACACACAATCAAATAAACTGCACTCGGTAATATTTAAAATAGTACAGACGCTAGAATTTAAATAGAAGAAAATAACAAAAACAGTCCTTTAGGATTCATTCTGTTTGTTAGAAACAAACTTGAAAAAATGTAAAGCTTCTGCTGCTGATTGTCGTTGGAAATTGTCACATTTTAATGCGAATGGTGTACAAAGCTTCACAGTGGGTAGAACGCACATGAAAATCGCCTGGTTGCAAAAATGCACACGGTACAAATCAAATCAGTACTAATGGTAACTGAATAATTAGGCTTTCTTTGAATACTGTGTTATTACAAGGTGAGATGAAAAAACTGCAACAAAGTAAAACGCCATAATTTTTTCATTTTTTTTTTAATTTTATTGAATGAAAGCAAAAAATGTCGGAAATAACATCAAATTTGAGAATCGGTTTAGATTTGTTCGAATTGGCCACCTTTGGCACGAACTATGGCCTTCAAACGGCCAATGAAACCATCACACGCTGCCCGAAAGTGGCTCTGCGGTATTTTGTCCCATTCTCGGCGAAGCGCTTGCTTGAGATGATCGACACTTTGGTATTTTTTAGTGCCAACCTTGCTTTCCAAAATACCCCAGGCACAATAGTCCAACGGATTGGCATCCGGAGATTTTGGTGGCCATTGTGCGGTGGAAATGAAGCGAGGAACCTCATTTCTTAACCATTCTTGGGTGGCGCGTGCTGAGTGCGATGGTGCTGAGTCCTGTTGGAATGTCCAAGGTCTGCGGCCGAAATGTTTGCGTGCCCAGGGCTTCAGAACTCCCTCCAAAATATTTTCGCGATAGATTTGCGCATTTATTTTGACCCCACGGTCTATGAATACGAGCGGCGAGCGACCATCGGCTGTTATGGCGGCCCACACCATCACCATGGCCGGCTTTTGAGTTCTGGTGGCCAACCGAAGTTGCAAATTTTCAGCTGACCTCTCTGGCAAGTAAACACGATCATTTTGTTTGTTTACAAACTGCTGGATAACGAATGGTTTCTCATCGGAGAAAACCAAATTCGGCAGTTCACCACTTTCGGCCAAGCGAAGCAACTCTTTAGCTTTTTCGAGTCTAACTTTTTTTTGCGCATCAGTAAGATCTTGCACTTTTTGGAACTTCAATGGCTTTAGTCCAAGCTCATTTTTCAATATTTGCCGAATGGCATATTGCGATATGTTCAGCTCACGAGCCATTTTTCGGCCACTGCGACGCGGATTTCGTTCAATTCGCTTCTTCACTTTTCGAACCATTTCTGCCGATGTTGCTGTTTTTTTTCGTCCACTTCCTTGACGTCGGGCTACGCTACCAGTATCACGGTAACGAGCGATGGTACGAGACACAAAAGATTTATTCACTTTTAAATGCTGGAGGGTTCTAACGATAGCCACTTGTGGTTTTCCAGCCAAATGCAAAGCAATCACACTATCACACTTGAATTCCATCACAAATAACTTTTTTTCTGAAAAATTCCCACCAAAATGCTTTTGTGCGCTTGTAAATAATATAATGAGCTGTCACTAGAATAAATCTGACAGCTGTGGGACGAGCGGTTTAGAAATGACAGCAGTCTGAAGTTGGTTGCAGTTTTTTCATCTCACCTTGTACACGTACATGGGCAATAAGGCGGGCCTAGTGAAAACCAAAAAAACATACTCGGTCGCAGAACTGCAAAAGGTACAAATTGTACCCATGCTGACATGTAAATGGAACATAAAATATATAATAGTTCTTTGGGGTCGGTCTTATGTTCTTAAAAATATAAAATTTTTGAATGTCTTCCATGTAATACATGTTCGAATGCATGAAATTACCCGACTGCAGCACTGTAAACGATGCGATTTAAATCAAAACTCACGCTAACTGCAAGAAAAGTTTCTCTCAAAATACTGCGTCATTGCACGTTTACAGGCAATTGGGCGAAACTAACGAAAGTAAAAATTAAACATGGCTGCTGTAAAGCACACGGTGCGAATTCAACATTGGCACTAGCATTTTAATGAAGGACAATATACAATAGTTCTTTGTAATCGTACTTTGCTCTTTAAAGAAACGATTTGTTAAATTTATATTCTACTAGAATACGGAGCTTAGAATAATCGAAGAAAATGTTCGTTATTTTAAATTTTCTACAAAGCGACTAAATTGCAGGTTCACCAAAATTGAATTAATTTACGTAAAACGAGCAAAAGTGCATTGAAGATAACCAAAATAGAAGTATAAAACCAGACGATCTATTTTACTTCCATAACTAAAGATTCTAGCAAATCTGCTTTTTTATTTTTCTACCACATTTCCAGCCAGCTTTGAACCTGTCCGAATGCTTTTTGCAGCAGCAAAAGACTGAATATTGTTGAAAATAATTGTCACTGGATCTACACAAACGGCGCACAAAGTAAAACTTTCACCTGGTTCTGTCGTTGCTATCTGACAAACGTAGGAAAATAAAATCTTCCGACCTCTGCAAACAAGTGCGAATTAAGTCGATGCTCACGCTAACTGTAAGAGAATTTTCTCTTTAAATACTGCGTCATCACACGTTCATCGTCAATTGGGCGAAACTAACGAAAGTAAAAATTAACGAACTAACGAAAGTAAAAATTAAACCCGGCCGCAGTGACTCCTCAGGCCTTTACTTTACTAAATTAAAATATATTGTGTTATTCATTAAAAAATCAATGCATTCTAATTTACTTTTACATCGATGATTGTTTTCAATCAAATTTTTGATTCAATTGATGTCGATTCCAAAGTATCATTGAACTACATGTCGTGTAAATTTCATTATTTTTTCTGTGTAAATAATAGTTATTTGGGATCGGTATTTTGTTCTTGATGGAACCGATTTATTAAATTTCTGCTATGTTAAACAAGGATGTACTCGAATATATTTCACTAGAATGTGGAGCTTCGAATGATCAAAGGAAATGTTTGTTTCAACTCGTTTTAAGTAATCCCGGCTTAGTTTTCTACAAGGCGGCTAAATTGCAGGTTCTACCAAAGTAGAATGTAAATGTGAAACGTACAAAAATGCATTGAAGATAATTACAATAGTAGTACAAAACCAGACGATCTATTTTACTTCCATAATTATAGATTCTAGCAAATCAGCTCTCTTCTTTCCGTAAAAAAAACTTGGATTATGATTATCTTTCCATCAGTACCTAATACCGAAACGTAGATTGGAAATTACAGTGAAAACAAATAATGGTGAAATAAATTAACCCGAAAAACAGAACATGAATCACAAACTTTCTTCTATATGCAGAAACGTTCTACCAAATGAACTGCTGTGGATTTAACCACGACAGAAGTAGACAAAGCATCACATATACAAATTTCTAGTCGCTCGTATCTTCGTCCAGCGAATGATGGAAAAAAAATCAGATTGGTGATTGTGTATGGTTTGCCGGTGCATGCTGGTAATATACGCCCATAAAACCAAAACAAATTAGAGGCCCACGTCGACCGTGCAAAGCTTGAGTGAATCGGTAGTTCGGTTCAATTGTGTTACCTTCTGAATTGTACTTCAGTAAAATCCCGAATAATTTTAATTGATAGAGCGTTCCCGCAAGACTAAAACCTCAGGGATCGAAAGAACAAAAAAAAAGTTAACACTTTTGAACATTAAGTATAAACGGAAAATCGAATATCGTACCGCAATCAGAACAGAAAAGAATATTACCAAAACACTTACCACGTACCTTCAACATAAATTAAGTTTGGTTTATTTTGGAACACTGACATACCTGGAAGAAGAAAAAAAACATCAATTTAGTATATTTATTATGTAAATCACGATTTGTTTTCGGTATTGTTAAGACGTAAAGCCGAGCTTGGCTTAAACTTTTTTTTCAGTATCTAACGAGAAAATCAGAAAAGGAAAAAAAGCAAAAGAATGAAACGGCAGAAACTAAAATTTGCGAAACAGACACGGGACTTGAACCTGGATTACCATATTCACAGATTTTTCTGTAAAATAACCGAATTTTCAATTGGTTTTGCTACACAGATTTTGTGCCACAGATCAGATTTCAAAAAATTACAGATTTCTACATTTCATGATTATTTCTAAAAAAAACTGAAGAATATTTAACCAAAATTTTCAAAGATTGTCATGTACTATATTAATCACGGTTGGCAAACAAATTGTTCATTATGAAACACATATGTTTATTTGGAAGTAATTTTTTTTATTTGGGAGTAATTTTCTGCACGTGAAACACACGAAGAAACAGCCTAATTGACCAGAAGAAATTGAGCATGTTCAGTAGTGTTCGAGAGCCACGCAATTCAATTAATAGTCATATCCACGGGGCGGCATCGGCTTCTGATGTCAGACGCAGATTTGAGATTTTTTGGTTTGCCTCATTCGTTCCCTTTCAAAGCTGTTACGCACTGTATGGAACTGTATGCTCTATTTTCTTCGCTGTGAAATTTATTATTGTCTTATTCTCGGTGTACCTATTTCCTCACCAACTTGATAAAAAAGTGGGTGGGTAATGTTAGAGACGTAACTGGATGACGTGAATATGAAATACACAATTATTCACACTTCTGAATATCTAGAATCCTTCTAATTAGTTGATATTTTTACTTCTACAATTGCAACGGTGTACTGATACTAAAGTTCTAACATACAAATTAATAAGAAACTACAATATAGAATAGCCAATTGCTCGTCTACATAAGCACACACGGTACGAATTACAATAATTTCAATGGATGAAAAAATAGAAAAGTTCTTAAATAATTAAATAATTAATTTACTAATACTACAAGTCTACGATGCTAGCTACAATGGATGAAACGTGTCAATTTTTCATTTTATATCTACATAGCACGTACCGCCAGAATGCAATGTCTCTCGTTACATCAAAACTATCATCGGAGCATAAGAAAGAAATTTCCGATAGCATGAAGAAAAAAATATGTTGTTGGGTTAAGTACAATAAGAGATATTCACGATTAAAATCCATCCACTCTTGTGTAGGGTAAATTTTGAATAGAAGCCCCATAGTAAAGTAAGTCGTATTCAAGACATCTCCAAGGCAGCTCAAATGATAGAGCAATCCCGCAAATCCGAGAAGGTTAGCAGATTCGAGTCCTGCTTCTTGAGGTTAACTTTTTCTTAAGTTAATTTCATATTGATTTTATAGGTTCGGGTTCAAAAAAAATGAAGCATTCTAACAACTAAAAATAATGGAAAGTACTCTTTAGTAAATTGAAAGTTTATTAAAAATTATAGTACACGTATAAACACAACGTGTTTGTAAAAGGTAAAGAGCTTGAAAGCGTGTTTTTCCTGTAAGCTAAAAAGCTCAACGGAAGAACTATGCTTTATCAAGCCCAAGTAGAAAGTCTGGAATTCAAAGACATTTTTACTGAAAGGAGAGTACAATGGTTTTGTGTATTTTACTTCTGGGCAACCGATAGCCGAAAGTGTAGTCAGGAAATAGAAACATATAGAAAATCGGGAAATCTGAATTTATTGGTTTTTACTCCAAGCAAAGTATAATGATTTTATGGATATCAAATCTAGGCAACCTCCAACCAAGAGTTGTGTTTTGTGAACAACATCAGTACAACTCTGACCAGGCAAAGTTTCGAGTACTTATTTGGAAATGTGCCAGACATCCGGAGTTTATTTTTTCTTACATTTTATTTTCGTTGAGTGCAAATTAAAAGTCTCACAAAGAAGTACTTTATGATCTCACTTTCATTTATGTAATGAGTGGTGCTGCTTCCTCATTTCAGTACTCACCCCTATCGATTCTATCTCACGTCAACGACGTCAACCTATCTGTCTCTTAGAACTGAGTAACATTTGTTCGAAATAAAATTGATTCTAAACAAAACCCAGTAAAATCATGGCAATGAAACGAGTAATAAATCCAGAATGAAGAAACGCTGGGAACTCAGTAAAGACTCAATACCCAATCAACTCTACGGGGTAATAAAACGACCAACAAAATGAAAACACTGACAATGAGCCGTTCTAAGCTGTCACACGAGAAACTAATGCCAGGGGTTTTTAAATCACCACCAGTAGACTATTGTTTAAATTCCGATGATGGCTTCTTTATTGAAACTGACAAAACAATCACTTTTCAATTAATTCCTAACAAAGGCATGAGACCATCCCGTTTTAATAGCATTTCATCTTACTCACTTTGTTTATTAAATTGATTACGACGGGCAGCCCTCGACATCGGAGTACTGGTTTTGGTGATGTTAACTTTCCGAAATGGGCTCTCATCAATTTCATTACACCACAGTGTGAAGTCACCTCTTGGAATTCGTTCATTACCAGTGAATTCAACACACCGAGAAACCCACTCACCCAGCCACAACTGGACCTAATGGATGGTGAAGCAGCCACAAATCAAGCATTAGCACCATATCCATCAACGTCGAAAAATGGCACTTGCTACCGCGTGTCGAAAGACCCCCCCCCAAACACCAAAGACGCCGTTACGTAGAATATTTCCCTACCTCCTCCTGCCTTCGGTTACCCTTACAGACAGTAAACACTATATAAAACAATAACTATCATTAGCTAGCTCGACGGTCGGTTGTTTTTTTCCCATGCTCGCATACCCAAAGTCCAAGTTTTGAGTTTGAACACGATTTCGGACCCTAATGAGAAAGCAATAAAAAGTTACGTGTACTTTTTTCCATCAACCTGCCGGCCGTGTCCAAAGCAATAATCACATTTCCAGTCTACCACCCGTAAGAAATCCGGCCAGGGCAGGCCGTCCGCTCTGTTAGGGAGTTGTTTTTGGATCACTACAAAGTGAGTTAGTTTAGCAAAGCCTTGTCCCTTTCTCGCTCCCGCTCGCCGTAAACTCTCGCCAAGTTTGGCCAAGAAAATCACGTTCCGTTCGTTCGAAGCGAAGTGTGCAAAAATCAACCATTCGATGATTCATTGAAATGAGGTGGAAAACTGGGCGTTTAACCTTTTTTTTTCTTGCTGGCCCTCGGATGTTGCCCTCGACCGTTGCGGAGACGCCCGTCGCGAACCATAATAGAGCCAATCACTAGTAAAAGTTTTAAATTGATTTACAGTTGAGAAAAATGTTTATTGTTGTTACGTATTTTTTTTTATTAAGTTGCTCTTTCCGTCTTTTTCTTTGTTTCTTTCGTACAGGCAGAGGATACTAGTGTCGTATCGAGTAGATTGGCCAGGAAGGGACAGCAGCGACCCTCGCGGTGAAGATCAATAGACGGTATGTTTATTTAGTTTTCTTGTTTGTTTAAAAGTTAAGTGCGTTAAACGAATCGTATTCGGTAAGGGGATATGATTTTGACATCCGGCGGTGATGAAGTGAAACCGTTTTTTCAAGGGGGTAAATAATGGGTGAAAATCGCATCATAGTAAGTTCATTAACGAAAAGTTAAACTCGATTGGCTTAATTTTATAGGATCAGTTGAAAAAAAAAACAAATATTAAATGCGTACATTTCAGGGTAGCTTAAATACCAAAGCAGGTTTTCCGGGAAAAGGTGAATCTTTCATATATGCTATTCCAACATTTTGAACTCTTCAAATATGTCAACAATGACAATTCTTACACATCAGTATCCATCGTTACACTAAAAATTGAACTACGCAACAATTGGGTTACTTTAGTTTTGCTTCATCATATTTTGAGTAGTTCAATTTAGAGATAGGCAAAACCGTTAATTTTCAAGACCCGTTCAGAAATTAATAGTTCTGCCAAAAACAATAGTTCTACTTCATTCTTTGAAAATTTTGTATGTCCATGAAACAAAAGTGGGATTTTTGTGTATGATCTTATGATCTTCCACTTTTATGTAAAATTTGCAACCATTTGGAAATCTGATACTTTTATTTTTTTTAAATGAATAGAGAACTACCCTTTCTTAATTAAGAACTCCTATTCACTGAATGTTCTAAAAAAATACAATTCTTTTGAACCGTTCCCGAACGATTTGCCCATCTCTAGTTCAATTGACCGAACGATCTTTCCATGTAGAAAAAAGTAACATTTTCGAATCTCTCAAGGGTATTTTTGTCCCAAAGTTTTCTTTTTTGATAAATCATTAATCAATCTTTCTCAGTTTTTTTTTCGATGGATACTGATAAAAATTGCTATTCAAAGTTCTTTTTCGGAAACTTTTGAAATAAGAAAATGGTTCTGCATTATTCTTTCTACATTGAGAGCTTTAGTACGAGTTTAACAAAGTGACAATCAAGTTTCCGTGTATTTAATTTACTTTATTTAATTACCATCTGAACCTTCTGAACATTCTCGATGACAAACACGGAATGCAATCATCTAAAATTGATATGTTAAGAGCATAATTCCAAACTAAATAAACAGAATTTCTTGACGGTGACTTCTGGTACATTGAAATTTCCGGAAATCGTTTTTTTGGATTTCAGAAATGGAAAATGGATTCTCAAAATATCCATATATTGAAAATTTTTTGTGAATATCATTAAACCGGAAATAGCCATCTTGGATTTCAGAGCCACGTCAAAGATCGTGTTCCGAAATTCTACTCATCAAATCCGTTTGGATAATAGTCATATTGTTAGGGGTTCCAAGAAATATCAGTGAACCAGAAGTCGCCATCTTGGATTCTGAATCGAGTTAAAATATTGTTTTCCGGCTACTATTTACCATATCAGTTTCAAAAATACAGTAATAGAATATTGGCATATCACACGTTTTAAAATTTTGCAAAAACCTTTTTCCACAAAGTAGGTTCGTAAAAATAGTTCATGTTATTTGGAATTTGCTTCGTTAAAAAAGAATGCGTTTTTTTGGGAACTGAAAATGAAAAAACTTAACAGAAAAGATGATTATTTTGGAAAAAGATACGCTCAGAGACAGGACTCGAACCTGCGTTCTTATGCATTCCGTGCATACGCGCTACCATTTCGCCACCCTGAACCTTGTGATAGACACAGCTCTAAAACACGGATAGGCATGGTCGTCTGTCGACCAGTGCCATACATCCAAACATCTTCTCTATTCATCAAACACTAGTCTTCTCGTTCTATACCTATTTTCCGCTGTCACCTTCTCTACTTTCCGAAAAATCATCTTTTCTGTTAAGCTCTTCATTCATTTGGTTTCTCCAATCTATGTTTCCACACAGTCATTGCAAAAACTGTACTTAGTTATTGCGACTTTACGCCAAACCAACTAAAATTAATAAATTGTACTATTTCTTGTTGAATTTTATGCATTTTCATTGTCCAAAGAACTGGTTGATAACATAAAATCTACAAATGAATCCTGCGATTATAGAGAATATTGAAATGAAAAGAATAAGTTAAAAATTATAACTATTTTGTTGCCCAATTTCACATAACATGTTCATTTCGATTACGTTTCGTCTTCGACTCATCAGTACAGAATGCAGGTAAATTCCTTTTGCAGCATCTGTAGATGCACGTTTATGGATAAGAAAAACAATGTTTATACATTAAAACTATTCAAAATGACTCGATATGAGCATTTCTTGAAACTGGTTTCAAAAAAGGCAACTAACTTCTAAAGTTGAACTCAGATACATCCAAACAATGTATCAAATTGATCAGGAGTGCGTGAACTTCAGATACAGTGTAAAGTTTTAATACTTCGCTACATATACATTCAGGGATAGAAAATTGGACAAATAATTTTTAATCCCTGAAGAATACTGAAATAAATAATCGAAACGTTGGAGCGAAAGTGAAAACTTGTTCCAAATACAGCTAAAGAATGTATGTGGAAACCCAAAAAATAGCTTAAAATTAGTTAATTACGTTCTCCGGAACGTTATTTGCTTTGACTATCGAGTTCATTCCGATTTCCATCGTTCAAGTTGAACATTTTTATGGCAATATCCAACGTAAAATAAATTAAAAACGATAGACAAATGCAATAGCGAGAACCCATCCGTGCGAAAAAAAGCGATCCTGCAGAAACAGAATTCAGTCCAGAAAAACATTCTTCTCCAGGACCCTTTAGAAATCACACATTCCCAAGATGACTTGTTTGACAAAGCTGTTCCATAGAGTTTTGTGAATCTTATACGAGTGATATTCCGTCATTTTAAATTGGAAAATTAGAAAATGTCATTGATTTAATAAAGTATTCAAATTACTAACACATTCAGTTCTCAAATAGTTTTAACATCTGTCAAAACTTGTAAAACAGCACCTTTTTATGGCACCAATGTTTTACAGAATCTAATTCGTTTAAACTTATAAAAACTATACAATTTGAAATAACCATATTGAACCGTTTGATGGGATATGTGAATGATCTGAATAATGTTATTTAGCCAGTAATTACAAGCTACGGATAAATTTGGGTTATAATTTCAACTCAATTGCATTTTCTGTAGGTATTACCACTTTACTGCCAAGAAATGCTGCACTGGGTCAGAAGAGTTAAAAATATTTTATTTAGCAAGCAGTTACAAATTAGGGATTAATGCCATGACAGGAAAATTTTTCTGTTCAGCTTTCTCTTGTATTCTTTTCAATTAAAATAACTCTTAGGTAGACCGCTATTCTGACTTTACAAGTAAGATTTGACAGTTGACATTTGATATGAAAAATATGATCCAAATAATTACCTTTAAAGTGTACAACAAAGCACGGATATAATGTACTCATACAGCGATTACATTAGAAAAAGATATACGACCTCTCAGAAATTCGTAATATTTGGTACAATCGTTCTCCATAGATTATTTTTTTCGATTTGTTGGAAAGCTGTTTTATTTTAATTCGTAATATTATTATTATTTCAATTGTTTGATATACTGTCCGAAAAGGTCAATAGTTTCTAGAAAAAATGCGAAGCGCTATATTTTTTTATATATTTTGCTAACAAATTTTTTTATATTTTTTGCTAAAAAAATTAGTCTTTTTCACATAACATATCCAAAAATTAGCAAAGAGGTCGTACATCTTTTTCCGGGAAAAAATTTAGAGGCACGGAAGCTAAGATCGTCAGAAAAATATTGTGCACTTACCGATCTTGATCATTATTTATCAATCAGAGTAAGTTTCCAAACAAAACCTATTAGTTTTCGTACAAGTGAAATACAACGATGATATTTTGTTCTCATTCATGTACAACTACGATTTACTGGAACTGGTATAATAGCTTTCATCCCTTATTTGCTATCATCTAATGTTTCGATGAGATTGCTTCGATTGAATCAGGACACAATCAAAAGGACGTGTCACTTGAGACAAATTGATCTGATACTAGATTTTAGTCATATTCCTTACAAGAGTGAATATGTATTCCCTACTCACATCTCTCAGCATTAGTGCGAAAGCTTGTACAATAATAATACTAGTTTGCACTTGAATTGAAAGCCTTCATGTTCACTACTAGGTTTGAAACTCAACTCAAGCAACTCAAAGTGAAAATCACATTCAATACATTCACAAACATCCACATGTCCGATTCCGAACAATTTATGAATTGTCAAAAATTCAATACAATGAACCAAGGATGCTTCTGTACGATTCCGAATGCAGAACCGATTAAATATTATGGTCATCTGTGATAGGTACGGTGGACAATGCTACAGTTTTCAGAAGACAGCAGTAAGAATATGAATGGAATAGGAATGCTCTATCCTAGCACAACTGTCATTCCCCCGGAAAGGATTAGGCCATTGTCCGCCTTAAACCCTCCTGTCCTTGCCAGCATGCACAGGTGTGTGGTGTACCATTCAATTAATTTCCTTTTCCTTCATTAGGAAACTAGTCCAAAATCTCGGCTAAATCACTGTACATCCATAATAGAGTGGCTTGGTCCTCCAATTGCAGAGGCTCTAACCTGGACCACCAGGACAACAACGGTACACAGCTTTAATTGTGCAATTCAACACAACACAATACGGCTTAATTCTGAATCAGTGCGGTCCTTGTTTGGGACTTCAACTCCGCTCAAGTCCCCAGACGTATGTGGATGTGCTCTCAATTTTAATAATCTGCAATTCCATTCCATTCTGAAGTTCTGAAGCAGGTTCTCATCACAGCACTGTGGAACAAACAAATGCAGAGAGAGCACTAAAGAATAGGCATTCCAGCCACAGAATGGGAGCTCTGCTTCCTTGTGCCCATGCATGGCAACCCCGAAGTGCCCATACGACAAAACACCAACCAGAAAAACCTGTGTAAGCTGCGGTGAGACGTGATTCGCCAACAAAGACAACAGTTGGCATTACAGAGGTTATAACAGGTGAGTCATCGTGCACCGGTGCAACGAAAGAGGGTTTCTTTCATTCGGTCTGCTCACACAGTGGCTACTCCCACCCCATTGCCACACCACCACCGTCAAAACCAATGGGGTCCACCACTCGGGAACGAACACAACACAGTAGTATTTTCCACTCAGGGTGGTTACGGTGGTTGTGGTTGGTCATCTGATTGGTTTGAACTGTAATATTTGATCTACCAGGTGGTGATCAGTTAAATTTATACTTGGCTAAGAACTGGAACCCACTGCAATCCATTTGTCACATCAATTTTTCCCGCGTAAAGATCCACAAATCCGGTCTCCTCAGCTTGCTCTTTCTGACGATTTTGCTCTAGGGTCTACTTCGAATGCAAAGAATAAACAATTCTCAGGTGCTTTTCATCCGCTTGTGTGCTAAGTTCGTGCAAAAGTACTCGAAAAAAAAATTCCACGATAATACGACCGACGGCCTCCGTACCTCTGTGTTTCACAACACCATTTTTCTCCTCACTCACTCACGAAGCCGAGGGTCGTTCGACTCAAAAAATGGTTCACATAATAGGGTAACAGAGGTATTTTGGCCACTTCATATATTTTGGCCCTACTAACAAACTTTATCGATTTCATCGGATTTTATCGATGTTAAGTAACTCATTTTGCATCAATTTGAAGCTAATCACATTAAATTACCTATTGCGGAAGGGGTTTTTAAAGATATTACAATATTTGGTGGATATTTTTATAAAGTGGGCCAAAATAAAATCAATCCTAAAGTGGGCCAAAATACCTCTGTTACCCTACACTTCACAAATCTCAGCACGACTTTCATTCAACTTGAACGAGGCACACAACATTCGGCTGTGTGAAGGTTTTCGATGTGTTTGTTTGTTGTTTGGCTGCGCTTGGTTGGAGGCCACCACCACCACTACCAACACCACCTGATAGGTATACAACCAGAGCAACTGTGGTAGCGAATGTATAAATCATAACATTGGCAGCAGTACACTTTTCGCAATCATCAAGTGGCACACGTGTACGAGAAACCGGAGTTATTGTTACGGAACTGTAAGCACCGACCGGTTACGTACGTAGGTGGGGAAATGCAATCCTTCGTTGGAGATGTGAAATTTTCTGATGAGAAAAGAATAACATGTTCTGGTTCGAGTTTTGTGTGGAGTAAATAATGGAACTAAATGCCAGAATCCGTAATGAACAATGGAAGATTACTGGTCCCGTTATTTTTTTTTCTGTTTTATTGACGCAACATCCATCATAACGCAAATGGAAAAGCATAAAATCCAGTCTCCTTTTGTTTTAACCGGAATCTTTGCAACTTCGTTTTGCGATTACTGGCGAAATAAAAGAAATTGATTACACTGTTCTTTTTTGCGACTTTTGTCATAATCCATTAAATCAACCTACCTTCTCCTGATTAACCTATTTTGGGACATTTAGTGGTATCCTATTTACATCCAATTTTCAATTACGAAAGCGGATGAAGGATCTGAATGAAAGTTAGTAACAGAAACGACAACAATTTCAAAGTTAGATAAAATCATTCCAGCCAATCGATATCCCGCCTTCGACACGTACCCACACACACACACACAAACATTATATGATCTCGACGAACTGAAGTGAATGGTACTCAACACTCGACACGTTGGACTTCACTTTTTTAAACGACAGCGCATATGAGGAAGGTAAAACTGATCGGATCTAGTATAATTCAAAGGCTCAAACGAGAAGTGTTTTGTACACTGCACAGTGCACACAGGTTCAAAAGTTCAATTTTACGCTCTTAATTATTAACACGTTAAAAACGTGGTTTTAAAGGTACTGTATCTTCAGCAAAGTTGCTCAAAATGATAGGTGCCATCTTTGGAAAAATTTATTTATGGGATTAATCCCCCTAAAAGTTAGATAAAAATATTATTTTACCTCATGGTCAACATAAGTTACTTAAACTTCGACAAAGTTGTGCAGAAAGTCATTTTCAAAATAAAATTTTAGAGGGTACTATTCCCGTAATTCGAGTGTAATTTATGATATAATGTGTTTTCTGAAAAGGGTGTCCTAAAACCTAAATTTCAATATATATTCGTTACCGTGGTAATTGTCAGAAAATATGATTTTTTGCACATCGAAGGCTACAAATAGAAAAGTTCAGTAACTGTTTGGTCACGACTTAAACAAAGCAATCAAATCGTATTTTTGGTACAGAATAAAAATCATTTATTAGTTATTTGTTATTATTTTATGATAGCTGACAATAGTCGTAACCAGAGATGTCTATCTCCTCTGTGTGACGAAGAGCAAGCAAAATTTCTCCCCTCGCACTGACAACTTCAACGAGAGCTCTTCTCTTTCACATTTATACACCACTGTTGTGTAAAGTGTGCACGCATCATGAGTGCGTTTGTTTATTTCCTTTTACCTCTTCCACTGAATCGCACCAAAGTGCTAGAGCATTAGCTAATAAATTCTCTGAGGAGGATGCAGATACTTTCACAGACGTGTACACGCCGGTGAGCACTCTGCTGTATGTTGTTAGTAGATGAAGCGTGGACACGCAAAATCAGCAAAATAAAACAATTTATCGTAAAATTTTCGGTTTTCCTTGCAAATTTTTCATAGCAAGGCCAGATCTACTCTCTATCAATTGAAGTTCACAGAAGTGTTCGCTCACCATCACGCGCCAGTGGTCACTTGGGTGTATTTAGACGAGAGCGCGTGTGAGCGATTCATGCGAAGAGAATGTGTTTCACTCGCGCCAGCTGCTTTAACCACAAGCACACGCTCAAATGCTGTCTATTCGACACTGAGAAGAAGTGCGCTTTCCTCTTTGTGCGGTGCTTCGTTTTTTGCATCCTCGGTGTGGCAAAAATCTGACTCTAGCGTGTATCACTCTGGTGAAATGCCATCTCTGGTCGTAACCACCTAAAAGACTCTTAGTATCGTCCGAAAGATTCTTCTTGAACTGTTCTGACTATCAACGAAGTGATCTGGGCTGATCTGTATAAAAGGAACTTCATAATCGTTACGAACAGTACAATATAGTTAGCGTTTATCGATCTTCACTTTAATTGAGGAATAGAGGAATGACATAACGTAATTCGACATGATGATTGCCTTTTTTAATAGTACAGTATATTTGAAAAATTTGAGTAGTTTTAAACGATGAAAAACTTTGTATAACATGAAAAACACATAGATATTAAAAATATACAAATTTACTTACAAAAACTGATTTTAGGACACCCTTTTCAGAAAACACATTATATCATGAATTACACTCAAGTTACGGGAATATTCGCTCTTATTCTGAATAACGTCGTGTCGTTTTTTCCCTCGTATTTCATTTGTATTCCCCATAACGCTAGCAAAATCAAAGGTAGCTATGATTCGATCGAACCTCATTCGATCGAAAAATCAATACGTCTTTATTCAGAATAAGGGCGATTATCTTCTGCGAATTAGTTTGAAATGACTTTCTGCACAACTTTGTCGAAGTAACTTAGCCTGTATGTTGTCCTTGAGCTAAAATAATATTTTTATCTAACTTTTTTGGGATTATTGACATAAATAAATTTTTCAAAAGATGGCGTCTATTATTCTGAGCAACTTTGCTCAGGTAGATACTGTACCTCGAAAACTACGTTATTAATGAGTTATAAATTAAGTGCGCAAAATTGGGCTTTTGAACCACTGTGCAGTGGTCCGAAACGGGACATTAGCGTGACAAACATTTTAGTCTTTTGTAGTTGGTGTCTTCGCAAAAGTTATTCGTATGCAACTGGTGCATCTTTTTATGTAAGAAGTCATTAGGGTGGTACCAATTTGGATTGAAATATGGTATGAGTTACATCAAGTTTTTGGAGCAAAAATAGGGTGGCTCTTTAAAATGACTTTTTTATTCTAACTTTTTTGTGAGCAGTTTTAGGAGAAAATTGTCTTTGGAAGAGTTGTCAAGCTAATTATTGCGCACTTAACTAAGTTTTTTTAATATGACCTACCATTAGAAAGTCATGATCGTTTTTTCATCCAAAATTAGTCAACCTTCTAATATAAATATTCGACAGATGTCAGATCGATACAAATAAACCCTATACGGTTTCTGATTAGTCATAAAATAAAGAAAGTTTGAAAAGAGATCTGGGAGGATGTTATTTTAGATCATTTAAATTGGTGTTCAAAAAATCGAAAAAGTCGAATAACTCTTAAACATCTAAGCTTAGCAACATGCCATCTTCCACAAAATGATGGTTTCAATTAAGCCCTATAAGTGTCTCATACATCATTTTTTTTTCGAAAATAAAAAACAAAGAAACTACAGCCGAAAATGTAGTTTTCGCTTTAAGATTAAAGATGAGACAATAGTGAATGACAGTTTAAAATATATTAAGCTCAAATTATCTTAATTATTATAAAAAACTAAATATTTTGCTTATTTTGGCGAATTCTCTGAACGTCTCCTCGGAAGAAATCCTACAAAATATGGGACAATTATATGTAGAACGGCCGTGTTGTTAGCTTATCAACCAAATAACCCAATAGTAGCTTTCAAACGCGTCTGATACTATCGAAATTTTGGCGCACTGAAAAACACTTCGTTTTGTCGGTTAAGTCATATATAAGAATACAACTCCCGAACCGAAAATGTTTGACATAATTTCCCAAACTTTATCTGAGACATCATTCCAGCTTTTAAACAAGCCTAAGTTTATCGAAATTCTTTGATAATTTTCGAGAAGTTTGAACCGATGAGAAAAGTCAAGTTACTCGATTACGTCACTTTTGCCATTATACCACCGGAACCGGAAGTGAGAGCCATATAATCTTCAAACTTGATCAATGACCTAATAGTAGCTTTCAAACGAGCCTAAGCTAGTTGAAATCAGTTCAGCTTTCTCTGAGAAAATTGAGCGGTAAAAAACAACGCGATTGATCAGTTATGTCACTTATATAATCATATCTACGGAACTAAAAGTCACAGCCATTTGATCTTCGAAATTGACCAATGGCCCAATAGTAACGTTCAAACAAGCCTAAGTTTGTTAAAATCAGTTCAGCAATCTCTGAGAAAATTGCGCGTTAAAAAAAATCGTTTATAGGTGCACGCTCACTCGTACATTTGCCGATCTCGTCGATCTGAGTCGATTGGTATATAACACTACGGGTCTTCGAGGCTTCATTCGAAAATCGGCTTTTCCAACAAATCTAATACCTTTCTATAAAGAAAGGCAAAAAGCACTCAAAAAAGGTTGTCAAAAAATTCATTTCGTAGCGGATTTTCTTCAAAATGTTCAAGGAATAAACTACAGCATTTTGATTATGTTTCTGCTACAATGTTTTATAAAAACTTCGCTTCAACAAAAAAAAATTTCAACCGAATGTATGTATGTGTCAAATAATGTCACTCATTTTTCTCAGAAATGGCTTGACCGAATTTCATAAACTTAGGCTTATGTTCCCATAGGTTGATATTGAATTTCATCCGGATCCGACTTCCGGTACCGGAGCTATAGGGTAAAGTGTGGTTAATATGGTACACCATCAAAACGAACGGCCTAGATTTGGTTCAAAGCTGTTCTAATTTGTAGGCTACATTAGTTACTTACTAAACGAATCGACTTTGGCTGTACCGGAAATGGTGTTAAAAAACTCTAAAACGGAACTTGTTCATTAGAACACAGTTTCAACCTTAGGTGTTATGGAAAGTCTAATCTTTATGATATTGAAATTCCGTCGGTTTCAGTGATACAAAAAAAATGGTTGTTTCTGTATTAAACAAATATCAGCCGAGCGTAGTGACAGAATGCCAAATTCGACCAAAATATTCATCTTGGTACAACCACAGATGGTCTGTGAAATCAAGAATTATTTTGTTTACTTTTCTTCTTCTTGCTTTCTCATAGACAACTAACCGTAATGTAATAACGTAAAACTATTACTGCAGAAACTAACTTGTACGTTATTTGGGCAAACTATAAGCACTTGCGTAACCTCAGTATCCTTCTACTTGCTTTCAACGGGTCAGCAGCCATCGTTTTTCGGTCACAGTCTGGATTGTCTCGGGTTTCCTTTAATAGCATCAGCACGTCAAAAATAATCAAATGGTAAAATTTCAATTGTTTCCCGATCTTTTTGTGGAAAAAAGTAAGATTTTTCACGAGAGCGTGCAAGGTTTTTTTGTACATTCGCGCTTGTCCCGGCGATAATCATTGGACAGAAAGGAATCAAATTCCATGCAGACAAACTGAGATGTCAGTTAAATTTTCATCAAATGTCTGAGCTAACCAGAGATTCCAATGTTTCTTAAGTATGTTTTTACGAATGCATTTGGCAAGCAGATAATGGTTTGCGATAAAATTTGGAAAACTCTATTTAAAACATAGGCTGTACTTGCAAAACTGGTTGCAAATGTGTGGAACAACCTTATGAACAATGATCGCAACTGTTTTACATTTATACCCTGATTGAATAATAACTGCAAACTCGAAGTTTCGAATCCATTATGCGTATTATATTGTACAGCCGTACGGATCCCTGAACATTTAACTGAAGCATATTTCAATCACTCACATGACGCGTAAGCTTCACATTTTTTTTTCTACAAGCTCCAGTTGCAATCAAAAGCGGATTGAAATGTTAAAATCAAGCAAACGTGCATCGCGAAGAGTCGTTGCGGGACCGAAAAATCAATTTCATCACGTAACGGATCTGTTAGCCCGAGGCAAACAGATGAACGGCGAACAACCGATGAATGTATCCTTGCCACCAGGAGAAAAAAAACACCTTGCAATCTATCAGTCGCCTACCCCCGATGGCAGCTCCGAAACGGTACGGAAAATCAAATGGGATCGATTTTTATGGCCAAAACAAACACTCTTTGCAAGCACTCTGCCGCACCTTCGTCCTGTGGAATTGTTCGAGTTCTGTTCGATTCGAACGGGAAACCATCTGACTCAGTGCGGTAGTGCATTTATTATCGTGACCCACAGGGTTTCTTTCTCTCTCTCTGCCCCTCTGTCTATCTCTTTCAGTCCAATCAGCTTTGTTTCAATGGAAGTTTGTCGCACTCGAGGGAACTACCGGTGCTCTATGCTAGTTCTATACCGGTGGTATGCAATTTTATCGATTGGTACAATGAAATTGAAACCGGCGGTCACTCCGGGAGGGACGACGACGCTAACTCGCTTCGTGTTTCGCGCTATTATCCCGCCGGCTGTCGGAGAAAAGTTCCGTAGTTGATGCTAGGGTGTAAGCCAGAAGCACACTACTACCGTTCGAGATAAGAGGTGCTGATTTATGGCTAACGCGCGATACCGTAAGCCGGACCAACCCACCCCCGGATCAGTGCGCTCCAGCAGGGTCGGTAACTGAATTATCGGCTTCCGCCGGATTCGGACAGGTCGAGCATAGCTCGATAATGAAGTGGCCATTTCCCATTCTCTCACTAACTATATAGAGATTCGATGAAGTTGTTCGATTAGATACCGTGGGCAGATGGAGGGGTTTTCCAACAGTTGACAAAAGGCGACGGCTGTCCTGTCGGTACTTATTCGGAAGAATGTGTCGGATAATCTGTTTTTGACAGCATTTTAGCTTCATAGACTATTTGTCAAATACTATTATTAGTAAGTAAGCAGTCTAGACCTCTGATACGAATTTAAATTGGGTCTTAAAATTTATGAATTCAGACACTTTGACGAATAAAAAATCCAGTTTTTCTACTGTCTTAAAAGCTGCTACATAACACAGAATTACATTGTCATAAATTTTTCCATTGTGAAAAATAAGATGCTCAAGCGATTTTATTTTCGGTGCATGAGAAGTTTTTTTTCTTTAGTATTGTTCCCACAGTAACCATTCAGACGGTGTGACGAAGGTCCCCTCGGTTAGACCGGCCAGACGGAAGGACGGACGGACCATCATAATATTGCGCTACATAACAAGCGAATCACACCGGCTTTGTGTACTGTGTGCAATTTAGGTAATCCGGATCTTTATAATCCGGCCTTTTACCAGTACCAACAGAACGGTACAGTACACCGAAACAAAACAGCAACAACAAAGCTTCCGGAGACAGACAGGCAATATCCGCCCGACAGATAGGCAAACCGGACGATCTCAAGTCTGACGGAATGGATGGATTTGGCGGTGAAAAAAACAACCTCTATCGAACCTACGAGAAAGGCAAACATGAAGGAACACAAGCATTCTCAAACGGCGAGAGTGCCCTGCTACGTTTCACATTATGAGTCCTGAATCGATCTGTTTGTTTGTTTTTTATTGAAATTTTCGATTCGCTCTGTGTTAATTCTATGTTCTGACGAACTCGATTGAAACTTGAGCTTCCAGCATATAGCGAATGAATCTCTGAGTCGTTTACGATTCGCCTGATTGCACAAGATAACATTACTAACGTCAACGAATAGTTAAGCGGAATGTGGATCGGTATTTGATATGCGAGAATCAAGCATAAAAATAAAAAGATTTGATTCCGAAGTTAAATGTTTACTGTTTTAGTGGAATTCCTTACAATAACAGTTTAAAAGAACGCTCTACACTCATTGGAAAGCTCTTATAGAATTGTGCTCAAGTTCGAAGAACAAGTGACACTGACACTTCCCGTTCCGGAGATATGATCGGAGAAGTGACGTAACCGACAAAACGTACTTTTGATTTATACACTCAATTTTCTCGGAGATGACTGAATCGATTTCAACAAGCTTAGGCGTTACTATTGGGTTCTAGTTCAAAAATCAACTGGCAGTCATATCCGGTTCCGAAAATATATTGGTATAAGTGAGGTTACCGACAAAACGCTTTTTTCCTCCGCACAATTTTCTCAGGAATAGACAAACCAATTTCTACCAAATTTAGCTCGTTTGAAATCTACTACTAAATTGCGATTCAAGTTCGAAGAATTGGCTGTCACTCCGAAGATTGACTGTCAAGTTCGAAGGATTGGCTATCACTTCTAGTTTCGGAGATTCAAAGGCATAAGTAACGTCTCTCCGTCCAATTTTTCCGAGATGGCTTAACCGATTATAACACACTTAGGTTCGTTAGAACGTTACTATTGAGTTATGAATCAAGTTCGAAAATCAAGTGGCAGTCACTTCCGGAAGGTTTCGGAAATAAAATGGTATAAGTGACGTAACCGACAAAACGAACAGAAGTACTTTTTTCAGAAAGTAACCAATGATCAAATTCAAATGTATTATTGCTGATACTTTTGGTTTCGAGAATGTTGTCGAATAGTCGACGTAAGCGTTAAGTCATGCTTTTCTGGACTAACCGGAACAATCTGAATGAATTTGTGTTAAAAATCAGCCCGAATTCTGGTCAGAAATTATCCTAACGAAAAGAATATGTTGCAATGAGACTGTTTGAATCACATGGGAAAGGCATCATAACACCACTAGGTGAATTGAAACAGGTTTTTTTGTGTATATTTTGGTTACAAATTTTATTTTCTACAACTTCATGGACACCATTTTTGCTAATTTCGTGTTCTCCGAGTAACAACGATTCAAAGAATTGTACATGCAAAAACCCATGTGCCCTTTTCAAAAATCAGTCTTGAGTCGAAATGGTACCTCCAGCCGTGCTAAACAAACGGTATGACATACTGATAACATGGCCTGATATTGCAACTCACTTCTGGAATTACTAACAAAAACCATTTCATTGGTGAGAGCGATTGGATCAGGGTCATTTCGCCGAATGGGCCGCTTCGCCGAATGCCATTTCGCCGAAAGCCATTTCGCCGGAAGGGTCATTTCGCCGAATTCGTACTCTTGTACTCTTGAATAAAGATTGATTCATGAACCTCAGAACGGAGTTCCCAAGAAAACTTGTTGACTATTAGCTACTAAGCATCAAAGCAATAGCATAGGTGTATCTACCATCTATGTATGTGGTATTTTCCGTTTATTAAGTGAAAATGAAAAAAATATCTAATGCGGCTATGCCACATCGTTTTAGTACATGTGCTGTCCGACCTCAATACCGCTCGTTCGGACCTAACTAAAGCAAAGAAACCTAGTTTTGAGTAGACCGAGCAAACGAGGTGGCTACAGGTTTGTAAGCAAGAGGCCGCCGTTTCCGACGGCGGGTCGGCGGCCGACTCAGCTGGTGACTTTGTGCCGCCGAGCCATCTTGGCTTCGGTTATGTGGCTGCGCCACATCAGTTATACAGGAGACATAACCCTTTCGGCAAAATAACCCTTTCGGCGAGATGACCTTTTCGGCGAAATGACCAATTCGGCGAAATGGCATTCGGTGAAACGACTTTCGGCAAAATGGTTTTCGGTGAAATGACCCGCTCCCAGAGCGATTGTGATAATTATGACAAACTATAATCTGGAAACACATTCTCACCCTCTCTTTCAACTACTATTACAGAAGACGTGCGATCCGACAACTTTCTACTGACCAAATGTCATTAAAGATTGACTGGAAGGCATAGGATAGGAACTTGGAAGCACTAAATTATCGCATCTGTCTTCATAAATCGCCAGAAAATAAGTTAATGATTAGTCGTCGAGAACTGTTGGTGGGAGAGAACACCAAATCTTCCGAATTCCTCGAGATAACTGCTTCACTTCAAACAGTTAACAGACTTTGTTTTATGGTTGCTTTTCATGATGCGCCAGACATTTTCAATACGTTTTATGTGGAAATATAGGGAGGATCTGTCCAAGATTAAGAATTCGAATTCGAATTCGAGTGATTGTCCTCTTGAAGGACCCGATTTCTATCATCAGACGCAAACATTTTCTCGGACGACTTCACAAGGTTTCGTTTGTGAATTTCGGACATGCTCGGTACCATATTCGTTTATTCACTGTCTCTTCCGTATCTGATTGCATCCAACACCAACGAAGAGAGACGAAGCATTTTCGTATCTCATTTAAACCAAAGAGAGTATCAAAGCCAACGTCATTCGTTCCCCTAGGACAAGACGAACCAAAATAACGACTGCTGGGAGAATAGGTCAAACTTTAATTTTCATTCTTTCATCAATATAATGAAAATCTGTGAAGTTTGGCTATAAAGAGTGTTACACCCCAGAATCTTGAGCACCAAAAGAT
This sequence comes from Malaya genurostris, assembly GCF_030247185.1. NCBI lineage: Eukaryota > Metazoa > Arthropoda > Insecta > Diptera > Culicidae > Malaya > Malaya genurostris. The sequence goes on from NC_080570.1 coordinate 133,894,767, forward strand.
AAAAACCAAAACTACGAGCACCAATAGGTAAAAATCATTGTGAAACGATTTGTGTCATTATCGATTCTAAAATCTTCGGTTGAATATAGACACTGCACAGTGTAGGATTTTCACTGAAAACCGAAAATGACTGGAACATTTGTCGTTGACTTGACATGAATCTCGCTCTCATCATTTGCAAGCGAAGCTGAGAGTGACATTTATATCTCGTTATTTTCGTCTATTTTGGGTAAATGAAAAAGGCTTTTATTAGCTCTGTTCGGTACTATCGAACTCTGTGAGAAAAGCTTAGAACTAACAAATCATCAGTGTGAAAAGTTGATGTACATTCAACAGCAATTTTTTGCTTATTGGTCGACCTACTTTTGAGCAAAAACATTGCATTTGAGCTTACTCAACATGGATTCATCAGTTGGGTTCTTCTAGGGACCAAGCAGATCCCAGCATTTTTGTCTTTCTCATATAGAACGACTGCAATTACTGTGAAACCCGACTTTTGAACCGAAGCCCGGGGAGGCGAGTACCATATACTATTCGACTCAGTTCGTAGAGTACGCAAAATGTCTGTCTGTGTATGTATGTATTTGTATATGTAACAAAAATGTTCACTCGATTTATTCGGAGATGGCTGGATCGATTTATACAAACTCAGATTCAAATGAAAGGTTTCTTGGTCCTATAGCTTGCTATTGAATTTTTTTTCGTATCAAACTTCCGGTTCGAAAGTAACGGGGTGAAATGTGCAAAAAATGAAAAGAAAGTTCTTTCGATTTTCTCTGAGACCACTCAACCGATTTTCTTTAACAAAAATTCAAATTAAACACCTTATAGTCCCATAGCCTACTATTGTATTTCATATAAATCCGACTTTCGGTTCCTGAGTTACGGGGTAAAATGTGCAAAATTAACTTAAAAAGTACACCCTTTTTTCCCACAGATCGCTCATGCGATTATCACAAGCTTATGCTCAATTAAAAGTCTAATAATCCTATATAACTCTACTGAATTTCATCCGGATACGACTTCCGGTTACGAAATTACAGGCTGATAAATGAAAATTTCATTTTCAGTAGCAAGTTTTTATACATGACACAGAAAAATCAAGCCAAATACATTCTAACAGCCGTATAATTCTACAATTTAGCAGGTATGGTATGACCAAATACGTTGATTTTAGATATATCGGATAATTGCTCCTGGTTCCAGAAAATTGACCGCGAGCTCCAAACCGGAAATCACTCGAATTTCTCAGAAAAGGCTAAACTGATCTTCACAAACTTATACTTAAATGAAAAGTATTATGTTTCCATACGTTGACGTAAAATTTTATCCAGATTCGACTTCCGGTTCCGGAGATGCAGGATAATGTGTATTAAATTGCAACCTATCATATAGAGCGTTAATGCAAAAAAAACGTACAAATTCTCATTCAGAGGTTAGCTTAATTTTGTGCTGAGGGCAACCGTTTTGAATTTTGTTACCGTTTCGTCTTAGACTCATCAGTGCATAGCAATTCAAATTGAACTGCTTAATTCAAAACTCGGCAGATTCGGCCAGTTATAGTCGAAAATCAGTTTTCATTCGGCACGTCAGTTTAGGCATGGCACTTCGGTGCAAAACAAAAAGTGATCCGCAAATAGCAGTAACTTCACGCCTGCTTAACGGTGCAAATTGAGCTGCCGAGTTTTGCATTAAGTAGTTCAATTTGAACTGCTTTGCACTGATGAGTCTAAGACAAAACGAAAACAAAAAGGAAAAATTATTCTAAATTTGGCTTAAAATTGTTTTAATTCATAGGTTATGCTAGTTGCTGGTCAAACTGATTTCAGCTATACCGATTCCTAGTTACCGGTTCTGGAGATAGTGGTCAAAAACTCAAATTCTTTTCAGTTTTTCGGGAACAGTTGAGTCGATTTTCACTAACTTAGACTCAAATAAAAGTAACTACGTCTATAAAAAAAGACTGCTTTTGACTTTGGCTCGGATCTGACTGACTGGTTCCGGAACAACGAGGTGAGATGTGTTTCAAAATTTATAACCGTCATTCAGAGAGAAAATGCAAAAAACGAAGAATTCCTATTAACTTGAGTAAAAACTGTTGAAAATTGAAAAGTTTATGCTAATATACGCCTAAACAAACTTTTTTGTTCTTATTCAATATTCAAAGAAAAGTTTTTTTGCACTCGTTTGCCCCGCCTTATTGACTGTAGACGTGTCCACTTAAAGTAATGTTTCACGAGAGTATAATATAATTTTCATTCCCTACATTCTAAACATGATTAAAATTTTCGATTGAAGTCAAAATTATACTGAACGTATGCTTCGTCAAAGGAGTCAGCAACAGGAAACACCTTTTACCGAATGACCTAATCCCATTAAACGTACCTTTTAGATCAGATCATTCGTGCTCAGCAAATGAAAATAAATCTTCATCATTCCCTAGAACAAACGCAACGTTATCGTACCGGACATCAGAACACTGAACTGTCAGTCAGTTTTATCTATAAGAGATGCGTAAGAAACATGTTCTGTTTCTTGCATTTCCGACTCTTTCCCGGGGAGCAAAAATGCAAGATGTTCTTGAAGGTAAGAAAAAAATAACTGTAATCTACCGGCCGGTTGAAACGGTTGTCCGACATGGCCATAGTGAAGTCCACGGGACCTAAATAACAGGATTCATAAGAAGGTTCTTCCGTTGCAGGCGAACGAACGAACAACCGGACGGAGTGCAAAACTGCTCCATGTATTATTCATTCATTCCATGCTGGGAGCATAGAAGAAACGAAAGGGTACACCGGGATACAACAAGTAAACATGACGACGGACATCATGTGCCTGGGCCGCTTTTTTTTTCCTCAACGCTTGAGCCTTACAAGCAAACAAACAAATCTGAATGATTGCGAGAAAATTCACAAGTGGCTGCGAATGGAGCTTTTGCTCTGCAGATGGCGTGAGTGAAGCTATTAATTTTCTCCTGCGGAACCTGTCATCAGTGCAAAATCAGTACCATTTACGACTGACTGGGAGGGGGAGAAGTTATTCAAGTTCTAAGCAATTAAGATAATTATATTAAAGTTCTCGCTGCTTGCTGCCGAGACCGATACATCCAAACTATCAGCGATATTCACGGCATAAGAAAAATCAAAATGAAACCCATAAAAAGTGTCGGCAACAATAAAGCTGAACTGTTGTTGTTGGGGTTGGGCTTTATGGTCTCTGTCTCTCGTGGGGAATGAACTTTTCTGCTTTTAATCATCTCCGATTGTGTCATGTCTTTTCACCGTTGACATCGAGTGAAAGCTCGCATGCGGAGGGAGATGCGGACAAAAACTAGGGCGAATCCGCTTCAGAAGTCAAGAAACTGCACCTCACCTCAAATGACTTGTGTGACCTACGAAATTGCGGTTAATCTTAGCATCCAGCGTTATGACTTGCCAGATGGAGGAGTGCTAATTGAAGCGTAGCAAACGGGAAAACCCCTGCCGAACAAGGGAAAATAAATAGTTCCAGATTACGATTTACTACTCTACTGCGCGAACCCACGCAAACCTACTCCACAGCAGGCTCGAGACTAAAATGTTGCTGTTTCGCATTATCACGGCCTGTCTCGAATTCATCTTGAAGAACCTGAAATAAAAACAGACCGTGACCGATGGGGGGAGGGATTATGCACTGTGGCGTGGAATAAACTCCGCAAGCGTCAGATGGGTTTGGAACCGCAGTACAATTGACCACCATTGGCAATGCCATTTCGTCTGTTTGCGGAACACGACACCAGTGGGGAATTGTGGAGCCTTTGTTTCCCACATCAAATTTAATTTGATTACTTGCTTATGATTTTAGGTCGTTTCTAGATCTCCGATCGATGATATGGCACGCCATGGTGGCACGAAGGTCTTTCCCACGAAGGCTCGAAGCGGTATTCCGCGACCACCACGTCGCGGAGGCTGCTCTGGTAATGAATGTAATATACCGAAATACACGGATCTGAGTGTATGTGCGCGGTAGACGCAGTCCGCCTACAGTTGAGTTGGAAAAATATTTTGGAATTACTTTTGAAATTCAGAGCAAATGTTACAGGCAGCTAATATTTGCTAATAAATTGACTTAGTTATTTTCATTTATTGTGCTAATAAAATCTCCAAACTTCATGGAACCAGTATCACACTGAGGATCACTGTACTACATCGTAGTACTTAAGCTGAGAGGTGAGCTCAAGGTTGTCTATATTGATTAAAGACGTTCATACGATGAGAACCGGTTTGCGTCCGTACAGGATTGTAGCCTAAGTTGATGCTGATGGAAGCTTTGTTTTGAACTACGGCCCCACTGAAAGATAACAGAATAGTAAAACAAGTTGACGCCTATCACACACACACTAATGTGATCATTGTTTTCCTCTTTCTTTTTCAGATCTACTGATCAGCTTCCTGATCATTGAAATGTAAGTAACTTTTTTCAAGTGATTGATAACGACGAATGTGGTTGGTGTTTACATGACAGTGGCAGTGAATCAATTTCAGTAAAAAATTATATTCGCTGATTTACCTAACAAAAGATTCTTTTGTACTAGATTTAGCCTGGCTTGAACAATGGTGAAGAAGTTGACCCTTTCATGGTTTGAGAAACTTAACTTCAAAAACAATGGAATGCACAGGAACAATGTTCCTGAATATAGAGAGAAAAGAATTGAAAGCCATGCCTTCTGCTTACTTCGTGTGCGTTTGTCTCACTTTTGCGAGCGTACTAAATGAGACCTGAAAAACCAATTAGAGTTCGTTTCAAATTTAGCATTAATTTTGAACCTCTAAAAGTTTTAAATTCTAATACTATTTCTTCAAAAAGAAGTAACGATGAAATTTAAATCTATCTTTTTCTTCACAATATTCATAATGCAATTGTAATAAAAAAAAACGTGATTAATCCACCTAGCAGTGAGATGATACCTTTTTTTATCAATTCGCATGTGTTTTTTGCATGAATATTCTTCGGTGTTTAAGTTTTCATTACATTATTTTAATGACCGTCGTTTTAAGCGACAATTTGAGATTGTAATCACTCATTACTCTGTAATGTCGAAACTGCAAATACAATCGAATTTAAATCTAGAAGTGTGATAATCGATTAAACATGCCATGATATATAAGTTCCACTTTAGAGTTTACGGTAATTTAAGGTACTTCCAGAACCGGTATTCAGGAACCAGCATAACCCAAACCGATTCGTATGGCCATATGACGAATAATTACATCTGACTGAAAAGCAAGATATTTTATAGAATCTTGAAACTTTTCATTTGAATCTTAGATGATTCTTAGATTTTATTTGAATTTTAGATCGGTTCAGCCATCTACGAGAAGAATGAGTTACACAATTTTGATTTCGTTTCATATATCATCCTGTAGTTCCGGAACCAGAGGTCGGAACCAAACATAATTCAGGAACTTTGGTTGGGAGCATACGAATTTTCGTATGAATCTGAATTTGTAGAAAACAAATTTTCAGAGAAAATTGAGTGAAATTATTTGTCAAACATGCATTTGCTGATCTCGACGAACTGATTCGAATGGTATATGGATGTTATGTTCTTCCAGCATTTATTGCTGTAAGTAGTTTAAAACAATATAATTAAAAAAAAATCTGCCATCATCTGGTTTACATATGGCATATTCGAACGATTATGTTGCCAAAAACGAGCCGTGCTAAAATCGGTCCGAGGCTAAATGTCATGAAAAAGGATGCTGTACACAGTCTTTTTGGTACTTAGAAACAATTGTATGTAACCGAATAAAAAATCGTGTTTTCCGTTGCTCCCAAGCATTGCTTTGTCATACGGCGCTCAAAACTCCTACTGCTGGAATAGGGGGAAAAGTCGTTTACACAAAAATTTCGATATCTCCGTTAAAAATGGACGGATTTTAACAATCTATGGCTTGTTGAATAGGTATTATCGTGCGGAATCTAAGTCTGAAAACATATTCTGTTTTCAAGGTCAATTGTGACAGATACTGTCAAAAAACTGAAAATTTTGACATAAAACTTCGAATAACTCAAAAAGTAAACATCCGATCTCAAAACCATTCAATAGCGTTTTGGGTGACGGGGAGACCTTTCATTTGCGACTAGTTTGATCAAAATCGGTCCAGCCATTTCTGAGATCTCGATCTCTTAGTTGACAACACACATACAGACACACACACATACACACACACACACACACACACACACACACAGACATTTGCTCAGTTCGTCGAGCTGAATCGATTGGTATATGTCATTCGGCCCTCCGGGCCTTGGAAAAATTTTCGAAAGTTTGAGCGAATTCTATACCTATTTTTTATATATATAAAAAAAGGTAAAACGTGCTTAATCCACCTAGCAGTGAGATGATGAATTGTGTTTTTTTCATAAATATTCATCTGTGTTTTTAGTTTTAATGACATTATTTTAATAAACGTAATTTTAAGTGCCGTTTTGAGATTTCAATCACTCATTACCATGTTATTTCGGAACAGCAAGTAGGGTCGAGAACAGATATTGTATAAAACCATAAAATTATTCCTAAACGTGTGACAATTGATTGAGCATTCCGTGAGATGTTGAAGTTAGCTCTACTTTAGAATTTTTGATCATTATTTACGGTACTTTCGGAATCGGCATTCAGGGGGGATTAGGGTCATTTCGCCGAATGGCATTTCGCCGAATGTCATTTCGCCGAATCCTGAAATCATCTTAAAATCGTAATTGTAAATAATTTAAAATAAAGACAAATGAAAGATGATAGCGTTGACGCCCCATAATTGTACTTCTTGAATACAGATTGATTCATGAACCTCAGAACGGAGTTCACAAGAAAACTTGTTGACTATTAGCTAATAAGTATCAAAGCAATTGCATCTACCAGGCAAATGTATGTGGTATTTTCCGTTTATTAAGTGAAAAGTGGTATTTTCCGTTTATTAAGTGAAACGACTTTCGGCGAAATGACCCGCTCCCATTCAGGGGCCAGTAGAACCCAAAACGGTTTGTATGGCCATGAATTAACATGACAAATAAAATGAAATGATTTTGAGCCCAGCTTTGAAGATTTTTTGGTATTGTCATCGTCTATGACGCTTTGTTAATATTTGAATATTAAATGGAGGAAATGGGTTCAGCCATTTCCGAGAAAAATAGGTGATACTATTTTAATTTCGTTACACATATCATCCCGTAGTTCCGGAACCAGAAATCAGATCCAAATGTAATTCAAGAACCTTGTATGAGAGTACAGAACTTTTCATATCAATCTTGGGTTTTAGAAAACGATTAAGCCTTTCCGAGAAAATTGAGTAAAATTATTTGTAAGTAGTTTAAACCAATATAAATATGAAATTTTTCCGAATTCGACAAAAAACTGTCATATTTCTAAAACATAGTCATATTCAAACGATTATGTTGCCAGTAACAAACCGTGCTAAAATCGAAACAAGGTAAAATGTCATGGAAAAAGTCATACTACTGGAATACGATCAAATGCCACTTACAGAAAAATATAGATATCTCCATTAAACATGGACGGATTTTAACAATCTATGACTTATTGGATAGCTATCTACGTGTGGAATCTAAGTCTCAAAACATATTTTGTTCGCAAGGATAATTGTGACAAAAACTGAACATTTTAACACAAAAAAGTAAAAATCCGATCCGAAAATCATTCAATAGCGTTCAGGCTCACGAGGGGACCAAAATCGTTCCAATCATCGCTGAGATCGCGACCTCTTTGTTAAGTACACTTCCTCAGCCTTTCTCATACTACTCATGATGGTCATTAATATTACTGTGGAATTCTAAAAAAAATTCATTGAATAGTATCAATAAAGTTTGTTCGGGCGTAATCTTACAAAATCTATAAATCAAAACACCCTGTAATTTCGGAACCGGAAGCAGTATCTACAACAAATTTAGGAATTCCGTATGAAACCGTAAGACTTATTTTTTGAAACTATAAGTTTACGAAAATCGACCATCTAGAAGCAAAGTTTCGCGTAGGATTTTACCGCTCAATTATCTCTGATATGGCTGAACCGGTTTTAATAAACTTAGGCTCGTTTTGAAGGTACTTTGAAGCCATTGATTCAGTTCGAAAATCAAATATCTGTCGCTTCTAATTTCGTAATTCCGGACGTAGAATGGTATAAGTGATGTAGGCGACAAAACGTAATTTTTCCTTACCGCTCAATTATTTTGGATACGGCTTCATAGCTCAATTTTTTCCGAGATTTTTCATTTCCAATAAACTCAGGCTCATTTTGATGCTACTGTAAGTTCATTAAACAGATTTAAAGTTTAAATGGCTGTCACTTGCGGCTCCGGTGATATAATGGTATAAGTGACGTAAACGACAAAACTCATTGCAGCTCAATTATTTTTGGATATGGATTAATCGATATCCATATTTTAAGGCTCGCTCAAGACTAAAATTAGGCTGTGGGTCGATTTTAGATATCATATGGCTGACACTTCAAGTTTCGGTGATATAAGCGTACAAATGACGTAGTCAAATGTATGTATGTGTGTATGTGACAAAAATGTCACTCGATTTTCTCTGAGATGGCTGAGTCAATTTTCACAAACTCTGATTCAAATGAAAGGTCTTATGGTCCCATAGATCGCTAATGAATTATATCCTGATCTGACCTTCGGTTCCGGAATTACAGGGGTCTTATGGTGCCAAAACTCACAATTAAATTTTATTTTTATTTGACTGCTGGTTCCGGAATTACCAGGGAATATGTACATATCTATGAGAAAATGCGCACTCAATTTTCTCGGAAATATCTAAATCAATTTTCTCGGAAATATCTAAACTAAGCTGCAAATGAAAGGTCTTGGAATGCTTTAAAAAATCCTCGAAAAGTTGATCCAGATCCGACTTTTGGTTTCGGTATTACTTCGATTTCGTCCAGATCCAGATATAGGGCGATGAGTGTCAAGACATTAAAATCGTCATTCAAAATGACGGTCGGTACGGAAGAAGAAAACACCACTGGCTTTGCTCCGTTCGCAGCGTGCTTTGTTCAATTTCGTATATCGTGCAGGGTTGCCACATTTATGTGGCCCGGAGGGTTAAGTGTTCCATATCATTCGACGCAATTCATCGAGCTGAGCAATGTCTGTGTGTGTATGTATGTGTGTATGTATGTGTGTATGTGACCAATATTGTCACTCGTAAAATAAAACATCGCATAGTCCCATAGGTTGCTATTGAATTCCATTGTTTCACCAATTGGAAAAGTTATTGTAATTAATACCTAACGCTTGGATTTTTTTTTGACAAAAAAGTACATTTTGCGTAAAAATCAAGAAAAAACCGTACAGGCTTTGAAAAAACAGTACATTTTACAGTACGCATTTTTCTAAAAATAGTGAATAAAAATCAAAAGCAAATGAATTAAGCAGTATCTTGCGAGGAAAACAGATCGAAAAAATGACATGCGAATACAGCTATGTAATAAAAACCACAAAAAAGTCACCGCAGAGACGGAACTCGATCACGTAGTTCTCTCCTATTCGGGTAAATCGTTCTGCCAATTAAATGCATCCTGCATGTGAAACACACGATGAAACAGTCTAATTGAACAAAGAAACCGAACATGTTCAGCTGTGTTCGAGCGCCACGGCGTTCATTTGTAGTAGAGCGCATCACAACAATTTAGCGAAATTTTGAAGATAAAAAAAAGAAAAATGTCTCAACCAAGAAGAATCATACGCTTCTCAAAAAATATTTGATAAATAATTCGTGAATTTTTCTAGTTTTTGTCGAACTTAAAAATGCCCTAAAAAGGAAATAAAAAAATTATATTATGAAAATAAATCATTTCTGTATGAAATGTTCAAAACGACGAATGTAACAATGAGAGATTCTCTTTGTTTACTTTCTCATTCGATATAACGGTATTCTTAGCAATCATTCTATCCAATTATTTAACGATAATAATAACTAAAGCTATCATCTTTTAATCTGCACTGAAGACATTACCGAGAAATACAGGAATATTTCGCAATAATCGAAAGAGAAAGTAAACAAAGAGAATCTTTCATTGTTACATTCGTCGTTTTGAACATTTTATACAGATTTGATAACTTTGAAGCAGATTTAAAAAAAATGATATGCGAATGGAAACCGCAAAAAAAACTACCGCAGAAACGGGACTCGAACCCGTAGCTACGAAAAAAAAACTAATTGAGGTCTGAAACAACTGGCGGATGGGCTGCTATAGAGAAATAGCAGAAGCGTATCGTTTTGAACATTTTATACAGAAATGATTTATTTTCATAATCTAATTTTTTTTATTTGCTTTTTAGGGCATTTTTAAGTTCGACAAAAACTAGAAAAATTCACGAATTATTCATCAAATATTTTTTGAGAGACGTATGATTCTTCTTGGTTGAGGCATTTTTCTTATTTTTAATCTTCAAAATTTCGCTAAATTGTTGTGACGCGCTCTGAACAAGATCGGAAAAATTGTTGTTTGCGTGTACTTACATTCACATTCACATTCGCTACGTGTTGTTACTGTACTTTCTGATGTTTTGTTCTACCACAAATCGAAACTCGTTGCGTTAAAGACTCAAAATTTTGTTTAATTTTCAGTGTGAAAAATGCAGTACATTTCAGTGTACGAATACAGTACAAATTAAAATACAGTACATTTGAGGGTAAAAAACAGTACACAATATTTGGGTCGAAAATGCGGTACAATACTGTAAAATATAGTACGGATACGAGCGTTATTCATACCCAATGAAAGTTTGTTATTTTATTCAAAATTGACAAAAAAATCTTGACAGAATCTTCTTGTGATATTTTTGGAAGTATAAGTAATATGAGAAAGGCATCATTACACCACTAGGTTGATTAAAAAAGGCTTTTAAATTCTTTTCCAACTTCTTCCACAAGTTGCGCCTACGCTAGCTCTAAATTGGCACTACACATAACAATAGACGAAACGTGGTTTGCTCACTACCACCGATCTGCTTCCGATTTTCATAATAAACAAACCACTCCCGATTGACATTTCCGTGGTTCGGAAAAAAGCACTAAAGCACTACCTACGGAAGTAAGATTATAGTTTCTGGAACACCTGTGCTGACTTGCTGCGTGACTTTCACAATGCAACAAGCAACTTTCTGCCCGTCTGTCAAACCTGACAGGCCGTCGTCCCATCCGTCCGCTAGCGAACCAACAAACAAACAAACAAAGATGGTATCAAACTTGGATAATTAGGCCATCTCTGATGTGTTACAACAAAATCGGCCGTGGTGGATCCGAAGAACGGTAGTCTTTCCACCGCAGCAAGCATAATCATGATATCAATTTCATCACACCATCAACAATCGCCAGGGATGAAGTTGCGCTTTTCTGCGTTTGCTTTACCAAAGCCACTGAAACCCACTGGGAAAGGAAACCATTGTTTTTTGCTGTCGTAGCTGTTGCTGAAAAATTGAGCTGGCTTCACTTGGCAATGTTGAATTAAATTTCCAATTTTTATTTATTTATTTTTTTCCCCTCTTGGTAGTGGTTCAATTGTGAGAACGGAGCGATTGATTCAATTAGTTCACGAGAGGGCATCTTGTTTGGTCTATGCCGAGACCGAAGGTCGGGCGTTCGTTCGTTCGTTCCATTGTACGGAGGTGGTTTTGTGGGAACATTCTAGTAATTACTTGGGTCCTTTCCTGTCCGGTATTAATTATTTGCTTGGCGTTGGCGATCTGGGTCATGGTTCGGTGATTGCAGGTTTGCTTTCACCTGCTGACTTGCATCATCCCCTGACCGGCGGCGGGTATACGAGTCGATACTGTTGAACCTAGGTGTGTAGGTGAGTGTTTGTGAGGGGTGAAATAAATCTTCCTCCAATGCTCCAACGATGCCGGAATGGAAGTATGATCAAGGTTTCTTCTGTACGGTAAGCAGCAGCTCACGAATGACAAGTTGGAAGCAAAAGGAAACGAGGGAGGAAAACCCAGTGGTTTTGTTCTAATTGGATGACATGGTAAAGTTTGCTGGTCACGAACAAACTTCAAATGGGAGGAAGTTGTCGGTGTAATTGGACCAATCGTTTTTTTTTGTGTGTGTCCAAACTGCTACCTTTCCGGTTGAACAGAGGGTCCAGTTATTTTGACTTGAAACTTGACTCTTTTTAATTACAGTGGAAAAATGTGTTTCGCTCCGGAATTTCCACTGCATATTTACCTAAACTAACAAGAGCGGGGTATATTATTAAATTGTTGACTTGTCGCTTTTAAGCGGAATGGTCGAGAAATTTTCACATGTACAAACACCGCTGCTATCTAGTAAACACTAATAACGTTAATTGTAATTAATTAACATTGATTTACATTAATGAAGTATCGAATCCGACACCTGATTGTTTTTGGAAAGTCAAACAATTATTTAATTGAAATAACAAACATCATTTCAATATCACACAACATGTTATGCAGTTTAAATGAATTTCCTAGTAGAACTATTGGACATCCACTCGTTATTGGCGGTTTGTTCTACTGAACCGGAATTTGTATGTTTGTTTTCTCTTGATCAATTAATTAAATGAAGGTTGTGTGCCGTGACTGATTTACACACTTTTTCTATGGATACTTGATTCTACTGGAGCTTTAGCAATATTAAATTTTGCACAATTCCATCATTACATGGGGATTATCAAAAAATTGAGCTACTTTATTTTACCTGCACCAAGGGACAAACCGCACCTTTTTTCCACCACTGCGTTCAAAAGTTAAATCATTGCCCTGTCGTGAAAACACACCTCCCAAAAGGCAATCCAACCCATCACGCCCAGTTCCAATTTCAATCAGGCTGCGTCCATTATTCATGATTAATAATTCATTCGCGAAGCATTTCCCTCCAGTCATCAACGTCGACGTCATCGTCGTCGTCGTCGTGATCCGAACTTTTGCACAAAGCACGGTTTCACGAAGCTTGATAAATAAGCCGATTATAATACATTCAAACGGTTCAGTTTCTCTGCGCTTGGGATTCACTCATTACCGGGCTAGAACCGGGTCCTTACTCAGCACCGCGTTACACCGACCGAAGAGGTGTAAGCTGAAGCGAAGGAGAAGGATAAAAAAAAGAACTCGATCCTAATGGGCAAATTAGGATCCTTGTTTGTACTTTTCAGCTTTCTTTTGCTAAGTGACTGGAGGTTAGTCGTTGCCACCGGTTCTGATTTGGAATCGGTTACTTTTTCACTTGATTAGGCCCCATTGGGGTTGAATCAATTAAGGCGTTTTCGGTTTTTTGTTTTTTTTTCTCGACTGACGATACTGTTCCTTGACCCGTTGCGCAATGTTTCAGAAAACGGTGTTCAATTCGAACGATACCTAGTCAGTTTCATCTGGTGCATTTCTCTTAGAATTCTACGAAATACTTCGGGATAAGACAGAATACTTCCAACCTCGGACTACCGGCTTTATGCAATGTGGACACTAATTTGTAATTCTATTTTTTCGAATTGTATTTGTACGATGAATATTCAATTGAAAACAGATTCTGTTTACTCTTTATATTTATCAGAGTTCGGATTCTCGAGTATCATACGGTATGCAAGAATACTCTGAAGAAAAAGGTGTTCCCTGATTTTTCCTTTTTTCAACCGTTTATTTATTTGACACGGCGCGACATTATTACGTCTAAACAGAGCCGTATATATTTTATGTATGATCAAAATCATTTTTTCATCGGGAAGAGACAGTCTGACCAATATCTACGTAGGGATTGGGGCTATCGTTTCACTAATCGCATCTCCGTCCAATGATTCGATCCCCACTGATTAGAAATACTCAGAAAATTGAAAATTTAAGTAAAGTATGAAGTTAAATGCACCTTTTACCAGGTAAACAGATGTGTGTTCATGTGGATCAGTCGACTAACAGACGTACTTAGTGATCCAATGATTCTCGGTTCAAGTCGCGATGGTCGCTATCAGCCAAAAAAAAAATAAAACAGCTGCTCAACTCGATCAATTTTTTGCTAGGAGTAATCATTTCTTGGAAAACATTAAACGGAAAGCAAAATAGCAAAATAGTTTCATATTCTGCATCAAATTGGCCGCGGTCGGTACTAGAATGAAAATTTTCTACCGAGAACAAAACAAAATGGCGGCTATTTTTCGATTGTTAATACCTTTTTTAAATAACAATGATTATTTTTGCTTGTAGTTCCGATCATAGAAAGACGTCTAACGAATAAAATACCATGTTTGGTTCATGTTCTTTTTTCTATCATTTATTTTACCCCGGCTTTAACAATTTTGGTCGTTCACTGGGGAGGGTTCATGTTGATACGTGCTATAGTTTTGGAATACGAGTGACACCCATTTAAAAAAATAACGTGGTTTCGAGAAAACGCCGAACAAAATCTTTATTCGTGCCAGGGCGCGCATCATCTCCCCCTTTTTCTACAAACTTCTTGGTCGCGTGTACCCTCGGGACTAATTCTATATCGTCTCCAAGGGTATTTTCTAGCAATTTTCGACAAAAAATATGGAGGAACCTGGCCTTAATGATCCTTACGACGAAACTGTCTCGATTTCTTCCCGGCTTCGAGTGAAAGAAAAATCCTGAAATTTTCAGGCGTTTCGAAATCAAGCAAAATTTTCATACATTCTTCAGGTTTCCCTGGAGTTAAAACCTTATTTCTGGAGGTTTCGATTGCGATTTTATCCTGCTGACTTTTCATACATACTAAATATTTGTTGATTCCTTAATCATTATTTCAAAATCACGAACATATTTTTGGATTCGAAACATACAAAAACTATAAAGAGTAGCTTTTAGCTGAAGTTTTTATTTTAGTTTTGCATTCATACAGAAAGGCTATGCAATCACACTATGGAATTACATAATGATAAGTAAAAAAACAATTTCAAGAGTATTTTAATATACATGGAGAATGCAGTCCTTCGAACTAATTTAATTTTCGGTATATCGGTTCCCCGTTCCGGATATAGTGGTCATAAACTCTCAGAGATGCCTAAGCCGACTCTCATTAACTGAAATGAGAAATCTTTCAGTTTACTAAGCTGTTACTGAATTTTATTTTATTTTTAACTCCGACTTCCCATTCCGGAGTTACATGGTGAAGTTTGTTACAAATTTTAAACCGCCATTTACAACGACAATGTAAAATACGAAAAAATTCTTTTAAATTTGGCTCAAAACTGATTCAAATTGAAGTTCGTTTTAGTCACTGGCCAAACGAACCGATTTCAGCTGCATCCGTTGCTAGTTCCCGGTTCCGGAAGTACCGGAAATAGTGGTCAAAAACTCCGAAAACTTTCTCTAAGAACCGAACCCAGGCAGATTACGTGAAAGACATCGTCTTTTCCATAACGCTATAGACGTCCTAATTTTCAAACTTTTGACATTTTTTATGCGAATTTTCAAAGTTATGCAGATTTTTCATGTAAATTTTCGAAATTATACGCTTTTGTCTATGAAAATTTTCTAAGTTGAGCGGCTTTTATTCGAATTTTCGAAGTTATGCCGTTTTTATGCTAATTTTCGATGTTATGCGAATTTTCGAAGCTTTGCGGTTTTTTTGCAAATTTTTGAAATTGTGCGTTTTCTAATATGAATTTTCAAAGTAATGCGATTTTTTGAAGTTGTGCCGTTTTTTTTACAAATTTTCGAAGTTATGCGATTTTTGTACGAATTTTCAAAGTAATGGGTTTTTATGCGAATTTTCGAAGCTATGCAGTTTTTATGCGAATTTTCGAAGTTAAGCGAACTTTCAAAGTTATACGGTTTTTTTCATGTACATTTTCGAATCTTTGCGGTTTTCATGAAAATTTTTGAAGTTGTGTGTTTTTTTTATATGAATCTTCAAAGTTATGCGGTTTTCCATACGAATTTTCAAAATTATGAGAATTTTCAAAGCTAAACGGTTTGTTTTCATGTGAATTTTTGAAGTTGTACCGTTTTTTTTACAAATTTTCGAAGTTATGCGATTTTTTTTAAGAATTTTCAAAGTAATTCGTTTTCATGTGAATTTTCGAAGCTATGCAGTTTTATGCAAATTTTTGAAGTTAAGCGAATTTTGAAAGTTTTACGCGAATTTTCGAAGTTTGCGGTTTTCATGCAAATTTTTGAAGTTGTGCGTTCTTTATACGAATTTTCAGTTATGCGGTTTTTCATGCGAATTTTCGAAGTTATGAGAATTTTCAAAGCTAAACGGATTGTTTTCATGCGAATTTTTGAAGTTGTGCCGTTTTTTTACAAATTTTCGAAGTAATGCGTTTTTTAAGCGAATTTTCGAAGTTAAGCGAATTTTGAAAGTTATACGGTTTTTTTCATGCGAATTCCGAAGTTATGCGAATTTTCAAAGTTATGTAGTTTTTAAGCGAATTTTCGAAGTTATACGGTTTTTACATGCGAAATTTAAAAATTATGCGTTTTATTCTTGTGCGAATACTTAAAAAAAATTTTCATGAGAATTTTCGTAGCTGTGCGTTTTTTCTGCGAATTTTATTTTAAGTTATGTCGTTTCTTATTGCAAATTTGCGAAGTTATGCGGTTTTTAGACGAGTTTTCGAAGCCATGCGAATTTTCGTTAGCAAATTTTTAGAAACAGGTTATGCGATTTTTCGAAGATATACGGTTTTTTTCATGCGAATTTCCAAAGTTATGCGTTTTTCTCGAAGTTACGCGTTTTTTATGCGGGTTTTGTACGAGTTTTCAAAGTTATGTGGTATGCGAATTTTAGAATAATTTTGATTCAAACTACTTACAGCAATAAATGCTGGAAGAACATAACTCCCATATACCATACGACTCAGTTCGTCGAGATTAGCAAATGCGTGTGTGACAAATAATTTCACTCAATTTTCTCTGAGATGGCCAAACCGTTTTCTACAAACTCAGGTTCATTAGAAAAGTAGTATAGAAGATTTCCATCCCAAAAAAGCTTCAAAGTTGGACTCAAAACTATTGCAGTTCATTCGTCATATTAATTTATGGCTATACGAATCCGTTTAGGTTATGCTGGTTCCTGAATACCGGCTCTTGAAGTACCGTGAATAACCGTAAACTCTAAAGAGGAATTTACTTTGACATCTCATGGAATGTTCAATCGAATTCAAATTCGATCCGATTTGCAGTTTCGACATTACACGGTAATGTCAGAATGACTGAATTCTCAAACTGCTTCCTAAAACGACGGTCATTAAAATAATGTCATGAGAAATAAAACACCGAAGAATATTCATGCAAAAAAACATGCGAATTGATAAAAAAAAAGGTATCGTCTCACTGCTAGGTAGATTAATCACGTTTTTTAATGCGAATTGTCAAAGTTATGTGTTTTTTGTTCTAATGCGAATTCTCAAAATTATACGTTTTTCCATGAAAATTTTTGAAGCTATGCGAATTTTTTATACAAATTTCAGAAGCTATGAAGTTCTTTATGCGAATTTTCAAAGTTATACGGTTTTTTCATGCGAATTGTCGAAGCTATGCGAATTTTTTGAGCAAATTTCAGTTTTTTTGGTCGAAGTTATGCGGTTTTTATGTGAATTTTCGAAGTAATACGTTTTTGTACGAATATTCAGTTATGCGGTTTTGAATGCGAATTTTCGAAGTATCACGAATTTTTAAAGTTATACGGTTTTTTCATACGAATTTTCAAAGTTATGTGTTTTTCTCGAAGTTACGCGTTTTTTATGCGAATTTTTGAAGTTATGCGGTTTTTGTACGGGTTTTCAAAGTTATGCGGTTTTGTATGCGAATTTTAGAAGCTATACAGTTTTTTTTATGCGAACTTTCGAAACTATGCCGTTTTTTTGGTAAATTCTCGAAGTAATGCGGATTTTATGTGAATTTTTGAAGCTATGCGAATTTTAGAAGCTATGCAGTTTTTTATACAAATTTTCGAAGTTATACGTTTTTTTCATGCGAAATTTAAAAATCATGCGTTTCATTCTTGTGCGAATTTTTAAAAGTTTTTTTCATGAGAATTTTCGTACCTATGCGTTTTTTCTGCGAATTTCATTTTAAGTTATGTCGTTTCTTTTTTGCAAATTTGCGAAGTTATGCGGTTTTTAGACGAGTTTTCGAAGTCATGCGAATTTTTTTGAGCAAATTTTAGAAGCTATGAAGTTTTTTATGCGAATTTTCCAGGTTATGCGAATTTTCAAAGATATACGGTTTTTTTCATGCGAATTTCCAAAGTTATGCGTTTTTCTCGAAGTTACGCGTTTTTTATGCGGGTTTTGTACGAGTTTTCAAAGTTTTGCGGTTTCGTATGCGAATTTTAGAAGCTAAGCGAATTTTAGAAATTATACAGTTTTTTATGCAAATTTTCGAAATTATGCGTTTTTTATGCGAACATTCGAAGTTATGCGGATTTTTTATTGCGATTTTTCAAAGTTATGTGGTTTTTGTTCTAATGCTTTCTAATTTTTTATACAAATTTTAGAAGCTATGAAGTTCTTTATGCGAATTTTCAAAGTTATACGGTTTTTTCATGCGAATTGTCGAAGCTATGCGAATTTTTTAAGCAAATTTCAGAAGCTATGCAGTTTTTTATGCGAAGTTTCGAAGCTATGCCGTTTTTTTGATCGAAGTTATGCGGTTTTTATGTGAATTTTCGAAGTTATACGTTTTTGTGCGAATATTCAAAGTTATGCGGTTTTGAATGCGAATTTTCGAAGTAACACGAATTTTCAAAGTTATGTGTTTTTCTCGAAGTTACGCGTTTTTATGCGAATTTTTGAAGTTATGCGGTTTTTGTACGGGTTTTCAAAGTTATGCAGTTTTGTATGCGAATTTTAGAAGCTAAGCGAATTTTAGAAATTATACAGTTTTTTATGCAAATTTTCGAAATTATGCGTTTTTTATGCGAACATTCGAAGTTATGCGGATTTTTTATTGCGATTTTTCAAAGTTATGTGGTTTTTGTTCTAATGCTTTCTAATTTTTTATACAAATTTTAGAAGCTATGAAGTTCTTTATGCGAATTTTCAAAGTTATACGGTTTTTTCATGCGAATTGTCGAAGCTATGCGAATTTTTTAAGCAAATTTCAGAAGCTATGCAGTTTTTTATGCGAAGTTTCGAAGCTATGCCGTTTTTTTCGTCGAAGTTATGCGGTTTTTATGTGAATTTTCGAAGTTATACGTTTTTGTGCGAATATTCAAAGTTATGCGGTTTTGAATGCGAATTTTAGAAGCTATACAGTTTTTTTATGCGAACTTTCGAAACTATGCCGTTTTTTTGGTAAATTCTCGAAGTTATGCGGTTTTTATGTGAATTTTCGAAGCTATGCGAATTTTAGAAGCTGTGCAGTTTTTTATGCAAATTTTCGAAGTTATGCGGTTTTTTCATACGATTTTTCAAAGCTATGCGCTTTTTTTCTCATGTGAATTTTCAAAGTTGTGCGATTTTTTATGCGAATTTTCGAAGCCATGCGAATTGGTTAAGCAAATTTTAGAAGCAATGCAGTTTTTTATGCGAATTTTCAAAGTTATTTGAACTTTTAAAATTGAACGGTTTTTTTCATGAAGTTTTTTTATACATATGTACTAGATGATACTAGCAGATAGAGTGAGATATACAAAATATAACAAGATGAAAACATTGTTTTGCGTTTCGTCTTCGACTCTGCAATGCGTTAACAGTTCATGTTGAACTGTTGGTGTCAAATAATAGCTCAACATCAACCACTAAGCAAGAAGACAAAATTCACTCTTCTTTTAGTATCACAAATTTCATTGATTGTGCGGAAGCACAATATCTTTTCTGACATCTTGAACGTTTTCATTGATCACCACCCCATTCTGAAGACACCAAAATAACAAAAGCTTGTGATGTGGAAATGCCTTGTAATGAAATTCTAAGCTAACTTTGTGAAATTACTCATGCGATCAAAGTGAAGGAAAAATTGATACGTATGCTACCTACCAGTATGAGTGGATAAACTTTTCCTTGTATAGAAAAATAGAACATGCTTTGATAACTTGATCATACCAATTTTTCACAACGAACACGGCATCAGCACTCACTCCAACTAAATCGAGCACTTAGATTTAAGCTCCAATTTATTCACTTCAGTATACCTTTCAAAACAAAAAAAAAATGCCACTCCAAAGATGTCATCTCATCTAGTGCTGCTGCTGCCAATTGAGTTTCACATCCACCACCCGGACCCCAAGCCACGGCGCCAGTTGGCAGACGATCACATTAATTGCTTCGATGAAAACTCGTTTTCTGCTGGGGAAAACTTGTCATAACATGATTTTGCAACTTGGCCTTGTCTGTGCATTATTCTGGAACGCGTCTGTGGCTTCCAGGCAGGGCCAGACCTCAATCTCAAGTTGCTGTGGCTGCCGCGACGATAGCAGCCCAACTCCTTATCGGCACCGAACCGACCCGAGCGGGTGGGATTGTGAGCAGGCAAGCGCGCAAACACTGTGAAATAGTTTTATGAAATAATTAATCCAGCCTGCTTCTATTCCCACTTCCTTTATTTTTTTACCGCCGCCGCTTTTCACTAAAGTTGTTACACCGCATGCTGTTTGTGCTAGCGGTTCTCACTGTCGGAAAGAATGAAAACGTTTACCACTTTTTAATTAGTTCGGTAAGTGTATTTGGTTGGAAACCGACGTTGCTCTGTTTTCCAGTGCCCACCAAAAGCTGGAGCCACCTACCGAAAGACAAGGAAGAATGATAACAAATCGTAGTTATGGTTAATTGTTAAATTAATTATACTCACTGCCATTACTTAACTTTGAATCATCATAAATTACGACACTTGCCTGGCTTTTTTCATTTTTTTGACTTTTGTTCGTGCGATTGTTTACAAAATACCTGCGTGTATAATGATTGTATTTGGCAGCCAAACCGATTGAATTCCATTTCAAATTAAAACCCCTTTTTAACAACTTGTCAATTGACGTTATTTTTCAATGGTTCACCGAGCCATTGCATTTTGCTCGTTTTTTTCCTTTTTTTTTGACGTTGCCTCCCACAAATTGACCGTTACTGGTCCCAGTGTATCTCATTAACAGGCAACTTCAAGTACCATCCGATCCCAATGAATGGTGGCTGTGCGCATTCATCGGGCAGTCCGAGTCCAGCTGCAAATTTATACACTTTGCTTACTCCATTGTTTGCAACGGTGGCGGCATTTCGAAATGCAGAGCGTTTCGCCACTGCATCCGCTGCACTAGTTACATTTATTAAGCATTGCCATTTCAAATTCAATCTTTGCTACTCGGTGGCCACGACCATTCCGTGGTCGTGGCCCGGGGGACGAATGGCCGGGGGGAGCGACCGTTTCGGCTGGTATGCAATTAGTGTAATGCCATCTATCATCCAAAGCCGGCGTAAGGACGTGCCGCTCGCTCTGCCAGTTGAAAATTCGAGCATTCGCGCTTCTCACCGACCGCCGGTATAGAGGAACTGTCAGATGTGTTTCCCTACTTAACTTCACGCCGCTTGATCGCAAAGTGGTAGGTGGAGGGTGGTGTTGGTGTTGGGTTCATGGCATCCGAACCCCGGCACTATCTCCGAGTCACGGGGGCCCGGCACCATGGCTCTTTGAAACTGTGAGTGCGGTTCTGCAAAAGCAGCTACAGAAAAAAAACAAAGTCATCGAGATATGTGCATAGTTAAAAAGAGGATGCCACCACAGCATATCCGTCGAGCAGAACGTTATATGGTTTCTTCTGGAGGGGGACGACAAAAGCCGAGATAGCGCAAAAAAAAGCGCGTCAACTATGCTAATGATGGAAAATCGTCCTTGCTTACTTTCCAAACGACTCTTTCTCTCGGTACTAACTCAGCCCCACACCGCTCAGAACCAACGGAATAAAAAGTTAAATGGGATTTACGCTCTCGTTGATTGGTTAGTCGGGTTGTGATGTGATCGTATGTGTATGTGCGCGAGTGTAGGTGGATGTGCAGACAATGAAACCAACTCATCAGAAACGTCGTTGCTTGGTTCGCGTCAGGAGGTTGGACATGAATAATGCTTTTTTTTTCAACTCTCCGACACTCGACACTCCATCAGAAATCAGGAATGCAACAAATGGGGAAATGTGTGCGTAATTCAACTCCCGGGTTGCCGCAAGGCAGATGATGTATTCCACATTTACATATGGTAATTGAATGGTGTGATGTACTTTCTTTCCCCTGAAATGTGTGAAGGGTACTAATAAAGGAAACTAATTGACTTTCAGGACAAAAAATTATCACTATCTTTTCATCCACAAAAGCGCAATTGAATTTCACGCTAATACACGTGAAATGTGTTGACATGGTACGGCTTTTAGTGAAAGTTTACTAGAGTTACACTAGCACTACGTTTATATATTTATATTTGGCATAAGCGTCATTTTTTCTGATGATATGAACCGTCAAAATAACAATCAAAACACAGTGAGTATGTCAAGTTTCGTTCGACGTTGATCACATTTGAAGTATTTGTTGCATTACTTATTTTACAAGGAAAAAAGCATCAGTTTTTGGCACCGAAATTGATTAACAAAATATTCGAAACATGCCCATGTTTCCTCAAGTTGAAATCGGAGATTTCTATTTGACAGACAATGAACATCAACGTTCAGCGAAAATGCTCAAAGACGAGGAATTGCAAGCGATATTAAATGAATACCCAACCCTAATCGCAATCAGAAAAAATGGCCCGTGTAATAAAAAACATTCAACTACAAACAAATAGAAGATGGACAAACAGTCAAATACTGCAATAGTGGAAAAGAACGCATTGAAGGAAATATTATTACATCCGCCGTACTCTGCAGAACACGCCCCGTCCGACTATATCCTATGTGTTAATGGTACACTGCTTCGTCATTTTCGAAGAATTTCGTATTTCTCCGTCAAAATAACACTCCTGGAAACGATGATCATTTTGGATACATGATTTTTTTTTTATTAGTGCTAGAAAAGGATACACCAAGGTCTCAATTCAAAGTCATCGTTCAAGTACCATGCGCGCGGATGGTTTTAGGAAATTTTGAAAAAAATTGCCAAAACCAAAATCATACAGACCTTTGAAAAACTTTTATCTATCTGCAGGGTAGAAATGGCTGGAAAATTCAGAGAATTTTCTGAGTGTTATCAAAAATAGCTCTGAAAAATTAGTGTTTTTGTGATCTTTCACAATTATTTGGGAAAATAATGCGATGATATGATTTTTTTTTTGAATAATCCTTTTTCTGGCTGCAAGGATCAGACACTTTTTTGTAAAAGCTTCCCACGCTTATCATGGAAAATAAACGAATTTGGAAGTACTAAATGAAACACAAATTATTTCGCAACAATGCTAATTCATTTTATAAACGGAATAACGTTAGTTTTGTGCAGTTTTCTGAATTTTCCACATAATAATATCAATTTTGCTATGAACTGAAGAAAATTCGCTTCAGTTTGAATGTGTGTAATAATTGTGAAAGATCACAAAAACACTCATTTTCAGAGCTATTTTTGATAACACTCGGAAAATTCTCCGAATTTTTGCCCTGCAGATAGACCAAAGTTTTTCAAAGGTCTGTACGTTTTTGGTTTTGGCAAATTTTTCAAAATTTCCATCGAAAATTTCATATTCATATTTATTATTCATATTTTAATATTTATATGCAGGTATATGTGCATGTATGCGTATTTATATATTAAAAGATTGGCGCAGTGAATGTGTTTATACATATATAAAAACATATGCATACACTATTCTTTACGTTTCGTCTCCGACTCGTCAGCGCAAAGCAGTTCAAATTCAACTGCTTAGTGCCAAAACTTAGACAGTTCAATTGGAACTGTTGGAATTGCACCGAAGCGCAATGTCTTTTCTGACGTCCCGAAAGAAACGAAAAGGCGACTGAACAGGCCGACTACAAAATTTGGTTATTTAGGAGTTTGGCTAGAAGCCGTTTTGTGCTCTGTGAACTGCTCTGCACTGACGGGTCGAAGACGAAACGTAAAGAATAGTGAAATCGGTTATGTGCCCAAAGCACAAAACGGCTTTTAGCCAAGTCCCTAAATAACAAATATGCATATATTTGTACATATACGTGCTTGTATTTCTACATACCTACATATATAAGGCGCGTAAATTGAGACCTTGGTGTACAACGAATTTTGTGTCAGCTCGAGCAAATGTTAGTAGCGCCCTTTCAAATTTTATTGGACATGTAGACTTTGTCACAAAAAAGCATACTTTATTTCTCCCAAAACTTGTCTAGACTGTCTTTTGAAAAGGTCCTATCATTTCTATCGATTTCATTCAAATTGATGATATATTCCAAAAACCAACCGTACAATCCAGAATTACAGGGTGATATACATCTATAATATGAAAAAAAAACTATCACTTTTCTCAGAGAAGGCGTGACCGATTTTCACAAACTTAGATTCAAACGAAAGGTCCTATGGTCCTATAGATCGCTGTTGAATTTTATATTTATCCGACTTCCGGTTCCGGAATCACAAGGTAATATGTGCGAATATATGAGAATATGCGCACTCAATCTGCTCGGAAATTTCTGAACCGATTTTTACAAACTAAGATGCAAATGAAAGGTCTTGAAAAGTTGATCCAGATCCGACTTTTAGTTCCGGTATTACAACGCGATAAGTGAAAAATTTTCAATTTCATGAGTATGTTTTCCAAAGTACATAATGGCGAAACGAGGTGCAATTTTTTATAAAATTTACTGGCCAATACATGTAGTTGGCAGACCTTGTTAGTTAGTGGATATATAAATCTACTTTGGGACTACTAGTCCCCGGTTTCCGCTTCCGAACGCATCGGTAATAGTGAAGAAAAGCTCCAAAAGCGGAACTCACTTCGATTTCTCTGCAACGGTTAAACCGATTTTCACAAATCATGATTGAAATTAAAGCTCTCATTATATTAAAATATACTGTGTAATTTCATCCAGTTCCGGTTCCGAAATTATAGGACAATTAGTATCAAAACTTTCAATCTGTCATACAAAATGATACAAAATCGGTACGTGCTGGTACGGAAGAAGAAAACGCCACCGCCTATCACACAGTGTGCTTAGTTCAATTTTGCATAGCGTGTAGGGTTGCCACATTTAAAAAGAATTTGCTTTGAGAAATCACCAGATCTCGACGTTTCCTGCATTTCTAAGATATATAACATCACAAAACATTTCTTTAGTTTAATTATTTTCACATTTTTGGTGCATATCACCCTGTAATTCCGGAAGCGGAAGTCGGATCTAAATGGTATTCAGGAACTTTATATGGGTCTAAGAGAACTTTCATTTGAATCAAAGTTTGTGAAAATCGGTTTAGCCATACCTGAGAAAAGTGAGTTACTTCATTTCCACATTTTTAATGCATTATTTTCACATTTTTGGTGCATATCACCCTGCAATTCCAATTTTTTCCTAGTCTCGGTATCATATCATGGAAAACTAAATCAGTAAAGGTCAAATTCATTCAAGCTTCAAATAAAACTTGATTTGGAAGGAGAAAAAAAAGAAGGGTGGGTAACGTCAGAGACATAACTGGATGATGTTTATACGAATAAAACTAACATGCGTTTTTCCACACTTTCGAATATCGATAATCATACTAGTTGAAAAATTGTGTGAAATTCAATGGTGCCAACATAAGATGAAACACACACGAGAACAGGAAGTTACAGGGTTGTATCGGGGACAAGACCGATTACGATGGCATTAAAAATGCATTCATATAAGAATGATTCTGTGTGAAATAGTAACTAATTCAATTTAAGGAAATGTATCATTTGGATAATTATAATCTGTTGGTACAAAAGATAAGAGGTTTTATGTTAATTTTGAGTTATTTGTGGTTATCTCATACTACTGAAAATTTTATCATAAAATACTGAACTATTTCCGATGGTATAAAAAAATATTTATTTTGCTGTCTTAAATACAACGAGAGATATTCAGTGAATTTCGGGAAGGCATGCATATTAGGGTTCTACTTACAATCTTAGGAAAACAGCTAATGTTGAGAAACCAGAAGCAGTTTATTCCGCTACTGCTTGATGAATCTTCAAGAAAAAAAACATCAGTTTATTTAGAAAAATGTGCCAAACAAACTGATATCTTTCTTTTGAATTTCCTTTAAAAAATAGCGGAGAAAACTGTTTTTGTGGTTTACTACAATGGTCGTTTTTTAGAGAATGTAAATTGTTTCTTAAAGTATTTACGTCAAAAGAAAAGTGTATACATTCTAAAACTTTGCATGGTCTTCAGTTGAAAGCTGATTGCTTGTAGTCAATATTCCACTCGACCCGTTTTGTCCCATTCAATCATTTGAAGAGCAATGATAAGACAAGAATCAAGCCTGTGAAATTTATACCCGGGCAGTAAAAAGTCCTACGTGTATCAAACTTCATAAAAATATTCTACAAATGAGAAAATTTACATGAAAAAATGGAGCCAGAATCACGAGTAGAAAATATTGTAACTTTACATCGTATAAGGTGCACATAAATGGAGCGTCGTATTTCACTCAAATTTACATTCAAGAACATGTAAAATTGTGTGATTCAAAAATGAAAATTGCACACGTTAAGTAGTTATTAATTGCATCGTTTGTAGAATTACGTCACTTGTAAAATTCATAACTTTGTTCTGTGTACAACCAAATATTTTCACATGTAAATTCCTTTATCATTTCGCACAGCAAGATTCGAACCTGCACCAGGTACAAAATGACAAAAAAAAGCAATGGTTTTGTTTCAAAATCGAAAGATTTAGTAGAGCTATTATTTAATATTCGATACACAAACAGTAAACGATTGTCTGTCCGTTCCAGGAGATAATGCTTTCTTTCCCTTATCGGGTCTCGTCTTGTATGAGCAGCGTACGTTCATAACGCTGTTATTGAAGAATAAGCCCATACCCATATCATAGCGTTGATAGCTTACAATTCAACTACGTCTTGACGCATTTTGATTAGCATCCTGCTTGAATCCGGGACTATCCCGGCGAACGTCAGGCGAACGTCAGTAGTTGAAGCTGGGGTTAAATAAATAGACAAAAAAGGAAAAAATGTTGGTTAGTTTGTGTATTACACAAACCTATGAATAGCGGCTAACTCACGACACTTTAAAACAGTCTACGGTCACGAAGCTTGTAGCAATAAACAATGCTGAAGATCATCGGCGTGGGATGGTTTATAGTGTATAGGTACTATAACCTAGCTGATGTGCCGAACGACATTGTACTTCGATGCAAAACTTGAAACTGTTCAAAAAAATAGAAAAAATTTTACGTCTTCTTAGCGGTCGATGTTGAACTGCTAGGTGAGATAATCATTCACCATGAACTGTCATGCCCTAGCGAGTCGAAGACGAAAACTACAATAAATTACGAAACAATGACATTGTCTGTGGTGTATCTATTAATTCAGAATCCTGACATCATAGACGTCTTTGTTTTATCAATAAAATAGAAATCCAGATCTAGAAAATGTAAAATTTAGCACTACTATGAGTGATACTTCCAAATTCATTGCAGTGTAGTGTCTAATCTGGTGTCTCCGATGATAGTTTCCTTGATGCATGTTATATTTCCATCAATCACACCTGAATGCACCATAGAATTGCAAATGTTTCAAACTCCGGGTTGAGAATGGGTTCCGTAAATGTTGTTGTATGTAGATGAAACGACTTGTACTATTATCAGCACACAAAAAGCATGCATAAGATCATTTCACAATCGTGTGAGGAAAGCACGTGAATCCGACATCTGCTCAGAATGTCTCTGTTTCATCAAGATATACCGAAGTCGAATGGCTCTTTTAGTAGAATATCGGTACCAATGCAGAGTGTCAATACACAGTGGGTAAATAATCACCCTACAGTCAAGTCCCCACGGGTAGCTATTATATTAAATAATCTTCAAACCCGACTACTACCCTTTTCTGCTCCACAGGCAAGAAATCTGATCCGGACCGCATTGCCAGGATTTTATCAAAATTGTAGCATAAATATTAAATGTTATTACAGCACAATTTCCTACCCGTAAAACGTTCCCTTACTGGGTAGTACTTCTCGTACGAGCCTAGCGCCGTTTAAAGGTGCGTTTCACACGATTCGACATCGTCAGCGTAACGCAAAACTTACAACTAGACTGCAAAATATAACAATACATGATGTCATTTTAAAGTTAGGAAAATTAGGGCCAAACGTTAGAATTCCATTGTTGACAGAAGTCACCATATCGTGTGATCGTTCCTTAAAGCGTCTGCCGGAACAATCTTTCCTCCCCGTTGGTTGTATTTGTATAGCTGGGTGAGGTGGGTGCTATAGGTGCTGCTAGGCAAGGAAGGAAATCCAATTCTGCTCTGATACACGGATGAATCTCGTTTGGCGATGTGATAATGGTGTTGATGATAGTGCGTCGATTAGGTAGCTCCTTGCAGGCTTCATTGGATCGGATTTCTGTGTTGCAAAGGGGGTTCGAATTGCGAGAAAACTTTTGTTTCACGTACGAGAAAGCGGAAAGGATTTCTAGTGCGGGCTTTTGTAGCACTACTGTTCTGTTCTGTTGATTATGTTTGCACCCACAAGCAATAATAACGATCCTGGCTTGATTCCCATTATAATACTAAATGAATTGATTTATTTTACTCGTGACCTAATCTACTTTTCAGGTACAAATCCAATTTTGAAAACAATTGAATCATTTTATTGGTATATTATGTTCTCTGCTGCTTAGAAGGATTCAGACTTTCCCATCTTTGTCATTTTAAATAAATTCACTGCAACCAAACTACCTTTCAATGAATAATACGGGTTTTCATGGGATAATGAAAACAACAAAACGATCGAGCCTGAAATCAATTGCTTCATCTCACTTTCTGATCGACATCTTATCGCATGGCCGAGCGTTGTCATGATTGAAAATTATGACCTCATATCTTCACTTTGAACGTCTTAGTGTGACTAAGTACAATATTGCTTCGATAGTTTCAGCAGAATTTCGTCCATAAAACATCGTCGTTCGATGTGCCTCAGCTTTAACTCTAACGGCACTCAATTTTCAATATTTTGTATAAACCCCTCAATGCTTCTAGACCCAGCGAAATGACTTTTTGTGTCACATTTCATGGCATCTGACACGAATATTTCGTGAAACCTCGTCTTCTAAAATGTCAGGTTTTCCTGATTTTTTTTCATCTTCAAAATAAAAGAAAACTTCGTTTTGTACCGCTTTAACCACTCACTACACGTCGATACGCTAAAATATTCAACCATAAAAGTTTCCTGAAGCAAATTATGAACCCAAGTCGCACTTTTTTTCCATTTCTGAAACATAGAATCCCCTCTTCCTGTAAGCGGCGTCTATTTGGCACAAAACTTGCCATGATTTTTCCGGAAAAAAATATGCGACACCGTCAGAAGAGCACAAACATAATGACAAAGATTCAAGCTGTCAAAAAGACATTTCTGTCCAAAATTAACTTGTAGCATCATCTTTTGTGATGACGCTGGAACTGTGACCAAACACTGCTTAGTCTGCCCAGTAGGTAGACTATTTTTGGTCTGGATTTTGAAGTAATGTTATTTCCTCTGTTTCGTTTTCCATTGGATAATTGCACTGGATAAAAAAAATGGTTCCAGGTGGTACGGATTTCATGTGATGTCTCGAAATAAAACGAGGTTAAAATTCCACGTGTAGACTCGGGTCAGCTAGAACAGTTGGATTCTTCTTTGAATCAAATATATCTTATATTTTAGATTGTTTCGGACAACACAACCGAAATGTCCTTTCCATACAAATTTCTTTCAACCGTTATTTTAGTTCATGTGTAGTGGCATTAACGGATGTCGGAATGTCGCGCGATTAATCAAGCAACCGAATAATAACTCCGATAATCGACTGAAATTTAATCGATTAGTTTGAAACTAACATTCGTATAGTCGAACAATCCGACATCCCTAGTGGTATCATCATTGTATCTACTCGCAGAATTTTACATGACCTGGTTTCACTTAAATTTCATTTCAAAATAAACGGTGGTTTTTAAGCGATATAGGATTCAATTAAAAAAAAAACAAAAAAATGAAAAAAATGATTAAATCTTTATTGGAATAAATAGAAGATCCACAGCAAACAGTGACTTTTTTTGGAATGCATTGCTCTTGCAGTGCTTCTGGCTGGTCTTCACACCAGATGCGATAATTTTGCTTGTTGGCATATTCATTGAACCAGAAACCAGAGCTTCATCGCTTTTTTAAATAAAATCTCAGTGCCTATTTATGATTAAATTATAGACCAAACGACGATTTATGATTAAATTTTAGACCGAACTGAACAAGTTTGACAATGGCACAAGACACGATTCACGTGTGATCTGTCAAAAACTGTGTTGCCAAACATCCAAAAGCCTTTAGTATTATGAATCTATCAATTACTTTTCCCTCAGTGTACAACAAATACAATAGTAAATCAATAAAAGCTTACAAACCACCAATACATGTTTATGGCCACACAATATAAACCGAAATAAGTACGCGAAATTTGATTCCAATTAGATTCCAATTGGGTTTTACTGTCGCTTCTGCGCATGGTAAATTAAAACGGCACACTTTCTAATGGTCCTCCCACACAAGTTTCCGGACAGTTCAAATGAACCTAGAACTAAATGAATACACGCTAGTACAAATTTACTCCCAAGTGAGCAAAATAATGGAATATAATGATATCATCTTCAAACATGAAATTTTATTGATCGTTCTATCGATTCCAATTAAGATTTCATCAATATTCTCAAATTTTCGTTTTATTTATACATACATTAGATTACTTCTTGCAGTTCAGTGCGTTATCATTATCGGTTTTTTTTTTCATTATACGTTTATTTCATAGGCAATATACATAAGTTTTTCTTCGCCGTGGCATCAACAATACATAGTACTTTGAACCTAATACATTTCGAATATCATATTAGTATGTTGGTATTCATTAATTATCGGAATATTCTAATGAAAGAATACATCGTTTTTCATAGCCGTTTCTAGATCCGGTTTTTGAAAACACGAATCATCAATCATAGATGTTTCCAATAGAAATTGTTTGGTTTCAATTATGCTAAGTGAGACGTCTAACATAAGAAAATCAAAATCATTCAACTTTGACTCCAAACCGGTCAAAGGGAAACGGTTTTGAATCACTTTCTTGTGCTTTCCATTTAAAACAATGATTTCAACTATAAATCCATGCATATAAACATTACCGAAAAAGAATTTCTTTATTTGAGTGCAAGTAACTCAAATTCTGAGTTGAACTCATTCAAATTTCGAGTCTGAGAAACCAAAAGTTATTATTTATTATTTTTCAGTATAGAATTGATTTTTTTCCCTTTATGG
Source organism: Malaya genurostris (assembly GCF_030247185.1). Lineage (NCBI taxonomy): Eukaryota > Metazoa > Arthropoda > Insecta > Diptera > Culicidae > Malaya > Malaya genurostris. The sequence continues at coordinate 133,926,177 of NC_080570.1, forward strand.
GCTACTCTGGCCGAGGGGGGTTTTTCAGTATAGAATTGAATTATAAAGAAAAAATATTTTAAAATCGTTTTTCAACATTTGGTAAATAAAATGTGAATAAAAATCAAGTTCTGAATTAAATTACAGAACAAAATTCACAATAATATAATATGCTTATCATAAAATTAGACCGATGAAATATTTTTGTAACTTTCATAAGACTATCTCATGAATATCTTGAGTAAAAGTGTAGACAAATTTCCCCTTTACATCGTAACAAAACTTATGGAATACATTTAAAATTTCTGAAAACTATAATTCGTTAGACTTTCCTTGATCATTTTGCCTGAGTGTAACATTAGCAAGAGGCCTGAATTTAAAAAATATATCATAGAAAAACGACCATAAGAATATATTTTAATATATTGTTATAAACCATTCAATGAATTTGAAAAGCCTTTTTACAACTGAATATATAGGTTGTTAATTGTCGTAACAATTGAGATTACTAAATTGTTCGCAAATTTTTTTCGTTAAATGTACAGTTGGCCTATTATTCAGAATACTACTAATACAAGAAATACAATTGCAAATTATAAGAACAATATATTGTATCGTTAGGAATAGAATAAATCGTTATCAAGATACGATAAAATGTTTTGAATCCCATAGATCCAATTGTGAAGCAATTGTTTCTGCTATGTAATTAATGGTTTGTTTTTTGATTACTAATAGTAACTTACTATATACCCTTTCCACATGTTGGTATCGGAATTTCTATACCTTAAATATTAGGATATACGTCTATAAAGCGATTATCGTTTTTTAGAACAGTAAGCTAGGAAGCCGAATACGAATTTTGAAGCGATTACTTCTATGACATTACCTACCTGAATTTTCTTATTATATGCTGCCTTTAGATGCATTTGATTGGGTAACGAGTTGTCCGATTATTTCTTCAAAATGAATTCTATCATCACATTCATAAGTTCGACGAAAATTAAACCAAAATAACACAAAACCTGTCTAGCAAAACATGCAGTGTACAAAATCTACACTGATGCATAAAACTATAAAAACACTGCAGGTGTTTTTTTTTTTGAGAAAATGGCCAATAAGCAACATTATTTTGGAAAAGGAATTAGTTTTTTGACGAACATGACATAACCTCACAAGCTAAGCTGGATGAACATCGTTTGATAGCTATCAATGGTTTGATTACATGTTCATTCCGTATTAGAGATGGGCAATCCGTTCCCGAACGGTTCAAAAGAACTAGTTCTTCTTGAAGAATTAGTGAACGAAAGTTCCTTGTTGAAGAACGATAGTTCTCTAGTCTTTTAAAAAAAAGTTATTCAATTGTATTCATTTTACATTCCATTAACAGCTCCAGTTAGATTTAGTGAAATAAAAGTTTTTTAATACTATAAGAAAGTGTATTATTAAATGCAGTAGAAATTGTAAGAACGATTGCTGCTTTAAATACATGCAAAAAACGACATTGCATTTCGTGACTAACGAAATATAATTATTTGCTCTCGTATGGGTTTCGCAGGAAGCAATTCACGAGTTCGTTAGTAATGTCATCTTGCAACACCTAATTGTGTTCCCTGTCATTCCAATGGAAACAAACCATCGATAACTGTCAGAAATGAATTTGATTCTTCAACAGTGTGTGATTTGTGGCATCATCGTGCGAAACCTAACTAGTTTTTTCACTAGGACAGAACCTGACAACTTGCTTCCTTTTCCAGAAAAACATGTATAAGAAGATTGCTCCGGTTGCTCCCTGTTATAAATTATGCATCCCTCGCGACCACTGTTGCCAAAAAAGATAGTTTTGTATTCTAAAAATCTAATATGCGGTTATTTATCAATTTAAAACATTTGGACAAATCTGTATGAAATGTTCAAAACGACGAATGTAACAATGAGAGATTCTCTTTGTTTTCTTTCTCTTTCGATTATAACGGTACTCTTAGCGATCCTTCACTCCAATTATTTACCGATAATAATAACTAAAGTTATCATCTTTGAATATGCACTGAATAAATTATCAAAAAAAGCAGGAATATTCCGCAATAATCGAAAGAGAAAGTAAACAAAGAAAATCTTTCATTGTCACATTCGTCATTTTGAACATTTTATACAGAAATGTTATATCGACCGAAAATATAGCTCTGAATTCACTTTGATCCGATGTTTGTTTTAAAGAAATCGTTTGGTTAAAAAAGTTTAATAACATTTTTCATGAACACTTATTTTTGGACAATTAATGTTTACGACTCTATTACCTAAGTATCTAACATATACAATTTGAAAAATACTAACAAAGATAAGTATCTAAAGATCTTGTAGTATTCTCAAGTATAACTAACATAATCCATATCCATATCACTTCGTGATTTCAAGTTTCTCATTGTATCATCCAGTAATTGTTAAAACTGTTCAAAGGTAGACAGGAAATGTTAAATGGCTTAAAGGTTGACAAGAATTAAAAACAAATTGACCTTAAATCCAATTGAAATTAATAATTTGAAAAGGAAGAAATACAAGAAAAGTAAAACATTTTTACCGACAATACAGACAACCCTTTTTATACCACCCTCTAGGTTCTGTAAGATGACATCACAAATAAACTCGCGATGAATAAAGTTTACGTTTGACATGTACCGGTGGTTTGTTTACATTTCCATCGACACATATTCAAAAAAGAATGAACACGTAAAAAATCCACCGTTAGCTGTCAAATGATGTTCAATCACTGAATTTTGTGAGGTTATGTCATGTTCGTGTTAAACCTAACTTAATTGTAATGTTATAATAAATAAAATTGAACGTCGTAGAAAATGTGTACACAAATTATGGGTTTGAAGTACATTTTAATGTTGATTTCGACTAAATTGTTGCTCCTGGTGTAGAAAATCGGAAAAAATTAAGATCCTCAAATTTGCATCATTGGAAATGTATAACTTTAGAATTTAGAATAAAACAATAACTTTAGGCAATCGAAAAACTTAGAAACTCTGCTGAAGAATATTTCAACAGGTATGCGTGAATATATTGAACAAATCCTCCAGTAAATATTCGAATTTCGTATAAATTAATGTAAAATAGTCAATTGATGTGTAACATGTTTCACACCACTGCAAAAATTGGTATAAAATAATGCAATTTAAGAGCACTGTACCTGAACTAATGAATCTAAAAAGCAACCACAAATTATCATGCAATGATGAATAATTTTAATATAATTTTCTCAGCTCTGGGTTACTACGATTTGTGTATAAAACAAGTTAAAAAATCACCTACTAGATTCGTTTTCTTATAATCGTTCACTTCTGCCACGAACCGATACCAGCTACCTACCGATTGCATTCTTTACCTACTGCAGTACAGCCGCATTGTTCCAACCGCTGGGTAACTAATAATTTTGGTTTTCTTTTTCTATTTACAGCAGACACTAGCCGTCACAGTTACATATATAATCGGGCCGGCCAACCGTGAAGCAAGAGAGACTAAGCAGCATGCTGACACCGCTCGGATCGTTGCAGCAACGTTACGAATTTTGTTGAATTATCATAAAATTCATCAGTGCATAACGGTCCGAGATTTATCAACACCTGGGTGTACAGTTTCATCCTAGGTGCAGCACCGACTACACCCTGAACTAACGGGGCCCCCCAAACAAGCCAGGCCACGATGGAAACCGTACAAGTGGCACTACTTCTGGTAGCAGCGTTACTTACGCACAATTTGGTAAACTCATTTCCGCAGCATTACGATTACGTGATAGGAGCGGACTACGTTGGCGGAGGAGCTACCGGATCGAACACGAGTGGAGCATCGTCAGGCGGCAGTCGAGGCAGTAATGGTAAAGAGGAACGCTTCACTTGCCCGGAGCCAACCCCGACCAGTGATTGCAGTTGCATGTATGCCAGCACCGATTACGAGATTCAATGTCCCGTGATTAATCCGGAAATTACGGTGAAAATCAAACCGGGAATGTACGCCCAGATACAGTGCTACGAGAAACATGAGTTCAGTGAGATGCCCACGTTGAATGTCGGTAATACTACCCAGGTGAAGATTATACACTGCCCGCTGCCACCCCGCAAATCCATCCGGCAGTTCGTCAGTTTTCTTGGTGTGAAACACGTGAAGGATTTTTGGTATCAGAACTACGGCAAAGATCTAGGCGTTCGTCTCGTTCGGCAGCACTTTGAAGGTATGCAGGATTTGGAGAAGCTTTTCCTCAGTTCCGGAATCGAAGATATCCAACCGGATCTGTTTGCCGATCTGCCGAATCTCAGATGGTTGATATTACGCAGCAACCATGTTAAACTCTTGCATAATGTATTCGATAATCTCACAAACCTGGTCATACTGGAACTGGGAGCCAACCAGATCACCGAGCTTGAACCAGGCTTGTTCAAGAACCAAAGAAAACTTCGTCACTTGAATCTTTGGCGCAACCAGCTTCGTAACATCACTAGGGAATCATTCCGCGGGGCCGAGACTCTACAAGAGCTGGATCTTTCCGTTAATGCCATCGAATCGCTCAACCCGGACGTGTTCACTTTGCTGCCGGATTTGACCGTGCTAAATCTAGGATTCAATCGGTTTCCAGCTCTACCAGAGAATCTTCTGTCCGACAATCGCAATCTCAAAGAGTTCAAATTCATCAACAATCAAGGCCCTCTGCAAACCTTGCCGGAAAACTTCCTGAGCAATCTGCCCCAACTGAAAACTGTAATACTCAACCGGTGCAGCTTTACACATCTTCCTGCCTCACTATTCCGCGGTTCCAGCGATATCACACATATGGATCTCAGCTACAATCAACTCAGCTCCGTGCCGAAACAGCTTCTCAGGGATCAGCTGCGGCTGCAAGATTTGAACCTAGCCTACAACGAACTAGAGATGATTCCCGATGGGTTGTTCGAAAATACCAAGGAGCTTCTAACACTGCAGCTGTCCAACAATCGGCTGTATAATTTATCAGCGTAAGTATTTCGAAAAAAAACTCAATAATATTCTATTTGATATAAATGTTTTATTTTTTTCTGTTTCAGTCTTATATTTTCTTCCCTGGAAAAACTTACCGTGCTAAACATCGACAACAATCATCTGCACGTGATCGACAAGCTCACGTTCAGTGGAACCATCGCGCTGGAAAAACTCTACATGCAGAACAATCGGCTATCGTTCAACGAGTTGAGTTTCGTTATGCAGGAACTGGACATCACCGACAGTGACGGTACACCGTTCCAGTACCTGAACAATCTTCGTGTGCTGAATCTGCGCAACAATAGCATCACAACAATCTTCCGCGATTGGAACTACAACACGCTGAAGCTGCGCGAACTAGATCTCAGCTACAACAACATCTCGACATTGTCCTATCTGAGTCTACAGTTCGTATCCGAAGACATCCGGGTTAACCTTTCGCACAATCGCATCACGGAAATCGACCTGAAGGATATGGAACCGCTTATAACGTCGCAACGTCAGCAGAGCGAAGACGGAAAGATCCGGGTAGATGTGAACAACAATCCGCTGAACTGCAACTGTGTCATCTTCACCTTCGTTCAGTACTTACTGAATGAACTGGATAGGGCTGTGTATCAACGTATTCAGTTTTCGGCCGACAACCTAAGCTGCATGGAACCGGAGGAACACAAAGGGACACAAGTTATGCAGTTGCAAACCAAAGATCTCCTCTGTCAACTGGATCAACCCGGCACGGAAATCAAACGTTGCCCGGCCAAATGCAGCTGTTTCGTACGACCGGTGGATCGTGGTGTCATTGTGAACTGTACTCGGCAAGGGTTGGTCGAGGTGCCGCCACTGCCGCAACCAGCCATGTTCGGGTTCAACTTCCTCGAGTTACACATCGAGGAAAACAACATCACCAAACTGCCGACGGAAAGTCTTGCCGGATACGCTAGAGTTGCCGAACTGTACGCTACCGGCAATGGCATCACTGTATTGGAACCGGAGAATCTTCCCACCAGTTTGCGGATATTGGATCTGACCAAAAATAAGTTAACCATGTTGAATCATTCCGTCGTGGAAGCGTTGAACAATAGCAAGCAATTGGCAAGTTTACAGCTTTCGGACAACCGGTGGCGCTGTGATTGTGCTTCGTCACAGTTTCTGAATTTCGTACAACAAAATCACAAAAAGGTTGTAGATATCGGGCAAGTAACCTGTGAAGATGGTCGGACGTTCGATTCGATTACGGTTAGCATTCTCTGCAATGAAAATACCACCACCATCATCGCCGTCAGTATTATTCTGTCGATCGTGGGTCTTCTGATTGGACTGTTCACGGTGCTGTACTTTGCCTATCAAACGGAGATCAAGGTTTATATGTTCACGCATAACATTTTCATGTGGTTGGTATCGGAAGAGGATCTAGACAAGGACAAACTGTACGATGCGTTTATTTCCTACTCCCACAAAGATGAGGAATTCATTACGGAACATCTGGTGCCGACACTGGAGAAGGAACCAATGAATTTCAAGACTTGTTGGCACGTTCGCGATTGGATGCCGGGAGAGTTGATTCCAACACAGGTGAGTTATCAACTGGCATCGATATTATTTCGGACATTGTATATTAATTGAGCTACCTTTTTCTGCTTCTAGATCACGAAATCCGTAGACGACTCACGCCGAACCATCGTAGTACTTTCAGCAAACTTCCTGGAATCAGGCTGGGGTCGCATGGAATTCCGTACTGCACACCTCAATTCAATGGCCGAAAAGCGTGTGCGAGTGATTGTAATCCTCTACGGTGACATCGGTGATATCGAGGAACTGGACTCGGAAGTAAAGGCATATCTCAAGATGAATACCTACGTGAAATGGGGTGATCCGTGGTTCTGGGATAAACTGCGCTATGCTATGCCACATCCTCCGGCCGTCAGAGGACTCAAGAACAAGGGTTTGGTCAAGAACCATATCAAGAGCTCCGTCGATGACAAACTAGAACTGATCAAACCTGTCCCTGTTACTCCTCCTCCATTGACTACTCCGCCGGCAGAAATGAACGGACAAATAACCCCACCGTTTACCATCTCCAATGGCAAAGTGATGAACGGAAACGGCTACCACGCCAACGGGCACATAATGAATGGGCATATCACCAATGGTCACGTAAACGGTGCCTTCATGATAAACAGCAATGCCAAACAAAGTGACGTGTAGCTGGCCGTTTCCAACGTTGTCGATTTTGGGAAACAATTGAATCACTGGCAGTAGTAAAAACCGCTGAAACCAAACCAAGAATCAGACTGAATTGATGCGTGAGATTAGAGGCACACCTTATGTCGACAGCATAACTGTACTCTGCACAATAGTTGGACCCTTAAATCACGAAAGCGATAATTTGACATGTGATAAAATTTAGGCACACGAAAAATACAAGTGCTGTACAGTAAACCACGTATATCGAAAAGTGTTTATAAGAACCAAACATATCCCCACACCTACGACACAGTTGGGTACAGAGTGTAATCTCACCAATTCCACTAAATATCTTTAACGAATCTGAGGCTTCTACACTAGGAAGAAGCCATAGTGCAAAATGCGAGCTTCTGAATGGAAACGGAAACACAAATCAACGATGAGCCTTTTGTACATAGATGACAAAAAAAGCCTTATTTATTTCGTATAACTATCCCACTTTCGGTGACGTAGCGAAACGTTACATAAATGTCCTGCTGTTAAGTAAATGTTAATATCCTGTGTAATATCCTAACAACACCGAATTGTGGTACACCGCATCCTCCTTGTGCGTAATGTGCAGATACGTGAAAAATGCACGTACGAAAATCGCCACACTATAGGCGTAGTAACTATGTTAGGTAATGCCAGAGAATTATTTTCTTTAATTTGTTTGTGTAAGTATAGTATAGTGAACGTGATTGTTTGTTAACCGTAAGCTACCTTTGTAGGACAACAGATTTAGCTTTAGTAGTTCGATTTTAATACGGAACAAGTATCTGATCTTATCCAAATATTGTAGCAATATAAAGACGAGTTTCAAGAGCAGTGAAACGGATGTTCTATGGATGAATAAACATGTACATTTTTAAAACAGATGGTGTTACTTTTTTTTCTACTGGTAGTCCTGAACAGCCGAAACTTTGATCGAGTAGGTCCTTGAGTCGTACCAGTTGCATTTCATAGTCCCGCTAAACTCCCGTTACACGCGCTCAAGAGGATCGTAAGACCGTCAGTTTTGATTAGTATGCCACCAAGTTTTTCATGAAATGAGGAAAACAAACGCAAAACGTAAAATCATTCTTCATCACGATAATGCAAGCTGTCACACATCGACTCAAATAACCGAATATTTGAGCACCCGCCGTATAGTACTAACTTGGCATCTAACGACTTCTATTTGTTCCCTTCTGTGAATAATAAACTTCGTGGAGAGTGATTCAATACTTCAGAAGAAGCTGTTGAAGTGTCCTAAAACTATTCTTTCGGGGACCTCAAGAAGAGTGGAAAATGGTTTATGAAAATTGGTTCAAGCGTATGCAAATTTGTATTGATCATGTAGGAAATATTTTGAAAAACAATAATTCCATTTTCGATCAAGTATAATACTGTTTTCATTTTTAGGCTAGATACATAATCAACAACCCTCGTATCCAACAGTGATCACTTTTGACATGGCTTGGTTTGGTTTGAAACTTGGCCAAGTAACGGAGAATCGAACTCGACTATCTCCCACAAAGTTATTGAGTGAAATGGAAAATCTTCATCTAACTCCTACCAATAAAACCAGTAAAAACAGGTTTTAATCGAGTGTAAGAGCGTATGGGAAATCCCTAACTAATTTATCTTCGGTGACTCCTTGAAACAATAGCTTCTTATCCCAACAGCCAGATTAATGGCATATGATAAATTTTATCAAATTGATAACAAACGTGGTGCACAGTGGGAAGTGAAACCTGATACTTGCCAACATTGAACTTCAACATCCGCATAACACTAGGAGTTTTTCTTGGTGATGTTTCAAGTGCACGAAAGCTGTTTTGTGTGTTCCTGATCACTTCATATAATGCATGTGTGTCTGTATATGTGCTGTCAAGATCAGAGATTACTGGACCGATTTTGATCAAAAAAGTCACAAATGAAAAATCTGCCCGTCACCCTGAACGGTATTGAATGGTTTTGAGATCGGTTGTTTATTTTTTGAGTTATACGAAGTTTTATGTCGAAATGTTCAGTTTTTTTTGACAATATCTGTCACTATTGCCTTTGAAAACAGAATATGTTTTTACTACTGCTGTATCCAATTGTTTCTAAACACCAATAGATTGTGAACAGCATCCTTTTTCATATTTTACCTCGTTTCTCGTGTTCGGTCTAAACGATGGAAAAAATCATCATTTCTGCGAATTTTTTCCAGAATTATCGTTCAACAAAATAAATTCGAATGTTTTGCATGATAACAAACATCATTCGAACAATATTTTGTATTTTTTTCGTGGGAAAATATTTTTTTCTAGACCCCAACGTTTCTGTTTGCTTTTTTTCAAATTAATTCAATTTTTGGTGGTTGTTCAAAGTGAAAACTACGATTTTCCACGAAACAAAAAGCCATTTTGTAGCTGTTAATCCTCCCCAAAGTAACAAACAACAAAAACGGAAAACTTTGGGGTCTGGTTTTTTTATATGAAGAAAGTGTGTGCAAAATTTGAAAACAATTGGTGCAGTAGTTTTTGAATGGCGATGGACGCGGACTTTCGAAACCTGCTTTCGAGGAAAACGTGTTTAAAGGTTTTTGTCTATAAAATCAATGGAAACAATTAATTACTCCAGGGAGCCCGTAGGGTCAAACATTTTCAAAAAATCATATTTTTTCTTTTATAATTTATTATAACGAAACATTTCAAGAATGTTTTGTCAAGTTTTGAAGTCAATCAAAGTAGAAATCTTGCGCCTGTGCGCCGAGCTCTTGCTTCTTCGTAAAATGAGATAGCCATAGATAAAGGTCAATAACTTCCAGAGTTTCGTTCCAATAGGCTTGAAAATTATACAGAAAATTCTTCAGATGTTTTACTATAAGAAAATATAAAGAAAATAATAAATGATTTTTCAAAAGTGTTAGACCCTATCCGCCCCTTAAGGTGCCATACAGAATTGGTAAATTCTATCCAATTCTTATAACCGATTCTGTAGTTACAGAGCGATGAGATTTTAAAATTTGAACCGTCATAGATGATGACGTTCCCAAAAATCTTCAAAATTGGACTCAAAACCATTCCAATTAATTCGTCATGTTAATTCATGTTCCAAACTTTAAAGTGGACCTTACTTTGACATCTCATGGAATGGTTAATCGATAGTCACACGTTTAGACTAATAGGAATAATTTAATGTTTTTGTCGTCAATATTACTTACTTTACTATGGGGCGCGTTTTCAAAATTTACCCTCTGAGTTAGTGATAAGTTTTTGATCGTGAACATCTTTTGCTGTATCTAACGAATCAACTTAATTTTTGCTACATGCCATCGGAAATACAATCATAAAATCAAATTTTCAGTTGTGTGACATAATCTCAAATAATTCAAATTTAAACTTTATTGAAATATCAACGAGTATCAAAAAGGAAAACATATGACGCGCGTTTACCTTTCTCGTAGAAGGATTTATATAATCTAACTATCAATTGAATTGAAATTTTTCAACTTGAACGAGTATTGCAATAACATTGAAGGTTTTCAACAGTACACTTTTGAAAAACCTGCCTGATTTGACCCATTTCAGCACCAGCCAATCAGAACACGTTCTGATAACGACTCACGCAATGCGAAAATGAAAGTATTGATGTAACACACATCTTTATACAAGTATGGGTGTCGTTTCGAAATATGCTGTGCAAAACAGGGTTGCCACATACACAGTTTAATCTGTATTTTGTTTGTCCTGAAAACTACAGATTTACAAGTTGCGAAACTAAAGAATTTCTTAAAAAACAACGCTAAAAATCCACATTTGTTCAAAAAGTGTTTGAAGTGAGCGGGATTAAAAATCCGGTTTTGATTGAAAGCCGACATGGTATATTTATTCTAAATTTTTCTATCATTCTGGCATATTTTTTTAATAACAACATAATTGTTCGACTGGGACGTATTATCAGTCCCAGGTCTTATTGATCCACGGGTTATGACAACACCGCAACATGGAATCGGCACCCCACCCTTAATGCACCATTGACCATCCCTAGGCCACTACGGGGCACTCGGGACGACTTCAGTCGATTACTGGGCACTCAGCCCGTTCTCTTGTGTGTAATAAGGGATTTAGGATTCATCATAAAACAGTCCATCCGATTTCATATCATCATGACCAAATACGTTTCCGACGTACGCTTGCGTTCGTGCTTTTTGTCCAAAGTCTACAAGCTTGGCACCTAAAGGCAGAATACGTTTGCTTTCCGATCGGCCAACATCATTTTCCAACATTGTCCTGCGCGAAATAGTGGAGTTGTAAGAAAAAGGGAACAGAAAGTCGGATCCGGGTCAGTGTCGGTGATTGCCGAAAATTTGACAGAAGCTGCTCGATATTTAACTATATTGTATACAACATTTTAAATCCGGTAGAAGATGCTACAAGAACTCGAGTCTCTCAATGCATGAACCGCGAGAGAATTTTTCTACATTTCTTCGCTCCACTTCATACTCTGAGTATTTACGGCCCTTGAAAAAATTACAGTCGAATAATCATTGGAGCATTCACATACATTTTCATAGGCACAACTTATACAAAGGTTATATGCAGATAGTTAGAATACGCGGCAATAGTAAAATGATTCTATCGCAATTATCCACTGCCCATACATAATCGGATCACGAAACGAGAATAAGCGACCGTTTGTTGCTTCTGAGAGAGAATCCCCACAGCAGCGAGCTAACCGTTGATTCTCAGACAGGTCATCGAGAGAAATTCGTTCTCGCACTGGTTTTTTGTAGCTGCGATGATATCCGTTTCTCTTTAATGGCACTGATTGAATCGTGTGAAGAGTTGCTAGTGAGCGTTCTTTGATACGATAAAAGCCATCCTTGATCCGGGTAATATACAATAACATGCTAAGGGACTATAGGGACTCTTTCGTTTGAATTTAAGTTTGTGAAAATAAGTTCAGCCATCTTCGAGGAAATCCATTGCAAATTTTTGTTTCATACACACATACAGGCACACACACAGTCATTTTCCGATTTCAACGAACTGCGGCTCGGTTCAAAAGTTGGTAATTGTGATTGCATAGTCTTTTTGTCGTGAATACGACTTACTTTACTATGGAGCGCCTTTTCAAGATTTACCCTGTACAAGAATGGGCAGAACTTTGTCACGAATATCTCTTGATTTAATTTTTTCAACAAGCTATCGGAAATACGATCAGGAATTTGTGATTAAATTTTCAACAGCGTGAGAAAACCATAAATAATTGAAAAACAAGTTTTCTAAAAAATTGGAAATAATGAGGAAAATTCATCACGCTTGCCTGCCTTTTTCGCACCCGGACGACGGTTTTGAGGTAGTCAAGCACATATCATTTCCGATTATCTACTGGACGAGTATAAAAGATGAACTGATTGAAAATCGTTCATTTCTTCTATTGCTTCAGACGGAACTGGATGTCGAGGTGAGGTTCTCCCACTAACCAACCATCAGTAAGAACAAACCAAGTATATAAAGCGTGAAACGCTCAGGTCACGCTCTCATTTGGACTTCGATCGTCGGGAGCAGCAGTCGCCAGTAATGAGCGCAGACTTTTTGCGTGGTACGAAACCTCAAACGCATAAACTGTTGCTTTTATTTGGACTTCAGTCCAGAGTTACCGTATTCACAGATTTTTCTGTAAAACCACAGATTTTTTGCCTATTTTGCCACATAGATTCTGTGTCACAGAACACAGATTTTAACAAAATTCACAGATTTCTACAAATTTTTACGAATATTTCAGATTTTCAAAATGTTTTTCACAGATTATGATCAAGAATATGCATCACAGATGGTACACAGATTTTTCAAGTTGAAAGACAGATTTTAAAATGGCAACTCTGCTTCATCCGTCGGGAGGAGAATTTAGTTTCAAAATTATGTTTCAGGAACTTAGTTCCAGAATACAGGTTTAGAATTTAGAACCTGAAGCTAGTTCAAAAACTAAATTGCAATCGAATTCTGAGCCTGTTCTAAGTTCTGAATTTAGTTCTTGTACTCAGGTCCAGCCCCTAATTCCTGAATTCTTCGAGTCGGTTCTTTTTATGTACAACCATTAGCATATTCCCAAAGAACTATGCGAAATTTTACTTCACTGTACTATAGACGATTCTTTTTTCAACCAGTTGGAGTTCGTAGTTGTTGTAGGAAGTAGTTTCTATTAATTTACTAAATAAAATCATAGCATCGACCCAGTCTAGGTGCATCGTTTCAAATTCTAGTAGTGAAAAGGGGAAAGCTGGCATAATTAATACAAGTGATCCACTAATTGATACTCGAATGTAAGAAGAACCCGTTTCAGTTATATTCGTATTCACGACATCCAGTTATGTCTGTGACATTACACACCCATACTTTTTTCTGAATGAAGACAAAAATAGAGTATTGCCGATTTTGTACCCTTTCTTGGTCTATGTTTAAAGTTTTCAGTACTCATCACCCGGTAATTTCGGAACCGGAACTCGGATCCGGAACTCGGATCCGGATAAAATTCAAGAGCAAAAACTTTTCATTTGAATCTTATTTCGCAAAAAAATTGTCAAGCGCCTTCTGAGTAATAGAAGTATTATAATTTTTATACGATTATAACACCCTTTTATTAATTTAAAGAAAATTATATTCGATAATCTTTGCCCCATTGTTCTTATAGTTGCTAGTGAGTTATCTGGGCTCTGATATATGATCTTAAAGAATGCTTTATCTTTTTTATCTCGTCCACCATACCGTTATCTGCTTTCGACCTTTGTCAGTTCTCATTTGGCACCGAGTAGTAATAGCTACGTATAAGATTAGCTTGGGTTAGTTTTCGCAAAACGACAACTAAATTTGCGCATAGAATCTTTGATATATTCAGTATTATGCAAGTGGCTTGGTTCATAGAAGTGGTGCTGTTGCTAAACTTTGTGAAGAAATTATCTGGGCAGCTTATCAACTACGATTTTTCTTCATTGCAAAATACAATCCCACAGCATTTTGAAAGTGTTATAGAAGCCTATCTTTGTGAAGATGTAGTTTTTCCAACAAAAACAGACAAATCATATCATAGCAAGAATGGAGACACAACTGGTAGCGCACAATGGCTAGCGTGTCTGGATGCAATTCCGACAAACAACTGCAGCTGCATTTATACCAATACGAACTACGAGATTGAACATCGCCCTATCGATCCAGAAATTACACTGAAAATCCCGGGACTGTACGCCAAGATACAATGCTACGAAAGCTCTAACCACACTACTACGATCGTCCCATGTCCTGTTATCAGCTATTTCGGAATGGAGCACATAAAAGCATTCTGGGTACAAAATTATGGGCAAAATCTCGAACTTCTCAAATTTCAGGATAATCTCAATCGTATGCCTTTTAGTTTACCAAGCCCGACAGTAACCGATGTTTCCTATGCCCGATGGTTGGTTCTGCGAAGTCATACAAGGATTTTACGATCAGTACTTTCCAGTTTTCAAGCGGTAATCAAACTGGACCTTGGAGACAACCAAATGTCTGAGTTGGAACCTCGCTTGTTTGCAAACCACAGTTGGCTTCGCTACCTGAAATTGGATCGCAACCAACTTCGTAACATCACCCCGGACACCTTCCATGGCGCTGAAAATCTCCAGGAAGTAGATCTTTCATCCAACGTGTTTGCATCGTTAGGTTCCGATGTGTTTTCTCTACTGAAGAAGCTCAAAATGCTGAATCTTAGTTTCAATCGACTCAGCGTCCTACCAGAAAATCTTTTATCCGAAAACAGGAATCTTGAACAGTTCATATTATCAAACAATCAAGTTTCGCTACCAACTTTGCCGGAAAACCTACTGAACAATCTTATGGAGTTGAAGCGTGTTATTCTTAGCTATAACCAACTGAGCTCGATACCGGAACAATTTCTACGGGATCAGTTGCGTTTGCAAGATTTGAATCTCGCACACAACAAACTGGAGATGCTTCCCGATGGATTGTTTGAAAATACAAGCGAATTACGTACTCTACAACTGTCTCACAACCACCTGCAGAATTTGTCAGCGTAAGTATTTGGTTTTCAACTACAGTGTGAAGCATTACCACCCTTCATTACAGGAATATTTTTGTATCGTTAGACAAACTAACCGTGCTCTGCGTCGATAACAACTATCTTCATGTTATCGATCTACTCATGTTTAGCCGAACCACCGCCTTGGAAGAATTGTACATGCAAAACAATCAGTTTTCCTTTGAAGAGTGCTTGACTACGGATGCCACCCCGTTCCGGTATCTCAGTTCCCTTCGCATCCTCAACTTACAAAACAACAATATCACAACCATTTTCCACGACTGGAACAACAAAACCATCGCGTTAAGGAAGCTTGACCTCAGCTACAATCACATCTCCGCACTAAACTACCGGAATCTACTGTTTTCCTCTCCGGAGATCACCGTCAATATTTCCAACAATCGAATTACGAAGATCTCTGTCGATGGAATGGATCGCGGCGACCCTTTGGACGGTGCCAGAATCAAGGTGGATGTTACGGACAATCCACTGAACTGTGACTGCGAGATTCTATCGCTTGTCCAATTCCTACAAACAAGTGAACCCCATCCAATACAGTTCGCAACCGAGCGTCTACGTTGTTGGGAACCGGAAGAACATTCCGGAGTGAAACTAATGTCGATACGCTCGGAAAAGCTTCTTTGTCAACTCGACGAACCGGACTCGGGAATCCACAGATGCCCCGAGAACTGTAGTTGCTTCATTCGTCCGGTGGATCGTGGAATCATTGTCAACTGTACTCAGCGAGGACTTGTGGAGGTACCATCGCTGCCCGTACCAACCAAGCTCGGGTTCAGTTTCCTTGTGTTACACATCGAACACAACGAGATCACCGGGTTACCGTCCGACGATCTTCCCGGATATGCCGATGTGGCCGAGCTATACGTTCAAAATAATAGCCTTTTGGAATTGTACCCGGAAAATGTTCCGATCAAGTTGCGTGTGCTGGATCTAAGTAATAACAAACTTACGACGATGACCCAATCAGTTCTGGAGAAGATCAACCGTACTTCAAATATGCAGCTATCTGGGAATCCTTGGCGATGCGATTGTGATGCATCACTATTTTTCAACTTTATTCAACAAAATGCAAGCAGACTGGGAAATTTAGAAAAAATAATGTGTGATGACGGTCGGAAGATATCCTCGATCATGGGGAGTACTCTATGCCATACATCTATGATATCCTATATCATCATTTCTTCATTCATTGCGACCGTGTTGATTCTGATGGCCATGATTGTATGGTTCAAGTATCAACTGGAGATTCAAGTGTGGTTGTTCACGCATAACCTATGTTTATGTATTGTCTCGGAGAAGGAACTGGACAGGGACAAACTGTACGATGCGTTTATTTCATACTCTCACAAAGACGAACAATTCGTTACGGATCACTTGGTGCCAACGTTGGAAAAAGAACCGATGAGCTTTAAGATTTGTTGGCATGTCCGCGATTGGATGCCGGGAGAAATGATCCCAACACAGGTGAGAACCTTTTCATATTGGAAATTCGATGACAACCAACAACACAATTGAGATTGGACTTTTCAAATTTAGATTGCGAATTCTGTGGACGACTCGCGGCGAACAATCATCGTACTATCGACCAACTATGTGGACTCGAACTGGGGCCGGCTGGAATTTCAAACCGCACATCAAAACTCAATGGCCGAGAAGCGACTGCGAGTGATTGTGATTATCTACGATGACATCGGAGATATCGAACAGCTGGATCCGGAACTGAAGGCCTACTTGAAAATGAATTCCTACGTCAAATGGGGCGATCCGTGGTTTTGGGACAAACTTCGATATTCTATGCCGCATCCGCCGACGGTCAAAGGGTTCAAGAGCAACGAAAAAAAATCGCCGGTCCCGCTTGCCGAGTTTTGATCCTACCTGCAATGTGTTTTGTTTCCTTTATCGGTTATAGTTAACGCTCCTACCCGTACTGTATTTTACAGTGTTGTGCTGCATTTTCGACTCAAATACTGCGTAATGTTTTTTTTTCTCTCAAATGTACTGTATTTCAGTGTGTGCTGTATTTTTTCATTGAAATGTACTGTATTTTTCACATCAAACATTAAATCCAGAGTTTTAAATGTTTACCGCATTGAATTTTGATTTGCCACAATACAAAATATCAGAAAAAACAGTAACAACACGTATGTCATTTTCGCTTGATGCCAAACCTAACCCAGTTTCCTACCTAGCTGCTGTCAAACCGTTTGTTTGAAGCTCGTTTCGAACTGAAACTAGGTTCGTCGTTGAACTGGAAATCGAACCAGTTCAGCTGGTTTTTTATATCAGGTTTGCCCCCGGTGCTATGTGCGAAACCACCAGTAGTGAATAAAAATATCCGAGATAAACAAGTAGATTTGTCTCTTTCTTACATGATCATTATTTCTATTTTTGATGTGAATACGTGCCTTTTTAAAATTCGCCTTGTGAAAGAATGAGTACAACTTAATCGTGAATATCTTAAGTTGTACTAAACGCAACAAAAGAATTCTTTTGGCATGCTATCAGAAATATGATCAACAGTTTATGATTAAATTTCCAACAGTCTGAGATAATCTTAAATAACTAAAAAATTAAGTTATCTTTTGGATACAATGAGGAAAACTTATCACGCTTGCTTACATTTTTCACACTCGGATGACGGTTTTGGTGCAGTAAGGCACAATGTTTAACTAGACGAGTATGTTTACCTTTTATACTCGCCCAGTTAAATATTGGGACATGGTCAAAATTGATCAGTTCGTCTTGTACGTTGAAAGAAACTGGACGTCGTGTTAAGAACCTTTAACCAGTAGCAAAAACAAATTAACAGTAATCGCATTCCGCTTTTGAATACTGGATCTAGATTCGAGAACTGAATTCTAAAATCGGAACTTCGGGACTAATCTCAGAACGAGAACAGAACTGATCCATCTGAATTTAGTTACAGAAGTTAGTTCCAGATTACAGGTGCAGAATTCAAAACCATGATTCTGGAACTGATTCCTATTTCTGAATTCCCAAACTGAATTCTTGACTAAGGAGTGTATCGGAAAGTAGTTAGCAACATTGATTATTGAATAGAAAAGCGAAAAAAACATATTTTGACATCAGTTTTCGATATATTGTAGAAGAATTACATTTTATGCATTTCACTAATTATATTGAAGAAAATCCTAGTTTCTGTGAAACGCTCGCACTTTGGACTTGACATTCTTCATTATATTCTGCACAGTTACTTTTGTGACTTTCCTAGTGGCAGCTGTCTAGTTTTTTTTAACTTCTGCATGTTTTGGGACACTTTACCTTCCTTCCGAAAGTTCCGCTTGACAATTGCCCAATACCTTTCAAATGGCCGAAGATCCGGGCAGTGGCAGCATTCTCTTCTTCAAACATTCTTCCTCGTACACCTTGACGTTAATTGTGCCCTTCGTGAAAAAAAAATCGACGACCGCTAATCACAGGTACAAATTGCTTGCCAGACCAACACCTTCTGTCCAAACTTTTCCATCGCCACCGTGGTGTCAGCGTCGTCCAGGTCTTGGTACACCGATTTCGTAGAATATTGCGGTCCGGGCGGCGCTCGATAGTCTTCCTTGGCGTAGGTTTCGTCGTCGATCAGGATGCATCCGTCTTTATTCTGTAGAATCCGGTTATACAGGTTTCGCACTCTTGTTTTGGCCTGAACTTGCTGTACCATGGACTTTTTCGGAACCTTCTGTTTCTTGTACGTTTTCAGGGAGTTCCGAACGTTGATCCGTTGAATCATCCCGATGCTGGTGTTGAACTGCTTGGCCAAATCCCGCGTCGACGCCGTTGGGTTTTTCCTGAAGTACTCAACCACCCGACCGGGCTGGCTGGAACCCGTTTTCCTACCGGACGGGGCAAATCCTTCATATAAAGGGTCTTACCGAACATCTCCATAATATTTTTGACACTGGTGTGGTGCACTTTCACCCGTTTTGTTATTTCGTTGTACGTGACACCACTTTCTGAGCACCAAGTGTGCAAAATTTTCTTTCGCGTTTCCGGATCAATTCGACTCATCATTGAAACGATAAACCGTACCGGAACCAACCGATTTCGCAGCTGTTATTGACATGTATACAAACATGCCACCGCCAAACACGCTGCCATTTCAGAGTAATAACTTTTTGAATGTTGCTAACTACCTATCGATACACTCCTTTCTGTCTTCGAATTTCATTCGCAAATTACGCTGAGTCTCTTCGGACGTAGTTAGTTCGACAGTTAGTTGAAGCTGTAATAAAAATTTGACCAGTCTGGTTAGTCATACTGAAGTTACAGGAACTTCCCGTCTACTGCGAAAATCAGGTTAGATGCTGCAAGAGTTCAACGGTTGTGTTGATGAATCTGATACTTTTGGGAGAAACTACAGTTAAATCTTTCGGATTTGTATTGTCACGCTCACGACTACCAGGATCTGCATTTAGACCGAACTGAGATGATTCTTTGTGTGTACACTCGATAAACTCGTCCGAAATTTGACTAGGAATTAATTGTGATTTCCAAATGGATTTCGAAAAAGATGGAACCAGTAGGTGCATTTCGAACTCACAATGAATTCCGACTTAAATTCCGGACAACTTAACTGAGCAGCGCTCCCATGACGTCTTCCACTGGCAGGCTTTTGGTCTGGTTTTGCTGTATGCCCGACTGCGACTGTTCCTCGACCCAATTCTACTGTTCGACGCTCGCTTCATTCCAAAAGCGTGAGGTCTTCAATGTTGCTCTCCCGTATGCTTCGAAAGTGAAATGTTTATCTTTTATACCGATGCAGTTATACAGCAGCCCAAGTAGCAATCCGCAACTAGTTCTGATGCGACTAAGTCCAAACTATGTTGCAACAAGAGCACGAATATGTTTTTTATGTTATACTGGTTAAAACAATGTGACAGCAATGTTTCTTCATAACATAACCAGTTACGAAATAGTTATTTAGGTTTCAAATCACCACATCTTTTTGTCATATTGAATTAATTATAAATTATAAGCTATCGTAACTTAATCCAAACATATCTTTAATCACAACTTTATTTCTAGCTACTAGTTGAAAATAAGTTTATTTGACTCCAATATTGGCAACCCGTAACTAGTTCTGATACCACTTAGCCCAACTATGTTGCAACAAGAACACGAATATGTTTTTTATGTTATGCTGGTTAAAACAAGGTGACGGCAGTGTTTCTTTATAACACAAACATTGAATTAGCTATCATTTGTAAGTTATCGTTACTTGATTCTAACATATCTTTAATCACAGTTTTGGTTTTAGCTACTAGTTGAAAAAAGGGTTGCGAAACCATTATAAATACGTAAGCGTATATGTAAATCGTTACTATGTGAATTGATGTAGTAATAACTTAGATATTATGAGATTATAACATATAATTTCTTCATTGATTCAGATAGTTATCGGTAGGTTTTCCCAACGTTATGATAACGAAAATCCAAACAAAACAACCTTTGTTGGCTTGAATATGGCAAACACAAAATGAAGTCTCAAAAAGTTTATGAAACATAAATAAAACCAGGATTTAACTTTTTTCAAAACAACTTTTTGCCGAAAATTGTGAAAGGCAGAATAGTCATTTATGTTCTATGCACTGTCATAAACACGAAGAAAATAATATACGGATTGAACATCGATTGTGATAATTCTATAATTCTCATGATATATGAATTTAAAATGATAAGCAATCACTCTACTTGGAATAATTTTGTGCATTCTGAACATAGCGTTATTTTGTTGTTTATTTTTTATAACTTTATAAACAGATTTTGATTGAAGGCGCATAAAAAAACAGTTAAGTAAAATTGAATTCCGCTCGACAGTTTTAATATCGTTGTGAAATTTGTACCTTGTATCAAGACTCTTCTGCTTTTTTATTGATGATAGAAAAGTATTCTGGATTCATTCAATGTTTATAATGTCGATGGTGACTAAGTTTCAACGAGTTTACTCGAAAACAAGTTATTTTCAAGTTATGAAAAGATAAGTTATTTCAGTATGGCATTACAACGTAACGACAACTTATTTTTAGCCGACTTAACAACTAGTAGAAACTGCGCTTTTTGAGTCATGCAAGTGGTTAGATTTTAGTAACAATCACTCAAATATCTGGTTGCAAACAAGCTAGCGTAACAAAAATTGTTACTTGGGAGGCGATATTGTGTTCTTTTCCTCAGAACGCGTTCTGATTGGCTGGTGTTGGCATGGGTCAAATCAGACAGGCGATGATAATGATGATGCTGCGTGGCCAAGCTTGGCTTTCGCAACTTAGGGTTGTCGTGCAGGACCCATTCTTCATTCCTAGACAGGTTCGCATTGATAATTTTACCTTTCACATTTAGAAAGATTAAGCAATCACTCAAAAGTCCAGCTAGTAAAAAACGGAGCGTTGAATGATAGTTGTCAACTTCAGCAATGCTCAGAACATCCGAAATGGAACTTACATCGATCTCTCAAATATGGTTTGGCCGATTTTCACGAACTTAGATTCAAATGAAAGGTCTTATGATTTCATGGAATTTTGTTGAAATTTATTCGAATTCGAATGTTTCAGGAAGTCGATTGTTTATGAGTTTTACTTACCTTACCTAACAGCTATAGGCCTGGGGTGTCCTTTGCTGTATCAAGCATACGTCTCCACATAACTCGGTTCATGGCTGCTCGTCACCAGCCACTCAAGGCACGGATGCTTCTGAGATCACCATCCACTTGATCGATCTACCTTACTCGCTGTGCTCCTCTTCTTCTTGTACCCGTCGGATTAGATTCAAGAACCATTTTCACTGGGCTGTCGTCCGACATCCTTATGACATGCCCAGCCCATCGTAGGCGTCCGGTTTTAGCTGTCCGTACGATAGGTGGCTCTCCTAGCAGCTGTTGCAATTCGTGATTCATACGCCGTCTCCACGTTCCGTCTTCCATCTGCACTCCGCCATAGATTGTCCTCAGTGCCTTTCTTTCGAAAACACTAAGGGCGCGTTGGTCCTCTGCCAACATAGTCCAGGTCTCGTGGCCATAGAGAACAACCGGTCTAATTAGCGTTTTGTAGATGGTCAATTTCATGCGGTGGCGTACTTTTCTCGATCGGAGGGTTTTTCTGAGTACAAAGTACGCACGATTTCCTGCCAAAATACGTCTATGAATTTCTCTGCTGGTGTCATTATCGGCGGTCACCAGTGAGCCCAAATACACGAACTCGTCAACCACCTCGATATCGTCACCGTCTATCAATATTCGTGGTGGGAGGCGTAGTGTTTCTTCTCTAGAGCCTCTTCCTCTCATGTATTTTGTTTTCGACGCATTTATGGCCAGTCCGATACGCCTAGCTTCAGCTTTCAGTCCGATGTAGATTTCCGTCATCTTCTCAAGGTTACGTGTTACAATATCAATATCGTCAGCGAAGCCGAAAAGTTGTACGGACTTTCGGAAGATCGTGCCACTCGTGTCGATCCTCGCTCTTCGAATCACACCTTCCAAGGCAATATTGAACAAGATACAAGAAAGTCCATCACCTTGCCGTAGCCCTCTCCGAGATTCGAAGGGACTCGAGAGCGTCCCAGATACTCGGACGTAGCACATCACTCTATCCATCGTTGCTTTGACCAATCGCGTCAGTTTATCCGGGAAACCGTATTCGTGCATTATCTGCCATAGCTGTTCTTGCTGTGAGTTTTGATCATTTTTAATCATCATTAAAAATGTCGACGCAAAACATGAAAAAATCTACTAGATTGGGCTCAAAACTGAACTCAATTTGTGGATTTCGTTAGTTGATGGCCATATAAACTCATTTCGGTGGTATAGGATATTGTGTTTTTCGAATTTCTACAGCATAAAAGAGACATTATTAAACCACTAGGTGTATTAAAACAGTACATGGTTTTCTTTGATGAAACGAGGAACTACAATTTTCCACCGCTATTTTTTTTCGATCGCGATCACAAATAAGAAGGCTAAAATGGGAATGGCACTGTTTGAGAGATCCGTTTATTGGAAGTACGGAACGGGAGTACCTCAAAAGGCCGAAAGCTACAAAAGCTTTCATTTTAAAACGAGAAAGCAAACACGTGGATTACAGGTTTTTCTGCTAGTGGTCAGATTCGGCCTTTTGAGGCACCCCCCAGTTATTCACAGACTCCGCAACTGTACTCGTCTCTGTCTTCAAATTTTATTCGCAAATTACTCTGAGTCTCTTCCAACATAGCTAGTTCGACAACAGTTGAAACCGTAATGAAAATTTGGTCAGTCTGGTTGGGGATACTGAAGTCACATTTTAAAGGACCATGCAGAAGGCGATCTACCGTGCAATTTGCAACCACCATACATTTCGTGTAATAAAGACATAATGAGATCTCGGATAACATTTTAACAGTCTCAGAAACTTCCTGTCCACTGCGAAAAACAGGTTAGAAGCTGCAAGAGTGTTCAACGGTTGTGTGAACGTCTTTTTTTCTGTGAAAAAGTGTGATTTTCTTGAGGCAACTTAGTTGTTATTTCTGATAGATAACTGTCGAAGTGCATCGCGATAAAAAAAACTCGTCGTTACTGGTATATGAGTCAACGTAACAATATTTGTTACTTGTGTTACGAAAGTTTAACTTCTACAGAAAAAATTAAAATTGAGAAATATCTTAGCAATGTTGTCGAAATGTTAACCGGACCGGAGTTTCAATTTTAAACATCAAACTTGCCTTACCTCGTTCATGGAGAAACTCTGCTCATCCGCACAGTTAACTCGTAGATTAACGTTGACCGTACCTTCAAAATAACATCTCTACATAAGTATTGTGAAACTTCGATTAATGAAACAATCAGCCTTACCTCCTGTTCCTTCGCATAATGCATCCGTCACTGTGAAAAACATTTTCACAGCCTGTTTGCTATAGTCCACAACTGCGCTTATATTTTTACTGCAAAGTAACACTTTCCCATCCTTCAGTTCTTCCGATTTACTTTTCGGACTAGGATCTACAATCAGTGCCCCGTTAGCGAAAATATCCCGTAAATCAACTTTTGTCTTAGTTTGACCATTGAATATCACACAATCACTAGAAGTGAAGTCCGCTTTAGTGCTTGGACAAACCACATTCGTGGGCCACTCGAATCGATAGTGGCAATCGTGTAATATCTCCTGTAAAATCGGATTTCCACGACCTGCCTCGGGGGCACAATAAAATTCTATCTCGGTGGAAAGCTTTGTAGCATTGTCCTGCGGACAATCATCGCCACGAAGATACCGAAGCTGTGCCCGTTCTCCAACGATTGTCAACGATACATCCGGATAGCCGAGCGATAGTTCACTGGTCGGTGTGAGATCTGACGGACCTTGAACTGCAAGACACGCGGCGGATCCTCCCGGACAACCAAGGCCAAACGTGGATAACAGCGGACGACAAACGTTCAAGTAGAACTTCTGTCGTTTATTTGCGACCTGCTGCAATGAACTGTTGACCAGAGCTTCGTAATTGTGATCCGCAGAAATCAACGGACTCAGATCCACTTCCCGATCACTGGAGAAATTCATTGCAGAACAGGAGATATCTCTGGTGCACGCAAGTTCGGTTTCTATTTGAATAATTACTTCGCAGCCAGCATTCTCTACCAGTTTGGGAGGTAGTTTTTCTCCTTTGTCTGTTTGACAGATGAATTCTATTCTGGTAGACCATTTGCTGTTGGAGTGATCACAAATTGAACCTGATGTGTAGCGTAGGTAAGGCGCTCCCGTGATGTTATACAGCAGTTTGTCGTTGATGGTTCCCAAGCTGACAGCTTGTGAATTATCCGAAGCTATCTGACAGGCACCGGATTGATCCGGGCAGCGACTTTTTGTCATATCGCAAATACCAAACTCATAAGTTGCCTCGCCTTGCTTCACAGTATAGGTTTGTTTCGCTAGGGAAGTCATATTGAATACTAACCCGCTGATGGGATCCACCACAGAACAAGGTTCGGTTTTCTTACAGGCGAACGATGTTCGCCATGAGAACAAATGCGTACAACCTTCCATTCCAACATACTCCGGAACTTCCTCCGTTGCGGCCGGGTCACACTCAAACAGGATTTTCGAATTTTGACAAGTTCCCTCCTTTGACTTAAAATTCATTACAAGTTTTCCTTGTTCGATGGTTGGATTGGGATCAGTTTGTCCATAGTCATGATATTTACGAGTGTAGTCGTCCTCGGTCTTGTTCACGTAGCAAACGCTGCTGCCAAGAGGACACATGGTCATATGGCCGTAGTGAACAGGTTTGCATGCAGTTACAAAAAAGTGCGATCCATTCCTATCGGGTACATGATGATTGACATGGCTTAATGGTAGAAAGTTGAAAACATATCCGGTAGCGTCTTTCACGGAACATTCATTGTTCTTTACGATGTCCGGTAAGGGAGCGCAGGCCAGCTTCGTTGACCAGAACATAAAATAATTGCACTGGTCGCTCGAGTACGGAACCACACTCATCGATTCGGGTTCCATCGTATAGCTGCACATCAGAATAATGTCGAAGGAATAATTTCTCCCCTTCTGACACGGTTCACCACCAGTGAAATTGAAATGTATTCTGCCATCCACCAGCTGCAAGGTAGACTTCCTACCGAGTTGCACTTCCGTTCCATCTTTCCTCCGTAGACAGGCAGCGCCCCCCGTTACACCGTTACATTTGATGTCCAACTGGTCGCACACATCGAAGATAAACCGTTCATTGATGTCCGACGTTGCATGATGTGCCAGATCGGAATTTAGTGCCGATAGGTTGAATGTGATGTTGTAGAGCGGTTCTTTGACAGCACAATTTTCCCCGGTCAAAATCTGAAAGTTACCAATGAAAAGTAAATTAGTACTTAAACGAGGACTTCAGGACTGGTTTCATTAATAGATAACATAATTTATTTATCATTTATATCATTTTGATATAATTAGTTGGACTACGTCCAAGTTCAGTTTGAACTGGATTTATTTCTGTTCCAAATAGTACCAGCAATATGTCGATCACCTTTCGTGCTAATTGTCTTCATCTACAGTCTATGCGTTCCGAATTCAGTGATGAAAAATTGAATCAAATTGCAATTTTCAGAAGTTACTTAGTAATATTAATATTAATTTCAAATTTCCCGGAAAAAAATCTATTGAAATCATTATATCAAATCATTACGAGAACAGCATGTGAATCTACTAAAGCCTTCAGTAACTGAGGAATCAAGTTCATATTTTAATTAGTCTAAACCACTGTGTATTGCTGTTAGTATTATTTATTTTCGAACGCAAGGAACGTTCATGAGTCATAACAAACCCGATCCTAATAGTATAACAAAATCAAAACAAACTTGAAACAGTGTTCGAAGTTTTCTATGAAATAACCGGTGTTATATATGATGTTCCCAAGCTCACATCAGCTGATTCATACCAAGGTCACATAAAGATTGTTTTGTTTTCATTTCGTGATTCTCATACATTTCATATCAGGCGTCAGTGATTCCGAGTCACCGACGTATATTTTGTTTGTGAATCGATTCGCTCGTGAAATGATGATTACTTATATTTTTGTCTGTAAGCAAGGCAACGCATTTTTATTTCGTTTTTGGCTGAAGGAAATTTGTAACGAAAAAACTACTTTTTTTAATACTATTTTATTACTTCATGTAGATTAACTATACTTACAAGACTGTTCCCATTTGTTCGCACAGGAAACATCGCTACTATCATCAGTACCATCGAAATCATTGCCGAACACCTGTACGCACGAAAATACCACCACCTCTGGGGGTGGTGTATTGATTTTTTCAAGTCTGTTGTCATTTTTCCGATCGCTTTCCAATCCCGATTTCTATTGTGTGTGACTACGGTTCTATTCAACGCGCAATAGTCCTGTTTATTTTTCAGAAATACCGACGGCTACACGTCTTTCACTACAATCAATTCTTGGCTCGAGACACAGGTAATAATAAAATAAAAATATTCAATCGGACACCTCCGACAGTCGCCCGGACTGATAAGGCTTATCCAATCACAACACAAAGAACCTGAACACTGAGAATCGAAAATGGTAAATCCTAACTTTTTCAACTTAGTTAGTTGTGACGAATAATATGCTCTATCAACTTCTTTAGCTCGGACACTTTCCAAACAAACACTACACTATTTATATTGCGGGTATCCTTTTCGAATCGCGATCACGCGACCAAGCAAAAACCGAGACGCAGACTTTTCTCCACCACGCACAAACCGCCGACTGACGTGCGAGCGAAACGGCAAAGCAAACGTGAAAACTGCTGACTGTCGTAAACACCGCCGTCGGCCTGCTTGCTGTGTTGCCAGCTTGAAGTGATATTATACAACTTAACATTTTAAGGTGTATAAATTCACCCGATTTTTGTGATAACGACCAATAATCCAAAGGAGAACAGTTAGTTTTGAATGAAATGGTTTGCGAAATACGGCCTCCTGTCACGGTGCCATCTTGTTGAGATCTGCATCGGAACTTCAAAATCAGCTGATTGCAACGTAAACAAGGAATTAGTAATACGCTTGGCAATCTCGGATGAAATTTGAAATTTTCAGTTCACATACAGATTTGATTTAGATGATAAAACATGAGTAAATAGACTAGTCATAAAACTTTTGATCATAATTTATCAATTAATTTAAAAATCCAACCCAAAAAACAAAGAATATCCCAGATATGAAAACAGTACCCAACCTCACTACTTCGAATTTGGTATTTCATGTTACGATTTCTCCATAAACACCAATCAAACATACCACGAAAAGTTACTGAATCATTAATGATCGATTTTTTTACCAAATTTTTACACGCTTTTGTATGTTAGTATTCGATTCAGAGACTGCCATTTAAAAGCTGTTTAATGCATAATCCAGTAAAAGTTACGTGTTTCATAGGTAAAATGTAATGTACTGTTAATATCACATTTATCTATCAGTTCATATCAAATTTAGATACCAGAAAACTACTATTTTTTATATTGGTTGAAGTCAAAAGGAAGATTCCAGATTTTGATATAAATCTACGAAATGAAAAATGCCATGAAATATAAAATATTTATTTCAGAAAATTGTCATATAATTCCAATGACTTAAAAAGCAACTAATTACGTCGTGGTATCTCAAATCGTCAAGCCTCCAGAAATCGTTTATGTTGTCACTGCCATCCAACCGGAGCCGAAGTCGAGATCCAAGAACTCCCACAACACTACCGATGCAGGTTGAAGTCGCATTACATGGTTCCAGTGTCTCTAGCTTCATACCGACGGCCTGTTTGAAGCATTCGGCAGGACCGGCTAAACTTCCGGACTCACGCAGGCACTCGGTCTAGTTGAACACATGGAAACTTTCATACTGGAATGGTCCGGTCGATGGAGTAAAAAATTGTAATTAAATAACTTTTCTCGCAAATATTTACACTACTTACACTTCGAGGGCCACTGCTCGCCATTTTCAAAATCGAGTTTTTCACACTGGAAATTCACGTAGATTGTTTGACGTTTGGTCAATTCACGTAAACCTTATGTGATGACTCTATTCATTTTAGGGGATGTTCGTATAACATTCATTTTAGTCACGTAAAATATCCTATTTGACATTTGAAACCATTCTACGTGATTTTTCAAGTGAATCGAACGTGAATTTTTATTTGAGTGCGAGTGCGATCAAAACATCGCAGTGTTTGGTGCTCGAAACGCGAGGGGCTCAACGTAATCGGTGTACTTTCAAATGTCTGGTGCAGATGGCTAGCGAAATATGACAAAAAGAGTTCAAACTTTAACACCGAACGAACCTAGAACTTTTGGTAAGTACCGATTCTTTCGAAGTTCCCAATGGGCTAATCACTTTAAACTCGTGACTAACTCTGACATTCGACATTCGATATTCATCTAATTCGAAAAAATCTCAACTAATCCCGCACGATAATCCTTTATAATTTTTGCAAATATAGTACAGAGAGAGTTAAGGACTGCTCACTCATTTCAGTTCCGTGACGGTTCCGTGAAAGTGCCTTCAGTGTGCCGTCAGTGTTCTTTTTTTATCGGAACCCTTCCGATATGTGTGAATAGTCCTTTAAATAGAGCTATTGTCAGCCCGGTGGCAACAATAAAGCGCTCTAGCCAGTGCTATTGGCACATTGTCGCAAAGCTGATTTGCCGGTAGCGACACCTGCCAATGAAAAATGGAGCCAAGAAAAGGAGGATTCTTTCGGAAATTTTCATATCGGCAGTAGTGATTTGCAACATTTTTATCGTTTATTTAAGAGTACAAATAGCTATCAGCAATAAAAGTACAATCGAAGTATAAGAAAATCGATTTCAACACGGAAAATAAAAACTACCTATTATTTGACTTCTTTTTACTTAATTTTGAGTTCTTCCTCTCATTCGCTCCTTCAATTGTTGTCAAAATACAAAGAGCAAAACCACCCAACAGCGAGAGTTTCGTTCAATAAGCTAAAATTAAGTAAACCGTATTAACTTGAAATTGAGTCAATATGACTCAACTATAGAGTAAATATAACTCATCTTTAAGTATTTTTTTACACGTGTCTTACGAAAACTACCTAGAGCCACTTTACCTAAAATTAGGTTATTGAACGAAACCCCCAAATTGGGTGGAATGTACTTAAAATTAGGTTGATTTGCGGTTCCGTGAAAGTGATTACTACTACTTTTTTTAGTGTAAACTACGATTAAACGTGGAAAAACTTCAGAAATGCGTGAAATTGGGTAAGATTAGGTTTTTTCGGATCGATATATTTATATAATATATTTTGATCACGTGGTATCGCAATAGAAATTATAGTTTACAACCACACAAAAATGTCATAATTATTCCTTATAAAATCAGTCAAACCATACAAATTGGAAACGAAGATACCGTTGTTTTAAATGATTTGAAGCGTGCAAAACACTTTTTCAAAATTCGAAATAACAATTGATAGAGCTGAAAGCCTTTAGAGATGAAGAAATAAATTCGTGGGCTTCAAAATATTCTGCTCTTTCAGAAATTGAATTGGATTTGCGGATTGGAGGAAAAGAAATGTAAGTCTTTATTCATTTTTTTATTTCATGATAGTAACACCTTGTTTATGCATGACATAGCAATTAGAAAATATTGCGTTTGTGGAGCAAAATAACATTCAGAAATCGGAAGCTCTTGTTAATCCGAACTTGTTTTCACAAGATTTAAGTATATCCTTCGGAACTGGAACAACTTCTAAAAAATTTACGCAATATGTAGAATCTGGAAATTAGGAGAATATGAGTTTTTTTGCATATGAAGCAACAGTAAGACTTGATACAATGTTTGTTGTTAATATGGTAGAAGTTATTTGTTCATCATTTGCTATCTACGAAAATCGTTATCTATTCAGACCAAATGAAGTTTTATGGTGCAAGCAGGTTGGTTGCTTTTTTGCTGATAAACAATGTAAAAAATATCTGATGGAAAAAATTAATTCAATCATTGTGCAAACCATAAGTAGAGATTATGAAATATGTAAATAACTTATTACATTCATATCTACATTTCTACATTGATCATAAGTCTACCTCACGAACTTCATAGGTATGATGTATGAAAATCATAAGTAGGTCAATGAAAACTTTTTCTGAAATTCATATAATTGACTTAGGGCATATTCAGGAGTGTTCTAGTTCTAGATGCATAATTTATGTCAGTTTTAAATTTTAAATCTAAAAATTATAACAAAATAAACTGGCAGCCCTAGCAGCGTTTTATCTGTGTTTCAAATATAGAAAAAAAAGAACGGCAATGTATACCAGTTTTAAATTTGACAGTAGAACTGGTCGAAAAAATAAAACTAAAACGGATTGCTGGGGATACGTTTGTTTCAGTTTCATTTACATTATAGACCACCCATATGAATCTTGCAGCTGCTGAATTTGCTCTTATGATTTCCATTTATGGGAAACTTGCAGCGAACATCATAAGTGTTTCTCATAGATTTCAATAGCTTTTTTGCGTCCGTGCGCAAATATTAATTTGCCCCGGGCGCATATTTTCCTAGGTACGCCACTGACTCTTCGAAATGTTGTATTCATACACTCAAAAAAATAATCACATTATAGTGACGTGAAAAGTTATGTGAATATTTCCCACCCTACTTTTCACGTATTCACCAGTATGTATTGATGTTTTGATATTCATCGCGACTCCTAAATTGTGAAAATTACTTCCACTTGATGTCCCAAAATACTATCTGCTGTATTTTGATAAACCGATAAGCTATTATGATAGAATCGACCCAATTCTCTAATTTTCGTACAATAAACAAGGTAAACCGTAAAACAATTGCATTACTAATTGTTTATTTGAGTTGCAATCAGCTGATTTTAAAGTTCCGATTATGATCTCATCAAGATGGCATCGTGACAGAGGGCCGGTTTCAATGGACTGGCCTTTAGAAGCTGTTTAATGCACAATCCAGTAAAAGGTATTCAATTCATAGATGAATTGTAGTGTAGTCATGTAACATCTACCTATCAATTCATGTCACATTTAGATCACTAACAGACAGGACACTCAAATTAGATTCTTTAATCATTTTAACGGTCATTTCGAATATTCCTTTAGTTAGGACAGTACTCGCATGTGACATGATGGCGCCACGTTACCCTATCAACAACATCCTGTCTGTCATCTAGACTGTGTTTATTTTTTTCATCTACCTGTAATGTATTGATTTGTATACGTCCATGCGAATTTCATGCAGGATACAGATTTAATACATATTGCCAAAACTATATACATAATTGTGCCTACTTCTCGTCCTTCAACGCATTACAAAATCGAACCCGTTTTGTTACAATATTTACTTACTTCTGGTCTGCCGCCACTTAATTTCGGGTGAAAATTACCAACACAATCAAAAATAGTATAGATGAACAACGTTGAGAAAAATAAATGGTTACCTTCCAACATCGCTAAAAAAGTTAAATATAATATCAACGTAATCCAATAATTTATTGTGACGATTCATTTTCAAATATTATGATGAAATCAGGCATCCCTGCAAGCAGCTGATCGGTGTTGACAAACGAGGGGGAACCAACTAGTAAAAAAACTTTTCCTTAACACAAGGAGTGTACCGATGGTAAATAGTTCGCACAGTACAATATAGGTGAAACTAGTTCATCACGAAAAATGATTTTTATAG
The DNA here is from genome assembly GCF_030247185.1 of Malaya genurostris. Lineage (NCBI taxonomy): Eukaryota > Metazoa > Arthropoda > Insecta > Diptera > Culicidae > Malaya > Malaya genurostris. The sequence goes on from NC_080570.1 coordinate 133,958,649, forward strand.
GAATTTACTCATACTGTCATGTCTGTCCCAGCAACCATCGTGAGTATGGGTTTGTAATACTGACAAAACCGACATAGTGGGCAAATTAACAAAACCGACATAGTGGACAAATTAACAAAACCGACATAGTGGACAAATTAATTTAAATCAAAAACATTTTTTTTTGGTTTGTGGCAAAAAATTGTAACTCAAAAGAACACTCGCAAAATTTCAAACTACTTCCACTTTAGGGACTCACTGTTCACCAATTTCCAAATTGAATATTTCACACCGAAAATTCACGTAATTTTTTTACATTTGATCTATTCACTCACGTAAACCTTATTTGATGATTCTGTTCATTTTAGGGGATTCATTTTCGTCACGTGAAATATTAAATTTGACATTTGAAACTATCTTACGTAATTTTTCAAGCAAATCGAACGTGAATTTTTATTTGAGTGTATGCTTTTGAAAACCAACAAAAAAAATGTTTCGTAGGATGATGAATTATTACGAAATTCGGTTAGGAAAAACTGTTTCAAATTTTGCAATGCTTTCAAAGGGACTCGAATTATTGGACAGCTTATCAATATCATTTTAAGCCTGGTCCGATGGTTCAGAGGGTCAAATGTTTCCGAGTCCTTCGAGAATTTTTAAACTCCGGAATGTTTATGTAAGAATCGCCTGTGCCAATGGATGGAAGAATCAATTCATTTTTGCTTTCTTAATAGTAGTAAAATTTTATTATTTTTCATCGAAAATATAATAAGAAAACGCACTTAACTTATGTACTCTAGGTTTTAGATTTTTCTCTCGTTTTAGTTTTCTCTCTCAATTTGCGTTAAAATTAAATTGTATTTTGAATCTGCAGTGAATTATTTATATTCATCGTTCGTCAGGAAAAGTACAGCTTCGAAGCAAACCCAAAAATCATCGTGAAATCATGTTCTTTTTTATTTAACCTTCTCATTCGATTGTTAATGAAATACGATATTCAGCTTAAAGTACAGCTGAGTTTTTTTTTCTATACGGGAAAAAATAAACGCTACACTAACGTTTGTAATTGGTTTAAAAACTGATACTAGAACACAGTAACGAACAAGAATATCTTGTCCGTTCAATTATCAATTCAACATTGTTTCTACTAAGAATCAAGATTCTCTTATCTCTCTTTCTACGCCACCTTAGTCGGTAAAATCGTCACGACAAATATTTCATCGAATAAATGGGTTCTGATTAATCAACTGTGAGCTGGTACTCTCCTGTCTGTTCGATCATGTCCTTGCGTCTGTTGTTTGTTGAATAAAGATGGTAGCATTTGTATGTAGGTGTGTGTTTGTTTGTTGTTTTCTTCTTTTGTATTATCTACGGTGCTACACGATTGCGGCTTCACCGTCGTTTGGTCAATCAGAAACTCTAGCTTTAGTTAGGTTATTCGGGTCCGCCCTTCTTGCCAATCAGCGATTTGTGGATGTGCGGGATGACACCACCGCCGGCAATTGTCGCCTTAATCAAACTGTCCAACTCTTCGTCTCCGCGGATGGCTAGCTGTAAATGACGGGGAGTGATACGTTTCACTTTCAGATCCTTGGAGGCGTTACCGGCCAACTCCAGAACCTATGGATGGATGAAAAGAATAAAATCATAGTAGAATTAGTCTAGGTATGTGAGCGCGCGTTCTAAATTTGCAAACTAAATTGTTCAACATCAATGATTATTCCTAACATTTTTTCCATCTCATCAAAATGTATTTAACAATAATAACATACGATCTAACTAAAATTTCGGAAGCATATATCCGATAAAAGAGGATTCAAAAAACACAAAAGCATATTTAATTTGGTAAATATACGAAAAATAAATACATAAATTTAAGTTTTTTCGATGCACTACAACAGCGTAGTAACGACTCGAATATGAGTGTAATCAAAGCATCCTTTTCTCTACGTCAAAGTAGAACCAGCGCAGAATAGGATAACGCTGCTGATGGTTACTATGCGTGATGAAATTTCACGCGCATTACGAAACCCAAGCTGTATACGTACCGCTGACGACATGCGCCAATCAACAAAAGGGCGCGATATTATTCATTGTTACGTATTTAGAAATATTTAGTTATTTGTTGTACTTCAAAATCCCATTTCATTTTTATTGCTGCAAATGCACAATCTAGTAAACATGCATTTTCAACGAACATTTTTAATGTAGCTGAAACGCATACGAAAAAAACGAACAAAATGGCGCCCAAAATGAAAACTAAACAGCATACGCGCGCTATTCATGGGTTACCCAAAAATAGACGTTGCATTGTGTTTTTCTGCCCGGTCATTATCGGTGATCCCGTCCCTCCACTTTTTCATTTCTGCACATCTGTTATTTTTTGGCATTTGACTTGACGTTCCACATCTGCATCCCTTTCGCGCCAAAAATGAATGAAACACCTACCTCAGCCGTCAGGTATTCCAGAATAGCGGCAGAGTAAACGGCTGCCGTGGCACCGACGCGTCCGTGGCTTGTCGTACGATTCTTCAGATGCCGATGAATTCTGCCGACGGGGAACTAGAAGCAAAAACCATTTGTTTGATAATTTTTTCACCTTGTAGATTACGAATTAATGGAAGGTAAAAATTTGGCGCTATTTTGCAACATCGCGGTAAAATTACTCACCTGCAATCCAGCGCGCGCCGAGCGGGAAACAGCTTTGGCTTTCGCCTTTCCAGAATCTTTACCAGCTTTTCCTCCTGCCTACATCAATGGATTGGTAACAAAATCGTTATTTACTGATTTCAACTTTAGTCATAGTAAAGTGGAAGCTACCGTCGCCATCGCGGAAAAAAGCGACAAAATATAGGTTATCTCCTCGCGGTTTTAATTTAAACCAAGTCGTTTGAGGAAAATCTGCTCTCATGTGAGCAGTCGATAAGAGCAAAAGAAAATTATTCAAGGAAGATGATGAAGCCGTCTATCGATTTTCCTCCCGTTGTTGATTATCGGTGAAAATATGCACTAGGGGAAAATTGGAGCTTCCATGTTTGCTTCGATAAAAGGGAAGCTTCATACCAAGCGGCGTCACTCACCGGCAGTGGGTGCAAAAATCTGCTTATTCCGCAGCAGATAACTTCCACTTCACGCTGAAAACATGATTTTGCATTTGCTTACCATATTATCTAACTAGAAATTTTGCTATATTAGCCGATGCAAAACGAAAATGTACCAAAATCACACTTTTTCTCCTGTAAACACGCACTTTGGAAAATGGCTGCTGCTTTTGCTGTTTGTGCTGCCGCGCGCAACGAATAGATAACACCACCAACCGAACTGAACGAGCTAAAGTACAATACTGCCGGAGAGAAACTGGTTGCTGACTAGTGAGCGTTTCCAAGAGCAAACAAAACGAGAAAGAGAGCGTGTGGAGACTTTGCACGCTGGCAATGCCAAGTCTCCAAAATGGCGACAGAGAACAACACTCTTAAGTGAAAGTAGTTGAAATGAATATAATACTATTCTTAAATCTGCTGCAGCTCACACCCACATTATCGGATAGGAAATTTTCATTCGGAATTCCATGTGGAAATCGTAATGAATTCCGCATTAACTCCAACGCAACAACCGATTCCGAATGAATTTCGCCTCTAACCGCTTGGTTCGGATATCTGTCGGAATTGAGTGAGAAGATGCAGACTGAATTGTCAATTCGTTTTCTTCTTATTTTTTCCCGATACACATTTTCATAATGATTTCGTATGTTTTTTAATCACAAGAATATGCGAATCATAAGACCGATGGAAATCCAATAAAAAAGCCTTATGAAATTCATACGAAATTTTTAGGAACATTGGGGAAATTTCTACGACAAACATAACTTCTTTCATATACTTTGGAATTCATAAATGGTTCGCATGAAAACTATAACAGAGATATATGAGATGTATATTGCAGAGTGATATTTTTCATATTAATCTTTTGAAATGGTGACTTCGGTAATTTTTGACTTTGGTAATTTGAACTCATTTTGCCTGAGTGTGGAATTCCAGCATAAACTGTTGAAATTCGCTGGAATTTACCAAAATAGCCTACCTATGGATGGCGTAACTCGCCTTTTTTACACTAACACATTCTTAAAATGAACGAAATATCAATGTCACTATCAATCGGGTTGATCGAGCACCCAGAAACGAGCAGTCGAATATTAATTCATTCAGACCCTGTCAGCTTGGTGTGAAATCAATTTTCAGCTCAGCAACACCATCGTACACATTCAACATATCATGTTAATTGTATAGCGACCCTTACACGAGACAATATTATTGTCAATACAAGGAGTATTGACAATACTTTTGATCGTGTAATGGAAACTTCATCGGATTGACGAAAATATTGTCAAAAAATCAAAACTGCTCATCAATCCGACATTACTTTCTCTCCAGAGAGGAAACTGTCAAATATGTGCAATGAACTCATCTCTCAATATTTCAATGCTCATTTGCAATATTTGAAGCTCCAAACGCTTGATTTTCTTGAAAAATGCGGACTCAAGTTACCAAGTCAATTGGATTGACGGTATTGACAATACTTTGGATTGACAATAATATTGTCACGTGTAAGGGCTGCTTATGGGCGCTCAGTGCTGCTATTTTTGCGCGAACGAATTTGACATTTCTCTCAACTATTTGTATGTACGAGATTCGAAGTGGACTCGCCTGAGGGTGCCATACTCGCAAAAAGAATGTTGCCAATGATTTGTTCTTGAATATCTTGTTAATATGATGTCTTTGATTCATTGCTCATTCCGTCATCTCGATAGTGTGGGGTATTTTCAGTTCGGAAAGAATTCTGAATCATATCGGATTGGTTCACAATTTCATGTGTAATTTAGTATGAAATCCAAATCGATACAGACTACAGTGCAACAACCGATACCGAATGAATTTCGTCTCTAACCTACCGACTATCGCCTCGAAATTCTGGCAAAATAAAGTAACTGAAAGCGAACTGAATTATCAATTCCTTTCCTTCTCCAATTTTGCATAGATTTTTAGTTGAATAGCGGCCCTTACACGATCATTAAAAGTGTCATTACTAAAAAGTAATGACACTTTTAATGATCGTGTAAGGTCTACGAGTTCAGTAATGACACGAGTAATGATGGAATTCCGGATTTTCCATTATTACCAACATTATTTCTTCTTCTTATTTATTTTGTGGAAGTGCTGAATATCTTTAGAACTATACGCGAAAAAATGACAAAGTATAGATTTAAATTATATATATTTCATTAACCTTAACGTTTCAATGGCAAATCAAATTTATTTTCAGCTAAACGAAAATAAAAATATTGCTATTGCTATTGCTGGAGTAGTTACAAATACTCATCATTAATAATGAACGTGTAATGCTAAAAAGTAATGATGTACAGTAATGCAGTAATGACGAGCGTTTGAGCAGAAGTGTCATTACTTATGCCCCGTTTACACTTCTGCTGGCTGCCAGCATGCTGGTGTCAGTGTACTGCCCTCTTAAGAAAACAAAACGTTCAACGGTGGTCCTTCGTTGGTCTAATACTTTGGATCATTGGACCACAGTTGAACGTTTTTTCCTAAGAGGGCAGTACACTGACACCAGCATGCTGGCAGCCAGCAGAAGTGTAAACGGGGCATTAGTAATGACACTTTTAATGATCGTGTAAGGGCTGCTAATCGAACAGGGAGAGTCCGTTACGATCGGAGAGATATTGTGCTCAATCAGTCCGATGCAGCTCGACAAAATTCACTGGGTATGCTTGTAAGTACCCGATTGCATGTGCCTGGCAGATTCCCTCCAGATGCCTGGCAGCGTTTGCCAGAAGGTTTTATTGGAATGTTGGCAGAACTCCGGCAAGAGTCTGGCAACATTGCAATATCGGTTCTTAATTTTTAGCGCCTTTGATTTTATTTTTTCCATAAAAAATTTAAACGAAAAGCAAATAAAGCATTTGCACTACAAAACATGATATGAAAAGCATTTTCTCTCAATATACAAGTATTTCATTTACCTGGTCTTAAGACTCGTTTTCTTTTTAGGATGTACATGCAGGATTGACGAATATCAAATGAAGTAGAACAGAAAAAATAAGGAAGAGCAATTTAGTTAAACATGATGTGGTGAGAGAATGGCGCAATTTTCCCTGCAAAATGTTGACAGCTACCGAAATCTTGCCATGCTTCTGTCGGCTGCCAGAATTTCTCACAAGCGGGAAGGTTATTTACACACTCATTCAATGTTACTCTAAAGTGAGCACAATTTCACTCACTTTCGCGAAAAGTGGAACTACTGTATTATAAATAAAGATAGATTTACTCACTTTTGAGTAATGATAACCTCGGAACAATGTTTCGGAAGCACTGGAAACCTCGCACAATGTTTCGGAAGCACGGTGAGTACAATTTGTTTCTTATGCAAACCCTGAGTTACTTAGTTCTTGACATTTGAACAAAATAAATAAAAGAGAATACTAATTGAACGAGCGTGTATGAACATTGACCATTCCGACAGCTCGCTTACAACCACGAACGCACATTCACCATTTTGAAATTAGCTTACACTGAGCCGTTTTACGTGAAAAATCACATACTTATTAAAAAATGCCTATCACATTATATTCATATGCAGCATGTAACATTTATATGTTCATTTATAATATTTAATTTGAATCTCGAAAACTTTTAAGTGTACAGCACTTGCACCTTATGTGTGAAGCACGTAAGCAGTTTTCATTTCATGTATTAAGCACATATAAATTACGTGATTGTAGGCTGTGAAAAATGTTCGAATTAAAAATGACGCAAGTAACATAAATCTGTTCGCAAATTCCGAATTGCAAATTGTTTGCTTTAGTTTTTGCTCGTTAGTATATACGAGCCATCGAAGAACATAATGAAAAATAATATACTTAACATTTTTTAGAATGCGAAAAAGGCTCAACTGCGAACAGTATGGTCGGATAACAGCGACTTTTTCATAGAAGCAACGGAAATCAAATTCATATGGACGCAACAGTGTGCCAATAATAATAACTTTTAATTTTGATTAAATATTTGTAATAAAAATAAGTAAAACGCACTCAATTGCAATGTATGTATCACATAGAGGTAATGTAAAATAATTTCATGTCATAAATACCAGCCATACTGTAAATAAATCAAAAGATAAGCATTTGATTACCATTACATGGAAGTTGAATGACATCCAGATAATAAATATATGGATTTCAAATAAGATACATGTGATATTCCAAAAATAGGTAAGTGAAATTCACATAAAACGAACGTGTTGCCGACAATGATTTTTATTATGTTGGACATATGACTCTTATATATAGAAAAAGTAACTTTTACGTGCCAAGTATTATGGAAAATAATCATATGTTTTTGCATTTGAACACTAAGTGAATTTTATTTTGAGTGTAATTTAACAACGAAACAACGAACATCAAACAGTTTTAAGCACAACTCAGACGATCAGCTTTTGTCAACGTTAGTGATTGTGGTTGTGAATGAGCTACCAGAAAGCTTAATTGTACGCATGTTTAGCATTTTTCGTGTACTTTGCTGTATTAATATTTCAATGGCGAAGTGTGTGTAATACGTGTTCACGTATTTTTATTGCGAATTTGGTGTATTTTTTCAAAATGAATTGTGATTTCAATTTTGAACAAATGTGAATTGCCCCTCGAGTTAAAATTATTCGCGAGATGGTTCACTACTAAGTGATCTGTACAATGCTTCAAGCAAGAGGCAAATCACTAAACTTATGACAAACTCAGACACATTCAATTATTCAGTAGGGACGGGTGTAGTGTAATGGGTAAGTCGATGCCTTTCACGCAGTCCACCTGGGTTCGATTTCCAACCCCGCACATAGGGTCAGAAAGTTTTTCTGACCCGAAGAGGCGAATGACCTTAAGGTTAAAACCTCTATAATCGAAACAAAAAAAATTATTCAGTAATGTTGACAACAATTCGAAACATTCAACCCGAAATGTTAGCAGTTTCGTAAGCTTTACATTTTATTTGTCAAGTCGTTTGCTCGTTTGGAACAAATCTGTCATTTTAAACGAACAGCTGTCGTCATTCTGCTTTTAGGTACTCTAATGTAACCTAATCCCAAACGATCTCCTTGAAACTTTTTTTTTATCCATGCTAGACTTTTCTAAACTTGCTAATCCTGGATAATCGTAAACTTTTTCAATCCCTCCTAAACTTGCTTACACTAATCTCACACAATCTCTCCTAAACTTTTCAATATTTCACGAAATATTTAGAACCTCTCTCTTTCTGTGATGATTCATGAGCTGTACTCCCAATTCCTCAGAAATATTTCAATTCATCTGAAATATTTCCGACTCGAGAGGTAAATGACCAGAAGGATAAAATTTTGCAGAATAAAAATGCACAAATTACAGTGAATGTTCAAGTGCAATTGGAATCACTCTCCGAATAAATCGGAACCATACCTTTACGTCTACAGGAATGGTATTTCGAGGATTTCCCTTTCTCTTATTGTTTAGAAAACGATAAATCGACGTTTCGGATAATCTTATTTACTATTTCCCTTGTGGTCAGGCCCGATTTTACAATATACCGAATAGGCTGTTAAGTAACGTTACAATACAAAAATGACAATTTTCTCGAACAATTCTCAGCAAAAACGATAAAAGAAATGGTTTGTTTATAATCCATTTTAGTATAACTCTCACTCAGTGAAAACTCCAAACAGTTTCAATACCACAGTGTATAAATACGTTTGCATACACTCTGTTTTACAATATCCATTAGAACCGTTTGTAGTATTATTCTGTTATAGTTTGGCAGCAAGATACTGTTTAAAATTATTTGAGCCTGCTCATCCAACTGTTTTATCGACAGTGTCAAAAGGGGGTTGAAAAAAAAACATTATAAACGTTTTACGTTGCTCTCGTTTCTTTCATTTAACGTTGATTTAAACTCTATCGATGAATGTAAATCTAATGGATTTGATTCTATCCTAGAGAAGACTTGCCGCTTTATCCAATTGAGCTACATCTGTTTTCGAGTTAGTCATGCATTTTTCCTCATAATATATTCCACATTTGTGCCACTTTACAGAAATTACAAACCTCAGAAATTTATTCTAACGGTTTGTAGCAAGTAAAAAATTATCTTTGAGTATGATGTACAGTTGGGACAAAATAATATATTTTATGTATTCGACGGACTAATAATTACCCAACTAACCAAAAGTTCGGATAAAAGGGACTGATTTGGCTTAAGCAGATCTCAAAGTTAATCAATAGCATTCTCAGCAGCCCATTTTTTAAGTAATTATCCACACTTGAAAGTTCGCGCGACGCAGCGGAACGAACTTCTAAGCTGCTTCTAGAATACATTGTTCAGCTTCTATGCATCGAGAAAGTTCACGCGGAGCTTGTTCTGTTCTTTCAAGTTGCTAAAAGTACCACGTGTACTCTTAAGCAGCGAGAAAGTTCACGCGGAACTTGTTCTGTACTTCAAACTGTCAAAAATTGCCACGTGTTTTCTTAAGCAGCTAGAAAGTTCACGCGGAACTTGATCTGTACTTTCAAGTTCTCAAAAGTTCCGCGTGTACTTTTAAGGAGCAAGAAAGTGGACTTTTTAAGTAATTGTGGAACTTCTGGTTGCTTGGGTATTAAACCGAAGGTGTAGCTGTAATCCTAAAATCTTAATTGGTCTGATTAATGCCCCGTTTACACTTCTGCTGGCTGCCAGCATGCTGGTGTCAGTGTACTGCCCTCTCGTTTTTTTTTCCTAAGAGGGCAGTACACTGACACCAGCATGCTGGCAGCCAGCAGAAGTGTAAACGGGGCATAATATACAAATGAAGCAATGAGTGTAATATTTACATTTACCAATGTTTATTTATGATAGGTCATCATGTATTACTGTTATATTTGGTATAAAAAAATTGATGTTATGTTCCATAGAAGATAGAGCTACTCTAAATGTGGTTTAGAATAATCCAGTTGGACTGCCTATTTATTAGAGCAGGTGGTTGGAGAATTATTCAAAAAGCCATATAAAACTATAGTACAACGATAATAGCCAGAGTGAATTCATGTCATATGGTTCAGCAGAAGTACTTTATCATTATTTTAATCACCTGTCATTTTTTGTTACTACAGCATATTATAAAATAACCATATACTATATTGTAACAACAAACCATATCATCTGTGTACAATACTTTGTAGTTGAACAAAACCCGTGTTTATCGTTGAAGCAAACACATACCATAACAAATGAGGTTACCACAATACAAAAGATTTTTTTATAATTTGAACTATACCAATTGCTATTTTTAATTATGCGGGAACTCTGTTGGTAAATGAAAAAAATAAACACAGTCTAGATGACAGACAGGATGTTTTTGATAGGGTAACGTGGCGCTATCTTGCCATATACGAGTACTGTCCCATCTAAAGGAATATTCGAAATGACCGTTAAAATGATTAAAGTATCTAATTTGAGTGTCCTGTCTGTTAGTCTGTGGTTTAAGTTCACTCGTTATTTTATGCTAATTTGATGTACTCGACATGAACGTCTGTTCCCTGTGGTTGTACCTTACCTGATTAATCGAGTGCCCTTGGAATTTGTAGAAAACTGTCATCTTCCAGCATGTGTAGAGTTTCAAAGGCTCACGAACTTCACAAAATTCGTTCGTCATTCGTCGTAAAACATTACTCTTGGTTGGAGCGTTTTTGTTTTCGCGAGTGAAGTGCATTCAATTTTTAATCTAGTGATATTCCTAATTAAATTACACCAAACTCTATACAACAAACGATAGTGAATCGTTGCAAAATGAAAGGCTTTCTGCTAGCCTTGGCAGGCGTTTTGCTGGGTAAGCCGTTAAGCTGATTCATGCCGTAAAAATTAACAATTATTTTCCTCGAACGAATCAAAACAAAGAATATCAGACTCCATTTTCTCACCGTCTTCCAAGAAGCATTTCGTTCGCCAAGTCTGAGTGTGCTGATAATGCGTCTTAGCTTTTCATGAGTCACCCCCTCCTCCCGTTGTGTGAAATTGATCTGATTCTATTTGGTTACAAAAATATTGCTAATGCAAGCTTTTACGAGTGCCTCATCGATTTTGAAGGCATCGAATTAATGCAAAATTTGCTTGTTCGGTAGATGGACGTGTCAAGGGCGTTTCATGGTCTTGTCGAGTAGTCATGAAAGCTAAAGAATGAAATGATCTAATCAGCTGTTTATCAGATGCTTTGAAATGTACTTTAGTTACTTGGAAGCGAACCATTTACCTGCATTTATTTGGAATTTTCTGTTGCCTTTCTTTGCTCATAATAGCATCTAGTACTTGCTCAGTAGAAATAAACATTCCGATAGAGATAGCTAGCATAATGGTTATGAAACAAGAAAACACAGCAAGTGTATTGCAAAAAATTTTCCATTGCGAAGGCGGCTCGAAACTATGATTTAAAATATAAAATCGAACATAGTGGTAGAACTGACAACGTGAGCTTGAATTTATAGGGAAAATGTGTTTATTGAAAAACAAAAAAGATTGCTCGTTTAAATGTTTCCATTTTATTTCATCTGGTTTCAGTTTCTGTCCCATCTTGGGCCGTGCCGGTTGAAGCCGAAGATCATCATTTGCTCGGTGCCAAGGAGTGTACCTGGGGACCAACTTACTGGTGTTCTAATTTGAGGTGAGTGCCGTTCTATGTGTAGTTGTTTTTGTTTAGTTGGAGACAGAGATGATAGTACATCTGAGTTTCGTGGCCTGCTACGTCACAACGATAACAATTTTCATTAATTATTGATGTATTTCCGTATTGCATCAACAAGGTTCTTATTGTAGTGTTTAACAATAAAAGTTAAATGACAGGTGCATTTTAAGCAGTAAAACAAACACAACAAGCGTTATCTCGAATTCATCTGCTGTTTCTGATTTCCTTTTAACGTGTCTAGTCGCAGCGATCAGCCAGTAAAAATCGAACTAGATACTATCGTTCAAGACATTTGATTTCCATTTTTTCTTCCCGATAGTCAAACGTATTTAACTGCTTCCTATTTTGGAATGCAAAACACACCGTCTATGTTCAACCGTGTTTGCACGCGAGAATTCGCAGAATAACAAAAACACCCGATGCGTCTCAAGTTGATTATTTGCGTTGATTATTTTATAGCTTGGCGTGCAATCCTTGTGCGAAACCTGACCCAGATTTAGTTTTTACAATATTTTTCTGGAATAAGATGCCAACCCATCCAGCATCGCCACTTATCGCCGATAGCGTCGTGCAGATATTTACAAACAAAGAGACTTCTGTGAGTTCTGATGTGAGCAATGTAGTTCTTACTCATTCACCATAATTGATAAGTGGTTTCAGCAAGGGCCTAGTCGTATGAAAGCGAGAGGTAATCAAACAAGGCAAAATGCTCCGGAACCTCGCGCAAGGTTATCGCGGTTAAAAATGGACCATTTTTTTTATATTATGGAAGGTGAAGTTTTAAAATAATTTGCGTTTGGTTCGGCGGTGGATGAACTGAATTTCAACTGTTCTGTCCAAATAAATGATTGGTTGTAATGATTATTTGTTCAATGGTTTGAACCTGCATAAGTTTGCGATCAATTGACGAACTGGACAGTTAGACAAAGAATGTTTTAAAGCGAAACTTGTGGCAGTAAACAAACCGAATTTTTCTTATCTGCGAATAGAGATAAGATAATTTTGCATGGGAAGCCGTGCTCTTGGACAGGGCCGCTGAGAGAAAATACGGGCCCCGGAGGGATTGTCATATCACCCTCCGAGTATTTCCCACACCAAAATGCTTATCCGCACTCCGTCGGTGTGGCAATTCATGATTTAATCCTGATCGCTTTTGCCGAGCTAACAGTAAAATTGTTACTGACTCGTACGGCATTTTGCCGAGACGATTGCCGGGAAATCGGCTGTGCAAATACCAACACTTTTTTTCGTCGAGAATCAACAATAAAATATAAGTGTGTTATTCGGGATGAAGGAAGATTTATTCAACCAAAATCGAAGAAATAGCGGAAAGATCAAGACATATAAATTTTTAAAATCTTGCGTTTTTTTAGTGATAACTACCAAGAATCTGTCATACATTCACTTCGTTCAGCATTTCTGCTGAACGATGTTTCGAATATCCGCGTATTTTTGGAAATCCGCGTAAAAAGAAACCGCATAAAAACGCTTGAATTTTTTTTAGAAAATAGTTTATATTCTTGCGATTTTGACCATTTTTAGTTTATTTTGATTTTCGGTACCGAAACGCGCCATTGAACCATCAACTAATATAAACTAACAGTAACTTGTAAATTTTGAACTGATAGCCGGAATTGGATAAAATTCTGAAAATGGAATTTTTATGGGATTGTCAGTGTTTTTATTTGAAATTTATTCAATGAAAATCTTGTATGAGTTTATTCGGTAATAGGTAATAGAGGTAATTGATCTGCAAACTAGAAAAAGTTATTAGCCATGGTTACTTATGAAAAAATACTCTTGAAATTGGCATTTTTACTCTAAGCACCCTACCTCTGGACCCGGAAGCTGGAACTGAATAAAAAGAGTGATATTTTCATGGCATCCTATGAATCTAAGATGGTGTAAATCGGTTGAACAATCTTCTAGAAAAGTGAGTGACACTGTTTTCATTTTTCAATCACCCTATAATCAAGTAAATGGAAATTCAGGAACGATGTATGGAATTTTAGGTCCTTTTATTTGAATATAAGTTTGAGGAAATCCGCTCAGCCATCTCTGGGTAAATTAAGCTTCACTATTTTTACTGTTTTTGGTGCATATAATTCCGTAACCGATTGTCGGGTCCAAATGAAATTCAGGAACTTCGTTCGTCAAACTGAATCAAATGGTATATGACACTCGGCCCTCGATTGAGAAGTCGGTTTTCATAGTGATTGCTTAGCATTTCGAATATGAGAAAGGCAAACACGCGTTGGTGAGATGGACCTTTCATGGACTTAGCCAGTTTGGAAAGACAAGTACAAGCGGGAAAAAACGGGTGAAATATAAATTGAAGCCTAATCGGTGTTCTATATGCTGCTAATGAAATGATTTCGTCTATCGAGATACCGAAACAGCGTTGTCAGGTCATTTTTCCAAAAATCTGTATTCGGCGCAAAAATCTATCTGTACCATATCGGTATCAGAATCTTGTCAACATAAGTTGACGGAAATGTCACCAAAGCTCCTTTTGGTGAGCAAAAAAAAAGGTTTCGTAGCAACCTTTTCTCCTCTCTAATCCGTGTTGTCAACGAAAATCGGTATTTATCTGTACGATCCGTGAATTATCGGTATTTTGGGAGTATAGAGGTATTGCGGTATAGAGGTCAGATATCTGTATAAATACCGATAAATCGGTATACCTGGCAACGTTGCTTCCGGGTATCGGTTCAAAAGTCGGTTTTCACAGTGATTGCATAGCATTTTTATATTAGAAAGGCAATACATAATATGGGATATTTCCTCTTCTACTTTGCACTTTCATGGGTCATTCCAATAACGTAGTCGACTGTTTCAAACAGTCGGTAGTTCCCTTTTTTTAGCAAGGATTTCGTATTTACTGTATTTAAGGGTTTCGAATTTTATCTAGACTGGGTAAGTCCTCAAATGGGTGATTGGTTAACAAGTCCCGTCCCGGTATTTGATCGTAGTCGGTACAAGTGTGCCTGTCCGATCCTCACGCTATGAGCCTTCTAGAAAAACATCTGCACGTTGTTCCCAGCAAAGCTATTCGCTGCCACTACAATACTTCTTGGTTGTATTCGCGTTTTTTACGCTGGACAGTGGTTCGAATCAATAAAAACGTGGACATAAATCAGTAGCTGCCAAACCATTCTTTTAATGCATATAGTTGCTTCTAAGAAATTATTTACAAATATATACCGCGTAATTTGATTCTATCAATAATTGTTCATGGCCTACTTTGACAAAAAATATAACCATAACTTTTTTTTCTGAAGAGATAGAAATTTTTTTTCTTCTACAAAGTTTTAGAACTATTGAAAATAATTTACTTTGTCAACTATACCTAAAGTCTAGGTCGCACCGTTTCGGATATACAAAGCGTTTTTATGGCGACCCCCTTAAAGTCAGTTTTTTATTTATAACTTGTTTCGAGTTATTTCTTTATGCATAGTTTCTTTGGAATAATTGAAGAAAATAAAAAATCCGATATTTTTGTTGAAGGTAGTGCATAGATTTGTTGTTTCCTGGCATAGTTATACAACATTTTACCGCGAAGCGAAATATGCAACTTTATGCAGCTGATTTTTACCGAATTTATAGGAAAAGATATGCCCAATACTATAAAAAAATCTAAGTGGAACTCGATGGAACTTTTTTTTAATCCTTTTCAAAGTTAGTTTTAGTTATTGAATTATGACAACCCCCTTAAAACTAGTTTCCTAATCATAACTTGATTTAAGTTATTTTTTAATCCTTACTTTGTTTGGAATAGTTGTAGAAAATATAAAATCCCATAATTTTGTAGAAGGTAATGCATACGTTTATTCTTTTCTGGAAAAGTTATACATCATTTTACTTATTTCTACCTAGGAAACCTTGTACCGAAGCGAAATATGCAACAATGCAACAAACTTTTACAATACTTATAGGAAAATATATTCCTAATCCAATTTATTTTCCAATGAGAATATTCTGAGTACTATTCGTGTGATTCATTTTCACTAAGGCTATGCTGAAACCATGAATGGTTAAGAAACGGAGGGCGTCACGCGTCTGCTATTTCTGTAACTCACTTTTGCAGTGAGCGTAGAGATGGGCAATTCGCTCCTGAGCTATTCCAGTGAATCGAATCTTTAAAGTGAGCTGATAGCTCACAGCTCTTTTTAAAAGAACCGCAGCTCACCAGTTCACCGCACTGGTAAACAGGGATGCCAGGTTCAGAGATTAATCTGTGTTTCACAGATTTTCAACCTTTTGCACAGATTTAAAAAATGGCACAGATTTTCACAGATTTCTGAAAATGGTCACAGATTTACACAGATTCTGAAATCGATCACAGATTTTTAAAATTGATCACAGTTTAGCATAAAAAATTACAAAGCGGTAGAAAATAGTGAGACCCGTTTTTGCTTACCAAAATGATTCCGATCAGCTATTATGGAAACGGGGAAACTTGCACAGATTTTGCACAGACAGGTTTTTGGCTTGATTACAGATTTTTGAAAAAATGACCTGGCATCCCTGCTGGTAAGGTGGAAACAAGCTACGAGCTGAACGGATCTTCGGCTCTTGGAGAGAGAGTTATAAATGAGAAGAAATATGTGCATGAGCTCTTGTCAGTTCTTCAAAATGTGCATCTAACATTAACAGATTGAATGAGCCATTGTAAATAAGAAATCTTACCTCTCACCATAAATCAAATAAACATAGATTTCCCAGTGTAATAGTAATGTAGTTGAGCAACCCGTGACACCAAAAGCACCGTCTGGTGGAGAATGGGTGCGTAAATGCTCCTAAAATGCATGCAAAAAGTTGCCTGCGCATTTAACACAACCACAGTAGCTAATGGAAAAAAGTACACCCGTTTGTCACTAGAGGTGCTGTTAGTGTCACCGTACAGTGAGAAATCTATGTTTATTTGATTTATGCTCTCACTCAGTAGGCTAAGGTACATTCAGGGATGCCACTTTTGCAGATATTCTCAAATGTGACATAATAATAATTCGCAGACAAGTTAGTTCGCATAGCATTGTTCTTTGTGCATCAATGATTTCGATCATGCATATGAAAGAAAAACGGTGTAAGAAAAACGGCGCAAAAAAACGGTGCTCAAAACAAACCTTCAGTTCAATCTAAATGAGCTGATGAGCTGATACATTGAATCGATTCCCTTTAGTGAGCGTGAGCTGATCGGTTCGGAGCTGCTCACCGGTATGAGCTGCTTCGCACATCTCTAAGTGAGCGTCGCACGATCAACATATCGTCTTAAAAAACGTGTTGCTTTGCAATAACTCAATTTATTTACACGTTTAAAATGAAATCTCTTCGTAAAGGTTTGTACTTTTACAATACTTTTTCATGTTTTGTTTGGAAAACATTCTTCCATTTTCTTTAATATGTGTTGAACTTTTGATACAACGAATTGCTTAAGTTGCGCGTGCAAGCATGAGCTTGCTTGTTTTTGCGTGTTTACGCGCACTTTGTAGTAGATACTTAGGTAATAGAGGGAGATTCTACGTAGATAAATAAAAAAAGCTGTTTTTAAAATAAAGTGAATATATCTCAAAAAATAATTTTTCTGCATTATTTATATCTTCAGCAAAAATACTTCAAATGTTTTTTTCTTCAAAATGAGATAGAAAACAAAAATTTTTTTGTGAAAAAAAATTATTTCTATTCGAAATTGGTACTACCCCCTTAACAAAAATTAAGGTGCCACTTTCAAAAGAAGCGTAATATAATCTTGTAGAACTACTTCGAAGACACGTTAGCTCTTAAAAATCAGAGAAAGTCAGTACAGACTTTTGACCGTCTTTTTCCAGTTTTGGACCACTGTGCGCTGATGCAATTTCCTCTCAGCTGCTGTCAACTTCTTGAGATGTTTTGTCAATTTCAATTTTGTTGGGAGGTAATTGGATTCTTGCGTAAAGTTTTAGTCCTTAAAAAAATGGCCTGACGCAACAGTTTGACGTCTGCCGTCGTATGTTCACTGAACTTTCGTGCGCAAATCTCATAGTGTTTTGAGTTAATGTGCAATACTTGAACATTTCTAACATCAATGACACAAGAGAAATTTCAATCACCTATCGAAACATGATCGGGTAAATTTCACCATTCTCACTACACTTGCGAAGAGACGTGCAAAATAAATACCTATCAAGCAAAACAAAATTCTTTCAAACCAAACTTGTGTATGAAAGATACAATAAAACTATATTCCTGACTGCAACATTCCATCTCTTGCTTCGGACCTTTCCCAATCACTCATATCAGTATACTACAATAACACAAATTGATATTCAATCAGACACACACATGCTTCCTAAACGCATTAGAATGCCAATTATAGATACCATTTTGATATCAAGGACAACCAGCATAAACTTAGATGTGAATTGCCTTTCGGATCGATCGGATATGGTAGCAATCAGAACTGTGTTGATCTTCCTCGCGACAGCAGCACAAAATCCAGAAACAAATCAATGCATTTCCAATTCGCTACGATGCCGGCATATGCAATTCACGCCGTCACCCTAATTATCGAGCATTCGACAAATATCGTTCCATTGTATAAATATGGGATGCGTCATTCAAGCTGTTTTCCCATGCACACACACAAACCTGTAGCATTGGAAAGCAAAATCCCATTCTCTGGTCGACGTTATAATATGCTTCAATGCACTCCGATAGCCAAGCGACCGCGTGAGAAAATCGGTTCGATATCCAATTTTCTCCATTCAACAGTAGAATTTAAAAAAAAAATGACATACCAAATGCAAGTTCGCTTACTGTTCGTGTTGGCAGCGAACGCCTGAGGTCACTCCGGATTCCGGAAAGAGGTTTTCGCGTCCTCAGTTTATTGGATTAGCTTTGCGTTATCCTGAGCCTAAGCCGGTGACGGCGGCCGTTGGGATCAGCCAACAGTAAATACGTTATGTATCGACAATTTGTGTGTGGCCAGGCCAGCAGACGGCCTTTTCCTCGATTTATGATTACAAGATCATGGACAAAGTATGTTGAGGTTAAATTTCATACCAGTGAGAAGGTTTTTTGTTCAATCCAATAAAACGCATCATTGTTGGGAACAAGTGTACAGTATCCAACTACCGCGGAATAACAGCTTTGTGCGTCGTATCTAAGCTGTTTGAAATCATAGTTTTGGAGTTTATAACACATAATTGTTTCAACTATATATCTGAGACTCAACATGGTTATATGCCTAACCGTTCGACGTCTACAAATTTAGTATTCTATACTTCCTTTATCATACGTTCGTTGCAATCAGGGCTACAAGTAGATTTTCTCCGCTGCGTAGACTAGGATTCAACGGGTCATTTCTGAATTGGCTCCACTCATATCTTACTGCTCTGGAGTTCCTCAAGGAAATCATCTTGGACCGTTTATATTTTTACTTTATCTCAAAGATCTAAATTTTTCGATCCAATGTATGAGACTAGCGTTCGCCGATAACTTCAAATTATTTCCTGTCATCAAATCCACAGCTGACGCATAATTCCTACAAGAGCAGTTGAATAATTTGACTAATTGGTGTAATATCAACAGAATGGTTTTGAACGCCCCCAAATGCTCCGTCATCTCTTCTAGTTCTAAGTTAAACTTCAAGAAGCACATTGAGTTTACTATCTCCAGAGTCTCTAAGCTACTAGGATTCATTTTCCTCGTTACTAAAGAATTCGATGATGTACATTGCTTGAAAGTATTGTATTGTGCCTTAGTTCGCTCTACGCTCGAATATGCTTCGGTTGTCTGGTCACCGTACTATCAAAACGATATCCAACCCATTGATGCAATTCAACGAAAATTTGCGTCGGCTTTCTTAGGAACCTTCCAAGTTTCAATCAAGAGTAGACTGATCCGAGCTCTTACAGCTTTTACAAATAGATATACATCGCCGTAATCTTGGAAACTATTCTTTTCTTCGGATCCCCTATGCTAGAATTAATTATGGGGATAACAAGCCTTTTGCCAGCATATGCCGCATATTCAACCACTGTTCCAATTCATTCGACTTCAATCTATCAGAAAATGTAAAAAAAAAGTTTTAGTATTAATTAGTTTATAAATACTATATTTAAGTAAAATGTATCATTTGGATGATTGTAATCTGTTGATGCAAAAGAAGAGGAGGTTTTATGCCTGTTGAAGAACAAGTTTGACAGAAACAAACTTCAATTTTTTTTTTCAAATTTCTTTAGTTTTACGTTTTTTAACGCAAATTTCCGAAGATACGTATTTTTTTTGAAT
This sequence comes from Malaya genurostris, assembly GCF_030247185.1. NCBI lineage: Eukaryota > Metazoa > Arthropoda > Insecta > Diptera > Culicidae > Malaya > Malaya genurostris. The sequence goes on from NC_080570.1 coordinate 133,978,641, forward strand.
TCCCGAAGTTACGCGGTTTTTATCGCGTAAAAAAAGAACCTAAGTGTGTTGAATTAATCCGCACTGTAAGCAGCTCGCCTGCAGGAAAAAGTGAAGCCTTCCGCGCTAAAGAAAAGGCGGGTGGGTAATGTCACAGACATAACTGGAGGACGTAAATACGAATAAAACTGACATATTTCTTTCTCACTTCCGGATAGAGATAATCATTCGTATTAGATTGTGTATATTTTGCAACTTTCATTGCTTCGCTCCCAGATTTTTTACAATGCATCTATACAACAGTACGACTAATTGACGGCAAACATATTCTACCATACAATTAAATAACACGAAACAAATACAGTTTTGTAGATTCAGATACTAGTAAAAATACTCAACATCCTTTGGAAATATTTGAGTGGTTCTAAAAAACCTCTTTGCGTAATTTGTCCAATGTTCATAATTGTTAAAATTTAAGTACTAATATATAAATCTGGGGCACGCTCCGAATTCAGCTGCAAATTTTCGGTATCTAGATCAAAAAACCCAGGTCATAAATTTAGTTCTAGAAGTAAGGAACTGAAATTATTTTTAGAATTTTCCAAATTGCGTTATAGAACTAAACTCTGAACTTGAATTCCAAGTCTTAATATAGGAACTGAATTCAGTTCCAGCATCTAATTTCAGAAATCATGTCCACAATTTAGTTCCAACATGTAGGTTCTGAATTCTGGAAATGAATGCTGAGACTGAATTGATAAATTAAATTCTGAAATTTAATTCAGGAATTAAAGTTTTGAATTCAGTTTTGAAATGAAGGTTCGGTGTTCCAACCCAACATTTAGTTTCATAATCCAGATCTAAAATTCATATCCTGAATTTTGTTCATGAATTCTGAAAAATCCTAAATCATATCTCTGGATTCGAATTCATGAATAAGGAACCGAATTTGAAACCATTTTCAAAATCCTGAAATAGGATTCAGTTCTAGAAACATAGTTTTATTTTTATTTTTTAGTCTGTGATCTGGAACGAAATTTTGAAATAGAAGTATGAAACTAAATTCGGAGCTAAAAACTACAAGGATCAGCCCCATGGGATTTGAGCCATTGATGTGGAACAAGGCAACCAAAATTTCTAATGATCGACATTTTCAATTAATTGTCACACTTTTGAATCCGCAAATGCACGAGAGTCTCTATATAGACTCTATTTGTCGTGATTTGAATTTGTTTTGTAGCCGACGAAATTACATCAATAGCCCAAATGTATGCAATTATATGTTGGTACATGATTGCGATACGAATATCGATATTTAAGCTTCTCTTCACCAAGCTTGTATTCAAGTTTTGTATGCAAGCAGATATTTTTGAAGCGGTTCTCTACCTTTCTGCGATTTCGATTGAAGTGATAAACTTTTCGCTATTGATCATTATTTCAATGATATACAATTAAAAATACATGGCTATGAACATTCAAATCAATACGTAGACATATTTCCAATTAAATGGTGACATTAATAATTGATACAAAATTGACTGATCTGTAAATGTTCAAAACCCGACCACATTTTTCTCGAGTTTCTAATATATATAAAACAAAAACGTGTTCCACATAAAAATTAACTTCAGAATTCAGGTGGACCAGAATCTAGGTTCTGAGATTAGTTCTTGAATTTAACTAAAAATTCAGTTATCTACTACTGCTGGTTTACTGCTAGCCACGACGTCTGAATGCAAAGAAGTACCTGAGCATTTGAAGATTTTACCACCTCATTATTACTGATGGTGGTGAAGAACATCAGCACGATATCCAGTTCCGTCTAAATGAATAATTCTCGGTCAAGATTTACCTATTACACTCGATCAGTAGAACATCGCAACTGATATGTGCCTGACTACCTCAAAACCGTCGTCCTGGTGCGAAAAATGCAAGCAAACGAGATGAGTTTTCCTCGTTGTTTCCAAAAGTTTGAGAAAAAATAGATTTTGAGTTTTATGGTTTTTTTACACTGTTGAAAATTTAATCACAAATTCATGATTATAGTACTGATAGCATGGAGAAAAAATTATGTTGTTGCGTTAAGTACAACAAGAGATATTCTTATCAAATTGATCAAAAACTTATCACTCTCCCAGAGGGTAAATTTTGAAAAGGCGCCCCATAGTAAAGTAAGTCGTATTCACGACAAAAATGAACGATCGTTCGCACCTTTGGATTTGTTAAGTGCACCGCTCGCAGTGCGGTTTTCGCTTCAAGCAAGTGCGGATGGTAAATCGAAGTATGTCTCCACATCGAAGTAAAGAGTTATTTCCTCATATTCCTTAATTTGATTTTAAAAAAATCAATCAGAATAAGTGTCACAAACACATACTACGTCCAGCTTTCAGTATGTGTTCCGCGATTTGTACTCGGTGCGGTACGTTAGCGTTGTAGAGAAGGGCACACAAGCAAATGGCAGATTTATTTTGTGCGTCGTTTGCCACACGAGAGTCAACCGATTTGTTCGGAATTTTGCTGGCGGAAATTGTTATCAACTGTGTTAAAAGTCGGAGAAATAGTACCATTCGGTTCTTCTTAGATTTTACTTGAAATGGGTGATCTATTAGTAGAACAATGCAATAAATGTGAATTTTTAAAGTGATCTGCCCCTTGTTGACAGCAGTCCTACGTCAATCTAGCAGTTATGTCGCTGCAATTACCTACTCCAGGTTTTTACGTTTTCTTGTTTTACTGATTAGCGTTTCCCAAGATATGAATTAAATTATTTCAATAATACTAATTACGTCATTACGCTTTTGTCTCTGACATTGGCCACCCGTCAGTTTTGAAGCATTATAGTATAAACTGGCGTGTTACTCAAATCCATTATGTGCATTAAAAATAAAATTTGCGTTGACTGAATTCGCGAAAATGTTTTTTTTTTGCAGTACGTGTAGATTTTCTCCATACGTAGTCTGGTCCCTGGTCAGTGACGTCATTTGAACCGGAGCCGTTCACTTCCAAAACGCGAACACGCACAGTTATTTCGCAAATTGGTTCTCACTGCATGATGCAGTTCAGATGTCATCAGCACGCATACACTCGTATATTTGATTTTAGTTAAGAAACGAAAGCACTCCAAACAACAGTCCCACGAGTGATTGCTCTGGAATGCCTGATCGCAATTCGCTATCGTTTCAAACGCACTGCTGATTGAAATATACATTTACTTGCTGCATTTAATTTCGCACTCGTAAGCTAAGTGATGTTTGACGTGCTGCAATGGATTAATTGAAAGCAAGCGTTTGTTATGATTCTATCTGTTGCTTGTTGTTGTTTTTTCTACCACCATATGTGATATCTGTGTTATGTTTAGTGCGAAATTATTGATCAAATGTTTACATTTAATCTTTCACACATTTTCACATAATTTATTCTCAGGACCTTATCACAATGGAAGATCATGCAATATTATAAGAAACGACTACTCAACCAAGAAAGAATCTCACTAAAGGCAGAAATTTCCTAATTTGACACCATCAAATATTTAGCTCGCAAAAATTGATAAATCCATCCTGTAAATGAATTTTTCTGCACTTATGCTATTTCTTACTTTACCGCAGCGTTGCCAGATTGTACCGTCCGGTCTAGTATAGGAGGCATAGAAAGCTTGGTTCTTTCTAAACAAAACGTCCTTCAACAAACAAACGCTCTTCTAAATGAATAAATGCAAGTGACTCGCGGATAACCTGAGTTTTATATCAGAGGATCTAGGCTACGTTGTCCATTTGAACACTGAAATCCAGTCTATCTACTGAAATGATTTTTCGATTGTAATTTCACTGTTGACAGTATTATAAGCTCCAGAAAATATCGAGATCTTCGTGTGATTAAATGAATAACTGCAGATGCCTTGCCAAATCATTTGAAACTTATCTGAAAATTTTATGGATTTCTATAGACTTCAAATGGTTTCAAGTAATTCCCGAAAGATCTTAGACAATTATTACAATAATTAAAAGAAAAATGATTTCAGATCTACGGTTGGACACTGAAAAATCTGATCTTTTAATGTTAAAAAAATTGACTAAATTTGGAAATCTTGTTGTTCGAACATCAAACTTTCGGTGCTGGTTTAAGGGCTTCAGAGAATAAGAAACTATGCAGTGAACTATTCTTAAATCACTATCATTATCACTATCACTTAAACTCAAAACATTCCGGAATACTTCAGTAGAACAGTAGATAGAAAAATTTTGAGATTCAAATTAGATATCAGAAAATTCATTTAGGGGTTAGCCAAATTTTGTGCTAGGGCACATAACCGTTTTTATTATTTTTACGTTTCGTCTTTGACTCATCAGTGCAGAGCAGTTCAAATTGAACTGCTTAGTGCTAAACTCGGCAGTTCAATTTGAACCGCTAAGCAGACGTAAAGTTTCTGCTACTTACAGAACACTTTTTGTTTTGCAACGGAGTGCAATGTCTTTTCTGACGTGCCGAACGAAAACGTGTTTTCGACTATTTCTGGCCGATGCAGGTATGGTCATTTAGGGGTTAGCCAAATTTTGTGCTAGGGCACATAACCGTTTTTATTATTTTTACGTTTCGTCTTTGACTCATCAGTGCAGAGCAGTTCAAATTGAACTGCTTAGTGCTAAACTCGGCAGTTCAATTTGAACCGCTAAGCAGACGTAAAGTTTCTGCTACTTACAGAACACTTTTTGTTTTGCAACGGAGTGCAATGTCTTTTCTGACGTGCCGAACGAAAACGTGTTTTCGACTATTTCTGGCCGATGCAGGTATGGTCATTTAGGGGTTGACCATACCTGCATCGGCCAGAAATAGTCGAAAACACGTTTTCGTTCGGCACGTCAGAAAAGACATTGCACTCCGTTGCAAAACAAAAAGTGTTCTGTAAGTAGCAGAAACTTTACGTCTGCTTAGCGGTTCAAATTGAACTGCCGAGTTTAGCACTAAGCAGTTCAATTTGAACTGCTCTGCACTGATGAGTCAAAGACGAAACGTAAAAATAATAAAAACGGTTATGTGCCCTAGCACAAAATTTGGCTAACCCCTAAATGACCATACCTGCATCGGCCAGAAATAGTCGAAAACACGTTTTCGTTCGGCACGTCAGAAAAGACATTGCACTCCGTTGCAAAACAAAAAGTGTTCTGTAAGTAGCAGAAACTTTACGTCTGCTTAGCGGTTCAAATTGAACTGCCGAGTTTAGCACTAAGCAGTTCAATTTGAACTGCTCTGCACTGATGAGTCAAAGACGAAACGTAAAAATAATAAAAACGGTTATGTGCCCTAGCACAAAATTTGGCTAACCCCTAAATGACCATACCTGCATCGGCCAGAAATAGTCGAAAACACGTTTTCGTTCGGTACGTCAGAAAAGACATTGCACTCCGTTGCAAAACAAAAAGTGTTCTGTAAGTAGCAGAAACTTTACGTCTGCTTAGCGGTTCAAATTGAACTGCCGAGTTTAGCACTAAGCAGTTCAATTTGAACTGCTCTGCACTGATGAGTCAAAGACGAAACGTAAAAATAATAAAAACGGTTATGTGCCCTAGCACAAAATTTGGCTAACCCCTAAATGACCATACCTGCATCGGCCAGAAATAGTCGAAAACACGTTTTCGTTCGGCACGTCAGAAAAGACATTGCACTCCGTTGCAAAACAAAAAGTGTTCTGTAAGTAGCAGAAACTTTACGTCTGCTTAGCGGTTCAAATTGAACTGCCGAGTTTAGCACTAAGCAGTTCAATTTGAACTGCTCTGCACTGATGAGTCAAAGACGAAACGTAAAAATAATAAAAACGGTTATGTGCCCTAGCACAAAATTTGGCTAACCCCTAAATGACCATACCTGCATCGGCCAGAAATAGTCGAAAACACGTTTTCGTTCGGCACGTCAGAAAAGACATTGCACTCCGTTGCAAAACAAAAAGTGTTCTGTAAGTAGCAGAAACTTTACGTCTGCTTAGCGGTTCAAATTGAACTGCCGAGTTTAGCACTAAGCAGTTCAATTTGAACTGCTCTGCACTGATGAGTCAAAGACGAAACGTAAAAATAATAAATCAGAAAATTGTTTTCTTGAATGCACACTTCTGTAAAGATATTTTTGCTGGAAAACTTTTTTGAAAATAATTTTCAAAAATAAGAGTTCTTAAGCTTTTTTCTCACACAATTCGGGTCATTTTGCCCCATAAGCATGTGACGATAGCTTTAACGAATTTTCCATCTAGTTGCGAATCTGTATTAGAATTGATTTTAGAAAATCGATGGGTTTGCAAAGAAGTTCACTAGTTACATAATTAAAATATTCTTCATCACTTTAGAAAATTACTATGGAACGAACATGTTGATATGTTGTAGCTGAAATTCAAAATAAAATACTGTCAAATTTTTAGAATAGAGAAATAATTCTTGAAAAAGTTTTTAGAATGTTCTAAAATCATGGATTTTTTTGGGTTTTAAAAAATTTTTTATGAAAAAATGCTAAATTTATAATAATCAAAATTATAATATATGCTATTGTTCTCGAAATACAGCGGTTTGAGAGAAAAAATTGAGGAAATTTCTATTTTTGTAGCGATCTTCGGATGGTTATTTGAGTTTATTCGGACGAAAGTTTTTTTACCCGAAAGAATGTTATTTTAAGTTGTTATATTTGCAATATTCGAGAGCCACATTTATTACAGATTTCTTATTATTCAATATCTAAAATTTTTATACTAGCATTACAATTTGAAAATCTTTTTTCTAGTTTATACTATTTTGGATGAATTTGGAAATATCTTGAGTCGATGAAGCGAATAATACGATAAGACCATTCCACAAATTCAACATTAATAATCATAGAGCAGTTATGGAAAAGTGCAGCAATTCATACGATTTTTTGTGATATTCTGATAATTTTCTGGTCTCTATCGTTTCTTGGTAGATTTGAGAAGCCAGTTATAAGATGTTTTAAGAAAATAAACAGAAACAAAGAAATCAAAAATCGATTGAAAAAAAAAACATTCAAAGAGCTTTTTACCAGGGTATTTTTTACCTAAAACCATTTCGTCGAAAGTCGAAAGTTTTTCGAAAATTGAAATCAAGGAAAATTAGCAAGATATTTTTTGTGTTTTTTAACCAAGAATGTTTTTTTTCAGAAAGTGTATCCTCTTTATAAAACTTCCGAGATTGTTGCTCGGAAAAAAATGTAGGAAAGTTAGTTAAATTCATTGATTACAAAACATTGAAGCATTTGCTTTGGTGTATCAACTAAGCAAATTTTCGTGGTACTTTCCCTTTAATCAAATCACTTTCACTGGCAGACTATCCGATGACGTAGCCGCTCGTTCGGGTCTAATTTGGACGTAGAATCTTTACTTTGAATAGATCGAGTAAACAAAGCTTTATGCAATCGAGCCGCATAGACAAAATAATTTTCGGTGAAATGGCCCATCTAAAAAATCGGAAATGATTTTTTGGAGGTCCTTCTAAAACGATTCTCGAAACGCGTGAACATGATGGCAATAAAAAGATGAGAAAAACAAGGCATTTCGGAATTTGATATTTGCTTATGCAACACTGGAATGATTCGCGGAAATGTCAATCCATCTGATTCACAAATAACTGTAACCAAAGTCTTATGTAGGCAGTATTTTTCTTAGGTAATTTATAATTTGGGAATTTTTAAGGACCTCTGAGGAATTCAGTATTGACGAATTTCTCGCCAAATCGTATTCGGAGTTGAAAGCATTCTCTTAGATTTTTATGAAACTTTTTGGATATGTAGAATTTTTTACAAAAAAACAACTTAAGATGTGGATCACATCTTTATTTTCTATATAAGGGTACAAATCAGAAACTTATGGAAAAATACACGTAGAAATGTGGTCAAGTTTTCAACACTTACAGCTCAGTATATTTTGTATCAATTATTAATATTACTTCATTATTTGATTGGGAATATTTCTAAGATTCGATATATCAAAGGGAAAGCATCGCTCTGATTGGTCAATCGATGCAAAAGCGAAGTGGTTGGAAGCTCGCGAATCTATAAATATAAGCGAAATTATAGCTAACGTTTCAGTCCTACGCGTAGCATGCTAGAGGTAGGTTGTTGCTAGACAGCAAGACAAATAGTGCCATAAAACGATCTGAAGCTTTAATTGGTATGCTCTGATATTGTGTCATGCAAACTCGGATGAAATTCCATGTTATGTCGTTTCGCCAGAGAAATTGATAACTACTCCAGGGTAAATTTTGAGTGCTTAAGATTAATTTCTAATTTATATAAGATTAATTCGATTGATAATGAGAAAAAGTTTATCGCTTCAACTGAAATCGCAGAATGGTAGAGAAACTTAACGCTATAAAAATAACTGTTTGCATACAAAATTTGTACACAAGCTTGGCGAAGAGAAGCTTCAATATCAAAATCGTATCGCAAGTATATAAAAAGATATAATTGCATACATTTGGAATATTGGTGTAATTTCGTCGGCTATAAAACAAATACAAATCAAAACAACCGATGTTCGGTGTTGGTTCCTAATCAAGATTAATCTAGGCAGACTCTCGTGCAATTGCGGATTCAAAAGTGTGACGATTGATTGAACTGTTTGATTGTAGACCATTAGAGATTTTTGTTGCCTTGTCCCACATCAATAGCTCGAACAACTCCATGGAGCTGATCCTTGCAGTTTTTTCAAATAGTTTTAAAATCAAATCCTTAAAAAAATTATATTATTGATTCTTATAAATTCATTCAAGTCATCATATTTGGTTTCAAAGTTACTTAAAAAATCAATTCAAAATGTAAATCAAGACGACTGAAACGATTTATTATAATATTATTATTAATATTATTTTCGGATTAATACATAAGCATTAAACTTATTCCAGAACTACTCATGTTGTAAAAAGTCGCCAATTACTTTTCAATTATATTATTTACATGATTTCGTTATTGTTATTAAGAAATCATTTGCTGTAGAGAAAATTGTAAAACAACTTGTGTTCGGACGAAAAAAAAAACAATACGAACTTATTATTTTATAAACAGTGAACCGATTCAATCGAGGATTGTAAATATTTTTGTCGAATTTTATTCATAAGGGTGAAACCAGATAGAAAGCAACAAGCGATGCGATGCGATTCGAAACTTGACAGATCGCAAGGCTCGGCTCATTTGAGTTCTTTCTGACTTTCATGTCATTTTTCTATTGAACTTAAATGAACGGGGCTCTATCGCGCGTCTCCTTGCAACCTGTCGCGTGTCGCTTTCTCTTTGGTTTCACCATAATACAATTGGAGCTAAATAAAGATATCAAAGATAAATAAAGAGAAGATAGTGTTTTGGCATAACTTTTTTGTAATATGTCTCATTTTTCGTCTATAACCATTTGAAAAATGACGATGGAAAAAGTTTAACCCTTTTCAAAAGACAGTTTAGATCAGTTTTGTAAAAACCAAGTATGCAAAGTGGTTTTTGCGACCAAGTCTTTAGTCCAGAAAGTTGGGGAATAAAAGGACCTGGAGAAGGTTGATAGATACTTTAGTGGGAACAAAAATCAGACGAGAAATTTCCTAAAAGTTGTTTAACTCGTAGAAAAAAATGTAGTAACAAAACATACCGGATAATTCTAACGATTTTTTTATGGTATACTGCCAATAACAATTCTGCTTTTATTCAACCATTTTTTGACGTAGGACTACGCCTTTCTTTACTATGCTCACCAGGGTGGGGGGTATTTTCTTTAGTTCTTTCACGAAACGAATGGAAGAAGGTGTAAGATAGTTTTCTATACCACGCTTATTACTTAAACATTGTTTAAACAGTGAAAAAATAGGTCCAAACACGAAACATCAAAATCCCTGTTGCACGTTTACTAGCTTCAGTCCATGAAAATCCATGAACGGAAACACATCGAGTGTGCAGACCGCCATCTACGTCAAGAAAGTGGAACTACATTCGGTATTATTAAACTGGCGCTTCAGTCAATGGCGAATATGAGGTTCCGTTCCTCAAGCCTAAACGCAAAAATTCAGCAACTAGTTCTTCTGTAAGCATATCTGCAGTTGATGGTTCGCAGTGTGAGTTTCGCTTCAAACAAGAGAAATTGTGTCATCCAGCTGCTGGTCGTTTATATTGGAGAAATATAAAACGAAAAGTAGTCAACGATGGGGGACATTATATAAAATCAAGGCTCTAAATATTATCTAAAGAACTATTATGATTACTGCTTTGCCAATCGTAGATAGAAATCAACAGTTTAGAGCAAATCTATAATAATTTGATTAATTTTGTGTACCTTCGGTGTGCGAAATTAGCACCAAACGTGCGCAAATAAAGCTAACATTTGACTGCATCGTGTTCGAGAAAAATGTTCCGAACAGTGTTTGATATCTTAGAGAATACCACAATTTGGCTCTTCTGATTGTCCGAAATGATTTATTCCGTACAGCTTTTTGATAGTTTCTTGCAATGAAATATGCAAATAATCGAGATAAAAAATTCTGTATGTTGCTATCGTAGCCGTTAGAACCGCCCATTTTCGAAAAAACTGCAAATGATATCACATGAAAGGAAAGCTCTTACCCAAAAATTAATTACTTCTTTGTAAATCAGTGGTAAAAATCATCAGTTTAGTGCAAATCTAGAACAATTTGATTAGTTCTGTGCTATTTTCGAAGTGCGAAATTTGCATCAAACGTGTACAAATAAAGCTAGTATTTGGCTGCTTCGCGTTCGAGAAAAATTTTGGAAGTGTTCAATATCGTAGAGTATTCCACACTTTGGTCCTTCTGAGAGCCGGAAAAAAATCCCGTACAACATTTTGATTCTTTCACTCAATGTATTGAGATGTATGAAATATTGAAATATATTGACTTATTTTACGATTATTTTTATGTAATGATTTCTTCTACGACAAGGCTCAAACTTACAAATGACTTTGACTTTCGCTCTTCTTTCTAGAATACAAACGTAATCATTCGTAACAAAATAATCCTTTCCAGGACTCGAAAGCCACTAACGGTACTTTTCAAGACCCCAGAAGAAACGTGAAGAACTTATTTAGAAAACTGTCTTAAACTGCCGCATTAATTCCTAAAATACAAACGCGGTCTTCCGCGGACAAAATTGTATTAATGACACCAAAAATAGACAATTAGTCATTAGTTGGTTTTAAACTAGCATCTTCACGGTCGTCAAGCTAGTCTCCAGGTTGCCTTGAACATATCGCATGGAAAAGCTGAACAAACAAAATAATTCATTAGTCAGTGAGTTCATTCTAACCGCCTATTCCCCGTCTGGCTTATTTCATTCCAGGAACGCCAAGGGTTGCGGAGCGGTCAAACACTGCATCCAAACCGTGTGGGAGAAGCAAACCTATCCGGTGGATAACGATGAAATCTGCAACATCTGTCTGGATATGGTTAAACAGGCCCGGGATCAGCTGGAGAGCAATGAAACCCAGGCCGACCTGAAGGCCGTCTTCGAGGGATCGTGCAATCTGATTCCGGTCAAGGTGGTCAAGAAGGAGTGCCGACGGTTGGCCGATGACTTCATTCCCGAGCTGGTGGAGGCACTGGCATCGCAGATGAATCCGAATGTGGTATGCAGCGTTGCCGGACTGTGCAACAATGCTGCCATTGATAAGATGCTGCTCGAAATGCCGGCCGTCAAACCGAAGGATGAGGATGACATCGAGGAGGATGAAAGTGATCTTGGCTCCCCCCTGGCAAAAGAGGAATTCACCTGCGAGAAATGTAACACGATTGCGGATTTGATATCCAACCGTTTCCACTCGAGTGATCGGGATCAGGTTCTGGAGGGCTTCCTGCGATTCTGTGGTCAGATGGGATCATTTTCCGATGGTTGTTCCAGCATTGCGCTGACTTATTTCGCTGAAATTTACGATCATATGTCGAAGAATTTGAATGCAAAAAATGTTTGCCATATGACTGGTACTTGTGTTGCTCAATTCCACCAGCACGAGGATAGGTAAGATTACTATAAAACGGGAGTCTAGACTTGATTATAACGCAATTTTTTTCAGTAGTGAAAACATCGAAATCCGCTCGATGGGCGGCGTCGGAGTGATTAACGTGAAGGATGAGCTGGTTGAAGATGGTGACGATATTCCGTGCAAGTTGTGCGAACAATTGATTGACCACTTGCGGGATGTGCTGATCGCTAACACGACTGAGCTTGAGTTTAAACAGGTGCTAGAAGGTCTGTGTAAGCAAACCAAATCGTTCAGTCAGGAATGTCTTAATCTGGTTGATCAGTATTACGAAGAAATCTACAACACACTGGTGCACAATTTGGATAGTAATGGCGCTTGCTTTATGATCGGTGTCTGTCCGAAAGAGCTGGGAAATGACGGAGAGGGCCCAATCATGCCACTCGTCCCGGTAAAAGTAGCTTTGATGCATGATCAGGCGAGTGACGAAAGCAAACCGGTCAGAAAGGTGCTCGGTGAAAACGAACCCAAACTGTCGGCGGTTGAAGTACAGCAAGCACAGCTTCCGATTGATCGTTTGATGGGAGCACCTTTGTCACTGCAGCTGGTAGAAAATGGACGTTTCTGCACTGTCTGCGAATATTTCATGCATTTCGTCCAGGAAGCGCTAAGTGAACCAGCCAACGAAGACGAAATCAAGCGAGTTGTTTCGACCAGCTGCGATCGGCTGCCGAAGGCTGTTGCGGGAGAATGTCGCACTTTCGTGGATCTTTACGGTGATGCTGTCATCGCTCTACTTATCCAGTCGTTCGATCCACGAGAAGTTTGCCCACAGCTGCGAATGTGCCCAGCCGCTAATGATGAAATTGAGATTTTTGCACCAGCTCAAATAGATGTGAAAATTGATGCCAACGCAGGAAAGGATAAACCAACGTGCCCGTTGTGTCTGTTCGCGGTGACACAATTGGAAGAGAACATCAAGAACGATCGCACCAAGGAGAATATTAAGCAAGCGCTTAGCAAGCTTTGTTCGCATCTCTCGCCAAAATTGAAACTGGAATGTACGGACTTCGTTGATACGTATTCGTCGGAGCTGGTCGAAATGTTGGTATCGGATTTCACTCCACAGGAAATCTGTGTTTACCTGAAGCTGTGCGTGGATCAGCGGCCCGATTTGAGCTTGATAAATATGGAGTTTGAGCGCGAGAATCGTCATCAAATGCAACACTTTGACATTGAAACCAATGAGATTCCAGACATCACGGTAAATGGTCAGATTACGGTGGACCATCAAGCTACCATTGCTACGCCGGAGTGTCTCGTGTGTGAGGAAATGGTTAAGGCGGTTGAGAAGCGCGTGAAGAATAAGAAAAGTAAAGAACAAATCAAGGAAGCCCTGGAACATGCTTGCGATCGATTGAGAAAATACCAAGCCAAGTGTGAGCGTTACATTGACCAGCACAGTGATCAGATTGTGGATCTTATAATGAAGCAACTGTCACCGAAGGAAATTTGCCGGGATCTGGGATTCTGTCTCACCAAAGATGATGATGAATGTGAGTACTGTTTTGTGTAGAAAAACTATTTCTTTTACAATAAACATTTCTACATTTCGCAGTGGAAGTTGATGAAGCCTTGCTCGACTACGTTGTGGAACCGGCCGTCGCCGAATCACCGAAACAATTGGTTACACCAACCGAAAGTAATGTCCAGCCGCAGCAATGTGCCATTTGTGAGTTTGTGATGGTCAAACTGGAATCGGAATTGGCGGACAAAAAAACCGAAAAAGATATCGAAAATGCCGTACGAAGTGTGTGTTCGAAACTGCCGAATACCGTCACGAAGCAGTGTGATCATCTGATCGATCAGTACGGGCAGTTTATTATCAAGTTCTTGGCTACGCTGCCACCGAGGGAGATCTGTACCAGGCTTACGCTTTGCCAGAAACAATTGCAACAACTGGAAGACAGTAGCTGTAAGTGTGAGCTGTTTTTTGCGTATATTTGGTTTGGTTTAATTTTAACTCTCTTGAATCTTGCCCACTAACCGACTAACACCTACGGGAATCCTATGCCATCGATAGGCAACACCAATCTCTTAACCGTTGCCCCTACCCATTTCAAAGCCAGCTCTATTAAGGGATCCGGCAATCGTTTGTCACTAATCAGTTCTTGGAACTATGGAACACCATACAGTGGGGATTTACTGTTTAAACTTTTCCGCAATCATTCGAAGATATTTGTGCAATATTTAACGGGTTGGAAGATATTGATTTACGTTTTTTTTTGTTTAAATGCTAGCTTCTATTTAGATAATTCACATGAATTGTTCTATTTTCACAGTGGAAATCATCGAATGTGCCGTTTGTCAAGGTGCCATCAAGACAGTTGACGACATCCTGGCCAACCAGAAGATCGACTACGATATTGTGCAGGACGTGGAGAAAATTTGCAACACCGTTCCGGCCAAGTTCTACGAAAAGTGCGAGAAAATGGTTTCCGTGTACGGTATTAGCATGGTGCGCCAGCTGCAGAACTACGTTGAACGGGAACAGGTCTGCGTCAACATGGGAATGTGCAGCAAACCGACCGGCTACGTGAAGTTTGAGGAGGAGGTCGAATCGGTAGACCATGCGGACAAAAAACACACCTATTTGGTGGGAGCTCATGAATGCACTTGGGGACCGGCGCACTGGTGTGCCAGCGATGAGAATGCTCAGAAGTGTAACGTAAGTCATTACTTTTTTACGGGTCTCGAATGACAAAATATTTTCCCGATAAGCCATAATAATCAATTCTTTTCCTGTTTGCAGGCCCACAAATTCTGTTCCGAGAAAAAGCTTGGCAAGTGGAAGGACTGAGTAACAGATGAAATAACTGTTCAATAGGAAGCATTACCCGAAATTAACTGTTTAATGTGGATAGCAGTAGCTTTCCGGAAAGAAAACGATACCAAGAAGTGCTATAGTTCGATTAAGCTGTTCTGTCTGATTAGTTATTTCACATTTCTTATGCTTACATTATCTGATGATTATCTACTCTTTAAGTTCAGCATCATAAACGAAACGGGAAAGTGACCGTTTTTTTATCTATCTGGAATGTTTAGAATACAACATCTCGTTGGTGGAAAAGTACTGATAAATTGGTTGAGTCTGTACCTTCGGCTCTGAAATTAGGCTGTTAATATCAGTTAAATATAAACGTTTATCTGTATAAATGGTTTGTAAAAAGAGAAACGAATAAATTTTAATTAGTGATAAATTTTTATTCATTGGTTTTTTTTTTGATTTAGATGAAGAATGCCCATCGGTTCCGATCAGTATTAGGATAGATTGGCTTGTAAAACTATATTTTCTGCTTATGCTAGTTTTGTTCAGATTCATCAGACGAATGATAATATCTTAAACATTTTTCAATACTGCCTCTCTAGCTTCGCGAAAACTCGAAGCGTATGCACATGATTCCATCTCACCCTTTAGGTCAATCTATCGAACAGAGACAGCAGATCTCACTCCAACTAATGGTTTTCGTATATAAGATGACTATTGGAGCTGAGATTACTACTGGAGCCGTTACCCTATTATGAGTTGCCTAAACCAAGCGAAACCATTGCTGAAGCTTTGTCGGGAAATGAAGTACAGATTGCACATAAAAAGATAAGTCAAATTTATAAAATTTCGATTAAAACCAGTTAAGAATTCAATGTTTTCGTTGGTAAAAAACATTCAGTGCATAAGCAGTTCATGTTGAATTAAAGACTGTACTCGAAAAAAATGCAACACTTTCTCTTGAGTTTAACTGTAAGAAACTCAAGTTTAGAATGTAATGTTTACATGTGTGATTTTCGTTTCGTAGTATCATTCAAGAAGAATCAAACGACCCCGCAGCGAGCTGGCAGGGAAGGAAAAGCGAAGAAATACAATCCTGTGAACGCAAGGAAGATGAGCGATTTCCTCAAGCGCAATCCGAACTTTTCGTCCGTCTGGTTCATCCAACTGGCAACCGAACTTCATGTCTTCGAGTTTACGACAGGGTCTAACCGAACCAATAAACAAAATTCAATGGATTTTTGTTGTTGGAGCAGTTAGTCAGAATATTTTTTTTAAAAAACTTGATACACTGATGAAGAATATAAATAATACTCGAAATATGTATTTGTATTATAACGTTTGATATACGTTTGTGAAAATAGTGACATTGTGAGAGTAAAATGGCGTGACATAGTAGAATTGAACGGTACAACAACTGTACTATTAGTGAAAATACAATGGTCAAATCCCGCAGCGGAAAGCGAGGTGTTGGTGCAGCCGAAATTCATCGTAATGGACGACGAGACGGGCATTAAAACGGACACCAAGCAGTTCCCCGGCCTAGAGTTTTTAGTCGGCAATTATTCGTTTAGTAAATTTACTGATTTTTCTGCAAATTGCATTAGGCAAACTCTTGTGCTGAGTTCATCGTTGATTAACAATTTTCCCGAATGCGTTTGCCGAAATTTAAAAATATATGTTATATATGTTTGCTGGACAACTGTCATTTATGTTTTACATTTTCACTTGGCACTACGCAGTTCTTTTCTGACCAAATATTTCGATAGAATTCTTTCAAAATTTAAGTTTCTTGACATGTTTGGTATAAACGAGTGTCGAAGAAGAAAATGTATGACGCCTTTTTCGTATCTGGGTGGATATAAAAGGATAACACTTGATATATTTCGTTCATTTTAGCCTGCGCAGTTGACTGAGCAGGAAATAAAGCAATTTCCAATTTGAGCAGAAACTAAAGCAAACCGTTTATTTGTGATAAAGCTGCAAATGAAATCACGTAAAAAGAAAGCTTCTAATCAAAATTGGTTCCGTATGGAATCCATCGCACATGTGGCACATTCTGCTGCGAGACGTTCGCTGAGCCAGTTTCGCTTCAAAAAAGAGCGATTGCGTCATCCTGCTGCTGGTCGCAATGCAAAGGAGGAACATACAACGAAAAGTGAACAACGACGGGGAACATTAGACAAAATTAGCCCTTCTAATGACTCCAAATGTTGTTTAATGAACTATAAAGGTTGCTTTTGCCAATCGGAGGTCAAAATAATCAATTTTGTGCAAACCTAGAATAGTTTGATTATCTTTGTGCACTTTTACCAGTGCGAAACTCGCACCAAACGAGCACACAGCATTTGACTGTTTTGCGTTCGAAAAAAAATTCTCCAAACAGTGTTCAAGATCGTAGGTAATTCCACAATTTAACCCTACTGAATGCAGAAATGAATCCCCTACAGAATATCCGAAGTGAAATAATCGACATCAAAATTCTATACTAACCGTTGAGACCGCCCATTTGTGAAAAAGCTGCAAACGAAATCACGTAAAAGGAAAGCTTTTAACCAAAATTGGTTCAATATGGAATCAATCGGCACTGTGAGCAATTCTGCTACGAGTTTTGCTTTAAAAAGAGCGATGCGTCATCCTGCTGCTGGTCGTTTGAATTGGATAAAAATACAACGAAAAGTGAACAACGACGGGGAACATTAGACAAAATCAGCCCTTATAATGGCTTTTCTAAAGAACTGTTAGAACCACTAAATTACTTAGAATGTTATCTAAAGAATCTATTTAGAATGTTATCTAAAGAACTATTAGAATTACTTATCTTTTGAAATATGCAAAACGAAACTGAATATAATCAGTCTAGTGAAAGTTTACAGTCTGATAGATTCTAATTAAAAAATTTTCGCATTTTTTTCTCGGCTCTTTTTGACGTGAATACTTTACTATTAGACGCCTATTCAAAATTTATCATATGGTTGAGTGATAAGTTTTTGATCGTAAATATCTTAAATATAAATATTTTATTTAACGTATCAACATAAGTTGTATGAGATAACCACAAATAATTTGGAATTAAAGTTTTTTAATATGTTTGATAAGTAAAGAAGATAAAAATTAGAAGCTACATTCATTGGGTAGTTGACACGTTTAGCTCTGACCAGAATCCAGCTCCTGAATTCTATTCTAGAGTTCAGTTCTAAAATTTAATTTTAGAATTTAAGATTCAAAAGCTCGTCCAGAATTCAGGGCCAAAATCGAGTTCCAGAGTTCTGTAAAAAAAACCGAATTTCAGAGCTTGATTCTAAGCCAGGATCTTGACTCTAGATCTGTACCAGAAAATTTCAAAAATATTCTGTTCAGAATTCGGTTCCAAAATTCGTAACCGGTATTCAAACTTAGAATAAGAATTCTGAAACTTAGACCAGAACTCGGATCTAGAATTCAGTAGTAATGCCAGAATTCAGTTCTTAAATGCATTCCAGCATCCAAGGTTCATAATTCAGTTCTAAAATGCTGATCTAGAGTTGATTTCCAAAATTCAGTTCCCGAATTCTAGAAATTTAACTGAATTCAGGATTCTGAAGATTTTTTAACTATATTCCGGATTTAGATTCTAGAACTGAGTTTCGGAGCTGAATTCTGAATCACCAAAACTGATCGGTAAACTGCTTCCAAATTTTGAAAATCGTCCGATTCACGGCTTTAAGAACTCAGATAAACTCCCGAATCCGAAGTTGGCCAAATTTCAATAACAAATATTATATATATATATACATATATATATATATATATATATATATATATATATATATATATATATATATATATATATATATATATATATATATATATATATATATATATATATATATATATATATATATATATATATATATATATATATATATATATATATATATATATATATATATATATATATATATATATATATATATATATATATATATATATATATACACAAGAAAACTGCGCGAAAAAAAATGCATAAAAAAATTTCTCAAACCTAATGTTCGAAAAACTATTTGAAAAATTGCTTGAAAAGACAGCGACAGCAGAAATGAAACAGTAGAAAGTACTTGAAAAACTACTCAGAAGCTTACTAGAAAAAGTAGTCGAAAAGACAGTACGAAAAACTACTCGAAACAACTACACAAATAACTACTCGAAAAACTGCTAAAAAATGTTCTCGAAAACTTATTAGAAGAACTGCTCGAAAAATTAGCTAGAAAAACTACTTGAAAATTACGCAAAAAGTACACAAAAACTACTGGAATAAAATTTTCATATTGATAAACTGCTCGATAAAACTCTAAAAAAACTACAAAATACTACTCGAAAAACTTCTCGATAAAACTTTGAAAAACTGAAAAAATCTACTCGAAACATTACTTGACAAAGTGCTCAAAAACTACCCGAAGAATAGCTCGACACAACTCTGAAAGGCGGTTCGATAATCTGCTTTAAAAGCCTGATGAACAGCCGGATAAACAACTTGAATAACTTCCCGATAATCTCCGAAATCCAAAATCAGATTTCAATAAAATTTAGTAACAGGTTATTATACAACTCCATATTAAAAATCTGCTCGAAAAAAGTTTTTAAAAAACTGCTCGACAAAACACTTTGGAATTCATCAGCAATTACTATGATATCTAATATTTCCCTTAGTAGAATACTGCTCAAGAAGATAGCACAAAAATTCGCTAGAAAAAACTGCATAAAAAACTCCCTGAAACACTTGAAAATGTACCCGAAAAACTGCTAGAAAAGGCAACACGAAAACTGTTCGGATACAACTTTCCGGGAAATTGGTCGAAAACCTACTAGAGAAAATCCCTTATGGCGTTTTTCATTGAAAAACACTGGTAGCGTGGATTGCTCTGGTTTTGCACTTTCGAGCAGAAATGGCAATGAAACACCGTCAGAATGTTGCATTTCTGCTCGAAAGTTCAAAACCGGAACAATCCACGCCACCAGTGTTTTTCAATGAAAAACGGCATTACAAAGATCTTTGAAAAACTGCTCGAAAAAAGTGTTTCAAACAAGTAATTTCAGTCAATCATCGTGAAGACCTACAAATCAAGGCAATTTGGGGCATATTTTTCAAGATTCCTCTCTTTTGTGTTCAGTACCAAATTGATATATTCTAACTCCTCGAGAAAGATATCACTAAAAACTGTAAAAAATACAAAATTGAAATAACTGCTCAAAAATCTGCTACCAAACTCTTTTAAAGCCAGCCCAAAAACAGCTCGAAAGGCAAACAAGACGTGATAGAAAAATTTTTACAATCAGCCTGATAAAATGTTCCACAGACTGCATCAACAACTGCTCGATAAAGTCCTGAATCCGAAGCAGAATTTGAATTATTTTCAAAAACTAACTGCTATCCTAACTTATTCCACCCCATTCGAGATCCTGCTCGAAAAAAAAACTACTGGAAGCGATACTCGAAAAACTGTTCGACAGAATTTTTCAAAAATCTGCTCGACCAACTGGTTTAAAAACTTAAATTCGCCGAAAATGTGCTCGAAAAACTTCTCCGAAAAAAAACTACATAAAAATTGAATGAACTGCCCGATGACTGATTGATAAATTGCTTCAAAAACTACCCGATAGACTCCGGGATCTAAAGTCGGATTTCAATAAAATTTAATAGCAGTTATACAACCCCCCACATTATCCCATATTAACAATTTTCTCGAAAAGTACGTAAAAAAACTAGTCGAATAATTGCTCGACACAGCCTTGAAAAACAGGCAGAAACCTCTTTAAAAAAAACTGCTCAAATAAACAGTACGAAAAATTGCCTAAAACAATATTTGAACAATTGCTCAAACTACTCGAAAAATTGCTCGACACAACTCTGAAATACTGTCCGACAGACTGCTTCAAAAATCTAATAAAATTTACTAGCCAATATTCTACTTCAAACACCTTAAATGTAAGAAAAATGCTCGAAAAGACAGTACGATAAACAATTCGAGACAACTGCACAAAAGACTACTAGAAAAACTACTCGAAAATATGCTTGAAAAACTGCTCGAAACAAACTCTTGAAAATTGTTCAAAAACATATTCGAAAAACTTTTCGAAAAAATACTTGAAAATTACACAGAAAACTGCTTGATAAACTCAAGAAACTAATCGAAAAACTTCTTGAAAATGTACATGTAAAACTTCTGGAAAGATAGCTACTGTTCGAAACAGCTCCTTGACAAAGTATTCGAAAAATTACTCAAAAACCTACTCAAAACAGTAATAGAAAAGACAGCACAAAAAAAAGACATCCGAAAAAACCAATAACAATTATTTTGCTACTTCATACACGACCTTCCTTACAAGAAAACTGCTCAAAACAACTGCACGAAAAACTTTTTGAAAACGGGCTTGAAAAGACAACACGAAAATTGTTCGTAAATTGGTCGTGCTGGGGCTGGTGTCTACTGTCATGAAATGAGACTAGAGCAGTCTCATTCACTTGGTGGAAATTGTATTGTAATCCAAGTAGAAATCTACGCGATTCTGTGTGAGGTACATTGGAGCTCCAATAAATTCCGGAATCCGAAGTCGGATTTTCATAAAACTCAATAGCAGTTATTTAACTATCCCATACAGTAACACGTTAGTCAATAAGAGTATGTGAAAATAAATTTGAAAACTAAATCCTGGACCGGAATTCTGCTGCAAACCAGTTCAGTCTCGAACCAGAATCTTTGTCTAGAATTCAGTTCCAGAACACAGATTCAGTGATAAGTTCTACAACCCATATCTAGAATTCAGTTCTGAAATTCTGTTTCAGAATTCAGTTCCCAAGCTCAGATTCATAATTCAGTTCCAGAATACAGCATCAAAATTGAGGCATTCGGCACCAACATTCAGCTCCAGAATTCCAGGTCCAGAGTTCAGATTTTTTATCGAAGAAACAGAACCATCCATTTTATTCGTATTCACGTCATCCGGTTATGTCTCTAACATTACCCACCCGCCTTTTTTTTGCTCGGCGAGTTCCGTTAAGGGCCCCTAAGACTGTGGGACCGGGGGCACGTGCCCCCACTGCCTCTCTGTAAAAGTGGCCCTGAAACTGACATAAATTATGCATCTAGAACTACAACACTAACGAATATGCCCTCGCATACTACAATGCTGCTTTTATAAGATGGGCACATTACTGACGTATAGATGAAGGATAGTCAATGTTGAATATTGGAGTACTACGAGTACTGATAATAATCGTGTAGTGGAAACTTCATCGGATTGACGAAAAATCATTGTCAAAAAATCAAAACTGCTTATCAATCCAG
This sequence comes from Malaya genurostris, assembly GCF_030247185.1. NCBI lineage: Eukaryota > Metazoa > Arthropoda > Insecta > Diptera > Culicidae > Malaya > Malaya genurostris. Next base: position 134,000,728 of record NC_080570.1, read on the forward strand.
CAATACTTTCTCTCCAGAGACTGAACTATTTACTATGTGCAATGAACTCTTCTCTCAATGTTCAGTTTTTATATTTGAGCTCTAAACGCTAGATTTTTCAGAAATATGCGGACACAAGTTACCAAGGCAATTGGATTGGCGGTATTGATAATTGACTGCTATTGAATTTTGTATTCGTGCGAAGCTGTGCGCTCAAGCGTATGTGTGTGTTTTTTTGTATGTGCGTAGTCACTAGTAAATTATGTATTGCAAGTATGTGCAAGTTCCGAAAAGTAAACTGATAATAGCAGAGAAAGGACGCCGAGTGCGAAACAGAATACCCTTTTGAAAATGGTCAATGTCTAAGAACTTCATAAGTAAACCTAAAAAATTGAACTCTCATCTATTATTAATTTTAATCAACTTTCTTAACCTCTACTCTTCTATCGCTATGCGTAGTGACAGTGAACTTATGACATTATTGATCGATTATATTCTGGATACCATACACTGCAAACAATTTTTCTTTCGGGCAGTTCGACAGTAGGTCTCAGTATGCTGTGAAGCCTGTATTAAGCAATTCAATTTGTTCCCGGAAGATTCAAAACATGGACCAATATGAACGTACTTTGGCTTTAATAAAACCGGATGGTATGCGGTATCGCGACACGATAATTCGTCGGATTCGGGATGCTGGTTTTGTCATCGTTCAGTCTCGAACGGTGAGACTAACCCCGGAACAAGCGTCGGAGTTCTATCGCTCGAAGGTAGCACACCAAAATTATCATGCCATGATTGTTGCCTTAGCTGAGGGGCCGATTCAGGCAATGTGTGTTTCTAAAGTTCATGCAGTGGATGATTTGAAGTGGTTAATTGGACCCGAACGTTATCAGGATGCTGTCCGAGATGCACCCGGATCCATTCGCGCCATTTTACCCGATAGTAGCGATGAGGTGAGGAATGCTATTCATGCAAGTGACGATGCCGCCAGTGCTCGGTTCGAGATTCGTTTTTTCTTTCCACTGTTGGTATTGGAGCCGATTTTGAACGATCAGAAACTGAACGACTATCTATTCGCAATGGTGAATCCCACCCTGATGGACGGGCTGTATTTGGTGGCCCGGGAACGACCGAATGATCCGGTGTTGTGGTTATCCAACTGGTTGCAGACGAATAATCCCTATAAACCGAAAACAGTAACTGAACCATTAGGTGCTGTTCGTAGCGTGGTTCAAGATGGCAACCTGTTAGATGCGATTCCCGAAGATGATTTCATCGGTGCACAGTCGATATGCGATTGTCAAACTTTCAGAAGTAATGGACTGTGTTCGTGTTCGCTCTCAACGATAGCTAAGTCAGAACGGATTGAGATTGAATAAAATCGATAAATTGATTCAAAATATGTATTTACTATCTACTCCTAATTCCTAATAATATTCAGAATATTAAACCGTTTTAATCCACCTAGTGGTGTAATGATGCCTTTCTCATATTACTCATAACATCACAAATATTACTTTGAGATTCGCAAAAACAACTGTTCATTGAATAGAAACAGGAAAATTTGTTCGAAGGTGATCTAACAATATCTACAAATCCTGTTTACCCTGTAGTTCAGAAACCGGAAGTAGTATTCCCAACGAATTCAGGAATTCCGAATAAAATGGTAAAACTTTTCCTTTGAATCTATAAGTTTGTGAAAATCCATTTGGCCATCTTGGAGAAAAGTGAAAAGTGCAATTTTGTACCATTATTTCCAATACTTCTGAAACCGGATTTCTATGGATTTGAATAGCCGAAGTTGGGTCGTTTGGCAAACAACAAATATGACTTACAAATTGGATCCCCTATTTTGCTTCGTCGCTTTAGGTGGCGGTGATTTTTTTTAACACTCTTCACAATTCTAAAGCTTTATATGGGACTACAAGACCTTCAATTTGAACCTAAATTTGTGAATATCGGTCACGCTATACCCGAGGAAAGTAAGTACACTGAAGTCTTTTTTTATGCGAATTTCCGTACCGCATAAAAAAAAACCGCATAAAAAAAATCCGCATAACTCTGAAAATTCGCATAAAAAAAAACCGCATAACTCTGAAACTTTGCACAAAAAAAAACCGCATAACTCTGAAACTTCGCATAAAAAAAAACCGCAGAAGGGAAAACCGCATAACTCTGAAAATTCGCATAAAAAAAACCGCATAACTCTGAAACTTCGCATAAAAAAAACCGCATAACTCTGAAAATTCGCATAAAAAAAGTCGCGTAAAAAAAAACCGCATAAAAAAAGATCGCATAAAAAAAGACCTCAGTGTAATCTGAAATTTAAACTCAAATGTCAAATACACTAATCACCTTGTAATTCCGAGACCGAAAGTCGGAAGAATTTGAAATTCCGAAATGTCCTATGTCATCTTATGACCTTATATTTGAATTTAAGGTTGTGAAAAACGGTTTATCCATTCCCAGAAAAGCGACTCAATGTATTGTGATTGTATAACCTTTCCCGTATGAGAAGAGCAAACTTCCTGTGAAATAATATTTCATTCTGAATATTGATTATAGAGACAATTGGTTGACTTACTTTCTCATGCTCTATTTCGATTAAACCAATCAAACGAAATCTAACAAACGAAGCGAACCTGCGATTCTGTAACTTTTGGATATGTACGTCAAGGTAAACAACATGAATCAGCAGCATAAAACTTGTAATAGGATAATGTTCCGATGTGTCATTGAGATTCTTTTATTCTTTGGGTCGCACTTATCATAAAATATATAATGGTTTTTTACCAAAATCACACACTAGTAGCAGACATTTGTAACGTTTCGTTTTCTTTATAGCGTGTTCGAAATAGAACAAATCTCGTATCGTTCGTGTTATGTTTTCTTCTTCCACGTTGCACGTACCGGTGTTGTACTATCATTTTATATAGCGATTTGAAAGCTTTGACCCTAATCGCCCTGTAACTGCGGCACCGGAAGTTGGATCCGGATGAAATTTCACAGTGGCCCGTATTACGTGTATCACTACACGGTGAAAACCAAGATAGGTGAATGCACACAGTTAAAAAAATCTTGTTTTTTTACATCTTATAAAATGCACTTAAATAGAGCATCGTATTTCATACAAATTTATATTCAAGAACATGTAAAATTATCTGATTCGAAAATGACATGTCTTGAATTCAATTGAAATAAAAAACAAAAGATCGATAGTAGCAGCGTGATTTGAACCGAGAAATATTAGATCACAAGTAGATCGGTCACTTGACTGAACCGCAGAGCTCATATCTGCTTTATGAATAATTGATAAATATAAATCCATACAACAGCACTTGGTAGCCGAGTGCAAATTACACTCGATGTATGTAAAATTCCGTGCAAGTGGAATAATGAAACATTTGAAAAATTAAGTAGGTTTGAATTGTATCGTTTGAAGAATTCTGTCACCTGTGAAATTCATAATTTTTTTCTGTGTAGGTTTTAAGCATGAAAGTCGTTTCAGATATAAAAGTAAATATTTAGATGAGCTTGTTGTTATTATGAACATCAAATCACCAAAATTTTGATGGAAAAAAATGATTTTTTTCACTACAGTGATTACTTCATTGAGCGTGATACTGGTAATAGGTAAAATCAAGTTAAATGACATGTGAGTGAAGTGAAGGTGAAAGTGGAAGTGAGAACGGTAATAAGGGCCAGTAGCTTTTAAGATAATGTGAGCTTCAATTTAAACCAAGATTTATGAAAATCGATTCAAGCATCGCTGAGAGATCGAAGTGAGTTCTATTTTTAGAGTTTTTCATCACTACTTTCGGTGCTTCCGTAACAGGAAAAGTGGGAACCAGTAGTGCCGAATTAAGTTAATATGCCAACAAATTAACAAGCTCTGTAATCTAGAAGAATTTATCAGTCAGTTTTATGGGATTTGCACCTGTTTTTGATTCAGATTCAAATAAAATGTTCTGGAAAAAAAAACTATAGGACCTTTCATTCGAATCTTGGTTTTTGAAGATCGGTTGAGTCGTTTCCGAGAAAATTGAGTTCACACTTTTCCCTTAATTTTCACATATTAGCATGTAACCGGAAGTCAGATCCCAATGAAAATGAACAGCTTGCTATGGAATTATAAGACCTTTCATTGGAATCTAATGCCGTTTTCGCTTGAGTAAATTGAAACTGGCCCAGAGTAGTTTCACCAAACAAACATTTTTCACGAAACTGTGTTGGTTTTGCACTTAGCAACGGGGATTTGAGCAAACCTGTTAGAAATAACCCAGGTTCGAAACTGACTCGATTTTTAGTTCAACAATGTTGAAACTAGGTTCAAAACTAGCTTAAAACAAACGGTTTGACAGCAGTTAGAGTGGAAACTGGCATATTTTTGTTACATACATGTACACATACACCGCATATACAGTTGCTCAATTCGTTGAGCTGAGTGGAATGGTATATGAGGCAAAAGCAAAATATAAAGAAAACAATACAAAAAGTAGTTATTCAAATATAGATCGTTCTGTATAAAATGCTTTCTGGGACAAATAAGCAAAAGTTTATCCATAGATGACAGATATCGATAGAGGCTCGCATAAGGACTGTGTATAAAATTTTGAATGAGTGGCCTGGCAAACAGTTGCAGATGTCGCTATGCTGTTTTTGTTTCATTCCGATTGAATTCAGATGTGATTTAAACGACTTAAGAATACAATACGTGTTTTATAGTTGTGAAAATCGTGTGAGAAGTGTTCCCAACGTTGTAGTTCTGTAATAGGCAAGAGTACTTTGTTATCGTTTCGGAACGAGGTGGAACGTTTTGAAAAATTGATGCGAACTGTCTAGTAGGTCTTATTATCAACGTATAGTACAAATCAAAAATATATACAGGCTTTTAAAAACAGTTGTTTGAGCTTGTATATCTGTTATGCATAGTTTATCTCAATATATTTGAGTCGTGGACTATTTCGCGAATTATTTTAATTTTAAGTTAAAAGTTGATAGTCGAACAGTTATTTTTGATCGAGTAGTCAAATTTAACCAAAATGGCGGCCCATTTCAAAATTTGATGCATGGAAAGTTAATTGGATTTATTTTGCATTGAAAATAAAATGATATCAAGAGGTATAATAACTGCAATACAGAGAACGTACGAAAATTTTCGAGAAAAATTGAAGTATTTTCTATGTCTGAAAGTTTAAAAAAATTATACAGAAATATTTTTACCAAAGATCTGAAATTGAAATTTTTTGAAAGATTTTTTTTTCAGTGTCGAAAAACAAATATCGATCTGTCAAAAATAACCATGCTTTCGAGCTGCGCGACTGACAAATTTTACTTGAAAGTTGAAATAACTTGCGAGGTGGTTCGCAACCTTAGGAAAAAAAAACGTACAGTTTGCTTACATTTTTCACACTCGGACGACGGTTTTGAGATAGTCAGGAGCATAATGGTTTCGATGTTCATTTGGTCGAGTATAAAAGAAAATCGATCATCTCTTATTGTACATTTGACGGGACTGGAAGTCAGCACGACTACCTTCCATAAGCAGCAATAACAACAGACCTGCGGGGTACAAATCCTCAAAAGCACAGGTCGCGCTCTTATTCACTTTTCGGATACGTAAAAAGATTTCAAGCAAGTATTAATTTTCTCAGCAATCTTAAATTACCTCACAATGATATCGATACATCATCAATCAAATCAGAATTATTTCGAATGCCTTTTACAGTTCGTTCGTAAGCTTCAAACTGATTTCTTATGTGCCATAGTGCATTCATCCCAAATGACAGTATGACGATGCTTCAATATTTTTATCGTTCCATATGTTTCGCATTATTACATATTGGTGCTTCAATAACTTGAATATTTAATGGTAATGTAAGTGCTGAATGTGCTGAACGAGCTCCATCCAATAAAGTAACTTCTATGCCAGGCGATGCTAGTTCCATTATTTTTTGTCAGAGCGCAATGTTGCCAGAATCAATGAAATCAAAAACGTTGATATTTCATTGCTTTTGTTAATATACTGGCAAATGTACATTAATATGCACTTTAAACACTGTCGATAGCAATGATGAATACGGTGCAATCCAATAGTTATCAACCTCAGCGTCATGATTTCTCAAATTAATAATACTAGATTTATCATTGTTTTCTGTTGATCGATGACGATTCATTGGATAACCATAGTTTTCTGTCACTGTTTCCGGAACCAATGCTCTTGGGTATCGTTTTGTGCATTTTCCATCAACCATACACGGTAAATCGTGGGTTGAAATCGCCACATGAATCATGAATCATGTTTTGAACGGCAACTCCATACAATTCAGGATCAGTTGCACTGTCAACCAACCAAATGAGAATATGAGCGTGCGCCAAACCACGTTGGTGTCATTCAACGGAATACATTCTGCACTTAACATTTGACACTTAATTTCGACTTTTCACAATAAAATTCATCAGCGCTTTAGTCGAACCAGCCACCGGCTGAAAGTCTCTTTAATAAAGAAAACTAAACTAAACTAACTTCATCAGCGCTTTCAACTTTTAATTGGATAAATGGGCTGTAATGCCATGACGATCGGTTGAAGTTTGTCCAGGAAACCAATGATCTTTCAATTCTTTTAATTGTGGATGGATCAGGATTTCCGTACTGTCGCACATCTGTCACAGCGTCCTGCGTATATTCATGCATGTGTCTGGAATTTAATGTAATTCAACAGTAGCTTCAATTTAGGCATACATTTCGACCACTTATCGACAACAGTATCAAATAATGAATGATGCATTGCGTCAACTTATTCGTTTCCGTTCTTAGAAAATAACATTTTCGAAAATGTCAAATAAAATATACCACAATCAATTTAAGATCTACCACTAAGTAGTTACCAGTTATCTTGTGTTACAAACCAGTTTTCAATAGGGGCTGGGGTCCACTAGGAGATTGATAGTACCTATTAGAATCCGGCGGAAAAAAATGAACCAAGAATAGATCCACTGGGTTCCTGCTTCCATGTCGTAAAAGGCGACAATTGCAGGAGTTTCTGTTTCCTTTCAGTTATCAGATATTTTCAGCGTTTCACTTCTGATTACTCTATTTTACTACATTATCTCTTCATTCAACCTATCAATTTCCGTCTAGCTTCGGAGAAAAGTTTTATTTAGAATGTTTTCTTCTTCTAAAATCAGACGTAGCTAGGATTCGATCGAAAAATCAAAACGTCATTATTCAGAAGAGCTATTGTTGATATTTTCAATCAAAAAATTTAATCAATTCGCATATTACTTCATGCCAAATTAGATTTGCAACGAGAGTCTTATTAGAATGATTCTTATTAGCAAAATAATATTTTTAGTTTTCATGTGAAAACTCTAAGAACATCGGATACTCGAATCAAGAACATAGCATGCCTTGGTTTGTATTTATATTATATCCAACGAAATTATATCAATAGCCCAAATATATGCAATTTTATTATATGTTTTTCGGATTTTGATACTTAACCTTCTCTTCGTTAAGTTTGTATCCAAGTTTGGCTTGATTTCAACAGTAAGATGAAATTTGAGCATTCGCTACGAGTTTTCGCGTCGCAATAACAGCAGTATTGAACCATTTTCAAACTACTTTTTCTGCGGTATTGCTTCCAAGGGCTGAAGCAAAGATATTGAATTCGATTTTATCACAATTCATTGATTGAAAGTCGAATAATCGGTAAAATAACATGGTGACTTCACTACTGAAATGGCTATTGGTACATCAGCCCTGTTAATAATTTCGTGTGCGTCCACGCTGAATCCAATCAAAGCGATGCTTCTCGGCTTCTTCAAAACTATCATCTCCATAAGGGAAAACCAGTAACCGAAGCAACCAGAAGTTCCACAATTACTTAAAATATCCACTTTCTTGCTGCCTTAAAGTACACACGGAACTTCTGAAAACAAGTACCGCGAACTTTAAAGTACAGAACAAGTTCTGTGTGAACTTTCTGGTTGCATAAAAACTGAACAATATGTTCTAGAAGCAGCTTTCAAGTTTGTTGGATAATTACTTGAAATCTTGGAGTAGGTAATGTCAGAATTACCACGAGATTGACGTAGGATTGCGCTCGAGTTGTGAATAGATATTAACTTTTTTAATACCGTTTGACCGTTTAAGATTTTGTTGTGTCACAGATAACAGATATACAGGCTCAAACAAATTTTTTCAAAATCCTGTGTAGAATTAAAATTTGCTATACGTTGGAAACAGTACTGCCACCTACTCGACAGTTCGCCGCGATCTTTCAAAACGTTCCACTACGTTTCACTACGTTCCACTACGTTTCACTACGTTCCACTACGTTCCGGAACGATAACAAAATTCTCCTTCCTCTTATAGCAATATTCAAACTACAACAATTTTAACATTTATCACATGATTTCTCTAAGTGTTAAAGATAACTTCATTTCCACGTCGCATAAATCACATGAGAACTCGATCGGAATAAAACAAAAATAAACTTGTCATTTTAACCAACAGCAAAATCTAGCGTGAAGTGAATGTTGCACCAAAAAACTGTGGCTCATGTGAAAGCGGCACCCAAATCGTGGTGTCGATCGTGGTGACACCTGCAAGTGTTCGCCACGCTGATTGAGCAAATTTTACACACAGTTCATATGTGAGCCTGTATATCTGTTATCTGTGGTTGTACTGAAAAAAAAATCATTTGTACGGAGAACCCAAAGATCACAAAATTTTAATATTACAATTGTTGTTTCAATTTTATTCAGGTAAACGAAATCGATGTATTCGAATGCTGTCACTTGACTGTGAACGAAGATAGTAAAATAAAAATCCTCGTTGTTTCATCGGAAACGTTTCATGTTGAAAATTTTCAATGGCAATTGAACGTCATTTATGTCATTCCATCACCTCTAGCATTAGACTTATCAGCTGCATTCTTGAAAACGGAATTAGGAATGCTCTTCAGCGAGCCATCCTGCAAGTGGAGTAAAGATTTATTAATGCCCTGTGAACATTTTGCTGATTAATTCCATCTTCGGAATTATAATCTATTGTTGCATTTCTACATCATATGTTAGTTTAGTGTTAAAGCTATAACTCACTACTCCGAAGAGACTAACAGTAAACAATATTTATTGCAATAGGCATCTTAAGTTCAAATTACTGAATAATTTGTTGACACAACTGAGATAGTTTTTGCTTTCATACATTCAGGTAACTTTGCTGGGATTGTGTCATTGCTCAGTTGCACGAATGCCACCTCATTGAAATGTTTCATTTTTCGTTCAGGGTTTATGTCATTGATCAACTGTAACGTTTCATTACTCGTTTATGATGCGTGTTTTTGCTGGATGTCATTGCTAAACTGCAAGCACGATAAATAAAAAATGGCAGTTTAGGTAAAACAACAATCGTTTAGTTGTACCAAATCAAATGCAGAAAAACGACTAATATTTCGGTAGTTTTTCCGTGTGGTTTCGGAAGATTGCGTTTGTGTTTTAAGAAGCTTGGAACAGGTTTCTAAATATCTATATAAATTCTTCGCGTTATCTTATGGGTTCTGAAAAGGACCGTTTGTTGGCTTTGGTTCCTAGACAGGACGTTTTGGTTACGGATGATTACGTTTGTATTCCAGAAGAAAGGGCGCCAGTCAAAGTCATTTGTAAGTTCGAGACTTGACCTAGAATAAATCATTACATAAATAAAGGGCTAAATTGTGAAATTCTCTATGATATGAAACACTGTTCGGAACGCGCAGTTTAATGCTAGGTTCATTTGCGTTCGCTTGGTGTGAATTTCGCACAGCGAAAAGTACAGAAAGCTAATAAAATTATTTTATATTGGTGCTAAACTGATGATTTTAACCTTCAATGTTTAAAAGAAGTAATCTTAATAGTTCTTTAGATAACATTTAGAGCCGTTGGAACGGCTGATTTTGTATAATGTTCCCCATCGTTATCTTTTTTCCAATGCAAACAACCAGCAGCTGGATAACGCAATCGCTCAAAATGATCACAATGTCGATTGAATAAATACTAAACCAATTTTGGTTCAGAGCTTTCTTTTTACTTTTTGTCGTGAATACGACTTACTTTACTATGGGGCGCCTTTCCAAAATTTACCCTCTAAGAGACTGATAAGTTTTTGATCGTGAATATCTCCTGTTGTATCTAATGAATCAACATAATTCTTGCTACATGCCATCGGCAATATGATCACAATTTTATGATACAATTTTCAGTTGTGTGACATAATCTCAAATAGTTCATAATTAAACTTTTCTGAAATGTTTGGTATAAACGAGTATCAAAGAGGATAATTCATAAACGCGCCTTATGCTTTTCTCGTATTTTAGAAAGCTCATAGCTCAGTGATCTGTGGAAGGATTTGTATAATCTAACTACCAATAGAAGAACTAGTTGAATGTTGTCCCTTTCCTGCCATTTTCTGAGCAACTGTTGCCGAAACAAGACACACACGAGAACCATCTCAGATCTAAATGCAGATCTTGTTGATTGTGACAATTCAAGGCACTTTTTAGTGCCACAGATAATCATTAGGAGTTAATTAAACTTTCAATATTTCCTACCAGAAGATTCATCAAGATGGAAGTTAAAATAATTTGCACCGTCACTAACACATTCAATTACGAACGGCAATGCCAAAGCGAAAGTGATGATGTTGAACACATCTTTATACTAGTATGAGGTCGTGTGAAAATATGACATGCGAAACAGGGTTGCCATATATACAGATTAATCTGTATTTTATTTATACATACATATATGTACAGATTAATCTGTAATATTATTATTATTATTATCATTAATATTATCTTCCGAGAATTCGATGATCGGAGAAACACGGAGGATTTTTGGAAGCCAAGAGCTCTGAAGGTCCCACGAATCGAAACCTTGTGACAACCGTTGGTAACTCCAGAGATGCTGGGCTCACCAATGGAGTAAACTCTCATCCACCGATGGACTTGACACCGAGACGCACGACACGAAGCCTGTTGGAGGTCTCTAAGCCATCCGACCCGGTTCTGTCTCCTACCAGAATTTCTTCATCATCAGCACTTGACGACCTCGATTCCAGCCATCAGAGCCGTCTCGGTACTGCGATCGGGAGCGGTGAAAGAGACCTCCAGCCGCCACCCTCAGGCGAGTACCCTAGCATTTTTTCTGTACATCAAGCCCACGCTTTTCCGATTTCCAGCCCAACTTGTCGAATTGGTACAACTCACTCTGCCTCCGCACGCGGTCTCCGTGTTTATTATCAAAATACTCGGGGACTGAGGACAAAACTGGACGATGTCTACCTGGCTGCACTGGATAGCGATTATGATGTTTATGTGTTCTCAGAGACGTGGTTGGACGAGCAAATCAATTCTGTTCAACTATTTGGTGACCGTTTCAACGTCTACAGATGCGACCGCAGCATAGCTAATAGCATTCGAACACGTGGCGGAGGAGTGTTAATCGCGGTGTCTAACACGTTGTACTCCGGTTTGATCATGGACGATCGGTTCACTTCGATCGAAACGATATGGGTTAAGATTAAACTTCTCTCTCGAAACGTATTTGTCGGAGCTGTGTACATTCCACCTGAACGACGACATGACTGCAGTACCATGCAGCTTCACCTGGATGCTGCTAAATATGCTGCAACGATAGCTGATCCATCTGATGTGCTCTTAATGCATGGGGATTTTAATCAGCCGGGGCTTGTTTGGTCACCCACTCGTCATGGATATGCGTTTCCCGATCCGATAGTATCGACAACTACTCCTGCCAGCCGCTTGCTTGTCGATGGAGCTGCCTTTCTTGGTCTGAGCCAGATAAGCCATGTCTCCAACTTTCAATCTCACTTTTTGGACTTGGTGTTTGCAAGCGCGAACTCGCTTCTAGATTGTGCCGTTAATGAAGCTGCTGATGTTGTCGTCGCTCTTGACAACTTTCATCCCGCTCTTGATATATCTATCTCAAATGATATTGTGCAACACTACGACGAAACTTCGGGCGCTGATAGGCTAAATTTTCGTAAGACCGACCTTGCTCTGCTGCGTCGTTCCTTAAATCGTATCGATTGGAACGCAGAGTTGAACTACACCGACATCGATTCAGCCGTCGCACGCTTCAATTGCCTTCTCCTAGATTGTATCTCTGCCTCTGTACCGAGGTCCCAACCTCCGAGGAAGCCACCATGGACAAACGCCACTCTGCGGAAACTGAAGCGTGCACGTGCTAAATCTCTTCGTGCATTCTGTAGCCGACGATCCCCCCTTACCAAACAGAACTTCTCAGTTGCCAGCAACAACTATCGCAGCTACAATAAGTTCCTTTACAAGCGGTATGTCAATCGCACTCAACAGAATCTGTGCCGCAACCCGAAGGGATTCTGGTCGTTCGTCAATACAAAGAGGAAAGAAAATGGTCTCCCGTCAAGGCTGCATCTCGACAATGACATTGCTGTGTCCCCTGCTGATAAGTGCAGTCTTTTTGCGAAACACTTCTCGAGTGTTTTCTCGAACGACTCACCAACGCAAGCTGAGATAGGCAGAGCAGTCCGTGATGTACCTGCTAATGTCATCGACATGGACGTGTTTGCAGTGGATGTCCAAATGGTTATCACGGCTATAAGCAAAATCAAGTCGTCATATTCACCCGGCCCGAGTATAATTCCCTCAGCTGTTCTGAAAAAATGCTCCGACATTTTAGCTGCTCCGCTTTCTGCATTATTCAACTTGTCGCTTCGTCTGCACAAATTTCCATCGGAATGGAAACGCTCTACGATGTTCCCCGTGTTTAAGAAAGGGGATAAATGCAATATAGTGAACTACCGTGGCATTACCTCGCTGGGAGTGGAATCCAAGGTGTTTGAGACGCTGATTTACGAAAAACTCTTTGCATCTTGCAAGCAATACATTAGTCCCTACCAGCATGGATTCTTTCCGGGTCGCTCTCTTGAGACTAATCTCATTAGCTTTACATCGTTCTGCATGGAGCAAATATGCAACAAACTGCAAGTGGATGTGATCTACACGGATCTAAAAGCTGCATTCGACAAATTCAACCATGACATTCTGCTAGCTAAACTTGAAAAAATGGGATGCTCGTCTGGATTCTGCGATTGGCTAAGATCATACCTGGTGCAACGAGAATTATCTGTCTGCATTGGAAATAGTTCTTCTGACTGCTTTTCCAACTGTTCAGGAGTTCCGCAGGGCAGCACACTGGGTCCATTACTCTTCTCACTATTCGTCAATGATGCAGCTTTTGTCCTACAGCGTGGAGGAAAATTGTTTTTCGCTGATGATGTCAAAATTTATCACGTAGTTCGTAACCAAGCTGATTGCCGAGAACTGCAGAACCTCCTGTGCATCTTCAACGACTGGTGCGAACGTAATATGTTGGTCTTGTGTGTCGCCAAATGTTCTGTAATTAGCTTTCGAAGGACCAGGACTGCAGTTCCGTTTGATTATAACATCGCTGGGACCCCGCTTCAACGTGTCGACCACGTCAAGGACCTTGGTGTCGTCTTGGATGAAAGGCTTACATACGTTCGGCACTTCTCAACTACGATCGACAAAGCGAATCGTCAACTTGGATTCATGTTCAAGATATCGAGTGAGTTCCGTGATCCGCTATGTTTCAAGGCCTTGTATTGTTCCTTGGTTCGCTCGTTGCTTGAATTTGCTTCTGTTGTCTGGAGTCCCTATCAGGAAGTGTGGAGTGCACGTTTCGAAGCTGTGCAGCGCAGATTCGTCAGGTATGCACTGCGATACCTGCCATGGAGTGACCCACGTAACCTGCCACCGTACGCCGACCGCTGTCGTTTGCTGGGTCTCGACACCCTAACTGATAGAAGGAATGCATCAAATGCTACCTTTGTTGCCAAAATCTTGCTTGCTGAGTACGATGTGCCAGACTTGCTGGCTCGAATCAACCTATATGCTCCTGCCCGCTCACTTCGACCGAGAACTCTACTGTTTGAGACCCCACAGTTCACGAACTACGCTGCAAATAGCTCTCTAGCTGCTTCAATTCGTCACTTCAACGAGGTCTCCGAGCACTTCGATTTCAATCGCTCTTCTAATAGCTTCCGTCGGCGTTTACTATCAGTCCGTCCGTAATTTTAATTTTATTACTTAACCACTATGTATTTATTCTTGTTATTTGTTCGTTTTTAGAATTAGACAGTTCCATTAAGACCATGTTGGTCAGATGGACGAAATTTAACAAAATAAAATAAAACAAAAATAAAATAAAATAAAACAAAATTATTACTATCATTATTATTCATAAAATGACTCTTGCATACCGAAGATCGTCGATACATTTCAGACCAGGCTATTGCAATTGTCTCGTACTGAACTTTCGAGAAGAATAAGATATCTTCGAACTTCATAGCTTCAATAAAAATAAACTACAAATTTGTCGTACCTAGCCTCCTATATTAGCAAATTAAAAAGGAATTGTTTCAAGTTTGGAATATATAGTTGTAGAATAGTAGCTGTGTAATGTAACTAATCTGTACTTTAATGTAGGTGCATCGCTTTAAACTCTATTAGTGAAAAAGGGGAAATCTTGCACAATTCATACAATCAATCAACTAACTGATATTCGGAAAAGTGATGGGAGCGTGTCAGTTTTTTCGTATTCACGATATCCAGTTATGTCTCTGACATTATCCACCCGCCTTTTTTTCTTTTCAAGAAAGGCCGGTCCTAAAGCCTATAAAATTTATCGAATTTATAAAACAATAATGTGTTCCTTATTATAGTTTGGAAAAAAGTATTGTTTTCTTTAGCAGGACTTTTTAGCCGACATGTTAGGAACGTATGAATGTTCTGGCTGCAATTACTGAATTCACATTTCGATGGCCGTTATCTTTGGGGTAACTCCCGCAGCTCCCCCAAGTCACTCAGTGCGTTCTGAGCAGCCAGCAGAAAGCGTAGAAAATTCATCAGCTCTTCACCGAAATCATTTCCAAAACGTCAGTCGACTGCATCAGTTGAGGATTTTAGTCTGTGTTTGATACGGAAAAGTTGTGCGCTAGTTCGGGAAACAGCTTACTGAGGTGTAAAATGTTTTTGATAACAAAGTAGCCTATGAAGTATAACAGAAAGCTTTGTGTATGAGCTTTGTATCTTGTGTGGTTGGAAAAAATCGAAGTTTTCGTGATATTAGGATTAACAGCTTCTGCCGAGTTGCTAAAACCTGGGACGCGCTTTTCAGCATTAAAATCTTTAGCCAACCTCAACAAAACGTTAAGAAAGAATAAACTTATTCGCGGTATGCTCAAAGCCCGATCGATAAGCCTAAACTGATGCAAACTACACAGCATTTGCTTACCCTGTTCATTCAGCTGTGTAAAGGAAGAAAATTTTCCTTTGGTCTCGAAGCGATCGATAATCATACCTCTCCAAGCCAAACCGTACATGTGTGAATACGGGGAAGATAGCAGCCGTAAGTCTCTTGAAACTCAGAAAGCACCGGCCGAGGGTAGAGCAAATTTCCCTCTTCTTGAGACCCGCCGCCCGTGGGTGAGAGTGTGTGTTGGAATGTCGCAAGCAACTGTCGCTGGAGGAGTGCAGTGAGTTGTCGCGATGAACAAGTGTGCGATGGAAAACCATGAGACATGAAAGGACATCCAGGCAAGCCGGCGGACTGGGGTTACTGAGTGAGTGCCTGTAGCGATACCACCCACCCGGGTGGATCCGTTATCGCTTCGATTTAATTATAGTAAGCAAAATAAAAAAGCGCGCATCAAAAAAAATCGCGGTGAATTTAATGTTCACTTGTAAAAACGTACCGTGTGTTTACAAATATTGCGGGCTAGAATAATGCAATGGCGCGTTTTCCGGTGGCGGTGCAATCCCGTTCTCGTGGGGATGAACTGTTGATGTGTGCCGACGATGAACGATGCCTTCGGTCGTGAGTGGAAATAAATTAGCATTCTGACTCGAGTGACAACAGGGCATGTTGTGCTGCGTCTCCTGCGAAAATTCGTGTATGTGTGATTTACGATTTTCTGACCAGCGGTAAAGGCAAAAAGGCGGTCGAACTAATCCGGGGAGAAGGAAAAGATGTCCGACTTGATGATTGCCAATCAGAGCGAACAATTAAGTGAAGAGCTAAATTTCACCGCATTCATCGATCTCTGTCGGTTCTGTTCGATCAAGAGCGGGCCCCGGTTGAACATCTTCGATAAGGAAGCCGAACAGCGCCAGATTTTGTTCAAGATCAGAACAATATTGCCGATTGTGGTAAGCAGTATGGTTCACTTTTGATACTACTAAAACCGTTGCTAGATTTATATGACTCATAATTTATTTATTACTCATTCGACTCAGAGATCCTTGAAAAATAGCTTCGACAGAAATAGGAAGAAATTCTTCATTTGCCCTTCTAATTCTTCTGACCGGACATTGCGTATTTCCTTTGAGCTTCTTCTTACTACATTTGGTAATTGCTATTCTCCCCACTAGTTGATGAGACAAATTTTAGGTATAATATTATTCTACCTATCCTAACGAAGGACAAAGCACGAGCAGCACATGGGAACGGTTACCCTGTCGCTATCGATCGGTTATTGATGCTGCACCGAATTGCATACATACGGGTGTAATTACTATTTGCATTACGCAGGATCTGTTGGAGCAACAGCAGAACAGACCTATGCGAATTAGCCTCGGTAAGACGTGCAGAGAGAGAGAGGAATATTCTATTGCATGCAGTCTGCAATACCCAGCCTGCATGCGAACATAACTTGTGTCTGCATGTGCAAAACGTACGAACATGTGGAATGGGAATGCGGCTTCCTTCCTTAAGGAGCAGTTTTCAATAGGGGATTGGGATATGCATGCAATCGAATGGTGTGAGTATGTGATACATAATAAGTCTGGCTAGGCTTTGAGTTGATGAATGTTAGGTGTTTAAATTCTCCAACAATGGTGTACGTCTTTGATGTTCACTGCATCAGTATAGCATTAGTTTTAGCCCGACATGACTTTGTTGTTATTTTAGAGACGACGCGGAAAATAAAGTATATAAGAAATACATGATTCCGAACCTAAGAGAGAAATTATATCTTATGTGACTTCAAGTTTACACAACCAATTCATAATTCTGTGGTCAAATACGAAATTACTTTGCGTTAGTGATCTCTAACTGTTGAATCGTACATTTGCAATTGTTCAGATGATAAGGGCATAAGTTGCGATGATTTTTGTTCTATCATTACCGCAACAAGTATGAAGTATGTATTTACTTGACAATAAGAAGAAAGATGTAATTTAGTATAAATGAAAATATTTGATCGCACACTAAAAAGGCGGGAAAGTAATGTCAGAGACAGACCTAGATGACGTGAATACGAATAAAACTAACATGCTTTATTCACACATCCGAATATCGATAATCACACCTACTAGTTGATTAAATGAGCGAATTTTGCTAACTTTCAATACTTATGACGATATAATTATAAAGGAGAAAACGCGAGAGTAAAAAATTGCGGAATTCTGTACGAGGCAAAACCGATCCAATCAAAACTGCAATGTTCAAATTAATTCATGAATTGAAAAATCCACAAAAACGATTTTTTGAAATCAAATTGTATAGCGATCCACAAATTTCCACGAACCGGAAGCCGTCATCTTCGATTTTACGAATTCTGAAACTATAACTATAATTCATGAGCAATGGGAACATATTATTCACTTATATACTGATACTTCAATAACTTGATATTTTAGTGAACATCTTATACGCCAGTTGTAATTCCATATAAAATGATCTTGTTTTAATATTATTCAGTACTGAAATAAATTAATGCATAATTGGAATCCGTTAGGAGAAGAGTTGTCATCGTGCCAAAGATTTTGGTCTGCAACAAAGAATGGACAACTTCGCTTAGTGTTAAGTTAGTGTCTGTTTTACCAGCGAACATAACATGTCGTAAATTCACTGCACTCAATCTCTGAGAATATTCCGTGTTTCTATGTGTCGGTTTTGCACGATACACTTTGTGCGATGATTCGTTCCATTCATGCACCCTATTTTGGCACTGAATTTCACCTTAGCGCTCGTTCATACCAAACATTTTAGAAACTTAAATTTTAAGTAATTTGTAGTTATCTCATGCTACTGAAAATTTTATCATAAATTGCTGGCCATATTTCCGATGATTTGGAGCACAAACTGCGTTTCTGCGTTGAATACCATAAGAGATTTTCACGATTAAGTTCTCTCCATTCTTGTACAGGACAAATTTTGAAAACGCGCCCAATAATAAAATAAGTCGTATTCACGACGAAAAAAAAAGAAAAAAACAGTCTGGTGTCGTTCGAATAGCCTCGCTGGTTTCTTTTGCAATTCATCTTTGAAAACACTGGACTGCTCTACTTGAGAGGTTATGTTCTGTCCTACCTGAGGCGTTTTTACTGATGTTAGAGTGGTTTTGTTGACTTTGAATTACGGAAATCTGTGATCAAACACCTCTTCAATTGTTTCAGGTGAAGTTTGCCTCCAAAGAAAATTCGTTTTGTTATACCGTATTTGAAAGAGCTTGGACTGGAGGTAATTTTTCCAAATTTTCAACCCTTTAAGTGCCATATTAACGAAGATATAGTGGTCCTATCGATTTTTATTTGGTATGATTTTTTAGTCAACCGTTCTACCGGAAACTTTGAAAAAAAAAAAACAGAAATATCCAAGGCATTGTCGAAAAGGTTCACATTTTTTTGTTCAAATTTTTTTGAATTGATAATAATTAAAAATTATGAAACAAATTTTCTCACAATTCTTATTTTGGTACCATTCTGGAATTTTATTATTAAATAACTGATTTTTGTACGCGTTAAAGTGTTTTGGTTTCATAGTTTTTAATCATAATATTTCAGTTTCACAAAAAAAATAATAATAATAAAAATCAACCATGTTTTTCCATTGAAACTTTATTACAATTAAAGGCATGATGCTTAGTTCTACTAGTTATGCACCATGGGTTTCCTTCTAATAGAACCTAAATGAAAACGCAGGGTTATTATTTTTTTTTAAACTCAAATTTTAAGCTATTTTGAAGCACTTCAATGTGTCCAAAAATTATTAATTTTTTACTAAGAAATCCAAAGTGGTACCAAAATCGAATGTATCAAAAAATAAGTATCAAAATTTTTCATATTTTATAATAAATGCTCAAAAAATCGAACAAAATTGTAAACCTTCCTGGCCTAAATCATCTAGCCAGCTACCGAGAATGTTCTGATGTTTTATCTTTTTATATAGTAATAGCGTTTCTGATGTTTTATCTTTTTATATAGTAATAGAAAAGCGTCTGCTGAAAATACGGAGCACGAAGCTATTGTTTTTCGTAACTTGTAAAACTCGGGACTGCCGGCTATCGGTTGTGTTGTCATTCAATCGATGTGAAACTGAAAAGAACCTGTGAACTAAAAGTAGTAAAAAAAATAGAAGGATCAGCCCCATAGGTTTGTTCGAGCCATTGATGTGGAACAAGGCAACCAAAATTTCTAATGATCTACAATCAAACAGTTCAATCAATCGTCACATTTTTGAATCCGCAATTGCACGAGAGTCTGCTTAGATTTATCTTGATTAGGAACTAACATCGAACATTGTTTGTTTTATGGCCGACGAAATTACACCAATGTATGCAATTATATCTTTTTACATACTTGCGATACGGATTTTAATATTTAAGCTTCTCTTCGTCAAGCTTGTGCTCAAGTTTAGTATGCAAGCACTTATTTTTATAGCGTTGTTTCTCTAGCATTCTGCGATTTCGGTTGAAGCGATAAACTTTTTCTCCTTATCAATCGAGTTCATCTTATATAAATTGGATATTAATCTTAAGCACTCAAAATTAACCTGGGTATTGTCAATTTCTCAGGCGAAAAGACAAAACATGAAATTTTATCCGAGCTTGCATGACACAAGATCAGAGCATAGCAATAAAAGCTTCAAATCGTTTTGTGGCATTTTTTGTCTTGCTGTCTAGCAACAACCTATCTCTAGCATGCTACGCGTAGAACTGAAATGTTAGCTATAATTTCGCTTCTATTTATAGATTTGCGTGCATCCAACAGCTTCGCTCTTGCATCGATTGATCAATCAGAGCGATGCTTTCCCATTGATATATCGCTTACTCCTTCAAAATCGTCGTCTATGTCAGGGAAATCCGATATGCCGGAGATTTTTAGCATACAAAATAGGACACTGCTCGCTACTAATCAAAATTTCAACCATTTATAATTGAAAATACGTGGCTTGATACATTCAAATCGAATCTTAGAAATATTTTCAATCAAATAACGAAATAATATCAATAATTGAAACAAAATATGCTGAGCTGTAAGTGTTTAAAACCTGACTACTTTTCTACGTCTATTTTTCCTTGAGTTTCTGATTTGCACCTCTATATAGAAAATAAAGATGTGTTCCACATCAAACCAGTTCATTCAGTCGTCATAGTACTTAATCATTGATACACAATTTTTCAAGAGCCACAATACAAACCTTTTAGTTTTGTTTGAAAATAGACTGTTCTCCAAAAGCGAGTGCCGAACAGCAGAATTGTGCCAAAGAACAGTCGCAGCCGGACACATAGTAAAACCACATACCGAAAGCCTGCCAGCGGATGTCATCAGTTTTCATGGAAGCGCTGATAAGTTGAGTGCACCAATTGATTCCGCCCAAAATGAATTGTTTCATCTTCTTTGGAATCCTATTGAAAATCACTATGAATTCTGAGTCGAATTTCGGACGAGTTTACCGAGTGTAGACGTCAAGAGTCATCTCAGTTCTGTCTAAATGTAGATCCTCATTCAGGGGTTAGCCAAATTTTGTGCTAGGGCACATAACCGTTTTTATTACTTGTTACGTTTCGTCTTTGACTCATCAGTAGATCCTGTTGGTCGTGACAATTCAGAGCACTTTTTAATCCCACAGATTATCATTAAGAATTAATTGAATTTTCTCCATTTCCTATCCAAAGCATCTGATTCATCAAAATAAAAGTTGAAAAAGATTGCACCGATTCAGTTACGACGCAACGATCCACGCAATGCGAAAATGATAGTATTTAACAGGGTTACCACAGACACAGATTAATCTGTATTCTATTTCTCCTGAATTCTGAAACAAGAAAAAGTCACAGGGGGCCAAACCTGGCGAATACGGTGGCTGAGCGATGACTTTCGTTTCGTGTTTGGCCAAAAATTCAGTCATAATCATGCTGGAATGCAACAGCACGTTATGTATTTCTGCTCAAAAATCTGGCCGTTTCTGACAAATTGCTTGACGTAGACAGCTCAAAACGCCCAAGTAGTACTCCTTATTGACTGTTTGGCCTATCGAAACGAATTCATAGTAAACAACACCGCGGTAATCTTCGTTAACAGAGGTGGACGGGCGAGAGGCATATTTCTAAGATCTCACGACCCTTCCTCAATGCTTTATTCCACTCAAATACTTCCGTACTCGATGGAGTAGACTCCCTAAAATACTTCTGCAATTGGTTTTAATGATTCTGTGGCCGAAATTGTATTTAAAACATTTCAAACAAACTCGTTGTTCAATTTTTTTCCATAGTAAAAATAGCCAGATAAATTTTTCGTGTCGTAAACAAACAGCTGCCAAACACACACTAATTCACATATCACGCTCAAACTTAACATGAATGTCACAGAAGGTTGTAACATCCTAGGAAAAAAAATAACGATTGGGTTACGCGCGCGGTTTGAATGAACCGGTGCGAGTCAATTTTGTACATAATTTAGCAAAAATAGGAGGAAAAAACTAACATACATATTTAATTAATTTAGAGAAAAATGCAATGAGTCGGAGTATATGCTTATACGAAATTTAATTTAAGCTAGGATAAAATGTAAATAGTAGATTCAAAATTCCGTTCGAATTAAAAGTAATCAAAATTTTTTTCGAAAATTCCATGTTTAAGCATAAAAACAGAAAAATTATCATAGATGCAAAAAAAATCTAAATCACTTGAAAATCAAATCTACGTTATTCACAAACAAATTTAAAAAAAAGCTTATTTAAACTGAAAACAGAACCGACTTGCACTCGGTGCGGTTCAATAATGCCGTAGTGAAGCTTGCTTGTGCGCATAAGCAAATGGAACTTCTACGTCATTGATGCCACTTTTCCTGAGGTCTAATCCGCAGATTTGGTTTCGAGTGTTGTTATTTAAACTCGTACACAAGCTTCTAAAAATGAGTTGTCGGTGGTGAATAGATACATGATTACTTTTATAATAAGACATTTAAAAAAACATGGAAATGATGTAACAATATTCAACTATTTTCCTTTGATATCTAGAGAAACAATGCAAAATCTGGAGATTTAGGTAAAAATAATGCTAACTCTGTAGATTTCATGAGATTCATCCGTAGATCCGAAAAAAAAGACAGAATTCCGTAAATCTACGTATAAAATCCGTAGGGTTGGCATCGCTGTTCTACGGGTTTATTTGTGTCATTAGCCTCGCACGAGCGGCATTTATTTTCAGTGTGTGTGTTTGCATATAAGATTTCGTCTTTACAGAATGCCTCAGAGAAGGTTGCTTGTGCATTTTCAAAGTCATCGTGGTCGGTCGTGTTTCGTACACAATCCTATCATCTTTTCCAACAAGCTAGGCTGAAAACATCGTCAAGAGTAATTTCAATACATTTTTAGACTGTAGGTACCAAAAGATTGATGGAATCAGTATTCTATAAAATTTTCTTTGTTCTTAAATTTAGTAACGTTTCTTAGCTTCTCTAACTACAAAAAAAAAGCAATGCTTGTATAATATGAAAGACCCTCCAATTCTGTGAAAAAACTACAAAATTAACCAATTCAGACGATTTTTATGAAATAAAATGTTTGATCAAAATTTTCATTGAAAATTTAAGTTTTTGTTTTGTGAAATACTCAAGTTCTGACCTTTTTTGGTAAATGAAATTTCTTCAAGCTTAAAAGAGTCTCTGAGTTTGCTATTATTAGTTTATTACCCTTCCGGCAGTCGACTAGAAGTTGAAAAAGTAGAGAAAACTTGTCTATTGAATATTAGTTGACCAACATTTCAGATAGCCCTTGGTGTGACTGTCGGAAGATGTTAGCCATTCATAAATGAACAAATTAATTGAAATTTCTTCCACGTGCATTGCAATGCTCTGCTCGGAACTTCCCCGTCGGCAGATAAACAAAGAGGACTTTCTACCGAAGAAGATTTGCGAGCGCTGCGTCAGCAACATCGAACAGTTCTTTGAATGGAGATCGAATTGCGTGCAAACCGATGCCATTTTGCGCAACTACGCTGATTCAATGCGAGTCGTAACAGCAACGATTAATTTTCAGGTGAGTTGTGGTAAGATCATCCTTCGTTAAATTTAATGTCTTACCGGTAGAGCTGCAGTAGTAAATCTGAATTTCCTCGACAGGACGGTACCGTAAATATCGATAAGATGACACCAGCGCAGAAAAATGCGTACCTAGAAGCGCACATGGCAGTGCAGCAACAGATGATGCAAGCGGCTCAGCAGCTACATCAACAACAGATGCAACAACAACAACAGCAGCAGCAGCAACAACAACAACAGCAGCAGCAGCAACAACAGCAACAGCAATCACAACAGCAACATCAACAGCAATTGAATATTCCGAGTCATCACGTTTCATCGCGATCAGCAAAAAAATCCAAGCCAAACAATCACGATAGTCAGCAAGTACAATTTCACCATCAACAAGTACAGCAACAACATGTTGTACAAGTTCCTCTGCAGCAGCAGCAGCAACAACAACAACAACAGCAGCAGCAGCATAGTCATCAACAGTCGACCAGTTCCGTATCGATTGCAACTAGCAGCGGTCCCATCAGTATAACTCATTATGCGAATACCATCAAGGTCCCACAGATCAACCCTAGCTCAATATCAAACTCCACCAATACCAGCACCACCGGCGGTGACAGTAGTACCTTTACTGTCCCGGATGACGTCGGTATGGGTTTTGAAGGTGGAGTACGCGTTCTTCAAAGTTTGGGGAATTGGTACATCGACAACCGCACGAATTCTTGATTATATCTAATAGCCACATTTGTTCTTTCCGTTCTCTTGCGTCGGACAGGTCTCCGGAGATTCCTCCAAACATTCCCCGGCCAAACCTTATTCCTTTCACAGAACCGTACGCCGAGGGTGGCTCAATGCATCCTGGAACGAGACTGAAAGCATTGCAACAGGTTCAGCAGTCGTCCTCGAAAAAGAGTACCGCGAAACCCAAAGCGACCGTGAACAACAATAATACGGGTCCACCGAAGCCAGTGTTCGAGTGTACGATTTGTGGGAAGGGTCTTGCTCGGAAGGATAAACTGACCATCCACATGCGGATTCATACCGGCGAGAAACCCTACATCTGCGAGGTTTGTGACAGAGCGTTCGCACGACGAGATAAGCTGGTGATTCACATGAACAAGTTTAAGCATGTTACGCCGACGAATATCGCACCATTGGGCAAACGCCAAAATCGTACGCCAACGTTAGGTTTGAATCATGGCCAAGATTTCAAACATATCCATGAATTGTTTATCTGTAAACTCATATGTCAATTTTTGTTTTGTAGTGAAAAAGGAAGACTCCAAGAGCGAAGACAATAAACCCATACTGATAGACCACCATGCCTTAGCGACACAAACCTTGACCACGGTGGTCAACAGCATTTCAGCTCAACAGCAGAGTCAACAATCGGCGCAACTCGCAACGCAGGTGTCGGGAACGCAATCCGGTCAGCACGGACCACAGCAAACTAGCAGTTCTGCCGGAATCTCCGGGTTGAGTATTTCGCAGCAGCAACAGCAACAGCAGCACCATCATCACCAGCTTTCGTGGACCTGCGAACTCTGCGGACGGATGTTCCCCACACGAGAGGAGTGGACACTGCACGCCAAGAGTCATCTAGAAGTAGCATATCGCGTCGACTAATCGTTACCGGTTTAATTACTGATTTTCATGATCTATTTTCAGTATTGACAGCAACCTAGCGGTACCGCAGTGGGAACAACTGGTAATGCGGATGCCAATAACGGGAGTAGGGAAAAACAACTTCAATCAACGCAGACTGTGTCTTTGAATCAGGTATGTACAATCTTTAAGCATGTTTGATCGGGTGATAGATTGCTTCCTTTGTGCTGTAGCTGAACTAAAATGATCGAAGATATACTTTTAAAATTGTTTAGGTAGCCGGCTACTGAGAGTAAATGCTTTCTAACAGATGGGAATTTGAGTTCCTTCAACTGTCCTAGAAGTTTACTCAATATTCTCAGTGAATTAGACTATTTTAAAATTTAGCTTGGGTCATCCGTTTCAATTGGTACATATTTATTTCCCTGGAAAATTTTGATTGTTCACAAATTGATCCGAGGCTCAGTTGACTAGGGTTTCCTTTCATTCTTACCCAAGTTTTTCTGGGCATGTATTAGCATAAAATTTTCGATCTTGAACAGTTTTAACCCAAGTTGATAGGAATTCTCTGTTTTTTGCATTTTCGCTCTAAATGACGGTTTAACATTTTAAACACATCTCGCCCTGTTTGTTCCGGAACCGGAAGTGAGATCCGAACAAGGCTCAAAAGCAGTCTATTTTTATATACGTTGACCTTTTTATTTGAATCGGTTCGTTTGGTCAGCAACTAGCCTAACCTATAAATTGAAACAGTTTTTTTTAATGTATATGTATATATAATATATATTTATAAATAACAATCTGGAATTCCGGAACCGGAAATCGTATCCGAATGAAATTTGGCGGTATAATATGGGGTTGTGAGACCTGTCATTTGAACCTAAGCTTGTGAAAATTGGATGAGCGGTGAGCTGAGAAAATTGACTGCCCTTTTTAAGTTCATTTTGTTTTTTTTGGCATTAAAAATGACTTACTCTTCACTATTTTAACTTAAACATGTATGACGACATCGTTTCAGTATTTCAATAGTATACTATTGAAAAAATGATTGGAATCGACCTATGTTTTCATCCACCAATCCCTGTTGTACAAAATGACGTCAACTTCTTGTTCGGCATAGGAGGCTTTGCGTCATGCATAAAAAACACCGTATCGTTATGCGTAGTATGAAGAGAAATCTATAAATATAGGCTGCACAATATTTCTTTGCCTAGTTGATGTTTGACTGTGAATGAAACAAGTAGCTCGTCCAGTGAGCTGATGACTGGATTGTATATGCGTTCACTTGCTGGATTGTCGCTTTTGCATTATTTGTTGGTGAAATTTCCTGCTGTCTGCGTAACACCGTGTTCGCTTGAGTATCTTATATATCATCTAGCTATTGAAGAATCGAATCAGCATGGTTACAGATTCTTTTGAAATATCTCATGTATTTAGCAAATTTTTGGTCGATTTTGCCATTGAAAATGCCTTACACTTTCGCTTCCCGAGGCTGGGTGTCAATTTAAAACATGCAAGACTAATCGCGTAACATTTTTCTATCATAATTTTGAACGCTTATAACTCAATCATTTGTTGATGGATTTATATAACTCAACAAACAATCGATTCGGAAACATTTAACTTAAACTTATGAGACAACGTTGTTTGAATATTTCAATTGCATACCATTGAAAAATTGGTTTGAATTGAGTATTTTATGTTGGTTCTCTGGTAACTAGCAGGCCAATTTAGAATTATCGACGATAGATTTTTCGGATCTAATTTGCAGCGCTTGTTCCTCGATGATTTCTTAATGGACTATCCTCATTTAAATGATTCCAAAGCTTCAATATTGTAAGCTTAAAAATGCTTTAATTTGTCAACGGATCGGTTTGCATACTTAAATCTCCATTTCCATACGAACAAAACCCTAGAAACGTTCCATTTTTAATGTTATTGTGCTCGGTCGTGTCTTGAATACAACCCTCTAAATTTTTTTAAACCCGTAACTCCCGAACCGGAAGTCGTATCCAGATGAAATTTAATGTCACGCTAAGGAACTACTAGACCTTTAATAGAAATCTAAATCGGTTGAGCGATCTCTGAAAAAATCGAATGCACTTTTTCTTCAGATTTTAACACATTTTACCCCGTTACTCCCGAAACGGAAGTTCGATCTGGGTAAAATTGAATAGCAAGCTATGGGACCGAGAGACCATTCATTTGAATCTAAGTTTGTGAAAATCGGTCCAGACATTTCCGAGAAAATCGAGTGCACATTTTTGTTACACACTAAGACATTTGCTTAGTTTATCGAGCTGAATCGAATGATATTCGGCCCTTGGCTAAGAAGTCGGTTTTCACAGTGACTGCATAGCCTTTCTATATGGGAAAGGCAAACATATTTGAACATCAATGAGGACGAAGTTTCTATCTTGAAGGAGGAAAACTACTAATTTGCCTATCTTACCTTACCTATCAGCTTCGGTAAAATTCTACTGACTTTCAAACAGCAATCCCACTGCACAGATAAACCATGTACATTTACGTCTCCATAAATGCACAGAAAATGTCGCAATCGATCAAAATTCACAACCCAAAAGACGTAAAAATATGTCATAATTTCACATTAACGCAGACGGGAAACTCAAAGTTTAAGGGCTGAGGCCAGTAGTTCGCGTATAAGCTTGAATCGACTACGTGTCTCGCTCTGCGTATTATATTTCTCTCCATGCTCTCTCGCATATGTGCAAGATGACTCTCGATGGGCCGGGTGACCAGGAAAGTTTCAATATTTTGAACAAGTTACAAGTTACAAGTTTGCATAAAATGTTTCTGCATCCAATAAAGCTACCGTTTGTTTGGCAGCCATGCTGAGCCGATTTTATTTCTCTCTCATTTTTCGTTACGTTACCAGCAAACTGGAGTAGAAAAAATGGCGCGTGCATAGAAATCAACTTACCTTCACAAAAATAACATTCACTTCATTTTAATCGCGACAACACCTATGTTTTTATCCACTAATCGCACTTAAATTAAATTATCAAGACATTGTCAGGATAGATTTTTGATGTATGCCTTTGAAGGCGAGATATTCAATGAACAAGTTGCAAGTTGCCGTTTTCAGCTATGCAACTCTTCCTTCAGAAAAAAAGACTTTCCCGACCGCTAATGTCAATGAATAATTCAGAAATTTTCACAGAAACTAATGTTCTAAGAGATTGTCAGTTGGGTTTTTCGATATTCGTCACCGTTTCTGAGAAAATCAGATTTGAAGCGTGAAAATAGCCCTCCAAAACACCCTGAAACACACTGGCCTCAGACCTTTAATGGTATCCATTATGTGATATCAAGACCTAACTCTCAAAAATACGGCATGATTTTATTTACGTCACTGGTAATTCTTGTTTTTTTTAAGAGTGCAGTTCAGTAAAAGATTTGTTTTCTGAACGTTTGTTAGAGTGCACTAAACATCTTCCTGTCACAAATATACTGACTTTTTCGTCGTTTACTACCGACGTTCGGTGAAATTTACAAATAATCCGTAAATATTATAATGTCGTGAACTGAAAAGTATTCCTGTTTTTCAGTAAAATTTCTCCTAAAAATAAAGGAAGTACACAAATTAAATAAATAAATAATTCAATATTTTCGATCAACGAATTAATTTATTCCTGATCTCCAGATTAAGTGTTACTGTCTAAGAATGATTTTCACTAATGTAGTAATAAAAAAAAACGCGCCATCTGGAAGACACTCATGCTATATTCAACTGCTGATCGCCATCTGAATGCTGGATTTTTGAGAATTCGCGACCCCGATACGACATTACCTAATGATACTATTCTAGTTTTAAGTTAGTCGTTAATTAGGATTAGAATTAAGATTAGAAAATACCCTTGGCATCTTAGAGCTTTAGCGGTGTGCCTTAAAATTATATTATATTATAGAAAAAAAAAAGAAAAACATAAGACTACACGTACAAAGTTCAACAGGCAACGTGTCGCAATGAACGGCGGAATACGGAGGGAAACTCGCATGCGCGAATGTTCTACATCCAGATTTTAAGAAAACCGCATTGTCTAATTATGCGTGACAAGTCGTAGGAGAAAGAATACTTTCGGCAACTTCCGAGAGTCTTGGTTCTCACTATTTATCATAAATCATAGAAAATGTGAAAGTTTTCAAAAACACATGATTTGGCAATCAATTTGCTCATGTGGAAAGCGAAGCACTCCATTTATGACAACAAGGACGAAGCGTATACTTCCATTTCGAAGGATACATTGGCTGTGTTTAACCTCGTGCCATTACTCGAAAAATGTAACGAGTTCCACTTTGTGCCGAAGGACTTCAATACCGTGAACGCATTGGAACTACGATCAATTGAAAATTACTGGGCCAGCATTATGCAGATGGTTTGGAAACATTCTATAGCAGTAAAATTGGAACAAGAAATGAAGGAAAAATGTATTTCCATCCTAAAAAAATTATCCATAAATACAAGACTTCATGAATAGTATTACGAGAAAGGTTCATGCTTCTCACGATTATAAATATACTCTCCTACCCAGTGCTTGAGCGGAAATAGGTAAAGAGCGAGAAGACTAGTTTTTGTTGTCTGATGAGAATGTTCGGATATAGGCTACCGGTCGTGAGGCGACTAGGATTTGCACGGTAAAATAGATGCACATAGAAATACATTCTTCTGTAGTACTGAGAAAGTTAGTAGAAAAATTATCTACAATTGGGTGACGTTTATAGGAAAATAAGAACAAATAACTTTCTTGTTAATCTCTTTTACGCACATCTGGTAAGAAAACATCTCAATAATTTACCCTGACTCTGAGTTTGTGCACTTTTGTTGGATTTTAAGTAGAATGCACCCAGGATCGAATAAAAGTACACAAACGCAGAATCTAGGTAAATTATTGAGATACTTTTTAACCAGTTATGGGTACATAAGATTAACAAGTTACTGATTTGCTCTATCCTATAGTAAATTTTATCGAATTATAGATTAGTTTTGTACTCATTTTTGCAGTACCACGTTAGTATTTATTTCTAGGTGCATCCAGATTACCGTGTAGATCATTGTTCGATGTACGCTTACCAACTCAATGCTGTTGTAGAACTGTGTCTACCATAGCTCAGAGTGGCGGAAATGGTAAGCGGTTTGCATAAGAACGCAGGTTCAAGTCCTGCCTCTGAGCGGATCTTTTCTGTCAGTTTATCATTCATTTGGCTTCTTCAATATATGTTTCCACTCAGTCATCGCAAAACTGAATTTCGACTGGTTTTTGATCAACCACAGGAAACTCACGGGTGGTCAACTAAGCTGAGCTAAGTTGTTCACACAATGCATACGCCAGCTTAGCTTAGTTTAGATAGATGGAAGCAGTGAAAAATAAAACGAATTTGAAGATTATTCAAAATATCGTCCATCGCTAGTTACTATTTTTTTCATTTCTCAGGCAATTTTTGAAATTCCATCTCGATAAAATGTCGCGTCTTTTGAGGTGATCCAAGTTTGAAGCCAATTTTTGATTTCTGCGAAAAAAGTAAACCGATGACCTGTCAGATCGTGCTACATCCGTCAGCAAAATCAGTAATCAAGAGGAACAATGTCAGTAGAATAGTGAGGCGGGTGAGGCAAATTGTCCCAAATAGTTTATGACGATATTGGGGCATGCGGCCGACCGTTGTCATGCAGGAAAATAACTTTATCATGTCTTTGCTTATATTCTGGCCGTTCTTCTCGTAATGTACGGCCCAAATGCATCTATTGCAGCCTATACAGATCGCCCGTTATAGTATCGCATGATTCTATCAGCTCATAATACACAACACCTTGCTTTTCAATCATTTCCATGGATTTTAATCGTTCAGAAACTGCTTGTTGATTCACTTCCAATCATTCTGCAAGTTCCTCTTGCTTTTGACTCGGATCTTCATCGATTAATACCTCCAATTGTTTGTCTTCGAATTCTTTTGTTTGTCCAGAGCGAGGCCTGTCATCAACGCTGAAATCTCCATTCTTGAAACGTCGAAACCATTTCCTACATGATTTATCAGTTGGAGCATTATCATCGTGGACATTCACAGACTTCCAGCAAATGCTGGTTAGTTAACACCAAATTGCCCATAATTAACACAATGCAAAACAAGTTTTTTGAAAAAAAGATTCAAAACTATATGAACTGAATATTAATGACATCAGTCTTATCTCTTGAAAATATCGACATCAGCTATTACTGTTCAATATTCATAACAGCTAGAGCCATCTTTTGAAAACCGATCGAACTAATTCGTACTCAAAATACATTATCAGAGAACACTACAGTCTTACTACAGAGAGTACTAAATATATCAAAAAATACATAACTACCTATAGGCTGTACATAACGCATGTTTTTTTTTTTTACTTTTACAGGCTTTCTACAGTAGCACCTCCGGCGATACTCATCCCGTCACGCATAACATTATCGTGCAGCAACCGCAGAACAGTGCAAACTATTGTTTCCTCTGCCGGCAGGACTGTGGCACTCAAGCGGAATTCGCTGCCCACATCCGCGGTCACTTCGTGGATGGGAAGATCTCCGCCACAACGGTCGATTCGGCAACACTGTTCACGAGGCACATCGATGTCAACAGCAGTGGGTAAACTGACGACTGACCACTCTTTGAGAGGGAGTCTATGGCTTAAACGGGTTAGAATGAGATTATTTTCGGCTTTAAGTTCAGGTTGATTACCGGTTGTCGGGAAAATGTTAAACATTAACCCGAGCCAATGGTCAATTGTTGTGAGTTTATTTTGTTTATCGTTTTTTGGAATGCTAAGCAACCAATCGCTATTTCAAATTCAACTACATATCGATTTGTACAGTAATTTGTCGGGTATTAGTTACGTTAGATGAATTATTTTGTTAGTTGGTTTTTTTTATATTGTAGTTTGTAAGAAATTTGTCCGAATAGGATCTTCGAAAGATCAACGATATTGCTACGAGCAATGAATGTAAATTTCTTGTAACTAAATCAAAAGTAGTATATTGAGCAAAATAAAGCAAATCAAGTGATTTAATCAACAAAACCGCATCTTCTGTATGTATAGATTTTCAAATACACTTGCTTTTATTGGAGAATTACTTTATTGTCACCCAAACTAGATGACATAAACGAACCAAACGACAGTTTATGTGATGATTTCACTGATCTGTTATTCCAACTTCTGGTAAAAGATTACAACTATTCAGCGAAATATGTCTAGAGTCAAACAATTTTTTTTAAAGTCAAGTCAGTTTACGGCCTATTGGGAGTCTAATTTTATGGATGACTAAATTTACAGTTTATGTATACAAGCTGAATATCTGTCGTCTCTAATAAGTAAAGCCCTTAAGTCAGCACAGCGTCTTAGACTTATGGAAGCTGAAATCAGACACTATTAGCAATTAATTCGCAATTTAATTTTCCATATCAGATATTTTAAAGTTTTATCTATTCAAATTGTTAGCTCGTTAACATTCGAATGAAAAAATTACGTTTACTGTTGGTGGGTGGTAACTCATTAGTGTACATTTATCCGGAGGGCAGGCAGTTGCAACCTTAAAATAAGCTCTAAGGAACCAAAAAGATTTTTGACGATAGCGGGTAAGGCCTGCTATATGCGTATGAAGAATTGTGTTTTTCCTGAAAGTATAGCAATTTTCGAAACTATAATTAATCGAGCCGATGTAATCAATTTACCAGAACTGTAATGTTCCATAGTGTTTTTTTCGTTCTTCCCACATTTTTACCACTAGTATTTATCGCACATACGGTACCTGCAATTCTTCAACCGGACGGAGTCTAATCAGATCGCAAGTACGGACACGCACTGGTTGCCATTTACATTTGACCGGCTGACAGTTGAGTTGAGTCGATTCTGATCGGGGCACATCGACTTACATCGTATTTTTGCGCGGCCTAAGCTTAACCGTTTTGTAATCACTCTAAAGCACATGCCGGATCGATCTTGTTTCACTTTCTCGATCCGGGGCTTGCTGAGTGTGTGCGGCGATGACGTTGACTTCCTCGCGTGGTTACCGCGGAGCTGCGGTTTTGGATGGGCACGATTTCCATTGACGGGGATAACTACGGCGGGGCGACCGATGGAATCACCAAAAAAAAAATGTACAGTAATTGGTTTTGATTTTTTTTTATCAATACACAACCATGCGCGCGGTTTGCCGGAGATATTGATAAATATTGATGAAAACGAGCTTTTGTTAGACGAAGACATAACAGAGATGTATTTTCATTTTTTGGAGCTACTTTGTTGATGATGTTTTTTTTTACTTGTTTAGAAAACCGATCATAAACTGTCGAACGTCTGTATGTTTAAACCAAGTAAAAGGTGTATTGAGTGTTACACAATGTACAAACATGTCTTACACAAAAAATGCTTTGGAATTTATTCATCTTCATGTTTAATTCGAATCCTTTGGCTTCTGATTAATGTATTTCGTGTGTTAAACGATTGTGTAGTTTTGTGTGGGCTAAACAATTAATACTATATGGACCAAAAGAAGTTTGAATGTTGAAACTTATCGATTTATGAGAAATTTATTTTTTGGAATAAGGAATCTAAATGAACTGCAGATGATTGAAACAAGCTTAATATTTTGCCTTTTCAATGATTATTTAAGCATAAAAGAAATACATTTGAATTATTGAAATGATTGTGAACATGATCTATTTAGAGTCAGTCTTTCAGTGTTCATAGTTTCCCGGTATCGGTGCTAGAAATTATTGTAGAAAAATAAATAATTATATCAAGTTGTTTATATTGATTACATAAATGCAAACATGGTATGGTATTTTAATCTATCTTTCCATAGTCCAATACTAACTCAAACTTTGAAGGAAGCTTGTTGAGCTTTCCATGAAAGAAATATATCAAACAAGATATTTGAAGCTTAAACAAAACTACCTTTGAACAAAACTTTCGCGCCAGTTCGTGCTCGCATCTCATCAGACACGCATATGGACGACGAGACGAGTCACGAACACAGTGCCCCTCAATTCTCGCAGGAGGGAAATGGAAGCTCCTCTCCCCCTAGAAAAAGGGTGACAACGAGATCGAATAAAAAAATATGTTTATTTAAAGAATCGGCTCAATCGGCCACGTATAGCTTGTACGCAAGCTGGCCTGCATAAAAATGTTTTTTAAATAAAAAAAAACTTTCGCATACCGCTTAGTGATGATCGTAAGATAGTTGTGTTACACTACAGTAGACTGGATTTTGGTTAGGACTTGGGATTCTAGAATAATTTGCTTAACTTTGTGCAAATTTTGGCCCTTCTGAATGCCAGAAATGAATCCCGTAAAGCATTTTGATAGTTTCATTTATTGAAAATGCAAATCCGAAATGAAATATTCAACATCAAAATTAATTATGGACGAATTTCGCGCTAAATCGTATTCAGAGTTGGCAGCACGCTCTCAGATTTCAATGAATCTTGCTGTACATGAATACAATGTTGCTCGAATATCAAAAATACAACGAATGTCAATGATCATCGCTCGCTTCCCTTCGCCTTTGTTCGATAATCGTTCTGGTATTCGGACTTGTCCGTATATTCGGTCGCGAACGAAGCCGACGCTGCTTCGTTACTCGCACGAATATCTATTCCTTGCAGTTGTTATTCGCATTGGACATATCCCCGAATGACTTAACGCGAATATGGAACGAATATTCATACAGCGATCATCGCCAAACCTAATTCGCGATGATCGTTCGTGCTGTCTTTGAAACAAGCAAATTAAGATGTTTCCCCCCGCACTATTACCATAGTCTTATGTGTATGTGATGAACCATATTCCAGCACTCTCCCATTGCTGCTACCCAACAAGATATGATGAATTTATTAGATGAAGAATGCTTCGCGAAGAATGGAAACCAACGATCATCGCAGTGACGGTATTCGAACCCACGACGTAAAATACTCTGGTGGCGTGATAAAACAGTTTTGGTTGTGTTGGTAATTTTCTCACGAAATTTAGTATGGCGCGCCGGGATTCAAGCATGTAAACATAAACAAACGACCAGTTCAGATCGGGATTTCACTTCTAAGTTACTCCAGTTGTCGCGCAGCTTGGCGAATCTTTGGCACTTATTGAAAATCTGGACATATTTTCTTCAAGGGCCTGTAAGGTAACGTCGAAATATAGAAAATTTTACACACATCCGATTCTGTACATTTCGTTGGAGGAAGGATTTGGCGGATCGCACTGTGGTATCTATTACAGTTATTATGAATAATGGAGTTATTGTGCTGTGGGTGGCATTTCAAATGCAGGTGATGAAAACGATTGAAACATCCCGGAACAAAACACCGCATTTCACTGTCAATATTTTCGCAAACAGAACCAACTCTAAATATTTTTATAAAAGCAACTCCCGAAACGTCATTTGTTTATGTTTTTTCTTCTTCACATCTCTCTGTTATTCCAAAATAAAATGACAACCGCACTAACACATAGAAAAACGTGATCGCCAGGTATTTTACATCGTGATTCGAACCAATTCAAAGAATAAAATAAATGAACGAATGACAAACGAATGTATAAAACGAGCATGCACGATGTATACCAGCAGCGAAGAATGTATTAGTATATTCGGGTTCTCTACGATTGTTGCTTATTCCTTTTGCACCCTTCTCTCTTTCGTGCAGTGAATAGTTCAACGTTGTTCGAGACTGGCATATTCGAAGGCAGTATTATCAATGCGAGGATGCGTGAATGAATTAGTTACACGAAGAATATTTGCAACATTGTTTGAACCTACATGCGGGTGACTCTGACTCCGAGTAAAATGAACACGTGGTACGCACCCTAAACAACAGCTCATATAAAAAGAAAAACGAAACTACGCGATTGGAGTCCGATCTAGAGCTAAAACAAACTCATCAAAAGTTGTTTTGGGGACTCTTGGTGAGCTCTCGGGCTGCTCTGATCATTAAACGAAAACGGTATTTGTCAAGAACTACCACTTTTCATACTTTGTTTTCCAAAAACCATACAGACTGTCTTTTGAAATGGGCCAAATATTTTTAACCATTTTTTTCAAATAGCTGCAGTCGAATGACAAATCCTACAAAAATGTGATGTATGAGTAGTTTTTACAGACTTAGTTGAGTTTTTGAATAAAAATTTTGAAAGAAAATCACAATCGACTCTTATACTGAAAAAAAAATCGATTTTGAAAATCATTACACACCTTCATAAAAAGTTCTTTTCAGAACCACCATTATTTCATTATAAAGAACCGTACAAATTATTCCTTAATATTTAATTGTTTGTCAGAATGTTTGATGTAACTAATCCGTATTTTAGTGTAGGTGCGTCATTTCAAATTCTAGTATTGAAGTAGAGGAAAGCTTACACAATTCACACAATTCGAAGCATGCCAGTTTGGTTCGCATTCACGTCATCCAGTTATGTCTCTGACATTACCCACCCACTTTTTTTAAAGTGAATACGTCTTACTATACTATGGACCAATCGTGAATATCTCGAGTTGATTCTTTTAGAATTCAATATCCGAAAATAACACAAATCACGTCGTATGAAAAAACCTAACTGATTGGTCATGAAAAATCATTTTATTCATTTCCAATCTAGTCTAGCTTTCAACTCATCAATTCTAACTGCCATTACCTGGGCTTGCAAATTGAAGTAACCAATATTAACAAAAGAGTTTCACCCTCTGTGCTATTCAAACACATTCGGATGTTAGGTAGAATTAACAGCGCAACCCAAGCAAGAAGAGCTGATTCGTTCGTTCATTAGTTCATGAAGATGTGCGCCAGCTGATGAGTATGCTTCATGAGGTTTGAGGAACGGTTCTCATATTGAAGATGCCTAGGAGAAAACTAGATTCATAACTTTTAGTTCCGATGAATGTTATTTGAATAAACATTGCTTTTTGTGTTTCTAGGATATATACACAGTATAAACTTACAAGAAACAAATTGATCGTTTTGAAAACGGGCTCAAATGCGAAATTTCTGCTATACAATGTTTTTAATATTTTTGAAATGTGATCAAATTGGGTTTTGGGGTACAAACGTTATGTTCAAAAATGATTCCTGTAATTCTAAACTAAAAAAACACCGGAAATATTGCCTGTATGACCTTGCTTCATATTTTGTAGCATGCCGTGAAGCAAAGTTTTTTTTTTTTTTATTCAATATTATAATATAATTTTAAGGCACACTGCTTAAGCTCTAAGATGCCAAGGATATTTACTAATCTTAATTACGACTATATTAAAACTAGAATAGTATCATTATGTAATGCCGGTGAATTGGATATTGCATGAGGGTCTTCCATATGGCGTTTGCAAATATCCATGTTGGCCGCATCCTTCGGTCCGTGTGGGTCCGCGGGAAACACCCCCAGGCTACGAAGGCCTGGCGGGTGGCCCGCATGCTGGTTTTCGACTGGAGCGGTCTTCCCTGGACGATGATGGTGATGTTACGGAAGAGATGAAGAAAAAAAAAAAGTAAATATTGTGGAAACGGGGTAAAACAGGGGATGTGGGGACAAAATGTCTGAAAACGATAGAGATCTAATTAGTTGCCATCGAGATGGTGAAGAGACAGGGAAGGGGGAACGAAAAAGTTAGTGACAAAAAAAAGATCTTGTTAGTTCCAATGAAGATGGTGGACAGGGACGGGGATCGAGAGAATCGGGCGGATGTTAGTGTCGAACCTGTAGGTGGAGTTTATACTTTCTGAACGAGGATAAACACATTACACTTGTATATCAATGTGTTTAAGGTACTGGTATATGAGAAGCATATATGAACTATCCCGACTCGCCAACACATCCCGAACCGGAACCTCAGGCGGTCTACCTCGGGCCCTAAGGGATTCCAGTAGCTTCGACCTGGCGTCACGATACTCTACGCACGACCACACGACATGCTCGATGTCCTGATAACCGTCGCCACAGGTGCAGAGACCGCTCTCCGCAAGCCCAACACGCCGGAGATGTGCGTTGAAGGTGTAGTGATTTGACATGAGCCGCGACATAACACGAATGAAATCGCGACTCACGTTCATCCCCCTGAACCAAGGTTTCGTCGATACCCTAGGGATAATGGAATGTAGCCATCGTCCCAGTTCGCCATTGCTCCATGAAGTTTGCCAACTTTCGAGAGTTTTCTGACGAGAGATACTGAAAAATTCATTGAAGCAGATTGGTCTTTCATAAATATCACCTTCCAATGCGCCCACTTTAGCCAATGAGTCTGCCTTTTCATTGCCCGGAATGGAACAATGCGAAGGGACCCAGACTAACGATATTAAATAAGACCGTTCAGATAAAGTTCTCAAATGTTCCCGTATTTTCCCCAGGAAATATGGGGGATACTTTCCTGGCTTCATTGCCCGGAGAGCTTCTATTGAGCTTAGACTGTCCGTAACAATGAAATAATGGTCTTTGGGCAAGGTTTCAATGATCTCGAGGGTGTACTGAATAGCAGCTAATTCTGCGACGTAAACTGAAGCCGGATCACTGAGTTTGTAAGAAGCGGTGATGTTTTGATTGAAGATGCCGAAGCCTGTGGACCTGTCGATGTTTGATCCGTCAGTGTAAAACACCTTTTCACAGTTGACTGTTCTAAATTTATTATAGAAAATATTTGGGGCCACTTGAGGGCGCACGTGATCCGGAATTCCATGAATTTCTTCTCTCATGGATGTGTCGAAAAACACAGTAGAATCAGAAGTATCCAAGAAATGAGCACGGTTGGAAACAAACGAAGAAGGATTAATATTCTGAGCCATGTAATCAAAATACAAGGACATAAAACGGGTCTGAGAATTGAGCTCGACAAGCCTTTCGAAGTTTTCAATCACCATCGGATTCAAGATATCGCATCGGATAAGCAATCGATATGAGAGATCCCAGAATCGATTTTTCAACGGTAATACGCCCGCGAGCACTTCGAGACTCATCGTATGAGTCGACTGCATGCAACCTAAGGCAATACGCAAACAACGATACTGAATTCTTTCCAGTTTAATGAAATGGGTGTTCGCGGCGGATCGGAAGCAGAAGCATCCATATTCCATTACGGACAATATCGTTGTTTGGTAAAGCCTGATCAGGTCTCCTGGGTGGGCACCCCACCAAGTTCCGGTTATTGTGCGAAGAAAATTGATTCTCTGCTGGCATTTTTGTTTCAGATACCTAATGTGACATCCCCAGTTGCCTTTGGAATCGAACCAGACCCCGAGATATTTAAATGTGAAGACCTGAGCTATGGTTTCACCCCCTAGTTGAAGCTGTAGTTGTGCTGGTTCTCGCTTCCTTGAAAATACAACCAGCTCAGTTTTCTCCGTAGAGAACTCGATACCCATTTGAAGAGCCCATGTCGACAAGTTGTCGAGGGTATCTTGCAATGGTCCTTGGAGATCGGCAGCTTTGGGTCCTATAATAGACACAACGCTGTCGTCGGCAAGTTGTCTTAGCGTGCAAGATGTGTTGATACATTCATCAATGTTGTTTACGTAAAAGTTGTATAAAAGGGGGCTTAAGCATGAGCCCTGAGGAAGACCCATGTAACTGAATCGTATTGTCGACAAATCACCATGCGCGAAATACATGTATTTCTCGGACAACAGATTATACAAAAAGTTATTCAAAATTGGTGAAAGGCCTTGCTGATGCAGCTTCTCAGATAGGATGTTTATGGAAACTGAATCAAAAGCCCCCTTGATGTCTAGGAAAACTGACGCCATTTGTTCTTTACGAGCAAATGCCATTTGAATTTCGGTTGAGAGCAACGCAAGACAATCGTTCGTTCCTTTGCCCCTGCGGAAGCCGAATTGTGTATCTGAAAGTAAGCCATTAGTCTCGACCCAATTGTCTAGACGAAACAGAATCATTTTTTCGAACAATTTCCGGATACAGGAAAGCATAGCAATCGGCCGATACGAATTGTGATCGGAGGCTGGTTTCCCTGGTTTTTGAATGGCGATAACTCTTACTTGTCTCCAGTCATGTGGGACAATATTATCCTCAAGAAGCCTATTGAATAAATTCAATAAGCGCCTTTTGGCAGAGTCAGGCAAATTTTTCAACAAGTTGAATTTGATTTTGTCTAACCCCGGAGCTTTATTGTTACACGATAAAAGCGCAAGTGAGAACTCGACCATCGAAAAAGGTGTTTCGTTTCTGTTAGATGAGGCGACGCGCATGATCGTCTGTTCCGGAGCAGAGTCAGGACATACTTTTTTAGCGAAATCGAATATCCAGCGGTTAGAATATTCCTCGCTTTCGTTCGTGGTGTTTTTGTTGCGCATTCGTCGGGCTGTGTTCCAAAGAGTACTCATTGATGTTTCTCTCGATAATCCGTCTACGAATCGACGCCAATAACCGCTTTTCTTCGCTTTAATCAAGCTTTTCATCTTAGCGTCTAATGCCGCGTAGTTTCTAAAATTATCAGGTGTTCCGTTTTTCCTAAACTCGATAAATGATGAAGTTCTCTCCGCGTTTAATTCCGAGCACTCTTTGTCCCACCACGGGTTGGGAGGACGGATGTTAGTTTTCGCGCCGGGTACACGTTTCGTCTGAGCTTGAATCGCGGTGTCGAGAATCAAGCCAGCCAAAAACGTGTACTCTTCCTCCGGAGGAAGTTCTTGTGTTGTTTCTAGTTTCTCAGATATCGAATTTGTGTAGCATTTCCAATCAATATTTCGTGTGAGGTCATACGAAACATTGATTGTCTCCGATGGTCTTAATCCGGTGGCGATTGAAATTACGATAGGCAGATGATCGCTACCGTGGGGATCAGGGATTACCTTCCACGTGCAATCCAACCGTAGCGATGTCGAGCAAAGGGATAAGTCTAGCGCACTTGGTCTTGCTGGTGGTGCAGGAATTCGTGTCATTTCTCCCGTATTCAAGATTGTCATATTGAAGTTGTCGCAGATATCATGGATCATAGTTGATCTGTTATCATCGTGAAGACAGCCCCATCCCGTACCGTGTGAGTTAAAGTCTCCTAAA
Source organism: Malaya genurostris (assembly GCF_030247185.1). Classification (NCBI taxonomy): domain Eukaryota; kingdom Metazoa; phylum Arthropoda; class Insecta; order Diptera; family Culicidae; genus Malaya; species Malaya genurostris. The sequence continues at coordinate 134,041,735 of NC_080570.1, forward strand.
ACCAACGTCGGTGCAGGAAGGAGCTCTACGATATCACTGAGCCACCGATGCCCAACCGAGGCTCTTGGGGGAATGTAGATGGAAGCAATGCAAAGGTCCTTACCTTTGATTGTAACATGACATGCGACAACTTCAATACCTGGTATCGAGGGGAGCTTAATGCGATAGAAAGAATAGCACTTTTTGATCCCTAAAAGTACTCCTCCATAGGGATCATCTCGATCCAGACGAATAATGTTAAAATCGTGGAAGTTTAAGGGTATTTCAGAAGTTAGCCAAGTTTCGCACAATGCAAATGCGTCACATTTCAGATTATTTACTAGAAATTTGAAAGGATCTATTTTTGGGATGATACTTCTACAATTCCACTGTATAACAGTGATTGTATCCGTGACCTCGGTGGGTGACTTAGCCATCGAAGGATACGATCGCTGAAAGAAGGGGCCATTTTGCAGTCAACTGCTTCAAGAATGTTTTAACTGTAGGAATAAAAGCCATTATCAGGCTTTTAAGAGGTTCAGAAATATTGAAAGTAGACATGATCCAGTCCACAATATCAGAGAATTTAACAAACCCAGTATTTGGTAAATTCTCTGACTGATCTTTAGGGACTTTCGGGGGTTTTGAAGTCCCAGGAAGTGATGGAAATTCTTGCTCGGAATTTAATTTTCCAAGGCCTGGAGCTTTTTTCTCTGGTTTTTTGCCATCACTACCAGTTGTTGTAATTTTTCGAGACCCATCAGAGGACATCTTCGAACCCTTACTAGGGAGCTTTTGAGAGGATTTATTTCTTCTCTTTCTAATTGATGAGCTATGAGGGACAGCCGAAGATGTACCTTCGAGGGGGTCATCATATTCGCTCTCGTCAGTTGACAAGTAAGCGTAAGGATTTTCGGTAGGTGGCGTAGCACATTTCAACATTTCCGCAAATGAGCGTTTGGAATGTTGCTTGAGTGAACGCTTCATTTTATCCTTACGCAATTTATACACGGGACAATCAGAGAGGTCATGCGGCCCCTCCTTACAGTAGAGACACTTTTCATTGTCTCCACTGCAGGAGTTATCCGCATGACTCCCTCCACACTTTATACACCGGGATTTATTGCAACAATGGGATGCTGTATGTCCCAATTGTTTGCAATTGGTGCAGTTCATGACCCGCGGTACATAAAGACGAACAGGTAAACGAACTCGGTCCAGGAGGACGTAATTAGGCAAAGCCGAGCCAGCGAAAGTCACCCGATACGAGTCTGATGGGATATAGGACTTAGTCCCATCCTCAGCGGTCGATACTGAACGCAATTGCTTGCAGTCCAGTATCTTAACGTTCTTGAGTAGGGGGTTTTTAAATCCGCCTGCCCCATGCTTAAGAACGTCCTCGCAAGTCAGACTCGGATCGGTGATCACGCCGTCTATCTCGACTTCGCGAGCTGGTACGTATACGCGATACTCACGCGTGAAATTCTCACTTTGAACGATCTCATTAGCCTGTTTTGCACTGGCTAACAAGACCCTAAGCTTGTCCGGGCGTACTTTTTCAATTTTTTGTACAGTATTGTATCGCGAGGACAGGTCATTAGAAAGTTTTAGAAGGTTCAATTTTTTACCATTCGCTTTGGTCCGGATGTAAACCGCATACGGTCCGGCCGAGAGTGCAAGCCCATCGGGATAGCTTCTAATGCGCGATTTATTGCCATCTGAAGCATCCATCTGATCATCAAGGGGAAGGTCAGGCAATTTGATATCGCCTGTCATGTCACGGACTTGTGTCCGTGCGGTCAGATTCGGGGTGCAATTGAAGTGGTATTAAACAACAGAGAAAATAAAGTTTTACTTAGCTTAAGCTCCAAAACGGTGAACGGCTGCCAATACCCAGTCCGAGGCAATGGGTAAATATTCCTTCCAGTAGAGTGCAAAAAACCTCTTTCAGGAAAAAGCACTTTTTTTTTGTCTCTCACTACACTGTCCAATGAAACGTTTCTCTTTTTATCACTATATATATTTATCACTGTTTCTAATGTACAACGATATATACGCGGCGCCCAGCGCTGGCGCTGGCTAACGGTACCGCACGCAGTGCTGCTTCACACAAGCTCACAGTCGGCCTTGAGAACGGATTAATTCGAATTATCACTGATGCAAACAATAGAATACGGAATGACCTTGATAACGGAATAAAACAATTCACCACGCGATTGGAGAAAGCCGAATTTACGTCCGATCGATCCGATAGTCACGGCACCGTGAAGCAAAGTTCTTCATTCTCGTACAGCACTAAGGAGAACGAATCCTTCATTTCATTGCATTGCCATGGATTGCTTAGTTCATGTGTTAACTGAGACTGACAGCACAGGAAATTTACCAAGCAGGGGAACTGGTCTGCTCAGTATCATATACTCTCACGCATCCATTTTCTCTCTAATATAGGTCTCTCATTCAGTTATGTCAAGCAGAGTTTTCACAGCGGGTCTTGCTTCGTTCGTTTGAGGATTCACAACACAAGCCCTGGCCATTACCACCTATCAGTTCAACGCAAAGTTCACTAGAATAAGTTATAATTGGCTTTGAAAATTAAGGTTCTGGACACATGGCTAAGTGAGAAGGGTATAACTATGCGAAAATTGGCGACGCGGTTTCTAATTCATCATGCCAGTGTTAAAACCATCATTAATAAGTTTGGGGAACACTATTCTTTGGATGAGCTACCAGGAAGAGGCAGATAACCTGGTTCTTCCAACCCGAAACTGGATCAGAAAGTTGTATCTCTAATCATGAAGAACAAATCAATGTCAATACGTGATTTTGCCAAAACAGCAGTCGGAATGATCCAGCGTGTCAAGAGGCGAAATCACCTGAAGACCTAAAAGAAGCAGAAAATCTCGAAAAAAGTGTAGAACAGAAGAAGCGAGCAGCAACAAGGGCCCGGAAATTGTATTCGCGTCTTTTGCAGTGTCCGGATGCATGCGTTTTGATGGAAGATGAGACTTATGTAAAGGAGGACTCAAAAACCCTTCCAGGTTCACAATACTTTACTGTCATCGTTGGGGAGGATGTGGGCGATGCGGACAGCTCGATTCAAGTGGAGAAATTCGGTCGAAAAGTACTGGTATGGCAAGCAGTATGTTCCTGTAGTTTGAAGTCAACCATTTTTCATACTACCGGAACTATAAATGCAGAAATCTATCGATCTGAGAGTCTCCAGAAGAGATTGCTGCCTCTATATAAGAAGCATAGTACATCTCTACTATTTTGGCCGGATTTAGCGTCGGCTCACTATGCCAAAACCACTCTCAATTGGCTTGCGGAAAAGGGAATTTCGTTGAGAAAAATATCAACCCACCAAATTGTCCTCAGGTTCGACCTATCGAACGTTACTGGGCAATCGTGAAGAGGGTCTTCAAGAAAACTAGTAAGGCAGCTGGAAACATGCAGGGATTCAAAAAATAATTGGGCTCAAGCGTCCGAAAAATGCGATGCATCACTTGTCCAGAACTTGATGAAGAGCGTTCGATTAAAAGTTCGAAAAATAACTTAAATTTCATCCGGTTTTCATTTTGCTCAAGTTTAACCTCGTACAATAAAGGATCATCTTTTAGCTTGAATAAAATATTGCTTTTTATCAAAATTTGAAAGAAACATTTGTGGATAGCTTATTTTCAATACACTCCTTATTGGACAATATATTTGAGAGCACGTCGCCCTGCTTCAATCCATCTAACGTCACGAAAGCATCGGATTTCGCATCAGTTATGTTGACGCTTGATTTCGATTTATCGAGCGTCGCACGAATCAGTCTAATTAGCTTTGTCGGAACGCCATGTTCTAACATGATGTGCCACAATTCGCTTCGTTTCACTGAGTCGTACGCCGCATTGAAATCTACAAACAGATGGTGAGTCCGTAAATTGTACTCTCGAAACTGATCGAGAAGTTGTCGTTGAACGTCCTTCTCGAAAACCGAATACCAATTCGCCGTCAAAAGATTCTGACAATAGACGAAATCTGTTGAAACAGAAAGGCAAAACTTTACAAAAGATATTCGAAGGCTTTGCTTTTGTTTTTTTTCTAACTGATTCGATCTACTGACATCCGCTCTAGTTCGTAAATTGACATTTGAGTGCATTTTTAAAGATGACAAAATAGCTCTACCCTACCGGCAGTTCGAACCTGGTCGAAAACGTACAATCTGTCTCTGATAAACAATAATTTCATCCATACATTGACAGCCTCGGCAAACTGAATTGATGCTGAACAAATCTCGAATAATTTGGTGCTCCCACTGTCACTGTGTCAATGTCGGAATATTTATTACATAGTTGGAAAAAATCGTGTAAATTTTCGTTTTCTCAGCAGAATACATACGAGCGTCGGAGAATTTTCTAATTCCTCAAAAAATTTAACACAAGGTTCGAGTAGTGTGATAGAGCTGACTTCTGAAATTTTACTGTTCTGCATCATATGCAGGACATATTTGTCACAGTGTTAAGTCATTATTGTAGAAACCAGTAATTTTACGAAATACTTCCTCATAATCAAAACCGTCATTTGAAGAATTCATATTACTTTTTCCGCTCGCTGTTTTTTTGCTCCCACGAAACTACTTACGAAAAAGATCTTCAGTTTTGCCGATGAGCTTAAAACAAAAAAAAAGCTATTAAAAATTGCATGGGTGCTCTGAAACCAGCATTCCAATTTACTCGCAACTATCTCTGATCTGATTTGTTTGCCGTTGTTCAGTGTTACTTTGGTTTCACTAGGTTTAGAGTGTGTCAAATGAAACTGTTTATTTATGGTTAGATGACAAATCCACCAATTATCTGCATACGAACAGAGGGCATGAAATAATGACTGCGAACAATTAATTTCTTCACTCAAACAACAGTCGCCTGTTAAAATCGGGGGTGCATTCGATATGATGACTCTGCCGATTTATTCTGCAGACACGGTATCGACAATATCCGATTCAGCATTCGATGAAGCACAACATGATGTTACCAAACGAAATGCCTCTGAACGGCCGATATTTTTTTCTTGAGCCGCCCGATGATAATTGTAGTTGAAATGTTCGATGCCAAGATGTTTCGTCGCGAATCAAACAAAATGCTCTCCATCTCTTAATCAATCACCTACAAGTGGTTTCTGTCTGGCAGCATCCCCGAGTCATATTCACTGCAATGATTCACCCACCGCAATTAGACGTTTCAAAACTGCAAGCCTAACTGGTGCACATTGATAAATGATAGCATTGAGTGCAGGACAGAAACCCGGTTGCAGGCGGAGAGGTTGAGATTGACTGATGGCTCTGCGAATCCGTCTAAATTTATGTGGGCCACGTGCACATTGAAGAAAATTGTTTTCAGTTAGTAATCAAGCGTACCTTTGATTCAAGCGTTGACTTTTCGGTAACGTTTTGAAAAACTAATTCAATTGTTTGTAAAACCCGTCAGTCGTAGAAATGTTATCAGATTTTATTGACATAATAATTTATACAGTAGTTACATGGTTGTGAAGAAAACCGAAATTTCATAAATAAATCACGATCATTACATTGAAACCAAAATCAACTGAACAGGTAATACGCACCTCCGGAGAGTTACATTTTGTTTCCTACTGTTTCCGCCTGCACTGCAATGTGGCGTTTACTGTTAAGTAAGCACCAATCAAACCTAAACGAAAGTGAAATTTGTTAAACGCATTCGAACGTACATGCGTTGTTCGCCTACAGATTCGACCGACAGATTGGAAGACGGGTATCAGCAGGCACCGGAACCGTGGGCATAATTGGCCCCCGTGTTGTTTTGCTCCGGCCAAGCTTAACCTATCTTGACAGCTAACTTGCGCTGAACTTGAACTTTTGTAGTACTTTCTCGAGCCTTTCTTCCATAGAGCGTGGAAGTGTAATTGACAATTTATTTCGACACAGACAACTGGTCAATCACTTACTGGCTATTGGCGCTTTCATTGTTTGCTGCAAACCAATTCACTAACCGTAGGAGTGGCCAAAAGATTTGGCCGGAGAGTAAACAACGGAATAATAACTTTTTTGCTGCACATCAGATGTGGGGATGTGTTCTTTACATAGCTATTTGGAGAAAATGTGCAGTTGAGTTGAGAGTGGAGTTCATTCCCATTGCCCACATCAGTTTGGTGTACTGCTGGTGAATCCGAAGCAAGGAAAGCTGCGCTTAAAGTTCGTCTGGTCAAAATATTAGCACTTATAAACTTTTCACTTTGATAATTTTTCAAGCTTAAGGGTAAAGAACAATCAGTTAGCAGAGCACTGACTTAAATTTTCTATTAAAGTATTTGACAAACAGTAACTATAAATCACCTTCAGAAGAAACGACTAAAAGATTCGTATTCGTTGGGGGAATAAAAGAATGATTGATTAACTACAGTCCTCAAGATCTTCCACGCCAGAAAATACTATTGCACGGAATCACCAGTCATTGCAATACAACTAAAATATTTATTGTTTTTTTTCTTTTTCTTAATTTGATTGGATAGCATTTAGTGCAGATAATTGATTGTTGAGTTTTGTAAACTGTCATTTCTATATTCAAATGATCAGAACATTTGGTCAAATCAGCTTAACATCTAGTTGAAGTTTCCATGCTGACAGTTTATTAACAACACTAGTCAATTGAATCATCAATTAACTGAGTTGAAACTTCCATTAAAATTCGCAATAATATAATGTAATAAGCAGTTTAGTTATTACAACCACACAGATAACATTAGTTTGATCATTATTACCTTATTTTGTGCTAGAGCACATAACCTATTTCACTATCTTTACGTTTCGTCTTAAACTTGTCAGTGCAGAGCAGTCCAAATTGAACTGCTTACTGCAAACTTAGCAAAGTCAAAAGCAAAGTCTGGGCATTACATTCCTTTTGTGGAATTTGGCCTTTCTGTTTCCAAAGACTTCGCAGCCGATTCTTAGTGTATTTCTTAGAATCATTGCATGGCTAGTACTATGGATCCTACAGACACTAAGAATCCTTCCAGGTCGGGGCTCGAACATACGACAACTGGCTTGTGAGACCAGCGTCGTATGCATTGAACCGCCAACCCGGGACCTGTAAAATTGAACAGTTCAATTTGAACAGCTAAGCAGACGTACAGTTAATGCTATTTGCGACACACTTGTAACTAAACTGCTCTGCACTGACGAGTCTAAGACGAAACGTAATGATAGTGAATATTTTGATGATTTACATCGATAAATATGGAAATATTAAAAACAACGCGACTATTTTAATATCCAACTTTAACAAAAGAAATTTCTGCTATTAACATTCAACTACAGTTTTGTTTCTCGTTCCAGTGTTTACATCACGGAACGACCGAAATTAGCTCTGCGCCTATTCACTGAAACTGAAGAATTTACTTTACTGAAAAAACTCTTGTTTTTAGAGAATATGTTTTGTTGGCGAATATCCTGGTCACAAACCAGCAATATTTCAATCCAACACGAAATTCTCATTGACAACTAATTTTGTTATTAAAATCAGAAAATTTGTTTCTATATATCTATCACCATCATTACTGAAGGACAGCACAAAGAAAACAAAAATGAAATTGGTTTTACTAACAAGTTTTTTTTTGCCAAAAACTCATGAGAAGTGTCAAAGCAAAACAATCCATTAAAAAGCTAAAAAGGACAGCCTTGTTGAAACTGCCTGCAAATTGTTTTGATGTTTTTCGCATGTGTTACCATATATCCATATATAAATTTCTGAACCGATATGTAAAAATGACGTAAACTTTTAGTGGAAAGTGTATTTATTAAGAATTTGTGCGCATTTGAAGCGATTGTGCATAATAATGTTTTTACGCGGAACAGTGAATTGAGTTTCGAATGTTGCAGTCTAATTGTATATGTCAAATGATGTTTCTTGTATCTTTCAACCTTCCGGGCTATTGTTGAAATGGCTATTTTTTTAGTTGAATTCACCAATTAAACGTACTATCATTTCTTAGCTAAGGCACACTTCATTTCCATTCAACAAATTTTTTAGTTGAATTTGAGAAATAGAATGTTGTTTTCAACCAACATAAATGGTTGAATTGGCTTCTGCAATTTGCAGCTACATGGCGCACTGTTACCGAAAAAACGTTAACACCGTAATGACTACTAGCCACTAGATGGCACACTACTACCGAAAAAAATTTCAGTCGCGGTTGTCTTTTCTATGTTGGCGGGTATAAATACGATGTTGTATTGGACAAAAAGACATAAACGAAACATAAACTTCTTTTTGAAAATTTTTCTTCTAAATCGCTGTTTTCTTCATTCGACTTCGCGAAATCGACTCTTTCACTGAAAACTTTGCACCGTAGCACACCGGACGGCATAGCCCGGAAGATTGAAAGATACAAAAAACATCACTTGACATATACAATTAGAGTGCAACATTCGAAACTCACTTCATTGCTCCGCGTAAAAACATTATTACGCACTACTAAGAGTTTGCGTCATTTTTACAAATCGGTTTAGAAATTTATATATGGATATATCGTAACACATGCTAAAAACATCAAAACAATTTGCAAGCAGTTTCAACAAGACTGTCCTTTTTAGCTTTTTAATGGATTGTTTTGCTTTGACACTTCTCATGAGTAAACTTGTTAATAAAACCCATTAAATTTTTGTTTTCTTTGTGCTGTCCTTAAGTAATGATGGTGATAGATAAATAGAAACAAATTCTCTGATTTTAATAACATTTCGTGTTGGATTGAAATATTGCTGGTTTGTGACCAGTATATTCGCCAACTAAACACATTCTCTTAAAATAAAAGTTTTTTTCAGCAAAGTAAATTCTCAATTTTAACTAATTTTATAGTTATTTTGGAAATTTTGTTGTCAAAATCAACTAATTCAAAAACAGTAATACGAATTAGGCGCAGAGCTAATTTCGGTCGTTCCGTAGTGAGAGAGTCGATTTCGCGAAGTCGAATGAAGAAAACAGCGATTTAGAAGAAAAATTTTCAAAAAGAATGTTTTGTTTATGGCTTTTTCTCCAATAAAACATCGTATTTATACCTGCCAATATAGAAAAGACAACCGCGACTGAAATTTTTTTCGGTAGTAGTGTGCCATCTAGTGGCTAGTAGTCATTACGGTGTTAACGTTTTTTCGGTGACATTGCGCCATGTAGCTGCAAATTGCAGAAGCCAATTCAACCATTTATGTTGGTTGAAATCAACATTCTATTTCTCATATGATATGAACCAAAAAAAATGAAAAAAATTGTCGCTCACTTTTCTCAGAAATGGCGTGACCGATTTTTACAACCTTAGATTCCAACGAAAGGCCGTATGATCCCATAGATCGCTATTGAATTTTATCTTTATCCGACTTCCGGTTTCGGAATTACAAGGCAATTTGTGCAAATCCATGGGAAAATGCGCTCTTAATTTTTTTCGAAAATTTCTCAACCGATTTTTACAAACTACGATGCAAATAAAAGGTCTCAAAATTCTTTTTAAAAAAAGTTGATCCAAATCCGACTTCCGGTTCCGGTTTTACAGAGCGATTAGTGAAAAGTCCCCGGTTTCCGCTTCCGGAAACACCGATAACAGTGAAGAAAAGCTCCAAACCCGGAGCTCACTTCGATATTTCAGCAACGGTTAAACCGATCTTAAAAAATCCGACTTCCGGTTCCGAAGTTATAGAACATTGAGTATCAAAACTTTCAAACTGTCATAAAAAATGATGCAAAATCGGTACGCATCGGTACGTGCTGGTAAGGAAGAAGAAAACGTCACCGCCTAGCACACAGCGTGCCTAATTCAATTTTGTATAACGTGCAGGGTTTGCACATTTAAATCTATGTTAACTTGACATAACTGTTAACAAATTAAAAATGTGATAGTAGCTCATCTTAGAGAAAGGTTTTTGATTTTATTCAAGTTTGAAAAAAAATCTTGACAGAATCTTCTAGTGATGTCTTCGAAAATATAGGTATTATGAGAAAGGCATCACTACACCACTAGGTGGATTAAAAAAGGTTTTTAATTGAACATTTGGGGGTTTTTTGTTTTGTGCAAAAAGCACATATTTTGTTTCAATTTTCTTTGCGTTTCGCCTTCGGCTCGTCAGTGCTTAAAGCAGTTCAAATTGAACTGCCATCTCGTGCCTAGCAGTTCAACTTAAACCGCTAAGCAGACGCAAAGCTTACACAACTTATGTAACGCTTTTGGATATTACACAGAAGTGCCATATCCTTTCTGACGTCTCGGGCGTAAACGAATGACGACTGGTTCAGGAATCAGGAATCAGAACAAATTGGCTCGAATGGCACGTTCCCCTTGATATTTGGAGATTTGTGCCTTGCCATCCATATTATTTGTTTTCATCATTTTCCCGATGTGTTAGAGGGAGGGATCGAAGGGAAATGGTAAGGTTTGGACTAGGAGAATGGGGGAAATTGACGACACAAAAAACATAGAAAGCAGAAGTAAATTCTGCACCCCTGAGGGATGCTGAACAATCTGCTGGGGATCACATTTAGTGAAAGCAGAAGTAAATTCTGAACCTTTGCGAGGTCCCGAACAGTCTGCTCTTAAAGCCTATTCAGGTTTGTTACTATGTACGTTTTTCTGATGAACGATACGTACATAGATTTTCTGAAAACCATAGTTCAGACGGAATTTTGTTTTCTCTAGAAGGCTCATTGAGTCATCGTCGATACTGCAGAAAAACATGCGTTTTCCCACAGTAACCGGACCCGCCTTGAGTAACATCCACCGATTCAACAAAATCCCCGGATTTTGCAGATCTAATCTCATCAGAACATCGGATACAGCCAACCCTTCCTCAGTATCCCAAGGAATAGGAAGGCAAACCCGATTTTGATGTAGACTGTAGGGTTCAATAATGAACTTACTATCGCCAGCCTGCTGGTTTATCAAACCAAGCTTCTGCTTGAGCCAGGCACTGCTCATCTCATTCTCCGGAGAGAACCAGACGATGCCGTACCTAAGTCCACAGCCTTTGAAGCTTGGTATAAACTCCGTAGACGGCGTTGTGAAGAGACATTTGTTCAAGTCTCTTAATAAATGGGCTTTCAGGTCCTCAGTGAACATACCGTTCAACATCCGGACCTGAAAGCGCTCAGTTTGTTCGGACAAGTGGCCTCTAGAAGCAGAAGCCGCCTTTCCGAGAGCTTGTCTTTTGCGAATCTTCTTTTTTAGATTTCGCTCAAAGTTTTTACCTTTGTCTTCGCCTTCTGTTTCAACGGTGGAAGGCGAAGGACCGGGTTGAACATCCATCGCAGTCTGACTACTCTCGAATCCATTCCCTCTGACTTCCATATTCTGGTCGTTCCGACACTTTGTGACGGAACTCCCAGGTTTCTGGCCATCAGACGGTTCGGAATGAGAGCAGTCAGATGATTGGATGTATTTTGTATCCATTTTCCGAAAAATAAAAGAGAAAAAAGCGATACGAATTTAAAGCGTGAAAGCGCGCGAGGAAATACTCAACCTTTCGCTAGTGCGATCCAAAGTAAAAGAAAGCCGAAAGTGCGTTCCAAAAGAACAGAGTTGGATACTCACTAATACTTTAATCCTAATTAGGTAATCCCAAATTCTATGGCAGAGAATTTGTACGCAATTATATTCACAAGTAAATATAAATGCTTCGTATGGACGAGTGTGACAAACTGTCCAAATCTACACACACCGACCGAAGATACACTTGAAGTGTTAAATCGGAGTAATAAATTGTACACACAGTGGTGCAAACGTTCGAGACATGCTCGGCAAACCCGCAGCCCAACTGAAAACCCCAGAGCAGCCCCCCCAAAAGCTGTTATAAACCAACAGAACAATAAATACCACAGAGGTCAAAGTGCAAAAATGACATCTGATTTGCATCCAGTGCACTGTCTCCACAGCCAAGGGAAAAAGGAAGCGACCAGGACATCAATTTGAGCAGCACTGTTCGCGAGCAGTTCCCAAACCGTCCACACCGCGGTGTACAATTTAACACTCCTGTATCTATATAGAACAGCTAGCGCTGGCTTACCGCGCAGATTCCCTGCATGGCGCCAAGTAGTAAAGGGATATAATTTAAATCCAACGATCACACAGCGACAGATCGTGTGGAGATGAGCCAGAATGCTATTTACACATATAGCGAGTGCCCAAACAAAAAAGTTTGAAACTTTACTATCTTACCGGTATTGACCAGTACAAATAGTTTTACACCACCAGTTGCGATTGAAAGGCAACCGATTGGTGTGTATTTTGCATCTGTCACATACCTGAGTGCCCAAAGGCACCGAATGTAATGTGAAGATAGAGTGCAAAATGAGAAAGGCATCACTACACCACTAGGTGGATTAAAAAAGGTTTTTAATTGAACATTTGGGGGTTTTTTGTTTTGTGCAAAAAGCACATATTTTGTTTCAATTTTCTTTGCGTTTCGCCTTCGGCTCGTCAGTGCTTAAAGCAGTTCAAATTGAACTGCCATCTCGTGCCTAGCAGTTCAACTTAAACCGCTAAGCAGACGCAAAGCTTACACAACTTATGTAACGCTTTTGGATATTACACAGAAGTGCCATATCCTTTCTGACGTCTCGGGCGTAAACGAATGACGACTGGTTACTGGTCGCCGCAGAGATTTGAACATTTGGGGTTTTTTTGTTTTGTGCAAAAAGCACATATTTTGTTTCAATTTTCTTTGCGTTTCGCCTTCGGGGTTTTTAATTGTTTTTTTTATTCGAAGTGCGATATTGACAAGTTCATTGTTTAATAATGTTTAAAAAAAAACTAGTAGAATTAAAAAGCTTATTCAAGAAATTTTAAAATTATTTCTTATTTTGTGTAACATTCCTCTACAATTTTACCTTTAGTTTGGATATAAGAACATTTTTTTCTTCAAAATGATCCCTATAGAATAAACTATATTTTCTTCATATTGGATTTATCGACTAAAAAAATTGAATATCTTGTCTAGATAAAAAAAATCGCTGCTTATTGTTTCCGCGATAATATTGAATTATACTTTCAAATTTCAACAAACTTTTAAGATCTTAAAGAAAGAAGGCATCATTAGTGTTAAATTCTATCTACTTCAAGTATGCATTTATGTGTGCTTGATATGTTCGGATGAGGGGGCTGAGTGTGTAACCTGATTTTCGGAGTGAAGCTCCACACTGCTTATTTTCATATGTGGACTACTTAAAGCTAGGACTTCTGTTTCAATTAGAAAAAATCAACTAATGTATCAGTCGATTTTCTTATAACTAGCTAAGTATTCGAATGCTGCCAGTTGGCTGAGGATGAAGACAGCGAAACGAGAATCGAAAATCCGTCAGTAGCAAATTTCAAAAGGCAAGTAAACATCACTCATGCAAATGATGGACCTACTAATTCCTGTAAGTGAATAAATAGAAAACAAAATGAGAATTCATCGTAAAACGAGTTTCGATTGTGCTGGCTTGAGATTTCTGCGGTATTACTAATTAATTTATATTTTTACCGTAAAAAATATATTTTCAGACAATTAAGGAAATTCAAATAGAAACCCCTTCTTAGTTTACATAGTGGTGTGATAATGCCTTTCTCTTGCCATTTAAATAGTTTCATTGAATCATTTGACACTATCTTCGGCCATTAGTAACTTTCAAACGAGTCTAAGTCTTTCTAATTCGATTCCTTCATATCCCAGAGATTTTGTTGCACTTTAAAAACACTGGGATTTGTCGGTTACATCACATATAACATTACAACTCTTGAACCGGATATGTTCATCATAACCCTTCCAAATTTGATTGAAATTGTGAGCTTTCGCATAAGTTTATCGAAATTCGTTGCGCGATTTGTCGGTTACGTCACTTAGGTATACTATTATATCTTCAAAACCGGAGGTGACAACTATTTGACTTTTGAACTTCACACACAGTTCACACACAGATATTTTCCTACCTCGTCGAGCTGAGTCGAATGGTATATGACACTAACGGGTCTCAGAGGCTCCGTTCGAAATTCGGTTTCGAATCGGTCACCTTCTATCAATATTCGTGGTGGGATGAGTAGTGTAGCCTCTTACCTTTACGTATTTTGTTTTTCGACGCATTTATAACCAATCCGTCAGAGGTTAGCTTCAGCTTACAGTCCGATGTATGTTTCCACCATCGTCTCAAGGTTACGTGTCACAATGTCAACGTTGTCAGCGAAGCCAAAAAGCTGTACGGACACTTCGAATGAATCATTCCAAAGAAATATTAAACAAGATTAAACAATTGAAATTTCCTTGAAAGTGCAGGACATTAAATTTGAAGATTAGACAACTCTTCGTTTTTAAATTCACGCTCGTAATGAAGGAACAAAAAAAAACCTGTTTTAATCCACCTAGTGGTGTAATGATGCCTTTCTCATGTACATATAATATTGTGGTATTCCATTCAAAAATTTTCTCTTCGATTTTTGAAAGAAACCAAGTGATTGTTTATGCATAACATACAGAATAAAACAGTGCTTTGAATGCGTAAGCCATCCTTAAGAGAACGAAATGGTTTCACTATTACATGCACTTCCAGCACCGGAACCCGAGAACCGGTATAATCGAAGTCGGTTCGTACGGCCACCAACTAACTTGACACACAAACTCTTCTAATACGCACCCTATAACTCCGGATTCGGAAGTCGGATCCGGATGAAATTCAGGAATTCCATATGGGACCGGAAGACCTGTCATTTGAATCTAAGTTTGTGGAAATCGGTCAAACCATCGCTGAGAAAAGTGAGTGACCACTATTTCTGGTACTTCCGGAACCGGATACCGGGAACCAGGATAGCCGGAATCGGTTTGTTTAGTTGCCTACTGATAATGACTATAGATTTGTGTAGTTTTGAGACCAGTTTAGAAAAATTTTCACGTTTTTTGTTTCGCCGGTTTAAGTGACGGTGTACAATATTGAACACACTTTACCCTATAATTCCGGAACCGGAAGTCGGATCCGGATGAAATTCAGGAATTCCGTATGGGACCACGAGACCTTTCATTTGAATCCTAGTTTGTCAAAATCGGTTTAGCCATCTCCGAGAAAACCTAGTGAGATTATTTGACACATACACACACACACACACACATACACAAACACACATACACAGACATTGCTCAGCTCGATGAACTGAGTCGAATGGTATATGACACTTGGCCCTCCGGGCCAATTTTCACT
Organism: Malaya genurostris; assembly: GCF_030247185.1. Taxonomy (NCBI): domain Eukaryota; kingdom Metazoa; phylum Arthropoda; class Insecta; order Diptera; family Culicidae; genus Malaya; species Malaya genurostris. Next base: position 134,056,932 of record NC_080570.1, read on the forward strand.
AGTTGGTTTTTCAAGTGATTGCATAACCTTTCTATATGAGAAAGGCAAAAACCGGTTACAGGAGAAGCTCCTTTTAACTAGAATAGCTTTAGATATTACGAAAAAAAAAGTCCAAGCAGTGATCTCAATGTATGTAAGAATTTTTTACGGTTGTTTGGAAAAATGGAAAGTAGTAATTCGCCTACAGAGGCCCTTTGAGCAGCCCAACATTCGATTATAGGCTCTTGTGTTCCAGCTCGCATACAATGGTATTTCATGCGTGCAAAATGTACGGAACGGTGATATTTTACGAATTTTTAAATGTATGCTTTACACAAGATCAAAACAATAGTTTACAAGAGCTTCACAAAATATTATAACCAAGGTTGCTGATCCTATCAATGAAACAATACTCGTGAACTATTCTTTTCACCGGCGATGCTCTACCCGTGCGGCGAGCAGTTTGTATATATTCCGTGTCTGCTTCATTCATTCTTTCCTTCCACTCAGAGAATTGAACCGCTTGGCAAAGCAAGCAAGCATCTTATATGCACTCTGTTGGCTCACAGTGAGTTCGTTTCGAAGCATTTAGGTAGAAAGCTATTCGGTGGTGCTGATGACTCGCGTTGAGTCGAATTTTCTACTCACGGTGATTCGTTCTCTGCGACGTATGGCGGTACAACTGAATGACCGCCCAGGATAAAATTTTATTCCTGTATAAAGCTTATAAGAAAGATGTCGAATCTTTTTGAATTGTCTTCACTGCACATTTCTTCGGTGTTTGCTATACTTTAATTGTGATTTGTAGCGTTAGGGACAACTTTGATACCTGCCAGAATATGTTATTGATTAACCATCAAACTGTAAAAGGGTAATTAATGGAGCGTTTTTGTGTGTCGTAAATATGTAACTTTCACTCCTATTCCGTAGTTCTATAATAAATTCATTTTGTGTTTCGATCGAGTTCGACTTTTCCAAACAAATTATACCTCATTCGAAATGCCAAATTGGTATTTTTCATTCGGTCGAATGTAGGGTTGTTTATTATGCCTGAGAAGTAATAGTCCCACGTTTTTGTCAATTATTATTGTTTCTCATGATCGTGAAACTATTTATATACCGATTACAAAGCCATTCGACGATCGTTACCTTAATAATTATAAACATGTGTGATGACACTAATAATTGCTTTTAATTTCATGTTAATCATTCATAATAAACTAATAGTATTTGTATTGACTTCGAGACAAGTTGTGTCGAACCAAGTCAACTACCAAAAAGATTGAGACCAAATTTGATGATAAACACTATCAGTTTGTACAAATACTAGAAGAACCATAAACACCAAATAATTCAGTCACATTCAATATACAGGGCGTTAGAGCTACATTATAATAGAAACTAAAACCGAAATAGAACTTCTATAATTTTGTATAAGGCACTAATTTGGAGGCCAACATCAGATTTTACTGAAGAATGATATTACTATTGTTATCAAAAACAAACAAACTCTCTACAGTTACTTGTTGGAAACTGTGCCATGGATAATCGTGCAATGAAGACCTCCCGCAGTTTCCAATAACGAAATAAATATCTAAAAATCAAGTATCATACAATCAAACACAACAAAATTATCTGTCTCATGACATTAGTGACGTTAAATAAAGTGGAATTAAATGCATTTTTTTTCTTGATCGTATATTCTCCTACTATCTCCTGATTATGTGATAACAGAATTATATTTCATTTGGACTCTTTGTATGTGATCCTTGAAGTATTCACGTAAAATTTTTTTTTGCTCAACATAGTTTTAAGGTAAATAATACAATGAGTAGTTTCAAAACTGAATGTGTGATATGAGTAACAAAAATTCTAAATCGCACTATCTGACAAATCGATAAACCACGCGGATTGTGTTATTTTTCAAATTTAAATCGTTTCCTCTGTAATATGAATATTGTAAAATGTTATGAAATTGAATTTACAATTTCTTCTAGCGGAGGTTCTTTTTTTTCGGTTCAGCTTACCGATCACTTCGGGAGTATATTGTAGAACATTTTATTTTCAATACATTTTTGACAGCAATATCAGATTGTAATCTTAATTTGATTTCAGCTCATCAATTTCTCAACTGATATCACATTATGTTATTATTTTGCTGTTTGCTTTTGGAAGAAAAACTTACGAGGCAATAGTTTTGTGAAACTCCAAAAATGATAATATTAAATGCAAAAATTTAATGAATGCATTAAAATAGGACTAAGTTAATAAGGCGATACAAAAATGCAAAAGTAAATTTCAATGGAACATCTATTCCTCCAATTTTATGTTGCGTTTTACAAAATGCTTCGACATCCTGTGGCAGTTGGCCGGAACCACAACCGTGATTCTCAATTTAAAAGTCTTAATTTCCTGATCGTAGTACAGTTATTCTAATCGATAATTTGCGTAGATGTATGGTAAAAGATGCTGAATGAGTATTTAGTTAGTAATGACTATTTCTTTGTTAGCCATTCTTCTTAATTGGTTTGATTTTTGCAGAGCAAGCAGTTACATGGCGTCTCAGTACGTTCAAACGTTGTGGAAAACCCTGCACTCCTATTACTTCTATAAATCAAATCTATGCGATGAAGCGTTAAATTGTGCTTAATATAATAAAAACATGAGAAAATAAATCATCCCTGGAATTAAAAGATTAGACTTGCCTCTATAATCAATATTCAGAATATATTTTTGTCACTCTATTTGCATTGCATATTGATATTGCGTATTGGACTTGATCATTCATAATCATATGTGATTTTAAAAAATATCACTGTAGATATTTCAGTCCATTTTCAAAAACATAAATAAAATAAATATCAAACCAACCCGAAAGAGAATCAAAAGTGTTGCTACAGTTATATGTGGAAAATAATTCCTTTTATTTTATTTCTTATATAAGCCATATAAACTGCAAAATTTTCACTTTACAAAAGTGATTGTCCTCAGGTGATTCAACTCCTGCTTTTTTAAAATCTATCTCCCATTACTTGCCTCCAAAATTTCAACAGCACGGAGTACGAACGTGAGAATAGTATTCGGTAAAATCTGAATAAACTGTTTCATTAGTTTTATTGCAGTAGGAAGTACATTATATGTACATTAGCATACGATTTTAAACGACGTTTTGAAGTGGACTATCAGTTTTATTTATCAGTTTAATTTTTATCCAACCCAATCGTTTCGTCATCTTCCAATGATAAGTAATGATATTACGTTTAAAGTTTTCCAAGCTAATTTGTGATGTTCAACGCACACTTTTTATCAGGGCAATATCTACGAGACAATTAAACTAAGCAAAAGAAAAAATTGCTTCCATCGCATCGCTAGTTTTTGTCTTCAATTTTTTTCGTGCACTTGCATTCATGATTGCTGGCATTTTGACTCGCAGTGAGTCAAAAATTGAAAAAGCAAGATCTCTTCTCTCTTGCGAGTCGCTCAGACAGTCACATATTAAGCATAGCTTTTGCCTCGTCCGGCATTACATGCTTTGCTGTCTCCGTTCTTGAATCGTTCGCAGGCGGTGAACGTTAATGAGTTGCGTTAGGCGAATTTCAGCAACCCTGATTATAACCCCACACAGAGGCCTCAAATACTAACATTGTTGTTTTCTGCCTCGGTCATTTTCACCAAAAGTTATCAAATTAAATATTAAACAAATTTTTCAGTTGATTTCTTTGTACAGCAATTCCATGAGAAACTGATAGACGATCTTTCAGAATTTCGTAATATTTGGAAAAACCGTTCTCCATCGAAAAATATTAGACCCGTATTTTTTTTATCGATTATTTTCAATTTTCTTCAAAAAATACATTTTATTAAAAATTATCACTTTTGAACTACTTCTTAATTTTTGGATATGTTGTCTATAAATAAATGCCTCTAGTTTTCAGGAAAAACATGCGAACATTGTAAAGTTTTTGTGTTTGAAAAGTCAATTGTATAACTTTTAAACGGTTTCCATGGTTTGCGATCAATGGGCACTATGTCATTTTATATATATTTTTTTGAAAGCTGAAACATTTCTACATAACATATTCAGAAGTTGACAATGTATGTTTTTTTTTATTTTTGAGGTATAATTTTTTGAAAATTTAAAGTTTCGTTGTTTTTTCGATTTTCTATAAATTTGATTAATTTATAACATTTCAACTACTCGTCCGATTTCGCTAAAGCAGCTGGCGCATTTATGTGTTCATATCGTAATCTACTTTGAATCCTTCAAAAGTTACCCAATATATTAAAACTTATACGAATTCCCACTATGAAGAGAAGGATTTTTGTTTTTTTTTCTATTTTAGAATTTGCACCCTTCACCGTCTATCACGATTTGTAACTTGTAAGACATTTAATCATTTAATACTATGAACACATCTTGAACACCATTATTACTTAATGAAAACCAACTATCATTGTATTAGTCTAAGAAAAACCCCTAAACCCGGTAGCTTACAATTGACTCATCAATCGCGTCTGCGAAAAACTGTTATTAAAAGCCATCATAACACCACCAAAAACGCTTTGAAAACACTCATCAAAGTTACGTAATCGGTCATAGTTATTTACCGAAAACGTCGATAAAACAACCAAAAAAGAAAAACTTTGCATTACAATGGAACTCAGTAACGGCACCAATCGGCATCGTTCAACGTCATCGCGAAACTGCTTACACGACTTTGAGCCAATCGAAGTAGTCCACGCCTAGTAATCGATCTTTCCGTCTATTACAACATCCGTAACATCCGTCGGAAAATCTCTGTTCGGTAGGAAACGATCAAAATAAGATCTTAATTTGTACACTGATTGTAGGTTAGGAGCTGCAAATTGTTGTGAACCGCGTTAGCTTTTTTTTAAAGCTCATGAATCCTGCCTGAAAAGTTCACAAATGAAGAGGCAGACAGCGATAGGCGAAACCGCAACGTGAGGGGTCACCGCAGCACATTACAATACCATCAATTGAATGATTGGAAAAGTTTGGTTTCGCCGTTCCCATGCTGTTAGTTTTAATGTGTAGGATCTTAATGGATATGGTGAGAGCGGCGCTTGATCTTTGGCTTGATGTTGAGGTGGTTCACTTTCAGTTGCGTAACATATCAGCTATTTTGCATTTTGATTACCGGACTGTATTTGGAATAATACTGATAGAATCCAGAAGTACAAACAGAAGAAAAGCAAATAAGTTATGAAAATGTTGATCACATGTTTGATACAATTGATACTGTTCTGTGTTTATGTTATTATAAAAATATACGAGGCAGTATGACTCGCTTGAATGACCACTCTTGTTTCTCTACTCCGTTACTGATCGGGATCAGCTGAGATTTTACAGAGAATTTCTAAATTAACAGGTCATGGATGGGCCAATTATCTTCAAAATGCAACTTCGTGTAACGCCGGCCATTCCCAGGCATAGATCGGCTGAGGAATAGGAAAGAATATTAGTCCAACACTTCTTGTTACTAGAGACCATATATACTACTACGTACTCCTCAAGTATCAAAAGGGAGAAGAAGAGTTGCTAGTATAAATTTCAAAAATGTATTCTGGTCTTCTGATGCTCAGCCGGAAAGACAATTACAACACTATTCAATATTGAAAGTGACAGAGATTTAAAAATTTCAATTAGAAGTTTTTGTTCATTATTCATTCAAAGCTGTTAAGCTATTAAAAGTTAAGAGCTATCACGAAGAAAACAAGGACAACGATTAAATTCTCTGAATGCGATTGCAATTTTTTTTCACTAGCTGACCCGTCGAACTTCATCTCTCCCAAAAATTATTTGGGACTTTTTCAACGGAAAATTCCGGTTTCCATACAAAATAACTTTATGGATTTTTCCCATTTTACCGACAATTTTTTGTAATTTTTTTGATGTACGAACCCGGCGGGGTTCAAAATCAAAAAAATTACAATCAAACAATCCATCCATTCTTACGTGATGCGATTACAAACAGAGATGGCATTTCACCAGAGTTATACACGCTAGAGTCAGATTTTTGCCACACCGAGGATGAAAAAACGAAGCACCGCACAAAGAGGAAAGCGCACTTCTTCTCAGTGTCGAATAGACAGCATTTGAGTGTGTGCTTGTGGTTAAAGCAGCTGGCGCGAGTGAAACACATTCTCTTCGCATGAATCGCTCACACGCGCTCTCGTCTAAATACACCCAAGTGACCACTGGCGCGTGATGGTGAGCGAACACTTCTGTGAACTTCAATTAATAGAGAGTAGATCTGGCCTTGCTATGAAAAATTTGCAAGGAAAACCGAAAATTTTACGATAAATTGTTTTATTTTGCTGATTTTGCGTGTCCACGCTTCATCTACGAAAACCATACAGCAGAGTGCTCACCGGCGTGCCCAAGTAACAATTTTTGTTATGCTAGCTTATTTGTGACTAGTTTGCAACCAGATATTTTAGTTATTTTTACTAACATCTAACCACTTGCGTGACTCAAAAAGCGCAGTTTCTACTAGTTACTATGTCGGTTAAAAATAAGTTGTCGTTACGTTGTAATGCCATATTGAAATAACTTATTTTCCATAACTTGAATATAACTTATTTTCAAGTAAACTAGTTGAAACTTTGTTGCCAACGACATTATAAACATTGAATGAATCCATAATGTTTTCCTATCAACAATAAAAAGACAGTATAGTACTTGAAATTAAAAATTTAATACAAGGTACAAATTTCACAACGATTATAAAACTGTCGAGCGGAATTCAATTTTACCTAACAGTTTTTTATGCGCCGTCAATCAAAATCTGTTTATAAAGATATAAAAAATAAACAACAAAATAATTCTATGTTCAAAATGCTTAAAATTGTTCCAAGTAGATCGATTTCTCATCATTTCAAATTCATATATCATGAGAATTATAATATTATCAGTATCGATGTTTCTATATTGTTTTCTTCGAGTTTATAATAGTGCATAGAACAAAAATTATTTCCGTCAAAAAGTAGTTTTAAAAAAAGTAATATCCTGGTTTTATTTACGTTTCATACACTTCTTGAGACTCCACATTGTGTTCGCCATATTCAAGCCAATAAAAGTTTTTTTGGTTACATTTTCGTTATCATAACGTTGCACAAACCTACCGATAACTATCTGAATCAATGCAGAAATTGTATGTTATGATCTTATAATATCAAAGTTATTGCTACATCACTTAACCGTAACGGTTTACATATACGCTTACGTATTTATAATGGTTTCGCAACCTTTTTTCAACTAGAAGCTAAAACCAGAGTTGTGATTAAAGATATGTTAGAATCAAGTAACGATAACTTACGAATGATTGCTAGTTCAATGTTTACGTTATAAAGAAACACTGCCGTCACCTTGTTTCAACCAGCATAACATAAAAAACATGTTCGTGCTCTTGTTGCAACATAGTTGGTCTAAGTGGTATCAGAACTAGTTACGGGATGCTAATATTGAAGTCAAATAAACTTGTTTTCAACTAGTAGCTTGAAGCATAGTTATTATTAAAGATATGTTTGGATTAAGTAACGATAGCTTCTAAATTATAATTAATTCAATATGACAAAAAGATGTGGTGATTTGAAACCTAAATAATTATTTCGCAACTAGTTGTGTTATGAAGAAACGTTGATGTCACCTTGTTCTAACCAGTACAACATAAAAAACATATTCGTGCTCTTGTTGCAACATAGTTTGGACTTAGTCGCATCAGAACTAGTTGCGGATTGCTACTCGGGTGTACACCTCTGTGAAAGTATCTGCATCCACCTCAGAGAATTTATTAGCTAATGCTCTAGCACTTTGGTGCGATTCAGTGGAAGAGGTAAAAGGAAATAAACAAACGCACTCATGACACACTTACACAACAGTGGTGTATAAATGTGAAAGAGAAGAGCTCTCGTTGAAGTTGTCAGTGCGAGGGGAGAAATTTTGCTTGCTCTTCGCCACACAGAGGAGATAGACATCTCTGATTACAAAGAATAATCTCTGCATTTATGTATACATATAGATGTATGGTATGAGAAAAGTCATTGGGAGCTAAATCAAGGCTATACGGCTGGTGACGGGATGTGTGAGATTTAGCTCGTCTCAAATCAATCATACAGTCGACAGTTATTTGTAGATGTCCTCTGAAGTAAAAAATAATCTAACAGCTATATGGGTGTCCTTTGCTGTATCAAGCATACTTCTCCACATAACTCGGTCCATGGCTGCTCGTCGCTAGCCACTCAAGGCACGGGTGCTTCTGAGATCACCCTCCACTTGATCGATCCACCTTGCTCGCTGCGCTCCTCTTCTTCTTGTTCCAGTCGGATTAGATTCAAGAACCATTTTCACTGGGCTGTCGTCCGACATCCTTATGACATGCCCAGCCCATCGTAGACGTCCGATTTTAGCTGTCCGTACGATAGGTGGTTCTCCTAGCAGCTGTTGCAATTCGTGATTCATACGCCGTCTCCACGTTCCGTCTTCCATCTGCACTCCGCCATAGATGGTCCTCAGTACCTTTCTTTCGAAAACACTGAGGGCGCGTTGGTCCTCTGCCAACATAGTCCAGGTCTCGTGGCCATAGAGAACAACCGGTCTAATTAGCGTTTTGTAGATGGTCAATTTCGTGCGGTGGCGTACTTTTCTCGATCGGAGGGTTTTTCTGAGTCCAAAGTACGCACGATTCCCTGCCAAAATACGTCTATGAATTTCTCTGCTGGTGTCATTATCGGCGGTCACCAGTGAGCCCAAATACACGAACTCGTCAACCACCTCGATATCGTCACCGTCTATCCATATTCGTGTTGGGAGGCGTAGTGTTTCTTCTCTAGAGTCTCTTCCTCTCATGTATTTTGTTTTTAACGCATTTATGGCCAGTCCGATACGCCTAGCTTCAGCTTTCAGTCCGATGTAGGTTTCCGTCATCTTCTCAAAGACTACGTGTCACAATATCAATATCGTCAGCGAAGCCAAAAAGTTGTACGGACTTTCGGAAGATCGTGCCACTCGTGTCGATCCTCGCTCTTCGAATCACACCTTCCAGGGCAATATTGAACAAGATACAAGAAATTCCATCACCTTGACGTAGCCTTCTCCGAGATTCGAAGAGACTCGAGAGCGTCCAAGCTACTCGGACGTAGCACATCACTCTATCCATCGTTGCTTCGACCAATCGCGTCAGTTTATCCGGGAAACCGTATTCGTGCATTATCTGCCATAGCTGTTCTCGATCGATTGTGTCGTATGCCGCTTTGAAGTCAATGAATAGGTGATGCGTGGGTACGTTGTATTCACGACACTTCTGGAGTACTTGTCTTATCGCGAATATGTGATCATTTGTTAAATTATGTGATATTCAGCGCGAACAAGTCTTTGTTAGTCATGTAGTATTGTATAATATGTATCCAGACATGTCTACATCGCATGGTAAGTCAGGCACATGGCAAAATACATTGTATTAATTTGTTATGGCACATTAGTAGATTCTGGTTGTCTCGAACGAAATAATTTTATTTAACGCATAGAGACTTCATCACCAAAAGTTCAATCGAGTTAAGCGGTATACTGTTGTTGAGATAAATCTCTGGCATGAAAACTTGCCTCTGGATTCTGCATTTTCACTATAAATAGCACAAGTAGATTCGAATGGCAAAGTGTTCTGAACACGCATACTATTTAAAGATCTCGACTATATGACCATTGTGTCATGGACAAATTACGTCACGCTAAATTTCGATAAATTGAATCCCCCCTTGTGACAGTTAGTCACGAAATTTGAAACCTCTTTTAAAGAATTTCGTTACAACTTTCATCCCCCCCTTCTCCCTTCTTCCACCTCAGTGAAAATAAACTTTTTTTAATTTTTGTATTGGTACAATGATACTTTTCAGTTTATTTATTTATTTGGTGCAGGGAAAAGTCCATTGGAGTTAGTTTCTGTCAAAGTAGCTCCCTAAAAGGCATGAAACTTCCTCATATCTTGCATCAACTTTACATTCATCCTAATGATACATTTTCCTAAAATTTAGTTCTCCGGAATTCATAGTCGAATTTTAATGAAAAACAATAGCAGATATTGTACTATCCCATAAATTACCTTTCAATTGAGAGGGCTGGGGTACAATAGGCGAATAATAGAACCTACTATCATTTTCCGGATAGGTCCAACCTAGAGGCCGTGTGGAATCCGGCCGCAAAAAATATAGCCAAGAGTAAATCCACAGAATTCCTGCTTCCATGTTGTAAAAGGCCACAATTTCAGGCGTTTTTCTTTTCCTACTATGTTATCAGAACACTTCGAGAGATATTTTTAGTTTTTTCTTCGACCTATTCGCAATAGTCTAATCTAAAATATTTTTGCCTTTCTGTATAGAAAGGTATTAGAATTGCTGGAAAACCGACTTTTGAATGGAGCCTCGGAGACCCATAGTGTTATATACCATTCGACTCAGTTCGACGCGATCGGAAAATGTGTGTGTGTGTTTGTGTATATATATATATATATATATATATATATATATATATATATATATATATATATATATATATATATATATATATATATATATATATATATATATATATATATATATATATATATATATATATATATATATATATATGTGTGTGTGTGTGTGTGTGTGTGTGTGCGCACTTTTAGAAGATATTTGAACGCGCTCAATTTTCTCAGAGATGGCTGAATCGATTTTAACAAACTTGGGCTCGTTTGAAAACTACTGTCAGCCCATTGAACAAGTTCAAAGATCAAACGGCTGTGACTTTTGGTTCCGGAGATATGATTGTATAAGTGACGTAACCGACAAAACGCGTTGTATTTATACGCGCTCAATTTTCTCAGAGATGGCTGAACCAATTTTAACAAACTTCAGCTCGTTTGAAAGCTAGTATCGGGCCATTGATCAAGTTCAAAGATCAAATGGTTGTGACTTTTGGTTCCGGAGATATGATTGTATAAGTGACGTAACCGACGAAAGACGTTGATTTTTAATGCTCTTATATATATATATTAGGGTGCCAATATTTTGGGATCACTTCTAATTTCGTAAAGTGCTAGTGCTCAAAAGTTTAAGCACCTCGAAAAATGCCCTCATGCAAAATTTGAGCTAAATCGGACATGCGTAAGGGGTGCTGCCTGGCGGTTAAGTTTTGAAAATTTTCGATCTTGAAAAAGCACCATAGGGGGGAGTACATGAAATTTCCAAAATCGAAAATATTTTGTGATGCCGAAACTCTTAAAACTGCATGAAACGTCGAGATTTAGTGCCATTTCAAAAAAAAATTTTTTTTGGAAAAATCAACATTCTGGGTCTTACAAAAATTTTGTCCCAAAATGTCGATACAAAACAAGAACCACTAGTACCTCTTTTGTGAAAATTTGTCACAATATTAAACCACACCCCCCCCCCCCCCCCCCTTAAAGCGTGACGTATTTTGTGCATGACGCCTATGATGTCAGGTTTTACGTATCGAAATAAATACTGCAACTTATCTAGACTTATCGACCAGCCTTCGAATAATTGAATATAATAACATTTCAAGATTCGGTAGGAAATTTTCTATTATTTCCATTAAATTGTTATAATTATAATCGCGAGAGTAGATTTTAAACATACGAATCATAGTCTTAAAATATAATATTTGAGAAAATTATAGCACGAAGAGACAGTTAAGTGAAATAGAGCTACCAGAAGACAAGCACCAAAATTATAGTATCACCGATTTTTTGAAAATTGCTCGAATATAACGGGTGATTTTTAGAGAAAAGGACCGGTGAATTGTCCTCCGTGTTCGTGTGATTTGACGCGACTCCATTATTTTTTGTGGGGGTGCGTGGAGTCATTGGCTTATGTGGATAAACTAGCAACGATTGATGCTTAGGAAACCAATATTTAACGTGTCATTGCTGAAATACACTCTCAAATACTCGAAAAGATGGTCGAAAATTGGACCTCCAGAATGACCTTTGTGAAAAATAGTCGTAGCGGCCATATGCCTGAAATCATATTTAAATCCTAAATGCCAAGAAATTATCTACCAAATAAAAAAAACTTCTAAAAAAAACCCTACATTACAACGGCGTACGGTTTTCTAAATTACCGTAGAAATTATGCGTAGTTTGTAAGTAAACATTGTAAACAATTTATATGTAGTCTACATTTGCTTTGTGAAATAAATAAATAAATAAACATTAAAAGCTATCGACACATTTTAGACAGGCAAAGCTCGATAACAGCCATTTTACTTCAGTGCGAAGCTGAGCATTTTTTAAAATGTGTTAAATGTCAGTTACTTTGCTCATATGCTTGATCAGATCGAATAATTATATTCCGAGATATTAAAAACAATTTTTTTCATTTCTTCGAACAGCCAGTAGTCGCTGGGAACCAAATCGGGCGAATACGGTGGATTTTTGGCATATGTGGTCATTTCTTTGCAATTACAGCCTTCAAACGCTCCCATGACGCTATATAATATTCACTGTTAATGGTATTTCCTTTCTTAAGATAGTCGATGAATATTACACCACGCACATACCAAAACTCCGAGGTCGTAATCTTTTCTGCCGATTGTTTCCATCTGGTTTCCATCTCGAGTAACATTTCAGCATTTTTTTTTTCGAATTACAACTCCGGAAAAGGAATTATGTGTATCCTGATGTATATCTTGTTTGATAATCAAAACTCTAAATTGAACAACCTTAGGATATTTGCGCCGGAATTATTTATAAGTCTTTCGCAGTTCTCTAGTAATGATAGTTTATTGCATCGTACTAAAATAAAAGCTACAAAATTCACACCAAGAGGCGTCGCATGACTTACGCATCTCATGCAGCATTCAAATTAATCTTCCTACTAACGAGCGAGCTACCGACGATTCACGTTGGCGTCAAATTGAAGGTGTGCACTTGAACGTGGGGATTCCACGCAGTGATGCAATGCGGTAACATTAAAGCACATCGAAGGAAATGTATCGATCCAGTTGCATAAAAAAATAATCCTCCATGCTTGCAGCAACGTGAAACGCAAAGTGCAGTCGGTTATCCAATGAATGATCATCGGTATCTCGTGCAACCGCATCCAAACGTGACCACCAGCGCAATTGCACTCTTTTTACCAGCCAGCCATCGTACCTATATGCAAAAAAAAACTGCGCCACGGAAAAGTGTATCACACATCCACCCCTACACCCCCTATCATCCGCATTGGCATTGACGGAGATGCATGGCAAGTGCATTAAAAATCCGAATGTGCCTTCGAAACTCTGCCACGGTGCATACGTCTAATTGGATTTAAGCCAATTGGCCTGGTCGGTTACTTCCGCCAAGAATTGATAATTTCCGATTTGCCTGGGGCGCCATGGGACGACCGCAGCAGGCGGGGTGCGATTTATGCGGCTTAAGAAAAAAGAAAACATCGCACATCTCACACGGCTCGAAATATTCGGTGCAAGCTCAGCGATCATCGCACCTCCAACGAGGAGGATAACAGTGAGCGTGATCGCACGGGGACTCTCTTTCTCTCCGTAGATCCACTACTTGTATGTAGATGCATCCTATGCTCAATGCTGGTGAAAGATGCAGCAGCAGCAGCAGCAGCAGTGGAGGAAAGCTATAAAACTGATCGTACACATAAGGAAATGTTTAGTTACGGTGATGTTATCGTGTGGTTAAGAGTAAGCAACGAAAGGAAAATTCAACATCTTGGAAAGTGGGCTTTTGGCAGCGTAACAGGATCCGGAAGTGGTACCAAAGTGAAGGAAACCAAACAACTAGAATCAATTTGGAAGTTGATAAAATGCTTCGATTGGTATGTTTTGATATGTTCGGTAGTTTTGTTCTCGTGTTTGTTAGAAAAAAAACAGTGTAAATCATTGTCGTATCAACTGAATACAATAGTTAAGATATAATGTGTTAATTCAGACCTTGTAATTACCATTGAAGAACAAAATGCCACGGACTGTACTCTTTCAAAAAGAAAAAGATTTATTGATGGTGAAAAGTGGAAATTACGGCTTTCAATTGAAATTTCGTACATAACATTTGATAGTGAATAATGATATTCTAAGTGAACTAAAGATACGAGGATAAAACGAACATTACATCTTGTTTTTGAAAATTTATGAATGAAAAAATATTCATTCCATTATTCGATACTTTTTACATAATATTTTGAATTTACAAAATGAGAATTACCACAAATATTGCTACCTTGATATGCTAACAATTTGGAATCAACGCATAACAAGAAAAAACATTGAACTTCCCTACGCAGATTATATTGCATAGTGAAAGTTGTTAGCAAAAACACAATGTACAAATTTCGTCAAATTTCCAACGCTTTTGCGAGTTAATTTCCAATAGTATCCAACAGAAACGCTCTTTATATATTTAGATTCTATGTATTCTTCATCCATTTTATTGTCCTGAAAAGGGCAGGTCTTTTCATAAACTGACCTTTAGCGAAAAGACATTCGACTCAAAGACTGCAACAAAATAACAAAAGGTTAAAAAAATACTTCGAACTCACTGCATTGAAGCAGAACATTTGGGATCAGTGAACACATAACCATTCCCAGATAAGTAGCTTATCAGACCATAGCTTGAAATTAACTACTGATCATAACCGGCTAGTCATTGTATGAAGAAGCAGTAAGGAGTGGTTCAATGTCTCAATGGAAGCAGTCGTAATGGAAATTATTTCCAATTGGAGTCCGAGGAGAGCAAATACAGTCCACAATATAGAGTCGGCCGATGTCAGCTGACCTTCTGTTTCAACAGACTTCGCAGCCGAATCTTAGCGTTCAGAATCATTGATTAAATGAAGAGAGGGTGAATTTGCAAGGCATAACCGGCAAGATCTAGCTAAGCTATTTTGACAGCTTCAGTAATTTAACAAGATAACTGCTAGCTGCTTAAATACCCAGCACTTCCGGTGAAACCCTCAACGAGTGAACACGTCGTATCGTGTTAGTGCGGTGAAAATTCGAGTATTTCGCGAGAAAGAAAGGATTTTCATCCGTACTTCGGTGACTCCACGTTGTCACATAGCGAGGGTTTCACTTGTAGTCCAGTGAAAAGAAAGTGGGCTGCTCGGCCATCCATGGAAGTTGACCATCAATGTCAATTTCCCTCTCTGAGCAGCCTAGATAGCCGTGTAGTGTCGGTAGCGGTTTCCCAACTGGCTAAGAATAACGCTACGGTCCACCTGTACCGGTGGTATAAGTCCACCAAACAGGTAAGCCGTGTGGCATCCGGCGGAATTATTTTTTACCAAGAATTGATCCACTGGTTTCCTGTTCCATGTCGTAAAAGGCCACAAAAATAGGAACTCCTAAGTCAAGGTGTATTTCCGTGCCGATGGCTGAATGGCTGCAGGAGGTTAAACAATGCAGTCGTGAACGGAATAACTTGGGATTTTCCCTTACTGTGTTAAGCGAAGCTCTGGCACAGTGGACGACTTCTTTCTTCGCAACTCGTGGGATTTAAATGATTAAAACATTTAAAAAAATCCTTACATGGTTCGCTATAGGCGATTATAAGCCAATATATTTGGTTTCTTGTAGTTGTTGTACGGTAAGTGCTGGAGGTGGAGTGTTCGTTACTTTAATTGATAATGGTTAGAGTAGCACAAATCAATCTCCAGCATAAACGTACAGCAACTATGAATCTATCCAGACTTCTGCAAGAAGGTAAAGCTTCTTTAGCTTTGGTTCAAGAACCATATTTCCAAAAGGGAAACTTCTACGTTGGAAAATTGTTAAACCCAGTCTTTGTTGCCTTCAACAAGACCGGAATGACTAATCCACGTGAAATGCCTCGAGCATGCATACTTGCAAATAGTGCTCTCGATGTTTCTCTCATATCGGAGCTCACAACTCGGGATATTTGTGCTGTCACAGTTGGTATGACTATTGATGGCATAGACAGGAAATATGTCTATTGTTCGGCATATTTGCCGCATAACCAACCTTCGCCAAGCGATGACTTCAAAAAGGTTGTATCATACTGCTGCAAAAGTGATTTACCGCTTGTAATCGGCAGTGACATAAATGCTCACCATATCATTTGGGGCAGCACAGATATAAATTCGAGAGGCTCTGATATGATGGAATTTGTGAGCAGTACAAACCTGCACATAGTCAATGCAGGAAACCGTCCAACTTTTGCGAGATCTGGAAGAGAGGAGGTTTTGGACGTAACTCTCTGCTCTGATAGAATTGCGCATGAGTTGGTAAATTGGCTCGTCTCCGATGAGCTCGAACCTTCGTTGTCTGATCATAAGTACATCTTCTTCGATCATTCAAACGTTAAATTTGATATTATCACATATCGTAATCCCAAATCTACAAACTGGGACCTCTATGAAGAGGGCTTGGCGACTAGATTTTACGGGTACCAACCAACAATTGAAACCCCAATTGATTTGGAAAATGTTGTCGACGAGACAAATTCACTCATAGTTGCAGCATATGAAGAGGCTTGTCCACTTCGGATTGTGCGAGCTACTAGAGGAACTCCTTGGTGGAATGCTGAACTTGCTAGACTAAGGAAACTATGCAGAAGAGCTTGGAACCACCGACGCAGAAATGGGTCGGAGGCATTCGTGTCGGCTCGAAGGGCTTACAAAAATGCTCTTCGATCGTCTGAGCGAAGTGGTTGGAAAAGCCTCTGCACAAATGTCTCTAGTCTCAACGAGGCTAGCAGATTAAATAAGTTACTTTCGAAGTCTAAGGACTTTAATGTCAGTTTCTTAAGAACTTCAGATGGTGAACACTTGTCTGATGAAGGTGATGTACTTCACTATCTTTTTAACACTCACTTTCCAGGATGTATGGATCCATCACCGACAGCTCTTCCCGAGACTTTATCAGGTAGTTACGATTCTTGGGCCCTTGCTCGAAGCGTTGTGACGATTGAATCGGTCAAATGGGCAGTTGAGAGTTTTGCTCCGTACAAGTCTCCTGGAAAGGATGGAGTTTTCCCAGTGTTACTGCAGAAAGGGTATGAACATTTCAAACATGTTTTGAAGAAAATACTTACTTTTAGTCTTGCGACAGGATATATTCCAAGAGCCTGGCAGGAAATAATTGTCAAATTTATTCCCAAAGGCGGTCGCAACACTTATGAGGAAGCGAAGAGTTTCAGGCCTATCAGTCTAAGCTCATTTCTTCTTAAAACAGTGGAACGCATAGTCGATCACTATATCAGGAATGTTAGTTTGGGCGTGCATCCGCTACATGGAATGCAACATGCTTACCAGCGTGGAAAGTCCACTACTACCCTGTTACATGATGTTGTGTACAACATTGAAAAAGCTTTCTCACAAAAGCAATCTTGCTTGGGAGTTTTCCTAGATATTGAAGGTGCCTTTGATAACGTGTCTTTCAATTCAATTCTGGAAGCAGCCCGTGGTCATGGCATACCTTCAAGTATCACAAATTGGATACACGCAATGCTTAGCAATCGACTTCTTTGTTCATCGCTTCGGCAAGCAGAGATTAGAAAACTGAGTGTCTGTGGGTGTCCTCAAGGTGGTGTACTATCCCCACTTTTATGGAACCTAGTCGCTGATGGTTTGTTAAGGAAACTTAATAACCTTGGATTTCCGACTTATGGTTTTGCCGACGATTATCATATATTGATGACCGGTATAAGCATTAACACTCTCTTTGATTTAATGCAGCAAGCCCTGCGATCTGTTGAACAATGGTGTTGTCAGGTTGGATTATCTGTAAATCCGGGCAAAACATCAATGGTGCTCTTCACTCATCGTAGGATAATCACAGGAGCTCGTCCGTTGCAGTTCTTTGGTTCAGAGGTCACTGTGGTCGATCAAGTTAAATACGTCGGGGTTATTCTTGACTCAAAACTGAATTGGTCTGCTCACATTGATTTCAGGATTAAAAGAGCTTGCATGGCTTTCGGCCAATGCAGACGAGCTTTTGGAAAATCATGGGGACTCAAACCCAGATATATTCATTGGATCTACACAACTATTGTTAGACCAATTTTAGCATATGGATGTCTTGTATGGTGGCAGAAAGGAGAAGTCGCGACAGTTCAGTCAAAGCTAAATCATCTCCAAAGGATGGTCCTAATGGCGATGACAGGAGCATTCACGACAACTCCTACTGCTGCTCTAGAGGCGCTACTGTGCATTAAACCACTACATGTGTTCCTAAAACAAGAAGCATTATCTTGTGCATACCGTCTTAAGGTTACAGGGCTTTGGAACAGTAACCCATTAGATTATGCTACCAGCCACACTCGCTTGTGGTCTCAAATGGTTACGTGGGATGAGTATTTACTCGCTCCTAGTGACCTAACTCTCACATGCAGTTTTCCTTTCAAAACATTCAATGTGAGCTATCCTTTTCGTGAGGAATGGTTGTCTGGTTGTCTGGAACGACAACTTGATGAACACATAGTTTGTTATACGGACGGTTCTCTGTTGAATGGTCGTGCTGGTGCTGGTGTCTACTGTCGTGAAATGAGGCTGGAGCAGTCTCATTCACTTGGTAGATACTGTACTGTGTTTCAAGCAGAAATCTACGCGATTCTGTGTGGAGTACAATCGGCACTTCAGCAGAGGATCTGTGGTAAGCGAATTTATTTTTGTTCCGACAGTCAGGCAGCCTTAAAAGCACTCAGTTCGAATGACTCACGGTCGAATCTAGTGATCGCATGTCGAACTCAAATTGAAGACCTCAGCATTTCAAATGCTGTTTACTTCTTATGGGTACCCGGCCATTCTGGTATTACTGGAAATGAATGGGCTGATGAGTTGGCTAGAGCTGGTGCAACGAATGATTTCGTTGGTCCTGAACCAGCTTTACCACTTTCAACTAGTTGGATAAAGCACAAGATTCGTTCTTGGGCTGTATCCAAACATGCCAGCTACTGGCGCAGCTTGCAAACTTGCGCTCAGACAAAAGCATTTCTACCAGATTTAAATCTGAAAATGTCAAAGTGTCTACTGCATTTCTCCAAGCATCATTGCAGTATTCTGGTCAGAGCTCTGACTGGACATTGCAAACTCAATTATCACATGGCTACTATTCAACGTGCTGAGTATTATTCGTGTGATTTGTGTGAATGCGATTATGGTACTTCATATCATCTGATATGTAACTGTCCCGCATTGACGCAGCTACGTATCCGGGTTTTTGGTTCTCCATACATGGTTGAGTCTGTGTATGCGGAGCTAAAATTGAAGGATATTCTCTCGTTTCTTACCCAATGTGGTAAGGAGCTATAGTCAGAAGGGTTCATCGTTCTTCCTGGAGTGAATGAATCCCTTCTGTATTCACCTTAAATAGGGTTTAGCAGATTGTTTGGCATCCTTTAGGGGGTGCCGAATTTACTTCTGCTCGTACATACTGCGAATCGTTCTGCATTCTTCCGGGAGTGCAGAATGGTGTCGCTTTTGTAAGATCTTCAAATCCTCTCGGGGGTTGGAGGTTTTATTAAGAGCAGACTGTTCGGGACCTCGTAGAGGTTCAGAATTTACTTCTGCTTTTATGTGTTTTTGTGTCGTCAATTTTTCCCATCCTCCTAGTCCAACCCTTACCATTTCCTTTCAATCCTTCCCTCTTATATATCGGGAAAATGATGCTAAAAACAAATTGATGGCAAGGCACAAATCTCCAAATATCAAGGGGAACGTGCCATTTGAGCCAATTTGTTCTGATTCCTGATTCCTGATTCCAGTGAAAAGAAAGTCCATTGGACTATAAACGAAAGCTAACTGGCAATATAGCTAAATCGCTGTGCCATCAATCGGCGTCATCTCAAGTGAGGTGACGCCACCAGAAGTGAAGAAGAAGAAGAAATACCCAGCGGTATAGCATCTGAATGTTCGATTTAAGGATTTCTGCTAAACTCTTCGAAAACCGGAGCACTCAAAGTGATCCAATGAAAGAGATATTTTCGTGTGATTTTAGCAATATTATTATATTAGCAAGCTACGAATACTCGATTGTTGGCGTTTTTTTCTCTTTTTTCTCTAGCAATGATAAATAATTGCTGTAAAAATTAACTTTCGAACGGAACTTATATACCATTCGACTCAGTTCGATCAGATCGGGAAATATTTATGTGAAAAAGCCTTTTCTTTTCGCTCAATTCTCCCGTAGTTGACAGAATCGATTTCAAAAAGCATAGGCACATTGATAGCTACGTTAGCGACAATAAACATCGTTAAGTTTTCGCGGACATGACTGAACCGATTTTAGCAAACTTACATCAATCACAAAATTACAATATAATAATCGTTGATTCTTGCCTTGCCCTGTTCCAACAGAGAAGATATTGGTTTAACTAACACTCATGTTGTTTTTTTTTTTGCTTTCTCATATAGAAAGGTCATGCAATCACTATGAGAACCCACTTTTTAACCGAGCCCCGGAGGGCCGAATGTCATATACCACTCCACTCAGCTCGACGAACTGAGTAAATGTGTGTATGTGTGTGTGTGTGTGTGTGTGTGTGTGTGTGTGTGTGTGTGTGTGTGTGTGTGTGTGTGTGTGTGTGTGTGTGTGTGTGTGTGTGTGTGTGTGTGTGTGTGTGTGTGTGTGTGTGTGTGTGTGTGTGTGTGTGTGTGTGTGTGTGTGTGTGTGTGTGTGTGTGTGTGTGTGTGTGTGTGTGTGTGTGTGTGTGTGTGTGTGTCAAAAATGTGTACTCGACTTTTTGGAGATGACTGGACCGATTTTCACAAATTTATATTCAAATTAAAGGTCTCTCGGTCCCATAGGGTGCTATTGAATTTTATTCGGATCGGACTTCTGGTTTGGGAGTAATGGGGTTAAATGTGCAAAATGAACTCGTTTTTCTCAGAGACCACTCAACCGATTCTCTTCACCTAAGATTTAAATTAAAGACGTTGTAGTGTCATAGGTTGCTATTGAAATGTTTCATCCGGAGCCGATTTCTGATTCGGGAGTTCTGGGGGAAAATGTGCAAAATGAACTAAAAACGTGCAATCGATTTTCTAAGAGACCGCTCATCCGATTTCTACAAACATAGATTAAAATGAAAGGTCACGGTGTCATACGGAATTCCTGAATTTCATCCGGATACGACCTTCGGTTCCGACGTGTGTTATATATTTTATACCGTCACTTAAACCGGCGAAACAAAACACAATTTCAAAATTGGACTAAAAACGATGGGTCGAAGCTGAGGGCAATTTGGTGGATTGATATTTTTTCAACGAAATTTATATCCTTTTCCGCAAGCCAATTGAGAGTGGTTTTGGCAACGTGAAATTCCAACCGCACAAACAAGTAAACATACGAAAGCTAACAGCCAAACATACAGCATGCTGTGATCTGAATATAAAAAATCATCACAAATACATGCGTTCAACACGAATGTATGTGGATAGCTTATTTTCGATACTCCTTATAATAGTGAACCCATTTCGTTTTCTTAAGGATGATCTACGCGAGCAAAGAACTGTTTTATTCTGTATGTTATACTAGTTATTGTACAAAGAATGTTTATGATATTCAACTTAAGTAAATCCATCTATATTAGTTGTTTGAGTCCAGTCAATTATTGATTTGATTGATGAGATACTATTAAATCATTGATCAAGTTTTCTCCCCAAGCGTGTTGAAATTATATATTTTAATCTATTTTAAATTATTTATTGTAGCGAGACCGGTTTTTCCAGAAAAAGATAGTTTCACAACTTTAGGTAGATTAGATAGTAGTAAACTTGAATATCAATTTTATATCTGTTAAAATATAAACTATTATCAGTAACGAGAAAACAGACTGGGAAAGACTGAAGAAATGCAATCACAGAAATAAAAATTTGCGTAAAAAATACCACAGAGACGGGATTCGAGCCGATGGTTTTTTCTATCGAGTGAAGTCGTTTTGCTAACTAAACAACTCTGTATGTGAAACACAATACAGGAAACAGCCTAATTGAAGCACAACGCATTGTACATGTTCATCTGAACACGAGCGTTATCACCGTTCAATTCACTTCTTCATTCCGCACAGACTACCTGGTGTAACAACCGATTCCGAATTAATTTCTCCAAATCAATTGGTCGTAATTGAGTTATAAAAAGCCAACTGATTTATCAATTCTTTTTTTTCTTATTAGCACAATTATGAAGAGAGCGAAAGTGTAATGAAATTAACAATGTCGCTGTCAATCGGGTTGATCGAGCGCTGAAAAATGAGAAGTTGAATAACAAATCTAATCGTAGCTACTCAGCCTGTCTGGGAGATAATATAGGCCGAATCTACATAGAAAGGTATCAAACGCTTAATTTCTTTCAATATCTTTTCGAGTTTCTGAGAGGCTGAGCTGCTCTTCCGTTCGCTTGTACTATCATAAAACTCATACTTATATAAATTACTGTTAGGTTTAAACTGAAAACTCCGATTTAGTAGATGGAACATAATAAATGGAATGGTAATAACAGGAATAAATGGATGGTGTTCAGTCGTCAAAGGATCTGGCAACACGTCTGTCAAAAAATAATTTTTATTGAATATTACTAATACACATTCATACATTTCCGTTTCCTTTCTTATACAGAAAAAGTTAGTTGAATAAAGAACGTTGAATACAGTCCACGCGTTTTTGTTATGTCGCTACATTTTTTGGTCCGTCAAAGCCGGATTATTCGAAGTATCGCGATCGAAACGTGTATTTTGGAAAGTTTTTTCAAAATGACATTGTAAATGAGTTCTACGCCAAAGAGTACCCACGAGAACGAGCTGGCTGATCAATTTAGTACTCCGGTTGGAATTGGCGATCAGAAGCGGTCGTATGCTGAAAAACAAAAGAGAAAAAAGATGGCGGAAGAGTTTCAAGTGATTGTACAACAACGCGGAGCCGTGAGAGGAAAAATTACACGTATCAAGAATGCGCTGCTACGAATTGAGCAGGAGAACACGGTTCCAGATGAATTTTTACTACGTACTTATTTGAAGACTGTTGACGCTGCTTACGACGAGTTTAATGTTTTTCAGAACAAAATGTACGCTATCATACCAGGAGGTAGCGAAGAGCAAGAGCAGAAATATATTGAATTCGAAGAACTATACAATGAGGTTAGGTCCCGCGTGTGTAAATTGATCGATATCGTCAAGCGAGAGGAATTACCGCTGGGTGCCAGTGAAAATACATTCGGTCTGCCAAATCCCGCAACACAGCCTATTCGAGCACCGTCATCTTCGTTTTTACATACGCCTCTTCCAGTGTTTGATGGGAAACCAGAGAACTGGTTTAAGTTCAAAGCAATTTTTATGGATATTATTGCCAAGTATCCAGGAGAATCGGATGCAACGAAACTATACCATCTAGACAAATGTCTGGTGGACGAAGCCGCGGGAGTAATAAATCAGCAAACAATCAACGACAACAATTTTGCGGCAGCATGGGACTTTTTGATACATCGCTATGAAGACAAAAGGAGAATTGTTGACATCCACATAAACGGTTTGCTGAAGCTACAACCAATGACAAGTGAAAATGGAAAACAACTGCGCGATCTTGTCGACGAATGTAATCGTCATGTTGAGGCCCTTAAGTATCACAATTACGAACTAGTGGGAATGTCTGACATTCTAGTGGTAAACATTCTAGCATCCCGATTGGATTTAGAGACGCGTAAACTGTGGGAGAGTAGCATAAAACATGGAGATATTCCTACGTACGCAGAAACTATCCAGTTTTTGATAACTCGTAGTCAAGTTTTGGAACGAGTAAATCCGTCGTTAATTTCGTCGAAACAAAAGAAAGTGTCAAGTGTTGGTTGTAAAATTCCTCCATTGAAAACTTCATCGTTGGTGGTATCGACTCAGGTTCGATGTGATTTCTGCGAGCAAACACACCCAAACCACCAGTGTGCAGAATTTCTTAAACTGACACCGAAGGAACGTTATGAAAAAGCCAAAGAAACTGGTGTTTGTTTTAACTGTTTGAGGAAGGGGCATATCACGTCGAAATGCTCCTCTACAATGTCATGTAAAACGTGCAAGCGACGGCATCATACTACGCTTCACTTGAACCCCATTCAGACTCCAGTGAAAACTGATGTTGCATCAACGGTTACACCACAGACATCACCATTACAGAATGTTTCCAATACTAATACTACTACATCAAAGCCAGCAATCAGTGCTTCCTGTTCAACCGCACAACAGCGGTCTTTACTTAGCACCGTGCTTGTAAATGTTATCAACGATTTTGGAAATCCGCAGCTGTGTCGTGCTTTGCTGGACTGCGGTTCACAAGTGAATCTTCTCACTGAAAAAATGGCATCTCTGTTACGAGTAAAACGGAAATCTATCGATATGAAAGTTATGGGTGTCGACGGTACCGAGACTAGAGTAACTAGTTCGGTAAACGTGCAGGTGCATTCTCGAAGCAATCAATCTTTAATCAATATGGAATGTCTGGTTATGAAGAAAATTACGGGAACTGTTCCTTCAAACTACATAAACATATCGAATTGGCCGATACCAACGGATCTAGATTTAGCGGATCCAGATTTCAATCGCCCACATGGAGTGGACTTGTTGATCGGAATAGGACATTTCTTTGGTTTACTGAAAACAGGTAAAGTCAAACTTGCTAATGAACTGCCATATTTACAAGAAACCGTATATGGATGGGTCGTTGGTGGTCTCATAAACCCAACTGGTTGGCAGTATACTATTGGACATTGTAACGTAGCAGTGCAACAAGCTGAGCTCAGTGAACTGATTGAAAGATTCTGGGAATCCGAAGAATTACCATCCTTTTCAAAGTTGTCGTCAGAAGAGGCAGAATGTGAAGAAATCTTTCAACGAACGCACTCCAGAGATTCTACTGGAAAATACATCGTCAGGTTACCGTTTCGTGCAAACGTAGACCATCTTGGTGATTCCAAACAACATGCTGTACAAAGATTTTCATACTTGGAAAAGAAATTTCAACGTCAACCTGATCTCAAAGCGGCTTATTGCGCTTTTATAGACGAGTATGTCAAGCTAGGTCACTGCCGAGTGATCGGTACGTCTGAGAAGGAAGATGATGGATTCTATTTGCCACACCACGCCATTCTGAAGCCCACTTCGTCCACTACAAAACTACGAACCGTTTTTGACGCTTCAGCGAAATCCACATCGGGATTGTCGTTGAATGATACACTCATGGTGGGAGCAACTATACAACCCGCACTATTTGACATCATTCTGAGATTTCGCATACATCTCTTTGTGCTCACAGGAGACATCTCAAAGATGTATAGAATGGTAAATGTCCATCCCGAACATACAAGGTTTCAGCGTATTCTGTGGAGGACAGACCCGAAGGATTCATTACAAACACTGGAGCTCACAACAGTTACGTACGGGACGGCCGCGGCGCCTTTTTTAGCGACTCGCTCATTAATACAATTAGCACTGGATGAAAGCCATGCTCATCCTCTGGCAGCAGGGATAGTGAAGAACGATTTTTACATCGATGATGTGCTTACGGGAGCTGAAACGTTGGAGGAACTAGTAGCGGTTCGTAAAGATCTTGATGTACTTCTCAGTAAAGGTGGTTTCACACTGCATAAGTGGTGTTCGAACTCTGCTCAATTTCTAGACGACATTCCAGAGCATCAACAAGAGAAGCAGGTGTTATTTGAACAAAATGGTATGAACCGTGTTATTAGAACGCTCGGTTTATTGTGGAACCCTACCAGTGACTTATTTTTATTCCATATCACTCCAACTGATTCTAACCAACTAATAACAAAGCGCTACGTTCTGTCGGAAATTGCTAAGATCTTTGACCCTTTGGGTTTACTTGCACCAGTTGTTATGGTTGCAAAATTAATTATGCGTCAATTGTGGGCTATGAAATTGTCATGGGATGAGGAGTTGTTACCAGAACAAAAAAGCACCTGGAATAAGTTTCGTGAAACTTTACACGTTTTGGATCAGCTTAGAATCAGCCGATATGTTCTCTCGGCAAGCAGAATTGCAACAACGTACGAAATGGAACAAGCAACATACCAACATTAAGATCGATGACCTAGTATTGATGAGTGAAGAAAATCTTCCACCACTTCAATGGAAAATGGGACGGGTAATAGCTGTTCATCCGGGTAAGGATGGTTACACTCGTACAGTATCATTGAAGACTCCAACAGGTGTGTACAAACGCTCAATTACAAAGTTAGCACTTCTTCCATTGGACGATGGCGCTTTGAATCACGGATCTTATTGAACCCCGAGTAGTTCAATGGCGGGGGAAGATGTTCAGTCGTCAAAGAATCTGGCAACACGTCTGTCAAAAAATAATTTTTATTGAATATTACTAATACACATTCATACATTTCCGTTTCCTTTCTTATACAGAAAAAGTTAGTTGAATAAAGAACGTTGAATACAGTCCACGCGTTTTTGTTATGTCGCTACAGATGGTAATAACAGAATTATAACAACTGGAGTAATTTATTTCAGAAATATTTTGTAACAAATTTTGAAATATTTTTGGCTGGTAAGCTGTTAAAATAACAAAAATCATAACAAAAAAAACTCTAGCGGCAACAAAATCGTAACAAATTTTGGAACGTTTGTTTCACAGTTATTATTGAATTTGAAATAACTACTGAAGTCCGAAAGCAGAAATTTATAACAATAGTTGTAAAAAATTCAGTAGCAAATTTACCACAGAAAAACTATATCACAGCTAAATTTTAGCATCGATTCAATCAAAAATTGTTTAATGATTTTTTTTATTAAATGCATAATTTATTTAGTGATCTGATTTCTTCTTTTAGTGTTTTTTTTTGAAATTCTGATTATTATATTTCGACATGAAGCAACGGAAGAACTCATTTTTTCAATTAATGACCTTCATCATGAGTCTTGCAAATGAAAATAAAACATCATAACTGATTTTGTTATTATATTGTTATCATAAGTTTTAACTTTCAACTGTTTTTATTTGTTAAATATCTCAAAATAACGCAAATTGTAATACATATCAACTGTTGATATACTTGCGTTATGACATTGTTATGTGCATCTGATTGGGAATGATTTGATTCTTTTTGGCGAGGGTATTTTGAGTTTCTTTGAAATAAAAATGTAAATTTTCTTGAGTTAATATGTATAATCAAAATAAGAAGATATCATTTCTGAACTTCGATTTTCATATTCGTTACTTGTATCACATACTATGTTCACACCTGCATCAAATAACATGTTTTAACGATAGTAATATGAAGTTAAAACCGCACTGTTCACACTAGGTTTATGTTATGTGCATGACATATTACTTATTATTGAGTTTGTTTAGAAACAAACAGCAGAAATTCCCACGTCGCATCCGGAAAATAAGAAATAAGCCAGATACTTCTCCTAGCTATGAATGATGTTACCGTTTCACCCTTATTGCTAACGTTTCGATGGTTTATTGCTTCATTGTTTATTGGCCATTTAAGAGAAATAAATATTTTTGAACAGCAAATGACCAAAAAAGTCATCTCTCAATACAAAAAAAAAAAACAAAAATGATTGTACCATCTCCCAGTTTTGTTTTATTATGATTACATGGCTACTTTGATGGACTATAACTGCTGTTGTTGAACAGCTTGTCAATTGACATAGTAGAAAAGTGAAGGAAAATGCTAGCAGGGTTGTGCTTTACTGACAATTATATCATGAAATTCTCGGGAAAACATGTTTTAATTTGACGTTGTTATTTCGTTTAATACTATGTTCACACCTGCAGAAAATAACACGTTTTAACAATAGTAGTATAAAGTTAAAACCAAACTGTTCACACTTGTATTATGTTATACGCATGACATATTGTTTGTTATTGGGTTTGTTTATAAACAAACTGCAAACATGTTTACGTCGCAAACAGTCAGCACTTGTTAAGAATATAAATGTACGTTGATAACATTCAGAAAATTAGAAAAAGCCAGTTACTCTTTCTAGCTATGGATGATGTTAGCGTTGAGAGACCATGGACACTAGTAAGGAAAAACTGTTCATTCTCATTAGCCCTAGGACTACAGTTTGATGAAAAAAAATACTATGAAAAATTCTGCAGCTTATTGTTGGTGTTCAGAACAATTATACTATCACTAAAAATTTACTCGCGTCGATGCTGAAAGCTTAATCATCGAAACAATGATCTAGCCACAGTAATAAGTAACATGATCCTACAATTTTTAAGTAACATGATCCTACAATTTTACTTCAAATTGCAACATTTGCATCGTAAAACAAACTGACCAACTTTGCAATATGCTGAGTAAAGTATCCCTCTTCAAAAAAGAGTTGGAGTTGCTTTTTACTGTGGAACTTTACTAAGTTCCGGAATTCTCGTATAATATTTTGTAGTAATTCGAAATAGGACAATCTATAAAGAAAAAAATCATGTCTTAAAACCTAAAAAACAAGCATGGTTTGTATATGCTTCCAGTTATGTTTTGTCATACGTACATGGCTACTCTGATGGAAAAATGATTCGATAAAAGCTTGTCAATTGACATAGTCGAAAAATGACGGAAAATGCTAGCAGGGTTGTGCTTGACTGATCATTATATCATGTTATTTTGGCAAAACATGTTTTAATGTGACGTTTCTGAATATGAAATAACACGGAAGAAAAACATGTTATTTCACTTAAAACATGAAATAAGAGTTAAAACTAGTTTTAACTCATAGTGTGAACATAGTATAAGTTAATTTCAGACAGTTTTTTTCTCCTTAAAGCAGTGATATACTCCAAATCCGAATTTTCATGAAGCATAATGGTTATCATCGTTTGGCTTGAAAAAAAAATTAGTTAGCATTAATTCTGCGGTCTTCCATCTAATACCGGCAAAATGAACCTAATGACTCATGTAGCACGGCATTTAGAAATGATTTTCTCGCGTCATAACACCGACCCCAGAAGCCAACGGTCAAAGTGGTAATAACCCACAACAACCAATCACTTTGATCGTCTGTTGTAAAACCATTAATCTGTACGGCTTCGTAACATCTTCTTTCCATTCGAAAAACGCTCATCATCGAAACTCATCGTTCCTAGTGGTTTACCGGAAGTTCACCCGAAGGCCCATTGATGGTACACAGCCCAAACTCATACGTTGGTTGTTGGCTTTCTTCGTTATTTTTTTTTTGATTTATTATGAAAGCAACTAACAACACCCGTCTGAGTTCGAGCAGTGCCTGTCGAACGAGGTGTTAAACGGTTTCACTTGATTTTGCTTCGCTTCGTTTGAGTCTTGATGGTTGGCGATAGCCGGTCCAAAAATGGAATATGGTCGATTATTACCTCACCTTGGTCGGAGATCATAACCATTAAACGATGCTCTAACAATGTTGTCTTAATTTTCTTACGCCTATAATTACGCCGTCTGTCTTTCTTTCCAAGTCGCATCAATTTTACAGGTTGTTCGTGATGTTTACATGTTAGGATAGTTAGGGCTGGCCGGACGGACGGGGGCACGTTTGATGCTTTATGAGCACAATCCTAACTGGTTGAAATTTATGCCATTTCATCAATCAGTAATGTATGGAAGAAACCGAAAAAAAATGTTTAAAAGGTTGAAAAGAAAGTGTTTTTCACTTTCGGTTTCTCGAGAGGTCTCATCTTATCACATATGTATATGGATCTCCATTGCGTTCAGGGTTGTATTGGTCGGTGACCAACGGATATAATTGGTGTTTGTCGGTTTCAAAACATTGTATAATTTTCACATTACTCCTTGTGCGATTTGACCATTTTCTTTCGTTGATATATAAGCTTTCTCGGGGAAATATATTATTAATATTATTATTATTATTATTATTGCATTGGAAACCTCCTCAGCCATCAAGTTTATGATCGTTTACGAAGTTGCTACATAAAATGGCATCGACCTTGGTTCACATTGACCCATATTATAACAGTCGTTTGAATGGATTCACAGCACGAGTTTTTTTTATTTCGCTCTCTGTCTCTCTGTTGGCACGGGGTCTCATATATCACATAATCGTTTTTATTGTGTCCCGCCACTGTGTTGATTGTCAGTGAAAGTAAGTTTTTTGCAAAATTTTGTAATGTAAAACGATCCAGATATGAAAACAATGTTGCTTAACGTTAAGGTGTGGAATTGAAGGCGGTTGGTTGTTCAAATAGATAGTGCTGATTGAAAGTAAGTTGCGTATTTTGAGCGGATTTGAAGTTTTTGAATAGACGTGAAGAGTGTTTTGAAGCAATACAAATTATAGAATATAATTCGACAAAAATAGATAGGCAATCTAAAATTCACTATATTCAAATTTTGCCTTTTCTACTTATGAAAAATAATGATATACAAATTATGATTACTCATTTTTAATGTATCACAGAATTACATCTTGCAATTAGTAGCAGACTTCAAATTTATGATTTCGAAGCACTTTCATTGAACTGGTTCATTTTTAAGCAACTCCCAACGCCATGTATATGACTATAAGGTAAAAACTGTAATCGAAAGATGAGATCGTGTACTTTCTGTAAGATTGTAAATTTCTTTTCGATAGCGCGGATTATTACGTGAGCTGAGTTTGAAAATTGAGTTTAAAAATCTAATTTTTGACGTGAAAATGTCATACTTTGAGTCTTTTTAAAATTAGTAGAACTTAATCGCGAATATCTCCTGTTGTACTAAACGTGATAACATCATTCTTGTTCCGTGTCATCGAAAAACTGTTCCACAATCCAAGAAAAAAAAATCTGTAGTATGAGATTACTACAAACAATTCGAAATATAAGTTTATTAAACCTTTTATTATCAAAGAGCATCAAAGAGAAAATTTCATAGCACGTATACACCTTTCTTGTGCTCGGGCGACGGTTTTCAGGATATGTCGCACTGGAGATGAAATTTTCAAATTGGCAATAATGACAAAAAATTACCATCCACTCCAACCATCAGAGGAGAACAAGCTCAAATGTATTCAACATTGATTATGGCTAATTGACTAAATTACTTTTGTGCGTCGTAGCTCATTTTTACTAAAAAAACACTCGACCTTGTTTAACTAGGAAAAAGATTGGAAATCGATCCTAAAGAACTAGTTTGGATATTTTGTGCAAGTTTTAAAATTATCTTCCTATGAAAAACAAATTTACAAACAGTTCTATTGGTTGAATTTTCGCTATCATTAACTCCGCCGTTTGACGACAATAAACATAGAATGAGACGAATATTTAAAAATAAGTTCATTCATCCATTCATTAATTTGTAGATTACGTCACTTATACCATTATACCTTCGGAACCAGAAGTCACAGCCATTGGATCTTCGAACCCAATTTTGATCAATGGCCCAATAGTAGCTTTCAGAATAACCTTAAGTTGTTGGAATCGGTTAATCCATCTTCGTGAAAATTGAGCCGAAAAATAAGGTGCATACACATACTTACACACACAGACATTTTCCGATCTCGTCGAATGGTATATAACACAATGGGTCTCCGACTGCGTTCGAAAGTTGTTTTTTCCAGTAATTCTATTACCTTTCTATAGGAAAAGGTTAAACGTTTTTCTAACTAAACTGAAAGCCTTGATCATTCAAGAATACAATGAAACTCTATTTGCGATACTTCATAGAATACTGTATCGATACCCGATATTTGCAAAAAAGTATCAGTACTGGATAAGAAAAGGTTGTAGTTAGAAAAACCCTTTTCCTTTAAAATACCCATCTTGAAATGTATGGAGCATAATTCTCTATCTTGGGACCAAATTTCATTCAAATGGAAAAATGGTATTCTTTGAAATTTGTGTTTATATTACAGAAAAAAAAAGATTTTTGAAGCATACGTCAATTTTTTTTAATAACTTTATTAAAAAATTTGACTAATTTTGTGAATATTACTATACTTTTATGTAGGATTTTTCATTTTTCGACTATATCTATTTCAATAAAATTGGTTAAATAGCTTTGCCCCTTTTGAAAGACAGTCTAGAATAATTTCGGAAAAACAAAGTGTGCTTTGGCTTTTAGTGACAAAGTCTTTATAGTCAGAAAGCTTTGGTCAAATACGAGAGGTTGCTGCCAAATCCTGGTACGATTTGGTACGAAATTCGTTAAACCGAATTCCACACTGAAAAATTTGTCATTCAAAATGTAAAGTCGAAGCACAAAAAGCACCATGTTCGATTTGAATGAGGCTATGTTCTCTTTCAACCATCCATACATTGTAAGATAGGCATTTTTATTATGGACAAGGAAAAGTTTTTGTAAGGAAAACTTATTTTCATTAAAACTTCTTATATGTCAATGAATGGTTGGTAGGGAATATAATCCTATCATGAGAAAAAAACTCATCAAAATCAAAAGTGGCGTTTTTCTCAGATCGATTTTGAATTTTTAATATTGCTTTATTCCAGTGTAGGATTCGATCAGCATTTTTTCAGATTTTTTAAATTTATTTTTTTGTAGGATTTGTCATTTTTCGACAATAATAACTATTAGAATAAAATGGGTAATCCAAATTTAGCCCTTTTCAAAAGACAGTCTAGATCAGTTTTGGAAAAACACAGTAGGCAAAGTGGCTTTTTGAGACACAGTCTACATGTCTACAAAGTTTCATCAAAATCTGGGAGACTGCTGCCGACTGCGAATACGAGGCTCGGAAATGCCAAGAGGAATATATTCGTCAGAAATGATCACGTTACCTCTCATCGCGATCCAAGTTTTCCTAGTATTTTTCATTCTACATTCTACATTTTACATTTTACATTCTACTTTTTTTTACGCGGCTTCTTCACGCGGATTTCCGAAGTTACGCGATTTTTTTACTCGAATTTTCCAAATTATCAGGTTTTCTTGTTTTGTCTTAGGAATGCATAAAACGTCGAGATCTTGTGTTATCTCGATTTTTGTTTAAATCAACTCTCTGCCACTTGGAAATTTTCGTTTTCTTCAAAAAATTTTTTTCTATAGCACCAGATCTCGAAGTTTTATGCATTTCTAAGATATTCGCATAAAAAAAATCGATTTCGAAAATCTCAAAAATTTTCAAGTTCCAGAGTTTGTTGTTTTCAATTTTTTTTCTCAGGCGGTTTCATGCATTTCTACGGCATTTGGCATTAAAAAAACGTGCCTTATCCACCTAGCAGTGAGATGATACCTTTTTTTTATCAATCCGCATGTGTTTTTTGCATGAATATTCTTCGGTGTTTCAGTTTTCATGACATTAATTTAATGTCTGTCGTTTTAAGTGCAATTTAAGATTTTAATCACTCATTACTCTGTAATGTCGAAACTGCAAATCGTATCGCATTTCAATCCTAACGTGTGACAATCGATTGAACATTCCATGAGATGTCTGAGTAATTTCCACTTTAGAGTTTAGGGTAATTTAAGGTACTTCCAGAGCCGGTATTCAGGAACCAGCATAACCTAAACCGATTCGTATGGCCATATGACGAATAAATTGCAATATTTTTGAGTCCAACTTTTAAGCTCTTCGGGATTGTCATCTTCTGTATCGCTTTGAATTTTAAAAATTCATCATCCTACAATTTCAGAATCGGAAGTAAGAATTGGATAAAATTAGATTTATTTTAATTTGAACTTTTGTTTCTGAAATTCGATGTGTTTTTTTAGAAAACGATTGAGCTTTGAGAATCGATTCGATACTGGAAGCGGAATTCGAAATTCGGTGTAGCCGAAGTCAGACAAATTCACCTGAGTAGCTGCATAGTTTACATTCGTTTCAATATATAAGTTTATTTCGTTATCGACTATTAAAATCTGCTAACCCAATAAATCTGATTAATTTATGTGAAATAGACAGTTTTATACTAATCAGCCTATATCTCCGAAACCGGAAGTTGGACCTGACTGAAAAAACAAGATGATTTAAAAAATCTTAAAACTTTTCATTTGAATCTTAGATGATTCTTAGATTTCATTTGAATTTTAGATCGGTTCAGCCATCTACGAGAAAAACGAGTTACACAGTTTTAATTTCGTTTCACATATCATCCTGTAGTTCCGGAACCAGAGGTCGGAAGCAAACATAATTCAGGAACCTTGTTTCGGAGCATATGACTTTTCATATGAATATGAGTTTGTAGAAAACGGTGGAGTCATCTTCGAAAAAAGGTAAAAAATGGAGTGAAATTATTTGTCACACACGCATTTGCTGATATCAACGAACTGATTCGAATGGTATATGGGTGTTATGTTCTTCCAGCATTTATTGCTGTAAGTAGTTTAAATCAATATAATAATGGAATAATAGGCTTTCAACTCGAAAATTCTGCCATCATCTGGTTCACATATGGCATATTCGAACGATTATGTTGCCAAAAATGAACCGTGCTAAAATCGGTCCGAGGCAAAATATCATGCTGTACACAGTATTTTGGGTACTTAGAAACAAATGTATGTAACAGTATAAAAAATCGTGTTTTATGTTGCTCCCAAGCATTTCTTTGCCAGACAGCGCTCAAAACTTCTATTGCTGGAATAGGGGAAAAAGTCGCTTACAAGAATATTTCGATATCTCCGTTAAAAATGAACGGATTTCAACAATCTATGGCCTGTTGGATAGGTATTACCGTGCGGAATCTAAGTCTGAAAACATATTCTGTTTTCAAGGTCAATTGTGACAGATACTGTCAAAAAACTTCTAAATTTTGACATAAAATTTCGTATATTCGTATTTTGACATAAAACTTCGTATACTCAAAAAGTAATCATCCGATCTCAAAACCATTCAATAACGTTTAGGGTGACGGGGAGACCTTTCATTTGCGACTAGTTTGATCAAAATCGATCCAGCCATCTCTGAGATCTCGACCTCTTAGTTGACAACACACACACACGCGGACATTTGCTCAGTTCGTCGAGCTGAATCGATTGGTATATGACATTCGGCCTTCTGGGCCGGAAAATTTTTCTAAAGTTTGAGCGAATTCTTTACCAATTATTTGTATTTATAAAAAAAGGTAAAAAAGCGATTTTGAAAACATTTTTAAAATTTTTTTTCCAGACTGGACGTTTCATGCATTTCTAAGATATCTGGCATCAGAAAATATTCTATACTTTTCTGTTTTTTTCACGCGGATTTCCGAAGTTACGCGTTTTTTTTTGTGCAGTACGTATCCCCGCGTAAAAAGGGACCTAAATTATCCAACATACAACGTACGCTTTTGAATTTTCTTTTCTGAGTAGCTCCACACTAATCTTAGCGTATGGTTTCAAAGAACGCGAGTCTCTAACGTGATGATAAAAAAATTGTTTTAATTGACTTACGCTCTAAAATTCATTCGGAATTTTTTCGACGAGATTAGAACAAAACTACTGAACATTATCTTTCTACTGATGTATCAGCGCAAATACACAATTGTTTTCAGCAGTTCCATAAGATACCGCTGTGATGAAATGTCTTTTTGCTGAACAATTCAGCTACCGAGGTTTGGACAGCTGAGATCGGTCATCCAATTTATGTGTGTATCTTCACAGAACGGGCATAGACCAGGCTGTCCGTAACAAAAAAGCAAACCAAATGCTTTTAAAGCAAGACCCAAAATCGGATAAAAGAATATTGGAAGAACCAGTTTTTGTCCGGTTCTTCAAAAAAGGTATATTTAAACGATTCATGCATAGAAAAATCCGTGTCCGGCTTCTGCTCTCAATGTTTATATCCGATTTTTGCATTTAAAAATACTTAGACGGCAGAATATAATTGTTGTTGACATTAGGCAGTGAAAAAATCGGCTGGGATATGAGTACTTGAAGGTTTGCTTATGATGTGAATGCATCTTTAACTCAAACGAGTACATTTGTTTCAATGTAACAAGACAAATAATGTTGTTTAGATTCGGTTCTATAGAGTGGTGGAAGCAATTCAATTCGCTAAAGATCAGTGGCGTCTCGTGACAAAATTTACGTGGTTGTGCACTGATTATAACAGATGTAACAAGATGGCATCTCTGGAGACAGCAATTTGTTTTCAACTGCCATAAGCATAAGCCACTGAAGTCTTTCCTGAAGGTGTGCATCTTAGAGCCAAACGTGACAGAGAGAATAACAACTCTCAGAGGTGAGCGGGGTGATTCTCTTCTTGAATCTATGCAGTAACTCATGTTCATGGCAAAGACACTAACACAGCGATAAAAGATACTTGAGATTTTGAGTTGATGTGATGATGTGTATGAGATGTGTGTAAATACACACAATTTCGATGCTCAAGGCAAAGTGCTTCAGTTCAGAGCGCCACGAACTACGGCGATGCGATATGAAAAGAGCGTTTGGCTGTCATTGAACTGAAAGCGCAAGCAGCATTCATTGAATTTGTGCACATTGTGCTGTAGACAAAATTATTTTCATGTCGGTTCCATCCGACCTGGTTTCATCGAATAAATAGAGAATCTAAAAATAATAGAATGCGGATGGGGACGCTGTTAATTCCTTCAATTTTGCGGTTGTGCAGTGCACGAGGTGCACATGGGGACGAGACGCCACTGCTAAAGATAATAACAATGTCCACTTTGTGGAATATTAAAACATGAAGTACAACATACCAGTTTATGTGGAGGGTAATGCCATAGAAGTGCGTGTACATGATCTTTCTCCAGGCGATGAAGATCATCTTGTTCGAAAATCCCAGTGCGGAAAGATTCTCTCTATCGAAAAGAAAGTGTGGAAGAACTTTTTCCCCGGATTTCTGAATGGCGTATGTTTGTTACGTATACGCCTAAAGAAAGCTATATCTTCTCATGTGACTTTTGGTTTGGACATAAGGCTTCCGACTAAATTATTTGTTACGTACGATAATCAGGTGGCTACATGTCAATATTGTCAAGAAGACAGCTACACCGAGCGACAACGGTAATTTCTGTACACCGGCCCCTAGTACTTCTGTGGCAGTAGTCAACAACGATGAAATACAATTCAACGCCTGTACAACAAAAAGTAAAAACGATGTTCCAGGTCACTATAGCAAAACCGAACCAATGGACGGGAGCGTGAATAGCGAACCACTGCTTCCCATTGATTCACTGGACAGCAATAAGAACGTCTCTCCTCCAAGGAAGAATATAACATCCGGCCTCAAAACGAAAATTATTTGTGTTCAACGGCCATGTTGTATCAATTTTTAAAATTTCAGTAGGGCTCTCAGTCAGAAAGTTTAACCAACACCACAAGAACATCGTTTGACAGCTATTAGTGGTTTGTTTACTTTTTTATTTCAATTTTAACTCATGTAATCAAAAATGTAAACAAACTTACCCCCGATAAATGTCAAACGTGAACTTTAATCGTCTCGTGTGAATCCTCCGTAGAAAGCTCTGACCCGTCCGCCTTAAAGCTCAGACTTGACGCTTTCCGACTATCGCTTGTTTCTATCGATGCAGAGTATTCGTACCAGACTACGCTTCGTTTCTAATGAAGGAATTAAAATACGTTTGATTTATTGTTGGGCTTGTTGTTTGTCCCGGAAATCGTGAATTACCTAAGAGATGCAATCAGTATTGGTTTCCAATGGACAGTACTTCTAAAGCCAGTTCCACGTTGAATAAATAATAATGGAAAAATACGAATAATTCATCAAATCCGGGCGCTGATTTCTGAATAATAGAGTTATATGTACATAAGAGAAAGTTGATTGAGATGTGAACTTTTTGTGGTAGATTCGTCCTTAGGTTCCGTAAAATATCCTAAGATACGTCCGCTGTAACGATTCTTCAACTACTCTTGAAAGCATCAGTACCATTTGTAACTAGAGCCCAGTACTTCTCTATTGAGCGAAATTCTGGACAGCTTGGTGGATTGGTTGTTTTTGACACGTATTCGACCTCTTGTATCTTATGCCTTTCCAGGACGGATTTCGCATAGTAGCAAAAAGCCAAATCATACCAAAACCGAACTGGAGAGTCGTGACGTCAAATTAACGTTAAATTTTCAACAGCAACTAAATGTCGTCTGCTAAATAAAATACTTCTGCGGGAGTTATGACACTTACTTCATGCAAAAATGCTCGGTAACGGTGTTCCTTCGCACTGCCGTATGAAAAGCCAGACCCGAAAGTTGTTTGAAGTCTTCAGGCACGTATGTTTCGTAGTCCATTATAGTGCAAGAAATTTTCTCCGAAAATTGGTTTGAAGCTCCTTAGCATGACTATTTATAGTGAAATTTTGGTTGTCAATACTATTGGGAACCTTTTTCACTTTGTACGTCTTTAGTCCTTGACTCTGGTTTACTTTTCTTAGGTATAGTTTATATTTCCCATCTCTACGAGCCAATCTTTCGATTCACAGTCAAGCGCTGATGAAATAATTTGCAAACACGAAAATTGGTATTTTTCGGTATAGTTTCAGTTTCTTGGCAAAGACGTGTACCGATAAATTCGAAATCTGCTACCGTTCGTTCAAAATATGTTTAAGCACTTGATTCGTTGTAATTTCAGTGAATGTGGCAAGAATGTAAACATGTTGTAACAAGAAATAAAATGTAGGAGCTGTCTTATAAGTGAAACGTTTCAGAGGCCCGTGAAATAATTCAACATTTACACTGAAAGTAAAGTTGCCGAAATTTTAATTGGACGGGTTTTAATGAGAAATATTGAACTAATTTTCATAATTTTGATTAATTATGTTCGAATTTAAACAACCCTTTTCGGCTGGCTTGAAACACATAAAAACGAGAGGTCTGCCTACGGAAAACTTCAGGTCAATGAATGCGTCACTGTTCGAGTTGTTTTTTGTTGTTGCTCTGCTTCCGAACCGAACTTTGCACTGCCGCTGAAGATGGAGGCGTTTGTGAAATGTACCACGCGGAACGGTTCGACTGGCTAAATCCATCGGTGGCATCGGTCGTTTAAGTGGTTTTCAATTCATTGCTCTTCGGGGTAAACCCCGAACTCACTACAACTTTGCGGCTGTCGTTTCGACTTTCTTCTGGTGTTCCGCATGCGAAGAAACACAGCAGCAGCCGGTGGCATTTTGCTCCGATTGGCGATTGTGAGAAAAGTCGCGCCGCACTTTTTTGTGAACCGAACGAGGTAATTTTGTTAATATTCATCGTTACAGTTTGAAATGTGCGTAGGGGTAGCTTAGGAGCCGGACAAACTCAGCAGCAAGGGACTTTCTATAAATTTTCCCCTCAATTTTTTTTTTCTGCCGCACACTGCGACATTTTGTATTTAGGCGAAAACAAATTGCCTGATTTTCCTGGCTCTGATTTCGAGTTTGGCTTCTGCTACGCGGCGACCTGCTCAACTACACTGCAGTTGAAGAAGGAAACTCGTTCGTTCGTTCGGGTCGGAGCCAGCGCGCCCCGTTTGCGCAAGCACCGACACAGAAAAAAAAGCTGGCCGCCAAGTTTCTTCCTCGTCTGTGCTCTTTGCTAACCTCGCACATCTCGGTATGTTCCTCGGTAAAATTGCACCATACGCATATGCAGTGGAGCATACTTCCACTAGCACCAGTGGTAGACAGCGGCTAGTGCAAAACCGCGTAAAGCAGTTTTCGCTTTCTTCGAAAAGCGGGAAAACAGGAAACGTGTTGCTGGCTGCCGTCGATTGTCGGTCGTGTAGATTAGTAGTAGATGAATTCTTCGGATTTGTTATGTTTTATGGCAGTTTTGAATCATATAACTGTTGTGTTATAATCACACCGTTGTGCTGCTGCGGAGCAGATTGCTGTTTATGATTAGTGGGGCACTTGAGCAACGTTTTTAGTCGTTTATTTTATTTTTTAGTTTCTGCCGGAACATGTCGTTACGTTAGACTTTGCTGCACCTATGGGTTATGTAACGTAGTAGGCAGGAGTTCCGTGGATTTGGCATTTTATGCAGGAAGAAAAGAGCTCTCATGTGAAATATTTTATAGCTGACAGAATCTTCATCTATCCTGTGTCAGTGAGAATTTGTCCGAAATTGAGTAATTAATGTTATTGTTACAATTTCTCTTACATATTCTTATGTCATGTTTTTGATACGCAACCATAGAAATGACCCTTGTTGATTACGAAAACCCTTTATCGTTCATTAACAATTTTGGTCTTACGTCTTCGGGCACTTGTTGTTTGGATAGAGAATTTATGGAATTACGTGTTCGGATGTACCGAGCTGGACACCATTATTGATAATAAATTCTGAACTAGTTCATACTTGGTATGAACATGAAAAACCTATATCACCTTTGAGGTAGAAAATATTGTTTCAGTTCTAAGTGCAAACATGCAAATGTGATTTTCACACATACGGAAAGTTTCATTCCAACTTTCCTCCTTCACTTTTACTGTTTTACTCGATCATTAAGTTGCAGTTGATTACACAAAAACATTATATCATGCACATGTTGTATTGATTTTCTCAAAAAATATTCCAGATTTGTTGACATGAATGCGTTTTACTACAGATAACAGATATACAAGCTCGAACCAAAATTTTTCACAATCCTGTATAAATTTCAAGTTGGAAATATTACTTCCACCTACTCGACTATTCGCCGCGATCTTTCAAAACGTTGCACTACGTTCCGAAAAGATAAAGATAACAAATTTCTTCTGCCTATTATAACAATATTCCAACTATAACAATTTTAACACTTATCACACGATTTCCCTAAGTGTTAAAGACAACGTTTTTTCCATGTTGCATAAATCACACGAGAATTCGATCGGATTAAAACAAAAGCATCATTTTAATTTCATTTCTTATCATTTTAACAAACAGCAAAACAGAAATTTAGCGTGTAGTGAATGTTGCATTCAAAATTGTGTCTTATGTGAGAGCGGCACCCAAAGCACCTCGTGTCGATCGTGGTGACATCTGCAAGTGTTCGCTGAATGAGCAAATTTTAAACACAGGTCATATATGAGCCTTTATAGCAGACGTAAAGTTTCTACTATTTGCAGAACCCTTCTTATTTCGCAGCAATGTCTTCACTGGTGTGACCGATTCAGGTTTGGTCATTTAGGGGTTAGTCAAATTGCATCGGCCAGAAAAAGGTCGAAAACACGTTTTCGTTCGGCACGTCAGTAAAGACATTGCACTCTTGTTGCAAAGTAAAAATAAAGTTCTGCAAATAGCAGAAACTTTTCGTCTGCTTAGCGGTTCAAATTGAATTGCCTAGTCTAGCATTAGGCAGTTCAATTTGAATTGCTCTGCACTGATGAGTCAAAGACGAAACGTAAAAATAAAACAAAATTAAAGCTGGTTATGTGCCCTAGCACGAAATTTGGCTAACCCCTAAATGAGTATCAACATAGTTTTTTTTTCTGCACCTCATGAAGATATGATGAGCAATTCTTGTTAGTATTTTCACCAGTACGCGATAACCACAAATAAGTCGAAATTAAAGTTTTTGCCTTTCTCATATAGAAAGGCTATGCAATCACTGTGAAAACCGACTTTTTAAACGAGGACCGAATGTCATATACCATTCGACTCAGCTCGACGAACTGAGCAAATATCTGTGTGTGTGTATGTGTGTGTGTGTGTGTGTGTGCGTGTGTGTGTGTGTGTGCGTGAGTGTGCGCGTATGTGTGTGTATGTGTGTGTGTATGTATGTAAAAAAAATGTGCCACTCAATTTTCTCAGAGCTGGTCGAACCGATTTTCAAATGAAAGGTCTCGTGGTCTCATAGTCTGCTATTGAATTTCATTTCGATCCGACTTCCGGTTCCGGAGATATAGGATGATATGTTCCAAAAAAATGGAAAAAAATGCACTCACTTTTTGCAGAGATGGCTAATTTAACAAATTTTAACAAACTAAGATTCAAATAAAAGGTATTATAGTCCCATAGCCTGATATTGAATTTTATTTGGATCCGACTTCCGGTTCCGGAGTTATATGATAATATGAGAAAATTTGAGAAAAAGTTTGCAGTCGATTATCTCTGAATTTGCTCAATCGATTTACGCAAACTAAGATCCCAATGAAAGGTCTTATAGTTTTCTAAAACTTTGTAAAATATTTTATTTGGATTCGACTTCCAGTTCCGGAACTAAAGAGTGATAAGTGGAAAATTACCAATTTCATGAGTAACTAAATGAGTATTTTTTCACGAAGATGGTGAAAAACAGGTACAAATCCCATAAAACTGTCTAATAAATTCTTCAGTGTTGGTGACTTATATTTCTCTACATTGTATACAACATTGTCAATCCAGTAGAAGATGCTACAAGAACTCGTGTCTCTCAATGCATAAGTCGTGAGAAAATTTTTCTACATTTCTTCACTCTAATTTATTCTCTGAGTATTTCACTCACTGGGTATTTTCATGAGAATCGATGATCCCCACATCGGCGTGCTAACCTTTGATTCTTAGACAGGTCATCGAGGGAAATTCGCTCTCAGACTGCTGTCCGTTCTATGTTAAATGAACCATACCGGTTTTTTGTTGTTGCGATGATATCCGTCTCTCTTTGATGGCACTGATTGAATCGTATGAAGAGTTGCTAGTGAGTGTTCTTTGATACGATAAGAGCCATCCTTGCTTGCAGGTATTTTAACATTACAGCAATCTTTATTCTTATGCGAATATTCTTTCTATTATCTAAAGCTGAAAAGAACGGGATAATGCATACTAGAAATGTCGTCCGGCCTTGTTTTTTCCGTGGACGATTCGATACCTAGCTATACAGCTTATATGGACAAATTTTCCAAGGCATCTGCAACGGTTTGTCAGATGTGGGCTTTGTAACAGAAACCACACCTTCATCTACCAGAACGCCAGAATGATAAAGAAGAGAACTAAGGCGTGAACCTCGCGGTAGACTCTGTAACTGACTCTAAATGTAATCGAATCACGTTTGGTTTGCTTGCGTTTCTTGGACTGACAATTATAGAAATTGGCGGAAGCCTATGTTGATGAAGCTTGTCTGATGGAACATCAGTGGAATCTAAATAGAAAGTTCTTTATATGTCTAATAACACAGAAGCCAGTTTTTTTACAAAAGCGGTTTAAAAGTCAGTTGAAACAATACGAGGTCATTATTCGTTCTTTTTTTTCGGAAGCCAAACTAGGTTTTACGGACCTAAGCGTGAAGGAATAATTTGTTCCGAAAATTTCCTAATGCAGGACCGTATTGCAATAGCTCAATATGAGTTGTTGTTGTAAGCTGGTTTCCTCGATTTTGGAATGGTGATAACTTTCACAAGTCTCCTGACAGGTGGAACAATATTTTGCTTGAAAAGCCCGTTGAGCAATTTCAACAAGCGTCTTTTTGTGAGGTCAGATAAATTTTTAGCCAAGTTGAATTTAATTCGAATCAGTCTAGGAGCATTACTGTTACACGACACAAGCTCTATTGAAAATTCCGTCATTGAGAAGCGGCTATCAATAGAACGATTATTTGGTTGAGACTAGTAGATAATTCTCTGCGTAGAAACTAAAATCTGGATAAACCTTCCTAAGAAAGTCACCCCTAGTAATGTATATATATATATATATATATATATATATATATATATATATATATATATATATATATATATATATATATATATATATATATATATATATATATATATATATATATATATATATATATATAATATATATATATATATATGTATATATATATATATATATATATATATATATATATATATATATATATATATATATATATATATATATATATATATATATATATATATATATATATATATATATATATATATATATATATATCTATTTAAGTTTTTTTCGCTCACGTTTCGTATTCCAAACGATGCTCATTAGAGTGCCAACAAAACTGTCATCTCTAATTTGCTAAAAAGGTAGTCCATAAATGATGAATTACCTAAAAAAAAGAAAAAGTCTTTATGAAAAATTTAAGCTAAATGCGACATGACGGCTGTGCTGCCATATCGCGGTCAAAGTTTGGAGATTTTTAATCTTGAAATGTCATCAAGGGAGAAAAAATCACCAACGAAGAAATTTCCAATATCAGTAAATTTTCTTTGTACCACATCACGAATAAAATGCGATAGCAAACTAATATCATAGTAAGGCATTATTTTATTATAGAAATGGTAAAATAATGTTTCACTTTTGTATAACAGCTTTTTTTTGTTATTATTCAGAAATAATACAATTTAATGTTGGTATAAGAACATCGTATTTAATAAATTGATAGAAAATTTTGATAACTTCCAGAGATGTTTTAGATTTTTTTTGTGAATTTAGTGAAAACGCAAGACAAACTCGAATTTTGTGTGATATCCACTAAAAAGTTGGGTTACAAAATGTACAAACTTAGTGAAATAGCTAATATATTATACATCAATTTGGATCACAGTAACACCATCTCGTGACGAAAAAGGCTATTAGTGCAGTCATGTTAAGCAGTTTGAAATTCATAGAGGTGTGAACTTTTTTATATTGAAGTGTGTTTTTTTTCTGACGAAAATAAAAATCGCCTATAAATAATGTAGAATTACGCTTTTTCAGATCTATCGTCT
Source organism: Malaya genurostris (assembly GCF_030247185.1). Classification (NCBI taxonomy): domain Eukaryota; kingdom Metazoa; phylum Arthropoda; class Insecta; order Diptera; family Culicidae; genus Malaya; species Malaya genurostris. Next base: position 134,101,386 of record NC_080570.1, read on the forward strand.
TTACTTTCAAGAGTTTTAAAGTATTCAACTTTGCTTTTGGATGTTATGAATAGTGCTGAAAAGACGAAACCTATAAGCTGTGTTTGGCAGATCACTTCTGATATATAGAACAAAATTAAAATGAAATGAACGGTGTATCACAAGTAACTGTGATTGCGATATTTTTTTTCATTGCGCTCATGACATTGAATTTCAATTAACTGCACATTAAAGAATGTGAAAAAAATTGTCATTTTTATAAATTGTCTATGAATAAAAACTTCGCATACTAAGCGATCTGACTCTTGCTGTGAACTGTTTTGCGAATAGTTTAAACTTTAAGTCAAAATTTGAATTTTGATATTTATTTTCTAAAAAGTAGTTGAATTTCACTCAACAGACGAACGATTCAAAAATTCGACAAACAGAAAGTTTGTTTAGCACTGAAAAAATGTTATTAAATAGTATGATAAGTGCAATAAAGCACAAAAGTGCAATAAAGCACAAAAAAAAGTTATACTTACTACAACTGATAGCTCACGTCGAATTACAAGTTACGTTTCTTATACTAAATTATCTTGTTTCGAAGCATTTATTTATTTATTAAACAACCTGATATTGTGTCTTTCTATCACTGGAACCGTAATCATTATTACAGCAAACATGAATACAAATGGAATTATTGTTCGAATCAAGAAATTGTAATACTTAATTCGAAAATGTTGGTAAAATTCTGAAATTAGCATTAAGATTAATTTGTTTAGTTCTGCGTGCACATTTCACACACAATATTATATAAACAGGAATTTTCTCATAAAACAATGTTGATCTATTCAGTATCAGATTGCAATTCTAAACCGTATTTACAGCTTATTTTTCGCAGTGTATGCAGTGTATATCGAGAAATATTCCATATTTTCCCCCTTATACCCCGGCCCCCACTCTACCACTCCGCTAACCACACAACACAACCATACCCCACTCGGCGAAAGACCGAACGGTTAAAATCGAGGCGAAATAAACCTACAATAATAATAAATATTCCATATATTTGGAGTTGTTTGGTTCAGTGTACTGATTGGAAAAGCTGTCATATGTGCATTAAAGAAATTATAGTGTACACTGGGGTCTCTTTTTACACGGTTTTTATACGCGGATTTCCAAAGTTACGCGGTTTTTTTTCGGCATAAAAAATTGGATTTTGGAAGTCTCGAAAATTTCCTATGTCCCAAAGTCGATTTTCACAAAAAAAAGTTTTTTGAGATTACACCCGATCTGAACGTTTCATGTATTTCTAAGATATTTGGCATCAAAAAAATTGTTTTTTACTTTTGTTTTGAGTTTTTTTACGCGGATTTCCGAAGTTACGCGGGTTTTTTGCCACCGCATTTTATTGTGATGTCCCTCGTGAATCGTAAGAGTGATCCATGCATTAACAAAAGAAATATATTTTTCGAAACTGTCAATCGTGTTCCCTCAATGATTATATAAATACATATACATTAAGTTTAAGCTAGCTGCCATCGAATTAGAGCAGAGGGACAAAACTTCCAAGTGGATGTGCTGCAGGTCTTGGGATCAGTTGTAGGTGTAATTCCGTGATAATTGAAATATCCCAAAATCAATCGTGGAACCTGAACAAACCAACATCTGTGTTCATAATAACCTTACTCTGATTCAATTTTCATTTCACCGAAAGATTTGTTTACGCAATGTTTTCGTTTGTTCGGTTTCAGATATTGCTAGTGACGCTGCTGGCGTCACCAACCCTAACGCAGAAAGCGGAAAAGCGACGGGCCTTCTATCGTAGAACAACAACCACAACGGTTGCTCCGGTGCAGGATGACAGTGACAGTTCGGAGAGCAAAAACTCCGATAGTGGCGCCGGTGAAGGACTTTACACTGTGAGCGATTCGTTCGCCATCAACGGTGGATCTTCGTCGTCCTCGTCCGGGGATAGTATTGGCAAGGGAAGCTCTTTCAAGCCTATCACGAGCAATGGAGACAAACTGACGGTAGTAGGAAAAGTTATTTCCCGAGATGAATTTATGACGCCATAAACTGTTTCGATTTCTTTTCAGTCGTTTTCAGAGTACAATTTTGGTGGAACCAAGCTTTCCGACTCCGGTGACTCAAACTCGGACGAAGATTACGGATTCAAAAACCACAAATCACAATTACCGACTAACAGTTTCAAACCGAGTGGATCATTTGACTTTTTGAACAATGACTTTTCCAAAACTTCCCTGGACTCGAAACCTAAAACCTCTGTGACCAATAAATTCACCATTTCCCATCCAACTCCCACGAAAACATCATACACGGGTAGGTTAGACCATTTGGACGATTCCACGGAGTATGAAATATACTCGAATCTGAAGACCGGCAGCAACTACAAAGCCCAGAAGAAAAACTATGCTGGGACGGCCGGTTCATTACCCTTTTCGACCTTTTCAGGTTCATCTCTGGGCTTCGACGGCAAGGTAAAAAAGCTGCCTTCCAGCTACGATGACTTTGGACTAGGATCGACGACTTCTCTCAAGAACAAGAAGAACAAACTATCACTTGACGATGACACGTTCGGTGGAGTTGGATCGTTTGGCGTCAGTAGCAATTTCGGTGTCGGTAAGCTAGAAAATATCTATTCCAGTGGTGGTAAAAAAAAGAATCCTTACGGGTTCGGTGAGCCACCACTGGTGAAATCTGCTGTATCGACACTGAAATATTTTGGTGAAGGACTTTTAGGTAAACCTGAGAAAGCATCTTCTTCCCTTTACGACATTGACAGTATCGAGGGTGGTTTTGGAAGTTCGAAATTCAAACCATACGGAAAAGGTAGCAGTTTGAAGAACAGCTTTCAACTAGACGATAGCGACGAATCCGACGAAGCATTCGTCAAGCAAAAGTTTCCAAAACCGCACTCATCATACGGCCCCAAACCACAGAAGCCCATCACTCCAGAGTACGAAAGCGACTTCGATGTGAAAAACATCAAGCTGCCCGGCGCTCACAACAAGTTCCGACCACACTCACATACTAAACCGACCCTACACAAATCCAAACCACACGGTTCCGACATTGACAATCCCAACCCGCTTGAGTTTCGACCCAACTTTAAATTACAAGATGTACCCAATCTGTATCCTGATGAACATCTAGGTGCCGGCATCGCTGCTAAAGGGCAGATTGAGAACTTCCTGAATGCCGAACATGCGTTCAAAAATGAAGGCTTCCGACCGACACACTTCCAGCTTTTGAAGAGCCAGGAGGACGAGAAACTCGAGAAGGAAGCACTGAAAGCACAGATCGAATTCCTGAAAGCACAGGCAGCCAAACGTCCGGCCGAGCTCCGGCAGCGTCCACCAGGTCCGGGGCCGTTCCCGCCGCATGCGCATGGTCCTCGAGGTCGACCGGTTCGTCGCATCCCGGGACACAACGTTCCGCTGGGGATCAAGGGACCATCGCTGCCACCGAGGGTCCCACATTTCAACGATCGGCCGTACAGTATTAGTTTTAAGCTATAGATGATTAGTTAAGAGTCAGCTGGACTTGATCGTTAGTGCAATTTACCTTGTGTTTTTAGCGTTAGTGCATCGTTAGTAGCCCAAGATTTTAGTATTAATTTATTTATTTAATGTAGCTTCTAAGAGGAAATTTTGAAAATGGACAGTAAATTCGAAAATCAATCATTGGAACAGAATGTTTTTATTTAATAGAGAAATTTATCGATTCATGTTTTATTCTTTGTTAAGACGTAGAGCCATCTGGAGCTAGAGAAATTTATGTTTTATTTACTTTTATTTTATTTAATCTATATCGTCCCCCTCAAAGTAACGGTTTCCCCGAAGCGCTCGTTTGAATTTGCTGAATAGCCGGAAGTCACAAGGAGCTAAATCAGGTCTCAATGAGAAATAGTTGCGAACAGTTTTGTGGATCACAATTCCTGAGAACATAAGGAACACGCTTCTTTTAAAACCAAACGTAGACCGTTGTGCGATAGCAATTAGTCAAATCCGACTAGAATAATAAACACTGGCTTTCCGACAGACTGAGTATGAATATGATATTGGATGCCAACTGGAGTATTGGTAAGGTCTGAAAATGGTAACTATTCATATAAAGCCGAAAAACATCAACTAAATATGCGTCGATTGCTTGCCATTTGCTAGCGATCGAAAGTCTTTCTGTAATGTTTGAATCCATTTGATACAAACATTTAATTGAGGCGGGGCTGGTCGATGGAACGGTGAACCGCGTAACACGAAATGGGTCATCGGAATTCGATTGAGTTAACATCTCCCTGAGTCCTGGACTAAAGTTATTAGCATGTATAACCAAAAAAACATGAAAACATCTTTTTTCTGTAAACCGTTGCCAGACAAATGGTCTTGGGATAGATCAAACACACACATACATCCCGAAAATCGCATTCTGTACTAGAATCTAGCCCTAATTTTCCATACGAAAATATCATTCGACCGAAATATATAATCAAAATGTCACATTCACTCGAAATAGTTCGAATCAAGCGAAATATAAAATCAGGGAGGTGAATCTTCCATCGGTATTTTGTACAGTTGCCAAAATCTTTCTTTAACTGCTGCCGGAATACTTTTTTATCATCCTATTTAAATAAATAGTGTCTGAATATTGGTATGAATTTCTTCCAGCAGTATGGAAATCAAATAATAAAAGTAATCAAAATAGGTAAACAACTTGGCGAAAAGAAAAAGGTATTAGGAAACGAAACGCAAAAGTAGAAGTTATATACCAAAACTTTGGAAACAAAAGAAAACGCAGAATATAGCAAGAAGTCTAGAATACAGTATCCAAGGAAAGAAATGAGGAATTAGCTCCTCAACGGTTACTAAATAACTGATAGAATAGTAACTACTCAGTAAAAAATTATGAATTTTACAGGTGACATAAATGTACAAACGATACAATTCATTACTACTTAACTTCTCAAATGACGCAATATTCCATTCGTAAAGAAATTTACTGGTTCCGAGTGTAATTTGCACTCGGTTAGCAAGTGAGACTGTATGAATTTATATGCACGATTCACCTGCCAAGCAGATATGTGCTTCTGTGGCTTAGTCGACTAACTGGTGTGTTTTGTGATCTAATGTTCTTCGGTTCAAGTCGCGTTGTTGCTGTGTTGATCTTTTGATTTTTATTCCGTTCGTTTTTAAAGTCATGTATTTTTCAAATCACACAATTTTACATGTTCTTGAATATAAATTTGTGTGAAATATGATGCTCCATTTTTGTGCATCTGATAAGATGTAAAATCACAAGAATTTTTCGAACTGCGTACATAATATGATAAAAAACTTAAGTAATTGAATATTTCTATTGATGTAATGTTTAACACATGGATCAATAAGTCCCGAGACTTAAGCAGAGATGGCGCTCGTAGTAAACCAGTAACCACATATTTCTAGAGTACTAACCTTTGCTTGAAACGGGCCAAAATTTTAAGTCGATCCGACCAGAAACAGCTGAGTTATCGAGGTTGGAGTAAAGTCGTTTTGTAGTTTGTTTAAACAATGGAAAAAAACGAGTTTCGTGTTTTGATAAAACATTGTTTTTTAATGGGTAAAACCACCGTGCAAGCGAAACAATGGATTGAAAAATATTATCCGGACTCTTGTCCATCAAAAGCAACGATTTGTCGGTGGTTCGCCGAGTTTAAACGTGGTCGTACCGACACAAATAACGCGGAACGCTTGGGTAGACCTGTGGAAGCCGTTACACCGGAAAATGTGAGTGAAGTGACAAAAATTATAATGGAAGATCGTAAAGTGAAGCTCCGTGAGATTGCTGAGATGACACAGATATCATATGGAAGTATATTTACTATCCTTCATGAAAAATTGAGCATGAAAAAGGTTTTTTTCCAAGTGGGTGCCGCGATTGCTTTCGATGGAACAAAAACAGCCTGCCACAAGTCGATGAAAACAATGGCGAAATTGAACGAATTGGGCTTTGATCTGCTTCCCCACCCCCCATACTCGCCAGATTTAGCCCCCAGTGACTACTGGCTCTTTGCTGATCTTAAAAAAATGCTACAGGGAAAAAAATTTGGCTCAAATGAGGAGGTCATCGCTGAAACTGAAGCTTATTTTGAAGCGAAAGATAAATTTTTTTATAAACATGGTATTGAAAAATTGGAAAAATGTTGGAACCATTGTATCACCCTGAAAGGTGATTATGTTGATGAATAAAAAAAATTTTGCAAAAAAAATGTTGTTTCCATTGTTAGTCTCGGGACTTATTGATCCATGTGTTATTATCTTCTTAAATTGATTCTTCATTAATATGATTTAAAAGAACCAGCAAAATGCCACCCTTTGTAACTGAAATGACATCAACTAACAAACTGCAAATTTGAGAGGCTGTGAGTCTAGTTTTATTCACATATCTGACTATTTGATAGTCACTGTAATTCGTACCTTGATAAAATTCATTAGACATTAATGGGACTGCAGGAATTTTCTTTTAAATCTATTTATCTCTGTGTAATTTTGTCGAACCATGTTAGAATTGTGATTATATTTAAGGAACTTTATATCACCAGTTTCTAAACTTCCCGAATCTCAGCTTAGTTTTTGTAATAACTAACACGTTTCACAAGCTAGAAAATGTATTGATTAGTTTAAGTTTAATCCACTCCGTTTCAAATCGTCATCTATGAAAACAAATGCTTAAAATCGAAGCTTTTAGCACTTATCAAAAGGTAATTTCGGAACCGGGAATTCAACTCGAATTTGTTCAAACAGTAGCCTATGGGACCATACATTTGAATTGAAAATTCGTGAAAATTGGTCCAGTTATTTATGATAAAATGAATTGCACGTTTTCGTGACAAAAAAACCCTTTTTTATTGATCATCCGTTCCTGGAAACTTTCCATCCGTTCTTAGAAAATTGCATCTGTTTATATAGGATACTTGAGACGGTCGAATGATGTAATGATGTTCAGTTTTCCTAACGCGCCATGCGATAACCCAGGGTACTTATGTACCTTGGTGAACAAACTTGCACAAGCTGAGCTATCTCAGGGAACAGGCGTGGTAAATAAGGTCATCGCCTATCAAAAACCCCACCTGGGTTCAATTTCTAACCACACACATAGGCTCTGGAACTTTTTATGCACCAATATGGTTTGGTTGACATGTAATAAATAGTTAGTTTATTGCAACAACAAAATCAGGTGGAATCAAACAGAAAACATTGTTTATTTTTAAGAGAGAAATTAGTTCAAAACAATCATACTCTGGCTAGAAAACATCAGAAATCAAATTAAAAAATCTACTTACAGTTTTGTTATTTTAAACATGCTCCATTTCTCTGCGTGTAGGATATCTGCTACGTTTGCTAGATTTTGATATTCGTCGTCGTTGTCTTCGAACTCATCCTTTCCTACGCATTCCTGCCGCCAGAACCAACTATGGCCACAGTGAGTCATTTGTCAGTATGTGCCGAGTGTTCAATCGAAGAAGTTTATCGTTAGTTCTAAGTACTTAGCTATGTAGTTATAATAGTTAATGACCTATTATAAAACCTCCTCATCTTTTGTACCATCAGATTACAGAATATCCAAATGATACATTTCATATTATTAACTATTATGACATATTGCATGTTATAATAGTTAATAATATGAAATGTATCATTTGGATATTCTGTAATCTGATGGTACAAAAGATGAGGAGGTTTTATGCCTACTGGAGACATAGTGATACATTGATATTAACTTATCTCCAGTGGGCTTTTCCCTGCTCCAGAAATAAATAAATAAATAAATAAATAAATAAATAAATAAATAAATGAATGAATAAATAAATAAATAAATAAATAAATAGTGTTATAATTGGCCCCCGTAAGAAAAAGTTTATATATTTCTAAATGTATTAATATATTTTCTTCAAGAATGTTGGTATTTCATTACAATATGGCTGAGGAACATAATGTTTATTGATTCTGATAGAAATGATGGAATTTTATTCGATTTTTTAAAAATGACTACGTTCTCATTTTTTTCGTTTGCCTTAGACATAATGTCCAAACAGCCGTATAATATACCTCACTACAAATCAGTGGTACACAGATTGTGATTCTTGTCTTGTGATTTTGCATCTTATAAGATGCACATAAATGGAGCGTCATGTTTCACACGAATATTTATTCAAGAAAATGTGAAATTGTGTGATTTGAGAATTACCTGGCTTGAAATCGAACGAAATAAAAAACAAAAGATCGTTAGCAACAACGCGACTTTAGCCGAGAAACATTAGATCACAAAGCACGTCAGTTAATCGACTGAGCCACAGAAGCACATATCTGCCTAATTAATAATTGATAGATATGAATCCATACAGCGGCGCTTGGTAACCGAGTGCAAACTCGGAGCCTGTAAAATTTTGTACGAATGTAATATTGCGTCATTTGACACGTTTAATAGTTATAAATTGTATCGTTTGTAGAATTATGTCATCTGTAAAACTCATAATTCTTTTTGGTGCATGTCCTACAACAAAAGTCATTATACCATTATGCATTTATTCATAATTTCCAGCAAACGACAACTGCAAACTTGCATAGAATATCCTACGGAAAGATAGTTTTTTGTGGTAAAGTTTTTGTTTAGCCAGTAGGGACCCTTTATAATATTTTTCCCTTTCTCTTTCCAAGTCTTAAAAGAAGGCTTATCAATAAAAAGCTTACCTTGCGCGAGATCATGAACGCCGCAGAGAAGCATTTTTCATACCTTCCGAAAAGTTATATTTCGGGCGGAATCAAAAAGTTGAATATTCGCTGTAATGAGCGTAGGGGAGAGGTGGCGATTAGTGCGCACCTAAGCTTTTTTAATTATTACAAATGAAATATTACTTTTTCCAAGATGGTAAAGACGTCTACGGAAACTTCAAACCTTTCTTTACAATAACCTCAAATGAAAGATTACAATTATAATTTCGTTTTCGACCATGAAAGCCACAAAATAGTCATGTTTTGTTCCTAATAGTGCGCAAGGGTAAGGTAACAGTGCGCGGTGGTGCATTATTATGCGCACAAAAAATTTTCCGTAAATCTCAAGTCGAACTCGGGGCAATTTACCATTCAAACAAAGTGTAAATTTCAATAAATGAAACATTTTATGCAAAATTGAAAAGCTCAATAAGTCAAAGAAACTCAAAGTAAGATAATTTATTTTTAGCACATAAAAAAATGTTTAAGTTTCCTCTAATGCTATAACAATACAAAAGTACAAAAATTAGATTTTTCCCAACCAGTTTTGAATTCCCTTCTCGTTTTATTTTTCTTGCGCTTCTTCGTCCTCTTGTATTACTTTGCGTACTTTTTTTGGTCTTCCTCTTCCTCGTTTGGGAGGGAACTCATCTTTTTTCATTTGCACTTTTTTTTTAGTCCACTTCTTCTTGATTTTATTTTCTTCAGATCTTTCTTCTTGTTTCATTCGTTTTTTCAGAGCGTTCTCCAATTTTTCCTTTTTAGGGGTTAGGGTGAAAATTTCTGATTGCATCTTCGGACGAGACTTTCTCTTGACACCTGTGGAATTGTTGCATTTTTTTGGCGTTGATAAAATTGACTGCAAAATTGAAGATGAGTTTTTGTCGTTAGTCTGGTCAATAGGGATTTCAACTTTGACAGTGTGACTTGGTTGGGCGTTTACGGTGGCTTCACCGAAGGCTTCATCTGTAATTGTTTCTATGTCGACTTTCAATTCGAGAGACATGTTAACTTCATCGGCGGCTTTATTTATTCGATTAGCTACAGTTAATTCACGGTCGAAAATTCTCAAGTTCAAAGGCCAAATGCCTGTGGCTTTGAATCCAGAGATACCTTTTTCAATGCAGCCAACTGCTTGAAATGCTTTATTGAGGAATTCTGCCAAAAAATGTTCGGTGATTCTCTCGAAGGGGTGAGAAGATAGGTACATTTCCATTTCTTCTCTCAGAGCTTTTTTGAAGGGACCAAAAAAGGCGACGTCCAGAGGCTGTGTGAGATGAGAGGTATGAGGCGGCAGAGTGACAACTATTATATTGTTAGTTTTACAGATTTCGTAAGCAGCGAGGGATACGTGGCTTGAATGGCTGTCCATGATTAACAGAACAGGATCATATGCTGTTGGTTTGACGTACCTGATGAAATGTTTTAGCCATTCGCAGAAAAGTTCGTTGTTGGACCAGCCATTTTTAGAGCATTTATAAAGGCCTTCTTCAGGTCCATTGTGTTTCAATTTAGGATCCAGTCGAATACGGGGATAGATCATCATTGGTGGTATGAAATGACCCAGTGCGCTCATGCAAAATATTGCTGTCACGTTGCGTCCTCTTTCTCCTGATGTCATCGCTCCAACACGCTTTTTCCCTTTTTCTGCATAGACACGAGAACATTTACTTTGAATCGTAGTGATCCCCGTTTCATCAACGTTGTACAGTCGATGGGGGCTGAAGTTAAATTTTGCGTAAACATATTGCAAATTGAAGAAAAACTGATCAATTTCTTTCTTGTTAAATGCTTCAATTCTATTCAAACTTGTTCCTTCAGGCTGTCGCAGAGAGATGTTTGGATGTCTGCGCAAAAATAAACGGATCCACGATTTTCCCGCTAATTAAAGGGATTTGTTGAAAGTGTGTTTGATTTCCTTTTTTTCTGCGAATTCAAATACGACGCTCCGTAGTTTCGAAGGAGTGATCCCATAGTACATTTCAGCCATTGCGAGAATACGTTGCGAAAGCTCGCTTTCATCCTCTTTACAAAAAATCGGTTTACGTCCCATCACTCCTCTCCAATCTGTAGGCCTTACTAAATGTTTTCGTAGCGTTGACTCGGGGATGCCAAATTGTCTTGCAGCTTGTCGTATTTTCAAATTTGGCTCGTTAGTGATAGAGCGAATCGCTTGATCGAGATGCTCCTTACTCCACGCCGTTCGCTTGTTTTTTTTTTCACATTTTCAGCCATGGAAATTATCTTTAAAAAGATAATGAAAAATATTGTTTCGAAAATCACTTTCTCAAAATTTGTACATTTTCTTCGTAAAATAAACTTTACCGAAATATCTCCAATCAAAACCTTCTCTCGTGACAACAATAAACACCGTTCGCACTTGTACACAGAGAGAAAAAAAAAGTAAAACTAACTAAATCTGGGCTTACCAGAACGATTAATTTCATTGAAATAGTGACAACAGAAACTCTGATTCGAAACTGTGAACATTGTTTCATGAAAAAATTAAACTAGATATTTGTCCTTTCCTAATAGTTTAGTTTGTTTTAATGAATTCTTCGATTGAAACTGTTCCATTAACTGTTCCGTTATTTTGAACTGGCTAAATTTTCTGGGTGTAGTAGACGAGACTATAGCAATATGGCAGCGTGCAGGGTTGCCACATACACTGATTAATATGTCTTTTACAGATTTTTCAGATAAATTTCTGTAATACCTGGGTATCACTTTTTGTGAAAAAAAGAAAGATCTCGGCACTATCAAGCGCCCTGTCCGAAATACTTTATCATTATCTTTTCTCAAGATGATAAAAGACTTTTAGAGGCTTATTGCCAGTCTGTGATCGCTTGCGGAAATCTGTAACTGTTTTTAAATCAGTGCCGCATATTGAGAATCACTACTATCTGGCATCGCTGTGTAGTAATATGACTGCACGAAGCGCATTATTATCGAACGCAGTTTGCGCACTATTTGAAAAAATGAAATTATGATTTCTAATTATCATTATAATTTGAAATTTGACGCGACAAATAAAACAAAATGACGATAACTTCGTTTTGGTCTAAAAATTGTTACTAAACCAAGAAAAATGTGATCCTATGAGAAATAAACAATATAAAGCTTATTTTCTACGACCCAAAAACGCTAAGAGAATGATAGATTTTATATTTACGTCTGCTGTATTGATATGAAATTAACAGGGAAGGCGAAATGTAGCCGAATGATGTAATAGGACCAAATCTCAATGTTTATTGTAAAAAAAAAAAAGTGATAAACATGAACAGAAGCTCGCAATGAGATGCGCACTAATATGTGCCGCGCACTATTACCCGCCTTTCCCCTATATACCTTTTAACATGTAAAATAAATACTGCGTCTGTTTCGATGCCAACCTCAGCAAAACTAGTTAGGAATTTAATCTTATTATCCATTTTTACTTGCTGTGAGATGTAAATTCAAGGGAATTGTGACGCTCCTTTTATGTTCATCTATTAAGACGTAAATTTACACGATTTTTTTTTCTAAGTGTGGACCTGAAAGGGGATGAAAATCTTTTGTCTTAATTCCATTTCCAAGTAGGTTACTTTTAACTCCACCTCATATACCTGGTATTCACTAGCAGGGTAATAATGTGTTTAATTAATTTTTCAGCGTCGTGATATTGTTGTAGGGTAATGAGTCATATTAGTGATTTATATGTCATATTCCATTCGAAATATTCGTTTTATGACTATCATTTTATAGACAATTCGAAGTTTATTTTATTCCCAAAAAGGGTTATTCATGGCGCCATTTTTGCTTACGTCTAACATATATAGGAAAAGATATTCTTAAGACTAAGAACTGTTTTCTTTAGTCTAAAAGCAAATTGTAGTTTATTTGTTTATTTGTCTTGAAATCTTCATTCATCAGATAAGATTTGTTCGATGTGCATTCTTTAATGTCGCGACATGTTAACTTTGATAAACAAAGTATGAAAAGGCTATTTTCCATAATTTGTTTACCAAAAATTTATCTATACTGGCTTTTGAATAGGGTCAAACATTTTTAGCAGAATTTATTTAAACGGATGTAATCGAAAAATAACATTAATCTGCAATAAAACAAATTGTATCTAATTAAGCCTTCCGACTTAAAAACAAGGCATTGAAAGTCAATCGAAGTTTGATTTATCCTTCAATATATTATGTTCGAGATCGTAATCGTCACAGCTGCTACCACACATCAGCTGAGATCGCCAAATTGATAATGACGCTGGTGTACCCCATACGCAGCAGAAGAGACATAAACAAAATCTCAAATCAGTGTCTGACGGCCAAGCAAAATAGCGAAGGTAGACTTGTGCAATTGAATGCTGTGACGGTCAAGAAAAGCGAAGCATGCTTGGTTCTTCTAGTCAATTGGACTGTCTCTTCGCGTTTTTTTTGTGCAGTGTGTCTTAATTGGTATAACATTTTCCCCGGTTAAGAGCTAGGGCTACGGGTTCAAGTCCCGTCTCTGCGGTAACATTTTCCCGGTTTTTATTACATGGTTGTATTCACATGAAATTTTTCCAATCTGTTTTCCCCGTTAGATACAGATCGAATTTAAAACTAACTCAAGATGGCTCTAAACTAGAAAACAAATCATTGAATTAAGTGTATTTATATTAAATGGAGAACACCATTTGAAAATAGTTCATTATTGACAACATTCGCGCAAACTCTAACAGATGCTCAATCCAACAAACCTTTTTCGTCAGCCTTGAAGAAACAGTTTCAGAAATTCAAATCATTGAATGTATCTCATCATGCGAACACACACGTAAATCCCCAAACCCTATATTCTACGAGATCTTCTCACGTGGCTGAGAAATATTCACTCCAGTTACTCAGAGTGGATCGACTTCAGAATGCAATAGACTTTCAGTTTGATTTGATAACCTTTGTTCATTCACTGCCTCTGGGTGATGTTGGCTGAGGCAAAACCAGTTGCGTTGTGGTTTCCCCACCGAGAGGATGGAGTTGTTGTTTGTGAGGATTATTCTTTGTTTCGCTTTAATTTTGGTACATTGTAAAATGTACAGTTTAGCCACAACAGGTGAGCTTTTGTCGTACTAGGAAGAGTTTTGTTTTGTTTTAATTGTTTATCTTACTATACAGAGCACGATAGTAAAATCCATTTTCCCAACTCCGACGAAGAGCCGGTTTCGAGGTTTGGATCTGTTGCAAATGAAAAAGCAACTAATTCGACATGCACGCCAGGTTCGAATAATAAACCTTCGAAAAAGGGATTCTATATTTACGATGCCGATGCGAAAGAGTGGGTTGTAACCATACTGAGATTTCCTTCCCGAGATCAAGACTGTTCACACCCGGAACTCGAGAACGCTTCGGCAGATGAAGGTAAACGAATAATTGATCTAGGATTCCCGGTTTCATCTTCATCGGTATCGAAAAGGGGACTGTACATTTACGATACAGACTCGCAGCAGTGGACAATGAGTGCTCTCAAATTACCTACGGCAGGAGATAATACTCAATCCGGTGGCGGAGTGAAGGCCGCATCGAATGATCGCACGAAAAGCGCTAGAACCGATGGCTCCAAGCAATTGAAGGTTTATAATCGTGATTCTGGAACATGGGATTCTGTGGTAGTGTCTTTTTGATATTAGTGTAGTGCTAGTAGTTATTTTGATTGAATTAGTGACGTGAGAATTATTTTTAATATCTTAGAATCTTGTATGCAATAGATTACAAAACAAAACTTTACCTCGGAAATAGAAATAATTAGATATAATCCATGCATTGAAATAATCAGATTTATTTCGTGTAAAATTAACCAATAAGCTATTATTGCTTCCTGGACTAATAAAATAAAATTTCACGTGAAAAGATTTTTACTTGAATCGGTGGTCGGCATGGGACCTAAAATGTTAAATGGCCCTTCAAGGTGTTCCGTAATACTTCTTTTACTGCTTCCTGCACAAACTCAACGTTGTCTTTTTCGGCATAACGCGGTAGTAACGTGCTGTTTGACATCCAGTTTTTAATCTTGAATCCATCTTCTATGTTTCACAGCCTTAACTAGCGAACTTCCACATATAAAGACTCCTAACCAGCCAACTTATCGTCCTCGTATTGTTGCTTGGTACTATTCGTATACACAGAATACTATTTAGGATTGTTATCACATTGTATTTGATTCCATACTAAGAGTACTTTAGATTTAATTTACGATTTTGAGGCTTTCTCTGAGTTTAAAATATTCAAGTGCTTCCATTTTTATCGTGAATGTATAGATAAGAACAGGAATTATAACTAATCGCCTTGAAATATAACACATGGGCTGAAAAGTCCCAGGCCTAACAAAGAGAACACGATGTTTTGGTTCAAAATTAACTTTATTCATCAACGTAATCTCGATCAAGAGCAATGTAATCATTCCAGCGCCGAACTCACATTTTGCTTTTGTAGAACGATTTATCTTTGGCCTCAAAATAGGATAGGCCTTTCAGTTTCAGTTCGGACGAGGTTCATAGTTGCTGTCCACTCAGATGATGATCGTTTTGATTCCAGAGTGAAGTGGTGAATCCATGTTTCATCCATTGTCACATATTCACGCAAAAATTCCTGTTAGTTACGTTTAAACATGGTCAAACACTGCTCAGAATCATCAACACATTCTCGGTTTTTGTGTCAACAGTGAGGAAACGCGGCACCCACTTTGAACAGAGCTTTCTCCTAGTCAAATGCTCATGCAATGTAAAGCCAACGCGTTCTTTCGATATTTTTACTAACTGTCAACTAACTCACACAACTTCACTTTTCGATCATTCAAAACGATTTTGTGGATTTTTTTTTCTGTTTTCTGGTGTTAACTCGCGCATGTGTTCTGAATATGAAACATCAAAATCAATCGTGTATCCTCATTTTAAATATAAATATACTTTAAACTCAATAAATTTATAGTTGATCAGTATCTAAAGAGGAAAACAGATCGGAGAAATACCAAGGGAGTATAACTATGAAATGAAAACTGCGAAAAAGTTACCGCTGAGACGGGACTCGAACCCGTAGGTTTCTCCTATCCGGAGAAATCGTGTTGCCAATAAAACTACCCTGCAAGTAAAACACGTGAAGAAACAGCCTTTTGGAGATGAAGGACCGAGCAAGTTTAATATGATTATATCTCCATGGCAACCTTTCCGCCAGTAATTACTAAAATCAATAAATTTGTTTTTGAAAGCAATATTAAGAATGTGTGCATAGTTTAATTCTAGCTCTAGTTATTTTATTTTTAGTGAGTTACACTACAAAATTAATAAACCAATGGTAAGTTCAATTTTTTGCAAATTTGTTAGTCCGTGCTAAAGGTTTTATAAGAGCGATTTAAAAACTATTATACAACATGTCAAAAGAGGCATAGATTAGAGCTGTAGGTAGTCATTCCTGAATAGTTCACAAAACCATTATGAATTCCAAATAAAACTTCAAGGCATTTGAATTGTTACTATGTTCTACGTAGATATTATGAAGAACTACAAGGGATAGTCCTTTGAGTTTGTTCGAGCTGTCGACGTAGGACTTCACAACTATTGTCAAAATCACTGTTAATTTCTGTTACATTTAGGTAGCAGTTATCTTTTGTGTACCTCATATACTGATTTGAAATATACTTTCGATAAACTATTTAAATTTCCTGGAAAGTAGGAGGTAAATTTCCTGATGAATTCATTTTAGAGGTTCGCTTTCAGCACTGCGTTGTCACTCACACAACCTCACGTACTATACAGTAGTTCAGGTCACACAACCGTTCAATCACAGTGGGCTAGTTCATACTACACAGAAAGTAACACAGATAGAGTAACATTAAAAAAAATCATGAATTCGACCGTCCCACGACAAAAGGGCCTAACTGCAAATGACAGTTTTTCTTTGTTTACTTTTTCTTTCACGATTTACCGAACTGATTTTATATTTGAAGCTTAACTCTTCGATAAACTTTCAAGGTAAAACTACAAGCTTTCGATTTATATTGGTAACTTTTGAGAATTTGCAATAATGGCTCCGTAATAATCAAAAGAGAAAGTAAGCAAAGATAGGCTCTCATTTGCGGTTAGGCTCTTTTGTCGTGGGACTATCGAATTTACGAATCTAATGAAATTTGACAGTTCTGCTACAACTCAGCCCTGGTTCGCAACCCAGCCCTGGCACAATTTTGTGTAACGTCAGAAACAAAATGCCAATACTGTATCGAAAAATATAATTAAGGCACTAAACAAATATGCATAACACTTACCTTTTCAGCACAAATTCAGCCACTTGGGTTGATCTCTACACACTTAAAACTTAATTTTGATCTCGACGAAAAAAAAATGCTGAAAACGAACGGCAAAGCGATATTTTACTAAAATTTCGGCTAAGTTAGCTTTATCCAAAGTTCTCGGTATACACACTTAGAAAATTTCGCAGAATTCGGTAATTTTTTACTGAACTTGCAACAGCTGAACGTTCGGTAATCAGTTCGGTAATTGAATTGAATACCGATCGTTCGGTTATTGCTGAATTGTCAAACAATTACCGTAAATCATGATTCAGTAAAAACCATTCAAGCGAAGAGGTTGTGTTTCGATTGTACTGGCTCGTGAGTTAACGGCTGCTACCGAGACAATTCTAAGCTTCAGGTAGTTAAACTGCCCATAGCAAACGCAATATTCGGGGCGTTTCCCGACTGGAAAGCTAGCAACGAAGGCCATCCCGTTCATACGCACAGAGGTGTAGAGACACAGAGGTGCGAGAGCATAGAAGTGACGAGTCACAGAGGTGCCATCGCATAAAGGTGCGAAGACGAAGGGGTGCAAAGGCACAGAGGTGCTAAAGCAACCCAGTGCTGATCTACCAGGTACCAGAATTTGTACGCTGCGTAGGATCAAAAGAGACGGCATATATCGCGAGGTGCTACACTGCAAGCATCGCATTTGATCGCCACCAAGAGCAAAAGCACTGTACCTGGGGTCAGGTACAGCAAGTGCAGTGGTGTTCACAACGACGGCAGAGCAACTGAGATAGCAGTAAACGACAGAAGACTGCCAATTGGAAACAGCAAAAGACTGCCAATTGGAAATCGTTGGAAGAGCTTCACGTCGTTCTTCACGATAAAGGAACAGAGACATCAGCTACAAGGTAGATTTAATTTAATTTATTTTTTATTTCTTATATCTGAAATTTTACTAAACATAAGTTTTTATTTTGGTATTATTAATTCACAAAAAAAATTTAATGTAATGGATGATCTCATGGAAGATCATCCGAATCCGATTCCGGATACTAGTAAAAGTTTAAATACTCCGAGGGCTAAACATTATCCACAGGGTACCACTGGGCCATGGATAGTCTATCTTCGAAAAAAAGAAAAGATTTTAAACTTGATGCAAATTACAAAGGATTTGACATCACATTTCTCTGAAGTTAAAGAAATCTGTAAGGTTAATAGAGATAAAATTCGAGTTGTAGTTAACGACTTGAAACAGGCAAACGATATTGTAACCTGTAAATTATTTGCTATTGAATATCGAGTTTACATTCCATCGAAGGAGGTAGAAATTGACGGTGTTGTGACTGAAGCAAGTCTGACAGCAGATGATTTACTTAAAAATGGAGTTGGCCGTTTTAAAAACTCCATGCTTGAGGGAGTTAAGATACTCGAGTGCAAACAATTGTACTCAGCATCTATTGTCGATGGAAAAAAGTCTTATCGTCCCTCAGATTCGTTTCGCGTAACATTTGCCGGATCTGCATTGCCTAGCCATGTCTATATCGATAAAATTCGTCTTCCTGTTCGGCTTTTCGTACCGCATGTTATGAATTGCACGAACTGTAAAAAATTCGGACATACAGCTACTTACTGTAGTAATAAGTCCAAATGTATCAAATGTCAAGGGCCTCATAAGGATAATCTTTGCGATAAAGATGTTGAAAAATGTGTTTATTGTGGGGAAAGCCCTCATGATGATCTTTCAGTGTGCGCTGCATTTAAGCTGCGTAAAGACAAAATGAAGCTTTCTTTAAAAGCACGGTCTAAGCGCACATATGCAGAAATGCTCAAAACGGTCATACATGTCTCCCCTTTGGAAACCGAAAACGGTTTTTCAAATCTTGCGGAGCCAGAGGAATCTGACTCTGACGGAAATAGTGAAGATACCTCGTTTGTCACTCCTCAAGGGTCTGTTAAGAGGAGATTAACAAACCACAAAATACCAAAAAAGACACCTAAAATTATACCTTCAAAAAAAGATCCCCGTGTTAAAGCTAAAAAGCCAAATTTAAAACCAAAAACTGTGCCTCCTGGTTTGTCAAATTCACAAACCAATCCAGGAACTAGCTCAAGAAAAGACAATAATCCAGTGGGCTCCATTTCACATTCACCAACAGGATTACTGAAATTTTCGGAAATTGTAGAATGGATTTTCGCTGCATTCAATATTTCTGAACCTCTAAAGACCATCATAACAGCATTCCTTCCAATAGCTAGAACTTTTTTGAAACAGTTATCAGCTCAATGGCCAGCTCTTACAGGTTTTGTATCATTTGATGGATAATTTATCATCCGCCGCAAATGATTCAATCACTGTCCTGCAGTGGAATTGTCGAAGCATCATGCCAAAACTTGATTCATTTAAAGTTTTGTTGCATAGTCAAAAATGTGATGTATTTGCTTTGTGCGAAACATGGCTTACATCAAACATAGCCTTAAATTTTAATGACTTTAACATTATACGTCTCGACAGAGACTCCCCGTATGGTGGAGTGCTTTTAGGAATTAAGAAATGTTATTCCTTTTATAGATTAAACATTCCTTCGACTTCTAGTATAGAAGTTGTTGCTTGTCAAATAAACATTAAAGGAAAGGACATTTGCATTGCTTCGGTATATATTCCTCCAAGAGCTCAAGTTGGACAACGACAGCTTAATGAAATTGTCGAAGTCCTTCCTGCTCCACGTTTGATTTTAGGAGATTTCAATTCGCACGGAATGATGTGGGGTTCCGTTTACAATGATAGCAGATCATCTCTAATATATAATATTTGCGACAATTTTAGCATGACGGTACTAAATATGGGTAGCATGACACGGATCCCAAGACCTCCTGCACGTCCAAGTGCATTAGATTTATCTCTTTGTTCGACTTCAATTCGACTAGATTGCACCTGGAAAGTATTTCCTGATTTACATGGTAGCGATCATTTACCAATCATCATCTCAATTAGCAGTAACAAAGGCATTGCTAATTCAGTTAATATTCCATATGATTTGACAAAAAATATTGACTGGATTAAATACCAAAGTAATATTTCAAGTGTCTTAACTTCAATGGAAGAGCTTCCCCCACTTGAAGAATATGACTTCCTCGTTTGTTCGATTCTGGAGGCCGCAGAACAAGCCCAAACCAAACGATTTCTTGGTCCATCGTCTAACAGAAGACCTCCAAATCCTTGGTGGGACAAAGAGTGCTCAGATGCTAAACACGCGAAACAAAATGCTTTAAAGACGTTTTTAAAACGAGGAGGAGGAACTCCTCAGAATTTTGAAAAATTCTTGGTTTTAGAAACCAAGTACAAGAACATACTTCGGGTTAAGAAATGCAGCTATTGGAGACATTTTGTGGAAGGTTTGTCAAGAGAAACCTCAATGAGCACTCTTTGGAATACGGCCAGACGAATGAGGAATCGTAACGTAGGAAATGAGAGTGAGGAGTACTCGAATCGATGGATATTTGATTTTGCGAGGAAAGTTTGTCCAGATTCCGTTCCTACGCATAGCATTGTTAGGGAGTCTTCTTCAAATGATGATTCCATTGATAGCCCCTTTTCAATGATGGAATTTTCCATAGCACTCATGTCTTGTAACAATAACGCTCCTGGATTGGACAGAATTAAATTCAACTTGGTGAAGAATCTGCCCGACCTCGCAAAAAGACGTTTGTTGGAATTGTTCAACAAGTTTCTTGAGCAAAATATTGTTCCACCTGACTGGAGACAAGTGAAAGTTATCGCCATTCAAAAGCCGGGGAAACCAGCTTCCAATCACAACTCATATAGACCCATTGCGATGTTGTCCTGCATCAGAAAATTGTTCGAAAAAATTATTCTACGACGTCTCGACACTTGGGTCGAGACGAACGGTTTGTTGTCAGATACTCAGTTTGGCTTCCGTAGAAATAAAGGGACGAATGATTGCCTTGCATTACTTTCGTCTGACATCCAAATTGCCTTCGCTCAAAAGCAACAAATGGCATCTGTATTTTTAGACATTAAAGGAGCATTTGATTCAGTTTCCATTGATGTTCTTTCAGACAAGCTCCACCAACATGGACTCCCAGCGGTTATAAATAATTATTTGCACAACCTTTTGTCAGAGAAACGCATGCATTTTTCACATGGCGATTTGGCAACAATCAGAATTAGCTACATGGGTCTCCCGCAAGGCTCATGCCTCAGTCCGCTCCTCTATAATTTTTACGTGAATGACATTGACAGCTGTCTAGTAACCCCATGTACACTAAGACAATTGGCAGATGATGGCGTGGTTTCAGTTACTGGATCCAAAGCTATTGATCTGCAAAAACCATTGCAAGATACCTTAGATAAATTGTCCGTTTGGGCTGTTCATCTTGGTATCGAATTCTCTGCGGAGAAAACAGAGCTGGTCGTCTTTTCAAAAAAGCATGATCCCGCGCAACTTCAGCTTCATATGATGGGAAGAATAATCGAACAGGTTTTGACTTTCAAATACCTCGGGGTGTGGTTTGATTCCAAATGCACGTGGGGAGGACACATTAGGTATCTGATAACGAAATGCCAACAAAGAGTAAATTTTCTTCGAACAATAACAGGGTCTTGGTGGGGTGCTCATCCGCAAGATCTAATAAAATTGTATCAGACAACGATACTTTCAGTGATGGAATATGGATGCGTTTGTTTTCGTTCCGCTGCAAATTCTCATATTATCAAACTTGAGCGAATTCAGTACCGTTGTTTGCGAATTGCTTTAGGCTGCATGCATTCGACACATACAATGAGTCTTGAAGTTCTGGCGGGAGTTCTTCCATTAAAAGATCGATTTTGGGAGCTTTCATCACGCCTGCTAATAAGATGTGATGTGCTGAATCCCATGGTAATTAATAATTTCGAACGACTAGTCGAGCTTCGATCTCAAACAAAATTCATGACAGTATATTTTAACCATATGTCACAGGAAATCAACCCTTCAAGATATATTCCTATCCGTGTCAGCCTCCTAAATGTACCTGACTCAACTTTATTTTTCGACACATCCATGCAGCGCGAAGTGCGTGGAATCCCGGACCACCTACGCTCTATGGAAATCCCAAAAATATTTTCAAGTAAGTTCAGGCATATTAACTCTGAGAAAATGTTTTACACGGACGGATCGCGAATGGAAGAAGCGACAGGGTTTGGTATGTTCAACAATAATGTTTCGGCCTCATTCAAGCTTCAAGAACCTGCATCTGTTTATATAGCAGAGTTAGCAGCAGTTCATTATAGCTTGAATGTAATCGTCACATTATCTCCAAACCATTATTTCCTCTTCACAGATAGTCTGAGTGCAATTGAAGCCATTCGCTCAAACGCTGCTGGCAAAAATGAACCGTTTTTCTTGGGTAAAATAAAACAGTGTCTGAACGACATATTGAATAATAATTATCTAATCACAATAGTTTGGGTTCCGGCTCATTGCTCCATTCCAGGCAATGAAAGAGCCGATATTTTAGCCAAACGTGGTGCTATTGAGGGTGAAATTTATGAGAGACCGATTGCTTTCAACGAATTCTATAGCGCGTCTCGCCAAAGAACACTTGCCAGCTGGCAAGCTTCTTGGGATAAAGATGATCTGGGTCGGTGGATGCACTCAATTATTCCTAAAATATCGACAAAGGCATGGTTCAGGGGACTGGATGTGAGTAGAGATTTCATTCGTGTGATGTCCAGACTCATGTCCAATCACTACACGTTAGATGCACATCTCCTTCGAATTGGACTTTCCGAGACTAATCATTGTGCTTGCGGCGAAGGTTACCGCGATATTGACCATGTTGTTTGGACATGCGTGGAGTTTCGTGATGTCAGATCTCAACTAATAAATTCCTTGCGTACCCAAGGTAGACTATCCAATGTCCCAGTTCGCGACATTCTTGCTTGTCGTGACCTTCCATACATGAAACTTCTTTATCATTTCATTAAATCCATTGGAGTTCCAATTTAAATTTTATTTTATGTTAAACTGTTTTCTCTTCCATGAGTTCAACCAATAGCCAACTATAGGATATTGAATATAAGTGGTGAACTGATACAAACAATCCTGAAATAGTTATAAGATCATGTACAAAATAAATGTATTTTATTTAATGTAATTTAAAATAGCAACTCGCTTGATAAAAACAGTGTTTAGATTAACTAATGAGTACCAACATACTAATATGATATTCGAAATGTATTAGGTTTAAACTACTATGTATTGTGGATGCCACGGCGAAGAAAAACTTATGTATATTGCCTATGAAATAAACGTATTTATGAAAAAAAAAAAAAAAAATTACCGTAAACTGTAAACCAAATGGATCTAACGAATGGTTCGGTAATTTTTTGCGTTTGTTTACTTTTGGTTAAATTCTTAATTTGAATATATTTTCGAATTTCATAAAACAACATACAATTTAAGCTTAGGATAAGGTTTTTCGAATTTGAATATTTTTCATAGAAACGAGTGAAGAAAGTTCGAACCAGTTGTGACTACTGTGCACTATATATCCACGAAAAAATATTAAAAAAATGTCTAGAAAAAATGTAACTTCACTTCCCGGTTGACCGGAATTATGAGCGCCTTTCGGAGCACTGCCAACCTGTCAAGTCCACCAGAAATAACTCGAACGAAATGTATTGGCAGCAAGTGGACATAGTGATATGAATTTGGTTTCTGCCAATAAGTAAACAAAAAGCTTTGAGTAGTTCTAATGTTTTTAAAACTTGTGCACTTGTACCTCATTCCATTCGACGAACCCTTAAAAATAGTTTTCGATTGGTAAATAAAAAGACACTTACAGAAAATTTTAATAACTGTTTGACAGTTAGTTTCCATGACAATCAGTATTTACAGAAGTTTGGTTGTTGGAAGATTATTTTACCATACGGATGGTATGGTTTTTACCGTACTCGGCGACTATTCAGATTTACCGTGTAAATTGTATATCTACTTACAAAATTCTGTAATGAAAACTTACGTAAAACTGATCGTCCGGTAAAAATTTGCATAATTTTTGTAAAATGAAGTTCATGTACCGAAATATCGGTAATTTCTATTGATTACCGAAAGTTTTCATCAAAAAAATTACCGAACAACGGAATCGAATCTTAGTGTGTATTATTTCCGATTTCTCGGCAATTCAAAATGTTATACTGATATTCGGTTTTATAGATTGGTCGTTTTGCCGAAATCATCAAATTAATAATATCAACTTACCGAATTCTCGGTAAACAACTTTTAGACAACCGAAATTCGGTGATTCATCAAAGTAGCCATTTTTCTTAAGTGCAAAACTGAGTGATGTAAATAAGTGCATGAGTTCATATGTGGAATTATTTGCAAATAAAAATTGAATCCGAATATAGCGATATGTTTCGTGATATTAAGAACAAGTTTGTTATATGTTCGACGATTATTCGTGACAAGAAATCCCCCAGAGCCTTCTTACGTGATAAAGATACATAAAATTGATTGGACTCCAGTATGATATATTTCTTTAAATATTCAATGCTTTATTGAGCCATTGCTTTCGTTGTAGCCGGAATCCGCTTTTCGGTAGAAAATCGAATTGTTTTCTCTACTGTAAATGACATGGAAGTGCAGCCAGAACGGCGTATATGTTTGGCAATATTTTCTTCATGCGGCATATTTTTCCTTATTTCAAATTTCCTAGCCTGTTAGTTCAACAGGCCCCATGATGTTGAAATAAATAAATCAATGATAAGTTGAGTTTTAACTGGAATGCTTATTTTATATTAAAAAATTTATTTCAATTTATTGCTTAAAATCTTGACATTAGCTTACATGCTTGAACACCGATAATTTCGGTAATTTGTTTTAAAACGCGACGAGGATCTCTATAATTCAAAGTTTTCTCGAAACCGAAAATCTCGGTAAAAGAAAATTATCTGCCAAAGAACAATACCGAGAAGTTCAGTTGTTTTATTGATTGCCGAGATGATTACCGAGTGGCTGTTCAAATCTCGGCAAAGTTTTCCCGAGATTCGGGAAAAAAATCTAAGTGTGTTAGATCAATAACAAAAAACTATTCGCGATCAATTGTCAATATAATTCTGCAGCTGTCATAAGAAATCTGACAGTAAGCTTCAGTGTTAGCAGGAAAACTGGTTTATGACAAATCAAAATATTAAACTCTTTTTTATACGACTAGTTTATTAAGATAGTTTGTTCAAAACAACAATAACAACAACAAAAACAACAACAACAGAGAGAGTTATGTAAAGTTTTTTGTCAAAATTTTCAGTTTTTTTACAATATCTGTAACAATTGACCTTAAAAATCGAATATGTTTTTAGACTTATATTCTGCACGGTAAAAGCTATCCAACAAGCCATAGATTGTCAAAATCCGTCCATTTTTAACGAAAATATCGATATATTTGTGTGACTTTTCGCCTTATTCCAGTAGTAGAAATTTTGAGCGCTGTATGATAAAGTAATGCTTGAGAGCAACGTGAAGCAGGATTTTTCATACTGTTACATACAATTGTTTCTAAGTACCAAAAAGACTGCGTACAGTATCATTTTTCATGACTTTATGCCTCGGACCGATTTTAGCATGGCTCATTTTTGGCAACATAATCGTTCGAATATGACATATGTAAACTAAATGATTGCAGCATTTTCGGGTTGTTAGCAATTCCATAATTATTTTGATTTAAACTACTTACATCAATAAATGTTGGAAGAACATACCACCCATATACCATTCGAATCAGTTCGTCGAGATCAGCAAATGTGTCTGTGAAAATAATTTCACTCAATGTTCTCGGAGATAACTCAATCGTTTTCTACAAACTCAGATTCATATAAACAGTCGTATGCTCCTAAACAAAGTTCCTAAATTACGTTTGGATCCAACTTCTGGTTCCGGAGCTACAGGATGATATGTGAAACGAAATTTAAATATTTCCCGTAGATGGCTGAATCTAAGATTTAAATGAAAAGTCTTAAGATCCTATAAAACATCTTTGAATTTTATCCGATTCTGACTTCCGATTCTGGGTGATGAGTTTTTAAAATTCAAACCGATATAAAATATTAATCATCTTTCCAAAAAGCTGTAAAGTTGGACTCAAAACTATTACAATTATGACAGCAGTTTGGAAAGTTTTTGATAAGTTGCACAATTGTTATAGTTACTCCCGTTTTATATGACGATGTGAAATTTTTTGTAGAGCTTCTAGTGAAACATTAACAAGTTGGTGATTTTCTGCAGAATTGTTTTAGATGTATTTAAAGTTGTTCAACAGTGATTTTTTCGGTAGTATTGTGAAACTTAACAGTGACAAGATGCACAACCAATTTTAATATATATTTCTGAACATATCTAACATAGATAACATTTCTAAATCAATTGTAAAACATCTTGAAAGTTCGATAAGTTACATTTGCTATATTTGCTCTCAGACAAACAACCTTTCTTGAAGGGACCCGGCATTTTTGAATGACATTATCTAACAAAGTTTAATAGGTCTGAAAATAGCTTCTTAGATTGAATAATTCTTGGAAAGATTGATCTTTTAAATTTTATTAACTTGTAATATAGTTCTTTGGTTAAATAGTTCTAAAGAGGCGGATTAATTATGAATAAGAGTAAATTGGGTTTTAGAATGCACTCTAAGTAAATTTTTATACATTTTATGCAAAAATATTTGGAAACTATGTACCTAAGTTATATCCATTCAAGCTTTGTATTTTATTCCTTCAATTTTTGGTTTGAACACGGTTTCCTCAACTTTCGTTTTTTGAAAGTTAAGTAAAAAGTTATTCATCGAGGGCACTTTTTCTTCGCTAATAAAGTAACAGAGGATATCGTAGTGGTGCAGGATGTCAGAACACAGGAAGAAAAGATGAAACCGATAGTACTATTAAATAGACATCAGTTGAAACGAAAATCTGATTTAAAACCATGATTGATGTAAAATTACATTAAAATTCATTTAGTTTTTCATTGAACAAGACTGTATATTTACAAACCGCTTCGTTTTGTAATGTAAATTGCCTGCTCCAAATATGTGCATGAAAATAAATGTAAAATCACAAAATATTTTTATCTGTGAAGGTAACTGAAGGTTTTGTCAGAACACGTGGAATCATGATTCGGGACTGTGGATTCATCCATGTTACCGGAAGTACGAAAGTTTGTTAGAATGGTAAACCCAAAATTGTAACCGAACTTCTCTTTGATCTCGTAGTGATTAGTACTGAATGGAATAAATGCCATTTAATATTTGAAATAGTTATAAGTCAATATCAATGTTTATTTTGCAGACGAAATTGAAAATGCGACAACGCAACGTACCGAAGCACCACCCTAGAATCATATGGTTTCAAAGTTGCACGTGCTTTCATCGTACTGTCCGGGTGGGTGTGTGTGTGTGTAGTAGTGCCAGCCGCTCTCTTATCACACATCGTGTGTCTCACACTTTGTTCCGGGGTACTGCTGGAGTGGGCGTGTGTGGAGGAAAAATTCGCTTCTGTTTTTCCAGCCCGTTCTGACAGATGCAGATTTCGCTCAAGCGCACAAACACACACAGTTCTTCTGCCTTTGGAGTGATATGGTGTGACACTTGCAGGATTCGCTTCAGGTGGTTCATTTTTCTCGTCCGTCGATATGGCAGTAATAGAAAAGTAGTAACAGCAAAAGGTGAAAATTAAAACGCTAAACTAGCGGCTGTTACGTTAGATCTAGGAGAAAAATGGCAGTCAGACGGCACGGTTGTTCGATTTGAATTGATATCCTGCGGTGTTGAAAGAGTTAATGGAGTTAAAAGTTGAAACACATAATGTGGTGGTAGAGCTAGAGATCTCTAAGTAGCAAAAAAGTGGACTGTTTAATATAAAATGAAGTGAGCTCGGTGGCACGCTCAGAAGTGACATATCAGTTAAAATGCATTGAATGCTGAAGTAGTTTTGGTTCTGTTGGAAAAAAAATATATCGAAAGAACCGACACAGTTATCAAAATGTCCCTCGATGGATCGAGTTCTTTTGTCGGAACATGGGAGGTAAAAGCTGAGTCAAACTATCAAAAAAAAAAAAAAGGACACTTACCTAATTTGATTTTCTTTTCAGATCATCGAATCTTATCTGGATGGAACTACGGAGAAACTCGGAATGGACGGGTAACTATTTGCTACTGGGTGAACGTCGGACATTTGATATTGTTAATAGGCTGAGGGAGTGGCATAAAGTTTTTTTGAAAGTTTTTGCGGGGCGACAGTCTGGTTTTGAAACTGCGATGATATCTGCGTTTTACTGACGAGCTTTGCAAAGACGGGTTTGATTTGTTTTTAATTTTTGGAATCAGTTGAACACCTTTCAATTTAAGTCAGTTATTAAAGGTAGCTGATGTACATAAAAGTGAAATGAAAATTAGTAATCCGAGTAAATTTGTTCTTCTTGTGGATTCTACAAAAACTTTGCGTACTTTAGATCTTAATATCCATGATAAATTTTTGGGAAAACAAATCTTTTAACAATTCACAACTATATTAAACATGGGATATATATTTTTTAAGATCTAACTGAGTATAATTTGAACGATTTTCGCGGTTATTTTCGAGAATCACTCATCAGTAAACTGGTCAGTTTTTAGATAAACTTTTCCATAATCTAGAAGACGTTTCAAGAAATTTTAATGTAAGCTATTAGGATGAGAAAAATGTAACTTTTCCCTACAAAACGTCAAACGGTTTGAAAGAGCAAAAGCGCTTGATCTCGTGTTTTCCATAATCCATATAGACCCACAGTGGAAACTGAAAAGATACTGGCAGATAGCGCGAAAATAAAACATTCCTCAGCATATCGAAACAAGCTCGCCTTATTGCATTGCAATGCACACACAGGAAATAATAGAAGTATACTGTCAGGCGCATACATTTTTTCTAGTCATTTTCGTGTAGTTGGCCGGTAGGCAATTTGTGGCATTACATGATTCAGTCAGTGGAAGATCCAATGTTTTTGTTTTATAGCATTGCGATGGAGGTAAATATTTTGCGCTTTCATCAACTTTATTAAGGAGCCGTTCACTATCTAAGGATAGTAGTCAGTGTTTAGGCCTTAGGCCAATGCGTCGCGTATAGATTTTGAGTCGAATCCTCAATTCCCTTTGCGTCTGTGTGCTTAGGAACCGTGTTGAGTCGATTTAATTTCTCTCCACTTCACTCCTTTTTCCGAACGCTACCAGGAAATAAAAGCGGATAAAATTTCGGACGCATTGAAACTGACTGTGTTTTACAGAAAAAATATAAGACTTAATTATATAAAACTAGATAAATGATTGGTTTGCTTGTTTGTCACGAGTGGCTAAATTTATGCTGAATTCCACAGCTGTTTGGATGAACCGGCTAAGCGTTTATCTATTTCTTTGTCCGATTCTTACTAAAAACGTGTTGTATTAAATGTTTCTATCCGGTTTTTGCATTTAAAAATACCAAAATGAGATTTTCAAGCTCTGTTGCACTTATCTGATTCTAGTTTGCAGCCGTTCATTAAAAAAACAGTTCTCGATTTTAAGTCTGATTCTTGAATAACCAGTGAATTAACGGTATGGAACATATGTACGACCCCATCCACTCAATAATTTGTGCAAATCAGTTTGGCTTCTGTTCTAAGGAATAATATTACAGCCAAACGAAGCGAAAAGCGAAGATCAACAACCGATCAAATCTTCTCTTCGTGGCAAATCGCGAATATCAGATCTTTTGACATTACATTTCTTTTGTGAAATTCAACTGCTCCGTTTCAGCAGACTTCGCAAATCTTTCAGATATATTTATCGTATATTTATCAAAAAAAAAAAAAAAAAAAATAGAGTAGAACTTTAAATTAAAATAAAATTTTAAGGACGCAAAGGACTATAAGACCGTTAATTTGAGTAAGAGTTTGTTTTGCATCAGTCCGACAAACCAAACTAATTTTGTTAAACAATGCTGAATTAAAATTTTGAACGTTGGTAATGTCAGCGACATAACTGGATGACGTGAATATGATTAAAATTGACATGCTTTTTCCACACTTCCAAATATCGATAATTGTACATACTAATTCATTGATTGTGTGAATTCTAACGATACAAGGCGAAACACACGAGTGCAAAATATTACAGGGTTAATAAATAAGCCATCCACATACATTTGTGTTGTACGCATGTATTTGCGATTATTTTTTATGCTCAGATCACTGCATGCTGTGCGTTTGGCTGTCAGCTTTCATTTGTTTACTTGTTTGTGCGGTTGAAATTCTGCGTTTTCAAAATATCGCATATTGAGAAGGAAGTGAAAATAAAGGTTCTGAACATATGGCTAAGTGAGAAGGAGTTTGGGGAACACTATTATTTGGATGAGCTACTAGGAAGAGGCAGAAAACCCGGTTCTTCCAATCCGAAATTGGATCAGACAGTGGTATCTCTAATCATGAAGAACAAATCAATGTTAATGTGATTTGGCCAAAAAAGCAGGAACGAGTGTCGGAATGATCCAGTGTATCCAGTGTATAAGAGGCGAAATCACATGAAGACCAACAAGAAGCAGAAAATCTAGAAACAAAGGGTAGAAAGTTTCGCGTCTTTTGCAGTGTCCGGATGCATGCGTTTTGATAGACGATGAGACTTATGGAAAAGAGGACTGGAAAACTCTTCCAGGTCCACAATACTTTACTGTCGTCGTTGGGGAGGATGTGAGCGATGCGGACAGGTCGATTCAAGTGGAGCAATTCGGTCGAAAGGTACTGGTATGGCAAGCAATATGTCCCTGTGGTTTGTAGTCAACCATTTCTACACTACCGGAACAATAAATGCAGAAATCTATAGACCTGAGCGTCTCCAGAAGAGATTGTTGCCTTTATATAAGAAGCATAGTACACCTCCACTGTTTTGGCCGGATTTAGCATCGGCTCACTATGACAAAACCACTCTCAATTGACTTGCGGAAAAGGGTATAAATTTGGTTGAGAAAAATGTCAATCCACCAAATTGCCCTCAGCTTCGACCCATCGAACGTTACTGGGCAATCGTGAAGAGGGTCTGCAAGAAGCCTGGTAAGAAAGCTGGGAACATGCAGGAGTTCAAAAAAATTTTGCTCAAGCGTTAAAAATGCGATACAACACTTGTACGGAACTTGCATAAGAGCGTTCGATCAAAAGTTCGAAAATTCGTGAAGGAATAACTTAAATTTCATCCGGTTTTCATTATGCGCAAGTTTAACCTCGTAAAATAAAGGATCCATTTTTAGTTTGAATAAAATATCGTTTTTTATCATAATTCGAAAGAAAAATTTGTGGATAGTTTATTTTTGATGCACTCCTTAGGGGACAGGTCCGCTTGCGATGACATTAAAAATGCAATGTACAAATTCATTCATAAATTCAGTATCCACAAGCCGAAAACCGCCATACCAGTTTTAAAGAATTCTACAATTATAACTTATTGATATACACTCGCCAAGCTCGCACAAAAAGTATTCATAATTCCTTAAAAAATTCATGAGAAATAGTTAAATATTATTCACTTATAACCAATAGTGCATCTGATCGAAACGGTATATGTGAGTAGAAGTACGCATTAGCCAAAGTTTTTGGATTATTAGAATCTACTTTTATTTATGGTTCTTGATATAAAACGACGCCTAATTGAAATCAGCTAAGTGAAATATTGTAGCTCATGCCAATGATTTTGGTCTGTAACAATGAATGAAAAATTTCGCTATAGACGAGAAAAATTCAATTATAAGAGCAATTTGGTTACAAATTAAATGACTAAATTGACCGTTTTCAACAACATGCACAAATGTGACTCTCTCATATTAGTTATGCACAGTTAGCGCCTGTTTCGTTTTCGCGTAAATACATTTTCATATTTATATCTGCTTTGAAAAATGAGATAAAAATCACACAACAGCTTGATCAGGTTTTATAACATAACATTTATAATGACAATGATTGGCATGGTAAAAATTCAATCACGAAGCTTGCTCATGCAGATGATTCAAAAATATTAGCAGCGCAAAGCGGTATGACGCAAAGACAAGACATCGTATCGCAGAGACAACAAATCTTTCGCTCCTGTTACTTCTCCAATGCCAGTTCATGATAAACGACGTTTTGGAGTAAATCAACCAGCTGGAAATAAAACAAAATCACCCGAACTGCCAAAACAAACCCACAACTGAAGAGAGTAGAACAGCTACCGATGAGAGCAAACGGCGACATTCACGAGAGAAAATGTCATGAGACCTATGACATTTTTCATTCGCTACAGTCACGGCAAAGTACAGTCGACGACTGCAGCTATCAATTAAAAGCGTGAAATTGGGCTTTTGAACCACTGTGCATCGTCGAGAAATTTTGGCGCACTGAAAAACACTGAAAAAGTAGTTGAAAGGTGCATATACACAGACATTTTCCAATCTCGAGCTGTGTCGAATGGTATATTACACTATGGGTCTCCGCATTGCAGTTAAATTCGGTTGTGTTTTTGTTGTTCCAAAAGGTAGCTGACCATTTGTTTATTTATTTATTTAGACGCAAGAGAAAAGCACGTTGGAGCGTAGATTTTTGTTCTCCACCAAGCATAAAACCTCATCTTTTGTATCAACAGATTACATTATTTTTCATTTTCGCTGAAGAAGAGATAGTACAAACAATTCTCATGATGCACCAACTTCTTGGAGTCCGTAACAATGGATCTAGTTTTAAACGTTTGACGGTTGCATTTTTTTCTTCGCAGGGTCAAATTCCGCCTGGATGAAATGGGCGACATCATCTGGTACAATGACCTGATCAACACGAACCAAAGTATTTTCGATGACCAGAAGATGTCCAGCTTTGAGTGCGGGTTTTGTCCGATAAACGATTCGGCCGTAGTGTTGTTCAGCTGCGAGACTTTCGAAGTCATCGAACTGACATCCAATGGACCAGGACTGATCTTCGGGGCCTATACGGGTCACAGTATCGAGTTCAAAACCAACTCGTACCAACCGACCGATCGAATGACACTCAAGTGTGATGGCTGGTGTCAGCTGGTTTGCAAGCGTGTCATGGATGATCAATCGGTGGGTCAGGAGATACCGTTTACCCTGCTGTCGGTGCTTGATGATGGAAATTTTTGCGATGTAACCCTGAAGAGCTGTGAAAATGTCATCGTAAGTTATGTCAATCATTTTGATTCATTCAATTATAAGCTGCAGGTAATTTTTTTTCCACAGTACAATGTCCACTCACCGATACTGCGCTTGAACGGATTTGACTGTAGCAGTATGGCAGCTGCCACGACTTATCAACACATTGCGAGTCGCTTTGAGGTGGCATCCACCGCCGAACGGCCACATGCACCATTGACGAAAGTGTCTTCGGTTCCGTGTACCCAATCATCCAGAGCATCGTTCCAACATATCAGCCAGCGGCCCAGTCTTGCAACGACCAACAATTTTCTACTTCCACCTGCTTTAGACGTTTACAATTTCTCTCCCAAACTAGTCAACAATGTTTCCAACTCATTCAACTGTCTCGCCGCAAACGTCTCCATTCTTTTGGATGTTCCCGAAAGGAACAGAGTTTCTGCATCGGACTCAAACCTTAATTCCGACAGGAACATTTTTTCCTTCCCCATCCCTAGTATCGCTACAACCAGTGTCGATCCATTCCAGCGAGGACAAATCAAGCCACCATCCTCGCCGTTCCGTACGAGAAGTTCTTCCCTTTTTCCTTGCTCACTGGATACTCCGCCATCATCTCCCCTGACACCACTCACCGTACTGAACAACATTCCCACTAAGATGTTGAGCACCATTCTGCACTGGTTGTACTGTGAATGTCTTCCTGAGGGTTTGGAAGAGGAAACTTGCATCAATTTGATAGCGATGTGTGAGAGTACGACTCCCCTGAGTAGAATGGTCGAACCTTGCAAGAATTATCTACGGAACATTCAACTTAAGAAGTGTAAGTATTGTTTGCCAAGTACGTCCATTTGAGTATCGTTACTATTCAACACTTGCTCTCAGTTGTCATCGATGTTGTTTCCGATCTTCACGAAAGCCTGAACTTCATGATCCAGATGGTGAATCCCAATACGATTTCCCATAGTCCCTGTGTACTCTGTCAGGTGTTCAAGGAAGGATTCAAGGAAACTCTTACAGGTACTTTCAATTGTTTTACTGCGTTTAGATAGAAATTTAAAACTTTGTAAATGTTACAGCAATCATCAAACTGCTGCAGTTCTGCAACATCTTTACCAAAGATGTGACCACATTCACTCGCCATCAGCGGCATGAGATCATCAAATACGTACGGTCCCGGATGCCGATTTTTCTCTCGCAAACTCATCAGCTGCTGCAAAACATCAACGTGGTTCTCAGCAGTTTGACGAGCGAGGAGAAAAACGACCTGGTGTCCTACTTGGTACCGGAGATCACGTACGTGTTGGAGGTACTCACGTCTGCTATTTCGGAAGTGAAGAATTCCCTGGAAAAGGTTTGCAAGGTAAGATTTCAAAGGATGAGCCAAACGTGCAGTGTATGAAGGTAGAGAATATTTATTACCTAATGTTCTCTGCCTTCGTATCAGGTTTTATATGAACTGAACATAAACTTACAAAGTTTTGCGAAATGAACGCCGTTTGACAGTTTTTAGTAGTATGTTCCCGTATGTTCGGTCCCACCGCTTTTGTTTCATTCTGTCACATTTATTTGCACATTTCAGACACAATCTGGGTGATCGCTGAAAAACCGATTAAAACACCATTGTAAGAAAATAACAGCTCGAGTTTCATCGTAATTTGATTATTGTATAGGCATTCGAAGACATCAATATCAAATTCATTGGTCGATTAGTAATACTAGTTTTATAAACAAACATTTTTAGCTCTGTTCAAAGAACAAACTATTAATTCATAAACAACCATGCTTTATGCAGAACCAATTTGGTCAAATTGTTCCACCAGAAAGAAAAAGCTTCAAAGGATTCAGAACAATACTCTGAAAACTGATTTGAAAGCGCCCTCCCTATTGTAGTGAATACGACTTACTTTCCTATGGGGTGCCTTTTCAAAATTTACCCTATGAGAGAGTGATAAGTTTTTGTCCGTGAATATCTCTTGTTGTACCTAACGAATCAACATAATTTTTACTACACGCCATCGGAAACATGATCACAATTTTATGATAAAATTTTCAGTTGTGTGACATAATCTCAAATAATTCAAATTAAACTTTTCTGAAATATTTGGTATAAACGAGTATCAAAGAGGATAATTCATAAACCGCGTTTGCTCGTATTTTGAAAGCTCATAGCTCAGTGATCTGTGAAAGGATTTATATAATCTAACTACCAACAGAATCGACATTTTTCATCTTAAACGTGTAGAGCAAAAGCATTGAAGTATTTAATTAGTACACTATTGAAAAACCTGTCTCATTTGAACCATGTCAACACCAGCCAATCAGAACGCTTTCTGAGGAAGAGAACAAAATATCTGCTGCTGTACAACAAATCGTTCGAGAAAAATGTTACGAAAAGTTTTGAATATCGTAGTGTGTTCCTCAATTTGGTCCTTCTGTATACTAGAAACGAATCCCTACAGCATATTGATAGTTTCTTTCAATAAATTATGCAAATCCGAAATGAAATATTCGACATTAAAATTCTATATGCTGCTATTTTTATAGCCGTTTGGACCGCCCATTAGTGGAAAAGCTACACACGAAATCACGTAAAAGGAAACCTCTTAACAAAAATTGGATCAGTTAGGATTCTATCGCCACTGCGAGCAGATGTATTGTATGTCGTTTGCAAAGCTAGTTTCGCTTCCGACAAGAACGATTACTTCACAGCTGCCAGTCATTTGTATTGATGAAAAAACAACGGTGGAGAGCATTACACAAAATCAGCCGTTCTAATGGCTCTAAAGAACTATTAGGATTTTTTCTTCGCAAATCGAAGGTAAATATCCTCAGTTTAGTGCAAATCTAAAACAGTTTGGTTGGATTTGTGCACTTTTCGCTGTATGAAATTCACAGTAATCGAGATCAAGTGAAGCCTTCTTTGCTTTTGCGAAAAATGTTCCAGAGTTTAATGTCGTAGAGAATTAGGCAATTTGACCCTTCTGAATGCTAGAAACGAATCCCTATAGCTTATTGATAGTTTCGTTCAATAAATTAGGCCTATTGTATCATTGATCAACCCAGCGAATTAATGTTTTCTTTATTGGAAGATTATAATCGGCTGTAAACGCTACACCTACACCAACCATATCATTATCGCACCCACGTACAACAGTTCAGCCTGGAATTAGATGACGGAATTCAGCGGCATCCATCGGAATTCGAATTCAACTCATCACTCTCCATCACAAACGCTTTCATAAAAGGTTCTTTTCAGAGCCACCATTATTTTATTCTAAAGAACTATACTGGTTATTTCATAATATTTGTGTTTCAGAATGTTAAATGTAACTAATCTGTACTTTAGTTTAAGTGCATCGTTTCAAATTCTACATACAATTTCATACAATTGATCAACTAATTGATATTCGGAAGTGTTAAGGAACATGTCAGTTGTTTTCGTATTCACGACATCCAGTTATGTCTCTGACATTACCCACCCGCCTTTTTTAGTACTGATGAGTCACCATTGTTACACATTACTATTGGAGGGTTGACATCGTTAAGGTAGAGTAAAAATAATAATGGCTCGAGATGGCCTCCCTGCGAAATTCCGAATGATACCAAAAACTTTTCGCCTATTTCGATTGCTAAAAGACAATGGCTGGTGCTACTGGTCCTACTGGCACTAATAATCCTTCCAGATCGAGACTCGAACATACGAGAACTGGTTTGTAAGACCAGCGCGCTATGCATTCAATCGCAAACCCGGGTTTTATTTGTGTCGAAGGAATGTTTGAATCGAATCCAAGTATGTTTATTTTAACAATTATGATGTCGTTGTTAGTTATGCCAAATTCGTATGAAAATCTTCTATAAAAGATGTTCGATATTGCACCAGAACAGTATTTAATATTATCCTTGCAATTTATGTTTTTAACATATTCGAGCTGATAATCGAAATTGTTTGTCAACATCGGTTCTTTTTCCTCGATGACAATACTGCATGGAATGAAAAGTTCCGGACCTCTCACAGAAAAGACGAGAATAGTTTCGAACCGTGTATATTTATGCTGAGAACAAGCCTATAGATGACCCAACACTCAATTTCATGACAATCTATCCACTAGTGTTTGAATAACAGATGATCGTGTGAGACGAGTTCTGATTTCCATCAAGCTTTGTGAAAAAGACGAGTTTCGTATCCTGAAATTGCAGAAACGATGAAACTGAATGATTTACGGTACGGATTGGTCCACCATCCCCCGTCTTCTGTCACTCTGGGAAGTCATCGTGCGGTTTTTTTTTGTTGCTGTTCACCAACCCACGTTGGAGTTTTTCATTATTTCCCTTTGGAAGTTGGTAGTTAGTAGTTCTGTTGTTCTTGAATGTCGATGCTTTCTTTATCGGTTTCTCGCTAGCCTTATCATAGTAAACGGGTAACTGACAATATTGACATGTTGCCAGCTGATTACGGTAGGTGACCAGGGATTAACATGGGTACTTCTTGGCATGATCTCTCACGTACACTTGTATGATGGGTTGAACGTTTTCATGTTCTAAATAGTGCATGTTGTTATGGTCAGTTACGATTTCAACCACCTCAGACTCGGAGCTGAGAGTGACATTTATTTTTGTTCACTTTCGTCTATTTTGAGTCAATAAAAATGACTTTCATTAGATCTGCACGTCATATACCAGATTCTGCAGATGAAAAAAAAAACCAAAGCGTGATTGGTCATTCTGATGTGAAATCAGGTGGGTTTTTGGTAACTGTTGATGAGAACGGATACACTATCATACATCAGAATAGATTTAATGTTCGGCAATGAACTAAATCTGGCACGAGTCCTTCGAAACTGTCTAGAGGGGCACAACGAGTCGGAAAGTTCATGGCGTCGGGTTTGCTGAGATTGTCATAGCATACTTTCGGGAGACTAAATCTAAAAAGCATCAACAGTGAATCAACATCGCTAACGAGAAACATTTGCTCCTTGTCGGAGTTTGTTCTAAAAAGGGAACTATTTTATTATTAAGACAAAATTTTAAGTGAAAATAGCAGAGAAATCACAGAAGTGTTAACTAAAGTGAAGACTGAAAGAGTAAACTCGAAGAAAATTCAAAGCGGAATAGATTGTCTTAAAACTGAAACTGTATGACGATGGCTCTTAATGAAACATTTATCATTCTCGGTGCATTGTCGATTAGGATCATTAAATTTATGGATAAGAATTTGTTTTAAATTTTGAACTTTGATTTATCTAAGGATCTAGGGTGAAACGATGCTAGTGAATATTTCTATTATGCGTTTTTGCTTTCGCCAAAGTTAGTTATGTCTCCTAAAGTGCAAGTGAATTAACTTGTCGAGAGTAAAGTGGCTGTAAAGTTGATCGTAGATGCTTTCATAAGACCACATTTTTCTAAATGGATGAAAGTGCCCTAAATTAAAATGGCGGGTGGGTAATGTCAGAGACATAACTGGATGTCGTGAATACGAAAACAACTGACATGTTCCTTAACACTTCCGAATATCAATTAGTTGATCAATTTTATGAAATTGTATGTAGAATTGGAAACGATGCACCTAAACTAAAGTACAGATTATTTACATTTAACATTCTGAAACACAAATATTATGAAATAACCAGTATAGTAATAAAATAATGGTGGCTCTGAAAAGAACCTTTTATGAAAGCGTTTGTGATGTAGAGTGATGAGTTGAATTTGAATTCCGATGGATGCCGCTGACTTTCGTAATCGACGTAACCGCTCTTGTCGGAGACGAAACTAGCTTTGCAAACGACACAAAATACATCTGCTCGCAGTGGCGATAGAATCCAAACTGATCCAATTTTTGTTAGGAGCTTTCTTTTTACGTGATTTCGTTTGTAGCTTTTTCACTAATGGGCGGTCCTAACGGCTATAAAAATAGCCGCATACAGAATTTTAATGTCGATTATTTCATTTCGGATTTGCATAATTTATTAAAAGAAACTATCAATATGCTGTAGGGATTCGTTTCCAGCATTCAGAAGGACCAAATTGTGGAACTCACTACGATATTCACCACTTTTCGGAACATTTTTCTCGAACAATTTATTGTACAGCTTATTTTGTTCTCTTCCTCAGAACGCGTTCTGATTGGCTGGTATTGACATGGGTCAAATGAGACAGGTTTTTCAATAGTGTACTATTGAAATACTTCAATGCTTTTGCTATACACGTTTAAGCTGAAAAATTTCGATTCTAGTGGTAGTTAGATTATATAAATCCTTTCACAGATCACTGAGCTATGAGCTTTAAAAATATGAGCAAGGCAAACGCGCCTTATGAATTATCCCCACGTTTATACCAAACATTTCAGAAAAGTTTAATTTTGAATTATTTGAGATTCTGTCACACAACTGAAAATTTTATCATAAAATTGTGATCATATTTCCGATGGCGTGTAGCCAAAATTCTGTTGATTCGTTAGATACAACCAGTGATATTCACGATCAAAAACTTATCACTCTCTCAGAGGGTAAATTTTGAAAAGGCACCCCATAGTAAAGTAAGTCGTATTCACGACAAAAAAAATGGAATTTTTATGCACAGAGAGCTGTGAATGTTTTTGGCAATTTCTAGCCAGTTATGGCTTTTTTAGGTGAAGCAATGCAATTTTTTATTTTTGCACTTTCGAGCAGAAGTTTTTGACGCTCTTTTATTGCCATTTCTGCTCAAATGTGCAAAACCAGAGCAATCCACGCCAGCAGTATTTTTCAATGAAAAACGGCATAAGTAGCAGCCGCATTAGATCTTCAGAATGCAGCACAGTATGCCAATTTTTGATTGCGCACTTCAAACGCATCAATAACTCAATGTAATAATCACTTTTGATGGTACTTTCCTTTTCAAGATAGTTTATGTTAATTATACCTCGAGCATCTAAAAACTAACACCATGACTGTTCCCAGTTACCTGTTGCGTTTTCGGACTGCAACTCCAGATTAGAATGGAGGATCCATGTTGCGTCCACTGTTTCATATCAACGCTGGAAATATTTTCAATTGCGACGAAACCATGCCGAACAGCCTTCTGAATCGTTGATGCGTTGTTGCTTTTGTTCTATTGTGAGATTTTCGCGAAATATCATAAAATCACATCCAGTTGATGGACTAACCATTTCAGCACACCTAATCTCACGGACTTTGATTTTGCGTTCCATCAACCACGATGATCAAAACTTCCATTTTTTTCCTGGTGACTGCTTCATTTGGCCATATTTAAAATCAGAATACCACAAATCTTTGTTTTTAATAGATCCTAATGCGGGTAACACTTCTCAATTCATTGCTGGACTTGCGCGTTTTTTTCTTTAAAAAGCAATATTATCAATACAAGGAATTCGTTATTTCCATTTTGTAATGTCACTGATAAGTCGGTAGGTTTAGTGTTTGTGGTTCGATTGACTGGAAAACTTTGTAAACTCTGGGTCAGTTCCAAGGCTTAGCCGAGTTTATACAGAATACAGCAGATTTTGAAACTAGTTGTGTAGTCCTACGTCAACAACCCCACAGTAATTTTATGCCGTATTCGACCTTCAACTGCGCAATTTTGTTTCAAGGTAAAACACCGAAAACTCTTCAAACCTCCAATTTACGTGTGAGATAAATGTTATTTCCATTAGAATTAAGGAATACTTCGAAATAGTGGGTCGTTCCCCAGGATTAAATTACCCATCTAGGCTTAACATGTTTCACCGGCCCTGCTCAATCCAATCAGGTTATTGCGAGATGTTACTGCCTCAATTTCATCCAATAAGACTTGTTCTGATGGGATGATGATCCTGAGAATGAGGACAGTCGCCTTTGGCTCATGCAAAGGCTGGAAATGAAATGAACACGTCTTGTTCGCATGTTCCCGTTTCGCGGCTCAAAGGAGTGAGCAACTGGAGGCATGCGGCATTGACACCACACCGGAGAACCTGATCCAGAGAATGTGCCACTGCGTAGAGAACTGGAACGCAGTGTTGACCGCCGCATCCCAAATTGCGGGCATATTGCAGCGGAAATGGAGTACGGAACAACAACAGGCAGCCGCGACCGCTAGCCGCGTGCAACCTTAGTAGGCTCAAGAGGGATCAGCGAATAAACGTCGGTCCGGGAGAACCTCCTTCGCCGGTGAACTCTCCGTCGAAGTAGTCTAGATCCTTCGTCGGGGACTAGACGAGTAAATCGTGGCGTAATACCGCTAGGATCGTCGGGGCGCCAGTGAACCGGAAGCTATCCTCCAACCGGGATCACTGGATCGACCCAGGTATCCTCTCGGTCGGGCGCTGACGGGAATCGAAAGCGTCGGTTTCGGGAGGGCCTCCTTCGTCGGGGAACACTCCGTCGGTGTATGCTAGATCCTTCGGCGGGGGCTAATCGAGTAGCCGCCACCACACCGATTCGAGTCGTCGAGGCGCCAGCGAACCGGAAGCCATGCTCCAACCGGAATCGCGGGACCGACCTCGGCACTCCATCGGGTGTCCCGTTTGGTGTAAGAGACTCGGTGTCGGAAGATTATCCTTCGCCGGGGAACTCTCCGTCGGAGTAGTCTAGATCCTTTGTCGGGGACTAGATGAGTAGTTCCGCGACGTAGCATAAGTTCTGGGTCGTCGAGGCGCCAGTGAACCGGAAGTTACCCTCCAGCCGGCATCACTGGACCGACCTCGTCATCCAACTGGTCGATCCCTCGAGAGCAGGATGCTGATCCCCGTTCTGCATAAACCTAGGAAGGGTGCTGTGAGCACCAATAGCCTTCCACCCCGAAGTAATACCTAGCGGTGGTGCCGGGGAGGTAGGGTTGGAGATCCGAGGTGTTTTAGTGGGTAGTTCCAATCAACAGTTGGGTAGTCCTGTGGAGAGTCCCACACTCCGTACGTAAATGCATTTCACCTTGTAAAAAAAAGGCTGGAAATGATTAATGAGAAGGCAAGGTTCAACAGGTTCGTAATTGAACCCTTTAACCTTCATGAAAATAAGATCTCTTTTAGTGTCCCTTAAAACAGCAAAGAAAGCTTGAAGAGGATCTAGGTTGAATTTCCAAAACCCGACGATTCCGGTGCTTCGATGGAGAATCCTGGAGTCCAACTCCAATGTTGCAGGTAGTCAGTTGATAACCTCCAGCATTGATGATGAGTCACTGGATGTTCTTAAGAAGCTCTAATTCACAATGCATTATGGATTCCATAAGGTGACAGCACGTGTCATAAGACACAAACTGTCATGTGATAAAGTAAAACTTTGAATCTTTTCCGAGACACATAGTTTTATTTTCGTGCCAATAGGCACTCATAACGCATTCATCATTACTTCTGGAACGCTTAGTATTTTACGAGCAAAATTTGAAACACCAATTTCCCTTAGGATTTGGGTGTCTCAATTTGCTTTCTAACCAGCAGAGCATTCCGCATCCCTCCGAGAGTGTAGAAAGGCATATTGTTACAATATTTGTTCAGTAACAATGGTGAAACGCAAAATAAAAATTCCTTCTAAAGGGAATTGTGTCTAAAATCAGTTTTTCTTTTACACCCGATTTGGCTCTCGCGGATTATTATCTGTTCCCACTGCTCAGAAGAGTGCTCGACGGCACGGGGGTGTACATTACAGAGTTCGCGGACAATCCCATTCCGCTTTCGAGCAAAGGAAGATCGTTGGAACAAATTTCGATACTAGAAATGACCAAAACGAGTCATGATTTGGGAAAAATTGTATATTTGCATATTATGTTAATACACCATGATTAAAAGTTCTCGGATCGTGATCCGATTGGACTGATTTCGCTGTAATTTAAGGGTAACGCACTTGACGTTGATGGGTATAACTTCAGGCGTGTTTCAGCTACCATGGTAATCTTTGCCACATAAGTTCATGCGTTATGTTTTAAAATATGAAATAAATAGAATGGTGTGATGATATATTCATACAAAATGTAACGTTGATGTTTGCCAAACGAAAAGCGTAGCCGTGCTATTATGATGTCAATTTTCGGTTCATTAGCTTTATGTTGTCAATTCTTTGTCAGCCGGTGGGTAAAACAACATAATTACGAAATGAATATGCCTCAGGATCAAGATAACATTTTTAGAAGTTCCTGCTGTTCACTGTCTGCTTTTTGCTTTATCATTATTATATTAAGCAAACCATCACATCACTTGAGGCAGAGGGTTCAAAATGATATCCGGGTAGAAAATTGATGTTACGTGCTTTGGAAGAAATGCATTCTTCAAGTGTAACGCATGATCAATTCTCTTGGGA
The DNA here is from genome assembly GCF_030247185.1 of Malaya genurostris. NCBI lineage: Eukaryota > Metazoa > Arthropoda > Insecta > Diptera > Culicidae > Malaya > Malaya genurostris. The sequence goes on from NC_080570.1 coordinate 134,144,819, forward strand.
GAAGACTTATTGCTGATGGTATCATGAGAAGTTAAAATGATTGGTTTCATAATTTTCTAATTATGATAGCAGTAACGGATTTCTTTCCGTGAATGGATTTTAAAGCAATAGTCATAGTTATTGAATTCGAATTCAATTGATCTTTCGGATATAAGTCTTTTTTTCTCAATATTTCCAGGCAAAATATTTTGGCCAAGGATCGTTTTCACGCTATTAAATTTCCAACCAACTTTTCAGGATCTAAAATCAACGCACGCCACCGACACTCGCAGCAACGGGAATGGTTCGGCGGGCGGAACACGAGAAGGAAGGCAGCCGGTTCGCGTGCGCACCAGAAGTTCCAGCGGATACTCCGGTAACAGTGTGTACCAGGAACCACCGAGTCCATCCACCGGTGGTGACTCTCGGATGAAACCAAACTCCGAAAATGATTTGAAATTCTTCCTGTACATGTACGAGGTGAAGAAAATGCGTGACATCTACGGGCGGGTGGCAAGTGCGTTGGAAGTGATACTACACAAAAGGTGTGCAATTATGGTAATACAACGGATACGTTTTTATTATATTTGTTTTATCATTCTTCAAGATCGACGTTCAACGATATGAATCATCTGTATCAACATCAAACTGTGCGGTCGAACTTGGATCAGCTTATTCTGGAAGTGCCAATTTTAATTGCTAGATTAGAGGAATTATGTGATACCATTGATGAAAAGATTGGTTGGAAGGAGTTTAAATTTTGCTTCAAATTTTTGACAAGTCAGGTGGTATGTATTGTTTGAACGTTAAATATGGAAGCATATACTGAACAGGTTCTTCTATTCAGAATGGAATTATTACAAAATTACTGGAACATAAGTCTGCCTTGAACGAAGCTATGTTTTATGTAAGTATGAATTTTTCGATTCTGCAACCGTAGAATTACCGTTGGAATTCTGTTCCAGATATCCAATCTGGTACAGAAAGAACAGTTCACACGTGCCATGTTAGAATTAGGTCTGTTGGAGAATCGTTGCGTGGATAACAGTGGGTTCGGTGATCCACGACCCTGTCCTAGTCGATATTTTGATTATACTAATACAAAGGTAAGAATGAATCAACTAAATCAAATATCCCGATCATTCCCGATTTTTTTCCAGTTGAACCTAGTGCAAAATCTTTGCGAACCTCCGTCGGCACTACACAGCAGTCTTTCGAAAAACGCCCTTAAATTGTTACACTCGGGTCAATTAGCAGATATGGAATTTGAAGTGGTTGTTTCGCCGACGGACTGTCAAAACGAAAACATCGTTTCGGTGTTCGACTTTAGTCCGGACGATGCGTTACTGTCGGACAGTACCGGCGGAACGAACTGCGGAACACCCGTAAAAAATCAAACGCATACCTTCAAAGCACACCGGGTCATTGTGGCAGCACGTTGTGAGTGGTTCAAAAAGGCACTGCTGTCCGGGATGCAGGAAGAAATAACGAGGTAAGTACGACTAGACATGCCCAGGATGTTCACGATGTCCCTTTCCAATTTTGTAGAAAAATCATAATCCACGACACTTCGCCAGTGATATTCCGGAGAATGTTACTTTATTTGTATGGTGCACCGGTAGATAAGTCGGTGGGAGTTGATCAGATCTGTGAACTGATGCTGCTGGCCGATCGATACTCCGTGGATAACCTGAAGGACATTTGTGAAAATACCCTCATTACATCGATCGATGGAGAATCGATAATCTATTTGCTGGGAATTTCCGATCGATTCAACGCATCCACACTGAAAGCGAGCTGTTTATCGTATGTTTCACAGCATACCGAACTTACAAAGCAGGACATTTTCAACGAACTTCCCGGTTATCTGCAGGTAAGCGAATGGGCGATGCATTTTTGACATCGACTTCCGACAATAATCGATTCACTTGCAGAATGAAGTTCAAGATCTTATCAAATGGTGTGGCCGAGTACCGGAACCATGGTCGGACAGATCTCGACGCAGCTTGAAAAGCCCATCTCGGACCAAATCGTCTCGCTCAAGAAAAACTTCCCCTTCGTTCATGTGACAATGATGTGACAAAGTCATGCAGTTGGAATCGATGCGCTTTATGATGAATAGGCGAAACATGCAAACTGTGATGTTAAGGAAGAATGAAATGAAATGGTAGTGAATTGAATGTCGAAATCTGTATAGTTGAAACTTTGCTATAGATAGTGATTGAAATTCCAATTTGTTCACTTTTCCGATTAGCACCGATTTTGAACGTCGTTCGTGCACTGTTCATCCAGAGTTTCCTAGTCGTGATGGATCCCAAACATTGATTGAAACAATTTAAAAGATAGATACAACAGTTGAAACATTATATCCCAGTGCTTCGAAGTCTGTGTGGTTCATCACTAGAGGAAGAGAAAAGTAATTATCATCTCCTGACACCCAAGCAACCCTAGTTCTAGGAAGTATTGCATTACATTCCCATCTGAAATAACAATATATCGAACAAAATAACTCACCGAATATAGTCAATGTGATACACGACAGCCATGTGGCAATAGTGCCAAAACAGTTTGTTTTTTATCTAGATAACTTACAGTATAGACATGTATGTGTGTATAATGATTTGTATGTGTTACTCTGTTGTATAGTGCTTTTCCGTGCGACTTATGTATTTGGTGAAATCATTTCTGATACTAGTAGAGTTTGTTGAATTCGTGACTATATTATAATTTAAAGAAAAACCCATTTTACAAGGTGCAACATTTCTTACACGATACACTAGTTGTTGTTTTATCAAATAAAATGTCCCAAGTGAACGCGAGTGGAGTTGTTATTAAACTTGAGAATGCCACATTCCCTGTGAAATATGTACGTTTGGAGAAAGGGCCACTTTGCGAACATCGTTTTGTCGAATGTCATTTTGCCGTAATGAAATAGATTTCAAATACCTAAACAAAATTAAAAGATGTTAGTATTCACACCTTTTACAAGACAATTGAGGGCTTCCATTGTTTCCACCTTATTGGCCCAATCCGGCTCTCTCCTACTATCGTGTGATCCCAAACCTCAAACGAAGGTTCATTAATTAAAACTTGGAGTAGGTAAACGTAATGTTTGTAGTCCTGGAAAGGAAGGTTTCGTTTGTATCTTAACACATGGATCAATAAGTCCCGAGACTAACAATGGAAACAACATTTTTTTTGCAATTTTTTTTTAATTTATAAACGCCTTTTTTTTATTTATCAACAACCTTTTAGGGTGATACAATGGTTCCAACGTTTTTCCAATTTTTTTTTTCATCGACTCGTTGCTGTTTTTGTTCCATCGAAAGCAATCGCGGCACCCACTTGGAAAAAACCTTTGTTACGGACCAGTTTAATAATTCAATTATATCAGTTTATAATTAAATCAAATCAGGGATTTTATCCAATGGCCCAAAGAGTGGGTCTAGACATTGTAAAGTATTAAGAAAATAATGAACAATACTAAACCGCTCTTCAAGCGGTTGTAGTGCCTGAATAAAGCAGGTATAGATTTATGATTTGTGTGCAAGCCGAGACAAGCCGCTCTTCAAGCGGGTCTAGGGCCAAATATAGGAATTTCCACATTTAGAGCAATCAAATCTTTCCGCTCAGCTTTCGATAAGGACTAAAATATGTAAATACACAGCATCGGTCTGAGCCGCGCACCAGGATGTATGAAGTAAATAATACCTTTGTAAACAAGCAGGTAAAACTAGATGCGCGCGCTGACATAGCTAGGTATCCGTGTGAGCTAGGATCCCGCAATGGGATGGAAAGGGAAAACCGAGAATGTTGCGGTAATGTCGCGCAACATTTACATTTGTTGTAAGGAAAATACTTGTATATATAGTTAAGATTTTGTTAAAATAAAACACTTGCAATTCACTGCAGTTCGGGGGGAAATTGTTACTCATCCGAAAACCAGCCCAAGTGAAATTCAAGGTGGATAGACCGCTACGAGAGCTATCCGGCTGCGAAACAATTACACTAGGCTTCATATAGATATCCCTCAGTAACATTGGTGGCCCCAAGAGGAGCCAAGAAAAAACTGGTCTTTCTCGCCAGTAACATTGGTGGCTGCAGAAAGGAATCTCTGCGGTCAATAACATTGGTGACTCTAGTAAAGAGTCTCTCCAATAACAACCTTTTTCATGCTCAATTTTTCATGAAGGACGGAGCTTTACTTTCCGATCTTTCAATTTTTGTCACTTCACTCACATTTTCCGGTGTAACGGCTTCCACAGGTCTACCCGAGCGTTCCGCGTCATTTGTGTCGGTACGACCACGTTTTAACTCGGCGAACCACCGACAAATCGTTGCTTTTGATGGACAAGAGTCCGGATAACATTTTTCAATCCATTGTTTCGCTTGCACGGTGTTTTTACCCATTAAAAACAATGTTTTATCAAAACACGAAACTCGGTTTTTTCCATTTTTTAAACAAACTACAAAACGACTTTACTCCAACTTCGATAACTCAGCTGTTTCTGGTCGGATCGACTTAAAATTTTGACCCGTTTCAAGCAAAGGTTAGTACTCTAGAAAGACGTGGTTACTGGTTTACTACGAGCGCCATCTCTGCTTTGGTCTCGGGACTTATTGATCCATGTGTGAGGAATTAAGGTGGAAATTTAAGACAGACATTACTTTTGGGGTCCTGAAAAGGATCATTGGAGTCTTGGAAAGAACTATTTGCTTACGGGTGATTACGTTTGTATTTCAGGAAGTAGAATGTAATTTGACATTTGTGAATTTGACCTTGATATAGAAGAAATCATTACATAAATATAATCGTAACAATTGCTCATATATTTCAATATGC